>NW_027205159.1:1560000-4327500 GCF_024711535.1 Dipodomys merriami | reverse complement strand
CTCAAGGCTGGCACTCTACCACTTGAGCCACACCTTTACTTTTGGCTTTTTGCTGCTTAAATGAGATAAGAGTCTCTAAGATTTGCCTGCCAAGGCTGACTTCAAACCAAGATCCTCTGATGTCAGCCTCCTGAGTAGCTAGAATTATAGGCATAAATGACAAGTTCCTGTCTGTATACTTATTTTTATAATGAATGTAAGAATACTGCCCACTTATGGAATCTCAAGACTAGTGAGGAAATGTCTTCTCATTCATATCTTCATAACTGTACTTCTAGAAGTCTTTCATTGTTGGGCTTCGAGTGTATGAAACCACAGAATAAATATAACTCACTATTGTTCTTTTAACATTAAGCAGAAGCAAATCACAATCATACTTTTATATTATAAGTATATATATTAAGATATATATAATAAAGTCAAATTTAAATGTTTACATGTTTTTCGATGGTAGTTGTGTTTCAAACAGTTATTGTGATAGAAGGCAACTTTGACTCCTTTCCAAGATTCAGCTGGGATAGGACTCTGTTGGACAAGATGATCTCACTGTGCTTACATATTGACTACAGTTGAAAAAGCTATAAAACACAGTGGAGATGAACAATGTCTTTCCTGTGGAAATTTACTTACTTATGGTCCATAGCTCAACATCCTTATGAAACCTGACTCTGTTCCCTTCTGTTCTTAGCACTGAACTCACTCTCTGCCGCCTCACCTCTGCAAGGCATCTGTCATCCAGAATCATTCTTGTTTTTTCCCAACTGCCCTCCTACTTAGAAGTTTATCACCCTTCTACTTCTTCCACAACCCTTAAATAGTTGCTGATAAGTGTTCCTTTCCCCTCACCAATGATTATAGCTTTCAAAAGACAGTGAAATCATCTGACCTGTCATTTGGCCTCTCACAGGTCAGTAAGCTTATATCTTATTTTAGTTGCAATATACTTGAATATTAGACATTTTTCTGGTATTGATCATAAAAGAAGATTCTACTAGTATGATTATCAGGCTTTTTTCTACCTAGGGACAAAGTGGTTTTACAATGTCAGGTCTCTTACAGAATCCCAGTGCTGGTCTCTGGGTAGCTCTTACACCTCAGATTCTAAATGCCCCAATTCCAAATACCTGTTGAGATGTTAACATAAAAACAGTGCTCTTGAGTCAAGTTCAGAGAGTTCATTCTTACCCTGTACCAGGTCACCTCTGGTCTTTGTGCATCTTGACTTTGACAGTTGAGACTTGGACAAGAAATGTTGTCAGTGGTACCAAGTATGAGGTATTGCGTTTGTTGTACTGTATCTTTGCAGTGTCTAATTATCTGAGCCTTAACTTCTACAATTATCTTGACACAACAGGCCACATCTTGGGGGCTCCTAGGAGATTAACAAGATCCTGTGAACATAGACATTTTATCTAGATAATGAAAGATTTGGGGAATGTTTACCCGTAAGAATGCATTTGGGACATACCTCATCCTGGCTGTGCAAATGTATGAGCCAGTATAATTCATCTCTGGGTTCAAAATGCGAAGCATGTTCTTGTCCTGAATGGCGATGTGAGAGTACTGGTTAGTAATCTTCTCCAATGTCCCTCCATTCTGATACTGTAAATACCACTGGATATCTACTGGATCAGAACTACCATTACAAAATGGCTGTTCTGGGTTTTGTTGATGTCTGTGGGAGAAATGTGATTTTTGCAACTGTGTTAAGTCACAAAATAAGACAAACTCTTCACTCTTTGCAGAATATTTCCAAAGGAGTTTTTGGGTGGAACAGACTGAAAAAAATCATAATAAACAAAACAACATAGAAATTCATTAGAAGTTGAAACTCTAACTTATATTTACAAATAATGCTTGACCTAACAAAGTAGTAAATTCCCTTCTTTTATTTTTTAAATTTGGTGTTTGTGTTCCCACCCTGTGGCTTGTGTACAGCCAGTACAGAAGCTTGGACTTCTAGGGAACAATATCTTAGTTGTTAACCCTTCCTCTTCAGCTGATCCAGTTGAGTTCCCAGATGTGGTAACTGAGTGCCCATCAGTGTTCCGTATTAGCTGAAAGTTGTGCCACCCAGTAGTTCTCCTCCATGCCCTTTTCGACAATGGGAAGGAAACCCTATGCTCTAATAGGTCACAGTACTGATTCGCCACTCTCTACTTTGACCACAAGACTCACAGTGCTAACATGAAAAGTGAAATCCCCTACCTGAAAGATCAAATCCTGTAATTCTTGCTCCTGTGGTAAGCCAAAGAAACATCCAGCTCAAACAGAGCATGGGTCTTTCTCCCTTGTTTCTTGTTTCTGTCATGGCTTCCGTGGCCAGAGGAGAGTATATGGAGATTTGAAGCTCCTTCCTAGGTGTCTTTTTCATTTCTAAAACTAGAAATGGAGAAATCATAACCAGTAACCCAAAGGCAAGTCATACAGGAAGCTTTGAAAGGACAGGAACCACCCAAGAAGGCTTTCACATGCCCACACTTGGCGTGGGCATTTTCACTGATGTGAGTCTTTCTCTTCCTTTTTCCTGTGTGGCAGTTCTCATACATCCAAGGGAGAAAGAACCCCTCAAGCTCACAGCAGCCTTTGGACCCAGGTACCATACCGCATGTTCCCCTAATACCATGTTTCCTAATTCTTTGTTTTGCCATTTGATGTACATGTTTCCATGAGTAATTTGAAAAGAAAATGAAAAGGATTCAGTTTACATTTTCTTTGAGACATGACCCAGGTTGAATAAAAATACCATCTTCTTCACAGGTATGATAATCTAGACACCGAGCTATAAAATCTGAGAATGTCTGCCATGGTGCTAGTTTATAATCAACATTAGAGAAGTAAGAATGAAAAATCTGTCACTGATAATCTTCTTAGATATAAAAGAGGAAGTAGCTGCCTTGAAGAGTCAAAAGTCAGCACAGGGCTATGTCCATGGTGAGTTTGTCTTCTATGTTGATAGGGTGACTGTGGGAACTTTAACCACTTGTAATCAAGCAAAAGTGAGTAATATTTATCACTTAACTTCTCATAGAACCCATGAACTTCAACTGTCCAAGGAATCCACTGAGAACATTCCCAGGGCAGCTGGGTCAGACAGTGGGGGATTCAGTATGGGTGGCAGCAACTTGAGGGAGAACCAAGTGATAAGTGTCTATCAAAAGCAGGCCCAGTAGAAAATAAAATTGGAAAACCCTCTAAGAAGAAGGGCAGAGTAGAGAGACAACCCTGACAGTAAGGACAGACACAATTTAGAGGAAAAACTAGATGAGAATGCCAGAGCCAGCAGAAGAGCTGGACATGAGAAGGACTAAAACAGTACCCAGTTGATATGACCATGAAGAAATCAGCATCAGGAGCTAGAATGAAAGGATGGCAACCTTCTGGTGAGACGTCGAGGGAGAGACAGCAATGTGGGAAGTAGGGAACAGCCATACTTTCTACCAGCTACACTGTGCAGGAGGGATGTGATGGTTCTCTACACATTGGTTGAAGATGGCAGGGCTTTGAACCTGATTCCATGGAGAGAGCAGTGAAGCAACAGAGTACAAGGTTCAACTGGAGTAAAAGTGAAGAGCTAGTAGATGAAGTCATTTCTCCAAAAAGCTGAGAGAGATGGACTTCTGGTACCATGGACAGACTCATCTTAAACAAAAGCCACATGCAACAAGAAAAATCTACCCAGGCCTCTTCTCCCATGTCAGGGTGAAGGAGGTTTTCCTCTAATACCACGTAACAAAGTTAAGTGATACAGAATGTTTTCACCTGGCTGCTAATCTATCTGTTCTCTCAAGGGGTGGACTTGTGTGACTGCCATCATTCATGGAGACTGGGTCATTGCCTTCTTTATTCCCATCCTTTTACCAAAACTATAGTCAAGGAACAAGGCAAAATGAGCACCTACATCATCATCATCATCATCATCATCATCATCATCATCATTATCATTATTATTATTATTATTATTATTATTATTATTATTATTATTATTATTATTATGCCAGTCCTGGGGCTTGAACTAGGCCTGTGAACTGTGCCTGAGCTTTTTTTTCAAGGCTAACTAATACTCTACCACATGAGCCACAGCTCTACCTCTGGCTTTTTTAGTAGTTAAGTAGAGATTAAAGTCTCACGGCCTTTCTTCCCTGGGCTGGCTTTGAACCTTGATCCTCAGATCTCAGTCTTCTGAGGAGCTAGGATTATTGATGTGAGCCACTGGCACCAGGCTTTGTTGTTGTTATTGTTGTTTGTTCATGACTGAAAATAGAACTCAATATCCAATGCTTTTGCTCATTGGCGGGCACTCTACTACTTGAGCCATACCTGAGCCATACCTCCCCACACCTACATTTGAAGCTGAGGTCTCCTTCCTTTCTCTCACCCACAGTGCCCCTGGAAGAACAGTCTTAATGATTTAAAGCCAAATCCTCCCCTACAGACAGAGACTGAAGGAACATGCACTGGCTCCCCCTGCCAATAAGACTGAGAAGTGATTTCAAAACACCAAGCTCACAGCCCTGGAGGATTTGGCTCTCTTGGGTCATCCCTCTGATTTCTTCTACTGGCAGGCTGTAGTTGTCCAAGTGCATGTTAGAGCTTTCTCCGTTCCCTTCTGGCTGCGGCTCCAACCAGAAACCATCTCTCTGATTACTCATTTTGTCTTACTTTTATTTCTGCAAACAGCCTTGTCTAAAAATCTGTTTTGTTTTGTTTTGTTTTCAGAGATAGGATCTTGCTAAATAATATGTGTGCCTCAAACTCACAATCCTCCAGCCTTAGACTCCTGAGTAAGTACTGAGATTGCAGGCATGTACTACCATACCCAGCCTGAAAATATTTCACTTCTAAAACTTCATCTTCAACCTGAATATAAGCTCTGTGCCAGCAGGAATGAAGACTGTCTTTCCCAGTCAGTCTTGAATTCTTTAAGGAGTTCAGTAACCACTGTAGAATTTGTTCCCATTGCAGTTGAATGGTAACCTTTACCCTGTCTTCATGGGAAGACAAGAACTGGGAACTCGTTAACAGAGAGTATCCTGTTTCAGATTCTGGCCTTAAGACAATGCCTAATGCAAAATAGAAATTAATTCTATTGACTGAATAAATGAAATGTTTCAGGAGGAGTTAAGATAAATTCTTCTCAGTCTATAATGACAGTTCACTACCTGTATAACTCCAGATAAGTCACTTTTTATGGACTTTAGTTTTCTTATCTATTAAATAAATTGTATGGACCATCTCAGCAGTTCCTACACTTTAAAGGTGGAGCATGAGAATTTCTGGAGGTTAACCAAGAAATTTGGTAAATATTTTTTAAAACTTCCCTGACAATGTGAACTACACATCACTAAATGACTGCTGAAATCATGCTGGTGCTATCATGCTGCAATTTCATGTCTGAATACCAAGCCTGTACCAAATTGATTATCAACACAGCCAATACTTAGGAATTCCCAAACTTGGGATGCCATATAATCCCTCTGGGATTCACATACTAGCTGGCCTCTCAACCCAGGCCACCTGGGGTGGTTTGTAGGCCATGGCTTGCTTTTGGTACAGTGTTTTGCAAATTATTCTGATGACAGCAATCACTTGAAACACTTGTTATACATGCATCATTAGAGTTATTTGAAAAATTTAGGAAATTAAAATTGTAAAGTAGAACAGTGGAATTAACATTATTAACAAATGTGAACATAAATTACTTTGGGAACTTCTTTTGGGAGGGGGAGTTGGGGGGGCAGTCCAGACGTGGGGCCTGAACTCGGGCCTGGGCACTGTCCCTCAGCTCTTCAGCTCAAGGCTAGCGCTCTACCACTTGAGCCACAGCGCCACTTCCGCCTTTTTTCTTTTTGCTTATGTGGTGCTGAGGAATCAAACCCATGGCCTCAGGCATGCAAGGCAAGCACTCTACCACTGAGCCACCTTCCCAGCCCTACTTTCAGAACTTCTATTCAAGGACAAGGAAAAGAGGTTGAGAAAGAGGGCCAACAATGAGTTGTAGTAGCTGTTGAAATATTCCAGGCTATAAAATAGCATAAGGACAAGGCAATTTTGGAAATCATAGTTACATGGGATAGCCCAGGTTACATGGATTGTTTATCAAGGTCTATCTTTCTAAGGTCATCTACTGCCTAAGTTCTACCTTATATTCTATTATAACCAAAATGTTCAGGGCGTCCTAAGGATGTGCAGAGTTTATTACATAGTGGGCACTGGATAATTCAAACCAAACCAGGATGCAAACTCTGCTTATGAAGTAAAAGAGTTGATAAGTAACAAAAAAACATGTGACTCATTTACTATTTATGCTGGGGAAAATATATGTTATCGTTCTCATTTTACCAATGACAACCAAAGTTCACGTTGCTTGAGAGGTGGTCCCCATTATTAACAATGATTTACATACCTGCTCATTACCTGAAGGATTCATATGCAATGTAGAGAACCCTGATGCTTCTGATTTCATCATTGCTACCTGCCTCTTTCACAAAAGACATTGCAATAGGATGAGGTGGGCAATCATCAGGACTGATTCTGAAAGTATTTTCCAGAAATACCCTTTGAGAAACCTACATGTCAGAGGATAAAGACTTCACCTGCAGTTACTCAAAGACACACTTTTTAACATCTTTAGGAGGAAAATGAGCTAGAATTTTCTATGACCAAAACTTTTGATGGAAAAAAGTTTTGGAAAGCAAGTTCAGAGCCACAGGAAGAGAATTCTCATTCTTAAGGGCACATTCTTAAAAAACATGTTGAGTCACTTTTGGCTAACTTCTACTCCTAGCTACTCAGGATGCCAAGATGTAAGTATCACAATTCAAAGCCAGTTCAAGCAGACAAAACTGTAAGGCTCTTATCTCCAATTAACCAGCAAAAAGCCAGAATGGGAAGTATAGCTCAAGTGGTAGAATGCCAGCCTTGAGCAAAAATGCTAATCAAAAGTGCCAGGCCATGAATTCCATCCCCAGTACCGACAAAAAAAGCAATGAAATCCCCTTCATGTACAAAAAGAACAGCATTAAGTCAACTAATATCATAAACATAAAATAGACTGTGGTAGCTTTATATCCTTTTGTCTAAACATAGCAGAAAATGAAAGATCTTCAAAGATCCTAAGATCAAGTCAAGATGGTCACTCAAGTTTGCCAAACATCTTGACTCCATCTAGTTACTTTTGTTTGTTTATCTGTTTGATTTTTGTCCAATACAGAAGTTTGAACTCAGCCTCATCCAAGAGAGCTTAACTCTTTCACTCAAGCTGGCACTGTACCACTTGCACTATACTCCTATTTTCTTGATTTATTTTTCCTGCTTAGGCTGACTTCAAACCTGGATCCTCAGGTGTTAGCCTTCTGAGTAGTTAGGATTACAATACCACTATAATCCTTCTACTTTGAACCCTCCCAATAACATGTTCAAAGCACTGTAGAAGGGTTTAACTAATAACCAGTAGCTTTTATAAAAAGTGAGGATTCTGCTGAGTGTCAGTAATCCTAGCTACTTAGGAGGAGATCATGATGTGAAGCCAGGTCAGGCAGGAAAGTCTATGAAACTTATCTCCATGCAACCACAAAAAGATGAAAGTGCAGCTATTGATCAAGTAGAACAATACCTACCTTGAGTGAAAAACTCAGAGACAGTGCACAGGCTCTGAGTTCAAGCTTCAGGACCCACACCAAAAAAAAAAAACAAAAAAACAACAAACAACAACAATAAAAAGAGGAAGATTCCATACATGTAGAGATACAACTACAAATATTTTATTCTAAACAATTTCATGGAAAGTCTGCATTAGCAACTCATTTTGAAAATGATTTAGCCTCTTTTCTTTAACATATTTTGGGGTTAGAAAATTTAGATTTTTTTGTTTGAAAAGTCCTATTTTACTTACCTTTATTTCCTGTTGTTAAGAAATTTAAAAAAAAAAAAGGAGGAAGGAAACCATGTCTTTATGTCAGCAAGTGCTGGCATTTGTATCAGGAGGAAAACATAAACAAATATCCATTTTCAAAGATTTCTACTAATTTCTTCCTATCCAGGAAGAGTATTGGAGAAAATCCAAGATCCATGTAACTCACAGGATTTGAAAATAATGAGGTATACCTGGAGAAAAAAAGAAAACCTTTGAAATCTTGCAAATAACCCTTAGCATTGTGAATTGCATTGTCATAGAGAGAAAATTGAATTAACTACCTCCAACAGTGGCAGGAAAAGCCCTGAAGTCAAGTATGAGAAATTCTTTTCTAACCAGCCTCCTTGACAAGAAAAGGTTTGTGGTTGGGGTTAGTTGAAGAGGTGAGTAAGCCTGCTTCCTTTACAGGAATTTCCTGCTCAGAATATTAGCACAAAACTCAATTTCTCAACAGCAGAGTTTTTTCTTCTTCTTTTTCTTTGTGTAAAATTAACCCCCACAATGTAATGTTTAAGATCAAACCAAAAAGTGTTTTAGTGATTAGTTTTATAATTACAGAAAAATCTCTCCCACCTCATTTATTGATAGAGGGAAATAGATTTAAAGCCAAAATAATTAAAAATTTTTGTGCCCATGTAGCAAAAGGAAGTCCCTGAATACTATATGAAATGAAGAACTTGACTGCAATGCAAACAACTTAGAACGCACTAAGACTACACTAGTCATAAAGAATTTTGTCTAGAAAGTATCCTTATTACGTCAAGATGTCAGTCTACTTTGAGTCTGGTATTCTAATAAAGACAAAACGGATATGCCAGCACATCAAAGCTTTAGAGCCCTGTCTGCATAAAACTAGAGGATAACAAAAGATGTAGGAAGATTGAACTCACTCTGGGCAAAGGCAAGGGAAGTGTTCACATGTGGTAAAGGTGGGAACATGGAAGAAGACTCAGCAACTAGACAGAATTAAGCCAAAAAATGTCTACATATTCATTATTTGTGAGCCTACGTAGGATTTCAAGAGTATTTGAGATCTTTGTGTATGAATGCCGGTCCCAGGGCTTGAATTCAGAACCTCACCACTGTCCCTAAACTTTTGTGCTCAAGGCTAGTGCTCTCCCACTTGAGCCACAGCTCTAACTTTTTGGGGGTTTGATGGTTAATTGGAGATAAGAGTCTTGTGGTCTTTCCTATCCAGGCTGGCTTTGAACCATGATCCTCAGATCTCAGTTTCTGGGTAACTAGGATTACAAGCATGAACCAACTGGCTGAGCCACCAGTGCCTAGTATAAGATAGTTAAACATATTTCAAATATATAAACCCTCTGGGATTATTTCATGAATAGAGGACTGAAAGATTGGATAGTGTGATTCAGATCTAACTGGATGTGGAAAGTAATAAAAATGAAACAGTAGGCCCCTACCTGGTGCTCAGATAACCGTTTTACAAAGGAGCTTTGTACTAACTGGAGAGCCAAATGGAAAGTGACAGAATGGATCCATTCTTCACATAGCAAACCAGAGTAAGTTCCAAATGGACATCTGGTTTAAAATTAAAGCAGAACTATAGAACTATTGGAATAAGGGGTTAATTCCTGTATAATCTTAAAATAAGAAAGTGTCAGAAACAAAGTATAATGGGTAAAATATTTGCAATTTATGTCACAAAATCTTAATATCTCTCATAAGCAAAGACCTTTCAAATAAGCAATGAAAGAGATCAACGTTTCTACAAAAGAAAGAAAAAATAAGGGATTTCTTATGGGACTGTCAGATGGTACAGCCCATGTGAGGAAGAATTAGGCAGCATAGAGCAAAATCATGTCTGCATTACTACCAACCCTGCAATTAACTGTGTGTCTAGGCATCTATCCAAAAAATGTTGTAGCAAAACTGTAAAAATATGTATGCATATGACTATGTTTTGCAACATAATTTGCAAGAACAAAAACAGGAAATCTGTTGGGACTGGTAGAATAAGCCACACTACATCCACACAATGGTGTAACAAGTATCTGTATGAAAGCATGCAAAATAGCTTCATTATGTAATCATTATTAAAATATAATCTCAAGTAAAAATATCATGGTGAAAATGGTATAAAATGCTTACCTCTATCTGTGAGATGAGAGGATGTACATATTTATGAATATTTATTTATATTAAAAGTAAAGGATATACAAACATCACTCTGTGTGTGTGTGTGTGTGTGTGTGTGTGTGTGTGTGTGTGTGTGTGTGTGTTGGTACTGAGGCTTGAACTCAGAACCTTACACTCTTCCTTAGTTTTTTTTCTACTCAAGGTTGGAACTCTACCACTTGAGCAACACCTCCACTTCTGGCTTTTCGGTGGTTAACTGGAAATAAGAGTCTTACGGATTTTCCTCTCCAGCTGGCTTCAAATCATGATCTTCAGATTTTAGCCTCCTAAGTAGGCTGTAAAGCCTTCCAGTCCTGGGCTTTTCTTAGATGGGAGGTCTCTTATTGCTGTTTCTATTTCAATGCTTGATATGGGCCTGTTAAGATGGTTTAACTCATCTTGGTTTAGTTTCGGCATGTCAATATTTGCTAGGAAAAGGTCCATTTCTCCCAAGTTCTCAAACTTAGTAGCATAAAGTTTTGAGAAGTATTCCCTTACAATGTTCTGAATCTTGGTTGTTTCTGTGGTGATATTTCCATTCTCATCTCTGAGTTTATTTATTTGGGTGTGTTTTATTCTTTTTCTGATAAGATTTGCTAAGGGCCTGTCAATTTTGTTAATTTTTTCGAAGAACCAACTCTTTGTTTTGTTGCTTCTTTCTATGGTTTTTTTGGATTCTAATTCATTTAATTCTGATTTAATTTTAATTATTTATTTTTATCTACTGGATTGGGGATTATCTTGCTGCTCTTTTTCAAGGAGGTTCAGATGTCTCATTAAATTGCTAGTTTGAGGTCTCTCCAATTTGTTGATGTAGGAACTCAGAGCTATAAACTTGCCCCTGAGTACTGCTTTTGCTGTGTCCCAGAGGAGCTGGTAATTTGTGTGTTCATTTTTGTTGAATATCATGAACATTTGAATTTCCTTTCTAATCTCTTCCATGACCCACTCATGATTCAGCAGTGTGTTGTTCAGCCTCCATGTGTTACAGGATTTTCTTTGGTGGCTTTTGGTGTTGAGTTCTAATTTTATTCCCTCGTGGTCTGAGAGAATGCCAGGTATAACTTCAATGTTTCTGAATTTGGCCAAGTTTGCTTTGTGGCCTAAAATGTGGTCTATTTTGGAAAATGTTCCATGTGCTGTTGATTGAATAGATTTTAAAACACAACTGCTTGACTTTAGAATTTAATGAAATATATCAAAAGGAATGAAACAGTGCCAGTAGCTTCAACTGTTTTGAGTAAACATAGTGGGATGTGTATTAGTATTATAATTATCCTGAAGCTTTCTGTATACTTAGTGGGAATAAAATTAATAATTATATTAATGTTATTGAGAACCAAGTGTGTAATGCTAATTATGTCAATATAAAACCTATAACAAAGCGGGACGTCGGTGGCTCATGACTGTAATCCAAGCTACTCAGGAGGCTGAGATCTGAGGATCATGGTTCAAAGCCAGCCTGGGCAGGAAAGTCCGTGAGACTCTTATCTCCAATAAACCACTAGAAAACTGGAGTGGTGCTGTGGCTCAATGGGGTAGAGTGCTTGCCTTGAGCTAAAAAGTGCAGGACTAGCATCCAAGCCCAGAGTTCAAGCCCCATGACCGACCAAAAAAAAAAAGGGGGTGATAATACAATTTGAATTAATTGTACTAATTCAACTATACAGTTAAATTGAACTTTTCATGTCATTTCATGATTCATTTTTATATGTATGTCCTTTCTTACTCTTTCTTTTAAATTTAGTTTTATCATTAATTATACAAAGAAGTTGTCATTCAATAAAGTAGTATATAAATACAATGAAACTTGATCAATATCACCCCCTTAATCATTCTCATCATCACTCCAAACCACACCCCTTCCTTCACTTTTCTTAATTTTGTAGAATATGCATTGAATCACATAACATCATCTATGAATTTATTAGAAGTGAGCAAAACGAAGTCTCAGGTATTGGCATCTGAATACAATTTCCCTCTTGAAAGAACCATGGCCCCATTGCAATTCACCAAAGAAAAGCACAATTTATATCTGGAACTGCCTCTCATACCAGAAAACCATAGCAACATACAATGGAAAAGATACAAGACACAACAGTGATGGTTCAAGACTCAGGCATCAACTTGATGATGTCCCCAAATGGTCAATATGAGTGTTATGCACTGTTAATTTTGTTAAATGCTGGCAATTATATTTTGATTGTGTCAACTGATGCTTATTTCACTATGTCACATGTTAAAATATTTCATAGTAATGTCATAACTTTAAACAAATGGCATTAGCAAATTAAAATGCAAAAGCATACAGTGAGGGACAAATAGGAAAAATCACGATTTGGAATCTAGGTGGTAGGTATTTGGGTATTTGTTCTGTTTCCTTCAACTCTCCATATGTCCAATGTTTCGTAGCCAATATTTTACAAAGTAAAGATAAAATAGGCGATTGCTTTTGTCTCCTCACTTAATGTAAAAGTGAACTACTTCTTTATTATAATTTCTTTTTCTGAATGTCACAATTTGAACATAGAACATCAAAATAAATAATTTAAAAAGCCAATAACTAGTTCACAACTCATACCAGAAAAAAATATAACTTTAACGATACTCCTTGTTTTTTGTCAATTTGATTACCAAGATCATTTGTTAGATTTCAAGCCAGTAATTTTAATCTTTTCAAAAATATTTGTCTAAAACCTACAGCCAGCATTATACTTAATGGTGAAAAACTAAAGCCATTTCCTCTTAACTCAGGAATGAGACAAGGATGTCCACTCTCTCTACTTCTCTTCAATCTAGTATTAGAATGCCTAGCCACAGCAATAAGACAAGATGCAGACACAAATGGGATCCAAATAGGAAAAGAAGAAATAAAACTTTCCCTCTTTGCAGATGACATGATCTTGTATTTAAAGAATCCCATAGACTCCCAAATTACTCAAGCTGATTCAAAACTTTGGCAAAGTAGCAGGGTATAAAGTTAACCCCCAAAAATCAATGGCTTTTCTGTATGCCAACAAAGAGAAAAGTGTGGCTGAAATTAGGAAAGCAACTCCATTTGTAATAGCCCCACAAAAAATAAAATATCTAGGAATTAACTTAACCAAAGAAGTGAAGGACCTCTATGATAAAAACTTCAAAAACTTGAAAAAGGAAATCAAAACAGATCTTAGAAAGTGGCAAAAACTCCCATGCTCCTTGATTGGAAAGATTAACATCATGAAAATGGCAATACTTCCCAAGGCTATCTACAAATTCAATGAGATACCTACCAAAATTCCAACCTCATTCTTCAAGGAAATAGAAGAGGCAATCCAAAAATTCATATGGAACAATAAAAGACCCCGAATAGCAAAAACGCTCCTCAACAGAAAGAACACTGCTGGAGAAATATCAATACCAAATTTCAAACTCTACCATAAAGCCATAGTAATCAAAACAGCTTGGTACTGGCACAAGAACAGACCTCAGGACCAATGGAATAGAATTGAAAACCCAGAAATGAACCTACAGACCTATAGCCATCTAATCTTCAATAAGGGAGCTAAAAACATAGAATGGAAGAAAGACAGCCTCTTCAGTAAATGGTGCTGGCAAAATTGGTTAACTACTTGTAGAAAACTAAAGCTAGATCCTTATATATCACCCTGAACCAGGATCAACTCCAAATGGATCAAAGACCTCGGAGTCAAAGCAGACACTCTGAAAACATTACAGGATGGAATAGGGGAAACCCTAGGTCTCCTTGGCTCAGGCCAAAATTTTCTGAATAGAGACCTGGAAACACAACAAATCAAAGAAAGGTTGGACAAATGGGATTGCATGAAGTTGCAGAGCTTCTGAATGGCAAAGGACATAGCTAGCAAGATCAATAGAAAGTCTACGGATTGGGAGAAGATCTTCACTAGCCATACAACGGACAAGGGTCTCATATCTACAATATACTTGGAACTCAAAAAATTAAATCCCCCAACAACAAATCCTCTAAGAAACAACTGCCCAATAAATAAGTGGGCTAAAGACTTAAAGAGAAACTTCTCTGAAGAGGAAAGAAGGATGGCCAATAGACACATGAAGAAATGCTCAACCTCCCTAGCCATAAAAGAAATGCAAATCAAAACAACATTAAGATACCACCTCACCCCAGTTAGAATGGCTAAAATCAAGAACTCTAATAACAACAGATGCTGGAGGGGATGTGGACAGAAGGGAACCTTACTGCATTGTTGGTGGGAGTGTAAACTTGTTCAACCACTTTGGAAAGTAGTATGGAGGTTTCTCAAAAGACTACACATAGATCTCCCCTATGACCTAGCAGTCCCACTTTTGGCATTTACCCAAATGTTTACAAACAAGACCACACTAAAGCTACCAGCACAACTATGTTTATTGCAGCATTATTTACTATAGCTAAGATATGGAACCAACCCAGATGCCCCTCAGTAGATGAATGGATCAAGAAAATGTGGTATATATACACAATGGATTCTATGCTTCCATCAGAAAAAATGACATTGCCCCATTTGTGAGGAAATGGAAAGACTTGGAAAAAATTATATTAAGTGAAGTAAGTCAAGCTCAAAGAAACATAGATCCCATGGTTTCCCTTATTTGCAATATCTAGTATATGTATGAGTCAAGCAGAAAAGGTCAGATAAGGTGATGTTAGGAAAATGAACCCTAAGATATGTATTTAAATGTTTTTTTTCATGCATTTGTTTCTAATGCATTTATAAGATTATTTCTTAGTTGCTTTGTGTGTCCTTCCCCCACAGTATAACCCCTGCTTTCACTGTAAAAAAAAATTGTCTACCAAATAATGGAAATGCAAGAGTCATGGCTATTAGGCAATATGAGCTGTAAGTATTTAAAGATGGATTTTCATTTTTAAAAACATGTGCAATAGGTCACAGCTCACATTTTCATAACCATTCCATTCATCTTCTCACATCATATATATATATATATATATATACATATATATATATATATATATATATATATATATATATACTGCAAATCATCACTGAATGTCAACATAAAATGTGACCGAACCTTCTGTAGATTTTAAAGTTAACTCATGTGCCATGCACATTTGTAAGAAAGGCATTCATCTATTCATTTTCAGAAGTGATTTTAGAAAATAATTCTAATTTACTTTCACTAGAGAGTAGCTGCTCTTTGGTCATGTATAGAGATTTTATTGATCTGACAGTAAGAGGTAGAGAACCCAGAACCCGGTATTTGTGATCTTTGTCTATTTCTTCTTTTTTTTTAAACTCAGCATTGAAATGAAATGTTTTTTCTATTTCTTTTGAAGTTTACCTGTGAGCCAGCTAGTTGTTAATCAACTCCATGTACAAGAAATCAGAAAACAATGTTGTTTTTAGAGAAATATTTTAATTCAACGCACTCTGACTTAATGGCTTTTTTGTATATGTGTGATGGTACTGGGGCTTGAACTCTGGGCCTGAATCCTGTCTCTGAGATTTTTTTATGCTCAAGGTTAGTGCTCTACCACTTTGAGCCATAGCACCACTTCTGATTTTTTAGTGCTTAATTGGAGATAAGAGTCTAGTGGACCTTCCTGCCCATACTGGCTTGGACTTGTGAGCCTCAGATCTCAGTCTCCTCAGTAGCCAGGCTTACAGGCATGAGCCAGCAGCACCTAGTTTAGCACTGCCTTTTTGACTTCTATTCACCAGTTGTACCTTTTCCTTCTCATTGTAATAATAGTCACTTAAAGAGCACCCAAAACAAATGGTTTGGGTAGGAAGACAGCCTTTCCTTACTATATCAACAGGTGTTTAGAAAGTAGTACCTACTTTAGCCTCCTGCTAAGACTGCTATTCCAAGGTGTTGCCCATGGTAGTCTGAGGTTCACAGAAACAATAGATTTTTTTCCCATCTCAGTAATTCTACATTATAGAGCTATTGGTCAATTTACTTTGCAGTAAGTTTGATTGTGAACCTGGAGATAGAGCTCCCTGATTGTACTCCATACTTCCTGTCTATTGTAAGATACCAGTCCTATTGGCAGCCCAGATGGCCTGTGTGAATTGGGAAATATACCTGGCAAATTAACCTAGACTTGGCTTCTTATCACTCTGAAGTCCAACCTGTGTCCCCAGAATGCCCATCCATCATCTCAGTATGTCCCTGAAGCATCCTGGAAAACTGAGAGATGCCCAACGTGAAAGTCTAATAATAAGTGCAGCCCCCTTAAGCACATGTCAGGTCATAGTAATTGTATAAATGAAATACAGTGCTTTTTGATTGTGTATGTACACCCACAAGATATGCCACAAGGAAGCCAAGAGTGGTTAACTCATGCCTATCATCTCAGATTCTGAGGTCTGATCAAGTGTGAGACCATACCAACCAGAAAAGTTCATGAGATTGTTTCCAAAATAACTTTTTTTCCAAAAAAAGTCATGCCCAAGATATGGTCCAGTAGTAGACAGCCAATGAGCCATTTGAGCACATATGTAGGACATACATATACATACATATATATATATACATATATACACACATATACTTACACATATATACAGGCTGGCATATGTAAAGACAGATTTTGAGAATTCTCCTATATAGATATAGATATTGGCTCAAAGAATAAAGCAATTCTGCTCACTCTCAGTGTAGTAAATTTAGATGGGGCAATAAGGCTTCTATATTCTGCCCATAGCACACAGATACCATTTACTATTGGGCTGGCACAAAAATATAAATAAATACACTAAAATGAGAGATATAGGAATCTATTTCAAATGTCTTATATCTTATTAAAACAGAATCTTAAAATCTTAAACTGGAATCTTGAAAGTTAGTGCAAAACAAAGGTCAGAAATATTTCAAAAACAAAGGCACAAGACCAAAGTTCCATTAAAGTATTTCAATGAAAATTTTGAAAGAACACCTCTGTTGTTATCATATATTTAATGTGAAATATATTTAGCACAAAAGGTTGCATGTATATTTTTAAAACATAAGTATAAAAAGAAACCAAAGCCATTACATGTATTCGAGACTATTACAGCAATGGAAATTTACCTTAATTATATGTTTGGATCTATATATTTTCCCTTGCAAAATATAAAGTATTCAGTTAGCATACATTTTTATTTTAGCTAGCTGATAGAAACACAAAGTAAAAAGCATTACAAAGCATTTTCTTATATAAAATCTTCTTTTGGGGTACTCTGAAAAATGTAGTACATCTTGCAACTTGTACTACAGATTCTGATTTACTTATTTCTGAAAATTCACAATATATCCATAAACTCTAACCAACCTTGCAAACAGAGAGGTATATCCTTATTATCCTCCTCGCTCCTCTGCACCACTGAGAGCACCCCTCAGTGATTTCCATGAATGTCATTGCTTTGGGATCCACAATACTGGGTTCTCGATAAGGAGTCAGAGACATCTCCAATGCTAATCATTACAGCTGCTAACAGAGAAACACCTTTTGCTCCATCCAAGTGCTTCTCCTATATGTTACTGTTTACAAACACCTGCAACTCAAACCTTGTCACTCTCTATCTCTACTTCACTTTTCTGCTCTATGACTTCCATTTGCTCCACTGCTAAATAATAATTAGTAATGGTAATAATAAAAATATTAATAGCAACATTTGCAGGGTGATAGGTTATAAGAACTTCTATTTATCTGTTTGGTACCCTTGGGAAATACATACAACTATTATAAATTCTGACTATACAAATGTGGAAATAGAAGTTTGGTCCCGCCAGGTTATATAAAGCTCCAGAAGTCACAGAAGTAAAGAAGCCCTCAAAAGCTTGGAGTGGCTCACAAGGCTCAAGATGGAAACTGTCATAGCTTGTGTCACTTCCAACCAGAGAAGTAACCACCATTTGCAATGTTTCCACTCCATGGCTTATCTGATCTGGCACCCATCCGGCACATAAATGTTTGGATAAAATCAACAAATGTTTTAGGCCACTAAAAGTGAATGAAAATGTGCGTTATTCAAGAAAAATTTGAAAATGTTTGCTGGGATTCCCTTTTAAGAGTCCCCATGATACTGAATGCTAGTGGGGTACACATGTAATCCTATTCAGGAGGCTGAGATCTGAGGATCATGGTTCAAAGCCAACCTGGACAGGAAAGTCTATAAGAGTCTTAGCTCCAATTAACTACCAAAAATCCAGAAATGAAGGTGTGCTTCAAATAGTAGAGCACTAGTCTCGAGCAAAAAAGCTCAGAGACAACACTTAGACTCTAAGTTCAATGCCCAGGCTTGGCACACACACACACACACACACACACACACACACACACACACACACACACACACACACACACACACACACACACACATGTCCCTGAGTCTGAATAAACAAGGTATGCTCAACTCACTTGTGCATAATAGTTCAGTTGCCTAGTCACTGTGGCTGGGATCAATCCAGGCATCCTGAAGCCCAAGTTCTGAGGTAGCAACCCTCCCCTACTCCTCACCCCCAATGCCCAAGCCTACTTCACTGCCCTACTATGTACAGAGTGGCCATCCCTCTTCTTACTACATGTCATGCTGCAGTTAGAGAAGTATAGCTCCTGTAGGGGAAATCAAGGTATCTTTTAATTGATCCGGCCACCCAGTAGCTCCTAGAAAATGCCTTTTTAAAATCCTCCAGTTGACTGTTGGCATGGAAAACCCTAGCCATTTATTATAAAGCAGAAGTCTGTTTGCCCAGCCTCTCCCTGAGCACAGGACTGGTGTGTAGGTGCACAGTTCTGTAGGTGGCTCCGGAAAGGAGAGGAAGAAGAGGTCCACTTCCTTGAATTCCAAAGTCTTCTGGGAGCCGGTGAGAGCAGCTGCAGGTGTAGTCTTACTCCTGAAGGCCTAAGGATATTTCATCTTCACACTTCAAGTAGGATTTTCACAGTTTGAAAGAACAGCTCTTGCTATATGCAGGTTCCCACACTGAGTCTCCAGATGAGCCAGCGTTCTTTCTGACATTGACCTTTTCTGAGCATCAAGGTACAGAAAGAACAGGCAAGTCCTCTGATTCTTCTTGACCTGGCTTGGTGACTTTTGCAGGCATCAAGTACACAAGATTTTTCCAGAACCTTGAGTTGTAAGAAAGAGGCTCATCAGCCTTCCACTTCAGAACTCTGTGTGACTTCAAAAGCTTTAAGGACTGAGGCAAAAACACAAAGTCACTCACTGGGGAAAACTGAATTAAGATTATTTTAACCTTTCTTTCCACCAGTGCTTTGTGGAGTCCACTCTTAAGTTCATATATGACTTCATTTGACATGTAACTTTTACTTAGCACAATGATTATTCTCCGACTTTTCTCTATCAGTGAATGGATTTCATCCACAACAGCTGAAAATGTAAGAAGTGTCATTAAGTGAACTGATAATTTGGACATGGAATAAAAATTCTTTCACGATCTCTTATTTTACATTATTTAACTTTTAGCTTCTGTAATAAGTTTTACATGAAGGAAGTCAGCTATTCTGTTTTATGTACTTAATAAAAAGCAACTTAGTAACTTAGATAATGAACATCCAAGTAACATATCCTGTGTCGTACAATATATGTATGGATACAAAATGGATATATATGAACATAAATGTATGCATACACATTTATACACATTTCAATTAATACATATGCATTTATCAGTGTATATATTTATAGACATACATATATATACTAAATCATCTTAATGACTCTAGGTAGAAGGTATTATCACTCTTATTTTACAGACAAGAAAGCCCAAGTCCAGAGTGGTTAAATTGCATAGTTACACAGCTAGTAAGTGGCTTAAGCAATTCCTGAATCCAAATGGATACAAATGAGATATATAAACTGAATTCAGATGGTATATATATTCCTGGTCTTACCATCTTTCCTTTCCTCATGCACGGAGAACATGCAAAAATCAAAACTCAAACATTAAAAAACACAAAGAAGCCAAAGAACACTAAAATCTAAATTAAATTAGCCATTAAATTTTCCTCACTCTACACGAGCTATTATTTTAAACCAGAGGTTGATGAACTTTTTACTGCAAATATAGAGTGAATTTTTCAGGCTTTTCAGGCCATACTGTCTTTGTCCCAACTATTCCCTTTTGTCAGCACTCCAAAGCTGTCTCAGACAACAAGGACGCAAAAATGCATGGCACTGATTCAGTAAGGGGGCCAGCCAGATGTGAGCCACAGGCTGAAGTTTGCCAAGCCTTGTTCTAGAATCTAGAGTTCAACCAAACCTGACTACCTTATACACAAGTATTGTTTATCACTTCTCAAGATATTACTTAATTATATATTCAAGTATTCTTTATTATTACTTAAGCACCTGAAAGAAACCTATTTCTAAAATTACTCCTAGAATATAATAAAATGTAATAAAATTGATGTAAAGCCAGGCATACATGCCATTGAAATTATGTGTTTCCTAGGTAGAAACTGTCAGACACAAGTACTTTTAGGCATTTCACAATTGGCATTTTATCCCTTGGGAAACTGTTTTTTACTTGACTAACATATTTTGTCTAATTATCAATCTTTGCTTTCTCATTTGTAATACAGGTGGGAAATTGTAGCTTATTTTCTGTCCTGTTTTCTTTTTTTTTTCTTTGCACTTCTTTTTTTTTCATCTTAATCTTTTATTGTTTTTATAAAAGCGATGTAGGGGGGATACAATTAAATAAGTCAGTAAAGAGTACATTTCTTTTTAGATAATCTCACCTCTTTCCTTGCTCTCTCCCAATTTCTCCCTCCTGCCCCACCCACAAAGTGTATAGTTCATTTTCATAGTGAGTACTACTACTGCATTTGTTCACACTTTGTTTCTTCCCTACTTCCAACGCCAACTCAGAACTTGTCCCAGAGATGGCCTTCAATGAAAATTGAAGGAGGAATGAGGCATGACTCCAGTGATGACATTTTTATGTCTTGTTAGCAACAGTGGCCAAAATTATTTCATCTCAGATTCGCAAGACTGACTATGGGAGACTTTAGAGAAAAGGTGAAAATATTAGCAAGTTTCCTTGGTTGTAATTGCAATTTGTTTCAGTGTATGTGCATATAATAGTAAAAATTATTGAATTCTGTAATCATGATTCTGTCAGGAGTACCAATAATTTCCTCTTATTTTTATTGTAATTTTTATTGTAATTGTAATCAAACCATAAAGAACAAGTCCAAACATAAGCGTATTATGTAAGGAACGAAACCTAAGGGTCAAGTAATTTTTGTTGCGGGTCATTTCTTGATTTACCTCCAGGTAAATGCCAGCTCTGTACTTGGCTCTGAAAATGAGATGTCCAATACTTTCTCTCATGGCTTCAGAACACCATGATGCAATATTAAGTCTAAGAGAAAAGACTGCTGGATTTGCAAATTTTAGTTGTTTCTTTCTATTGAATAATGTGAAGGATGGCCAAGCGGTCTAAGGCGCTGTGTTCAGGTCGCAGTCTCCCCTGGAGGCGTGGGTTCGAATAATGTGAGTAAATCAGATCTTGACCTGGTTAACTACTAACCAGATGTTGACTTCTGTGGTTATTTCTGGTTTAAACGACTTTATTCATTTGTTTATATTTTAAGCAAAACGAACAAGTTAACCAACTCATTTTTTAAAATGGCTATACTATTTTTCTGTCTAGCATTTCCTTTCTTACCTCCTCCAGGCACCACATCCCTTTCAAATATGCATAACTTATATCCAAAATGTTTCTCCAACACCTTGGGCAAGGTCTCCACAGCAAAAGTATACTCTTCTCCACTCTCAGAGTGACACTCTTTCAGGTACGACACAAAAGCATCATATGTCTTTCCATCTAGAAGACAACATTAACTCTTAATTACATGTAAATAAAAGTCCAAGAGTAAAAGTCCAGGTAAAGTAAGTAAAGTAAAAGTCCAAGTAAAACTTTGAGTGAAAGATATAAATAATGAATATAGAATAGTTGATATTTACTTTTAGCATTGTCTAAACTCAAATGCTAACCAAGCCATCAGTTAGGTAAACATTTTCAACATCTACTTTAAGACTCACACTGTTTTGATTCAGTAGAGGAATAGAGAAATATAAAATCCTAATCAAGACACTAGAATTATGGAAACATACTAAGATCAAGGAGTCCAAATGTGTCCACATTTCATTCCAGACATAAGAAGCAAATCTCATCTTGGCTCACTCGTTTTCATTTAACTCTTTCAACTATCCTAGCTTGAACCTCTGAAGACCCCTTGGAAATTAAAAGTAAAAACAAACAGAGTCTATAAACAGGACAAAAGAAGAAAGTAAAACTATAGAAACTAATTGGTGGAGAACACATACTGCAATATCTAAGATACTCTGTGATATCAACTGTCAAAACAATTCTGATCACTGAAAGCTTCATAGCAGTCCTAACTTCTCCTTTCCAATTCCTGATGACAGATCAGCATGTAGATAGGTAATGGAGCAAATTCAGGAGGGAGCATGTAACATACATAATCAAGCCCATTCTTCTTACTAGGTAACTGAAAACTATGCCATTGCTCATTAGCTTCATTCACTCTAGATGAGAAAAGAAAGAAAACAATGTGTGAAATGAGCTGAACACAAAAAATAACAAAAACAGCACAACACAGACAAAGCAGATAAAGAAAGTAACTTGTCCAGAAGAAGAAGAGTGACCCAGTGGACATGTTTTCTGAAAGAGGAAAATTTTGAGTTGGCCCTAAATAACATAATTACTCTAATTAAGATGGATAAAGAAGGAAAATGATAGCAGAATAGCCTTTCCCATGATAATAGAATAGGTAAATCCCCTTGAAAGTGGGCAAATGGCCTTTCAAAACACTATGTTGGAAATGAACTTTACAACTTGGGGGGAAGGGAGGAGGGAGGAGGGAAAGTGGGAGAAAATAAAGGAGAGCTTAACACTGTTTGACAAGAAATGTACGCATTACCTCTGTAACTATAACCCCTCTTAACATCACCTTTACAATAAAAGAAATTTAAATTTAAACAGAAAAAGCTGAATAAATTTACTACTAGAACAAAGGTTAGATCTAGACATGACTAAAATATATTAAAGTAAAATCATACTGGATCAACATCCTTTGAGAATCACTTCATTTGTGCCCAATGCCCTAGCCCAATTTCCTCAACAGCATTTGGACTCATGAAATGATGCCTTTTTTCTAGGAAAAGCTTGCTCAATTTTACCTGCAGTATTCTGCCTCATCAGTTCAGGTCAGAACCTATTGATTTAATGATATAAGAAATTGCTTTCAGAATTGAATGTATATGAAAGACAGGAAATTTTGATGAAGATGGCAGAATTACATGGGTTTTACAGGTAGGAAAAGGGGTTGGGTTGTGGCTCAAGTGATAAAGCACTTACCTAGCATGTGTGAGCTCAACCTAGTATGGGGGCAGGGGGTGGAAATGTAGGAAAATGTATTCATTTAGTTATTATATAATTCCATTGGATGATTCTCTTTGGTTACAGTAAAATATAGGTTTTTAGTAGGTAGGAACAGGTATTTAGTTAGTGTTCTCCTGATACCAGTGAGAAAACCAAACATCAAGATGAAAGAAAATATTTTGCTGCTGTTTTTTCTGGTGCCAATAGTTGGGATTGAACTCAGGGTCACATGTTCCCACTTGGCTTTTTCTCTCAAGGCTAGTATTCTACCACCTGAGCCACAGCTCCACTTCCAGCTTGTTGTTGACTAGTTAGTGATAAGAATCTCAGCCTTTTCTGCCCAGGTGGCTTCAAACTGTGATCCTCAGATCTCAGCCTCCTAAGTAGCTAGGATTACAGGGATAAACTACTAGCACCCAACTTACTTTTTTTATAATCAGGATGTAACTGGATAAAACTGGGGAGACAATTTAGTCAAATATAGATTTGTACTACTCTTACTATGTTCTTACATATGAAAAAATCTATTTTTAATTATTAAAATAGTTTTCAAACTCTTTATTTCAAGAAATTCTCTTCTCATAATCTAAAATGGTCAATTTAGTTTACAATTTATTTTAAACTCAGACAATGAAATGTTTAATAGCTTAGAAAACTGACCATAAACTCAAGAAAACAAGTTCAAAAGTTAAGGAGAACTTTTTTTCTGCTTGGAATAAAATAAAGTAAACTATCATTTTTTGAATGGATATTTAGGATAACAAGGAGTAAATTAGGCCAAAGTTTCTAAAATTATGCAGATGGTGAATGAGCATCTGTTAATCAGCACTTTGTTTGATTGATCAGTCAATTTCATTTTCACTCCTTCACAAACCAATACAAATATGCACTTAACTATTATGCCAATGTTTAACTGCTATAAAACTTTCATTCTTATAACTCCCTTTCTGCCCTTTTTATGCACTACATCTGTTCAGAGTCTACCTTCAAGTCTAAGTGGCCTATCTTTTAATGTCTATTGCATGACCCTTTGTTTATGTTTTTATTGTAAAAATAATGTACAGAGGGGTTACAGTTACATAAGTAAGGTAATGAGTACATTTCCTATCCAGCATTGTTACCTCCTCCTTTATTTTTCCCCTACCATCCCTCCCCTCCCCACCTCCACAACTCCTGCCTCCTCCCTCCCCTACCCCCCACCCCTGCCCAAGTTGTAAAGTTCGTTTTCTACATAGTGTCTTGTACATCTCATTGTTACAGTGGGTCATCCTGTATCCTTGTTTCAGCATTTTGTTATTTCCCTGCCCCTCCCCAAATTAGGAAAATGTATAAACAAGATGCATGGCACCGACATCAAATACAGTGAAAACAGGGGTTATACCATGGGGAAAGAACATATAAGAGAAACAAAAAAATCACATCGTATATTTTAGATACATTAACAACAATGGCAAGAAAGAAAAAACAAGTTGTGTCCCTATCTTGGGGTTCATTTCACTTAACATCGTCTTATATGGTCATATGTACATAGCTTTTGACATTTTCTCCTTGTCCTCGACTTATACTAGTTATTGCAAATAAGGGAAATCATGGGACCTATGTTTCTTTGGGCCTGGCTTACTTCACTTAATATAATTTTTTCCAAGTCTTTACATTTCCTAACAAATGAGGTGGTGTCATTCTTTCTGATGGAGGCATTGAATTTCAAAACTCTGTTCCAACCCCAATATGATCTATCTATCTATCTATCTATCTATCTATCTATCTATCTATCTATCTATCTATCTATCTATCTATCTATCTATCTATATCTATATATTATTTTGGGGTTGGAACAGAGTAGGCATCACAGACATGGGACCAGCCTGGGAGGGAATGTCCTATGGTATGATTTCTCAGAAACTTTAAACTAAGTAATGTTTTTTCCCTACACAAACACAGAAATACATCGACAAAAGCAAGTGCAGTGAATTAGATTAAGTTCCATGCTTACTTCAAACTTGAGGACTTTTAGTCTCTTTCAAATTTAGAGAAACTGAGTCTGCAGAAAGACATAGTGTTAAATAAAGATTGGCAGGTATAGGAGACTCAGACCTATATCATGTGGCTTCTAGTTCATGGCTCCGTCTTGTGCAATGCACAGCTTCTTCTTTTTCCAGGTGAAAATAATGAGCAAGACAATTCAATGCACATGAACTTTATTGAGTGTATATACTATATCAGTTATGGAAGTGATATGTGCAAGAACACATCCAATGTAAAGTTCCTAAGCTCAAAGATCAGACAGGACATTTAGGAAAACAAACTGAACATACGTAAAACAAAGGAAAAAGTTTTAGCAACACAAGGGAAAGGATCACACAACAATATTAACCTTTGGAGTTACATACATATTGGAGTCATTTTCTTACCATGGGAAACCTATCCCGTAGATTCAGCCAACAATATACCAAAAATAAGATGAAGATTACTATTTATTTATTGAGCATAGTAAAGACAGCCGGCATTAAATAAGAAGTTCCACCATTGTGATATCTGTTACCTGTTAAGGTTTCATTTCTTCCCACTAAATGTCTATAGAACAGAACCAAGTCGACTCTAAAAATGACACACAAAATCACTAGGCACACTACTGCCACTGAGATCAAAATTGATATGATCATTCCTCTTGTGAAGACATGGTTTGGGATATCAGTTGTTCCTATTAAAAAATGAAAGAAAAGAAAAAAGTACTATCAGTGACTCCCACTTTGATTGTCAGTTTTACTTCTGTGAGTAATCCACAGATCTAACCAAGTGCGGGCTGGGAAGGTAGCTCAGTGGTAGAGTGCTTGTCTTGCATGCATGAGGCCCTGAGTTCAATTCTTCAGCACCACATAAGCAGAAAAAGCCAGAAGTGGCACTGTGGCTCAAGTGGTAGAGCGCTAACCTTGAGCTGAAGAGCTAAGGGACCATGTCCAGGCCCAGAGTTCAGGCCCCACAACTGACAAAAAAAAAAAATTAAAATAAGATCTAACTAAGTACTTCCACATCCCAGCCATCACTCACATACCTGCCCTTACTAATCTTCCAACTCTAATTTGCAAAAAATAAATACATGTCTAAGGATATTCAGAGAACTGAACAGAAAACATGGGGTCACATTCTGTCTGTATCTTGGATGTAATATTTTAGTAATATATTTAGGTGAACCATGCAGAACTTAACTCTCAGCTCATAGACTGAGAAAATGCAAGACAAGGTTTTAAGAGAGAGCAAGAGATTACTAAATTGAGATGACCTGATTTTGCAACCTGGATCTATCAATTAGTTTGTATCATAGGGAAAATTCATAGAGGCTTTCAAATCATAGTGTCTTCATCGATTAAAAGAAAGTAATAAATGAACATCTTGCTTCATTTAACTTCAGTTTTAGAGAAAATTGAATACAATATTACACATAGTGGTTAACACAGTTCCTGACACATTAGCATTCAGGATTTCACCCCAAATATGAAAAAAAATGTGCCCTTTAAGAAAAGAATCACATTCCTTAGATATATTCAATTTGGTTTTGTCACAAATAAACCTGAGATAGTTAAATGAAGTATAATGAATAAAGTTAAATTTACCATATAAAATAACTGTTTTGTGATGGGCATGGTTTTCTTTTTTAAAGTTCTTATTTAGTTAAGATCATATGTTAATCATTCATTATTTCCTCACATTATCTCCTCACATATACCAGGAATACTTCCTTAGGACACTGAAATCATAATCACATTACTTCAATATTTAGATTGACTACAATCTCTCATAAGTACTTAAAATGCTTCTGTGACCATAGATACACATATTTATCATGTTTGTTTCTTACAGTCAATTCTAATGGTGGAGGGATTTCTAGGTCAAAGAATATAAACATGCTTAAAACTCTTGTTATAAAAATTTTAGGATGGCCAGGTGCTGGTGGCTCACACCTGTAATCCTAGCTACTCAGGAGGCTGAGATCTGAGGATTGCAGTTCAAAGCCAGCCCAGGCATTGAAGTCAATGAGACTCTTATCTCCAACAAACCACCAGTAAACTGTGGCTTAAGTGGTAGAACATTAGCCTTGAGCTGAAGAGCTGAGGGACAGTACCCAGGCCCAGAGTTCAAGCCCCACAACCAACAATAACGACATCAACAAATTTTAGGATGATCATTCCCTTAAATAGTAAGCTTAATAAAGCTAAGCCCTGAGGTTCTTGCATTTTAAAAAGTTTAGTTAACCATGATCTACTAGCCATATATCCAATCCTGGACACACGTACTCCTCCAAAGGTAGGGGCTAGGAGATCCCATTCCCCAGCCTACAGTGTGAATTCAGTTGTGAATTCAGTCAGAAGCTTTTGGGACAGAGACAAGGGATTCACTCACTGAGGGGTGGGGGTGGTAAATGGTGGCAGGCAGCCTCCAGAGAATGCAAACGAGGTAACAAGTCAACCACAAATAACAGCTCTGAAATCCTCTCCCACATAAGTGCATGGACCCTAGTATAAGGACTCATGAAGAGGTAAGCCACATCTGTGGCAATTCTTATAGAAGAAAAGACACTAATTCATGCCATAGCTGAGGGTTTCATCTGTTTTTATCCTGTCTGGGACTATAGGTGTGTTTCTTCACTTGTAAAGATGGCATGAAGTTGTAAGAATAATGTCACACAGAACTTGCCAGAACATTGTGTAACAAGCTCATACCTGTAATCATAGCTACTCAGGAGATTGAGATCTGAGGATCACAATTTGAAGCCAGCCCAGAAACAAGATTCTGTGATTTTTATCTCCAACTAATCACCAAAAAGTCAAAAATGGAGCTGTGCTCAAAGTGGTAGAGTGTTAGCCTTGAACACAAAAATACAGGGACTGCACCCAGGACCTGAGTTTATGGCCCAGGAATGGCACGCGTGCGCGCGCACACACACACACACACACACACACACACACACACACAATGTGCAATAAATATTAGTTCCTGTTACTGAATGTGTGAGTGATAACTTTCACACAGGTGAGCTCACTGAGATGCAAGTATACACTTGGGTGTCGCCTTCCTTCTGATTCTCATAAGACCCAAGGCACAGAGGTGTGTGTGTGCACGTGTGCACATGTGATACGGGGCGGGGGAGAGAGAGAGAGAGAGAGAGAGAGAGAGAGAGAGAGAGAGAGAGAGAGAGAGAGAGAGAGATGCTGTATCTCACTCAGTGTTATCTCTCTCTCTTTGTGTTTGTCTCTTTGCCTCTCTGTGTCTCCTGTGATTTTCTTTCTCTCTAGTGCTCTCTCTTTCTCTCCAGGGCCCTATGTGTCTGTTTTCCTGTTTCTGTCTCTATGTGTTTCTGTCTCTCTTGTCTGTCTGTCTCTGTTCAATGAATTTATCTCTACATCTGTCTCTGTCACTCAGAATTTAACCTATCTCTAATTGTCTGGGGAGTTGGTGGCTGATCCTGGAATGAGTAAATGAAACAGAACAGTGAGTGGATGATGACAAAGATAAAGTGAAGCTTTTTGGCTCCAGGCACAACCACTTCTGGACAGCCAGTGGGCCAAGGCCCTGAGTTGTGTTGAGTTGGTAGAGAATGAAGATGAATCAGCCTGGAGCATTCGATCAAGTAGGAAACATTAACAGCTCTATGGATCAGGTCATCATCTGCCTATTTGTCAAGCCTGGGGGCTAACTCATAGAAGGAGGCCTCAGTTCATCTCGGCTGAGTGAATGACCACATCCAAGGACCCTCAGTGTCCTGCTGAGGTACGCTGGAGGCAGCAATGATGTCACCATCCACTCGGCTCATCCTGCACTGATCTGCAGACATTATTTGTCCAGCTGTTCTGGGTATGGAGGGATGGATGAAAAGGAGACACTCCGGCTCCTCCATGACTCTAGCCCACTAGCATCTGTGCCCCCACTTTGTTTGCTCCCTTGTTCTCCCCATTTGGTCTATGCTCAGGTTTGGAATATAACTATCAGAGCAAATGCCTAAACAGTTGTCTTTTCATTATGAACTTGCAGTTGTGACACAGAGGATTTCATTGGGCAGTGTATTGTCCTGGGTCACAAGATGAGCCTTGTCCCCTCTCGGGAGAGGAGCTTGGAACTTCTACGAAGAGTAGGAAGTAGATATTTCTGAGGGTTGGATTAGTAGCTACTTACCAGGTTTCCACAAATTTCCAAGCATAAAACTTTCATACCTTTCCTCACCAAGATGAAACTCTGGGTGTCCATGCTTACTGTATCGCCTACTGTGCAGTTATATAAGAAACCTATATTTTTTTCATTAACTTTCTCGATTTTCAATATTTTTGAAACGTATTCTTTGCCTTCTGAGATCCTGTAATAGAAGAAAATGATTCAACACTAGACTTTATTCATGACTATCAAATGTACCCAGAAGAGGAGAAATCATGACTAAAATATCCAAAGGTAGGCACTACATTGGCTATATTCCATCTTCCCTTCATGAAGGCACTTTAAAATTGTGAAACGCTGTGAACACCCATCTCCCTCAGAGGCAACAAAACTGACTGAAACACTTCTCCTGATTCCACCCCACTACGTGCTAAGTTGAAAATATAAAACAATATTCTCTCAGTGACTTTTTCCTATGTCTTCCTTCCTAATGACTTGAAGATTTCCCCAGAGTGTGGTCTCCACTAACTGTAGCTGGAGTATTAGGCAGCTTTCAGTACTGAAATAAAATGCCTGAAACTGCCTACTTTGAAAAGAAAAGAAAGCCAGAAACTGGTGGTTCACACCTGTATTCCTAACTACTCAGGAGGTTAACATCTGAAGATCACAGTTCAAAACCATCCCAGCAGAAAATCAATGAGATTCTTATTTCCAATTAACCATCAAAAAGTCAAAAGTGAATGTATGGTTCAAGTGACCAACCACGATCCTTGAGCAACAAAGCCAAACAAGAGCGTGAGGCCCTAAGTTCAAGCCCTGGTATCATCACAGAAAAAGATAGAAGAGGAGGAAAAGGAGGAGGAGCAGGACGAAGACCAAGTGGAAGAGGAAAAAAAAAGCAGTAGTAGCTAGGTATGAGTTGAGGGCAAGTGACAGAGAAGTGTGAGTTTAGTCCAAGTATATTGTATGCATATATGGATGGATATGCCAAAAAAAAAAACCCTTGTACAACTAAGTGATATTAATTACAAGAATGTGCATTAAAAGGAAGTTAGATAAATTTCCACTCCCAGATTCTGACTGATTAAAAGCTGCTTTTATAGGGTGATGCTAAAAATGTTCCTTGACTTTCTTATCAACCTTCTTTTGCTTAGATCTTGACAATAAAATATATGTATAACTCATCAACCTAGGATATATGCCTCTTATAACAGCAAAGTAAGTAAATTATCATATAAACTAACCCAAGACACTGTATCTATCAGCCACTCAGAATCCCAGCATCTTTTGCATTAGATGTCTATGATGATTGTTTTATATATATATACACATATATATATATATCATAGTATCTATTATATGCCACATGTACATACCAGATTTCCTTTCCTTCCTTTTCATGTACATTAACATGTGTCTCATTCTCTTTCTGGAAATTCCAATAAACGGCATCATTTTGATTTGCCAACGCAGAGCAGTTGAGTTCTATACTTTCTCCTAGGGAAAAGTTGACAACCAACCTTGATTTTAGAAACTCAGATTTCTCAGAGGTTTCAGATTAATATAATTACTGGATGTTGTTAACCTATTATAAAACATAGTACTACAGTCTAGAAATGTAGATAATATGCTTTGATTTTAAGATAAAGAAAAACAATAGAATTTAGTAGCAATGACATCATCAAATTATGAGTTGATTTCTCTTTAAATATTTACACGCAAATCAGTTATCAAAAACAAATTGGGTGCAGGTGGCTCACTCCCGTAATCCTAGCTACTCAGAAGGCTGAGATCTGAGGATCACGGTTCAAAAGCCAGCCTGGGGGGGGGCAGTACTGGGGGGGCAGGGAGAGGATAAAAAAATTAACTAATTAAAAAATTTTAATAAAAGGCAGCCCGGGCAGGAAAGTCTGTGAGACTCTTATCTCCAATAAGCTACTCAGAAAACCAGAAGTGGCACTGTGGCTCAGGTGGTAGAGCACTAGCCTTGAGATGAAGAGCTGAGGGACAGTGCCCAAGGCCAGAGTTCAAGCCCCATGACCGATCCAAAAAAAAAAAAAAAAAGAATGTATCCAGGTACCAGTGACTTATGCCTATAATCTTAGCTACTCAGGAGGCTGAGATCTGAGGATCACAGTTCTCATGGTTCAAAGCCAGCTTGGGCAGCAAAGTCCATAACACTTTTATCTCCAATTAAATACCACAAGCTCCAGAAATAGAGCAGCAGCTCAAGTGGTACAGTGCTAGTGTTGAGCACAAAAGCTCAGGGGTAGCACCTAGGCCCTGAGTTCAAGCCCTGGGTCTGGCACAAAAAAGAAAAAGGAAGATAAGGGAAGGAAAAGGAAAGGGAAAGAAAGAAAGGGAGAAAGAGAGAGAAAAGAAAGAAGGAAAGGAAGGAAGGAAGGAAGGAAGGAAGGAGGGAAGGAAGGAAGGAAGGAAGCAAAGAAGGAAGGAAGGAAGGAAGGGAGGGATGGAAAAGAAATAAAGTACTGAAGTAAGCCAGTAGACATTCTTTTTAGTATCATATCAATACTGTAATAGAAAATTGTAGAAAATCAAATCCTTCAATTATTATTTCTAAATGCCTTAAAATTTAATGCATCAAGATACTGAGAAAATAAAAAGAAATTGTTAAAATAAGAGTAGAGTCCAAAGAGGGGTTGTTTAGGTAACCGGGGCAGGGAATATAATCAACATATATAATATATATGCATGTATGTAATATATATATGATTTTCTATGATTAATATATACTAGAAGAGAACAACATCTTCAAATAGTAATTGAAGTCAGGAAAGATACCTTCTTGAGTAAGTGAAGATGGGCAACCATTTTATTCCTTGTGTTGGGCTGGCAGGAGTCTCACAGAAAAGAGATCTTACTAAAAGTTTGGTCGTACACACAGCTTGAAGGAGTGTTGCTAAGGGCTTGGGCAGTATGAGAGGCTGCAATGGCTATGTGACATTTCCTGCAGTCTCACTGTCCTGAGGAAATCAAGTGTCTCTAAAGGAAAAAGCCTGTATCAGACAGGACTGCAGCCTTCTTCCTCCCTGCCTGCTACCAGAGATGCAAGGTGCACTGGCTCTAGCAACCACAGCTCAGTTCTGAGCTCACTGAGAGACTTGGTGCTGCTCAAGTTATTGTAGGTGGCCTTTAATGCATAGTGTAGACAACACCCCTTTGAGTTGGTTGGAGAATTTGCTTCAATAATATATTTCAGTCTTATACTAAGCATCATGCCTGGTTTCGCGTATTTATATGCAAATATATTCGTTTCCTTTTTTGCTTTCCTTGGTGAAAGAAATCACTAAAATGGACATGTTGATTCATTAGAACTGTCTGGACAAATCCTAAATGTATCGTCAATTTGATCCAATGGCAAAGCTGAATCAATTCATCAACTATTCAAACTACGAAACAAGTTTGGCTCATCGCTCCATGTTTAGAAATAATCCTAGCTTACTCACAAAACAGATCTGTGGATCAAGATTCGAAGCCAGCCTCAGAAGGAACGTCTGTGAGACTCTTGTCTCCAATTAAGCAGCAAAAAACTCGGAGTAGGGTAGTGGTTCAAGTGGTAGAGTACCAGCTTTGAGCAAGAAAGTTTAGGCCTGAGTTCAAGCTCTACAATCTGCACATGCATGCACGTGCACACGCACGCGCGCGCACGCGCGCGCGCGCACACACACACACACACACACGATAGTAAGACAATTGGAGAGTGATTAGAAAATTGTCAGAGAGGCAATTAGAGAAAAGTGACACAGGGTGGCTGACTCCATGGTCTTCAAACCAGAAGCAGACCTACTGCCTTTGTTTTTTCTTCTTTTTTTGTTGCCAGTCCTGGGGCTTGAATTCAGGGCCTGGACAAACTCCTTGAGCTGATTTGCTCATTTGATTGACCGTGACTTTTTGAAAATCAATTATGTCTGTTTATAAATGCAAAGAAATCATTGAAATATACCCAGTTCAACTTCAACACGGTTAAACTTTGGTCCCAAGTAAACTGGAATTCTTTTAGTGTGATCTAAAAGTAAAAAGAAAAGAAAAAAAAACATATTAACATTGTCTTTTGAAGAATCTGTTATAATACACTTATCTCATCTAAAAGAGTCTAACCCAGGAGTTCCCTTTATGGTTTTACTTTCTGTAATTGCAATGATCCAAGGTGAGCTATGATCCAAACACACTGAAATGAAAAATCCCCAAAGTAAAACAATGAGTTGATAGCAGGTTTTTGTTGGGGAGGGGGATTGTTGTTTCTTTTTTGTTGTTTTTTTGTGCTGATCATGGGACTTGAACACAGAGCCTGGGAGCTTTCCCTGAGTTTTTATGCTCAAAGCTAACAATCTACCACTTGAATGACAGCTCCACTTTCAGTTTTTTGGTGGTTAATTGGAAATAAGAACTCACAATCTTTCCTGCCCAGGCTGGCTTCAAACTACAATCCTCAATTCTCAGCCTCATGAGTAGTAGGACTACAGGCATGAGCCACAGGTGCCAGGCAAACAACAGTGAGGGGATTTTGTTTTGTTTTTGCCAATCCTGGGGCTTGAACTGTGGGCCTGGGCATACTGTTCCTGAGTATCTTTGTGCTCAAATCTAAGTGTTCTATCACTTGATCCATAGCACCACTTCTGGCTTTTTCTGATTAATTTATTGGAGATATTTTCTGATTAATTTATTGGAGATAAGAGTCTCACATCCTGCCTGACCTGACTTCCTCAAAACTCAGCCTCCTGAGTAGCTAGGGTTATAGACAGGAGCTATCAATGCCAAGTGAGGCTTAAACTATTGTTCTAAGTACTCCAATCTGCTCCATCCAAACCAGAATGCCAATCACTCCCTTTCCTATATTTCCATGCTGTATGCCCTACTTTCCTGACTGCAAGTCTAGTGTTTAGTTCTTGGCTGTGCCATATTAAGGTTACCATGTGAGATGAAGTTAGATTCAATTACCTCTAATATCCTTGTCACAATAAAAGCCATGCTTTTGTTTTTTTCATTGTAGATGCTTCATCTGGGTACAAAGCAAATCAGGCTCTGTATAATGCTTCCTTCCCACAGACACCCTTACTCCCTCGCATGGCCACTATACCATTCACAAGGCCTGCCCTTCCAATGATGCCTTCCATCCAAAACCCAGCTTGGATGGAGCCTTCTACACCTGCCATTCCTCCAGTACCCAGGCATATCCTTACAGTTTCACAGCTGACTTTGTTTCATATGATAGCACTTCTATGTCCTCATTGTCTCTAGACTATAATAAATTCCTTGAGGAAAGTATCTTACTCACTTTGGTCAATATTTCCTTTCTTCCTTTACTTCCCAATATTAAGTTGATTATTAAACATAAATATCCTCAAGAAATAGTTGAGACCATAATAAACATCTGTTAATGTTTAGCAAGAGAAGGCTCAGTTATTTACTCAACTTCTATGTGACATTCACACATATGAAGTTTAATTTGCTACCAAGGAAAATGTTCCATCAGCCAGGTAGATGGGAGCCAAGATAAAGATTTTGAATCTTATATTTACATTAAAAATGTGGTCACTAGCTTAACAAAATGACCCCTCAGTTCCTAGGATTTATAAGAAAGTAAAGATTCCATTTTACTAATAAAGGTCTGTTTTTTCTGAATTATAACATTTTTCTCACCTCCAAGTACAGTAATATTGAAAGTGCTAGTGAGGTTGTATAGTTTTCCATTATGAAGAAGGGAAAACACACAGGAGTAGTACCCTTGGTCCTCAAACTTGGCATTCTTCACCATCAATAGTTTTTTGCTGCTTTCCTCTATCTTTTCACAGTTCTATTAAAAAAATAAAATAGTTTTAATATTGCCCCAAAGACATCCACACTTGTAGGGAAGGAGAAATAGCAATTCGTAAGTAACTATCCCAGGAAGCTGGCATTGCTGGTAAGTGAACAATGACCTGCCATGCCAGGAAGTTATGATCCGTGTCATTGTAAATATATTCTGGAAGATAGGAGAGATGGACCCTGTCACAGCTGCCATGTTCTTGGAATCTTATACACACACACACACACACACACACACACACACACACACACACACACACACACACACCACAGAAAGATGGAGGGAAAGAGACAGAGACAGAGAGGAAGGAAGAAGGAAAGAGGGAAAGGAGGAGGAGGAGAAAGAAGAAGGAGGAAAAAGAAAAGGGGAGGAAGAAAGGAGAAGCAACAACAGCATCTTAGGGTCAAAAGTTTATTCACAACACAATGTTATTCTCCTAACACTTTCAGTCTAATTCAGCACACTCACTAGTGTCCATTCTAGAGACAGGTAACAAGGATAGGAACACAATCAGAGATGTGCTAGTAGCAACTAACATCTCCCCATTCTTTGATGTCTTGAACCAGAAGGCAGAAGATGAACCAGGTATATATGGAGAATATTCAAATCCATAAGTATCCTCAATCTCTGTCTCTCTATACATATCTTGGCCTCTCTCTGTCTCTTTCCCTCTGTCTCTCTGTCTCTGTCTCTGTCTCTGTTTCTCTCAATTTCAATATGTATTCCTGTAATCAATCATCATCATCATTCAGCCATCAGTCTAGGTAATCCAGAATGATAGCTAAATGGCAGCTGGGTGCCTGCCCTTACCACATGACATGTCCCTTTACTAAATGAAGAGGACCTAGTGCTTTCAGACCTGTTCAATCCACAAGCTGAGCATACTTAGCTTTGCGATCAATTGTTTAGCTACAAATGTCCTCAAGACACCCATCCTCTAAATTTAGGCATCTGTGTATGGAGACCTCCTAAAACCCAGTATACCGAACCTCACAAATTACCTGTACTGTAGCATGTGAACCTCTGACAGGAAATGAGGTAAGTCAACTCAGGACTGATTCACATGTTGACACAACATTTCAAATGAGAAAAGTCACAAGTTAAACAGTGTTCAAGTAGTTCAAGCAGAAAAATGTCAAAGACATCATTGTTAGTTACTTCAAGTTTACTAGGTTCTTCTGTGCAAGCCACCCACTCTCCTGGCGCTTCAAGGTTTTCATGATGGAGTCATTTGTCAGGTTCATTCTTGCACATAAATGATACTGTGTCGTGCATGCCCAGGACCATACCATACATACATGATCATACCATACTTTTTTTTTTGGTCCAGTCGTGGGGCCTGAACTCTGGGCCTGGGTGCTGTCCTTCAGCTCTTCAGCTCAAAGCTAGCGCTCTACCACTTGAGCCACAGCGCCACTTCTGGCTTTTTTCTTTTGCTTATGTGGTGCTGAGGAATTGAACCCAGGGCCTCAGGCATGCAAGTCAAGTGCTCTACCACTGAGCCACCTTCCCAGCCCCTGACATACCATACATTTTTATACATACACTATACACACACACACACACACACACACACACACACACACACACACACACACACATACACACCACAAGCATGGATATATCATTTCCAAAGTGTTATTTAAAAGAGCTCTTATTCTCCTACAAGGAAAAGGTACATCAACTGAGGAAAACAGAGAAAATACCCTGGTAATTTACAAAAGACTTAATAGTAAAATGCTATAAATACATTTAAAAGTCAACTTATTTAGGCTATAATGAGAAGAAAAAACATTAAGAGCTCAGGAATTTTCCAAGTCAGATTTTTAACATTCTAAAAAAGGATCATTTCCAAGTCTTGGGAAATTATGAGAAAGAGAAATTCTTTTTTTTTTCTTTTCTTGCTTTGGATCTCGTTTTTTTTGTTTTTTGTTTTTTGTTTTTTTTTTTGGCTTAAACCCAGGGACTTGGCTGCTTGGCTTGCTTTTGCAGCTGGTACTTTACCTCTTGAGCCATGCCTCTATCCTGGCTTTTTGCTGGTTATTTCAGAGATAGATTCTTTTAGACTTTACTGCCTCAAAATGGCTTTAAACTTTGATCCCCTAGATCTTAGTCTACTAAGTATATAGAATCATAGGTGTGAATCACTGGTGTCTAGCAAGAAGGATTCTTATAACAGTTTTGGAGGTGTTAACTCTAGCATAGGTCCCTGGAGACTAGTTTGACAATGCAGATCAAAAATGAAAACTTGATTAGCCTTTGATCCAGTAATTATGCATTAAGAGACTTGGCTAAAGGAAAGTCACATAAGCATCCAAAGACTTAAGAAAATATTTATGGGGCTGAGAGTGCATGCTTTGCATCTATGAGGCTCTGCATTCAATTCCTCAGCACCATATAAGCAGAAAAGGCCGGAAGTGGGCTGTGTCTCAACTGGTAGAGTGCTAGCTTTGAGCTGAAGAGCTGAGGGACAGCACCCAGGCCTAGAGTTCAGGCCCCACGACCAGCGTTTAAATAACAGTGAAAAATATGAAATGTGTCACAAGAGTCTAATAACCAGTTAGATAAAACCAGGCCATACAAAATAAAATCCCGTGTGTAAAAATGTTTAAAGAACCAGGGGTGGCCGGGCACTGGTAGCTCACATCTATAATCTTAGCTACTCAGGAGGCTGAGATCTGAAGATCTCAGTTCAAAGCCAGCCGGGGCAGGAAAACCCATAAGATTCTTATTTCCAATAAATTACCAAAAACAAAACAAAACAAAACAAGCCAGAAGTAGATCTGTGGATTAAGTGAAAGAGCCTTGAGTAAAAAGAAACTCAGGGATACAACACAAGCCACGAGTTCAAGTCCCTGTTTTCATTGTATTTGATGTTGGTGCCCTGCATCTTGTATATACATTTTTCTAATTTGGGGAGGGGAAGGGAAATAACAAAATGCTGTAACAAGCATAGAGGTTGAACCATTGTAACAATGAGATGTACAGACACTATGTTGAAAACAAACTTTACAACTTGGGAGGGGGAAGGGAGGATATGGGGAGGTTGGGAGGGAAGGGATGGTAGAGGAAAAACAAAGGAGGAGGTTAACAATGCTACATAGGAAATGTACTCATTATCTTACTCATGTAACTGTAACCCCTCTGTACACTTATTTTTATAATAAAAAATATAAAGAAAGAAAGAAAGAAAAAGCTATTTGGGAGGCAGATATAGAAGGACCATGAGTTTGAGACCAGTTAGTGAGACCCTATGTCATAAACCAAATGAAGAAAGGGTCTGGGGGGAAAAACTTAAGTGGTAGACTGCTTTCTATAATAAACGTTGAGATCTTGGATTCAATCCCGAGTACATCAAATAAAGAAAATGTTTAATAATGTAGAAGAATAATCACATTTAATTTTTAGTGGATAAAGAAAGGCAGCAACCAAAATAAACAACTTTTAAGTGCAGATGTTTACATACAAACCCAAAATGAACTAATTTTGGACAGTGCTAGTTTCAGATTTGTTATTTTCTTTTGTCATATATTCTTAAAATTAAAAACTTGACAGCATATATTTTCCCTGTATATATGAGTTCATTCTATACAGTTCGAGGTAAAAAATGAATAATATAAATATCATTCACAACTCCACAACCACTTTGGTTTAGATTTTTACTTTGTAATTTCACCTTTTCTATCAGGTGGTTTTATTGAATGTGTATATGCCAGTATGAGGGCTTGAACTCAGGGCCTGGGCACTGTCCTTTAAGTTTTTTGCTCAAGGCTGTCTCTACTTTCTGCTGCACTTTTGGCTTTTTTAATGGTTAATTGGAGATAAGAGACTCACAGACTTTTCTTCCTGGGCAGGCTTTGAGCTATGATCCTCAGATCTTAGCTTCCTGAGTATGGAAGATAAAGGAATGACACTGATTGCTATCAAGTCTTAAGTTGAAACATTTAAAAGAAGGTTACCTTATATAATGATGTTCGTTTGATCCACTTTTCATAGTAATTTTTAGAACAGTTAATCTGGAAAGATTTTTTAACTGTCACGCTTTTGCTGGTCACCTGTTTTTCACTAAAACAGCTGTGTTTGTTTCTTTTGGTGACCTTTAATTCCCATTCCTGAGTAGAATTTCTATAAAGCAAAAATGTAGATGTATTTTGTAATTACTACCGAAACTTTGCACCTCTCTCCCATTTTCCTGATAGAAACTAAGTCAAAAGAATATTTTTCTAACTGTAGTGTGTGTATGTGTGCACGTGTGCACTCTTGGACACAGGTACCAATATTTGAACTCAGGAGCTAAGCACTTACCTTCAGCTTCTCTGCTGAAGACTAATGCTCTACCATTTGAGACACAGCCCCAATTCTGGCTCTTTTTTTTGGTAGCTAATTGGAGATAAGAATCTTACAGACTTTTCTACTCAGGCTAGCTTTGAACTATGATCCTCAGATCTCAGCCTCCTGAGTAATTAGGATTACAGGTATCAGCTACTATGCCCAGCTGCTTCCCAATTTCTACTTAGAGACTGATTCATGATTGACTTCTTTAGTTAATCAATCTTCAGTCACAACCCTGCTCTGACTCCTCTTTTTAGAGTATGAGGAAATTTAACACCTGTCATGAAGTCAAAGATAAAATCTGAGCTGTCTAACACATGTATTCACATGCATAGGCACACAAACATAGGCATGAACACATGCATGCACACATTTTGCAAGTCATAGATCATGTCTTTGATGATTCTAAGACCAAGACAAGAAAGTATCCCTGATTTCACAAGGTATACAAGCCTTCCTGACACTGTCCTCTGAATGGGTATGCCTGTACTCATGTCTCAAGGCATCAATCCCACCACCTTTCTAACTTAGCCCAATGAACTGAAGTCTGACACAGCTCCTAGCACAATTGTATTGTATACTTGGCTGGACAAAAGTAAGTGTGAAGGGATTTTGCAGTTGATAATCCTTCTGATGATAAATGAGTAATCAAAGGGTAGAGAAAATAGTAATACTTTTTAGAGGAGTAATATTTGCTATGAAAGAGAAAAATGATCACAATTGGATGTTTGCTTATACTGTTCATATGGTACAGAGATCCATACCTAAACTACAACTGATACATATTGCTTAGTAGATGTGTGCCCACTTTGGGCTCTCCCATCTACCTTTTAAGCATGCAACTGCTAGACAAAAGAAAAGATTATTCCAGATGTTTTACTAGATACATGTAAGGGAGATCTCTTACATACACACATATACATATACATGTATACACATACATGCACACATGAGAAAGTTGTATCCCTGAGAGATTCTACAATTTGACCAGGATCACACACCTGTTGTGGGATAGAGTCAGGATATAAATGCACCACAGTTTGACTTCCAAGGAGCAAGTGTTCTTTGGACAGAGTCCATAGAGTCTGGGGCCTGAATTTTTGTAAGACTAGTTAAGGCTAGAGAAAGCACAGACTACTTACATGAGATATCTAGATCTTGAAAGAGCATCTTCCTCTTAAGTGTGTTTGTAAACTTTTCCTAGGCTCCTGAACTGGAGAGAGCCATTTCAGGAGAGGGTTACAAGAAATAGGCTGTATGCATATTCTCAACTTGTCAAATTGCAAAGCTCTTGATCCATAGGTCCTAACACTCAGCAAATGCTGACAGGTAGAATCCCCACCTTACATGAGACACTTCCCTGTGAATGTAGAAACAAGCTAAACAGGATAGTGCTATCAAATAGCTGGTGGCTGGTGTGAAGCTGAAACCAAGTGGCCCAAAGCTATGACACCCTAGCCCCTTCCACATTCATAGACGTCATTCCCTCCTACCTGTGGCCACCAATTCCAATCTGTTATGAGGGTCCCTTTAAACAGCAAGTTTTAAAGCCTGGGGTGGTAGTTCAGTGTAGAAATGCTTGCTTAGTATGTGCAGGACCCTGGGTTTGATATCCAGCACCAACACACACACACACACACACACACACACACACACACACACACACACACACACACACACACACACACACACACACACACACACACACTGCTCTAACTGACTCTCATCTGAGGATACTTGCAAAGCCAAACTTGCTGTTCATCAGCCAGAGGTCTAATAATTAATCTTCTGCCTGTGTTCTTGCTACCTTCTTTCCATTATCTCTGTCATCAAAATGCTTCTATATCCCTTTCTTTCTTAGTTGATTTCTTTGTAAAAATGTAATAGGACAATATGGGTTTTACTACAGGAATAAATGATCAGTCCCCAGGGGCATTTGATTACTAGCAATAATTCCTAAAAATATTAAAGGACTACAGTTTCAATCTTATAGTACCAGGCAAAGGTTCTAAGCATTAACAATTTTCACAGCAAACTACAAAGGCTTACACGCCTGAGTCATCTCTCTCTCTTTCCCTCCCTTCTTCTCTCTCTCTCCCGCTCTCTCTCCCGCTCTCTCTCTCTCTCTCTCTCTCTCTCTCTCTCTCTCTCACACACACACACACACACACACACACATGCATGTACATACGCATATCTGTAGCAAATGTTAGATGCTGCTTGCTAATCTCTTGCTATTGGATGATCTCTGTATCTTCCATGCTGCTAAGTGACCAAACAGCCTGCTCCCAGGCTCACTGATAAAGCCAATGTCCAAGCCACGCCTCCCATTCCTTTGCTCTCCTATCAGTCATCATCTCCAACAGCCTTCAGAATTTGTCATCAAGGTCAGGCTGCACCCATTGCTTTCCTGGCCCCCTCTATCTATTACCTATATTTTTTATGCCTCTCTGTCCCCCTGCCTCATTCTGATGGCCTCACTTTTGTTTCCAGTAACAAGCTCTATTCTCCAACCTTCATATCAAAACAATGGAAGTGTCTCTTTCTTCTCCAAGAAATGATCATAGGTACTGCCTCTTTGCCACAATGTCTTCTTTCATCCCTGTCCATACAACTTGGTGTTTTTAAGTCATGTCTTTGTTTAACCAATCAGCATTGTGAAGGGGGTGATATTTGTTGTTCTTTTGACTGGCGTCCTTCCTCAGTAACTTGCTATGAAAAGACCTAGCTGGGACAAACTTCTCTATCGCTCTTTAAAGGTCACAAAGAGCATATTGGTTCTGAAAAAGGAGCTTCACAATTTTTGATTCTTGGGAGTTTCTATGTATAAAAACACCCCACAGGTGTGATATGGAGGTTTCACTGTGATATCTCTCACTCTCTCCTCAAAGGCAAGGTTGATAATGATCAGGACTCACTACAGTGAAGGTGAGATTTCTAGAAGAAACTTGCTACATGTGGCAACACAATGATACCACCCAAACTAACCCTGGGCTAGTTTCTAACAGGTCAGTCTCAAATTTTTATACAAATCCATGCATTGTATATAAAGCATGTACATGAACCTTTGTAAACACAGACCGATTGAAGATAGATCAATATCCATTCTTATACAGAGATCCAAGTTTACTATAGTGGTTGACACATTCAACTGGTTGTTCTCATTTCACAGAAAGTATTATTCTTGATTATGACTCTCCTGGCATACATCTCTAGGGCTGGAACACCAGTTCTTGAACACTCACCGCCCCTCTCACTAATCCAGAGCTATCCATTGTGCCTGGTTCCAAGCCCATCCTCAGCCAGCACTGGTACCTGGTTCCCAATGGTCCCTGAAAACTAGACTTGAGTGCTTTATATGTCAACCCTGCCCCTTCTCCACAGCCTGAGGCTGCCAAGTGGGAAAATAACCCTGGCCATCCTTCTCTCCACATCCATATCACTTGAAGTTTCACCCACTGAATTCATGCAACCCAGACATTTAGACTTCAGAAGATGCTGGATTTTAAAACTGATTTTCATTCACATTTCATTAGCAGAGATCCTTTAAGAACAAATCTTAGAGAGATAGATGACTTTCAGTAAGATCATGAAGAAAATAGATAAGGAGATTATTTTTTCATAATGAAATATACATATGGAAAAATACATAAATTATCCAACCTTCAGATTACTATGTATTTGTATGTGAGGAAATATACCAAAACCCAAAGGTATACTCACCCCATTTGGAAAAGGTAGCGTCCTTGATCCTTTAACTCCACAGGCCAAAACTCCAAAGAATAATCATGCAAAGTAATTCTGGGAGAAGGTCTGGGGTTCAGTTCTACCCATCCAAGTGACTCGTTGAATTTGGACCATTTTATGGTGGCTGCTTCATTCCCATGAGCAGATGAAGACAAGCAGTATTTCAGATAAAAAGGTTCCTCTTCTACTGCGCTAATGTTGTTTTGAAAATGGCAAGATTCTACTAAATTTTAGCAAGAAGAAAAAGGAAAAAGTTATAAAAATATTTTTCCCAGTTAATGCATCAGTGAAAAAATCTAGGAGAACGAGAAATCCCTGAGAAATCTCAGCAGCACACTGCAAGAAATTCTTTTATTTGAACATCCATGGTCAGGCTTCCAACACTAGGAGAGATAAGACTGTCTTAGGCAGAGTTCTGTACTCTCACCTGTAATCCTAGCTACTCAGGAGGCTCAGATTGAAAGGACATTGGTTCAAAGCCAGCCTAGGCAGAAAAGTCTGCAAGACTCCATCTCTAATTGACCAGCAGAAAATCAGACTGGAGGTATGGCTCAAGTGGTAGAGCACCAGCTGTTAGCCAAGTGAAAGCAAAAATCCCTGAGTTCAAGCCCACAAATTTTGATATCTGATAATCTTCCTCTAAACAAGAAAAAATCCCAAAGACATATTATATAGACTACTGTCTTTTAATAGAAATTATGAAAAATAACAATTTCTTTATAAGGAATATCAGATACATCACACTTGTTGTCACACCTACCTCCAAATTTCCCCGGCTAAGAAGTCTCCATGGAAAAGAAGACAAAAAGCCATGGAACTCTTTCTTTGCTTGTTCAGAAATCTGACTTACCTTGTGCCCAACCAGCTTACCTAATATGTTGCCTGCGGAAAGCTAAGGGCACCCCATAATCTAAGAATCTGCTGTAGGTTACCAATGAATCATCAAGAATTGATTGATTCGGTATCAGTCCAAATCCAGGTACCTGTCACTTCCGATCTTGCTCCTGTTTTTTTTTTCTTTTCTCCTCCCTCTTAATTAGCCTAATTGCTCTGGATTTGGAAATTGATCTAGTCACCATTCCACACCTGGTACATTTTTTCCCTAGTTGAAGGCTGGCCTTAAAGGACCTTTCTCATACTCTATTGGTGGGGTACCCTTTAGTGGCATGTAGAGAACTGAATTTCTCTGAGCACAAGGCAAAGTTCCCTGTCTTTCTTGAGGTTTATTTCTCAAAGCAGTCATCTGGTTTAAAATTCACATTACTAACTACAGCCTGAGGAAGAAATAAATGCACTCTCAAGTCTGAAGAAAGCTCTGAAGCCATAGATGTCAAATCCACTTCAAAGGGCAAGAGTTAAGGAACATAAACATGATGTTTGTGGTTGTCACATAATCTCCAATTTGCTGTTCAATGCTGCCACACAGAGAGCTAATACATGTGTATATGTGAACATTGATTATAATTGTCATTCACAATTCATTTATTTTCCTGTTTTAGAGAAGTGCAATTAATGAAGCAACAAAATTATACAACATAAAACATATCTGACTGTTTTTACACCAGCACTATACTTACGTCTTTAATAGACATGTTTCTACATGTAGCAGGAATGGGACATGTCTCCTTACTATTCAATATCTAATTGTGCTCCTGTTTGTTCTATAAAATAGATATATCGGGTACATGGATGCTTGAAGAATGATCTATTGGAAATTTGGACTTTTTTCTAGGTTTCTAAACTTTGACGAACTTTGAAAAAACTTGTACAAACATATGTGCTTGTGAGTGTTGTTTTTGTATTAGTTTACATAAGTTATATGGAAGAAGGATTTCATGTGTGCTTTGTGCTTTGGTGAATATACCCACACATTTCTATTTGGAGATAGTTATAATTTATCATCTGAAGAACCTAGTGTGAAATATGTACTCTACAAGGGTGGGTGGTGAGCAATTGAAAGCTCATGGTTTTAGGATCAAACCTTTAATCTAACCTTGGTGAATATACCCACTCATTTCTCTTGGGTGACAATTTGACATTGGAAGAGTCTAATGAGGAATAGGGTGAGAGTGAGCAGTTGAAAGCTAATGGCTTTAGGCATCTAACTTTATGTGTATTTAACATTACATATTTGACTTGATTAACCCAATACTTGTTAGTAATGATCGTTGGTTATAGACATGAGTAGAGTTCAAATTATGTGGAGTTCAAACTGTCAGAACAGACATTCACATTCTTCCATGAGTAAAGTATAAAAACCCAGTCATTCCATTTCCTTATGAATGGGGCAGTGTCATTCTTTCTGATGGAAGAATAGAATTCCATTGTGTATATATACCACATTTTTTGATCCATTATCTACTGAGGGGCATCTGGGTTGGTTCCACATCTTAGCTATGGTAAATAATACTGCAATAAACATGGTTGTGCTGGTAGCTTTAGTGTGGCCTTGCTTGTGATCATTTGGATAAATGTCCAGGAGTGGGACTGCTGGGGCATAGGGGATCTCTATGTTTAATCTTTAGAGGAATCTCCATACTGCTTTCCAGAGTGGTTGAACCAGCTTACATTCCCACCAACAGTGTTGTAGTGTTCTCTTTTGGCCACAAGCCTGCCAGTATCTGTTATTATTTGTTTTCTTGATAATGGTCATTCTAACTGAGGTGAGGTGTAATCATAGTAAGTGAAGTAAGCCAGATCCAAAGAAACACAGACTCCATGGTTTCCCTCATTTGTAATAATTAGTATATGTCTAGGACAGTCCTAGCAGAGGATCACAATAGCTCAATAGCTATGTACATATGACCATATAAAATGATGCTAATTGAAATGAACTCAAAGACATGGAAACAGCAAGTCTTTTTTTTTGGTTGTTGACCTTGTTGTCATCAATGTATTATATTGAGTTCTTATTTTATTTCATTTTCTTTTTCCTTTGGTTTATCTCTGACAATCACTGTCTTTGGTTGTGGTACACTGTATCTTGTATATATGTTTATCGGTTTGGAGAAGGGAAGGGGAATGCCAAAATGGTGAAACAAGGACAAAGGATGATACTCACAAGACATCATGTTGGAAATGAACTTTACAATTTTAGGGTCAAGGGCAATAGTGGTGGAGGGAAGGAATAATGGGAGAAAAACATAGGCATGGATAAATTTCCTTACTTATGTAACTGTAAGTCCTCTGTACAGCACCTTCACAATAAAATAAAGTAAAAATTAAGAAAAAACCCAGTCATACAAGAAACTACATTCCTTCAGAATAAAGTCAGTGTTTCAAGTTGTCTTGAGTTAGGACAAATATAGGCTGTTGTTATCTAACTTTAGCTAAATTGGGTCAATCCCACAGAGAATAATGCTCTCCAAGTGTCTGAAAGAACAGAGAGCTAGAACTTAGCAAAACTTACACAAAACCTGTACCCCTAGTTTTGTGCCTGAAACTTATTTCTACGGTAAGAAGAAGCAAGGTATTAGGTGTATATCCAGGAAACATGGGACCCATAAGATACATCTTTCCACACCTAGCTCAGACATTTCTGACAAATCACTTCACATCAAGAAAAGAAGATCTGCTTTATTTTTTTAATATTTGGGTACTACTGAGTAGTACTCTTGGAAGAATACATGATCCATTGAAGTAACCATACCTCAAAACTGGATGTGTATTATTTGATAGTATGAATAGCTTAATTCTGCTGTATCTTCAGCAGAACTTCCCAATGTAAGTGCTATGGGCCCCAGTGTTTACTCTCTTAGATAACAAACCAAAGAAAATCATACATTATGTTCCTACTTCCTCCTTCAGGGTCTAAGAAAACCTTGCTATTCAACAACAGAATTCTTCAAAGAATGGGGCTTCTGAATTCTGATCAATGGGAAACAAAAATCTCCAAACAATTCCTGCTTTGAGACCTTCTGAAAGTCTACCTCTAAGCAGCCTCTTTCTGTGTATTCTTTCTAATTAGTCCCAATGCTTTTTTTGAATTAATTAGTTTTTATTGCTTGTTCTGAAGCTTGGAACTCAGGCCCTCTTACTTACTAGACAAGTGCTATGCCACCTGAGACATACCTCCAGCCACATGTGTGTGTTGTTTATAATGTTTCAAAATATTTTTGTTAGCTGGGCACTGGTGGCTCATGCCTGTAAGCCTAGCTACTCAAGAGGCTGAGATCTAAGGATCTCGGTTCAAAGCCAGCCTGGGCAGGAAAGTCCGTGAGACTCTTATTTCCAATAAACCACCAGAAAACTGAAAGTGGCACTGTGGCTCAAGTAGTAGAGCATAAGCCTTGAGCTGAAGAGCTGAGAGACAGTGCCCAGACCCAGAGTTCAAGCCCCACAGCCAACTATATATATGTGTATATAATATATATATATATATATATATATACACACACACATATATATATACATACATATATATTTGTTATCTTTGAATAAGTGTACAAAGGAGTTGCCATCTAATGAAGCAGTTTATGAATACAAAGCATCATGATCAGTGTCACTCCTTTCAACATTCACACTTATCCCTTACAAGCCACCCTTTCCCTCACCCTTGTTAATTTTGTAGGAATTGCTGTTTTAAGAGCCATACTTTCTATTTCTTTTCCTTAAACTACTGAAAATATGACACAAATTTTGTTTTCCTTATAAGAGAATGAATGTTTAAACCTTACTAAAAACCAAAAACAAAGATAGTTGTTTCCACCTCAGTTACAAATAGCATGAAGCTAACTTTCTTTTTTTCTTTTTTTTTTTTTTGGTTGGTCCTGGGGCTTGAACTCTGGGCTTGGGCGCTATCCCTTAGCTCTTCAACTCAAGGCGAACGCTCTACCGCTTCAGCCACAGTGCCACTTTCAGTTTTCTGGTGGTTTATTGGAGATAAGAGTCTCACAGACTTTCCTGCCCCAGCTAGTTTTGAATCATGATCCTCAAGTCTCAGCCTCCTGAGTAGCTAAGATTACAGGTATGAACCACTGGCACCTGGCTAAATGAAGGTAATTTTCTTGTCAAATATAATTTATTTCAAAACACCAAATTTTATACCCTGTATCTACATAAATTTGGAGAAGTAAATATTTTCTATTTCAGCATTATCATTTGTATTTTCTTTATTGCATTCCCTTCCTAAGATTTTGTTCATTCTGTATGCCATGGATATCAAATTGTTGCTCTGCTTTTTATATCACTAAATTCTAAATTCAGTATCTTAGGTAACCACCTCCACATAAAACACTACACCCCTGATACTAATGAAATGCTCGTGACAAATCATAATACTCACCTGCATTGTTTTTAATTCTAAGAATCAAAAGTGTCAAGAATAATTTTCTGCAAAGCATGGCTGTGGTTCGTCTTCAAATGCTTTCTCTGGAAAACAGAATGAGACATGTTAGGCTAAAGCCTTCACACAGAAACATCCTATCTCAGGAAGGAAATGTGGGAAAACATTTTCTAGAACACAACTTTAAGATATCATCCAGAAGATTCTCATCTTTTAAAAGAGTCACTAATTGTCCCAACTTTCAGTCACATAGTATTGACAATTTCAAGGCAATGAATTTGCCTCCTAGAAGAAATATTTAACAACGCAGTTTCTAATACAACAGAGCCTAATGTCTTTTAGTCTTGACCTATCAAATCTAACCTCCATGGTAAAAGTTAAAAGTCAGAAAACCAGCCAGGTACCGGCTCACGCTTGTAATCCTATCTACTCAGGAATCTGAGAGCTGAGGATTGTCATTCAATGCTACCCAGAAGGGAAAGTTTGTGAGACTCATATCTCCAATAAGCTGCCAAAAAAGCGCTAGAAATGGAGCTATGGTTCATATGGAAGAGCATAGGTTTGAGCAAAAAGGCTTAGGATAGTACCTAGGTCCTGAATTCAAGCCCCAGGACCAGCACCAAAACAAAACAAACAAAAAAAAAAAGGTAACAAAATCTACTACTACTCTAGGGATAAACAATCTATGCTATATCAAGATACGTACAGAAGTTCTGCTACATAGAAGTATGGGGATGGGGACACACACCAGGATATATCAGTGACCTCTTTGTCACTATAAAAAGTACCTCAAATAATCAACTGACAAAGAGTCAGAGTTTACTTTGGCTCACAGTTCTAGAAGCTTCTGTCCACAGCTAGTTAACATTGTTTCTTTTGGGCCTATGGTGAGGCACAGAGCAGGAATATGGGGCAATGCAAAATTACTCATCCCTTGAGTGTTGCCAAAGAAAGTAAAAAGGGCTACAGTCCCACTATCCCTTCAAAGCTATCCCCCCAATGATCTAAATACCTCCCTACGTTTTTCGTTTTTCTTTTTTTTCTTTTTTTTTTTTGCCAGTCATGGGGCTTGGATTCACAGGTTGGGTGCTGCAAAGACCCTACTTCTTGAAGGTTGTACTATCCCCCAATACCACTACTGTGACTATCTTCTAAGTCTTCTAACACATGGTCCTTTGGGGGACATTTAGTATTTATACTACCCCCAACTGTTCATAATGATTTACAATTAAGTCTTCATTTTTTGTTGAATTTTTGAAAGTCTTCCTTCCTATGGAACCCAAGTTTCATAAGGCTAAGAACTTTGCTCATCTCTAACATCTGGCACAACAGTTAAAACACAGTAAGCTCTTCTTAATACGTATTACTGAAGAAAAGGACATGTTTCTGCACTCACTTACCCACATGTATTGATTCAAGGACATGAGAAACATAAGTGTCAGGCCTCTACACTCAGGATTCTCCTTTACACTGACCTGGACCCTGTGTGACCTAGGTATGCCTTCAGCTTTGACCTTGGGACAATCTAGCCGTCAACTTCACATTTAAAAGATTTAGAGAGCAGAATGGGGGAAGGCTCTTCTCCTGGGGAGGCCATTCATTCCATCCAACTATTTCATAAGTATTCCCATATCTCTTACTTCTCCCAAATCTCACTGTATCCATCCTAGGGCCTCTGAATTTTGGCAGAGTAAACTCAGTGGACATCAAGAGCTTGGTTTTAGGGACAGCCCCAACTGACCTTAGAGTTTGACAGCTCTGAGGATCTGTGCAACCTCAGTCTAGTTACTGATGTCTCAGATACCATGATAAGGTAAAAGATGAAAAGGCTTCTTCGAGAATTATTGCATGATAAGAACATTCTATATTTGCAAAGACATCTAGGAACAATCTCTCGACCCAGAGCAGTTCTCCTCCTACCAACTGATACTTGCCTCACATGCTAAAAACAAAAATAAATAGCCATTCATTCTTAGATCCTGGAAAAGGTTGAGTAATGAAGCCATAAACCATTTATTCCAACCCCGTAAAAGCCATCACTAAATGTCTTGTGGAGTTTCCAAGAGATAATATTGATAAAGATAAAGGAATAATTATGCATGGAAAGTACCAAGTGCTCATATCAGAAGCTTCTATGTCTTCAAACTTCCCACCTCCCACTCACACATATTTCATTATTAACTCTGTCTATTCATTTAACCTTAAGAAGTATTGTTTCCTTCATGCTACTTTTCTCCTCTAGGCTGGCAGGCCCTTGTAAATCACTCCAAGTAGATAGCAGCTTTTACATTTTCAGAGTCCACATAGGAGTTTGAGATTATCTAGCAATATAGTAAGTTGTGTGTTTCAACATAAAACATACAAAAAGCCTAGTGTGTAAAAATAACTCTGTGTCCAATGGTATATATACACTAAATTTTTAATGTACTTACTAGGGTGTATGGTACAATTAAGAGATGGATGACATGGATATGGACCAAAAGAAGAAAATCTGAACATATTTTAGCATGAATTCAGTATTTTTTCTTTATATATTCAAACAAAGTTTTAAGTTCAGGTCTTTCAGTCACACTATATATAAGGATAATTTTCTTGTACCACACTTTTCTTTTTTTAATACCATTTTGATTGGCACCTAGTATTTCTTCATTAACATACAATACCATTTTCAAAATAGACTATATAATAAAATAAACCCAAGACAATCCTACTGCAGGGCAGTAGGATCAGTTTTCAGGGATACCTGTCTAGCTGGATGTGAATCTCCATTTTTTCCTGAACAATCTTGGGCAAGACATTTACACTATCTTTGTGCCTCAATTTTGTTAACCATTTAAGGGAGTAACCATCCTCTCTCTAGAGCTGATAGAAAGATTTCAGGTTGTTGAAAACTATGTGTAGAACCATTTAAATTATTTATTGAATCAGGTATGGTGGCTTACTCCCATAAGGAATAAGAAAGTGGAGATGAGAGAATCAAGGTTCAAGAACAGCTTGGAGAGAAAAGTTAGCACAAACCTATCTAAGACAAAAATCAACATGCCCTAGAAGCCAGTAATGGCTCAAGCTTATAATCCCAGCTCCTGTGGAGTTTGAGATCTATGGTTTTTAATTTCAAAGCTGGCCCAGGTAGGAAAGGCCATGAAACTCTTATCTCCAATGAACCACCAAAAAGCTACAAGTTGAACTATGGCTCAAGTGGTAGAGCACTTAGCCTTACACAAAGAAGCCAAGGGAAAGCTACAGAGCCCTGAGTTCAAACCCTACTTAGGGCACACACACACACACACAAAAACAGGAATGGTGACACTTATAATCCTATTATGTCCAAGGTAAAAGTCTGGGAACCTACCTGAAAAACTAAAACTAAAACTAATGGGCCAGGGGCATGGCTTAAATGGCAGAATTTGTCTAGTAAGTGCAAGGATTTGAATTCAGTCATTAGAGGCAGCAAAAATAGCTGGGTAGCTAGCTAACTGTTAGCTATTATTATTTGTTCATATTGTTTAATAATTCTTGGTGTTACCACTGGACAGGGCAGTGGATGAGCAGAGCACATATTAAACATGGTAAACACTTACTGCCGAACCTCATTCCAGAGCTGTTGCCGCACTTCCTGTTCTCACCTAGCAGGGGAAGACAGTTTCCACCACACCTGAAAAGCACCCTCATGGTTTAAAGCTAACTAGATAGTGGAGATACAAAAACATAGCATTAGATGAGCAAATACTAATTACACATTAGTGCTCATCTGATTTCCATGTTTATTAATCATTTTTCAATACCATTTGCCCAGTTTTCAAACTTGTAGTTGTTTTTTATAACTTGTTTGGTTTTTAACTTCTCTTTTGGTTAGTTAATACAGGGGGACATTATGTTGGTACAATCAAACAAATCATTCCCTTACATTGTAATTTTTTTTCCCATTACTTGGAAGTATAGAACATTCCTTTTCTCTCAACAGTGAAATAAATATTAACCTTTTCTTCATTTTTTGGCCTTGTTTCTTTTTTTTTTTACATTTAACTTAAAAATATAAAAATTGACTGCTTTGTTTGACTGTCATGTTCGAGTTTGACTTATCTTTCCTAAATATCTAGTAATTTTTCTTTACTAATTTAATTAATTACCAAATTATTTCTAATTAAGTCTTTACTAATTAAATAGTTTTATCTTTTTTTTCAAATTTGTTCATCTCAGATTGTAACTCACTACTTGTCTGCCCTAAGCACCCTGTGAAAAATCTAGCATATCACACTTGCCCACATACAAACACCTGCTTTTCTTTGTAAGGCAATCATTACCTGCCATATGTTCACTTTGTGTATGCTAGCTTGTTTGTCATTTGCTGAATTAATTAATGCATCCAATTTACTATATATATGTATATATAGTATATATATATAGTATATATATACATATATATATATATATATATATACATACACACTTTGGAGTCATCATCCGATGTATTGGCACTGCAGGGTCTTCTATTATATAAATTTTGCAAGTATGTCTTAACAAAAAGCATAATACCCAGGATGATAGTTCTTACCCAGAGCTTGTAAAATAAATAAATAAAGCAGTCTAATTTGGCAATCACTCTATCTGCTCAAAACTACCCACTGACTGGAGATGGGTACTTGCTTAGCAAGGGCTGAGATCAAATCCTAGTAATGTCAAAAATAAATCAATCTTCCCATTGATTTTAATGTGCAGCCAAGACAGGGAGTCACCCATCTTCAGAACTTAGTGTGCAGATAGAAAAGGAATTTAGGGACCAGGGGTGGAGCCACACACCTTTGGAGGCAGAGCTAGGAAGGTCACTGTTGGAGGCCAGCTGGAACAAAAAGTTAGTGAGACCTCATCTGATAAGTCAGCTGGCCCAAGTAAAATTAGTACAAACAAACTAAAATCAAAAGGACTAGGAGGTTGTGGCTCTGATGGTAGACAGCCTCCCTAGAAAGCACAAAGCTCTGACAGATTTAAACGCATCTCTTTTAACATAATTTAACTAATAATTATATTAACTATGCAGATATTCATGTTTTTAATATTCAAGACACAATAAGTATAGATACATGTATGTGTATGTATGTGTATATGCCACCTATAACGAACAGTGACAAAGCTGGGCACAGTGGCTCACACCTGTAATCACAAATACGAGGTGGAAATTAATTAGCAGGATCAAGGTTCAAGACCAACAGTGGTAATAATTTAGTGAACTCCATCTCAACCAGCAAACTGAGCATGAGAGGACATGTCTGTCATCCTAGCTACAAGCCCTGTTTGAATAAAAATGAGAGATTTACCTGACGAGCAACTGAAAAGTAAAAGGACTAGAGACATAGGTCAAGGTCAGAATATCTACCTAGTATGAAATTTCCTTTAAATGGAAAAAAGTTTTTCTTACAGAACTCATACACCCTAGTAACAAAGAGAGAAAGTCAAGAAAGTCAAGTTTCTGTCCCGAAAAGCAATATTGCCCAAGTCCTTTCCAAGTGTCCAGATGAATGTCAGGCCACTTCAAAACTTTCTAATGAGGAACTTAAGATTCAATGGGGCACACAAGCCTAGGTACCAGTTGGTTTCCCTGAGCTGATTCCCACTTCTTAGCTCGTTCATATAGGGGAGAATCATCTGCTAGGATAAACTTTCTTGAGAAAACAAATCAATGCCCTTCTCTCCAGCTTAGTAGCATGGTTTTTGTACATTTGGGTCCTTCCTTACAACATCCAGTGTTGTACTCCTCTGCGTGACCATTTAAAAACAAAAGAAGGAAATGCAAAGAGAGTAAATGAACTTGGATTACACGCGTGCACTTCTCCTTTAAGATGAAGAGTCTGTGTAGAATCTGGTTTTCCATCTGTAATGCCAGGAACAGTAATGTCACCTCATTGTCATTATCACCCATGTATTTGTACATATCACTTCGCCTTGTGTTTTACCCCAATCTGCCTCTGCATGTGCCATCCTGCCACAAGAACTCTTCTCTCACTTCTCCCTGCTCCCAGGATCCTACAGTCCTTGTAAACAAACCTTGCTAAGTACTATTACCCAATACTACACTCCCCAGAAAAGCCTCTACAGGCCTTTCCAGCTGATTTCAATCTCAGTATACTATTTGTGCTGTGGGATGGGCATTCCCAGACCCTACAGAGACCTGGCTATAGACAGTTACCCCCCAGGGCCCATCCAATTGCACTCTAAGGCTGAGAGATGATGCCATATCTTAGCACCATGTATGGTACAGGATGTGTTGGAGAAGGGAACAAGGAGGTGAAATGAATAATGATTTCTGATCCCTACTTCTGATTGGGATTGTCTAGGCACTAATTGTTTTGGAATCAAGATGCATCCTGTTGTTCATTCTAACACCAGATCAAAGGCAAAGATTCTGGAATCCAGGAATTTTAGGTGAGAATGTAAGACCTAGTTCTGTAAGAGCTGGATATCCTTGAATCAATTACAGAACTTCTCTGTGCTTTGGTCCCAGTGCTTTTGCCCCTATTTTAAAATCTATTTTTTATTTTATTTTATGGTAAAGATGCTGTACAGAGGGGTTAGAGTTGCACAAGTAAGGTAATGAGTATATTTCCTCTTGAGCATTGTTACCCTCTCCTTTGTTTTTCTCCTACCATCCCTTCCCTCTCCCACCTCCCCCACTCCTCCTCCCCTCTCTCCACCAAGTTGTAAAGTCCATTTCCAATATAGTGTCTTGTGAGTATCATTGCTGCAAAGGGTCATCCTGTGTCCTTGTTTCAGCATTTTGTTATTCCCCTTCCCTTCCCTAAACAAGAGTGGATATACAGAGGGGGTTACAGTGCTTTTAATTAAGTAGGATGATACTGCCCATTTCATTTGTTCTCAGGGAGGATTAAATGAATAGAAGACATTTAAAAGACACTTTTTACAATGTCAGATACAAGGTAAGCACTTGATAAAGGACAACTGTCCTTAGCACCTAACTTTAGTTCCTCTCACGTTTCTGGAAAAGAACTGGAAATGTTTGACACCTCTGTTGGGGAGGGTGAGGAGGTCGTCTTGGGAGGAGGTTGTCTTGGATTGTTCCTATGTTCTTTCTCCCTTTCCCTCCTCTTCCTCTCTTCTGTCTCTCTTCTCTTTGTCTCCCCACCCCCCTCCGTGGGAAAGGCCACCATCGGGTTGGCTTCTGTCCTTACCTTCAAAGGAGCGTCCCAGGCTGGGGCCAGGGCGGTGGTCCCACTGTCACCCTAGGTCCAGGCTGCTAGAAACATTCAGAGTGCAGGTGGCAGTGAACTCTGGCCTGGGGAAAACTGAAACCAGATGAAAGAAGGGGTGTGGCTGCTAGGCGTGGCAGAAGTGCAGTGAAGGTGAAGGAAATGGGGGCAGAAGAGCAAGGGAGGAGAAAGGGGTACGGGAGGCATGGACTTTCAAAGGACAGAAAAAGGCTTCCCGCAGCCCCCTGGCTAGTGAAGGCCTCCGGTGGGGCGCTACGCAGAGAGTAGAATCTCCAGGGCCAGAAGTCCAGCGATCGTGGGAACTGGGGTGTTGTTCTAGGATGGGGGTGCTTGGGTGCAGAGCTCTCTGAACAGTAAAATGTTTTCTGCTTAGGGGCGGTTTCCCTCATGGTCAGCGGGGGGTACCAGTTCCTGTAGCTAAGTTTCCCACAGTGGCTGGAAGGTGGGGCTGCTGGGTGCAGCAGGAAATCTTGGGTTTGCGCCCCCTGGCAGTGGAGAATGACAGCCTGAACCCCATTGATGTCTGCCCAGCGCGGGTCAGGTCCCCAAATCCCCCAGAGGGATGGACAAGCCACCCTGCAGGGTCCGCGGAGGTGGGAATGTTCCCCATCCCCCACCCCGGTTTTCTTTCCCCTGGCATTTTAGGGGAAGCGCTGGGGAGAGGAAGGACCCCCACGGGGAGTGAGGGGGTCATTACCTCCTTTTCTCAAGTCAGCCCTGGAGGGTCCACCTTGCTTGGCAGCTGGGAATTAGAAAGGAATAGTGAGAGGGCAGCTGGGTTGTGCAACTGAGACTTTAAATTGTTTCACCCTCAAAAAAAAAAAAAAAAAAAAAAAAAGGAGGGGGATGGGAAGGTGGCTCAGTGGTAGAGTGCTTGCCTTGCATGGATGAGGCCCCCGGTTCGATTCCTCAGCACCACATAAAGAAAAAGAAAAAAAAAAAAGAAAATGGAAGGTTGGGGGCAAAGTAGATGTGTTTCTAGATTGTTGTAGTGGTAGTACTATTCTCAAAGAAAAATGAAGAGGGCCGCCCTTTGCTGACAGTGGAAGGGTTCTTACCAAAAGAATTCACCTTTAATAAAGAAGGAAAAAGAACACCCTTCAGAATGCAAAATTTTTTTTAAATTGTATTTTATTTTATTTGAGAACATACTGTACAGAGGGGCTACAATTACATGGGCAGGATAATGCATACATTTCTTACCAAGCATTGCATCCTCCTCCTTTGTTTACCCTTCACTTCACTTCCCCGCCTCCCCCCTCCCCCCACCCAATTTTACCCCCCTCCCCCCACCCAATTATACCCCCCTCCCCCCCCCACACCGAAATTGTAAAGCTGGTTTTGACATGACATTTTGTACTTCTCATTGTTGCAACAGGTCCACCTGAATCCTTAAACGACTTGTTTGTCCCCATCTCCTCCACATGTTATACTGACATCAAATATAGTGAAAGCGGGGGTTACACTGTGGGGGAGGGACATACAAAGCAACAAAGAAATAATCTTATAAATGCATTAGAAACACATGCATGAAAGAAACGAAAACATTAAAATACATATTTAAGGGTTCATTTTCCTAACATCACATTATCTGGCCTTTTCCGCTTGACTCATACCTATACTAGATATTGCAAATAAGGGAAACCATGGGACCTATGCTTCTTTGGGCCTGGCTTACTTCACTTAATATAATTTTTTCCAAACCTTTCCATTTCCTAACAAATGGGGAAATGTCATTCTTTCTGATGGAGGCATAGAATTCCATTGTGTATATATACCACATTTTCTTGATCCATTCATCTACTGAGGGGCATCTGGGTTGGTTCCATATCTTAGCTATGGTAAATAATGCTGCAATAAACATAGTTGTGCTGGTAGCTTTAGTGTGGTCTTGTTTGTAAACATTTGGGTAAATGCCCAAAAGTGGGATTGCTGGATCATAGGGGAGATCTATGTGAAGTCTTTTGAGGAACCTCCATACTGCTTTCCAAAGTGGTTGAACAAGTTTACATTCCCACCAACAATGAAGTAAGGTTCCTTTCTGTCCACATCCCCTCCAGCATCTGTTGTTATTAGAGTTCTTGATTTTTGCTGTTCTAACTGGAGTGAGGTGATATCTCAATGTTGTTTTGATTTGCATTTCTTTTATGGCTAGGGATGTTGAACATTTCTTCATGTGTCTATTGGCCATCCTTCTTTCTTCTTCAGAGAAGCTTCTCTTTAAGTCTTTAGCCCACTTATTTATTGGGCAGTTGTTTCTTTGAGGATTTGTTGTTGGGTGGTTTAATTTTTTGAGTTCCAAGTATATTTTAGATATGAGACCCTTGTCCGTTGTATGGCTAGTAAAGATCTTCTCCCAATCGGTGGGCTTTCTATTGATCTTGCTAGCTATGTCATTTGCCCTGCAGAAGCTCTACAATCTTATGCAATCCCATTTGTCCAACCTTTCTTTGATTTGTTGTGCTTCCGGGTCTCTATTCAGAAAATTTCGACCTGAGCCAAGGAGACCTAGGGTTTCTCCTATTCCATCCTGTAATGTTTTCAGAGTGTCTGCTTTGAGTTCAAGGTCTTTGATCCATTTGGAGTTGATTCTGGTGCAGGGTGATATATAAGGATCTAGCTTTAGTTTTCTACATGTAGTTAACCAATTTTGCCAGCACCATTTACTGAAGAGGCTGTCTTTCTTCCATTCTATTGTTTTAGCTTCCTTATCGAAGATTAGATGGCTATAGGTCTGTAGGTTCATTTCTGGGTTTTCAAAAGAATGCAAAATTTATATGAAATTTCCTCGTGAAAACAATCTTGAGAAAGAACAAAGTTGGCAAACAGACTGATATGATGGTTTGCAATAAGGCAATAACAGTCATGAGAGAGTGATATTTATGGGAGGATGTAAATAAAAACCAGAAAAAAGGCTAGTAGATCTAAACATTTATAATCACTTGATTTTTGAACAAAACATTTAATTCAATGAGTAGAAATGTCTATAAATGTTGTTGGAATTGCTGGGAATGAGGAGGGGGAGGGGGGAAGCAAACAGCTTTTTCCTTTATCTAACTCTATATACAAATACATTCACAATGTATCATAAGCTTAAACAAAAAAGCTAGAACTATAAATAGTTCAAGCACATAGGAGACTACTTACCTTCCCTTCTGGGACATGAAAAAAGAATCTTAGATAGGACATGAAAATCACTAAGTAAGACAAATGAATAAATTGAATGTCAACAAAATTAGCAATGTCAGGCTGGGGAGGTGGCTCAGTGGAAGAGTGCTTGCCTTGCATGCATGAGGCCCTGAGTTCCATTCCTCAGCACCACATAAGCAGAAAAACCTGGAAGTGGTGCTGTAGGTCAAGTAGTAGAGCACTAGCCTGGCGCTGAAGAGCTGAGGGACAATGTCCAGGCCCAAAGTTCAGGCACCATGACTGGCAAAAAGCAAACAAACAAAATAATTAGCAATGTCTACTAATCAGTAATATCATTTAAAAATACATAGGTAAGCCTGAAAGGATTCTCAGAAAAGAATTTGTATCAACAATATATAAATAATTTCTACATAACAACAGTATGTTGATATGGAGTTGTCTGTGTTATCTTTCATCCACCATGACAAAATACCTGAGAGAGAAATCAACTTAGAAGGGGAAAGACTTGTTTGGACTCAACAGTTTCAGTCTATATTGGCTTGGCCCCAACTCTGTGGGCCTGTGGTGAGCACAAGCATCATAGCAGAGAGAATAGAGAACAGAGTGTCTCACTCATGAGATCTGGTGCACAGAGGGACAAAGAGGAAGTGGTAGGGGTCAAAATGTATCCTTCACATGCATGTCCCCAAAGACATACTTCCTCCCTTTGTTATGAATGAAGGGTCCCACACATCCATCCCAGGGGACCACACAGAGGCAGGCAGGCACAGGAGAAAGATTATTATAAGGTTTATTGAAGGAGGCGTATCTCCCCCGAGAGGGAGCCCATGGGAGGGAACATATGGCCTCTGTCACCATCCAGGTAGCAGGAGGGGTCTAGGAGTCCAGAAGTGAAGTGGATGGGAATCCAGGTGGATCTGGGCAGAGAGAGGGAGCAACCAGATGTATGGGCAGGAACTCCAAGGATGGGAGGGGCTCAGGTCTGGAGCTGAGGACCAAAGGTCCTCATAATACTAACAATGAAGTCACCAGTGAATTAATTATTCAATTAGGTTAACACCTACACTAGCCAATTAGCTCACAAGTGCCCCCATCTGAAGACCAACCCTTGAACATATGAACCTTTCTGAGAGACGCTCCATCTTCCAAAACACAAGGACAAAAGCTCTTACCTTAAAGGGAACAGATATGCTTGTGGGCAAGAAAAAAGCTCGCCAGCATTCATTGTCAGAGAAATGCAAATTAAGACTACCATGAGAGTCATTTAACAACCATTAAAATAATTCCATTACAAAGAAAACATAATAAATACAAATCACAAGTGAGACAGAAGAGCAATACATCTTTCATCCATAACTGATGGGAATTAATTGCATTATTTGTTTGCAAAACAAGTCTTTCAATTTCTCAGATTTCAAAACATAACCCTTACCTGTGATTACATCTAGGTATTGACCAAAAGAAATAAAGATGTGTCCACAAAATCATTCATGGGAGCCATAGTCATAGCAACCCACAAATGGGAAACAACCTGGATTTGCCTCATCAGAACAGTAATTAAATGTGAAATAGGCACACTGGAATACTGCTCAGCAATGCACAGAAAGTAACTACTCACTAGTGCAAACATAGAGGAATGAAAAATATTCCACTGCGTAGAAGTGGCCAGATACAATACCATCTAAGTTCATTGATATGAATAACAAGATCTGACAGGACAAATGTATGGAAGCAGATTTACAACACTGTGTGCCTGTGGGAAAGGGAAGGGAATGATAGAGCTGGGTGATATGGCAAAGACATTTCTGTCGTATCTGGTGGTGATAAGTACACACAAGGGTTCAGATATCAAACTGAACACTGAACTAAAGATTTAAGATACATGTTTGGCCGGGTGCCAGTGGCTCACACCTGTAATCCTAGCTACGCAGGAGGCTGAGAGCTGAGGATGACGGTTCAAAGCCAGCTGGGGCAGGAAAGTCCGTGAGACTCTTTCCTCCAATAATCCACCTGAAAACTGGAAGTGGAGCTATGGTTCAAGCAGTAGAGCGTTCGCCTTGAGCTGAAGAGCTGCGGGACAGCGCCCAAGCCCAGAGTTCAAGCCCCACAACCAAAAGAAAAAAAAAAAAAAGAAGAAAAAAAAAGAGACATGTTTGATTGTGTGCAAATCTGACTCATTTAAAAGAATTCTTTGTTGTTTTTTGTTTATTTGTTTTTATAATTCGTAGGCATTTCCACCATAATGGTTTTGGCTGAATTTGTTTTGTTGTCCTTACCTTGTGGCTCTCTAACTCTCTTCATGCAGTGAAATTAGAGTGATATTGTCAGGAGGATCCAAATATCAGGCCGTTCAGGGACCTTCTTAGGCATGAGCAGCTTGAAATCATGACCCTCTGGGAGCTAAGAAAACCCTCGGGGTCATCTTCATTCTCCCATTTTCCATTTGTACAAACTGAACCCAAGAGAGTTGAGGTGACAGAAAATGGTGTGTAAAGTTAGGAAAAGAGTAGGAGAAAAAGAGCACAACACTGCAGAGTTTCCGCCAAGCTCATCCAGCGGGGGGGTCTCTCCAGTGCTTCTCTCCCTCCAAGTTTCCAAAGGAGGTCTCCCAACACCCCCAGGCAGAGCACAGACACACATAGGTGACTGGACTCAGCGTCATAGCCCATCTTCAGTCTTTGGGCACTCAGTACACTTCTTAACAGGGAAATGTTTGTCAACTATTGCAAAGGGGCTTACAATGCAGACAGTGGCACACCGAAACACAGAAAACAAAGGTGCTAGGGAGCCAAGAAAAAATTATCACCGGTTAATTCCTTGTTGTGACACCCTGTTTACTTGCTGCAGAAAGATCTCATAGTTAGCTCTATGCTTTCAAATAGCTACTGTACAAAGGGAAACAAAAGCAATTTCCTATGTCCATAAATTTTAAAAAAGAAAACAATTTCTTCAGTGAGTAGGGAAAAGGCATATCTATTCCCAATAATGAAACTGGAAAGAGAAGGTGTCTTTTTGTGTGTGTGAGATACTTCCGTTTATTTTTAATTATTTATTTTTAATTATTTTTTTATTTTATTGTCAAAGTGATGTACAGAGGGGTTATAGTTAACTAAGTAAGGTAGTGATTACATTTCTTACTCTTTTAGAGGTTTTCATTGAGAAAAGTCACAGAATACAATCAGTATTAGAAGAAATATAGTGGTTTTATAGTTACAACTGTTGCCATATATTGAATTATTTCTGTGGTCCAAATACTTCTACTCTATCACTGCTACTACCAAAACCACAATAACAATTTCAACAATAATTTCAACTTCCTCCTCCTTCTCCTCTATTTTTCCTCCTCTTCTCCTCTTCCTCCTCCTCTTCTTCTTCTCCTCCTCCTCTTCCTCCCCTTCCTCCTCCTCCTCATCCCCTCATTCTTTGCTTCCTCTTCTTCCTCCTTCCCTCATTCTTTTCCTCTGCTTTCTTCTTCTCTTCTTTCTTCTCTGTCTCCTTCTCCTGCTTCCTGCTTTTCCTCCCTCTCCACCCCTTGCTCCTCCTTCATGATTAGCACAGAAATACAGTATGTTTCATATTATTATTTTCATATTACCTAAGGAAACTAAGCTTTATAAAGATGAGCAGGAACTTACTCATGATCACACAGCTGTCAGATCAAAAATGGAATGACTTGCTGATATAAATTCTGTGATACAAGTCAATTGGATATACAGCATCCTTTCTATTAGCCAACTTCAATATTCAAATAAAAAAAAGGTGATACCACCAAAAATCTACCAGAATAAGGTAGCCAGACTTAGAAAATACAAATTATAAAATGTCAGCTAACTTTGGATTTTAGATCGGCTTCAGATGAAATTTTTATTCTTTGAACTCAATTGTAAAAGGTATCCTGTATGGTAACTGGAAATACAGCCAAGGATACAGATTAAGAATACAGGGTTCCTTAGGGTAGGGAGAGCAATGAAAACACTGACATTGATCATAATGCATTATACTCAGAAACTGATATGGCTAATTGAAGCCCCTGAGTACAACTACTTAAAGATAACTAAAAAATATAAACAAAGAATACATGGAGGCAGGTACTGGTGGCTCATGCTTGTAACCCTAGCTATTCAGGAAGCTGCGATCTGAGCATTAGAATTCAAAGCCAACTGTCACAGGAAAATCCATAAGACTCATATCACCAATTAACAAACAGAAAACTGAAATGCTGCTGTTGCTCAAAGTGGTAGAGGGCTAGCTTTGAGCAAAAGAGCTCAGGGGTAGCACCCAGGCCTTCAGTTTAAGCCCTATAACCACCAACAACAACAACAAAGAATAGAGGATTATTAGAAAGATGGCTATCTATAGATTGTTTGGACAACCTTCTAGAAACATGATTTCTTATTACCCAAGATTCTAGAAGTCATGAATGACTGTCAGTTCTAAGAGTTCAAGATTATAGTTCTGGTCAAGAGTCCATTGTTCTTTTTGCCAGTTAAATATGGGATTATGCAATTTATTAAGAAGTAAACTTTAAGATACCAGCAACAGTCCTAGGTGGGTACTTTCTAAGCACTAGATTCCCCAAGGGGTTCCCATGGCCCCAAAGAGGTTTGTGTTCAATAGGGCACAGGCCAGAGGGTCCCCAAATGTTCAGATGACTCCATTTTGCCAAAACAGTTTGTTCAAAAGCCCTACAAATTTCACAGCAGTGTAACATAAAATCTCAAAGTTTTAAAAAATGTTTTTTAACTTGTATTTTTATTAACTTTAAGTAGTTAAAAAAAGGGATTACCATTCAAATCAGTATATAAGTACAAGGAAAAAGGGATTACCATTCAAATCAGTATGTAAGTACAAGGAATTTTGATTGACATCACCATTTTCATCATTCTCCCCTTCCCTTCCAACCCAACTCCTCAATTTTCCTATTTTAATCGGGCATGTACTGAATATCATGACTGCTTCTTCACCTTCTTGTCTTTGTTCATCCACTCCCCTCTCCTTCACATCACCTTCTCACATCTCAAGTATCAGCTTGCTGGTATTCATTTTGTTTAGCTGAGTTTGTTTTCTTAGTAATGACACCATTTGAATTCTCTCATGCATGGTGACACTTTGTTAAGAATTGGAACATGAAGGCATATTGATACGGTCCGCACAGAATTATTTGTAGTTACAAGCATTCAGTTGAAGCCACAATAGCACAACCTTGAGAAGATTTTAAAATGTTAAATTAAAAAAAAAAAAGTTGATGTCTGGTCAAATGTTTTCTTTGTGATGTTAAATGGAAAAAAGCAAAACTCTATAAGACATGATTTCAGCTGTTGAGCTTTATGAATGGCATGTGTAAATTCTAGTGCTGGTGGCTCATGGATGTAACCCTAGCTACTCAGGACACTGACATCTGAGGATCCAGAAGCCAGCCAAAGCAAACAAATTAGAGAGACTCTTACCTCCAATTAACCAGAAAAGAGCCAGAAGTAGAGGTGTAGTATGCCAGCCTTAAGCAAAAAGTTAAGTAAGAGTGCAAGGCCCTGAGTTTAAGCCCCAGTATCTGTACAAAAAAAAAAAAACCACCAACAACAATTTTTTTCATTTAAGTAGAAGACAATTTAACAAAAATAATCTTAAAATGATAGACATGGGATTTATTTCATTATTGTATTCCTTTATTCTTCCTATCCTTCTACAATGTTTCTATTACTTTTATAATGAGAAAATAACATTTCTAAAGAGATTAAAAAATATATGAAGAGGATGGGCTGGGAATGTGGCTTAGTGGTAGAGTACCACATAAACAGGAAAAGCTGGAAGTGGTGTTATAGCTCAAGTGGTAGAGTGCTAGCTTTGAGCAAAAGAAGCTCAAGGACAGGGCCCAGGCCCTGAGTTCAAAGCTGCAAGACTGGCAAAAAAAAAAAAAATATATATATATATATATATATATATATATATATATATATATATATATATGAAGAGGAGAGGACTGGGAAGGAAAGTAGCTAAGTGGTAGAGGTGGTAGAATGCTTACCTCACATGCATGAGGCCCTGGGTTCGATTCCTCAGCACCACATAAGCAGAAAAGTCTAAAGTGTCTCTGTGGCACAAGTGGTATAATGCTAGACTTGAGCTGAAGAGCTGATGGACAGTGCCAAGGCCTAGAGTTCAAGCCCGACAACCGATCTCCCCCCACCCCAAGATGGTGCATGCTTGTAATTCTAGCACTCAGGGTGCTGAGGAAGTAGGATCACAAGTTTCAGGAATACCTGTGCTACAGAGAAAGAAAGAAAGAAAGAAAGAAAGAAAGAAAGAAAGAAAGAAAGAAAGAAAGAAAGAAAGAAAGAAAGAAAGAAAGAAAGAAAGAAAGAAAGAAAGAAAGAAAGAAAGAAAGAAAGAAAGAAAGAAGAAAGAAAGAGAGAGAAAGAGAGAGATAAAGAGAAAGAAAGAAAGAAAGAAAGGAAGAAAGAAAGAAAGAAAGAAAGAAAGAAAGAAAGAAAGAAAGAAAGAAAGGAAGAAAGGAAGGAAGGAAGGAAGGAAGGAAGGAAGGAAGGAAGGAAGGAAGGAAGGAAGGAAAGATGAACCAGGCAATCCTAGCTACTTAGGAGGCTGAGGACAACAATATTGCAGTATACCCTGAGTCATACCACTTGTGTGGCCCCTTTTCAACATATAGTTGGACACAGTGGTACACATATGTTTTTCTGGTTTCATATGAGGCTGAGATTGGGAGAATCATAGCTCTAGGCCAATCCAGTGAGGGACGTCCCTAAGAGTATATCTTACATCTCAACAGAAAGAGGCTGTGTATGGACGTAGGGCAGTACATGCTTGTCATTCCATCTATGAAATATGTGGGTTACAGTCCAGATGCTGCCTGGGCAGGAAGAAAGACCCTATCTCAAAAGTAACCAGTATTTTAAAAAAAGGAAATTGAGGGCCTAACTTCAACTACAGTAGCTAAAGAAAGAGGTAAAGAGAAAGAAAAAAGGGGAGAGGAGAGGAGGGGAGAAGAAAGAAAAGGAGAGGAGAGGAGAGATGTGAAAGAAATTTTAAAACTGAAAAGAGTCATTGGCTTTAATGGATATTTGGTAAAAACATTCCAATAAAATTGGGAATACTTAGATAATAAAACTGAGCAACTATCAAATAAAATATAATAAATTCTGCCTTATGGGGAACATGATTTACTATTAGTGTTCTGTTGATGGAAAACAGAATGTTCTTTGATATATCAAACTTTAAAACTTTTAGCTTGATCTCAATGAAGATTATTGCTAATAAATGAGAAGAAAGAAAATAAGACATAGAATTAAATAAAAAGCATACTAAAAAATGCTAGGTGGATAGCTAAGATATGGAACCAACCCAGATGCCCTTCAGTAGAAAATGTGATATAGACAGACAGACAGACAGACAGACAGACAGACAGACTAGATGGATAGATAGATAGATAGATTCGATAGATAGACAGACAGACAGACTAGATGGATAGATAGATAGATAGATAGATAGATAGATAGATAGATAGATAGATAGATAGATAGATAGATAGATAGATAGAGATATACACAATGGAATTCGTTGCCTCCATCAGAAAGAATGACACTGCCCAACTTGTTACAAAATGGGAAGACTTGGAAAAAATTAAGTGAAATAAGCCACAAGAAACATAGGTCCCATGATTTCCCTTATTTGCAACAACTAATATATGTATAGGATAATCTTATCCGATGAGCTGAAAAGCTCTAAAGCTATGTATATATGACCATATAAGATGATGTTAAGTGAAATGAACCCCAAGATAGGGACACAAGAAGTTTTTTCTTTGTCTCTGTTGTTTTTAACATACTATATCATTTTTTAAAAATTTCTTTTGTATGTTTATCTCCCATGGTATAACCTGTTTTCACTGTATTTGACTCTGGTGCCCTTGTATATACATTTTTCTAACTTGGAGATGGGAAGGGAAATAACAAAATGCTGAAACAGGAATACAGGTTGATCCATTATAACAATGAGATGTACAAGACACTGTTAAAAATGAACTTTACAACTTCAGGTGAGGGCAGGAAGAGGTGGGGAGGTGGGGAGGGAAGGGATGGTAGGGGAAAAACAAAGGAGGGGATAACAATGTTCCATAAGAAATGTATTCATCACCTTACACATGTAACTGTAACCCCTCTATACAGTATCTTTACAATAAAAATATTTTTAAAAATGCTAGGTGGAATAAAACAAGCAAAGGGAGGCAGATATAAGGGCAAGTGGAGCTGAACACTTCTGGGCCTTTGATAGCCAGTAAAGTGCAAGTTATTAGATAGAACCTAAGGCCTTCACTGTCTCCTGCTATGGTGCAGCATTCCAGCTTTGAGAAGTCAGTTCTTCAAGTTCTGCTGCGTTCACATGTCCAAGCAAGGACTAATGACCGTGGTCGTTCAAGGCAGTCACACCAAAAGTCTTTCTGTGGACTTTGCTTGGCATTGGCATTTGGTACCTCACATGCTTCCAGAATTTAGAATTCAGGGACTGTTTGTTGGCCATGTAGTCTTCCCTCCACTTTATGGTACCCTGAACTTCCACAAGGCGCTTGAGGGACTCTTGAAGACCCCCAGTCTGCAGAGCATCTGGTTCTCCCAGGGCCTCCATTTCAATAAGAATCACTTTGGAGTCATTCTGGATGAGGGCACTGTGCAAGGCAATCTCCTGCTCATAGGCAAACTCCTTGCTGTGTGAGACATGAGGGGTCATGATGAACATGTGCCGCCTGCTTCTCCGTATGTTGGTTTCCACTGTAGTCGCTACATCTAGTTATATAAGAAATAGTTTGAGATTTCCTATCATTTATTAGGCCTAATGTTTGGATCATAAATGTTCTGGGCATTAAGCCAGGCATCAGTGGCTCACTCCTGTAATCCTAGCTACTCAGGAGGCTGAGCTCGGAGGATCACAGTTCAAAGCCAGCCTGGGCAGGAAAGTCCGTGAGACTCTTATCTCCAATAAACCACTCACAAAACCGTAAGTGGCACTGTGGCTCAAGTGGTATAGCACTTGCCTTGAACTGAAGAGCTGAGAGATAGCGCCCAGGCCCAGAGTTCAAGCCCCACAACCAACCAACCAACCAACAAACAAACAAATAAATATTCTGGGCATTAAAAAAATTCTCATTGTTGGGCTGAGAAGGTGGCTCAGTGGTAGAGCGCTTGCCTTGCATGCATGAGGTCCTGGGTTCGATTCCTCAGCATCACATAAGCAAAAAGAAAAAAGCTGGAAGTGGCACTGTGGCTCAAGTGGTAGAGTGCTAGCCTTGAGCTGAAGAGCTGAGGGACAGTGCCCAGGCCCAGAATTCAGGCCCCACGACCAACCAAAAAAAAAAAAATTCTTATTGTTATACTCTGGTGTGAGATTCTGACACTGTTCAAGTAACTGATTCAGAAAGTAGAAATTAATTTGAAGCTACTCTGGGCTTTTTGCTAGTTAACCGGAAATAGGAATATCACAGACTTTCCTGCCCAGGCAAGCTTCAAACTGAGATCCTCCAATCTTAGCTTTGTGAGTAGTTAGGATTACAGCCATAAGCCACTGACTCCTGGCTTATTGTTCCTACACCATGAGAATATCAGCCCTAGGTAGATCAGTCCTAACTAGAATATCCACTTCAATCCTTCCAGCTAAATGGGTATGAAGATAACTACTCTATGACTTCATGAGAGATTTAGAATTTAGATCCATTAAAATTTTCTCCTTCGGTTATTACTTGGAAGGATATTTGGTTACATGTTTTAAAAGGCCTTAACATTTTAGATCCACATGAGAGAGTATAAATTTCAAAAAACCCCAATAAACTCTCTTGTAGCAGAAGATTTGATCCAGGTGAGAAAAAATTCTAAGGTCAGATCTCCTTTTCTAGTTGGTGTTTACAGAGCTTCAACACCATGGAGATTCAATGGATGGGCTTAGACAGACACATAAAACACCTAGTTCTCAGGCAAGGAGAAAAAGAATATTAACAAGCAAAACCTCAAACCGAACAACTCAAGATCTTACAGAGCTGTGGCTCATGTGGTGTGAAATAAGAAAGTCAATGTGAAATAGTGTCAGCTGAAGAAGGGAGTTAGTCAAACCATCCTAAGAGTGGATTTTTCAGGGAGTATGGAAGATAGCTAACATGAGAATAAACATACCGCACCAGACAATCATGAACTTTCTGTAAGGAAAGAGTTGCTTTTGGTATTGTTCCTGTAGCTTTTATTCTGTCTGGGTAGAAGAAAAGTCAGAGGATATGCACTGAAGGAGCGAAAGTAGGAACGCTTTCTGAATGATTGTGTTTTTGCCTGGTGAAAGAAACCCAAGCCTGAGCCCTACAGAGCAGCACTACAAGGGGCAAGAATAGCTAGAATAAATTTGATGGAATATGAAGAAATAAAATATGAAGAGATTACGCTCAGATATGACCAAGTGTGAAACCACTGATGATTGCAGTCCCCACAGGACCTTAAGCAGACTTGTGACGTGAAAAGCAGATTCATGACCATCTTCCATGACATGCCACCTGCCAGAGTAGCCAGTGGGAAAATCGGGGGAAGTGGGCGGGGCCTTCTGGGAAGGACTGGATTGCATCATCTCAACTGTATATTTTGGGGGTCTTTGGAGATGTTTTTACGCTGTTAGAATTATTCTGGTATTCCAGAAGTGGCCTATTCCACCTGTGCAAATGCCTTCCAATGTGTAGACACTTAAATCTCTCTCTTTAACTATAACTATCAGTTTAAGATGTTAAACATTGACTTCATTAGGCATATGCCCGTGATGCCCTTGGCTCCATTCACCTTTCCAAACCCTTCCCACTGTCTGAGAAATCATAGAAGAGTTGACAAGGGATGAGTATTTGATGCATATATATATATATATATATATATATATATATATATATGGAAGAGAAAATTATTGCTAAAATTGCTGGGATTGTAATAAAGTTGTACGTGAAATTGAATAAGAATATACTGGATGATTGAGGTTTTTTAATCACTAAGCAATATCTCTCTGTATCTCTAATTTTTTTTAATTTTACATCATTTGTCTAAAGTTAACACATTCTACTTGCTTTTCATTAATTTTATCATAATATATTTTTGTTCATCTCTTTTAACCTCTCAGGATCATTATCATTGAACTAGATTTCTTATGCTCATTATAAAAAATTAATAAAAATAGTAAGAAACAGAAGTCACAGCTTTACTTGTCCTGATGAGAATATGAGTTTGCAAATGTTTTACCAAGATAAGGAAAAGTCTCTGAGCTCTCTGAAACACTTAGCTAGTTCCTCTGAATATCCGAATCAAATTCTTCAAATTTTCAGTTCTTTTACAAATCTAGATATTTAATAGGATCCAAGAGGCAATAATGCTTGATACTAAATGTACTCATTACCTTGCTCATGTAACTTTACCCCTCGTACAGGATTTTTATAATTGAAAAATGTATTTAAAATAAAAGAGGATCCAAGAGCAGAGGAAATGTCGTAGGTACAATATTAGCTGACTCCATCCTGCCACTCTTAACTGTGATACCACTGTGCCACATCACTGACTATACTGTGAAGATCTCATCATTAGGACATGATGGAAAGAGAAGAATAAAGAATAAACATCCCTTGGTGTGATTTAGGAGGTCTGGTCTAAACAGCTAAAAAGATTAATAAAATTCCTGTCCAATTCTGGGATAAGGTCACCTAGCTCTGAGCCTTTTCGTGCTTGTGAATTTCTCTCTGTAATGTGTGCTAATAGCCTCACCTTCTCCAGGTAGCAGGTCTCTCCCATAAATGCATAAGTTGTATCCACATTTATTTTCAAGCACATCAGGCAGAATCTGGTAAACAAAGTATTCCACAGAACTGGCCCCCTCTGAACTGCTTCTGTAGTTCCGTGGATAGATAACATAAGCATCATAGAGCTTTCCATCTGAAAGTAAAAACAAAAAGCATGACTTCATTACTGGGCTCCAACAATTCTCAGTTCCTCTGTGTGTGTGTGTGTGTGTGTGTGTGTGTGTGTGTGTGTGTGTGTGTGTGTGTGTGTGTGTGTGTGTGTGTGTGTGTGTGTGTGTGTGTGTGTGTGTGTGTGTGTGTACTGGGGCTGGAACTCAGAGCCTCACATTCTCATTCTCACAAGGGTGGTGTTCTACCACTACTACTTGAGCCACAGTTCCACTTCCACTTTCTTGTATGTTAATAGGAAATGAGAAATTTCGTCTGAACTGGTTTTGAACCTCCATGCTCAGATCACAGCCTCCTGAGTAACTAGAATTATAGGTATAAACCACCAGCATCTGGCTCATTTGATTCCTGATAGGCCTTCCTGACCAAGTTGTGTGGAGGTGAGTGAATGTATATTATTCTCTAATCAGTATAGAATCAGGAGATTATCGCAATCCACTGCTACAGAACATGGTCAGGAAATAAGAATCTCATTCTCCAAATTCTCTTTCTCATTACTGTCTCAACCTGAATTACACAAAAGAGACAAAAGCTTGTCCAGTGCAGTTCAAGCCATATGGTCAAACATGATTATTGATTTATTATTAAGCATGCATAGTCATGGATAGTGGTTTCCTTCTTATCCCCATACCATAATCCTTACTTATCTACAGGGAATATATTCCAAGACCATCAGTGGATACCTGAAAGCCTGGAGAGTGATGAAATAAGTATACTTTGCTTTTTCTTATATGTAAGTATCTAAGTTTAGTGTTTTGTTCACACACATTATTGATTAACAATAATAACTAATGATAGAGTAGAACAATTATAATATACTGTAGCACAGTTGCTGGTGTCACTTCTATAATTTAGGACAATTTGGAAATAAGGTAAGTGTAACTTAAAGATAGGCACTGTGATATTACACCAGTCTATCTAATAACTAAGCCAGCTCTTGATTAATGGGCAGATAGCATATAGAGTGTCAACACACTGCATAAAAGATTCATGTTCTGGAGGGGGCAGAGAAAGACAGTATGCATTTTCATCACACTATTCACAGTGGAGTGCAATTTAAACTTTATGTTTTTCTGATTTATGGGATTTTTCATGTAATATTTTCAGACTTCAGATTGCATCTGCCTTCTATAGAAGGAGATGGAAAACTACAAGGAGACAGTCTCAGTTTCCCACAAATCAAACAGATGCGAATTGAGTGGACTGTAGAAGAAAAATCTAACGTTTGTTTCCTTCCAAATAAAGACTAGGACTTTTTGGCAGACAGGATATCTTCTTTCATGTGCATACCTTATGTGCACCTGTACCCTTACAGATCAAGTTTGCAAGAAAAGAGGAACAATTTTGTTGATGTCTTTTATCCCATAAACGTTTACCAATACACATTTTCCAAAATATTTCACCTTTCCCTAATTTAGGATAGATTTTGTTATTGGTGATTTAGTAGGAGCTAGAATCCTATTGGAAAGGATGTTTGAACAGTTGAGATGAATCTCAGAACCAAAAGAAGAAATAAAGCAAGGTAGAAAATGGACCCTTATTAGACTAAAAAAATTACTGATAATGTCAGCATGGAAAATGGAAACTGTATTAGGCAGCATAACTATTATGATTAATAACCAATCACCAATAGCCATTATGATGCTTTTGCTTTTGAGGAAAATCTTGAAACTTGCTACTTACCATTATTAGTTTTATAAGGGCTAACTATGTCTCTCCAGAGCAGAACAACATCAATCCAGAACACTTTCAGGACTATCACCAAGACATTAATAAGCATTAACAATATACTACATCCTGCAACTATGTAGTACATGCTCTGATGATTAACTATCAAAAGACAGGGAAAAGACAAAAAACAATCATTATTGTAACCATAACAAGGCAAAAGAAATGCATACATGTTTGTCTCCCTGGGGAATACAAGAGTTTCACACCCAAGATGCTCATCTGAAATTTTCATGGCCACTTTAAAAAAAGTCAGTCAACTGAGCCAGGTGCCCGTGACTCATACCTATAACCCTAGCTACTCAGAAAGCTGAAGATTGCAATGCAAAGCCAGCCTGAGCAGAAACGTTCATGAAACTCTTATCACAATTAACCACCACTAGTTGGAAGTGGAGCTGTGGCTCAAGTGGTAGAGTGGTAGCTTTAAGAAAAAAAAAAGCTCAAGGAGAGTGCCCAGGCCCAGAGTTCAAACCCCAGGATTGAAACCAAGAAATTGAAAATAAAAAGTCAGTAAACTGATATTTATTGAGCTCCCAACACTGTGCAAGGCACCAAGTTGGGCATTACAAAAGACACTCAAAGGCAAAGCAAATGCAAACTTAGCCAAGGTGGGGTAGAGAAGCAAGATTTCAGCTAGTGTAGGCATTTCTAAAGAGCACTTTCTCCATGATGGATGGGAAAGGAAAGAAAAGGAAAGAGGTCCCTAAAGAACATGCAGAATTCGGGGGGATGGAGAGAAGAAAATAACACCACACTTCCCAGAAAGGATGCCATGAGTAGAAGTGAATGTGTTTTCTGAGGAACTGGATTAACTCATTTGAGGAATTAGTAAAAAAAAAAAAATGTGATGACAAAGGGGATGAGGACTAGGTTTGATCAGACTTGAAATGATTGGTAAAGAATTTTACCTATGCCGAATGTCACAGAAACTGAAGAACTTCGAATGGGGCATTAAGAATGTGTCTTTCATGTAAGATTCATTTGATGGTAACAGAAGATTGCTCTGGAAACAGATCACAGGTTTCTGAGTAGAAAGAGGTGTTTTGGGAGCACATTATGAGGAGAATATGAACTTACAAAACAAGGAGGAAGGAATGGACAAGCCTAGTGTGTGTGGGGAGTCGTAAGGAAAATGAATCTGTAGATTCAGGTTAGTTTCTGCATCAGAGGCTGATGGTATGGCAGCAAAGAAGCAAAAAAGCGTAGAAGTCTCTGAGCACATTAGATGAAGAAGTCAAATTGCTAAAATCTAGGTCCTACCTAGATTTCCTGATGGTGAACAAAACAAATAAAATACCGATAGACTAGAATATACAAAATCACTCCTCCATATACCAGGTAAGATGAACACAATCCTAGAACATAGGTAAGTAGAGAACATTCATTAGTGATAACCAATGCACAGGCCAGAGATGATGACATAATGTCATGCTGGGTGACAAATTCCAGCAGTGTGTGGCTTTCCTTTTCTGCAGGATCCTTTGCCCACCACCAGCTACAGTGTGTTTATGGGTCCACAGCCACTGAACTTCATCCTGGTATTCTTCGCTTCACAAAATGCATATGTACCATGACTTTCATCCTCACGGACTTATAACAGATATGGACAAGTTGAGCATCAGAATCTTGGTTATTGTTCCACATTTACATCCATTTCTGACCTATTAGCTAGATTATCTTAAAAATGGTGCTGTTAAACCAAGCACTCATGTGTAATCCTAAAACTATTCAGGAGGAGACTGAGATTTGAAGCTCATGGCTCAAAACCAGCAGGAAAAGAAGGCCAATGGAACTTTTTATCTCCAATTAACCAGAAAAGATCTAAAAGTGGAGCTGTGGCTTAAGTGGTAGAGCACCAGCCTTGAGTGAAAAAGCTAAGGCCCTGAGCTCAAAGCCCTAGTGGGAAGGAAGAAAGGAAGAAAGAAAGAAAGAAAGAAAGAAAGAAAGAAAGAAAGAAAGAAAGAAAGAAAGAAAGAAAGAAAGAAAGAAAGAAAGAAAGAAAGAAAGAAAGAAAGAAAGAAAGAAAGAGAAAGAAATTGTGCTGCTTAAAGATGAATGTGAGGAGAACTCAAATAAGAGTTGATCCTGCCAGGTGCTGGTGCATTAAAAGCAAATGCCTTGTCATCCTAGCTACTCAGGAAGCTAAGAGCTGAGAATTGTGGTTCAAAATAAGCCAAGCCAAGAAAGTCCACGAGTCTCTTATCTCCAAATAATCACCAGAAAATCAGTAGTGGCATTGTGGCTCAAAGTGATAGAGAGCTAGTCTTGAGCAAAAGAGCTGAGATAGTGCCCAGATCCTGAGTTCAAACTCCATGACAGACAAGAAAAACAGGGTGGGGGGTGGGGAAGGGGGAGGGAGAGGAGATGGGAAGGGATGGGAAGGGGAAACAAAGGAGCAGGCAACAATGCTTGATAAGACATGTACTCATTACCTCTCCCATGTAATTGTAACCCCTCCATACAGTATTTTCACAATAAAAAAAAAGAATTAATTCTATGATTCTTTTTAATCTTAATCTTGTTTCCAGGTTTAGAGTTCTCAGCTTTGATATCACTGGTCTGTATTTACAATCTCCTGTTTTGACATAATTCAGCAGCTCTCTGAGGACCTGACATTATGAAGTCAAGAATAATCAGGGCAAAAGTGATCCAAAGGTGAGAGAAAGAGCTGAATGAAATGACTGAACTTTCTAGTTGACATTTTCCAGGGAAATTATCGAAAGTCCAGCCAAATGCATACAGAAAATGTACTTCTCAAAGGGACTGTTGAAACTCTGCAGGTGGCTGAATGATTTCAGCCAGAGGAAAGACATTTATTCAAGACAGTTGAAGTTCAATGTCCACCTACATGTGAATGATTCAATGAATGTGTAAGTGATTTTAGGCATTTGAATTCTAGCTTTATGACTGCAGTATTTGACAGGATGTACCACTGCTTGTCTTTGTTTTATCATCTATGAAATTACAAGACAGTAACATTCTCCATATTGTGAGTCTTGAGAAAATTAATGAGAGACTTCACTGTATAATAATTAGGCTGAACTTGGACATAGAAATAAATGCATGTCTGCATTATTATTACTATCATAAGCAAAAATGTTTATTTGAGAATGTTTAATGATTAGAGACAAACGTATCAAAGTTCATTATTTAAATTCAACAAATGCAGCAATTTTAGAAATAAAGAAATTCATTGTGACAAATTGAGAAGTAACAGACAAATTTTGTTTAACATATACAATTGTGAAAACAGAGTACAATAATATTCACATGAACAAAAGTAGGTGAAATACAAATAGACTAGAAAGTACAAAATCACTCCTCGTGAACATAATTCAAGGACACAGATAAGTATAGAACATTCATCAATGATAACCAACATCCAGGGAAAGGATGAAGACACACAGGTCATGTGAGTGTGGATTCCATCCAGTGTGTGACTTCCATTTTCTCTAAAATCAATATGCCCACTATTACCCACAATGTATTCCTGTAGTCTACACCCATCCTAGAGCAACAACATCATCACCAGAAAAGAAAAGTCTAATGCCCTACAGGATATAACAGTACTAGCATTAAAATGAGTCATACCTCTGTACAGGTCAGAGAGTTAAGGTCAAATATAAACAAGAAAAATTCCAAGCACCATCTCCAGTAGAAAGACTATCTAGGATCTTCTGAAACTGGTGATCTATTTCCTCTGCTCTCATCTTTCTCTTCTACAGTGTCTTAGGGTGTTTATCTGTACTTGACACAGGAGTATAAGCTCAGAGTCCTTCTGGCTAGTTGATAAAAACTAAATACTTTTGAGGCTGGGAAGGTGGCTCAGTGGTAGAGTGCTTGCCTTGCATGCATGAGGCTCTGGGTTTGATTCCTCAGCACCACATAAGCAAAAAGAAAAAAGCCAGAAGTGGCGCTGTGGCTCAAGTGGTAGAGCACTAGCCTTGAGCTGAAGAGCTGAGGGACAGCGCCCAGGCCCCGAATTCAGGCCCCACGACCGTACCCCAAAAAAACAAAACAACACACACACACAAAAAAAAACTAAATACTTTCTACATATGTAATTACACTACCACAAAGGAGTAGTAAGTGCAAATGACTATATTTTTTCTCTTCTCTCTTTTATTTTACGGAATGCATCATGTAACAAACATATGATCACCTGGAAATACAAAGACCAGGCAAGGAGACTGACAAGTGCCTGGGAAGGAAATGCTGCTGAAGCCCTTTCCTGTGTCAATATCACAAACGTACCTATCAGGAGGTGGGACAAAGGGTCAAGTTGCCCTTCTGGTAAGCAGCTCATCTCTAACATTGGTTAGCATTGCTGGGATCTAGTAGCAAGAAAAAGCAAAAGAACTTCTGGATGGGTTTATTAATATTTTGAAACCTATGTAGACCGCAAATTCCCTTGATACCTGCAACTAGAAGGATTGACAGAGGAAGCAGATGAAGGATGAAGAGGAGATGGCAAAAGAAGAGGAGAAGGAGCTGGCAAGAGAAGAGGAGGAGAAGCAGGGAGAGGAGAAAGAGGTGACAAGAGAGAAGGAGGAAGAAGGGGAGGAAGAGGAGGAAGAGATGGAAGGAAGGAGGAGGAAACAGAGGGAAAGAAGAAAAAAGAGGGAGAGAGTCAAGAAGCTTCCTAACAAAGAATAATATTCTGAAAAGACCAGATTTCAAACACCATCTTGAAGAGGAAAAGTACATTTTATGACACAGGCCATTTTCTTCCTGATGACGAATCTTTCCAGAACCAAACCACAACCCATTTTCTTCTAAGAAACAAAGGTCAGCTTCCAGGTGACACAACAAAGTCTCAGACACACTCCTTACTTGGCTTTTTCCTTTGCAATTTTATGGTGTGCCTTTTCATGCCATGCAGATTCCAGGCCACACAGTCATACTCCCGGGACAAATCCTCTTCCCTCACTTTAGTTATCTTCAAAAACTTGTTTAGACAAGTTAGGTCATTGCTAGAACTGAGAAAGTAAGCGTGTTACTTTGACTGTTTTCTTGGCATGTGCAAAGTGACGGAAGGGACAGAAATGGTTTAACTTCCACATAAAATTACCTTTCATTTTGCCCTTCCTCCTCTTGAATTCTTGCTTCACCCAAGCTCTGAACTTTGCGTCGGTTGATCTGCCACAGGACAAGAGCCACAGTCTGCTTGCCTTTCCCGAAGCAAGCAGTGCAGGTCACATTTATTGGCTTTCCTAAATGAAGAGTTAAAGAAATTCATCAACAAGTGGCAGTTAATCGCCACTGAGTGTGAGAAAAGTTCAGGGAATGCCTTCGGAGTTGTGCAATTCTTTCTGTTTTCCTTTCTTACCTGTAGCACTCCATCTATCTGGTGCATGCTTTTTGTCTACTCTATGTCTCCTCCTCCCCAATTTCATTTCTGTTAAGTTAGAATCACAGCTTTCCCCACCCACCCACCTACCCCTCATTTCAGGGAAAATCTTCACTGGTCCCTTCAATGACTTTCTCCTCCCACTGAATTGTCTTTCTCTTTCCATCAGCTACCATTTAGTGATCACCTCAAACTTCTAAGTATTCAAAAAGAGTACTCTCCAGCACTCCATCCCAACTCCTTGAACTTGAGACTTCTTCCTTGTAGAATTAAAAGCATCAGAAGAGTTGCTTGTTGACCACATATTTGCATTCATTGGGTTATCCCTTACCCAATCCTAGGTTCTGATGAGGAGCTTTGATAAGAATTGGGCATCATATTACAGTTTGAGGAACCTCTGGGAGGTGACAATGGTATAAAGAGAGGATTGGGGCACAAAGAAAGGCTAATGATGTATCATTGGAGAGAGGAAAAAGTTGCAGGGATCATGGCTGTCACTCTACACATCAAAATAGTGTTCTGGACTTGAGATGACTAAGGAGTCTTGGATGTGATGCTCTGGCAGAGAAGGGTGGATAGAGAGAAATCACATGGCAGTAGTGCTATTTGAGTGCAGTCTTGAAAGAGGAGGAGGAAAAACAACATGGGCAGAAGTAGGGCAGGGTATGAAAAACACTGCCATCAGAGTGATACCATGTGACATGAGGTTGGTATGGAAGCATGAATGGCTACAGATGGACCAGGACAGAGGCACAAGAAGAGCATGAGGAAGCTTGTTTCACAGAAGAAGCCCTTCTCACTACATCCTGCTTCCAATGGCAACCCGGAAAGACAGAAATAGAAAGAGCCAGAAAGTCTGTCATTTTGTTCATTTTAGCCCCCTCTCTCTTATCCATGACTTTGGATATCCATGACTCGGGCATGCCCTTGAACATCTCTGAGCTTAAGTTTCCTCCAAAGCAAAGTGGACACATCTACCCAGAGGATGGACATAACAATAAAGTGAGCTGTATACACAGGGCACCTTGAATTCCGAAGTGCAATGCAAATGTAAGGACTGTATGTGGTTCTGATGAGTTCCTAATGTTAGCAAGTACTTGAACCAGGTGTTCCCACTCTGCCATTTGCCATAGGCCTCCAGGTCCCCCATCCTAGGGGAATCTAGACCAGGGGTCAGGAGGAAGAACCAAGTAAAAAAGCATTTCCTTACCAATTCCCACTTCCTTGGTTTCATTGTGCCGAGGAGCCTTGATTACTGGAAACTTAGAAGATCCTTGATTAACTTTAAATTAAAAACAATAAAGGAGAATATAAGCATTAAGAGAGTATGATGTGATCAACCAAATCATATTTTCATATACTAACAATAATTCTCAAAATTTTGACAATAATATTTAGTAATATGCACAAATAAAAAATTAATGTAATACATTTGCTGGTAATACCATGATGCTCTCTGACTTTTTAATCCTTTTCTATATCATTAACACAAATGTCGCATTAACCCATTAAATTAATTGATGTAATTTTTATTGGGGTAGTGTGATTAAGAACTATTACAGGGGTTGATGCTTAATAGTGAGAGGGATGAAGAGAAATATGTTTTGGTAATGCTTATTTTATAACTGGAACAATTGAATACTTTAGGACAAAAACTTGTCTCCAGTATTGCTTTGACCCTAAGAAAATCTCCACTTAGAAAGTTTCTACTTGATCTGCACTTATGCATCAATCTGTGCTAAGGAGACTGTGTGAAAAATTGTTTCTGATAAGGTATGAAGGTGAAGTCTTCCCCCAAATGGGCTTTTGTAAGACATAAAATACATTTGGAAAGAATTTGAAATAAGTATTTGACATCATTAAGGATATCAAAATCATTTCAGGACTGAAAACGAATCCACTATATCTGCATCCAACAGTTTCCCTTATCACACTAAACCTTCTGTATCTGTGGACCCCAAAGTTACAGATCCAATCAAATGTAGACCAAAAATGTTAAGAAAAGATTGCTTATGTGATAAATATGCATCGACTTTTTTTCTTGGCATTGTTTCCCAAACAATTTAGTATAACAACTACCTATAGAGAATTTACATTGTTTTAGGTATGATAAGTCATCTGGGAATGAGTACAGGTGTAGGTAGAAATGAGGATAGGTGTGGATATACAAACACTGCATCATTTGTATAAATGACTAGCTTCCTGGATGTTCATTACTAAGTGATCCTAAAACCAAATCCCTCACCTCTGGTTAGACTGTTATGTTTTTTTTTTAAGTAAATGACATTAGGATTCAGGTTCTTTTATCACTGGATACTTATGTTACAAAAGAAATGAGTATGACTTTTCAATAAGTAATATGATCTCTTCCTGGATGTTTTTAGGTCTTGATGTATCAGGGAATTCCTGTAATACTACAGAATATGGAGAAGGAATCAGGAGGGAGTTGATGGAGGGGAATAGAGTGAAGGAAACTTGGCCATAAAAACTCAATAATTTCTTCTTCCTCTTTGCTTAAATCCACTCTTGTGTAAAGGTCAGGGGCTTACCTTTAACTGTGAATAATCTGGTTGCTGTCACACTATAATTGACTCCATTCTCAGAGTGTACAAATTTACATGTATAATCACCTTCATCCTCACGTTGTGCATTGTCAATGACCAAAGATGACATGTGTGTCTTGTACCTTGATCCTTGGAGAGCTTTACAATTCTGAAATAAAAAATTACATTCCCACATCAGTCATTTTTCACTTTTCAATTTTACAAATGTTATCTATTTCTTTCCAAATTTCCACTTACCTTAAACCACTCAATAGGCACTGTCCAATTGTACATGTCAATTGTAGGACAGTGTATTCTGGCATATTTTTCTGAGCCAGAAACCGTTGTGTACATCAAGTGATCCGGAATGTTGCAGTCTGGTTGCTTTTTATATATGGTGACATTCACATAGCCAGTCTTATTGAAGGTAGGACTATTAAAATAAGGCAGGTAATTAAAGAGTTACTTATATTGCTTTTTTTCTTTTCAAGAAAACTTATGGTGTTTTTTTTCTTTTTTTTCTTTTTTTTATTGTGAAAACACTGTACAGAGGGGTTACAATTACATGGGCAAGATAATGAGTACATTTCTTATCAAGCATTGTAGCCTCTTCAAAAATCTCAGGATACAAATACATTTTTGTTACCCTTGAGATAAAACATAACCCTTATTCTTCATTCACTATGTCTGTTCTAAAGCTTGCTTCTAATTCTAAAAGATTACCAGTGTTTATTAAATGCTTACTAGTACTTTTCATGGAGATAAGAATTTGTCATGGGTCCCTTCATTTTCTTCTCATAGCATTCTTAAAAAAATACTGTTATCTTTAGTTGTAAGAAGGGATTTCAATTCAAGATGTCAGGTCATGAATATAATGTATCTTGATCAGTGTCACCCCTTTCTTCATTCTTTCCCATCTTCTCTAATCCCAGCCATCCCCTCAATTTTCCTAGTTCTTTTTCCACATGTGCACATTAAATACTATGGTTGTAGTCACCCACCCTTTCTCTTCATTCATCTACTCCCTTCTCCATGATCTCACTCCCAACCCCACCTCTGGACCCTTAACTTCCAGAGTCCTGGTAACTATTTTGTTAGACTATAAGCTAGTTGCTCAAATGAATTACACTATTGGAATTTTCCCTTGCATATACCACACTTTCATTGTGATGTTTGTGTATACATGCCTATAACCTCTTACAGCAATGTTTTGAGATGGATTGTGTTATGGTATGTATTAGACAGATGAAGAAACTGAAAGGTACAGAAATAACTTGCTAGAACTAGTGACAATCAGACCATGAATTTTAAACTGCCTGGCCTCAGAACCTCTGCACTAAATGATACCCAGTTTCCCTTTCTATGTAGTTTATCTGATGCTTTATGAGTATTAAATAAAGGCAGGAAATCAAATTAGGTCAGAATGTCTATACAGGCTAAGTGTTTTGTGCACAGAAGCTGCTGTAGCCTACCACTAAGGTTTTGGATCTAACCCAATTTTCCCCACCATAGAACTCAATGGTCAGATGCCTATGTTATTGATTTTGAAGATAGTTTGTTTGAAGAGTATGGTAAAAATACCTTCGGATAGTGCAAGAATAAATGCCAGAATCATCCACTTTGGCAGGCAGAAACTTAAGACGATCTTCTGAAGCAAAGACACGATTTCTTTTCTGTGTGGGAATACTTTCATTTGTTTTTAAGTAATACCAGTCTACAGGGTCAGGGAAATCTCTATCTTTTGGACACTTCACAATTAAAGCCTCATTTTCCAGACCCCAGAATAGCTTACCTGCAAGTACAAAATACAAATACAATCCTGAAATTATCATATGGAAAGATCATGAGTCGTATGCTTTTTGATATTTTCATCTAGGAATATTTTTTTGGGGGGGGGGTCCAGTTGTGGGACCTGAACTCTGGGCCTGGGCGCTGTCCCTTAGCTCTTCAGCTCAAGGCTAGCGCTCTACCACTTGAGCCACAGCGCCACTTCTGGCTTTTTTCTTTTTGCTTATGTGGTGCTGAGGAATTGAACCCAGGGCCTCAGGCATGCAAGGCAAGCGCTCTACCACTGAGCCACCTTCCCAGCCCCCTAGGAATAAAATTTTAAATGAGTAATATATCATGATACTTTGAGAAAGGATAAACAATTAACATATTTTATGAGTTGTTCCACAGAGTACACAGATTACTAAATTAATTTAACTCTAAATCCCTATTCTACTCCAAGGGGAAAGTAGCTAAGTCTAGCTGAACAACTTGTTGTCACTCAATAAACACCTCTATTATTTCCTACGTACAGACCACAGAATGTATTTGATATGTTTGAATATGTAAATATAAAGTTGTAATGCATTATAAATTTAAAGTTATCATATGCATTTTTTGTGGAGAGTTCCTTCCAATAGATTTGTTATGAAGGACAAAACAATAAACTTTCAGTTAAAAAAAATCCAGATGGCAATCCAGAGAGTTTCAATTTGGGAACTTGGCAGTTTCTAACTGGAAGCTAAGAGTTGAAAACAAAGCAAATGTTCTAGGAATTACTTCATGAATTTAAATTGAAAAGTAATACTTACTATTCTTATCCGCTGTGGTGAAACATACGAGAATCGCTAGAATTGTCAAGATCCCAAGTCCCATACTTTATGGATCAAGAACAAGCGTTGGCAAGTGGTTGCTGAGATGTCAAACGAACCGTTGACGCTGATAGGGAAGATCTCCTCTCTGAGGCTGACGTTGCTGCCTAAGACGTAAAACTGGAAATGGTGTTAGTGTCTCTCCTGAAAAATAAATCAAACAAAATCACAAGCAAAATATTTATTTGGCCGTGATTTTTTACTTACTCAAGATCACCCAGGAGAATCAATCAACACTTAATTATTATGTACATATATACACAGCAGCAGATTTGAGACATGTACTACTGCCTTATTCCTACTTGAGACTGGAGATGGGATACAGTCCTCACAACAAAACACTGTTTCACAATTATGTGTTACCAGTCTTGTATTCTCAAAGAAGCTAACTTAAGATGAAAAATCTGGGTAGGAATTGATGGCTCATGTCTATAACCCTACCTACTCAGAAGATTTGAAATCTGAGGACCACTGATCAAAGCTAGCCTAAGAAGGAAAAACTTCAAGACATTTTTTTCCAATTAACCACTGCAAAGCCACTGTGGCTCAAGTGGTAAAGTGCTAGCCTTAAACAAAATAGCTAATATACAGTGCGCAGGCCCTGGGTTCAAGCCCAAGTACTAATAGTACGAGAGAGAGAGAGAAAGAGAGAGATGCACTTTCATTTCTGAAATTTTAAAACCTAAAATTTCAGACTCCAGAAAAGGCAACAACCACAGGCTGAAGACAGCATGCACACGTATGTTAGCTTACACTTCAACATGCATGAAAATAAATCATTACCAAACTACAAAGGAAAAAAAATCACCAAACCATGAAGCAAAGAAAAAATGAGAATCAAAGCATTAGCCAAATATTTCTCTGAGACTTTTCCTCACATCAAAACTGTCCCTGCCAGAGCTTCATCCCTAGAGTCACCAAAGGTTAAGAATTCATGAATGTCTGTAAATAATTACATCTTTTTTTTCCTTTTCAATAAAAGACTCTTTTACTAAACCTTTGTTCCAAAACCAATAGAAGAGGGATCAAACCAACATAGAAATACAAATACATAACTATCTTCAAGAAAGCATGTATCTTAAATATGAGTCACTGATACTTCTCTTATTCCAACCCTAAGATAATTACTGATTGCTTACCCACAAGGAAAGACAGAGAAAATAAGGCTGGAATCAATGACTGAACCAAAAATAGTTCTTGCCTTTGTTGCCGGTCCTTGGAACTGGAACTGGAAAATACACTCCCTCTTCTGTTTTAAATCTCCAATGTCATCTTCCAATTCGCCACCCTACCCACGTGGGATCCATGACTTATTAAAAAAATACTCATGTATCATGTAGTAGAAATTCTTGAGCTTGCTACATAAATATTTAAATGTAAGACATTGTCTAACCCCTTTCAGAGGAACAACTTAAATCATTTCCCTCTGTTTTTGTCTTTTCTACTCAAACTGAATAATAAACAATACTTGATGTCTCGCTCCTTGATATTTGAACACTGCTGGCTCCAAATGATCTTGATATCATGGGACCTTTCGGTTATCCTGCCAGATGATCTCCAACTTCTCTTTTCGCTGACAGAACTCAAGAAGGCCTCTTTGGTGTGGCTAATTTCAACAAAGATGCAGGAAGTGAAGGAGAAGTTATCAGGACACCAAGAGTTCTTGGAAATGTTCTGTCTGTAGTGCAGAATGTGATGCCTACTCATACCAAACCAAGAGCCAGTTCCTGATCTTAATCCCACTAAGATTATCAGCCTTTTTTTCCTTTTTCTGGCTTGAAGTTTTCTGTGTAATTTATTTGCATTTTTAATGTTATTGTTAAGATGATGTACAGAGGGATTACAGTTACATAAGCCAGATAAAGAGTGTATTTCTTTTTGAACAATGTTACCCTTTCCCTCCCTCTCTTCCAGTTTTTTCCCTCCTATCCCCACCCACAAATTGTATAGTACATTTCCAACATACTATCTAGTGGTTAACACTCCACTTCTGGATTTTTGATGATTAATTGGAGACAAGTCTCATGGACTTCCCTGAATGGGTCAGCTTTGAATTGTAATGCTAAGATGCCAGCCTCCCAAGTAGCTATGATTATAGACATGAACCATTGCTACTGATGACTTCAGACAAGTAGAGGGAGACTATGAATAAGAAATTTCCAGGCAAGTGCCAGCAGCTTACACTTGTAATCCTAGTTACTAAGGAGGCTGAGATTCAAGGATGGAGTTGGAAGCCAGCCCAGGAAAGAAAGTTCTCAGACTCTTTTCTCCAATTAAGCATCCCAACAGCCAGAAATGGGAGCTGTGGATAAAGAAGAAGAGCACTAGCCTTGAGCAAAATACTTCAGATATAGCACCCAGGCCCTGAGTTCAAACCCCAGGACCAGCACACACACACACACACACACAGAGAGAGAGAGAGAGAGAGAGAGAGAGAGAGAGAGAGAGAGAGAGAGAGAGAGAGAGAGAGAGAGAGAGAGAGAGAGAGAGAGAGAGAGAGAGAGAGAGAGAGAGAGAGAGAGAAGAGAGTCAGAGACAGACAGAGAAGGAGAGAATGAAAGAGAAAGAGAGAAAAAGTGAAAAAGAAACAGAAAGAAGAGAGAAGGGAAGAAAGAAAAGAGAGAGAGAGAGAGAAAGGGAGAAAGAGAAAGAGAAAAAATTTTCTCACCAAAGGAGAGACAAAGAAAACTAGAACCCCAGGTTTTGGACACCATTAAAACAAAAGTGAATGGTAAAATTGATCTTATGAGTTTATTATGCATAAACTCAAATTAATCCTAAATGACCATGGGCAGGAAAGATGCAAGAACCAGCTCCAAAGCAGCACAATAATAGGACAATAACTGCTGAGAACTTCCTCTCCAGCCTATACAGTTTTAAATGTCTCCTTTCTATCACTTCTTCACTCTCAATATCACACAATGATAAGACACTGATATCATTAACCCCACTGTATAGATAATGACACTGAGCCACAGAAATTATGTAAGCTGCTAAAGCTGAATGTCCGAGTCAGAATCTGAGCCCAGATTGGCGCCAACCACAATTAATCACAGATCAACTGCTGTCAGCTATGAAAAACCAGAAGTGGGGTGCTGCCCATAAGGATTTCTTGGCCCACTTTTCTAGCTAATTTCCTACAGCATCTTCCCTCCCAGTCTCCTTCCTATCCTGCCCTCCCATTGTATCTGGGGCCATTTTTGACATCTCTCATTTGCCCAGGGAGCTGCTAAGTCAGCACTGGGACATGTGTGACAAGCTCTCCCCATTTCTCTGGAGAACACCCTCTTTTCAGACTCTAACAGTTCCCTTAGCAAAACAAAATTGTATTAAGTGAAGTAAGCCAGGCCCAAAGAACATAGCGCCCATGGTTTCCCTTATTTACAATAACTAGTATATGTCTAGGACAAGGTCAAAAGCTATATACATATGACCAGATAAGATGCTGTTAAGTGAAATGAACCCCAAGATAGGGACACAAGTAGATTTTTTTCTTTCTTGCTATTGTTTCTAACATATTTATAAGGTATCATGTGATTTTTTTGTTGTATGTTCCTCCCCCACGGTATAACCCTGTTTTCACTATCGGTATAATTTGGGGAGGGGAAGAAAAAAAACAAATGTTTGAATAGGGTTACAGGTGGACCCATTGTAACAATGAGATGTACAAGACACTTGAAAAATGAACATTACAATTTAGGTGAGGCGGGGGAGTGTAGTTGAGGAGATGGGAAGGAAGGGATGATAGGGTAAAAACAAAGGAGGAGGCAACAATGCTTGATAAGAAATGTATTCATTACCTTGCTCATGTAACTGTTACCCTTCCTCTGTACAGTATTTTCACAATATAAAGCTTACAAAAATAATAAAAATGTTATCTAATAAAATCTAACCTAATTTGGCCCTACTCCCCTGATTAGGGGAGTTTAATTTCTAATCTACTCCTCTGACATTTCCACTAAAAAGTAAATTAAATTGACTAACCATTTCCTTACCATCTGCTTTGGTCTGTAGTATTTAAATACACTGTGTCATAGAGGATATTATGCAAAGCTTGTTCATTTGGCTTGACATTGTCAGAAGGAAGCTGTGAATGTGTTAATATTTCTAAACTGGCCACTTTTGTCCTGTTCTTACCATTAACCCATCTCAGAAGCCAAGGATGTTTGGTGACATTAAACATTTCTTTCTTCTTTGGCAGCATGGAATTTGAATGCAAGGATCTTGTACTTATTACATAGATACTCTCTCAGTTGAGCCACTCTTATTGGACTTTATGTATTTGTTTTTCAGATAAACTTTTTTCAGATATTCAGATTTTTTTCAATTATTTTTCACATCCTTCACTTCCCCTGCCCAGCCCCCAACCGTGACCCTCTTACACATTGCTCCTCCAGAGTTAGAATTATAGGTGTGCCTTATCACACTTGAAATGTCAGTTGTGATGAAGTCTTGCTCGCTTTCTTTGCCTAGGCTAGCTTTTAAATGAAATCCGATTTTTGCCTCCCACATTGCTGGGATTACACCATGCCTGCCATCCTCACAGTAAACTTAGTTGCATTTTTCATGGGCTAGTTATTCTCACAAGACAAGCAAAGGACAGAACTAAAGTTGTGATCCTTCTCTTTTCTTAACAAAAGTGTATGTAGTACCTACATCCATCAGTAATAGAACATGTGGTGTTTGGTAGCCTGGCTCATAGGTAAAGTGCTCTCTCCTGGATTCTATGCTACACTCTAGGACCACTCAATCAGAACTGCTCCAGATCCTGATTCTTCCTTCTCTCCTTCTTCCTACCTCTGCCAAAATTCAGAAGCAACTGGTACATGTTTAAGGCCAAACAAGAACAAAGCATTGCTATTATGCTGTTTGTTTTGACTAGTAAGAGGGCTTGATCTCAGGGCGTCAAGCTTGCTAGCCTGGCACAATAACACTGTAGCCAAGGCTCTACCACAGATTTTTCCTGCTTATTCTGGAGATGGAGTCTCACAGATTTCTGCCCAGGATGGCTTCAGACATCCACCTTTGTGTCAGCTCAGATTATGGGCATGAACCACCAGCAACCAGCATGTTTGTTTGTTTGTTGGTTGGTTGGTTGGTTGGTTTGTTGGGAAACAGTGTCTCACTATACAACCCAGTCTGGTTTCGAACCCATATTCCTCCTTCCTTGGCCTCCTAAGTGCCAAGATTATAGTTGCCACTTTGATACCCAGATACTGCTATGATTTTTAAACCTCTCTTTTGAAAAGTCATTTCTTTTTTTTCTTATGTAAGTTGCCCTTGAAAATTGCATGGAAAGTTGTAGGCAATTCCACAAAGAAGAGAATAAACACCAGGAAATCCAGAAGGAAATCTCTGTGGATTGAGGATTGACAGAGAAAAATGAGAGTGTTGGGTATGTGAGAAATGGTCAGTATTTTCACATGTTTGTAAATGTGAAAAGACCAAGGCATAACTGAGACTTTGAGGTTAAATGCTCATGATATGAAGTCTCACATAATCATTTCCTACTCTCTTTCTGTGATAGGCATGCCTTTCACATTGGTTTAGGTATATCTTCTTTTGTCTAGAGGATTTCAGCAGCAGAATGTTTCTATGGTGATTGTAAAATTCAAATGTAAAATTAAACCACAGAATATCTAAAACACTGTCTAAGAGAACCAGAACAAAGTTGGAGAAATTATGCCTACAACTTAAAGTAACAGTGTGGTGTTAGCATAAAGATCTAACCGTGTTCAGTAAACTGATCCTTGCTAAAGGGGCCTATATGAGTTTCCGAAGACTATATGTATCAGTAATAACTCTATGTGGAAAATCAACCATGTAACTTGTGAGCAGAGATCAGAGGGGGAAACTGGGGGTAAGCAAAGGAAGGAGTAACATTGTCCAAAAAAGAAATGTATTTCCCTCAAATCCCACATAGATCCAAAGACATTAATTATTGGGGACTTTAACACACCACTTTCCCCACTAGATAGATCAACTCGACAAAAACTCAACAGAGAAACCGCATATTTAAACAACTGCATAGATCAACTAGATTTAATAGACATCTACCAAATATTTCACCCAGCAACATCAGAATACACGTTTTTCTCAGCAGCACATGGAACATTTTCTAAAATAGACCACATTTTAGGCCACAAAGCAAACTTGGCCAAATTCAAAAACACTGAAGTTATACCTTGCATTCTCTCAGACCACAAGGGAATAAAATTAGAACTCAACACCAAAAGTCACCAAATAAAGTCCTGTAACACATGGAGGCTGAACAACACACTGCTGAATCACGAGTGGGTCATGGAAGAGATTAGAAAAGAAATTCAAATGTTCATGATATTCAACAAAAATGAACGCACAAATTACCAGATCCTCTGGGACACAGCAAAGGCAGTACTCAGAGGCAAGTTTATAGCTCTGAGTTCCTGCATCAACAGATTGGAGAGATCTGAAACCAACAATTTAATGAGACATCTGAGCCTCCTTGAAAAAGAGCAGCAAGATAAACCCCAATCCAGTAGATAAAATAAATAATTAAAATTAAGTCAGAATTAAATGAATTAGAATCCAAAAAAACCATAGAAAGAAACAACAAAACAAAGAGTTGGTTCTTCGAAAAAAATTAACAAAATTGACAGACCCTTAACAAATCTTATCTGAAAAAGAAGAGAACACACCCAAATAAACAAACTCAGAGATGAGAATGGAAACATTGCCACGGAAACAACCGAGATTCAGAACATTATAAGTTAATACTTCTCAAAACTTTGTGCTAATAAGTTTGAGAACTTGACAGAAATGGACCTTTTCCTAGCAAATATTGACATGCCAAAACTAAACCAAGATGAGTTAAACCATCTTAACAGGCCCATATCAAGCATTGAAATAGAAACAGCAATAAGAGACCTCCCAGCTAAGAGTAGTCCAAGACCAGATGGTTTAACAGCGGAATTTTACAAGGCCTTCAAAGCAGAGCTCACACAAATACTCCTCCAACTCTTCAATTGAAAGAGAAAGTTCACTATCAAACTCATTCTATGAAACCATCATAATCTTTATCCCAAAACCAGGCAGGGACTCATCAAAGAAAGAGAACTATAGACCCATTTCTTTGATGAACATTGATGCAAAACTTCTCAACAAAATTTTGGCCAATCGACTTCAACAATTCATCCAAAAAATCATACATCACGATCTAATAGGATTCATTTCAGGAATGCAAAGCTGGTACAATATCTGCAAATCAATTAATATAATTCATCACATCAGTAGGAGCAAGGATAAGAACCACATGGTTGTCTCAATAGATGTAGAAAAATCATTTGATAAGATCCAACACCCCTTTATGATGAAGGTTCTAGAAAAATTAGAAATCCATGGAACATTCCTCAATACAATAAAGGCTGTATATGACAAACATATAACCAGCATTATACTTAATGGTGAAAAACTAAAGCCATTTCCTCTTAACTCAGGAATGAGACAAGGATGTCCACTCTCTCCACTTCTCTTCAATCTAGTATTAGAATGCCTAGCTACAGCAATAAGACAAGATGCAAACACAAATGGGATCCAAATAGGGAAAGAAGAAGTAAAACTCTCCCTTTTTGGAGATGACATGATCTTATATTTAAAGAATCCCACAGACTCCACTCCCAAATTACTCAAGGTGATCTAAAAACTTTGGCAAAGTAGCAGGTTATAAAATTAACCCTCAAAAATCAATGGATTTTCTGTATGCCAACAATGAGAAAAGTGTGGCTGAAATTAGGACAGCAATTCAATTTGTAATAGCCCCACAAAAAATAAAATACCTAGGAATTAACTTAACCAAAGAAGTGAAGGACCTCTATGATAAAAACTTTAAGAACTTGAAAAAGGAAATCAAAAACAGAACTTAGAAAGTGGCAAAAAAAACTCCCATGCTCCCGATTGGAAAGATCAATAGTGTGAAAATGGCAATACTTCCCAAGGCTATCTACAAATTCAATGCAATGCCTATCAATATTCCAACCTTATTCTTGAAGGAAATAGAAGAGGCAATCCAAAAATTCATATGGAACAATAAAAGACCCCGAATAGCAAAAACGATCCTCAACAGGAAGAACAGTGCTGGAAGAATATCAATACCAAATTTCAAACTCTACTTTACAAAGCCATAGTAATCAAAACAGCTTGGTACTGGCACAAGAACATACCTCAGGACCAATGGAACAGAATTGAAAACCCAGAAATGAACCTACAGATCTATAGCCATCTAATCTTTGATAAGGGAGCTAAAATCATAGAATGAAAGAAAGACAGCCTTTTCAGTAAATGGTGCTGGCAAAATTGGTTAATCACTTGTAGAAAACTAAAGCTAGATCCTTATATATCACCCTGCACCAGAATCAACTCCAAATGGATCAAAGACCTCGGAGTCAAAGCAGACACTCTGAAAACATTACAGGATGGAATAGGAGAAGCCTTAGGTCTCCTTGGCAGAGTCTGAAATTTTCTTAATAAAGACCCAGTAACACAACAAATCAAAGAAAGGTTGGACAAATGGGATTGCATGAAATTGCAGAGCTTCTGCATGGCAAAGGACATAGCTAGCAAGATCAATAGAAAGCCCACGGACTGGGAGAAGATCTTCACTAGCCATACATCAGACAAGTGTCTCATATCTACAATATACCTGGCACTCAAAAAATTAAATCCCCCAACAACAAATCTTCAAAGAAACAACTGCCCAATAAATAAGTGGACTAAAAACTTAAAGAGAAACTTCTCTGAAGAGGAAAGAAGGATGGCCAATAGACACATGAAGAAATGCTCAACCTCCCTAGCCATAAAAGAAATGTGAATCAAAACAACACTGAGATACCACCTCACCCCAGTTAGAATGGCTAAAATCAAGAACTCTAATAACAACAGATGCTGGAGGGGATGTGGACAGAAGGGAACCTTACTGCATTGTTGGTGGGAGTGTAAACTTGTTCAACCACTTTGGAAAGCAGTATGGAGGTTCCTCAAAAGACTCCACATAGAGCTCCCCTATGACCCAGCAATCCCACTTTTGGACATTTACCCAAATGTTCACAAACAGGAGCACACTAAAGCTACCAGCAAGACTATGTTTATTGCAGCATTATTTACTATAGCTAAGATATGGAACGAACCCAGATGCCCCTCAGTAGATGAATGGATCAAGAAAATGTGGTATACATACACAATGGAATTCTATGCCTCCATCAGAAAGAATGGCATTGCCCCATTTGTTAGGAAATGGAAAGGCTTGGAAAAAATTATATTAAGTGAAGTAAGCCAGGTCCAAAGAAACATAGGTCCCATGGTTTCCCTTATTTGCAATATCTAGTATATGTCTGAGTCAAGCAGAAAAGGTAAGATAAGTTGATGTTAGGGAAATGAATCCTACGATATGCATTCAAATGTTTTTTTTTTCTTTCATGGGATTATTTCTAACACATTTATAAGATTATTTCTTTGTTGCTTTGTATGTCCCTCCCCCACGGTATAACCCCTGCTTTCACTGTATTTGATGTCAGTATAATTTGTGGAAGGGAAAGGAAAAAAACAAATCGTTTAAATAGGGATACAGGTGGACCCATTGCAACAATGAGATGTACAAGTCGTTGTGTTGAAAACGAACTTTACAACTTTGGTGCGGGAGGTGGGGAGGATTCGGGAGTAGGGGGATGATGGGAAGGGATGGGAAGGGGAAACAAGGAGGAGGCAACAATGCTTGATAAGAAATGTACTCATTATCTTGCCCATGTAATTGTAACCCATCTGTACAGTATTTTCAAATTAAAAAAAAGAAATGTACTGGTCACCTGACTTATTAAATGGTAGCCCCTCTGCACAACACCTTAATAATAGTAAAATTAAATTAAAAATAAAAGAATCTCTACCTCACATCAAACAAAAAACAAAATCAAAATTGATCATATGACACATAAGAATGTCTTCATAACTTAGAGCAGGAAAAATATTTTTAAATCAGATACAAAAATCACCAATCGTGAAAGATGAATAATTTGAATGTCATAAAAATTAAGAACTTCTACTTTTCAAGAGACAGCATAATTTCAATAGGCTAACTGAGTTTTAAAGAAATACAATTCACAAATCTGTAATTGCTAAATTACTCATATAGATGTTAGGTCATATTATAGTCTTCTTAAAACTGTGCTATTACTACTGAAACATGAATCATTCAGATAAGGTTATATATTGTCATTCATATGATCAAATATTTGTTTTGAATATTTTTAATAAGAAAAAACATGAACTGAGCCTTCAGAAAAAAAGACATATCAGTCGGAAGCATGTGGAAAAGATTTTAAGTTATCAATCATTAAGGAAAATGTAAATAATTGGTACTGTCACTACCAAGGATGTAGTAACTAGAACATTTATACTGGGCTACTGGGAGTATTGTAATATAATACATTGATCAGAAACAATTTGCCAGGTTCTGATAAAACATTTACCATATGACTTAGAAATTCTTCTCCTAAGGATTATTATAAAAGAAATAGAAACTGTGCACACAAAAAAACATGCGCACCAGTTTGTTGCAGCTTCCTTTAGAATGACTGCATATTGAAAATGATACCAAAGTTTACCAATATGCACATCGATAAATATTCTTCCTTTATACAGCGCAATATTACTCAGGAATTTCTAAAAGAAAGAACTAGCTGGTCATGGTCAAGCCTATAGGCCCACCTACTCTTGAAGTTGAGATCAAGAAGATCATGATTTAAGACCATGCCAAGAGAAAAGTTAGTAAGACTCATCTCAACCAATAGTTGGAAGTGGAGTGATGGTGTGTACCTTCATCCTAGCTACATAGAAAACCTAAATAAGAGAATTATTGCCCAGTCTAGCTCCGGGAAAATATGAGGATCTATCCCAAAAATAACTAAAGCCAAAAGGGTTGGAGATATGGGTCATGTGGCAAAGTGCCAGCCTAGAAATTACAAGGTCCTGAATTCTATTATCACCAATAAAAGAAAAAGACTTTATTATCCGCAAAATGAAAAGATTCACATAATATGAATTCATATGAGAAATGTCACAGAGAATGAAAGAAGTCAAGTTCTAAAAAATGGGTTCTGTATTATCTCATCTATGGAATATTTCAAATTCATAAAGCTATGAATTAACAAGATGAAAGATGAGATGGGACAATTATCTATAAGGAACATCAGAGAAAAATTAATACAAGATGATATCCTCATAGACATGATGGTTTCATAAGCTGTACATTGGCAAAAGTTGTTGAACATTATGCTTAAAATGTGCATATTTTGGTACGGATTATATTTTAATAAGCTAAAATGAGACAGAAAGTTAAAGAACATCTCTACTATGATGCAATAATTCCGCTCCTAGTATTTACTCAAGTGAGTTAAATCACATGTCCAAAAACACAAAAAAATAATGTTGAAAAGAATCCCCCCCCACCAAATAAAGAAACCAAAAGTCTATCAACAGGAAAATGGAGTAAAAAAGGAAATGTAAACTGCTCAGAATTTTTTTTAAAAGAGAGGAATCACATAATGAAACTAAAAACAGCATGTTCTGTAATTGTTAATTTAAAAATAAAAAATAACCTCTCCTCTCCAAACTTTATGTCAGGCCAAAGAATCCAGACACAGAAAAAATACATTCATATATATATATATATATATATATATATATATATATATATATATATAATTATTTATATACTGTTGGATTTCATATACATGAATGGAGAGGGATATATTCTGAGAAAAAGAGGTGTGTTCAGTCCTGTTTGGGATATTGATTCCATGGTAATATACTTGTCAAATCTCATTCAAGTGAGCATTTAAAGTAAATACTTCAATTGACATCAGTTACTTCTCAAAACCAAAGTAAAATTTAAAAACAGAAAGTTAACCAGACATGGTGGTTACATACCTGTAATCCTTGCTACTCAGACTGTGATCAGGAGTATTGAGATCCAAGGCTGATCTGGACAAAAAGATCCCTTTTCAACCAATCAAAAGCCTTCATGCTGGTGCATACCTGTCATCTGAGCTATGTGGGAAGGATACATTGGAGTGTTGCTGTCCAAGCCAGCCATGGAGGGGAAAATGTAAGAGTGTATTTGAAAAACTTGAAAGCAAAAAGGTTTTCAGGTGTGGTTAGGTAGTACAGCACCTACCTACCAAGTGCAAGTCTCTAAGTTCAAACCCAGTACTTCTAGGGAAAAAAAGACTAGAAACCCATATTCTCCCATACAATAAACAGATCATGTCATTAAAGTCAAGAGACCCAAACACATTTCAGGAATCTGTCACACTATGTGACGTGTCTACTGGAGGTCTTGCCAATATTTGCTTGTCAAGCTTCTTATAATAAATGAGACATTTTAGATTCTTAAAAAAAAATTCCAAGATTAAGTTGTCCTATGAGTAATTTTGTTTACGGTGTTTTCTTTTTCTTCTCAACAGTTTTAGGTAAACTTTCCTCTACATTTATTTCAATTTTGCTACTTAAAATTAGGAGCAAGGAGTTGGACTTAGTTCTAGTTTCTTTGGTGAGGACTAAGATAATGTTTGAAGTATGTAATAGAGACATCACAAAGGCACTGATAAAAAAAAAAAGACTACCCTGTCTCCATGGCATACATGAGTCTCATCCAATCACCTAAAGGCTTAAAGAACTGACAGACCTCCTATGAAAAGTGAATTTTGCCTCAAAATTTCAATATAGAAAGCCTATCTGAATTCCCTGCCATTTGGAATCTGTATCAAGACTGTGTCATGAACTCTTTTTAACTTCTAGCTTGGCTAGTATATTCCAGATTTAGCAGCCCTCAACATCATATGAGTTGCTTTGTTACCATTAATATAACATGTATTAATGACAACACTAATCAGATTTGAGTTCTTTGACTTCAGACTGTGTTTGTAACTTTGGAAATCACAGAAGATAATTTTTTACTTTGATCATCTAAGAACAATTTAACTTCCTTTCTAGTCTTCATTTTTGTCATTGAAAACTAGAGATACTTATTTGTTCTCATTACTGACATTTCTGTGAACCAGATAATTTGTAAGCTATCTGTAATTTCTTTGGAAGATACAAAGGAAAGCAGACACATGATTCCTCAATAATCTGATTGATTTGACAGATAGATTTGGCCATCCAGGGCCATCCAGATCTACTTAGTGCTTCTACTACAACATTCTGCTCCTCCCAGTCAATTCATGTTTGTCACTTGAAGTATAGTTACATCAAATAGTTATTCTGTTAAGAGAGTAATAGAACATTGCATGAGTCAGAAACATCATAAGGAGGGTGGCTATTTTGTGCAATTCTTGGGACTATGTAGTGTCATGTCTCCAGTTATAAACCCTAAACTGAAATGAACCATTGTCTCAGTCTGGAGCCAATGGCTGAAGGCTGTAATCCTAGCTCCTCAGGAGGCTGAGTTCTCAGGATCAAAGTTCAAAGCTAGCCCAGACAGGAAAGTCCATAAGACTCTTATCTCATTAAGCACCAAAAAAGCCAGAAGTGGAATTGTGGTTCTAATGATAGAGAAGCTAATGATCAAATATGCTCAGGGATAGCACCCAGGCCCTGAGCTCAAGACCCAGGACTGGCACTTACACACAAAAATTCATTGCCTCCATACACTTGTAGCTAAAATGAGTCCAACTGAAAGTTGTAAGATGCTCGTGAGTAGGGAAAATAAACGCCAATCACTGCAAAAGTACCAGGTATAAACCTGTAGTTTCATTACTCAGAGAGAAAAATGAAGGTTATTTAGAGGATCAAATGGACCTAGTAATTCATTGAAAAGTAAATACTTGCATGTTAAACATCAACGGAGTCAAACACAACTCTGCATCAGCTAGACTTTTTTTTTTTTTGTCCGTTGTGGGTCCTGAATTCAGGGCCTGGGCGCTGGTCCTGAGCTCTTTTGCTCAAGGTGAGTGTGCTACCATTTTGAGCCACAGCTCCACTTCCAGTTTTTCAGTGGCTAATTGGAGATAAGAGTCTCAGTCTCATGGGGACTTTTATGCCCAGGCTGGCTTTGAACTGGGATCCTCAGGGATACTCAGCCTCCAGAGTAACTAGGATTACAGGCATGAGCCACAGGAACCTGGCTCCAACTGGGCTGTTGAGAGCAAAATGTTGAACCCAGAATCCAGGGAAGGCCTCTTAGAAGCCAACCAACCAGGGTTTCAGACCATGTGATTACAGAAATGCATCAAACAGAAGCAAAGCACCTGCCCTCATAGCATTCATGTCCTTACAGGAGAAGACAATAAAGAAATAAGGATAAAATATTTATGAAAAGATTCTAGAGGGTAAAACGTTTAAACAGAAAAAGGAAGAAAGGGACAGAACAAGGCCAAGTGGAGGAGGATAACTTCAGTCCAGATACACAACAGGGGACCAATCAGCCAATGAGAAGTAGCAGAAGCAGACCCCAGGGGGGAGGGACGGACCCTGTGGGATTCCGCAATGCTGAGACGTGTCATGCTACTGAGGAGAAATGATGGTGGAGATGCTGAGCTGAAGTCAGAAAGCCCTAGAGGCCAGATCCTGTGAGTCTAGAGCACTTTAACTTTTGCCCATCTGGAGGGAAACCACAGCGGTTTTTCATCAGAGGAAAATTATGTATCTTGATGCAGGCATGAAGAAATTTCTGACTCAAGAAATGCCTGCATCTTGATGTAGGCAATATTTTTCTTCATGAGGCAAAAGACAATGACGCAGGACAACCCACTGATGTCTTGTAAAAAAAATTTGGTTTTGTTTTGAAGGACTTAAAAGAAAAAGATGTTTGCTTTTTTGTTTTGTTTTGTGGTGTTGGGAATTGCATCTAGGGCCTCAGATGTGCAAATCCTGTGCTTGGCCACTGCGCCATACTCGCGTCCTCTAGAAAAGTTCTCTCAAAAGGAAAGGAGGAAAGGAAAGAAAAAAGAGCCAAGTATGGTAGAACATGTCTAATTCCAGCACTCAGGATGCTGAGGAGGGAGGACAGTAACTCTCAGGTCAGCTTGGGCTATTCAGTGAGATTGGACAAAAAATAATAGATGATAGATTTGATAGTTGAATAGATAGAATGAATAAAATTTTTTTTAAAATAAACTAAACAAAAACAAAGACACAAAATAAAAGCCAAAAGATTTGTAAGTATTTGGGCTTTTACATAGAAAGTGGTTAATAAATATTTGAAAATCATAAATCCATGCCACATATATTCTTATCAGTCTCTTGTCAAGTGTATTTAAATATAGAGGCTACTTTTAGCAGATCTTTATTTCCTTTTGAACTGTCTTTTAAGTATTATGCTCATTGACGATATTCACATTTTTAAAAATTGGCCCATCAATCAATCACCCAATTTGGAAAAAGTATCTGTAGTGTCAAAGTTTGTAGAAACCATAAACTTTATAGACCATGATAATGACAATGCACCTCATGAAGGCTAAAATGTGTCTGTGACTTTAACTAAGTATCACTATCCCACAATACTGTGAATTTTGTGAAATTTATGTAATCACTTACTTAACCTCAAAGAAGAAAAATAATTGTCCATCAAAGTCTGTGTATTCATTCATAGAAAGAATTGACCCTAAGCTACATGTTGGTACTCAGCAAACAACTGAAATATATTTGTGACTATTTCTGTTTTCAAAATATATTCTACAGAACAGTCCCTCCTAGAGATTTTAATTGGTCCTGGTGCCAGTAGCTCATTTCTATAATCCTAGTTACATAGGAGGCTGAGATCTGAGGATCCAGGCTCAAAGCCAGTCCAGGAAGGAAAATCCATGACTCTTATCTCCCATTAATAATCAAGAAAACCCTAGAGTGGAGCTGTATTTCAAGTGGTAGAATGCTAGCCTTGAGCAAAAAAGCTCAGGGACAGTGCCCAGGCTGTGAGTTCAAGTCCCAGGACCAGCACATACACAAAAGAATTTGGCCCCGTAGAGATGACAGTTGGAATAAATCCTATTCCTTGACAATCCTGGAGACCTTTTAGTGTATGGTGAATAAGAAGGCAGAGCGTGCTGAGTTTACTCATCATGTTTGCTTATTTTAAACAATTTTGTCTTAGAATAGTTGTTTAGTAAATATTATTAAGTAATTTGAATCCACTTTAGAAACATTGATTAACACACTACTGTTTTCCTTAACCCCTTTATCAGGCAGTTTTCTTTCCCAGGTTTCACTACTGACTAAAAATATCATTCATTCATTCATTCATTTAGAAGTACTGGGGCTTGAACTAAAGTCCTTGCGCTTGTAAGACAAACACTCTTACACTAAGCTCTGTCTCCAGACCTGTTTTCTAAAAAACAAAAAGACATTGAATAGAAAATCCCAGAAACAATTCATATGTTTTACATTGTATAATGTCTGAATATCATGACTGAATCTTTGCACTGTTTTTTCTAGATATGAATCATCCCTTGTTTAGCCCAAGAGAGACTATGTTCCTATAACTTTTATTACAGTACAGCATTATAATTGTTTAATTTTTAGTTATCGCTGTTAATCACCTACTAAACTCTGCCTAATTGATAAATTAAACTTTATCTTTGATAAGTTCATACACAAAAATAAAAACAGTACTTGTGTGATTCAGTACTTAGTGGCAGTTTTAATCATCAACCAGGAGTCTTGGGGTGTATTCGGGAAGATAAAGGTGCACTACAGTTCTTGTTCCCTTACATTAAACCTTTCTTAATGATTAGTTAGGACTATCATGGCACTGTAATAGTATCAGTGTTATTAACTACTTCTGTATTAAACCACCTGACCCAGTGAAGGTCAAATTACTTGTCATAGAGGTCTGGTCTGCTGTCCCTCACCCCTGTGACTCATGTGTTCTATGCCTCCCACACTCAGTCCATAACACATGGACATTTCTCTTCCCATTCTTTGACCACTCAAGTTTGTGCCACCTAAACTTTTATTTTTTGTGTGTGTCAGTCATGAGTCTTGAACTCAGGGCCTGGGTTCCTCCCTGAGCTTCTTCTGCTCAAGGCTAGAGCTCTACCACGTAGCCACAGCCCCACTTCTTGCTTTTTTAGTAGAAATGTAAGATCTCAAGGGCTTTCCAGGCCTCACTGGCTTTGAACTTCAATCCTCAGTAACTAGGATTTAGGTATGAGCCACAGGTCCCCAGCTTTCGCCCTAGAGCTTTTGAATCCACTGTTTCTTCACTTTTGACTTTTCTTCCATCAGGCATCAGTGTGGCTCACTGTCTCACCTCCTTAAAACTTGCTACCCTCTCAGTGATGGCTGCTGTCCTCTCCCCAGTCAACAAACTATGGGTTCCAGATCATCCTTACCCAGCTCAGTGTTTTTTCTATGTTGCTTGCAACCATCTGACAAGCAGAACACTTGACTTAGGCATTTTGTATATCTTCTGTTTGTTCCTCAGATCTAAGGAACACAGTAGTTCCTCAATGAACACATTTTGACTAATAAGCAAAGAATAATCTATTGTAACGGCCTGAAGATTAATTTTTTTCTCCACATACATGTTTCCTGTATTAAATTCTTTTGCTTATAAGAATGCCAATTTAAGAATATGCAACAGCGATACTTCCAAGACAACATGTTAGAAATGAATTTTACAACTTGCAAGGGGTAACAATGTTCAACAAGAAATACACTCATTACCTTACCTATATAATTGAAACCCCTCTGTATATCACCTTGACCATAAAATTTATTTTTCAAAACAATATTTTCATTATAAAAATAGAAGTAGAAAAAAAGAGGTGGGTAAATAGACCATGGGTTTACATCACAGATTGGAAACACAAACCATCTATCTGTTTGTCAATAAACCTACATGAGGACAAGAGAAATCAAAAGCCCATGATTACTGATAATTTGCCCCAAACACTCCTTCTAGTAAAGGAGGAGCCAACCCTAGTATAAAGTCTCTTGAGGGCCTGTCGCTGGTGGCTCACACCTGTAATCCTAGCTACTCAGGAGGCTGAGATCTGAGGATCATGGTTCAAAGCCAGCCCAGGCAAGAAAGTCTGAGAGTCTTACCTCCAACGAACTACCAGAAAAATGAGCACTGTGGCTCCAATGGTAGAGCACTCGCCTTGAGCTGAAGAACTGAGGGACAGCACCCAGGCCTAGAGTTCAAGCCCCATGACTGACAAAAACAAAACAAAAAAAGTCTTTTGTGTGGCTACAAAACAAAAAAAAAAGTCTCTTGTGTGAGAAAATACAACCTTTAGAAAACTAAATGTAGAACACATTTTTAAACGAGTATTCAATTTACATGTGGAATCATTTATGAGATAATTCTTTTAATGCATAATTTGTGTGGCATCTTTGAAGTGACTGTTGGCATCTACATCTGGGATGATCTGAGATTTACAAAGAAACAAAGCAACTGACAGTTCCAGATGCTAGTGGTAGAGGAAAGAAAGAAAAGAAAGAAAGAAAGAAAGAAAGAAAGAAAGAAAGAAAGAAAGAAAGAAAGAAAGAAAGAAAGAAAGAAAGAGAGGGGGAGGGAGGGAGGGGAAGGAAGGAAGAAGGAAAGAGAAGAAAGAAGGAAGGAAAGAAAGAAGGAAGAAGAAAAGAAAGAAGGAAGGAAGGAAAGAAAGAGAGGGAGAGAAAGAAAAGAAAGAAAGAAAGAAAGAAAGAAAGAAAGAAAGAAAGAAAGAAAGAAAGAAAGAAAGAAAGAAAGAAAGGAAGGAAGGAAGGAAGGAAGGAAGGAAGGAAGGAAGGAAGGAAGAAAGAAAGAAAGAAAGAAAGAAAGAAAGAAAGAAAGAAAGAAAGAAAGAAAGAAAGAGGGAAAGAGAGAAAGAGGGAAAGAGAGAAAACGGAAAGAAGGAAGGAAGGAAGGAAGGAAGGAAGGAAGGAAGGAAGGAAGGAAGGGAGGAAGGGAGGAAGGGAGGAAGGAAGGAAGGAAAATCCTTTGCAAATGCTACAACCCAGAATCTATCATAGCCTTGCTCAAGAAAAGAAATAAGTTGAGAGAATGCACAGCTTATTATATTTGGACATCATTGTCATTCTGTGTGTTTCTATCAGGACACTGTCCCCTCCCAACTGGGGCTCAGACATATTTGGTTACAGAGCCAGACCTGAAGACTCAACCCAACAACACATGTGCCCATGCTCAGTCATATCACTTATGATAATGGAATACACTACTAGTAAGCCAATCCAATCTTGGTTTCTTCCCAACCTTCTGTAAAGTATCCTAAGAATGGTATATTAAAAATATGTGCTCCAAGTCTGGCACATACCAGTTTTAGAGAATGATTACTATTGGTGATGCTAGGTCATAACAAGTAGACTAAAGACAAACGTGTCCCAAACAAGTTGGAGACTCACCACACTTTCCCATATACCTACCATGACCTCATTCTTCATTCTGTGTCCAGTACTCAGTCCCTATTTATGATCTAGTTCTTTCCTTTGCTCTTAGATTCTTGGTTGTTGCTGATTTTGTTCCAACAAAGAGATTAGAGGGCTTTACCTTCCATCCTGCACTAAGGCCCTGTTGCATATATTCTCTCTTTCTCTCTCTCTTCCTCTCTCTCCCTTCCTCCCCCCCCTCACACACAATTTCAATATCACCTCTACTGAAGCCTTCTCAAAACCTTTGAGGTCCTCTTCTTTGCAGTTATTTGCTTCTGTACTCCCAGAGAAAAATGTGAAAAGTTGAGGAGTAACCAGAGAAATACAGACTTTCATAATTATGGGACAAATATTTGAAATACATACATTAAGAATTCTCCTAGAGTTCATCAGTTAATTAGAAAAGCAAAGACACTCCAGATTCACATAAACAATGGGCCACACCTCCAAATGCAGAGGCTTACAGGTAGGAAAGTTGTTAAGGATCATGCTTCTCAGATGTACAACCTATTCAAGAACAGAGAGCATCCCACATTCTCCTAGGGGTTTTATAGTATTCAGATGATCAGCCAAGCAACTTGTCTCCTGGGCAAAGGACAGGGCAGGGACAAAATAACAGCAATGATGATGTCTGACATTGTTTACCGTTAGTTCAGTATAACACTAAGTACTTTATATTCACTTAATCTTAAGCCAACCACTGAGTTTTGTTTCTAGTATCAACATGTTTTTTGTTGTTTTTTTATTTTTTTTGTGCTAATACCAGGTCTTGAACTCAGAGCCTGAGCACTCTCCCTTTCACTTTTCTGCTGAAGGCTGTCGCCCCACCACTTGAGCCAGAGTTCCATTTCCAGCTTTTTGCTGGTTAATTGGAGATGAGAATTTTATGGACTTTTTGCCCAAGGTGGCTTTAAACTGAGATCCTGAGGTCTCAGCCTCCTGAGTAGCTAGAATTTCAAGTACAAGTCACTAGCACCCAGCAATATGTTGGTTTAATAGTAAAGAGACAAAGAATTTAAAAAGTTAGATAGGCTAGAGTCAAGTAGAAGAGCAGGGGTTAAATGCAGATCTGCGTGAAGTCTAGAATGTCTTGTCTCAAATGCTATCAAGGAATAGTCAAAATAGGATAACAATGCTGAGGATAGACCTTAGAGCACATCAACAGGTTGGCCTCTGGATCAGCAGCTACAGCTGTAGAGAAACGCACTTCCCAATTCTTTATCCCTGGAGGAAAAAGGGACCGACCCTCAATGACTAAGACTTTGAGGACAGCTCTGTTATGCTTGGTTCAATACAAATAGCTAGACAGTCTTTTTTTTGTTTTTTGTCAGTCATAGGGCCTGAACTCTGGGCCTAGGCGCTGTCCCTCAGCTCTTCAGCTCTAGGAGAGCACTCTACCACTTGAGCCACAGCACCACTTCTAGTCTTCTGAGTAGTATTTAGAGATAAGACTCTCATGAACTTTCCTACCTGGACTGGCTTTGAACCATGATCCTCAGATCTCAGCCTCCTGAATAGCTAGCATGAGCCACCGGCGCCCAGCCTAGACAGTCTTTAGAGGGGTAAATAACAGAGTTGTGGCCTAAACAGTCAAAGCACACACCAATGATGAAGGATTTACTCAGTGATTCAATCCATAATCATCCAAACAGACTGGATCTCCAGCACTCTTGAACATCCTCTCAACTATACACCTACTCAATTACCTCTCACACATTCCTATAGTTCATTCTTAACTGATGGTCTGCATCTCACTTCCCACTCCACAGGCCTCTCTCTCCTGGTCAACAGCTTCATTACATTTCCCCATCTTTTTCATCATCTGCATGGATGCTTCTTTGGGATTTCAGTGGATTCCAGAAAGACTTTTTTTCTGGATTTGAGCATTCTAGATATCTTCTCCAAGGTTCCCATCTTTTTTCTATCGGTGAGATTTTTTCCCAATATACTACACCAAATAAGACTTCAAGTAATCTTAATCAATCTTGATTTTCTTCTTGACAATACTATTTTCTCAAGCAAAACTGAGAGAAATTGTTATTTTTAGCCTCAATTTATATTTGAAGATCTTATTCCCTTTGAAATCAACATACTTTTGGAAAAATAACCCCAAAACTACTTACCATCAGCCAGTAGGACTTGGTACCTTTCTTCTTCAACTCCCACCCAGTCAAATTTATCAACCCTAAAAGCCAATTGCTCTAATAACCTTATGCAAAATATGACAGCCACACTCTCTGAATAACCTCTCTGTTTCCTTATCAGTTAAGAAACAGGAACTCAGTAACTGATAGGCTAAAACTGACAAATATTATTACAATTTTCACAATGTTCTTTCTCCTGCATTCAGAAGCTCTTTGGTGAGGCTCATCTCCAAATTTAACCTCATCTCCATAGATGGCTATATTTCATCTTAATTACATTACCTTCCTTGGATACCAGTCCAGGTTCCTTGATGCCTTTAGGGAGTAGGTAGCTAACTGTAAGGTCTCCACATTTTCGTCTTTAAGAGCACAATCACACATTTCTATAGTTACTTTTGGTGCTGCTGTGAGAGAGTTTAAGTATTCTTTGTGTGTGTGTGAGAGAGAGAGAGACAGAGAGACAGAGAGACAGAGAGTGGAGACAGAGAGAGAGTACTAGAACTTTAACTTAGAACCTCACATTTTTGCTTAGACTTTTCGTTCAAGACTGCTGCTTTATCACTTGAGCAACATTGCCATTTCTGGCTTAAAACTTATTGATTAGATATAAAATCTCTCAGATTTGTGTGCCTGAGCTGACTTTGAACAGGGATCCTCAGATGAGTATTTAGGATTACAGGCATGAGCTACCAGTGCCCAGCTTTAAGTACTTTTGCCACCTATCAGGTACTTAAGTTTCTGCTAGGTTCTGTGTGCACTGATTTGGCCTATGGAATCTCATTCAATCCTCAGACTGACAGGGGGCTCAGAGAAGTGAATTGCCATATGCAAGGAGTGGCCTGCACACAGTAAAACCAGAATATAAATCCCTTATAACTGGACTCTTTCTATATGCCTCCAAAAGCTTGTTTTAAAGGTCTATAATAGAATTTATGGAAATGTGTTACAAATATTAGAATTCTAAGTAAATCAAATGTAGCAATCTAGGCAAGTTTTTTCTAAGTGTTGGTGGCTTTTGAATAATCAAAATGTACCATCTGCCAATGACCTCCAATATAGAAAACTGAGCATGAGCGTTAGCTACAATCTGGTTTGTCTCTTACCAGTTGGGTGCGTGTGGGCGGCTTTTCTAACTTCTCTCAGTCTGTGTGCAAAGGATATTGTTTTCAGTACTACCTGAATACTATGTAAGGAGTCCTTTGTAGTCATGAGTATTAATGGTTTTCGCATTATCACATATTCTGTTTAGCACAACTATGTGGAAAATAAAGAAACCTTCAAACCTTATTTGAAAAGATGGAACACTTGATAACACGTACCATATGTCAAGTAATAATCTATGTGAAGTAATAATCAAGTCTTGGGTAAAGGTTAGCCTTCATTTTCTTGTCTTTTGTATTTGTATCAAGAATCCAGTTCTACTATTGGAGCCAAATCACCTTCTTACCTAATTTTTGGATGGATATGATACATAATATATGAAAATATAAACAATGAAAATCCAGAATTGTACCAGGCAGTCTTTATATGAAGCATACTTTGCTACAAGCTCATCTATCATTTATGTACCAGTTCTAGAGAACTAGAAAAAAAATACATCTGAGCAAGAAACTAAATGCCCAATATTGTATGCCCAGCTATGTGCCCAACTCTGTTAGAGATGTGCAGAGGATGAGACTCATTCCTCACCTCAAGGAACTTAAGACCATAGAAACAAAAAGGGAAGAAGTAGCATTTCATAAATCTGCCAACATGGGGGTTAAACTAAAACTTTTGTGATAACCAAAGTCTTGAAGAATCCAAGGGTGCAGCAGGTGGAGATAAGGGATTAGTGGCTTTCTCTGCTAGACTCCATGAGTAAGGAGAGTTAGGAAGGACTAAATTCTGAAAGAGAAAAAGAGGAAACACATTGGGAATCTCAAAAGAGGTGACTAGACAGCGGAAAAAGCACAGTGAAAGGAAAAGGGAACAAAGACAATTGGAAAGAGTCTAAAGTTCCAAACCCTAGGTCCATGAGACTCAGGAGAGAGGACAGGAAGAAGTTGAAAACCACAACCACCAGGTAAGCCAAGCAGTCCAGTGACAAGTGAGCTTCAGGATCAACCCATACCTTCCACAAATATCAAACTCAACATGAAGATTTGATGTGAGAGTGAACACTTCTGCTTGGTAGGCAAACATTCGAGAAGAAAGACATCCTGTTGCTCATCATACCTTGTACTGCTATAGATAGCCAAGTGTCTTCTTAAGAGGGAGGCCTATTTTTCTTGATACTCAACTAATATGAGAACTGAAAACAAGGAAAATTATAACTCGAGGAGCCTAATGTCCACATGAGAGACAGTCATGAGAGAGTCTGACATTCTCTGTGGAGAAGTTTAAGCAATGGTGTGCTTGGGCAGTGTCAGCCATAGAGTCCAGTGGCCTCAGCCTCTCCGATGAGGGCTGGTCTTAGGGACTGAGCATTGTTGCAGAAATAGACCTTCAAGACATCTTTGGTAGAGTGCTTAGCCTCTACATCCTGTCTATGTGGAAGCCGTTACTGGTTGAGACTGAGAGAGCCGAGTTCAGGTCTCACAGACAACATGATTTTCCCCAGCCTCCTCCCTCCAACAGGATGGATAACTGCTGAGAAGAATGTGAAATCATTAAGACCAGAAATATGTGCCACTTTTAGAATCATAAACTGAAAAGAACCTGTCCACATCATAGTATAGCTAACATATTAAGTACACAGGACAAGAAAAGAATATTGATAGCTACAGGAGAGAAGATCTAAGTCAAATAGAAAGGCAAATCCCTCAGAACAACAGCAGATTTCTCCACAAAAAAAAACTCTTAAAGCAAGAAGTGCATGGAAGGATATATTTCAAGCCTTGAAAGAAAATAGCTGCTAACCCAGGTTACTGTATTCAGCCAGCAAATACCATAGGGCACATCTATATGTCTGCTCATTGTCTGAAGATCAGCACCTGTATGACCCCTCACTCTCCATAGAGACTTATTTCCATGAGGTCTCTCATGTACTAGTGCTACACCACATTGACTCCCAGCTGACTGCCAATGTTGAGGGCACGAAGATAAAATGTTGCTTTCCAATGCAAAATAAATGTGCTTCCTTCTGATGGAGGATAACGATCTGATGACTATGTCAAAAAAAACAAGTAGAAGGGAAAAACAAGTTATCTGATTAGATTAGACAAGAAGTTCTTTTAACAATCTCTAAGAGCGGAAGTCCCACTGATAAGTAGCAAGCTCAGAGCTCCAGTAGAAGCGCTCCCTGACCCCAGATGCCAGGGGCCTGCAGAAAAAGGATAAAGCTGAAATTCCCAGCGCTTTTTAAAGAGATCCCAATGATACAAAGGAAAGTGAGTAGGAGCATGGTCATTTCATCCTAGAAAGTACCCCATCTTCTACATCCTTGTAACTCTATATAAGAAGAGTAGTTACAGGTTTGTATAGTAGCAATGATTAGTTTTCTGTTGTAACATAACAAATGACTCTGAGCTTCAGCAGCTTACACAACGAACATTTACTACTTCACACAGTTCCTGAGGGGCAAGAAATAAAGTGAAATCAAGGAGGGTTTCCACACTTGTAAGCCCCTCATGCAATTGTGGTCAAGCTGTTGGCTAACTCTTATCTTCTCCACCAAAACCCTTTGGATGAGATTCCTCCTGCTATATGTACCACCTTTAGACACTGAAATCCCCAACAGTTGGCCTTTTACCCCAGTAACAGCTCAAAAAGAATATCTGATCTGTAGGGTATGCTTCCTTTGTGGGCAGCTTTTTTTTCTCTAGTATCCTGAACATACTTACTGCCTCTGATCTTGTCATAGCAAGAGAAGCAAGGCTGATCCACAAGCCATGTTCCCATTCTTTATGTCTATTCAAATACAAGTTGAATATGTTTCTTCATGGGGTTGTCTTCCTAAAACCTAGAAACCTAGAAGTATTCCAAGAAAATTTAAAGTTAGGAAAGAAAGAGGATTGTGGAGAAGAGAGATGGTTACAGAAAGAACAGGCATTTTCAGGAAACCAATTTAGTCATCCAATTAAAATTCTTTTGTTCCAAGATCCTGTCCAATTCTCATGAAATCAGCTTTCCATAGTTGATGACACATCTATTTAAAAACAACAGTTTATTTGCCAATGTACTTGTGTAATACGTTTCACACAATATCTAACAGATAATTCCTTATGCATGAAAAACAAAGTATTAGAACAGTCAAGTGACAGTCATTTAAAAATCAATTATTTATGCTGGGTGCTGATGGCTGGCATCTGGCATCCTAGTTACTCAGGAGGCAGACGTCTGAGGATGTTCAAAGCCAGCGTGAGCAAGAAAGTCCATGACACTCTTATCTCCAAATAACCACCAGAAAACTGGAAGTGGCGCTGTGGCTCAAAGCGGTAGAGCACTAGCCTTGAACAGAAGAGCTCAGGGACAGTACCCAGGCCCTGAGTTCAAGCCCCACGACTGACAAGCAAAAAACCTCTCATACCCTAATACTCAGAGATCTTCTAACATGCTCATGTATTTCCTGTCATTTCTATTTCTAATAGTATTTGCTAGTTGCATGATGTACATAGAAACATGTACAAATATTAGATTGTACATGCAATAGAAATAATTTGCTTAGAGATAGAAAAATAAATGAACAAGTACTATCATGATCCTAGTAAATAATGCATTTTAAATATTTTCTTTGGAATTTGATAAAAATAATTCTAAAATTAATTCAGAGAATAAGAAATATAGCAAAACTGGAGCTGGTGTATTGTTCAAGTGGTAGCAAGGTTGCCTCACATCTGAAACATCCTGAGTTTGACACTCATTAGCAACAACCAAAAAGGAAAAATGAATTTGTCACATGCCCATGAGAACTATTAGTAATCCATGGTATAGACAAGATGACAAAGCTTAGACAAGATTATTGAGCTAATAGAAAGTGAATGAAAACTCTGATCCATACTGCTAGTCAGTTGGGATATGAGCACAAGGACTATAAGGTGGAGCCTGCATATTGTCCAATATTTGAATTGCTTTTCTGGGAAGTTGATCAAAGAAAACTCGAGACTAGTCACAAAACTCAAAAACACTATAAAAGTTTAGAGGAGTGATGATCTCTCCTTCTATAACAGTATACAGGAGTGATGATCTCTCCTTCTGGATATTTTCACTTAGGTCTACAGATGTGGAATAAAGTTTCAGGAATTAAAACACTACGGAGCATTCATAAGAAGAGACAGGCAACAAAACAGAGCAGAATAAAAATCTGGAAGCCATACCCCTTCATTACTAAAAGCATCACAAGATTAAAAGTTAGTATATCAAGTTTAGGAGGAAAATACTACTTAGATAAACAGTGTTAAGAATATTTTAGATTTAATCTATGCATTACAGAAGTTTAAGCTTATTGACACTATAAACAATATAAAATGGAAAATCAATGAAAAGGTTAAATTCCAAATGGATTCGAGGTTTAAATATAAAAATAAAAACAATAGACTGGAAAATTACTGGAATTAGATATATTTTGTAATGATATGGGGGTAATATTGCCTTTCTAAACACAATGATAAAGGTAGCAGTCAATGGAAAAATGTAAACTATCTTTTTACATCTAAACATACCATAAACAAGGCAAGCCAAGGTCTAAGAAAATATTTTGGGTATATATTACAGATGATCCTTAACTTTGGATTGGCTGTTGTCTTGAATACCTACTTTTAATTGAAATAAATCAAAATTGCATTTATTACAACCAGCCTGCTGAACATGAGAGTTCCTCAACCACATTCACTATATTTTTGTTTGTTCACACGATCTTGTAACTAAGAACTGTGCTTTCCACCATTCCCCAGCAAAAGTACATACAGCATGACACTGGCCAACTAATAGGTCAAAGCCTCAAATTTAAAACATGATTCCCACTGAATGTGGTCAATTTGGAACCTCTGTGAATTCTAAAAATTGTAAACTGAATGGAACTGAATGGCTATTTTTGAGATAAGTTTTTACTTTATGCCCAGGGATCATCTTTATGCTTGCATGGATAGATGTATGGCTAATGATGATTCTATCTATCCATCTGTCTATCTATCATCTATCTACCCACACATCTATATTTACCTAGAAGATGTATGTAGCTATGAGCACAAAGTAAAACACAAAAAGCAAAAGGACAAGAGAATCCAGAGCATAGTAAGTTGTGAGGAAATGCAAGTCATCTAAAATATTGTAATTGAAGTTTCTGAAGGAAAGAAAGGAATAAGATAAAGGACAGAAAAAAGTTATTTGAAGAAATAAAGACCAACCCCTTACAAATTTGAGTAGAGATGATAAAATCTCTAAGTCAAAAAATTCGGTGAACTCAAGCATTAAAAATAGTGATAGTGATAGGGGCTGGGAAGGTGGCTCAGTGGTAGAGTGCTTACCTCGTATGCATGAGGCCCTGAATTCGATTCCTCAGTACCACATAAGTGGAAAAAAACCAGAAGTGGTTCTGTGGCTCCAGTGGTAGAGCACTAGCCTTGAGCTGAAGAGCTGAGGGACAGCGCCCAAATCCAGAGTTCAGCCCCCACGACCGACAATATTGATGAAGAAAAATTTACAATCATAAGGAGAAAACTTTTTCAGATTTTATTGTAAAGGTGATACACAGAGCGGTTGCAGTTACATGTCAGGTAACGAGTACATTTCCTTTTGAACAGTGTCATCAAAAACTCAAGTCAGAAATATTAGATTTTTTATCAGAAAAAAAAAAAACTGAAAGGACAGTGGATCAAGCTGTTAAAATTACTGAAAAGAGGGGCTGGAAAGGTGGCTCAGTGGTAGAGTGCTTGCCTTGCATGCCTGAGGCCCTGGGTTTGATTCCTCAGCACAATATAAGAAAAAAGAAAAAAGCCAGAAGTGACACTGTGGCTCAAGTGGTAGAGCGCTAGCCTTGAGCTGAAGAGCTGAGGGACAGCGCCCAGGGACCTCAACTGGACCCCCACCCCAAAAAAGTCAAAAATACTGAAAAGAAAAGGTCATCCCAGATTTTTTTCTTTATTTACAATGCTGTGAGTGGAACTCAGGACCTTGTACATCCTAGCTAAGCACTTTGCCATCTGAACCACCTCAGTAACTTTTTGTACTGATGTTTGGTTTTTTTTTATTATCTCTGTTGGCTATTTTTGAGATAAATTTTTACTTTATGCCCAGAAGAGCTAGGATTGTGATACTCCTATTTGTGTTTACTCTCATCACTGGGATAACAGGTCTATGCCACCACACACACACACACACACACACACACACACACACACACACACACACACACACACTGCATTTATTCTGTAGCTGAGTTAACACAAAATATTCTTAAATTTGTATGCCAATACAATCTTAGCTATAGAATTATTCCCCAATTCTAAGACTCTGAAGAAGAGTAACTATTTCCCCCTATATTTCAAATAAATCCTTGGACAAATTAGAACACATATGAAAGCGCAGGGTATGTGAGGGTAATCTCCTCAATATTAGAATAACTTTCCAGTCAATTTAGAAAGGACTTAAACAATAAATCTATAATTTACCAAAGAAAAGGAAAAATGACTAATAAATAAATGTAAAAAAAAGCCAAATGCTAGAGGCTTATACCTTAATCCTAGCTACTCAAGAGGCTGAGATTTGAGGAGGTTCGAGGCCAACTTGAGCAGAAAAGTCCCTGAGATTCTTATCTCCAACTAACCACCAAAAAGCCAGAAATGGAACTGTGGCTCAAAAGATAGAGTGAAGCCTTCAGCAAAGAGACCAAGCCAGAGTGTGAGGTCCTGAGTTCAAGCCCCAGTACTAGCACATACACATAACATACACACACACACACACACACACACACACACACACACACACACACACACACACACACACACACACACACACACACACACACACACTCATGAACTTCTGTTTTAAAAATCACTATATTTTTAATCTACCAAATTGGTGAAAATGGGATATATTTTTATATTCAGCTTCTGAGTTAATGAGTTTTTTCCCCTGGGCTGTCTAGTTGGCTGTGGGGTGAAATCAAAGAAATCCTGGGTCTCCATCCCCAACACCCCTTCAACCTAGTGCCATTCACTGGGAGCCTAAGCCTCTCAGTACAGCTCCTAGCACACGCCATGCAAACGCCCAATTATGAAAAACAAGCCGACTTTGAACATTGTTCCAAAAAGTCTGCCAGAAGGCAATATTGTATTTTTCAAAAGTCAACTAAAGTACCATCAGATAAGCTTCTTGGTAGAGTGGATGGTATCAGTCAGCATGGGTCTAAAATTCAGGACAAAAGTCACCTAACTGAGAGAATGAAAAATTAGAAATTCTGAACAAAGGACAATTGAAAGAATATCCACACCCAAGTCCCAAAACCTGCCAATAGGGTAGGATATGTCCAATACCACACAGCTATCAGAATATCAGCTTGTAAATAGTAGATGGTTGATGACAAACTCAAAGGCAGACTCAGACATAAGCAGAGATCTTCATTCAATACAATTGGCTTTTCATTTAATCCATTACTCTTCCAGGACCACTATTACAAGACCACCTAAGAGAACACAGTCTAATCGTTTGGGAAATCCCCTAAATTCTATATAATCCACACCAATTAAAAGGGTATATCAAGAAATTTTGATTGGTATGAATAAAATAACAGTGTGACAAGGTAGCAAGGTCCACAAATAGTAAAGCCTTCATACCTGCTAGTTTTCTTTACAGTTTTAAAGATATTATCTTCAACTAACTATTGGAGCATAGATCATACTGGTTAACTTAGTAAATATGCAAACTTCCTCCATAGGAGAAATAAGAAAATGATAGAATAGAATGAAGAATGAATAGCTAATATGAAAATATAACTAGATTTATTTATGTCAAAATATTAAAGAAACATTTATTTAAAGATGAAATCACTTCTCCATGCCCACTCCAATCCTAGTGTGTAAAATCCACACTCTGCTAACTCAAAGATAAGTTCTGCCTCTGTAATTAAACCTAATACTAACACCATGCAAGAATCAAAAGTTTAAATAAAAGAATAAAAGTTCTGGCATTCTTCCTGGTCACTGGTAACCATAGCAATATGTGTCCAGGGACGCATATTGGTTTCTAACAGACTACTTCCAAAAACAGTTTGAGAAAAAAAAAACTGATTTTAAGTCTCTAGAGGGCTGTAATAGTTTTTACATTCTTCAGGCAGTGCAAGTTTTTTAATAAGGCCATTTTAGGTGGTTCACTTTCTCATTAAGATATATATATATGATATACATATTTTATATATAAGATACATACATATCTTGTAAGATATGTATAAGATATACATATACATATAAGATACACATATCTTACAACTATATTAGAAGATATGTATATATCTTATATATATAAGTTATATATATCATATAGAGAGAGAACCACTTATTGTAGATTAGTATAAGATTAGCATAAGAAAAATATTTATCCTGTTTGGGGGTAAATGCTACCTATTTGTGTCACCTTTTGCTAAACTGACTCACAGTTAGACAATCTATCATTTAATACACATAAAATTACCTATACTGCTTTATGCTCTTTCAGTGTATAAGAGAAAGGAAACCTGTGTTATGTTGGTGATTCTAAGTGAATTAAGTTGTGGTTTCCTCATGAGATGTACGTTCTTAATGGCCTTTGTCGATAAGACAAGCTTAGAATTGGTTTACTTAAAACAATAAAGAATTGCAAAAAAAGTTGATTGCTCAAAAATAATTATTTTTTGTCAGTCATGGGGCTTGAACTCTGGGCCTGGGCGCTGTCCCTCAGCTCTTCAGCTCAAGGAGAGCACTCTACCACTTGAACCATAGCACCACTTCCGGTTTTCTAGTGGTTTATTGGAGAAAAGAGTCTCACAGCCTTTCCTGCCTGGGCTGGCTTTGAACCATGATCCTCAGATCTCAGCCTCCTGAGTAGCTAGGATTACAGGCGTGAGCCACTGGCACTCAACTCAAAAATAATTTTATGTGAGGAAAAAAACCAAAAACCTATTCCAGAATAAGTTTTGTGTTGGCTTGTGAAGCATTGATATCATTTTTTGTGTACTATTTAGATGTGTTTGTGTTCATCAAAATGTGATTTTTTTCCTTTCTTTCAAAGAAAAAAAGTGAAAATATATAGTGCCAAATTCCAAAGTACTTCCTTCCTACCGCTTCAATGTGTTTCTTATGAGAAATAATTTGATAACATGGATATTTTGTTATGAATTTTGTATAAATGCCTAATATTTTTTAAAAAGGTTAAAAGTTTGTGAACTTGCTATTCTGTGGTCTTGTTGCCTGAAATTGTTATTGTTACTTCTCTATGATGCTTTTGGTAAGACATTGTATAAGTGTCCATGTCTCACTTTTTTACCACGCACATCAATGCTGTGAAGACAACCTCACAATGTATTTTCTTCATAATACATGGAATGAGAAAGTTGTGAACTTTAACCCTTTCTACCCAGAGCTATCTGGAATGTTGGTAACTTTTTATACTGTCTATACTTTGGTTTATTTAGGGTTTTACTAACTTGGATTTTTCCCCACACTTATAAGTTTATTACTGTTTTGCCCTTTAATTGAAATTCAGAAAGGAAAGGACAAAACAAAACAATTCCAAAAGATGAATTTGAAGAGAGGAAAACACTCTAAGTTTTTTTTTCCCCCTATCCAACTTTTTTATTTCTGATCTTTTTTTTTTTAACTTCCTAGTGTGCTGCTGGAATTTGAATTCCTGATATTCTATGCTCTACTCAAGTTTAAATTAAAAACAGTTTACTGGACAAACCCTGTGGGGCAGTAGGTAGCTTTCTGATATTCTGTTTAGTGGTATTTTTCATATACCTTGTAGGTAAATGACTTCTATAGTAGGCAATAGTCTTTTTGAGAAATTTTATTTTTTTACTAAATACTACTAAATGTTCAGTCAGCCATTGGGATGTGGATTCTGACCCCAAAGAGTACAACTGAATAAAATGGTGTCATATGGTGTCTGGAATGAGAAGCTCTTTCTTGGTCCTTTCCTTGTCTTTTGAGTTTTCTAGTTTAATTGAGTATATGTAGGGACTGGCCATATAAATAGAGCTTGATTCTTCACCACAGTTACTGGCCAAATTCTTAGCCACTTTTTAAAGTGTCACATGACTCTGATTTTGTGTGAACAGTTGACAAACCTTACGGGGATATCTACAGCCATAACAGCAACGCTGGCTTTCCTGAGAGCAGGTCCTGGAGGCATCTTGGTCTCAGATCTCTTTTCCTACTCACCCACCATGTTTGGTATTTTGTTTGTTTGTTTTTTGTTATTTCCCTTCACCTCCCCCAAATTATATAAGATGCAGGGCACTGGAATCAAATACAGTGACAACAAGGGTTATACCATTGGGGGAAGAACATACAAAAGAAACAAAAAAAAATCACATAGTACATTAAAAACAACAGCAACAAAGAAAAAACAACTTGGGTCCATATCTTGGGGTTCATTTTGCTTAACATCATCTTATATGGTCATATGTACATAGCTTTTGACCTTTTCTGCTTACATGGTAAGATTATTGCAAATAAAGGAAACCAGGGATGGTGGGAGTGTAAAGCTGTTCAGCCACTTTGGAAAGCAGTAAGAGGTTCCTCAAAAGACTCCACATAGAGTTCCCCTATGACCCAGCAATCCCACTTTTGAGAATTTACCCAAATGATCACAAACAAGACCATACTAGAGCTACCAGCATGACTATGTTCATTGCAGCATTATTTACCATAGCTAAGATATGGAACCAACCCAAATGCCCCTCAGTAGATTAATGGATCAAGAAAATGTGATACACACACACACACACACACACACACACACACACACACACACACACACACACACACACACACACACAATGGAATTCTATACCTCCATCAGAAAGAATGGCACCATCCCATTTGTTGGGAAATGGAAAAAATTATATTAAGTGAAGTAAGCCAGACCCTGTTTGGTTTAATAAGTGTGGATGTGATAGCCTTGGGATGAAAAGGATTAGCCTCTAATGATGAAAAAATAAAAAGTTTCTTTCCTATAGCAATGTACTTCTAATGATTCTAATGATTTGTGCTATCCTCACACATGTTGACTACTGAGGACTATTTTGTACTTCCTGCAGCACTCAAACAACAATGATCTCACATGTGTCTCTTATATACGTACTAGATGGTAGTATGTAGATAACATCCACAGAAACACAAAATTAGCAATTGAATGTAGCCATTTATCAATTACATAGATCTCAAAAACTCTTTTCTCATATTTTTCACTGAAGCAAACTCCCTTCTTAACTCATCTGCATCTCCCTGAGAGAAAACCTAAGTACAGCTGACAGGTTCAGGGTGGGCACTTCTACTTCAGCATCTGAATTTTGTAGGCAACCAAGATAGTACAGTATATATAGGGTGGAAATGGTTTTGTTCTAATTATTTTGTTTGGTTTTTGCATGTTTCATTGTTAGAAAAATAGCCCTCCTCAGAGACAAATTGTCCTTGTATCTTTAATATCAAAAAGAAAAGGCTTCAAGGGTGCAAAGGGCCTGTGCCAGAAGACAAAACACAGTGAAACTGCTTTTTTAAAAAATCAAGGGTGAAGTAGTCATTTTTAAACTACAGGAGAGAGTTGTGGTAAAATGGCAGTCCTCCAAGTCATAACAAGGTCCTCTTTCTTTCACCATAGGGGTTATAGTTCTTTGGCTTGTGCTAATCTGGAATCATTTTACTATTTCTGTTTTTATTATCTTAAGTGTAAATTTGAAAACAAAAATAAAATCCTAAAAACTGTAGAAGCCATGGAATATTGCTCAATACAATAAAGACTGTATATGACAAACCTACAGGCAGCATTATACTTAATGGTGAAAAATTAAAGCCATTCCTTCTTAACTCAGGAAAGAGACAAGGATGTCTACTCTCTCCACTTCTCTTCAATTTAGTATTAGAATGCCTAGCTACAGCAATAAGACAAAATGCAAACATAAAGGGGATCCAAACTAAAACTCTCCCTCTAAGCAAATGACATGATCTCGTATTTAAAGAATCCCATGGACTCCACTCCCAAATTACTTGAGCTGATTCAAAACTTTGGCAAAGTAGCAGGGTATAAAATTAACCCTAAAAAATCAATGGCTTTTCTGTATGCCAACAATGAGAAGAGCGCAACTGAAATCAGGAAAGCAACTCCATTTGTAATAGCCCCACAAAAAATAAACTTTAAAAACCTGAGAAAGGAAATCAAAACAGAACTTAGAAAGTGGAAAAAACCTCCCATGCTTCTAGATTGGAAGGATAAACATCGTAAAAATGGCAATACTCCCCAAAGCTACCTACAAATTCAATGTGATACCTATCAATATTCCAACCTCATTCTTCAATGAAATAGAAGAGGCAATCCAAAAATTCATATGGCACAATAAAAGACCCTGAATAGGAAAAATGATCCTTAACAGAAAGAACACTGCTGGAGGAATATCAATACCAAATTTCAAACTCTACTTTACAAAGCCATAGTAATCAAAACAGCTTGGTAATGGCACAAGAAGAGATCTGAGGACCAATAGAATAGAATTGAAAACCCAGAAATGAACCTACAGACCTATAGCCATCTAATCTTCAATAAAAAAGCTAAAAAAATAGAATAGCCTCTTCGGTAAATGGTGGGGCAAAATTGGTTAATCACTTGTAGAAAACTAAAGCTAGATCCTTATATATCACCCTGCACCAGAATCAACTCCAAATGGATCAAAGACCTCGAAGTCAAAGCAGACACTCTGAAAACATTACAGGATGGAATAGGAGAAATCCTAGGTCTCCTTGGCACAGGCCAAAATTTTCTTTTTTTTTTTTTTTTGCCAGTCATGGGGCTTGAGCTCTGGGCCTGGGCGCTGTCCCTCAGCTCTTCAGCTCAAGGCTAGCACTCTACCACTGGAGCCACAGCGCCACTTCTGGCTTTTTCTGCTTATGTGGTGCTGAGGAATCGAACCCAGGGCCTCATGCATGCAAAGCAAGCACTCTACCATTGAGCCACCTCCTCAGCCCAGGCCAAAATTTTCTTAAAAGAGACCCAGAAACACAACAAATCAAAGAAAGGTTGGACAAATGGGATTGCATGAAGTTGCAGAGCTTATGCGTGGCAAAGGGCATAGCTAGCAAGATCAATAGAAAGCCTACGGATTGGGAGAAGATCTTCACTAGCCATACAACAGACAAGGGTCTCATATCTAAAATATACCTGGAACTAAAAAAATTAAATCCTCCAACAACAAATCTCCAAAGAAACAACTGCCCAATAAATAAGTGGGCTAAAGACTTAAAGAGAAACTTCTCTGAAGAGGAAAGAAGAATGGCCAATAGACACATGAAGAAATGCTCAACCTCCCTAGCCATAAAAGAAATGCAAATCAAAACAACACTGAGATACCACCTCATCCAAGTTAGAATGGCTATAATCAAGAACTCTAATAACAACAGATGCTGGAGGGGATGTGGACAGAAGGGAACCTTACTACACTGTTGGTGGAGTGTAAATTTATTCAACCACTTTGGAAAGTAGTATGGAAGTTCCTCAAAATACTCCACATAGAGTTCCCCTATGACCCAGCAATCCCACTTTTGAGAATTTACCCAAATGATCACAAACAAGACCATGTTAAAGCTACCAGCACAACGATATTTATTGCAGCATTATTTACCATAGCTAAGATATAGAACCAACCCAGATGCCCCTCAGTAGATGAATGGATCAAGAAAATGTGGTATATATACACAATGGAATTCTATGCCTCCATCAGAAAGAATGACATTGCCCCATATGTTAGGAAATGGAAAGACTTGGAAAAAAATTATATTAAGTGAAGTAAGCCAGGCCCAAAGAAACATAGGTCCCATGGTTTCCCTTATTTGCAATAACTAGTATATGTCTGAAATAAGCAGAAACGGTCAGACAAGTTGATGTTAGGTGAAATGAGCCCCAAGATAAGGACACAACTGTTTTTTTCTTTCTTGCTATTGTTCCTAAGGTATTTATAAGGTGATTTTTGTGTTGCTTTGTAAGTCCCTTGCCCATGGTATAACCCCTGCTTTCACTCTATTTGATGTTGGTATAATTTGGGGAGGGGAAGGGAAAAAAAAATTGTTTAAATAGGGATACGGGTGGACCCATTGCAATATTGAGATATACAAGATGTTATGTCGAAAAATGAACTTTACAACTTTGGCATTGCAGGGAGGTGGGGGGGGCAGGGGGGACCGCTGGGGGAAGAAGGGATGGTAAGGGGAAACAATGGAGGAGACAACAATGCTTGATAAGAAATGTATTCATTACCTTGCTCATGTAATTGTAAACCCTTTATACGGTATTTTTAGAATAAAAAACTTAATTAAAACATTAAATGCCACAAATTTCACAAAAAAACTGCAGTTTCAGTAACTTTCTGAATAATGTCATACAAAAACTGTATTTGTGTTTTTATACTGTGAAAATTGTTGTTTGTAGGTTAATAATATCATTTTGTTTAGAATTACAAAAAAACTACAAAGCAGTCTTTAAATATTGTCTGAGAAAAGCCAAAGTTAATTAACCTAGTGGAAACTGTAAGATGATTTGAGAATTTTCTGTTTTATTGATTCATTTGGATTTTGTTGTTTAATAGAATTTGAGCAAAAAAAAATGCAGCCTTTCTTATTTCTGCAACTGATTGTACTTATGCATTTTTTTATCAGTGGAACCTTTTATACTACAGATTTAAAAAAATGTAGATTTCCATTGCTTACCACTTGTGGGCCACCTAACAATAACTGATTTCAATTTTAATTTCTGGTTAATTGAAAGAAAGTTATTTTGAGAATTAAAACTTGGTTTGATTTCTTTTTTTTCCTTTGTTTATATCTAGCATTAGAATTTTTTCTTAAAAACATAGTTCCCATAGTTTACCTTATTTGCAATAACTAGTATATGTCTAGGACAAGCAGAAAAGGTCAAAAGCTATGTACAAGTGACCATATAAGATGTTGCTAAATGAGCCTCAAGATAGGGTCACAAGTGCTTTTTTTTCTGTTTTGCTATTGTTTTTATTGTATTTAAAATGGACTATGTGTTTTTTTTTGTTTCTCTTGTATGTTCCTCCACCATGGTATAAACCCTGTTTTCATTGTATTTGATGTTGGTGCCCTGAATCTTGTATATATATTTTCCTATTTTGGGAAGGGGAAGGGAAATAACAAAATGCTGAAATAAGGATACAGGTTGACCCATTGTAACAATGAGATGTACAAGACACTATGTGTGGAGGATTTGGAGAGGTGGGGAGGAAAGGGATGGTAGGGGAAAGCAAAGAAGGAGGTAACAATGCTCAATAGGAAATGTACTCATTATCTTACTCATGTAACTCTAACCCCTCTGTACAGTAGTTTTACAATAAAAACATATAAAAAAGAATTTTGTCTTAAAATACAGCAGTAAGTTTCACTTTTTATTCTGTATTGTGCAGTTACACAATAAGCTAATTAGATTTAGAAGTAATCAGTTTCTTTAAACATATTAGTTAAACTTTGGGGGTTTGTGTTTTTGCTGTTTAGATCAAAGTTGCTTTTTTTCTGATTCTTTTGTCCTCATTGTGGACATAACCATGTACTTGAAACAGTCAAACACTTTTGGAATGTATATTATTGTGTGATGCAGTGTTTTGCTGTCTCCAATACTAAACCATTTTCCTAACTTAAAATAGAATAAAAGTTTGAATATTTCTATAGAAACTTGTATACTGCCTATAAAAGAAATGCCAGGTTCGTGGCTAACTTCTATACTACACACAACCAGTAATTCTATTGCAAGCCTGGCAGAAACAGTGTAAATTCTCCTCTGGGAGGAAGCTGGCAAGCTGGCTTCAACCAAAGTGAGGATGAACATCATCCCACCCCAACCCAATAGCAGGACAACAGGTAGAAAGAGCCAGCATTGTGAGAAACTACATAAAGTAGATCCATCATCTCCCCTCCCAGAGCACTTGTTATTTCGTATCTCTTACACCAGAGACCAATGAGCTGACATGGTGTTAAAAACCACTCTATTTCTCAGTCTCCTTTTTATTCAGCCCTGAGTAATGGGAAAGTCATCACATAGGTACAGTGACTGAGAGATGCTGATTGAGACAAACTATATGTCATGTGGTTTGCCCAGGAAATGTACACATCCTCCTCCCCAGTTACCTGTGCTAGGTCAAGAGAAAGGTTAAGCCAATCGCTGATGGACAATTAAAACTATTTCTGTGGATTCTTTTTTTTTTTTTTTTTTTTTTGGTCAGTCATGGGGCTTGAACTCTAGGCCTGGGCCATTGCTCAAGGCTAACGCTCTACCATTTGAGCCACTGTGCCACTTCCTAACTAACACTATTTCCTAACTAACACTGTTTCTGAATCTTCTATTTTCTCTTCTGTTTCTTCATGACTTCTCATTCCCCATTCGACAAACCTTAGGAACAGCCATTATGTAACAGAAGAATCTTTTCAGACCCTATCATTCAATCCTTAGTCGAGAGGAGGTCTCACTCACCTTTTCTCCTGAACTATGTTAAAACTTCAGGGCCTCCCAATCTTTACTCTGGGGTAGCATGTGTCAGCCTCTGCATTCGGGCCACATACCATTATCTTTAATCTGATGTTCAGAAAATTGGATTTCTAGCTTTGACAGATTGACTATTGATTTTAAAATGAAAACATAGCCATACATGGTAAAGGGTTGCCCCTAAAACTGCTCCTCAGTGCTCCCAGAAGGAGCACGTCAAAGTCATCTGATAAAATATGGGTACTTAGAAGAGGGGAAGGTTGGGGCCACAGGGAGAGGGGTTGAAGAAGGAAGGGGGTAAAGAGGAAGATGCAGGCAAGAATTCATTATATACACCACAGGATTGAGAAAGACGAGGGAAGGGGTGTTTCGAAGTGGGGTGAAGATGTTGCAGTGAGGACACAGATCAAGATGCATTACGTACACAAACGTCTTTGTGAAATGGCAAAGGTTCAATACATAACCTAAAATTAAGATAAGTAAAGGAAGGGGTAGGTTGGGAGGGGCGAGTATATTGAAAGGAGTGACATTGATCAAGACGCACTGGATCATTCATAAACTGCTTCCATGAATGGCAACACCCTTGTACAACTACTTCAAGATCACAAAAATATTGCAGAAAGGAAAAAGTCATCCGACAGAGCTACTGTGGACAGAAGGTTTGGCTCAGTGCCCAGTTCTTACCACTTAGATACAGAGATGAACAAATTCACCAGTATTTACAGTGAAGCTGTACTACCCCTGATCCCTTTGTTCCTTTCACTCAGTCCCTACTGGTCCTACTAAGGAGTGTTTGCAGTAGATGTGGGGAGTTTGCATACCTGTTCTGCTGAGTATATGCTCAATAGGTTTCAGCAACAGGATCTACTGTGACAATGTATCCTACAAAAGAAGCTCACGCCATCCATAGACAGGAGCCAGCTTTCTGATGGTGTCATGCAAGGGTGTCACTTCTTTGTCATGGTGACAACATCCACTTCCCATATAACACATCCTTGGTAACTACTCTCTCTTAAGAAGTAATGAAGCCATTATAGTTCTGGGGCTTCCAAACTATACTTGCTATCTAAGAATCATCTTACCTCATTCTCCCTTCCTTTCTCCTCTCCTAATGCTCGCTTGGTGCATTTTTTTCTTCTCTTCCTTTCAGGCTTGTCTTAAGGGTTCCCTCTCTACCCACTATTCCTTCTAGTTTCTGTCTCATTCTTTTTAAAGCTGATGAAACTTGCTGGCACAACCCCCGAGTGCGCTATCTTTCTGATGAAGACAAAATGTTCATTCTCACCATGAATGCACATACCTGTTACAGATTTAGCTACATAGTTACAAATTTTGAAACTATGATCTTCTAAGAAGCAGAAAATGCCTTATGGTTAAGAAGTAGCAGCCTACACACCAGACAGATGAAGGCTGGTGTGAAGAAGGCTTCATAAGTTGAGTGATGAAATCCAAAGAAAGTAGGAAGTAACTGAAAGATTTAATACTAAAGCGAGACAACTTGAATTCATGACCTTGACTCTACCATTCACTATAGCAAACCAAAATTTCTGAACCTAGATCTGCAAATAAAAACAACGATAGTACTCATGGAGCAGGTGAGAGAAATTAATGAGATCCTTTAGAAAGCACCTTTTAAAATTACAGACTTAAAGAGTCATAAGAAGTGGTTCCTAGATCACTGACGAGAATGTTCAAAGAATTCTAAACAAATATAGTTGGTATTTTAAGTAGTGGGAGTAATAGGGAAGCATTAACCAATATAAACTCTTGGTGTTCAAGAAAATATTTCAAAGACAGACACTGGTGGCTCCGCTTGTAATCCTCGCTACTCTGAGGATTGAGGTTTAAAGCCAGCCCAGACAGAAAAGTCCATGAAACTGAAATAGAACTGAAGACACATATATGAACCCACAGACCTATAGCCACCTAATCTTCGATAAGGGAGCCAAAAACTAGAATGGAAGAAAGACAGCCTCTTCAGTAAATGGTGCTGGCAAAATTTGTTAAACACCTGTAGAAAACTAAAGTTAGATCCTTATATATCACCCTGCACCAGAATCAACTCCAAATGGATCAAAGACCTCAGAGTCAAAGCAGACACCCTGAAAACATTACAGGAAGAAATAAAAGAAACTCTAGGGCTCCTTAGCACAGGCCAAAATTTTCTTAATAAAGACCCAAATAACAACAAATCAAATAAAGGTTGGACAAATGGGATTGCATGAAACTGTAGAGCTTCTGCATGGCAAAGGACATAGCTAGCAAGATCAATAGAAATCTCACTAAACATACAACGGACAAGGGTCTCAAATGTAAAACATACTTAGAACTCAAAAAATTAATCTCCCAAAAACAAATCCTCAAAGTAACAACCACTCCATTCATAGGTGGGCTAAAGACTTCTCTGAAGAGGAAAGAAGGATGGCCAATAGACACATGAAGAAATGCTCAACCTCCCTAGCCATAAAAGAAATGCAAATAAAAGCAACATTGAGATTCCACCTCACACCAGTTAGAATGGCTATAATCAAGAACTCTAATAACAACAGATGCTAGAGGGGATGTGGACAGAAGGGAACCTTACTGCATTGTTGGTGGGAGTGTAAACTTGTTCAGCCACTCTGGAAAGCAGTTTGGAAGTTCTTCAAAAGACTCCACATAGAACTTCCCTATCCACCTCACACCAGTTAGAATGGCTATAATCAAGAACTCTAATAACAACAGATGCTAGAGGGGATGTGGACAGAAGGGAACCTTACTGCATTGTTGGTGGGAGTGTAAACTTGTTCAGCCACTCTGGAAAGCAGTTTGGAAGTTCTTCAAAAGACTCCACATAGAACTTCCCTATGATCCAGCAATCCCACTTTTGTGCATTTACCTAAATGATCACAAACAAGGCCATACTAAAGCTACCAGCATAGCTATGTTTATCACAGCATTATTCACCATAGTTAAGATATGGAACTAACCCAAATGCCCCTCAGTAGATGAATGGTTCACACAACGGAATTCTATGCTTCCATCTGAAAGAATAACACCACCCCATTTTTTAGGAAATGGAAAGACTTGGGAAAAAATCTTATTAAGTGAAGTAAGTCAGACCCAAAGAAATATAGGTCCCATGCCTTCCCTTATTTGCAATGATTAGTATATGTCTAGGATAATCTTATCAGATGAGCAGAAAAGCTCAAAAGGTATACACATATGACCATATAAGATGATGCCAAACAAAATGAACCTCAAGATATGGACACAAGAGGTCTTTCTTTGTTGTTATTTTTTAATATACTATGTGAATTTTTGTTTCTTTTGTATGTTCTTCCCCCTATGATATATCCCTTGTTGACACTGTATTTTATTTTGGTGCCCTGCATCCTGTTACACATTTATCCAATTTGGATAAATTGGATAAACAAGGACACAAGATGACCCATTGTGACAATGATACTCACAAGACACTATGTTGGAAATGAACTTTACAACTTCAAGGTTTGGAGTGGGGAGGAAGGGAAGAGATAGTAGGAAAAAAATAAAGGTGGGGGTAACAATGCTCAATAAGAAATGTATTCATTACCTTACTCATGTAACTGTAATCCCTCTGTACAGCATTTTTACAATAAAAATTTAAAAACTAAAAAAATATTTTAAGCTGTAAGTTGAGTTGTGTTTCAAATGGTAGAGAGACAGCCTTGAGCAAATGAGCTAATGGTTAGCATCGAGGCCCTGAATTCAAGCCCCAGTATAGACACAGAAAGAGAGGGAGAAATACTTATCCCTAACATATAGGACATTGGTTGTTTCTCAAATGCCTTTCTTTCTCATGAGACGTGATTTGAGAGGATCTTGAAAGACATACTGGCAGTCCCCAAAATGTCTAGCATTCCTTTGTGTTCAGGTGGTGTCCCCACTGAAATGTGACACAACACTACAGTCTAAACAGAATCTTGTCATATTCACATTCTAGTATGAATAGCTGTAGGGTACACATTGGTCTTCTTGCCCAATTTCTAGATAAGAGAGGTATGAATGGAATGGGTTGCTAGAGCAGTTATGAAATTCTGAGACCCCATTCATCAGAGTCATCTGGGACTATCTGTAAGGAGGAAGATTCCACAAACCTTTGCTTTGTAACTCTCCCTAACTCTATATGCATTTAATTTCCAGGGAGATAAGAGGCCTGTTAGATACATACCCAAAGCATGAGCTAAGGAGGTTTCTGACTTTCAAGCTGTAACATTATTTTCAAGAAAGCTTTGAAGGTAAACTTTTTCTGTTCATCAAACCTGAGGATCCCTCACTCACTCACACTGGTTAATTGGTAGGCTTAGTCCTCTTGCTCCTGGAACCAGTGTCAGCTGGCACAGGCACTTGGTATCCTAGACTCTGTGTGGCAGATCCCCTGTGCAGAACTAAAGCAGAAAGGTAGGTTGATCCTTCCCTAAGCTTGGGGTTAGTTTCCCTGAACCCCCCATAAGCCCTCAGCTGCTCTTCAGCATGCTTCCCTGCTTGTACTTCTCTCTTCTGGACACTGCAGTCTCTCTTTTAGTCAGTCCTGATCACAAAGGTAGTCTTGATTGCCTCTCCTGCCTTCCTAACCAGCCTGAGTCTCAATTCTCTTCCTCCCCCAATGCTCTGCCTATCAAATCCCTGCCCCAATCCAACATCACTTTTCTGCCACTCTACTTGAGCCCCCAGTCACACCCCTACTCATATGATGTATCCTTTTCTACTGAGATAACAAAAATACACACATCATTGCAGTTTTCAACTCATTATCTGCTTGTCTTTGCTTATTCTCTCTTTTCTTCTCAGATTAATGAATAATATTTCTTCCAACCTACCCTTCTCTCATCTCAGAATCTTATACCACCTACCATTGCATCTCTACTTTCTCCATTAGACTCTTCCCCCTTAAGGACAAGCATGTTCCAGTCTTCAATCCCCCTATTCCTAGAAAAGTAAGAACAAACAACAATGTTCCTCTAGCTGAGTGCCAGGAGTTTATAACTGTAATCCTATCAATGTAGGAGACTGACATCTGAGAATCATGTGTCAAAGCCAACTTGGGAAGAAAAATTCAAGAGATTCTTATCTCCATCTAGCCACCAAGGAGCCAAAAGTGAACCTGTGGCTCAAGTGATAAGAGTGTCAGCCTTGGGTAGGTAGAAAAGCGAAGAGACAACTCTCCGGCCTAGAGTTCAAGCCCGAGTAATATATGGTACTTCTTTAGCCAATGCAATACCAAATTCATCCAGGTTCAAGCGAATGGACTCCAGATCTCATTAAGTCAATTGGAAAAGCAACAGAGAACTTGAGGGCAGTGTTTGAAACAGCAAAATCACAAAATCACTAAGAAAGTTATTGCCTTAGAATAAATGAAAGTATCTTGCACTAAGGTGGTGACAGCAGAACTAGAAAAAAGGTACGTAAGAAATAATCAGGACTTTCTGATAAAAGTGACATGAGAGAAAAGGAGAAGTGGTGAGGGCAACTGTTAGCTTCTCAGCTTGTGTGACAGAACAGAGGGGCATGCTTCTTGCTAAGCCGTGGCACAGAGGATAAGGACCAGAACTTGCCTGGTGTGGTGGGTGGAATGAGTCATTGAATTAGTTTGGAAATAGTTAAGGTGGGAGAAGCTTGTCTGAAAGGGAAATAGGGAAAGATTTAAGTCTTCCATTCTATGATAACCAATGACCTCCAAGGTGGCCAAATCCAGTGAGCGATTGGCTAGAACTCTCTCCTCTACCGATTTTGCCCTTTTAATCACTCTGTGTCCAACTGAAGATGTAACTTGAGTTTTCCATTTTATATGCTGCTGTGACCATGTATCTTGTAAGAAAGTTTCCAGTTTCATTTGCCGATTACTGTCCTCCACCTATCCTTCACCTGTGGGACTCCTTTATGACTCCGTGAGGGCACTGTGTCCACTCTCTCCAACCCAGCTCTCTCCTCCACAGCCTCACCCACCTGGGGATCTCACACCTACCTGGTAGATGGCCTCCAAGTACACTTCTCATCCCAGGGGTCTCCTCCTCTGTTTGAGCAGATTTCCAGCTGTTTTGAAAGCTGTGTGCAAATGAGTTTCTTGCTGAAACTAGCAAGTTAACATAACAATACCAAATTGAATTTTTCTCTTTGCCATTGTTCTTCTCTATTTCAAGTTCCCTATATCTAAAATTTTGACGTCATCTACTTTTCACCACTGTTCTGCTTCCTGTACTCACCCAGCTGTCCTTCCTCTCCTAGGCCCATGCCCAGGCCAGCCTCTGATGCTCTACTGCATTTCCAGCAATCTCCATGAACACAGCAGTAACCCATATCCATGTCATACTCAGGAGCCCACCTAGAGTTTTTCAGTGACCTTCTGAAGATCTTACCATGTTACAATGTGACAGGATGGTGAAAAACAAAGACTACAGAAAATAAAGACTGACTATTAGGGCAACGTGTTGATAGTTTAGCCATATTTCCTAGAGTACCATATTCAGGAAGATTCTGAAGTTCCAGCTACCTCTAAATGTCCCAGTGTTCTTTGAGAAATATGTGTAGTACAAATCATAGGACACAGATGCCTAAAAAAAGATGGGGCCATTGGGGTTTGCTTTTAGTTTATTTGTAAGTACTGAAGTTTGAACTCGGAGTTTCATCCTTGTTGGGCAGACACTCTACCACTTGAGCCACAACTTTTTGTACTGGTTATTTTTGACATAGGGTCTCATTTTTTTTCCTTGATCAGCCTGGAGTATATTCTATTTATCCACCCATGCCTCTTTTTTTTTCAATTGAGAAGGAGTCTTACAAACATTTTTTTCTCAAGCTAGCCTGGAACTGAGATTTTTCTTATCAATGGGAGCAGGAAGGGGGAATACAGTCACAAAATTCAACACATATTCTGCGAAAGTAGGAAAATAGAGAGGAGGAGTTGGGTTGGAAGGCATGAGGGAAAATGATGAAAGAAGTGATGTTGACCAAGATGCATTGTACTTATAAACTGATTTGTTGGATGGTATCTCCTTTGCACAACTACTGAACAATAATAAAAAAACATAACTGAAAGAGACAGATGGCAAAAATAAATAAATAGGCTTTTTACTTTTAAAAAAGGCATTCTGAAATTATTAGGTTAAGGTTTTGAGCTCCTCATGGATCTATTGAAGCCAAGTTAGAATCAAATCATGTGCAGGTCTTAAGTGTGGGCATCATTTGCTTTCATATGGAAAAACTCTATCATTTGACTTCTATCATTTGACTTTAAGTTGACCTTCAGCCCTTCACATTAGCTGTCTCTGAGGTTGTGAGCAAACTGAATAGCCAGTGTGGTCCTTGTCATTGAAAAGCTCCCTCTTTCCTAAAATGGATGATCTGGAAATGACCTCTGTCCCATATTCAGTGAGCTTGCCAATAGAAGCAGCTCTAGTGCAAGCCCCTGAAGTTTCTACAAGATGGCTTCGCTCACTGAACTTCCACCTGGAGACTGATTTTCTCCATTTGCTCCTTCAGAGGAAGTCCCTGTCAACCCCTTTTCAAGCCATGGAAGTTGAGCCACAACTCATATTGTCTTCTCTTTCTCCAGCATTAAATATATTTTTCAGATATCACTGGGATACTAAACCAGATGATGATTTGAAAAAAAGAAAAGAAACTAGAACTTTGAGGCTTCCCATTGCCTCTGTAGTTCAGATCCTTCAAGAATTCAATCATGTGTAGCTTGAATTTGAACTTCTCTCTCTGCTTTGGATGCCTTGGACTAACATCATAGTCATTTCTTTATGTCATTATTCTGCATAACCCCATACTCTGTCTTGGTCAAGGTGCCAATTATTTTTGAGTTCTAGCTACTGAACACAAGGCATTAACACACAAGGCATCTGCTGTCAAGGAAAATGCACAATCAACTTTCATGTTAGAGTTGGATTGGAAGAGGAAAATAGTACCTCCTCTTTCCCTACTTAAATATAAGCCTTGGAACCAGAAGCCCTGATATATTCTCAACATTCTATGCACAAGAAAAGCCTGTACTCACAGTGAGTGAGCTAAGGAAAGGAGAAGGGAAAGTAAGACTAGAATGAGTCAGAATTTCAAGGTAATTCCTTCATCTATTCAATAAGACACTGTTTGTGTATCCTGTCTATCCTGTCTCATCAGTAACAGAAGCACCTGTCAGGACACAGATGAAGAGGAGATAAGGTACCTTCTATCATCTCATAGGGCTTAATAGTCAATCCTGTGGACCTCCTGGTGAGAAGAAATCAGTAGTTGGTTGAAGAAGTCTTGCCCCTGGGCTTTGGGGCTGTTCTGAAGAAAAACATTTAATATACCTTTGTCCCAGGGGAGAAAATGCCAGGTCTAGTGGTCAAATGGTTCAACAATAAACCAACACAAGAGGCAAATACATTTCTGCAACTGAGGCTCAAAATTAATAGCTTAATATGCTTCTTATCTCAAAATATGCTCTGTTAGAACATCCAAATAGACAAACAGAAATAGAAAAAGAAGCCTAAATGGTAATATAATTATATCCCAATTCCATCAAAAACTTGCCAGTTTATATCTTCTTCCCTTGTTAAAATGTCAAGGATAACTTAAGGCTGCAGATTAATTCACCTTGAATTCAAACCAAAGATGCAAAGTATTTTACCATCACTCCTTTATTCTGATTTGCAGCCAGAGGAGTTTTTAATTCCCTTGGCATCATTATGGTTCATTGTTACCAAAGCCCTACAAAGTTTATTTTACTCCATGAGTGAATACAGACCCATTCCTCCCAGGACATATATAGGATTAGGATATTGTGAACTCCTGACCATATTTCCACTGACTTCCTAAAATATAACTTTGTTTTTTGTGTGCTTCTGTTCAAATACCCCATTTTAACTATGTATTGTTGATGTGTCATAACTCATGTTCAAATGAAAACTACCTAACACATTTGATTTTCTTGGAGAGGTACCTTTCAGCCCTCTTGTACTTTGCACAAGACAGCATTAAGTTGCTACACATGAGACTATTTTCAACAGTGAAATCATCAAGAAGAAGCACACAAATACAAATGAAGTACAAATGAATGGACCACTCAAGGGATACTTATTTTCTGTATTAAAGCTGAAACAAAAAAGCAAAGGGACACATTTGACCTGAATGGAGGCAGCACATATTGGTTGATTCAAATTTTTGTTACTCAGGGCATGTCCCTTCATGACCACAGACTTCTATTGACTTTGAAGTTACAAATACTTCTTGTGTACTTGCAAAGACAGAATCCATGAATGAAGGTTTAACTGTATGTTCTTAGAGCCTGGGATCCAGTAGATTCGAGATCCATGCTATGGGATCCAAAGGCTATGAGAAGAATCCAGTCTGCCTAGAGGAAAGAGCATACAAAGAGGAAATACAAGGAAAAGGAGACCATCTTGTTAGTTTTGTGGAGACCTTTGTGGCTCTGTGTTCTCAAGTTCTGATTTGTATCACATTTGAATGAAATGTTTCATCCAGAGTGTGATTATGGCATGAAGCTTACCACATACTGAATGAAAAACGTCCCCTCTGCTTTACTGAAGTCTATTTGTTTTAATCAGTCCTGTAAAACACATAGTATGTGCTACAATACATGAGTGGATCAAAAAATGTGGTAGCTATATACAATGGAATTTTATACAGCCATTAGAAAGAATAATATTGTGTCATATGCAGGGAAATGGATGGACCTAGAACAAATCATGTTAAGTGAAGTAAGCCAAGCTCAGAGAGACAAATGGTGCATGTTTTCACTCACATGCAGAAGCTAGATCTAGAATATTGGTACATAATAAATTACACAGCTCCCTAGGCATTCACATACAGTGAGAACAAAGAAGGATACTTTTAGGGGAGGAACAGAAAGGCACAAGGTCTAGGTACATCTGATGATACAAAATAATTTATCAAAATGAACTCCAGGAAAAGAAAACGAGGTTTTTCCTTTTGGCTGTTTTTGTTTTCTTTCCTTTTGTTCAGTTTATTCATTTATATATCCGTGGGAACATAGGGAGGAGGCACAAAAATGGAGGGACAAAGGGTGAACAAATGCAGCAGTGATACTCACTGGGCACTATGTTGAAAATGAACTATACAACTTATGAGTGGAGATAGGAGGGAAAAACTGGGAGAGAGCAAGGGTAGGGGTGACACTATCCCAAAAGAAATGTACTCATTACCTGACTTATGTAACTGTAACCCCTCTGTACATCACCCTTATAATATCAATAAGAATATTTTTAAATGTATACTATGTCAGCCAAAACAGTGCCAGGTAAGTGACAAAAGTGACATCTGAAAGACATAGTCTTATCGGAAGACATAAATCCTCTGATTTATATGGATACCTGGACTCCTCAGCTCGGGATAAGTAAATCCCTACAAATTCATTTAGAAGTCTTTTCCTCTATTTTAGCATGAGTCCACATACTTCAAATACAGTGGGATAAGGAGGTCTTTAAGTACCTCACTTCTTTAGCCTGCTGTCCAAACCAGCCTATAAGAAATTAGGAAGAAACTCATTGATTTTTTCCCCTCTATTCTGATTCTCAGCTAGGAATAATTACAAACAATACAGGGCATGTGTGTATAAGCATTTGCTCTGGTATTTGCAACAAGGGGGGCAGGAAGTGTATAGTGGCCACCCTAGGTGAAATATGCCCATTCTTTTCCTTTTTCTAAAGAAAGGACTTACATTTGGGGAGACCACCTCCTCCTGCCTTCAAACAAGAACACTCTCGGGAGAAAGACTTTCTGCTTAGTAGCTTTAGGGTAACTCTGAATCATTAATTGCATAATTTTGGTAAACCATCCTGTAGACTGCCACTAGAGGTGGTTGGGTTTTGTTTGTTTGTTTGTTTGTTTTAATCACAGGACAGATATGTAGCCTTATTACATAGCAGGTCAGCTATCTTTGAGGGGTCAAGAGTAAGAAAACAAAGCCTCAATAAAAGTATTTTCATATTTGCTAAGCATGCTACTGATCTGTACACACAGAAGAAGTGGTTTTAATTCAGGCCTGTGGTCAGAATTGGTACAGGCATATAATTTTTGACTTTTGATTTTTAAATGAAAGAGGATGTGTGGATGCTGAAGTTACAGAAGAGGAGCTTTCTTAGGGGAAAAGGTTTTTATTTAAAGACAGGCACATTTTCTTTCACAGAAGAGGAAGGTAGAGGCATTGAACCTAATACTTGCTAGTTCAAGAAAGACTTTTGTTCCTCAAAACAATGAAGAGGATGATATGACAGCCAAGAGTGGCCTGGAATGGCCACCCAGGCAGAAAGTTTTTTCCTGGACTTGAGGATGATCTTCACAAATCATGTATTTGGGAAAACCCTACTTCAAGCTCTAACAGGAGGCTATGACCACTTAGAAAGATCTGGGGATACGGTGGTTAGGCTAGGGTTTTCTTTTTAATTCTTCAGATGGGTTTCACAGCCACAGAGACTGAAAAAAAGAGTCTTGACATATGCTTTGAACACACCCAGATGTTGTGGGTCAAGATCTTCAGGCAAGGGTCCCAGGTTACAGGATTGAATCCGTAAGACACAAGCAGAGCACTCAGCTTACTCAGTTTCTCTAACCTAAACTTCAGTTTCCTTGTCTTCAAATGGAAACCCCCATAATTTTAGTAAGATAGTATGCCTTTTTCTCTTTCAGTATCAGTTCCCTACAGAATATTCAATTGTCAGAGCTTCAGAAGGCTAAGTTTATTTTCCTATACAATCATGTTGAGCCTTCTGTGGAAGGTTGAGAAGATTCACAACTGGTGAATGCACCTCCCAAAGAACCAGGTATATTATCTCTTCTGTTATACTTGGAGAACTCAATAGAGATCCAAAAGGTAGCATTCATTTTATAATCAAAGACAGTATTTTCACATATAGTAGTCTGACAAATAGTCAGCTTCACAGCATCTGAGTGAAATATGCTGGGGTAGGAAAGGAAGACATGTTTGTTAGGGACATTATGTTTGTTAGGATTCAAACCATAATAGTTGTCACTCATTGAGAGCATGCTATGCAGGCCATAAACCAAGCTTACATATTAGCCTCTTCAAGTACTAAAAAAGCCTTGAGATTGTGATATTGTATCATTTTGTATGCAGAAAACTGAGGCACAGAGAGGTAGGAATCACATAGGAACTGAACACCTAATCAACTACACTCTTAACACCTGCTCTTAAGGTAAGACCGCCTGCTTAGGCTTTGTGTTTATTGTTCATTTCTCACCAACTTTTTGGGTGGGTCCCTTTGGATATAGATAAAGAAGTAGAGCATGAACAAGTTAGCAACAATAGCAGTAATGGAATTCTGTTGTTCCACCTGTGTGACTTATGTTTAAGTGATTCCCAGGAGTCCTGAACAGAGACAGTGATAGATGGGCATATTATATTAGGTCACAAATAAGCTTCCCACTCTCTAAAACTTTACATGCCAAGAGATGTATTGACAGCCTCTGCAGAAAATGATAAGTCATCACAAAGCAAGCATATATGCTTAGCAAGGTAGCATAGAACAGAAATGGTTTGGGAAACAAAATGTCAGTCTATTTCTAGAAATGACAAAAATCCTCAGAGTTCCCTAGGTCAGCATTTTTTGGGCCTTTGCACACAGGCCATTTTAAAATAATAACACACTCTTATTCAACACTGTGACATTTTATGAGGTATTTCCCATGTTTCAATAAACTACAGGGGCTGGAGGAATGACTCAATAGTAGAGTGCCTACCTAGCAAGCATGAGGCTTAGTTTAAAACTCAAATGCCACCAATATCAATGAATAAAAACATGAAATATAACAAAGTACAGAGAAAAGATGACAGAAAGAGAGAGAAAGAGAAAAGAGAAAGGAAGAAAGAAGAAAGAAAGAAACAAAGAAGGAAGGAAGATCGTACACCTTCAAATATAGATGTATGAAGAAAACCGTATGCTAAAAAACAGGAACATAGAAATCTGCACAACAGCATCTCCTATGTAAAACCCCAGCATTTTAAATTACTTGCCTCACCATCCTGTAAAAGTAGATTATCTAAAACTAAGAGAAATACATTAAAATTTTATCCTAATGTGACGTTCCATGTACCTGAGAGAAGTCAAATCCATGGCATTATCAAGTTTTTGTCTCTGGCAAAACTCAGAATATTTAAGGACTAAGGAATTGTGTTTAGTAGGAAGTTTTGTAGAAGAAGAGAATGAAGAAAGAAATAAAGGACAGTCTTCATTTCTCTCTGTAGAAAAAAAATACACCCTAAGCTTAATCCCAGCTAGTTACAAGAACCAATTAAGTCTTAGATTCTTACAGTCACAACCTAGATGATTGGAGGCAACAAAGAGATTGGGATACCAGTGGGCAGATTTCTGCAACAGTCCTACCAAGAAATGGGATAGCCTAGAATTCACAAAGTAAATACCAGAATTTAAAAAGGAAACAGTAAATAAAATATCTTTCTTGGCTTTATTAAGTTGTTTTTCATTGGAAGAGAAAAAGCATCAGGAAGCAGAGCAACTGTCAATCAGGGTGAGAAGTGAAGAATCACTCCCAGAGATACCAAATGCAGGAAGATTTGTCAGGGAAGGGAAAAGTCATGATAAGCCCAACCTCAGATATGCTGTTTGGGAAGTGTGTCTTAATATCAAGATCTTAAAAACATGCCAGATAAATTACATACTCATTATTTGGGATTTGCAAGCATGTGATTATAGTTAAAGTCATGGTTAATATGGATTGTCAACTTGATTAGATTGAAAAATGCATAGAAAATTAGGAAAGTGTGCCTCTGCCTGTATCCAAAGAACGTTTAAGAAAGAATTAGCTTAGAAGGTAGGGAAACCCCACCCTGAATGTAGGGACACCATTTCAAAGTCTGGGGGTCCCAAACTTAAATCACAAGGCACATGGGTGGAACAGGAGAATTTTGTTACTGCTAACACTGCTGACTTGGTTACCTTATATCCAGAGAGATCCACTCAAAAGGCTGATGAGAAATGAACAATAAACACAAAGACTAAACATACAGTATTATAAAATTTTGGGGCCAAGACTTTGAAATAAAACTAAAAGAAAACCACAACACAAGCATTCTCTCCTGTCCACCATGAAGCAAACAGCTTCCTCCAACCACCAAGATGTTTTTCCTCCTTACAGGACCAGAAATGCAGAGACAATGGAGAACTCTGAGACTGTGAGCCAAGATAAACTTTTCCCCCTTCCAATTATTTGTGTCAGGTATTTTGGACATAACAGCAAAAAAAAAGTAACTAATTCAGAAAATCAGTACCAGAGAAGTGAAATTATTGCTATGCCCCAACCTCGTCCTGAAGACGATGAAATGGATGCAAAGAATTTGGAAATGTCTGAGGATGGTAGCCAGAGAAAGCTCATATTCAGCAACTGGAGCCTTAGGTGATTCCTGAGAAAGTGAGAAGACCAAATGCCAACTAGAATGTAAACAATGAAGGTCACATTCACAAGGCATCAAATGGCAAAAAAAAAGTCTATATTTCATCTTTGTCCTGAGACTTTGAGTCAGAGTGAATTTAAATTAATTATTAATAATAAAAAACAAAACTAATGGACTAGTTAACGTGCAGGAGAGAAGTTCATGATAGCTCATCATTCAGGTTAGGAAATGCATATTGTTTGCTGCTTTTAGCCAGATTAACAGTTAGAATTAGGAGGAGCTGGAAAGGTGGCTCAGTGGTAGAGTGCTTGCCTGAGGCCCTGGATTCTATTCCTCAGCACCACATAAGCAAAAAGAAAAAAGCCGAAAGTGGCGCTGTGGCTCAAGTGGTAGAGGGCTAGCCTTGAGTTGAAGAGCTGAGGGACAGCGCCCAGACCCAGAGTTCAGGCCCCACGACTGGAACCCCCCCCCAAAAAAAAAACATTTAGAATTAGGAGCAAAAAGAAGAGCAGGAGGACTTGAAAAGCATGCAGTGTGGCCAAAAAAGGAACAATTTTCATCAAGGAAGGTGTGGTTGTTACCATTAAAAAGAAATCACCATTACATATAATGGTGGCTGTTGGCTTGTCATATACAGCCTTTATTACATTGAGGAATGTTCCACAAATTCCTAGTTTTTCCAGAGTCTTCATCATAAAGGGGTGTTGGATTTTGTCAAATGCTTTTTTCTGCATCTATTGAGATAATCATGTGGTTCTTATCCTTGCCCTTGTTGATGTGATGAATTATATTAATTGATTTGCATATATTGAACCAGCTTTGCATCCCTGAAATGAATCCTGTTTGATCATAGTGTATAATTTCTTTTTATGAGTTGTTTAAGTCAATTGGCCAAAATTTTGTTGAGAAGTTTTGCATCCATGTTCATCAAAGAAATGGGTTTATAGTTCTCTTTCTTTGATGAGTCCCTGCCTGGTTTTGGGATGAGGGTTATAATGGCTTCTTAGAAAGAGTTTGGTAGTGAACTTTCACTCTCAGTTTCATTGAAGAGTTGGAGGAGTATTGGTGTGAGTTCTGCTTTGAAGGCCTTGTGGAATTCCGCTGTAAGTCCATCTGGTCCTGGGCTTTTCTTGGGTGGGAGGTCTCTTATTAAAAAAATCTAATAACAACAGATGCTGGAGGGGATATGGCCAGAAGGGAACCCTACTACATTGTTGATGGGAGTGTAAACTTGTTCAACCACTTTGGAAAGCAGTATGGAAGTTTCTCAAAAGACTCCACATAGAGCTCCCCTATGATCCAACAATTCTACTTCTGGGCATTTACCCAAATGATCACAAACAAGGCTATACTAAAGCTACCAGCTCAACTATATTTATCGCAGCATTGTTTACCATAGCTAAGACATGCAACCAACCCAGATACTCCTCAGTAGATGAATGGATCAAGAAAATGTGATATATATATGGAATTATATATATTATATATATGTATACATATATACATATATATATATATATATATATAATGGAATTCTACACCTCCATCAGAAAGAATGACACTGCCTCATTTGTTAGGAAATGAAAAGACTTGGAAAAAATTACATTAAGTGAAGTAAGCCAGGCTCAAAGAAACATAGGTCCTATGGTTTCCCTTACTTGCAATAGGATAAGCAGAAAAGTTCAAAAGCTATGTACATATGACCATATAAGATGATGTTCAGTGAAATGAACCCCAAGATAGAAACACAACTGGGTTTTTTTTTTTCTTGCTTGCTTTTAATGTATTTAAAATGTACTGATTTTTTTGTTTCTTTGCATGTTCTTCCCCCAGGGAATAACTTGTTTTCAATGTAGTTGATGTTGGTGCCCTGCATCCTGTATATACATTTTCCTAATTTGGGGAGGGGAAGGGAAATAACAAAATGATGAAATAAGGATACAGGTGGACCCATTGTAACAATGAGATGCACAAGACACTATGTTGAAAATGAACTTCACAACTTGGGGTGGGGCTAAGGAATTGGGGAGGTGGGGAGGGAAGGGAGGGAAAAACAAAGGAGGAGGTAACAATGTCGAGAGGAAATATACTCATTATCTTACTCCTGTAACTGTAACCCATCTGTACAGTATTTTTATGATAAAAAAATCATTAAAAAATAAATTAGTACTTTTTACCTGAACAAAAAGAAAAATGACTTGAGGAAATCTCAGGAATTAGTTAGACCGCACTGATAGTAGGATCAAGTTGTAAAGGTTTTGACTCATCTCAAAGACTCTGCTTAACAGAGTATTTTCTGTGTGCAGCTACCTAGATACTCACAGACTGTTGGAGCTGTGGTCCATGGGGATCTGGTTACTGCTCAAGCTGTCAGCAGGTCTCAGCATTCCCTTGTGAGTCTAAGTTTGCTGGTAGGAAGTGTGCAATAGTTATGGAGTCAGGCAGAGTTTCACTTAGATTTCAGAGGAGAATCTGGGATGATGGACAATTTTTCGCAGGGTTACAGTGTCCACGGGCAGACTTTGATAGGGCAATGTGTGAATCTGTAAATGTAGAGCCTGAGTTGCAATGAAAACGCTGGGATCTTGGAAATTCCAGGAATGTGGAATGTCTGCTGAAGAAAGGCAGAGACAATGAGTGGACACAGCCCAGGAGAGAGGCCATGTGGGCTACAAATGGCAAGCCCAAAGGGACGGAGCTGTTTAGAGCTCGCATCATGCCTCAGATGCCAGATATGTAGCTAGATTGGATGAAGCTGTAGCATATTTAGCCAGTGTTTTTCCTGTTGGGTTTGGCTTTGTTTAGTCTCACCCTTCCTTGATATTTTCTTATTTCCAACTTTTAGAATGGGAATATTTACCCCAGCCACTGTATTTTGGATGCAGCTTTCTTTTTTATTTTACATTAGCCCATAGTTAAGGGCTGACTTAAGCCTCAAAAGAGTCATGGAGTTTTGACTTTTGAATAATGTTAAAACTGTTAAGACTGGGCTGGGAAGGTGGCTCAGCGGTAGAGTACATGCCTTGCATGCATGAGGCCCTGGGTTTGATTCCACATCACCATATAAGCAGAAAATGCCAGAAATAGCACTGTGGTTCAGTAGTAGAGCACTAGCCTTGAGCTGAAGAACTGAGGGACAGTGGCCCAGAGTTCAGGCCCCACAACTGGAAAAAACCAAAATAAACAGAAAATTGTTAAGACTACAGAAACTCTTGGAAATGGAGTGAGTACTTTTCATGTTATGAGATGGACAATAGACTTTTAAGGACAGGTATTAAATGTTTAAGGAATGCTTAAGGAAATCTGGGTAACAAGTTGATAAGGAATGGGTTTACAGTGATTAAGTTTGGTTAGCAACTTGATGTGATTGAGAAGTGTATAGAAAATGAGTTAAGTATGCTTCGGAGTGTGTCTATGGAGAAAGGAAGATGTAGATATCAATGGAACCACCCCATAGGTTAAGGACACAGGTGTAATAAGTGGGAAGGAGAAAACCAGAGCACAGATATTCTTTCTGTCTATCTGTCTGTCTCTGTCTCTGTGTCTTTTCTCTCCCTCTCTCCTCTCTTGTCTTCTCTTTCTCTTTCTCTCCTCGCTATCTTCCATGAGGTGAACAGCCTTCTTCTCCACATGTTCCTGCTGCCATGATGCTGTGCCTCATCAAAGGCTCAGAGACAAGCAGCCAAGTGATCATGGACTGAACTGTGAAAGTGTGAACCAAAGTAAATCTTTCCTCTTGAAAGTTGTTTGTGTGAGGCATTTTGGTCCAGCACAATAATCTGACTAATCTACTTGATAATGATTGAGGTGATTTGTTCAGACAGCATGAACTATAAGAATGAAGAATGAATTGTTAATTTCTAATAGACAAGAAGAGAAAAGCTCTCACAAAGGAACACAAAAGCACTGCCACTGTGGTAAAGCAAAATGAGAAAGATGGACAGAAAAATGGAGAGTACTTTGACAAGGAAGTGGTGGTAACTAGCCTTATTCCTGAATCCTTAGGGATCCTCCAGGAGCTCCGGGTACCAACATCTGTGCATTCCCAAATCCCTTATGAGAAATGACAGAGCATGAGTATAGAACCTATAAACATCCTCTGATATGTTTTAATTCATCTCTAATAATTATGACCAACACAATACACATAGTTGTTATATAAGAAAAAGTATTCTGTGTTCTGTAGAAAAAGAATTCTTTGAATATTTTGAACCCTGCTTGATTGGATCTGCAGATGTGGAACATTGTAGATATGGAAGGTTGCTTGTAATGGCAAATACAATTCAGAGGCCAAGGATGAGAAGGGCATAGAAGTTTCTCTTAATAATAAGTACAATCACTAATGATCTGACCCAAAGTGACTGCAGAGTTATGTAGGATGGCCTGGAGAGAATTTAAGGATTGGAAATTAACACTACAAGTAAAATAACTGAGTCAAGTCTAGTGAGCTTGGCTATTTGAAAATCGCAATGAAATGATTACTGCCCTCTCTAAAATAGTCATTAAAAAGCAGCAGAGAGGCAGCAGCACCCAGGGAAAACATCACTTCTTCAGAGAGGAATCAGGTCTGGGATAAAGCTATAGGCCAGGGATTGATGGCTCATGCCTCAAATCCTAGCTATGCAGGAGGCCAAGATCTGCAAAGATCAGTTTGAAGACAGCCCAGGCAGGAAAGTCTGAGAGACTCTAATCTCCAATTAACTAGCACAAAACCAGAGGTGGAGGTGTGGTTTAAATGACAGAATAAAAGTGTGGAATGGAAGGCACCAAGAGAGAATGCAAGGCCCTGGGTTAATGACCTAGTACTGATGCACACAAAAGGAGTTATAAGAAATACTAAGAATTTAGGAGCTATTAACAATGTCAGAGCAAATATTCTACCTTCTTCCCAGCTTCCACAGCACCTCATGTCTAATTCAGAAGGTTCTGTAGGGTTCCACAGAAATAACTTCCTCAGGAACTCTCTAGTCCCATACTTTTTGTTTGTCCTTGTTCCATTTTTGTATGTTCCCATCACACAGGGGGTTGGGAAACTCTTCACACATGTAAAATGCATTGTCTATACTATGAGCTACATGGATCCAGAAATGCATTTACTATGTTCACTATTATTTCCTCACATAACAGATGGTTCAGTAAACAATGTGCAGAATAAATCAACCTATTAAAAATTCCAGAAAGCCCAATACAAATGTTAGTCCCAAAGGCAACAAAGGAGAGGAAATGAATGAAGAGATAAAATAAGACAATACTGGAATGTTGAGTAAGGAGCAGTGGATGTTTTAGAGGGACCTGATACTATTTGGAAATGAAGGGAGACCTCGAGCACTAAAGGTCCTTTTTAGCATTTTTTTTCTTTAGTACTTTTGCACTTTTTTTTTGTTGGTCATGGGGCTTGAACTCTGGGCCTGGGCGCTGTCCCTCAGCTCTTCAGCTCAAGGTGAGTGCTCTACCCTTTAAGCCACAGCACAACTTCCTCTTTAGTACTTTTGAACCCAAGTATTAACTCATTTCAGTGCTCTACCTAAAATCCCAGTTCATGGAACTAGATGAGATCATGAAGATAAAGAAACAAACAAGAATAAGCATAGGGCCCACTTAGATTAAGAAGTTTTACAAGAGGAAAAGAGCAACTCAGGAGTATATGGAATCTGGAAGCCAAGTAAGTAAGAAAGACATTCCTATGGAAGAATGATCAAGCTCAACAAAGATAAAAATTTGGAGTAAATTATCGGATTTTTCAACATATATGCCTTGGGAACCCAATGTTTGTTGAATGGTAGTTGTAAAATCTGTATTAATAGACTTAAGAAAGAGCAGAAGAAGAGGCATTAATGACAATGAGCACATAGAATTATTTCAGGGAATTTTACTATAAAGGGAAGAAAGAAATGGAGGAAAATCTGGATGACAATTGGCAGCAGGAGACCAAATATTTTTTATAGAAGAAATGGAATACACATGAAAACCTATGAGGATGTTCAGTTACATGGGATAGGGGAAGAAGTGAACCAACCTCTGTGAGCAGGTAAGCAGATATTCATACTATTTTATCTATTTTCTCAGAGGATTGGAAAGGTGACCAGCTGACATGGAAGATGGTAATAGGAATTTGAGATCCAGTAGGATGGCCAAAGAAAGAAAGTGATATCCATAGAAATTAGGAAGGATTCTCTTGAGGGTAGAAGGATCGGCAACAGAAATGAAATCTGTTGTGCCCAGAATGTTAGAAGAGCAGGGTAATGTACAGAATTGGTGCTAGGAGGGAGTGATATTATACCCCAATGACTAGCTCAAAGAGGGATAGGAAGGGTCATCAGATCAGCTCAGCCGGCTCAAGGCAAATGATGGAGGTAAAACAATTTTACGTTAGTACTAACAACTATACAGCAGCCACCATACACTCTTTGCATGCTTCTTTACAGTTGTCACACTATGTCATACATTTGAATAACATAGTGTATATCACAATGAAGCCTAGTGAAAGCATTTGTGATTCCCAATTCCCTAGAAGACTGTTGATTTTTATCCAGACTTATTTGGCCTCCTGATTTATTGAGTTTAGCATGTTTTGGGCTGTAATGATGCTCCAGACTGCCCTTGTCCGGTACTCTTATACTCCTGTACATGATCACAAGCTAGGCACATGGGTTTGCCTTGGAGTTCAATGAAAATAATAATCATTTGTCCATTTCTCTTTGGAAGATTGACGCACTGCATCAACTTTTCTCTGTAGGCATCATTTATAGTATGTCACAATCCTTAAGTTTTAATAACCCTTCAGAATGTGTGTGTGTGTGTGTCTGTGTGTGTGTGTGTGTGTGTCCAGTATCATTATTCTTTTGCCTTGATGGCTATTCTCACACTGAATTTTGGATTTGGAATATATCCAATGTTTGTATCAACTCTTAAAGTCTATTCTACGTACTAAGTTTCCTGACTCATCATCTGAGATTCGGTTTTTGTGATGGTGAGCATGTAGATAAAAGTTCATGTTCAATAAAAGATATGTGTTGACAAAGAAGTCAACAGCATTGTTGTCAACATCAGAGGCAAGGTCATCAACATTATGAGGAATCATTTCATCTTTTCTCATCTCCCCATCACTGGATTGCTGTAATTGCACTGCAGTGCTCTAACTTAACAATATATGCACTGCAGCCTGTCTTCGGAGTCATAGCAATATAATAAAGATGGGTCTTAGGAAGCTGAAAAGGAGCTTACCTGTGTCACATGTTATGTATTTGTATGTATCTTGTCTACCCATAATGAATGGCCATTGCTTGCCCCTCAAAACTCTTATTATCATTATGATTCACTCAGTATAAATTCATGTTGCTTTGAAACAGCTCCTAAATTTAATTTTGTATCCCACTTGTAGCTGTCTTGATAAAGCCAGACAAATAATTTTTCAGGCTTTAAAATACCTTGAGGTTTGTCCAGGAACTGGTAATTCATGCCTATAATACAAGTTACTCAGGAAGATGAGATCTGAGAATCATGGTTCAAAGCTAGCCTGGGTAGGAAACTCTGTGAGACTCTTATTCACAATTAACCTGGAAAAGTTGGGAGTGGAAATGTGGCTCAAGTAGTAGAGCCCTATCTTGAACACAAAAGCTCAAGGAAAACACCCAGGCCCTGAGTTCAAGCCCCAGGACAGAAAGAAAGAGAAAAAAGATAGAGAGAGAGAGAGACAGACAGAGAGAGAGAGAGACAGAGAGACAGAGAGACAGAGAGACAGAGATGAGACAGAGAGACAGAGAGAGAGAAAGAAAGAAAGAAAGAAACAAAGAAACAAAGAAAGAAAGAAAGAAACAAAGAAACAAAGAAACAAAGAAAGAGAAACAAAGAAAGAAGCAAGCAAGCAAGCAATCTAGCTCTCCCTGAGGTTACACAATTCCAAGTCCTGATGGATAGAGGAAATAAAAGTATATATGGGATTAAGTACTATATATACTTTTAGAATATATCCACTCAGGACCATGGGGAGGCTTCTGTATAGAGATGGGCCTTAATTTCAATATAATTAGTGCCCTTCTGACACTAGAAAGGCTACCTAAGGACAAAATGAGAAGGCAGCCATCTGCAAGCCAAGGAGAGAAGCCTGTAACAGATCTTTCTCTCAAAAATATCAGAAGCTCAGCAATGACTTAATCTTACACTTCCAACCCCCTCAAACATGAATAAAAGTATCTCTGTTGTTGAAGCCAACCAGGCTATGGTATTTTGTTACAGTGCCCCTCCCCCAGCAAACTAATATAGATGGGGATTCTATGCCACTAGCCACCAGGTCAAGTATTGGCGTCTCCTATCTCCAGCTTTCTTTGGGGCAGGGAAACCAGCAGCTGTTAAGAGTCTGCATTCTTGCCTCATATAGAGAGGGATGTGGGTTTCAACTCGGTCCTCAAGAGAGGCAGCACATGACTTTTGAAAGCTCTGAGTTTCCACTAATACAGCACCCCAACCATCCTGCATGTCAGTGGTTAAGTCACACCACAAACCTTCTTTTCATCAAATCATCCAGGTTCTCATCACCAGCAGCACCACAGGAACATGATGGCTTCACCACTGGGGTGAATCGTTTCTCTCTAGCCTGATACCTTGGGGGCACCAGGAGAGGAAAAAGTTCATACAGAGACTGTAGTAAGGCCAAGTAATGAGCTCCTATCTTGTTGGAAAGTCACCAATCTCCTTATTAAAAATGCAAGTCTCTCTGATCTCAAACACTGAGTGATTCAAGTAGATATCACTCCATGTTTGACGCTATCACTTGTGGATTACATAATTGATGTGCCTTTTTCTTATTCTACTTTTCAGGAAAAAAAAGAATTAGAAAACAATTCTTCCTTTGTCTCATCTAAAAGGATGAATTGTAAAATTCAGTCTCCAGGCTAGTCCAGGAAGGAAGAATTCAGAAAAAAAAAAAATAGAGAGGACTGAGGGATGGATAAATGGAGGAGCTATCTTAGAAACAGCTGGAAAGACAGCCTGACCTTATCTATTGAGAAAATCATGCAATTCCTTTTATAGGGTCTTCCCAAAATATTCAATTAAGAAAATTATCCCCCCAAAGGGATCTTGAAAATGTATACTGGAGCTTAGGGAAACAGTAGCAGTGGGAACGCTCCTGACTAGGCATGTGATTCATGAGTTTTCATGTCACGTGGGCTCAGAAGAACATCAGCCACATTGGTGTGGCCAGAACAGATGTCCTAATCAGAAGCTAAAGGCAGTAATGCCAGATTCCAGCAAGATGATAGTGTTGGATGTTCACATTTCAAAGCCCAGGAGATAAATGGGAACGAAGTGCAGGAAGAGGTGATGAGGACAAAGAGAACACATCATATGAAACTACAAGATAGAAATAAAAGGTGAACAAAATGCTAAAAGAACAAAACAATTATTTTCAAAGAAGAGAGTCAAAAGGAAAGAATTACACCCCCACATGAAGACTGATCCCAAGATGGGCTATAGATGGCTTCACTTATTTATCTATTTTTCTTTTGATTGGTTGTGGAGCCTGAACTCTGGGCCTGGGCGCTGTCCCTCAGCTCTTCAGCTCAAGGCTAGCACTCTACCGCTTGAGCCATAGCACCACTTCCTGCTTTTTCTGCTTATGTGGTGCTGAGGAATCGAACCCAGGGCCTCATGCATGCAAGGCAAGCACTCTACCACTGAGCCACCTTCCCAGCCCATGGCTTCACATTTTTATCAACCTAATAGTAGGTCACTGTTCATGTTCTACCCAGCCCAAGTAACCTTTACTGACCAAGTAATGCCTGTCTCCAACAGAAATCATCTATGTGTATGTTCGATTATTCACATCTTGATAAGCAGCCATGAAGAAAGGAAACTGCCAACTGAAGAGGCGGGTGATAGACAGGAAATGGTTTGTGAACTCTTTTGACCTTCAGAGGGAAGTTAACTAATATCTATGCCCAGATAGGGGAGGGCTTTATTTGCCTCCCTCGTCCCTAATCCTGTTGCCTCTAATGGCTGCTAAGTAAATGCCAGTGGTCCTTAACTGATCAACTTTAACCAGAGAATGTACTTATTACGTAAATAGTTTGGGAGCATCTGCTCTGAGCAAGACCAAGTTCCATGATGGAGGTATAATGGAAACAGAACCATGAGCAAGATAAGAAAGAGAATGGCTCTCCTCACAGACTCGTTATCCAACTGCAGTGGAAGGACTGCTGACCAGCTCTCTCCTTCCCCAATGTTTACTTCCTTTCCATTCCCATGGTATCCTATCAGATGAAACGTTTGCCACACATCTGATATTTCATTGTCAAGTCCTTTGCCACGAGCTTCTAAGTCACCTTTCCTAGCCGCTGAGGAAATGGAGACTATCACAACCTCTCTTTTCCAACCCAACACGTTCAAAGTCTTCACCATCTTCTCCCTGTCCTTTTACTCCTCCTCTTTGAAAAACACTTGTCTGCATCCCTCCACATGTGCGACAGGCCTCACTTCTGCGTCTCCAGCCCCTGTGCAGTTTCCCCTTTAAAAGAGGATGCCATGCCTTCCCTTTAGCATCTGTCTCGCTCATCTACCCACATCTGGGCTCTCAGGAGGTTCTAAGTCCCTCCCTATTCCTAAATCAGTCATTGTCTTCACTATCAGCAGCTATGAAACTGCTTTCCTAGCTTCCTTGCTCAAGTTCTCACCATGAAACTATGTTCCAGCTTTCAACAACTCCAACCACATACCTACTACCTACCATTCAGATTCTGAAGGTCTGACTTCTGAGGTTGCGCTCAACTATTCACTGAAGATAACGGAACACCTCCCAACTAACTTGTCATGGAATCTACTCTGTTCTCATCAGTTTTCCAGTGGCACCCTCTGACACTGTGACTAATTCCTCCCTGACCCTCTACTCCTGATCTCCCTAACACCCCACTCACAGTTTTCATGGCACCCCACTCCATTCATTCTTCTCATTACTCTGATCGCTCTTCTCAGGTCACATTACTGATTCCTTTGAGGACTGATTCTTCTGGCATACTTCCAAAACCAGGGCATGCTGGGTGCTGGCAGCTCATGCCTGCAATCCTAACTACTTAGAAGACTGAGGTCTGAGGTCTGAGGATTGCAGTTTGAGGCCAGGTCAGGCAGAATGGTCTGTAAGTCACTTATCTCCAATTAACTACCAACAAATTGGAAATGGAGCTGTGGCTCAAGTGACAGAACACTAGCCTTGAGCAAAAACTTTCTCAGAGACAGGACCCAGGCCCTGAATTTAAGGTGTCACACACACACTCACACACAAACCCACAAAGGGTTCACTGCACTGTCCATGGATTCTCATTTCTCAAAGATTCCGTTGAGTCAAACCACTGGTGAGTGAATTCTGGTCCCATCATGTTCCTCCCCTCATTCCTCCTCACCTCACTACATTTGCAAATTCAACTGTGCTACCTACACATTATACATCCAACTGGTGCACTGGCGTCCTTATTCATCATTACTAGCTCATCACCTCTCACCAGGACCTTAACCATAACCTCCTAATCATGCTCCATATTTGCCCTGATCTTTGCGTTCTCAATTTAGTTTCTTTTTCAAATACCAGCAAAGGATCACACAGCCCAGAGAACTATGTCCAAACCCATTGCTCAGTATTCTTCTCTTTAGAAGAATAGATATAGAACATTGCTCCTTATGAGCAATGGGACTTTTCAAGCATAATTGGCCTTTCTTGAACCTCTGGATCCTGATAGAAACACTTATCCAGGCTGTACTCTATATCACATAGAAGTGAAAATCCAACCCATCCTCCAGTCATGGTCAATGCCATGCTCTGGGCTAAGCCTGATTCTGGTCAGAAAAAGAAGCATATTTTTGTTTCACCCAAAGATAGAGTGAGAGGTGCCAAGATTTCTTCCTAAACTTCAGGGCATCCTTCCCCATACTTAGCACTCAGGCCCAATCCACTTTTCCAAATATGCCCTGGGTGTAGAACACAGGGTGGACATTCTCAGTGTGTCTGCAGGAGGTCATCTTGCTGTTCTCACCTGGGAAAAACTTCTCATCCTCCAATATCCCTTGATTGGAGAAGACTCTGTGCATCTCTCCTGCTTGGAACTTCCCTTGACTTCTACATCCAGATAATACATTTATAAAGCATGGGTCCTTTTGGTTTGGACCGCAATTTTTATTAGGACCATTCTCCTCCATTTGGTTTGGGTGTTCTCAGGGCAGGATACAAAGTGGAGCCCCCTCATGTTGACTGATTTAAACAACGCTCTGTCAAACCTGGATTTTAAGCTTAAGTTCTGTCAGGAAAACAAAGACAGAACTCACAGAAGAATTTAAGTAGTGAAAATTGTGCAAGACAAGGCATGATTTCGTTGTGAAGAAAAAAATGTGGTTCACTTGCTATTTAAAAGACCTTCCAAAAGCAACAATCTATAACTCTGGCTCTAAGACTTTACAATAAACAAAGAGTCTTTCATTTATGTTGGATTGTACTCAGTTCAACTTGGAGGTGTATCTGGAAGGAGTCAAATTAGAAAATATATTTAAATAATCCTAATTTAAGCACTAATACACAGTGACCTTAGATAAACATAGATAAACAAAAAGAACAGAAATAAAAATCACACTCAGAGATGATGGTTACTTTATCATCATTTTGCTTTATAACTTTATACTTGTTAGATCATGCATATGGTTTATAACAAAAAGAGATTATTATCCACCATCCATGAGTGTATCAAGAGCATCTTCCATGATTAAATATTTTTACATAAAGTTATTATTTTAATGCCATACCACATAGTGTTGGATGTCTATACTACAATAATTTAGACATTACCTGATTTCCTTTTTTAACTTTTCCCTATAATTCTGAACTCAATATTATCATAACTAAATTATTATCATTACAATTGTCTCTCCATGTCCATGCAGAACTGGTCCCAGAATTCCTGGCAGGTATTAAAATCCACTAATGCTGAAGTCTTATATAAAGAACGTATTTGTGTATAGCCAACCTGTATCCTTCCATATGCTTCAAATCATTTCCATATTACCAACAATTGTACCATACTAATTAGGAAATAATGACAGTAGTGGTACCACTTTTTTTTCTGACTATTTTACCCATAATTGGAGTAGAATGGCAGCATCAGGTGTTAGGGATTGATGGAAGGTTTCTGATACCTGTAACAAATACCTGTGACAAAGCTGGCCCTCAGAATCATGATACGAACCTCACAATTCCATCTGAGATCAGTGATTCACCGATGTCACTGTCTTCACCAACAGAGGTGTTGTCCTGTCACAGAACTTCAGCTCTGGAACTGATCTGGAAGATGGTATGCATTCTGCCGGCAAAAAAGATTTAAGAAGTGTTCAAAAGATGAGAGAAAATGAAGTGATGTGCTTAGAGGGGACTGAAACAGTCATTTCTCATGGTTTTAAGAGAACTCGGTATAGATGTTTGAAATCCCATTCTTACTTTGCAGAGTAAGAATGTAAATGGAAAGAATGGTCAACTTTCTTCCAGTCCTTAGGGAAACTACATTTAGAAAATCAATTCATAACTATTTGTTTCATTCTTAAACTTGAATACTTTAAAGTCTATTCACACCAGGAAATGAGGAGGAAAATGTAAACTTTCCATCGAGAACCATGCAGAGGCGCGGGTGAAAGGTACAAAATGGGCAATTTATTTTGTTCCTTTTCTCTTAAAAAAATATTGTTATTTTAAAGGTGATATGCAGAGGGGTTGTAGTTACATTAATCAGATAAAGAGTACATTTCTTTTTGAACAATATCATTCCTTCCCTCATTATCTCCCAGTAAAAAAGGTACTTTAAGCAAAAATAAACTTCTCTTGTCTAAATTAAATAACTATTATTTTAAGGGGAAAAAGTGCAGTTGCAAATTGGGTTGGGAAGGTGGCTCAGTGGTACAGTGCTTGCCTCACATGCATGAGGTTCTGGGTTCGATTCCTCAGCACCACATAAGCAGAAAAAGTCAGAAGTGGCGCTGTGGCTCAAGTTGTAGAGCACTAGCTGAAGAGCTGAGGGACAGTGCCCAGGCCCAGAGTCCAGGCTCTACAAGCAACAACAACAAAAAAAGTCCAGTTGCAAATTAAAATACTTTCTAGTAGTAATCTCCTGACTGTAATGATACTCTTGAATCAAGATCTTTATGTTTGTAATTAATTTGTTTATTTTTATATTTTTCTTGTGCCATTACTGAGACTTGAACTCAGGATATTGGTGCTATCCCTTTGCTTTTTGCCTGGTGCTCTACCACATGAACCATACCCCTGCTTCCAGATTTTTGCTGTTTAATTGGAGACAAGCATCTTATAGATTTTCCTGCCCAGGCTGGCTTCAAACTGTGATCCACAGATCTCAACCTCCTAAGTAGCTAGGACTATAGATGTGACACTTACTTCAGGTTGAAGTGAAATACAGTCTTGTGTGTGATGTGTCATTGTGTGTTGATGTGTGTGTTTCTGTGTGTGAGAGAGATGGGGGGGGACAGAGAGGGGCTGATGGATCCTGTCTAAGATACCGTGTTTGCTGGAGAGCAGCTGAATTGACAGTTGTGACCAACTGCTGTATTTTGTTACCACTTTACAAGAAAAAGTGATTTTCACAGTTTTTTTTTCTGAGAAAGGAAACTTTCTCAGGAAGGAAATAAAAGTCTTTCACTCAGTTATTTGCTACTCTCTGGAAATAACACTGCATGTGGTTTTGAAAGTCTTCCTGCCTGCCGCTAAGTCTGCCCTATATTCCCAGTTGTGAAATGAAGAGTTATTTTCCTTAGTTATTCATCGGATTCTGTGGCTGAGCCCAGCATACCTCCAATCCTCAAGTGTTCAGAATAGAGGAAGGGAAAGAACTTACAGAACGGGTCCATCTCATGAAGCACCTCACACCCCAGGTAACAAGACCAAGGCTTTGTCCAATGTCATGTCATTACTCTTGCAGCAGGAGACTGCCCTAAAAATCAGAGTGTGAAGATGGAATAGTTAAAATAAAAACAGTGGGAGCTATTCTCCTTGGGGTCAGTTTTCAGACCAAAGCATAAAGTGGCCTTTAAAAGCATTTGTTCAAACAGATGACCTTACCCTGCTCTAAGACAGGTTAAATCAGAAAGAGAGCTCATCAGAAACACCCAGGGGAAACTCTCCAGGTGGTTCAAAGGCCCCCTTCCCCAGCACCTCGGGTAGCCATCATCCCATCACCACAATTGAGAGAGCGGCCTGGGCTTCCTTGGTTATGTGCAGCTAGCGGTGCTCTGAGTCCTTACTCACTAAGAGCCAGTGCATCCTTCCCCAGTGGATTCAGTGAGCAAGGCTCCCACACATTGCCAAATACGCCCACATCCCTGGAGGATGGTCACCTCGGAAGAAAACCATTGTTCTAGGAGAGCTTTGCCCTGGTTGGGGGCAGGAGGGGCGGGTGCAAAAGGCAAAAGAGGAAAATGTTAACAATGAGTCATTACCCCCAAGTGAAGACAAAGACTGGAGAAGGAATAAATTTTCACCAGCCTCCTGAGAAGTTCAGTCCTGGTAGAAAGAAGAACAAGAGTTATTGCTTGAGTTTGTAGTGCCTAGGCTCCTTTGTGTTTATCCTGAAATACTTCCAAGGTAAGTGTATTATATTTTACAGGCCAGAAAACAATAGGGTAAAGTGGTACCATTCAGACACCATGTCACTCATTGGGATCTGCATCTCAGCCATCTCTGTTCTCCAAATTGCTATAGTCTGCAGTAGAGCTAATGTCAGGCAGTGGGATTTAGAACAATGCTCATTCTAAAACTGAACCTGAATGTATGTCTAGGGTACAGTCATCTTCAATGACAGAAGACTTCACCATGATGTAAGCGGGGAAACTCATTTTGAAAATCGTATCACCTTTGAATTACTGATAGCATCTTCCTTAGAAAGATAGATTCAAAGAAAGGAGACAAGAGTAGAAATTGTTTTGGGGTATGAAAGTGAACACCTTCCTAAAGGGACATGACAGCTGATGGCGGGGGGTGCATTCAAGGAGGCCACAATGCAAACTGTAGCTCCCAGACAATGCCCCCCCTTCTCTATGACATTCTGGGGCTCTCCTCTAGGGACAGCTTTGTTTTGTTGGGGCACATCATCTCCTTAACACTTATACCCCTCTGTCATGTTCTTCTTGATTCTTTTACTAAAGAATTTGAAGCTCCCTGCTATTCCAAACACCCATTCTTATGACAGATCCCAATATGTGGGTCAGTAGCTCAAATTCAGAGCATACAACATCTCTGGGGTGACAATTCCTTTGCTCTCTTGAGTCATGAGGGGAGTAGAGAGGTCAGAAGGGAAGCTCTCAGTAGCATTTGACTTCTGCAAAGGCTTTGTATCTCCATTTCTGACCTGTGTTACTGTCATGCTCAACCAAGTTCTATAGACTTAACAATTGATGAGAAAAAGTGATTGGAGAATAGGCATATTAGATATTAGAGTGGAAATAGGAAAATTATCATTTTGCTTCTGAAGCCAAAAAAATTACAACCATAGAAATTCACAAGAGATTAATTAACTTTATATTATAATTGGTAAACAATCTGTTCTCAGAGCATGATGCAATCAATAAGGCTGGAAATAATTAACAAACATTCAATTTCAAAGAAATAGCAGGAAAAAAGAACATTGCTTAAAATAGAAATTGAAACTTAAAAATCATGTTTTAAATGTCCCAGTATTAATCCAGTAACAGAAAGAAGAAACTCACATAATAAACTTCTAGAATGAAGCCAACACTGTACAACAAGGGAGAGGGTAACAATGATCATCAAGTAATGCACTCATTGCCTTACCCATGAAACTGTAACCTCTCCGTACAGCATCTTTACAATAAAATAAAATTTAAAAAAATAAAGGGTTTTAATGGAGTAATTAAGTACTTACCTTGGGAACATGGTGGAGAGATCAATCACAAATAAACCTGAAAAAAAAAAGAGGCAAAAGGACTTAAGTTTCTTAAAGAAATTAATTGGATATTTAGCAAATACTCTATTGATAAATACAAGGAGAATAGAATGTAAAGGCAAAAATGGAGCCCTTCATCTGTTTAAAACATAAGAAGGAAAAGTAAAAGCAAAAGTAAATAATAATATTTACATTTAGGGCATTAAATGCTTTAAAACCCCTGTTTTCACTGTATTTGATGTTGGTATAATTTAGGGAGGTGAAGGGAAAAAACAAATTGTTTAAATAGGGATACAGGTGGACCCATTGCAACAATGAGATGTACAAGACGTTATGTCAGAAAATGAACTTTACAACTTTGGAGGGGGGGTGCAGTTGTGGAGGTGGGAGGGAAGGGATTGTAGGGGAAAAACAAAGGAGGAGGCAACAATGCTTGATAAGAAATGTACTCATTACAAGTTGTCATGTCGAAAACAAACTTTACAACATTGGTGCGAGGGGGCAGAGGATTGGGTGGGGAGGGTGAGGAGGCTGGGAAGGGATGTGAAGGGTAAACAAAGGAGGAGGCTGCAACGCTTGATAAGAAATGTATGCATTATCCTGCCCATGTAATTGTAACCCCTCTGTACAGCATGTTCACAAAAAAAAAATAAAAAGAAAAGAAATGTACTCATTAGCTTGCTCATGTAGTTATAACCCCTCTGTATGGTATTTTCACACTAAAAAACTTATTAAAAATAAAGAAACAGTTATTTCATATCTCACAATAACAAACTCATTTGAAAATTGTAATATATGCACAATTTCTAAAGAATTATTAATTACTAAAGAAACAAAATATCCAAAGCAATTAATAAATGAAATATTAAAAAACATAATTTGAGAGACTCCAACAAAATGATGCCTGAGTCAGAAAATCTGTTTCATGGCCAAGTAGTTACACCTCTAAAGAAGAAACAGCAGCTTACATCTGTATTTTCAGACCCTATTGTAAGATAGAGAAGTTCACAACTCACTTCCAGTGTTATTTCTATAAGATAGAGTGTAAATGTCAATTTTACTTGCAAATATAAATGAAAGCTAGGTAAATGAAATACATTCTTAAGGCATGGAAAGATCATTCAGCCCTTCAGGTGGTTAATGGAAGAAAAGATAAGTACCTGAGTCGATATCAAAGATTCATGACAAAACTCAGTACATACCCTGATTTTTTTTCCTGGTCTTAAAATTTATTTTTTAACATATCCTGCTTTATAACCAACTTTTAGTAAACTAGGCCTAGTTGACTAAATTTAAAACAATTTAAATTATAATAAGTTAAAATATTTTAAAACACCAGTCACAGCAACCTATAATACCTTAAAGACATAGCCCTCTCGTTCATATTAAGCAAAATGGAGACATTCTAACAATCAGGCAACCAAAATAATGACATAAATTATGGAAAGAAAATGCAAGGACTTTTTTTAGTTATGATCATCTATGTGAAAAAACAATTGAACCTGTTAAAATATTAAAGCTAATAATTTGAGAGTTACAAAATAAAAGTACAAAAATAGTATTCTATAACTAGAAATTAGCTATTAGGAAAAAATTATAACAATGACAACCACAAAATTCTTGAGAAGAAACTCAAAGAATCTTAACCCAAATCTGTATGAAGAAAAAAAAGAATTAAATTATATTAAGAAACATTAATGAAATATTAGGTGGGAAAAATATTGTGTTTTATAAAGACATTATGTTGTAAATTAATATGTAAATCAAAAACAATTCAGGGCTGGGAAGGTGGCTCAGTGGTAGAGTGCTTGCCTTGCATACATGAGGCCCTGGGTTCGATTCCTCAGGACCACATAAGCAGAAAAAAGCCGGAAGTAGCACTGTGGCTCAAGTGGTAGAGCGCTAGCCTTGAGCTGAAGAGCTGAGGGACAGCGCCCAGGCCTAGAGTTCAGCCCCTATGACCAAAAAAAAAAAAAAAATTCAGATTATAATGCCAAAGAAGTTTATTAAAGTCAAGAAACAAATGAATAAACAAAAAGAAAAATGTTGAGACAAGTAGAATAATATGGGCAGATGTTAATACATTATAATGCATAAAAATATCAATTGTTTATGGCAATGTTCTAAAATTGTAGGCTTAAAATTTTTGTTCTTTTCTACCTTCTCTAAGTTTTTCATGTATTTATAATCAGAAAACTATTTGACACATATACAAATAAAAGACCCTAAGTCTTCCTTAATCTAGGCCCTTTTCAAGGACCTACATATTCTCTTTCTCTTTCTCTTTCTCTTTCTCTTTCTCTCCCTCTCTCTCTCTCTCTCTCTCTCTCTCTCTCTCTCTCTATATATATATATATATATATATATATATATATATATATATATATATATATATAAAATCTTCTCTGATCCCTTCCTTACCTCCATTCCTCTCCCTCACCACCTCTTATCCCACTGCAATGACTTCTCTTAAAATCCAAAAATATAGCATTAGCTCAGCTAGTTCTTGAGTTCAAACCCCAGTACCACCAAAAAGAATTTTAAAAAAAGGAGTTTTCCAACCCCTTAAAATTCTATTTTCCACTGGGTGCTAATGGCTCACACTTGTAATTCTAGCTGCTCAGGAGGTTGAGATTTGAGATTGGTTCAAAACTTATCAGCACAGGAAAGTCCATAAGACTAGCTCCAATTAACTAATTTTTTTAAAGCTGTAACTGGAGCTGTGGTTCAAGTGGTGCAGTACTGTCTTTAAGCAGAAAAGCTCAGAAACAGCACCCAGGCCCTGAGTTCAAACCCCAGGACCAGTACAATACATATATATATATATATATATATATATATATATATATAATTTTTTCATGCTAAGCCATTCCTGTTCATCTGTTTCCCATCCCATGCTGAGGAGGGGGCTGAAATAACTCCCAGAAAGCCCTGCTCTTGCACTGAGAGAATTTCAACAGGAGTCACAAAGACAGAACTTCAACCTATCAGGTAACTCTGGCCAAAAACTCGGCTGAATCTACATTCATTTATTCCTTGGCTCTTTTTCCTGTATGAATGATCCTCCTACAAATAACCATGCTTTGTGTCTTCCAAAGAACACATTCACTGCCCTCCCAGGCTGGACCAACTGGAATCAGTTCATTATATTTGTTATCAGTTTTGTCTAACTCCTGATGTGAGTGGACAATGGAATCCACATGCAGCCCTGACCCTAGGAGACAGTGTGCTCTTGTTACACCACCTTCAGTCTGGAAAACTATCCTACAGACTTCCACTGCCTCGTCATGCATGTCATACTGTATGTCTGACAGTGGCAATGCTATAAAGGGAGACTGTACCATTTGGGTTTCTCGAATGTTCTATGACAGTCACACAGGACTGAAATTAGCCAACTGTGCATTTCTCAGGACATATCCCTGTCGCCAAAGGATTCGTGCCCATCCTCATGGAACTCCATGATTAATGCTTTCCTCATTTGGTCCCTTCCCACCTCATTTTCCACCATCCGACTCAGGCTAGAGACAAGGTCACATTGCCCAGTTCTCTGTCACCTGTGTCACATCCTCCTTGTTCTTCTATATCTTATGGAAGTTACGTGAAAGGAAGAAATCTTATGAAACAAAGTTGTTTAGATTGAAAATGGCACTTCGTTGGGCAAGGCAGTGTATTTCATTATCTTACATTTTTCTTATTTCTGCCTCAGGGTAAATTCAAATTTGAAACCTTAGACTCAGATCCAGTGTCTTGATCTTCTGATTGTGGAGGTTCTACCATGTCTGTCATTCACCCCAAAAGAAACAAACAAATTTCAATGAAAGGCAGGAAAGGTTTTAATGAGGATGACTACTTGGAAAAGATGGAAATTAAGCATTTCACCTTTTTTTTTTTAATGCACATAAGTAGAGAAGGAATTGAGGAAGGAAGGGTGAGAGGTATGACCAAAGTGGGCAGGTGATCATATCTGGTCTTATCTGGTCCTTTGGGTAGCCTGAAGATGTCTTTATCTCTGGAGAGGAAAATCAGTCCCCATGAGAATATGGGTCCTGCTTCTTATTATGGGGTGATATGTCTGCAAAGTTTGGAATCCAAGGTAACAGAAAGTTTATATCAGTGACTTCACTCCATCAAGCACACTTTTAGAAGAATGGAAAAAGACATTGTAAAAGCTGATAGTGAGATGTCTGTTAATCTCATATCTGTGCCTTCATCCTTGAAGAGAGTTGAGAGAGAGAGAGAGAGAGAGAGAGAGAGAGAGAGAGAGAGAGAGAGAGAGAGAGAGAGAGGAAGAGAGAGAGAGACCCTTTGAGTGAATGGCATGCCTCTGTGAATAGTTAAACACATGTCTATGAGCAGTCTAACTCAAATTGAGGGAGAAAAGCAAAAAGGAGTCTGGCTTTTATCCTGCTTTTAGTTGTCTCGTGGATCCAAGTGGAGAGTCAGTATATTTTAGCAAAAAGTAGTTTCCAAGTACTTGTAAGCTCAAAATACTTGTTAAATATAAAAGTTGGTTGTAGTACTAGGACTATTTATAGTCCTGTCCCTTAGTCAGATTTCAATTATCTGTCAGAAAATTAAAGACACTGAAAGCATGAAACAATTTTAATACTCTCCAGGTGCTGGTGGCTCACACCTGTAAGCCTAATTACTCAGGAGGCTGAGATCTATGGATCACGGTTTGAAGCCAGCCTGAGCATGAAAGTCCATGAGACACTTATCTCCAATTAACCACCAGAAAACCAGAAGTGGTAGAGCACTACTCTTGATCAAAAACAACAACAACAACAAAACAGCAATGCTTGATAAGAAATGTACTTATTACCTTGCTCATGTAATTGTAACCCCTCTGTATGGTAGTTTCACAATTTAAAAAAAAAAACAGCTCAGAGACAGTTCCCAAGTCCTGAGTTCTAGATTGGCACAAAGATTAGGTAACTTGAGGAGACAGGTGGAGTTGGGATAGACAGGGGGCAAATGATGGAAGGGTGACACTGATCAGGATGCACTGCACTCATAAACATTCATGTTGAATTGAAACCCCTTTGTGCAAGTTGTTAAAGATAATAAAAAGGGCCTATAAGTAAGACAACCATTGAGAGCTCCAACACCGAATTAGCGTTCAACAGTGGCCCTTGCTCAGTGCTCTTGTTTTGTTGTTCCACATAACCTTCAGAACAGTTCCCCCTTTTGACCCTTGCTTATCTTCAGCATCAGTGATCCCATCCCATCCTTTCCTGACAGCTCAGAGCTTCAACCATGTGCTTTTGAGCAGTGGGTAGCATGGAATTCTTCCTTCTCTTCCAAAGCACTTTCATGTTGGCTTTTGTATTTAGTTTTACAAAGCAGATGCATACTCTTATAAAGCCAACAGCTGCAAGCCAAATGAGTGAAACATTCAACCCTCTGTTCAGGAACAACTATGAGTAAATGACTGTGCTTTCATGCTGTGTGAATTCACACGTGGGAATCTTGATAAGATGGTGAGCAATCAGGGCTTCCGAGCCCGAAGAAAGGAGACTTGCTGCCAGCAGAATCTGGTTAGGTTTCTCTACTCTATCTTAGAAGTCTTTAGCAACAATGTGGAAGAAGGAAAAGGAAAGAAAGAGAAGAGGGAGAGAAGGAGGAAGGTGGGAAGAAAGGAAGGAGAAAAAAGGGAAAGAAGGAAAAGGAAGGCAACTAGAGGGTGGGAGAAAAGGAAGTGTAAAGGGGAAGGAGAGAGGAAGGAGGGAGGGGAAACGGAGGAAGAAGAAAAGCAAGAAGGAAATAGAGAAGGAAGAAGGAAGGGAGGAAAAGAAGGTTAAGAGAAAGAGAGGAAGAGGTGGGGAAGCAAAAAGGTATAATTTACCATGCTCTGGTAATTCCAATACATAAGTCCATATAAAAAAAACATACAAGTCTTACAGCTGTCCCAGAAAGCCACCCTCTTAGTCTCCTTTCAGCAATCGAGTCACAATCCTATTCAGAATTTATTACTCGTGGGAAAAGAATGACCATATTCTGACTTTCTAAATTCACGATTTCTAAAGATGACACTTTAAAGATCTCTAAGTAGCCTTTAAATCAGACATTGTTCATTAGTCTGTGTTCTAACTACTGTCATGAAATGCATGAGGCTGGGTAGCTTTACAATAAAGGAGGGTTGTTTTGCTCACAATTCAGCAAACTCAAGGGCAAAAATGCTAGCATCAGCTCTGCCCTGGTGACCTCCTCATGGTGGGTAGCTATGGAACCGTGGGAGCGCATGTGGGAGGAAGAGACCGCATCACTCTCCTGAAAGGTCCTGGGATGTGAGCATCAAGGGGAGTTCCACAGAGGGATGCACAGAGCCTTAGGATCCGATCAAGGAATATTGGAGGATAAGAAGGTTGTCCCAGCTGAGAACAGGAGGATGACCTGCTGCAGACCTAATGAGAATGTGCACCCTGTGTTGTTGATACCCATGGCATAGTTGGAAAAAGTGGACTGGACCTGAGTGGTAAGTATGGGGAAGGATGCCCTGAAGTTTAGGAAGAAATCTTGGCACCTCCCTTCCCCCACTCTACCATTGAGCCAAACAGAAATATGCTTCCTTTGCTGACCAGCTGAGGCTTAGCCCAGAGCATGGAATTGGCAATGGTGGGGATGGGTTGAATTTTTACTTCTGTCCGATGTTCCTACAGCACTACTATGCGCTCAGGATCCAGAGATTCAAGGAAGATCAAAAATGTTTCCAAAGACCCCTTGCTCATGGGGAACAGGGTTCTGTATCTACAGTGGAGAATCTTGAGCAATGAGTTTAGGTATAATTGTGTGAGCTGTGTGAACCATGGCTGGTATTTGAAGAGGAAACTAAATTGTGTGCATTGAGATGTGGCTAAAAGTGGAGGATAATTAGTAGGCGAGTTACCAGAGTATTTGCCGAAGCGATATAAGAAATTTCCATTAGGTCCCATGACCTTTGAGCAGAGCACACCTTAGGAAGCAAATTCCCTACACATTAAGAGTAGAGATCAATTCACAGCACGTTGGCAGTGCCAGGTAGAAGCAAGAAAAATGGTCAGCACCACCAGCTGGTGCCCATAGTCTGGCTGTTTCTCTTTGGAACAGATAAGATATACCATATGACATCAAATACTCACCTCACATCAAAATAGGGCTGTCCCTTTTCTCCCTTGGCTCAGGCATAAAAGAGCACCTTGTGGCTTACCACCATCTGAACCATGTGAACCAGTGACCAGGGGCAGCCTCCAGTCCCTGCTTTGCATGCTCTTCCTCACCAGCCAACCCCCAGCTCCCAGGATGCCTCTGTTCATACTCCATTTGCCATGAGCTACTGCAGTCACTTGTCCTTAAGACTTTTGTTTCTAGAGGTGCAGGAGGGAGAGGCAGTGTGGTAAGGGCAGGGAGATAAGTCAACACTGGTTCAACTTTAACTTTCCTGAGGATAGAAAGAATTTATTTTGCTACATTGTACCAACAGATACATTAAAAGTTGCTTCTGAGCCATTTTATAACTTACCTCAAACACATTTATCATAGGAGCCACAAACTTAGTAGAGCTCTTTGACTTCTTTATTTTTTCAAGTAAAGAAACTTACATGCTTATTTTGGAAAAATGTAGATTGACTGCATCAAAATGATTTATTAAATCTGGGTTCCAGTGGTTCAGACCTAAAATCCTAGCTAATCAGGAACCTTAGATCTGAGGGTCATACTTTGAAGCCAGCCCTAACAGAGAAGTCCAAGAGACTCTGTCCTCATAGACTGGTAAAGCACCAGCCTTGAGTGAAAAAGCTAAGGGACAGCACCCAGGCCCACTGCTCGATATTCAAACCCAGTACCATCACTTACACACACACACACACACACACACACACACACACACACACACACACACACACACACACACACACACACACACACACACACACACCACATGCACAAGATGTTGCATTTATAAATCTTTCTCCAGATCATTTTTCTTCAATAAAGAATAAGACGTTGGGGAAATCTTTGTATGAAAATCCAGTCTTCCTTCGTAATGGCTTTGTACTGAGCCTCCTGTGTTAGATATTCACATGAACTACATCTGATCTCCACAGCAGCTCCACAGAAGGGACAATTCCACCCCGTTCCAGATGAAGAGGCCAAAGCTTGCCTGTTCAAAGTAGTTTGCCCAACATCACAGAAGTAGTAGAAGATGACAGGGGCCACATCTGAGGGGCTGGAGGGACACTTGGGGTGGGGTGGGGGTAGATGCTCCCACTCACACCTGGGCACAAACACCTCATGTGGTGTGAGCTAGGCTGCATGCCAGCCCAAGGAAAGTCAATCTGTCCAAGAGCCCCCTCTGCCAAGGACTGAACAGATAGGAGCTCCTTGTAAGATATGAAGTTGCTGCGATCCATTCTCCTGAAACCCGCAGGTAGTGACTAAGACAATTGTGGTACACAGGGATGGGTCACTACTGCATGCAGTTATTGGTGCAGACATGTCTCTTCCAACTCCTGCTCCAACTGGCTGGGAAGAGAGGAGGGAGAGGACACATTTGCAGGAAACACCTATACCCAGTTCCATTTTGTGTACATGGAGGATCTCAATTCCTATTGACCACAAGAGGGCAGCTGACCAATGAAAGCTGAGGATCATGTATGCAAGTGTTAATAAGTGCTACATTCTACAGACATCAAATAAGTCTTCAAATTCCAAACGCAACTGCAAAGCTATGAAATGTAGTTGACGTCTCAGGATGGACACTTCTACACGGAGGGAGAAGGCATGATCCTGGGGGGGAATTGTGCCATTCCCCTGAAACACCTGTATTCCACTTGCCATACCAGTCTTACAAGATGGTTGCTGTTTGAATGAATTTTTTTCCATTTCCCTCGTTTCTTACTTTGATAGGTCGTCTTCGAGATATTTCTAGGTGTGTTTCTGAGCCAAAGAAGGATGTAGAATGGATTTTCCAGTTTGCAGCATACACTTTCATTGCTTTCTGTTAAACTGGGGTGAAATATCCCTCTTAGAATCTTTTTAGAGATAGACTGGGAAACACCAGGGTGCCCCCTCATGGACAGATGGAGCAATTGCATGCTGCACCACGATTTAGAGGTTTGGGACTTGATGTGGAAATTGGACTAGTGAATCCCAGCTAGATCATGTTAGCTACCTGGTGGGGAGAGCCCTGGGAGCTGAAGGATGGAATTGTCAGAGTCCACAGGCTAAGTCATTATTTCCCAGTTAGTGAAAACACCTACTGGGCATTTTGACAGCTATGTGGTATGGCTTGAACCAGAGTAAAGAGAAAGAAGAATGGGAAATGAATCAGTTCTCAAGGAATAGATGGAAATAAATGTCCTGCTCCTGGTCCCGAGCCTGCTCCGGTGAATTATTGGGTTTTGTAAGATTTCTTTCAATAGACAGAGACTGAGTGCCTACTTAGACCTACAAGCTAGGGCCAGGCCTGGAGGCACACTACTCAGCTATTCGGGAGGTGGGAAGCCAGTGGGCTGAAACTGACCTGGGTAAACGTGTGAGCCCTACCTGAAAAATGACTTAAGCAGAACGCACTGGGATGTGCCTCAAATGGTAATGTGCCTACCTAGCAAGCATGAGGCCAAACCTCAATACTTCCAAGCACTTTAGAAATGCCACAAGAACGTTTATGTATAGAAAAAAAGTGAAATAAAATTACAGCAAGTGGTATCAAAAGGAAGCCCAGCTGTATCTCAAAAACCCAAGTGTTCTTTATGGGATCTCAAGCTTCCTGACAGGAAGTTCCTCCTCCCTGTGGAAATCTGCTGAAATCCACATCCTGCTACCATCTTCCTCTCTGTGACCACCCAGATTCATCTTCCTCACAAGATCCTAAATACAAGGATCCCAAAACATGAGGAACTCTGCTGACACTGTGCAGAGCACGTGCAATCTCATTTGTATGAGACATTAGAAACACAGAGAGTCTGGAAATTCCTACCTGCACCCTGGAATAGCCAAATGCATTACTGGGACATTCCAGACCCAAAGCATCCCTCCCTACTGGTTAACCATTGCCTGATGTATGCAAAATACACAAAACAGACAAATCCCCACTGACATTTCCAAAACAGGAACTCAGACTTAAGTCTGTAGATCCTCACAACAGCACCTGGGAATACTGCACCTCCTGGTCTCTTCAAACAACAGTGGTTCAAGTCAGAATTAGTAAAAAGTTTCTGAAGATGGATTTGGGAGGAAAGAAAGCATATCTATTGTCTTAATAAGGAAATTCAATTTCCAGTCATTTATCTTAAGGAAAATTATTCAATGAATATATTTTGGAAAAAATCAGAGACACTCTAAATATTCATGAGATGGTTCATTTTATTCTAGCAACTTGATTGGGCCATGGGGTGCCCAGTCTAAACAGTATTCCTGAGTGTGTCTTGAGATTAGCATGTGAAACACACATAAGAAAAAAATACTAAGAAATAGTACTATAAACACTGATGTCCCTTATCCATGGCCAATCTTGTTTCAACACTCCCAGGTCCTGAAAACCTGCCTTTCCACACCAGCCCTCCTTCACTTTTTGTCCTTTACCAAATGGAACACTGGATTATTTTCATATTAATCTGAGACATCACAGTATTTTATCCTTCAGTGGTTCAAGGGTTCTAGTACCATGAGACATAAGGATACATTTTTTTGGAAAAATAACAATGCTGTGGTCTGGGAAAGTGGCCCAGTGGTAGAGTGCTTGCCTTGCATGCATGAGGCCCTGGGTTCGATTCCTCAGCACCACATAAGCAGAAAAAGCTGGAAGTGGCGCTGTAGCTCAAGTGGTAGAGCACTAGCCTTGAGCTGAAGAGCTGAGGGACAGTGCCCAGGCCCAGAGTAAAGGCCCGACGACCGGCCAAAAAAAAAAAAACAATGCTGTGAATCTCACCTAAGAAATAGTAGTAATGCTAGAAGATCATGAAATGCACACTAATAGATATTCCCAGAGCCGGTTTGCCAAACCTATAGTATATTTAGAAATCATTATGTATATGAATCTCCCACATATTTAACTTTTATTTTTTATTTTTTATTTATTTATTTTTGGTTGGTCATGGGGCTTGAACTCTGGGCTTGGGCGCTGTCCCTGTGCTCTTCAGCTCAAGGAGAGTGCTCTACCACTTGAGCCACAGCGCCACTTCCTAATTTTTTATTTTAAAAATAGAAACAAGGCCAGTGCTAATGGGTAATGTCCGTAATCCTAGATCTTAGTATTGGCAGGTTGAAGCCAGCCTGGGCAATCTCCATTTCCAGTAAACATCTGGAAATGGAGCTATGGCTCAAGCAGAAGAGACAGAGCCTTGAGTGGAAAAGCCAAGCAAGAACACAAGGCCTTGACTTCAAGCTCAGTACTAGTAATAAAAATTAATTCATTAAAATAGAAAGAGTATCGAGCCAGGCACTGATGGTTCACACCTGTAACCATAGCTACTCAGGAGGCTGAGATTTGAGGATCATAGTTCAAAGCCAGCCCAGGCAGGAAAGTTTGTGGAGATAAGAGTCTTATCTCCAATTAACTGCCAGAAAACTGGAAGTAGAACTGTGGTTCAAAGTGGTAGAGCCTTAGCAAAAGAGCTCAGGCCCAGAGTTCAAACCCCACAACCAACAACAACAAAAACTTCAGATAACTGAAAGTACTAATGAGATGATAAAAAGCTAGGCTTTTTACAGTAGATACTGATACTTACAGTAGACTGTATCAGTAGTAAGCAGTATGCGGTCACTTGTACGTTATTCACATTTTCATTCACTTGACATTTGTATAAATTAGCCCTTTTTGTGAATGCTCTGTCCATAATTCTTTGTCCTTTTTTCTAAGAGGCTTTAAGGATATCAGGCTTTCTCTTTCCTAAATAATCCCCACATTAATTTTCTCACTATGTTCTGTGCATTTGTTTTACTAATGTTTGCTTAGCAAAATATGCTGACCTTTTCCTGTTCCTTTATTCTGATCCAATATATCACATATCTGTACTTTACAGGGTTCTGTGGTTTCATATCTTAATTTGGCTCATATAAATTTGAAAATTATTTATCAAATGAGTCTATTCTTTATAGAGCTGATATTAGTTATATAGGAGGATTGTATATTTTTATTATCTTTCAGTAATTGTACAAAGGAGTAACCATTCAATAGATCAGCTTGTGAAGACAATGCATTCCCATTAATGTCCCCACTTTCATTATTCTTTCCATCCCTCCCAACCCTACCCTCTTCCTCAATTTTCTAAATTTTGTACGATATGCATTAAATTTTAGGAATGTAATCTCCCCTCCCCCTTCCTCTTTTCATTAGTCTTCCTCTACCCACAGCTTCATCCCATCTTCCAAGTACCTATTTCATTTGGTTGGAATGTGAGTTCTTTTTTCTAAGGACTTACACCATTTGAATTCTCTACTGCAAATTCTTTATTTCAGTTAATATATGTTTGTGCACTTACATACAATCCTAAAGTGTTTACATTTATAAATTAGTTCTAATTTCCTCTTATGAGAGAAAGCATTTGTTCTTTGTCCCTCTGGGCCTGACTTAACTTCATTTAACATGATTTTTTTTCCAGATCTGTCCATTTCTTTGCCAATGATGTACTATCATTCTTCCTAATGGGTGAACAAAATTCCATTGAGTATATACACATTTTCTGGATCCATTCATCTATTAGGAGCATCTGGCTGTTTTCAAATTTTGGCTATGAATAGTGCTGTAATGAGCATGGTTGTACAAGAGGCTTTACTGTATCTTAATTGGTAATCTTCTGAATAAATGCCCAAGTGCTATTTGTTTACAAGAAGAGTTCATTTTGACCTTTCCACACATTTCAACCCATCTCACCCCCTCTATCATTTTCCCTTTCCCTCCCATCCTTCTCCACACAATTTCAAGGTTTCATTGTTCTGTTTTCATGGCTTCAAGTAATGTTTCAACTGAGTTCAGTCTCCTTCTTAGCTCAATCCTCCTGTACTCTATTCTTTTGTCTAAAACCAAACCAAAAATATAATTTATCACTTCTTAACTCCATAAACAGGTACTTTTAAATAAAATCTAGCTTTTTAAAAGATGGAATTGTTCTGCACATTATCTGTTACCTAAGACAACTCGGGGTTTCATGAATAACCAGTCCCAATCTAAGGATTAAAGCACTTTTGAAAGTGTGTAGAATCCACGGTCACCTCTAAAGGCATTTTATTTCACCAGAGTCTACACATGGAACACTGATGCCCAAAAGACCAGATGTATGAACCCAGGATCTCCAACTTCACAGCTTCCTCTGACACTACATTGCGTTTCTTTTTCCTCTTCTGACAAGTGGGAATCCTCAGATAAACTGCTGCTCCGAGAGACACCTGCACATGTACACGGCATGGAGAGTTCCAAGTGCCCAGTACAAATTAACAAAGTACGAATTCATCATCTGCATTCTTAGAGAGAAAATACAAACACAAAAATAGCAATTGTAGTAAAATATTAGCATAAGAACAATAATTATGATGACCAGATGTACACTGAGAGTCCCTAATCTGATAATCAGAAATGTTTCAAAATCCTAACTTTGAGCGCAGACCTAATGCAAATAGATACACAACACCGCTGGTCTAGTCCGCTAACCTGGGCAGGTCCAGCCGTTTGCCAATAGGTGGGGGCTGAGTAGCGGGTGGCAAAGCATTTCTCACATCGCCACGAGAGGGCGCCGTGGTGCTGTGAGCAAGTGCCAAGTCCTCTACTTAGTCTTGTAATTGGAAATTGTTTCTCCTCCTCCAAGTTCTTCACCCATGGGACTACTGCCTTTTCTTATTGATGTCATTCTTTTTACCAGCAGGAAATTATGTTCACTTAAAACTTTGCTAATGGGAGGACATCTATGACTCTGTGGTCATCTAAAATAACAAGGATGACTAACCCAGAGGACAGACACTAACAGAGCCTGTTCTTGATAAGGTCATATTGATGAAGAAACAAGCTATCATGATTGATTAGGATGCCCAGCAGGCTGGGGAGCTGTGCTTTTTCAAAGAGCACTGGAAATGTACCAGTTGGTTATTGAAACAAGTTGGGGCCCTGATCACCCTGTTAAAAGTCTAGATCAGACTAAACAAGACAAACTAGAACAAGCACAAAGTAAGAAATAGTTCCTTCTTCATGAAGACAAGATGAAAAATAAAGCATCCCTTCCTAGACATTTATTACATCTTTAAAAAAACATGAAAACCCGTGATGGTTAAAGCTAGCACTTCAGCTAAAATCTGGGGTCTGACTTCTGTCCCCTAAATATGCCTTGCTTATACCTTGGTCTAGGACAGGGAGAATATAAAAATGTGGCCTGTGACCTGACCACACTGTGATGTTCTGGAAAATCATCCAACCCACCTCCTCATAAATGTTCTCATTCCCACAAAGGTGCTACCTGGAATCGTTGTGGAGAAGGGTATTAAACTTAATGGCAGCATTAAAGAGAAGGGAGAGAAATAGGAGAAATGAGAGGCTCAGAGGTGTTTAGAGACCATAAGCCCTATCAGGATGCAGAACTTTGATCTCCTGGGTTTCCCAGGCTGAACGTCAGGGGCAGCAGGAATAAATACACCAAAACTCATGTCAGCATCTCAAAAACAAGCCATTCACCAAATGGAGGATGTACATGATCTATCACAATCACAGGCTAGTAAAATTCAGGTGAAATACATTGAAGGTAGACAGGTGATCTTTTGGTAGAAGCAAGTTCTCGCTAAGGTTCTGGAGCTCATACCTGTAAGCCTAGCTACTCAGGAGGCTGAGATCCAGAGAATCTTCATTTGAGAATACCCTGGGCAAAAATGTTAGGAAGAGGGAGAATATTGGTCAAGAGACATAAACTGAAGTGTTGAATTGTAATCCCTTTGGACAACTATGTAAAGATGATAAAAAATATATATATAAAATTTTTTAAAGCTATCAAGATTTAATCTCCAAAATAATCAGCAAAAAAACCCAGGTTGGAGGTGGGGCCCAAGTAGGAGAGCACCATCTGAGTAAGCAAGCTGAACAAGTATGAGACCTGAGTTCAGACCCTGGTCACAAAAGAGGTAGGTTTCATTTGCTATGACTGATTTAAAAGCAACAACAACAGCAAAAAGCCCACTGTGTTTTTCACCTGGATGCTAAACAAGTAAGACTGATTTCTGTTTCTCAGAGGAGAACAGAATCTTATTTCTGGAATGTCTGATAAGGGTAACACAGTTTAATTCTTCATTGTGGAAAAAATAGGGGAAAGATCATAAGACACCCAGGCACAGGCTTTCCATTGGGTCTCTGCCTACAGCAACCATGATGCTGCCCTCCCCATAAGACCCAGTTTACCTGGGTGTCTGGATTCTCAGCCCAGCCCCACCCTGTTACAGGAAATAGAAGTTGCAGGAACAAGGAGTTGCTTGTACAGTAAAGTGAGGCATGCTCCAACCAAACTACTGCAATGCAGCAGGTCTTGGCTGGGCACAGAAGTGCACTTCTGTCCCTCACTGCTGAGGTAGGAGGAAGTGGTACCTGCACAGGAAACTAGAGAGGCCTCCATCTTGTATCCCCACCCTTTGACTGTCCACCCTGTGGGTCCATTCTTCCCACACCAACCTTTCCAGAGAAGTTAGGCCGCAACGTCCAGGGTGGCCCCTGAGAACTCAGAAGAACAAGAGCCAGGGCTCTGGGTGTTTCCAGGTGGGCCAGTCCTCACCTGGCATAAATAGGAAACTAGGGTTAGTTGTAGGCTAGTGGCAGCATTACCCAGAGACATCCAGGGCATGGAAGGGTGGGGGTTACCAGTCCTCGGAGCTCCCAGAATGACCCCCCTCTAAGCTGGGAGGCCCCCAACAATTCAGATCTCACCTTCTATAGCTCTCAGTGCCAAGCTCCCCTGAAGTAGGCCTTTCTAAACTGTGAGCCTGTGGGATCTGTGGAGCAGCCCTTGTTCTAAGGAAATCAGGAAGGAATTTTCCACTTTCTCCATTTCTCCAAACACACCTTGGATCCATCCAGCCAGTATGGAAGGCAAGTTTGTCAATATAAAGCAGAATCAAAAGTTGAAACAAAGATCAGGGATGACAGGGCAGGAAGCTATCTGAGTCACTGCAGAGTGCTTCCAGGGAAGGAACAGTGCCCGGCCCCGCCCCCAGGACTGTGTCCCACCCCCAAACCCTCACTCCACACTGCCTGGTGGATCTGCCAAGATCTGTGTGTGTGTGTGTGTGTGTGTGTGTGTGTGTGTGTGTGTGTCTCTGTCTCTCTGTCTCTCTCTGTCTCTCTCTGTCTCTCTATCTCTGTCTCTCTGTCACTCTCTCTCTCTCTCTCTCTCTCTCTCTCTCTCTCTCTTCTCTCTCTCTCTCTCTCTCTCTCTCTCCCTCTTTCCCTCCCTCCCTCCATCTCTCTTGTTCTCTCTCAGCTCTTAGCTGGGGACATGGTGGGATGATGGTTTAAGAGAGCGTTTTACAGAACTGCGGTAGTGATCTGATGGCTATTAAGTGATTCAAAAGTAGGTCGAATACAGGCATGGATTTCTTGGTTTGCTGGCTTGTGTCCTGGGTGGAGTACGTTGTGATTTCAATAAACTGTTCAGAAGGACATGTAGTCGTGCAACTGATGAAGTCTTGATTTCTAGAGTTTCCCAGTGCCTATTTTTGAAATGCAGTGGATGGTGGGCAGTGAAGGACTTGCCTCTCCCTTCTTGGCCTGATCATTTTATGTATCTAAAGATGGAATATGAAGGATTGACCCCCACCCTATAGTCCCAGGCCCATACAGACACCAGGCAAAATCCCAAGTATATGTGAATTTGTTTGAAGTGCAGGCACGGCAATCTACCTAAGCCCAGCTGTAAACATCCCATTGTGGGCCCAACTGAAAGGCCCCCACCTTTGTTGACCTGATGGCTTTTTCATGAACCTCTGCCTCCTTGCTCAGACCTCCTATAAAAACCCAGCTCCTGTCCCAACGCTCTGGCACAACCTCCAAATCCACACGAATGTCTGGGCCACCCCCCCCCCGCCACTGTTCCTCAATAAACAGTCCTCACCTGTTGACAATCCAGTCTGGCCTATTCCTTTTCTGTTCTCCTCCATTTTCCTAACACACAGCTCAAATCGAGCAAAGGAAAATCACAAGTAAGGGGAGACCACTGTACGCATGCTACTGCAAGCTTGTCTCTGCCATCAGCACCCCAAACCAAGAGTGCACCGTCTATGGGGGAAAATGGCAAGTTTCATTTCAGTTGTGCTGGTGAGAAGTTAACTCCTCCAGGACCTGAACTTCTGCACAGTTTCTTTGGAAGCTTCTTTGGAACCATAGCTGCGAGGGTCACTAGGATAACTGGACATCGTTTGAGAGGTGGTGAAACTGGATCAAGGCTGGGGGAGCATGACCCAGTGCTGTCCACCCCCACCTCCTTCTTGCATGCGATTGTCAATAGCATCTGCCAATTGCCTCCCAGTTCTCCTCTGCCCTGGGATACTGCTTGGGATAGTGGGCAGAACAGAAAGTGAGTGCTGGCACCCAGCCATCTTCATATACCTGCCTCTCAGGCCTGCTCTTTAATACTCCATAAGCCCCTGCAACCAAGAACAAACAGGAAAGCTGAGAGGTGTGGTTCATACCTCTAATCATCTCATAGCTACTCACTCAAGAGGCAATGATTGGGAGGATCATAGTTCAAAGCCAGCCCAGGCCAAAAAGTTCACAAGATCTCATGTTGATCAGTAAATGACTGGATGTTGCGACATGCACCTGACATCCTAGTTAAATGGGAAACGCAACAGGACTGCAGTCCAAACCAATCTGGGCAAAAATCAAGAATCCTGCAACATCCTGGCATTATATCTTATAACATGAACAAAAGACAGAACAGGAGACCTTAGCCGAGATCTGCTGATCTCTATGAGAAAGAGCTAGAAAAAAAACAAATCTATTAACCTTCTGAAATGGCAGCCACTATTTTACATATACATAGGTTGTTTGAGAGCTATCCATGGCTTTTCTCAAAGTTTCAAAGTGAAGTCATCGTTAGAAAGACAGAAATTAATGGTATAGGGTAAACTTACCCATCATTAAAATATAGATCATAAATATGTATATATATGCATATATGTATATATATATATGTATGTGTGAGATACTATGATGAATCCCATATAAACAATTAACATGCACTTTAACATAGATGAAAGGTGTCCTGCCTGGAGTGTAGATACTTGGGAGTTGATGGAGAGGGTGAGGAGGGAAAATATGGTCCAAATACTTTATGCAGCTGTGTGAAAATGGAGCAATGATACTTACTTAGGTTCAGGAAGGGGAAGGGGAAAAGGGAAAAGGATGGAAGGGGTAGACATGATCAAGAGCCTTTGTGTACATTAATGGGCACATTGTAATAAAACCCCCTTGTCAAGCTATTTGATACTGATAAACCCGAATAAAATTTAAAAAGAGGTCTATATTTCTACAAATACCAAATGGGAACAGTGACCTGATAATAAGAATAGATTCAATCTCAAGTACATCAGCTTCATGTTCAAACATGGAAGCTGCCCCGTCTTTCTGAGAAAAGGAGACTTTACACAGACACAACTGTGCTTTAATAAAAATTAGATATTCAAATGTGATGACATAATCCAGTGTCACGATTATCTTAACAATACATCATACATCTTTAATACTTTTGAAACAAAAGTAAAATTAAGGCATGTATTAGAGAGAGGGAAGCTTTTGGAGTTACAAATAAAATTCCAATTAAAGAACTCAGCAGGGCTGGTCTCCCCTAAAGAAGAAGTTTTCAGGAAATCCTTTCCTCTGATAAGCTGGCGTTTGTGTTTGCTGACATCCTTGACTGAAGTCCTGTGGCACCAGAATAAATGGAATAAATGAAGAGTCATTGGAGAATCTATCTCCTGGGTTGGCAGGCATGAGAAAACTCCATTAAAGAGGGCTCCTCCCCAAGACTCCCCCTTTACCTGACAGCCACTGCTTCTGCCCCCCTGGGTTTTCAGAGGCAAATGCCTAGAAAAGGAAGGAGGAGCCCCAAACCAGAATGAGGAGAGAGTCCTCAGATCCTGAATATACCACCAGCAGGTGACCACACACCGTGGAAATCTTGACTGCACTACCCAGAGATCGAATAGGCAGAAGTGGGACCTAGGGGGGTCAAGAAGATGATTTCCATAAGCCAGGCCCTGCCAAGCAAGGACAGTGCTGATAGCCGACTCCTGACCCTAGCATCCCCGACAGTCTCCAGGATGAACCAAGAAAAGAAAAGACGCATAGAGGGTGAAGTAGATGGAAGAAGGAAATCCATCAATCACTGCTGGTCGTTTCTTTGTTGGGTAGCATATTATTGTACTTCAACCAGCAAATCCTCTATGGGGAATAGAGTTTCTCTCTTCATTGGGAGATCAACAGAGAAACACAAAGATGGTCAACATGGGGCTAGAAGACCTTGGTGATTTGTGGCTATGAGGGCCATGGGAAACAGGGCATCTGCTCTCCTCTCATTACACTCTTCAGGGAGGGAAAACAAACTGGAAAGAGAGGAAAAAGGGAGAGAGGGAGAGCTTAGGGAAGAAAATGAGATAAGGCAAGTATCAGGAACAAACCTGGAGAAAACAAGGCTGAAATAAACCCGACAACCAAAGACAATTACTATCTGATTCCACTTTGAGGCCCCTGGAAGTTAGATAACAGAAACAGGAAGTAGAAGCAGGATTAGCAGGGGCTGAGTAAGGAGATCACAAGGAACTATTCACTGGGCACTAGATTTCAGGATAGGCCACACTCGACAGCCAGGCCTAAGGTAGTGGCGTGACTCCTATGGTGGAGGAGGTTAGGCTAACACAGTTCAGCGGAACTGTTCACTCAAATATCGCTAAGACACTAAATGTTCAGACCATGTATGTTACCACAATTAAATTTTTTACAGAAAATTTTAAAGAAGATAAAGGAAGACTCTGTGTAGAAGCAGACCTCAGGACCATGATAAACGAATGTGTGATCCGGGGTCACCCTAGAACATCAATTCTTAAGAAAATGGGATGAGCCCCTGGACATCCACCCAGCACCATCCACTGCCTGCAAGTGAGGCCAGAGGCCCACAGAACCCCATTTCCTCCTCACCTATCCACCCCATCTCCCTCAACATGGGGACCACTGTTTTCCTACCTTTCCCTCTCACCCCAACTCTTGCCAGTCACCCTGTTCTGCTCCAGTGCTTCCTCTGAAATTAGAAGCCACTTACTAAATCTTGGTGTATCAACCACAGTATAACGAAGTTGGACTGTAGCACATTTCCTCAAGTTAAGCTCTGGCAAAGTAACAAAGTTGGACTGTAGCACATTCCCACAAGTTAAGCTCTGGCAAAGTAGTGATACAGTTGATGCTAATTTCAATATTTAAAAATACCGTGAACTGTTATATCATAATCTGACTTGTAATGAAGGCATTGTGGTGAATCAAAAGCTTACAATGCTAAGTGAAGCACACTCCACCAGAATTCTTCATGCTAGTTACTTGGGAAGCAGAGAGTAGGAGGATTGTGCTTTGAGGCCAGAGAGGGCCAAAAGATGGAAACTCACATCTTGGGAGAATAAAGCTTGATGTGGTGGTATGCACCTGTCATCCCAGCTAGAAGGAAAAGCATAATAGCAGGTCTGAAATCCAGGCAAGCCCAGACAAAACACAAAACCCTATCTCAAGAGTAACTCGCAAACAAAGGGCTACAACGGTGCCTCAAGCATACAGTGCAAGCCTCGTAAGTGCAAAATCCCTGAGCTCACACCCCAGTGCATTTTTAAAAATAACAATAAAACTTTAAAAAGCTTGCTTTCTTGGACTAGAATCACACCACCTCCGTGTGATAACTGATTCTCAAGTGCTCTCCAGAAGTCTAGAGGATATAGTTGTCTAAAAGGTATTGGAAGAGAATTCCTGTATAGTCCTTTAAAGCCTGGAGCCCAGGTGTGGGTGGTCTGAAAGTAGCTTCTGTAGGCCCCAGGTGAAAACTACCATGAGCTTCTCCTGGCATCAGACTTCCTTCTCAGACACAAAGGCCAAGCTTTCTAATATGTGAACTGCCACCTCTGCAGCCCTCTGCAACCTAGTCCTGCAGGATCCTGAAGCTTTCTCTCTCTGTCCCATGCTTAGTATCCCTGAGTGTTCAGGATCCACTTGGTTGTTTAATAAGGCCTGTCTTTCTCCAAGGAAGTAATTCAATCAAACAAACAACAAGAACAAACACAGAGCTTCTCACAAGCACAGAACAATAAGCCAGGGACAGGCAGCCCCAGTGAGATGCCCTTGGCCAACTGTCCGTCACTAAGTGACAAGTTCCTTGTCCCCTCCCCTGTAGCTGCAGGGGACCTGGCTCTGCAGCTGCACTGAAGAAGATGGGGGACATCTTCTGGGTGGCATATGGTACCTCACTTTTTTCCAAAACTTGGTTTTGGCACACTGGGACTTCTCTGAGAAGTCCCCACGCCACTGGATGGCCCCATGTTTTTGTCGGATGTACTGAATTGACTCAGGCATGGCAGTGTAGTCCTCAATGGCCCCCAGCTCGATCAGAATGACCTTCATGCCATCCTGGATGAGGGCATTGTAGACAGCGATCTGTTCTTCTGACAAGTTCTTTAACAGGCCCAAACTCAGCAATTCTGGAGCTAAAATGACCATCAGCCTCCGGCACAGCTTGATATTCTCATCAATGACATTGACCACAGCTGGAGAGAGAAGAGATTTAGAAGATCACATGATTAAAGCAGCGGAATCATTGTGCTACTGAGAATGTGGAATTGAACCCTGGGAAAATGGACCTTAAAATAAACATGACTGAGGCAAGAAGAAATGAACAGATATTTGTCACTACTCTGTGAAGTCTCTTGGCTTTGCTGAAGAACTGGCCTTCTATGATCATGGAGTACATTTTCTGGTAGTCTGTGGCTAGATCTCTTTGTTCATCCAACAAGTGTGTCTCATGACAGTCTGGTATGTATTAGATGATGAATATATCTTTTTTGAAAAAAAAACAGTTTAAAAGAATGGGGGGTGAGTAAGTGCTATGTTAACCTTGTGTTAAAACTCCTCTCTTGTTTACTACAGTTATTAGAACAGTCAGGATTTATATGACTAATTTATTAAACCGAATAACACAGTACCAACTGGGAAGGGAAGTAGAAAACCCTCTAAACCCTCAGCTCTACAAGCACTCATTGACCTGCAATCACATTCTATAACATATGAGTATTTACCATGATCACCTCTTAAGGACAGGTTCTTTGTCTAGCTGGCATATTTTTGTATTTCTAGTGCTGGCAGCAGAACCTTACATACAGCGGTACTTGGTAAATATTTGTTGAATAAGCAAATGAATACTATTTCCTAGTGAGTAGAAAATACGTTATTTTAGTGTTCAGTTGTGTGTGTGTGTGTGTGTGTGTGTGTGTGTGTGGTGTGTGTGTGTGCTTGTCCTGGTGCTTGAACTCAGGGCCTGGGCACTGTCACTAAGCATTTTGTTGCTGTTGCTTAAGGCTAGCACTCTACCACTGAGCCACAACTCTACTTTCAGTTTTTTGGGGGGTTTTTGGTGCTTAATTGGAGATAAGTGTCTCATGAGCTTTCCTGCCTGGGCTGGCTTCCATCTTTGATCCTTAGATCCCCATCTCCTGAGTAGCTAGGATTACAGGCATGTTCAGTCATTGTATTGTGCAGACCAGGGTATAAAATGGAACTCAGCTTCCTGTTGAGTGTGATGAGTGACCTGCGCCATGCTGGTCTCCTCTGTTTGGTCCTCTGAGCTAAGTCTGGGAACCTTCCCCATTCCTGCTTTACACACCAACCCTGAGGTAAAGACTGACTGGATCACCTAGAGGCACAGACACTCCTATTGGCTGGAAGAGGTGTAGGAAAACTTTCCATTTTGTTTAGGTAGAAACGAAGCTGGTGGGGTTAAGCTTTCTAAAACCACCTTTAAACAAGATTTTATTTGCATATTTCAACGGATGCAAAATGGCACTTATGGTCCATGGCAGGGCATTTGCTTCATTTCAGTCATTGCCATATCTCTACTCCAAAGTGAGACCTAGAGCATCACAGGTAGGAATCCCCAGCATGGAGCTGTAGCCTAAGCAAAGAAGAAAGTATGGGTCTACCACCGGACATAGAGGCTGGTGGCTCTGGTCACAGACTAACCTCAGGAAGGGAAAGCAAGCTGGCATCTGTGAAGGAAGAAAGAGGTTCCCCCAAACACCTTCTATTTTCTTCAGAGAGGAGATCACAGTAAATCTCAGGCTGAACTTGAACTTGCAATCCTCTTCCTTCTACCTTCCTGCTGCCTGGATTACAGATGTGATCCACCACACTCAGCCTCTTACTTTATTCATTTGCTGTCTTATACCTCACTTAAAACACACCTTGTCCAGGGAATTCATCCCTGCCAAATATAAATAGCTTGTATCCACACTGCTTCTCCAGCACCTCTGGCAGGTACTTCAACACCAGTGTGTCCACATCATGGCTCTGGCTTTCTCTCTGAGGCTTGGGATATAAGACGTAGGCATCATACAGCTTTCTGTCTGGAAAGAAAATGAAACAAGTTGGTGGAATGAACCTAGGCCATTTCCTCAGGTGAATGAGTAGACACTTCACTTGCTACCACGATGCCCTTTAGGTTTGGGTTCAGTAACTTCTGAGCATCCCTCTGACAGACTGGACACTGCCATGTCACTACATCTCATTCCTGCAGCTGACCTCTGACAGATGGGGGGAAGGGGCGTGGCCTCATCTCCACCCCTGGGGAGTAAAGCTGAGGCTGGACAGGTGGAATCATTCCTGAAATTCCTATTTCCATTCCAAGTCCTCTAGGCCTTCGTTCCTGCTGCCTGAGATAGAACTCAGCAGGTCCTGGGCAAGAAGCATGGTCCCAACTATACCACGAAAGATAGGTTGAATCACTCCAAAGTTAGATCCAACAGCAAATTCACCATGGAGAAAATGAGCTACTGAGTATACTCTGTGGTACTGAGCACCCAACCCAACATCACACACCCCCATGACAAGACTGAGCACATATTTACAATGCAGCGATGAACAAGCCACACCAATTAATTGTTCACCGACACGAAAGTAAAACAGCTTAAGGCACCACAAGATGACAACAACTAAATGAACATAATCAACAGAAAGAAGGGCAATTCCCTCTCATCCCTCTAATCACCAAACCAATTCACAAAGGATGTGCACATCTCTTAGATCTGTCAGGCTGGGAAGGGTTCAGAAAAAAAGTGAGAGTCTGAGTGCAGGGTAAACAGGTGTGAGAGGGAACAGCTGAACACAGCTCCAGGCTGCTTGGAAATTCAAAGCCAGCCTAATGCGTACCGAAAAGACATCTGACCTATTCCTTTTCCCTTTTTCATGGGAGGTTATTAGGTTAAAAAGAACACTTAGAGAAAGGAGTTGTTCTAACATTGGCAAATGAAGTTGACACGTTTGTATTCTTCCAGTTTTTGCCATCTTCGCTCTGGTTAAAATGTATACAGAGCCTGTATCTATGCTGCCTTTTCTATTTTATTAGTTCTTAAACCAACCACTGCTGGCCTTCAGGTCTCTTCTTGGGCATTCCATGAATAATGGTAATTCATGCAAACTCATGTATATACATGTTTACATGCATGCTCATGCAGTTGTGCAAACAAGCACATATAAATCCATGCACCATTATATGCACACATGCACATGCAATCGTGCACATGCTTACACACTCTTTCTGCCTCTTCACATCTTTTGTTTTGTTTTGTTTTGTTTTTTGTTGTTGTTGTTTTTGGTCCAGTCACGGGGCCTGAACTCTGGGCCTGGGCGCTGTCTCTCAGCTCTTCAGCTCAAGGCTAGCGCTCTACCACTTGAGCCATAGCACCACTTCCGGCTTTTTTTTTCCTGCTTCGGTGGTGCTGAGGAATCGAACCCAGGGCCTCATGCATGAAAGGCAAGTGCTCTACCACTGAGCCACCTTCCCAGCCCCCTCCTCACATCTTGTCATGAAAGAGAGGTCAGGACTTAGCCTTCCTGCTCTACTTTCAATATGGCCCCTGTAGAGAGAAGTCTCAGTCAGTTCATGGCAAATATCTGAATGAAGAGTCATCTGACAGAGACTCTTCAAAGAGGCTGCATCCACACTGGGACAGGGAGTTTCTAAATCATGGGAAGATTCGGCTTTTTGGTGAGTGGGATTGTAGGGCATATATTAAAGGAACGATTGCTTTGGGTGTAGAGTTGGCCAAAACCCTAACAATTACAACCTCTGTGAAATCACCAAGTCTGAAATCACCAAACTGGACCACCAATTCAAAAAAAAAACAAATGAATGCATTCCTATCTACAATTCAATGTCTCACATTTGAGTTTCCAAAGCTGGAAGGTTTTTAAAGAAAGAAAAAAAATGGAGGTGGGGGGGTGGGCAGAGGGAAAGAGAGAGATATCAGAAAGTTCTCACATTTTCTACCTTTTTAGAAATAATTAAGTTTTCCCATGGAAAATGTTGGTATTGTTTATCCTTTTGTCTCTGAGTGAGTGTCTGTTGGGCTGGTGTTTTGTCCACCCTGGATGGAGGTCTGTCCATCTCCAGATGAGGTGTCCCCTGGTCTTTAAACTATAGCCAACATCAGGCTTTCCTACTCCTCTCTCCTATCTGTAGCCGATGCATCTCTTCTCTCACTCTATTGCTTTTCTTCCACGGGCTCTGACTAAAAACAAACCACACACTTTTGCTCAAGTGTTCTCTCCTTTGGATGCTTAGGTTCCATATTCTCTTTTCCTAAACCAGACAAGTTTCTAAGACAAAGGTTCTCCTCATGCCTATAATCCTAGCTACTCAGGAGACTGAAATCTGAGGATCCCAGTTTGAAGCCAGCCCAGTATGAAGCCAGCCAAGCAGAAAGGTCTGTGGGCTGGAAATGGAGCTGTAGTTTAAGTGTTAGAGCAGAAACCTTTAGCACAAAAGCTCAGGGATAGCACCCAGGCCCAGTGTTCAAACCCTTGGCTGGAAAATATATATATATATAGAAGAGTTGGGGCAAAAAATTTTGCATCTTCCAAAATAACTCTAAATAGAAAAAATGTCTCAATACCTTGGTCATTTTTTCCTGACTAAGCTTTTCCGTTTTGTTTTGTTCCTCACTATGCTGGGGACTAAACCCAGCTAGGCATGTACTCAAGCACTGAGCTATATTACCAGCCTTCTGCCTAGGCTTTTGCATGAAAATATAGCTTCTTCTGTCTTCTTCCCAAAATGCAAGGGTTGTCATCATTTTCAAATGATGAATTTGTAATTCACTGACCAACACAGCAAAAAATTTTGCTGTAAGCCCGGTGCTGGTGGCTCACACCTATCTACTCAGGAGGCTATCTGAGGATCGCAGTTCAAAGCCAGCCTGGCAGGAAAGTCCATGAGACTCTTATCTCCAATAAACCACTCAGAAAACCAGAAGTGGCACTGTGGCTCAAGTGGTAGAGCACTAGCCTTGAGTTGAAGAGCTGAGGGACAGCGCCCAGGCCCAGAGTTCAAGAAAAAAAAAAAAAAAAGATGTTGCTGGAGCCATTTGGCTTTTTTGCTTCTGCTCCCTAATTTTATTCATTTTTTTCCCTCTTTTGTTGGTCGTGGGGCTTGAACTCTGGGCCTGGATGCTGTCTCTGCGCTCTTCAGTTCAAGGCCAGCGCTCTACCTCTTGAGCCACAGCACCACTTCTGGTTTTCTTGTGGTTTATTGGAGATCAGAGTCTCATAGACTCTGGGCTGGCTTTGAGCCGCGATCCTCAGATCTCAGCCTCCTGAGTAGCTAGGATTACAGGCATGAGCCACCAGTGCCCAGCTTTAATTTTATTCATTTTATTTTAGTTTGTTTATCTGTTGTGCTGATACTAGGTCTCATGCTCTCAGCTTTTTTGCTCATTGTTGGCCCTCTACCACTTGAACCATGCTTTCATCTTTTTTGCTGGTTAATTAGAGATAGAGGCTCATGGCCTCTTCCTTCTAGACTAGCTTTGAACCACAGTTTTCCAGTTCTCAGCTTCCTAAGTGTCTGTGATTACAGGCATGAGCTACCGGCCCCCAGCCAGCCCTTTGACTTTGAAGAGTCAGGTTCAGCAATGGCGCCAAGCCCTCTCGGTTTTGTCTCCCCCAATCACAACTGTGAAGGACACAGGTGAATTTTCAATGTTTAAGAAGGCAGGTGAACCCAACAAAGATAGAATAATTTCTCCAAAGCACACAGCTTTAATCTGAATCTGAGCTCACCGTCATCTATGATGAGGCCAAAACAAAACCTGGAAGCAGGAAACTTCAAAAAGCTCACTCCTGTTTAGCACTGTGCAACTCTCCCTGACTACATTCTCTATCCATGGCCTCCTGGACAATACTTCTGGTCCTACATGTCTTTCAGACTTTGCCACATCCTCACAAAGAGACCGCATGTGCTTATGTCTAGTCCTTTGACATCAGGTAGGCGTATGTAACTGAATGTAGAACCATATACTGGAATTGACAGTAGAAATCCAGCTATAGATAACACAAGAAAACATGGCTTTGCTTTGACTCTCTGACTCTTGGAACCCTCACCCTGAAGAGCTAGGTGCTTATGTGAGAAAGCCCAAAGTAGGCCACCTGGATTGACTGTTAGAAGAGGCTCCTGGGAAGAAAGGTTAGGTTAATAGGCAAAGGCAACTTCCCGTGGTCCAGCTGAAGCCTTGGACCTGAAAGGGACCCACCGTGCTTGTCCACATTATTAGCCCAAAGATTTCCTACGTATAATGGATGATTGTTTTAAACCAGGAGGTGCTTCCTACCAGTTACTAGAATAGCAGCAAGGGAGGTAACAGAGCAGTAAATGGTGATGGGTTAGATACTTCCCAATGACCTTTTCCATTAAGAAATTTTCAGAAATTTCAACTCACTACACAGTGTTCTGAGGAAACTGGGCCATGCTAGCCACCTCTCACACTGCCCACTCTCTAGAAAGGGGAGGTGACAGTACAGCTTCCTCATGACCAAGCTCTTCCATTTTCAAGGAGATTCAACTCTGCCTGTGATGTTAAAACTCTCTATCTTCCCTTGTTAGCATATATAGATGAACGCATTCATGTTATATATTTTATGAAAAACACACAAAATACATTTGTGTAAACTAATATTATGTAAATGAATACTTTTGGCAGTCTGAAAGATTGTCAAAAGATTATTTGATTCTCCATTTTCTTTCAATGTACTATTGCTACATTTCAGACTTGATCAACTCAGAGCTGTAGAAAAATCTGAAAGGTTCAATTTGACCTTTATGTAAGTACCTTAAACTAAATTTCATGAGAGTGGGTGTGTTTATCCCGACATGCATAGAAGACTCTAGAAAACAAGCCACATAAAACATACCATCATAGGTACCATGAGAATATTATTGTGGACAAGGTTCCTTACAATAAACCCTTTTAAATCAGGACTCTTTAACATATCTTTTGGAAATAAGTCGCAGAAAAATCGAGAAGTTCTCATAAGCAATTGAAAGATTCTGGAGGACCAGCATATAATGAACCACCTTTGCTTTGACTTTGAAAGCAAATTCGCCTTTAACAACTAAGAGGTATCATTAGCTCTGCTGAACCCTGACTTATTGTACCATTCTCCATGTGTTTCCCTTTGTGTCTATTTCGTTTTGTCAAGCTACTTTGAGTAAGAAGAGACACACATTTGCGTAGATGTGTGTACAGATCCTGCCGTTCTGGCTCACACAGGCACACCTGATGGATGAATTCAGAAAAATCCCTATGACTTGAAGAAACAGAACACCCTGTATTCCACCAGACTCATACTAAACCACAAGTTACATTCACCTCATAAGGGTGACTAACCTCCTCTGAGCAAGTGATTTATCCCAAGGACATGTCTTCTCTGTATTCCTCTTTTCACTGACCATTTAGTACGCTGTGTTCCCAAAGAAATCAGCAAGTTTCCTCAGAAGATATAAACTGAGAATTACCTCAGAGTCTCTTCGCTGGCTCATGATTAAAGCCAACACTCAGAGGGCTACTTACTGCAGGGTGGTTCTTGTGGACTGAGGGTTAGAAACCTTCATCACCAGCAAGACATACACTTCATGAAATTTAAAGGGGGAAAATGCAAAAACAACAACAACAGCAACAAAAAGAACAGGAAACAAGCCTGCCAGGTCTTCTGATGAGATCCTCAGGCCAGCCAGTACATGTCTGACAGAAGCTGTACTGTGGCTGGCCTCATCAGTGGGCAGAGCTCCCTGAATCTTATCTGCTGGGTGAGTCACTACTCCCCTTCCCACTGCTAACCTCAACCTCACTGATAGGCAGCTTCATCAGGGATTCTGCATGGCCTTAATCACAATTCTGGGAGTCCCAGTGAGTCAGTGGGACAAATACCAAGGGGCCAGAGCAGCCTAAGCTTCCAGAAAGAGCCTATAAAGCAATACAGTCCCCTGTTTGTCAGGAAACAGAATGCAATCAAACCCCTCATATCTATGTCAGAAGAAATCAGCAGTGGGGAGTAATCATTTTGTCAGAGGCAGCCGGGGCAGCTGGGATGTCACAGAGGTCTAGGAAGGGCGGCCTCTGCCATGGCCACGGCCAGAACCAGAAATGCACACACCTCACCTAACCATCTACAGTGCTAATGAGTATGTCAGGGTGGGGGGCACCTGCATTTTGTCAGCCCCGCGGCTTTCATGGATTTCTATGTTGCTCAAGGCTTGCCAATTTGGGAGTTGGGGGGAGGGGCTGGGCATGAGGGTTGTGCTGGGGATGAAAGCCATAGCTTTGCACATGATAACCACAAAGACTCCAGTCTAATTTCTGTGTGTGTGTGTGTGTGTGTGTGTGTGTGTGTGTGTGTGTGTGTGTGTGTGTGTGTGTGTGTGTGTGAGCGTGCGTGCTTATCTGCTTGCCTTCCTGCCTGCCAGTTCTGGGGCTTCAGCTCAGGGCCTGGGTGTCATCTCTGAGCTTTTTCATGCAAGACTCTGTACCACTGAGCCACAGCTCTATTTCCAGCTCTTTTTTTCTTTTTTCTTTTTTAAAATTTGTCATGGGACTTGAACTCAGGGCTTGAGCACGGTCCCTAAGCTTTTGCGCTAAAGGCTAATGTTCTACTACTTGGAGCCATAGCTCTACTTCCAGTTTTCTTATTGGTTAGTTGGAGGTAAGAGTCTCACAGACTTTCCTGCCTGGACTGGCATTGAATCGTGATCCTCATATCCCAGCCTACTGTGTAGCTAAGATTACAGGCATGAGCTACCAGCACCTGACCATTTCCAGAATTTTGGGTGGTTAGCTGGAAATGAGTCTCACAGACTTTCTTGCCAAGCTAGCTTCAAACCATAATGCATAGTACTCAGCTTCCTGGGAGCTAAGATTACAGGTATGAACTACTGATGCCTAACATTAATTTTGATTTCTATACTAAATTTGGGATACATTTCAAGATAGAGCACCTGTTTTATCAAATGTGGGCAATAATTGGTGCTATGATCCTCATAGGCAAGCAGGAGTGAAGAACGCACTTCTGTGTTCTAGCAACTCTGAAAGGAAGCTTTGGTAGCAGTTCCTCCTCTCTCTGGTCAGCAAGTCTCTACCTAAGATGGTAAACATTTGCTCCTCTCCACATTGATCAACTGTGTAAAAACTTTTTTGGACTCTTCCTCAAAGTTTTCAGGCAAATGGAGGATGTTAAAACAGATATATTTCTCCTTTTTGCAGCCTTTAGGACATCAAGTCCATTCTGAGATCCAAAATGAAAATCACCATCACAATAGTGATCAATGTTTATCCCTTACAGCGTTTCTGTATCAAATAGCGCTGGCACAACACAGGCACCACTAAGGCCCCAGAGCATGCTGGCCAGGGCTTGTTTTCCCCTCCAGACTAGCAATGGAGCCCCTGTACCACAGGTTCCTCTTTCTTAGCTTCAGCTCAGCGACTCCTTCAGCACCATGTGAAGGAAATTTGGTCATTGTTCCTTCCATCTTTCCCTCCTTTCCCTCCTTTCTTTCCTTCTTTCTTCCTTCCTTCTCTCCTTCCCTCCTTCCCATCTTTCCCTCTCTTCCCTCCATCCCTCATTGTTTCCTTCTTTTCTTCCTTTATTCCTTCCTTCTCTCCCTCCCATCATTCCCTTCTCTCCCCCCTCCCCTCTATTTTCTGTTCCTTTTTTTCTTCCCTCCCTCCGTTCTCTCCCTTCCATTCTTCCTTCTTCCTTCTTATAGTTAGGAAATAGAAGGAAATTATCTGTCTCTCTAATTTCACACAGAGTGCATGGAGAACTCAAAATTCAAGTTCAGACGCTTCTTTCTCCATCTGTGATATCTGAACACTTTAAGTCCCTCTGGGTACAAAACCACGTAGTCCTTGTTCTCTGCCCTATCTCTGAAAACATGCCATGGTAGACAGCACTTACTGTAAGCACCAAAGAATGGGAGACCTTCTCACACAGCTGCAGTGGGCCCAGGAGGAGACTTCTCCTGCTGCTTCACTACTGTTTCCCCAGAACCACCAGCCTGTATGCTGTATTTGACAAAGATGCTGATCATGGACAAAATCATTTCTTTGCAGCCTAAGGAAGTGCCAGAAAGATCCTCACAGCCAAAATTGCCAATAAACATGACAGCCCTGCTTAGCAAACATGACAAAGTACATTTCAAATGGCCATACAGCTTAGCAGATGCCAATTTTGTGAAACTTACTCACCTTCGATGGCCCCCGGAGAATAGAAAGCACTTCGATACCAAAGTACCAGGTCAATCTTAAAATTGTTGTAGATCAGTAGAACAGATACAACCAAAATTGCCAAGGTGACTAGCCCTCCAATCAAGTAGGCTTGAAAATTTGGAGCTATAAATGACAGAGGGGAAAAAAAATCTCAGTAACATCAAAAGGTCTATTAGATCCCTTAGGTATACAAAACACATTAGAAACATTAGATTAAAATATTTTAGTCCTCAAGGGGAATACTGTCTCAACATTTCTTGATAGTTCCATAATAGATACAGGCTTGAATCAAGTGGGTTCTTGGGATCTTGGGAGAAGAGAAGAGTTCTGCAGGGCGCTGGTTACAGATGGTGGACACTAGAGGACTCCCATTGTACATGAGCTGATTTCAAAGCCGCATGTCCAGAAACCACGTGGTGAGCAGGAGGCTCTCCAGAAGAGGATCTGGCTCTTGATTTTAGTCCTGTTAGGCTGCTTTCAAGTCCCTCAGGTCTGAACAATGTAAGTCTCCTCTCTAGAAGGCACCACCAACTCTCTCCTTAGAAGCCATCTCTCCAGCTCCATGAGGTGGCTATTGAGTCAGTCCCTCACCAGAACTCTTAGGTCATCAGTGTCAAGGCCGGGTGCCTAGTTGAGAGTCATTCCCAGAAGAGGTGCACAGGGCCAGCTTTGCGAGGGAGCATGCTGCAGGACAATCGTGAGGGCGGAGGTGGGCAGGAGATGACTAGAACAAAACCAGTTCCTCTGGATTTCTGAGTCCCCAGCCACCTCTCCCACATACCCAGAAGAGGAACCAAGCGGCTCTCTAGCCTTGCCACAGCTCAAATCTGTGCTACCCAAGAAGGAGTCTCTAGGAAAGAAGGAATGGAAAAGGGAACAGGGAAAGGGAAGAGAAAGCCTCTTCTTTTCTAGATTCCATCTCACCAGCCACTTCTTTCCTGTACCCTTCCTGGCCCTCCCAACTGGACTTGAAGGTGGGATAGGGGAGGAGGTAGAAGAAGAAGAGAAAAGAAGAAAAGGTGAGAAGTGTTTTTTTCTGAAGTCTCAGAGTACTTTCATTTTTTAATATATCCTCTTAGGAGCTTATTGCTATCTGTCTCAGCCCACATTGTAAATATCTTGAGGCTCAAGACTTCCTGTGTATTATTGCTTGTCTTAGATATACAGCCTGATTGAGTCCAACAATGGGAAATTTGCTTGATACCCCACCTGAGAGAGAAAGAGAGGAGATAGAGACAGAGAGAGAATAGATATCTGATAGATAATAGACAGATAGATGACAGACTTGTTTGTATATTTTATATAATACTCATCTCCATATAAGGATATCCATAATTATAGACAAATACATCGGGTAAGGTCCAGTGCAGCCTGATGAAACAGCTGCGCACCCTGGTACCCAGTCCTGTCCTGATCTCTCCCAACAACCTCTGGCTTCTAACCATGAGAGGGAGTCTCCCTTACTTCCATCTTTTATTTCTCTTTGACAGTGTTATGGGAGTGATAACACCACCTCTTCCTTTTGGAATAGTAGTTGTGTCTGGGGAAACGTGTGTGTATATTTCAGAGATTTTTTAGTATTGCAAATAGCCAAGCCAGGAAGACCATGTCCACAATATTTATGGGATTCAAAGAGCCCCTGGCAAATAGACAGGAGTGATGCTCTGAAATTCCGGAGTTCATCATTTATTATGTTGAGGAGTAGTGATACCATCTGCCCTGTTTCATTAGAATTGGAACATTAATGAATAAGGTGAAAGGAAGTAGATACTTTGAAATAGAAATAAGAATACCCCTATCCAAAATGCTATTTACCATTTGAGATCATGTGGCTACCAGCAGCCTTCACCTGAGATGACAGACAAGTGACCAAAAGAAATTACAGAAGCACACAGCCAATATAAACAACTTTCTAGTCAACCAGCTTCAAACAAACCAAGTATGATTCAAACCTAGAGGTGTCTTCAAGAAAAATGAGGAAGTCACATGGAGAAGTGGCCAGCCAAGTATACCAGCAGTAAGCTTGGGTTTAAGAGGGTGTTATTGGGGTGCGGGGGGAGCGTAATTGTGGAAGTGAGAGGGGATGGTAGGGGAAAAACAAAGGAGGAGGCAACCATGCTTGATAAGAAATGTACTCATTACCTTGCTCATGTAACTGTAACCCTTCTGTACAGTATTTTTACAATAAAAAAACTTATTTTTTTTAAAAAAGTGGGTGCTTAATGCAAATAAAACAATGTGCACTGTGCAAGGAGTGTTGGTAGGAACCAAGATGAGTTTAGCAAGAAAGAGCTTCTTAATCAGCTTAAAAAAGGGTAAATAATCCCTCTTCTTTCCACATGAAAGACAGGTGTCAACAGATAACATTAGTTCCTCTGAGGCCCAGATTGGCCTGAAAATTCTTCTGAACACAGCATTTTCAGCTAGTCAATACTCAGAGATCAGAAATCTCCATTAGTCAGCTTTGGGATAGGTTACCAGATAAAGTTCTCAAAGTTACAGATTGAGGCAGATTCAAATGATAACCACTTCAGATTCCGTGGAATCTCCAAAGTGACCTACAAATAGTTTTCCCTCTTTCTTCTCTGGTGGCTCTGTGTCTAATGTAGCTGGCCTAAGGCAAACTACATGTCTACTAGAAGACAGGGAAGTGCCAAAGTGTAGGAGACACCTGCAGGTTCTTTGCTGTTCGATGGATGAAAAATCATTCTGTCCTTGCTGTCCACAGCAAACTATGAGGCCCACAGAAGGCCATTCCTCATTTCTGATCTGACTCTGTTCTGCACGGAACATAGGAGACAGGCAATGAATGGAAGAGGTAGACTGGGGAGGCCCTGAGTTCCAAGCCAGGTGTGTCAATTTCATCCCAGGCAAAAGAGGTGACACTGATGCCCATGCAGAAGACTGGCAGAATGACAGCTATCCTTAGAGATACAAATACAATCACCATTACCAGAAGATATATAGTATATAGTAATACATGTACCATATATTTATAGTATCTTGGCCATAGTCAGGAAATGCAAAGAGATGAAAAAATGCAAGTTTTTAAGACTCACTAAATATGAGTCCTAAAATTATCTTTGCCAAATTATCTCAAATTATCTCACTTGATTCCCTCATATACTATTGGGGACAGGGCATAAATTGGGGAATAATAATATGGCATTATAGGAAAGCTAATGACAGACTCTCATTTGGTCATTCTATTCTTGGTTATATAGCATAAAGAGATACTTTGACATGCTACCAGGAGACATATACAAAGGAATTTTTATACATTATTTGTTAATAGTCCCAACCTGGAAGCCATTCAAATGATCATGTAACTATTGTAGAATGAATAAAGAGTGACCCAGTTGTTCAGTGGATTAACAGTCCTCCATGTAAAATGAATGGACCACAGTTACACACTACAACATCTGTGCACCAACACACCCCAGAACAGCAAAGAGAAGAGGTACAGCATAGAAAAAAAATCATATCATCTAAGTCTCTCAAATCCCCAAAAAGGGCAATACTTTATTGCAATTTTAGGGCTAAAAGAATGGAAAGGCAAAGAAATGGCTTTCCTGGAAGTTAGAAGGAGTTATCTAAATAAGAGAGAGGTATTAAATCAGTAAGAATACATGGAGGTCTCTTTAGATTTGATAATGCTTATTTTTTCACCTAGGTGGTGGTTTTATATGCATTTGATATATGGTAATTTTATGTGCTATATATGTCTATTGTTCTTCCCCTATGTATGCGACATTGCACAATTAAAAAATAGAAAGAAAATCCAACTCATTCCTAACAACTGTCCTCTAGGGAAGGTATTATCAAAATCCCACTACACAGATAAGGAAACCTGGGCACAGAGTTGTTGAAAATCAGTTCTGTGGCTACACAGCTAAAAATTTTAAAGCAAGTTATCTGAACCTGATAACTGAACCTTAAAGATCTGAGTTGAAAATGCTCCACCATTTTAGTGGAATGGAGAGGAGTGGACAGATGAGACAGGCAGGTCCTGTAGAGGAAGACCATAGAACTCAGCAGTTCATTGGGCATTGTCATAAAAGAAGACAGGGAAGGGATCAACAAGACCCCAGATCTTGAGTCTGAATTACCTGGAAGACACGGAGGTACCATTAGCAAAGAGAAAAACTGAAAGAGAACCATGATGTTTGAGAGGACCAACTTTCTAACCTGAGCTGATATTCCTCCACCCAACCCACACGAGGCAAGACAGAGCTGCCATGTACAGAGAGTACAGATTTGGAATTTGTTTCTCTCTACCTGTACTGAAATGATAGGTGAAGCCACAGAGGAAAGGAGGTCAACAGAGATGACAATGTAGAAAGAATCCCAAAAGGTGCCACCAAAGGATGAGTGCACATGAGCAACTAGGGGAAAGTAGTGCAGTGAAACTGAAAGCCAGTGAACAGAGGAAAAACAGGCAAAGGAAAAGGATGAGCCTGAGACTCCTCCCACCTGATATGGCCCACAGTGTCCACAGAGCCTGGAATGAACGTAACTAACAGGTGCTGTGTGCTCATGCTCAGTTGGCGCAGCTGGGATATGGCATGAACTTAGCCTCCAAGTCCCAGAAGAGAGGGAGAAAACGAGTGCACAGTAAACTACAAGCTGGTGTGGACATGTCACTATTTCTAGCTACTCTGAGAGAGAGATGGCCACTCACAAGTCCTGATACCAGCCGAAGGAAAAGTATGTCTGCTAACTCACACATAACCCACTACACTTGATATTAGGTTCTGGAGAAGTATACCTACATGGTGATTCATGCCTTCTCTCTTGTATATAGCTAACCTCTCTCTCTTTTCATATATCCCCCCACACACAGACACACACAGAATAATAGAACCAAGATTGCCTTGGTAAACCACATAACTATCTCCAAGGCATTTCATGCAGTCCCCTGGTATGATGCAGAATTTAAAGGGATTCACAAGGTTATGATTTCACCTTCCATTCTCCAATCTGTCTTATTACTTCCAATTAATAATCAAAATGCTCTGTACAAATCTGGGTGCTCATGCCCATAATCCTAGCTACTCAGGAAGCTGAACTATGAGGATCACCATTCAAAGCTAACCAGAGCAGGAAAGTCTATAAGACTCTTATCTCCTCCAATGAGCAAAAATCCAGGAATTAGAACTGTGGCTCAAGTGTTGAGTGCCAGCACTGAGTGACACAACTAAGGGACAATGCCCAGGCCCTGAGTTCAAGCCCCAGTACTGACACAAAGGAAATGTTCTGTATAGTGTTAGGTGTAATTTATGTACACACTTGGAGCTGGACCACCTCCTGCTCAAATATCAGAATTAAGAGATATTTTTGCAAAGTCACATGGCAAAATTACACATAAGCATTTCATTGTATGTCAAATTACTGTATAATAAACTAGAAGATAAAAGTCATAAGTGAATAGTTATCAAAGTTGAGCAATCCAGCCTGACATAATAAACTGCACTCTAAGGTGCATGTCTAGCACTGTTTCCTTCTTAGCGATCACCACTGGGTTCTGTATTTAATATGATCATCTTGCCCCACGCCAAGCGTGTGACATCCCATCTCTCTTATGTGCCTTTCCTTGCTATCACTTTATTCCCTCTATAAAGTATTTGAAACATAAGGCATTAATTACCTGGCAGCCTTAATACTATGTATGCGACAGATACTCCAGCATGACACATGAAAGGTATGCCATAATCTTCCATTTTCACTTCCAGGAAGGTTATGTTTACTGTGTAAAAATTGTGGTCTGGAAAAGAAACATTGGTTCTGTAAAAAAAACAAAAACAAAAAAACAAAGGGGGGGCAATCATTAATATGCAAATCTTATTTACCCAAACTTCATAATCATCATTCTAAATGCTCTGTCCTGGAGAACATTTTGGACCATCCTTTTTACCCTATGAATGCCTCATCCAGTGGCACAAATAAGTGTTTACATTATGTATTATGTAGATACAGATTTGCGTTTTCTTCTGGATAATTGAATGAAGAGTGACTGTGTGTGTAGGGCGGGGCGGGGGGAGGGAGGGGGGAAAGCTTTGCCCAGATTTCCTTGCCAGGGTCTTTCTGCTCTCAAGTTACTAGTAACTGTGACCTTTCTCTCTCATCTTAGGCTAGTTTTGCTGTTTAAGCCTTGAAGGTTTATGGTTGTTTATATGACTAAATGGGGCAGCCAAGACTTGAGTAGCAATTGAGAGAAGTAGATACCCTTTATGTAAGGCATGCTTCACGTTTTGCCACATATCCAGAACTAAGTTGGGATCATTAATAACATGCATATCTCACACTTCCCTAAAGCAAGGGCACACAAGGATCTTCGAAGGACAAAGCTAAGAGTAGTAACAAGAAGGCAGAGGGTAATAGCAGCAATTTTATACAGGATGGGAAACTTTAAAATGTTTTTTTTATTTTTTTATTGCAAAGATATTGTACAGAAGGGTTACAGTTACTTGAGCAAGGTAATGAGTCCATTTCCTATCCAGTACTGTTACCTCCTCCTTTGTGTTTTCCCTACTATCTCTTCCCTCCCCACCCCTCAACGTCTCCCTCCCTCCTTCCCCCCTCCCCCCCGACTTTTGCTGAGTTTAGAGAAACACCTACTCAACTCCTTCTTGAACGCGCTTGGAGTCATTGTAGTAATCATCCACCAGGCTGTTGTTGAATTTCCAGCATCGCAGGTTCGTGTTCTCCTTCACATCTGTTATATTGCAGTCCACAATGAGGCGGGAACCTAGAGCAATCAAACTCAGAAACATTAAATGTGGAGTCTTGTGACTCCACACTACTTTCCAAAGTGGTTGAACAAGTTGACACTCCCACCAACAATGCAGTAGGGTTCCGTTCTGTCCACATCCCCTCCAGCATCTGTTGTTATTAGAGTTCTTGATTATAGCCATTCTAACTGGGGTGAGGTGGAATTTCAATGTTGTTTTGACTTGCATTTCTTTTATGGCTAGGGAGGTTGAGCATTTCTTTATGTGTCTATTGGCCATCCTTCTTTCCTCTTCAGAGAAGTTTCTCTGTAAGTCTTTAGCCCACTTATTTATTGGGCAGTTGTTTCTTTGAGATTTGTTGTTGGGAGATTTAATTTTTTGAGTTCTAAATATATTTTAGATATGAGACCCTTGTCTGTTGTATGGTTAGTGAAGATCTTCTTCCAATCCATGGGCTTTCTATTGATCTTGCTAGCTATGTCCTTTGCCATACAGAAGCTCTGAAATTTCATGCAATCCCTTTTGTCCAGTCTTTCTTTGATTTGTTGTGTTTCTGGGTCTCTATTAAGAAAATTTCAGGCCAGGCACCGGTGGCTCATGCCTGTAATCCTAGCTACTCAAGAGGCTGACATCTGAGGATCGCAGTTCAAAGCTAGCCCAGGCAGGAAAGTCCATGACTCTTTTTTTTTTTTTTGGTCCAGTTGTGGGGCCTGAACTCTGGGCTTGGGCGCTGTCCCTCAGCTCATCAGCTCAAGGCGAGTTGTTCTACCACTTGAGCCACAGCGCCACTTCAGGCTTTTTTCTTTTTGCTTATGTGGTGTTGAGGAATCGAACCCAGGACCTCATGCATGCAAGGCAACCGCTATACCACTGAACCACCTTCCCAGCCCCATGAGACTCTTATCTCCAATGAAAACCACTAGAAAACAGGAAGTAGCACTGTGGCTCAAGCAGTGGAGCATTTGCCTTGAGCTGAAGAGTGCAGGGACAGCACCCAAGCCCAGAGTTCAAGCCCCAAGACCGACAAAAAAAATAAAATTAAATTAAAAAAAAAAAAAAAGAAAATTTCAGCCTGTGCCAAGGAAACCTAGGGTTTCTCCTATTCCATCCTGTAATGTTTTCAGGGTGTCTGCTTTGACTCCAAGGTCTTTGATCCATTTGGAGTTGATTCTGGTTCAGGGTGATATATAAGGATCTAGCTTTAGTTTTCTACAGGTGATTAACCAATTTTTCCAGCACCATTTACGGAAGAGGCTATTTGTTTTTTCTGCTCTAAAGACTCCACATAGAGCTCTCCTATTACCCAGCAATCCCACTTTTTGGGCATTTACCCAAATGATCACAAACAAGACCATACTAAAGCTACCAGCACAACTATGTTTCTTGCAGCATTATTTACCATAGGTAAGATATGGAACCAACCCAGATGTCCCTCAGTAGATGAATGGATCAAGAAAATGTGGTATATATACACAATGGAATTCTATGCCTCCATCAGAAAGAATGGCATTGCCCCATTTGTTAGGAAATGGAAAGACTTGGAAAAAATTACATTAAGTGAAGTAAGCCAGGCCCAAAGAAACATAGGTCCCATGGTTTCCCTTATTTGCAATAACTAGTATATGTCTGAGACAAGCAGAAAAGCTCAGATAAGATGATATTAAGTGAAATGAACCCCAAGATAAGGACACAAATGGTTTTTTCTTCCTTGCTATTGCTTATAACGTATTTATAAGGAACCATGGGATTTTTTTGTTGCTTTGTATGTCCCTGCCCCATGGTATAATCCCTGTTTTCACTGTATTTGATGTTGGTATAATTTGGGGAGGGGAAGGGAAAAAACAAAATGTTTAAATTGGGATAAGATTGACCCACTGCAACAATGAGATGTACAAGACACTATGCTGAAAAACAAACTTTACAATTTAGGTGGGGGTAGGGGGGTTGGGGAATGTAGTTTAGGAGGTGGGGGGATGGGATGGTAGGGGAAAAACAAAGGAGGAGGCAACAATGCTGGATAAGTAAGTGAAGTAAGCCAGGCCCAAAGAAACATAGGTCCCATGGTTTCCTTTATTTGCAATAACTAGCATATGTGTGAGTCAAGCAGAAAAGGTCAGATAAGTTGATGTTAGGGAAATGAACCCTAAGATATGTATTCAAATGTTTTTTTTCTTTCATGCGATTGTTTCTAACACATTTATAAGATGATTTCTTTGTTGCTTTGTATGTCCCTCCCCCACAGTATAACCCCTGCTTTCACTGTATATGATGTTGGTATAATTTGTGGAGGGGAAGGGAAAAAACAAATTGCTTAACTAAGGATACAGGTGGACCCATCGCAACAGTGAGAGGTACAAGTCATTATGTCGAAAAGGAACTTTACAACTTTGGTGGGGGAGGGGGAGGATTGGTGGGGGGGGATGGGAAGGGATGGGAAGGGGAAACAAAGGAGGAGGCTACAATGCTTGATAAGAAATGTACTCATTATCTTGCCCATGTAACTGTAACCCCTCTGTACAGTATTTTCACAATAAAAAAAGAAAAAAAGGAAATGTACTCATTACCTTGTTCATGTAACTGTAACCACTCTGTACAGTATTTTCACAATAAAAAACTTATTTTAAAAAAAGACACATTAAATGAAATTCTACCCATTTTTAATGGTTCAAATTGGTTGACAACTGGTAAACAAATGCATCTTGCTGTCGAGTCCTAAATATCTTTGTTTACCAGAAATACTTCTTGGGCCAATTTTAATCGAGTGTGTGTGTGTGTGTGTGTGTGTGTGTGTGTGTGTGTGTGTGTGTGTGGCCAATTTTAATCGTGTGTGTGTGTGTGTGTGTGTGGCCAATTTTAATCGTGTGTGTGTGTGTGTGTGTGTGTGTGTGGCCAATTTTAATCGTGTGTGTGTGTGTGTGTGTGTGTGTGTGTGTGTGTGTGTGTGTGTTCAACAGTACTGTGACTTGAATTCAGAGCCTCATGCTCTTGATTGGATTTTTTGCTGAAAGCTACAGCTCTATCACTTGAGCCATACCTCTACTTCAGTTTTTTGCTGATGAACCAGCGACAAGAGCCTTTCATACCTGTCCACCTGGGCTGACTTTGAACCTCTATCTTCAGACTTCAGTCTCTTGAGTAGCTACAATGATAGGTTTGAGCTACCAGTATATGTGTATCCTCTTGGATTTCTATTTCCTCAATACAATAGAAACAGTTGTCATTTGTATTACCTAGTACTTCTGAAACTTTCAGATTTATATTTTGAAATACTATTATTTGGTACATAAAAATTTTATGTATGAGAGAGACTGGAAATAAAGTTTAGTGCTGGGATACTTGCACAGCATATACAAGGCTCTGAGTCCCCAGTATTGCAAAAACAAATTATAATAAAGTATTGTAACAAAGCAATCACATAAAGTGATCCGATTGTCATTTAATACATTTTGGCCATAAAAGATTAATATCAGACTAAATACTGATCAAGATTCATTGTATTCATATATGCTTTTTTTGAATGGTAACTCCTTTGTACAACTACTTAAAGATGGAAATAAAATAAGTAAAAGAGAAAAAAAAGCTTATTAATAGATTGAAATCCCCTAGTCTGTTTTTTGTGGTATTTCAAGCAAGTGATAAACTACTTATGCAATTAGTTTTTAATAGGTATCTTTAACAAATGTATTGGTACTGAGACTTGAGTCCAGGCTCTTGAGCTGTTGCTTAGATTTGACTCAAGGCTGGCATGCTACCACTTGTGCCAGGCCTCCATTTCTTACTTTTTGCTGGCTTTGTCTATTTATGTGGTGCTGAAGAATCTACTGCTGAGCTACCTTCCCAGCCCCCATTTCTTACTTTTTGCTGGTTAATTGGAGATAAGAGTCTCTCAGATTTGTCTGCTCAGGCTAGCTTTGAACGTTGATCCTCAGATCTCAGCTTTCTGAGTAGCTACTGTGACAACACAAGCCATTAAAAAACATATATAAAATCATAGTGGTTTCTAATATATGATTTATCTGACCAGCTATGTTTTAATACAGTCTAAGAGTCTAATTTTTTTCCAGAAGGTCCTCAATATGTTAGGGGTTTTCACTCTATTTTTTATTTTACTTTAAGTTTAAAACAATAATAATTTGAAGTTAGACACTGGGGGCTCCCACTTGTAATCTTACCTACTCAGGAGACTGAGATCTAAGGATGGCAGTTCAAAGACAGTCCAGGCAAGAAAGCCCATGATACTGTTATCTCCAATTAACCACCCAAAAAGCCAGAAGTGGGGCTGTGGATCAAGTGGTAGAACACCAGGCTTGAGCAACTATGTTCACGGACATTGCCCAGCCTCTGAATTCAAGCCTTAAGTCTGGTACCAAAAAAAAAAAAAATTAAGCCCTCTTTTCCTTACTGTGTTCCCAAATGGAGGTTATGTTTTTAATCTTTTCCCAACTAAGTGAAGAAACATAACACAGTAATTTCCCCTGCTCCTTAAATGTATAGCCCATTATTACATAATATAACCCAGAATTCTGGACCAACATTATTGATTAGTAGTTTATTTCAGAATTGTTTTTACATTTCTATCACTATTGCTTTGATATTTATACTGATTATTGAGACCCACAGTGTTCATGGCCAGAACCTCATACCACAACCTGCTGTCATGGTTTTAATCTGATGGCTCTCAAGAGTATGTCTAGTGGCTGGGTGACGGGGGTGGGGCAGGGTGGGGAGGGAGCTATTCTTCATCTCTGAGATTCTGTATAGTCACTAGAAAACTTGTACCTCTCTGAGTTTGGCCCTGGTAATTTCAATGACTGTAATGGCTTTACTTACCAAGTTTCACTTCAATGGAATTGTTTTTTGGATAAATGATTTTAGGGATTCTTCCTCCATTTTCAATTCTTTCTGCTAAGAAATAAAACCCACATAACGTTCCATGAGCCCCAAATACAATATATCCAAAGTACTTCGATGTAATATAATGAAAGATAACATGTCACAGGCCTTCAATAAGACAAAATTGAGCTACCAAAAGAATTTACTTAAGCCATGATAGTATTTGATAATAATGTAAACTAATAACTTGCTCTAATGAACCTTCTTACTTTAACAATCCAAACACACATAAGCAAAGTTCTAGCTGAAGTTCTAGGGAGAGACAAATGATGACCCTAACTTACCATGATGTGTGGTTTCATTCCTCCCTCCTCCTACCTTGAAGTTCCACATTTGTTTTACATCCTTTCCTCTTCTGTTGTTCCCCAGTATCCCATGAGCACCTCTCCCTTCATGATCATCTCTCTGCCCCTCAGTCTTTCTCTACACTTCCTCTCTATCTGCTCACCAAAACTTATCAATCACCTGCTTTGTCCCACATCTTTTTTATATATTTGGGGTGAGAGATGGAAAAGTTGTAAGACAAAAGAAAACTAGGAAAAATGCAGAAATACATGTCCTGTGTAATGATAATATTTGTGAGTTCTACAAAGCAACCCAATTCAGTAAAACCCAAAAGAAGTTAATGCCAGCTAGTTAATGGACAACGAGCCCCTCGTTTACATTCATGTAAAACCTGGAAGTCATTCTAGGCAATAGCTTTTCATTCCTCACCATCACCAAGTCCAACAATGACTGTCTAATCTGTGTCTCTGGCTTCACTTCTAAGCCTTCTCATTCTTATCTCTGCTCTTTCCCTAGATAATCTCATCCACAATCACATCTTTGATTTTCATGTAAAGACCAATGACTTTCAAAATCTAAGCTCCTCTAGCCCTTCCTCTAGCCTGCAGACTCACATAGGCATGGCCTATTCTACAACTCCTTTTGGATGTCTCAAAAGCATGTCACTCAACCTCTTAGTTGATCTTCCCCTCCCAAAGCTATCTTGTTGCACTGACTAGCATCACCATGCAAACAATTGCATATACGCAAAGACCCTGACCCACCTTATTCTCCATTCCCTATATTCAAGTTAGCCCTCAGATCTGCGGGCTTTTGCCTCTGCAGATGCCTTGAGTACATCCAGAGCTTTCCCTCTTCATGTTACCCATGTCAGTATGATGTGGCACCTGCAATTCTGCCTAGCTTTTCACCTATCTTATGCCTGTACAGAACATTCCGTATGCAGCACCTACCTGCTGCTTCAGAAACAAAGACCAACCCACACTACTCTCCAATTCTCAACCCCTCTGAGTGCTCATCATTGTTCTTGAAATGTAATCCATAGTTCCCAGTTTGGATTTTAGGGTCCTACCTGATCCCAACCTGCCATGATTCCCAGCATCAGTGTCACTCCAACCCACCTTATCTGCATGACAGCATTAAATCTAATGTAACTTATCTTCTTCACTAAGAGGCTCTTAATGAAGTAAATTAAAATTAGAGGCTAACAAAACTCACTTAAATCACATAAGCCATTTGTGAGTGAGCAGGAAAGGGCTAGCATTCAGTGAGTTGCTGGATGTACATAATAAAAGGTGCATCCTGGATTAGCATCGGGTCTTTATCAGGGAAGCAGAGACCATGCATGCTGCACAGACACATCACTCAGGGCAACCACGCATCAAGAACTAGCTAGGTGAGGTTTTCTAGAAATTAGTGATAAACATGACGGTACAAGTCAAAGAAGTATTTAACTGTTCTTTCTTTCCCTCTAAATGAAAACAATAAAAAAAACAAGCTTCCCTCTGTCTAGTATGATAGCTCAAGTCTTTAATTTTAGCTACTCGAGAGGTGAAGGCAGCGACCTAGCTACCAGCACAGTGGCTAGACACCAGTGGCAAGTGCCTGTAAGCCCAGCAATATGGAAATACAAGTAGTGGGATCACAGCCTATGGCAGCCCGGGTATAAAATGAAAACCTCCCTTGAAATTAATCAACACAAAAAAGAGACCAGAGGCCTGGCTCAACCAGGAAAGTGCCTGCCTAGTGACTGTGAGGCCCTGAGTTCAATCCCCACTACCACTAAAAACAATTACAAAAAGAAGGGAGAGAGAAGGAGAGAGGGAGGAAGAAAGAGAGAGAGGGAGAGAGAGAAAAGGAAGGAAGGAAGGAAGGAAGGAAGGAAGGAAGGAAGGAAGGAAGGAAGGAAGGAAGGAAGGAAGGAAGGAAGGAAAGAAGGAAAGAGAGAACATAGAACAATTCCTTGTCCAGTGCATTTAATAAAGAAAGTGCTTACTTGAGCATTCGGGCCCTGTTTTTTTATATCAGTCAGCTTTGTGAACATTGATAATTTGGTCTTCTCCTAGGCCTCTGTAAGCTTGATGACTCAACTTAATTATTTTTAGGGTTTCTTCAACGTCTAAGATTCTGCTTTCAAATCCCCAGAGTATATATTTGACAGAAACAAGTAGGTCAAGGTTGAGAACTGACACCCCATGAACAGTAAGTTACCCTAGAACCATATCTAAAGACCCTAAAGTTTACAGAGCTCAAGTCAAGGGAGGCCAACATTGGAATGGCCCACCAAAGTATTCACAAATGAAAGCTGAAGGAAATGAGTAATAGTAATAATGCCTATCATGTGCTGAATACCTACACTTTATTAGACCCTCTATCTGTGACCCTATATTTATATTCTCACTTAACTTTCACAATTAAAATTAGAATGTTAAGTATTCTGATCTGAGGAGTTTGGGGGATAGGAAAACTATGCTTGTCCATGCCTTTTGGCCTAATTTGTTCTATCCTTTTTTTTTCTAACAGTAGCATATTTGAGATGATCATATTTTAGTGATACACTTCTGGAAAAATCAAGAGCCAGGCCACCATTGCTCAAAGCCTGAAGCCAGCCAGCTTATGAAAAGCCAAAAGGAAAACTAAGCAACAGATGTGAACATACTTACCGATGTCCACCGAGATGCTATTTAAAACTGTGTACTGTGCCCCTGTATGATTCAATATAGCTTTGCAGGCATAGCTCCCACTGTCCTGTTCAGACACAGTGTTCACATAAAGTCTCATCCCTCGAGGTTCAAACTGCTTCCCTATTGATTCAATCTCTTCACAGCCCTAAATTCAAAAATAAATAAGTAAATTTAATGAGTATTTGGGAATACTAGTTGTGTTCTCAATTAGCAATAAGAAAACTATGCTTAGACTTTTGATTATTCACAATCTAACTAGAAGACAATAGAAATAGGTGAATGATAGATAGATATAATATGTAGATAGACAGAAAATAGAGATAAAAGACACATGATAACATATATGATAGGTAGTATATCATTCATTCATACATACATACATAATATACACATTCATACATATAAGGATAGATGGGTGTATACACACATGCAAGGGCTAGATGGTTGGAGATGACAGGTAGATAGATGAATAGATGGGTAGTTAGTATGCTAATTAGTTTGTCATCACTGTGACAAAATCCCTGACATTGCAAATTTAAGGGATAAAAGAATTATGTGCATGGTTTCAGATATTTTAGTTCATCTAAAGGAAGGCAAGGAAAAGAGCTGATCACAGCAACCAAGAAGCAGAGGCAAAAGAATAACTACAGAGGCTGGATTTCTTCTTTTGCACTTCTGATATTCATCTGGGGCTCCAGCCTATGAGATGGTACCACCTTCATCAAAGCAGGCCTTCCCCTCTTAATGAATTCTGTCTGGAAACGTTCTCACATATACTCCCGCAGGTATCCTCTCCTAGTCTCCTTGGCACTTTCCACTCCAGTCAAGTTGATAATCAAGATTTGCCATCAAAGAAAGTAAATATGTAGATGTATAAACAATAGATAGGTAGGTAGGTAGATAGGTAGATAGATAGATAGATAGATAGATAGATAGATAGATAGATAGATAGATAGATAGATAGATAGATTAGATAGATAGATAGATAGATAGATAGATAGATAGATAGATAGATAGATAGATAGATAGATAGATAGATAGATAGATAGATAGATAGATAGATAAACAGACAGATAGATAGATGCATATATACATAATGCATGCATAGAAAGATAGATATTGCAAGCCCAGGTGAATAATGATGATGTCACTTATCTCGCAGATGAAATTGCCCGTCTCCAAACAAGACCTTAACATTGAAAACAAACCTGGGTTGAGTTATGGAGAGCAATGTGATGTAACTTTTCCTGTCACCTAGGCCTCACCCAAATGAGTTGTCTTGAGAATGTCTTTGTCTCTTGCTATATCCAGAAACCACCCAGAGGAATAGTCTCGCATTCCTCTGTTCTGTCAGCAGCTGACATTCTTATATTAACCATCTTCACTTCATGGGCCCAATTCTGAACTTTCTCAGGCCTGTTTGTCCTTTTGGAAGCTCCACTCTACAGAGGGACTGCTTGACTAATGGAGTCCTTTTCAGCACCCAAACATTTGAGTTGTTGCTCTTTATCAACACTTTCAGAGACCTCCACAACACAGGAATAAGATGTAGTTACTGCCATCAGAAAGCTCCCAATCTATTAGATAAAATACACATTAAAAAGCCCCTCAATTAAATAAAAATATAACTAGTACAATACTTAGTATTGTACTTTGTCCTCACTTGCCAATCACAGTGTAGAACCATATTTCTTTCTCTTACCCAAAACAGTGTGAGTAAAACTACTTCCATAGTGAAATTCAACAATTAATTAGTGCCAGAACAAGTATTTGCTTACAACATGTAATATGACATTCCAGAAATCCTACATATTCCCTATACTGGATGCTAAGTTATCTTCAAGAGTCAGGTGGATAAAAGCATTACACTTGATAATATGATATCTCCTTCAGGATGCAGATATAAAGAAATCTGAGTCCTTGGACTTCGGAAAACACTTTCTTAGGAAGTCTTTACTTGAAAATCCCCAATTAGTTCTAATCCATTGGGACATTGCTTCAGAATGTAAACCCTCTGAAGACTTACTAATCAACCTAGAGCATTCAGGCAAAGAAGCATTGAGTAAAGGAATCCAATCATAGAAAACTAGAAAAAGAGAATGGATACTTGAAATTTAAGAAGTAAGAAAGATCATTTGTTTGTTATTGTGTATGTGTGTGTGTGTGTGTTGCTTTGTTTTGAGAACAAACCTTCTTGCACTGGGCAGAAAAGAATAAAAAGGGGTACTACTAGGTACCCCTTTGTAACTAAGTAGTTACAATACAATTGCCTTAAGCTAATGGTAAATAAAGTCTAAATGACAGCAGAGACAGCGTAAAGAGAACACAAAGAAGTTTTGTTCCATAGAACTCAATGAACTTATTCCATCAAATTCAAATCTGAGAAAGAGCAGGTCTTTGACATGTCCAGAATGATCAAAAGAGAAGATAGAAGACAGAAGAATCAAGTAGCAAAATCGTTGACAGGGGACTCCAAAGTAACTGTGTTTAATTTGTTTAGATTAAAAGGTAACACTGAGAAATGAAAACACTATAATTAAACAACATAATTAACAAGCTTAAATTTCAGTATTAATGATTAATTAATTAATTTTATAAATGTACTTTTGAGTACATTTACAAAACCTTTTGAGGAGCATTTACAAAAGTTGACTATATGCTATACTATAAATCTAATCTCAACAAATTTCTAAGTACTGAAATTATATATATTTTCACTTCCATAATGCAAGCAACAGTTATGTTTAAAAAGGAAAGCACACTGCATTGGCAAATTAACCCATCTTTCGAAATTATCTATAGTCAGAGAAGAAATTACATTGAAAATTGGTATATTTTGAATTGGTTGATGAAAGCATAATATATCAAAATATGAAGAATGCAACCAAAATTCAATTTAAAAGGATGCTAGAGCACCAAGTAGAAATAGATGCATTTGTAGGCATTCTGAACCTACCAAAATTAAGTCAAGAAGATATAAACCATATAAGCTTAATCCCTAATACCCAAAAACTGGAAACAACTAGCAACAATAATAACCAATATTATACAGTAACAAAAATGGATGAGCTACAGATACATGCCAAAATGTGGATGATTCACACATGTTTACCATTGATGCAAAGAAATAAGACATGCAATACTATGCATAATATATTCAAATTAAGTTCAAGCACTCAAATCTGATCTCTGATAGTGCCTATCAGAGGAGTGGTTATCTTTGGTAGTTTCTGCAGAATAGCAGGGGTGAAGTTTTGGAGGTTGTAGTAATGTTTATTACTACACCATAATGACAGGGGTAATTAAAGATGCGTTCCTCTCTCAGCTCATCAAAGTTTGTCCACTTAAGATTTATGTACTTTCTATGTGTATGTTAGACTTCAATAAAGAAGATGTTTAGTACATACCCATCTGTAATCTAGATAGAACTATGAAAACATCTCTAAGCCAGTCAGAAAATAATAAGAAAAAGAAAAACAAAAAATGGCTAAATATATGGAAAGGAAGGGATTCAGAAATGGTCAGTAAGCAGAAAAAAATGTCAATCTCATTAATAATTCGGGAGATAAACTAAGATAACAGTGCAACATTTATGTTCACAAAACTGGTTTTTAAACTTAAATCTTACAATTGTACAGTCATGCACAGTTGTTGCGAATCTTGAGCATTCTTGATGAGAACACAAACAGATACAAATATTTGTATAGTGGTTTGGCAAAAAAGTAAATAAAGTAAGACGCCTTAGAGTATCTCTACCATCTTGCAATTCGAGAGCTTGTGGTGGTCACATGCATTTAATGCACAAGCAAAGATGCATAGAGACAGATATGAGGACATTCATGGGGAGACATTTCCACAGTACTTGCAAAGGAAAAAAAGCAACCTAAGTGAATATGTAAAGATTAACAAATGCAGAGGGGGCCCTTTGGAAATACTAACAGAACTGACAATTTTCTCAAAAATTAAAGTGTGGTTTTCTGTATATATGTGCATGTGTGTATACACGTGTGTGTGCATCCACATGCATGTGTGTACATGTGTGTGCATCCACTTGGGGTGGATGGGTACAGGGAGAAAGAAGAAGAGAACAGATATATATTGTAATAAGAACTGAAGGTGAGACTCACTACAGAGGCAAACATTAAAGAGAAGAAATTATATACAACTTGCCAGCGTAGATGGAGCCTTTGATGAAATGTTCAATTTACTGGAAAACAGTCTTCCCAGAACTCACTCAATCAAAAGTAAAGCATTTGTTTAATCCTAACACCACTTGGGGAGGAAGGAGTACTGAATCACTTTCCCTGTCTCCTCTAACCCCTCATATTCAACAGCTGTCAGTGAGTATTTTATGTGATCTTCATAACTTATATTTCAATACTATGGAGCAGAGGGAGAGAGAGTGATGCATAGGATTAATGTGATTAATGATAATATGCACACACGTGAATTACCATGATGGTGAAACTCCTTAGTCCAATTAATATAAATCATAAAAAGATGAAAAGAATTACAAGAAAGTAAAACAGGATGTCTTATTGTGGGATGGATACCCATAAGAGAGCCAAATGCCATTGAAGAAAGTGGATATGGTCCCTCTAAGTATTTTCTACAACAATGGAACCTGTTGAAACTATTCAGGAGGCTGAGATATTGAGAATGTCCATTTTAAGCCAGTCTGGGCAGACAGATTGGAAAGACTTTTATCTCCAATTAATCAGTAAAAATAAGCCAGGAGTGGAGGTGTGGCCCAAGTGGTTGAGCACCAGCCTAAGCCAAAGAGCCAAGCGAGAACACAAGATACACACACACACACACACACACACACACACACACACACACACACACACACACACATACACACACACACACACACACACAAAGGAATCTATCAAAATTGTTCTAAGTGGGGAAAAAGGATGAGAAGAGAGATGGAGATGAGCAGAATACATTCATTATCTGTATGCATAGAAATGTCATATTGAAACCCCCTCTATAACTAACATGGGCTAATGAAAACAATTGTCAAAAAATGGGATCAATCGATGAAAATTCTTCATAGAAAATTCTTCATAAAATATTCATAGCTGGGCATTCATGGCTCATATCAGTAATCCTAGCTACTTAGATGGCTGAGATCTAAGGATCCCCATTCCAGGTCAGCCCACACAGGAAAACCCTTAAGCCTCTTATCTCCAAAAATTCCAGAAGTGGAGCTGTGGCTCAAGTGGTAGAGGGCTAGCTTTGAACAAAAAAGCTCAGGGTCAGCACTCAGGACTTGAGTTCAAGTGGCACATGTGCACACAAAGAAAACCCTCATGATCCAGATGGCCATGATGGCAAGTACTAATAAGCAGAGTAAATCAAATTGCTTTCTGAGCTCTTCTATGTCAAAGATTAGGTCTTCTACATCTGTGTAGCATCACAGTCAATAAGCGAGTGTCACATGAAAACTCAAGATGCAGAAAGATGAGCACAAGAGACTCAGATTGCACTAACAAGAAGAGACTAGAGAATATATTTTTATGTTCGTATAGCTTTACATAATGGGATAATAAGAGAAACTGATCATGGTAACTACTTTATTGGTCAAGGTAAGATGAGCCCAGAGCAGACTTGGAATAGAAATGAGAACAATGTTTTCTTGGGAATGATTTTGTGTGATTTTGATTGTTGAGTCACTTGCAAAGAAACAGGAGCCATTCTAGCAAACTAATGTTAGAGGGGAAAGAAAGAAGAATCAAGAATAGCCTGAAAACAAGAATAGTGGCATTGATCAAGATGTGTTGTACTTATAAACTGATTTATTGAATTGAAACCTCTTTGTACAACTACCTGAAGATAAAAACAATAAATAAATAAAAAATAATTTGAAAGATAAATGGAGAAGTGTAGAGGGCACCAATAACAAAATATTGCAAAGTCATAAGAACCATGAAATGTAAAATAAGTAACACAGTAATATTAAGGTAATAAGAAATAGGGTAATATCATTAGCTAAGAATAAAAAATCTATCAAGCTCACATAAATATCTTTACCAAATTTATCTTGAAGATTCAGTTTAATCTAGAAATTTGTGACTATCTTAAAAAGAAGACCAAAAATATCAATAGGATAGGTTGTTGTTTTTTGTTTTTTTACCTTATACCACTTTATTGAATCCACGAGCAAACTCTCTGGGAAATTCAGGTGGCACATGAGACTGCCAGATATTCCCAGATGGAGTGTTTGCTGGTACTCATCTGACAAATTTTCTAGAGTCGTTCTGGAAGTGGCACACCAATGTTTTATAAAAACAGTGAGGTTCATGGGTATTCTGTAACAACTGTTGGCATTCCTATGGGATAGTAGCAGAATGAAACCTGTCAACTCTCAGTCACAAACTCAAGCAATTCAGTTCATCACAGCTTTTCAAATCACTTCCAAAGCACTGTGCAAACCCTTTACTTCAAGCAAAACATTAGGCATCCTGTGATCACTCAGCAGAATGCAATACATTCTCTCCTGTATCTACGTAGTAGAAAAACTGTCAATACATTAATCAAGTGACCCAAATGAACATGGCCTATGAGGGAAAAGTGTCCACTAGAGTCTGGGGTGCCACTGATCTGCAGAGGGCATAACGCACATACCTAGTATTCTAGCACAGAGACACACCTAGACCTAATCATGAAGAAATACCTGACCAACAAAGGAAGGCTATAATATAAAAAGGAATTTTCTGCAGGGGGGGCCAGGGGGCGGGGAGGATTGGGTGGGGAGGCAGGGGGGGGGGAGGATGGGAAGGGATGGGAAGGGGAAACAAAGGAGGAGGCTACAATGCTTGATAAGAAATGTACTCATTATCTTGCCCAGGTAATTGTAACTCCTCTGTACAGTATTTTCACAATAAAAAATAAATAAAAAAATAAAAAAGAATTTTCCTTGTACTCCTTAAAATGTCAATGTAAAAAAAAGACCCTCAATGCTATGAAAAACAAAGATCAAAGAACTGCTCTATATTAAAAGATACTCTTAATAGTGTGAGCCACATGCAAAGAATAATTCTGTACTGAACCATATTCAGCAAAGTAAAAAGCTACACAGGCCACTAATGTGGTCATGGATAAGATGCAAATATAAACAAAGAGGAAACTGTGGTATGGCTGTTTAATTTCCTGAATTTGTTAACTACACTGTAATTATGTAAGGCAATATTCTTGCTACTGGGAAATACATATTAAAATCTTAAATGGTAAAAAGAGGAAGGATGAGAACAACTGAAACAGTTTAGAAAAAAAACGTAGTGTATAATGCACATTCATATACCCATGAAGAGAAAACAGCATAAGAAAAATGTGGAGAAATCATCTTAAAAATGGAAACCTATCTGCGTGCTGGCAGCTCACACCTGTAATCCTGGCTACTCAGGATGCTGAGATCTGAGAGTCACAGTTTGAAGCTTGGGAAGACAAATAGTGAGAACAATTTTCTCCAATTAACCACCAAAAAAACAAAAACAAAAACAAAACCCAGAAGTGAAGGTGTGGCTCAAGCAGTAAGACACCAGCCATAAGTGAAAAAACCAAGTGAGGAATGGGAGTTCTCTCACTGGAGAGTTCAAACCTCAGTACCAACACACACACACACACACACACACACACACACACACACACACACACACACCTGGAAATCTAGGTAAAGAATGGCAGAGAAATTTTACATCATTTTGTAGTTTTTTTTTTTTGCGGGTTTGGTGGGTAGGCTAGTCTAGACTTTGATCATTCCTAGTTATGTTTACTGATGCAATTGGATTCATAGGTGCATACCACCACACAGCTTTTTCTGTCTCATTAATTTTGGTCCTGGCTTGTCTTAAATTACTATCCTCTCCATCTCAGCCTCCTAAGTAATTAGGATTACAGCTGTGAGCCATGACACTCATACCATTTTGCAAGTTTTTTTGTATATTTGAAAATATTTCAAAGTAAAAATTTAAAAATAACAATACTAAACATATCTTGCTTTAAAGGGTAAAAAAGGGGTTTATTCCTACATGGTTAGGCTTTTACAACAGCATTTTCATTTCAAGAAGGATACCAACAATAGTACAGACATACTTTGCAAGTGAATTTCAATGAAAGCATCATTTCAAAAGGAAAAGATTCATGTTCCAAAACTGGCTTACCAATATGCTGTATTTTAGCTGGGTATCAGTGGCTCTCAACTCAGGAGGTAAGGTACTCAGGAGGCTGAGATCTGAGGATCAAGGTTCAAAGCAATCCTGAGGAAAGTCATGAGACTCTTATCCCCAGTTAACCAACAAAAAGCCAAAAGTAGAGCTGTGGCTCGAGTAGTAGAGTGCTAGCCTTGAACAACAAAGGTAAGGGACAGTGCCCAGTTCCAGAGTTCAAGTCCCAGCACCAGCATAACACACACACACACACACACACACACACACACACACACACACACACACACACACACACACACACACACACAGATAGAGTATTTTAAAATGTATTCACTGGGAATCATCTTTTAACAATTATAAAGCCATATGATATTATTTAGCACATCACATTTTCTGTTCATTAACAATTTCCTTAAAGATACATAAATAGAGATGAATTCATTCTATTTTTAAGTGAGTGACCTACTTTATAATACATTGGTAGATCCCGGAGTCCTCTAGTTTCAAGGGAAGAAATAAAATCCAGGTTTGTTCCTGGTGAATTCTGTGTTGTATGTCTTTGGAGACTTGACTTTTTCTAGGATTAAACCATGTTACACGTACTTCCTCATTTGGTATTGAAGGTTTCGTGCAATTGAAAGCAAAAGCCTGGTCCACAGCTATTACCTCATTTCTCATTCTAGCAACCTCACACATATCTGGAGAAATAAAATGAACAAATAAGGATAACAAATAACCATGAGCTGGGAGCTGGTGGCTCATGCCTTTAACCCTAGCAACTCAGGAGGCTGAGAATTGCAGATTGAAGGCAGACCAGACCTGAGAAGCTTATCTCCAATGAACTGCCTAAACAGCCAGAAGTGGAGCGTTGGCTCATGTGATGGAGCACTAGCCTTAAGCATAAAAGTCTGGGGAAAGTGTCTAGGCTCCGAATTCAAGCCCCAGAAGTGACACGAAAGAAAGAAAGAAAGAACGAATGAACGAAAGAAAGGAAGGAAGGAAGGAAGGAAGGAAGGTAGGAAGGAAGGAAGGAAGGGAGGGAGGGAGGGAGGAAGAAAGAGAGAGAAAGAGAGAGAAAGAGAGAAAGAAGAAAGAAAGAAAGAAAGAAAGAAAGAAAGAAAGAAAGAAAGAAAGAAAGAAAGAAAGAGGAAGGAAGGAAAGAGAAAGACAGAAAGAAAAAGAAAGGAAGGAAGGAAGGAAGGAGAAAGAAAGACAGACAGAAAGAAAGAGAGGGAGAAGAGAGAGAGAGAAAGAAAAAGAGAGAGAAAGAAAGAAAGAGCAAGAGGAAGGAAGGAAGGAAGGAAGAAAGAAAGAAAGAAAGAAGGAAAGAAAGAAAGAGAAAGAGAAAGAAAAGAAGGAATAAGGAAGGAAGGAGAGAGGGAAAGAAAGAAAGAGAGAGAGAGAAGGAAGGAAGGAGGGAAGGAAGGAAGGAAGCAAGGAAGGAAGGAAGGAAGCAAGGAAGGAAGGAAGGAAGGAAAAGAAAAAAGAAAAAAACCTTAAAGTTATTATCTACCAAGCGGCTTTGTTTTTCTTCTATTTGTCCTGTAGCTAGCTAGCGTCACTTTATCCTAGATCAAGACATTTTGTCATTGATCTAGGCAGTACAGCGTCCGTGTAAGCATCTTAACTCGGGTTTTGACTTGAACAGCTGCCGAAATTTTCCCCCTCCCAAAGTCACCAGCAGCTCCAAGGGACCTTTGGGGCTGAGCATCAGAGAACATAGGTTTGGAACTTGCTGCGCCAGGTCCTCAGAATTCCTCCTGGCCAACGGGGAAGCAGGAGGCAGGCGGGGCAGGTCTTGAGGCTCACGGGATGTCCCCAAAGTCCTCCTAGGGGGATGACGATCGGGGTACGCAGGAGGACGCAGGGAACTTACCTGCTCCTGCTCCGCTGGCAAGTGGAGCAAGCGCCCCGCAGAGCAGCCAAGCCAGCACCCCCATTTGTGGCTAGGGAGGAGAAAGGAGACAATGGGAGAGGGAGGGAGAAATGAACGTGCCCTCCCCTCCAGACGCGTCTCAGGGATCCCGGCCCAGGCCCAGGCTCACCTTCAAAATGGGGAGCTGTCCATCTTCTGCTCCACGTTCCCGCAAAACCCGGCCCTTCCCAGCTCCTGTTTGCTCCCTGCGCGCCTTCGCTTAGAGCCCAAGGTGCTGAGAGTTGTGGGTGGAGGGGCGGGTGAGTAAGGGTTAGGAGGCGGCGGGGGATGGGGGGTGGACCCTTTCTGTCACCTGGCAGCCAGGCTGAGCGGGTCCTGTGTTCCCAGGGGGGCCTTGGCCAAGCATCCCAGCGCAACCCCCAAGTCCCAGCCTGCCTCCCTGATCCCCTCCCGAATGGTGATTCAATGCACCCCGAACTGCTGCCCAGGACCACCTGGAAGGGACAGACGGAGAAGGGAGGGAGGAAAACCGAGGACCACCAGACCTGAGGGACCTCGGCCAGGACCCCTAAGTTGCCCAACCGGTCCGGGACGCGCCCAGCAGTCCTGATCTCTGGCTCCCTCCAAGTCTTTCCCAAGACTGGTGCCCCACCCACACCTGACTCAGCCGCAGATCCTGGTTAGTTAGCATCCACCTTGCCAGTGGGGCTGGGGGAGCAGGATGTCCCGGTGGAAAGCAGAACACGGGACGGGAACTGAAACGTCCCGTGGCATTTTGAAGCCTGGGTGTTTCCTGCCGCCAAGGGCGGGCAGTCCTACCTTGACTGTTGAGCGCTGGGGGGGAACACACATAAGGAAGTGAGAGGAAGTTCTCTTCACCGGATTAGTTCTTCATCATTCATTCCTTTCCGAATCCCAATTGAGCAGTCCCGACTTGTCCTGAATCGCCCTGTATGGAAGGCGCCCTATAGGGCTTCTAAGAAAGGTTATTCAATGGCTGAGTCTCACCTGAGCCTTGGGGAAAGCACACCTCTCTCCAGGGTGATTCTGCTGCAGCTCACCATGAGCCCTGACTGATCCTAAGGATGTCCACAGAGACCTGTTGCCCAGGCGGGCAGGAGAAAAACCCAGAGACACTGCTGCTGGGAGGTAGGAAAAGACATACATCAAAATCGCTGTTCCTGGTGGTGTTCTTGGGATGGAAATCGAGAAGCAACAAAGGAGGAGGCAACAATGCTTGATAAGAAATGTACTCACTACCTTGCCCATGTAATTGTAACCCCTCAGTACGGTATTTTCACAAGAACAAGGAGGAGGAGGAGGAGGAGGAGGAGGAGGAGGAGGAGGAGGAGGAGGAGGAGGAGGAGGAGGAGGAGGAGGAGGAGGAAGAATGGAGGAGGAGGAGGAGGAGGAGGAAGAATGGAGGAGGAGGAGGAGGAGGAGGAGGAGGAGGAGGAGGAGGAGGAGGAGGAGGAGGAGAAGGAGGAGGAGGAGGAGGAGGAGGAGGAGGAGGAGGAGAAGAAGGAGAAGGAGAAGAAGAAGAAGAAGAAGAAGAAGAAGAAGAAGGAGAAGGAGGAGAAGGAGAAGGAGAAGGAGAAGGAGAAGGAGAAGAAGAAGAAGAAGAAGAAGAAGAAGAAGAAGAAGAAGAAGAAGAAGAAGAAGAAGAAGAAGAAGAAGAAGAAGAAGAAGAAGAAGAAGAAGAAGAAGAAGAAGAAGAAATTAAGAAGCAAAAGCAATTGTGGGAGTAAAGGCGGGAATTGTATGCACTGACCTGTTGCATCATGCTATTTGGCCAGTGGTTTGCAAATGTCGACACTATTAGAAAGCATTGAGCCTTTCAGCTGGGTGCAGTGGCTCATATCTGTAATCGCAGCTGTGCAGAAGTTAGAGCTGCAAAGAATCTCAGTTCTAGTTAAGAACCCCAACCCCCATTTCAGCCAATAAACCAGGTGTGATCATCACATGGATACCAGCTGTACAAAAAGCATTTGATAGATTCTGTGGAAGACTATAGCCACAAACCACTCAGAAGGAAAAAACATGATTTTAGCTGAAAAATAACAAAGCAATAAATAATAACAATAATGATAAAAGGTCTGGAGGTGTGGCACAAGTGGTGAAGTGTTTGTAAGTACAAGATCCTGAGTTTAAATCCCAGTATTGAAAAAAAAAAAAAAGTATTGGGGATTCTAACACTTTATGTGTGGCAAACATCAAAAGTAGCCTATTAGAAATTTGAAAGAAGCATCTAAAAATCACTTTCTTTCTTATTTTAAATAATAACAATAACCTCATTTGTCACATGTGACCTTAAATATCATGTTTTAGGAGGGGAAATGACTCCCTCCTAAAGAGACTTACTTGAAGAAGTAGACTCTTTCCCCATGTCAGCTAGCCCTTTGAGTGTCCAGCCATTGGAAGATGAAGTGTATTCTCATGTCTACATATGTGTAGAGTGCAGACTGCTGGGTGTGGGAGAGGGGGGCAGATAAAGGAAGTTTGACTTGGCCAGCCATGTTCTATGTGTGCATTGAGATATCACTCTAAACCCAATTGATATACACAAGTGATACAAATTAATCAGTTTAAAATCTTTAAGATAACAGGAAATTAGGACATGTGCTGCAAGTTCTTAATTACCCTGATAAATCTCAGAAACTGGACAGCATCGTTGACTAATAAAAAAGAGGAAGGAAGAATTCAAAGGAAATTGTTTAGAGAAGTTGTTGGTGGGTAACTGTACATGAGCTTTGCCATGGCCAGTAGCAGAAGCACCTCACACTGAAGCAGAAGAAAATATCCCACAGAAAATGGAGCAGAAATATCTTCATGTGCACTGACCCAGTGTTATAAAAACCCAGCTTTTATCTGGGGGCAGGAATGGATAGAAGGCCATATTACTGGACAGGTGTGCCACTACATATGACACATCCTCATCCCGGATTTGCTTTACTTATTTTTGGGTTAGAATCTTGTGTTTTTTTGCCTAGGCCAACATAAGCTATGATCCTCCAATTTCCACTTCCTGAATAGCAAGGATGATACACATGCTCCACTACACCAAGCTATAGATTGACATGGGGTCTCCCTAACTTTTTGCCTGAGCCGGCCTCAAATCATGAACCTCTCAATCTCACCTCCCTTGAGGCTGGGACTACAAGCCTGAGCTACTGTGCCTGGCCTACAATGGTATCCTTTTAAATGTTATCCATACTACTAAAGTCCAATATTATCCCAGCCTTAAAATCTTATCCTTACCACTAAAGCCCGCCAAAATGGCTACAATTAAGAAGACTGACAATGCCAAATGTGGACAAAGATGGGTTTCATATACTGATGGTAGGAGGCAAGTTGGCATAGCCACTTAGGCAAATGATTTGGTGGCATTTACTGAAGCTAACTCAGCAAGTTTATTCTGAAGGCTTTCCCAAATATGAATGCACCATAGGGGTAGAGGAAATCTCAACCTTGTGTCTTCATTGAGACACTCTGGGTCTACTAAAAGAACATAGTGATTATCATGGCCTGGAATCTAATCTACTGCTGCTAAGCTTTCTCAGATAACCCCTTTCTCCAGATCAAGAGCCCACCCAGAGTCTCACCTGTAAACATTGTTCACCTAAATAGTGCCACCAGCCCAAGACCAAGCAAATAAGCTGGCCAAAGAGAGAAAATGGAGTGCAAGCCAAGGCAGAACTAGCCACATACGCATAAGCAGAAATGGGTTCCCTGTGGGAACATACTCCCTCACTAAAGAAATCCAAGAAATTTCATTCCCAGGAACACACTGAATAAAAAGAAAACCTATGAACCCTGTGAAATGGTTATCAAAGAAGCCTTTCTCAGAACAGGAAGCATAAGTCAAATGACATTTGTGATCACTTCCAGATCAAATGCCTTAACATAAACAGCCTTCATACACTTTGGCTCTGTGATTACATTTTGCCCTCAGCTGGTTGAGCACAGTGCCAGAGATGTCAACATGATCCTATAAGCCTAGATTCAAGTTGTACAGGTTCAACTGGTCTAACGGCTACAAACTTTAGAGACTGCTGTTGGTATTTGGGCTTCAGATTTGAGGTGAACAATACAAGACTTACGTAAATCAGCCAAACCTTCCTCAGAAAAACCTGAGCCAAGTATGGTAAAAGGGTAAGAAGAGCATGTTTCTGTTTTGAAGGATTAATATTCATTTTAAACAGTACCATCTATTTCCTCTCATTCTTCGCCATAATCTGTCTCTGTCTCCATCTCTCTGTCTCTCTCTTTCTGAATTTATAAAATAAATATTAGTTTACCCATGCACATTATCATATGTACTCTATATTTCTTTTTTTGGGGGGGGGGTCCAGTCGTGGGGCCTGAACTCTGGGCCTGGGAGCTGTCCCTCAGCTCTTCAGCTCAAGGCTAGCGCTCTACCACTTGAGCCACAGTGCCACTTCCGGCTTTTTTTCCTTTTGCTTATGTGGTGCTGAGGAATCGAACCCAGGGCCTCAGGCATGCAAGGCAAGCGCTCTACCACTGAGCCACCTTCCCAGCCCCCTGTACTCTATATTTCTCATCCTAAGAATTCTTCCCCCGTAGTGATTCATTTATGCATTTTAGTGAAAGCAGACAAACTTCATTTTATTTGAAATGATCAAGTCAAATTAAGAAAATACATTTTGAGATTCTCTCCAAGTATGGGCTTTTCATACAGAAAGACCTTGTGGTGTTGAAGATCTCTTTTACAGATGACAAAACCAGAGTTCAGGACACCTAGCTCAGGGCCTTGCTCTAACTGTAATCTTGTGACAGTTCAGGCATCTGTGACTCAGGGCTTTTCCATCAGATGGGGTTCTTGGGAGAAAAAAAATCACTCCAGAGGGCCCCCCACCTCCGAAAAATCTATTTTGTATTGAATAATGAAATGTTATTTTATAGAGAGAAAAACAGAACTTTCTAATAGAGATTAAAAAATGAACTTTAAAAAATTAACTGGTAAAAGTATGAAAACATGGTAGAAGACTACATCATTTAGATGAGAAATTTTGAATAAATAAGTTTTCTAGCATCTACATTTGAGTGTCATGAGGGATTGCTGAGGCATTTCTGTGGAATATGACATATCTGTTATATAAAAACCGACAAAGCTGTCAATATTTAGAGCTCTAAGCATTCCTTCACATTTGAGCGCATTGGAGAGCTGAGCAGGGATCCATTTCTATGCTACACATCTCCATGTTTAATTCCAATGTCTCAGCATCTAATTCTAATTCTTAAGAGCCCCTCTAGATTACCACTTCTCTACATCCACTCTACTGGAAGGTTCTATTAGGACTCAAAAGAACCAAATATATTAACAGAAAAGCTACTAACAAAGTTGCCATTTTTCTGACCTCATGTAATTCTAGGAATTAGGTGTATTGTGCGTTTAATAGGTAAGGGAACTGAAGCCCAGTCATTTGTCTAAGGTCTCATGCCATGTAGATGGTGAAGGCAGCATTTCTTGTGGAGTCTCTGGGGCTCTCAGCTCTACCCATTGAGAGTGCTGGAAGATAAGAACAAAGGGACTCTGAGTAACAGGTGCAAATGCTCTCAGAGATCATTAGAATTTACCAGCTTTGCAGCATACATTTTGGACACTTTATTCACAACCTTGGGGTGGCTGTGGAGATGGCAGGCAAAGAAACAGACTTTAAGAGCCAGACGTTTTAACAATTTTATTGGAAAACAAGTACAGTCTATTGATTAATGATACAAGCTGTACACCAATTTGGTGGTTTACCATATAAAAATATCTGGCATCTGCTACAGAATTACACAAGTAAGTCTTAGTAAAAAAAAAAAAAAAAAAAAAAAAAAAGAACCTTCATCATTAACTAGTACAAACATGTTATTAAAAATGTCATTTAAAATGGCTCAATACTTTCTCTTTCATTGAAAGTAAAGTTTTTCAAAAGGAAAGCAGGAGAGAGAAAATATAAATTCTGTTAAGCCAGGTTATCCACTGGTAATCAAATACTTGGCTGTATTTTCTTCAAAACTTAGGTTGACTTTTAATTAAAAAAAAATAAATACCATTTTCAGTGACATCTATTAAAGGGATCATATAGAACAAGAGCTTTAAAAAGGGATTGGGGACTGGGACAGTCAGTCTAAGGAAGTTGAAGGAGTGGCGGGGACCTTAGTTTCCTCTTCCCGATTCTTTCCCTGAGATAGGGAACATCTTGCCACTTTCCTGTGTGGGATTTTTGCCAAATTAAGGTTTCTCCCTTAACTTTTGTTCCCTAAATTCCAGGTGCCTCACTACTCATAATTCTTTTTTTTTGTTTGTTTTATGTTTGTTTTGGAGGGGGGTCCGGTCGTGGGGCCTGAACTCTGGGCCTGGGCGCCGTCCCTCAGCTCTTCAGCTCAAGGCTAGCGCTCTACCACTTGAGCCACAGCGCCACTTCCAGCTTTTTTCTTTTTGCTTATGTGGTGCTGGGGATTTGAACACAGGTCCTCAGGCATGCAAGGCAAGCACTCTACCACTGAGCCACCTTCCCAGCCCCTACTCATAATTCTTTTTGTACTTCTTACTAGCCAGTGTTGCCATTCTTTCTAAGCTTGATTTCTTCATACTATGCTTGCCAATGTATTCAGGCAAGAAGAGTCAGGAGAAAGCAGATACAAAAGGGGTGGTCAAAATGTTAAACTGTGTTTGTCCAGCTCTGAACATTTTAATGGGAAAAATGCCCTTCCAAATAAGCGTTTGTATTCACCTATACCTGTTAGATACTCAAAATATGAAAAGCAAATGATCAATCCACATTCAGACAACTTTTAGAAGCATCCTGTGTCCCCCAACAAATGGCTCATGAACCTAGTCTTGCAAATTTCAAGATTTAGTCTAATGATCCTGAAGGTTGTCTTCAAATTTAAGAAAATATTTTTTCCTATAACTTCCCCAATTTTTTTCTGTCACTTTTAATTGGATAAGAAGTATTTAATTTTGTAGAAAGAATGCATGCAAGTTAAAATGTATTTACATAAAATCAAACATAGTTTTTATATATGCCAACACTTTGAAAAGTCTCAAATTTGTTTCTTACATAAAAAATGGGTTCAGTTTCCCCCCTAGAAAATAAAAATCTACCATTTCTTTTCACATGTTTGTCAAGTAGGCAGTGAAGAGACAGTTATTGACCTAAAATCAAGTAGTTTTAGCATTGGACTAGTGGCCAGAAAATACAGGTTCAAGTCTTAGATGTAATAGAGTCAAGAGAGTATTTTAAAAAAATAGGGAATTTTCTCTATATCTAGAATTAGCATTATTGCAAAAAATTAAACATAATTATCTGAGAACATTTTTAAATAGTAAAGCACTACACAATCTTTGTCACATGTGCACACTGCTTCTGGAAGGCAGTCAGGGACAGTCAAACAACACCTCTCCTGAGACAGCATAGATTCAGACCAGAGAAGGAGCTACTTCCTAATGTGGTCACTTATAGGCAGCACCCATAGACTGGCAGGAGAGATTTGCTTGAGAGTGGAATCTCTCAGGGAAAGGCCCTTGGCAACTACAGCAATGACATCAACTTTGGATTGCAACTGGAGAGAATGCAAGAAGAAATTCAGGTCAGAGGACAGATGTAGGAGATACAGCCAAGACAGAATCCTTGGAGGCTGACCTAGAATACACACAGCAGGATGGCACAGGGAAGGTTGTGAGGACACATCACATTGGGAGAACTAAAGTAGGAACTGCCACACTGGAGGGGGACGCAGGCTTTATTTAGTTCCTAAGCAGAAAAAGAGAGAGCCTGGGAGATTTTCCAGCAAGAGCAGGATATGAGGAGAGCAGCATTTTATGAAAGCTGTGCACATGATAGAGGAGAGGAAGGAAGCCATTGCAAAGCCATCTGTGTCTCCAAAGAAGCAAATGAATCAAGTAAAATGCAGAATAAAGGAAAACAGGATGGACATTCCAGGAAGAAAACACTTAGGAGGAAGAGGTGGGTCAGTTCCTGCTACTGTTGCTTTTTAAATTCTGTTCTACAGGAAGATAGATTTTGCCACCTTGGATTCCTGGAGAATCTCTGTCCCAATGAAAGGACAGTGTTTGAAGTCTACCCAATAAAATTTGGTCTTTGGAATCTCTGATCACTAGCAGAGGATGTACCTGACAAACTCAAGCCAATGAAAAATGTGCCCTTCCTCTGTGTCAGTCTACAGTACCCACAATGCTGCCCAGAAGAGTCCCTCCCGGGTCATTGACCTTACAATGTCCCCAGACATGGCCACAGCTCTGCCTCTGTGCTCTCAACAAATTCATAAAGCCATCTCTAGATGGCTTTATCTTTATCTTCTCATCACTTTTTATCTTCTCGTCACTGTCGGAGTGACTTTTCTCAACTGGTCCAACATTCAGAGAGCATTTTATTGTCCTTTAAAGGCCATCCCAAGCCCTCTGCTCTGAACTGCCTGGACATGCTATTGTCACTATCTGATTCCAGGTTACTTTGGGACAAGGGACCAGACAGGTACATTTTATGACTATAGAAGTCAGCAGGAGGCAACAGCCCAGCCTGCAGTGCATACAACAAGAACACCCAGCTTCTCCAGGCTACCCAAGAGGCAGGTGAACCTCACTTTGCAAGCTCGCCTTAGTGCCTGACCTAGAGGTCAAAGGCAACCTCCTCTGAGCTGGCATGTGGTATCTGACCTTTTTCCAAAACCTGGACTTGGAAGACTGTGGTCCCTCTCTCAAATCCCCTGACCAGCGGATGGCCCCATGTTTCTGCTTAATAAATCTAATGGATTCCGGCATTTTCTCGTAGTCTTCGATTTTCTCCAGCTCTAGCAGAACAATTTTAATTCCATCTTCAATTAGAGCATTATACATCACTATTTGCTCCTCTGACGAATGGCGCAGCCAGCTGAAACCAGACACATCCCTCACTAAAACAATAATCAGTCTTCTACTTTTCTTTATGTTTTCATTAGTGACCTCGATAGTATCTGAAAAATAGGAAGTACAGTGTAATGAGTCAAATTTCAGAACCGTGTTCTCACAAGATTCTTCCCTCCCCCCCACCCCCACCCCGCCATCTACTATGCCTCCTCATGCTTCTTTTCTCTTGTGTTACTTGTGCTTAAAGGTCTGTCCTGTTTCATAGATCAGATCAAACATTGACCTGCAACAGTTGAATATTCCACTTAGAATGCAGGAAAATGTCAGTCAAAGTTTTAAAAACTACTTAAGTCATTTCATCTGTACTATTTTATTGTACTAATAACCACTAATTAGTCATTATATTTTCTGAAACATATAAATCAATTAATTAGTGATCTATCCAACTATAACAGAGGTAAATACTTTGCATTTAATAAATATGAAAGTTAGGCTGGGTGCCCATGGATTATTCCTGTAACCCTAGATACTTAGGAGACTGAGATCTGAGTTCAAAACCAATCTAGGCAGAAAAGTCCATGAGACTCTTATCTCCAATTAATCAGCTAAATGCCAAAAGTAGAGGTATGGCTAAAGAGGTAGAGCTACAGCCTTAAGCAAAAAAACCAAGCAAGAGCTTAAGGCTCCGAGTTCAAGCCCTAGTACTAGCACATACACACATACCCCTCACACATACATATACACTCACATACAACAGTATGAAGAAATGTTTAAAATGGTAAAATACATATACCCACATTACAGTCTTCTAAAAAGATAGCAAACTTACAGATTCATTTTTACAACAATAAACCTATTAACTCTTGTGCATTACTCCATCCCATACCTTCTCCAACGTAATCATCCCTTCCATAAATGAACAGTTTATATCCAAACTGATTTTCCAAGACCTCAGGCAATATTTTGAACACAAACATATCTGAGTTGGAGGTGGACCCTTCCGTGAACGTCTTTGGGTATAGTATATATGCATCATAGCTCTTCTCATCTGAAGCTAAAGAGTAAATGTCACATATTTAGAACCAAAAGGAAAAGTAAATGATTTGATAAAGTCAGTATCAAAAACATATACTTCCCAGTTACATATTGATCTTTTTGATTCAGTGTACAATTGAAGTATGGTACCATTTTACAATGTTCACTCTTCCAAATTTTCATAATATGAGCTATTCTTCTCTTGCATTAATGGCTACCTCACATACATGCAGTATTAAAATGTCCTTAGCTCCTTATTCTTATTTTCTTCCCCAAACATTTCAGTCTGCCTTTTATATAGTATTGAGGTGGTAGGATTTTATTTGGTTTCAACGAAAGAGAAAGACTTCCCCTGATGTGTGAAAATCTATTCATTTCTTCCACTTGGAAGTTGGCCATGGTGTGATCTACACAGAGCATGTCCCCATCAATGGATTCTAAGTAACTGAATTCAGACACAGCTGCTCCAAGGGCCTGTTTATCCTACAGCTTGAATGCTGAAGACTGAACTTAGAAAACACTGAAATTCAGTCTAGTTAAGTCAATTATAAAACTATAATTAAGTCTAAGAATAACTACCATCCCTATATCTGCCAGCATTTTTCATTCCAAATCTTCAGTAAACATTTTCTTAGTCATCATCTAAATCTCCAAGGAGAACTTGTTGTGTGACTACAAAATTATACCTTCTGTGTGGAGAAAATGGGACCAAGAATCTCTGTACCAAAGTACAATGTCAACCTTGAAGATTTTATAGATGAATACTGAGCACACAATCATAACTGTTAATGGGACAAATATCCCAATTATGTGGTTCTTGAAATCAGGAACTGTAGCAGAAAAGAGGAGGAAAAGCATTAAAACCAAAAGGAATTAAAACTTTGAACATAGCAACTTTTCTACTTTCATCACAGGAAAGACATATTTGGAATTGGCCTAACATTCAGATAGTTTTTAGCTCATTCATTGTTATAATTATTAATGGATATTAACTACAGAAAGCAATCTAACCTGGACAAGCTACACAACTAAGGCACATTCTATTAAGTTTCCACCGAAATACCACCATATGCAATAAGAGAAAATATACTAAAGATAGATCACTTCACATTACAAGGAGAAGTCAAAATCACTGAGAATCTACAGAAGTTTACCAAGGTAGAAGAGCCAGTTAGGAAAAGCCAAAAACTGGAGAAGAGGAAATAAGATATATACAGATACATATATAGATATTAATTTGTCTTCACTTTCTAATTACTCATCTTTAGTGATTAAAGAGGAAGGTGGTAAAAAAAAATAAGCAGTGAGAGGATAAAGGAGAAGAGGCTGAAGAACAACTAAAAATAGAAACAGAGAGAAGATGAAAGGATTTTTTAAATGTCAGAACATATAGAGACACCCTGGAAAAGAACACCTAAAAGCCTATAACTTAATTTGTCCAGTTTAGTTCTTTGATCCATCTGGACTTTATTTTGGTACAAAGCAGGATCCAAGATCTAATGTCCAATTGGTCCAATGGATAGTTCACATTTATAATCTTCATTACGAGATCATGATTGCTTCAATATAAATCTTCCAGCTTATGTTAAGAACATCTTGACTATTCAACTACAGATTGTTTTTATTTTTCTATTTTTTGAATATTTTATTATCTTTAAGTAGTTATACAAAGGAGTTTCTATTCACCAAATCAGATGATGAATACAGTGTCTTGATCAATGCCACCCCAGATTATTTTTAAATATTTCACAAATATTTTCAACACTGCCTGACCATACCAACTCATGACCTTGACTTCTGGAATTGCCTTTCTGAAGCAGCTATTTAGGTTTTGAAGCATTCTTTATAAAGTTATTTACTTAAAAACATTTATTAGATGCCCATGATGTAGCAAACTTCAATTATTAGTAGCTCTGGAAATAGAATAAGTACTATGATAAAAAGCTGTTACCATCAAATAATTTACAGTCAAGGAAATTAAGTCTAACAGATACTGTGCTGGGACAAACAGTACCAGAGTTCTTAACTGGGTTAAGTGTAAACAATGGAATAGAAAAATATACCACTGAAAGCAGATAATTCATCTCAGAAGGATTAGAAGTTTCCCAGCTGACAAGGAAGGAAAGAATGTTCCAGGGAGAAGAAGTCATATTGGAAAACTCTAGGTTATGAAATCCTATTAAAAACAAATCTTAAAACAACACCACCTTGCTCATGTAACTGTAACACTTCTGTACAGTACATGTGGACCCATTGCAACAATGAGAAGTACAAGTCGTTATGTCGAAAACAAACTTTACAACTTTGGGCAGGAGGTGGGAAGGAGTGGGGGGGGGGAGGGGGGGGAGGATGGGAAGGGATGGGAAGGTGAAACAAAGGAGGAGGCTACAATGCTTGATAAGAAATATACTCATTATCTTGCTCATGCAATTGTAACCCCTCTGTACAATATTTTCACAATAAAAAAATAAAAAAGTAAAAAAAAGAAAAGAAAAATAAAAAAGAATGGAAATGACTAAAAACCACAACAACAAAAATTGCACTTCAAATAACTAGTTTTGTATTTACCTGGATATATAAATTGGATATATGCTTCACTGATTTTGTCTGTGTTCCTGGCCACACAGATGAATGGGTATAAATAAAATTGACTTTTGACCTCTGAGATATTAAGTATTGTGATGAGTGTATTCTTTATTTTGTCTGAAGGATTTTCCACACTGTTCAAAAGACAGAAGGTCAACAAAGTTAGGCAGGGATGTTGCAGCCACTATGAATAAGATTTTTTTTCTGTTGGTCCTGGGGCTTGAACTCTAGGCCTGGGCACTGCCTCTGAGCTCTTCAGCTCAAGGCTAGCACTCTACCACTTGAGCCATAGCACCACTTCCAGCTTTTTCTGCTTATATGGTGCTGAGGAATCAAACGCGGGGCCTGATGCATGCAAGGCGAGCACTCTACCACTGAACCACCTTCCCAGCCCTGTGACTAAGATTTGTATGTTTAACTCAAAAAATTAAACCACCCAACAACAAATCCTCAAAGAAACAACTACCCAATAAATAAGTGGGCGAAAGACTTAAAGAGAAGCTTCTCTGGAGAAGAAAGAAGGATGGCCAATAGACACATGAAGAAATGTTCAACATCCCTAGCCATAAAAGAAATGCAAATCAAAACAACATTGAGATATCACCTCACTCCAGTTAGAACAGCAAAAATCAAGAACTCTAACAACAACAGATGCTGGAGGGGATGTGGACAGAAAGGAACCTTACTTCATTGTTGGTGGGAATGTAAACTTGTTCAACCACTTTGGAAAGCAGTATGGAGGTTCCTCAAAAGACTTCACATAGATCTCCCCTATGATCCAGCAATCCCACTTTTGGGCATTTACCCAAATGTTTACAAACAAGACCACACTAAAGCTACCAGCACAACTATGTTTATTGCAGCATTATTTACCATAGCTAAGATATGGAACCAACCCAGATGCCCCTCAGTAGATGAATGGATCAAGAAAATGTGGTATATATACACAATGGAATTCTATGCCTCCATCAGAAAAAATGACATTGCCCCATTTGTTAGGAAATGGAAAGATTTGGAAAAAATTATATTAAGTGAAGTAAGCCAGGCCCAAAGAAACATAGGTCCCATGGTTTCCCTTATTTGCAATATCTTGTATAGGTATGAGTCAAGCGGAAAAGGTCAGATAATGTGATGTTAGGAAAATGAACCCTTAAATATGTATTTTAATGTTTTCGTTTCTTTCATGCATGTGTTTCTAACGCATGTATAAGATTATTTCTTTGTTGCTTTGTATGTCCCTCCCCCACAGTGTAACCCCCGCTTTCACTATATTTGATGTCAGTATAACATGTGGAGGAGATGGGGACAAACAAGTCGTTTAAGGATTCAGGTGGACCTGTTGCAACAATGATAAGTACAAAATGTCATGTCAAAACCAGCTTTACAATGTCGGTGTGGGGGGAGGGGGGTATGATTGGGTGGGGGGGAGGGGGGAGGCTGGGAAGGGAGGTGAAGGGTAAACAAAGGAGGAGGCTGCAATGCTTGGTAAGAAATGTATGCATTATCCTGCCCATGTAATTGTAACCCCTCTGTACAGTATGTTCTCAAATAAAATAAAATTTAAAAAAAAGATTTTTATGCTTGGTTTATTTCTGCATTTGTTGCATACCTTGCAGCTGAAATAATTACCTACACTACCCACAGAGTAACGTAACAATCGGACAGCTGGTATATCAATTGAATTATATAGCCTGAGATTACTGTCAGTTGCAGGAACACGAAACTAGTAAAACTGATTAGCTACAGACAGGAAAACTACAAAGACAAGCAATATATCTTCCATGGAGTACAGAAAAGCATATATTAGACAAGAGTAGATTGAGGCAGAGGACAAAGGCTTTCACCAGTGCTGGGAAGAAGGGGACATGGAAGCCTCATCCCACAGGCCCACAATACATAAGAAGACAGTAGAAGCTTTTTAGAGTTCTTAGTGCTTGACCCTGCTTAATGAGTATTTTCTAAACTAGTTTTAAAAACCATAAAGAGGTCTTTGCTTTGGCAGCACATATATTAAAATGGAACAATACAGAGAAAATGAGCATACAAGGATGACAAATTAAAAGAAAGAAGGTTAGCATGCCTTTTTCGTCAGTAACTTTTAGGACAAATTAAAACTCCCAAACTCTGGGGGAAAAAATATGAAGGGGAATTTATTAGAATGTTGCGCCATGCATTACTGAATTTAAGAGAAAGGCTTCTAAATGATTTGGAATCTGCACCACAATGTACAAGACCTTGCAAATCTTGTTTAGCTAACTTAGTCAAACTCCAAAAAGAGGGCTGATGGCTCACACCTGTAATACTAGCTACTCAGAAAGCTGAGATCTGAAAATTGCACTTGAAAGCCAGCCCAAATGCAAAGCCCCCTGAGACTCTTATCTCCAATTAACTACCAAAAAGGAAAAAAAAAGCCAGAAATGGAGCTGTAGCTCAAATGCTAGAGCACTAGCCTTGACTAATAAAGCTCAGGGACAGCACCCAGGCCCAGAGTTCAAATCCCAGGACCACGCCCCCCCCACAAAACAACAACAACAACAACAACAACAAAAGGAGCAAAAGGTAAGGAATCATGAGTTCCCAGGTAACCTCAATGTTAAGTTAAAGATTATTATATAACGGGATTAAAAATGGGGTATAAAATGTGATATCAACATTGATGGGTGTACTTACAATTGATAGTCCTCCTCCAGAACTGGGTCATCAATGAAAAAGATTTCTGACCCATTCCACTTCCAGCTGACTATATCACTGGATTTACCAGTGGCATTACAGATCAATTGTACATGAGATCCTGCAAAGCAGTGCATTTTTAATCAAGGGATGAATTAATTTTCAGTCAGATCTATCTGTATTACTAAATGGCTAGTAGATAACATTCGAAATTATAGAAAAAAAGTGCAGAGAAAAAAAAAGTACCTTTGTCCTTAACATCACCCTCCTCAGATAGGCACTGTTAGTAACTGTATCTGTATCCTTCCTTCTCTTCTCTGTATGTACCTATGAAACTTTGTAAGTGAGATTTTATTACCTATTTTGTAACAGGCTGTGAATTGGGAATTTCAGCCTCTATGGTCACTCCTCCCAAACTGGCTGGTTTGGGGCTGCTTAGGATTTCTTAATACAGATGTACTCTAATTTAGATTTTCCTATTGTTAAGCCTACTCTGTTTTTAATTTCTCATTATTATGGTTAATACCCTATGAACAGCCTTGTTTATACAGCAAGGTTTATCTATGTTCAAAAGCATTGCTTTGAATTTAAACCAGGAAGTAAAACTCAAAGAAGGTCCATGAATACAATAAAATAAATTTTCACCAACATTTTTAAATTATTGGTGTATGTGTGTGTGTGCACATGCGCGTGCACATGCATGTGTGCACGTGTGGTATGTTATTACTGTTTTGTTGCGCTGGGGATTAAACCCAGCACTTTGCAACATAAAACTAGTAATTTTCTTCCACTGAGATCCACTCCCAGTACATCCACATGTCTGGACTCATTTTAAATTACCACATATTTATAAGCTGGTGGCTTTTCTTTTTTTCTTTTTCTTTTTTTTTTGGGGGGTCCGGTTGTGGGCCTGAACTCTGGGCCTGGGCGCTGTCCCTCAGCTCTTCAGCTCAAGGCTAGCGCTCTACCACTTGAGCTACAGTGCCACTTCCGGCTTTTTTCCTTTTTGCTTATGGTGCTGGGGAATGGAACCCAGGGCCTCATGCATGCAAGGCAAGTGCTCTACCACTGAGCCACCTTCCCAGCCCAAGCTGGCTTTTCTTTTAAGAACTGCTCCTAAAGCACCTAGTCCATGATCTAACTCCATCTCAGACTATCTTTCCTGACCAGCAGGGACTCCTCCGTCATAGGGAAATGTGCTCTACATTCCACGGCAATGCTCCAAAAATCTCAGGTAACCTTCCTTCATTTTACTTTTGTTTATGAAAATTCTTTGATGTATATCTCTTTTAAGATATGGCTATCTATGTATATTCATCTATCTATGTATATATGTATCTATGCATTATTCTTTGGTCAAAATTTATATATTTGAAACATATTTTCCACTGTATGTATATCTTCTTCTAAAAGGCCCTTTCTACCATCAAATCAAGAAGACTACTGATATACATTTTCTTTTAGATTTATGAGGGTTTTTTTTCATTGTCTTATGTGTTGTTTTTCTTTTTCTTATTTTGGACTTTCTCTGTTGATCTAAATATTTATACTCAGGCTAAATATATTCCACCCTCCCTTCTTTCTTTTCTCTCTCCTTTCTATTCTCTCCTCTCCCCTTCCCCAAATGTCCTCCTTTGCTCCCTCCCTCTTGATGTTTTTTCAAAGTCTAGCTTTGAACTTTTAATCCCTCTGCCTCAGCTTTTGGAGCATGGGGATTGCAGATGTTCCCTGTCTCACCATTCCACCTATAAACAAATGAAACTCCAGACTCCCTGGTGGCAAGCAGGATACTCACAAGTGTGTAAAAAGATGATTCTGTATTCTTGAAACAAAACTTTTTCACTAACTTGGAAAAATATTTTTCTAGTATAACTATCATCTTTTTTATCTGTAGTCTTACTTCTTCCTAACAGCTTAATTCTGATGATAAATACTGTGGCAGTATAAGTTACATTCTTGTTCCTTGAACTTGGCCTTCAATTGGTGTTTGTGTAGGTAGTGAGTATCCTCAACAAAGTAGGAGTAGGCAAATTAGATATGGCTACATTTTTGCCACAAGAGGTAACATATAAAGAAGGAAGGAAAGAAGGAAGGAAGGAAGGAAGGAAAGAAGGAAGGAAGGAAGGAAGGAAGGAAGGAAGGAAGGAAGGAAGGAAGGAAGGAAGGAAGGAAGGAAGGAAGGAAGGAAGGAAGGAAGGACAGACAGACGGTCATGGGCTGAGGCTATGGCTCAAGTGATAAGAATGCTTGCCTATCATGCAGAAGGCCCTAGTTTCAATTTCTGATAGCACAGAGAGGGAAAGTTAAGATATACTCTGTGCCACATTCCCTCTCTATACTGGTTTATTCAGTAAAGGCTTTGATTATATATATTAAATGTATAATTTATCTTCATCTTCAGTTCTAAATAAGGTTTTCAGCATTTCCTGTTTGGAACTCACTTACCTAAGTTCACTTCTTTTGTCTCATTCACTGGACTAAGAATCACAGGTCTATGGGGCTTGATTTCATCTGAAAAAAAAAAAAAAAACCACAGGACTTCTCAGACTCATGGGTCAGAATCACACTTGCACAACATGCTAAATGACAGCTGGCCAAATTGTTTCTGGAGCATTTAAAAGACAAAGAGCATGAGAGAGGAGGGAAGAAGAGAAGGAAAGAACCAAAAGTACAAAGCAGCCAGAGAATGTTTTACCTACAGTAAAATGGGCCCTTTGAGCCAAAAGGTATGACTCTCTCACCCTCTCTCTTTCTCTTCTCTCTCTCTCTCTCTCTCTCTCTCTCTCTCTCTCTCTCTCTCTCTCTCTCTCTCTCTCTCTCTCTCTCTCTCTCTCTCTCTCTCACACACACACACACACACACACACACACTACCACTACCACCACCACCATCACCACCACCAGGACCCTGCTGCTGTTTTGAAAAGGACTTCACTCAAGACAAAAAAAAAAAAAAGCAGTAGCTATGGAAAAGTACCTTTTTGGCCAGAAAAATGAACTGTGTTTAGTAACTTTGAATCATTAGACCCAAAAGAGAGGAAATGTGGTTATTGCTGAATGCCAAGCAATCTGACACAATTTACTAAAATAAGCAGAAAACTATGAAGGGCTTCACAAATAAATTTGACTCATCTTCAGACTACTGGCTCCAAAGTTTAGAGTCAGTATTCCTCTGTTACCAAGAGGCAATTGACAATCAATGAATTTGAATGTACTACTAATATTCCAGTATAGGCAAATAAATAATTAAACACTATAAAGACAGAATATTTCCATTTTGTTTATTGATCTACATATAAAAGAGTTCTTCACACATAGTATATATTCAATAAATACTTTTGAGTCCAAGAAAGAGCAAAATATCACTAAGTATCACTGGGCTGGGAACCCTGAGTGAACTGTATTATTTATACAATTGAGATTGACAGAGAATGTTTACACCACATTTATGTGGAATTTCCCAGTGCCTAACTCTTCTTAGAATTCTATCTATTGCTTTATATGTTGTGTCTTAAGCAAAGAAATAGTAACAATAACTACCGGTAAACAATAATCAGGAGAAGGTTGCTGGAAATTCAATGGCCATAAAATTAAGACCACTGAAAATTAAGATTCACTGATCCTTATGGGATCAAGGTAAGAAATTCATTTTTATTCAATAAAATTAATCTCCGAAGAAAATAATTATTTAGAGGATTAACTATATTTGGGATTATCCTGTCCTGGGATGGTCCCAATTTTTATAACAGTTTCCCCAATATAATTACTAATAAACAACCTTTGTAAAAATATTCTTAAATTCTTCTTGCTTAAGACTGATAGTAATAGAAAGATTAAATCTTCTGTTCATTTCCATCTAGGTAATTTGTGGAAGTACATTTCTTAAGAAATCGTTTTAACTATGAGCCATGATTATACAGAATTAAGAAAAATGAAGAATAACTTCTAAGCACCTATTAGTTGCACACTTGCTTTGTGCCAAGCACTATTTTGTATTAGGCACATGTCTACCAGGTGAGCATATCTGATCCCTAATTTTCCCAACAACTTTAGGAGGTAATACCATCTTATCAAGAGGGAAACATACTTAGAGAGATTAAGTAAAGGAGCTAACATAGAATGAACCAGAGCTTGATTCTGGGAACAAAATCTGTGCCACAGCATATTGTCTTCCACCCCATTCATGGCAAAGATTCTTCTTTTTTCTCTCCATTTTCTGTATTGAGGATTGAACTAAAAGCTCAAGGATTCTATGCAAATGTTCCATATCTAAGCTATATCCCTAATCTAATGCTAAAGGCTCTTGATGACAGACCTTAGACACCTCAAGTTCAGGATCTCAGAACATTCTCCTACACTAGCCAAAGAGCCCCAAAGCTCTCTGGCAGAATCGTGTTTAGCCACATCTAAGAAGCCTACTGCAGCATTTGGAAAATGTTAGCTCATGACATCTCCGTTTAAGTTGTGTTACGTTTAAAATTGGAGTGAAATAGATTTACATAGTATGCAGTAACAAAAATAATCAGAACCATGGGACCCTTTGTGGAGTCACTGAGCTTCTCTCTGGGCTGTGAAAGCACTATTAGAATCATGGTCTTTGGAAAATCCAAACTCCTAGAATTAGGCTATGACTCACCTAAAGTAAAAAATTCAATTACTCGGGTAATATTGTATTGCTTTCCCAAGTAGGTGTAGGATACAAGACAAGTATAATGCCCTCTATGGTACTCAGAGACATTCTTCACAATGAGTTGATTTTTCACTCCAATGAATAAACTATTATCGAGAAGTAGAGGTTTGCAGTCCTAAATAAAAAGAAAGAAAAGAAACATTGAAAATTGGTTACTTCTCCCTATTTGCCAATAAAAACTCCATCTTCCCCATTAGTTAACTAATATTAAAAAGTAATTGAATGGTTGCTTGGGTTCAATCAGTTTTGATATCATAATTCTTTCTTGAAAAAGCAAATGTTAATTATGTTCTTTACTACTAAGATTTTTATGCCCAGAGCCTTATACTACAAAGGCAAATTAAGACAAATTTATTTTGCAAGAACACATGTCCAATGAAACTGCTAATGCTGTAGTTTATCAATGGCATGTTTCCTTTCTTTGCTAAGTTTATTTCTTTTGTATTTCCTAACTTCTAAAAGATGATTCTCTAAGTTCCATTGGATCAAGGGGAACATGAGGTGTTCCACAGGATGCTAATCAACCCACTTACAAATTACATATGTTGCAATAAACACTTATCAATTAAATATTTGAAATTTTTATCAGTCTTTACCTTACACATGTTTTATTTCTACTACTACTTTCTCATCTATACTAAGTTAAATACAAATACTAGTAACATCTCAGTTAAGCTCCAAATAAAATGAATGCAATATTACAATGCAATATTTTGTTTCTCCCTACGGAAGAAACCATTTGAAAACCACTTTTGCAGATTCATTTGCCTATCCAACGCAAAAAAATGTCATTTACTGGACAAGTAAAATATTATGTTAATAAAAAAATTACCTTATACCACTGGACTTGAGGTAACTCTTCATTTTCATCTTTAAAAAAATCCAAATGAGGGCACACAAGTTTCCCGTCTTCTGCGATATGCAGTCTCTGTGTAAATATAACTTGTGAATTATAGCACAAGTCAGGCTCATTCTCCAAAATACTAGTAGTTATTTTAATTTTGAGGCAGTAAGTTGAATTTCTAAAATGGAAAATTATGGAAATTAATATCTTATCTTTCACTATTGTATATATTTAGGACACATTGGTAATATATAAATTCCTTCCTTACCTTACTACACAATAGTAATGTCCTGAGTCTTCTACCTTCGCAGGAACAAACCAAAGTTTATTTTTCTGCTGATGAATCCTGTCATCTTGTGCTGTAGATATGGGTGTTGTGCTATCATTTTTATACCAAATGATGGTGCCCTTGTTTTCATTTGGGTTAAGAGGACAGGCACGGACATCGATTTCATTTGCAGATGCAAGGAAAATTATATATTCTTCACGTTCTTTACATTTATCTTTTAAAGAGAGAAAAAGGGAGTACTTTCCATGAAAAAATGCTCCAGCATTTCCTATTGTAGTAGCTATCTATAAACAGGTTAGTGACCAAATATACCAGTTCATAAAAGCTGATGATTAAGAGCCACATCTTGGGAGTCTGGAAAATTGGCTTTCAGTTACAGATGCATCATGGATTACCTGTGTGCTACACACAATTTGTCTAGTCTCTTAACATTTCTTACTCTTCATTTTCTTAAAAATGATGACAGTTTAGGAAGAGAGACACCCACTTAGTACAGAATCTCCCCACAGGGGCTGGGAAGATGGCTCAGTGGAAGAGTGCTTGCCTTGCAGAATCTCCCCACACAAACATCAAAAAATAAACAAAGTACATGGAACAATGCTATTGAACACATTAAACATGAAGAAACAAAAAGACAGAGATCTCACAAAGATGGGAAATGAAGAAGGAAAACCTGTTCATAGCCCAAAATTACTTCTCACATACCTGCCAGGCTGAAACTGAAGAGACAAAACACTACAGAAAGCCAGTCAGTATCTGTAAGTTGAGAAGTAGAGTCAGGAATCTGTGTAGATGCTAGCAAATGCTGAAATAGACCTGCTTATACAGCAAGAGGGTTTATAGATCACTTGCGTTTCTAGACAAGTACAATCAGTATCAGAACGTTAGCAAATTGCCTAAGGCTAGAATGAGAACTACCTGGAGTATACACAACACTGCAAATCATTGCTTATCCCCAAAGCCAGAAGGCTCTAGAGATACCCATCAAAATCATGAAGCATCATATAGAGGGCCCCAAATGGTGTAGACTCATTCAGATGGGGAGACATTCATCATAGACTCTGTCCTTTTCTGAGTCTATTAAAGAATAGAATCAATTTCAATTAACACCATTCTGTCAGAACAATAGTCAAGAACATGTTTTAAGAACACAAAAGTAGCTGGCTGCCATTGACTCATACCTGTAATTGTAGCTACTCAGAAGGCTGAGATCTGAGATTGTGGTTCAGAGCCAGCCAGCCATCTGGGCTGGTTCCATATCTTAGCTATGGTAAACATAGTTGTGCTGGTAACTTTAGTAAGGCCTTGTTTGTTTTCATTTGGGTAAATGCAAAAAAGTGGGATTGCTGGGTCATAGGGGAGCTCTATGTGGAGGCTTTTGAGGGACCTCCATACTGCTTTCCAAAGTGGTTGAACAAGTTTACACTCCCACCAACAAAACTGTAGGGTTCCCTTTTGGCCACATTGCCTCCAGCATCTGTTGTTATTAGATTTTTTGATTATAGCCATTCTAACTGGGGTGAGGTGGAATCTCAATGTTGTCTTGATTTGCATTTCTTTTATGGCTAGAAAAGTTGAGCATTTCTTCATGTGTCTATTGGCCATTCATATTTCCTCTTTAGAGAAGACTATCCTTAAGTCTTTAGCCCACCTGTTGATGGGGTGGTTTAATTCTGAGAGTTTATTTTTGGAGGATTTAATTTTTTGAGTTCCAGGTATATTTTAGATATGAGACCCTTATCCCTTGTATGGCTAGTGAAGTTCTTCTCCCAATCCTTGGGCTTTCTATTGATCTTGCTAACTATGTCCTTTGCAATGCAGAAGCTCTGCAGTTTCATGCAATCCCATTTGTCCAACCTTTCTTTGATTTGTTGTGTTTCTGGGTCTCTATTAAGAAAATTTCAGCCTGTGCCAAGGAGACCTAGGGTTTCTCCTATTCCTTCCTGTAATGTTTTCAGGGTACCTGCTTTGACTTTGAGGTCTTTGATCCATTTGGAGTTGATTCTGGTGCAGGGTGATATACAAGGATCTAGCTTTAGTTTTCTACAAGTGATTAACCAATGTTGCTTGCACCATTTACTGAAGACTCTGTCATTCTTCCATTCTATTTTTTAGCTCTCTTATCAAAGATTAGGAAGCTATAGGTCTGTGGGTTCATTTCTGGGTCTTTAGTTCTATTCCCTTGGTCCTCAGGTCTGTTCTTGTGCCAATACCAGGCTGTTTTGATTATTATGGCTTTGTAGTAGAGTTTGAAATTTGGTATTGATATTCCTTCAGCACTGTGCTTTCTGCTAAGGATTGTTTTTGCTATTTGGGTCTTTTATTGTTCCATATGAATTTTTCAGTTGCTCCTTCTATTTCATTGAAGAATGATATTTATATTGAATATTGATAAGTATCGCATTGAATTTGTAGCTAGCCTTTGTCAGTATTGACATTTTCACGATGTTGATCCTCACAATCCAGGAGCATGGGAGTTTTTCCCACTTCCTTATTTCTGCTTTAATTTCCTTTTTCAGGTTTTTAAAGTTTTCATAGTAGAGGTCCTTCACTTCATTAGTTAACTCCTAAGCATTTTATTTTTTGTGGGACTATTATAAAAGGAGTTGCTTTACTGAGTTCAGCCACTCTTTTCTCATTGTTGGCATGCAGAAAAGCCATTGATTTTTGAGGGCTAATTTTATACCCTGCTACTTTGCCAAAGTTTTTGGATCAGCTCAAGTAACTTGGGAGTGGAGTCCATGGGTTCTTTAAATACAAAATTGTGTCATCTGCAAAAAGGGAGAGTTTTACTTCTTCTTTCCCTATTTGGATCCCCTTTATGTCTTATTGCTGTAGCTAGGCATTCTCATACTAAATTGAAGAGAAGTAAAGAGAGTGGACATTCTTGTCTTGTTCTTGAATTTAGAGGAAATGGCTTTAGCTTTTCACCATTAAGTGTAATGCTGGCTGTAGGTTTGTCATACACAGCCTTTATTATATTGAGGAATGTTCCATGGATTCCTAGTTTTTCCTGAGCGTCCATTATAAAGGGGTTTTTGATCTTGTCAAACGCTTTTACTGAATCTATTGAGATAATCATGTGGCTCTTATCCTTGCTCTTATTGATTGATGAATTATATTGATTTGTGTATATTGAACCAGCTTTGCATCCCTAAAATGAATCCTGTTTGACCATTGTGTATGATTTTTTTTATGAGTTGTTGAAGTCATTTGGCCAAAATTTTGTTGAGAAGTTTTGCATCGATGTTAATCAAAGAAAAGGGTCTACAGTTCTCTTTATTTGATGAGTCCCTGCCTGGTTTTAAGATGAGGGTTATGATGGCTTCATAGAAAGAGTTTGGTAGTAGACTTTCACTTTCAATTTCATTGAAGAGTTGGAAGAGTATTGGTGTGAGTTCTGCTTTAAAGGCCTTGTAGATTTCAGCTGTAAATTCATTCTGTCCTGGGCTTTCCTTGGGTGGGAGGTCTCTTATTGTTGTTTATATTTTGAGGCCTGATCTGGGTCTGTTAAGTTGGTTTAACTCATATTGGTTTAGTTTGGGCATGTCAATATTTGCTAGAAATTCATCCGTTTCTTCCTAATTCTCAAGCTTATTAGCATAAAGGTTTGAGAAATTATTCCCTTATAATGTTCTGAATCTTAGTTGTTTCTGTAGTGATGTTTCCAGTCTCATCTCTGAGTTTGTTTATTTGGGTGTGTTCTGTTCTTTTTCTGATAAGATTTGCTAAGGGTCTGTCAATTTTGTTAATTTTTTCAAAGAACCAACTCTTTGTTTTGTTGATTCTTTCTATGTTTTCTTGGACTCTAATTCACTTAATTATGGTTTAATTTTAATTATTTGCTTTCATCTACTGTATTGGGGTTAGCTTGTGCTCTTTTACAAGGAGCTTCAGGTGCCTTGTTAAATTGTTGGTTTCAGATCTGCAATTTGTTGGTGTAAGAACTCAGAGCTATAAACTTGCCTCTGAGTATTGCCTTTGCTGTGTCCCAGAGGAGCTGGTATTTTGTGTGTTCTTTTTCATTAAATATCATGAACATTTGAATTTCCTTTCTAATCTCTTCCATGACCCACTGCTGGTTCAACAGTGTGTTGTTCGTCCTCTATGTGTTACAGGACTTTCTTTGGTGGCTTTTGATGTTAAGTTCTAATTTTATTCCCTTGTGGCCTGAGAGAATGCAGGGCATAATTTCAATGTTTCTGAGTTTGGGCAAATTTGCTTTGTGACCTAAAATGTGGTCTATTTTGGAGAATATTCCATGTTCTGCTGAGAAGAATGTATATTCTGATGCTGCTGGGTGAAATATTTGGTAGATGTCTGTTAAATCTAGTTGACCTATTCAGTTGTTTAGATCTGAGGTTTTGCTGTTGAGTTTTTGCTGGGTCAATCTATCCAGCATGGATAGTGTTGTGGTAAAGTCCCCAACAATTAATGTCTTTGGATCTACATGTGATTTTAGGCAAAGTAGTGTTTCTTGGGTAAATCTGAGTGCTCCATTGTTTGGTGAATAGATATTTAGAATTGTAATATCCTCCTGGAGGAGAGATCCCTTAATTAGTATATAGTGACCTTCTTTATGTCTTCTCGCTAATTTTAATTTGAAATCTATTTTAATCTGATATTAGGATTGCAACTCCTGCCTGCTTATGGGGACCGTTTGTTCGGTAGATTTTATTCCAGCTTTGAAGGCAGCAAATAGAAGGATCTTGGTTTTTGATCCAACTAGACAGTGTGTTTTCACTTAATTGTAGAGTTAAGTCCATAATATTGAGAGTTAAGACTGAGAGGTGTTTGGTAGTTCCTGCCATGTTATTCACTTTCTTGCGGGCTGTGCCAGCTGGGTTCTTCTTAGGATTCTTGGCTTCTCTGTTTGGGGGCTTTTTTTGCCTTTATCATGTTCTTGTTGGTTTTCTAGGACTCTTAATTCTTTATGTGGTAGAAAAATGAACACAACCGGGTGCCGGCAGCTCATACCTGTAATCTTAGCTACTCAGGAGGCTGAGATCTGAAGATCATGGTTCAAAGCCAGCCCAGGCAAGGAAAGTCTGTGAGACTCTTATCTCCAATAAACCACTAGAAAACCGGAAGTGGTGCTGTGGCTCAAGTGGTAGAGTGTTTATCTTGACCTGAAGAGCTGAGGGATAGCGCCCAAGCCCAGAGTTCAAGCCCCATGACTGACAAAAAAGAAGAAGAAGAAGAAGAGGAAGAAGAAGAAGAAGAAGAAGAAGAAGAAGAAGAAGAAGAAGAAGAAGAAGAAGAAGAAGAAGAAGAAGAAGAAGAAGAAGAAGAAGAAGAAGAAGAAGAAGAAGAAGAAGAAGAAGAAACAAAGAAAAATGAACAGATATCCTAGAGGCATCAAAGTGTAATATGAATTGCTATAGAAGTAATAAAAACAGAAAAAATGGAAGAACGATGGATGGAAAACTTCAATATGGGTGAGATGATGCAGTCTTAAGGCCCAAAAGACACAATGAATCCCAAGTAAAAGAAACAAAATGGAAATTAGGCAAAACACTCAATAATCAAATTGTTAAAACAGAAAGAAAATCTTTTAAGCTGCCAGAGAAAACAGACACAATTTTTATAACACAACAAGACAAACAATATGCAGTCTACTTTCCAAAAACAACACAAGTCAGTGAGAGAAGCAAAGGAAACAAACAAAATCACAAGCTAGAACTCTACATCCATTGAAAAAGGTGAAGGGAAATGTGCTTGCTGATTTATAAAGGCTTTAGAAAGTAATCTAATCACCAGTAGACCTATACTCCTAGAAAATATGCAGGAAATCCTTCAGAAAGAAGGAAAAGATAATCAGATAAAAGTCAATTTAGATCAAAGAATGAGAAATAAAAATGTTAACTACATAGGTAACTGTAGAGTACTTGTTTTCTTATTTAAGCCTCTTTAAAGGAAACTAAATGTTTAAAGTAATCCACACTTTAAACTACATGTTTGAATATTGAGTGTTTTGCATAATTTCCTTGTGTTTCCTTCACCTGGGATTCATTGTGTCTTTTGGGTCTTAATACTGCATCAACTCACCCATATTGAAGTTTTCCATCCCTAGTTCTTCCATTTTTTTTCATGTAATACGTTTGCACCAGGTAAAGATGTAAGGAATAAATACACTACAAGAGTCAGACACTATTCACTCATGCCTGTAATCCTAGCTACTCTGGAGACTGAGCTTTGAGTATCATGGTCCAAAGGCAGCCAGGGTAGGAAAGTCCATGAGATTCTCATCTCTAATAAATACTTAGAAAGACCAGTAGTGGAGCTGTAGCTCCAGTGATAGAACACTAGACTTGAACAAAAAGGAGCTCAGGGACAGTGCCCAGGCCCAGAGTTCAAGCCCTAGGACCCTCAAAAAAACAACAACAAATTAAACAAGACAAAAGAAGCAAACACTGCAAAGTTCAAGAAAGGAAACATGGATACAAATTATATCAGATATTTTATATGCTAGGAGAAACTATGTAGTATCCCAGAAGAAAAACAATGATAACTTAAAGATGAGTATCTATGTCGTAGAGCAATAATGTCAAAACGCATAGAATAATAATTGTCATTTAATAAGCCAACTCTGATGACAACATGTCATTAAAATCCTCAATTTAAAGGGCAGAAAAAAATGACAAATAGCAGGACTGATGGATAAATAGATAACAAAACAACCAAATCTTAGCAGTAAACCCAAGTATATTTGTCATAACATTACAGTGTAAATAATCTAACTGCCACAAATGAAAGGCAGAAATGATCAGATTGCTTAAAAAGCCAACTCCATGGCATCTAACATATACATACATACACACAGTTATAAACTGAAAAAAGGTAAACCATGCTAACACAAATCAAAAGAAAGCCTGTGCTCGATACCTGTGCTGTAATCTGTACACAAACTAAAACATCATGTTGCATGCCATAAACACAGGCAATTTACTTATTACCTATACTTAATAAAAATAAATAAGGCTGAATACTGGTGTCTCAAACCTGTAATCCTAGCTAGCCAGAGAACTGAGATCTGAGGATCATGGTTTGAAGCTGCTCAGACAAGAAAGTCTGTGAGAGTCTCATCTCCAATTGAGCACCAAAATGTTGGAAGTGGAGCTTTGGCTCAAGTGGTAGAGTGCCAGCCTTGAGCAAAAAAGCTAAAGGATAGTGCCCAAACCCTGAGTTCAGCTCCAGTACCAGCATAAAAATAAATAAATAAATAAATAAATAGCTTGAGTGACTTATTATATTAAAGAATATTATGAGAGCAAGTAGTCATTTCATAATAAAGAAGTCACTCATCAAAAGGAACACAACAGCATTGTTGATACTTATATCAACAATGTTTAGGAATACATGAAACAAAACTGCAAGAACTAGAGAAAAGTGTAATTTCAATCAAATATTTCCATACCCACTCACAAAAATTCATAGTACAGTTGATAATACTGTGAAGAAGAATACAACAATGAAACCCATTGACATTACTTTAAGAAGATGATAGGGGGTTACAAGATCTTGTTGGGAGAAAGGAAATGGATTGGAAAACATTCCTACATGTGTAAAAATGTTACAGTGAATACCTCCCCATACAACTAATATATGCTATTTTTAATTTTTTTTAATTTTACATAGAAATATAATGATACAGAAGCATTCAGCCAGTTTGGTGGAATTGATATTAAGAGAAAAATTTTACCCAACAATAGTAAGATATACATTCTAAGAAGGCTTTAAAGGAAGGAAGTGAAGCTGTGGCTTAGGTGGTACAGCACCAGCCTTGAGTAAATACACTAAGTGGTAGTGCCCAAGCCGTGGCTCAAACCTCAGTACTGTACTGACACACACACACACACACACACACACACACACTCACACACACACACAAACACATACACACAGATACACCTACACACACAATGATAATAATAGTAATAACAGTAACAATAATATAAAGAACCCTTTAAAATTTTACTATAATATCTATATCCTTTCCTATAATCCAGGATTCAATAAATTTATAATGATTCAAGAAGAAATTAGAAATCTGTAACAAGATATTTGAGAATCCTCATGCATTTGAAAACTATACATTTCTAAATAAACCACGAGTCAAATAAGGACCTAAAAGGAAGATCAGAAAGCACTATTACCTGAATGGTAAAGAAAACACATATCAAATGGTAAAGAAAAAATATATAAAAACTTTACAATAAATAAATTAAATTAAAAATAAAATAGGAGTACTAGATACTTTTTAAAAAATACACACATGTGACATACCACAAAAGCAGTGCTTGAAGAGGAAGTGATACACACCAAATTCTTATAAAAGGAAAAGAAAACATTTCAAATTGATAACTTAATGATTTTATATTAGGAAACTAGGAAAGGTAGAAAAAATTAAAGGAGACAGTAAGCAGAATGAATGAAGATGCAGAGAGGCCAATGTCATTGAGAGATTTTTAAAAAAACTACATTTCCAGAAAAGGGGTGCTCCACATCACAGATAGGTTGGTTAGGAGAGGGCAGAAAGCCTAAGCCAGAGCAATGTTTCTGGAGGAACAGGTGGTTGGGGGACCCCACAGAAAAGTCAGCGTTCGGGCAGAGAAGCTGCCATAGTTCTTGGGTACCTGGCTTTGGACTGATTTACAGCAAGCGTGATACAGGTTTAGTGCATTGGGTAAAGAGATGGGTTAGGGACGCAGACCTGGATCAAGCAGTATTCTCATGGACAGCATGTTCTATGCAAACTATCTACAACTTAAGGATTACTCAGCCCTTAGCCTGAATCTTTCCTCAATTCAAAGCGCTTCCTAAAATGTGAGACATTATAAGGTACAAAAATATCTTAATAAAATAGCACATGTAGATTAAAGAAGAAATTAATGCAATAAGAAACAGAAGAATAATATAGAAAAACCAAAGCTATCAGAAGCTAGTTCCAATAAAACTGATAAATCCACAGCTTATCCAATCAAGAAAAAGAAGTAATATTTCTCACTTGTGAAAACTTTATGCCAATAAATTCAGAAACATAAATAGGATGGGAGAATTTTTTGAAAGACACAGACATAGCTCTTTCAAAATGAAGTAGTCTGAATTCCCTTGTGCTTATTAAGGAACTTGAATTGTAGTTAAAACATTATAGCAAAATACATTTCAAGCCTATTTGGAGGGATTCGCTGATATATCCCACCAAACATTTGTTAAAGAAAGAATTTCAATTTTACACAAATTCTTATTCCTCAAGAGCAATATTATTCTGATACCAAAACTGAAGCTATTATAAGAAAATCACAAACCAATCTCCATCATAAGCACTCATGCAAAATGTCATTGTAATATTTTAGCAAATTGTATTCTACAATATGTAACTGAAAACATCATGCATGATGAACTTAGCTATATCATAGAAATTCAAAGTTGGGTCATCAAAAAAATAACAATCAATGCAATTGCACATGTGAAGAAAACTGCATAACAATCTCAACAGATATAACTAGAAGGAATCAGCCTGAACATCAAGAAGGACACTATCACATGAGTCAGATCAGACACTCTAATGATTGTTTGTACTGTACTGGTATCAAGATTGAAAAGAAAGTCAAATGTTTTTCACTCACCAACATTATGTGTCAAAATTACAAAAGATATACAAAATATTAGTAAATTGTGGAATACAATAGAAATATGCAAAATTAAATGTTTTATTTGTAAGACATTTTAAAACTAATTTAAAAATGTACAATCGCAACAAAAGGCATCAATAATTAAGGATTAAAAAACTGAAAGGACACCAAAATGGTAGAGTGACAGCCTTCACAATCATTCCTCCATAAAAGCAGCAAAAAAGACTAGCAAATTTTTTTTGAAATCAAGGAGAGCAATCAGAAGATCAGTTATTTCGAAAACAAACAAATAAAACTTTCTGCTGACTGCTTCTATTCATACTACACCAAATCAAAGTAGCACAGTAGGGTTTGTGACTTTCTAAATTAAACTCCTACTATTTCCTGTCTCCCAGCTCCAGGATAGTCTTGAAATAGAACAGCCTTGAAGAATCAGATAAGTTTAAAACGTTTCATAAAGTAGCATTTCCAGAGCACTGCCACTCTTCCACCCACCTGATAGCTCCCAGAAATTACATTCATAGAATGGTGGTGTTATTGACCTGATTTGGTACACCACAGGAAAAGCTCTATCCCAGGTTGTCTGTTGAAGAAACTCAGTGCCAACTGTTTAATATGACAGCACCCCAAGGCTCCAATACCAGTTGGAACAAATAAGAACAGTAGCCCATAGGGGAATCTGAAAATCACTGACACATTCCTAGGAGCACACATATATGCAGGGATGTTCTCATGCCCTGGCAAGAGCAGAAAATGCACCAATTTCTCACATCTGAACAACTGTGAGGTCACACACAAGCAGGAAATGAAGGCTAAGGCAAAGTTATAAATAGTCTAACTGCTGAAGGTGCAAACACAAATAGGAGGCCCTTAGCAAATAGTACAAAATAAATTCAGTAAGAAATTTAAGGAAATATTTAGCCAATCATTAGTTGACCACTAAGTTAATCAAGTAATCACCTTCAGTGACCCCAGAGTACAGGAAGTATTGGGTGATTAGTACAGGAAATCCATTAAACAAGTGAACAGAAGCAACAACTACACAATTTAGAAATCAGCAATCCAACTAAAATGTTTGCAAATCAACAAAGTATTACAAAACATAGAAAGTATGTTTCATATACAGGAGGGAAAAAGATTGCCAGTAGAAATGGTTCAAGAGGAGTACAGATAGTAGATTTTCTAGATAAAGATTGAAACATCTATAAATATGCCCAAGCTACTGAAAAACTATTTGTAAAGAATTAAAGCAATAACACCTTTATTTCAATTGCCAAAAACTAAAAATAGCCACAATATCCATCAATGGATAAACAAAGGTGATATGTTCATAAAATGTATTACTACTAACAAAATAAGTCAAGTATTATTATGTAAAAATGACATGAATAAATCATAAAATAAACAGTGAATCGGACCCCTCCCCCTCCCAATGATTTAAAATTCTAGAAGACACAAACTACAAAGATTGGAAGCAAATCAGTGATGCCTAGAGATGAGGAGAGATGGAAAAGAAGGATGGTCAAGGGTTTGAAAGAACTGGGCAGTGCAGCTCACATGTGTAATCCTAGCTACTTAGGTGGCTAAGATCTGAGGATCTAGGTTTGAAACCATCTGGAACAGGTGAATCCAAGAGACTTACCATAAATTAACCAACAAAACCCAAAAGTGGCTCAGATCTGAAAGAAACTAGAGTATCTTGATTATGATTTTGGTTTTAAGATTGTAGATTCATGTGGACATCGTAAACTCTACACCTAACAATGTGTTCTTTATTCTATTCAGTTATCCCTCAAAACCGTTACAAATAGAACTGAAATAAGAATGGTACTGGTCAGAATGAGGACTCCTAAATATTTAATTATTAGGAATAGCAATAACAACAGCAGAGATAAAGGAATAGCTATTAAGTACCCAACTCGACATGTTTTCTAGTTATCTGAGCTTACCTCACTCTACTGAAATATTTCTAACAAAGGATGCTCCATGACTTTTACATTGCTAAATCAAATAATCAGTTCTCAGACAGGTCTCAGACAGGACCTATCTGTATTTAACACATCCATATTATCATTCTCCAATCTTAAGACACTTTTTACACTTGTAGTACAAGATATTCACCTGAGCTGGGCGCAGGTGGCTCACGCCTATAATCCTAGCTACTCAGGAAACTAAGATCTGAGGATCATAGTTCAAAGCCAGCCCTGGCAGGAAAGTCTGTGAGATTCTTATCTTCAATAAACCACTCACAAAACTGGAAGTGACGCTGTGGCTCAAGTGGTAGAGCGCCTGCCTTGAGCTGAAAAGCTGGGGGATAGTGCCCAGGCCCAGAGTTCAAGGCCCACGACCGACAGAAAAAAAAAAGATATTCACCTGATGCTCCTACATCCAAGACCAGGCTTTTATCAGCTAATGGAAGCTTGACTCACATCCTTGGAAGGACTCAGCACTCATCCTTGACAGTATCTTTTCTTAGTCACACTCAGTGATCTCTTTCAGTCTCATAGTTCCCAAATCAGCAGTTTGCTGAGGTGTCCTGTTTTCTACCTCCAACTCAGACCAGAGTCAGTCTTCATGCTGCCTTAACAATATCATCATTTAGACACGGAAGGGACAGGTGAATCTAGCATGTCCTTCCCTCCCACCTTGCATCCAATCCATCTGCAAATCCCTGTTGTCTCTGTACTCAATAAATCCAAAAATCAACACTCATTTCTCTCTACCACCCTTGTGAAGGAGGAAAGCCAGCATCATAGCCTGTAGAAAATGGCACCATGGTGACTTGCCTGGATTTTCCCATTGCAATCTTACATGGCATCTTTCTGTCTTTGCCTCACTAGCACTTATTCTTAAAATAGGATTAGGAGAAACTTTTTAAAATGGAAGTCAGATCTTGTTTTGAAGAGAGGTTATTTGGTTGATGGGGGATGGTGGAGGGATCTTACGGAACGTTCAAATTCCTTGCTTCAGTCAGATTTACTGGTCAATCCCTCTACCATCTCCATATTAATCAAACAGACTCATCTCTTACAACTTCTCTCATCTGTCACATTGCTAAGTATTTTATTTCCTGTCATTTGTACTGCTAGTCTTAGGGCCTCTTCATATGCTTCCCTGGATATTTCTACCTCCAACCTGCTGTCTGGAGAACCCCCTCCTTAATCTCGTTCAAGTTCAAGCCAAAAAGCTTCTGAGTGACACCTTTCTTGGCCCTATAACCAAATATCTAACTTTCTGTCTCCTCCAATCCCAAAATGACATTCTTCCTTCCCACTTTTTTCTTCTAGTGCTTATCCACATAACAAAATTACTTATTTAAGTATTTTCTCTCATATGGGAAGACATTTCTAAGAGATGATCTCTTTCCTACTTGCAGGTAGGTATTTCTATCTAGATTATTTCCTGCTATATCTCCAACATCTAGCATATAGTAAGTGCCAACTAAATGTACAGTAAAGAATGGGGGGGAAAAGAAAATCAATAGAAAAGGAAAATAATTGTTTCTGGTTGCAGGTTTCTGGTTTAGGGTTCATGAAGACTGCTTTACCTTCCTCCAAAGAAAACCAGAATTTCCTTCTCAGTCCAATCAGCCGTAAAGTAGTAAGAAGCCCAATATAGACCTGCATGCAAGCCCCAAACTAAGCCACCCAAGCCTAGGTTTTTACCCTCCCTGGCCTCAGTTTCCCAATGTCAGTGAGAGCAGGAAAAGTCAGATATTGAAGAGAACTTCAAGCTACATAGTTCAAGGACTGGAAGACTCTGTGTCTTGGGACTCAATAGGAAATGTTAAAAAAAAAAAAAGGTTATAGCATGTATTCTGATTCATAGTTTTCCTAAGCAGACAAGCACAGGAGGAAGTAGGGAGGTTTAGTTTTATTTTATTGTCCTTAAGTAACTATACAAAGGGGTTTCACTTCAGCAAGTCAGTTCATGAATACATCTTGACCAAAGTCACCTCTTGCATCCTTCTCTTCCACCTCTCCCAACCTCACCCATCCATCCCCTCCATTGACCTAGTTAGAAGAAAAATTTTAACTTACCAGCCTCCAAAGAAATCAGTGGAATTATGAAGCAAGCAAGGCTGAGTAACACTTTCATATTCTCCTGAAGAAGTGGAAGGATGAAAGAGAGAAACATGTTACTATTCTAGCAAGTCTCTAAAGGCAAACACTGACACCCCATCTGCCCATGCTCACTCTGATGAAATAGTCCTGCATTATCGAGTTAATGATGCTGGGCTTCTAGTTAGAAAATGGGAAGGGAGAATAAAGATTGTTTAACAGCATTGCAGACAAACTTTAACAACTTAAGATTTAAATCCCAGTATAAACTGATAGTCTTGCATCCTATTTAAATTCTTCCAAAATCAAGTCTACATCCAAAGTAGACTGTATCACATTTTTACTATATCTGGAAAAATGAATCTTACTGAACATGTACAGGCATTTTTCTTGCCATTGCTCCCTAGACAATACAACAGAACAACTATTTACATAGAATGTATATGGTTTTTGGTCTTATAATTCATTTAGAGATCATTTACATGGGACTATGTACATAGGTTAAATGGAAATCCTACACCACCTTTTACAGGGGGCTTGAACATCCATAGATCTGTTATCCATAGGATTCTGGAACCAATCACCCACAAATATTAGGAAAAAACTGTCCACTAGACCCAAATGAGCTTCCTCTGCTTCTGTGGAATTTCTGCCTATATCACTGGTATGAGCCATGCTACTAGGACCAACCTGCCAAAGTCATCCCCTACTTTAGGCCAGCTACGAAGCCATGCCTTCATTTTATAGTGGGAGACATTAAATTGCCTATACAATATAATGTAATTATATTAGAGGGATGTGTCAAGACTGACTTTTAAAAATGTCTTAAAATTAGGTTGATGCTTGTGTATTTTCCCTTCTCTAATTTTTTTTTACTTCCCCAAAAGTTCTATAATGACAATGTATGACTCTTTTCACAATGAAAATCAGAAAAAAAAAAAACTCCAGTGTTCTCCCCTGTGCTGGTTCTGAAGGTCACACCAACATATAATGGTTGGTGACTGGGCTACATATTAAAGAGGTCCTGATAATTACTTAAATGACACATATATGACAGGCTTGGGGCGTAACCAGATCAGGCACTTGCCTAAAATACCAATTCCAGAAGGAGAACTCACCCACTTCCTTATCTACACAATGAAGTCACTACAGTAGTAGCAAATACAAAAGAGAAAAAAAAAACTGCTTTTATTTTGCTTGCCTTTCTAAACATCTCATACCTAAATGAAGTTAATGTACATTGTTGCTCCTTTATGTCTCTGAACCTTCCTCTTTGGGGTTCTTACAGTGACACACAGTAAGTTCCAGTCTTACATCTCTTATACTGTGCTTTTGCACAAATTCACTCACGGCCTGTAAGCACCTGACCTTTAATAGGCTGCAAAAAGCTAGACTCTCTCTTGTCCCACTAAACTCTTATCCCATAGGTGTTCCCACACACACACCCTTAATGACAGGTATAGGCTATTTCTAAAGCTATTAGATGTGATCCAAAAGAAATAAAGATCTAGCATCCTGAGGGCTCCACCACCTCTGGCCTCTGTCTCCCCAGACCTAAGCAGTCTGTTTCCTTAGATCACCAAACCCCATTCAGTCCCAGCCACGGCTGGTACATCACAGGTCAATGTATCTCAAGCTCTTGCATGGCTCATGACAGCAACAGGTTCCTTATCAATCCCCCCCCCAACACCTATATGGATATATGTCTTCTAATTCATCTAGAGAGCTGGTATTCATCAAATAAACTGCTCAAAAAAGTGTTTTTTGAGCAGGAGAAGGCCCAGCTCTCTAGAACAGTATGTGGGGCCTTTGTGCTAGGCCCTGGCTTACCATTTTAGACACCCTCCTGCCCAGAGCATGCCAGAATTCAGCCCTCACTTCCCCATGTGCTCCAACCTCAGTCTCATTCCCTCCATCTTTCACCTGCTTCTGTCATACTCTATCAGGTCTCAGTCCCCAGCTTTCCATCAGCCCTTACCCAGGGACTTCCATTCCCTGAGCCTAGCTTTCTCCTCTGGGTCTCCTAGCAAACTGTATGCCTACCATGGCCCTAAGAACTGTCCTACATTGACCCCAGGATAGGAAACCTCAGAGGATTGAAACCAAGGCTTTCTTATCTCTGTCCTCAGAGCATCTAGTACTGAACTTGAACTCTAGAAGCCCTTAGGAAAGTCCCATGGAATGAATCAACTCACTGAACAAAAGAAAGAGCTTTACTTTCCACTCAACGTTGGGGCTATTGGACCCAATAGACTCCCAGAGCGAATTTGTGTGTGTGTGTGTGTGTGTGTGTGTGTGTGTGTGTGTGTGTGTGTGTGTGTGTGTGTGTGTGTGTGTGTGTGTGTGTGTGTGTGTGTGTGTAGGAGCTCTTCCTTTGCCTTTTCACTCAAAGCTTGTTCCCTATCAGTTAAATAACACCTCCACATTAACTTTTTCCTGATTATTTGAAGATAAGGGTCTTATGGTCCCAGAGCGAATTTGTGTGTGTGTGTGTGTGTGTGTGTGTGTGTGTGTGTGTGTGTGTGTGTGTGTGTAGGAGCTCTTCCTTTGCCTTTTCACTCAAAGCTTGTTCCCTACCAGTTAAATAACACCTCCACATTAACTTTTTCCTGATTATTTGAAGATAAGGGTCTTATGGTCTTTTCTGCCTGGGATGGCTTTGAACCACAATCCTCAAATCTCAGCTTCCTGAATAATAACTAGTATAACAGGTGTGAACCACCATCACTCAGCCACATCATTCTTTGCTCAAAGTCTGCTTCTTAATTTTCACAAATTAAATTTGATTATTTTCTTATCTGTAGCTGTAAGTATATGCCAACAAAATATTTTAATTAAGACTATTGTCTTAGTTAATCTTCAGATTCACATGATCATTTGAAAACTAGTTGGGAAGATGTTCTATTTTTATTTATTTTTCTATTATTTTATTGTAAATATGATGTACAGAGAGGTTAGTTACATAAGAATGGTAATGAGTACATTTTTTGGAACAGTGTTATCTGCTCCCTCATTTCCACTTCCCTCCCCCAACACCCCTCCCCCAAGTGGTAAAGTTCATTTCCACATTGTGTCTAGTATCACTGTTGCATTGGTTCACCCTTGTCCCACCGTTTTTTGTGATTCCCCTTCCCTTCCTCAAATCAGTTAAACTTATATACAAGAGAAAGCGTACAGAAATTTTAAAAAGTGCGGGCGCTGGTGGCTTATGCCTGTAATCCTAGCTACTCAGGAGGCTCAGATCTGAGGATCACGGTTCAAAGCCAGCCCAGGCAGGAAAGTCCAAAAGACTCTTATCTCCAATAAACGACTAGAAAACCGGAAGTGGCGCTGTGGCTCACGTGGTAGAGCACTTGCCTTGAGCTGAAGAGCACAAGGACAGTGCCAAAGCCCAGAGTTCAAGCCCCATGAATGACCAAAAAATGAAAAAGAAAAAGAAAGAAACAAAAGAAGTGACAACAGGGAATAAACCAAAGGGAAAAGAAAGAAAGAGAAAAGAAGTAATTGCAAACAGTGCACTACAAAAACCTCTTGCTTCCATTTCTTGGAGTTCATTTCCATAAGCATCATTTTAAATGGTCATAAGCACATGGCTATTGAGTTATTGTGATCTTTTGCTAAGAATATCCTAAACATATTCTAGTTATTACAAATGAGGGAAAACATGCATCGTATGTTTCTTTGGGTCTAGCTTATTTCGTTTAATATAATTTTTTCCAAATCATTCAATTTCCTTATGAATAGGGCAATGTCATTCTTTCTGATGGAAGCATAGAATTCCATTGTGCATATATACCACATTTTCTTGATCCATTCATCTACTGGATTGATTCCATATCTTAGCTATGGTTTTAAAAAATGCTGCAATAAACATGGTTACACTGGTAGCTTTGCTGTGGCCTTGTTTGTGATCATTTCAGGAAATTCCCAGGAATAGGATTTCTGGGTCATAGGGGAACTCTATGTTTAAGTCTTTTGAGGAAACTTCATATTGCTTTCCAGAGGGGTTGAACAAGTTCACATTCTCACTAACAGTGTAGTAGCATTTTCTTTTGGCCACTTCCCCACCAAAGCAACTGTTATTATCAGTTTTCTTGATAATAGCCATTCTAACTGAGGTGGAGTCTCAACGTTGCTTTGATTTTCATTTATTTTATGGCCAAAATTGTTAAACACTTCTTCATGTGACTCTTGGCCATTCTTATTTCTTCTATGAACAAGTTTCTCTTTAAGACATTGGCCCACATTAGAGCTGTTTCTTCAAGGATTTGTTTTTGAACTTTAAAAATATTTTAGATATGAAGCCCTTGTCTGGTACATAGCTAGTATTCTTCTCCCAATCTGTGGGCTTTCTATTTATCTTGCTAGCTATGTCTTTTGACTTGCAGAAAATCTGCAGTTAAATGTAATCTGATTTATCCAGCCTTTCTTTGATTTGTTGTGTTTTTGGATCTTAATTTACAAAGTTTTAACCTGAGCCAAGGAGCCCTAGAGTTTCCCCTATCCCTTCCTATAATATTTTCAGAGTATCTGGTCTTACATTGAGGTCTTTGATCCATTTGGAATTGATTCTGGTACAGGGTGATATATAAGGATCTACTTCAGTTATCAATACATGTATAACCAATTCTGTTAGCACATTTGTTGAACAGGCTGTCTTTCTTCTATCTTGTGTTTTTGGGTCCCTCATCAAAGATTAGGTGTCCATAGTTCATTTCCAGGTCTTCAATTACTCTGTTCCATTGGTCTCAGGCCTGTTCCTGTGCCAATACCAGGCTGTTTTTATAACAACAGCTTTATAATAGAGTTTGAAGTTTGGTATTGATATTCCTCCACAAATGTTCTTCCTTCTAAGGACTGTTTCCGCTATTTGGGGTCTTCTATTATTCCATGTGACTTTTTCGATTGCTTCTTCTATTTCATTAAACAATGTTTTGAGATATTCATGGGTATTGCATTGAGCATTTTCACAATGTTAATCCTCCTAATCCAGGAGCATGGGAGGGTTTTCCACTCCTTAAGTCTGCTTTAATTTCCTGTTTCAGATTTTTAGTTTCCATGATAGAGGTCCTTCTTTGGTTAAGTTAATAACTAGGTATTTTTTAGTATATTACAAAAGGAGTTACTTTCTTGATTTCAGCCTCACTCTCATCATTGCTGGGACACAGAAAAGCCATTAATTTTTGAGGGTTAATTTTATCTATCCTACTACTTCGCCAAAGTTTTGGATCACCTCAAGTAACTTGGGAGAGAAGTCTATAGGGTTCTTTGAAGAAAGGATCATGTCATCTGCAAAGAAGGAGAGTTTTAGTTCTTTCTCTATTTGTATCCCCTATTTGTTTGTCTCTTGCCTTATTCTGGCTAGGAATTCCAATACTATATATATATATATATATATATATATATATATGAGGAGTGGAGACAGTGGACATCCTTGTCTCATTCTATACCATATTATGTATACCTTTATTATATTGGGGAATGTTCCATGGTTTCTTACCTTCTCCAGAGTGAAGACGTTTTGTTTAAGAAATTATATTAAAAGGCATAAAAATGGTACATTTTTAAAAACAAACACTAGAGCAGGGGAGGAGATTTTCTGAGCTTGTCAGATACACCCATTCATATTCCCCACTTTATGCCTAAGCCTGCCTCAAGCCTTCAAGTAAAACCACATTCCTTAAATATCCTATGAATCTGACACTTGATTCACATAAATTGGCCATCCCCCAAATCACTCTAAGCTAATAGTATTATTAGTACCTACCTTAAACTCTATTTAGATTATTCAATATGAGGGAAGGCATTGGAACCTGTAGCCTGGCTAATTGCTCTTTCTCTGATGCATGAAGAGATGTTTCAAGTCTTTCTAACAGGAAGGAAAGAAAAAGGTGAAATGCTTCCAGATTGCCTAGCCACTCATCTTGGGTGATCAGCAACTCACATGAGGAAATAAAGCAGATGAACACCCCTGGCTGTCAGTTCACTTAGGTACAAGATTGGGCTTGTTTGGTTACTAGGTCAGAAGAAAGGAAAGATGCTAGACTGGCTTTTATAGAATGTATGTCAAGGTATAATTCTGAATTAATTGTAGACAAATGATCCTTAATCACTGCGTGGCTGTGGCTGATAGTGTCCACCACCAGGCAGTGTGATCTTGGACATGTTTCCTCCATGGGTCTCAATTTGTTCATCTGCACAGGTGAGCACTGGGGCAAGTGGTCTCAGAACACTTCCTGTTTTAATGGTTTAAAAAAAATCACAGGTAACAGGTTTTACTTCTGCCCCAAAACTACTCTGGAAAAAAAAATCAGCAGTGGAAGTAGCTATTTCCTTTAAGATCTTTCTGATTCCACATCTGTGTCCAGGTCCCAGAGGTAGAATCAGTTCTGAGCTGGGAAATGGCTGTTACCCAGTTATATGACTTAAGGGAGCCTGGACATCAGAGGGAAAGAAGGTAAAGAATGCACTCAATTTGAAGGTGGAAGGGAGGCATAGCAATGGAGGACAAAGGGTGAACAAAAGCAGCAGTGGTTCTCAGTAGCCACTATGTTGAAATTGAACTATACAACTTGTGAGCTGGGATAGGAGAGAAAAACTAGGCAAAAAAAAAGAAAAGGGTGGCAAAAAGAAATGTATTCATTACCTTATTTATGAAATGGTAACCCTCTGTACATCACCTTTATAATAACAATTTTTTAAAATGAAAAAGAAAGAAAAAAACATTTGAGTCCTTATCTTGGGGTTCATTTTGCTTAACATCAACGTATCTGACCATTTCTGCTTGTATCAGACATATATTAGTTATTGCAAATAAGGGAAACCATGGGACCTGTTTCTTTGGGCCTGGCTTACTTCATTTAATATGATTTTTTTCCAAGTCTTTCCATTTCCTAACAAATGGGGCAATGTCATTTTTTCTGATGGAGGCATAGAATTCCATTGTGTATATATACCACATTTTCTTGATCCATTCATCTACTGAGGGGCATCTGGGTTTTGTTTCTAACATATTTATAAGATGATTTCTGTGTTGCTTTGTATGTCCCTCCCCCACAGTATAACCCCTGCTTTCACTGTATTTGATGTTGGTGTAATTTGTGGAGGAGAAGGGAAAAAACAAATCATTTAAATAGGGATACAGGTGGACCCACTGCACCAAGTCAAAACATGAACTTTACAACTCTGGGGGGGGGGGGATGGGAAGGGATGGGATGGGAAGGGAAACAAAGGAGGAGGTAACAATACTTGATAAGAAATGTACTTATTACCTTGCCCATGTAATTGTAACCCCTCTATATAGTATTTTCACAATAAAAAAATAAAATGAAATGAAAAAAAATGCACTCAAAACTAAACCTAATGTGTTTGCAATAAAAATCAACACAGGCTGGCACTAGTGGTTAGAACCTATAATCCTAGCTACTCAGGTTCAAAACTATTTCAGAAATTAGGACCTTACTTGGGGAAAAAAGCCCATATGATCAAAATAATATATTTTAATATAAACCTAGCATGTTGGCAAGAGGACCATGTGTTTGATACCATCTAAGCAAAATCTTGCCTGAATATCCACCGCTGGGAGGAAAGAAGGAAGCAAGCAAGCAAAACTTCCTGATCCCTTCAATGACACAAAAATTCTAAGATGGGGCTGGGAAGGTGGCTCAGTGGTAGAGCGCTTGCCTTGCATGCATGAGGCCCTGGGTTCGATTCCTCAGTACCACATAAGCAAAAAAGAAAAATGCCAGAAGTGGCACTGTGGTTCAAGTGGTAGAGTGCTAGCCTTGAGCTGAAGAGCTGAGGGACAGCGCCCAGGCCCAGAGTTCAGGCCCCACGACCAGATCAAAAAAAAAAAAAAAATTCTAAGATGGAGCCAAGCCAGACTTTGCAGTCCCAGTAACGGACAGGTTGCACAAATCAGAAAGTTCCTATAGCTAAGTGCTAGTGGTTCATGCCTGTAATCCTAACTACTCAGGAGGCAGACCTCTAAGGATTATCATTCAAAGCAGAAAATTTATGAGACTTTTATCTCCAATTAACCAGTATGTTGTAAGGGGAAGTGTGGCTTAAATAGTAGAGTACCAATCTTGAGTGAAAAAGCCATGCGACATGAAGCCTTGAATTCAAGTCCCAGTATTGGCACAAAAAAGTACCTACACACAAATAGCATGTTAGGTAAAGTTCAGTTTTTATTCCTCAGTTTCCCATGTGACCAAATGGGTCGCATGCATTGACTGGCATTAACTGTTGCTATGAGAATAGATGATCTGACTCATTCATTAGACTTAAAACAGTGTCTCTCTGTCATGCTGATTAGTATCAATCACTCAGGGCTTGGAAGACAAGTAGAAATTCTGGTTAAATAATATCAGTTAAACATTTATTTTTGTATTCGCTTACTGCCTCACTGAACAACTGTATATTCAATGTCTAGTGTAGGCCTTGGGAGTGTAAATGGAAGTAATGGCCAAAGGCCTGGCTTAAGGAGTTCACTGGCTATAGGAGAAGTGGTCATGTTGAGAGTTAAACTGTGGCAAGAAGCATCCACAGGGAGAATCTCAGCCTTGTGATTAGCTAGGATTGCAGGCATGAGTCACTGGTGCCTGGCTTTTCTTTTATAGAGAGTTTTGACAACTGTGTGGAATATTAACTGGAGATGAGAGGGGAGGCAGCTTGCCATGGAGGAATGGATGAGAAGGACAAGGGTTGGTCCAGTCAGCAGAAAAAAAAAACTAAACCCATATGGGGCAAGGAAGAGTGATTCTCAACCTAATTCTCTAATGGGGGTCAGGGTCAGGCAGGATCAGGTTAGGACAGCTTAGGGATGATCAGTGGGTGTCACCTACTGCCCACCACAGGGCCCAGGGGTCCTGGGCTGGGAGCAGCAGTCTTGTGCAGAAATCCACAGTTTGAATGTGAGACAAAAAAGTGGAAATGGACAGTAAGATTGGGATGAGTGGAAGACAGCTCCAACCCCTCTGGGAGCTGTTACTTCACAGTTACAGCTACAGCACTCCTCAGATAACCTGGGAACGCGGGTGAACATAACTCTCAGTGACGTCAGGAAATCTGATAGCTGGACGCTGGGGATCATGTCCATGAACCTAGCTACTTGGGAGGCTGAGAACAGAAGGGTGGAGGTCCAAGACTAGTGCTGGCAAAAACAAGTTCAAAAAAGAGATGCGTCTCAAAAATAACCGGCCATTATAGAACTAGAGGTGTGGCTCAAGTGGTAGAACACTGGCATAGTAAGTGTGAGGTCCTGAATTTATACCTCAGTACCATCAGCTCCCCCAAAATATCTGATAACGCCTCCTTGGATCTTCTCCCCAGTTCCCTTCCTAGCAACTAGGAGCCACATTTCTACGCTTCTCAGAGATCCATGTTTTGAGTTTCCGATTATGAATGAGATCATGTGACATATGTCTTGTACTGGTCATTTCACTCAACATCATGTCCTCTAATTCACTGCTGCATAATCCTGTCCTATTGCTACAAAGGACCCCATAAATATGTACAAATATTGTGTGTAAAGCAAAAAGCAAAAATAAGAAGAAAGCCATCAGAGCACCCACACCTCATGCATGTAATCCTGTGTACTCATGACATTGAGATCTAGAAAACACATTTGACATGAGCCAGGCAGAAAAGTCTGCTGGACTACATAACCAGGAAAAAGCAGGTATGGAGGCATGACTCAAGTGCTAGGTGATAGAGTGCTAGCTGACAAGCAAGCAGGATGAACGTGTACAAGGCCCTGAATTCAATCTCCAGTCCTACCAAATGAATAAATAAAAATCTGATAAGGCTTCAGAGCTTCCCCAAAGAAAAAAATTGCCAGCAAATATGAAGTGCTTCTTGAATACTGTGGTAGAGATAACAGAGGCATCTAAAGCTGAGGGTGGAAGGCCTCGTTTATTAATGGGAAAAGGCCAGGAAAACACTGTTACCTTGGAGAAGGCCTTGACCTGTGGGAAGTGCTCTGCTTCTCAGGAATGATTCACCATATTTAGGGGGTGTGTTTACCTGGGGAAAGAAGAACAACAAAGGTCTGAATAAATGAAGAGCCCTGGGGTCACCCACAATCTCTAAGACCCCCAAGAAAGGACACCAAGGTTTTTGCATACTCATAAAAATGAGTTGGTTGTTTAAAAGATGGATGTCCTGCAGTCCTTCAGGGCAGGACACTTTTAGAAACCCAAGTCATAGGAGTATAGAATGCAGAGTTTGACCACCATAGACTAATTTGGATTAAACATATTTACCTGACATTTGCCAGACACAGAGATGATTCAAACTATCAAGGAAGATCACAGCTTGGAGCACATGAGAATCAGAAATAAGGTACTACCACATCTTCATTTTTCTGGCAATCTTGAACTCAGGGCCTTATACTCTCGCTTAGTTTTTTTGGTACATAGCTGACTGTGTTTCTCATACCACTGTGTCTTATAAAGACCTCATCATCCATTACTTGTTTTGGAAGATTTTTAATATTTTGGAATCTAAATTTTCATGTCTGAGTCATGGTCTTGGTAACACAAAAGGCTTGACAGGCCTAAACATAAGCCTTTCATTACACTCTCAATAAAACACTCTAACCAACTCAATGCTAAGCATGTTGCTTAGACTAAACACACTAAATCTCAAATTACCATGCGCTTTACACTGAAATAATAGGACACAGCACCACATCAAGCTATCAAAGGCATATGGCTTATAGCACAGCACAAAATCAGAGTAGAATCCCAGGTCTTCCTGTCCTAAGCCTGTCACCAGGACAGGCTTCAGAAATGGCTGCAGCTGATGTGAATTGTAGAGAGACAGTGCCAACCAAGAAACAGAGGAATGGAGGAAGGAAGAGATGTACAAGAGGTCCAGGAAGGACCAGGTCCCAGAAGGTCCAAGAAAACTGTTTTTTGTTTTTGTTTTTGTCTTTTTTGTTTTTGTTAGTTTGTTTCTTTTTGTCAGTCATGGAGCCTGAACTCTGGGCCTGGGCGCTGTCCCTCAGCTCTTCAGCTCAAGGCTAGCGCTCTACCACTTGAGCCACAGCGCCACTTCCGGCTTTTTTCTTTTTGCTTATGTGGTGCTGAGGAATCGAACCCAGGGCCTCACGCATGCAAGGCAAGCAAGCACTCTACCACATGAGCTACCTTCCCAGCTCCCAGGAAAATTGTTGATTCTCTATTCCCCACTGTTTCACATTTCCTTTTCTTTTTCACTCCAGAAACTTCCTTTAAAACCTATTTACACTCACAATCTCTACTTGTCATCATCACCAAACCACACCTGCATCTTCCTTTTTTATTTACTGTTCCTCTGAAATCTGCTGCCCAAACCACCAGCTCCCCTGGATTCCAGGCTGTGGAGCCTTCACTCACCATCACACTGCAGCACCTGAGCCACCCACCTCCCTCCCGACTTCTGGGATGGAAGTCAGCTGCCATCTTGTTCCATTCCTTCCCAGGCTCTGGTCCTGGCTCCTGTCTGTAAGCGTTTGTGCCAATTTCCCTCCAGCGTGCTTCTCTGTAATACTCTCTGTACTATTCCGGAGACAGGTTTGAGCCATCCTAATCTCTAATCTCAGTATCTCCATCCTTCACAGGCAGGAGAGACAAGTCACAAATGCACAAGTAAATCACACGTCAGTTCCAGCAATGCTGAGTTTTTCCCAGGGTGACTGGTCAGAAAGCAGGCCAACCTCCCCTTTCCCATATTCTTTTTGTTTTGTATTTTTAATATTTTATTATCTTTTTCCACATATATTTTTATTGTAAAAAGACTGTACAGAGGGGTTACAGTTATATGAGTAGGGTAATGAATACATTTCCTATCGAGCACTGTTACCTCCTCCTTTGTTTTTCTGCCATCCCTTCCTTCCCAAATCCCTAACTCCTCCCTCTCTCCCCCCATGTTCATTTTCAACATAGTGTCTTGTGCCTCTCATTGTTACAATGGGTCAACCTGTATCCTTATTTCATCATTTTGTTATTTCCCTTCCCCTCCCCAAATTAGAAAAATGTATATACAAGATGCAGGGCACCGACATAAAATACAGTGAAAACAGGGGTTATACCACGCAGGAGGAACATATGAAAGAAACAAAAAAAAATCAGATAGTACATTATAAATACATGAAAAACAACAGTACTGTATTTGATGTTGGTATAATTTGGGGAGGGGAAGGGAAAAAACAAATTGTTTAAATAGCGATACAGGTGGACCCATTGCAACAATGAGATGTACAAAACACTATGTTGAAAATGAACATAGTATTGTACTCACTGTGCATAATCTGTGTAGGATGAGGAACTTCTCATTAAGAATATGGGAAGGGGGCTGGGAAGGTGGCTCAGTGGTAGAGCGCTTGCAAGCATGGGGCCCTGGGTTCGATTCCTCAGCACCACATAAACAAAAAGAAAAAAGCCATAAGTGGTGCTGTGGCTCAAGTGGTAGAGCACTAGCCTTGAGCTGAAGAGCTGAGGGACAGTGCCCAGGCCCCACGACCGGACTCCCCCACAAAAAAAAAAGAATATGGGAGAGGGCGAAATAAAGGCAGACATCCTGAAAATATTACAGGATGGACTAGGAGAAACCCTAGGTCTCCTTGGCACAGGCCAAAATTTTCTTAATAGAGACCCAGAAATACAACAAATAAAAGAAAGGCTGGACAAATGGGATTGCATGAAGCTGCAGAATTTCTGCATGGCAAAGGACATAGCTGGCAAGATCAATAGAAAGCCCACGGATTGGGAGAAGATCTTCACTAGCCATACAATGAACAAGGGTCTCATATCTAAAATATACTTAGAACTCAAAAAATTAAATCCCCCAACAACAAATCCTCAAAGAAATAACCACCAGAGGGGCTGGGAAGGTGGCTCAGTGGTAGAGTGCTTGCCTTGCATGTATGAGGCCCTGGGTTCTATTCCTCAGCACCACATAAGCAGAAAAAGCCAGAAATGGGGCTGAGGCTCAAGTGGTAGAGCGCTAGCCTTGAGCTGAAGAGCTCAAGGACGGCTCCTAGGCCTGGAGTTCAAGCCCCACATCTTTTTTAAAAAAGAAAGAACCACCAATTAATAAGTGGGCCAAAGACTTAAAGAGAGACTTCTCTGAAGAGGAAATAAGAATGGCCAATAGACACATGAAGAAATGCTCAACTTCTCTATCCATAAAAGAAATGCAAATCAAGACAACACCCCAGTTAGAAAGGCTATAATCAAGAGAGAAAGGAGGGGGCGGGGAGAAGGAATACATCCACTCACCCATCCATCATCTTTGCGTTATACACACAAGTATGAACACTTTGCTCAGAATTATAGGAAGCAAGGAAAAAAGACAGGTGCTAAATATAGGCATATAGGATGGAGAACAGGAATACAAAAGAAAATCATTGGGGTCTAGAGATAACCAGGACTCACACCAGACAAAGCAGAGTCTAACTTAAAAGGTACAACGAAGGTTCATGTTCAGTTAGGGGTGGGGATGAGTGTGAGGAGAAAGACAACAACAGGAATAAAGCTACAGACTGAGACCTGTTAATTCCAGAGGAAATCCTGAGCAAATGAAACTTCCCTTAGTCAGAGGTAATTGATCCATGTCCATTGTGATTTTTGAGGAGTCTTTAGAGTAAAATCCAAAAATAAACCTTTACAAAATACCCACAAAAAAAGTCACAGATTTAGTCTGCTCTGTTATTTTAAAGATGACCTTCCCTGCACAAAATAAATGCTGAAGAAAAGAAAAAGAATGAACTCACCTAATAAATCAGCAAGCTGTAGCATACTATATCCCTTTTTCCTTCCTAGGGACATGAAGTATGAACCATTTGGACTTGCCCACTTCCTCTCCACATACAGCCTCCAAGTGAGTCTCAGTGATGCACCAATACTGATGATCAGCCCAAGGAGTAGACAGCTGGGACTTCAGGTGACCAAAAATCTAGGGCTTGTCACTTCCTGGTCCAGTAGCCTTGTTTGTTCACTGCCCAGGCTTTGTATGAGAATCATACCTTTAAGTTCTACCAGTTGAAGGGGTGGTCCATACAGTCCCATTACACTTGGCTAACCATGCTGTATCTAGAAATACCTTTTTCCTAAAACATAGCTAGAGTAGCAGATGGAATAGATACATTAGAGGTATAAAGGAGTTGCCTACTTCTATGTTTTGATTTGGGTTAGAACCCTCTAATCCCATGTTGAACTCTGGTGGTGTGAAGAGATAAATGCTGTACTCACAGTGCTGGATTGATTCTCACAGGAATGAGTCAAGGGCCCTTGAAGAACAGGGGCTCTTCTTGTAGTTTTCTCCCAAAGCTTCACCAGATGCAACTATCTGATTCAGCCTCCAGAACTGTGAGCTAGATAAACTTCTACTCTCTATAAAGAAGTCCTCAGTGTTAGGTATTGCATAGTAAGACTTTGCTAGACTCCGGATGAGAAACTTGAACATGAGCTAAATTACAAAACTGGACAATGTGAACCAGAATTGACAATGAACATATGGGCCACCAACAAAAGTCCTCTTTTCCAGGAAGGCCTGACTTTACCCAACAAATCCTTCCTTGACCTATCCAGGCACAGGAAAAGTGACAGCTAATGATGGCTGTCGTCCCAAGGAGCCAGGCATTTTCCCCAAGGCTCAGAGCCAAGCACAGAGGAAAAGGCTTTTTTTTTTCCTAGCTTGTAAGCACATTGCATCTATTAAATACTTTCATCTTAATGAAGGATTTTACACAAGCTCGGGGAATTCTCATCTTGTTCCTGAGGAAATCCCCCACATTGTCAATCTTGCCTGCCAGAACATAAGCCACTTGAAGATGGTATGGCACACATCAGACACTCTGGGTGATGTCAGACATACCGATGTATGGGATCATCCAGGGAGATAGGTAGCAGAGGCATTAGGCACTGGGAACAACTCATTCTGTGACCTGCTACTCAGTGTTTGAACACAGGATTGGCTGCCCACACACACAGGAGAACGAGCCCAGAGCTGTCCCATTGGCTCATGCCGATTCTAACTACTCCACCTCCTATTTTCTCTCCACAACCTTCTTCCTGCTTCTTGAATATTATGAGGCCCTAAATATGCACAAAAGTCAACATCCAAGTCCATCTTCTTCCACACAGTCTTGCCTGGATGCCCACAAACCAGGCAGGCCCACAGACAGTGGAACCAATGTTGGGGTGACCCAGGAAAGAGCCAGGTGTAGCTCTGAATTGGAGCCTGTAAATGCCAGGGTGTCTCCGGTATTTTAAGCATGGTCAAGAGAGAGGAACCGGTCAGCCAATTTCCAAATGAACATATCCTCTTGAGCTTCTCAGACTGTTGACCATGGTAAGAGACACGGTTAGCTGAATTAAAGAATAGAGGCCTCCAAAGTATAGAGCTTGAGTTTAAGGGAAGTTCTCAGTTTGAATTTAAGCCAAACTTTGAAAGAAACCCAAACAGTGAGTAATCTGCAAGAGATAGCCCTCCACCCCCCACTCCCTTCCTGAAGGAACCAATCTCCAAATTTGAAACTTAGAAGAAAGTCTCAACCATATTTAGCCCTTGCTTTGCCTCTATAACTAGGCAATCTGTCATGTACAAAAATGTGTATAGCTCACGCTTCTGGAAGCTGAGAAGTTTAAGGGCATGATGCCAGCACCTGGTGAAGGCCGAGCATAAGTGCTCTGTCATCCATGGAAGAAGGTAGAAAGGCAAAGGAGAATGAGACTGAGCGAGCAGGAGAGCGTTGGGCTCATTTTCATGACAACCTCACACCTGCAATAATGAGCTCACTACAAGGACAAGTGAATATATCATTATGAATCCATTCATGAGAGCAGAGCCTTCATGATCCAATCAGATCCCATTAGCACGCCCTTACCACTATTGCATTGGGCATTAGGTTTTCAACCCATTCACTTTGGGGGACACATTCAGACTTCAGTACCTACTTTTAAAATCTCACTTCATACCAACATTTTCATGTGCTGCCTAATAAATACACGTACACCATTGTTTAATACAGTTTAATCATTGATTCGCATATATGTGTTAGATTTAATGTCATGCAGAAAGACAGAATTAGGCTCCAACTAATTTATTCATAACTGAAAAGTGACTATGGCTGACTCCTTGAGAAAAGCAAGAGTTAAGCACAATTCAGCATATGAAATATATCATAACCTAAATGATCTATTCAAAACCAGTGGAAATATGGGGCATGGGGTTTATTGCTGGGGTCTTCTCCTGTTACCCATTATAAGGATTCAAACAGCTAGTAAACAGTCCTCAAAGCCAAGTGAGATGTCATATGCACCAGGGAAATTGAGGTGGGAGATTCTAGTAAGTTCTGTCTTAGGATGGATAACATAGTAAGAACGTGTCTCAAAAGAAAAATTCATAACCTAATCTTAAAACCAAAAATGTCAGTTTGAGAGATAAGCCTAAAAGGAACTTACAAAGCCACAAAACCACATGCTTATAGAAAGCACTTTAGAATTCTATGCTTACACAAGTGCATATTTCATATATCAAAATCCACTTATTCCCAAGGAGAATCCCAAAACTTTCACAGAATCCAAGGTTAATTCTACCAGAGCATCCATTTTACCCAAAAAGTTCCAGGGGGAGCTATTATTTTTATGCTAGAACAAGCATGGGTATGTTATCAGATAGGAAGGGGAAAAAAATCTTCAAGATCAGTCCAGAATGAAATAGAGACATTGGTCCAGGATGAAAGACAGATATCAGAGAAATATTCCATAAGATAAGCTACTCAGGGGTACTGCGTTGAGTCTTTGATTTTCATTTCTCAACTAGTATCTTAAGTGGTAAAATCTAAGAAGCACTCTCCTAAGAAAGTGCCCACAAGCATCTCCATTAAATTCCAACAATAAGAAATGGAAGCATGAGGTCCCACCAAGTCATATCCATAAGTTAAGACAGATGCGCAACACAACCTCAACTATCACCCCCCAGGTGGAGTCCAGCATCAAGATAGGGGAGAAAAAAGAGAAAACAATCAGAGGAGCCTGCAGAAAATCACATCGTGCTCTCACAACTTTCCTCTCTGCAGAGATTAGAAACATGTACTATCACATACAGACATTCCAAAAGCCAAAGTGAGCATGCATATGGCCACCCCTGGAGAAACAGCTTTACAAAATGATCAGCAAGCCAACCACTGGTGGCTCACCCCTATCATCTTAGACACTCAGGAAACTGAGGTCTGAGGATTGTGATTTGAAGTGAGCTTCAGAAGAAAAAAAAGCTGTGAGACTATCTCCAATGATCCAGCAAAAAATCCAGAAGTAGAAGTGTGTCTCAAGTATTAAAGTGCCAACCTTGAGCAAAACAAGCTAATAGAGCATGCTGAGTTACTGAGTTCAATCCCCAGCAACAGCACAACAAAAGAAAAGGAAAAAAAACAATGAGCAAGCAAAAGCCTAAAGGGGAAAACAAGGCAGAAAGAGACATGGTTACTGTCAGAAGATACTCCAGACTCTTCTAGTGAGGTGAGAAGAGCTGAAAATCTCAAGCTGAGACCTAAAGACACTCCCAAAGGACTAAGCATCTACCACAAGGATTCTCATAGTGAATTTTCTTGTGTAATTTTTTTACTGAAGCAAAACACTTATAGAGGGAAATACACAAAACTTACATGAGCAATTTCATAAGTAAAGACAGGTCAAGACCCAGACCATTTCTATCACTCCTCTAAGCCCTTTTGTCTCTCCACCACATGTACATGGTACTCATCACCTCGATTTCCACCATCACTTTTATCTTTAATAACATACCCTAAGTAGCATCCCATATTGTTAGCTTCTATGCTACCTACAAGTGCCCTGCTACTTCAGGTCCCAAGTTTGCACGAGTGCTCTGACCACTCACTACCGAGTCATATAGGCAAGGGAGCAGTTCTTAGCAGGGAAGGGCCTGGTCTCAAAAAGAGCATTTCACAAAATATAGGGAAGGGGGCACTTTGGATGATCATGCACCCAGTGAGTGCTGAAAGCCATGGTACTGGACACCTGTAATAAGGCAAGGAAGTTCTGTTCAGTAGAGACTCGTTCCTTGCCTGAAATGGCCACCATAGATCCCATAGACCTTCATGAAAGAAGGAAATATATATAGAATATGTGCAAGCCAGCCACTAGTTCTATTCCACATTTATATAGAATACATATCATAGGCTGAGCACTAATGGCACATGCCTATAATCTGAGCTACTTAGGAAGCTGAGATCTGAGGATCAGAATTCAACGCCAGCCCAAGGAGAAGATTCCATGAGATTCTTCTCTCCAACTAACCAGCAGAAAAGCCAGAAGTGGAGGTATGGCTCAAGTAGTAGAATTCCAGCCTTGAGTAAAATAGCAAGCCCTAGTACTGATATATGCATACAAAAATACATATTATAACATATTTCCACACATACTAAATATTTTAGAAATGCAACTATGGTTACAATTGAGAGTTGATTTGCCTTTGACTCCTATTTAGACCACAGCAAGAGTGAATCATCTTTAGCAGTATTTGTACAGCCACTGCCCCATCTGTTCCAGGATACACTTGAATATGTCCCAGGCCATTTTGTAGTCCATCTACACAAACCACTGACCCCCTTACTAGGTTCCAGATGGCTCAGACCAGCCATTTACATCTGAATTACAATTGTTTTTGTCAGTCATGGGGCTTGAACTCACTGCCTGAGTTCAAGGATCTGTTCCTGACCTTTTTAACCCAAGGCCAACCCTCTACCACTTTGAGCCACAGCTCCATTTCCAGTTTTCTGGTAATTGATTGGAGATAAGAGTCTCACGGCTTTTCTGTCCAGGCTGGCTTTGAATCACAATCCCCAGATCTCAGCCTCCTGAGTAGCTAGGACTACAGGTGTAAGCTACCAGCACCCAGATGAATTACAGACTTTTCATACAAATTGCTTTTTGTTTTTCTTTGCATCTAGATGTTACGTTGACTTTTTAAATCATATTGTGAACAAGTTTTATTATATCATCTCAGATTGGTAGACAGGATGTCATTTAAAAATATTTCCAGGAAGGGGCTAAATATGTAGTAAAGAGAAAAGGGCTTGTGAACATGACAGCATGAACTTCTTATGTACCTCGAGATCCCTTTGGAGTTACTGCTTTCCTCTCAGATGTCTTACTCTCAGGTAGGGGAGGTCAGATGTGCAGGGCGCAGGCTGCCTAGACCTCACCTTCTAGAGCCCTGGTATACATCATACCAGATACCGGAACATGCTCTCCACCCCCTGGTTATGGACGTCCAAGAAAAAGCTCCCACTTTAACTTGAATCAAGAATGTTTCTATCTTTCCCAAACATGTCACTTTCAACTGGAAGACATTAACAGCTGAGCACTCCCAGGTTCCTTCCCTCCTAGTGCCTGCAAGAAAGCATATTTGTGTTGCCAACCTGGTTATCATGCTAGCACTGTCTGGGGGCTTTACAAATGCCTGACACACTCCAGAGATGCTAGTTTTTCTGTCACACACCCAAGCCTGCCTGTCTCAGAGAGTCTGTGGCAATGTCAAGATTCAGGCAGGGCTGAATCTTCCTTCAATTTTCTTACACCTCATCTGGGTCATCATGAGTTACGTTAGTTTGTTTTCCAGTGCTAGAGATCAAGTCTTAAGCAGAAAAGGTCAGATAAGTTGATGTTAGGTGAAATGAACCCCAAGATAAGGATTCAAATGGTTTTTCTTTCTTGTGATTGTTTCTAACATATGTATAAGATGATTTCTTTGTTGCTTTGTATGTCCCTCCCCCATGGTATAACCCCTGCTTTCACTGTATTTGATGTTGGTATAATTTGTGGAGGGGAAGGGAAAAAACAAATCGTTTAAATAGGGAAACAGGTGGACCCATTGCAACAATGAGATGTACATGTCGCTATGTCGAAAAATGAACTTTACAACTTTGGGGGGGGGGGCCGCGGGCGAGGGTGGGAAGGGGAAACAAAGGAGGAGGTAACAATGCTTGATAAGAAACGTACTCATTATGTTATTTACTCTGTACGTTATTTTCACAATAAAAAAATCAGCTAAAAAAAAAAAGAGAGATCAAGCCTTACTGACCTACATCCCTAACTAAGGTTTAATATCCTAATAGAACATATTTCACCCTCTTTGTTTTTACTTTTCCCACTTTCCAATTTATGGCATTTTATAAATCCTTGTTGAAACATTATCCTGTCACACATATGTGTGCATGTATAAGGAAGAGATAGCACACAATCCAAGAGACCAAAACAAGGGACCTTGAACAATTTCATACTCTGTCAACACTTGGTGAGATCTCTTGCTGCCGGGGCCTCTCTGAATGGTCTGTGGTGCTAGGTACAGATAAAAGCCTATGGCGGCATTTCCTAGGGTCATGGCAGAGGAGAATACCAACATTGCAGATCCCCCTCGCATACCACCAACCCACCTACCAACCACAGAGAGAGGAAAATGCAAGCCAAGCATCCACTTACAGCCACACATGGGTAGCATTGTTAGCTCTGGCTATGGCCAGCAAGTCAGATGCCCTTGACAACCTATCTCATCTAAAGAGGCAAGTTCATAATGGAATCATCATATAGCATAAGAATCTGAGGATCTCTGTGCTCTCCCATGTTCTATGCTATGCTACAGCAGCTCCATGACAATGGTGCAATTTTGTCCTTTTGACTCATGATATGTTCCCTCTATAAAAGACACTCACCTTTTTCATGAGCCCCACAAGTGTTTTCAATATGCCCTAACTCAGGGGAATAATCCGGTCATGGCAAATATCTAGGCACTCCTGCTATTCTACACTCATGTCATACACACATGCTCATGCCAGTATTGTGGCTTGAATTTGAAGCCACATTACTTTTCTTCATTCAAATTTGATGCTCTATTACTTGAGCTACATCTTCACTTCTATCGTTTTGCTGATTCTTTGGAGATAAGAGTCTCATGGACTTTCCTGCCTGGTCTGATGAACTACAATCCTCAGATCTCAGCTTCCTGAATAGCTAGGATTCTAGGCATAAGTCACTAGTGCCTGGCCACTCTTACTATTCTTTAAGCTTCATTTGTGACCATTGACCTTAGTTTCCTCTGGAGATGTTGACTAGAGTCTTCCAGGCAACCCATACCCACTCTTTGCCAAGAGGCCAACTTCAAAGAACCCCCTTATGAAGCAAGACTTCCAATATCCTGTGACTTGCCAAGAGAACTCAAGTACATAAATATGTAAGACTCAATAGTCTTACATATTTCAGTGTATGGCACCTAACAGGCATTCAATAGGCATATGTTTAATAAATAAAGAACCTAATATTGAGTAGTGTTTCACAATGGCGAACAATTTACTCAAAAGATGTGGCATACTTCAGACCATAATTGCTTTACAACACACAGGGCACTGCAGAGTCTATTAGAAATGGGAAGTTCGGTCTTGTAATGTCTTGGTCATACGAAAATTCAACTCAACTGTTCTTTCTTGGCACCAAATAGTGAGCCACAGTATTTCTCATACAACAGAATGGCAGCTCTTCGTGAGACTGAAAACCAATCCAGTTTCTAACGTCCTTTTCCTCCCATCAAATCTCATTGTCAAAGTACTGTGTTTCTGCCGAGACAAAACTTAGTACAGGATAGGAATATGAAATGTTAAATACAATATCAAACAGTTGCTTAATAGGTGAGGTGAGGAGAGAGGTAGAAAGTGTTCCCAGCACTGTTCTGGCTTTCCCTAGCTCACAGTCATGGAGTTCCATTCATACAATTCCCCTCCCAGGAGCTTGGCACTAAGCCAGGATGACCCAGACACCACATACCAGTGGCAAGTGGATCTTGGCTCATCTTTTCTCCAAAGAACCAATTGATTTCTTTAGCTCCCAGATGTGGAGCTAAAACCACAGAATGGAACTAATACCATCCCTTGACTCAGCAGACCCTGCAGAGTCCCCCCCCACCCCCACCCCCGGCAGGATTGGGGACTGCACACACTCTTAAGTAGCCTCTTAAACCTCGTGGCAAGTAGAGGAGAAAGTTTTGGGAGGCAAGGATTGGTTGGGACATAACAAGGTTTGAACCCCAAGGGTCTTCATCTCCTTCTGGGCTCCTGTCCACCAATAAGGAAAGCTCCTGGCTAAGCCTGAGCTTCCTCTGGCTGTAAAACCAGGTTGATCATTGCTCCCTCCTCACAGGACTGCTGGGAGGATAAAAGGCAGTATGTATAAAGGGCCTTATAAACTGTAACATGCTATGCTTTGCCATGCTTGTAAACTATGTATCCTCTTGGTGGACTCCCTATTTGTAACTCTGTCACCCAGAATCAGCCTTTCTCTTAAAGGTCAAGTAACCCTATGCAGTGTATTTAAAACATTAATTTTTTTTATCTTGTTAAAGAGACTGTCTCTTCTGAGCTTCAAACCCTAAGAGGGACACTCTGAACTAGTTGAACTTGCCCAGGTCTGGAAGTAATTTAAACAGGGAGCATTAGTCCCCTAGAACAAACTCCAGGAAATACTAACAAGTTCCCTAAAAGAATTTAGATAACGTTTACTACAGAGAGAGGAGGGGAGTTGGGGGGGGGGGGAGAGACAGAGAGACAGAGACAAAGACAGACACAGACAGACACAGCCTGAGACAGGGACAGAGGGATTCTAACCACGATCCCCTTATCACCGCTGTACCCAGGAAACTTTCACAACCAAGGGCAACTTAGGACACTTGTATGTGTCAAGGCCACTGTCGCCCCACCCACCCACCCCACCCCCGGAACTGTCCAGTTTTCTCCTACCTGGGCGTGCCCCTGGTGTTCCAGTCCAGAGTGTGGGATCACAGCCTCAAGCCCATATGACCGAGCTGGGCAAGGCTGAGCCCTGGGAGCCAAGAAGTGGGTGCTCCTGGGCACAGGCACACGTTGATCACATTCCTGCCGATGGAGGGGCGCTCAGGACGGCCAGCACCTCCCTCCAGTCCAGGACTGGCCCTGCTCTGGCTCCTCCTGGCTGATACCGTGCGCTCCAGCCGGCTCCGGGCGCCCCGCAGGAGCTGCGCCCGCCTTTGCGGCTTGGAACTGCAGGCGCCACTCCAACTCCAGCCCAGTGCCGCGGGGGCGGGGAGAGGGCGGGGACTGGCGGCCTTGCCAATCCTTGGGCGGCGATCCAGCTGGCCCGGTGCCCCCTCCTCGCCCCCGCCCGTCCCATGCCCGCCTCCCCGGGAACAGCAGAGGCTGTGAAGCTGGGCGCTCCCAAACCACAGCCTGGCTCCTCCAGGGTAACAACACTAGACAAACCCTGGTCATCCAGCCTTCTTGACCAGTGACCACTTAAAGAAACTGCGTTGGCTTCAGGCCAGGCATCAGATTCCCAGGCGAACATGGATACTGTAGTGCCCAGAACAACCTCTCCAGGGTCCAGCCAGGGGCAGGAAAGTCCAACTGACCCTTATCACCAATTAACCAGCAAAAAGCCTGAAGTGGAGCTGTGGCTCAAGTGGCAGAGAGCCAACCTTGAGCAAAAAAGTTAAAGGGCAGTATGCAGGCCTTGAGTTCAAGCCCCAGTACTACCACCACCACACACACACACACACACACACACACACACACACACACACACACACTTGTTGTACAAAGGGTTGCAATTTAACATGTGCAAGTAAGTGTACAGTTTCTTCATTTTTAAACCGTTTTTGTGCCTGTTTCATCCTGCACAAATGCCATCTGTCAAATTTATTATTGTTATTCACTAGATGAAAAGGCAGTTCAGCCTTGTTGAATGACAACTCATTTCTATAACTACTTAAAGATGATAGAGAGAAAAAGAAAGAAAGAAAGAAAGAAAGAAAGAAAGAAAGAAAGAAAGAAAGAAAGAAAGAAAGAAAGAAAGAAAGAAAGAAAGAAAGAGAAAAAGGAAGGAAGGAAGGAAGGAAGGAAGGAAGGAAGGAAGGAAGGAAGGAAGGAAGTAGGTAGAGAGGTAGGGAGGGAGGGAGGGAGGGAGGGAGGAAGGAAGGAAAGAAGGAAGGAAGGAAGGAAAGAGCAAGCAACTTAGGTGTCTCACAATCTTGGTGTCACAAACTCTAAAACTTAAAAACCCACTTCATTCCTCTAGAACACTATACAGATGCAAATTTGTCCCCAGAAAGAAATATATCTAAGGAAGGCTAAAGCCTTCTAGTTGAGTTCCTAGAAACATCATGCCTAAAATGGATGGGGGATATTGTGACATCTCAACAGCTCCTAAGCTAGAGACCTGGCCTTCTCCTTTCATTGTATGAGCCTCCAGCAAAGGACTGGTTTCTTTTCAGGTCATAGATGTATGTCACCCTGCAAGGAACGGCTAAGTAAAGGATGATGGCTTCTTCCTTCCAGTCTGCACAGTTCTGCCCCTTCCTGAATCCCTTCCTGACTGGACTAGTGCTTGTTTCTCTACCTCATCTTTCATAGGCCCTTCAGAAACTCTAGCACTGGGGTAACCTACACTGAGGCCTCAGTTTCTGGGACGATTCTTGGGCAAGTGGGAGACATGAAAGAATGAGCAGTAATAACTTACCATACAAGTTGTCTTGTGGCCAAGCTTGATAAGGTTTTCTCATTTCTAGTTTATGTTTCTAAAGGTTTCAGTCCCTCCCTGTTTCTCAGGGAAATAGCCTTAACTCTGGCTGTGTCACACATTATGAAAGCTCATTAACTATCCCATCTGTTGGTGTTCCCCTATGAAGAGATCATTCTCACACCTCGGTCTACAGTCAGAACTACTGCCAAGAGTAGATGCCACTAGGTCCACATTAGTTCCATCAGAAATCTCTGGGCTGGGGACCTACTTCAGTGTTTACAGAGCTTCCTGATGAGTCCATTGTGCAGCCAGGATCAGGTTCCTTTCAGTAAGAATCTTGAAACCTCTCCCTGAAAGCTACTCCAGGAGATGCACACAAGTAGTTGTTAAAGAAAACTAAAACTAGTGGAAGGGTCCCAGAAGCTCTATGTTTTGTCTTGTAATTTTATGTATTGTGGGGGTTGTAAACAATTTATAAGTAAAAAGTAAAACTGCTTTGTGCAATGATATAGAAATAAAATTTACACTGTCTTTTTTTTTTTTTTTTGTCGATCATGGGGCTTGAACTCTGGGCCTGTGTGCTGTCCCTGAGCTCTTCAGCTCAAAGCTAGTGCTCTACCACTTGAGCCATAGCACCACTTCCAGGTTTTTGGTGATTTATTTCACAGCTTTTCCTGCCCAAGCTGTCTTTGAACTGTGATCCTCAGATCTCAGCCTCTTGAGTAGCTAGGATTACAGGCATGAGCCACCTGACCCAGCTTCTCTCTCTCTCTCTCTCTCTCTCTCTCTCTCTCTCTCTCTCTCTCTCTCTCTCTCTCTCTCTCTCTCTCTCTCTCTCTCTCCCCCCCTCTCTCTCTCCCCCCCCCCTCTCTCTCTCTCCCTCTCTCTGGCAGAGTTTCTCTTTGATGCCTAGGCTAGGCTCAAGAAATTCTCCTACATCAGCCATTTGTGTAGCAGCAGGAACTATAGGCATCCTTTGGCTTTCCTTTCTTTGTGTGTGCCAGGCCTGGGGCTTGAACTCAGAGCCTGGGGACTGTCCCTGAGCTTTTGTGCTCAAGGCCAGTGCTCTACCACTTGAGCCACAGCTCCATTGCCAGTTTATTCATTGTAACTTAGAGATAAGAGTCTCACAGACTCTCTTGCCCATGCTGGCTTTGAACCGTGATCCTCAGATCTCAGCTTCCTTAGTAACTAGGATGAGCCAACAGGCATGAGCCAACAGCACTCGACTATAGCTTTCCATTTTTTAAGTGCTGAAGACCTCTCTTCTTTATACTAATCATAAGGATCTCAGCTGGGGCCCTGAGGTCACCACCTCCCTCCTTTGCCTCAATCAGATCGGAGCACTTATTTCCTTTGCTTCTTTGCCTCAAGTAATGTGTGTGTGCAACTGTCTCACTTCACCTCCGAAGTGAAGTCTCACATCAGATGGAAAGTGTCACCCTTTGTATCATTCTCTGCCAGTTTTCAACACTATACCAATGCCCCCAGGGCATTGAGGTATTTCAGCTTATGATCTATCACTCATATTGCTGGTGCACTGATAGTATAATCCAATTTACGAGAAACAGAAGTAGTACCTTACCCTCCAGGAAAGCTGCCTGCCTCTGAAATGCTTATCATTCAGGATTCTTCACTGTCTCCCAGCTCCTCCCAGGTGACCTTCCTAAAAAGAGACCTTGTCTCCTGAAGATTTTCAGCCTCTCCTCACTCACTAAGCTACTGGGAATCTCTTTGGAGAGACGTAAAAAAAAATGCATATGCCATAAAACCATGGTGAGCAGTGCTCATAAAGTATTTCCCATGGTCCATGTGATAGGAGAATGTGTTGAAGGATTTTCCTTCATAGACACAAACACTGAGCTTGAAAGTTTAAAGAGGAAAACATTTTTTGTGCTTATAAAGCCAAAATGTGGGAGAAGTTCGGCCATAAAGCATATTCCATAAACTGTGGTGTCCAGAAGAATGTGTGCTGCTTGTCTAAACCACAGTCAGCCAGCAGGTAGCCAAGGGAGAAGCAGAGGGAGGTGACTGATGACGTTCCTTGGACTTCAAGTCTTTGACAAGTGGCTCAGTATCCTCATTCTCTGCTATCGCTCAAAGAAACTGTGGCCTGCTTCTGAGGGAGGACACGAATCAAGAATCCTGGAAGAAAGAAACATTGCTTGGCTTCTCAGAAAGTAGTTCTAGCACTACCATTTTACTAATTAAAAAAAAATACTGTGATCAGTATGGCTTGAGAAGCCAGAGCGGTGCTTGGGACTAAGCCTAGCTGTCTCACAAGGACTGGTGGATCCTAATGTTCAGTAAAAGCAATCAAGAGTCATCAAACCCTCCAAAGGGGGCTGAAAGAGGCCAGAGGCCAACCAATACCCAGAAGCCTTTGCAGCTGAGGCTGACCAGGCAAGCATGGTCTCAGGTGAAATTTGTAAGACCACAGGATGACCTATAGTCCCCAATTTAACCCTAGGCAACAGGACAAGCCTTACTCACCACCATCGTCACTGCCCACAAAGACTTGTGGGTTAGAACAAAAACAAGGGGAGAGAAGAATTCTGCATGCAATATGTAATTATTCTCCAAAGACACTGAGTCTGGAATCAGAGTATACAAATCAACTCTGAATCTGTTAGCTCTTTTCTGCCGCTAGATGATATGAAAATAAAGTGAACTTCAACTGCTAAAGAAATAAAATATGTGTATTTTTGTAGACAAGACCTCTGTGGTTCTAAACTTGTGACACCTATTTTTGGCTATTTATAGAGCTGCCAGTAAACTCTCACAAAACCACAGCATAGATTTAAAACCACTGTCCCAGATGGACTTCCTAGTGCAGCCCAGTTTTTCTGATCCTCTTACCCAGTTTCCATCCACGAAGTGTCAGCCACTTTCTTACCTATGTCTCGCATGTTCTCCCATCATTACAACTTCTCAGTTTTAATCGGCTCAGCACTCTTTCTTTCTCTAAGCAGTTGTTCATGGACTTCCATGATCCTCTTTCTATTCAGAGTCCTTTGAGTTTCTAAGCCCTTTACCAAGCAACAAGGCACAAGTGAAGTAGAGTTGAGTGCTCTTATTAGCAAGTGTAGCATAGCGTAAGAAGACAATCAAGGCTGGGAACCATTTCTTAACCTCATTTATATAAACAGGAAAAGATGACAGACATGACAGGTCAGGTTTTTACTCTGTTGCAGCGTTAAGCTTGCTCAGTGAAGGCGAAGGACTGAAAGAGGTTTTATGCACCTGGTTTGCATCACATATTAACTCAGAAAGGACATAGTCAGTTCCAAAATCTGATATACCTGGTAACTTCCCAGTACTGCTATACTTAACAGAGCCAGATTGATGGTCTCTCTCTCTGTCTCTCTCCTACTGTTTTCTGTTGGATGATTTCCCTAACACATGAAACTTACTGCATCAATAACTGAAGTGTCCATTGGCATCAGAAAGGCAGCCCTTCCCAGCTTTCCCCATCTGATCTAAGAAGAGCCCATTGAAATTTCTGGGGCTTAATCACATGTCAGACACATAATAAGATAATGGCCTTCTTTAAATTCACAATTAGACTGAATCCCCTTTTCCCTGTACTTCTAGATAGCCACACCATTGTTGTCTTTCTAAATTTCTTCATGTGTGTGTGTGTGAGAGAGAGACATGGGGCTTGATCTCAGGGCTAGCCCCTGTCCCTGAGCTTTTTTTGCTCAAGGCCAGCATTCTATTACTAGAACCACAGTGCCATTGCTAATATTTTTGTTGGTTAAATTGAGATAGGAGTCTCACAGACTTTCCTGCTCAGGCTAGCTTCAATCAGTAATCCTCAGATCTCAGCTCCCTGAGTAGCTAGAATTACAGGTATAAGCTACCAGCATCTGGCATTTCCTTTTGATATGATCATTGTAGTAAATTAAAAACAACTCTCTTTAAGGGCCATGAGGCATTGGTCTCCCTGTGATATGTAAATAAAGTCTTATTTCCTTCTCCTTCCACCTAAGACAGCTCTAGTAACTTGTTTAAACAATTTCAACCAATAAAAGAATTCTTGAGCCCAAGTATGAAACCTTCTCAGGTTCTTCCTAAGTCTCTTAGGACATTCAACCCCAGTGGCCAGAGATGTCAACTCAGAAATATTACTCTCTTCCAACTGACATACTGTTGGAACAGTATGTTGGAACACCCAAGCCATAGCCCATCACTTCAGCTGGCATTCAGAGTCAATTCTAGGCATGAGAATATGTCATCTTGGATTTCAAGCCAGTCAACATTAGCTAGCCTCTATCTCTAGCTTCTCCTCTGCCATCTTCCTCCAGACTCCCCACTATGTGATGATATCCACAAGAGAGGCCCCAAATGAGGACCCAGGTATACCCCCATCAACCCAAAATCTACATAAAACATAATGATGCATCATTGTTTTAAATTATGGAGTTTGAAGGTGAGTTGTAGCAAAATAATGGATAATTAAAATAATAACCACACTCAGAAGTGTGTCATGACTCCCCATGGCCCATCCTGTACTATATAAAGTCAACAGCACAGCAACTCTCTCTGTCCACAACATCCATCATCTCCTCTCCAGCATCAACTTCAAATGATGTCCAATTACAGAGGACTTTCAGAAGATTGTTACAACAGTCTCACCAGTAAACAAAATAAACAAGAGTCATGAGATGATCAAATCGATGTAGCTTCATATATACTATTGAGGAAAAGAGCTAGTCTAACAACCCACTGATAAGTGAATGCAAACAACTTGAGTGCTGCTACAACTACCTATTAATAACCATTGAGCTCTTCCATTTCTGGTGTTATTATTCAATGATTTTCTAAGAAACAGGGAAATTCATAAGAAGTAAATCATCACAATAAAAAATGCTTGGGAGAGTAAAGAATAGGCCACTACTTCTAAAAGGAGCAGAAGAAAAATCCGGTGAGGCTCAGGTATGTGACATACGTGGAAATCATTTCCTTGATGTTTTGATACCCAGCTGCTTCTCTGGTCTTTCTTTGAGACAGACACTTGGCAACAACTCAACAGTCACTTTATATTTGCCTTTATGTACATTATTCGATTTTATTTACTAGGACATTCGGTTTGGATTTTTTTGTCTGTGTTCATAAGAAATATTTTTTCTTAGTTTCTTGGAATGTCTTATCTGCTTTTGATATCTAGGTGATGCTGACCTCACAAAGTCGAAATATTGACATACATGAATTGAAAATTACCAGATCCTCTTCAGTTTTCCGGAAGAGCTTGGGTAGAATTTGTATTTTCCTTTATCACTCAAGTAGAGAAATGCAAGATATATAAAACCTTGTTTGTAACTTTTCTTTAAAAAAAAAAACTGCTGACCCAATAACATCCCTGGGAAGAAATGTTATTCATCTTGCATTTTTTTACTCTTTAAACATATAAAATCTATTTGATAACTGTTTTAATGTCCTTGTCTACTAATCTAATCATCTGTGTTTGTCCTTGATTAGTTCTGATTGACTGCTTTTTCTCTTCATTATTTTCCTGCTGCTTTACTTACTTGGTCATTTTTGTTTGGATTACAAACACTATGTATCTTTTCTTTTCTTTTCTTTTCTTTCCTTTCCTTTCCCTTCCTTCCTTCCTTCCTTCCTTCCTTCCTTCCTTCCTTCCTTCCTTCCTTCCTTCCTTTCTTTCTTTCTTTCTTTCTTTCTTTCTTTCTTTCTTTCCTTCTTTCTTTCTTTCTTTCTTTCTTTCTTCTTTCCTTACTGTGGTTTCAGTTTTGGATGTTCAACTCAAGACCTGGGTGCTGTCCCTGAGATTCTTTTTTCTCAAGGCTACTGCTATACAACTCGAGAGCTACAGTACTACTTCTAGCTTTTGCTGAATAACTTAGTGGAGATTAGAGTCTCACAGACTTTCTGTCCAGGTTGGCTTTGAACCACAATTCTCAGATCTCAGCCTCCGGAATAACTAGGATTATAGGTGTGAGACACCAGTACCTGACACACTGTGGATTTTAACTTGTTGCATGTGGTATGTTTTTGTGCCCTAGGATGCATTTTACTTTGGGAAATAATTTGATTCTTTGTGGTCTTACATTTAAGACTTGCTAGGCAGGACCACAGCAGCATTCAATGTAGGTTATGGCTTTCTGTACTGCTGAAACTTGGCCCTTCCGAGTCCTCTAATGCCTGTAAGTTAGACATTTGTCAACCTGGCTAGTGGGAAGAGAGGTTGTTCCAGGCTTTGTCTACTATTTCTTATAATACTTTAGGGTGGTTCCCTTTCTGGCCTAGGTGGTTCTCCCAAATACATGTGTAGGTTGGTTCTCAGCTATATTCCTAAGTGGGATCCTTTGAAGGTTTCTAAAGTGCTCTTTCTCCGCAATGGTTTCCCCACCTGTGATAGCTCTCAGATCCATCCCATCAGTTCTAGAAGATTTCTGAGATATGCCTTAAACACTTTTCTCTGTACCATGGCCTGGAAACATGTCATTAAACAGGGATAATTGGAGGCTCAATTGTGTGTTTTTTTGTCTCTGTGGAATCATAGTCCTTTATTGCAAGACTCTAAAATCTTATAAAACCTTGGCTTCATTTAGTTTGTCCAGTTGTTTGGTTCTTTCTGGTGAGAAAGTAAAGCCAATTCCTTTGTTCAAAGTTGGCTGACTGCAGAAAGCTGCGGACAGTTTCCTAAGTTGATCAGTGAATATGCTTGAGATTATTTATGTATGTGATTTTTTAAAATTTAGGTAGCAAAAGTTATTGGAATCTTTACAAAACATAACCAAATAGTAATCACTATTAGGCAAGACTTTAGAGGAAAGAAGTAAAACGTAAATGATGTCAGGTAAGAACAGCCTGGCAGGTATCAGGTTCAAAATGCAGAGAGAATAGTTAGCAAGGACCACGCGAGAGATAAAACTCCCAAGGTTGCCATTAGGAGCAGGAAAAAAAGAGTATTTGTGAGGAGAGAGAGGCTGAAGAGAACAAGGAAAGAGAAAAGGAGAAAAGAAGACAGCTGAAGGCCAAAGGGCCAAAACCACTTTCTCCAAGACGGCCAAGTCTAAAAGTTTTGATGAAAGATGGGTTAATGGGTGCCAGGTACACTGAATAGGAAGAAAAGATTCTAATGGTCTATATCATCGTAGAACTATGGTTGACAAAAACTAATTGTATGTTTCAAAATGTCTGGAAGAGCTGGAAACTGGTGGCTCACACCTGTAATCCTAACTACTCAGGAAGCTGAAATCTGAAGGTCCTGGTTTGAAGCCAGAGGCAGACAGATCCTAGAGACTCTTACCTCCAATGAACCAGCAAGTAAAAACTAAAGTGGTGCTGTGGCTCAAGTGGTAAAGTACTAGCATTGAGTGGGGGAAAAAAGCAAGAGCAAGAGGCCCTGCATTTAAGCCTTACTACTAACACATACACAAAAAAAGCTATTAAAATGAATCTTGAATGTTCTCAATACAAAGAAATGATAAATGTCTGATATGTCAACTATCTTGATTTATTATTATTTGTTTTTGAATGTATACTGAAACATCACTCTGTGCCCCATATATATGCACAAGGAACAATTGAAAATAGAAAGTATTTTTTAAAATATTAAAGAAGAGCCGGGTGCCAGTGGCTCATGCCTGTAATCCTAGCTACTCAGGAGGCTGAGATCTGAGGATCGTGGTTCAAAGCCAGCCCGGGCAGGAAAGTTGGTGAGACTCTTATCTCCAATAAACCACTAGAAAACCAGAAGTGGTGCTGTGGCTCAAGAGGTAGAGCGCTCACCTTGAGCTGAAGAGCACAAGGACAGCGCCCAAGCCCAGAGTTCAAACCCCACAACCGACAAATATATATATATATATATAAAAGAAGATAGGATATTCGCTATTAATAGTTCTTGAGAAGATCCCAGTGGCCCTTTCAAATACTTCTCAACAGTAAAACTACTTTCATAAGAATTTGTTAAGACTTTTCTGCCCAGGCTGGCTTTATTTTTTCTTTACTTTCTTTACTTTATTTTATTGTTGTTTTAGAGGTGATATACAGCAGGTTTATCTTTACATACATCAGGTAACAAGTATATTTCCTTTAGCATAGTGTCATCTGTTCCCTCATTCTCTCCCATTCCCTCCCTCCCTTCTCTACCCACAAGTTGCACAGTGTGCTCACTGCTGCACTTTTTCTTCTGATTCTGTGCCTTTCCTCTACTCTCTCACAGATGTGCATGTAAGTACACCATGTATAAGTTAAAGAATACAGAGTCCTCAGAAAAAGAAAAACAGAAGATGAATGGACCAAGAAAATGTGATACACACACACACACACACACACACACATACATACATATATGCACACACACAATGGAATTCTATGCTTCCATCAGAATGAATGGCATTGCCCCATTCATAAGGAAAAAATTATATTAATCAAAGGAAGTCAGACCCAAAGATACACAGAATGCATGGTTTCCCTCATTGGTAATAATTAGAATATGTCTAGGATATTCTTAGCAGAGGATCAAAATAGCTTAATAGCTATGTGCATATGACCATATAAAATGATGCTTATTGAAATGAACTCCAAGAAATGGAAACAAGAGATTTTTCTAGTGTACTGTTTGCAGTTCTTTTTTCTTTCTTTCTCCCCCGTCCCTTGGTTTATTCCCTGTTGTCACTGCTTTTGTTTTTGTGCTTTATTTCTGTACCTTTCTCTTGTATATAAGTTTATCTGATTTGGAGAAGGGAAGAGGAATCATAGAAAGGGTGAACCAAGGGTAAACCAATGCAACAGTGATATTCACTAGACACTATGTTAGAAATGAACTTTACAACTTGGGGAGAAGGGGAGTCAAGGGGGGAGGGAGGAGTAACACTGTTCAAAAGAAATGTACTTGTTGCTTTACTTATGTAACTATTATTTCTTTGTATATCACCTTTACAATAAAATAAAATAAAATTTTTAAAGAAAGAAAAACGGGGGCTGGAAAGGTGGCTCAGTGGTAGAGCGCTTGCCTTGCATGCATGAGGCCCTGCGTTCGATTCCTCAGCACCATATAAGCAGAAAAAGCCAGAAGTGGTGCTGTGGCTCAAGTGGTAGAGTGCTAGTCTTGAGCTGAAGAGCTGAGGGACAGCACCCAGGCCCAGGCCCAGGCCAGGCCCAGAGTGAGAGAGAGAGGGGGGAGGGAGGGAAAGAGGGAGGGAGGGAGGGAGGGAGGGAGAGAAGGAGGAAGGAAGGAAGGAAGGAAGGAAGGAAGGAAGGAAGGAAGGAAGGAAGGAAGGAAGATGATTTGGCACCCATTAGAAAGAATATTATTGCATAATTTGCAAAGAAATGGAAAGACATGGAAAAAAATATGGTCAATGAAGTAAGTCAGGTCCAGAGGAACAAAGCGTGCATGTTTTCTCCCATATGTGGAAGCTAAAATTAATTTGTAAATATATAAGTAGATATATTGGGTGGCATACAATTGTATTGATTGAAATACATTCAGCCATTCAATACATTGAAATAGATTCAAGGGAGAACTCAGCACAATTCCTTGGAAAGACAAACAAAACAATAAAAATAAACACCAGGAAATGGATACTTGAAAAGGGTGGGGTAGAGTCAAGAGGAGAGGAACAGATGAATGAAGAGAAATTGGGGAGAATGAAGTCAAGAATTCAATACATATTCTACAAAATTAAGAAAAGTAAGGGAAGAGCTGGTCTGGGAGGGATGAGTGAGAATGTTGAATGGTGTGACACTGATCAGGACGCACTGTATTCACACACTGCTCTGTTGAATGGCAACTCCTTTGTACAATTACTTAAAGGTAACAAAAAAAAGAAAAGTGACTTGGACATAATAGTTGACGGATGTTTACAATTCTTATTCTATGTAACAGATTGGTTAATATAAACAAGAATAAACAAAATTAAATGAATTTTTGAAATGTCAAAAAAAGAAAAAAAAGTCTTTTGTTTCCATATGTTTGGAATTTGTTTCAGAACATATTTAATATACATATGCATATAGCACCTTTATGATTCTCTCCTAAGACTATCCTCATTTGTCTCACTGTATGTGGGTATCTACAATTCTGTGTAATTTCTCACATCCTCATGGGTTTTGGATTTAACTTCCTCATAATCAGGGAGAACATGCACCTTTTATTTCTCTGATCTTGGCTTACCTCACTTAACATTTCACAACAATTTAAAGATGATGTTGCTTAGTCACTTTATTTCACAAGTGTTCAATAGAGGTTTCCAGAGCATATATAAATGATGTATAGTAACTCAAAGTCAGAAGCAGAAACAAGAGTCTATAATTGTCTTCTGTTGAGCTAAATACAAAAGAACTTCCAGAACTAGTAAATTATGTAAAACAATGCTGATATCTTAATTTTTGTTGTTTTAAAACTATGTTTTATAAAAGATATGTTATTTATGTTAACAGGTAATAGGTTTAATTGGTATTTTTAATGATCCATAATTTTCTTAGTTTTATTTTCTATTTGTTAATATCAGTATAGTTCATCATGTAGGCTAAAGCTCTTTGACATTCTCAATAGTTGTTAAGCATGGAAAGGGTCGTTAGATCAAAATCTGAGAACTTCTACTATGCATAAAGGAATCCTGGAGAGACTACTGGGTAGGTCATGGAAATATATTCCTAGGTAAAAGGCCAAAGGGCAAACTGAGAGGTCAGGAGGAAGTCTTCCTCTTCACCAGCAGCCTCATCTATGCTCTAGACCTTGACATGTTACTTCATAGAACAGCAGCCCCTATAAGTCTCATCCATAAGAAGGTTTCATAGTCATGCTGAGATTTTAGCTGCTCTTAAGTAGCATTTAAAGATACTTTGAGCTTATCTTCTGGAAAAGCTCAAAGGAATGTGGACTTGCCAGGTTAACAACTCCATGTAACATCTTCAAATTACATAAACACATCTTTCTTAACTATTCATTGGATCCATGCCCAAAGCACCTACCATGTGCCTCATCATGAGTTAGACATGAATGCTCAGAGTACCATGAACAGTATGCTATTCTTGTTATACAGAAAACACAGGCATCCCAAATACATGAAGGAACATGTCTATAGATTACCCAAAGAATGGAATAAGAATTGAACTCCCCAAAGCTGATGATCTCTCCCATTCACACCTCTATACCACAACTATTTCAGTGGCATCATTGTAAAGTAGAAACTTCAACAGCTGGAGTTTTACTTTCTAGAACCAAGAGGAAGCGTAACAGGGTAGATATTAGCATAGACAATACAGCCTGACTACCTCAGCCAGGATTTCAACTCTACCTTGTACCAGCTTTGGGTATTGAATAAGTCACTTAACTTCTTTCACAGAGTCTGTTTTTCCAATGGTAAAAATCACATTGTAGTCACATGTTCTCCGATGGCACTGTGGTCAGGGATGAACCACATACACCAAGGTGGTTTCAATGATTATATTTCTTACTGACATCATAGCCCTTTTAGTTTTTGTAAGCACACTGTATGACAGGGGGAAAAAAGACAAAAAATATACAAAGAACACCTTTCTTAAGACATATTCCCATCATCAAGCAATGCACAAATATATACTATTTGCCACCTTATTGCGGTTGTTGTGAGGACTGAAGTAGTTAATTTGTTAAAAGACCATTTATGATCTGACACTCTCAGTAATAATGATTATTATCTTCCATACACTAGTACTGAGGCTTTTTGAATCCAGGAAATGGATGCACTAGTGACTACCCAGTTAAACTAAAGAGTTGTTGAGGAAACTGCAGAATTGTCTGAAAGTGTTTTTACTAAAGAATAATACACTAGAGAGTGAGTGTTACTGGAGCTTTTATTAGATGTAAACTCATAGTGTGACAACATTTTGGAATAGTGAATTTTCTCGTAATGAACAGGCTAGTATTACTGGCTGAAAAAAATATACACCAAGCACCACAACTGGTAAATTCTTTATTCTAATGACACCAGCCAAGCCACATTGTAAAAGCAGGGTATTTCTGCACAAACCCTCAAGCCTAAAGTAAACAAGTATGAAAAGAATAAATCATTTGATCTCTGTGTGACAGGAGTGAACTTAGTATTGTGAAGGACTATCAGGAACTGAAAAACAAATACTACTCAAAGATAATTCAGGACTTGATTGAAAGGTTGGCGTGCAATGAGAAATTTCACAACATTCTTTACGTAAACTTAGAAATTTAATTATTGCCATGACAAAGTGGTTCTGTTTCTCTTCATATTTCAATTTTTGTCCAAACTTGAATCATTTCCTGTCTTAACAACTACATGTCTTTCTCAGTTCTCATATCCTACCAAAATGCAAATCACTTCTGCCAAAGAAATTATCCTCTCTCATTGCAAAACAGGCATTCCAAGTCGCTTTAGAAGTCATCATTCAATGTTGCACACATGCATGCATGCAGACACACACACACACACACATACACAAACACACACAACCTAACATCTTCATAACACATGTACCATCTAACATACTCCATATATTATTTCTGGATCTTATTCAGTATTTCTACTCCCAGAATGTGGGCTCCATGAGGGTAAAATTTAGTCTGTTCTTATTCATTTCTGTGTTTGAATAAAATCTAATACATAGTGGATGTACTTTAAATACTTAGAGAATGAATGAAGAGGTCATTTAACACGACCCATTAAGTGCTAGGCCAATAGTAGGCACGCCTTTTATCCTAGCTTCTTAAGAAGCAAAGGTAGGAAGATCATGGTGCTAGGCTAGCCCAGGCAAATAGCATGGCATCCTATCTGAAAAGCAAAAAGCAAAAAGGAACTGAGGCATAACTCAAGTGAGATCACCTTCCTAGCAAGAATAAGAACAGACCTGAGTTCAAATCCACAATACCACCAAAAATAAATTAAAAAAAAATAAGTAGAAAGAAAAAAAGGTTTTGTACTTGCTTTCAATATTTTTCAATTTTGTACTCGGTTTCTATATTTTTCAACCCCCTCCATTTAACAATAGTTTCTTTTCCCTGCTGCAACTCTTCCACAGCCAGTTGGTCCTCTCAGCCATCTTTGAATCCTGTCATCTCAATAACATGTTACTTTAGGAACTTTACCTGACCCGGATCCTTCTGAAGTAGGTAGAAGCCAAAGGTTCTTCAAAGGTTTGAGACCTGGAGTAAAGTGCTTCCTACCCATAAGTGTGGAGTCTGAATGACGTGGAGCAGAACACACTGAAGTCTGAGTTACCAGTCTCCAGGACTGCCATACCCAAGGCCCCACAAAAGTACACTTGGCATAAGGCATAGAGTAGCTGCTCTGAGTACATGAGTACAGCTAGATGAACAAGTGGACTACTTCATTACAAGGGAAGAGATCAGACACGGCTGATCCCAGCCCCAAACACAGTCATCCAGTGGCCCTGCAGATTTGATAGACAGACCCTTGACCCAACAGCCCTAAGAACCACAGGGAGGCCCCTCTGTCATCCCTTGTGCTGTCTTTCCCTGCCTTGAGAAAGGGTCTGGGATAAAGCATTACTTCAGTGGTCTCACCCTATGGCCCCTTTATGTCTACCTTTTCTTCTTTCCATTTTGTTCCTCTTGTCTGCTCTCTCCTATTTCCATCTCTCTCTCCAGTGTCTTCCTAGGTCTCATCCGTCTCAGTCTATCAACAAAGAAAGACCTACTTGAGACTCACTACAGATTGTTGTATGTTCATAGATTTGTACTAATAGACATTATTTCAAATGCCAACATTTTATTGTTGTTTATAAAGATTATTATATTGGTATAATTTAGAGCTATTTTCTAGAGCCTTTTCATTCACTAATTTATTAATAAAATACTAGAACTTATTAATAGAATACTAAGATGCTTCTATTAATATTTCCATTAATATTTATGGAAAATGTTCCTTTGTTTATACCAATTTGTCTTAAACATAAAACTCTAGAGATACTTCATTTTATTTGGGGGGAGAGGGTGCTGGTAGAGCAGGATGCTGTCCCTGAGCTCTTTTGCTCAAGGCTAGTACCCTACTACTTTGAACCACAGATTCACTTTCAGTTTTCTGCTGGTTAATTGGAAATAAAAATCTCATGGACCTTCCTGCCTGGGCTGGCTTTGAACCACAATCCTCAGATCTCAGCCTCCTAAGTAGGTAGGATAACAGGTGTGAGCCACCAGTGTCCAGAGAGATACTTCATTTTGAAAAGTAGAATGTGTTTATAAGAAAATTCAAGGCCAAACATGGTGGCACAAGTCTCTAATTCCAGCTAGGAGGCAGAGATAGGTAGACCACATGGGGCAGTCCTTGGCCAAGTTAGTAAGAATATCTCAAGAACAAGCCAGGTGTAGTGGTATACATCTGTGGTTCCAGCTACTTAGAAGAAAAGGGTAGGAGGACTGCAATCAGAGGCTGGCCCAGGAAAAGCTCAAGACCCTGTCTGAAAAACTATCCAAACTTGGAAAGCTCTAGGGATGTGGCTCAAGTGGTAGAGTAAGAGGTCCTGAGTTCAATTCCCAATACAGCAAAAGAAAACTCAGCTTGCTTCTCAAAGTAAGCTTCATACTACTTTTCCTAGTAAAATACAAACAAACTTTCAAATGTAATTGCGACTGGCTAGGAAAAAAAGAAGATATTGCTCAGTTTTGAAGTCTAGTTTAGAGGATTTAACACCCAGAAGAACAACAGTCTAAAATGAAAATGTCCTTAATTTTAATTTGTACAATAGGACAGAAAATGCTTCCATGTAGTAAGAATATACCATCTATTGCAAGATGCACTGTAATATCAGAGTTGTCAAAATGAGGTGATAAAATGGGTGAGGCTTTGCTGTTAGGAAAGGGATGGGTTTTTTTTTTTTAATTTCCCAAACTACACTTTACATTTCAAAGGTTATTAACTGCCAGATGCCAGCACACCTGTAATCCAAGTGCCTAAAGAGGCTGAGATCTGAGGATTGTGATTCAAAGCCTGTCAGGGGAAGTGTCTGTGAGACTCTTCTTTCTCATTAACCAGCAAAAAGCCAGAAATGGATCTGCGGCTCTAATAATAGAGCATCAATCTTGAGCATAAAAGCCAACCTCAGAACAAATCCCTGAGTTCAAATCCCATTACTGGCACATGCATATGCATACACACACACACACACACACACACACACACACACACACACACACACACTTCGTGGAGGAAGCCTAAAGCACACAACAGGCCTGGAAAGTGAAGGCCTTCCATCTACCCATCCATGACAGTCCACCCACAGATGGTGGGAAAAACACACAGAATAGACAGGATTCAGCTTTTACCATCAAACTGCATGGGGAGAGTCATTTCCAGACTGACTCCTGGAGGAGACTGTGAAATAACATTCCCCAGAGAAGGTGGCACTCCTTGTACTTGGCTCCAGCAGGGAGAGACAAGCTGATAAAGTCCCTGTCCTGAGAAAGTTAAAAGGCACTGAGAGGGTCTGGAGGGGAGCTTGAGGCCCAAGCCTAGAGCCTCCCATTTGTGGGCAATGGTTGCCAGCACAGGAAAACTTGAGGCCTACTACCTGGTGAGACCAACACTCATACAAAGAGGAGCAAAGTTAAGGAAAGCCTTCACAGCAATTTACCAAGACCGACTATGAGCCAGGCAATGACAAATGCATTGGGCTAAAAACATTGGCCAGATCAAGACATGTTGGGACTCATTTATTCTTGTCCCCAAACAAACCTTATTAAATATAAGACACGTGTATTTGGTACATACTACAAAGCAGGCAGTATTGGAAACCAATCAAAGTCTTCACTTTCTGCATGCTTCCTCCTTCCACAATGCTAAGGGAACAGGAAAATGAATACATCCTACCCTCCCAGAAGAAACCCACAACTAACCAGGACACATACTCCTGCACACATGTATGTAGGAAGAAACCATGTTCTCTCCATTCGATAAACATTTACCAAGGGCCTAGTAAAATATACTCTAGGCATACAATACACATAGTTCATATACTCTACCCAATATAAGCAACAGACCCACACAAACTAACATACTTCACAACTCATGCAACATGTACAACACACATACAACAGACACACATACTTACAGCACACACACATTACAACACACAGAGACACATTCATCAAATACTCCATATGCTCACATAACATACAAAACACAAACAACATACTACATACTGTACATATTACACTTATACAAAGGACACACACAAGGTACTCTGCACATTTTCTGTACATATGCAACACATGCACGCCAAGAATATACACAGTACACATTTATGTAACACATGCCCCATATACAACATACACACAGCATATACTATACACACAATACACACAATACATATTCACTAGGAAATGCACACAATTTATAGCAACAAAAAGCACAACACACATATACTTAAAACACACCTATAACATACAACAACAAACACAGAAACAAACACCATATATACATTCCTGCAACACACAAAAATACATATGCAATTGGAATGCAATGTGGCCATGTAAAAATGAAATCCACTCTGTGAAACTAGTGTAAATTAACATACATATAATATATACATCATATAATATATATAATAATAACACACAAAAAATATGGGATGCTTACACAGCACAAATCTCAAAGTCATTGTACTAAAATACTGAAAAGAGTGCTGATAATTATAGACTGATAGAGCCAAAAAAAAGCACTGAAATTATTTATCTAATTATCTAATCACACAAGGTGGTAGTTGGGCACTTCAGGAGGGCTTTGGCACTGAGCCGTTCCAGGGCAACACTATCTGTCCAAAGCTTCCAGTAGGGCCATTGCAGAGTTCTGACTTGATTAATGACCATGAGCCTGATTCACAGAATAGAACTGGGTTTGTCAGGGGCTGGGCAGGGACAGGAAAATAGGATATGATGATCAAAGGGCCCCCATATTGTTTTTCAGATATGAAATGAGTGCATTCTGGAGATCTAATATAGCTTGGTGACTATATGAATAATATTTCATTGTGTACTTGGCCTTAAGTGTTCTGTCCACAAAAGTAAAAAAGAGAAGGTAATTGCATGAGGTGATACGTGTGTCCTCTGGCTCTATTATAGTGCTCATTTCACAAGGCCCAAGTGTATATATCAAAGCATCATATTACACACCTAAGTAAACACATTTTTTGTTTGTCAATCATATCTCAGTAAAGCTGGAAAATGAAATGTACCTATGTGGTCAAGATCTAATGGCCTGGACTTGTTATATAATTTCCATGAAGCCTCTTCTCACTAAATCCCTCTTTGACAGAGAAGGCGATCTGGCACCAGGAACTCCGCATCTTTCCCAATATGTGGTGTTTAAACAAATGTTAAATTACCTACTGTAACTGTGTGCTCCAGAAGTTAATATCACACACTTAAGTTTGCAACAATAACCTATTGACTACACAAGATTTATTTTCACCAGACAAAAGGAAAAGCTATTTGGCTTTCACAGTAAATAGCCCAACTTCACAAGGCAATACCAAGTGTTTTAAAAGGGAAAACTATTCATGCACAAAAGAATATTTGTGAAGTACAGTCAGGAGCTTACTACAGCTTATATACAAGGTATGTTTCAATTATTGAAAGGTCCCACCTTAAGTTCACTACAAAATTTTCATCCTCACCATCCTACAAATACTTTCTGCTCCTAGCAAAGTTGATATCTAAATATATGTGTGTATGTGTGTGTGTGTGTGTAAAATAGACATAAGTACTTTGCTTCCTCTGTACTCACACTCAACAAGCTTCAGTGGCAAGATATGCAATTCTCTGACACCACCCGGGTGTCCTCCAATTCAATTCCGTTCTGACACTAACTTGGCACAGGCCCCACAGGCTAAGTCCCACAAGACTGCCCTCCACCCCTGCCCCCACTTAAAATAGCAACTAACTGCAACAGCCAGGGAGTCACCTGTACTTCTGACCATCAGACATCAAGGTTCTTACAACCTTCTTCTCACATCCCATCATTTGCTAGAACAGCTGGGCATGGTGTTAATCTGCTTGTTATACAATAATGGTGTGGTAAAGGGTATGATGACAGTCAGATAAAGGGATTCAGCTCTGTGGGAAGGGATGTAAAACCATGATACCAGGTAGGCTGACCCACCCTGCATGTGTTCAGCAACTCCGAACTCCCCCAATCCTATATTTCAGGGATGTTTGAGGAAACTTCCCCACTTCGATATGATGAATTATTAACTAACACTTTTCTTCCCAGAAGATGGGGCTAAGGTACAAGTTTCTAATCACAGCTTGATCTTTCCAGTGACCAGCTCTCAACCAGGAATCCACCAAAAGCCACTTTTTAAAACAAAGGTGTACCTCTTGTGACCTGGTTATGTCCATTAGGAGTTCTGAGCTACAAAGTCAAGACAGAGACCCACTATGCATTTTATCTGTGTGTGTGTGTGTGTGTGTGTGTGTGTGTGTGTGTGTGTCTTGTCATGCTAACTTATAGACCTATTCTACCATGCCAGGGGACTAGTGGAAAACTACCAGGAGGTAATGGCTTTGGCACTTTTCCTAGGTCTTAATAAAGCAGGGCAACTCTTGAAATTCAAGAGTTTGGCACCCTGGAGAGAGTAAATACTTTCTGCTGGGTAATTTTCACAGACACAAATGCCATTTCTGAGAAGTCCATATTACACTTCCCTACAGGTACTGCACAGACATAGACATACATTTACATCACTAAAATAAATAAATGGAGAACGTGCCAAAGGAGAGTTGTGACGAATATCCTAACGCAAACAAAACAAACCAATGCTGGCCTTTCTTTGACAATTTGAGAAGTTTGCTTCTACTTTATTTTGTGACATCCACAAGATCAAATTCCTATGCACACAGATACTCAGGCCAAGATGGACTCTAGCTTTGCTCTTCCAAGTGAGCCTTATCAGCCTCAGTGTCTGCCTCTGCTCCAGGGAGTACAGTGTCTGTTTGGGGGGATGGCAAAGATAGAGGTAGAAGAAGTACTGTGCAGCTGGTGTGTAGAGTAGCTTCGGGCTGTTATTATTTGGTCATGGCAAAGACAGGTAGAGATAGTATTTCCATTTCAGGTATGTGTTAGCTGGAGTAAGGATATCTTCACATTCAGAACCGCACATTGAGTGTGATGTTAAAAAGAGTAGATATGAGACAGTATTGCCCACTATTCAACATCAAGTAATTAAAACTACAGCTTTCCTAGAGGAAGAACACTGAGACCATTCTCCACTTCACTTTCTTACTCAGTCAGGTATCTCAGATTCAAATGTAAGGAAGCATCAACTTCTTTTGTGTGTGTGTACCAGTCCTGGAGCTTGAACTCAGGGCCTGGGCACTGTCTTTAAGCTTTTTTGATTAAGGCTAGTGTTTTACCACTTGAGCCACAGTGCCACTTCTGGCTTTTTGGTGGTTAATTGAAAAAAAAGGTTTCATGGACTTTCCTTTCCAGGCTGACTTTGAATTCCCATATTCAGATCTCAGCCTACTGAGCAGCTAGGATTATAGGTTGTAAACTACCCGTGCCCAGCTAACATCACCTTTTCTTTTTTTGGGGGGGGGAGTCTGGTCATGGGGCCTGAACTCTGGGCCCCGGGCGCTGTCCCTCAGCTCTTCACCTCAAGACTAGCACTCTATCACTTGAGCCACAGCACCACTTCCGGCTTTTTTCTTTTTGCTTGTGTGGTGCTGAGGAACCAAACCCAGGGCCTCAGGCATGCAAACCAAGCACTCTACCACTGAGCCACCTTCCCAGCCCCACAAGTACATTTCTTATCAAGCATTGTTGCCTCCTCTTTGTTTCCCCTTCCCATCCTTTCCCATAAGCCCCCTCCCCCCACCCAATCCTTCCCCCCCCACCAAAGTTGTAAAGTTCGTTTTCAACATAATGACATGTACATCTCATTGTTGCAATGGGTCCACTTGTATCCCTATTTAAATGATTTGTTTTTTTCCCTTCCCCTCCACAAATTATACCAACATCAAATACAGTGAAAGCATGGGTTATATCGTGGGGGAGGGACATACAAAGCAACATAGAAATCATCTTATAAATATGTTAGAAACAATTGCAAGAAAGGAAAAAAAATTGAATACTTATCTTGGGGCTCATTCCCCTAAAATCAACTTATCTCACCTTTTCAGAAAGAATGACATTGCCCCATTTGTTAGGAAATGGAAAGACTTGGAAAACATTATATTAAGTGAAGTAAGCCATGCCCAAAGAAACATAGGTTTCCCTTATTTGCAATAACTAGTATATGTCTGAGTCAAGCAGAAAAGATCAGATAACATCACCTTTTCAAAGTGATTTTTTTGTCCTTCCTAATTTATATGAGATTCTTTTAAAGTCAACCATACACTTGTCACTGGGGGATTTGAATTAACACAGGAGCAGAAGAAAGTGGCACTGGGAAATTATTATCAAGAAAAGTTTATCTAGGAAAACATTAGTCTTGTCATGAATATGCCTAAGAAACTTCTAACATTTCTTACACTCTGCAAAGCTCTTTCCAATCATTTAAAATCAGAATGAAAATGATCTCAGCTGTAGAGGAGTCATCTCTCTCTACTGCTCCTTGAGACCCAGTTGCCAGCAGCACTCACATCCTTTCTTATAAATAAAATTCTCAGAATGCCTTCAAAGAACATTGAGATGCAAACAAATTAATGCAGAAATGCCATCTGCAAATACGTCAGCCATTTGTGCTAAAATGTGGTTAGTCCTTGCATGTTAGCTCAATATTTTGAAAAGAAAATTTTAAGAAAAAGCTACCAAATTTACTGAAGAAGGGTAACATCACCCCAAATTATTGAGTACTTACCATGATAACCATTCACCATCCCAACAGCCACATTTTTGCTTTCTGTCTTCAGGGTTTCGCTGTTTGTAATTGTGACACCAACATTATGTGGAAATAAAAGAGAATTTGATTCTTGGGACAGCGGTTGAGGAAGGAATGATAGAAGTCGGAAAACAGTGAACGAGGCAGTGAACACTGGGGCCCTGCAACCATCTTGCTGCATCTCTCCTACCTTGTCAACGCAAAACTGAGCTTGTGACAATGCTGTGACCTACATAGACACCTTTTCCACTGGGCAACCACACAGTGAGACATCCCGCCCCCTCCTTTCTTTACAATCCAACTCATTCATACTTATCCTATGCCTCCCCATGAAAAACTAAAATCTGACTCTCAGGTTCCCCACTTCCTCCCAAAGAGAACCCAGACCTCTCAGTACAGCCTTCCAGACACAGCTCCATGCACCACCTCTCTTAACACTTCCCTTGGAGACAAGTTTCTCTCCTTGATCTTGGTGAAAGAATGTGTGTGTGTGTGTGTGTGTGTGTGTGTGTATGTGTGTGTGTGTGTGCAAGAGAGAGAAGAGAGAAAGAAAGAAAGAGAGAGAGTTCTGAGGCTTGAACTCAGGGCTGCATTCTATGACTTTGGCCACAGCTCTACTGCCAGCTTGGTGGTAAATTGGGGATAAAAGAGTCTCACACACTTTTCCTTTCCCAGTCTGGCTTTGAACTTCCACCCTCAGATCTTAGCCTGCTGAGTAGCTAAGGTTACAGGTGTGAGCCAGAGGCATTGGGCGCTCTTCTGTGTTTTACATACCCATGTCCCTGCAAACTTCTAGCTGGTTTTTGGCACATGTAATTATCTCTAGACTTACCATCATTTCTCGTCCATCTCATCCTCATCCTCTCCTCCCTCACTCTAAGACTCATGGCAAGGATAAGCACTGTACCACCTACTCCTGAGGAGGATCTAGGACTTCCCATCCTCTTATATGGGTTTCCACCCATCCTCCCCACACCTCCTACCCCTGTCCCATGGCCCTTAGAGACAGACGCTTGCTTTGCTTACACTTATCTCCATCCTGCAGTTCAATGTTTAACCAAGGGTTCTGTCTCTTACTTACTGTTGCTTTAATAGAACAGATGTTTAAATATTTGCCAAATGAATTAAAGTAGCTAATTTTACACGATGTAGGCCCAAAGTTCTTTAGAAAACTGAAAGTGCACTTGGGAGGTAGAGGGCCTTCAGTAACTTCCAGCAACAAATTCCCCCCTGCAGTCAGGATTTGGCAATCACTTTGGACAGACTTCATCTATCCCGTTTGTTTGGTTGGGAAATTCACTGGCTTTTGCTGCCTACTTCCTGGACCCATAGTTCTTAGCCCACATTGTACAGTGTTAGCTGTACAGCGTTAGCTGCACACTATAATCTTTTTGGAGAATTTTGAAAGCCCAGGCTATACCCAGAGTTAAGGCACCAAGCTCCTGGAGATGGGAGTCTAGGCATGGTATTTTCAAGGCTCCCTATGTGGGCAGGATTGGCAATGCCTGGGAGTGATTATTGTCAGCAGAATGGGATCCTACTTGCATATAACCCAGTTCAACATTACATCATGCCTGGCCTCTACACATTCCTGCGCTACAGGGCGAGTCCAGATCCAAAGCCTCACTCACACCCAGAAGGTTACTTTGAAAATGATCATTTACCACCTAGCCACCAAACAGTTCTAGCCCAATGGAAGCCCCCCCACCCCTGACTACCACCACTGTTCAACATTATTTACTCTCCTATGGGCCTGGTTTCTATATACTATTACAGCTTGCCAATTTTTTCCATTTTTCAACTGGTGAAAAAGAAGTTTAGAATTCTTATCTCACAGTTAAATAACTCTGTTTGAGGTTGATCATCTCTTGAGGCATGGTGAGTGATGCTGAATGTAATTTCCCACCTTATTACAATAGCAAAAACTGTAACCTCCCCTTCTCCTGATGAGTCAGCCCAGGAACCCACAGTGCTAGTATGAAGAAATACTTAAACCTTGAGGGAAATTCATTCAAAGAGGTAGCAAGGGAAAGTTCACATGAGGTTTGTGAAGTCAAGCAAGTTTCAATATGAAGTCTATCAGTGCTGACTATAAGCACCGATGTTCTCTCCAGGAAAGAATCCTGTGAAGTGTTGCACATGGCTTTCCATATCTCCATGTTTAAGATAAGATGAGGCTATTTGTGAAACCAGGCTTCTCGCACCCACTTCCAGCATCGTCTATGGAAAACTATTCCTAAGAAATAGTGGAGCCCTGATTCTTGAAGGTGGACTTTATTGTTAGAGCTGATTCATTTGTATTGATTTTGGTTTAAGTTTTATCAACAGTATCAAAGACTTAAAAGAATAACACATGTAATACTTTAAAAAAAACTAGCTTAAATGCCATTGGAAAAAAATTATATTAAGTGAAGTAAGCCAGGCCCAAAGAAACTTAGGTCCCATGGTTTCCCTTATTTGCAATAACTAGTACATGTCTGAGTCAAGCAGAAAAGGTCAGATAAGTTGATGTTAGGGAAATGAACCCTAAGATATGTATTTTTTTCTTTCAGGTGATTGTTTCTAACACATTTATAAGATTATTTCTTTGTTGCTTTGTATGTCCCTCCCCCATTGGTATAACCCCTGCTTTCACTGTATTTGAGGTTGGTATAATTTGTGGAGGGGAAGGGAAAAAACAAATCGTTTAAATAGGGATACAGGTGGATCTATTGCAACAATGATATGTACAAGTCATTATGTGGAAAAACGAACTTTACAACTTTGGTTGGGGGGGGAGGGTTGGGTGGGGGGGTGGGGGGAGGATGGAAAGGGATGGGAAGGAGAAACAAAGGAGGAGGCTACAATGTTTGATGAGAAATGTACTCATTAGCTTGCCCATGTAATTGTAGCCCCTCTGTACAGTATTTTCACAATAAAAATAAAAATTAAAAAATGCCAATGTACCAATTTCAATGAGATCTCTTAGAGGTGGTAAAAATCCTCCGGCACAAACTCTGAAAAACTTAGAGTCCAGGTAACTACTCAACTATGAATAGCTCCTGGTTTACAACAATTCAATCAAGACCTTCAGACCTTATGATGGTATGAATGTAATACTTGTTCAATAGAAACTATACTTGGGGTTACTTTGACTCTTTTCTCCAAACTGCTGGACACTCTTAATAGTGAAAAGCAGCAGCAAACTAAAGTTTCTATTAAAAGATACAGTCATGAGGGGACCCAGCTGATCCCCTCCGGTATGCTATGCTGCTCAGAAATGATGTTCTGTAGCTTAGGTGAATTACATGCCTCTTCAGCTTATGGTGAGTTTCTTGTAACATAACTTATTGTAAATGAAGAAGTATCTGATTGTTATAAAGAACCATTCCATAAAGTGTTTTGCTTACCTGGATCATCTTTCATTGTTAACATATTGACATAGAAAGATGTTTGGGATTCAACAGATCATGTTCAAATCTCAACTTTTCAAAATGGCTATTAAGCCGGGCACCAGCCATTTATGCCTGTAATCCCAGCTACTCAGGAGGCTGAGATCTGAGGATCTCGGTTCAAAGCCAGCCCAGGCAGGAAATTCTGTGAGACTCTTATCTCCAGTAAACCACTAGAAAACCAGAAGTGGCGCTGTGGCTCAAGCAGTAGAGTGCTCACCTTGAGCTGAAGAGTTCAAGGACAGCACCCAAGCCCAGAGGTCAAGCCCCACAACAGACAAAAAAAAATGGCAATTAACTCTCTAAGAATTTTTTAAAATGGCTATTAACTCTGCTTTCTTAGGACATTAAAATAACAAAACCTGTACTAGAAATGCAATGTCTATAAAGCTCCTAAGATAGATATCTGATCCTGGTTTGTCCTGAAATTTCCAGGTGAGGTGGATGCTTAAGCAGAGATGCTGAGCCTAATAATACATAAGACTGAGTGGCTATTCATCAGCCTCTTCCAAAGCCAGACAGACCAAGGGGGAAATTAATAAAATTGCAGGTAAGAAAAAAAATCTAAGAATAGTCTTCCCAGGACTTCCAGTCAAATTCCACCCTCCCAGTATCTCCGGGAATAGACTGAGAGAAACCACATCAATCTCTAGAGATCTAATTATGGCTTTGGAATGTGCTGGTTTTATGGCCAGTGTTGGAATGTTGGTGTAAATGCCTCAGCAGCTCTGGTCATCAAAAGCAACTCTGCTGGCCTCACACAAGAAAATCTAACTCAGCGTTGAGAGGTTCAGCATCATTACAGGAAAAGACAGAGGACAACTCATCAGTGTGTTCACGTTTAGTAATTACCCCTCATATGATAAAGCAAGTCAAATGTCCCCAAAAGACTCAAATGAGCTGTCACCTAGTTCTATGGCAATGTCATCACTCATCCACTTACCGATTCTGGGAATCTATACACATAAAACTTGCTGAAGACTGAGGAATTCATTCTTTAAGTCTAGTCATACCAGCATACTGACTGGACACAGTATCCTATAAACCGGTGGTTTAAAGAACAAAGGTGTGTTCTTAGAGTTCTGGAAGCTGAGTCCTCAAGATCCCAGTGTCTGGTGAGGACCCACATCCAGTTTGCAGATGGAAGACTGCTCAAGGTAGCCCTATATAGCCAAAAGAAAGCTAGCTCACTATCTAGCCTCTCCTAATAATTGTGCTGATCCCACTCACAAGTCTCCACACTCACAGCACAATTACACCCCAAAGAACATTCCTCTTAGCCATCATACTGGAATTGGGGTTTGCACATGAATTTGAGGAGCAAGGACAACAAACATTCAGCTCATTGCATACAGATCTAAGAAGGCCAAAGCATAATCATCTCTGAATCTTAAAAAGTCTGCAGTTCAACTATAATTGAAAGACTTGAAATTATATAATAAATATAATTAAAATAGAATATAATTGAAATATACATATTTCAACTTTATAAATATATTTCTGGACTTGTAAAAAATGAAGTCAACCTTCTATATCCACAAGTTCTACATCTATATCTTCAAGCAACTACAGATTGAAAATATTCAAAAAATATGAAATTGTATCCATACTGGACACATACAGATATTTGATATTATTCTTTTTTAATACAGTTATGGAAATCTTTTTTATTGTGCAAATACTGTACAGAGGGGTTACAATTACATGGGCAAGATAATGAGTACATTTCTTATCAAGCATTGTAGCCTCCTCCTTTGTTTCCCCTTTCCATCCCTTCCTTCTCATCCTCCCCCTGCCCCTCCACCCAATCCTCCCCGCCCCCCCCCACTTCCCCACACCCCCACCCCCTCTCCCCGCACCAAAGTTGTAAAGTTTGTTTTCGACATAACAACTTGTACATATCATTGTTGCAATGGATCCACCTGTATCCCTATTTAAACGATTTGTTTTTCCCCTTCCCCTCCACAAATTATACCAACCTCAAATACAGTGAAAGCAGGGGTTATACTGTGGGGAGGGGCATACAAAGCAACAAAGAAATAATCTTATAAATGTGTTAGAAACAATCGCATGAAAGAGAAAAACATTTGAATACATATCTTAGGGTTCATTTCCCTAATATCACCTTATCTGACCTTTTCTGCTTGACTCAGACATATACTAGATATTGCAAATAAGGGAAACCATGGGACCTATGTTTCTTTGGGCCTGGCTTACTTCACTTAATATAATTTTTTCCAAGCCTTTCCATTTCCTAACAAATGGGGCAATGTCACTCTTTCTGATGAAGGCATAGAATTCCATTGTGTATATATACCACATTTTCTTGATCCATTCATCTACTGAGGGGCATCTGGAATAGAGACCCAGGAACACAACAAATCAAAGAAAGGTTGATATTATTCTTTAAATAACACAATATCATAGCTATTCATATTGCATTTACTCTGTGCAAAATATTATATATCACTCGATAGGAAATGTACTTATTACCTTACTCCTATAACTGTAACCCCTCTGCATAGTATCTTTACAATAAAAAAATTGAAAACATTATAAGTCATATAGAGTTGATTTAAAATGTATAGAGGAAATTCATAGATTCTACACAAATAACACACCTTTTAATTGTGCTGGTATTGGGGCATGAATTTAGGGCCTCCTATTCTGGCTCAGCTTCTTTACTAAAGGCTGCCTTTACCACGTGAGACACACCTCCACTTCTGGCTTTTTTATTTTATTTATTTGTTTGTTTGTGCTGGTTAATTGGAGGAGTCCTATAGATACTTCTTCTTGTGCTGGCTTTGAACCATGATCCTCAAATCTCAGCCTCCTGGGTGGGTGTGGGCCACAGGTACACGGATATTTTCTTCATTTTTTAAATGTTTTTTATTATGAAAATACTGTACAGAGGGGTTACAGTTATATGAGCAAGGTAATGAGTACACCTTTGTTTTTCCCCTACCATCTCTTCCCTCCCACCTCTACAACTACACTTCCCCCCAAACCCACCCCCCACCCCTGCCTAAATTATAAAGTTCGTTTTTCAACACCATCTTTTCTTCTCCTCCCCATCACCAGCACACAGCCTAGGGCTTAGCACAGACTCTCTATGTGATAATTAATGAGAATATATTTTGTAAATGAGTGTTACTTCTGGGAGAAGCAAAATGTATCTTTGTAGAATAACTCCAGAGCCATATTTAGGCAGAGCTTGTATCATAGGCAAGAAATATTATGTCCTGGGTGCCAGCCTTCACACAGTGTCATCTCTGTCAAGATATCTTAGGGCAAACAGCAAAGTCCCATGTTATCTCCCTGGGAGCAGTTACAGTCTATAAAGTAAACATATTTAGACTCTGATTACATCTTCCCAGACTGTGACTGAAATCTGTCTAAAATTCACAGTAAAATCTAAACTCATACCTGGCCCCAAAGGCCCTCCAACCTTTGCCACCATCCCCAGCTTACCTCAAACTTCCCTCCCACCTCCTTCACTAGCTTGATTCATACCAAATATGGCTATTGCTGAGTCTGAAAACCAAGAGGTATGTGTCTCACATACATATGTGCACACACATACATACATATGCAACATGTACACATACAGCACAGCATACACATGTTTATTATTCTACATGTGTACACATGCATATCCAGGTTTATACACCCATGTACATGAATGTCATCATGCATGCATACAAATGTCATCATACATGCATACACACTGTGCACACATATGTATACACAGAGAAACAAATGAACATTTTCCAAGTTTAGAATTAGAAGACAGTACCAAGATTTCAACATGTAGGTTTTCATATACAATATATATTAGGGAGGCAAATCATACATAGGACTTATTTCTGGGTGCTAGTGGCTCATGCCTGTAATTCTAGCTAAAGGAGGCTGAGATCTGAGAATCGTGGTTCAATTGGAGACTCTTATCTCCAATTAAACAGGAGAAAATCAAAAGTGGAGCTGTGGCTCAAAGTGGTACAGCACTAGCTTTGAGCAAAATAAAGCTCAGAGACAGCACCCAGGCCCTGAATTTGAGACCCACAACAGACAAAAAAAATTTAAACAGGTTGAGTGTCACTAATCAGAAAATGTTGAAGGGATGACATAGACTAAAAACATAAACTGCATTGTTAAATGGCAAAAAAAAACCCCTCAAACATATCCTATAAAATTAAGAAGAGTAAGAGAAGGGGGAGTTTGGGAAGTGTGGGTGAGAATGTTGAAAGGGATGACATTGATAAGATGCACTATATTCATAAACTGTTTTGTTGAATGGCAACTCTTGTACAATTACTTAAAGATAATAAAATATTTTTAAAATAAAGAAAATATGAAATCCAAAATGCTATGAAATATGAACCTTTATTGCCAGCCCTGGGACTTGAACTCAGGGCCTGGGCACTGTCTCTGAGCTTCTTTTGCTCAAGACTAACACTGTACCACTTGAGCCACAGCATCACTTCTGGTTTTGTCTGCTTATGTGGTACTGAGGAATCGAACCCAGGGCTTCATGCATGCTAAGCAATCACTCTGCCACTAAGCCACCTTCCCAACCCAAATCTGAACCTTTTTGAGAAATAACTTTTTGCTGTATTTTCCATAAGAGATCGTGACATGAACAGCCATGGGTGAGGGTTGGTGTCTGAGACACAATATCTCTTTCCTATGATATAAGCTATGCCTTCATGAATAAAAGTTTCAAATTCTAGAGCAGGTTAGATTTGGGGTTCTCTGAGGCAGGGTGTTCAGCTAGTATAAACTAAGCAAATATTCACAATCCAAAAAGTGTCAAATCTGAAATACTTTTCGTCGGAAGCATTTTGGATAAGGTATATTCAACTTTTTAAACAGCAAAAAATAATAACATCATTTTGCATTTTTTACCTTTTCTATTCAAGAAAAGTCCCTCATATGACAAGTGCAGTTTGCAGCACTGATGGGAGACGTCTTCTTTCCATTTAGTTTGTTTTACTTCTGTGCAGGTACTGGGCCTTGAACCCACGTTTTGGGAAAGCTGTCTCTTAGCTTTCTCATTCAAGTTGGGCACTTTACCACTTGAGCTACAACTCGGCTTCTAGCATTTTGGTGCTTAATTGGTGATAAGAATTACTCCCATTTGTGTGCCCAAATTACTCCCATTTGTGGCTTCAAATTTTCCATCCTCAGGTTTTAACCTCCAGAGTAGCAAGGATTACAGGCATGAGCCACCAGCACCTGGCTCTTTTTTTTTTTTTTTTTTTTTTTTTTTTTTGAGAAAGTCTTGTTGTGATACTTATGCTGACCTTGAACTCTCCTTTTGTCTTGGCTTCCTGAATACCTGTGATACAAGTGTGAGCCATTGTGCCAGTTTCTAAATCTTATAACTAAAAAAGAAGATAGAAACATAAAGATGAGGTTTTTTTTTTCCATGTGACTCCTCAGTGGAGAGTCAGAGTTAAAGTATCTGATTCACTCCACTCTGGCACACTTATTGAGAAACCTCAAAGAAGGTCACAGACTTCAGAAATGAGGTTGGCACAAGTTACGGTAAAAGGTGAGTAACAGCTTTGATGATAACCAAAAAAGATTTTAAAAATATTGAACCTAAAAGGACAGAATAGGAAGTCAGAAGATTTCACGAAGTGTTTCCTTAAAAATAAATTAAAATTAAAAATACTAATTGCCAATTATTCAGGCTAGTACAAAAATTGTAATGATATAATACAATGTTGGTGAGAATGTTAGAAAATAGTATTCATACCATGCTGGTAGATATGTAAATTAATAGAAAGATTACAAGGAATGCAAGAGAGAAAGAAAGAAACGGAAAATAAAAGGAGGGAAAAGAGTAGAGAGAAAATGCTTAAAATCAAAATTGTACCAGATTTTGGAGTTTTTGCTTGCTTGTTTGCATGCTGGAATATCTGCATAAACTTTACAAATTAAATATAACCCAAATGTCTAAAGTGCAGTTTGGAGCACTTTGACCTTCAGTTTTTCAGATTAAAGATGTTCAACTCTATTGTTTACCTTGCAGTTATGATTTTATTTTTTGACGCCAGTATGAAGGCTTGAACTTAGGGCCTGGACACTGTCCCTTAGCTTTTTTGCTCAAGGATGACCCTCTATCACATGAGCCACAACTCCACTTCTGGCTTTTTGGTGGGAGACAAGAGTCTTCCTGCCCAGGCTAGCTTCAATCTGTGAACTTTAGATCTCAGCCTCCTTCGTAGCTAGGATTATTGGCATGAGCCACTAGTGTTTTGCTATTTTTCATCTTTTAAAACCATCTGAATGTATTCATTTGGTTTTATTTTTGACAATGAGCACATGGTCTAGATTTTTTTAAGACATTCTAAAAACACATGTTCAACATTCCTTAAACACAGCTACAAAGATTTTCTTCCAACTAATGGACTCTGGGGCTTGTAGGTTTTACAGAATGGTTATCATCAAGGAAGTAAACAGCTACAAATGCTTGTGAAGATGTCTGGGTCAAGGGGTGGGGGGCAGGTGGAGAGGGGAGAAAACATCAGATACTGCTGGTGGGGATGTAAACTAGTGCAACTACTATGGCTATCAGTCTGTAGGTTTTTCAGAAAACCAAAAATACACCTATCTTATGATCTAACTCTACAATCCCTGGGTACACCTAAAATTATCTAGGTCAACATAATAGAGAGACCTGAATATCTATGTTTACAGCAGCATTAATCACAAGAGCCTTGCTATGGAATCAGCCATGTGCCCACCAACTGATGAATGGATGCAGAAAATGTCACATACACACACACACACACACACACACACACACACACACACACACACACACACACAATTGAGTACTATTATTCCATAATGAAGAATAAGTTTATGCAATTTGTAGCACAATGTCTAGAGCTGGGGATCATCATGTTAAATGAAATAAGCCAGAAAGACAAATATCATATGTTTTTCTTCATGTGTGGAATATTGATTAAAAGAAAAAGCAGATATGAAAGCAGAAGGGGGACTATTTGAATAGAGGAAGGACTAGTGACAGAAGGTAGAAAGATAAGAGAGAGTAACAGGAGAGTAAATATGATCAAAGTATATTGTATACATGTATGAAATGTCATAATGAAACACATTATGTTGTACAATTTATATATACTAATAGAAAAAGATTGACAACTGTACATTACATTGAGAAAAAAACCTGTCAGAATCTTTTAAAACTCATCATCTTATTAGGAAGATCAAGTTCATCTCAGGAAATATTCCTGGATCTTTCTGGACAATTCTCATCTTCTTTCTTTTCCCTAACAGACCAACACATTTATATGCTGAACATAAATCCTTGGCAGCTGGCACATACTACATGTTCTTTAGCTCCTTCCTAAGTCAATGTTGTGGCTCTCTACCTCCACTGGTTTCTGTATACATGGTAAAGAATCCTTACCACCCAGTGATTCCCACACTCACAAGCATAGTGCAGAAGTAGCATTTATGTAAGATTAAATTGAATGGAATGGCAAACTTCATGCTGTTCTCCTGTTTATCCTCTCTTTATTTCCTTCCCCCGGGTTTTCTGACCCTATCTCATTGTTTTCTTCTTTTCTGCAACAATACTACTAACCAAAAAAAAAAAAACAAAAACCCAATACTACTAACGAAGAACTATGGAGGCCAATGTGTCCAGTAAGAAACAAGGGGCATTCTTTGTAATCTCCACAGAGGGGGCACAGGCTTCTCCATAGCTCTCACAGCAGTAGCTCTAACATCAGTTAAAGCCTCCAACAATAAAATAAGCTCCTGCCTTTAAGGAAGACTTGTCAGCACAATGTAGTATGACTTTAAACACAATCCACGAATGCTGAACCTTCAGTAAAGCTTTGTGTGAAACTATACCCTGCTGCTTTAAGGAAAGAGATGTTTTGGTTCTAACACCCACAACGGAATTATGAAAGGACTTGTAATTACTTTGTTTTCTTTTTTTGTGCTGGACCTAGAGCTTGAACTCAGGGCCTGGGTACTGTCCCTGAGCTATTGTGCTCAAGGATAACACTCTACCATTTTGAGCCAGAGCTCCACTTCTGGCTAATTGGAGAGAAAAGCCTCAGGTACTTTCTTGTCCAGGCTGGCCTTGAACCTCAATCCTCAGATCTCAACCCTCTGAGTAGCTAGGATTTACAGGCATGAAGAACAACCCACACCTGGCAAAAGGACCTTATTTTAATGCCCTTTGCTTATAGCCCTCACCACTCCAAAAGTCAACATAACTATAACACACAGTTATAAAATTTAACTTATATATATTTTTTTTAGTTAGTCTTCCATAGAATAAAATATGGTAATCACAGATGACCTCACAGCGTGGCTCAGACACACATCTTAAGGTTAAATGTAACCCCAAGAAATACTTAGTCTTGTTTGAACAAACAGCATTATTTGTTATCAGTTTCTTTTCACCCCTCATCCAAGTACAAGTCAATACATCCCTAAAAGGAGGGAAAAATGCAGAAACAAAAAACCTGATGTACCGTTAGCCTCTCACCATTTCTGTTCCTCGTCATTGGGGCGTTTGGAAATGGCTGGCCTCATAGGACGTGGAAAGTCTCCAGATAATCCAGCAGCGATGTTCTGCCCAAGTGAAGCCTGTTGACTCAATGCTGGTTATTAAAAACAAAAGCTCTCCGTGCCTCACGAGAATGATAGTTCACATCTTCTCAGACATCCTAGAGAAAGTGGACTCCTGGTGATGTCTGTGTCAGAGCCTCTTGGGTCTAATGACACATCTGGAGAACTATGAACAGGAAACTCAGAGCTGGGCGGAGAGCCAGAATCAGTCATCCCTTACGAAACTCCAGTACCCTTGTTGCACAAAAGCCCCCCCCCCCATTTCATGAAGCTGCCTCTTGATCGTATGACCTTGCCCTCAACCTAACCTTTTGGCTGACCTGTGTCCAGCCTGTAATAGTGTTCCTGTCACCAGGCTCCTGCCCCGTCAGTTATGTGTACTGCCTCATTCCCTTCACATCTCTGTTATCACCCAATCTGTCCCAGAGCAATCTTTATTCGGATCAGCCCCCTGGAGGCTGGTCACAGGACCCTTTATTCAATTCTGTTTATATTCCTCGTCTCAGCTCTCTCCTTGATGGTACCTACCATCCCTGCCACATGCTCAAGAACATAAGAGGCCTCTCTTCTCGACATCTTGGAGTTGGGTGGCCCAACTGGTCACACTTTTACTCAGGAGGATGATCCAGAGAAGCATGTAAGGCAGGAAGGACGTGAGGAGATAAAAGCCAGAGCCAGGGGCTTCCACATGTACCAGCCTGCGTTCCCAGGAGAGGCGGTGGTATCAGAGTTCCTCTTTATGTTGATTACAGCCACGTCTGTGACTGTCCTTGGTGGAGCAGAGTCCAGCATGTCATCATCTACAGGATCCTAACTCTACAGCACAGGGAAGAAGGTGGCCACTTCTAATCTTAGACCTCGGGACATGCATTTCCAGTTGCTTCCAAAATGCCTTTACATGTACCGGAATGATTGTCACACTAATCACAAGATCCACACTAAACCTTTGCTCTTAATGCTAGCTCTGTGCTCCCTTTTCTAGCACTTTCCCTCCTTACCCTGGGGCATGTGACCCCAGCCAGCTACTCAACATACATTCCACCAGCTCTCTGGCCCTCCCCATGTCTTCCAGCCTCCAGAGTGTTCATTCCAACACACCCCTACTGCACCCTGGGTGACTCTCCTTGCCCAGACACTTGCCTTCTCTCTGAGATCATAACAGAGACAGCAAGAGTAGCACTGATCTATGCCTCAAGGCATTCTTATTGGAAATGTATCTTCAGATTTGTTTTACAGATGAGGAAACTGATACGATTAAAATACCTTTCAGAAGATTCTTTTGCCTGGCAGACAGGGGTAGTCAGTCAGCTGTGCTCTTCAAGTCTTACCTAGGGTCCCAGGATGTTTTAAATGAGAACAGGGCCGACCTATCTGGGAATTGTGTAATTTTCTAATAGTCATTAACTCCCTCTTGATGTCCTTCCTAAAAGGTGAGTCAGGGAGGCCTTTCAATTCTAGGCAATGACCAAGCAGCTGTGATTAACTGGTAGATTAATAACCTCAAATCGAGCGAGCAAATGCTCTGATTCAGCCATGGATGGGGTTGTCAACAATATGAAGAAGCAGCAAAATGGTCCTGAATTTCAAAGCAATGTTGCTGCAATGATTTGCCTGGAAATTTTAGCTCTCTATGATGTGAATGCTCAGTTCTAGTTCCTGGTGAATCAACAGATAACTCAGACCCAACCTCAGAGATTTCTGATAAGCCCCTCGGAGGTTGAGTGAAACTTTCTACCCTCCCTTTGATGTGCAGCAGCCCAGAGCCTTTGGAAGGGCTGACTCCACACTAGCCCTCCTGTTTGGAAGGGCTGACTCTGCGCTAGCCCGTCTGAATCTGAATCAATCAGGGTAACCACCATTCTTTCCCAAGATGCAAAAGGTCAGGCACTTGGGAGGCCTAGATCCTTAGCATGGAGGTCTTTCTCGTCCAGAAATGGTCCAGCCAGAGTGAATGCAGAGTTTCCGCTTGTGCCCTAAATGTGGGTTGCGATTGGACTGATGCAACCCAGATTATCTCTGAACACTTCAAGAACCAATATGTTCTCTCTGGTTTTGTTTATTTGTGCATCTGTGTGAATAATCTGAGATTAAAAGTGTTCTGATATGGGGCTGGGAAGGTGGCTCAGTGGCAGAGTGTTTGCTTTACAAGCATGAGGCCCTGGGTTCAATTCCTCAGCACCACATAAGCAGAAAAAGCCAGAAATGGTGTTGTGGATCAAATGGTAGAGTGCTAGCCTTGAGCTGAAGAGATGAGGGACAGCGCCCAGGCCCAGAGTTCAGGCCCCAATACTGACCAAAAAACAAGTGCTCTGATACCCATAGCAAAGATCAATGGAAGCTGAAGGAAGGGACCTGTTCCAAAGGAGTCTGACTTCCTTTGTCTCTGCACATGCAGCTGGCCTTATTTCTGTCTCTGGTTCCTCCCTGCTCCTCTTCTCTCTTACACTAACCTTCTCCTTTTCTCTCCTCTCCCTTTCTGTCTTTCTTTTCTACAGCCCACTTTTCTGTCCTCTCTTTTCCCTCTTCTGTTCTTTTCTTCTTCCCCCTCTACCTCTCCCACCTTCCTCTCTCACTCCCTCCTTCTCTTCCACTTCCCGCTTTCTGCCCTGTCTACTCTCCTCCTGTTCTCTTTCCTCTTCTCTTTTCCTACTGTTTTGATGTTCCTTCCCATAAAGAAGAGGAAGCTGCGAGGAGACTTTGAATGGACAAGAAGAGGCCAGAAAGGACAGAGGAAGCTGCGAGGAGACTTTGAATGGACAAGAAGAGGCCAGAAAGGACAGAGGAGAAACTTCCCTCAGAAATAGCTTGCAGTTTTCGGACAAACGTCTTCTGGTGGTTTCCAGTTACAACTGGAACATTGTCAGAAACAGAGATGGTCTTTCCAGACTATGGTCAGGAGCCATGACTCGAAAGGTGAATGATGCGTCACTCCATACTATATTTCTGATTTCATACTTCATATGAAGTATACTTCATATACTTCATACTATACTTCTGACTTCCCAAGGTGCACAGTCCAAAGAAGACACAGAGGTTGGAAAGACCCAGCCTTTGATTCCAAGGAGCTTACAGTCCAGGTATCTGCCTCCTCAAACAGGAGTTTGTTACCCAGTTATCTCCTCTAATCAGTTTAATGTGTTGTCTTTTCTGAACTATGGGAAGGAGAAACTGCATTTCAAGGACCTCTCTGGACCTCTTTTCCATTCCAGACAATTTCTTCTTGCTTCCCCTTTCCCACATCTCTTTATTTTTGGGGGGGTCTAGTCATGGGGCCTGAACTCTGGGCCTGGGCGCTGTCCCTCAGCTCTTCAGCTCAAGGCTAGCGCTCTACCACTTGAGCCACAACACCACTTCCGGCTTTTTTCTTTTTGCTTATGTGGTGCTGAGGAATTGAACCCAGGGCCTCAGGCATGCAAGGCAAGCACTCTACCACTGAACCACCTTCCCAGCCCCCCACTTTCCCACATCTCAACAAAGAGAAACATGTCCAGCCAGAGTTTGGTTAAAATATGAGAAATATATATATAACTGTCCATCTCTATGCCCTCAACTATTTATCTATCTCTCTTTCCTGCTTAGGTTTTGTCAAGTTTCTTGTTCCCCCACAGAATTCATGAAAAACAAACAGTCTTATGTGGCAACAAAATTCAATACTGGAAGTTAATGGACAACATCCAAACTCGAATGGCTAGCATACAGAACATTCATCAGACGAAGCACAGAACTTCTGGTTTAAAAACTTTAGTTTTGGTGTTAAAACAGAAGTCTAGAATGTCTGTTTTTATACATCAAAGGTTAGAAGTAGCTCACATATTTTTCCTGAAAAAAAAATACATGTAGAATTGATATGCATTTAAGATTGTATTAATTGTGATTATAATTCATGTGTTTCCTGTACTCACAATTGGTGAGAGAGGATATCAAAGAGGTATGTTCAGTATATGTGTGTCTATATGTGTGCGAGCATACTTGTACATGTATTTGCAAGTATACATGGAATGTAATCCTAGATACTTGGGAAGCTGAGATCTGAGGAGCAAGGTTTGTGGCCAGCCTGGGGAAAAAAGTCTGTAAGACTCTTATCTCCCGTTAACCAGCAAAAATCCAGAAGTGAAGATATCGCTCGAGTTTAAGAGCACCAGCCAAATGATTATTCAGGTGTTCAAGTCCCTGAGTTCAAGCCCCAGTACCAGCACACACACACACACACACACACACACACACACACACACACACACACACACATACAATAAGCCTCTTTTATTTGTTCTGCTCATTCTATATTTAATCTAGATGCTCTCTTAAAATGCCAGCCAGTGACACATTCTGTTAGTTTAACTTCTGCCTTTCTATAAAGAACCAGTGGCTATGCTATATACTTTGTGATCAGTTTGGGAGAACTAGGTTTGATTGTCTGCCTGCTGACTTCACTTTTATTCTAGGCAATGACACATTAACAATTCAGGCCTGCCTTGAGACCCTCCCAATCTACCAAACAACATAGTATCTTCCAACTTCCTACCAAACCTCAGAAGAAAACACACACCTAACCCTTCCTACCTGCAAACAGACATCTTCCACAGTCATACTGGGCAAGAGGGATTGTACAGGCACATGAGAAGGAGCAGGAAAGATTCCAAATGAATTATTACAAGGATAATATTTTAGCAATTAATGATGCCATAAAAAATTGCTAAGAGGAAAAAGGTATTAATTAAAGACAAACCAAGTCCAGGGAAGCTTATTCAGTCTTTGGTTTCATGGAGTTTTTAGATGAGGGTATCAGGCAGAACACTGAACTTAGTGAATCAAGAGATGCACAAAAGCATGAACAAATATCTGTCCTGTAAGCAACTTTAGCTATATGATTAGAAGAGTTGAACACATTCAGAAATGCACATGTTCTGTGCCAATTGATAGAGTGGACTCTAGCTGTAGGTCTCAGGCTCTGTAATTTGGTCCCTAGATCAGATGACCTCTCCTCCCAGTAAAGAGGTAGCCAAGCAGACAATGGATATGGTCATTGTCACCCTCCAGCTGTGAAGAAACCAGAGCCAGGGGACATAGGAAAGGAGGGGGGATAGATGGACAAGGCAATTCAAAGTGTTACATTTTGGATGTGATATGCTCCCCCAAGAGTTCACATATTAAAAGCTTGGTCCTGAGAATGGTGATAGTAAGTGGTAGTAGAGGCTTTATGATGTCAAACCTAGCACAAGGTGACTGGGTCATTGGCTTACTGACCTCCAAAAGGATTAAGTAATGTTCTAGCTAGTAGGATTAACTAGACCTCACTTACCTGCTGAAAGGAAGTTGTAAAAGAGGAAATCTCTGGTTTCCTGGCTCACCATATGTTGTCTCCTGCATACACTTCCACCCTGATGGCTGCTACCACAAAGTGATACAGCCTGAAGCCCTCACCAGAGTCGATGCTGAGCTTTATGACTATCAGGTTGCAAAATGTTAGCATTTCTCTTTCAAAGCATAACAGAAAACAGACAAGTGAGAAAGCAAAACTGGAATGTTAACCCCTCCCACAATATTTTTTTATGTGTGAAAATACCATACATGGGCAAGGTAATGAGTACATTTCTTATCAAGCATTGTTGCCTCCTCCTTTGTTTCCCCTTCCCATCCCTTCCCATCTCCTCCCCAAATTTTAAGGAACTAAATGTTGTACATGTAGATCATACTCAAGCTTCTGGAGATTATGAATTCAAAAAGGAGACCAGCCCAAGGCCAAGTCAGAGGCAGGAGAGGGAGCTAAAGGGTATAAGTTACTAAATTTAAGAGCTAGCAAACATAAGCATCCCAGGGACTTGGAGACAAAATGGACTTCAGTCCTTGCCTGAGCAAATCAGGATCCCCAAAGGATGGACTCACAAGCCAAATGTTAACACTGAAATTTAATGCAGAGACCTAAAAATCCATTCTTGCTTCCCAGACCTAATTTCCCAACTACAGATCTAGGCACACAAAAAAAGCAAAAGCACAGTTGGAAGACAAAGACAAACAAATGTTGCGGGTCTTCATTGATTAAGATGCTAACTGTGCATCAGGTGGAAGAGTGTGCTCACCAGCCCTTGTAGACATGTAATTTCCATTACAGGGAAAGATGCCCACTCCAGCTACTAATAGCCAGAGAAGACCAGCTAGGCTCTGGTGCCCCAACTAAAAGGCTGGAAGGATTGGAATCTGCATACCTGGAAACTATCAAGCTATGCTCAGGCCCAGTTACCCTCCTCAACAACAGAACTGGAAATAGGTTAGAAAGTTCAATTGATCCAAGTCCCTTGTAACAATACAGAGCTTGTAAGTGAAATGAGTGGTGTGTCTCCCCATCCTTAAGGCCCTCAAACAAAAGCCTTTTGGATGGATATAAGCAGAATTGCTTCTCCTATTTCTTCTAGGCCCTATAATTTTGAGGTTCATTGTTGGGGCTCTTTTGTTTTGCTCTCAGAGTAATTCAGTGTGGAAGGACATCAGGTTCTCATCTTTCACATTGTGCAATAAGAAACTGAGGTCAATTTAGACAATTCCTCTGTGTGGGGGGGAAGGGGGAGGGACTGGGACTTGTACTCAGACCTGGATGCTGTTCCCTTACCTCTTTTAAAGGTGATCATACTGTCACTTCTGGTTAATTTGAGATAAGAGTCTCACAGACTTTCCTTCCCAGGCTGGCTTCAAACATCAGTCCTCAGTTCTCAGTTTCCTGAGTAGCTAGAATACAAGCCTGAGCCACTAACCAGTGCCATGCTGTATGAACAATTCTTAAATTATATTTGGATGTTAAGGACTCCAACCTCTTTTCTCTCTTACTCTTCCACAGTCCTAGCTGTCCATTTCTGTGAATTCCAGATGCTGTTCTTGGTCTTCTCAGAGAAAAAGGAAATTATTGTTTTTATAAGATCAGATGATATATTAACTGTAATCATAATGTTTCAGACACTGAATATGAGTCACAGCCCAATAAATGTGTCTCCTTCATTATACCTTGCATTAAGTGAGATTCTTTCTTTGGCTGTTCTCTAATATAAATTAGCTGGTATTGCTAAACTTGCAAAAAGATTCAAAAAGTTCTGAATAGTACAGATATATTTTTGGGGGGGTCCAGTCGTGGGGTCCGAAGTCTGGGCCTGGGCGCTGTCCCTCAGCTCTTCAGCTTAAGGCTAGCGCTCTACCACTTGAGCCACAGCACCACTTCTGGCTTTTTTCTTTTTGCTTATGTGGTGCTGAGGAATCGAACCCAGGGCCTCATGCATGCAAGGCAAGTGCTCTACCACTAAGCCACCTTCCCAGCCCAGAACAGATATTTATTTAATTGTCTTTTAAGTAGTTTTGCCAAGAAGTTTCAACTCAATCTATCAGTTTATGAGCATAATATATCTTTATTGTTTTTAAAATATTCTCTGTTATTAAAATATAACCACTATTGTTTCTGGTGGTTCACATCTATAATCCTAGCTACTCAGGAAACTGAGATCTGGGGATCAAACCTCAAAGCCAGACTGGTCAGACAAAACTGAGGTGATAGAACACAAGCCTTGAGCACAAAAGCTAAGGGAAGGTGCACACTAGTGGCAAAGACCTGTAATCCTAGCTACTCAGGAGGCTGAGATCTTAGGGTTACCGTTCAAACCTACCTGAGACAGGCAAATCTGTGAAACCCTTATCTCCCATTAACTACCAAAAAAATCAGAACCTGAGCTATAGCTCAAGTGATAGAGCACCATCTTAAACTCAGGGAGAGCACCCAAGGCCCTGAGCTGCAGCACCAGCATCAGTACAAAATATCCCTCAATGTTAGCATATTTCTACCTGCTTTTTTTCCTCTATGTACTGTCTTTCGACTGTTTTGACTGAGCATATCATAAGCAGCTCTATACATTTCAATATGGCTTTCATAAACATCGTATTGAGTACATGTGCCATGACATTAAGAATTCAACAACATACAAGCTAGCTCAGGATTCTACAGGCTGTTGTTCACCTCCCCAGCAGTGAAAAACAGACAGCAACAAATTCTTCTCTGTCACAAATTACTTGCCCAAAGCTGCCACTGCCTGTGACCTTCTCTTCTGACACATCTCTCCACCTCTTGCAGTCTTTACTCCCTATAATTGTTCTCAGTGGTTAAAAAGAAAGATTTTAACCAGGCACTGTTGGCTCACACCTGTAATCCTATCAACTCAGGAGGCTAAGATCTGAAGGATCACTATGTAAAGCCCAACTGGGCAGAAAAGTCTATGAGACTCCATCTCCAAAATAACTACAAGAAAGCCAGGGAGAGGTGTGAGTCAAGTACCAGGCCCTGAGTTCAAACCAGCAAAGAAAGGAGAAAGGGAAAGAAGGGAGGGAGAGTAGGCAGGAGGAAGAAGAAAAGAAGGAAGGAAGGAAGGAAGGAAGGAAGGAAGGAAGGAAGGAAGGAAGGAAGGAAGGAAAGAAGGAAGGAAGGGAGGGAGGGAGGGAGGGAGGGAGGGAGGGAAAGGAGAGAAAGAGAAAGAGAGAAATAAAGGAGAGAAAGAAAAAAGACAGAGAAAAGTCCATATGCTAGAAGAGATGTTACTAGTTTTCACAGTGATTTGGAAAGAAAATAATAATATAGGGCTGACTTCTCTAGTTTGGGATGGGAAGGGAAAAAACAAAATGCTTATATAGGGATACAAGTAGACCCATTGTAACAAAGAGTTGTACAAAACTTTAAATTTAGCGGGGGGGGGGGTGTAGTTGTGGAGGTGGGAGGGAAGGGATGGTAGGGGAAAAACAAAGGAGGAGGCAACAATGCTTGTTAGGAAATGTACCTGGCTCATGTAACAATTAAAAAACTATAAAAATAATATAGGGCTGTTTTCTTCTTTCTCTTTTTTTTCCTTGAATACTTTACCAGAAGTATGAATGAAATATTTCTATAAAATTTGAAAATGAAGGCTGTCCTTACACACTGAAACTAATTATTTCCTTTCCCTCTATAGCTAATACACAAGGGGCCACAAATACAATTGCATCCAGTCCAGGGAACTTTGCAGTCAAGTTGCTTTGAAATCGCTTTACTCATCCTAATTTTGAATGGTATTATCATCAGATGCTTTGGCAGGTGGAAAGAGAAGAAAATGGCATTTCCGTGCCTATTTACCTCTACCCTTGAAAATGAAGACTTTATGAGAAAACAAATTCATTTTCCAACTTACTGAAAACATGGTTCCAATTATAGAAATCACAGAAATGAAAATCTCTTTCGCTTTTCACAATGGTTAGTTAACAAAAGACTTGTGAGGCTGTATGTTTATCTAGTTACTGGATTTCAGACATTGTTGTTCTTTCATAACAAATAGTTCTTCTTTAAAAAGGTCACCTCAACATCATTCTTGCATCCTCCACTTCCTGCCCCCTTCAGAAAACTTGAATTTCAAACCATCCTTTTGGATGATCCTAAAGCTACCTGACCTATCCCAGAGGTCTTTAACATGCTTATTTTTAACAAGGCCTTTTCATAATCCTCAACCCTGTTGATTGCCAGGAGAGAAAAGTCCTTGACCTGGAAGGAAGAATTGGGTCAGGAGACCCAGGAGATATGTTTATACCCTATTCTCACACTTGGCCACCCTTTCATGAAATAATGCATGACACTAAATAATCCATAGAAGTGTCCAAGCTGAAAAACGTCAGGTGATGATACAATTCTGGGCCTAGGCCTTGAGCTCTAGTTTCACAGATGGTCTCTATAAACAGCTTAGCGGACTTCTTACCACCCAAGAGCCTCTCTGGACCTCAAGTTTTCAATCCACAAAATGATAACAAATGTTTTTTTTTTATGAATTTCTCTCGGCTATGGAGAATTGTGTGATAATCCATAAAAAGTACTCACAAGAGAACCAGTACTGCTGGCTCACATCCTAACTACTCAGGAAACTGAAATAAGAGGATCAGGATTGAGGTTCAAAGACAGCTCAGGCAGGAAAGCTTATAAGATTCCTATCTCCAATTAAGCAGAAAAAGCCATGAGGAAAGGTGTGGTTCAAGTGGTAGAGCACCAGCCTTAAGCAAAAATGCTCAGGGACAGTGGCCTACACCCTGATTTCATGCCCCTGTACTGGTACACACATACACACATAGACATCACTGAGAGATCACAAGAGTACCTGGCATATGCAATTAGCATTTATTATGTGTGATTTCCTTTGTTCTTTCAAAAAGCAATGCTCAGACAGCAGCCAGTGGCTCATGCCTATAATACTAGCTAGACAGGAAACTGAGAGCTGAAGATTCTAGTTTGAAACCATCCCAGCACAGCCAGAAAAATTCAGAAAACTTTGAGAGACTCTTATTTCCAGATAACCAGCAAAAAGGTATGGCTCTGATGTTAGAGCTCCAATCTTGAGCACAAAAGCCAAGGAAGGAAAGAAGGGACAAACGAATGAAGGAAGGAAGGGAGGGAGGGAGGGAGGGAAGTCTGTGTAGAGTCAGTTTGTGTGGTTCAATCAGCCAAGTTGCTTTTGTGGTGACCAGGGCACTCACTCCTCTTTCCAGTCATGGCTCTGGACACAGCATTCTGTGGATTCAGACATCAGGATTCCTAAAGGCAGGTCTTTAGGATCTGTCCTCAGATCCAACTCAGTACCAGCCTCAAATTTTCAATAGATAAGTATGGAACAACCATTGGGACAAGTTTCAGTGGGTGGGGATGGTGCTGACATCTGAAAGAAGCTGGAAATACAAGTCACAACAACTCTCACCCTCCCTCCTTCCCAGCAGGTACTGGGGAAGCCCAGCATTCTGGCAGCTGTGATTCTTAGGAAGCCTGGGTGGTGGCAGGAAGGTGGAAGGAGGAAGTAGATTCAGAGGCAGAAACACCGAGAGAGGAATCCAAAACCAGGGGAAAGTCAACTCTCCCATAAGAACATTAGATTTTATTTTTTCACAATGGTAACTTTATTGTGGAACATATGGTTTTACCTGTGTTTGTGTGGTAAAAATTGTCATTCCTTTATTTATTGAGCATATGGCTTCCTCTCCACTACTCAGTGTCATGGATGGAACCCAAGCCTCAGGCATGTTATTCAGCAAGTAGCTGTGAAGAGATCACCCATTTATGATCAAGGCAGTTAAGAGCAAATGTGAATACTCTACCCTCCTTTTCTTTCTTATAAAGGCTTGAAGGAAATCATACCAGCACTGAGATTCCATCTCACTCAGTAAAAATGGCCATCATCCAGAATATGAACAACAAGAAATGTTGGAGGGAATGTGGGGAGAAGGAACCCTATTATATTGTAGAGGGGAATGTGATCTAGTGCAACCACTGTGGAAGGCCATTTGGATAATCCTCAAAAGCTAAACACAGAACTACTCTGTGATACCCCTCCTGGTATTTATCCAAAAGATTACAAGTCAGGATACAGTGAAGACACTTGAACATCTATGTTGATAGATACACTATTTCTGTAACCAAGTTATGGAAACATCCCCGATGCCCTACAAAGGATGAATGAATCAGGAATATGTGATTTATACATACAACAAAACTTTATTCATCCATCAGGAAGAATACTACTATGTCATTTTCAGGAAAATGGATGGACCTGGAAAATGTATGTTAAATGGAGTAAACTGGGCTCAGAGAGACAAAAATTGTATGCTTTTCTTACATGTGGAAGTTTGATCTATATAATAAACATATATAGAAACATATACAGGGTCATATGCATTTATCTACATAAATATATTGTTTAAAGTTTGGTATATTCAGGGGATGTTTGCAATGCTATAACTCCTTCAACCAACTAACTAATAGCTTAACCAATGAATAACAGAAAACTGAAACATGTTGGGCTTGCCAACAAGGAGGAGGGAATATAAATGGAGAGAAGAAGGGTAAGTGAATACAGTATTCAATGTACATATGTGAAGTCATGACATTTAATATACATGTGTGAAAATGGAACCAGGTAACTTGAGGAATGATCGGGGTGGAGAGAGATGGGATAGAATGATGAAAATGGGAGACACTGATCTTAAATTACTATGTTGAATTAACTTCAGACTCCATGAAGAAAGTAGTCTAAATCAGAGAATCGGAGAGATTTGCCTTTGTAAGACAGCCACCAATCAAGAGTGAGTAATACATGTTTGCTCTATTATGTAACTGAGACTTCAGACTTTGGGAGTACTATTGTTCATTTTTCGGTCATGGGTCTTGAACTCAAGGCCTAGGCACTGCCCCAGAGCTCCTTTTCTCAAGGCTAGCATTCTATCACTTAAGCCACAGTGCCACTTCTGGTTTTCTGTGAATTAATATGAGATAAGAATCTCATGGCCTTTGCTTCTTGGGCTGGCTCTGAACTGCAATCCTCAGCTCTCAACCTCCCGAGTAGCTAGGATTACAGGCATGAGCCACCAGTGTCTGGCTGCTAGGGCTTTTTAATGTTTGCTATCCTGACAAGTACCATCATGTACTACATAGAAGAGGGAATTGAGGTGTTCAATAAAGGATTCTGGGAGAACTGGTATGCATATGTTGGGAAAACAGAATTAGTTCCTCATATCATATCACACAGCTGAAAAAAATCTATTTCAAATAGATCAATGACAAAACTTCTTAACTTTTAGAATAAAAACCAAGATGGTAAATTTTAAAATAAGAGAATATGATAGTAAGTAAAATGTTATTTCAAAAAAAGACTCAGTGTCTTATAAAGGAGATGTTGGCAACAAGCACATACTATTGGATGTGATATAACTTATAACCACCATTTTGGTACACAATTTGAACATTCCTATCCTAGGATTCATCTTATACTTTATATTAACAACATCATGCATAAACATTTTATGAGACAAACACACGAAGGCTACTTGAAAACATTTTCCACAATAGAAAACAAATTTATCAGATAGAGTGGCAGGAGAGTGGGCATATCAGTCATAATATAGTCACCAGAAACCATGAAAATATTACAGGAAGGGGTAGGGGAAACACTAGGGCACCTAGGCACAGGTCAAAACTTTCTAAGAAAAGGTAGAGAATTGCAACAAATCAAAGAATGGATAAAAGAGATTGCATCAAACTTAAACAGATCTGCACAGCAAAGGACATAGCTAACAAAATATTAGAAAGCCCACAGAATGGGAGAAAAATTCCACCAGCTATATATCAGACAAGGGTCTAATATCCAAACTATACTTAGAGCCCAAAAAATTAAACCCCCAAAAATAAACCCTCAAAGAAACTATAACCCAACTAATAAACGGACTAGCAACTTAAAGACTTCTTTTATTTTTTTAATTCATAAGGTTTTTTTTATTGTGAAAGACTTCTAAAAAGAAGCAGCAAAAACGGACAAAAGACACACATCTCTGGCCATAAAGGAAATGTAAATCAAAACAACACCGAGATTCCACCTTACCCAGTTAGAATAGCCATTGTCAAGAAAAAGAATTATTACAAATGCTGACAGGGATGTGGCCAAAACGGAACTTTATTATACTGTTCGTAGAAATGCAAGCTTGTCCAACCACTTTGGAAAGAAGTATGGAGGTTCTTCAAAAAACTAAACATAGAGTTTCTTTCTCTATGAGCCAGCAATCCCACTCTTGGGCATTTATTCAATAGAGCCCAAACAAGGCCACACAAAAGCTATCAGCACAACCATGTTCATTAGAGAATTATTTACCGTAGCCAAAATATAGAATCAATCCAAATATCCCTCAACAGACAAATGGACTAAGAAAATGTGGTACATATACACAATGGAATTCTACTCGTTCAACAGAAAGAATTATACTGTAAAGAGATGGAAAGACTTGGGAACAATTCTAATAAGAGTAGGCAAGACCCATAGAAACATAGGTTGCCTGACTTCCCTCATTTGTGTTAGCTAGAATGTGCCTATAAATCTACAAATAAACACACTGGGTGGTAAGCAAGGGGTTACAAATGAATAATAGGCTCTATGCAGAGCACAAATAGTATTCTTTTAAAAGACTACATGAAAGCCTGACAAAATAGGTACCAGAAAATGAATACTTACAAGAGGGGAGGATGGGGCCAAGGAGCGTGAGATAGACGAATGAAGGGCGCATAGAATTCCATTGTGTATACAGACCACATTTTCTTGATCCATTCATCTACTGAGGGGCATCTGGGTTGGTTCCATATCTTACCTATGGTAAATAATGCTGCAATAAACATAGTTGTGCTGGTAGCTTTAGTGTGGTCTTGTTTGTAAACATTTGGGTAAAGGCCCAAAAGTGGGATTGCTGGGTCATAGAGGAGCTTTATGTGAAGTCTTTTCAGGAACCTCCATACTACTTTCCAAAGTGGTTGAACAAGTTTACATTCCCACCAACAATGAAGTAAGGTTCCCTTCTGTCCACATCCCCTCCAGCATCTGTTGTTATTAGAGTTCTTGATTCTAGCCATTCTAACTGTGGTGAGGTGGAATCTCAATGTTGTCTTGATTTGCATTTCTTTTATGGCTAGGGATGTTGAACATTTCTTCATGTGTCTATTGGCCATCCTTCTTTCCTCTTCAGAGAAGCTTCTCTTTAAGTCTTTAGCCCACTTATTAATTGGGCTGTTGTATCTTTGAGGATTTGTTGTTGGAGGATTTAATTTTTTGAGTTCCAGGTATATTTTAGATATGAGACCCTTGTCCATTGTATGGCTAGTGAAGATCTCTCCCAATCCGTGGGCTTTCTATTGATCTTGCTAGCTATGTCCTTTGCCATGCAGAAGCTCTGCAACTTCACGCAATCCCATTTGTCCAACCTTTCTTTGATTTGTTGTGTTTCTGGGTCTTTATTAAGAAAATTTTGGCCTGTGCCAAGGAAACCTAGGGTTTCTCCCATTCCATCCTGTAATGTTTTCAGGGTATTTGCTTTGACTCCAAGGTCTTTGATCCATTTGGAGTTAATTCTGGTGCAGGGTGATATATAAAGATCTAGTTTTAGTTTTCTACAAGTGATTAACCATTTTTGCCAGCACCACTTACTGAAGAGGCTGTCTTTCTTCCATTCTACTTTTTTAGCTCCCTTATCAAAGATTAGATGGCTATAGGTTGTAGGTTCATTTCTGGATTTTCAATTCTATTCCATTGGTCCTGAGGTCTGTTCTTGTGCCAGTACCAAGCTGTTTTGATTACTATGGCTTTGTAGTAGAGTTTAAAATTTGGTATTGATATTCCTCCAGACCTGTTTTTTTCTGTTAAGTATTGTTTTTGCTATTCTGGGTCTTTTATTGTTCTATATGAATTTTTGGATTGCCTCTTCTATTTCCTTGAAGAATGCGGCTGGAATATTGATAGGTATCGCATTGAATTTGTAGATAGCCTTGGGAAGTATTGCCATTTTCATGATGTTGATCCTTCCAATCCAGGAGCATGGGAGGATTTTTCCACTTTCTAAGTTCTGTTTTGATTTCTTTTTCAGGTTTTTAAAGTTTTCATCATAGAGGTCTTTCACTTCTTTGGTTAATTCCTAGGTATTTTTTTGTGGGGCTGTTACAAATGGAATTGCTTTCCTGATTTTAGTCACACTCTTCTCATTGTTGGCATACAGAAAAGCCATTGATTTTTGAGGGTTCATGTTATACCCTGCTACTTTGCCAAAGTTTTGAATCAGCTTGAGTAATTTGGGAATGGAGTCCATGGGATTCTTTAAATACAAGATCATGTCATCTGCAGAGGGAGAGTTTTACTTCATCTTTCCCTATTTGGATCCCTTTGTACTAAAAGATAATTTTTTTAAATATATTTTTTTGAAAACCAAAGAACCAAAGAAACAAGATAATACATTTTTGTATGCATGCAGATAGAGCAGTGGAAATGTTAGTGTCCAGGGGAGAAGTTCTCTATGAGAGGGAATGTGGAATGCGTAATCTTCAAATGACTGCAAACTCATGGGTGATTTTTTTAACTTAAGGTCATATTTGTTATACTGATTAATTTTATGTTTTTGTTGCTGTTTTTGGTTAGTCATAGGGCTCAAACTCAGAGCCTGGGCACTGTTGCTGAGGGTTTTCTCTTTTTTTGCTCCAGGATAGCACTCTATCACTTTAAGCCATATCACTTCCAGTTTTCTGGTGGTTAATTGGAGATATGAGTGTCATGAGCTCTCCTGCCCAGGCTGGCTTCAAACTATGATCCTCAGATCTCAGCCTCCTGAATAGCTTGGATGACAGGATTGAGCCACCTGTGCCCGGCTCTGATTAACTTTCAAGTGTCTATTCATTTTTTAAAAATTAAACGCTATCAATGCTCTTCTCTTGTCTTCTTGTGTTTAAAATCTTTTAAAATCTTTAGTAAATCTTCAAGTAATCTTCAGAGTTTATAAGCCAGTGATATTTTCTTTTCCTGACAGATAAATTGAGTTCATTTTCCACATTTCTGCCATCTTTGGGGCAACCTCTTTCACCACAAATAGAAGTTGGGTGTTATCTTCTGCTTTTTATCATGTTGACCAGAAGAAAACCATGTCATCACTTCTTTGAACAAGGATTTTCCCAAAAGCACTTTTGCTAGCTCTCTTAATTTAGCAAATTCAATTGGTTGCATTTTCATTCCTATCCCTTAAAATTTTTGCTCATTTTATTCCACTTGACTTCCACACCTGCTTTTCTTCCTCTCCCACCTTGGACAGTTTGGGCCATCGGAGGCTAAATCTCCATAAAGGTTCTACATTGGGATCTTTAAATCACAGGCAAGCTCATTAGGTGAATTGGTATAGCTTTATCATTCTCTTAATGAACAAGAGTGGAAATCCATTCATATCGACCCAATAATTATATAACTGTGAATGGTAGCTCTGTTTTAACATCCCAGGATAATTTTTAGTTTTGAGATCTCACTCTTTCTGGACTCCAAGTTTTATTTTTTAAAGATAATCCTAGCAAATTTCACTTGATCCTGAATAAATTTCTATTGGCAAGACATGTTTCCTCAGACTACAAAACAATCATAGTCATCAAACAGGAGAATGGAAATATGTTGAACCATGAACACCTCTGCCACCAGCCTCTCAACATTAGCTTTCACGTCAGTCTTCTGACTTTCCTGCTACTAACCCTGCTTTGTTGATAACCCCCAGAGCTAAATAGCAAGAACCCCACTTTAAGAGAAACTAATTTTTTTTGGGGGGGGGGGGTCTGGTTGTGGGGCCTGAACTCTGGCCCTGGGCGCTGTCCCTCAGCTCTTCAGCTCAAGACTAGCGCTCTACCACTTAAGCCACAGCACCACTTCCGGCATTTTTCCTTTTGCTTATGTGGTGCTGAGGAATCGAACCCAGGGCCTCAGGCATGCAAGGCAAGTGCTTTACCACTGAGCCAACTTCCCAGCCCCGAGAAACTAATTTTTTATTGTAAAAGTGATGTACAGAGGGGTTACAGTCACGTAAGTCAGGTAATGAGTACATGTTTACCCCCTCCTTCATTTTGTCCCACTATAAACATGCTTTTTGTGCTCTGGCCTCTTGAGTTCATGTGAGGTATATAAAGCAATACTTTCTATTAAGAAGATTAATGAATTGTATAACTTACTATATTATATAACTTATTAGTGAGGAAATGAATAGGTAAAACAAAAAGACAACTAGAGAAACATAGATCTATTCAGAAATTAGTTAGAAATGAGTGTCTAAATAAGCTGTAATTCTAAGGGAGAATGCAATAAGGGATATATTAGAATTTGCCACAATAATTAAACAAATAAATAAATATAAGAAGTCACAATTAAGAAAGCATCATAGAAGTGTCAGAAAAGCAACCAGGAACAAAAAAGCAGTTTTCATAGAAGACAGTTTGATCAGGCAATGCTTTGACAATTATAACCTTTGTTTTATGTTTGTAGACAATTACCAAGTCTGGATGCAAAATGACAACTGGGCTTGGTCAAGACAGAGGAGCCACTGCTAGCGAGAGAAATGAGCAAGGCTTGGAGTGACTATGTGTGGCTACTTAGACAGAGGAAAGATCTCAAATCTATGATTAGTTTGCAAAATGAGGCATTTCCTGAGCTCTCAGGTAGAATAGATAGCTAAGGCAGGACAACTGAAAGTTCTGGAGATGCTGTTAACTTCCTGAAGTCCTAAAGTAGCTACAGATCAAAAACACGCATGAGGCCCTTCCTCAAGCACAAAGTCTGTTTTCCCTCAAGACATTTGTCATATTCCTAATCACTATGGAATTGAATACGCGAGAAGCTATGATTCTCAGGATAGTATATCTGAGCCTCCGCAATTTTTCAGAACTTATGCAATAGAAAAATTTAAGCACAGAAAAAAAAGGTGGAGAAAAGTATAAACTAAATAGTAAATCCATGAAAGATATTGAGGAATTGGAATCTAAGCCAGGCACTAGTGGCTCATGCCTATTAACTCCAGCTATTCAGGAGTCTGAGGTCTGAAGATTGCAGTTTGAAGCCAGCCTAGACCAGAAAGTCCATGAGATTCACCTGCAATTGACCACAAAAAAAAACCTGAAAGTGGAACTGTGTCTCAAGTGGTAGAGTGCTAGCCTGAGCAAAAATGTTCAGGGACAACACCCAGGCTCTGAGTTAAAGCCTCAGTACCAAAACACACAAAAAGGAAGAAAGGAAGGAAGGAAGGAAGGAAGGAAGGAAGGAAGGAAGGAAGGAAGGAAGGAAGGAAGGAAGGAAGGAAGGAGGGGAATCTATAAATTGTAATTCAATACACATTCTAGAGCTGATAATCAGAATTTTTGAAATAAATTAGGCTGATAATTAATAGTTTAACAGTGTCAGTGATTCAGAAATAACAGAAAATATCAAAGCTAATGCATGGAGATTAAAAAATAGAAAAGAGCACAAGAAACACACGAGAAAGACTCAAATATGTGTGCAATTAATGTGTGTACAATTAATACTCAAAGAAAAAGAAAGAACAAATTGGAAGCAGAATTTAAAGAAATAATATTCAAAATATCCCTCAGTCTGATAAACTCAATATTCATTGGTCTTAGTAAGCCCCATTAATGGAAAATAATAAGCAATCTGCTGGATTTGCCTGTTCTTAAGTTTCTCGAAGGAGGACTTTCTGACAGACTCCTATGGCCAACATGGTATCCGGTAAGTGGTGGTGGTGATGATGATGATGATGATGACATAAGGAAGATGGAACCTGTGAAGTATTAAGTTACCAGAAATACTGGAAAGATGGGAAATAAAGAAGTAGTTAAAGAGCTAATGACTGAAAACTTCTCCAACTAAGAAACTATAACTTACGTATCTAACAAACTCAAAATTCCAATGCAAAATAAACTGCAAAGAAATCCTATTTGAGAACATGATAGTCAAACTTAAAACCTAGTGATAAAAGAAGTTTCTTGAAAAAAGCTAGAGAAAAAATGATCCATCACATTCAGGGAAAAAAACAAAGTGATTAACCTGACTTCTCATCTGTAGCTAGGAAACCAAAAAGCAAAATTAACTTTAACAGGGAATGTGTATTCAGCAAAAATGTCTTTTAAATATATTCTTATTTGCAAAATGGTATGGTTGTATTTCCGGAATATTCAAAAGTACCTACAAATGACTGGAATTAACAAGTGACTTTAACAAGGTTACTGGATAGCACACCTACAAAATAATTCACTCAGCAAACATGTTGTACAAGCATGCCTCAGAAATATTAAAGGTTCAGTTTTAGACTGCCACTTTAGTTGATAATTACAATAAGGTGAGTCACATTAATGTTTTTGGTATCCTGGTCTATGTAAAGTTATGTTTAGTCTAATAAATATGTAATATCATATGTCTTATAAAAGCATATATCTTCATTTTCAAATGCTTTACTGCACTAGGAATTGGTGGCTCACATCTGTAATGCTAGCTACTCAAGAGACTCATATTTCAAAGGATTATAGTTAAAAGCCAGCTGGGGAAGGAAAATTATGTGAGACTCTAAATCTCCAATTACCTTTCAAAAGGCTGAAACTGGATGTGTGGTTAAAACAATCAACCAGCACCCTTGAGTGAAAAAAGCTAAGGGACAGTGCCAAGGCCCTGAGTTCAAGCCCCAGTACTAAAACTAAAAAAGTAAAATAAATAAATATTTTATTGCTAAAAGAATGCCGAAAGTTGAATATGGGTGACTCACACCCAAAATCCTAACAACTCAAGAGGCTGAGATCTGAGAATTGTACTTTGAAGCCAGCCTAGGCTGTAAGTAAAGTTATGGCACAAGTGGTAGATCACTAGCTTTGATCAAAAAGAGCTCAGAGACATCACCCAGATCTTGAGTTCAAACTTCAATACTGGCACACACAAAAAAAAGAACACAATGATCATCTGAGGCTTCAGTAAGTCTTCTGTGGATCAGGGCCTTGCCTTGATAAAAAAAATGGCTGCTGGCTGATCAGGACAACAGTTGCTTAAGTTGGAGTGTCTGGAAATTTCTTGAAAGAAGACAACAGTGAGGTTTGCTGCATCTGTTGACTCTTTCTTTCATGAAATGTTTCTGTGCAGCATGTGATGCTGCCAGATAACATTTTTCTAGGAAGTGTAACTTCTTTAAAATTGGATAATGCCATTGCATTATCAACTAGGTTTATGCAACATTTCAAACCCTTTGTGATCGTTCCCACAATATTAGCCACATCTTCACCAGGAGCACATCTCATTCTCACACCTCATGAAAACCACATTGGTAGCTAAAGAAACCACATTCTTTGTTCCCCCACAAGAAGCTACTCTTCATCTGTAGAAGTTTTATAGAAGATGGCAGCCATTGGTCACATCTGCAGACTCCATTTCTAATTCTAGTTCTCTCCCTATATCACTAGTTTCTTGTCCTCCACTGAAGTTGTGAGGCCCTCTAATACATTCATAGGAATTCTAATCATTTTTGTGCCAACTCCTGTTATTATTAGCATCTTGCCCTCTTCCTGTAAAGTCACACATGTTTTTAATGGTATCTAGAATGGTAAATTTAAAATGTTGGATCCAGCTGTTAGAACTTACTGATAAGAATAGATTTTCCCTTTAAAATAATGCAGCTAATTGACAATGCACTTCATTACCTAAGAACTCTGAAGGAGATGGACAAGGATACCAATGTGTTTTTCTTTTTCTTTTTCTTTTTTTGTGGGTCATGGGGCTTGAACTCAAGACCTAGGAGCTGTCACTGAGCTTTTTATGTTCAAGGCTAGTGCTCAACTATTTTAAGCCACAGTTCTACCTCTGGTTTGCTAGTGGGCTGGCTTCAAACCACAATCATCATATCACAGCCTCCTGAGTAGCTAGCTTTACAGCTGTAACCACCAGCACCCAGATACCAATGTGGTTTTCACGCTTACTATCACGGCACCCAGTCTACAACATCCATACACAATATCCACAATATTAATTCTTAATGGGCTGCCTATCTAAATATAAAGTCTAAAACAGTAAAGCCTTTAAAGAAAATCTTCATAGCTTTGAAGTACTTGTTAAATGGATATAGATACTTGTTAAATGAATATAGAATATACCATCCTTTAAATGACAAAATATTGATAAATCAAGATCTAGTCAACCCCACAGATATCAAGGGAAAGAAAAGAAAAAACAGAACTGATTAAAGTGCTTATAGGATACTGCCAGCAGTATTCTTATCCACAATAGATAGATAGATAGATAGATAGATAGATAGATAGATAGATAGATAGATAGATAGATAGATAGATAGATAGATAGATAGATAGATAGGTAGGTAGGTAGGTAGGTAGGTAGGTAGGTAGGTAGGTAGGTAGGTAGGTAGAGTGATAGAGTGATAGAGTGATAGATAGGGTGATAAATAGAGTGATAGATAGAGTGATAGAGTGATAGAGTATACTAGGACTTGAACCCAGGGCCTCATGCTCTTGCTTGACTTTTATAGTCAAGGTTGGCTCTATATCAATTGAGCTATACCTGGACTTTTGGCTTTGTGCTGCTTAATGCTTAATTTCAGATAAGTCTCACAGACTTTCCTACCTCGGGCAGCTTCAAACTTCAATCTCCAAATCTTAGTCTCCTGAGTAGGTAGGATTACAAACATGAACCACAGGTACCTGCTCATCAGGATATATATATATATATGTGTATGTGTATGTGTGTGTGTACATATATATGTATGTATGTGTATATGTATGTGTATATGTATATGTGTATATATATGTATGTATGTGTATATGTATGTGTATATATGTGCATATATATGTATGTATGTGTATATGTATATGTGTATATATATGTATGTGTATATGTATGTGTATATATATATATGTATATATATGTATGTATATATATGTCAGTTTGTAGGGCTTGAACTCAGGACCTGAGGGCTGTCTCTGAGCCTCTTTGTGCTCAAGGCTGGTGCTCTACCACTTAAGCCAGGATGCTACTTCCAGTTTTTGAGTCGTTAATTAAAAATAAGAGTCTTATGGCTTCAGATCTCAGCAATCTTCAAATCTCAACCTCCTGAATACCTAGGATTACAGGCATGAGCCATCTGTGCCTGGCCAGAATATATTTTAAATGCCTGTACCTCAGTAAGAAAAATCCAAATAACTCAGTAGAAATATGAACAAAATATTGGATAGATACTTTAAAAGAATAACACTGAATGACAACCAATAAATATTTGAAGAAGTTAAAATGCTTCCAAAACTTTATTGCTATGAAGAAAATAGAATCCAAGCCAAAACGAAGTATCAAAATATATCTACCAGAAGAGTGAAAATGAAAAAGAGAGAAAACACTGTTAGTGAAAATGCCTAACAACTAGAACGCTGAAGCATTTCAGGTAGGAGCCCATGTGGATCCAATCTCTCAGAGACCATGTGGCAATATCTGCTACCAGCAGATTCGTGTAGATCCTGTGACTTGTCATTCCCAGATTTGTAGCCAAGGGAAATGCGTTTATCCACAGACATGTTCAAGACAATTTATAGCAGCTCTATATTTAATAGCATGAAACTGGAAATTGAGCTACTGTCCATTAGCAGCAGTAAAATAGACAAATTTTTCACAAACTTTGATTTTTCTGAAAGTCCATTGGGTTAACCAGGATTCATATTTCTGTATATAAACTCTATTTCATTTTAGCAGATTATTTGAATCCATGTTGTACAGAAGACTGGTTAGCTGTACAGGCCGAGGGAAAAAATTCTATTATCTCTGAGAGTAACTTCTCAGTGAGTAGCTATACTAGTCCATTATTTCATGTTAACCCCCCAGGTTAAGTTACTATGACAAACCAGACAACCTGGTTGGTTTCATAGAAAATGTTCTAGCATGGTGCTAAATGAATTGTGTGGCCATTATTTAACTGTATTACCATATTTCAAACACATATCTCATTCTCTATACTTCTTGGAGCCAAGGCAGAAATGCACAAGACTTCAATGACCTGTGCTTCTTGTTTAACTGGGCTGAATTGTAATGGTTTCTTGTGATTAAGACCTTCTCATGGCCTTTCTGATTTGAGCCCTCATGTTACAGCTGTTTAATCTCATTTCGGCTGAAAAGGAAATGGAGATTCATAATCTCAATGAGATCTCAGCCAAAGCCACAGAGCTAAGTGGCAGAGCTAAAACAAAAAAAAAGAATCCAGCTAAAAGTCCACATAAACATTTCTACTTTTGTAAAGCATTAGCGCAACCACAGTTGCTATTAAAAACTAGTTGGGGACATTTATAAGATTATTTCTTTGTTGCTATGTATGTCCCTCCCCCACACTTTCACTGTATTTGATGTCAGTATAATTTGTGGAGGGGAAAGAGAAAAACAAATCGTTTAAATAGGGATACAGGTGGACCCATTGCAACAATGAGAAGTACAAGTCGTTATGTCAAAAACAAACTTTACAACTTTGGTGGGGGGGTCGGCGGGGAGGATTGGGTGGGGGGTCGGGGGGAGGATGGGAAGGGATGGGGAGGGGAAACAAAGGAGAAGGCTACAATGCTTGATAAGAAATGTACTCATTATCTTGCCCACGTAATTGTAACCCCTCTGTACAGTATTTTCACAATAAAAAAAAAGAATATGCTACTCATGAACTAGCATAATAAACTGATAAAACTTCTTATACTAAAAAAAAAAAAAACTAGTTGCAGGGCTGGGAAGGTGGCTCAATGGTAGAGCACTTGCCTCGCATGCATAAGGCCCTGGGTTTGATTCCTCAGCACCACATAAGCAAAAAGGAAAAAGCTGGAAGTGGCGCTGTGGCTCAAGTGGTAGAGCGCTAGCCTTGAGCTGAAGAGCTGAGGGACAGCGCCCAGGCCCAGAGTTCAGGCCCCATGACTGGACCCAAAAAAAAAAAAAATAGTTGCTTTTAAATATTTGAGAAATGCCAGGCACCAGTGCCTCACACTTGTTATCCAAGCTATTACTGAGGCTGAAATCTGACAATTGTAGTTCAAAGCCAGCCTGAGCATGAGACACTTATCTCCAATTAACCACCAAAAAGCAGGAAATGGAGCTGTGACTCAAGTGGTAGAGTGATGGTAGGCCTGAGTAAAAAAGCTGAGGAACAGTGCCCGGGCCCCAAGTTTAAGCACTGGCACATACACACACACACACAGAAAAAGAGAGAGAGAGAGAGAGAGAGAGAGAGAGAGAGAGAGAGAGAGAGAGAGAGAGAGAGAGAGAGAGAGAGAGAGAAGTACTTAAGAAATACATTAATGAGTCAGTAAACTGAAACTGGGTGGAACTGTACACATTGAGTCAAGACCACCTCAGACTCTCCAGCTCTGGGAAATGGGAGGGTTATCTATCCAGATTGGCTCAGCATTTGGGGAACAAATCAACCACCAGGGTGAAGATAAGCTATCTAAAAAGGAAAAGGAAAATTCTATTCTAGATTCTGTCTATAAAAAGTCATCACAAAGTTCCATCTATGCCAGGCACCGATGACTCATGTCTATAATCCTAGCTACTCAGAAGGCTGAGACCTGAGGATCACAGTTTGGAAGCCAGCCCCAGCTGAAAAGTCCCCTTGAGTCTCTTTATCTCCAACTAACCACCAAGAAAGAAATTCAAGTGGTACTCTGGCTCGGATTGATAGAGCTCTAGCTTTGAGCAAATGAGCTCATGGATAGTGCCCAGGCCCTAAGTTCACACTCCACACCTAACAAAAGAGAAAGGAAGAAAGTTCCATAGAATTTGCATTTTCTTTCCAAACACCTGATCAAGGCAAGCGTACTCTAAAGTATGAGTCAGTCCATGAAGCTTACTTTCCTGGGGCAGTAGAAGAATTTGGCATTTCAAGCAGGACTAGATGTTCTCAGGAAGCTAGTCAGTGTCTGGCTGGGTGCACAATGCCCCTTTCAGAGAGGGCTGAAGGTACTCTGTCCCTTGCCTACTTGCTCAAAGCTTCCAGTCCCCTGGGAGCATGGCCTTCTCATTCTTATAACCAGGAATCCTGGTGCTCCTAATGTCACTGGTGTTCACTTAGAAAACTGGCTGACGTCCAAACCCAGCTTGTAGTGTAGTTCCTGAAAGGAAGTTATTCTTTGTACACAAAGCTCCCGTTTTATAACATGGATGCTTAGGAGAAAACACTGAGAAATTCTAACATTATCTGAGCATTCTCAGCTAGACAATCCTATGTTCTATATGGTGTTTCTTACCTGCACTGATCAAACACCTGTCTTCAATGTCTCCAAACATCTTCACAGAGGCAGCCCTGTAAATGGCATATACTCCTGAAGGATTAATACAAGAAAGATATTTGACTAGGAGTAGTAAGACTCTGTCACCAGGAAATCCTTTACAAGAGCAAATTGAATAAGAAAATGCAAGGAACCCAAGACCTCTGCACTGCAGTTGGATATGGTTGAATCTGTTCCCTAAGGGCACCTGTCTTGGAAGCTGTAGGTGGAAGGTAATGGAATCATTAATTCAGAAGTAGAGCCAAGCCAGGCACTGCTAGTTCAGACCTATAATCCTAAACACTCCAGAGATCTGAAGACTCAGGTTTAAAGCCAGCCTGGGCAGGCAAATCTGAAGAGACTCTGAATTCCAGATAACCACCAAAAGCCATAAGGTGTGGAGGTGTGGTTCCAATGGTATAACACCAGCCTTGAGTGAAAATACTAAGCAACAGTATGAAGTTCAAGCCCCTGTATTGGCACATACACAACAAAAAGAGGTGGAGCTCCTGGGAGGTCATTAGATCATGAGGGGAACTGATTTTAGAAGAAATTTAAATGTACTTCTGTTGAGATTCTTATTAATTCTTACAAGAAGGTGTAATAAAGTCCCACCCCACCCTCTGGCTTCCTGTCTAACTAGGTGATCCTTCTCATACACAATGGCATCCATCATTCTGTGGCACAACCAAGGAGAACCCTCACCAGGCTGGTACCATGCTGTTTGACCTTTTTGACCCAACCTCCAAAGCTGTGAACAAAATAAACCTCTTTTCTTCATGCTACCCATCTCAAAGATTTTGTTATGGTAACACAAAATTAACTAAATGCTTTCTTTACACTTTTTTTTGCTTTCTTTACACTTTACTTTGTGCAAGAATAACTGGAATTATCACACCATTTGAAAGAAACTACTTTTATTTTACTCTGATTCCAATGCTTTTATAGCAATTAAAATAATGATGTTTGAAGACTAAGAACAACTATCTCATTTAGTCTATGACATATTGCTATGTATTCTTGGCTTTCGGATAAACTCAACTGTGTCTGAAAAAAAATACCATTAATATTGTTTTCTCCTGAGTTTTTCTAGCAAGGTGGATCACATGCGGAAAAACATCAATCCAGAAGTAACAATTAAATTAAGCAGTTAGTAAAGAAAATGTACAGAATAAAGAAGCAAATGAAGAAGAAATTTAAAAATTAAATTAAGGTGAGAATGAGAGCTAGGAATGTGGCTTAGTGGTAGAGCGTTTGCCTAGCATGCATGAGGCCTTGGGTTCAATTCCTCAGTACCACATAAACAAGAAATAAATAAATAAAAATGATTAAACCTTTTCTTTAAAAAAAGAAAGAGAAGGAAGAAGGAAGAAAGCAGGAATTAAGGAAATTCTGAGGTGGTGCACACTTCTATTAAGTTAGAAAATCAAATCCAACAGTCTGTACCCTGAAAATAATTCTGAGACTGGCTTAAAGTTTGGGGGTTGGTTTGGTTTGATTTGATTTTGCATTGGTAAGGATGAAAGCCAGGACTTTGCTCACAGGCTAGGCAAGCACTGTATTACTGAGTGACATTCCTCAGCCTGGAATAATCAGGAAAGGAATGTTCGATGATTCTCAATTTGAGAAGCACTGAACTAAAACACTCTGTAGTCTAAATTTTGGCTTCTTTAAAGGTTGAATAACTGCATTTTCTCATAGGTGCGCTTCCAAAGCAATCCAGGCAAATAACCAACAACAAATGGGCTGACATGGAGGCTTCATATCAAAGTCACTGAGCCAAAGAGAAAGGAGTTTTTGGCTTAATGGGCTGAGATCTGAGGATTGCAATTCAAAGCCAGTCTTGGTAGATAAATCCAAGAGACACATCTTTAGCCAGCAAAATGCCAGAACTAGAGACATAATTCAAGTGATCTAGTGTCAGCTATGAGCAGAAAAAGAAACCAAGCAAGACCACATGATCCTGAGTTTAAGCCCCAAGTACTGGCACCAAAAATAAACAAACAAATAAATAAATAAATAAAACTGTAGAGCTACTACAATGCACAGTCTGGCTAGGGAGGCAAACAACTTGAGGCCATTACAGCTGTGTACCAGAAGCCTGCAACAAAGGTGTTTCTGTGACTCAACCATGAGGAACCAGCTACCATTGGTGCCCAATTTGCCCTAGACTTCCTAAATGGGAGTAAGAAGTCCTCTAGCCATGTTCCTTGGAATGAAGTCAGATTACTCATGGACAGCAAGGTATTTCCCAAATCCCTAACCCAAGGGTGCAGAAAGAGTTGTTATTTCCAGTTAATCCTCATGCTTTGATGAAAACTTGACAGTTTTAGGTGGTATTTCCCTAAAAATACTCCCATTGGGGAGTTGATGCTCTGGTATGTTGTACATTAGAAGATTCTTATCTGAAAGACTTGAAAGCAAACTACTAGCTATGATTCAACATCTCCATCCCAAACGCCCTCAGCTGGTTTCAAGTAACTCAGCATATTCTTCAGAATTTTCTAAAAATCTGAATATGTAGAAATATAATTCATAAATAATTGCCTTTAATGAAATGCCATTCATATACTATAAATTCTTGCCTTTAAAAGTGTTAAATGTTGGGCACATCTAAAATGTGCCCACATCTGTAATCCTGGCTACTCAGGAGGCTGAGATCTGAGGATCCTGGCTCAAAGTTAGCCTGGACAGAAAAGTTTGTGAGATTCTCATCTCCAATTAACCACCAAAAAAGTCAGAAGTGGAGCTGTGGCTCAAGTGATAAGACGCTAGCCTTGAGCAAAAATGCTAAGGGACAACACCTAAGCCTTGAGTTCAAACCCCTGTACATACATAAAAATTGTTAGAAGCCAGTCTTAGCATATTCTATGAACCATGAAATCTAATTTCAGAACATTTCCATCACCTCTAATAAACCACATGGTCATTAGTCATTCCTCATTGCCTCTTCTTTCAGCCTCTGAAATACTTTCTTATCCTAATGGTTTCATGTAAATGGAATATTTGTTTGTTTGTTTTGTGCTAGTACAGGGCTTGAACTCAGTGCCTCATGCTCTTACGTGCTTTATTTCCGCTCAAGGCTAATGCTCTATCACTTGAGACACACCTTCATTGCCTAAATTGAATTATATGACGTATAGCCTTTTAGACTGGCATTCCTTACTCTGCATCATAATTCCTAGGTTCATTTATGCTGTACTAGATATTGAGAGTGCTTCACTGCTTTCTTAGCCAAATAATATTCTATTACAGTTTTTTGTCCACTCATCAGTTAAGGACACTTAAGTACTTTCCACTTTTCAGCTATTATTATTAACATTGGTATGAACATTGGTGTACTTGTTTTCTGTTAGTTACACTTTTTTATATATATGTAGGAGTGAAATTATTCAGTCATACTATAACACTATTGAACATGTTAAAAATGAATCAAAACAAAGTGACTACCCTATTTTACATTACTGACAGCAATGAACGAGTATTGCAATTTTTCTAAATTCGCAGTAGCATTTATTATTTCCATTTTTATATTATTCACATCAACGGGTGTAGGAGGTAGTCTCCGATCTGAATTCCTTAATGTCTCAATGTTGACTGTTTTTGCATGTGCTCATAATCCTTTTGAATGTTTTCTATGGAGAAATATCTATTTGACTCCCCCCCCTCTTTTATTTTTTGCTGGTCCTGGGGCTCAAACTCTGGGCTTGGGTATTGTCCCTGAGCAACTTTTTGCTTAAGGCTAAATTAATTGGAGGTAAGAGTCACAGATTTCCACCGGGGCTGGCTTCAAACCAAGGTCCTCAAATCTCAGCCTCCTGAGTCACTAGAATTACAGACATGAGCCACCAACACCTGGTTACTAACCTACTTTTAAATTAGGTTTTATTTTCATTGTTTATTTATAATATATTGTAATATATTATATTCTAGTTCTCTATTCAATGTATAACTAGCAAATAATTTGTTCCATTCTGCTGGCTGCATTGGCATCTTCTTAAGAATATGATTCAAGGAAGTGGCGCTGTAGCTCAAGTGGTAGAGCGCTCGCCTTGAGCTGAAGAGCTGAGGGACAGCGCCCAGGCCCAGAGTTCAAGCCCCACGACCGACAAAAAAAAAAAAAAAAAAAAGACAAAGAATATGATTCAAACAGTAAAGTCTTAAATGTTGAGTAAGTGAAATTGACTTATTTTTCTTTTGTTGTATGTACATTAGGTGTCATCTAAGAAACTATTGTCTAATCCAAGATCACAAAGATTTATATTGATGATTTCTCTTTTTTTATTGTGAAAATACTGTACAGAGGGGTTACAATTACATGGGCAAGATAATGAGTACATTTCTAATCAAGTATTGTAGCCTCCTCCTTTGTTTCCCTTCCCATCCCTTCCCATCCTCCCCCCTCCCCCTGCCCCCCCACCCAATCCTCTCCACTCTCCCTTTCCCCCCCACCCCATCTCCCCTCCCCACACCAAAGTTGTAAAGTTCGTTTTCGACATAATGACTTGTACATATCATTGTTGCAATGGATCCACCTGTATCCTTATTTAAATGATTTGTTTTTCCCCTTCCCCTCCACAAATTATACCAACATCAAATACAGTGAAAGCAGGGGTTATACTGTGGGGGAGGGTCATACAAAGCAACAAAGAAATAATCTTATAAATGTGTTATCACATGAAAGAAAAAAACATTTGAATACATATCTTAGGGTTCATTCCCCTAACATCAACTTATCTGACCTTTTCTGCTTGACTCAGACATATACTAGATATTGCAAATAAGGGAAACCATAGGACCTATGTTTCTTTGGGCCTGGCTTACTTCACTTAATATAATTTTTTCCAAATCTTTCCATTTCCTAACAAATGGGGCAATGTCATTCTTTCTGATGGAGGCATAGAATTCCATTGTTATACCGATGTTTTCTTACAACAGTTTTATTTGTGTTCATACATTTAGGTGTATCATTCCTTTGAGTTAATTTTTGTATATTATCTAGTGTAGAGATGCAAATTATTTCTTTGCATGTAGATATCCAGATTTCCAGCATCATATAGACAAGTTTTTCTTTCCTTAATAAATTATCCTGGTACCCTTGTTAAAATCCATTCATAAAGCCTGGTAAAAAAAAATTTAAAGCTGAGGAATAGTGTTCAGGCCCTGAGTTCAAGCCCCAATACACACACATACACAAACACACACACACACACACACACGCATGCATGCACACACACACACATATACACACACACGCATGCACACACACGCACACATGAATCCATTGATGGCAAATCCAATTTTATTTTGTGACTTTTATCTTTATACTCTTTTTGTTTGTATATGTTTACATATTCAAGATTTCACACTGTCTTGAATTCTGTTGCTTCCTTATACATTTTGAAATTGAGAGGTATCAGTCATTGAACTTTGTTCTATATTGATATTTTGGGGATATTCAGAGTTTCTTTCCCTACTATATGGCTTTAAGGATAAACTTCCAAATTTCTGAAATGAAAAGTACTTGTATTTTCATAAGGATTGAGATAATCTATAGATCAGTTTGTGGAACATTGCTGTCTTTAAAAAATTACAGGTGGACCCATTGCAATAATGAGGTGTACAAGTTGTTATGTCGAAAAATGAACTTTACAACTTTGGGGGGGAGGAAGTATGGGGGAGGGGTATGGGAAGGGATGGGATGGGGAAACAAAGGAGGAGGCAACAATGCTTGATAAGAAATCTACTCATTATCTTGCCCATGTAATTGTAACCCCTCTGTACAGTATTTTCACAATAAAAAAATTAAGTCTTCTAATCTGTGAACAGAACATGAATTGCCTTATAAGCAATTCAGATCTCTAATTTTTCCCAGTAATGTTTTATATCTTTAAGGTTTTACAAATATTGTATCAAGTTTATTGCTAAGTATTTTGTTCTTTTTGATAAATGATGAGTAGAATTGTTTCCTTAATTTTATTTTAGCATATAAAATGCAGGTGATTTTTGCATTGTAATCTTGTAACCTTGTCTTGTATCTTGTAACCTCATGGATTTATTAGTTTTAATACTCTCTTTGTATGTATGACTTAGTTACAATTTTCTATTTGCAAGGCAAACCATTGAAAAACAATGATAATGTGATAGTTTTCTTCTTCTTCCTCCTTCTGCTCCTGTTCCTCTGCCTCCTCCTACTCCTTCTTTTCTTCATCTTCTTTTTCTTCTTCTTCTTTTGGTATTGGTACTGGGAATTAAACTCAGGGCCTGGACATTGTCCAAGGCTAGTGCTCTACCACTTGAGCCATACCTCCACTTCCAAATTTTTGCTTGTTAATTGGATATAAGTATCTCATAGATTGGCTTCAAACTGCAATCCTTAAATCTCAGCCTCCTGAGTAGCTAGGATCACAGGCAGAAGCCACCAATATCTGGCACTTTGTTTTTGATTATTTGTTTTGATTGTTTGATTACTCTGGAGAAAACCTCCAGTGCAATAAGTAGAAGTAGTGAGAATACCCTTCTCTCATTGCTGATAGCAGAGACAAAGCTGTTGTATTCTGTCACTAAAGATAATATTAGATTTGGGGTTTTCATGGGAGCTCACTTTCAGCATAAGAAATTTTCTTCTATTCCTACCCTGCCATTTTTTTAATCATGGAAGTGAGCTGGGATTTGTGAAATGCTTTGTTTGCATCAAGAGAGATGATCATGTATTTTTTTCCTTTAGTCAGTCAATATAATGCATGATAGTGATTGATTTGGAGATGTTGAAAATCCTCACATGTTCAACTCTCATTTAGTCATGTTGTTGTTCTGCTTGGTTTGGTTTTTGTTTTGTTGTTGTTGTTGTTATTTTATTTTTTTTAATTTTATTTTATTTTATTTGAGAACATACTGTACAGAGGGGCTACAATTACATGGGCAGGATAATGCATACATTTCTTACCAAGCATTGCAGCCTCCTCCTTTGTTTACCCTTCACCTCCCTTCCCCGCCTCCCCCCTCCCCCCACCCAATTATACCCCCCTCCCCCCCACACACCGACATTGTAAAGCTGGTTTTGACATGACATTTTGTACTTCTCATTGTTGCAACAGGTCCACCTGTTGGTTTGGTTTTTAAAAAAATATTTATGGATGAAGTCAGAGGTTCTTTCTCTGTATTCACAAACGTCTTTATTTTATTTTTTCTAAGAGACACAGGAATTGTATATACAACATTTTAAACCATTTTTGAAGGATATAGTGTCAATACTGAATGAGATATATCTCACATTTCAATTAACTCAGTAATATTATTTCTAGTTTGTTATACCTAGAACATTGCAGAAATAAGTCCTATATGGATAGTAGAAGTATATCTTCTAAGCAGTATTTATAGGCAGCAGCGAAGGTTCTGGGCCCCACTTCTGCATTCCATTCCCACCCTGGCTCCATTAAAGTTTGCAATAATAAAAATTACACAATGCACAATACACAAACACACATACACACACACACCTTTGATGTCTTTTAAAAGTCTTTCATAAAACTTTAAACTGTCAATTATTATTAGTTACCTAGCTAACAATTCTTTTAAATAAATGCTGAACAAGGCTGGGCCTTGAAGATACTTAGCTTTATAAGGGTAGCTTATAACAGAGAGAGACAGAGAGACAGAGACAGAGAGAGAGAGAGAGAGAGAGAGAGAGAGAGAGAGAGAGAGAGAGAGAGAGAGAGAGAGAGAGAGAGAGAGAGAGAGAGAGAGAGAGAGAGAGAGAGAGAGAGAGAGAGAGACTTATAGTAGTATAGTCATCCTCTGATGAGTACTGTTTCCAGGACCCCCTCAGAATACCCATTTTTCTAACATGCTCAAGTCCCTTATATGAAATGATATACAATTTAAAAATAACCTAAACACATCCTTCTGTATATTTTAATCATCTCTAGAGTGCTAATAATGCCTAATACAATGTAAATGCTGCATAAATACCTGTTATGTCATATAGAGAAACTGACATAGAAAGAGTATGTGCATGTTCAACACATGCAATTTTTAAAATCTATTTTCATGGTACCTATACAAAAGAGAATTTTACGCAGCCATTATAAAGAATAATATTATGTTAACTGCAGGGAAACGGATGGCAAATATGTTAAATGAGGTGAGCCAAGCTCAAAGAGAGCAAGCTAGATCTAAAATACACAAGAACATGGAAAATTATACTGGATTCTCAGCATTCACACACAGTGAGACCAATGGAGGATACTCTAAGAGGAAGAACATAAAGGTACAATGCCTATGTGCCTCTGATCAGATAAAATAATACTTATCAAAATGAACTCCAGGAAATTGAAATGAGGTTCTTTGTTGCTGTTTTTGTTTTCTTTTCTTTGTGTCTTATTTGTCTGTTGTTAGAAGGCTAAAGGCTCACAGAAATAGAGAGGCAAATGCTGATCAAATGCAGCAGTGGTACTCATAGCCACTATATTGAAAATGAACTATACAACTTGTGGGTGAAGATGGGAGGGGAAAATTGGGAGAAAGCAAGGGGAGGGGTATCGTTGTCCAAAAAGAAATGTACTATTTACTGGATTTATGTAACTGTGACCCGACTATTCGCCACCTTTTTAAAGTAACTTTTTTTTGGGGGGGGGTCCGGTCGTGGGGCCTGAACTCTGGGCCTGGGCGCTGTCCCTCAGCTCTTCAGCTCAAGGCTAGCACTCTACCACTTGAGCCACAGCACCACTTCTGGCTTTTTTCTTTTTGCTTATGTGGTGCTGAGGAATCGAACCCAGGGCCTCAGGCATGAGAGGCAAGCGCTCTACCACTGAGCCACCTTCCCAGCCCCTTAAAGTAACTTTTAACATGAAGTTTACATCATCCATAATATTGTCTTGGGAATAAAGGCACAGGTTCCTCCATGTCCCAGTCCCCCATCCCTACTCCATTGCAGCTCCCCCCAATCTAGCTAGGGTTCCCCAGCATTCTTGTATTATATGCTGGCTCAGATGTGCATTCCTCTGCAGCAGAAATTAGAACCTCTCTGGTTTATGGCATAAACTATACAGCAGACATCTAGGTGTTTGATCTTCACATTGAAGAACATGCTCTAGAATTTCAACACAAAGGTATTCTGTAAAAATACAACTTTGGTTGAAAATAGAAGATTTAAAAAGCAGGGCTTTTAAGAATTGAATTTTGACAATCAACATGGTGGTGGATGTATTGGCTTCTCAACACAACCTTCCTGCAGTGATAGTTCCCAGAGAATGGGAATGTGGCCTGCCATGTGGGAGCCGAGTCAGCAGGCACTGGGGAGGAAGATCTTGGAAGGCAGGGGGGTCAGGGGGGGTCAGGGGGTCGGGGGGGGGTCTAAAGGTTGACTTTAAAGGGGGAGAGGCTAGGCTAAGAGAATACAGGAGCTGGAAGTTCATCTAGAGAAGTAGCACAAAGCTGGCTGAGCCTACTGGGGGCAGGGACATCAATCAGGCAGCCTGACCACAAGGGAGGATGTGTGATTCAGGCCAGATAAGATTGGCATGTGGTTGCTGAGGATCCCAGAACACCCAAGGGTTTCTGACAGGCCAGCTTAGGGCCAAGGTTGGGCTCTCCCAGCATTCTTCCTCTTCTATCATAAGCAATTTTCCCTAGGAGGCATTCCTTCCCAGCCTCACCTCCACTCCACAGAATAGATAGCCTCTAGTCATGATGAAGAAATCAAGGCCAATGAAGGCAAGCTCTTTGGTTAGAACCCAGAGCCAAAGTTCTGTTATAGTCAGAAAATATTTGCCATGTGCCATTCGTCTGTCTGGTAAGTGCCCTACAAACATTTTTTTAACTTAATAAAAAAACTTCAAATTACCCATCAGGATTTCCTTCTGTTGAAAATCTGTAAGGAATATTGTATCTTATCTAAATCTCTGAATGTCTAACAATATTTCTTACAAATTAGATATTCAGTTGCTCATCTGTGTCTGTTGGCTAGTCACGATAGACTCAAACAAACACAGATCGCAGTTTCTTTTTTCTTTTTTCTTTATTATATATACACATATAGAGGGGTTACAGTTACATAAGTGGAGTAAAGAGTACATTTCTCTTTGGACAATGTCACTTCACAATAAAGACTTTGGACTGTATAAAACCAAGGGCAGTCTGGGAATGAAGGGGGTGGATATTTAAGGAAATGGATCTAAGAGAAGCCTCTGAGTTTAAATTACCCAACAAGCTACAGAAGGGTCCTGAAAAGTTCTTGGGCTACCTCTAAAGAGCATATGACACTTGAGACCTGGCACAAGGCAGGACATGGGGAAATCAGCAACACAATGCCCAGTGGCCAGGACTTCAGCCTTCATTGGGCAAGTCCCTGTGTGAGAAACATCAGGGAAGGGGAGGGGAGAGGAGGGGAGGGGAGGGGAGGGGAGGAGAAGGGAGGGGAAGGGAAGGGAAGGGAAGGGAAGGGCAAAAGGAAAGCTTTGCAGTAGAACAAGAAGGAAAAGAGATACGGCTATTGGTAACCACCAGTGTGCACCCAATGCACAAGAAGGAAGCTGCCAATGGACTCCTAGGATGGCAAAAGACACCACCATCAAAACAGAACTGAAAGGAATCACTGGGAAAGGTTGAAAAGGCCTCTTATGTCCCGCCAGGGACACCGCACTCAGCCTTTGACTCATATTGCTCAATCACCATGTCCTGGATTATCATGAAAGCATCTAGACAATGTGGTGCAAGTAATATGTTACCAGTTGGGACTCTACCAGGATTATTACATGGTGTCCCTGTCCCTCACCTGCAGTCTGTACTCTGCTGTGCTTTCTCAAAGGTAGCACAGGTTGAAGAGGAGGAGACGTGGGGAGTGAAGAACACCTAAACACCCAAACCCTGCCCCATGCTGCAGGGTAAGAGTCAAGGACCTGGTGTTGAAAATGAGTGATTCTTCCTGTACTCCAAAGAAGACTCTGTGCTTCAGAAGAGCACTCTTCCTGAGGATACAGGAGAGGAGACTAGTTAGTAAGCTGGGACAATGGCCCCTGGGCTTTGATGGGATTCAACCTCCACTTCAGGAAGCAGATGCATACCAGTCAGTAAGATGCAAGGAAGTTGAAAGAAATGTTGACGTACTGACTTGTTGAGCAGCCAAATCATCACTCAGGACAACGTCAAGAGGAGAGAAGGCCATAGAGGAGAAATTCAGAGTTGACAACACTCCAAAGAGCACCCATGTTCATAGCTTTTCTCTGTCTCAGTAGCCTTCCTCTGGGGCCTCTGCATGACACATCTAGATTATGTGGAAACTTAAACCTCTTTTTAAGTGTTCCCCTCTCTCTACTCCCATGATCTCTCCTCTAGACCATGAAATGAGGCTCTGTGACTAGGTGGGAGAGGCACCCATGGGGAAAAAGAGTCATTCACTTCTCTGTGGTCAGTTCACCTACTTACTGTATATGCTTGGCCTAACCCAGATTTTTCCCCTGCTCTGTACCACAGAGACTTTGCCTAATGCGTCTGGAGAAATTCAGTAATAAGGTTTAAATTTGCTCACCTTACTGCAATGAGTCCCAATGATTAGAGACAAGCAATTATATACAACACTGAATCATGTGGTTCTTGCTTCAGTATGGATACAAATGAATCCTGAGCCACATTGAGAGGGACATGCCAGTAATCACAAAGGAGAGTGAGGCCTAGGTTCAAGACCAGTCTGGAGAATCTAACGAGACCATGTTGTCAAAACAATCAAACAAACAAACAGAAAGCCTGGCATGCTGGAACAGAGCTTAGATTTCCTGGAAAGTAAGTCCATATTCCAACAGTTATGTCACTGTTTCTCTATCTCTATCACTATCTCTATCACCAGTCATCTTTATGTCAGAGATAACGAATAGAAAGTGCTGGACTATTGCTCATAGGTGACTTCACTGACGCATTTATAGTAACATAGAAAAGTATTTCTCTCAGAGGGGAGACAGCACAGCAGAGCAGCAGTAGGGAGGTACAATTTGCAGTCAGTTGCCTGCCCAGGAGTCTGGGTACCTTTATGAGGGGTTTGTGCTGTGGGAGTAGATAGACAACCTACCCTTCAGGGTTGTACGTCTACCCTCACAGAAGAGATGGGTTTGGGAGTAAGGAGGTAGAAAGTGGAGCTGGTCCTGAATGCTGGGCCCAACAGGATATCTGACAGAAAACCAAAGGGTGACATGAGTCAGACTTCACTCTGAGTTCTGAGCAGTGGCTCTCTGTTCCCTTGACTCAGCGTTCTCTTGTGACAAACGGCCCTCAGCCTGCAGCCAGCCAGGGTCCCCAGAGAAAACTGTCACACCAAGGCCTTCTGCTCACTGCTCACTCAACTCTGCAGAGAATCCCATGCACTCTACAAGCAAGGGCCAACTACCATGAAAGAGCCGTCTATAGCTTGGCCCTGCCTTCATCCCTATCAGGCACCTGCTGCCAGAAGCAGCAGCCACCCCCTCTCTAGAGACCTAACTCTTCTCTGGAATAGTTTTGTTTCCTTTCACCTTGCTTGGGGGCTCAAAAAACCAAGATGGATTCTGTCGCAACTCAGGGACACAAACTGAATGACAAGAACAGAAGAGAAAACTCCAGAGATCCTGAGTTAACAGTTCAGTTTCATCTGCTGAAAACGAACATCTACTGGAAAATACACATCTCAGTTAGAGAAAGGGAAAGGAGATTCCCTAGGTATTCGGTGCTGACTTGCTTCTCGTGTAGTTCTTCGAACGGTGCTGCCTGTTTTCTTGGACTGAGGTCTGCATGCAATCTTGGGAACATTCTTAGTTTTTCTGTGCCTCAGTTTCCTGATGTGTGAAAGAGCAATGATGAATAGGAGCAGAGTCTGAGGCCAGGCTCTCTGTGGGGAACATAGGCTTTATTCATGAGCATCTACTGGATGCCATAGTTCTGAGTGATTATTCAGAATAGATGATCAAATGAAGGCCAACTTGAAGACCACAGAGGAAAAAGCAAAGCCAGGCTTTGCAAGCAGTTACTAAGGCCCAAGTTTAAAGTAGTATTGCTACAGGAAGAAACATCTAGCATGCTAATGGCCAAATTTTTTAGCTTGATATTTCAAACATTTCACTAGCCAGCCTGCTTTGTTCAATTGCTCAAATTTAATTAATCTGTTTTGCTTTTCTCTGCTTTGTTAGTCTCTTCCTCCTCACATTCCTACAGGTTGTATAGTTCAAGATTAGCATTTTATGGGCTGCTGCTGAGCCCTCAGACTCTCTGCTTCTTAGGAAATAACTTGTCAGCAACTCGTCCAAACTCAGAAATTGGCACCAAGGGGAAGTAAGGAGTCCTGAAGCCCACAACCCGTAGGTTTTTTTCCTTAAAATCCATTCCTTCCTTGGAGATTGTAGTTATTTTCCAGTGCTAGGTACACTGTATTTTTCTATTTTGCTGGCAAGTTAAAAAAATTATTTATCCCCCCCACAATCCAGCTTCCTTGTTTGTAAATTGCCATCCAGTGCAGGAAAGCCTTCTGCATCAGTATGCATGCCATGAGCTCCTGTGCCACTCTGAGTATGACACGCATGTAGCTAGGAAGTTGGGATAGAAGGGTGAGCACTTCATGGATGATTGTCTGGTCCAGGACCTGATGCCTCATGTCTGTCATAGCTACTCAGATGGCTGGGACCTGGAGTATTGTTTGAAGCCAGACTGGGCAAAAATGAAAGATAGAGTCTACTAGAATCTCTCTTCAAAGTAACTAGTAATTGCCAGGCACCAATGATACCTGTAACCCTAGCTACCGAAGAAGCTGAGGAGCTCTGCAATTCTAAACCAGCCACAGGAGAATACTCCATGAGACCCTTATCGCCAATTAACCAGCAAAAACTCAAGCAGAGCTATGGCTCAAGTGAGGGAGCACCAGCTTTGAACAAAAGAGCTACAAGATATAGCCGAGGCCTTAAGTGTATTTAAAAAAAAAAAAAAGCCAGGTGCTAGTGGCTCACACTGTAATCCTAGCTACGCAGGAGGCTGAGATCTGAGGATCAAGATGGCAGTTCAAAGCCAGCCTGGGCAGGAAAGTCCATGAGACTCTTATCTCCAATAAACCACCAGAAAAGCTCAAGTGGCACTGTGGTTCAAGAGATAGAGTGCTTGCCTTGAGCTGAAGAGCTGAGGGACAGCGCCCAGGCCTCCAGAGTTCAAGTCCCACGACCACCAACAACAAAAACAAAAAATAGCAAAAATCCTGACTGGAGGTGTGACTCCAGTGATTGAGCAAGCAAACTGAGCAAGCTTGAGGTCCTAAGTTCAAACACCAGTACCATACACAAACATAAGCACACACATACACACACACACTCAAACACACACACACACACACACACACACACACAAAGGTTCTCTGAGATATTAGCCCCTTATAAATATCATCTACTCTTATGAGCAATAGAAGAGGAAGAGATAGAAAAAAAAAGATCTCTAAAAGGAAAATGTGAATTCTTCAAAGTTTCAGTACAGTGGGACTGACGGCAGAGCTCAGGAGCATCAACTATCAGTGCAGATGATACGCACAACAGCAGCCACCCACCCCAAAGACATGGAACCATGAGGAACAGCTTTAAATTTCTACTGCAGATGCAGGCACACTGCCAGGACTTAGAAGCAATGCCAGGAAAGGTAACATTGGAAACATCACAGCAGTCATCAGATAGCAGGGCACACTGTGTGTCTGCCCTGGTACCAGGACTGCGTGTGACTTAGCTCATCCTGTCCTCCATCCCAACAAGATCTGTGCAGCAATGATCTTCCTCTGCATCTGCAGATTCAAACAACTACAGATGAAACATATAAAGAGAAAGACACGTTACTAGTTCCTGAAGTCTTCCCCCAGGTAATGCACTTAGAGTTTGGTTCCTAAACAATGCCTCTAGCATTGAGGTCCCAGCAATGAGCTGTGTTTGCTGGCTGGCAGCAAGAGACAGGCCCTGAGCTTCAGCGTGCAACTCGGAGCCATTTGGTAGCCATGGTCTCCTTCCTACACCCAGAGAGTGAAATGAAAGAGGAAGTCTCCATTTCCAGATGGGAGCTTGCCAAGCTACAAAGGAATCACTAAAGCTGCCAGGTCATACAAGAAAGAAAATGACAGAAAGATAGAAGCTTCTGGCCACACTGTTCTCACGCAGAGTCATAATAATTAAAAGGAAATATTGGCATCTGTCCAGGAGTGATCTCGTGAAGAGGGGTAGAGTCACAGAGTCACCTAGTCATGAAGAGAGGAAGGCCCCTGGAGAAGCTATGTATCTCCAGAGCTAGGAATCAAATCTGCCAAACTTATTCTTCCCAAACTTACTATTATTGTCTTTCTAAACTTATTATTTATGTGACCTTAGGCAAATCATTTGATCATTCTGAGCCTCAATAAATGGCATTGCCATTTATTACTACTAACCAAGATTAGCTGAGCCACCAGCGCTTCATACCTATAATCCTAGCTACTCAGGAGGCTGAGATCTAGAGGATCTTGGCTCAAAGTCAACCTGGGCAGAAAGAAAGTCTGTAAGATTCAATTTCAACTAGCCATCAAAAAGCTGAGCTGGAGGTGAGGCTTAAGCAGTAGAACACCATTCATGAGCAGCTGGCTGAGAGCCACAGAGGTATCAAATTCAAGTCCCAGAACAAGCAAAGCAAAAAAGAAAAAAATGAGTCTTTGTAGACTTATTGAATACATAACCAGGGTAAGCTAACTTTCTATAAAGAGTAAAATTGGACATACTAAGAGCCAGGAAGTACATAATGTATATGATGTTCTTAAATATATACATTACATTACATATATTATACATTGGTACTCTGAATACACAGATTCTAGATCCAAAGATTCACCACTATTAGATTTTTAAAAATATTGAGAGAAAAAAATGAGGCTTGATAGATCATTTGCTTAGCATGTACTTGGCTCCAGGTTCAATCCCAACTATCTTGCTCCCCCCTCCCCTCTCTCTCTCTCTTACTCTCTTTCTCTCTCTCTCTCTCTCTCTCTCTCTCTCTCTCTCTCTCTCTCTCTCTCTCTCTCTCTCTCTCTCACTCACTCACACACACACACACTATACCACATATGTACTTATTATTCTAAACAGTACAACTATTTACAAAACATTATATGGTACATTACAAGGAATCAGGGGAACTTAATATGCTAGGCTGTGTATAGGGTTTATGCAAACACTACACTGTATGCATGACTTTAGCACTAGTGGATTTTGGTCTTGTGAGGACATTATGAAAACAATCCCTCTGTGGGTGATAGCTGACTATAATTCTATACAAGAGAAAAGTCTGGGCATGCTGGTCCCGTCTGCCTTGCTAGGCCCCAGCTGACCACCCCTCTTGTTGGTACTTGAACAACTGACCAGCTGTGTAACTACGCAGTCTCAATTCCCAGACTGAGATTCTGAAGCTCAGTACCTTGGTAGTTGCACCAAGAGAGTCTCCATAATGGAGTGGTGATCCCCTCGCCCCTCAATAGAGCCACTGTGGCTGGGGGACAGGGGCTGGAATTGAAGGCCAAGAGCCACTTGAATCTCCATGGCCAGGATTCAAGTCTGCTATTTAGTTTCTTCCCAAACTTATTAGCTATGTGACCTTAGGCAACTCACTTGACCTTTCTGAGCCTCAATAAATGATAGTGTTATTTTATTCTATCAAAAGGTCAAGTTACTAAAATTTAAGATTTTAAATTGATTTTAGTGTGTATTATTTTTTGTTATGTTTTGCATTTCTTTTTGTAGCAGTAGGCCTTGATCTCAGAGCTTCAAGCTCCCCCTTAGTTTTTTCTACATAAGGCTAGAGCTCTCCAGCTTCAGCCATAGCTCCATTACTGGATTCTTGCTGGTTAACTGCTTGAGCTGGCTTGGAACTTTGATCCTCAGAGCTCAGCATCTAAAGAGCTAGAATTACAGATGTGAGCCACCTAAGCCTAACTCCCCTGGCTTTGAACCAGTTCTCAAATCTTACCCTCCTGAAAAGCTGAGATTGCAGACATGAGCCACCAGTGCCTGGCTTTTATTTTTAATCTACTATCAAGTAATTGTATTACACAAAACAGAATGGCTATTGCAATAAGGCAGCCAGAGTAGGCTAGTTTTATACACAGAAGAGAGCACCAAAAAAAGCAGGTTAGTTATTTCTTTTTTTAATTTAATTTTATTGACAAAGTGATGTACAGAAGGGTTACACTTACACACATAAGGTAGTGAGTACAGTTATTTCAAAGTTACTTGCATGGCAAAGCAGGGACAGACTAACAACCACCAAAAAAGAAAATGTTGGCAGGAGTAACTCCATTTTGATTGGAGCTCAATGAAGAGATTCATCCGACCCAGTTGCCTTCTCTAACTTTTATTTTAAAAACCTCACAATAACCATGCAATGTGGGTGCAATAAACCATTTTACAAAAGAGTAATGTGACACCGTGAGAACATGGAGAACAGTTGCAGTCACAGGGCTATTAAATGTCAGTTCTGGTCTCCAAGATGTTTGTGCTGATCTCTTCACTCTTCTTGTCATGCCTCAGGGCTGAGGTTTGGACCCAAACCCAGGATATTCCCTGAGGAGAAGACATAGGACATGATTGTGTTTGATGTTAGCCAGGTCGGCATCAGTATCACCTCTGACAAGAAAGCCACCCCCCAGAACACCTCTAACCTCCTTCAGTGTCTCCCCACCAGATGGGAGCACTGGATTCTGGGTTCCATGTAAGAAAATGATGAGCTCAGGAAAGGACTGAACCCTTCTCATTACAGTTAGCTTCAAGGAAGATATTGCAATTAGTGTTCTGTAAAGCCTCAAAGTCGGGGCGGGGGGGGGGGGCGGGGGGGAGTGCAGATACCACCACTTGAAGTCAGCCCTTGGGCACTGTCCCTTAGCTGTTTTACAAAAGGCTGGTGCTCTACCACTTGAGCCACAGTTCCACTTCTGGCTTTTTTGTGGCTAATTGGAGATAAGAGTCTCACAGATAATCTTACCAGACAAGCAGAAAAGGTCAAAAGCTATGTACATATGACCATATAAGATGATACTAAGCAAAATGAACCCCAAGATGGGAACACAAGAGGTTTTTGCTTTGTCACTGTTGCTTTTAATGTACTATGTGATTTTGTTGTTTCTTTTGTATGTTCTTCCTCCATGGTATAATCCCCGTTGTCACTGTATTTGATACCAGTGCCCTGCATCTTGTTATACATTTTTCTAATTTGTGGAGGGGAAGGGAAATAAAATGCTGAAACAAGGATACAGGTTGACCCATTGTAACAATGAGATATACAAGATACTATTTTGAAAACATAGTTAGGGAGGAGGGGAGGGAAGGGATAGTAGGGGAAAAACAAAGGAGGGGGTAACAATGCTCTATAGGAAATATACTCATTACCTTACTCATGTAACTGTAACCCCTCTGTTCAGTATCTTTACAACAAAAACAATTTTTTTTAAAAAAGAATCTTACAGACTTTCCTGCCTGGTTTTGAATTAGGATTCTCCAAGCCTCAGCCTCTTGAGTAGCTAGGATTACAGATATGAGCCACCAGCACCTAGCTAAACTCATTTTCAATTCTCTCCTGTGGAACTCGTTTTATGAATAAGATTATTTATCTATGGTTTCACCATAAAGGAAAATAAGGCTTTGAGAGTGAGAAGTTTCTTTGTAACAATGTGATAGGCTCAACCCTTGCTGAGCACAGAGCTGATAATAAAGTTTGTTATTCACCAAGCAGTGTCTCTGTGAACAGAGAAACAAATGCCTTTTTGTATAGGGAAGACTTGGCATATGCAGTGAACACATTTCTGAGCATGCTCAGTGAAAAGTCCTACATTACCTGCTCAAAAAACTGGTAAGATGTGGCTGGGTGAAAAATTTAATATTACACTAAGTCACCTAAAAAGAGTGATTTAGAGTGACTAGATGACTTTGTTAAATCTTTTGTAAGTTTCTTTGGAAGATCTTACTGAAATCAAAACCAACTTTGAAGAGACCTTAGGAGTTATTTAAAGAGAAAGCAATACCTCCCTCCCAGAATAAGTGATTGTCTCTAAAAATGCATGCCTACTGGCTAGCTACCACTTTTCCCTCTGTGTGTGTGTGTGTGTGTGTGTGCGTGTGTGTGTGTGTGTGTGTGTGTGTGTGTGTGTGTGTGTGTGTGTGTGTGTGTGTGTGTGTGTGTGTGTGTGCGCGCACCAGTCCTGAGGCTTGAACTCAGATCCTGTGTGCTGTCCCTGTGCTTTGGTGCTCAAGGTTAGAGCTCTATAGCCATAGCTCCACTGAAAGCTTTTTGGCAGTTAAGTGGAGATAAGAGTCTCATAGAATTTTCTGTCCAGGCTGGATTCAAATCTGATCCTCAAATATCAGCTGACTGAGTAGCTAGAATTACAGGCCTAAGGCACCACTGCTTGGCCCTCTGTACTTGTGATTTGTTGTTGTTGTTGTTGTTGTTGTTTTAATTGGCAGTACTGGAGTTTGAACTCAGGGCCTTCTACCTGGTAGACAGACTTAATAGGTGGGCACTCTATTGCTTGAACCATGATTCTATCCCCTTTTGATTTATTTTTCAAACAGGACCTCATGTGTTGCTCTTGATAACCTTTGCTCATGATCCTGTGGCTTCCCACATAGTTGGGATAATATGCAAATAAAATCACGTCATTTGTTTTATGAGATAGGGTCTTATTGACTGTTTGCCTGAGCTGGTAATTACTAGGTGTAATTTCTGCAAGGCCGGGGGAGGAAAGGTCTTGGCAGGTTCCAGGAATTGAACTTCAAAGTTGTTTTTGAAAGAGAAAATTGATTATGTGTCTTTGGAAATAGGGCACTATCACTTGAAAGGAGGTCAAAGGACATTTGAAAACACAGGAGTGACTCTTTGTTCCCAAGTCCACAGGGGCACCAGAGTTGTATGATCCATCCAGAGATGGAGCTCCTTTGTTCAAAGCAACAAAGCTGTCAGATCTTTGTCCTTAGCAAAATTTTAGGCTGTGCATTGTGAAGTTCTGTTGATTGTAAAGGGTCTAGTTTCCTAAGGAGGATCTGAAAACAGACTTACAAGAAAAGCTATATGGGAGACATCCAACCCAACAAGCAAACATGGTGCTCTGTAAACCCCAGCCTGCAGGAGACATGAGCCAAGTGACCCCAGCATGTCTTAGTCACTGCACCATAGTTGGAACCTACAGTCAATGTAAGGCCACATAGGTGAAATTAAGCCTTTCAATAATTAAGCTTTCAAAGTATTCACCTTCTCCTCATCCTCTTTTTAGCTTATCTTTCAAAAAAATCCCTCAAAAAGGGAGATTTCAGTGATTGCTACCTCATGATGCTCCGGGGCTGCACAGTCCTGAGGGAGTAACAGCATCATTCCAGCTCCTCAGGGCTTTTCTGACCCAGGTGGGGCCTTGCATGTGATCTCACCCCGTGTTTCTGAAGAGAAAAGGAAGCAGCTAACCACAGCCTCCATGTTGGAAAGCCCTTCATCAAGCCTGCCATAGCAATGTGAAAAGTCAGCGTTCCCTTTGGATCCATGAACATAACATATCCACAGAGGCTATTTATTTATTTATTTATCTATGTAAGTGCTAGTACTGGGGTTTGAACTCAAGGCCTTGTGCAACCACTGGATTTTTTTCATTCAAGGCTGGTGCTCTATCACATGAGCCATTCCCTCCACTTCTGGCTTTTTTTGTCAGTTGTGGGGCCTGAACTCTGGCCTGGGCTCTATCCCTCGGCTCTTCAGCTCACGGCTAGTGCTCTACCACTTGAGCCACAGCACCACTTTCAGCCTTTTCTGTTTATGTGGTGCTGAGGAAGCAAACCCAGGGCTTCATACATACAAGGCAAGCACTCTACCACTGAGCCACCTTTCCAGCCCAACTTCTGGCTTTTGGATGATTCATTGGAGATTAGAGTCTCATAGATTTGTCTACCCAGTCTGGCTTAACTATGATCCTCAGATGTCAGCCTTCTGCATATAACAGCAGAAGCCAAACGCTCAGCTTTTAGTACAGCAATGACCCCAGGAAAACCAAGCACACAAAGGATGGAAAACAATTCTTCTGAATAACAGAATAGTGAATAGGAATAGTGAATCTCACTATTGCTAGGAATAAGAAAACTGTAATACAAAGACAGATAGGACAGATGAAAGCATGTCACTTGGGCCTCCTCAATTTAATTATACTAAAATAGGTGAGGACATGTCACTCCTCAATTTACAACTATTATCACTGGTCCAGACAGGAGCCCAGGGCACCTGCTGGACATGTCACACTCCTCCCCAGACTCTTTCAGCTAGAAGTATTAAGGAGGATTCTCTTTTTGTCACATGGGTTGTTGTGAAAATATGAAGTATACCCTGAGCTACAAGTGGCCAATCTGCTCACCATATAAAGAGACCTGGGCCCAAAGCCTCCAAATAAGATAGATCCAGTCATGAAGCTGTCGCTCTGTTTCTAGACCTTACTCAGATTTAGTTTTATGGATAATTATCTGCCTCTCTCTCTCTCTCTCTCTCTCTCTCTCTCTCTCTCTCTCTCTCTCTCTAGTTTGAGATAAGTTCTCACAAATAAAATATTGCTAATACAAATGTTCATTGACAAGAAGTGGGATTGTGTATAAAAATATGTACATTTTGATTCTCTCTGCATATTTTGACTGTGATTCAGGAAAAAGATAACAAAAGTAACATAGATTAAAAACCATACAAATTAGAAATTTTGCAATATTACTCTTTTAATGTTGAACCAGAAAGTTACTAAATCTAATGTGAATCCTTAGTCAAGTAGCCAAAGCAAGCCCTTTCTCTTTGAGGTTATATATAGGACATTGCTGGGTGGAATGCTATCCAAGGGAAACACACCAAGAGGAAAGTACTCAGTACAAAGGCCCACTCAGCCCTCCATTTCAAGGAGAGGAAAAAATGTTGAGTGTTGTGACGTTGGACAGTGACGGAAACATTTGACTTCTGAGAAGCTGAAATTGCATGCTCTCTGGAAAATCTAATTGTCCCTCTGCCCTCACTAGGACATTGTGTTCGAAGAACACAGGGACCACAGCTCCTGCAAATGGCAGGAATCAATTCTCATGTCATCCCCAGCTTATTGTGGGACAGGTGAAAAGTAACTGTGACCATGAGCCATTGAGCAACACCGAGCCAGGTGCTGGGGAACCTTGCAAACAGCTGTTCTGATAGCGAAACAACTGACAGGGTAAATATGACACTTCTGTGTCTAAGATCATATAAAGTCTGGCTGTTCTAGCTTCCCCAGTTCTTGTCTTCAGACTGGTGCCCCACTATTCCAGGACACCTGAAAGCAGCAGATGTGTGTATGTATGCCCCTCTCTCTCTCTCTTTGCCTCTCTCTCTCTGTCTCTCTGTCTCTTTCTCTCTCTCTCTCTGCCTCTCTGCGTCTCTGCCTCTCTCTCTCTCCCTCCCTCCCTCTCTCTCCATATATATCTATATATACATATATACATATATCCTCCTATTCTTCTGGCTTAAAAACCTTGAAAGTTTTGTGTAAGCAATCCTAAAGATCTAATTTTTATAGCAAAGCTTGAATTACTTAATTTTTACATATGGGTATATATAAATAAATGTATATGCATATATATATATATATATATATATATATATATATATACTATGCACAAATAAACACATGCACACACTGGGGGAAAGGCAAAGCAGACCAAATGCCAAGGAAAGGCAGCCACGCCTCTCACTCTGTGCCACCCCTCCCCCAGCCGTGGCTCTTGCCTTTGAAACATTGCCCATTTCCCTCTGTGACTCATTCTGAAGATGTGGCATCTTCAGTCTGTGTGACTGCCAGGGTTTACAGATGGTTTTTAGGGAATCACTTCAAGATTGGTCCCCAGGGTTGTGGTATTGGGAAGTGACTGGAGCATTTAGAAAGTAGGCTGCAGGGAGAGGTAAGGGATTATGTGGTCCCTTGTGACCCAGTTCTTCAGAGAGGGCTGAAACAAAAGTCTGAGCCCGGCCCACCCACCCAACCCTTCAGCTTCCAACTTGAGGACTGCAATCACCTGCTGCTTGATCAGCCCTAGCATTGCTGCCCACAGCCAAAGTTGTGGGGGGAAGCCCCTGCCAGAGCCTGCGTTGTGCAGTTTGGACCTTCAGCCTCCAACATTGTCTTTATAAAGTTAGGTTGGTTCTGGTATTCCATTGTAGCTCATACAGTGAATGTGTTAATGTACTGGAGGGAAGTAGTAGCAGAGCCAGCTGCCAGCCACTAAGCCCAGACCAACCATGGCTATAGAAGTTTTCTAGGATTTCTGTACATTATATTACTTTCAAATGATCAGCAGCTTAAAATAACATGAAAGGACTGTCCTCTGTTAGCTGGGACATTTAAAAAATATCCCTGAATAATAACTGTCCTAGAAATTTTAACTTAGAATAACCATGGCTGAGTTGGGGTTGTGCTCAGTGGTAGAGCATTTGCCTGGCATGTGCAAGGCCCTGGATTCAATCCCCAGCACCAAGAGAAAACAAGAAAGAATAGAGATGGCCTCAGAGGCTGTGTGGAAAGCTGCAAATCAGAGCAGGTAGGCATGCGGGTAATCTTTATCATCCTCAAAGTAAAGAGCAAGAGAGTGACTTCAGACACACAGGTCTGAAGGCATGTACATACACACCAAATCATCACCTCAGTAGGAGACTTTTGGGGGGCAGTACTATAGTTTGAACTCATAGTTTGCACATGCTATGCAATCACTCTACCACTTGAGCCATCCCTCCCCCCGAACTTTTTGCTTTAGGTCATTTGTTAGATATAGCCTCAGGATTTTTACCTCTGGCCAACATGGACCATGATTTCCCCTACATTTGCTCCCAATAGCTGGGATTACAAGCATACACCATCATATCCAACTTTTTGGTTGAAATGAAGTCTCACTAACTTTATGCCTGTGGTGACCTTGAACCACAGACCTCCCAATCTCTCCCTTCCAAGTTGCTAAGAGTACAAGTGTGTACCACCATACCTCCCTTGGCCCAATAGAAGAACATCCATCATAGCAGACACATTGGAAAAACTAATAACCACCCAAGAAATGATCAGATTAATAAAAGATAAATGTGGATGGCCCTGAAATTTTGTTTCCTCCCCCATTCTTTGATAGATTAGCTGAGAACTAGCTCTACAGTTCTGAGCTAGCTCAAATGAACAAGCAGATGTCATCTCTGAACTCTGGGATGTCGCCCCCCCCCCAAGGTCATAGAAATCAGAGAGCACTAGCTATCATAGTCGCATAGCCCTGTCTCCATCCCCATGTGGAGGGGATCATCTTTCTGGTGGCATGGGATGTGGTAAAAGCAGATACTCTGCACATCCTGAATTGCAGGATGATGAACAACCCAGGGATTGCTTGAGCTCTGTTGCTTTTCTTAACCAAAACATGTGGACATCCTGCCTTGTCTATTACCAGAAAGCCACATTTCTGTTTGCTCTGCATTGTAGACTTTTCCTGGGTTTCCATATTACTGACAATCTATTTCTAGCAGTTACTTTGCCTTTGAAAAGAGCTGATTTTAATCTCTGCATTAAGAAATCGGATACATGAGTTATCAGAGAGGATAAACAGGCTCCTGGTAGATAGAATACCAAAGGGTTCTGCCTTGGTGAGGAAATAAACAATCAGGAAAGAAACAAACCACCACAGCCTTTGGAAATCTTGACATTAAGGAGATAGTGGGACCCAGGGAACAGCAGAGAAGATAACAGGAATGGTCTATGCAGGGACCAACTGGCAGGTCCAGCCCAGAAACGTCTTCACCTACAAGAGAGCTGACTGCCTCTCAAATCCCATTGGCCTTGGCTACAAGCAGGTTCCACTACACTTTGTGGGAGGGCATTTGGCAGGAGGCCCTGTGGGAGCCTAAGCTAATGGAGCAAAGCCTGCCTCAAGCCATGTTGTATTTGACAGATGATGAAAATAACCCATAAAAGCAAAGGAATCCGTCCCCAGGCCTCTCATGATAGAGTATGTGTACTGTCATGAGTTAATAAATGTAAGTATGAGTAAGTAAATAAGTGCATGAGGGAGAACATAAGCATCTCAAGCACTGGACATAGGGCTAGAGGGTCTCTTCAAATAAAGAAGCCTTGTAAAGATGATCTTCAAGCAATAGAGAAGGCCACTCCTGCACCAACTGAATGGGAAGTATGAAACCAAATGAATCCTGTCGAATTCAGAAGCCCATTGAAGTCTACCAAAGAAAAAGACAAGAGAGATGGTTCAGACATGGCAGAACTGCCAATGTCACCAGTTCTCCAATGGGCAGGAGTCAGTAGTGAATGCGAGAGGGAAGGCATGTGTACATTTGTGATTTATCACTCATTGGATATACCCATATTTATATTGAATTGCCTGGTCAGGATTTGGTTCTGCGAGAAACTTATTGAGGTTATGACGAAGGTCTGAGTCCATGTAGGTCTTGCGGTGTTAGTTAGGATGTATAACTAAAGCCCGCATCTGAAAGCAGGACACATAAAGGGCGGGCAGTCACAGAAGGAGCCCCCTCAAAACCAGGGCCTGGATAGGACAACAGGTCTGTGACATTGCCTCACACCCAGGGGTGTCATCAAATCAGTCTCTAGGATGACCCTTCCCACCGGCCCACATGGTCCTTACTTACTATTAAACCAGAACTCAACTACAGAAATGAGAGACGTTCAAGGCTGAGTCACAAAACCTACTGCAGCCCCCCTGCATGGACTTAGGATCTCACAGCATAAGGCATCTTGTGCAGATGCTCACACTGTATGTGGTAAGGAATTAAGGTCTTATGCTGACAGCCAGCCCTAATGTATTAGCTGTGTATCACCATGGAAGCCCATTCCTCTCTCCATCTGAGTCTTCAGATGACAGCAGCTCCAGCAGACAGCTTCAGTGCCACCTCATGAAAGGCCTGAGCCAGAACCTACCAAAATGGCCAGCCTTCACAAGTCACCAGCTAACAAGTGGTCACCACTGTTCAAGTCACTAAATGTGGGGAAAATCAGCAATAAGTACTGAACACATCTATTTTAGCCATGTAGGAGCTTCATTCCAAATTCTTCACTCTATTCTAACTAGTCAAAAGTGGCAAATAAGCAACTTGGGTGTGAAAAAAGTTTTGGTTAGTTGTTAGTATTCTAATACAGACTAAAGTAAAATTTAAAATGAAAAAAAAAAATGGAAAGAGGTTGCAGAATTAGAGGTTGAAGCCCCTGAATTTAGGAGGCAAAGACCTGGGTTCAAGGTTTAGTTAGCTGCAAGTTTTTGTAACATTGGACATTGGTAGTTCCATTTCCTATCTTTGAACTAATAATAATATTTTCCTTTTTCTGTTTAAAATTCTGTTTTAAAATGGTGTTCCCAATGGAATCCTATGCTTCCATCAGAAAGAATGACATTGCCCCATCTGTAAGGAAACAGAAAGACCTGGAAAAAATTATGTTAAGCAAGGTAAGCCAGGCCCAAAGAAGTGTAGGTTGCATGGTTTCCCCTATTTGTAAGAACTAGAGTATGTCTATGATATTCTTAGCAAGGGATCTCAATAGCCCAATCGCTAAATGCATAAGACCATAGATAATGAAGCGTATCAAAAGGAACTCCAAGAATTAGAAACTAGAGGTTCTTATTATGTCCTGTATGCAGCTATTTCTGGTTTTTTTCTGCTTTAGTTTTCTGTATCCTTTGTCTTGCGTATAAGTTTATCTGATCTGTGGAAGGGAAAAGGAATCACAGAGACAGTAGGACAAAGGATGAACTATTGCAACTGATACTACACACTAGGTTAGAAATGAACTTTGCAACTTGTCAGGGAGAGAGGAATGGGGAGGAGCAAGTGGGAGAAAATGAGATTAGGATAAGAGTGTTTAAGAAGAAAGGTACCGATTACCTTAATTATGTAACTGTAACGCCCCTGTTCATCACCTTTACAATAAAGACATTAAAAGCCAAAACAAAATGGTGTTAAAATGGTCCAGTGAGATGAAAGATAGGAAGCCCCTAGAACACACACTCTGATTATGAAGCGAAGCTCTCAATCTTTGAGACTGGGGAAAGTTTTGCTTCTTTTAATCTGCATATATACTTCTTTTACCCTTCTCAAAATTAGAAAACACAGTAGGGCACTAATGGCTCACACCTGTAATCCTAACTACTCAGTAGGCTGATTTTTTTGGGGGGTGGGGTTGGTCGTGAGGCTTGAACTCTGGGCTTGGGCACTGTCCTTGCGCTCTTCAGCTCAAGGCAAGCGCTCTACTGCTTGAGCCACAGCACCACTCCTGGTTTTCTAGTGGTTTAGTAGAGGGAAGACTCTCACAGACTTTCCTGCCCAGGCTGGCTTTGAACTGCGATCCTCAGATCTCAGCCTCCTGAATAGCTAGGATTGCAGGTGTGAGCCACCAGCACCCAACAGTAGGCTGATATTTGAGGAACACAGTCAAAGCCAACCTGGGCAGGAGAGTCCATAAAACTCATCTCAAATTAATCACCTAAAAAACTTGAAGTGGTGTTGTGGCACAAAGTGGTTTAGGGCTAGCCTTGTGCAAAAAAAGCTCAGGCCTTGAGTTCAAGCCCCATGACCAACAATAGCCGCAAAAAATAATTAAAAATACAAAATTCAACTTTCAAAGCACAAATGAAAACAAAATTATATATGTAGATACAGACAGACAGAGAGAAGGAGAGAGGGAGAAAGAAACATACATGCATATATATATGTAAAGAAACTTATAATAGTAATGGACTAAAAGTGAGACTTTTAAAGTTACTTAGACCTATATAAAATAGGTAAATTCGATACAGGACAGGTCACTCTGTCCTGTATCCAGGTCTGTGTGTGCCCTGGCCAGAGCTGATGAAAAGGAAACATGCTCACAGAACAAAGGAGGAAAGTCAAGTCATGTGGTCCCAAAGCCCAAGTTGTTGGTGTCTCTGTGGGGGATCTGGCTTTGAGGTCTGGTTTAACGCAACTATCTCTGAGCACTGAGCATGAGATCCCAGATAGAAACCCCTATATCTGTGTCTTAGATCCTTATTTTTTACTATTTTAAAAGCAAATACCTTTGTTCAGGAAATTTACAAGGGATAGACATATTTGGCAAGTAGCACTGGAAGCTAGAAACCCAAGGCATGGATCCAGTATCTTCTTGGCAGCTGGTAAGGGCCTCGTGGTGCATCAAAATATGGTGAAGACAATACATGCATGCCAGAGGGAGCAGGCTTTATGATAAAGTGACTTTCCAAGAATCTGTGAATCTCTCAGCAAATTAATCCAGGTGTTAAGGTAACTAACATTCTGTTTCTCCCATGCCCACGATTGTTCTAGATGCTTAGCTTGTAATGACTCATTTAATCATCTCTCAGAACTTTGTCCAATCAAATTATATCAGTTTTATCGAGGAGGAAAACAGGGAGGAAGAAAGGTTAAGGGAATTTCCTCTTCAATCTCAACCAATGGAATTGAGGAAAGAACTTTTGTCCGAGCAGACTGGGTCCAGGAAGCACATTCTTAATGGCTGCATCCTACTGCTTAGACATCCATCCCACAAAGCCCCCCATGGGGTGGTCATTAATCTCATGCTCTCCATGATGCCTTTGTAAGCCTAACTGACCCCTTCTTATATCAATGGAAAGAGATAACCCTGTTCTACTTGACAACTTGGCACTGTGGAATCCAGCGGCCTCTTGAGTTTGACTAGGATGTGTCCATCTTTAGCAGCCTGGACATCTCTGAATACTACCAAAGCTGAGTTTCTGACCTCAGTTCAAGGCCTCTGGAAGCTCCTAATGGCTTCAGTCTCACAAAGTCACTGGCTCTAAGTAAGATCCTTTCTGGGACACTGGACAGGCTCTTCACATATTCTGACCCTCTCTCTTTGGATCCTGGAAAGGCAAATTTTGTCTATGTATTGCAACCAAAGAAATGGACAGACCTTCCAAAACTGACCATATTCTGTTTTCTTGACACCACTGGCAGCTAACAATATGCTCCAGCATGTTCAATTCTTCCACTGCAGGGAGAAAGAGCAATCTGCTTAAGCTTCTTGGCTTTGGAAATAATTTTTGGTAATAATAGATTTTTCCATTCTAAAAGTGTTTACTGAAGGATATGAATGACCAGTCATTAAGAATGAATCCCAAAGCACTGACTGCTACCAGAGTCCAGCAAGAAGACTTTCTATCTGATGGAAAATTCCAGAAGGCTTCATGCAGCCTGATCAAGATGGCTGGCTCCATGAGATATCTGTCTGAATCCCAGTTCTTGCTTTTACTTCAGGTGATAACAAAAGTATCACTTGTCTACACCAACAGAGGAAGACCTGCAGTGTCTGCCATATCAACCAGAAGTGATAAATTCTCTTGCCCATAGTAGACTAAGAGGAATGTGAGATTGACATTCAACCTCTCCATTATTTTAGCGATGATGAGCCAGGCATTCCAGGATAAAATGCTCTATGCTAAGTGATGTTACCAACTTAAACATCTTAAATGGAAAACAAAGGACTTACTGGAATATTTCAGTCTTAAAACTAATCAACTAATCTCTAGCCTTGAGGATGACTCCTAAGTCTTGCAGATAATAAAATGGCAAGCTGATAAATTTTAAGATGATCTAACATTGTAATGAGTCATTTGAGGAAATGATAGCTGTACTTCTCAGGGAGTATCTTATGACTATAGTTTTCCCTTAAAAACATCTTCCACAAAAGTCATCTATAACTTTTTGTGAGATAAAAGTTCATAATCTACTTATCATAGCCCTGATGAAAAAACCCAAGAGCCACAGTGGCAACATCCCTTTCTAACCCAGCTCCCAGCATTTTCCCACCCAAGTCAAAGATCAGCAAAAATTCCTGTCAAAAACAGTCATTCTGTTTTTATCCCAAACCCAGCTTTGGCCATATTTGGAAACTGCATGAACTTTGGATTACCACAGATGAAAGAAGATATAATGAGGCCGAAGGAAATTCTGAGCAGCACAATGATAGACTGTAGAGATGCTGATATAATATAGAGAATAAACTCTAAACCACAAGAAAGGAAAGGCAAGACCCTTGACCATAGGTCACCCTAAGTAGCCTTTTACTTTCTCAGCCTAGATTCCCTTTTGAGTCAAAAGAGCTTGATGAAGTAGATCTATAGAAGGGTCTGGCACAGTGATTGGATGTCATGAGAATCCAAAAGGACAGCAAGTTTTCTTCTCATAAGGAGTGGAATATGATGAAAATTACTCTATCCAGGACAAGAAGACACCAGCCCATGCCCACCTCCAGATAGCCAGCACTTCATGAGAAGCACCAAATGGCCCCATGCCAGTCAGGGAAAGACAGAGATGCCACAGTGGCCAATAGAGATGCAACAGTGGTTATCCATGGGATCTTTGAAGAGTTACTCTTCCTTTCTATAGCCCCAGCTAGCCCACAGGTGTGTGCACAAGGTCTGAGACCACATACTCTACCCCCAATGCTCATGCACACAACAGTAAGTAAAAAGTAAGCAATAGATGATGAGATTAAATTTCAAAGTGAGTAAGACTAAGTCTTAAAATCAGAACCAGATTCCACTAATAACCTAACATTATTGGAAAGTTACAAAAATAAATCTGTAGGCATTATCCACCACCCAGTAGACAAGAAATTCATCAGAAGATTGTCAGTGACTGCAAATATAAAACCATGCCATAATTTTCCCCCCAAAGAGGTGAGATGCTTCAATAATTAGTGAAAGAAAAGGTATATTTGAACAGTAGATTGGGGGTTTTTGCTATTGTTATTCCAATAATGCATATGTGAAGTCATGGAGAAGAGTAATGAGCCAGAATGAAGGTAAGGTGCCTGAGAGGTAAGGAAGCCATGGATTTGTTTGACCTGCCTCATCTATGAAGTGGGTTTTTTTGTTTTGTTGTTGTTATTATTATTCCTACTAGGACTAAGTTGTCAGTTTCTCAGTCCAAAACTCCAAACACAAAACTGGAGATGCAGCCCATTGCTGAACAAGTCCAAGGGAGCCTTGCATTCCATCCTCGGGCTGGGTGAAAAACAATTGTTTTAAACCCTCCAGAATTGTTAAGAGGGAGAAAAAGAGATTTCCAAACTTCCCAACGATTACTGAATGTATCAATGGGAAAACTGTCCAAATAGCTGTTTCAACTAACACATGGGCCTAAATTTCAAGATGGTAGCTATGTTGCCAAGAAGAGTATACTATAGTAAGAAGAGGAAATCGAGCACAGTGAGAAGCTATGTTCTAGTTATAGATGTTGAGTAACTATCCTCAAACTTGGAGGCTTGATACAAGTGTGTTATTTAGCTTGCCATTTGGTGAGTTGGGAACATGGGTAAGGCTCAGCCTGCATGATTCATCATCTGTGCCATGTGGCAGGACAGAGGTTACTTGGTGGCACTCCTCTGGGAGAGACAAGACTGGTTTTTTTGTACATCTGGTGTCTTGGAAACAGTTGGGAGATTGAGCCCAGCTTATACCCAACAAAAGCACTGTTCCAGCATGGTTCCTTTGAGCATTTAGCTATTTCTAGATCTGCTTGAGCCTCCCAGAGCCAACTTTCCATTCTGGAAGCCAATTGGAAGCCAGGGAGATTGGTGCATATCTATACTCCCAGCTACTCAGGAAACAGAGAGGAGGATCAAAACAAACTTGGGCAAAACAAACTTAAAAAGCAAGGCATTTTTTGTCAAGCATTGCTATCCCTTCCCTTGTTGTTCTCCCACTATCCCTTCCCTCCCACCCATCCCTCCCACCTCCTCCCCCACCCACCAGAAGTTGTGAAGTTCATTTCCAATATATTGTCTTGTGGGTGTCATTGTTGCCATGGGTCAAGAAATGTACTCATTGCCTTACTCATGTAACTGTAACCCCTCTGTACAGCATCTTTACAATAAAATAAAATTTTTAAAAAAGTAAGGCACCGGGAGGGGCAGGCCTTAGGTGGTAGAGCTCTTCTCTAGCAAACATTAAAACCCTAAATTGAATCCAACAAATAGCAACCCCTCAAAAAAAAAAAAAAAACAAGAGTTCCAAGCTGCAGAAATCCTGTGAGCAAATTTTGGAAGTTCCAGAAAATCATGCCTGTCTCCTTCTATTGGTCAAGCAAGTCACTAAGTGCAGCCTGGAATTAAGTGAGGAGATTTGCTGCTCTGGATGGACTAAGCAGATATGTGTTTATAAGCATCTTTAAATCACCATGGCCTCTACTGATATTCCTTTCCCTATTGTGGGATTGGATTACATTGTCCAGCACCAGTAAGAAAGTGACGTTGCCTCTTCACTGCCACTGATAAGATATCATCTCTTTAGATATGGCAACAGAATCTGAAATTTAGCACCACTGGTAAGGCTTGAAGAATTCACAAGTTTTAGGAGATAGATAGATAGATAGATAGATAGATAGATAGATAGATAGATAGATAGATAGATAGATAGATACTAATATATTAATAGCAAAATATACTAAAAGGGATGTCAATATCAAGATCCCCTAAAATTCATTGTTTTTGATAATTACATGTTTTCATCTAATAGGGAGGTTTGCAGAGTGTGATGGCAGGAATTATAGCCTGCCTTGGTTTAGATCTCTGCTTTATCATTTACCAGCCATAAAATTCTGGGCAAAAGACTGAAACTTTCTGACCCTCAGGTTTCAAATGAATATAACCCTGCACCCCAACAATTGCATTGTCCTCATTTTCTTCCTATTCATCTCCCTGCAACCAATACACAAGTGTTTCAAGGGGCCTTCACTTTTGATCTTTGTCCATTTCCTCAAGCAAAAAGAAAAAAGAATGCAGATAAATTGTGTATACAGTCATCCCCTCAGTATCTGCAAGAGATCAGCTCAACAAACCCTTCCCCACAGACACTAAGATCCACAAATGGTCAAGTCTCTCCTATAAAATGGCAGAACATTTGTATAGAGCATACACACATCCTGCTGTCTACTTTAAGTCATTGCTAGAATCCTTACTCTACCCAGCAGTATGTAAATGGTGATTACACTGTATTGTTTGCTTAGGAAATAAAGCCAACCATAAAATGTTGTACATGGTCAGTACAGATGTGACCATCCTTAGCCAACCTATGCTTTTTGCTCCTTGCTTGGCTGATCCCACACCGTGGGTCTCACAGAAACGGAGGGCCATCTGTACTTTCCAGAAGATCATCCTGGTACACTTGAGCTCCAACAGCCATGGATGTGACTTCCATGATCACTCCTGACACTGTGGGTTTTTGATTTCCCCATCCCTCTCTCTCCCATCTGCCTCTGTCCAGCTCCTGGAACTGTCTTTTTCTCTTTCTCTTGGGAACCAAAACAGGGAAAGTTTCATTTCATAAGATTGTTTTAAGCCTAGCAGAAGTTAGGAACTTTTTTTTAAATCACCAAATAAAGCCCAAAGCACAACTGTTGCACTATCTGATCATTCTCTCCCCTCCTCAGGTTACCCAAAGAATTCACCTTTCCCCACATCTGGCCATCCTTTCCCAACTCTGCACTTTTCCAGCCATTCCTGTCCATGAGAACCTATGCCTTCCCTCTGTATGCTGAAGTCTCAGCACCCCACTCCCCTGTACATCCTTCTACGACCCCCAGGAGAGGGTAGAAGACTCTGATTCCATCCACTCAGCACCACCTCTCCTCCCCTACATGTTCTATAACTTTACATTCCACTGGGGTTATTCTGTTATCTTTGTCTTCCTGAGATATGGGGTAAGGCCCAGAATAGTCACAAGGTAGGTCTTTACCCACAGGGCAGGGAGCCAAGGAAAGATAATTCTATATTTGTAAAATGAACAAATGGATGAACGAATGGAAAGACTGAATGAACAAATAGAAAAGACATCCTTGTTTCTGTGACTCATGCATTGTCCTCAGCTTCCTTCCTACTCATCTGCCTGCAGTCAACACACTTAGCCATCGTGGGAGTCTCTTCTCTGCTCCCACAGCACACGCGGTGACTCAGTTACCCAGTCACCACTTGCCACTCTGTAGCATACTTCACAGGTCTTGGCTTTCTTGAATCCCCCATTCCCTCCCTCCCTTCCTCTCTCCTCCTCTATCTTTTCTTTGTTTTCTTTCCCTTCTTTCCCGCCCTTGCTCCCTCTGACATACCTTTCTCCTTCCCTCCACCTCTCCTTGTTTCCTTCCTTTCCTCCCCCCCTCTTTCCTTCTTCCTTCCTTCCTTCCTTTGGTCCCAGCATAAATGCACAAGTGAGGTACTCAGCAAGAACTCAGCCATGTCTATGTCAGCCTGTCCTGGTCTCCTCTGTTTGCACTCCCCAAGGCTGTTAAATTGCAGTAGGGAGGAAAGACATCTAGGCTTACAACAGATTCATCCCTCCCGCAAATCCTGGGCCTCCCCTAACCTCCAAAAATAATGCTCCCATTGGAAAAGAAGTTGCACCAAGAGAAGTCATGCTTGGGAGCCAAATCTGAGGATCTCTATTGAGGGATGAAAGTAGAGGAGCACCCCAGAAACCTCATTCTGCATGAGGCAGTGCTATCTTCCAATCTAGCCCACAGAACTATTTGGCCAGGTTTCTAAAAATTCAGACTTCAGTAGATAAAAACAAAAACCTTCAGAAAAGATGGTAAAGTAGAAAGCTGAGCTCACAAGACTATGGCCGTAATTATGGCTTTTCCATATTCACATGAGACTACATGAAGCCATATGACATTTCTGATTAATGACACATAAGCAGAAGCCCACTGACCAGAAAAAGATAAAGGTGTGTGAATTTCCCCTATTCCTTTCTACCTGCAGTGTAGATGCCAGGTCTGGCACTCCAACAGTCATCTTGTGACCTGAGAATAAAAACAGGAATGAGAGAAGCATTGAGCCTGATACCACTGAGCTGCTAAATCCTCACACTTTTAAGACTGTGAGAAAAATAGGTACCAACTTTTGTTTGAATGGCTCTCTTTCATGTTTTGTTACCTGCCATCAAATGCACCACTGATTGTTCCAAATCTAGAATTAAAAAGGACTTCTAGTTGCCATTTGTGTGGCCCTGGACATTAATGACACTACAGCTGATCTAGCCAAAAGAAACATGTGCCACCTGTGTACCCATCTCAACCATCCTCCTTCCAGAAGCTCCTGGAGGGTAGAGAAATATCACAGGACAATGAAATGCTTCTTCCCAAGTCCCCACCAATCACAGCACCTCGCTTGTGGTAAAGTTCAGTGAATGGGTTTTGAAAGTCTGTGCTTCTAGACAACAAGAAATGAGAATCTATTTTAGACTATTGTGATTTAAGAAACAATGTTGTCGGTTAACTGGGGGAGATCAAGAAACCCATGGCCTCCCAGCTCACCCCCACTCCACCTCTATCTAGATGCTTTATATTTAGAGGATGGTGGGGGTAAAGGGACCATGATGTCAATTCCTCTGTAAATTTACTCCCATGGTAGATTTCCATTTCAAACCAATAGCGCAAAAGACTTTTGTTTAAGGAGTTAATCAAGAAGAGACAGAAACATAAACAAAAAGCGCTGGCCACGCCATGAGTCAACTCACCAAGACACTTTATCTACAGGAGGTATCTGAAATTGACCCAGACTTTCAGCTTTGAAGATCGCCTCCCAAATTTCCTCAGGATGGACACAGCTGAGCATGAGCTGACTCAGAAAGATGGGTCAAGTTCAAGTGTTTACCGAAAAAAGTGTACTTGGCATTTAACATGACTCCCAAAGGGTTTTATTCTAAAAATATTTTCCTTAGAGTCTGAAAGGATTTAATCACAGCTTGGATTTAGTGGGAGCTCAGCAAGTACTGTGTCCCCAACTGTGATAGTCTTTCAGGCCTTTTTAAACAGGAAACTTTGTGTCCAGAGAACAGAAAACATGTAGAACTTTGCCAGAGAAAAGCTCCCCTCCCTGTTCACACCAAACTCTCAAGCAGCTCCGCCTTCCCTGGCAGGAAGATGAAGTTGAATGCCAAAACAGAGATTTTTAGCTTCTCTTTAATTAAGTAAAGAAGCTGAAGGCTCAGAATGCCGTCAGTGGAGTCTGAAGCACTGAATGTGAAAGGCAGAGACTCCCAATATCTAAGGAGAAAAGAGTGGTTCCCGGATGGAGCCAAATTATCTTTGGGTAACAGGGAACAACCTCTTTGTTTGCCCTTAGAATACCGACCTCCCACTGACATTCCCCATGAGTACCATGAACTACCATTTTCATTGGATTAATCTCTGATATTATGGTATCTGTGAAACCATTGTTCAATGGATCTCTCATGGGAGAGATCCAGGGACATACGTGGTCATAATGGACCAGTGAACTAGGACTTAGCCTAAGAGTAAGTGATGAGCTTCCTTGCACGACCACAGACATGGAGGACAGGGACTTTGCCTTCCTTATCTCTGTGTGCCTACAACCCAACACTGCCCTTTGCTAGGCACCAATCAACAAGGACCAACTGCTAGCCTATGAAGTCCCACCTTCAAACTCACAATTCAATTAAGAAAAACGAATGAGGACCCACTCAACTTGGGTGCTCTCAGAAGAACAGATATAAGTTTTAAGAATATGGCATTTGGTCCAATATTGTGATGCATAAAAAAGCAGGAGGACTGTGTTTGAGGTCAGCATTGTTTACATAGAGAGTCCCTATCTCAAAGAGAAAAAATGTTTTTGAGAACAGGGTATGCAGTAATATCACAAAAAGGGTTGAAGTTCTGTGTCTGCCGATTGGTTCAATAAATGGCAACTTTCCAACTGTGGTGCTGGTGCTCAGAGATTCAGTACAAGAGACGTCTGTGTCAGTTTGGTGATTAAGAAAGGCTTCCATCAGGCTCCATCAGAAAGAATGACATTGCCCCATTTGTTAGGAAATGGAAAGACTTGGAAAAAAATATATTAAGTGAAATAAACCAGGCCCAAAGAAACATAGGTCCCATGGTTTCCCTTATTTGCAATAACTAGTATATGTCTGAGTCAAGCAGAAAAGGTCAGATATGTTGATGTTAGGGCAATGAACCCCAAGATAAGTATTCAAATGATTTTTTGTTTTTTTTTTCTTTCATGCAATTGTTTCTAACACATTTATAAGATGATTTCTTTGTTGCTTTGCATGTCCCTTCCCCACAGTATAACCCCTGCTTTCACTGTATTAGATGTTGGTATAATTTGTGGAGGGGATGGGAAAAAACAAATCATTTAACTAGGGATACAGGTGGACCCATTGCAACAATGAGATGTACTAGTCCTTATGTCCAAAAATGAACTTTACAACTTTGGTAGGGGGTGAGGGGAGGATCGGGTGGGGGGAGGGGGAGAGTATGGGAAGGGATGGGAAAGGGAAACAAAGAGGAGGCAACAATGCTTGATAAGAAATGTACTCATTAAGGCTGGGAAGGGATGTGAAGGGTAAACAAAGGAGGAAGCTGCAATGCTTGGTAAGAAATGTACGCATTATCCTGCCCACGTAATTGTAACTCCTCTGTACAGTATGTTCACAAATAAAATTAAATTAAATTAAAAAAAAAAGAAATGTACTCATTACCTTGCCCATGTAATTATAACTCCTCTGTACGGTATTCTCACAATTAAAAAAAAAGAAAAAAAGAAAGGCTTCCAAGAGAGAACCTGGACAGGAAAGAGGAGACAACCAACTGCGCAGGATGGTAAGGAGTTTCTGAGATCCAGGAAACAGTATATACCAACAGTGTATGTTTCAACACAAAACAGAATGGTGGCGTGAGGGAAATGGCACGGCTTTACCCTTGGGAGAGTCACAGAAGATGAAGCCAAGCAGTTCAGAACTTTAACTATTTATTAAAAATGTGTGTGCACCTACACAAAGGAAGAACAGCTGTGAACTAAAAAGATATGAAACCCCACCCTCAATCAGGCACCAGGTAGATCAAGCTAGTAATCCTAGCTACTAAGGAGGCTGAGCTATGAAGATGGAAGTTTGAAGCCAGCCCCAGGCAGGAAAGTCTCTGAGACTCTGATCTCCAAATAAATCACAGAAAAACCCGGAAGTGGCACTGTGGCTCAAGTGGTAGAGTGCTAGCCTTGAACAATAGGAGGCCAGGGACAGAGCCAGACTTAAGAGTTCAAGCCTCAAGACCAGAGGAGGGGGTGGGACTGTGCACAAAAAAATAAATAAATAACCCACCCTCTTAGAACTTACACTGCAAAAGGAAATAAACAAGACACATGAGATAAATAAAATTACCAGAAAGACCTCACATCTTAATTGAGGACTGTAGGTCAGCTGTTCAAAAATCTGAAACAGAGGAGTGAGGTCGCTGGGCATGAGCTTGAGAAAGTACACCCCTCCCGCCCACAATACGCAACCATGGGATGGCCATGATGAAGGCCAGTGTGGAGGCAAGGACAAACGAAGATGCTGTTGCACCCCAGGCTAAAGAATGAATCCATGAATGAAACAGTGAAACCATCATATAGTTGATAGTTGCTGATTTGACAATCTCTCCATGCCAGCTACCTTGATGGCAGAGGCTCTCTGAAGAGTGCTCTGATTCCTAAGGAAGGACCTGATTAGTTCACTTCTCATTGGCTGCATCCTTCCCATTCGGTCTGTGGACCTGGAAACTTCTCTCAGATGAGCAGGGGAGGCCCAGAGGGAATTTTCTCTCTTTTCCAACCATTCTCCTATGATCTGGCACCCTTGTGTGGCATCTCAGGGCCCAGTGATCCTACTTCCTCAGAGTCTTTATACATGCCTACATGCTTTGGCCCCATGATATCTTACTAGAGGCTCTGGAGAAACAAAGCTCATTCAGACTTTGAACTTGATCTTAAGAGGCTCACGGCCTAGTCAGAGAGAAAAGAGGAGAAAGTGTGATTGACATCAAAGGAAGTAGAAAGCATCATGGGATATTCGAGAGACCCAGCTGATCTCAGGCCTGGGAGAGATTATACCAGCGCTTAGAAAAGGAACAGTACCCTGGAGTGAAAATAGGATTTGAAAAGGAGAACAAAGTACAAACAAAGTCAGTTACCGGAAAGCAAATAGCCAATGGCAGGCTCTAGCTTTTGTCCTTCCCTTTTAGTGAAATAGTCTAGTCATTCATGTATGCATGCTTTCGTTGGTTACCTACTCAGTAACGGGCTATAAGGACCTTCTGTCTTCTGAATGCATTTTGAGCAATATCTAGACTACCATGCTATAGTAAAAATGTCCTATGACACTCATAGGATAGGGCCACATCATACAAGAAACAAGATCTTGGACAACTTTTGAAAGACTCTGGTCCCACTTCCAGGAACCTGGCATCTCACAGGATGACCCAGCAGTACGCAAACTTCTTGACTACAACTCAATTACCTTTTCTGCTCCTATATTCCTAGTAAAAAGCTCCCTGAATAATGGGCAACTTTCTCATGAAAACTTAGAAAGAATGAATGCTAGAATTAGCTAAGAAATGTTAGTTTTTTTGAGGAGGTCATATTCCTTTTATCTGTGGACATGAGTGAACATTGGACCCTCATTCTATGTGGGACCTTATTGTGAGTTTCAGAAAGAAACTAAGTGTGCCTGGTTCAATCTGGAAAAAGCATGATGAATAATACAAAATGTGCTAAGTGGGAAGAAAAGCATCCAAAAAAGGCCAGAACCTGAAGTCTTTCTTTTTGTGCTATTTGTGTCAGTCCTGGGGTTGGAACTCAGGCCCTAGGCACTGGTCCCTGAACATCTTTTGCTCAAGGCTAGCACTCTACCATGTGAACCATAGCACCACTTCCAGTTTTTTCTGAGTAGTTTATTAAAGACATGAGTCTCACAGACTTTCCTACCTGAGCTGACTTCCAACCTCAATCATCAGATCTCAGCCTCCTGAGTAGCTAGAAGCAGGTGGGAGCCATCAGCGCCTGGCTTCTGGGAATGTATTTATTATTCAAGAAAGCACAAAGCCAAAAAGATGTGGTATATATACACAATGGAGTTCTATGCTTCCATTAGAAAGAATGTTAGTGTCCCATTCCTAAAGAAAGGAAAGACCTGGAAAAAATTATATTCGGTGAAGTAAGCCAGACCCAAAGAAAAGTAGGTTGCATGGTTCCCCTAATTTGTAATAACTAGAATATGTCTATAATATTCTTAACAGGGGATCTCAATAACCCAATTGATAAGTGCATAGTAGCATATATAATGAAGCATATCAACGTGGACTCCAAGAATTGGAAACAGGAGGTTCTTATTCTGTTCTGTATGTAGTTATTACTTTTTATTTTTTGTTTTAGTTTTCTGTACCCTTTGTCTTGTGTTTATTCCATCTAGGGAGGAATCATGGAAACAGCAGGACAAAGAATGAAATCATGCAACATTGATACTCATTTGACACTATGTTGGAAATGAACTTTACAGTTTGGCAGGGGAGTAGGAAGGGATAAGGGGAAGAAAATGAGGGAGTGAAGTGGGTAACAGTGTCTAAAAACAAATGTAACAATTGGCCAAGAGAACTTACAGACTAACCACAGAGAGCTATGGCATGTTATCTTTTGTGACTAACAGTCACCTGGGCAAGGTTCCTGAAGCTAAGTAACCTGTAGCATCCTGAGTCTCTAATTAGCAAGCCTGTCATATCTAATGAGTTCCTGAGGATGCTGGCCAGGGATTCACATGCAGAGAGCCAGCAACCACTGAAGCAAAACTGCCTGGGAAATCTGCTCCAGGGACATGCTTTTATGTTAACCTTTAGGGAGAGTTTTGCGGGGGGCAGGACTTTTATAATTTTATCTTAATACCTGGGATTCTTTAACAGGGGACCTAGGAGAGGCCAATTCAGGTTCTAAGGCCCCTGTGAAAGATGACAGCCAAGACTACCTTTGCCTCTTGATGCAACTCAGAAAGAACCAATTGTGGAGAGGGAATCTTAGATTTCAACTTCAAATGTTTTGAAGTTGGCTTTGAATCCTTTTTAGATATTACCAAGGCTGGGGACATTTTTATGCAACACTAACATTTTAATGTTCATGCTTGGAAGGTTTTATGATGGCTGCTTTAGTATGCTTTCTCAAGAATCTTTGGTATTGAAAATGCATTTATTTTGTTGACTTCTCACTTTGGGCTAATTTCCTTGCATAACTTCTGAAGTACCATCTCAGACAATAGTTGTGTTCAGTGTGGATTTCTTTTTTTAATGTTTTCAATGATCATCTTTCAGTAGTTGCATGAAGGAGTTGCCATTGAACAAAACAGTTTATAAATACAATGCATCTTGATCGACGTGACCTCTTTCAACATTCTCACCCATGTCCCTCAACCTATCCCTTTCCTCGCTTTTCTTAATTTGTACTGATGATTGAACACCTAGAACCTGGCTGACCCTGGAGCGTTTGCTCCTTCTCAATCTCACCCAATTCCTAAACCCGCTGAACAGCTGATCTAAGAAGAAGCTTTTCAGATGTAAACCAACCAATCGGAGGTTCACATCTCCACCACCTTTATGAAGCCCTCACTACCAAACTAGAAACAGCTCCTATGCCCAGGGACCAACCTGCCACCCCACAGGGCCATCATAAAAGCTCTTGCGAACATCTGGCCCTGGTTGCCCTGGCTCCTGACCAACCCAAGTCTTCGGCATTCCCTCCCTCATACCACAGGTGCTCTCCTGGAATCTGTGAATGCAATGCTATCGTTTTGATGGCACAGGTCTCCTCGGATATTGGCTTCTGGACACCCAAATAATAATGAACTCTACACTTTCAAGCTACAATTAGGGATAGAAAATACAACAAGGTGAGTTGTCAACCAGAGATATAGCACGGTTTTGAAACTAGTGCAATGTAATGCTTAACTACATTAATGTAATCATGTGATTCCTAATTAAAATTAATGTAATTCACACACTATTCTTGACCATTTCTGAGCTTTCCGTATTATCCCCCAGCAGGTTCAGAAAAGTCCAGGAACACATACCTGCATTCCCCCGGGAAAACCAAAAGATCAAAGTCAAATGGGACAACTCAGCTCCATTCCTGCAGTACATAGCGACTCCCCAACAAAACAAAACATGGAAGAATGGTGCAGGGAACAGGGACACTGGCTTCCATGCTGAGGCTTCCTTGCCTGGGAGGAATTCTTGTTGAGTCTCTCCATTGTTGAATTTAGAAAAGAAACCGGATAGAAGCACCCAGCTCTTTCTCCTCTTGGTAACTAGTCCACCCCCAGGAGAGCAAATATTTACTCTGCTCCTTCCTGCCTTGACCTTCATACAGACCAGCACCCACACTCCCTGACCCAGCCTCACCCCCAGAGCCAGCTGTTCTCAGCTGTGTCCACATGCTGGATTTCAGCATTGGGAGGCACCCGTTCGCCAAAACTTCCATTCCCACATTTCAGGACGGGGTACTTAAGCTCAGTGGGTCTCAGTTTCCTGAGGTCTAAAATATGTGTGCCTGGCTTAGAGGTTTTTTGTTTGGTTTGGTTTTTGGTTGTTGTTTTTTTAAGGTAAACAGACTAAGATTATTTTTTTATTTTATTTTATTTGTGAACATACTGTACAGAGGGGTTACAATTACATGGGCAGGATAATGCGTACATTTCTTACCAAGCATTGCAGCCTCCTCCTTTGTTTACCCTTCACGTCCCTTCCCAGCCTCCCCCCTCCCCCCAATCCCAATCCTTCTCCTTCCCCCCCATTCCCTCCCCCCGCAACGATGTTGTAAAGCTCATTTTGGACATGACAACTTGTACTTCTCATTGTTGCAACAGGTCCACCTGTATCCTTAAACAACTGGTTTTTCCCCATCTCCTCCTCAAGTTTTACTGACATCAAATATAGTGAAAGCAGGGGTTATACTGTGGGGGAGGGACATACAAAGCAACAAAGAGATAATCTTATAAATGCGTTAGAAACACATGCATGAAAGAAAAAAACATTAAAATACATATCAGACTAAGATTATTTGAACGTGGAGGAAAGTCGTGAAAGAGAAATGTCCTAAAAAAAAAAAAAGAGTCCCTGCTAGATCTTCAGTTGCGGATGAAATTGGAATAAAAGAAAAAAAAATCCAAAATCTTGCACACTGTAAGCAGATGTTGCTTTTCCCTTGTACATCCTACTTTTTCTCCCTTCTACTTTGTTGTTGTTCTTCTTCTTCGTCTAAATCTTTGTCTATCTTGTCCTTGCTTTGTCTTTCCTGTCCTTGCAGCTGCCAAAATGCTCCCTGCTCCCTTAGCTCAGCCTCCTTCAGAGGCCAGCATCTAGAGGCTGGGGAGTTCATAAAGAACTCAGTGGATAGCAGGCTGTGGATGTTTCTCTTGGCAGGAGTCTTCGTTTTGTTTTGATTCTCTGAGGATGTAAGAGGAAGTGGGTTTCAAAGGCCTGCCAGGGAGGAGGGAGTGTGCTGGGAGCTAAGCTGTGTAGCACAGGGAAAGAGCCTCCCCTGCGTTGGAACCTGACTGAGAGCCATCTGAACCACAGAAAGAGGGGAGCTTTCCTGACTAACAGAGGGCTGGGGCCACCACAGATGACACAGGCTGTGGCTCGAGTTATTATCTGGACATTTTGTCCCCTGGAGACAGAGCACTTACAAATAGCCCTGAAGTGGTGGATGAGCAGTAGATGGCCACAAGTGATAACCACAAATACAAAACACAAGCCAGAAACAGGAGCATGTATTTTTGTGTCCAAGTGAGACACTGGCAAGAGGTCATGCCAAAAACCAGTGCAAATGTGGATGGGAACAGGGGAAGGAAAACTCAGCAGAGTCCCACTGAAGGCCACCTAAATACTCCCTTGGCTGAGAAAATCCAGGTGACACAGTTTATCCACTCACCAGATGTTTGTTTGTTTTGGTTTGTTTTTTTTGGTCCGTCGTGGGGCTTGAACTCTGGGCTTGGGTGTTATCCTTGAGGTCTTCATCTCAAGGCGAGAGCTCTACTGCTTGAGCCACAGCGCCACTTCCAGTTTTCTAATGGTTTATTGGAGATGAGAGTCTCACAGACTTTCCTGCCCGGGATGGCTTTGAACCATGATCTTCAGATCTCAGCCACCTGAGTAGCTAGGATTACAGGCGTGAGCCACTGGTGCCTGGCTCGCCAGACATTTTGTAAGTGTCCGCTACATGGCACTCAATGCTAGGGAATAATGATCTGCTTCTGCCTGAGATCCAATCTTACAAGAAATATACATCCCATCCTCTCTTTATAAGAGACTCTACATTCCCATAGCATTTGAAACACTTGTGACATCCAAATTATTATGCATCATTTTCAATAAATCACTTTGTGGAGTCTGTGTTTATATCCACTGTCTCCCTGAGTTACTCCTTGGGAGTTAGTATCTTCAAAAGGAAGGATTGTTGTTGTTTTTTCTAGATGACATAGATGTTTGAGATTTCCAAATATTATCAGATTGTTGTTGTTTTTTCTAGGTGACATAGATGTTTGAGATTTCCAAATATTCTCAGATTCTCCCTCTCATCTTGTGTAGGGATTATGACAAAAGGCAAATTGGATTTGGCTCCCAGGCTATGGTTGATTTATGCTTGTCTAAACAATTCAACTATCTTCATTTCAGTCTATTCCTGTGATACACCTAATTATTCAACAGCTTGTTATTGTTAAATAAAATATAATATATAACATAAAAATACAAACTAGCCAGGTGCTGGTGGGACTCACGACTATAATTCTAGCTAATTAAGAGTCTGAGATCTAATGATCTAAGTTTATAGCCAGCCTGGGCAGGAAAGTGCAAGAGACTCTTATCTCCAATTAACCACCAGAAAATTGGAAGTGGTGCTGTAGCTCCCATGGTAGAGGCTTAGCCTTGAGCTGAAGAGCTCAGGAACAGTGTCCTGGCCCAGAGTTCAAGCCCCACGACCAACAAAATAAATAAATAAATAGAAATATGAACTGTAGCTACGATGTTAACATCATTTCTGTTATTTAGCATCATATTTCAGAAAGGAAAATATCTGTACTATGAGGCTAAAGATCTCATTGATAACACACCACAGTGATTGAACTTGAACGTAAAATATCTCTCTTATCTGTGTCTATATGCAAAGTTAAATATCATTCTAACCATAAATATCACATAAGACATTTCTCCTTTACTATTTGTCTCACCATCCTGATCACTTTTATTAATAATTGATATATACATTTTCATAATCAGGGTAGTTTCATTATAATTCCATCAGATATATTTCAAATATCATATATCTAACCATTTCCTTTCATTAAATGATTTCCTAAGATCTCTATGGCCCTTATCTAACCCTTGTAGTGGTAAGATAGGGAGAGGATACTGATATGTGACATTTGGCTACCTACTATGGTGAAATACTCCTAGGATGGGATAATTTTAAGTTGTCATCTGGGATGGGAAATGATACCCACACTAGGATCTTGCAAGTAGGTACAAATTGACCCAGCATTCCTACTGACTTGGTCCTTATTGCCTTTTTACTACCGGTGCCAAATTCTGAATGGATCTGTGAGAGTGGCTGTTTCATGAACAGCTTTGCTCTTATTCTTGGACACTTGATAGTGTATTACATCTCTGATTATTCCTGAAACTATCATTTCTCCATGTGTCCCCTATGCATGTTCTTACATCTGCTGAGGTACTCATGCTACTAGATTCTTTAATTTTTCCTAAAATTAATATAATGAAACTTTATTCCAAAATGCAATTGGATTATAGATGGGGCCCTGGGGCAGCTGTCTACAAGCCAGGAAATAGCCCACACCAGACACCAAATCTACTGGCATCTTTTGGTTTGTTCATTTGTTTGTGCCAGGACTTTAACTCAGGGCCTGATACTCTCCCTTAGCTTTTCCCCACAAGGCTGCTAGTCTATTACTTGAGCCATAGCTTCACTTCTGGCTTTTTGGTGGTTAATTGGGGATAAGAATCTTGTGGACACTTCTGCCTGGGCCGGATTTGAACCATGATCCTCAGATCTCAGCCACCTTGGCAGCTAGGATTACAGGCATGAGCCCTCCCACAAGTGCCCAATAACTATACTGGTACCTTAATCTTGGCACCAGGTAGTAAGAAGTTAATAAGGACCAAGTCAGTAGGAATGCTGGGTCAGTTTGTACCTCCTAGTAAGATCCAAGTGTGAGCATAATTAAGTCTATCTGTCTTTATCCTTGAAATTCATTGATTGGTAGTAAACATGAGAGAGTTTGTCCTATTTTCTTGTACTCTGTAACTACTCATTAAATGCCTATGGACACAGTGTGATCACTGGTGTGTGATCACCATCTCCATTCTCCTGGATCTTCCACTCTTGTGAGGAATACAGACAGAAAATACACAAGCAAATGTATATAGGAAAGCCTGCTGATGAGAAGAGTCATGTGTCACCAAGCAGGGGAAGGGGCAGAGAGATGGAAAGATAATGTTTTAGACCTCTATAAGAAGGTTACATTTGAATAGATGACTAAATAAGTGAAGAGTAAATCTACCTAATTTGCTTAATGGCTTTTACTTAAACCCACTTGTCCACCTGGATATAATCAGAGTTTCTGATTATATTTTTCTAGTTTATGTTTGATGATCTGAATTCCTTTTCATTTCTTTTATTTTTCCCAAGCGCTGTTATGAAGTTGCTATATTTTTCCATCCCTCAATCTGTTCCCCAGGGGCCATTTTTCAGATGATCCTAACTTTATCTTACTTGCTACTTTTTGTATCATGTTTCTCAAAGAATTCACCAGTTCTTGCTGTTCTTCAGCTTTAACATTTCTAAACTACCCTTTCTAGAATCAAAATGGCAAAATTACATTTTAACTGTGTTTGTATCTCAAAATGTCAAAATTACATTTTAACTGTGTTTGTATCTCCAGCACCCTTAGAGCTTTTAGTTTTGTTCTGTTTGTTTGTTTTTGACAAGTTTGGCAAGGATTTATTTTAGTGTAACAGGATCAAAGTAGGGAGAAATAGAAAAGAGAGAAACATTTCCTGTTTCCCATTAGGGAAATGGGAGTTAAAGATTCAAAATGGCAGTTCCTGTCTGTTTGAGTACGTGTATCCTATGATCCAGTAACAACCAATCCAGAGACAATTGTTCTGGATGGGTAAGGAGAGGCCAAAACACAGGGAGTCTTCAGGACTTCCTTTTGCCAGATGCCATTTACTTCTGTCTCCACCCATTCATATTCATGGAGAGTTCCAGAGTTTTGAAAATAGATTTAGATATACTTTCCTATATTTTGAAGGAGGAATCATCTTTTGGTTGTTGTTGTTCAGGTTTTGTTTTTTTTTTTAACTGTACCTTTTTTTTTTCTTTTCTTTTTTGGTACTGGAGGTCGAACTCAGGACCTTGCACTTGTTAGGCAAATGCTTTGCCACTGAGCTACAACCCAGCCCTGGAGGAATCATCTTTGCACCTATGACATTGCCCTTAGAACTTAAACAAAATGGACTTCCTACACACCTTAGTTTAAAGAGTAGATGAATTTGAAAAGTCACTTCTAGGTTTCCACTCTCATTCATACCTAAAAACACTTAACTTGGTTGTTGGGTTTTGTTTGGGTTTTGGTCTTTTAGTTTTGGTTTGGTTTATTATTATTAATTATTATTATTATCTTTAAGTAGTTGTACAAAGGGGTTTCAATTCAGCATATCAGTTTATGAGTACGATGCATCTTTGGTCAATGTCATTCATTCTCCCCACCTCTCCAACAATTTCTACATATGTACATTGAATATTATGACTACTCTTGCTTACCTTTCCTCTCTGCATTCATGTGTCCTCTCTTCTTCTCTTCCTCAGAAACACCTGTTCTTAACTTCCTAGTACTCAATCTGGTTTTGTTGCTGTTTTGTTGTGTTTTCTTGTCAGGTGTTGGTTGCTGTTTGTTGCGTTTTGGTGGGGCTGAGGACAGAATTCAGGACCTTACACACGCACTAGCTAGCACTAGACTAGCACTGAGCTATAACCTCAGCCCCAGCTCATTCTTTTAAGTAGGTCAGAGGTGACAGAGCCGCTCATATGCTCCCAGGTGCACTTCTGTTCCTATCTCTGATTTCCAGAACACAACATAAGATTTCATTCTTTTATTCCAAACACAGAGCTTTGTTAAAGAGATGAGGACAGGAATCCTCAAGGCACAATGCTTCCATAAGAAATGACACAGATGAGTTTGCACCACTACATTTCCCTTATCGTACATGAGTAGGATGGAAAGTCTTTGGCCAGTTCTTAGCGTGGTTAGAGAATATGCTTCTCAGCTCTGCCTTTCCACCACCTATGCATCCACATTCCCCCCAAAACCAAAATGACCAGAGAGAGTGGGGCCAGCGCAATCTTCCAAGAGAATGTAGGGGAAGCTGTGGAGAGAAGAGAGAGAGAAAGATGTCAGGACTGATCATCACTCACTGCAAAATAGGTCAGGCCAGGGCCACACAGGTTTGCTGAGAAGCACACTGAGTTTTTTTTTTTTTCCTGGTAAATGTGCACTTGTTTGAGAAATGTTGTTGACACCAAAATTAAGGATATTTGAGAATGACGTTGGTGACATTAGAAAAACAAGCAAGGTAGGATAAAATCTGTTACCAAGAACATTGTAAGGTAGGGAACAAGTATTCTGGGACTAACTGTTCCAACTGTGAGCAGTGGTGTGTCTCTGATGTGACCTGTTTCCACCTGCGACACTGCCAGGAAACAATCTGCCCTCTTCCAGGGACCATGGGTGGCATGAGGATTAAACAAAGGAACAAAGGAAAAGAGCAGGCTTGCAATCAAGCCCTTGACACATCAAGATAATTCTTTTGATCAGCTATTGCATGTTCTACCCCTAGGCATCTCTGTGTTGTGAAAATATAGGAAATATCTGTGAACTTAAAAATTTAAAATGCAAATGTGAGAACATGGTGGTTAATAAATACCTTGTTAATGAGATCTGAATTCCACTGTTTGTTTTTGAGACAGAGTCTCTCTACTTAACCGTGGCTAGCTTCTACCTCCTAAACCTCCTGCCTCAGCTTCCAAATGCTGAGATTACAAGAATAGAGAATTCCACATTTTAAAGTTATTATTTGGCATAGTCTATGCAGGCTTGCTGGAATCACCAGGATCTCAATCTGACTTTCCACAGGACTCTTTCACCTTACACTACTCGGATTAGAAATACATGGAGCTAGGCATCAGTGGTTTATGCTTGTAATCCTAGCTACAGGAGACTGAGATCTAAGGATCATGGTTCAATGCTAGCCTGGGCAGAAAAGTCCAGGAACCTCTTCAATTAACCAGTAAAAAGCCAGAAGTGGAGGTATGGCTCAAATGGCAGAGTGCCAACCTTGAGCGAGAAAGCCAAGTCAGAGTACAAGGTCCTGAGATCAAGGCCCAGTACCAGCTCAAAAAGTAAGTAAGTAACAAAGTAAATAATTAAAGCTGCAATTTTCTGAGCAGCTAGTTGAATATGTCTCTCCATCCTGATAAAAGGCCTTGCTGGGCCTCTGGGATAAGTCGTGAGCTGTCCCAGAAAAGAGCATGCACAGAGGACTCCAGTGACAAAGTTTCAAAGGTTCTCAACATCAGAATCAGGCTATGCACAGAATTTTTTGGCTCACTACTCCCCAGAGAAGGCAAGTTTCTTTTTATGAGACCCTCCATTTCCAAATCTGTATGGTCACTGTGTCTCTCCCTCCCTCCTAGTCCTCATTTCTGTGAAAGGTCCTGCAACATTGCCCTGTACACATAGACCCAAGTGTGAAACTTCATATGAAAGGAGCTGGGCAGGGTTGGATGGAATCTATCTGGATGAGGGCAGGGGGCTGGGTTTTTCTAATCTGTGGTGTTGCTGGTGTAGGAGCTCAGTTGGAGACAGCTGTGCTGAGTATTTGTTTGAAAGATATTAACAGTCCTGCTGAGACTCACTTTGGACCAGGGGCTGTTGCTTTTTTAGACTGTCAACAGATACAACATCAAGTGTACTTCCCTTTCCTGTTCAATGATTAAATATACCAAGGAATCCATTTAGTCAAAAATGATAGCATTTCACTTTTTGTTGTTAAATGGATAGTGGACTGATTTTTGCACTTATTCCTGTTTCTGATGTCGTTGACCTCAGAGTTACTCTGAACTTCAGTATCTTCCAGTCCCAGCTCTTGCAGGATGGAGTTTTTCAACTTTAAGATAAGAGGAGTCCACCCACCCTCTCCTAGAGGACAACAGGCCCTGGTACTCCATTGCAGAAGCACTTAAAAATGCAGGGTTCTTACAAGTTCATCCAAGAGCCATGTTATGTGCTTTCTAAAACTTAACACTTGATTTGGCTTTGTTTGGTTTTTAGTTTTTGATGAAGTAAGAACTGAAGTCTGGGCCTTGCACTTGCAAGACAGGCACACTACCACTTGAGTCATGCCTCTAGCTCCTTTTTGCAGTGATTATATTTGAGATAGGGTCTCCCTGTCACAACTGAGTGGCCTAGACTGTAATCTTCCTACTTGTGCTTACCATATCACTGGGGATGACAGGTGTGGCCTCTGTGCCCAGCCATTCTGCTTCCTTCTCCAGTAGCTGGGATAATAGGCACATGCCACCCTACCCAGCCATTGGTTGTGATGGAGTCTTGTGAATTTATAGGCCCAGGGTAGTCTTGAAGCTCCATCTCTGACCCTTGCTTCCCAAGTAGCTATGATTGCAAAGTTGAGCCACCATGCCTAGAACAACTTAATTTTTTTTTCAATCACAGTATAATTCCTCAATATCCAACCTCTAATCAACCAAAAATAATTATCAAAGAGTGAGAGGTTTGTTAAAGAATTACATGGAGATCACGGAGCTCTGTGTTGCATCTGTAAACCATTACACAAGTTTGTTTTCCCATTAGTGTCCCCAAAATGCATACCTTCTTTGACTGTGGTACGTAGGACCTGATGACTTTGTTTGCCATTGACCTTACAGGTAAAATCTGTATGCAAATCCTCCCTTGTGACTGGATTAAAAAGCAGTGGTACTTCAATGTAGCTCTCATTGTTTTCTGAATATTCCCTGGGTAAGAAAACATTCATTTAAGTGTGGTATAAGTGTATCTTTTACCCGCTAGACAATCAAACATTCTCAAATTTAAACTAACCGCAAGTTTCATAAAGTTAGGAGAAATTGACACATACTGTTTTACTTATTTGTGAGAATTTTTTCGCCAGTCATGAAGCTTGAACTCAGGACCTGAGCATTGTCCCTAAGCTTCCCACTTGAGCCACAGTACCACTTCCAGCTTTTTCCGTTTATGTGTTACTGAGGAATTGAACTTCATGCAAGCTAGGCAAGCACTCTACCACTGAGCCACATTGCCAGCCCACTATTTAGGAGAATTTTTCTACTTTTTTTTTTGCCAGTCCTGGGCCTTGAACTCAGGGCTTGGGTACTGTCCCTGAGCTTCTTCAACTCAAGGCTAGCACTCTACCACTTGAGCCACAGTGCCACTTCTGTTTATTTTCTGTTTATGTGGTGCTGAGAAATCAAACCCAGGGCTTCATGCATGCTAGGCATGTACTCTACCACTGCACCCCATTCCGAACCCCTGTTTGGGAGAAGTTTTCAAGCCTATTTCTAAAGGCCAGAGTGTTACTAATGGCATGGCTTGTGATAATAGGCCATTTGTCACAATAAGAATTTAAACCTTCATTTTCACTTAGATGCAAATTTTTATATTTTAAATATCCTTAATGTACCCAGTAGTGGGAATAGAGAAGTCTAGTATGGGAAACCTTGTTCTCTTACCGATGACTTATTCATATATTGAAGAGAAGGGAGTTTCCAGGACTCCATCCTCAATGGTGTCTGCCCTTCATTTTTACTGCTGTCTCTCACTCCACACACTCGAGTCCAGATCAGAGCTGCAGACTGGCAACTATAGTGTGGACAGCTGCCATGTGTAATGTTGGCAGAAGTCCAAGATACTGCCTTGCTATCATGGAAACTGGGCATCATGGAGACTTTATCTTCAATTAATTAGCAAAAGGCTAGCAATGGAGGTAGGGCGCAAGTGGTAGAGAGCCAGCCTTGAATAAAAAGCTAAGCAAAAGTGTGAGGCTCTGAGTTCTAGTCCAGTGCAGTTCAAGCCACTAGTGGAATGAATCCACTAGGATTATATTTGTGTTATTTAGGGAAGAAAAGTATGGAAACCTGTTCCTTTAAGAAAATGAAGTATAAGCCAGGCACCAGTGGCTCACACCTGTAATCCTAGCTACTCAGGAGGCTGAGATCTGAGGATTGTAGTTCAAAGCCAGCCCAGGAAGGAAAGTCTAAAAGACTCTTATCTCCAATAATCTACTCAGAAAATACCAGAAGTGGTGCTGTTGTGGCTCATGTGATAGAGCACTAGCTTTGAGCAAAAGAAACTCAGGGAGAGAGCATAGGCCTAGAATGCAAACCCTAGGACTGGCAAAACAAGGAAGGAAGGAAGGAAGGAAGGAAGGAAGGAAGGAAGGAAGGAAGGAAGGAAAGGGAAGGGAGGGAGGGAGGGAGGGAGGGAAAGAAAATGAAGTGTGAGTAAACTGATATGGTACATGTAGTTGTGGTCAATTCTTCTCAACAAAGACTTAAAAACAAAGGATTATGCTAACCATCATTGTGACCCAGTCAGTGCCATCCAGAAAGAACTTTTTCTTTTTCTTTTTAAGAATTAAAAGTTGAACTCAGTACCTCATGGTTGTTAGACAAATGCTTTACTACTTGAGCCATGCCCCCAATTTGTTTTACAGATACAGTCTCTTACTACCTAGCCCAGCTGGCCCCAAAAGGACTTTTTGATAAGTCTTTCAAAAAAATGACAAAAGACTGACAAGCCAGAGTTCCAGCTAACCCAATGTGTCAGACTATAATTTAAAAAATACTTTTTGATTTGGAATATTGAATGGACTCCCTTGCCCATATGCAAATAGCTCCCATATATGAGATCTGAGCATTCTAGTTTCACACTGAAGAAATATTCTCAAAAGATAGGTATGTACAAGAAGCAAACTCATCTTTCTATTATTATCAATCTTCTTTGGAAACTGGAGCAGCCCACAATTCCCTAAAAATCAAAAGAGGTCCCAGTACAGATACTGTGGCTAGATCTCAGAGCCTTTATAAAGGTATATGAAAAAGTTTGAAAGTAAGATAGCAAAACAGGAAATGGAGATGGATTAATTCACAAATATTTTTAACCTGGAAAAAATAAAAGTACAAGAAAATGTTCTAAATGGCTACAAAAGGCAACCTCCAACTGACCAACTACAATTCCACTCATACAAGTCTAAAGTTTGATTTGTGTGTGTGTGTGTGTGTGTGTGTGTGTGTGTGTGTGTGTGTGTGTGTGTACTCAAAGCTTCTTGCTGCTGCTTATCTTTTTCTCTTCAAGGATGATGCACTATCAATTGAGCCAGAGCTCTACTTCAGGCTTTTTGCTGGTTAATTAAAGATAAAAAGTCTCATGGATTTGTCTGCTCTGGCCGGCTTTAAACCTTGATCTTCATACCTCAGCCTCCCTAATAGCTAAGATTGCAGCTAGCAGCAATGGTTTGAAATTCAAGTTCAAGAAATTTTAAAACCCAACAGCCTGGAAATCAGAAATGTGACTTTCACGGCAGAGTGTTATGTGTATAAGCCCAATGTGACTCTGTCTCTTAAAGGAAGTGTGGAGATCTGCCAGACCACATACCGAACATGCCCCTGCATTAATCGGCCTCCAGGGTAGGTGTTCGGGACTTCGCTGTTATTAGCCATCCACTGCACATAGGCAAAGGGGGGATCTTCGTCTGGCCCCAGGAACACTTTACATGGAATTGTCAGTTTTGACCCTGTGTACAGCAAGACATAACACATCAACCAGAAAAGGAGTCAATGGGAAACAAAGGCATCCAAGCAATTTGCATCCCTTGGCCAACCAGAAATCCTTCCTCATCTTCCCCAGCACTCTTCACTGCTGAGTCCTTATCTCACAAGGAAATATAGTTTCTCCAAACAATTCTGTTCACACTAAACTTTAATATTTACCATATGTCTCTAGAACCTCCCACTGGTCCTCACTGGGGATGAAAATCCAGAAATACATGAATGGCTTCAGTAAGGTCACTCAGGTCCTACCAGGCATTTTGAATTCTCCTACAAGTGATTCTATTTACATTTAAAAGTTCCAACAGTTGGTTATCTCAGCTCTAAGCATCCCCCTGGGACTCTCCATTCTAAGATGGTACTCACTCCCAATTAACCCTTCCCCAAAACAAATTCATTTTCTAAGGATGGCGCCCTCTACAGTCATCAATGCATAGTGCAGGAGCCCCTTACCTAACTGTGATTCTTAGACAATGTTAGCTATGGTGGATGTTCAATACTGATATGCCCTCATTGGCCAATCCTGTGGCCTATCCAAAAAGTAGGGTGGTCAGCCTAAATCAAAATGGAGTGAAACATACAAAATCTTCAATGGTTACTTTGTCCATACCACTAAACCAGCTGATCAGTTGTTCTGGTAGAAAGAACCTGTCTCTGGTCATCCACTCCATTTTATTTTTTTCTTTCACACGCATACATACATACATGCCAGTACGAGGACTTGAATTTAGGTGCTGAACCCTGTCCCTGAACTTTTTCACTCAAGGCTGGTGTTCTACAGCTTTACTTCTGGCTTTTTGTTAGTTAAGTGGAGATAAGAGTCTCACGGACTTCCTGCTTGAGCTGGCTTCAAGCTAGAACTCTTAGATCTCAGCTTCCTGAGTAGCTAGGTTCACAAGTCTAAGCCATGAGAGCCCAGCTCATTTACTACATCTTCAAATGAAGTCTTACAGAGGTGCTGAGCACCAGCCAAGCTTCAGCAATATGGATTATTTTAAATCTACTAGAGGTGATGGCTATGTAGGGGATTTATGCTGTCAATCCTTTGTTGTTAACTGCTATGCAAAAATACCATGTTGTATTTAGAACTTTGTAAGTAGGGTTTCCTTGAAGCCAAGTATCCTTAATTTTAAATACAATTCCTAACAATATTTGATAAAGAAAAATGCCCACTCCCATTTGTTCCCTCAGGCCCAACCACTGGGGTTTTAAGGTCTTCACCCACACACATGATACCCCAAAGGAATGGCAGTGGTGTGGATATTGTGGTCAGTAGGCCACGAGCCCTGAGTCTTGACTCTGGGATTCAAGAATCACCACACGCATGTGCATGACAGTCTTTGCAGGCCTTACCCAGAGATGCTGTTACGGTTTCCAGCGGAGAAATGATTACAGGAATAGTTTCCTCTCTTCTTTCTGAGAAAGTTGCAAGGAAAAGAGATTCCATTAGGGAAACCTTCATTTTGACCTGACACTTAACTTCCATTGTTTGTCTAATTAAGTTATCTTTCACCAAGCGGCCAGTCATTGTGCTAATCAACCTTTTTCTGGCAAAGGAAACACAGTTGATCTCCTCACAAAATTGAGCATTTGGGGCCAATGCTTTTCCCAGCAGAGAAAAGACATTACTGGAAAAGATTACAGTTACACATTCCAATGACAGATGGTCTTTGTTCTTTGCTCTGACATAAACAATTAGCCCTTCACCTCCCAGGCTTCCTGAATGCACATTGATGGTATCCACAGGCTAGGCTATACTCAAAGGTTTCCACTCCCCTCCAAAGTGTCTAGCACAGAACACTAAAGACTCGCTTCTATAAGAATAGCCATAAGGAGCCAAGTTCTGGGGATTCATGCTTGTAATCCTAGCTACTCAGCAGGAAGAGATCTGAGGACTGTGGTTCAAAGCTAGCTAGGGTACAAAAGTTCATGAAACTCCTATCTCCAATTAACTCCTCAAAAAAAAAAAAAAAAAAACACCTAGAAGTAGAGCTGTAGCTCAAGTGCTAGCCTTGAACAGAGACAGCACCCAGGCCCTGAGGTCAAGCTCAGGACCAGTGTGTGCACATGCACACACACACACACATGCACACATGCACACACACACACACACACACACACACACACACACACACACACACACACACAGAGGCTGAAGAACTAAATGACCTGTTTATAAAGCTAACCCTACTCCCACACTGAGTAACAAATCCAGTAACCCATAGTGGGCCATTGATATCTTGTTAACCAAGAAAATACAGTCTTTGGAGATACAAAGGTTGATGTTTAAAGAATTAAAGGATTACACCTCGCTTGAACAAACTGAGTACCCAAAATGGTACAAAAATGACAGTTGAGGATGAGTGAGGGCTAGGAGCTGTCTCTCAATGGCCTCATCACCCTCATTTCTTTTACAGAATATTTCAAAATTCTCCCATGGGTAAGCAATAGGCAAGGTGATGGTCTAACCTGAAGAGCTGCTGGCATCTACACTACGTAGGCCCCTCCGAGCTATACTGCTATGGGACAGTGGCCGGGCTATACAGGGAGAGAGAAAAGCCTCCAGGATCTAGTATTAAAACATTTTTCACACTTGGGGGTGAACCATACAGATAGCAGTTCTCAATGCCCAGTTTCCATTTTAGGTCAGCATGGAACCTGAGATTTTGCACCTGTTGCAAGGAATACCCAGCCAGCTGAAGAGGCTGCTGCTGGCTCAGGACCACACTTTGAAAAGCCACTGAGCTGCAGTAGGCTAATATCACAGTATAATATATAGGTTGGTGCCTCCTAGTGTTTCTGTGTGGTATTACACAAATAGAACAGTAGACCCTGTGGAAAGGCACAGGAAGACTGAATCACTACCCTGTGGGGGAAAGAAGGAAGTAATATGAATGAATTAGAACAGGTCAGGAAAAGAAATATAATCTAGAAATACATGGAATTATGAACTTATAATAAAAATGAACTTCTGGAATCTCTGAGAAATTTTTCTTTCATAGACCCAATCATGGGGGTCAGCAGGGGATACCAATACTGGGGCTTAAACTCAGGGCCACCCTCTGTCACTTGATATTTTTGCTCAAGACTGGTCCCCTACCACTTGACCTAGACCTTCAATTCTTTTTTGCTGTTCAATTGGAGATGAATCTCACAGACTTTTTCCTGCCTTTGAATGGTGATCCTCTAGTCTCGGCCTCCTGAGTAGCTAGGATTATAGGTGTGAGCCACCAATGCTCAGCTCAGAGACCAATTATTTAACACTAATTTGTTTTCAGGGCTCTCTGAAGTCCCTCTAAAAGGTTCCAATTGAATGTGGCTACACTGTTGGTGGGGATACTAAATTGTTCAACCACTCTGGAAAGCAGTATGGAGGTTCCTTAAAAGACTAAACATAGCCAGGCATTGGTGGCTCACATCTGTAATCCTACCTAATCAGGAGGCTAAGATCTGAGGATCACAATTCAAAGGCAGCACAAGCAGGAAAGTCGGTGAGACTCTTATTTTCAATTAACCCACCAGAAAACCAGAAATGGCTCTGTGGCTCAAATGATAGAGTACTCCCCTTAAGCTGAAGAGCTCAGAGACAGCACCCAAGCCCAGAGTTTAAGCCCCAAAAATAATTACTAAACATACAGCTTCCCTATGACCTAGCAATTCCACTCCTGGATATTTATCCAATGGACCACAAACCAGGCCACACTAAAGCTACCAGTACAACCATGTTCACTTTGTTTTGTGTTTGTTTGGGTTTTCTTGTCTATTGTGGGGCTTGCAGTCTGGGTCTGGGTGCTGTCCCTGAGCTCTTCAGACCAAGGTGAGTGCTCTACCACTTGAGCCACAGTGCTATTTCCAGTTTTCTGGTGGTTAATTGGAGATAAGAGTATTGTGAACTTCCTGCCCAGGCTGGCTTTGAACCTTGATCCTCAGATCTCAACCACCTGAGTAGCTAGGATTACAGGTGTGAGCCACCAGCACGCAGCTGGTTTTTGTTTTTGTTTTTGTTTTTGTAACGGTGATATGCAGAGTGGTTACAATTACATAAGTAAGGTAATAAGTACATTTCTTTTCAAACCCTCTCCGTGCAGCATTGTTTACCATAGTCAAGATATGGATTCAACCTAGGTGTCCCTTAGTAGACAAATGGATCAAGAAAATGTGGTATATACATACAATGGAACCTATGCTTCCATCGGAAAGAATGATATTGCCCCATTTGTAAGGCAATGAAAAGACTTGGAAAAATTAAGTGAAGTAAACCTAACCCAAAGAAACATAGACTGCATGATTTCCCTCATTTATAGTAATTAGAATGGGTCTACAAATCTACAAGTAAACACAGTGGATAGTAAAAGACAAAAAATTACACTTGGACATCATAAATGAAACAGGACTCTAAACATTCACACATTGAGATCAAAGGAGGATATTCTTAGGAGAGGATCACAAAGGTTCAACAGCTATGATCATATAAAATGATGCTAATCAAAATGAACTCCAAGATATGGAAACAAGTGTTTTTTGTGTTTTGTTTTCATTTTTGTTTTAATGTAATGTGTGAAGTTATTTCTTTTTACTTTCATCACACACCCCCCCTTTGGTTTATACCCTGTTGTCATTGATTTTTATTTTAGTACCCTGTGTCCTGTATATAGATTTATCTAATTTGGGAAAGGGAAAGGGAATAACAAAATGAACAAGAATCAGTTGCTTTCAGGTTAAGATTAAAGAAAACAGGTATATCTGTTTTCCTGACAGCATCTGTGGGACTTTAGGGTCAGTATTCAAGTTCAGGTTAGGGTTAGAGTTAGAGAAGGGTCAGCCTTAGGGGGAAAATGAGTTTTCTACCAACAAATAGAAGCAAAGTACATGCAACACTTAAAAGGAAGTACAAGAGTTTCCATATTTTTACTCTTTGACATCATTGGGGTTCCCATTCTCATTGCCAATAGTGCTCATTATGCTTAGGGTTATGGAATAGAATAGAATCTGTTTTGAAAAGAATCAGACAAAGGACAAAAGGTGAACCAATGCAACAGTGATACAAGATACTATGTTGGAAATGAACTTTACAACTTGGGGAGGAGAGGAATCTGGGGGGAGGGAAAGTGGGGTAACAATGTTCAACAAGAATGTACCCATTACCTTACTTATATAACTGTAACCCCTCTGTACATCACCTTTACAATAAAAATTAAATAATGCTTATCTAAATGAACTCCAGGAAATGGAAACAAGAGGTTTTTTTATTTTATTTTTTGTGTTTTTTCTGTTTTTCCCCTGTTGTCATTGTTTTTGATTTCTGTACCTTTTATCTTTTTTTATAATCAATGGATTTTTAAAAACTTTATTGCAAAGGTGATTGGCAGAAGGATTACAGTTACATAAGTCATGTAATGAGTATATTTCTTTTGTAACAGTGTCATACCCTCCCTTATTTTTACATTCTGTCTTTTATGTAAGTTTATCTTATTGGGGGGGGAGGGTAATGGGAAGCACAGAAATAGTGGGAGAAAGAATGAACTAATTCAGCAGTGGTACTCACTAGACACTATTTAAAATGAACTGCAACCTCTCTATACATCACCTTAACCATAAAAAATAAAAAAACATTTAAAGGTTCCAATCATGTCAGCTATTCCGTGCACAAGAAACATGACCTAATCTCTAGCTATTCAGTACATTCTCCAGGGCACAGTTAGGACTCACTCACAACTTTTTATGCTCCTTGTCCCAAGTTTTCTCCCAAGTTTTACTTATATAGAAGGTATGGAATAAATGTTGAAAATGGTAAATCCTGTTCCCAATGTTATTTTCAAGTATAACAGATTCTGGTACCAGTTGAGCTTCCTCACTCTTAATTTTTTGAGTGTTGATACGAGTGAAAGTAAAAAGTAAAAAAATTCCACAGCATGTAAGTTTTATACCTAGGATTATTTAAAAGTGTAGGGCTGGGTGTAGTGACACATATCTGTAATCTTATAACTCAGGCAACTGAGGCACGTAGATCATGAGTTGGAAGCCAACTTGAGTACATAGTAAGTTCAAAGCCAACCTGGATTTTATATCATTTGAAGCCAGCAAGGACTGTCACAGAAAGAAAATAACAGGAAAGGAAAGGAAGAGGAAAAGAGAGGAGAGGAAAGGAGAGGAGGGAAGAAAAAGACGGGAGAGAGAGAAAAAAGAGAGAGACACGATGGATACCAGTAGCTCATGTCTGTACTACTAGCTACTCCGGAGACTGATATCTGAGGGTCACAGTTCAAAGGAAGGAAAGTACACAAGACTCTTACAGTGTATCTCCAATTAACCGTTCAAGCCAAAAGTAGAGATATGGCTCAAGTGGTAAAGTATCAGCTTTGAGTGAACAACCTAAGAGACAGAACCCAAGGCTTGAGTTCAAGCTCTAGTACTGGTGTGCACACCTGTGCATACACACACCCACACAAAGAAAAAAAGAAAAAAACACAGTACATAATATAAAACATTGCATTAAATTTTACCTACAGGGTATATATGTAAGATGTGTATGAAAAATTAATTTGATGTTTAGATTTGGGTCCCTTCCCCTAGCTATCTTATTTTAGGGGTGTGTGTGTGTGTGTGTGTGTGTGTGTGTGTGTGTGTGTGTGTGTGTGTGTGTGTGTGTGTGTGTGTGTGTGTGTGTGTGTTGACAGAGAGAGAGAGAGAAATATTTGTTAAAGTTTGAGACTTCTATTTCAAGCATTTGGAATAAGTTATATTCAACTGGTACCAAGAACATCTACACACATCTTAGAGAAAATAAAACATTAAGGCAATTTCTACTGGATATATATGACCTTAGGAGTGAGAATCTAATAAAGTCCTCATATCTTATAATAACAGTACATAAGGCCAGGGCAACTGTATTTTTGTTTATTTGCTTTTCTAGGTGGTTCTAAGGCTTGAACTCAAGACCAAGGCTCTGTTCTGTGACTTTTTCACTCAATGCTATCACTCTACCACTCAGTCCATACCTCTACTTCCTGGTTTTTGCTGGTTAATTGGAAATAAAAAGCCTCAAGGACTTTTCTGCCCAAGCTGGCTTGTAACAGTGATCCTCAGATCTCAGCCTCCTTAATTGTCTTGAATTACATACAGTCTTGAGCCACTGGTTCCCAGCTCAGTGCAATCCTGTGGTGAGGACCTTTGGACTTCCAAAGGAGCTTTCTAAAGAAACCAGTGTTTGGCCCCCTCTGGTGGTGAGTTTATGCCTCTGTCAGCCTTTTAACTGCCCAGGGATCATCTTTTTTTCCTCTTTTATGAGTTATAGCTTTCAAACTGTCACTTACATGTCTCATCATCCTTTAGAACAGTTCATGTATCAGTTTTCTTTTGCATACTAAGGACATTACAGGGCTTCGGGGTGAGCCTAAATTTGTTCTTATATTTTTCATTGGACAGAAGGACAGGGACCTCAGTACTTACTTTTGACAAGAAGTTCAATATTCCTAGAGACGTTGTATTCCCTGCCCCTGAGGGAAAATGTCAGGACACATGTGAAATAGCCCATATCTTCCATAGATGCATTCGATATGACCAAGCGTTTTCCAACTCCCACAAATTTACTGTTGTTTTCATCCAAAAGGACAGAATCCTTAAGTGAAAATGTATTTGTACATTATTAATATATACTGCTATTTATATGTTATTATAGCATTTTATTATACACACACATATATATACTGTGCTAATATGAATATATCAATATAATATTTATACATTATTAGTATGTAATTAATGCAATGTGTATCTCAATAGCTTTGAATCACATCACTATCAATCAATGTTGAGTTTATAACCTAAATATTATCCTGATGTTTACTTTTTAACAGTATTTTTAGGGGAAGGGTGTTTTAAGCTGGGAAGGTGGCTCAGTGGTAGAGTGTTTGCCTGACATGCATGAGGCCCTGGGTTCGGTTCCTCAGAACCACATAGGCAGAAAAAGCTGGAAGTGGTGCTGTGGCTCATGTGGTAGAGCGCTAGCCTTGAGCTGAAGAGCTGAAGGACAGTGCCCAGGCCTAGAGTTCAGGCCCCACGACCGACACAAGAAAGAAAAAAAAAGGAAAAGGGTGATTTAGAGGGTTGTTTTTTTTTTTGCTTTATTTCTTAAGAAAAGTATTGCTATGAACCCAACCAAGCTGGTGTAAAATTTTTTTGTATTGATGTTTGAACTCAGAACCTTGCATGTGCTAAGCAAGCATTCTACCTACCACTTGAGCCACAACTTTAGCCTTTTATTCCCTTGGTTATTTTTCAAATAGGGTCTCATTTTTTGCCCAAGTTAGCCTGGACCACGATCCTTTTCTTTATGGTTCCTCTGCAGCTAAGATGACAGGTACATGACACCACACTCAGCTTTTATTGGTAAGATACGGATCTAACAGACTTTTTGCCTAGATTTACCTTCTCACTCTCCATTTCCCTAGCAACCTGCATTACAGGTGTAAGCCACCACATTTATCTGGCCTCAAATATTTGATCCTTCTGCATTAGCCTCCCAAATGCTATAAATTGCAGGTGTGCCCAACCACGCTCAGCTTAGAAAAGGAATTTGTTAACATATAACAAATATCGCGGCTGAGTTTGTTAATCCACTATATGTAAAGCATATTTTTTTTGCAAAAATACAAAAGGAACTAACTCATCACTGAAAAAACAGACTTAAAAATACAAATGCATGTATGGTCTGCTTCCTTCTGGCCTACAAAATATCTAGGAAGCTCACTATTATATGTTAACAACAATATTCAAAAAAGATAGGATCGCAGTAATTTCTTTAAAAATTGTGCCAATATTTGGAGTCATTATAATAGAAAAAATTGTAAAAAAGTTTTGTTTTATATATATATATATATGTTTTGTTTTATATATATATATATATATATATATATATATATATATATATATATATATATCAGTACTGGCATTGTCTTGAACATGAGGCCTAGATGATATCACTGAGCTTTACTTTCTCAAGACTAGCACTCTACCATTTGAGCCACAGCTCTACTTCCAGATTTTTGGTGGTTAATTGGAGGTAAGAATCTATGAACTCTCTGCCCAGGCTGGTTTTGAACTTCAATCATCAGATCTCAGCCTCCTGAATAGCTAGGAATACAGGTGTGAGCCACAGCTGGCCTAATTTTAAGCACTATTTTCTAATTGCCTTTTTATAGCAGTAACAAGCTCAAGGGGGGAAATAAATTGGCCAAAGCTGAAAGAAGTCACAAGCTTTCTAATCCAAATATGGTTTCTGCTAATCTAGGCTTTTTCCTCTGCAGGTAAAACCTTCTGGATATTTTCTGAATGATCTTTCTAAACTGAAAGATGCTGCCTACGGCTGAGCCATCTTATTCACAGGAGCTGTCTACTCTACTTTCAGAAAATCATTATGACATTTACAATATCAAATCTATATCATATATATTATACCTGTATACATAAATACCTACCTATTATATTGCATAAGCATATATTCTATCATATCATTTCTATATACATAGATCTTGTCGTTACAACACCAACCAACTGGTCTACCTATCACTAACTAGCAGTTGATTTGAGTAACTATCTTTTTAGTATCAATCCTGCTTTCTGGAAATGGCCCCAATAAGCAATAGGCTAGATAAGAATACTTAGAGGCCAAATATTTTAAGGGCCACAGTCTGTGTGGTCTCTATCATAACCATACCATGTGAATGCAGAAACAAAGATAGATGTGTGCCAATAAAATTTTATGTATGGACACTTTGTTTATTGAACTCTAAATATGAAATGTAATATTCTTCCATTTTAAAAAGTGAAAAAAATCTTTAATTTATAAGTTAGGCAGACATGGAGAAGCTCAATTTGGCTCCAGGCTATAATTTGCCAACACGTGGGCTACCTAAAGGATGTCTGGCAATCTCATTAAGAACTATCAAATCACTGGATCTTTATTTAACCAGACAAAGGGAAATATGTCCTCTATATTTACTTCATTAGCCCAAATATTGCCATATACTCTTTAAAAATAAAAAAAAATTTAAGCCAGGCACTGGTGGCTCATGCTTGTGATTTTAGCTATGCAGGAGACTGAGATCTCAGGATCACATTTCAAAGCCAGCCCAGGCAGAAAAAGTCCATGAGATTGATTTCCAATTAACCAGCAAAATAAGCTGGAAGTACAGCTTTAGCTCAAGTGATAGAGTACTAGCCTTGAATAAAACATCTAAATCAGATAAGTAAGATCACAAGAGTCTGAGTTCAGGCCCCAGTACTGGCGCAAAAGAGAAAAAAATCCTCTTTAGTACATATATAATGTCATTACAGAAACAGGAATTTTTATAGGGACATAAAATAGACTAAAAAGCTATTTTCTTCAGCTATTCTTTATTCATTTTCTATTCTGCCTTCGCAAATCACTTTTGAGAAACCTCATCCAATCCACATACAGCTAATAAAATATTAATCATAGCCATTTTGTGTGTGTGTGTGTGTGTGTGTGTGTGTGTGTGTGTGTGTGTGCTGGTCCTGGGGCTTTAACTTGGGGCCTGAATACTGTCCCTAAGCTTCTCTTTGCTCAAAGCTTGTGCTTTACCACATGTGCCACAGCTCTACTTCTGGGTTTTTGAAATAGTTTTGATGAAGATAAGAGCCTCACAGAGTTTCCTGCCCAGCCTGGCTTTGAACTGCATTTCTCAGATCTCAGCCCCTGAGAAGCTAGGATTATAGGCGTGAACCACTGACACCTGGCAATCACAGACATTTTTGATTGTTGAGTACATATATTTAAATATAAGTATATATAATAGATGTAAATGAAAACAATAGATTACCTTCAAATGTAGGTCTTAATATAGCTTTCCTATGGCTAGTAAACTATGCTCTACTGAAATGGCGTGTGTTTGAGATGTACCTTGTACCACCGAACCTTCGCATCAGTTCTGTGAGGAAGAAAGTCCCTCAGGTCAGGACACACTAACATCCCAGAGGTTGACAAAGTCACAACTTGAACGTAGGAGACGAGCTTCAGGGAAGCTTTTGTATTCAAAAAAACTCTGAGCTCAGTGGACATTTCACCACATTGAGAGGCATTTCTGATTTAAAAGGAAGGGGGAAAGAAAGGACAATAAACAGCCAGCAAAGGCAAAATAAAAAGCTAAATGAAATTAAGAATAATTTTCCTCTGCTCTATTAAATTCTGTAACTTTGTTTTCTTCGTGAGGACGAGGTTTCTGTTCTTTTTCAATCCTTGGGGTACAAAGAGCTTAGCATCCTAATTGGGTAGAAACAGCAATTTGTCTTTAACAGCTGATCAGTGTTTCACCAGCCTACCAATGCCATCAAAAGCCACTAAGGAATCTCCAAGTCCTCTCAAAGGATCTTGAATCATTCCAATTCTCAAGCTTCTTGAACCCAGCTCTGTGTGTTCCAGCTGCATGGTCTACAGAAGCATATGCAGATGGAGAGCTTATTTCCTAAAAGCCATTTCCCATAAAAGGAAAATTTCCTGTACCTCTCTTGGGCGTCATTGACTAACCCAAGTCCAGTTTCAGAAAGCTGTGGGAACTTCATCTAAACAATACAATTGTTTGCAATACTGCACGGAGGGGATTAACTTCTGAGTGTGTTTGGTTGTTGTTTTTATTTTTGAAGTTTTTTTATGTGTTGGCCCTCCCATGATTTCAATGCCATAATTCTAGCAATTCTGTAGTACTGAGAAAGCAGCAGAAGCCAAACCTTGCTGGAAACATGGAGGAAATGGATGGAAGACAGTAATTAAAATAAATGGTATTTTTTGGTATTACTTGGGTTTGAACTTAAGGCTAGGCTCAGGCTAGGCCCAGAAGGATCTTAAATTTTTGCTCAGGCAGGCCTGAATTGCAGTTCTACGAAAGCTTTCTGCGTAGCTGGGAATACAGGTGTGGATCTCCACACCCAGCTTTAATTTGTTGACATCAACTTTTAGTCCTGACCAGCCTCAAATTATAATCCTCCTGGTCTCCACCTCCCAACTAGCTAGGATTATAAGCATGAGTCACTGCAACTAGAAAAAGCTAATTTTTAAGCTAAGAAAGCAAAGGATATACATGTACCATGCATGAGGTTCTGGGCTCAGCCCTCAAAAAATAAAATAAATAAAACACACAGAAAAAAAGCAATTATCTCAGATAAGTTTCTAATTGCCTAAGACACATAATCTATCCATTAATATGATAAAGATAAACTTTACATGTGGGATAAAAATTACACAGCAAAATGTGCCACAATATATATCCAAAGAAGCAATGAAACATGAAAAATATACGTGAAAGAAATTGTTAACTGCTTACTGAAAAGTAAAAACCATCATTTAAATATATAAGACCCATGGCTACATTAGATTTCCATATCTGATTTAAAAAAAGATAAAAATAGATGAGCAAACATTTCATGCTCATATAAAGGAAGTTAATTCTCAGCTTAAAAAAATGTAGGATCTCAAGTGGTAGAGCGCTATCCTTGAGCTGAAGAGCTGAGGGACAGTGCCCAGGCCCAGAGTTCAGGCCCCATGATGGGACCTCCCCACAAAAAAGAATGTAAGATCTCACTTCAAGTAGAAGAAATAGGAGGCCAAGGCTGTGTACACTTGAAAAGTCATCACCAAGGTAGCTAGACAAATGCTGGGCTATGCTTTACATATATAGTTCCTTTATGCTCACCTCTCTACAAGGTAGGAATTATTATAACATGTTTGTGAGAAAAATTAGATACAACAATTAATTGCTTACATGTGCCTTGTTGGGACCAGCAGAGCTCTGGGAAAGTCCATACATTAAGGCAGCACTTCTGGGAACCAAGCCTATTAGACATACTGAGAGCTGCAAAGCTGTTCACACACAGATCTGGTAATTCCCCTTGGGCTGAGCTTGGGAGGCCATTTGTTCCAGGAACATCACCTCAACTGTTCTGAATAGCAGAAAGTCTGTGTGGGTTCTAAGTAGCACAAAAATCATAGGGCAAGGCAGGCTTGTGTTCTGTGGCTGTACATGCCAGAGTACTACTGCAACCTCTGGTCATTTTCATTCGACTTTGAAGTCCAGCATTGAGCAATTGAGAGTCTGAAAAGTCAGCCAGGTAAACTTCCCACACATAAATAAATGTCTGTCAGTATATTAGGATTTCCACAAGTGGTTATTTCTAGGGGGGTTTGGGGGATTTTATGTGAAACTTTCACATGAAGTTAAAACCTTACATCACACTGTATCCATAACAAAAAAACTGAAAACTTTTCAAAGCCCCATATTAAAGGACTAAAACTATAAAATTCCTAGAAGGGAATTTCTAGGGAATCATGAGTCGTTGAGGCAGATATTCTTGATGCCAAAAGCACAGGCAATATAAACAAAACAGATCAATTAAAATTAGTCAAAACTGAAATCTTTTGTATATCAAAAGACACTATCAACAGAATGAATGAGGAATCACAGAATGGAAGAAAATATTTGCAAGTCACATATTCGATAAAGGGTTGATATTCAGAACTCTGACAAGTCAACAAAAATACAATTTTTAAATGGACAAAGGAGCCAGATACAGGTGACTCACACCTGTAATCCTAGCTACTCAGGAGTCTGAGATCTGTGGATTGTGGTTTGAAGCCAACCTGAGCAGGAAAGATTCTTATATTCAATTAAGCACCAAAATACAAGAAATGGAGTTATGACTCAAGTGGTAGAGTGGTAACCTTGAGAAATAAAAAAATAAAATAAAACTCAGGGACAGCATCCAGGATTCCAGCTCAGAAGTTCAAGCCCGAGGGCTGACACAGAATAAAAAGGAAGTGGTGGGGAGGGTTGCAAAGGACTTGAATATATGGGTCTCCAAAGAAGAAAGACAAATGGCCTAATAGTACATTAAAAAATGCTCAGCATCACTAATCATTAGGAATATTCCATTCAAAACCACAATGAGATACCATTTCATATCCCTCAGAAACTGCTGTAAAAAGTAGAAAATGAAAATAGGCATTAGGAATGTAAAATGATGCAGCAATGTGGAAAACAGTATGGCAGTTCCTCAAAAAAGAAAGAGAAAGAAAGAAAGAAGGAAAGAAGGAAAGAAAGAAAGAAAGAAAGAAAGAAAGAAAGAAAGAAAGAAAGAAAGAAAGAAAGAAAGAAGAAAGAAAGAAAGGAAGGAAGGAAGCAAGAAAGGAGGAAAGAAAGAAAGAAAGGAAGGAAGGAAGGAAGGAAGGAAGGAAGGAAGGAAGGAAGGAAGGAAGGAAGGAAAGAAGGAAGAAAGGAAGGAAGAAGGAAAGAAAATCAAACATACAAGTGCTAAAGGATCCAGCATCTTCTTTTCCAGAAATATGTCAAAAAAACTAAATAAATGAATAAACTGGATGCAGGAATTTAAGGTCATATTTGTACACTCATATTCATATGGGCCTATTCACAAGATTTAAAAGACAGAATCAGGGGCTGGGAATGTGGCTTGGTGGTAGAGTGCTTGCCTAGCATGCATGAAGCCCTGGGTTCGATACCTCAGTACCACATACACAGAAAAAGCCAGAAGTGGCACTGTGCTAGCTTTGAGCACAGAGAGGCTCAAGGACAGTGCCCAGGCCATGAGTTCAAGCTCCAGGACCAGCAAAAAAAAAAAAAAAAAGACAGAACCAACCCTTGTATTTGTGGATGAAATTCTGAGTCTTAATTCTCAGCTTTGTAAAGAAAGGAAATTCTGATCCACACTGTGATATGGATGAATCTCTAAGACATCATGTCATGCTGTCAATAAAATAGTCACAGGAAAACAAGCCTGTGAGTCTATTGATACAAGATATATAGAATACTTATGTTCATGGTGTCAGAAAGTAGTAGTCAAATTCATAGACACAAAGGAGAACTGTTGTTCAGTGGGTCCAGAACTTCAGTATGGAAGGATGAAAGCCTTCTGGAGATGATCACACTGCAATGCCAATAAACTTAATGGTCCTGAGCCATACACTTAAAAATAGTTAAGGGAGCCATCAATAGCACCTGCTCGTAATCTTACCTTCTCAGGAGGCTGAAATCTCAGGATCTCAATTCAAAGCCAGCCCAAGCAAATAAATCCTAGACACTCCAATTTACAAGCAAAAAGACAAAAACGGAAGTGTGGCTCAAGTGGTAGAGCAGCAGCCTTGAGCAAAAATGCTGAGCAAGCATGAGGCCCGAAGTTCAAACCCCAGTACCAGAGCGCGCGCGTGTGCACACATACACACGCACACACACACACACACACACACACACACACACACACACACACAGTTAAGGTAAAATTTTGTCATATGTGTTTTGCTATATATTTTTTCCAAAAGCAACAAGACAAAAAGTGGGGAAAACTAGTCAGGAATCATGGCCTCTAAGGGTCAGCTCTACCATGTACGCCCTACCTGGGGAAATTCTGTAACCAACTTTGGGTCTCTTATCCATAAAATAGGCAGTGTGATTTAATTATTCCTAAGACCCCACGCAACTCTAAAATTCTACTCAGGATTCCACATCTGTTTCTTATTTCACTACCATGTGGATTGATCATGAAGAAAATAAACCAAGTTCCTGCCCAATGGCTTACCAAGTGTTAAATATGGACAGGGAGAGAGAGAAATACAGAGAGGGGAGGGCATCAGATGGGAAAATATGATAAAGAAAAATAACATCAGAGTAGTGAGAACGCTGTGTCTACTAATATGGCTAGGAAAGTCCTCCCCAAAGAAGTGACATGGAGGCAAAGACCAAATGAATTCAAAGAGCAGAAGGAACTATAAAACATCCAGTGACAGGTATTCCAGGGGCAGCAAGAACACAATATGGCTTTTCACCTGGGTACTTGGAAATCCAGACTGTCAGTGAAACACACACAGAAATCCATTGTGCCAGGAACAGGGCTAGCCCAGCCCTGTCCCAGAGAGGCTTACCTGACTGTGCAGATGTAGGTGTCAGAGTCCTCTCTCAAGGCAGGCAGAAGCCAGAGAGCACCATCCCCAACCCACATCCTTGGTTCTTTTCTTGGGACCAGCTGGGCAGAGTTGTTTTTACGCCAGGTCAGGAGGATGTGGGAGCTGGCATTTGCCTCTAACTGAGACTGTACCAGGGGACACTTCAGAACCACAGGTTCCCCTTCCAGCCTGTATTCTGCTTTATAATGTTTACCATGAAATTGGCAGAGTGTTGAAGCCACTGAATGGGGAAACCACAGAGAGATCCAGGCTTTAGGTCCCAGCCCTTTAAATCACAAAACTTCCCCCATCCCAGACCGAAGCTGGCACTGGCAGAGGGTCACATAACTTATCCGAAGATGCTACATGTCCATTACCATGACTTCAGGAATAGCAAGCTAAGAATTACTTACCAATCCCAAGTTTTAGTGAAAAGAATCAGTTTCACATGGTGACAATCTCTCTTTTTTCATTTGGTTTTATTTTTCATTGGCTGACATTCAAAACAGCCCTCAGACAAATTATATGGTTCAATTCAAAGGTACTATTTTTTGTCATTTGTGGGGCTTGAACTCAGGGCTTGGGCACTGTCCCTGAGCTCTTTGCTCAAGGCTAGCACTCTATTTCTTTGAGCCACTGTGCCACTTCCTGTTTTCTGTGGTTAACTGGAGGTAAGTGTCTCACACACTGTTCTGCCCAGGCTGGCTTTGAACTGGGATCCTCAGATCTCAGCCTCCTGAGTCAAAGGTACTATTTTTTTAAAGAGTGAGTTAGACATATCATGGATTTGTTCCTTGGTAGGACTGACCCACCCAGGGCTTGAGCAAATGAAATCATCAAAGAGCAGCTTTTGGTACTCACTGAAGCATGAATATTTTGTACCTTGGTTTTTGATAAAATAATGAAACACTATGAGGAAACTTCCCCCAGAGAAGCTCCAGGCTAGCTCTTTTCCAGCTGAAGGGGGTTTGCTTCTTACCTGCTTGTTCCTCTGGCTGAGTGGTCAAGGCAGAAACACACACTATCAATATATACAAGATGAACATTGTTTCCAACAGCTTCTGGAAAATACTGGAAGTAGAGATCTGGGGTCCAGGGCCCTGTCGCCTAGAGGAAAAAACAAAACAGTAACTAGAAGTCATGAACTCCCAAACAGAGAAGACCTTGAAGATGAGCCCAGAGTCCAAATCTTGAAGCTGTCCCTAATCATGGAAACATTCTCATCTCCATTTTTTTTTTGTTAGTTGTGGGGCTTGAACTCTGGGTCTGAGGACTGTCCCTGCACTCTTAAGCTCAAAAAGATAGCTCTACCACTTGAGTCACAGCTTGACTTCTGGCCTTTTGTTGTTTGATTGGAAATAAGATTCTCATGGACTTTTCTGCCCAGGCTGGCTTTGAACTGTGCTCCTCAGATCTCAGCCTCCCAAGTAACTAGGATTACAGGCGTGAGCCACCGGTGCCTGGCCTGCCTCCATTTGACTTCTGTCTTTTTTTTCTGTATGGTTCTATTTCTTGATCATGTTCCAAGTCAAACTCCTGAAGTATCTGCAGATCTACTTAGATTAGGCGTTCCATATCCTAAGTTTCCAACTGGAATATTCTAGAACTGTACCTCAGGTCCCTCTGTCCCTCAATTAAGGCCACTGTCCAAGCCCACCACACCCAGATCTTTGCTCACATGGCAATCTCTTAGTGACATCTTCTCCTTTCCACCTTTCCATCCTAATACTACATATTTTCTTAAGTGATTCTGTCTTTTACTGTGAAAACCCCACTTCATTTTATTACAGTTCCATCTCCAATTGCCATTTCTTGAAGGAATGAATCATTAAAAACCCAAAGGTCCTCATGTCTCACTTGTCAGAGAGCTTTCTCTTCAGTCATCCCTCTATCAAATGCTACAGCTGTACTCAATCAAACACAAATGGAAAATATTCAAATATATGAGTACATCATTACCAATGTAGCTGGTTCTAACTCTTTGTTACCTGTTAGCTTTCCAATGATGTGTGATCTTGTCTCATAGGAAGTTACCGTGCTTCCTCAGCCTTGGCTCCTTTTGCTCAATTAAAGACAGAAGTCATGAAAGGACAGGCAAATCTACTGAGCCTTATGCTCAAGCGTAAGAAGATAGGGTCAGCACACTGAGGAAGTTCCCCACACACTCCTCAGGGAAGCAAAGAAGAAAGCTTATCTATGTTAGCTATAAATGAAACAAATGACTTTCAGCAGGCAAACCTGCAGATCCACAGCCTTAGTTTCCATCTACTCAGAAATGTCCCTCAGCCTCCCTCGTACCTCAGCTGAGACTGCTGCTTCAGCGCCAGCTTCCCAAGATCTGTGCTCACACACCACTGGCTCTGTTGATAACATTTTTCCCCAGCTCCCTGTGTTCAATGTCACCACCTCTTCCTCCCAGCGGTCCATACATTCTTCACTGGTTCTCTTAGTCACAATGCCATTCATCTTCACTGAACACGGTAACTCAGAGGAAGGTCTCTATCATCTATAACTCTTTTCTGTTTATCAAGAACACTGACTGGGAGGCATTGAAATCTTGCTCCCTATTCTAGTGACTTATAGGCCAGATTCCTTTCCTGAGGGTGTAGGCTAGAAACCTTGCATGACAACTAGTTTAGCAAGTCTGGAAATCCCAAAGTACAGTCCTCTGAGGCTTGATGAATGGTGCTAACAATCAATGAGTCATCCACATATTGTAAGCAAGTCCAATTCCTTAATGGTGGTGCTCTCAACTCTTTATCCAAAATTGGTTCCTATGGGTCAGGATCACATCATTAGAAGGTGAACTCTGAATGGAGAAGAATGAACCTGAGACATGCTTAAAAAACAATGGGCCAAGGGACCTGGCCAGTACTTCCCATTTGGGTTTCTTTAGTGGACACAGGGACTGCATTGTCTAATGAATCCATGTCCAAGAAATCCCTTTAACAATCAATTTCAGGCTTGGGTTGTATTTTAATGGGCCATCAGGAAAGTGTAGGAGTTTAACGTCAGGACTATCAAGGAGCACTATTAGACCTGTTGGATACTAGTTCTACAAAAAAACTGTATTTCATGTAGAGAATTAGAGGCACTTTGTTTAACTATACAGGAAAGTTCATATATGAGAGGTAAAGAGGTCAACAGATTGAGTCAGGACAGAGAAGACAAACTCAGTGTCCAACAAAATTCTGTTTTACTACCTGCCACACCAAAGGTTAACCAAGGCTCTGCTGACGTGATAGTGATTTTTTTCTTTTGGCACAGTGACTGTGCCTTTTAGGGTAAGCTTGAGTTCCATGTGGAATGCTATCCAGTTGTTGCTCCAGGCTCTGCCCTTCTTTCCAGGAATCAACACACATGTTCTGACCCACATGACCTGCCTCCCATTGGAAACTGGCTATAGATACTCTGGAGCCTTGTTACCCTAACGTGTGGTAGTCCAATTACAGTATCCAAAACCTGTGTCATTATAGTTTCCTATTCTTCTTGGCCTAATCTGCTCTATCTCTGTTGTTAGAGACTTTCAAGGCTTTGTCTACCAAGATTAGCAATGGGGTCTAAAGATCTGCCTCCAGCTTTTGGAACTTCCTTCAGATATCTGGGACAGCCTATGTTACTAAAATGTGTAGTCACAAATGCTCTTTCTTCCACTGATCCTGGACCAGTGTGGGTGATTTTTCAGAAGGTCCCTGAAAAGTGGTTCAAGAATACCATAGAATTTTCTTCTTTTTTTCTAGGACATCTCCCTATACTTATGCTAATTAACAGATTTAACTAGGCATCTATTCATTCCTTCAAAAAAGACATTCCATTCCAGCTATGTGTACTATAGAGAGTTCTCAAAATCCCGAATAAGAGGCACACATCTTCTCTAGGTTACCGAACATTATGTCCCAGGGTGTTGGCTGCTCACCCATCAGCTTCCTCAGCAACCTTCTTAAGAACTCTTTTCTTTCATTAGAGGCTCAGCAATGGGTTATGACTGAAATAACATCCCTCCAAGTTAGCACAAAAGTAGTCAAATTCAACCTAAAGAACTCATCCCTGAGTGTTTCGGCATTCTTTAAGAAGCTACCAAATTTTTCCTTACATTGGATCACATCATTTATCAAAAGGGAAACACTTGTATCCTGGTAAGTATTCTATCTGCACTTGGCACTTCTGCAAAGTGCAAGCTGATGCCCTTGAGGGCCAATGTCAGCTTATTTACCAACCCAGAACTCATTAGAAATGAAATGGATGGGATAGGTAATCTGGAGGTCAAAGAAGAAGAAAAACTTCAAGTAAAACCTAGAATGGAAAACCTTCAGGAAAACACAGCTCATTAACTAAATCTTTGTATTTAGAAGTACAGCCTAATACATTTTTCTACCATAATGCTAGGGAAGCACATGAAACAGCTCACAGAGCTGATTGTCCTTCTGCCTTTTGAAAGTAACCAGGATGTGACATCCATAAATGTAGTTGTCTAACGCATGTTGAGTTAGGAGACAGTTGCATCCATTCTCATTCAACCAGGTTGTTCTTGGTGACTCCCATTTGGACACCAGGTGATAAGAATCACCTGGAAGCTTTCAAAAATTACCAAATGCTCATGCCAATTACATCTAGAGGAAGAGCCCCAAATCAGTATAATTTGTTTTTCCCCGAGTGACTAACATGTAGCTGGTTGTAGACACTGTGCATTGTTTCTACAGATCAGTTGCCTAAAAGTCATGTGAATACTTCTCTAAAGCCCAGCAGAAAAGGCGAGTTTTAGAAAGCGGCAATTTCGTTTCTTTTACAGATTCAGCCTTCTGCATGAGAAGTGCAGGACTCTGAAAGGGAGGAATGAGACAGAGGCAAAGCACCAGTGGGAAGCAGCAGTCAGTCAGGATGTCTGGGGCAGGGTCTGAGGGCCTCAAGGGCTAGAAGGTTGCAGTTCACAGTTCTAGTAGACATTCCTGACATCAATCCATCAAGGACTGGACACAGGGAATTTCTCACCACTTCTCTTTCCTACAGAATAGACTAAGCTAGAGCATGGGGTTACACCTTAGAGAGCTGTTTTCCAAGACTACTACTTTGGGGGGATTTCGTTTTGTTTTGTTTATTTTTTTTCTTGGCATCAATTCATTGTACAAGGGTTTAATTTTGAAATGTCCATTTATGCACACAATCTACCTTGATCAGACCTTGATCACGCCTTCCATCACTCTCCTTCTTCCCACTTCCACCCTTCCCAAATGAGTCTCAGAAAGCTTTATTTTTTTTTCCATTTTCACACATATACATAAAGTATTTTGGCCATAGATTCCCTTCTTCATCCTCTTCCTTTTCCCTTCCACTCCCACACCTGCACAGGACATGTTTTACCTTCTGAATCTCCAACGTTTTTGCTACTAAAGTCAGAAAACCTGGCTGGGAAATCAAGCCTTTCTTATTCTATTACTTGTCATTATTCCCTAACAAAGCAATATAACAACTATTTGCCCCCTATTTCCAATGATTCAGATAGTATAAATTATCTAGAAAGAGTTTCAAGTTTATAGGAGGATGTGCTTAGGTTATAAACAAATACCACACCTTTTTTTATTTTTTATTGAGGAATTGGATATTGAACCCAAAGCTTAAAGCATACTAAGGAAGTGCTCTACTTCTCCAGCCACACCTTTAGTCCTTTTGCTGTTTCTGTTGTTTGCTCAGGCTGAGCTTAAACTTGAGATCTTCCTTTCTCCACCTCCAGAGTAGCTAGTATTACAGGTATGTACCACCATGCTGTTTACTGTGCTATTTTGTATAAGAACCTCCAGAATCCTTGAATTTTGATATTCTGGGGATACATAAGCCAATGCCCCACCATTACCCTTCTCACATTGGTGATTCTATCAGCTAGCCATTGCCACAACAATTCAGCATAAGAAATCATCCCTAAATTATTTGGCATAAGGCAATCATTTCCTCTCACTCTCAAGTCCATGGCTACTCCAAATCCTAGCTACTCCAAAGGCTAAGATCTGAGGACCTCTGTCTGAAGCCGGCTCAGGCAGGAAATCCATTGAGACTCTTATCTCCAATTAAACACAAAAAGCCAGAATGGAAATGTAGTTCAAATGGCAGAACACCAACCTTGAGAAAAACAGTGAAAAAGACAGCAAACAGCACCCAGTCCTGAGTTAAGTCCTAGTACCTGAAGGGAAAAAAATAAATCTATGGAGGAGGTTGGCTAACCTAGATCAGGCTGAGTTAAGCCTGGCTCCAAGTTATAGGTAGTCTACTCCATGTGTCCCTCATTCCTCATGAACAAGTAAACATCCTGGGAGAAGATCTTCTCAGGGAATAGCAAAAACACAAGCAATGGAGACAAAGTCACTCAACTGCCATGCTCAGAACCAGCTCCTTCTTGTCTTCCCACATTCCATCAGCCTTAAGAAATCACAGGTCAAATGTGCCATCAGAATTATGCTGGGAGGGGTAAAGCAATGGGAGCATATGTGTCATCTCCTGTGCTTGCTCCTTGCCTGGCTCTCCACAGATGTGACAACCTTCAGGACAGAGGCTGACTCTTGTTCACAGCCCATATAGCCTCACAGTGCCAGAAAGTACCAGAGAATATTTATCCAGAATGAAACCAAAACTGAGTTACCACTCCACCTCTCCATCTCTCCATATAAATCCACATGGCTCTTCAGAGAAGGGCTGACATTGAGAATTCTCTAGACAAATGATTAGAGAACCAGAGTCCAAAGGATCATCTCAGCTTGTAGAGATGAGGACCCAGGACCTGATATTTCTCCCTTAGCTGTGGATCTGAGCAGGAGCGATCTCCCCAACGCTGTTCCTCTCATGTTTCCAAAGTACGAATACTTCCCTTCAACTCTCACCTCATCCTTGAGTTTGGCAGCCTAAAAGCTGCAGAAGCATCAGTTACTTTGTCCTCTTTGGACACACACCTATGCATCATGCCCCCAGCTGTACGGGTTATAGTTAGACTCACTCATCCTCTGGTATGGAAGTAAAACAAGTAGGAATGAAAAATGATGCTCCTTATTTGAATAGGAAAGCAAAGGCAAAGATTCTTCTGTAGGGACAATTGTATTAGTGACCATTACTGTGACTCTCATTTGATCTCATGTGGTATCATGCCAACCTTACAGACAATGTATTAAAAGAGATTAAAAGGTTTGGCTTAGACCTTCTAGCTACTAAGTAAAAACTGATTTAGGACTGGTGATTCAAAAGTTTTTGCTCTTAAAAAAAATAACTTTCTGTAGCAGATACTGTTTGTTTCTTCCCTCTCTACTCTACTCTCCAATAATGGAAACTCTGACTCTCAAGTGGGTTCATGGCCCATCCAAACAAAAGCCATATTTCTCCTTCTTTCTTACAATAGGAATGGCCATGTGACAAAATTTGGTTAATGAACATAAGAAGAAACATGTGATATTCTTGGGAAATTCTTATAAAAAAAAAGACTTAAAGTCTAGCAACCCCATTCCTGGGCATACATCCAAAGGAAATGAAATCAGCGTGTGGAAGAGATATCTGCACACTCCCGTTTATTGCAATATAATTCACAATAACTAAAATCTGGAATCAACCTAAATATCCCACAGGGGATGAATAAAGAATACTACACACACACACACACACACACACACACACACACACACACACACAATGGAATACCATTAAGCCATTTGTTAAAAAGGATGAAACTTTATCATCTATGACTACATGGGTTGAACTGAAAACATCATGTTAAGCAAAATAAGTAGCACGCATAAATACAATTTGAACTTACATATTGAATCTTGAAAATGTTGACTACATGTTATTGATATCATACTGATTATCACAGATGAATGGGTGGAGGTAGAGAGAAAAAGCTGGTGATAGGCTGGTCAATGGGTACTACAAATAGAGAGGAGGAATGAGGACTACTGTTCCAATTGCACAATGGAATGACTACTGTTCACAACCAATCGTTGTATAAGCCAAAAGAACCAGAAGAAAGAATTTTAAGTATTTTCACCACAATGAATGATAAACATGCCAAGTGGCTATGTTATTTATCCTGAATTGTTCACTATGTAATGTATTCATGTTACCATTGAACCCCTGCAAATATATACCATTAGTATGTGTCATTACTTATCCATTACCAGCATGGATAAGATTGTTGGATTATCACCACCATTTTGGACCACCAGGTACAGAGGGTTAATGGACAGTGATGGGACAATGAGGAGGGATGACCCTCCTTGATGGTTTTGTGAATCCATTCACCACCTTAGACTACTTTCTCTTACATATTCATGTTTTAGCATCATACAGGCAAGCCTAGCCCCAGTACACTGTGTGTCTGGAGTTTATAAAAAGAGCTTAGGAGAAGAAGCCTGCCAAGCATCATCAGATGCTCTGTGTTCACAGCTCATTCAGCTGATTCTCTGAAAATCTCTGACTCAAGAATTGTTCAGCCCCTACCCCAAGGCTCACATTGTTTCTGTATTAGTCTTAGCCTCAGATTTCATGGAGGTCTGAAAACATGTTTACACTTGCTTTGAAAGATAGGTGGACTGGAAGCAATTTTGTGAGGCTGAACTCTGTACCCCAAGCCTAACCCCTCAACACAGGGACCTGCAATGCCATCTTGACCCCTACACAGTACTAAAACTAAGATATTTAAGCATTTATGTATAACGAAGAGAGTTAGAATCTGGAGATGATGTGGGGGTGATCTGAAAGTACATCATTGTCCTCCTAGAAAAAACTTCCTGTGGATCTGTTTTCTGGCTCATGTTTTCAGTCTTCAGAAATCTTACTTGGACCTTCAATGTATAAACCAGTAGAGCAATTAAACATTTTTATTCAGTGTGGAATAAAACTGACCAGGATTTAGACTCAAGGCCATTAAGATTTTCTGGCTAAATAATCAACTAAGAGTATTTATTGTGTATTTTATGACAGGAAGAGCCTTGAGAAATAAAAGGAAATGCATGTGTCATTAGTATAAAAGTTTGAGGTTAGAAGACAAAGTCAAATCGCTTCAAGTTTATCTTTTACAATAAAGTCAATTTATCAAATGCATTGGAAAGACTCCTCTGGAGATAATGAGAACAATGCAGATGTGGTCCCTACCCTCATAGAGTTTTCAGTGTGTTGAGAAAAAGTGGCATTGAATTAAGCAAGTCTAATTACTGTTGGGAAAGGAGAATTAAGTTGTGCAAAGGGAATTCAGAAAAACTAGGTGTTAGCTAATCTGGGGGCTCATACATACGAGTTTGCCTTGAGTCTCAAAGGAGATGTGAATTTGAACTTTTGAACAAAGTTGGAACTGCTAAGACTTTGGAGACTCATGAAAGGGGATTAGTTGTATTTAGCATTACAAGATGGCCCATGAATAGTGATGGGAAGGAGGGAATGAGAGACAAAGAGGGATCCTAAACAAAAGGAAAGAAATGTATATATCACCTGATTTGTGAAAGAATAGTTTTATTGTTAAAGGTCATAGAGTTCATAAGCAATGTAGATTAAGATAATTGATGATTATCATTGTGAATATTAAAAGGTATTTGTGACTTAAAAATTTTAAAAACAACAAAAATAATAATTTTTTTTAAAAGATGGCCCATGAGTCTTTGAGAGCCAGAGGTGGAAAGGTGCAAATGTGATTGGGTGTCAAGTGTGGATTTGTGATGGTGAATCTTACTTGCCAACTGATTGAATTGAGAAATCCCTGCAAAATTAATAAAGAACAGTTCTGAGTTTTCAGAGATACCTAGATCACAAGGGCTCTCATCTAATGAATGTCAATTTCTTGATGAGTTTATAGTCCGATTACATTATTGGGAGGTGATTAAAGTAGTAGGCATAATTGGAGAAGGTAGGTCACTGCCATTTTTACTTTTATGTGTCCTTGGAGGCTAGATCTTGCCCTCCCCACTTTCTTATAATCCCTTTCTCTGTTTCCTGGCCACCATGATGCCAGCATCTCTGCTCTACCACATCCTCTCCATCATGATGGATTGACATGTCTGAAACTGAGAGGCCAAACAAACCGCAAGTTATTTCTATCAGTTATTTGGTCATTGCTACACAAAGGCTAACAGAGAGTCACTGTCATATTATATGGTCTATATGTGATCTGTCATTTAACAAAATGTCATTATACAGTATATGGAGATATGTGTATATACATTATATAGTTACATATATGTGTATATATACATTTATAGTACACACACACACATATATTATATGTATATATATAATTGTATAAGTTAAAAAGGAAAATGCCACAAACTCAAGCTCCAAAAGTACCTCTGTTGATTATTTCATATTTCCCTATAGGAATACAACTTTTTTTTATATCCACTATTTCAAAAAAAATCTCTTTCATTGAAGATTATTTTATGGATGTCTTTTCCTTGCTTTCCCAGTACTTACTGTGAACCACTCATCTCCGGAGATCTGCCACAACTGTGTTGCCCTTATCAGTGATGATGTTAATTTGCATATCTGTAAGGTATAACATTTGAAAGGTTTATAAGAGTATAAAGTAGAAAGACTCTTTCCTTTTAAAATGGATATCCTAATTCTCCTCAGGTGCTACCCTTAGCAGGTTTTTGTCCTTTACCATTATTCTTTTATTTATGTTATTTTATCGGGCTGTGTGTGTGTGTGTGTGTGTGTGTGTGTGTGTGTGTGTGTGTGTGTGTGTGTGTGTGTGTGTGTGTGTACCAGTACTGGAGCTTGAACTCAGGACCTTGATCTCTCACTTGACTTTTTCCCTCAAGGCTTTAGGGCTATCACAGGAGTCACACCTCCACTTCTGGCTTTTTAGTGGCAAATTGGAGAAAAGAGTTTCACTGGCTTTCCTGCCCAGGATGGCTTTGAATCTTGATCCTCAGATCTCAGCCTCCTGAATAACTAGGATTACAGACATGAACCACCTGCATTTGACTCACCCTTTTATTTTTTTCCACTATATTTTTATTTTCTTTAAGTAGCTGTACAAACAGTAGTTTATGATGAAGACAGTGCCTCTTGATCAATGTCACCCCTTTTAACATTCTCACTCACTCCTCCTACCTTACCTTTTCCCTCACTTTTCTTAACTTTTAGGTTATGTACTGAATTTTTTGCCATTTAATAAAGCAATGAATCTTGATCTGTATCATTCATCCCTTCAATACCTTCCTTTTATTTTATATTCCTTTATTTACTTACACTTTCCGCATACTCATCATTCAGAGATATATACCCCCATCTTTTTGGCTTTTGTTGTTTTTTTGTAGGGGGGATTAGAATCTCCAGGCCAGCCTGGACTACCATCCTCCTATGTGCACTTGTACTGTAGTTGGAATGGCAAGCATACACCACCACACCCAGCTAACTTGTTAAGATAGATGCTCACTAATATTTTACCAGAGCTGACTTTGAATTGCAATCCTGCCAGGCTGTGCCTTTTGCAGTAAATATTCTTTAATCTCATCACTTTATTTTGTGATTGAACATATAGTGTCACTATGTTTTCAGTAATAAAATAAAACAGACTGAATGACTGGCCAAGAAAGAGTTATTTTGCTGAAGAGCATCAGAGATTCTACTGCCACCTCTTCTTCAGACAGGTAATGGAGATGAGTTGGAAGTGGTACAGATTGCACAGCTTGTCAGGAAGTTGGACCCCATTGCACAGCTGGTCAAGAGAGAGGAAAGAGATGTTTCGACAAGGGCCCTTTTGCAGAAGAATGAAATTTGGAAGCCGCCTTCTGGCCATGCTCCAACCTACCCCCACCAGGGAAGCTGTCTTGGTTTCTTTCCCTGGACTTCAGTATAACAGATGTTTGACTTGACTTCTCCAGGATGTGGCTTCACACCACAAGCACATAGTAGTAACATTTTGCAGTCATCAGAAACCTCAGAAAAGGGGCTGGAATCCAAATTGCTGTAGCGTGGGAAATAGTGAATCTTTGACAGTCCCAGAAATGAGCGAGGGAGATTTGTTTGCAGAGGTTTGCAGCAAAACATTATTCTCCTGCCCTACTTTCTTTAAGAATGTTTTCAAATCACAGGCAGTATAACATTTCTCCTGAAATCTGACTTGACCTTATTACCAGAAAAAATGTCTATGAAGCACATTCCAAGTATTTAAAGTTCAAACTCTTTTTTCCCAAAGAAATAACCACGTTTCACCTCCCTCAGTGTAAGAAAGCAAGAGAATAAGATGAAAAGCATGGCGGGACATAAGAAAATAAGAGAGCAAACATTGGTGGCTCATGCCTATAATCCTAGCTACTCAAGAGAGTGAGATATGAGGATCCTAGTTCAAAATCCAGGGCACAAAAGTCTATGAGACTCTTATCTCCAATTAACCAGCGAAAAAATCAGAAGTGGAGCTGTAGCTCAAGTGGCAGAATACTACCCTTGAGTGAAAAAAACTAAGAGACAGCACCCAGGTCCTGAGTGCAAATCCCAGCACTGAGAAGGAAGGAAGGAAGGAAGGAAGGAAGGAAGGAAGGAAGGAAGGAAGGAAGGAAGGAAGGAAGGAAGGAAGGGAGGGAGGGAGGGAGGGAGGGAGGAAAGGAGGAAGGAAAGGAGGGAGGGAGGGAGGGAGGGAGGAGGAAGGAAGGAGGGAGGGAGGGAGGGAGGGAGGGAGGAAGGAAGGAAGGAAGGGAGGAAGGAAGGAAGGAAGGAAGGAAGGAAGGAAGGAAGGAAGGAAGGAAGGAAGGAAGGAAGGAAGGAAGGAAGGGAGGGAGGGGGAGGAGGAAGAGGAGGAGGAATCTGGGGCAGGGGTAAGGTGAGGCTCTAAGTCCACCTGACAGAAGAAAGAAGAGAAGAAAGGAAGCAAGAAGGAAAATGAGGGAAATGTGTGAGGAGCTAATGGAGGGGGGGAGGATACATTAAGGTAGAAAGAGCTAAAGACACAACAGCAAGTAGACAGATATGACAGCACTACAAGCATCTTTCTACACCACATACTGAGGCCTAGGTAACTAACTGGCCATCTCCCTTCTAATGCCAGGGCTCAAAAAAGACAACACATAAAGCCTAAGGTGCAAAAAAGACTAAAAAGCTGAAAGAATATTGTGACCAGCCAGGCCAGTGGCTCACATTTGTAATCTCAGCAATTCAGGAGGCAGACGTTGGAAGGATTGCCATTGAAGGCTAGGCCAGGTCAAAAACAGAAGGAAAAAAAAAAGCAAAACTTCATCTCTAATCAATAAAATCTTGGTATGGAAGTGGGTGCCTGTCATCTTACTTATATGAGAAGATGAGAAGCATAAATAGTACTGCTGTCCAAGAAGGCTAGGGGAAAATGTGACTTTATATAAAATATAACTAAGGGAAAAGGGGGCTAGAGGTTTCACTCCAGTGGTAGAATATTTTGGGCCTCGCAAGTACAGGACCCTAAATTCAAACCCTACCACTGCCAAAAAAAATAGAGAAAGAAATAGAATGGGATAGTCAACACCAGTATATATTTCACCTTGATTCATTTACTAACATTTTGCAAATTTGTGTTTGGGGTTTGTGCGTGTGTGCGTGCCTATCCTGGGTTTTAAACTCAGAGCCTGGACAGTGTTCATTCAGGACTAGCACTCTACCCCTTGAGCCAGAGCTCCACTTCCAACTTTATTTTCTTTCTGGTAGTTCATTGGAGATAAGAGTTTCATGGACTTTCCTGTCCAGGCTAGCTTTGAACCACCATCCTCAGCTAGGGTTACAGATGTGAGCCACTTGCACCCAACTGGTTTTTTACTTGGTTTTATTTTGTTCTGGATTTGTTGTTATTGTTGTTGTTGTTGTTTTTCAGTATTGGGGATTTAACTCAAGTCTTCATACTTGCCAGGCAAGACTTCTTCCTCTTCAACCATATTCCCAGTCCTTTTACCTCCAGTTTATTTCTCAGATAGGGACTCCTACTTTTTCCCAGACAGACCTCAATCTATCTTCCTTCCCTTGATTCCCAGAAACTGGGACCACAAATATGTACCAACTTAACCTACTTCTGCATTTACTTTTTTCTTGTTTCCTCTAAGGTATATAACTGATAGACAGACAGCTATATATGTATATGCATGCATATATGTATATGTTGAATTATACACATACACACACACACACACACACACACACACACATATATATATATATATATATATACATATATATATTCCCTTAAATGCTTGAAAGTTGTAGATCACTGGCTTTATTCCTAAATACTTCAGAATAAATGCATGAATACATTTTTTGAAGCAAATTGAGAACAATTAAGTTAGGGAATGGCCCCAGAAAAAAATCATCAAGCATTTAAAAGAAGTAAAAAAATGTTTCTATGGTTTATTTGAATTTATTGAGACTAAAGTCACTGCAATGATTAAGCCTTTTTTTTATTACTATCCCTGCTCCTTCCCAGAAGGTTTTTAGGCAAATGTCCCAGCTCTGAATCAGGCCAAGTAGTCATTTAAAGAACAAAACTAAAGAGCAGATGTTGAATGTTAATGAAGTCGATTACCTCTCAGGCTTTACACCTATCACTTAAGTCATATCCAATATAGAAAAATCAATTCCCAAAATCCACCCACACATGTTTCATGCATGTCATATAGCACTTTCTGAAACCCATGAGAAAAAAAAACATATTTCTATAAAAATTAATTCTCAGGCAATCACAATCATTTTAAGATGGTGCAGCATAAGAAAGACTCTCTAGTTTCTAATAAAGAGAAATCTATAACAAAGTTGCTGAAGCTTTTGTTGAAAAATGTACTGGCTTAAAACAGAGTTTTACCCAGCCTTAATTTGTGAGTACTAATTTTGTATCAGACATGCATGAATTTTGAATACAATCAATTCTTTAAAAAAAAAACAACAACAGAACTCCAGCCAGGTACTAGTGGCTCACACTGGTAATCCTAGGTATTCAGGAAACTGAGATCTGAAGATCATGGTTCAAAGCCAGCCCAAGCAGGAAAGTCCATGAGACTCTTATCTCCAATTAAACAGCAGAAAACCAGAAGTGATTTCTGTGGCTCTAAGTGGTAGAGTGCTAGCCTTGAGCAAAAAAGCTCAGGAATAGTACCCAGGCCCTAAGTTCAAGCCCCCCCAAAAAACAAAAAACAAAAAGACAAAAAAAAAACAGAATTCCTGTATTATTTTTGTTTATACAAAATTATGTGAATACAACCTCCAAGCTTCATGGTGAACTGTCTCTGGCTGTAGTGCCCAGTCAGAATGACAACTGCCAACTTTTTCATTTTTATTTATTTATTTTTTTTTGCCAGTCTCGGGGCTTGAACTCAAGGTCTGCACACTGTCCCTGAGCCTCTGTGCTCAAGGTGAGCACTCTACCACTTGAGCCACAGCACCACTTCTGGTTTTTTTTGAGTGGTTTATTGGAGATAAGAGTCTCATGGGAACTTTTCTGCCCAGTCTGGCTTAGAACCAGAATCCTCAGATCTCAGTCTCCGGAGTAGCTAGGATTACAGGCATGAGCCACTAGCTCCTGGCTGACAACTGGCCATATTATTTGACCAAAATCCCCCACTTCATGGTGAGGCCTGAGTAAACCAAATCATGTCCTAAAAGCAATGGCTTAAGAAGACCCTTCCTGGGGGAGGGGGGAGGCTGGGAAGGGAGGTGAAGGGTAAACAAAGGAGGAGGCTGCAATGCTTGGTAAGAAATGTATGCATTATCCTGCCCATGTAATTGTAGCCCCTCTGTACAGTATGTTCTCAAATAAAATAAAATAATATTAAAAAAAAAGAAGACCCTTCCTGGCCACTGAGCCTCAGGCCACACAGGTGGTACCTTAGCAAAGAAGACCTAGAGCTATTGTTATGGCTTCACACTCATTTTGTCTTTCTGCCAACAAATAATTCTTCTCACTAAAGGTGCCCTCTCCCTGTGGAACCTTATGAACTTAACCAACTTCTATCCCAAGAAGCACCAGGAAAAGACACCTCCATACATCAACCCAACTCATCAGACCCCACAGTCAAAGCCTCTACTCATACCTTCTAGAGTTCCTAGCAACCCTGGCTCATTCAGAGCCTGTCTTCACATTGCACATTCTAGCTATGTGATCTTAAGCAACCACAGAATCACTTACATAATCCAAGGGCACAGTTTCTTCATCTCTAAAATACAAAGTTTGTCCTCTCAGGCATAAACACCTATGATTCTAATCCAGGTAGGAGCACAGGTGTGCTCTTGGTTAGAGCTTCCATTTCTAAAGCATCAAGTCAAGGGACCTAATTAAGGACTGAACCAGGTCAACTCATTTGCTGTAGGTCTCCAAGGCAGAAAAGGTCAAATGCCAATACTCAGGGCTTGGGAATTTGGGGCAATGGGGCTCCAGCTCTGTTGGACTATGGCTAGATGATGTTCATTAATTAGTACCTGAATACTCCCTTAAAGCACTGGGTACTGGTGGATGCACACCCTTCGAACCAAATGTTGTTTTCAACCTTGTACCATCTGAATGTAGGAAACAACTCAAATCTTTCAATCCTCAAGAAAACTCGCCCATCTAAATATCACACAGACAGCAGAAGCAAGAACAGAAAGACCCAAATCACTGAAGAGAGACAACAGGATCCCAACACAAAGGGGGGTATATTTTACTCACAGAAGCAACTTGGAAGCCTTTTGCCAGCTGTTCTTTCCCCTTATTTGTATGAGTATGGTTAGTTTTTAGAAGAGTAGATTACATTTTCTGCCCATCGTCCCAACTCTTGTCTCATTCCACATGGTCTTCTAAAATGCTTTCATCCTAGTCTGCCACCAAGAAGTGGAATCCAACTCACCTCCCTTGAATGTGGGGCGGGCCTGGAATTCACATGACCAATAGAATGCAACTGAAGTGATACTGTGAACTCTAAAGCTAGCCCAGAAAACCACGCACAGGTGCCACTGGTTTCCTTAGAAGTTTGACTCCAGGAAAAACCAGTCACCATGGAAACAGTCTGACTATGCTGAGACCACCTTGCCAAGGGGGCCTGGTTGAGCTGGACCAGTCTCCAGGACTCCCCCCAAAGGCAACAGCCATGAGAGTGAAGCCACCTTAGAATCTCCAGATGATTCCATTCACTGGTTGAGAACTAGAGCCACTGTCTGCACGACACTAGTCCTCATAGTACAGATGAATTGTCTAGCTCTTCATGGATGGGATGTGTAAATTAACAATTGTTTTAAACAACTACATTTCAGGGTAATTTTTCATGCAGCAAGAGGTGAATAGAATGTTGAATCAAAAATAGATTTGAGGAACTAGGAATGTAGCTCAGTAGTGGACCATGTACATGAAGGAAGGAAGGAAGGGAGGAAGGAAGGAAGGAAGGAAGGAAGGAAGGAAGGAAGGAAGGAAGGAAGGAAGGAAGGAAGGAAGGAAGGAAGGAAGGAAGGAAGAAAGGAAGGAAGGAAGGAAGGAAGGAAGGAAGGGAGGGAGAGATGGAGGGAGGGAGGGAAGGAGGGAGGGAGGGAGGGAAGGAGGGAAGGAAGGAAGGAAGGAAGGAGGGAAGAAGGGAGGGAGGGAAGGGAAAGGAAGGGAAGGGAAGGGAAGGGAAAGAGGGAAGGAGGGAGGGAAGAGAGGGAGGGAGGAAAAAAGAAATTAGATGTAGCAAATTAGAAAAATAGAGGGCTGATAGAAGAAAGCACACACCAAGACCAATGGTAGCTGATGCTCAGAAACAAAGGAGACAGGATAATGATTTAGACATATGCAAGAACCAAAGACTACAACCATCTGACACCTTGAAAAGCAGACACAAGTATTTGCCTGTGTTTCTGTGGCCTGCCTCCAAAAGGGTCTCTAAAAGCTATCATGCCAAATACCTAAAGGAATTAATAGCTGGCATCCTTGAATCACAAAGAACACTTCAAATTTTGTTCAAAATCCTCTTTCTCTAGTATGGGACCTGCATAGTAGTAATATTGTCATTGCCTCTCAGTGTATTTCTCTTCTTGCAACATTCTTCCAGAATGTTGTGCTACAAAGGCCTCAGAAAAGGGGAAGCACAGAGTCCTGCTCACAAAGGAGGGAAGGAAGTGGGTAGGACATGGAAGAAATTCTTTCCTAGTAGGAAAGAGAAGTAGAAAAAAAGTGGGGGAGGGCCTTAGAGGTCAGCGTGAACGGACAGAAGCTACAAGAGGAAGCAGGTAGGTGGGCCCAGTTTTTCTAGGTTTAAAACCTGAATGCCAAGAGACAAAAGGTTTTAAGGTAAAGGGTGGTACTTAAAGCAGAGGAAATTTTGCTCCATGAAAATAGTCACACATCCCTACTTCATTCAAGGGGAAAGGATTATACAACAGGATGAATCAGTAGAAGTCATACTAGGATTCTGCCTGTCACACTCATTTAAGGAAACATTCTGATGAATCTTAGCTGTAGCAATGTACCATCCACCCAAAGCTTTATATTACCTTGTTCCTTGCTCTCAAATAAGACCTCATCATAAATTTTCTAAAGCCCTGTTCAAAGTATGGTCTGTGGATCAGCAACATGAACAATGATGGTGCAAAATGCAGGTTCCCAGACCCTGCTGTTGACCTAAGAAATAAGAACCATGTGCATATTGACAAGCCTCTCAGAGAAAACAAGAAGCACTGAATCTCAAAAGAACCTATCTCCCAATAACTCCCCCATAGACCAAATCTCCTCTCATCTCCAAAGGAAGTGATTCTCAAAATGTGGTCCCTGCACCGGCATCTACAGCATAACCTGAGAACCTTCTAGAGATGTGAGTCCCTGTACCCTGCCCATTTCTACTGAATCAGAAAATATCAGTGTGGGCCAAGCAGTCAATTCTCTTGGGAGAGTTGGAGGTTAGTTGCTAGGGTTTGAACTTAACCCCTCATGCTTACTAGGCAGGTACTCTACCATACCACAGAGCTACATCTGTAGCCCTTTTGTGTGCTGGTTGTTCTGAGATGTGGTCTTCCTTCCTGCCCATGCTCAGGCCAGAACTGATCCTCCTATTTTTTTTTATGTCTCACCTTAGCTAAGATATCAGGCACATGCCACTATACACAATTTCTTTCCATTGAGGCAGAATCTCACAGACTTTTCTGCCTAGCCTCGCCTTCTCCTGGCCCCAGCTTCCCACATAACTAGGATGACAGGCACATGCCACTGCACACAGCTATGTGTTGAGGTCATCCTTTTTGCTTAGACTGATCTCAAGCCATGATCTTCCTGATCTCAAGACATCCAAGTATGCCACTACACCAGACTCATTCTGCACTGTAATCAACCTGCCAGGAGATTCTGCTGCAGACTTAAATTTAAGACCTATGACCACCCTTACTGTCTTGAAGTGTTCCCACAAGTACAGTGGGTGACAGTAACATTAGAAGGTACCATAAACCTGCATCACTTGGACTACTTCAGCTGTTAGCTGACCCTGAAGACTGACTCTATCCTGGGGTATAGAAGGAGTGATTGGGTTCTGTGTGTATTTGGGATCACTTGGCTTTAGTTGTCAAATGTTGGGAGTGGGGATGCTGAGAGGAAGTTGTGCTGGCAGGGCCAGGAAGGGGGCTCCAGGACAACTGCAACACATAGGACAGAGATTATCCTCATCACTCATCACTCAGCCTTCAACTATCCTTCCTTCTTGCCTCCAAATCACCAGGCTTTGAATGACAATTATGAAAGGTGTTTCTTTCTGTGCTTTGCATGCTGGGGCCTGCTCTGAGCTGGGGGGAAGCAAGTCCACCAGAGACTTCGTGGGAAGGCAGAGCTGGGGGAAATGAGCCAGGAGAAGGGTGAGTTTGATGGGAGGTGAAAAGGAACATGGAGAGAAAGAGATTCCAGCATCATCCTGCCACAGACAGGGAGTCCTGGGAGGGAAAGGGAAGGGCAGTCCACTCCCCTGCCTCAGTTTACTGAAACTGAGGAGGAAGTGAAACTGGAAGAGGAAGAGTTTTGACCAAGATCACACCATGTGGGGAGGCTGACCTGGAGACTAGGAGTAGAGAGAGTCTGGAGCTTCAAACACAGTACAAGCTTCTAAAATGAAGAGAGGGGACTTCAACGCATAAGAGCAAATGTGGACGAGGTCCCTCTTTGCACCACCCAAGACCCTAAGAACCTTCCGTTATTAGGGTTCATTGGCTGTGATGAGCAGATGGGGGAAGTGAGCACCAAGAGTTGCTCACAGATTGTGCAACCTCACCCAACCTGAAAGAAGTAACACTGAACTTTGAACCTGGGCTACTTACGCTCAAGGACACATACATGGACAATGCTGTACACAATGCTTCTCTCCTAGACAACCATGAGCAACCGGGCTGAGGGGGCTCAGCTGTTAGGACAGGGTGAGGTCCTTGCAAAATACAAACATTTCACATTGGTAACATCCCCAGAGCCTTCCAAGGAAGAAAACCTCTATCTTGGAGGTGGACGAATGAGGTGGACACCCATCCATCTCCTCAAGTTGGATTGCACATTTTCATCTGTCACTGAAGCCCTCTGATCTAGCCCCTTTGGGGGACAGAGAAGCTCAGAAAGTCCAGTGATACTTAAGGTCAGATCATAACAAGGTCATTGATGAGTTAGGTCTCCCAGATGAGACACATCTGGGGTCCTGAGAAATGAAGAAAGTCACCTGGGTGGTGGACAAAGATCTTCTGATTCCTCTCTCTCTCTCTCTCTCTCTCTCTCTCTCTCTCTCTCTCTCTCTCTCTCTCTCTCTCTCTCTCTCTCTCTCTCTCTCTCTCTCTCACTCACTCTTTCTCTGTCTCTCTCTCCCTCTCTCCCTCCCTCCCCCCTCTCTCTCCCTCTCTCTCCCCTCTCCCTCTCTTACCTGCAGCTCTGCATTCTTGTACCTTGTTCTGTCAGATATTCTGATTCCTCTCTCTCTCTCTCCCCCTCTCTTTCTCTCTCTCTCTCTCTCCTCTCCTCCTCTCTTTTCCTCTCTTTCCTCTCTTCTCCCTCTCTTACCTGCAGCTCTGCATTCTTGAACCTTGTTGCTTCTTGCCTAGGGAAAGCTGCCAGGCCAGACTTTCACCTTCAGTGGAGGCTGGTCCCTGCTGGGATTTATATACCCTCTTATGTGCCGGGATTTCCTAACCAGGCTATGTCACTCACTCCAACAGAGTGGCATGGACACACCTTTTTCTCCGCATAGGGGAGCACCCCAGCCTTTGGTGGTGTTTATGTACGTGATCACCAGATGGGGAAGTGGCCAAGGAAACTCTGAGTAAGTTTCCCTATTTTTTTTTGTGACTCGCTGGAAATTACACATTTCCAGCTGAGAGGTGGTTTGACAGTGATGTTGATTGGTTGGATGCTGGTTAGCAACCTAACCAAGACTCCATTAAAGAGAACACAGGGTCTTTAATGACTGTGACAGATGGTCCCCAGGCCTACCTCCTAGTCTGAGGTCTGAGAGCTCAGAAAGGAAAAGCTTTATGGGTTTGTTTTTAGGAGCTTTTCCTTCCTCTTAGATGATATTTCATTGTTAGGTGATGGAAGGGGTCAATTTCCTAGTGATTTCTCCCAGCTTGTGGAATTTGTTTATGTAGCTGCTGTTCTGACAGTAGAAACCTGGCACTAAATCATACATGTGCATAAAACCAATGTCTAACAACCACCTCTCACAGGCCCAAAGGTGCTGTTGTTGCTTATCTCCCACACAAGGAACCTTCCTGAAATCAGAGAGACAACAGGGCCGCAGCAGGATGATTCTGCCCTGCAGCTGCCCTGCAAGTGTGCTCTCAGGGACCCCCACCACCCCTGGAAGCTCACACCAAGCACAGGGCCAACTTCAGTCCTGTCCTTCAAGACCAATCAATCCCACTCAGGAACTTAAATCTTTACTCATCACCCAATACAAGACTTCAAATCAAACATGATGGCTCAGAGCCCTCTTGCTATCAACAGGAAGCCAAGTGGGATGGCCTAAACTCAAGGGCTGAGACCTTCCGGTGTTCAGAGTCCCCAGAGTCCCCTGTTTATACGTAGGGCAGTGTCACATAGTTTAAGCAGATGTGACTTGAAGAGCCTCAATTGGTGGGTAAAAAAGAACATTTTTCAAAGTGTAATTTAAAATCCATGTTATTAACTTTGATGACACTTTCTGGTTTATGCAGATCTTTCTATTCTTTTTCTCTTTTGCTAGTCCTAGAGCTTGAACTCAAGGTCTGGGCACTGTCCCTGAGCTTCTATTGCTCAAGGTTAGCACTCTACCACTTGAGCCACAGCACCACTTCCGGATTTTCTGTATGTTGTACTGAGGAACTGAACCCAGGACTTCATGTATGCTAGTCAAGCACTCTACCACTAAACAACATTCCCAGCCCCAGATCTTTCTATTCTTACAGGTCAATCAGTAGATCCAGAAAACTTTCTAGAGAAAGCTTAGGAAATCCACACCCGGAACAAAAATCTCAAAGGGCCATCAGCTCTACCCTTTCGCTACTATATTTTAGTAGTCAAAATTCAGATTGAATAAATATTAGATGGAAATTTAGAGAAAATCAATCCATCCTCCAACTGTTTTTTTGTTTTGTTTTGTTTTGTTTGTTTGGGGGTTTTATTTGTTTGCTTGCTTGTTATTTGTTTAGGCTTTATGTGCATGTGTATCTGTCTGTCTGTGTCTGTGTATGTTTTGTGCCTGTACTGAGGCTTGAACTCAGAGTCAGGGTGCTCTCCCTTAGCTTTTTCTGGTCAAGGCTAGAGTGTTACCACTTGAACCACACCCTCACTTCTAGCTTTTTCTTGGTTCATTGGAGATAAGAGTCTCACAGACTTTGCTGCCTGGATTGTTCATATTTTAGCCTCCTGAGTAGCTAGGATTATAGTTGTGAACCACCAACATCTGACCCATGCTCTAGTTTTAAAAGAAAACTGAGTTTCAGCATTGAGGGGCCACAAGTGAGTGAGCAGAGCCCATTTAAAGGTATACTTAGCTCCATGATGGGTGGTGAACTTACAGAATTTAGGACTTCTCCAAAGTGGAGCTTGTTGGGCAAGGTTCATTATACTCATGTCTATTCTCTTCCCAAAGACCTATAAGGGGATGGAGGTATTATCTGGTTTTGTTCCATAATTTTGGCATGGTAAGTTGGAAGAGAGTGCTGTAAATTTGAGGTCAATCCAGTGGTGAGAATTTATACTACTAGGAATTTCCCTAGACACCATCATCCTCACAGAATAAGTGAACATGCAATAACTGAGTCTCCTTTTAAATGAACCAAACCCGTCACTCTCAATTGGCCTGCCTGCCTTGAAGAGTCTATTTACTAAATAACACAGTCATCATACAACTGTTGAGAGCCATGATGGAAAGGCAGTATCACATAACCTGCCTTTGACCATGCTGAAGTATACTGTTGTTCTTGTGAACTTTATAAAGAGAAATACATAACCTTTTTGCCCTTGGAAAAAGTTGATAATATAGCTATAGGGATTGCAAAATAGTCCTTTCAAGGATTAACACTCACCGGGCCAGGCACTGGTGGCTCACGCCTACAATTCTATCTACTCAGACAGCTGAGATCTAAGGATTATGGTTCAAAGCCAGGCCAGGAAGGAACATCCATGATACTCTTATCTCCAATTAACAACTAGAAAACTGGAAGTGGTGCTGTGGCTCAAGTGGTAGAGTGCTAACTTTGAGCTGAAGAGCTCAGGCCCAGTGTTCAAGACCCACAGCTTGGTGCTGGAGGCTTGTGCCTATAATCATATCTCAGGAGGCTAAGATCTTGAGACCATAGTTCACAAAAACAGCCCAGGTAGAAAATCCATGAAATTTTCATCTCTAATAAACTATTCAAAAAAAAAAAAAGGAAAAAAATGGAAATGTAGGTGTGGCTCAAGTGGTAGCTTCAAGCAACAGAAACTAGGGGACAATATCCAGGTCCTGAGTTAAAGCCCCAGTATAGACACAAAAAAGAAAGGAAGAAGAGGAAGAGGAGGAGCAGGAAGGGGAGGAGGAGGAGGAGGAGGAAGAGAAGGAGGAGGAAGAGTTAACATTCAAAACAGTCTCCCAAGATTAAATCCCAAGGCTGCTATAGCACCCACGGGACAATGACTGCTTTCCTTGTATCCCTTCATCCTCTACTCATGATACCACCATCAGCAACACGTGCAGCTCAGCTTCTCCACCAGCTGATAGGAAGTGCACGTACTACAGCATCTTGAAATCCTCTGAGGTTTGAGGTAAACGTCACCCAGGATACCCTTGCAAGAACTGACACAATGATTCTTCATTTTTAGACCAAAGGGAGCCTTCCCAAAGTCTTGCTTGGAGATTAGTAGCATCCTCTGAAAATTCTGTGACCCCCCCCCTCACCTTCTGTTTTCTTGCAATGTATAGGCCACAGGGAGGAGGAGGAAGATGAGAAAGAAGAGTATGTCAGCCACTACATCATGTTAGGGAACAGCTTCACATCCAAATACTCTGACATTATCCTCACAATTCACTTATGCTTATCAGATCAGAATTCCATCATTTTCATACAAAACTAGCCATAGACCCCCTAGGATAAATTGTACAATAAGTTCTCATAGAATTGAGAATTCTAGGGAGTACACTGGTCAATTGTGCAATATCACACACACACACACACACACACACACACACACACACACACACACACACACACACACACACACACCAAAATAAAACAAAATTTAAAAAACCCTCTAGATCTTATCCAGAGACATGAGAAAAGCCATTCCCTATAGACAGTAACTTAGAAATTAACAAACTGAAAGTAACAACAGTGAGTGCAGTGGGCTCCAGACTCTTCACCTGTTGAAAGAGAAGGAGGAAGCAACGGCTCTGGTCTGGCTTCCTGTTATTGTGTGTATGTCTCTCAGTCATGGGCATTGGCAGTCTAAGCAGAGTCTCAGAGGACTGAAATCAGGTTGCGGGCAATGCTGGGTTCCTCCAAGGGGAGAGTCCTGGAGGTTTTCTTATTCCTGCCTGTGGCATCCCCTTCTTCCTCCTCAGACCTTCTTGCCTTTCTTTTACAAGGACCCTAGGGATTATGTTTAGGGTCCTCTCAGACAATCCAGGATAATCTCCTCTACTAGAAATCACTAGCTTAGTCTCATCTGCCAAGTCCCTTAGGCCATACTGGGTAGTGAGTTCCCAGCTTGTAGGGATTAGGATGTAAACATCTTTTGGTTCCATTCTTCTCCTTGCCATAAGTGCAAAGATTTCTTCTTTTCATTTGTTTCCTTCTCTCTACCTTGTGTTTCCAGGACAGATATTAGAAAAGGTTGTAACACTAATGAATGCCACCTTCTCTCCCTCCACAAGATTCCGAGCACTGATGACAGGGCATCTAGAAACCTGTCCTATTTCAATGCTTAGTATCCCTCCCAGACACCAAGGCAAAAACCCAGCAATCCATACCCTTGTGTATTCTTCTACATGCTTAACCAAACCTTCCTTGTTTCTATAGCACCCTGGAGTCTTCGGGTGGACTCCATCTTCTGTGACCTGAGTTCCACTGTCTCCTTTGCACATGTCAGAAGCTAGTGAATTATTTGTGAATAGACCTCACAAAGCCATAATAAATGATGTATCTATTTGACAAAGTTTGGCCAGGAGAAGTTGTTACACAGGAAAAAATTAGAAGGATTATATAGTTGTTCTCAAATAATCCTTGGCTCCAAGGACCAGTCACCAGGAGGCTTTGGTCAGAGATCAAACAGGAAGTGGCAGTTGTCTTTCAGAAGTGTGTGTGTGTGTGTGTGTGTGTGTGTGTGTGTGTGTGTGTGTGTGTGTGTCTGTTGTGCAAAGCTCTCGTTCTGGAAGGGTCTTTGTGATAGTTCTCATACCAGACATGCGTACATGCATGAGATCCCCTCCTTCTTCACCTCCCTGCTTTAGTGGCTAATATTTTTGTTGTTATGGTTTGGCAAAAGAGACTCTATTTTGATTTAGTAACTAACACGTGGAACGGAAACCTCTGTTTCTGGGCCTGGCCCCTCAGCTGCTGGACCTTTCTAGTAGGAAACTCCTATAAGCTGACCTCAGAGGGCATTGACAACACCATTCACTGAAGTGGACCCACACTCTTTGACCTGGAGGGGGAAGTGAAAATCTTCCTCTCTCTAGAACCAGAAAGGGGAAGATCTGCTCATGATGGAAAGTGGATATTCATCCAGCATGAATGAGCAACACAGTGACTCTGCAACTGCTCTTCCACGGGCTGGTGAGAACCAGCCCAAGTGTGTTCCCCACATCCCCTTCCCACCCCGCCACCCCATGATGAGTGCATGGTCTCCCTGCATCCGCAGCCTCTGATACTCTCCCACACTTAATCAAGTAGGTCCTTTGGGCAATTGTCAGACATCTAGAACTGTGAAACGTGGAGATACGCCACCACAATACCTGATATTTGGTCTGATTCTTCTCATGTTAAAGCAAGGTCCAATCTGGGAGCCATAACTTCTGTGAAGCCTGCCACCTACAGGACTCCTTGTTAGCAGATCTGATGCTACATTAACTCCTAGCCCGATCAGCAGGAAGAGATAATGCCAAGTCCATCAGACAGCAACCACGAGAACCAATCAGTAGCTAATACCAGAACCAACCTTCAGCTATCGACCCTATGCCATCTCCTCCCCCCTCCCACAGTCCATCTTCCATTGCCCTTCCCTCTTCTCAGCCGCCCCACCACCCACCAACCTGCCAATATGCCAATCAATCCCCATTGGCTCCTTTTGGCTTCCATTAGAAGAAATGATTATGGATTATTTGAAGTAATTTCAGACTCATAATGAAGTTGGTACAAGAAATTTTTCAAGGAGGTCTCTATCCTAGCAAACCTTTGTGGAGGATGTATCATGTGTGTTCACACACATGCAAACATGCGTACCTGCGATGTGAGCTTGGTTCCTTTTTCCTAGATTAGAACTCTTCATTCTAGCTCCCTCAGAGTCATATCCACCCTCCTGACCCAACTACTGAACAGTCCACACACACACACCTGTCAGGATCTCTACCAGGTAAGAAAAAAGACTCTATCCACTGCAATTCTGAAGCTCTCAATTAAATAAAAATTAAAGACTGGGTGCCAGTGGCTCACAACTATAATCCTAGCTACTCAGGAAGCTGAGACCTGAGGATTACAGTTTGAAGTCAGCCCAAACAGGAAAATCACAATGACTCTTCAACTAACCAGCAAAAAGCCAGAAATGAAGGTATGGCTCAAGTGGCAGAGTTCTACCCTTGAGCAAAAAGTTAAGCAATAGCATCAGACCCCCAGTTTAAGTGCCAGTATTAGCCCCCCCCCAAAAAAAACACCAAAATTTAAGATTCATAACAAACAGGAATATGGGCATTGGGCCTCCTTTTTTTTATTGTTTCTATTGTTTTTGTCTGCTTGGGTTTTATTTGTTTTGTTTGGGTTAAAGCCATGTAGACTAAGCCTTGCTCTGATAATCCTCTGGCCTTTGCCTCTTTACTGCTGGGATGACAGACATGCACCCTCACACCTGACCAGACCTTGCTTTAAAAGTTTAAATTTAGAAAGTAAATGCTTTGGACACAGCAAATCTCATATGCATAACTCATTTAGACATGAATCTCAAAGTCAGAATCCTGTCTCTTATGACTTGGACAACTTTGCCTTTCTGGCCAAGTTCTGGAAAGATGATGAAGATGTGTCACCTTTGGGCCCAGGAATACCTGGTATGTTCTCAACCAACCTGGCATTATATAAAATAACAAATACCTAGATATTCCACCTGTGTGCCCTAACATGCAAGTCCAAATGTCCCACGTGCAGACTTCCTTGAGGGCCCTGACTTGGATTCATCATCTTCAAAATATTCACCAGGGCAGGCCATCACAAGCATGTTTGGTACATGGACTCAGCAAACTTTGGCAGCTAGAACGAAATTGGCCACAAATGGAATCCAGGCTCCTCTGGCATCCTGTCACAGCCTAGTGTACCATCTTTCACAGGGCCCATTTCACCCCACACTGCCCAGGCTGCTGTGTTTGCCCAAGGAGGCATGCTGCAGAAGCCAGCCCACATATACAACTCAAACTAGAGCCAGCAGCTCACATCTGTAATCCTAGCTACTCAGGAGGCTGGAACGTGAGGATCAAGGTTCCCAGCCAGCCTGGGTAGAAAAGTCCATGAGACTCTTATCTCCAATGAAGTACCAAAAAAAAAAAAAAATGAAGAAGTTGAACTAAATAAAGCTGTAGCTCAAGTGGTAGAGTTTCAGCATTGAGCGAAAAGCTAATGACTTCAAGCCACTGACTTCAAGCCCCAATCTCAGCACAAAATCAAAACCAAAAACCTGCAGCCAGTCCACACACATCATGACAAAGAGATACCTCAGAGAGAAAAAGGAGGAGGTGGTCAGCTCCCCTTCTCTGACAAAATCCAGAAAGATCAGCCAAGTTTAGAGAAAAAAAGATAGCTGCAGGAGCTTAGGCTAGATTCCAATCTCCTTTGTGCTGAGAAAAGTAATTAAAAATCAAAAACTTTGGTGTTGCACCCATCCGTGAAGACCCAGAGCCCAGCAAAGGGCAGACCAGACAGTTCTGAAGACAGACTTCAAAATGGGCCCATAGGGTACAGCATTTCCATGTCCACGCTGCTCAGACCCCACAGTTCAACATCTCTGTATGCTAGCCTAAATCGATCACGTCTTTTATTTTCAGTATTCTGTTCTGTGAGACCTTGCAGACCCTAGAAGACTGCCCTCACTACCCCATTAGCCAGTTACTAGAGACAGAGCAAACAGATTGCTCATAGACTGTTCACTTCCCAAAGCACCAACACAAAACCTGCATCCCAACAACCTGTACTCTGAGGCTCCCATACTCGCCATCCACCTCCCCAAATTACCCCAGGACCAAGTACCAGACTACTGGGCACCGCCCCCCCCACAACCCCAGAGACTGCTGAAATGTTTCCCACTGCCAATCACAGGCCTCATACCCTGCTTTGCTTACTATGTCCAGAAGAACCTTCCTTGGGAGTAGCTTCTCTTTTCCCTTCTCCATCTGCTTCCAGCCTAACCCTGAAAGTCAACAAAGAAGTCAACAGAGAAAGTCAACAAAGATAGTCAACAGAGAAGCCACAAGAGTCATAGTTCAGAAAGAAGCAGGGATTAGCTGGGCACACATCCCAGATCCCCCTTTTGCCCTGCTCAGGCCCCTCCCCAGGTGACAGCATTCCTTGCTCTAGTCCCCAAGTTCTTTCACTGCCTAGACTACATTGTGTTATCTCTAAAGCCACTGGTATGCACAGGTAGACTTCAGTCCTCCATTTGACTACTCTGTTTTCCCATCTTCTGATGCTCTTTAGAACATCTGTGAGGCATTTGTTATGATTTGTACATGTGCATCCTGAGAGCTCACAGGTTGGAAACTTAATCCCCACCTTTCTGTGTGAATGGTATTTAGAGGTGGGGCATTTATGAAGCAATTAGGATTAAAGGAGTCGGTCAGAGTGGAGCCCCATCATGGCATTAGTGGCATTCTAAGAAGAGTAAGTGAGATTTGAGAGGGCACACATACCTGTCTCCCCACAGGATACCCTCAGCATGGTCCAGTGCAGCACAGGGCCCTCACCAGATCCCAGGACCAGCCTCTTCTCTTGGATTTTCCTGCCTCCAGAACCATGAGTCAAAAATAAATTTCTATTCTTTACCAAAATACCAAGTTTCAGATATTTTGCTGTGGTAGCATAAAACAGACTAAGAAACCAAATTCAGTCTCTACCAGGAAGCTTTTCCCAACTTCTCCATCTAAACACCAATGAGGAGTACAGGATAGGGTGGGGTGGCTGGATGAGTCATTGTTGCCAAAGTTCCCCCAGGTGGGTCAAAAATGCTGCCTCGCAGGACTGAGAAATTGAACTACTAACTTCCTCCATTTTCTGTGTCTTTGGCTTTCACAGAAGGTGGGGGGAGCAAGAGAGTGCTAAAAAAGAAAAAGGAAAAAAGAAAAGAAATTCCAAAGATGAGTCACAATTCATACAAAAGGGTTCACAGGAGCCTCAATTGTCATTCCCTCCACGGAAGCTCACAGGAGACCAGGGTGTAGATTAACATCCTTATTATTCATTCATTCACTCATTCATTTATTCGTTTGTTTTTACTAAGATTCTCTGTTCTCTTAGCACTTCCTATTAGCTCAATGCTGTACTAGGCTCTCCAGTTCACAATCCAGTGGAAGAAAAAGGCAATAGTAACGATGGCAACAAATAAACATCATTATAACCTGTGAGATGGATTCAAGCAGGTCCCCTGTTCTGGACAATTCCCCTCCAGGAGATAGAGCCATTCAAATGTCACTTCTCACTGGATTTGATCTGAGTAGTTGGTATGATCTGGTTCTCCTTTGTGTCCCTGGGTTTTCTGATCCTTGATCCAACCATAGGAATGAAGTAAAAATAAGGACACTGATAATGCTGGTATTTTTGGAATAGGTGCTATTTGTTCTGACTCCATCTATATGAAAAAGGGTTCAAAAGAAAGAAAGAAAAAAGAAAGAAAGGAAGAAAGAAAGAAAGAAAGAAAGAAAGAAAGAAAGAAAGAAAGAAAGGAAGGAAGGAAGGAAGGAAGGAAGGAAGGAAGGAAGGAAGGAAGGAAGGGAGGGAAGGAAGGAAGGGAGAGAAGGAAAGGAGGGAGGGAGGGAGGGAAGGAAGGAGAGAGAGAGAAAGAAAGAAAGAAAGAAAGAAAGAAAGAAAGAAAGAAAGAAAGAAAGAAAGAAAGAAAGAGAGAGAGAGAGAGGGAGGGAGGGAGAGAGAGAGAGAGAAAGAAAAGAAAGAAAGAAAGAAAGAGGGTGCATATCTCATTTTAAGAAAAACAGTGATCCTGTGTTGATAACAAATCATAACTATTTGTTCCAGGTATGTCTGTTAGAACACTGGCTCCACTGCCAGAATGTACTTGAAAGACTTCATATACTTAAAAAAAAAATTAACATTCTGGCCAGATGTTACTGGTTGATGCCTGTAATTCTAGCTACTCAGGAGGCTGAGATCCAGAGGATCAAATTTGAAGTCAGCCTAAATGACAAGGCAGAAAGACTCTCTCTAAAGTAACTGGCAAAAAAAAAAACAGTAGTGTTGCTTAAGTAGTAGAGATCCAGCCTAGCGAATGAGTGGTTCTGAGATCAAACACCAGTGCCATCAAAAAATTAATTATTAATATTATTGATTAGTACATAATAATTGTATATATTTGTAGGATATAATATAACGCTTAATTCATGTATATATTATACAATGGTCAGATTAGGGCAATTAAACTTGTATCTTATGGTGAATATATTTAATACCTTATTGATGAATATATATATATATATATATATATATATATATATATATATATACTACACACATACACATACAGAAACATATATATGAAATCCTATGGTACAGCAGAATACCTGAACCTATCCCTCCTCTCCAACTAGAGCATTATACAGAGTTTCTTTCATTAGGGCACAGATCCCATTCATTGGGGTTCTACTCCCCTGATGTAACCACCTCCCAAGACCTTACTTCTTAAAACTATTGCTTTAGGGATTAGGATTTCTGAGTATGGATTTGGGTGGGAAGCAGGGTGTAAATATTCAGTCCACAGCTGGCAGTCAATGGTCTTTTACCTGAAGGCATGGGTTCATGTCTTCCCTTCTAGCTTCTGACAGGGGAAGAGAGAGGCCCTACCTCAGTACTCCAAAGAAGCATCCTACTATTGCCCATCAGGAGAGACAGTGGCTACACAGTCATACTAGCCACTCTCTCATTGACAAAGGCCTTAAAAAGGGTTATGCTAGGATGGCACACCAGCATTTTTTAGACTTGCCCTCTGAGGCCTGACCCCAGAGGAATCTAGACTTTCACTCCTATCTTTGTGTCAGCTCTGACTGAGGGGCAGAGAGAAGCTTCTGGACTCTCCAAGATTCATCTGGCCCCTGCTCTTCATTCCCTGAGGAAACTTAGAACCCTGTGGCGCTCTCCAGACTCTTTCTTGGCTCTTCAGAGCCCAAATGCAAAAGAAACTGGCTAAGTCTTCTCTAACAAGCCCTGAGGAGCTGCCCAAGCTTTTTAGGTTGCTGTGGTTGTTTTACTATCTTGTCCTCTAAGCTGGGTTTGACTATCTAAGCTAGGCTTGGAAGCTCTTAGTCCGAACAGTGTGTGCTTTGTTTTGGGACCTGTAGATCTATAGATCATATGTGACAGTGTAGGAAGGGGCTTTGGACCCACCCCAGGGCAAATACTCCATTTGCAGCAGAGGAAACAAGGGTGGTGGGATTTCACTCATGTTCAAGGCTAAGGGAAGAGGCCATCACTACTCCCCGGAGTTTGAGTTTGCTGACTGGAAATTCTTGGGGGACAGCAACAGCAACAACAGCAACCTATTGAAAACTCACTTTCCAAACGAGGCCCCTGATCCTAGGAGTTCAGTTGGCTACATGGGGCCAGTCCAGAGTGTGATACTGGTCTCAAGGGATGCCCACGTCAGAGCCCTGTTTACAACCCACAATGTCTTACAGGAGCCTCAGATAAAGAAACTAAGCCTGTCAAATGAAGAAGCAATGCATCTTCCTGAGACAGATGTGTTGACATGCCAACTGCCAGGTCCTGGAATTGTGATCTTATTTATAGAAACAGGACCTGTCCACAGGTCATTGAGTTAGCACAAAGTCATGAGGGTGAGTCCCAATCCACTGTGACTGGTGTCCTTAAACAAAAAATAAAGTGAACACAGGGACAGGCATAGAGAGGGAAGATGGCATAAATATAAATAGCCAGAAGATAACTATGTGACCAGAGTGGCCAATGTACAAGTAAAGGACACCGAGGATGGTCAGGACACCCGGAGCCACAAGAGCCGAGAAAGGAATCCCCCTTAAAAACATTGGAAGGGGCATGGGCAGACCCACAGTTTGATCTCAGACTTCAGGCCTACAGAAGGGTCACACAAGAAATTTCCCTTGCAGGGGCTGGGAAGGTGGCTCAGTGGTAGAGTGCTTGCCTTGCATGCATGAGGCCCTGGGTTCGATTCCTCAGCACCACATAAGCAAAAAAAAAAGCCAGAAGTGGCACTATGGCTCAAGTGGTAGAGTGCTAGCCTTGAGCTGAAGAGCTGAGGGACAGTGCCCAAGCCCAGAGTTCAGGCCCCACAACTGGACCCAAAAAAAAAAAAAAAAAAAAAGAAATTTCCCTTGCAAACCACCAGGTTATTTTGCTAGAAAACAATGGCACACTGGGAGTTCATGTTGGCGTTCCCAGAGCTTCAGGTGGCTGTGAGCAAGGCAGCTGCCAGCACACACAGACCTGAGGAACATTCATTGTGGTGGTGGTGGTGGTGGTGGTGGTGGTGGTGGTAGCGGTTAACCTAAAACTTGGCGAAAATGGACTAAGGTAATGTTTTCCTGGTTGTTCATCCACATTTCCAAAAGATTAAAAGAGATAAAGAAAAAGTACCTAGCATCTCTGCCAAGACTGAAACCACCCTGACTCCCTAGCGTGTAACAACAGAGCAGTTTGATCAGGAATGTCACACATGCTCTAGAGAGGAGATGGGCTTGTTTATCACTTTTATAAGTGATATCCCACTCTTGTGGGAGGGAGTGGGGGGGGTGAATTCCACCAAGGAATGAATGGATTGACTGTACCTGCTAGATAGAATAAGACCCAAAAGCAAGGCTTTCCCCTTCCCTGGAGGGCAGGTGATGGGTCCTCCACAAACCTGCCTCTCACTGAGCCTAGAAAGCACAGGGCTCAGACAACTCTGACTCTCACCCTGCCCACTGCTGTCACCCTGAAAACAGAGACCTTGTGAACCTGAGTCAGGATACATGGCTCACTTATTCAATCCAGCTTCACAAATACTTCTTAAGCACAAGCCTGGTCCAAGGAGTCAAAATGCAATGGTGAACATTACTAGTTAGTGATTGCACACAAGGATTAGCCTTTCTGTGCCAAAATTTTCTCCTCTGTAGTACAGAGACCATCACAGGATCTATCTGTGGTTGTTTAAGGTTTAAATCAGTATTTGCAAAGAATGAAGCCAGAGAGCCTAGATCCAATCCCCAGAACAAAGAAAAAAGAAGAGAAAGGAAAAGAGAGGGAGAGAGAGAAAGATGAAAGGGGAGAGGAAAAGGAAGAGCAGAAAGAAGGAGAGAGGGAGGAGAAGGGATGAGAGAAAGGAATGAGAGGCAAGGAGAAAGAATGGGAGGAGAAGAAAAGGAAAGGGATGGGAGGGGAGGAGGGGAGAAGAGGAGAGGAGAGAGGAGAGGAAAAAGAGGAAGGAAAGAAAGAATAAGCAGGGGCTAGGAAGGTGGCTCAGTGGTAGAGCGCTTGCCTTGCATGCATGAGGCCCTGGGTTCGATTCCTCAGCACCACATAAGCAAAAAGAAAAAAGCCGGAAGTGGCACTGTGGCTCAAGTGGTAGAGCGCTAGACTTGAGCTGAAGAGCTGAGGGACAGCGCCCAGGCCCAGAGTTCAGGCCCCATGACTGGACCCCCCCCCAAAAAAAAGAAAGAAAAAGCAAGGAAGGAAGGAAGGGAAGGATGGAGGGATGGAGGGAGGGAGGGAAGGACATTGAGAGAGCACAAGTAGGAAGGAAGGGAGAGGGAAATAAAAAAGAGGAAGAGAGAAAGGAAAGAAAGAAAGAAAGAAAGAAAGAAAGAAAGAAAGAAAGAAAGAAAGAAAGAAAGAAAGAAAGAAAGAAAGAAAGAAAGAAAGGAAGGAGGGAAGGAGGGAAGGAGGGAAGGAAGGAAAGAGGGAGAGAGGGAGGGAGGAAGGAAGGAGGGAGGGAGGGAAGGAAGGAAGGAAAGAAGGAGGGAAGGAAGGAAGGAAGGAAGGGAGAGAGGGAAGGAGGAAGGAAGGAGGGAGGGAAGGAAGGAAGGAAGGAAGGGAGAGGAAGGGAGAGGAAGGGAAAGAAAAAAAGAAAAGGCTCAGCACAAAGGAACACTCAGCACACGTCAGCAATGACAACAAAACTGATGATGACTAATGTACAGAACACAATGACCCAGCCTGATCTATGCCTTGAGGGACCAGAGACCACAAATGTGGAGGGACTTACCTAGAGGCAAGCCCAGCCTTAGTTACATGTGTTCTTGGCACCCATATACACAGCCCCATCCCAGGTGCTGGGGCTCTGCCTACTTAAGACAGAGGGAACTTGGGGAGCCCCAGGCAGCTGGCTCAGAGTTCCATCTGCCTTTCCAAGTCCTGACTTTGTTCCTGCCCAATCCCACTCCCAGGTCAGGCCAGGACCTGCAGGAGCTGCTCTGCACAGACATTTGGGGCCAGGTTCCTGGAGGAAGCCAGGGCATAGGTCAGGATCCAGCCCCAGGTGCTCAGGAGGTGGTTCCATCCATGAAGGGTAAAGGTGTCCATGGCAGTAGGTAACGGGAGGTTGCTACCATCTAGGGACATCTTGGGTCACTTTTCTTCCTACACCAAATAAAGAATTATGAGACGGGAAAAGTTAGGACAGAAGCAGAGTTTATTTGAAAGCAAGAATAAGGCTCTAGGGAAACAGGGAAATCTCTTAGCTACTGGAGGGTTGGTACAAATGCCTAATTAAAACTTCCTGCGAGGAGGCCCACCTTGTGCCATATGAGGTCTCGTCTACCTGCTTCTTGAGCAACAAAGGGGGGTAAGAAGGAGAAGGAAGAGGAGGAGAAAAATACAGCCGGCAAGAAGTGGGACCTGGAAATTGATAGCTCATGGTAGGATTGTTGGAGCTCTCTGTTATATCCTTTTTGGGCAAGTCTCAGTTGCTCTAGCATCCAGTTGGCTCACTGCTCACTTCACCCCAAGGGGAAGGCTCCCATCTCTGTACGAATGTGCTCCAGGGTCATCAGGACCATGGCTTCTCTTGGGGCCTAGCTCTGCCTCCCAGAGTCTTCAGGAAGAGAAGGGGTGTAGTCTGTCGCTTTCTATCTGCCTCGTCTTTCCCTTGTGGCCTTTTCCTCAGAGCAGGGTAGGAATTGATGAAGTTGGCTTCTATTTCCCCTCCCACAGCCAACCAGGATATCTGTGGAATACAGCAGCACCTGGGTTGGCCTTGGGGACTGGTCTTCTAAGGAAACAGCAATACCCACAGGTAGACAGAGCCCCTAATGATAGAGCCCATCACTTCCTCCTGCCAGGTCCCCCCAGGTACCAGAGTTCCCACTGAAGAAAAGGCAGAAATTGGTGTCTACTACCCACACTGAGTGCCACAGCTCTGAGGTCTATATACAACATGCAGTCACTTACCTTTCCAGTATGGACCAGACACTGGGTAACAAAGCCAAGTCAGCAGCGAGTAAGGAAAAGAAGGGATTCTGTCTGACAGCATCTCAAGGTCCAAACCCTGTTCCTTTCTAGCCAGTGTCACCCTCTGCAGTTCCCTGCTCAAATAGCCATTGCCTTGCCCTGGCCTCTGTCTCGTGACCTTCTCTAGGACCTCCTCCTTTCATTACCAGGGTGGTAACACCTCTCCCCAGCCTGACCAGGTCTGCAGTCCTGGAAGCCTGGGTTCTCACAGTGGTGAACCTTTAGTAACCTACTGCTCTAGCTGTGTGGAAGAAGCAGAAAGGACAGAGCCACAGGGCTTGGAGGAATTCCTAGGTTTCAGAGTGGCAGCTGGAAGGATGAGGGTCATCAGCACACCACATACTTCAGCAAGTCTAAGCGCGTTGTTTTGCATATGGTCAGAAGTTAAAAGCGGTTCCTTCTGCTAAACATTGGTGACTCCTACCTATAATTCTAGATATTCAGGAAGCTGACATCTGCTATTCAAAGCCAGCCTGGGCAGAAACATCCGCAAGACTCAATTTCCAAAATAAACAACAAAAGGCTGGGCTGGAGGTATGAGCAAGTAAGCTAAGCTGAGCAAGCACAAGGCCCTTAATTCAAGCCACAGCACATGTGCGTGTGTGCGTGCGCCCGCGTGCACACACACACACAGCACACACACACACACAGCACACACACACACACACACACACACACACACACACAGAGCAGCAGCAGCCCCTTTTGAGTTGGCAATGCTTCTCATATTCCCAGATCTTGGTTAAAAGAGGCCCCAGAATGTGTACTTCTGCCTAGGGAGTGTGAGCGGGGTCAGACTGGCAGCTAATCCAGACCAAGGGAAAGGAGTCCCTGGTGGTCTCCCTAGACATCAAAATCAGGACACATAAGACAGCCACTTATACCATCAGCCTGCTGGCCTCTGTCATGTTGACCTGCAACCACAGACCTAGACCTAGGAGCCCTAATTCATCCATCGAATCCCACCCTCCCTCCCTTCACCCCTGCTCCAGCTCTGCCCTCATGCAGGCCTGGCCCACTTACTCCCTCCTGCCTCTGGGGAAAAGGCCCCTTTGGGCAAAGCACTTTCAGAAGGCCCTCACTCCCAAATCACCTAGGAGCACTGGCTCTGGTGGACCTTGGAAGGAGTTAAAACCTAAAACTGTGGCCTGTTGTCCTCACTCTGCATTTGCCTTCCCGCCCTCTCTGCGTCCCCCTCCCACCTGCCCCAACTGCCCAGAGAATCAGGCAGAAAGTAGGACTAGGCCATATGGAACATTAGCACTCTGCCTAGGGTCACCAGGGGGGAAGTAAGTGGTGCCAGTGTCCTATGTCAGCACCACAGGCCATGGGCAGGGAGAGAAAAGAGATGAATGGACAGGAGACACAGTCTTGCCTTGTGGAAGGAAAGTAACCGGACATCCTTAAACCCAGCCCTCTCCTCACTGACCTTCCTCCCACAGGGAGCAGAGCCACTGCCTCTATCCTTGAAGGCAGCTATGTGACAACTGTATCTGGCCAATCCGGGACACGAAACTTCCCTTCCACCAACTGATCAACGAAGCCTTCTTTGTCAGAGCTGTCCTCTTACCATTAAGCACACCTAGACCCTTCCAAGATGTTGCCAGAAGACTCCCCCAAAAGCGATGAATAGTGGATCCCGTTTGAAGGTATCTGCATCCAGTCTCTGCAGCTCTGATAGATTCGAGTCTCTTGCTGCCGTCTTCCATGCATCCTACCCTGGCAGGAAGGTGCCTCTCAGCTGTCTCATCTCTGGTGGGACCAGGATTCTTTCTCCTAACCGGGCCGCACATGCTCATCAGCTGAGGTTGAAAAACTGCTGCTCACAATGTGTTCCCCAGCTCCACCCCGGCCCTCCCTGCCTACCCCACCACCACCACCACCACCACTAAGGCAGACCTTCGCATCTCCTCACTCTGAAACTGGCCTATCAAGACAGGAGAAGTGCAGTGATTTGCTGAGTCGGAGACTCACACACTACCTTCTGGACAGGACTTAGCATTTGTACAGATTGAGCATCTGAAACTTCTGAAATCTGAACATCTTAAGCAGAAAACTCCATCATGCAACTGTTGTATACACAATATTATGTATAATCCGGTTACTGGTGACTCACGCCTGTCATCCTAGCTACTCAGAAGGCTGAAATCTGAGGATCACAGTTCAAAGCCAGCCCGGGAAGGAAAGTCCATGAGACTCTTATCTCCAATAAAGCACCAGAAAACCCGAAGTGGCGCTGTGGCTCAAGCAGTAAAGCACTTGCCTGGAGCTGAAGAGCTGAGGAATAGTGCCCAAACCCAGAGTTTCAAGCCCCACGACCAAAAAAAAAAAGTGTATAATATTCCATGAAATAACCTTCAGGATATGTGTATAAGGTATATATGAAATAAGTGAATTTCATGTTTACACTTGGGTTGCATCTCCCAAATATTTCATTCTGTATATACAAATCTTCCCAAAACATTTTTAATCCCAAACCAAAACTCTTCTGGTCCCAACTATTTGTGACAGGGGACACCCCAGCCTGTATTACCACTGATTTGGATTGCCTGTTAATATAGGATGACGTGAGAAAATCCCCAGTAAATTCACATCCCAAACTTAAGTCATGCTTTTCTATGGTTTCTAAAATAACAAATTCTTTGCTACATGGCCTAAGATATGTTTTGACATGTTTTAAATCCTTGGTCATCAGCTAGTTCCTGGAACATGTGTACCAGGTGGATCCTTGGGCATATCGTCAGCAATATTACTCCTCCAGGGCTGCCATTGCTCCAGCATCTCAGGTCAGTTAACCAGTCACAATTCCAGCCCTCCTCCTAAAAGTGGCATGTCATGCCCCTAAAATGTCCTCAGTGCTATAGAGATGACCCATGAGCATCAAAAAAGTTAAGACAAAAGTCTCCCCTTGTTCCCACTCACGATGTTACTTAGGGAATCCCCCCTTTTCTTAAAACTCTTTCTGTTTGTAGGAATTGGTAGTCTTATTTATTTTTATTTGTTTATGGGGGTTTTTTTGTGTTGGCCCTGGGCTTGAACTCAGGACCTGGTCACTGTTTCTGAGCTTTTTTTTGCCACTACTCTACTTCACTTTTTTTTAGTGGTTAACTAGAGATAGTCTCCTGAACTTTCCTGACCTGGCTGGCTCTAAATGAAGATCCTGAGATCCAGCCTCCTGAGGAGCTAAGCTTACATGTGTGAGCCACCAGCATTGGCTGGTTGTTTTATTTTTAGGAAGCTTTTGTGTTAAAATTGTTGCTGCTGTTTTTCAGTCATTCCATCCTCTTTCCCTTCTTAGCAAGGGGGCAGGAAAACCTGCCTTGATAGAAGTCATCTGGAGTTATGAGTTGATGCAGATAGCAGTTGTACAAATGATCTTTGGAAGCCCAGAACAGCTCCCAAAAATCCAGTGACCACACATAGCATTTGTTCTATAACTCTCACATGCAGGAAACAACACATTTTTTAAAGTTTTGCCACAGGAAATTAAATTTTTCTCTGAGTACTTCCCAACCCCTACCACAATTACAGACATGTACACCTTACCACCCATGAAATTCAACCTCACTTAGATCTTGGCAGGGCCCATGCTGTCCCAGAGCCAAACAAAAATCCATAGGATTCACTACCCTGGTCATCTCTCTCTGCCTTGGAGTCTGAACAGGTCAACCTCAGATGCTCATGAAGCACGCAAGGCTACCCTGCTTGGTGATGTCCATGGCCAACCATCATGTCTCCTATACATCCCCCATATACATTCAGTGTTAAAAGATACTTTTTTTTTTTACAAAAAAGGTGAAATCATGAAACTTATGCAAAGATAAAAACAAATTTGTAAAAGCTTTTATTTTCCTGATTCTATGAGGAATGCAAGCAGATGTGGTACCTGCACTAAAAAGAACAAAAATAAGTCAAAGCAGTAGAGATTTGGGCGGGGGGGCGAGGGAAGCAAGGCTGAGATGAACTGCAAGTAGAGACAAAACTTTAAGGAGGAGGAGAAAGCTGATTTAATCACTATCAGACAGTACACAGCTTATATAGCTACTAATTGACTACAGTAGTGGTAAAACAATTCCAAGATAATGATCAGAGCGAGATGGATTTCGATAACCTAAACCAAGAGGATACACAATGGATTGTACATAGTTTTCCAATGAAACACACTTTTTTTTTCTTCAACTCAAACATAGATTCTACCTTTTACTTCCTGGTCTAGATTGTTCTAGAAAAGGTGCTTAGACAGTGCTCTTGGAAAATAAAATCACTGATTCCTCACTTGGGCCCATAAGTTAACTGAAAGCAGGAGAAAAGCTCAAAGCTCCTTATCAGTGCCACCAAACCTCGATCTGTTCTAATTACACAGCCATGTTTGAATCTAATTTCTCTGCCAATCATGACTACTATTGTGGTTAATTGGTATATTGGGCAGATGGTAGATGGTGGAGACTTAAGGCTTTTGCCCTAAAATTCTAGTAACAATTAAAAAAGACAAAGCTGGCAAAGAGGTGAAGGAAAAATAAACTCTTACACAAAGTTGGTGGGAATATAAATAATGCAACCACTATGTAAATCTAGATGAAGTTTCTTCACAAAAACAAAATAGAATTACCATATGATTCAGTTATACTACTGCTAGGTAAATACTGGAAGAAATACAAGCCAGCATACCATAGAGGTATCTGTCTACCCATGTTGAGTGGCACTATTCAGAAGACAGCAGCTAATGTGAGGGATTAAGACAAAATGCCTGATTCCTCTGGCCTTCACCAGAAGTAAGCCATCTACTGTTCTAGGCCCAGTCGGCCACCTCCCCATCAATCTTGAATGGAATCAGAGCACCTTTGAGTTTCTTTCCTTCACAGAAATATATCAAGACCATGCCTGACCAGCTCACTCAATTGACAAACAGAGAGTATGTGAGGGTGCTTTGAAAATAGTTAAAAAGTAACAACCCCGCCCTTCCCCCAACACACAAATAAATACATAAATAAAACCAGTAAGTCCTCTTTGGGTGCTCTCCAGGCTGGCCTTCCATGCCAGGACCCAAAGCACCTAGCCAAAGCTGCAGCATATACCATTTCCTTATATAGAGTACACACAGTGAGCCCATGCTCTCCAGGCTCATCAAGCCAAGGCCTGGAGGAGGTGCAGCATGAGCCCCTGACCTCCAGCACCGCTGTAGGGGTCTCCTCCCTAGGTATGTCCACCTTTCATCCCTAGGGAGATCTGAAAGTTGAAGAACAGAACAGGTCTCTTGCTAAGGAAGCAGGAGAAATACATGCTAAATTCACTAATGGTGTGGATTCATTTGGCAAGCCCAGATTCTGCTGGCCCTTTAAGAAGAGGCAGAAGCATCTCTGGTCCACCTCTGTGCAGCTGTTCCTCTCTTCTCCTTACACACTGGCTGGCACAGTCACTCTCATGCAGCTGGCCAGGAGGAAAAACCCACTCATATTGAGATACGCTGTCATATCTCTCTCCAGATGATACTTGAGCCTCTCTAGACCCAGGACTAGATCCAGTGGGTCTGAGCTGCTGTTGGACTTTGCTGTCTCTGCGTGTACGCATTTTCCATCAAATCCCAACACATTTCAAAAGGCTTGAAAAACATTTATTTGCACTTACAAGGCTCCATGAACAACATTAGTATTAAAAACATCGGATCTACTCTGCTAGAGGAGGATAGTGTTATTTTAGATCTTTCTGTACCATATCCATTTTTACCATCTATTTATTTCCACTTTTATTGAAAATACAGGGGTAAATTAATGGTAGAAACACTTCCATCAGCTGTATAGAAAGACCTGGTCCCTTCAGCACACAAATCTTGTTCTGGTTCCATCTTATCATCTATGTCTGTCAGCAAATGTGTAGCATTTCCAAATTCGGTTAGGGTTGAAATAGAAAATCTTTCTTATTCTCGGTACTGAAGACTTAACCCAGAGCCTTGCTATGGGCACTCTCTATAGATCTATACCGTCAACCTGAAAAACAAAATCAATAAATCTGTCTGACTCCTTCTTGTAAATTCCTATCGAATCATCCCCAAATTTTAATTTACAGAATTTAACATTTTGTTCCTAGTTACCAATCTTACAAATATCAGTCCAAGATTTTAAAGTACTCTTTCAATGTTTCATGGATACATTTGTACATTTGTGAAGAAATCATAAAGATAGTTCTTTCGTTAGAAAATAAGGGCTGAGAGTGTGATTCAAATGTTAGAGCATCTACCTAGCAAGTTCAAACCCAATACCAAAAAAAAAGCTCTCATAGCATATAGAGACTGTGAAAGTTTTACTTTTTATATTGTTATTATTAAGGTGTTGTACTGAGGATTTGTCATGTCATAAGTCAAGTAATGAATACATTTCTTTTTGGACACTGTCACCTCCTCCTTCGCTTTCCCCAGTTTCTCCCTCCAATCTTTGCCCAGAAGTTTCATAGTTCATTTTCAATGTAGTATCTGCTTAATGCTGCTCTGCATCCCTCTGTTTCTGCATGCCCCCCATATCTACCTTAAATGACAGACAAAACAAAAACAAGAAACAGAAAATACAAACAACACCATTTCTATCCACAGCAAACAATCAGAAAAACCATGTTACCATTTCCTGGATTTCATTTCAATCAATAGTACTTTAAATATTCAGAGGCATTGTGCCTTTGGGTTCTTCCCATAAGAGTATCTTCTTTTAGTCCCACTAAAAGAAGTGTGAATGTCTAGAATCCTGTATCTTGTCTGGTATATTTTAGATCTAGCTTCCACGTATGAATGAAAACATGCTGTTGGTCTCTCTGAGCCTGGCTTATTGCACTTAACATGATTTGTTTCATTTCCCTGTAAATGACATATATATATATACATATACATATATATATATTAATCTTTCAAAAAATGTGGAAAATTCCACTATGTATAAGTACCACAGTTTTTTGAACCACTCATCTATTGTAGGGTATCTGAACTGTTTCCATAACTTTGATATCGTGAATAGTGCAGTAATGAACAAGCATGTGTAAGTATCTTTGTGGTATCTGGGCTTATGATGTTCTGGTTAGATGCCCAGAAGTGGTATGGCTGGGTCGTAGGGAATATCTATGTTTAGTTTTTTGAGGAACCTCCAGACTGCTGTCCAGAGACTAATTTACAATCCTACCAACAGTGCAATAGGGTTGCTTTTTCCCCACGTTCCTGCCAGCATTTGTTGTTCAAATTTTTTAATTTTTTGTTGTTATTATAAAGGTGATACACAAAGGTGTTCAAATTCTTGATGTTGGCCAACTTAACTGGGGTGAGATGGACTCTTAGAGTTGTTTTGATTTGCATTTCCTTTATGGGCAAGGATATTGAGTATTCCCTCATAGGTTTATTTGTCATTCTACCTCTTCTTCTGAGAAGTCTCTCCTTAGCTCCTTTGCCCATTTAGAGAGTAATTTATTAGCTTTGAGAGGAATTAATTTCTTGAGATCTTTGATATTTTGGATATTAGACCTTTGTCATATGCATTTCTAGTAAAGATCATCTCCCAGTCTGTTGGCTGTCATTCTAGTTTAGTAACTATGTCCTTTGCTATGCAGAAATGTTTTATTTTTATATAATCTTAAGTCTCTCTCCTATCTGCTGTGCCCCTGGAACTCTTTTCAAAATGTTTCTACCTGTGTTTATAAGTTCTAGTCTTTTCCTATTCCCTCTTGCAGTAATTTCAAAGTTTCAAGTCTGATATTGAGGTCTTTGATCCACTTTGAGTTGATATTAGTGCACAATCACAAACAAGGACCCACTTTTACTTTTCTACATGTGGAAGTTCAGTTTTCCAACACCAATTACTGAAGAGGCTACCTTTTTTTCCACTATCTATCTCTTGGTTCCCTTACCAAATATCAGGTAATTGTAAGTATAGGGCTTTATTTCTGAGTGTACTAGTCCATTCCATTGATGGTCAGGTCTGTTTTTGTGATAGTACCAAGCTGTTTTTGTTATGATCTGTAGTATGATCTTCAAGTTGCTTCTTTTGCCTGGAATTTCTTTGGCTATCACGGCCTTTTGTTGTTCCATATGAATTTTTAGATTGTTTCATCTGTTTTGTCCACCATTTTATCACATTTTGTATACCATTTGCAAATGGTTATAATTTAAACGTGGAATTGAGGGATGTAGGTTTGCTGGTGGAAGAGAGATGAATGTCTGACAATCTTACTTTCTGTTATAGATGAAAAATTTGTGAGGTTTCAAGAGAAATGGGAAGTATCACCTTCTGTTGTAAATGAAAACAGTGTGTGGGGTTTCCCAAGAAATGGGAAGTGCCAGCCAAGGATCTGAGAGAGGTAGGTGATGAAATGGACAATGAACACAGACTACTAATAATGATGTGCCAGCCAACCACAATAGATAAAGGCCAAAGGGAAACACCAACTTTTACAGTTTAGTAAAATGTAACCCTTTTGGGAGAAAAATTCTTCTTATTTGACATCAGGCTGTTTACTCAGACATCAAATATAAATTAAATGAAACCAAAAGCACATGTATGTATGACCCATTGCCTACAAAATGTGTCACCTTCTTTCTTGCCTAACTGGGAGTCAGTAGCAGCCATCACCATCATAATTCATTATGTAAAGAGCTATTTATTGATCCAAGAAGAAAAAAAGAAGAATCAGAGAGGAAGACACTTAGATTCAAACTCGACTCCATTGGCTAGAGTAATATGAAACTGGACACTTAATTTCATTGCTATGAGCCACAGTTTCCATGCTGGTAAATTACTAATTGATGGTGCTAACATTATAAGTAGCCAGAACGATTTAAAAAGTGATTTTAAAGATGACACACTTAGCTTTAGTGCCAGAGTTAGCTTTTTGTGTTTGCTTATTTTATCAACCAAGGAAACACTCCAAACTCCATTACTGTTATCAAGTGGGAGAATGAATTGGACTAGAATGACCTCTAAATACTACCAGCTTCAGACTCCTTAATTAAGGGCTTAAATTTTTTACTATAAATGTTATAGTAAATTCTTAATAATCTATGGGGGTGGTGATAATTGAAAATCTGTTTTATCAAATCCCCACAGGATTACCTCTCAGAAAATCAGGGCACCAAAGCCTCTTTATCAAAACATGTGGAGTGTCAACATTTTGCCAAGTATTATATAGAAAGAAGAATCAACCAGGCACTGGTGACTCATGCCCGCAATCCTAATTACTCAGGAGGCCAAGATCTAAGGATAGTAGTTCAAAGCTAGCTGGGCAGAAAGTCCCCAGAAGACTCTTATCTCCAATTAAGCAAAAAAATCAACCCAGCAGCTATATCCAGACATCTAAAATCCCTCTGAAAAGGCCATCACATCCCTGAAGGCAGGGTCTATGAGAATCTAGATGTGTATTTCATTTCCATTTGTGTTTTCTCCTCAGGAGCCCTAGAGAAACCCGGACAAAAGGATAACCATGCAACCTTGCCCTTGGTCCAGTGACCACTGGAGTCCTCAGACTACTCTGTTGATGACTTTACAAGTCAGCACACAGAGTAGCACATGCGCAGATGGTGGGACCTTGTGCTCTTGCCCCAGAAGAGCAGGTTGGTGGTGAAATTCCTTTTGCAATCTCCTCTGAATGTCTTTTAGTTGTTCTTCTAGTACTAGGGCTTCAACTCAGGGCCTAGGCGCTGTCCCTGAGCATATTTTTCCCAAGGCTAGCAGTCTATCATTTGAGCCACAGCTCCACCTCTGGATTTTGTTTAGGGAGAAGAGGTTCACAGATTTTCCTACACGGGCTGGCTTGAACCCTAATCCTCAAATCTCAGCCTCTTGAGTAGCTAGGATTATAAGAATGCGCCACTAGCACCTGACTGAATGTCTTTTAAAACAAAACCCTCCAATGGCACCCAGCAGGAGAATGGAGGGTTAGATGATTTAGAGAACTCCAGACATTCCCAACAACCACTGCAAGGTGCAAAAGATCCTCAAGGTCTCAGAGCAGCACTGTGCTACCTTTCTTGCCAGTTTGTTCCAGGGTGTGTGTGTGTTTGCCAGGCTTGGGCCTGGGCACTCTCCCTTAGCTTTTTCACTCAAGGCTTGTGCTCCACCACTTGAGCCATAGCTCCTTCTCTGGTTATTTGCTGGTTAACTGGAGATAAGAATCTCAAGGTCTTTTCTGCCAGGGTTGGCTTTGAACTGTGGTTGTCAGATATCTCCCCTGATTAGCTAGGATTACAGGCACTAGCTACCAGCACCTGGTTCCTCTTTCAGTTTTTAAGACTTGTTGTGCACTCATTTCCCTATACCCTCATGCAGCATTCTCTTCCTTAGTGGTTTGGTTGTGATGTCAACACAAGGGCCACTCCACTGATCCGACTCAGAGGACACTGCCCTTCCCAGCCCCCAGGGGAAGCAAGTGAGAAGTACAAATTCCTGCATCCACAGCTGCCCCACCATCTTATCATCTAGAATGTACAAGATGCAAGCATCTTCATTTTAATGATCTAACCAGGTGAATCTCTATCGCTCTTTAGACTTCCAGTAAAGAAAATTAATGATTGGGCCTCCTTTCTCCCTCTCTCTTTCTGCTAGCTCTGAAGAAGGAACAAAGGCAGTCATTCAAAACAGAGCAAGGGTTGGCAAACAATGTGGGTATTTCCTCTAGGTACCAAGGTGAAAGCTGTCAGAGAGGGGACAGGAAGAGAGGATGAGGAACTAGAAGGGGCCCTCCACTACCACTCTGATTCTAGCCAGGCTCGGGCACTGTGTTCACTGCCTGAGTGGACAGGCACAGGTCTGTGTACCTGTGTACCTGTGTACACAGAGTACCCCAGCTCTGTCTAAATCCCTCTTACTGATGGCTTCCATGTATGAGTTTAGCATGGAAAGCGAGTATCTGAACCCCACTTGGGTGGCTCTCTGACTATACAGACATGAATACTATATATTTTCAGACACCTGTCTTGGCTCTCTAGTTCAGTAGGTCTTGGCATCCCATCTCCCATGTTTCAGACACTCTATTAGCCACAAAGAACCCATAAGAGAACAAGTCTACTGCTGCAACACAATCCTGCCCTTCTCTGAGTATGATACTCAAAGACTGCAACAACTAAATCAGGTCCTTTGTCTCCTTTGAATCCATGGGTACAGAGGGAGAAGTAAAATGGCAAAACGGCACTTACTGAAGCAAATGGTAAGCAGTGCTCCTGCCATACAGGAGGGATTTCAAGGAAGGGCACCGCATGTGGGAGGGGGCTGTTGTGTACGGGTTAATAAGGTATCTGTCTCTTAGAATAAGCTACATGGCTCTCAAGATCATTGGACAGCCTGTGGACCATATCAGTTCCCAGATCCAACTAGATTCTCCACACAATCTTTGCAAGCTCTCCATATGTCCTTTAACCCCTCTTAATTGTTCTGGTTCACATTCTGTCCAATTGGGGTACAATCAGCCCAGTGTGCACATGCAAATCTTCCAAGGGCAATAGGCAATGACATCACTGTTAAACCCATTGTTCATGTGAAAATCTTCAAGGGGTCCACACTCAAGGCCAAGGTGATGTCCTGTCTAATAGCCTGCACACAGGACTGCTGGAGGCCATGGTGAGGGTAAGGAATGCAAAATCTCTATGAACAAGGGTGCTTGATTGCTTAGTCTGGCTCTTTTTCTGCTCTCAACTATTCATCCTCACTCACCCTAGTCTAAATCACAGGCAGTCTACAAGAGAAAAGCCCAGTTAGCTAGAGATGGAGACCCTCCCCCTTGGAACTTGCTGCTGTACTTCAGTTACTGAAGCTCAGTTCTTCTGCTTAGGGGCTGAAGGTCAAATATGAATGACACAAAAAAGGTTGAGTTTTCCTTATTGACAATGAGAAGAGATGTCTTTCTCTTATAGCATTTACTTCACCAAAACTTGTAGATATACGATTTTTTTTCTCTGTCTCTTTGAAATGTATGCAAATATATTTCAAATTTAAACAAGCCTCTTGCCAGCCTTTTGGCCTGGAATGTCCTTCTGTAGGAGCCGGGAACCATCGTGTTGAATTACAAACATAAGGGAATGAGCATCTCTATCTCCCAATTTCTATGGAAGATGGGAACCCAATACAGCACTTCAGCTTGAAAGGCAGATTGATTCCTGTGGTCAGCTTTGGAGTTCATCTTTCTTTGTATAATTGACTAACACAAAAGACAATCTGTTATTTGGGATGAACAGTATATTATAAACAGTGTTGGCCTGTCCCATATTTAGAAGTCCATATTAAGAATATATATGTAATTATGCAATAGGTTGTATCTCATTGGCCATATAAAAAACTGAAATTTCTTTCTCTTTTTTTTTTTAATTTTATTTTATTTTATTTGAGAACATACTGTACAGAGGGGCTACAATTACATGGGCAGGATAATGCATACATTTCTTACCAAGCATTGCAGCCTCCTCCTTTGTTTACCCTTCACCTCCCTTCCCCGCCTCCCCCCTCCCCCCACCCAATTATACCCCCCTCCCCCACCCAATTATACCCCCCTCCCCCCCCCACACCGACATTGTAAAGCTGGTTTTGACATGACATTTTGTACTTCTCATTGTTGCAACAGGTCCACCTGAATCCTTAAAACGACTTTTCTTTTTTTTTTTAATTAATTTAATTTTATTGTAAAGGTGATGTATGGAGGGCTTATAGTTAAATAGTAAGGTAATGAGTACATTTCTTGTTCAACAGTGTTACCCCTCCCTCATTTTTCCCACTTTCCCCCTCCCCAACTCCTCTTTCTCTCTTTGCAGTCTCTCTGTGTCTCTCTGTCTGTCTGTATGTCTCTCTCTCTCTTCTCTCTCTCTCTTTCTCTCAGTATTGGGGATTGAATTCAGGATCCCTTCTGGGACCTTCTATTTCCAAGATGGTTTCCTATGGCAGATTGAAATCTCCTAGCTGCCAGGCAGCATGGACCCCTGATAGCTCTCAGAGCTGCATAGGAGTGGACTCCCAGCTATGTAATGGACCCTTCAGGACCACAGATCCTCAAGATTACAGTTCCTAGGAGTTGGGCTACTAAAGCTGGAAGATCCCAGAAGTGACATGAAGCCACAGGTGAAGCGTATTTTAACTTCTTAGAACCCAAAGTCCTAATCATTTAAAAAACATGCTTTGGGAAACAAAAATATGGGGATTATACAGTGCGTGTAGAGTCAAGATTTCACTATGACTTCTCTACTAGCACAAGAAAGGACCAATATGCTCATGCGTCATCTTTGAGGCTGGGTGCTGCCTTTGTCATCCACACCCCCACTCCCTGGTGGAGACAGCTGAGCTGACAATGGGAAAAGCTCTAGCCCTGTGCCAACAGGATCAACAAGGAGGTAGATTGGGGAGCGGCTTGCCTCCTGTTTTTTATAGGTTAGAATCAAAGTGACTCAGTGATTCTCCTGGAAATTTCCATCACATACATAGACACACACACACACACACACACACACACACACACACAAATACACACACATACTCACATTACTCACACTCGCATATACATATACATATACGTGCTTTCATGTGTATGCTACTCTGCTCCAGACCAGCTGACCTCTTCCTCTGCACGGTTTCAGGCTCCTTCACTAGCCTAGAGTCTCCTGTCGGAGACTGGCCGGTGAAAGGACCTGGAAGGTATTTCTCTACACGTACAACTCATTGTCATCTCCCCTGCTTTGCTCTGGGCCACACCAGGCTACAGATATAGCTTGGGTTCTGTTTGGCCTCTCTCAGGTGGAAAAGCTCTCACTAATGCCATCCCGGGCTGCCCCAATGCCCCTGTGACCTTCCTGGTCTTCTTATGCCTTGGAGAAGTGCTCCTCCTGCAAGAACACCTGCTGCCTACCCTGTCTCTGGACCTAGGATCTGGAGAAGTCCTACACCCAGAAAAACGGCTGTCTCTCCCTTCTGACTGGCTCCTAGCACCTCACTCCAGGCCTCTAGTTAACTGTGTGCTAAGCTTGGTGCAACATGATGGGTGAGTCCCCAAAACGGGTTAACTTCATTTGCTTCACAAGGGAGTCTGGTTTGTGTGATGATCCCCAGGCCCCAGCCACTGCTCCCTGCCAATTATCTTGGCTAATTCTGTTCTACTATTGCTAAAGCCCCAGAGAGATGCCCTCCTCAACCCTGTGAAGGCTCCACGAGATGGAGAAACTAGAGACTCCCTGGGTGGTAGGGAATTTGCAGGGGGAAAAAAGCAAGCTAGCATGTAGTTTAGCATGTAGCATGTGTGTGTGTGTGTGTGTGAGTGTGTGTGTGTGTGTGTGTGTGTGTGTGTGATTGAACTCGGAACTTTTTCACTAAAGGCATTCTATCACTTGAATCACATCTCTTCTTCTGATCGTTAAGTAGAGATGAGAGTCTCATGGACTTTTCTATGACCGAACTGTGAGCCCCATATCTCACCCTCCTGAGCAGTTAGGATTATAGACATAACTCACCCTAAGTGTACAAATATTTGTGACTTTAATTTCTAAATTTTACTCCTTGGTGAATATTTCCAATCTATATGCTTCATGTCCCATTCTAAAGGAGTATAAACTGAGGCCCTAAACAGTACATGGGAATGACTGAGGCTCTAGTACCAGGAAGAGACATGATCCACTGAAGCACTCTATGCTGATGACTCTCAGTCCCCCAAGTCAGGCTGGTGCGCACTGCCTGTATGTGAGGGGCTGAGTCTCAAGGATAGCAGGCAGCATGTGCCCCTGGTTTGTGTTGGATGTTATGCTTTCTCCACATAGGAGTTTACCTATAGCAATTTGCCCATGAAGAAGCCATACCAGAATTTCTCTGCCTACTTGAAAATAGTGAGCCCATTAACTCCTTACAAAACAAAAACACATTAGGAGAGGCAACTAGCCAGAGCCCAGGTGGCCACATTCATTCCCAACTCTATGGGAGAGGTTGTGCCATGAGCCTTGGAAAGTATGAGTGAAAGCTGGTCCAGAGGTACTGAATGTCCTTAGACCCTGAGATGAGCCCACAGGCTTCACGAGGATGCTGGATGGAGATTCACAGTTCCTCACAGCTCCAAAGAAATTCCAGACTCCCACTGGGAGGAGGTAGCAAGCACAGCCTCTCTGGGTTCTCAGGTGGGAGATACAATCAGATGATACTTGCCCAGTCTAGCCTTCCTGTACTGGAGATCCCAAAATACTTGCTGCTAGGATTCCAGATGTAAACTAGATTTAGCACTGGTTCAATACATTTGTGCACAGTCTAGAAGACCAAAGGGTACCATTGCCATTGTCCAGTATCTTCTGCCATTGCAGGCTGACAAGCATTGTGAGCGTTGAGTCCATTGTGGTGGGGACAATGACAGCTTCACAGTTTCCAAATGTGGCAAGGTGCCAGCACTGTGATCCAAGAGATGGGATCCCATCTTCCCAGTGATGACAGAGGTTGTGACTCCCCTGATGGTCCAGGCAGGACTGCAGAATTGTTCTGAGTTATCCCAGGAGACATTTGATAGAGCTTGCTCCAGCTCCTCCAATGGAAGCACCCTGAGTGGGCCAAGGCCTGAGCTCTGCACCAATGTGACAAAGGGAGAAGTACAGAAGCCAGGTAAGGAAGTTCCTGGAGGACAGAGAGCCTCTCCTCTCCTACTCCTTGCTTCCCGCACCAGTCCCATCTCTGCCTGTTGTACCCTTCGGTAAGCATGCCGGTCTCACTTCCTCCAGCATACCTTCCCTAGCATGGTGCTACAGACTTTCCCTGCTCTCTGTGATTCTTGTAGCCTTGCATCTGGTTTTCTCTAGGAAATATATCTGGGTATTTTTTGGAGACATTTGCTGAACATTATTCTTTTTCTTAAGGTGATAAACTTCATCTTAGGACAGAGTCCTCAGCTTTTTGTGTTTTGTTGTTTGCTTTTATCTGTGCTAATATTTGACCTAAGTTGGTACCCAGAAGCATCCTAGTCCCATTAAGCACTGTATTTATTGGTATATGGCTGATTGATATTTGTTAAGACAGCATATAGGCAGAAGCCATCGCTAGCAACATATCACATGTGTTAGCAATAAACAATAGCAAGCTAGGCACCAGTGGCTCACATCTGTAATCTTAGCTACTCAGGAGGTTGAGATCTGAGGATCATGGTTTGAAGCCAGCCCAGGGAAGGAAAGTCTTTGAGACTCTTATCTCCAATTAGTTACCAGAAACAGAGCTGTGGCTCAAGTGGTAGAGTGTTAGCCTTGAGAAAGAAAAAGAAAAGAAAAAGCAAGAGTGTAATACCCTGAATTCAAGTTCCCCAGTAGTGGCACTGGCACACACACATACATACACATACACACCAAACACACATACTGCACACATATGCACGTGCACACACACACGCACACACACACACATACACACACACACACACACACACACACACAACAGACCTGTCCTCCATCCCAGTAGCCAGGTTAACACAAACCTGGCTCCACCTACAACCCAACCTGGAAGAATCATCTGAATAGTCCCCTTGCAAGTTGAACAGTGGAGGTGACGGGCTCCAGAAGACTGATGGCGGTGAAAATTCAGGGTCAAAGACCTAAGGAGAAATGAATTCTACTTCCAAAATTCCCGTAATCAGGTCTATGTATATACCTCTACTGCAAGAAATCAGGATTATTAAGAAATTTTGCATCTCCGCTTCACAAAGATGTGTCAAAATCTGGAGATCAATGAATAAAACGGACAACTGATGTTATATGCGAATTCAATCGTGAGAAACAGAGAAGCCACATCTTGAGAGGTCGAATTCAGAGTTTTTTTTAAGAAAGCTGGTGACTACAGATGGACTCCTGGCTCAAAGATTTGCAGCCCAGAACACAGCTAGAACAAAGCTGTTAAAGACAAAAATCCACATGATTGGGTGAGAACAAAGTATAAGCAAAGCAAACCATATAGAGAAATACACTTGACAAAAGTGTAAGCAAAGCAAACCATATAGGGAAATACTCAGGGGTAAGCAAAGCAGACCATTTAGGGGAAATCAAGGGTGAGTATTTTCTGTAGCAAAGCTTTCCTCAAGCTAAACAGCATGACATCTTCAATTCAAAGAATGGCCTGTCTCACCTTGAGGTTTTTCAGAGCTGGGTAGAAAGCTCATACCAGGATGGCTGTGAGAACCAGACAATGATACTTTGTTTCCCCTTAGGAGGAGGCAACAATGCTTGCTCATGTAATTGTAACCCCTCTGCATGGTATTTTCACAATAAAAAAAAATAAAATAAGACAATGATACTTAGACCCAGTCTCCTTATTTCATTCCCTACTGGTTTTAGGTACATGTAATCAAATAATAAGACAGTTGCATTGGTCCCTTAGGACCATGAGCTTCACTGAGTTACTTTAAACAAAATTTACAAAAAAGGCTATCTTGGGCTGGGAAGGTGGCTCAGTGGCAGAGCGCTTGCCTTGCATGTATGAGGCCCTGGGTTCGATCCCTCAGCACCACATAAGCAAAAAGAAAAAAAAAGCCAGAAGTGGCACTGTGGCTCAAGTGGTAGAGCGCTAGCCTTGAGCTAAAAAGCTGAAGGACAGTGCCCAGGCCCAGAGTTCAGGCCCCATGACCGAACCCAAAAATAAATAAATAAATACTAACACAAAAGGCTATCTTGTACTAGGTGTGTTTCATTAGCATAAAAACAACACGTACCCAGCAAACCTTTTCCAGGTCAGGGTGGGTAAGATTTACAAAGAAGGCTCTAGGGACGGAGTTGACAGAAAGGGTGACGCAAAAATCTTAGCTTCAACAGATCTGAAGTGGCATGTGATAGAGCCAGGCAGGGGTCCCATCTACTTTTACCATGGTGGGGGTGGTCAGGATGATGATGTATTCCTTGACAGACTTCTTAACCCAAATGGAATCTCCAGGTTGGAAGGAATAGGCTGGATCAGCGCTGGGCTTGTTATTCACCTGCTGCTCAGTTGCCTGTAAGTTCACCAAGCTAAGGAAGCATTAATAACTTAACCTAAGGCAGAGGCCTATCTTTAGTGAAATCTATCTCCCAATGCTCTCCTGGTTGCTTCTTCCTCTGAGTATGCTGGCATGGCTGGCAGGCTGGGGCCAGGAACAGTGAATAAAATAGTTAGGGGCCCTACTGGATTTTAAGGCAGCTTCTCAGGCGGTGACTACATGATTTCCTTTTACGACCACAGAATTCCCTTCTTGATGGCTGGGACAATGTACCAGGGCACCAACTTTTGTTAACTAGATTTCCTCTAATAAGGCTAGGATTTCGTGGGCAGACATAGAAGACTTGGGCCCCTAACCATTTCTCACAAGTATGGTCTCCACACTTAAGGGAGCCTGTACTTATTACCACTGTTTCTCCATTCCTATTACTTTTTTCTTTTTCTTTTTCTGTTGGTTGTGTGGCTTCAACTCTGGGCCTGGGCACTGTCCCTCAGCTCTTCAGCTCAAGGCTAGCTCTCTACCACTTGAGCCACAGTTACACTTCTGGTTTTCTGATGGTTTATTGGAGGTAAGAGTCCCATGGGCTTTTCTGCATGGGCTGGCTTTGAACCATGATCATCAGATCTCAGCCTCTTGAGTAGCTAGGATTTCAGGTGTGAGCCACCAACACCTGGACCCATTCCTATTTCTTTAATCTATCTTGCCTCATTTTTCCAAAAATGACTTTGGTCCCTTGATCTTGGTGGGTGGAGGGAGTTGATAGGCAAAGATGGATCTTCTTTCTGTAACTGCTTCATGATGAATAGGGGCTGTCACCCTGCCTAGCCAGAGACCTGAGTCTGAGCCTATTTTACTAAGGGATTGCCAGGATCAGATGTCATTAGAAGCATTTTTTTTTTTTGCTCCAAACTTGAGAGGAAGCCATATGAGAAATTAGGGAGAATAACAAGCCACAGAAACAGTGTAAGATGCAGAAGTTTAATATTCCTCCACATATTAGTACCAGAAAGGGAAACCATTACGTAAGGAGCTCATTAAAGCTAAGAGCAGAGCTATATACATTTAACTTTTTACAACTGCACAGATTTTTTTTCTTGGGCTAAGGTAGTACAGCCTGTTTAGCACTCCAGTTTGCAAAAGCATTTTTCTGTCTGACTGAAGAATCTGATCTTTGGTGACCCTCACAATGCCTAACAGTTACCTGTGAAGGTTCCCAGACAGCCCTCAATAGGGACATGATTCAGGTCCATGCCCTATTGGGTACAAACCTCTTTCCCTGGACAGATGAATTTATGTAGCTGGTGCCAGATTAAACTTTACTGCCAATTAGGGTCAGGAGCAGATACTGGAGTCTGGGATTTTTTGTCAACTTTAAACTATCCCCCATTGGACAATCCTAGTTTTTCACTACCCACTATAACAGATGACTAACAGGTAAGGGTGTAAGTTTCTGCCCAGTTACAAAGTAAACAGATATGGGCATTCGAGAAGCATGCTTTGGAACTATTTTTTTATGGCCTCCCAACTCTGATTACTTTTGAAGGGCCAAGCATAAGGGATAACATTCAGGATCTGATACCACCTCTTCTTTATCTGAGCAGTGTCTTCCAACCACCTCTGGATGACCCTCTTTGCCAGGACTAGCTTTGTCTCCTCCATGCTGAGATAATACCCCATGGCATTTCCCTTTTCTGTTTCTGGCCTGAGCTTGGGGTCTGGATGCTGTCCCAGACTCTCCTACTCAAGGCTAGTACTCTACCACTGTAGCTCCAGCACCACCTCCAGCACTCTGCTGGTTATTTAGAAATAAAGAGTCTCACAGGAAATTTTCTTTCTGGGTGGGCTTCAAACCATGATCCTCCGATCAAATAAGCCTTTGCCAACCAGCCCTTTGCTTCCAATTAAAGCAATAAGAGATCAATAGAAATAGTTTTTAAGCAGGGCTTACCTGGAACTTATTAAGAATCAAGGTACATCTGACGAACTTGTAAGTCATCTGTCCCTCTGTGGGCCTGCCTGTAATTGCCACAGAAGATCTGAAAAGGCAAACCTGTCTACTACTAAATTTTGAAACGGTATCTAATTAGACAATCATATTCTCTTAATTTTTAACTAAATATAGCACTTTAGGACACTAATTGGAACCTTTGTGATTACACCAAAGATTTGTGTGAAAATGGCTCTGTATCCAAAATGGATCTGTATCTACATCCTTAGAAAACAGACATCAGACAGCAAAAAAGACTTTGAAATAAATCCTTAAGTGAACTTTGGTAGTCTTGATTTTTCCTTTCTCCACTTTGAAACAAGCATTTGGATATTTCTTACTTCCAAATTCCCTTCAGCCAGAAAACCATTTCCAAAGCCTTTTTTTAAACTAACTTTCAGTTCAGCACTTTATACTCCCATTGCTTTAATTTGCATTTAATATAACCCTTAGAAATCTTGAAACATTTGGCAATGCCCATGTATCTTTTTGTAGCCTGAGTTTAAAACTGCCCTTTGTTTTCCACAGTCTGAGTTAACTCTTAGAAAACTTTTGAACTCAACATAGTTTTCCTTAATACAAGAATTACATGTAAACTGGCACTGCACTAAGAGTCCAGACCTTACAAACTTAAGGAATCTCAGACTATTTTTTGCTTTTTACAAAATGCATCTAATTGCAAGATAGTATGAAATTTAAAGTTCCATTTTTAGGACATGGTACTCTATTAACCTTTTTAACTCTCATTTTAACCCCCTGTTGTCATTGTACTTGATTTTGGTACCTTGGTATTGTATATACATTTATTTGAATTAGGGAAGGAAAGGGGAGCAACAGAATGATGAGACAAAGGACAAGGGGGACACCTATGCAACAGCGATATTCACAAGACAGTATGTTGGAAATAATCTGTACAACTTGGGTGAGGTCAGAGGGAAGGGAAAGTAGGAGAAAAATGAGGGAAGGGGTAACAAGTTTGACAAGAAATGGACTTATTACCTTACTTTTATAACCATAGCCCCTCTGTAGATCCCCTTGACAATAAAAAAAATTAAATTAAAAAATAATAAAATTTAAAATCATGAAGACAAAAAAAGCTTTTCCAATTTCTTAATATATTCCAAGGGGCCATTTTTAGGAATATTAATCACATTACCCACATTACCATCAGGTTTTCAGTGTCTGTCAAGGAAAAGAAAGAAACAGAAGCCTTTGCTTCTCTTGGCGGGCAACACCAGCCAATCCTATAGAATGAGCATACACCCATCTGACTCCCAGGGGCAGGATGAACCACACCTTCGTGCAGCTCATCCCTCACCTCTCAAAGATAGGCAACACCGGCCCATCCTATATTTGCCATGTCCTGGCAAGAGGACATCTCCAGCTCCTGGTGTGGGACATGTCTTTTCCTTTCATGTCCCCAGAGGAACTGAAGCAAACCAAGCTTTTCTCTTGATTCCTTCCTGAGATAGAGACAAAAGCAGTTCTAGACAAATAGAACTCTGACAGTGATTTAAAAAAAAAAAAAAAAAAACCTTTATACTTAAATTTGTGATACTTAGCCCCAAATCTTAGGGAACTGAAATAAAAACCTAAGTCCTCAAGATAGCTCTTTTTTTTTTTTTTTGGGTCCAGTCGTGGAGCCTGAACTCTGGGCCTACGCGCTGTCCCTCAGCTCTTCAGCTCAAGGTTAGCACTCTACCACTTGAGCCACAGCGCCACTTCTGGCTTTTTTTCTTTTTGCTTATGTGGTGCTGGGGAATCGAACCCAGGGCCTCAGGCATGCAAGGCAAGCTCTCTACCACTGAGCCACCTTCCCAGCCCTCAAGATAACTCTTAATTACAGGGCTAACAACTTTATGAATTAAAATACCAGATTACCTTGAATAAGTGGACACAGACACAGACACACAGGCAAACACACACGTGCATAAAGGTCTTAAAGTGTGCAAAAATGATTATCAGTCAAGCATTTTCTGGAATTCCAGTGGCAAGAGATATTTTTGCCAACAACCAAAGTATCTTATCCTTACAAATAACCAAGATCTAAATGTTCAGACAAACGTTGCAAGCAAAGCACATTAGCTGGGCCTCATTTCTCTTTCTTAGCAAGGCACATTAGCATACAAATGGACCTTTGAATACCTTTAGATGTAGGAAGGGTGGGGGTCACCTGAAGCTAAACTCTTGGCCCACCAGGTGGCCTTAATCTGTCTTTTACCCATTTCTAGACTAGAGCACTTTACATACCAATTCCAAACTGCTAAGAATAACCAGAGGTCAGAGGAGCCATATTACAAACTGGTATTGATTCTTAAGAAAATAGAATGAGACAAGACTAAGACAGAAACTCAAAATAGAAGCCTGCTGGGTAGACCTGATCCAGAGATCTCCCACCTCAGAAGTAACCAAAACTCTCTACTGTCCTGAGAGCCCAAACTCTCCAAAGTATAAGGGCCCACTGGGCAGGCCTTACAGAGATCTTCTACCTCAGCAGGACCCCAAACCCTCTGTGTCATCACAGACCTGAGGACCTGATGTGGTGGGACTTGAGCTCCTGCTCCCCTTACCTCTACAGTTCCAGATGGATTGACTCCCAGAAAACAGAAAAACAGAAAACAGAGCAAAACAGAAACTCACTCCAGAGGTCTTGTAGGTGACTCAAAAAAATTTGGTGGCCTGTCAGTTGTCCAAGAGCTGGCTGTCAGAGTGGCAAGAGCCAACAGGCCTTGAGAAAGGCACCTGTCCTTTGGAATCTCTCTTCCTTGGCAAGTGGCTCATCAAGGCAGTCCACCAGTGGCTTCAAGGAACTCAGGTGCATCCCCCCCACCCCCCTCTCCCATCCCCCCCCACCTTGGCTCTGAGATCTCACTGGGGTCTTCTGTAAAGTCTGAACAGGGACACCTCCCTCCCTCTTGGCTAAGTTTCTGCCCAGTATCTGTTACCTAGGTAACTGGCAGACCTGGAAGCAGTCACCTTTCCCTCCTGCTAGGTCACATCCTGGGTCACCTCTGGTCACATGCCTCCCATCTGACCTTAGGAGGGTCCCAGACCCTGAGGTCACATCCAGATCCAGTGTGGCCACACCTTTCCCCCACCTGGCCACACCTCTTCCTGTCCCTGGCCTAGATAAGTTCTGGCCTAGAGGTGGTTCACCCCCCTTTCCTTTTCAGCCATGTTTCTCCACCATGCATGGCCAGGGCAGCAGTTGGGTAAATAAACTTCTTCTCCTACCTGAATAGCATGTGATGTTATCTTCACTGGCTACCTAATGAAACCTACCTGTTTAATATACCTTACAGTCTCCAAATATTATACAGGAATTCAATCACGAGAAATAGAGAAGCCACATCTTGAGAGGTTGGATTGGGAGTTCTTATTGAAAAGCCAGTGACACAGATGGACTCCTGTCTCTAAGACCTGCAGCCCAGAATACAGCTAGAACAAAGCTTTTAAAGACAAAATCCACATGACTGAGGTGGAAACTAAGCCTTAACAAAAGTGTTCAGCAAAGAAAATCATATAGAAAAATACTATAGCAAGGCTTTCCTAGAGCTAAACAGCATAACATCTGCAATTCAAAGAATGGCCTGTTTCACCTCTAGGCTAAAAAGAGCTAGGTGGCAAGCTCCCACAATCCAGCAAGGAAACAGGACAGCTTGTGAGAGTAAGGCAATGTTACTTAGACCCAGTATCACTTATTTCATTGACAAGCTGATGGCCATATATCCCTGGTCTACAAGTTCTAAACTTCCGATCTGCTATCTCAGTCATCATCTTAAACATGGGCACACAGAAGTTGACCATCAGACATTTCAAGAAAGTGTCCAGTGTGAAAGAGAGGAACCAAAAGGGAAAAAATATTCACAGAAAAACCAAAAGGGAAGAGGGAATGAGAAATATTAAACAAACTAGAATGAAAGGAGACTTGAGAGGAGAAAAGATACTGTCTCTGACTTACTTGTACATAAGAGTAGTGTCAAACCAGGCACCAGTGGCTCACACCTGTAATCCTAGTTACTCAGGAGGCTGAGATCTGAAGATCACAGTTCAAAGCCAGCCCAGGCAAGAAACTCCATGAGACTCTTATCTCCAATAAACCACCAGAAAGCCGGAACTGGGGTTGTGGCTCAAGTTGTAGAGCGCTTGCCTTGAGCTGAAGAGCTGAGAGATAGCGCCCAAGCCCATGACTGACAAAAGAAAAAAAAAGAAGAGTAGTGTCAAGAGAAAGAAATAATCATAGAATAAAAATATTTTCTCAGGAAATACAAGAACTAGTGAATCCAGTCTATCAAAGACTTTGTGGTACAAATTCATTACTGTGAATGAGTGCAGGGGAAAAGCATACAAGGCAGCATCCCAGAAAAGCAAAACAAACAGCTATTATTCTGTTTCAAATAATGCTCAGGGGCTGGAATGTAGCTCAGGGGTAAAGTGCTTGCCAAACAAGTGTAACATCCTGGGTTCTATCTCCAGTACCAAAAAAGAAAAGACAAATATATATATATATATATATATATATATATATATATATATATATATATATATATATATATATATATATATATATATATATATATATACAGTTAAAAAAAAAAAACCAAGGCTGGGCAGTGGTAGCTCACACCTGTAATCCTAGCTACTCAGGAGGCTGAGATCTGAAGATCATGGTTCAAAGCCAGCCCGGGCAGGAAAGTCCATTGAGATTCTTATCTCCAAAAAACCACCAGAAAACCAGAAGTGGTGCTGTGCCTTGAGCTGAAGAGCTGAGGGACAGTGCTCAAGCCCAGAGTTCAAGACCCACAACCGACAAAAGAAAAAACAACACAAACAATGCTTGGTGGAGACAGAATTATTACTATTCCAGCAGTGAAATGGCAACAACCGCATAGAGTATTACTAACCAAGGAATTAACTTGAGCCATTTTGTTTGTTTGTTTTGTTTTTTTGCAACAGTTCTGGAATTGAAAGCTCAGCACCTGGGTGCTGTCCCTGATAATTTTTTTTACTCAAGGCTGGTGCTCTACTACCTGATCCACAGCTCCACTTCCAGCTTTTTGGTGGTTAATTGGAGATTAATAATTGGATTTTCCTGCCCAGATTGGTTTGGAGCCATGATTCTCAGATCTTAGCTTCCTGAGTAACTAGGCTTATAGGTACGAGCCCCTGACACCCAGCTGTCCAGAGTTTTTATTGCAGTACTCTTATGTAGGCACAATCAGTCTATATGTCCTTTCTCATGCTCAGACATGACCAGAAGCCTCCACCCTAAATTACATTGTTGGCTTTTCTTTTGTGACCAGCCTCTATGCTACGCCACATGGTTGTTGTAGATATGTGTGAATGTAAAACATTCACTTCCCTGTATCTTTCTGAAGAAAGTAATATAGTTTATGTTTTCATAGAACTAGAGAGCAAGGCATAAAAATACATGGCTTTGCCAGGTACTGGTGGCTCATAAGTATAATCCTAGATACTCAGGTGGCTGAGAACTCAGGATTGCAGTTCAAAGCCAGCTTAGGCAGACAAATCCATGAGACTTAAATTAACCACCGAAAATCCAAAAGTGGAGGTAGGACTCAAATGGTAGAGCATAAGCCTTAAGTGAAAAAGCTAACTAAGAATGGCCTGGCCCTGAGATCAAGCCCCAGTACTGGTACATACACAGACACACAGATACACACAGACAACACACAGACACAGACACACACACAGACACACAGACACACAGACACACACACACACACACACACACACACACACACACACACACACACACACACGAGACTGCAAATCCTTTCTCCCTCTTAAATCTGGTCTACCCTTGTAACTTATTTTGCTCAAAACTTCTATGTTCCTTGTTCTTTATTGGTGTTGTTACACTGTTGTGGACTAATTGATTGACCTATGGAATTTGAGCCAGCTGACAAGTATTTCCAAACTTAGAGCTCCAGAAGCTTTCCTGCTACTACTCTAGTAGTGAGAATTCTCCCACCACCAGGTGGCCAAGCCCAAGAAAGATGCTGAGGAAGTTCTTGGGTACCACAGACAGCCTACCCAGCCAGAGTCTCTCAGGTGAGCAATCCAGAACAACAATGTCCATCAGTCTAATGAAAGCTTAGTAAGAGACAATCAAAAGTTTTGTTACTTGGACCATTTCATTTCCAGGGGTTATGATCCAGCAAAAGCTTTTTATTTTCCCCATGTGATCCAGAAAGCAAGAGGTTTTACTCAAAAAAGCTGTCAAGTATAACAGGCCTACCTTTCACACTGCAAACCCAGAACAAGATTACAAATGCAGCTTTACATACTTTACATGCTAATATTTAAAAGATATGGACCAGGCAACAAATAGTCCACGTACAAAGCATGATTAGCTGCAGGAATATCAGAGGTGCATGAAATAAGCCCCATAATGTCTTCCTTGGCTTAGCCATTGTTTCTGTTACATATTGTGTACCTGGTGCATCATACTGGGTACATGATCTCTTTCTGGAGTATAGAACCACAGTAGAGGGAAAAGAGTGGTTCAGAGGAGAGTGAGGCCTTGAGGAAGAAGAGACACGTGAATAATTCATCACCCCAATAGGAAACCCATACTAGCAGAGTTTCAGTCACTCCACAACTCAAGTCTAGGCCAAACACTCAACTGGTATACAGAAAAACATGAACAGGAGCAGACTGCACACTAAAGAACGTTTTCTAAAATTATTTACTCATTGATGATGGCACTGGAGAAGAGAAAGGGAGTAGAAAAGACGGTGAGGAGGATGAGGAGGAGTATGGGAAGAAGGGAAAGTGATCCTCCTCCTCCTCTGCTGTCTGAAGCCAGCCAGGCCACAAGGCTCCAAAAAGCTCTTGGTCTGTGATACCAAACCAGGTTCAGCCAGACCAGAGCTATGTCAACTCATGCTGTGTTGTTTACCTGGGCCGGCTGGCTAGCCTATCAGGGAAGTGGCTCATACCTAGGTACTCAGGAGGCAGAGATCCAGAGGATCATGGTTTGAAGGCAGCTTAGGATAAAAAAAATTTGAGATTCCATCTCAAAATGTAGCTGGAGGGGTAGCTCAAATGGTAGAGCTCAGCTTACCAAGCATTGTGAGGCCTTGAGTTCAAACCTCAGTATCAGACAAAAGAGAAGAGAAGAAAAGAAAAGAAAGAAAGAAGGAAGGAAGGAAGGAAGGAAGGAAGGAAGAAAGAAAGAAAGAAAGAAAGAAAGAAAGAAAGAAAGAAAGAAAGAAAGAAAGAAAGAAAGAAAGAAAGAAAGAAAGAAAGAGTGAGTTCCTGGGACTTACAACTGTCACTGACATGTGCTGGCTGGACAAGTGTGAAATGATTTCAGTATCAGGGCACTGGATCAATAGTGCCAAATATTAGCAGGATCTAAGATATAGTCCCATATATTTGATGATAGTAGGGTTTGAATTCTCTCTACCACTTGAATCACACTCCCAGCTGGGTTTTTTTGCTTTAGTTATTTTTGAGATAAGATTTCACATTTTTTACTGGACTAGCCTTAAACAGTGATCTTGTATCTATGCCTTCTAAGTAGCTGCAATTAGCAGCAGGCTCCATCATGCCTAGTTTGTTGTTAAGATAAAATCTTGCTAACTCTTTGTCCAGACCAGCCCTAAACTGTAATCTTCTGATCTCTGCCTACAAGTTAACTGGGATTAGAGGGCTGTGTCTTTTTTAATAGGGGTGTGTGTGTGTGTGTGTGTGTGTGTGTGTGTGTGTGTGTGTGTGTGTGTGTGTGTGTGTGTGTGTGTAGAAAGAAAGAGAGAGAATGAGTAGATTAGTGGTTGTCTCAAGCTGAGGGCATGGGGTAACTGGAGGGCTGTGGATAAAGAAAATGGGGTATGATGCTGACACTGGTAACTTACACGTATAATCCTAGCTACACAGGAGGCTGAGATCTCAGTGTCACAATTTGAAGCCATGCCAGGCAGGAAAGTACAGGAGACTCTTATCTCTGATTAACCACCAAAAAAGCCAGAAGTGGCACTGTGGCTCAAGTGGTAGAGTGCTATCCTTGAGCAAAATACCTCAGAGATAGCACACAGGCCCTAAATTGAAGCCCCAAGTCTCTCTCTCTCTCTCTCTCTCTCTCTCTCTCTCTCTCTCTCTCTCTCTCTCTCTCTCTCTCTCTCTCTCTCTCTCTCTCTCTCTCTCTCTCTCTCTCTCTCTCTCTCTCTCTCTCTCTCTCTCTCTCTCACACACACACACACACACACACACACAAACACACACAGAGTATAGAGTATATAAAGTTTCTTATAGGAGTGATGAAAGTATTCTAGCTAATGGTAATGGTTACATAATTTTATGGATTTAATAAAAACCACTCCATTTGAGGAAATTCCATGGCACAAGGAAGCCTATTTAACCCTTTATACTATTCCTGATGAAAACACAGCAGCATCTATCTGAACTGAAGGGCACCCTACAGAATAGCTGGCCTGCATCCTTCAAAAATGTCAAAGTCAAGAGAGATTGTAAAGCTGGACACTGACGGGTCAGGAGGCTGAGGTCTAGAGAATCACAATTTAAAGTAAGCTTTATAAAAAAGGAAAGAGAGACTCAATCTCCAAAGAACCAACAAGAAGCCAGAACAGAGGCACGGTTTAAGTGGTAGAGTCCAAGCCAAAAAAGTAAGCTAAACAAGTATAAGGCTATAGTTCAAAACCTTTCTGGGAGTGAGAGAAAGGGGGGAGGGGAGGATGAGGGAGGGAAAATAAGAAAGGGGAGGAGAGAAGAGGGATGGAAGGGACAGGATAGGGCAGAAGAGGAGAGGACACGGGAGGAGAGGGGAGGGGAGGAGAAAGAAAGGGAAAAGAAGTGAAGGGAAGAGAAGAGATGGGAGAGGAGGGGAGAGGAGGAGAGGAGGAGGGAGGGAAAGGGAGGAGAGAGGAGGGGAGGGGAGACAGGAGATGGGAGGAGAGAAGAGTGTGCAAATGCAAAGACTGGCATGCAAATTGGTTAGGCTGACCCTTGGAGATCTGTTTTCTGTAAAGGATATCAGTGGATGGACAGCTTCCTGACCTCACTTTGTTTTCAAGAGACTCATTCAAATTATTGGCAAAAGAATCATGAAAAGTCCTCTATATTATGAGGGCTGGAGGCACAAATAATATAAAATATTAAGGATGGGAGAATCTGAGTGAAGGGAAATATGCAAACAAATAGTTCAGGCTTTTATAATTACGCAGAAGTCTACAATTATTCCAAAATAAAAAGTTAAAATGAATCCAGCCTAGCAACCTTTCCTACCCACTCTTCTGTACTGATTCCTGCTCTCAATGGCTGTGTGAGAGATCGTCAGCTGGCTAAATGAAATTCATTTAGCCAATTCGTGTTGTTCTTCAGTGTTGTTCTTAGTTTACAGCACAAAATTCATCTGAATAAATCTTTACCTCTTGATTCTTTTATTTTTATAGGCTATAGGGCCAGGAGGAAGATTACTAGAAAGAAAAGTTTATTGTATTTAATTTTTTGGTTAATTATCTTAATGGACAAAAATTGTGTGAACCAATCTCATAAGTAATGTTGTAAAATACAATGGTGTGGAAAGGCTCAACTGAGCTAAGTAATATACATACTATCTCACCTAAGAACACATTTTTGTTTAGAACACATAACATTTATTTTCATACGTTGTGATGAAAACACATAACATTTGTTCTCAGCATTTTTTTTGTATTAACTAAGATTTGAACTTGAGTCCTGGCACAGGCTGTGTTTGCTAGGCTAACATTCTACCAGTTGACCCACACCTCCCAGCACAGCTTTTTGCTGGTTATTTTTGGAGATGTAGTCTTTTGGACTTCTCTGCCCAGGCTGGCTTCAAACCATGATCCTCCAGATCTCAGTCTCCTGAATAGCTAAGATTACAGGCCTGAGCCACTGGTACCAGGCTTGCTCAATAATTTTTTTAGAAATACAATGCATTGTTGTTAACTATTGTCACCATTTACAAGATATCACTCAAACCTACTCCTTTAAACTGAATTTTATATGCTTCAATCATCTCTCCAACCATTCACACACACACACACACACACACACACACACACACACACACACACACACACACACACACACACCCCTACACACTTACATATACTTGAACCCCTAGTAACTACTATCATCCTCTACTCTTTTTTTTTTTCCCGGTCATGGGACTTGGACTCTGGGCCTGGGCACTGTCCCTCAGCTCTTCAGTTCAAGGCTAGCACTCTACCACTTGAGCTACAGCACCACTTTGGTTTTCTAGTGGTTTATTGGAGATAAGAGTCTCAGGGACTTTCCTGCCCAGACTGGCTTTGAATTGTAATCCTCAGATCTCAGCTCCCTGAGTGGCTAGGATTACAGGAGTGAGTCACCAGTGCCCAGCCATCCTCTACTCTTATGAGCTCAATGTTTTAGATTCCATATGGTACTTTCTTCCTGTCCTTGTCTTATTTTGCTTAACAAAATGTTCTCCATGTTTATTCATGTGTCTGGATTGGTAGCTATGTCTTGAGCTCTCCAATTTGTTGTGACCATGGAACTCGGATCAGGAAGTTCCTGCCTGTGCCTATAAGGTCAAGTGTCTTTTCTACTCTGACTTGCAGTAGTTTCAGAGTATCAGGTTTGATGTTAAGGTCTTTAATCCATTTTGAGTTGACGTTGGTGCATGGTGACCGGCGAGGGTCCACTTTTATTTTTCTGCGTGTGGCCGCCCAGTTTTCCCAGTACCAATAGTTGAAGAGGCTGTGTTTCTTCTACTGTATGATTTTGGCTCTTTTGACTGTAAGTAAGTGATTTAATTTCTGGATCCTCTAATCATTCCATTGGTCTTTAGGTCTTGCCAATACCAAGCTCTATAGTAGAGCTTGAAATCTGGTATTGTGATCCCTCCCGTGTTGTTCCTTTTGCCTAGAATTGTTTTGGCTATTCTAGGTCTTTTGTTGTCCATATTAATTTTTGGATTGTTTTCTCTATTTCAGTAAAGAACATCATTGGGATTTTGATGGTAATTGCATTGAATTTGTATATCAATTTGGCAGTATGGACATTTTCACTGTATTAATTCTGTCTATCCAAAAACATGGAAGGTCTGTCCATTTCCTGGTGCCCTCTTATGATTTCTTTCTTTAGGCTTTTATAGTTTACACTAAATAGGTCCTTTACATATTTGATTAGGTTAATTCCTAGATATGTTTTGAGGTTGTTGTGAATGGGGTTGTTTCCTTGATTTCCTTTCTGCTTGTACATTGTTGGTATACAGAAAGGCAACTGATTTTTGTGGGTTAATTTTGTATCCTGCTACTTTGCCAAAGTGGTTTATAAGCTCTCAGAGTTTGGGGATGGAGTTTTTGGGATCATTAAAGTATAATATTATGTCATCTGCAAATATGGATAGTTTAATTTCTTCCTTCCCTATGCAGATCCCTTTAATGTACTTTTCTTGCCTTATTGTCCTCGCTAAGGTTTCTAGAACTATATTGAAGAGGAGTGGAGAGAGTGGGCATCCTTGCCTTTAGGGGAATTTTCCCCATTTAGTATAATATTGGCTATTGGTCTGTTGTATATGGATTTTATTGTTTTAAGAAATGTTCCTTCTATTCCTAGTTTCTCCAGAGCTTTTAACATGAATGAATGTTGTATTTTATCAAAGGCCTTTTCTGCATTCATGGAGATAATCATGTGGTTCCTGACCTTGGATCTGTTGATGTGATGGATTACATTTATTGACTTACGTATATTAAACCATCCCTGCATCTCTGGGATGAAGCCTACTTGATTATAATGTATTATTTTTTTGATATTTTTCTGGATTCTGTTGGCTAAAATTTTATTGAGGAGTTTTACATCAGTGTTCATCAAAGAGATTGGTCTGTAGTTCTCTTTTTTTTTGTTGGATTTTTGCCTGGTTTGGGAATGAGTGTTTTATTGGCTTTGTAGAATGAGTTTGGGTTGCTCCCTCTGTTTCTATTTCTCAGAGCTTGAGGTGTATGGTTATTAGTGCTTTTTCAAAGGTCTTATAGAATTCCATTGTGAATTCATCTGGTCCTGGGCTTTTCCTTGTTGGAAGACTTCTGATTGTTTCCTCTATCTCATTGTAAGTTATTGGCTTATTTAACTGATTTCTTTCTTTCTTTTTTTTTTTGACGGTTGTGGGGCTTGAACTCTGGGCCTGGGAGCTTGTCCCTCAGCTCTTCAGCTCAAGGCGAGCGCTCTACCACTTGAGCTACAGCACCACTTCCGGTTTTCTAGTGGTTTATTGGAGATAGGAGTCTCACGGTCTCTCCTGCCCAGGCTGGCTTTGAACCGCGATCCTCAGATCTCAGCCTCCTGAGTAGCTAGGATTACAGGCGTGAGCCACCGGCGCCCAGCTTGATTTATTTCTTCTTGGTTCAGTTTGGGCAATTTGTATTTCTCTAAAAATTTATCCATTTCTGCTAGGTTTTCCTTCATTAGTGAGAACTATTCTGGAAATAGTTCTTTATAATTATTTGGATGTCTTGGATGTTTGTTGTAATTTTTCCTGTGGTACCACTGATCTTATTGATTTGGGTCTCCTCTCTTCTTTCTTTTAGTTAATCTTGCCAGAGTTCCATCCATTTTTTTAAAAAAACAGCTCTAGTTTATTAATTTTTTTTTTTTTTTTTTTGTCGGTTGTGGGCTTGAACTCTGGGCCTGGGCGCTGTCCCTTAGCTCTTCAGCTCAAGGCGAGTGCTCTACCACTTGAGCTACAGCGCCACTTCCTATTAATTTTTTTATAGTTTTCTTAGTCCCTATTCCATTAATTTCAGCTCTTATTCTGGTTATCTTGCTCTGTCTAGTATATATACATTTTTTCTTGCTTTTCTAGCAGTTTTAGTTGCATCAAGAGGTTATTTACTTGTTCTGTCTCTATTTTCTTGATGTGTGCACTGAAAGCAATAAATTTGCCCCTCAGGACTGCTTTTGCTGTGTCCCACAGGTTTCTTTGTGATGTTTATTCATTTTCATTGAATTGTAGAAATGTTTTAATTTCTTTAATTTCTTCTGTGACCCAGCTGTTGCTCAGAAGTGTGCTGTTCAATTTCCATGTATTTGTGTAAGTTCTATAGTATGTTTTGTTATTGAGAACTAGCTTGATTCCACTATGGTCGGATAGAACACAAAGGATTATGTCATCCTCTTGTATTTGCTTAAATTCTGTGTGTGAACTATGATATGATCTATTTTGGAGAAAGTTCCATGGGCTTCTGAGAATGTACTGGGTTGTTGTTGGGTGGAAAACTGGGTAGATGACAACTAAGTCCACTTGAGATATGACTTCATTTAATTCAGAGGCTTCTTTTCCAGTTCTCATCTGTCCTTTGATGAGAGTGGAGTATTAAAGTCTATTATTATTGTATTTGGATCTATTTTTCCTGTAAGTCTGAGAGTATTTGCTTAACATATTTGGGTGCACCAATGTTTGGAGAGTATAAATTAATAAAGTGATATCCTCTTCTTGGATTGTTCCCTGTATTAATATGTAGTGTTCTTCTTGTCTTTTGTATTGATTTTAAGGAAAAGTTTATTTGGTCAGATATCAAGGTGGCAACTCCTGCCTTCTTGCTAGGAGTATTTGCATGGTAGATCTTCTCCCATTCCTTCACTCAGCATTTGTTTTTAGCCTTTGGCTGTGAGTTCGGTCTCTTGAAGACAACAAACTGCCAATCTGCAGTTTTTATTTTGATTGATGAATGAGTGAATTAATATTTATGGTTATTATTGAGAGGTGCATTGTATTTCCTGTCATTTTCCTGCTTTCCTGCTTTTCCTACATAACTGTTTTTTTGTGTGAAAATACCGTACAGAGGGACTACAATTACATGAGCAAGGTAATGAGTACATTTCTTATCAAGCATTGTTGCCTCCTCCTTTGTTTCCCCTTCCCATCCCTGCCCTCCCATCCCCCTACCAAAGTTGTAAAGTTCGTTTTCAACATAATGTCTTATACCTCTCATTGTTGCAATGGGTCCACCTGTATCCCTATTTAAACAATTTGTTTTTTTTCCTTCCCCTCCACAAATTATACCAACATCAAATACAGTGAAAATGGGTTATACCGCAGGGGAAGGACATACAAAGCAACAAAGAAATCATCTTATAAATATGTTAGAAACAATAGCAAGAACAACCATTTGAGTCCTTATCTTGGGGTGCATTTCGCCTAACATCAACTTATCTGACCATTTCTGCTTGTCTCAGACATATACTAGTTATTGCAAATAAGGGAAATCATGGGACCCATGTTTCTTTGGGCCTGGCTTACTTCATTTAATATAATTTTTTCCAAGTCTTTCCATTTTCTAACAAATTTTTTTCTTTCCTTTCCTCCTGTGCTTACTAAGTTGGCCTTCTAGGTGTATCTGTCTGATGTGGATCCCTCATATTGATTGTTTTCTTCAGATTGTAACCCCCCTCTTAATATCCTTTGTAATTCTGGCTTATTGTTTATGAATTCATTTAGTTTGTCATAACTAACAAGACACTCTGTCAAAAAACTGCACTTTTACAATTTAGGTGGCAGGGGATAGTGGGGGAGTGTAGTTGTGGAGATGGGAGGGAAAGGAAGGTTGGGGAAAAACAAAGGAGGAGGCAACAATGCTTGATAAGAAATGTACTCATTACCTTGCTCATGTAACTGTAACCCCTCCTCTGTACAGTATTTTCACAATAAAAAAACTCACTTATAAAATTTTTAGTTTCTTCGTTGGATGTAAATGCTAGCTTCACTGGATATAGGAGTCTGGGTTGGCAGTTACTGGTTCTCAGGGCTAGGATGGTACTTTCCCAGGCTTTCCTTGCATTCAGGGTCTGTGTGGAGAGATGCATTCAGTGTCTGGGTAGAGAGATCTGCAGTGATTCTAATTTTTTTCCCATTGTAGTATAGCTCCTCCTTTGTTTTTCCCGCATGCAAGATAGTGTCTTTATTGTCCAAATCTAGTGTTTTTCTATAATGTGCCTAGAAGTGTTCCTCCTGGGATCCTGCTTTTTAGGTGTTCTGTATGTTCCTGTAGGTAAGATTTTATCTTTTAAGTTGGGGAGATTTTTGGTGATAATCTTATTAAGCAAGTGTTGCATTAGTTTATTCTGGTATTCCTTACCTTCATCAACCCCATTTATTGTGAAAATACCATACAAAGGGTTTACAATCACATGAGCAAGGTAATGAGTACATTTCTTATCAAGCATTGCTGCCTCTTCATTTGATTTCCCCTACCATCCCTTCCCACCCATCTCCACAACTACATCTCCCCACTCCCCCTGCACCCACTTTGGAAAGCAGTATGGAGATTCCTCAAAAGACTCCACATAGAGCTCCCCTATGACCCAGCAATCCCTCTTTTGGGCATTTACCCGAATGATCACAAACAAGACCATACTAAAGCTACCAACTCAACTATGTTTATTGCAGCATTATTAACCATAGCTAAGATATAGAAACAACCCAGATGTCCCTCAGTAGATGGATGGATCAAGAAAATGTGGTATATGTACACAATGGAATTCTATGCCTCCATCAGAAAGAATGACATTGCCCCATTTGTTAGGAAATGGAAAGACTTGGAAAAAATTATATTAAGTGAAGTAAGCCAGGCCCAAAGAAACATAGGTCCCATGGTTTCCCTTATTTGAAATAATTAGTATATATCTGAGACAAGCAGAAAAGGTCAGATAAGATGATGTTAAGCGAAATGAACTCCAAGATAAGCACACAAGTTGTTTTTTTTTCTTGCTATTGTTTCTAACATATTTATAAGGTACCATGTGATTTTTTTGATGCTTTGTATGTCCCTCCCCCATGGTATAACCCCTGTTTACAATGTATTTGATGTTGGTATAATTTGGGGAGTGGAAGGGAAAAAACAAATTGTTTAAATAGGGATACAGGTGGACCCATTGCAACAATGAGATGTACAAGCCATGTCGAAAAACAAACTTTACAAAGGTTAAATTTCTTGGCACTGTCAACTTGTTCCTTTCTTGGCACTGTCAGCTTGTTCTTGGACTTCCCGTTGGTATATTTTGAGTGTTTTTTTTTCCATATCTGACCTTTTTTCCAGTTGCTGCATTTTCTCTTCAGTATCTGATATTCTATTTTCCATTTTGGCTTCCATTGTGGTTTGCATGGAGGAAATTAAACCATTTATGATTTCTATGTCAGTTTTCAGAGTATTAATCTTATCTGTTAGCAAGGTGTTTACTCCATCTATTTTTTAATGCATCCCTTGTTTGAAATCTTAGATCTCTTTTGATAATTAATTTCTTTGTTCTTTAAATTTCAGATACTATCCAAGTCCATGCATGGGCATTTTCTGCACTGTTGTTCTCTGGACCACTGTGGCTTTGGGGTCCCTGGTGGTCATAGGCCTGGCCGCTTTGGTGGGTCAAGCAGCTCTGAAGTTTGTCTCTGTTTACACAGTCTGGGTTGGGTACAAGCACCTTGGGAATCTTCTGTGCTGGCATTCTATGGACCTCTGTGGCTCTGGGGTCACGCGCACCTGTGGACCAGGCTGCTTTGGTGGTTGGCACAGAGCCGTGCAGCTAATAAAGGGTAGGGGAAGGGTCTTCAGGCTTTTCTGTCTTCGTGTAGGTTCTGAAGTTTTTTCCTTTTCTTTTTTCACTTCCTGTATTTCTCTGGGTGTTGGCCTTTTTGCTGTTTTTGGTCTTTTGGGGAGATCGAGCTTTGGAACTCGAATTCTCTCTTTGGTTAGAGAGAGCTATGGTGTTTCCCTACTGTTCCATAGCTATCTTGGGTCCCCCTCCAGGTGGCTTCTTTATTATATTTTTATTATCTCTAAGTAGTTGTACAAAGGAGTTACCATTGAACAAATCACTTTATAAGTATATTGTATCTTGATCAATATCACTCCTTTCCTTATTCTCCCCATGTTTCCCAAACCAATCCCTTCCCCTAGTTTCCTAGGATATGTATTGAATATTATGAATGGCAGTTGACTTATGTAATGGTTTATAAAAGCATCCCCCAGAGGACCATGAGTTCAAGCCTTGTTCTTAGGCAGTGGAACTATGGGGAACTGGTGGAACCTTTAGAAGGTGGTATCTAGAAGGAGGCCTTTCTATTATTAAGGGAGATGAGGCCATGAAGAGAGTGTTGGGATCTGGAACTCTCTGCTTTCCCTCCTCTTTCTTAAAAAAATTCTTGGCCATAGGTAAGTAGTTTTATCTACTACACACTCCCATCACAGTGTTCTACCTCACCACAGGCCCAAAAAGCAGTGAGGCCAACTCACCATGGGCTGAAACTACCAGAACTGTGAAACAAAGTAAACCTTTCCTCTTTTTGATTGCCTTATTTTGTTACAGCAATGGAAGACTGGATACCCTAACTGTACTTACAGTATAATTTGTGATTCAGAAAGCTTTCTGTATTCAGATACTTCTACTTTGCCCAATATGTTTCCCAGAGTTATTGACTTGGCTTAGAAAGTCTCGCCTATCTAACATAAAAGTAAAACTTGATTGCTTAAATTTTATGATTATTATTTAAATATTTTACATTAAATTTCTATGAAATTTCTTCTTGAATATGGAGAAAGGAAAAGTTTAATTTATTTCTTTTTTGGAACATTTTTTTTCTTTCCTAGACCATGGTTGAAGTGATATACAATATACATATATATACAAATATATATATATAATATATATATTATACTTATACATATTTTTACAAATATACATTTTTATATATACATATTTATATATCTATATACATATATAGATGTATAAATATAAATACACATAGTTTTACTTGCTTACAGGTAAGTGGAATGAATTTGGTGCTTCACATATGGCTAAGCAAGCATTCTACTAGTGGGCTGGGTGAGATACAGTGTTTGGGTTACATTTAGTGTGTTTCTCATTTGCAAAGCTTCCAACTCTTCAGGTGTTGGGGATAAAGAACTCCAATATTGGAGAGACTTGAGGACAGGGAGACCAATGGGTTCTCCCCAGGGACTCTTAGCCCACACTCCAGGAGGCTGGGGGCCACCACTAGCAAATACCTTCCTTACCTCAGGGCTCTTAACTCTGGTCTCTCTTGTCTGCTAGAGCAAACCCCCTCAGGACTAAGGCCTGCCCCTTAGTTCTGCCCATTTCCTGGGCTGCACTTGGTTGAGAGAGGAAGCAAGGAGGAGGAGGTTGTGGGAAGAACACCAGGATCATCTTCCAAACTCTCCTTTCTCCTAAACCTCCTCAACTCTTTCCGACCAAGCCAATGACATCCATCCATGGAAAAGGAAGGAGATGAAAGGGGTGGCCATGGTTGCAGAAGAGAACCCAAGACATGGCTGTGAGTGATAGCTGCACCTCTGCTTCCATTTTTTCGCTTTGGTTTGATGCCAAAATTATCCTGGGTAATCAAATATCCCAGGGTAATGAATTTCTGCAGACTCTAGCTTTCTCTCTGATAAACGTGAGCAGAAACTGCAAACAAAAAAAAATGGCCTTTTGACAACTTCCTGGCCACAGGCCAGGTTGAGAATGCAGAGGTAGGGGGTAGACAGGACACAGAAGGTCAGGCCTGCTACTCTGTCTTCTTGCTCCTGTAACACTGTGTTGACCCTTTTTCTGACAACTAAAGACAAAGTTTCCAGAGTTTGGGAGCTCTTTGTTCCTGATTGATCTTAAAGGTCTTCTCCAACTTTGGGGGTACAAGAGACTCAGCCCACTCAGACAGTAAGATTTTGTTGTTGTTGTTGTTTGGGGATTTAAAAAATAATTGTTTGGTTGTTTTTTTTGTTGTTGTTGGTATGTGGATTTAAACTCAGGGCCTTTTGATTTAGTTATTTTTTCCTCTAGTGTCTCATTTTTATTATCAGACCAAGCCTGAATTAAGATCTTCTGACTTGTACTTCTCACCTAGCTGAGATGACAGACACATGCCACTGTGGCTAGTTTGTTGGTTGAGATGGGGTTTTTGCAAACTTGTTTCCTGGACTGGCCTCAAAGATACCTACCTACTGGACAGTATATTGGAAACAAACTTTACAACTTTGGGCGGTGAGGGAGGGAGGGGGAACAGAAGTATGGGAGCTGGGGGGAGGGAAGGGATAGTAAAGAAGGGAAACAAAGAAGGGAAGGGGTAACATACTCATTGTCTTACTCATGTAACTGTAACCCCTCCATACCACATCTTAACAATAAAATAAAAAAAAATTTAAAAAATACAACTTCCTAGTCTCCATTTCTCAAGTAACTGGGATTACAGGCATCACTCATCATGCCTGGCTATATATTATCTATAAAACTCTTTGCGATCTCATTTTTATAAGCCCCTGAGAAGTTTTCTCCAGGCTGGTCTTGCTGTTCCCTTTCCGTTGGTACCATTTTCCAGACAGGGAAGCTGCAGGCTGGCACACAGGGAATCCCCTTCCAGATGGGAGAGGCCTGCTGGGGGAAGAATTCTGAGAAGCAGCAGGGTGCGTATAGCCACAAATACCATAAAGTTCATTTGTCAAAGAGCATGACACACTTCTGAGAAGTCACATATTTAAAGTGTAAGTTTCCCTTTCTGGGAAAAGAATGGGAGACGTATTTCACCCCCATATTCTTGTTTCCTGGAGATTCAGAGTACACGTTACCTACTGCAGCATTCTTTTGGAGGACTTTTTTTTTTATTGTAAAGATGCTATACAGAGGGTTACAGTTACATGAGTGAGGTAATGAGTACACTTCCTCTTGAACATTGTTACCCCCTCCATTGTTTTCCCCTTACCATCCTTCCCTCCCTCCCTTCCTCGAGGTTCTTTTTTTTTTTTTTGATTGTGATTAAGTGATTACATAATTTCTGGAATTTCACAGTATTGTGGAATAATGATGCTCATTTAAAGTCACAAGTTCATTCTAACTTTCCTGGAGCAAATTGTCTATCACAGTCTATAACATATAACGGTGTTCACATGTTATACACCATACATGTGATCAGCAGCATGGGGATATTTAGTAGTGGTTCAACCAGATGAGTGGGAGTTCTTTGTTTCTTAAGTCCTGTTAGTTTTGTCGTATCACCTAACATTTTGGATTTAGCATCCACTTACCAGGGAGACCATGTACCATTTGTCTCTTCGCTCTTGGCTTACCTCGCTCAACATGATTCCTTCTAGCTCCATCCATTTCCCTGCAAATGCCATTATTTTGTCATTTCTAATGGCTGCATAATATTCCATTGTGTATAGATACCACAATTTTTGGATCCATTCATCTGTGGTGGGGCATCTGGGTTGTTTCCATATCCTAGCTATTGTGAACAGTGCTGCAATAAACATGGAGGTGCATGTGTCCTTGTATATTGGTTCCTGTTGTTCAGGGTAGATGCCTAGAAGTGGTATGACTGGGTCATAAGGGAGGTCAATCTTTAGCTTTCTAAGGACCCTCCAGACTGCTTTCCAAAGTGGTTGTATAAGTGTACATTCCCACCAGCAGTGTAATAGCGTTCCTCTTTCTCCACATCCCCTCCAGCATTTGTCGTTGGCTGATTTGTGGATGTGGAACATTCTGACTGGGGTAAGGTGGTATCTCAGGGTTGTCTTTATTTGCATTTCCTTCACCACCAGGGATGATGAACATTTCCTCATGTGTTTCTTTGCCATTTTTATTTCTTTATTTGAGAAGTCCCTCTTTAGTTCCCTTGCCTTGTTAGGTTTTGGAGGGATTAGTTTCTTGAGTTCCCTGTATATACAGGATGTTAACCCCTTGTCTGATATATTGCTGGTAAATATTTTTTCCCAATTAGTTGGTTGTCTTTCTAGCTTGGTTGCGATAGCTTTATCTGTGCAGAAGCTTTTTATTTTAAGGTAGTCCCATTTGTCGAGTCTCTCTCCAACTTGTTGTGACCCTGGGACTCTGTTCAGGAAGTTCCTTCCTGTGCCTATTAGTTCAAGTGTCTCTCCTACTCTGTCCTGCAGTAGTTTCAGAGATTCAGGTTTAATGTTAAGGTCTTTAATCCATTTTGAGTTGATTTTGGTGCATGGTGATAGGCTGGGGTCCACTGTTAGTTTTCTGCATGTGGCCGCCCCGTTTTCCCAGCACCAGTGGTTAAAGAGGCTGTGTTTCTTCCATTGTATGTCTTTGGCTCCTTTGTCAAATATCGGCTGGCTGTAGGCCTGTGGATTTATTTCTGGATCTTCTATTCTGTTCCATTGGTCTTCGGGTCTGTTTTTGTGCCAGTACCATGCTGTCTTTGTTATTATAGCTCTGTAGTAGAGTTTGAAGTTCGGCATGGATAGCCCTCCCATATTGTCTTTATCCCCTAGAATTGTTTTGGCTATTCTAGGTCTTTTGTTGTTCCATATGAATTTTTGGACTGTTTTCTGTATTTCAGTGATGTACGTCATTGGGATTTTAATAGGAATTGCATTGAATTTGTATATTAGTTTTAGAAGTATTACCATCTTTACTATATTAAGTCGGCCTATCCAAGAGCATGGGAGGTCTTTCCATTTCCTAGTGTCTTCCGCAATTTCTTTCTTTAACTTTTTATAGTTTTCATTAAATAGTTCTTTTACATCTTTGGTTAATTCCTAAATATTTTATTTTTTGGGAGGTTATTGTGAATGGGGTTGCTCCCTTTATTTCCCTCTCTTCTTGTACATTGTCAGTGTACAGGAAGGCAACTGATTTTTGTCAGTTTATTTTGTATCCTGCTATTTTGCCGAAGTGATTTATGATTTCTAAGAGTTTGGGGATGGAGTTTTTGAGATCGTGAAGGTATAGTATCATGTCATCTGCAAAAAGGGATAGTTTAACTTCTTCTTTCCCTATGCGGATCCCTTTAATGTCTTTTTCTTGCCTTATTGCCCTGGCTAAGGGTTCCAGGACTATATTGAAGAGGAGTGGAGACAGTGGGCATCCTTGCCTTGTTCCTGATTTTAGGAGAATTGGTTGTAGCTTTTCCCCATTAAGTATAATATTGGCTATTGGTCTGTCATAAATGGCTTTTATTGTTTTTAGAAATGTTCCTTCTATTCCTATTTTCTCCAGAGCTTTTAGCATGAATGAATGTTGAATTTTATCAAAGGCCTTTTCTGCATCTGTGGCGATAATCATGTGATTCTTGACCTTGGCTCTGTTGATGTGTTGGATTATATTTATTGACTTATGTATGTTAAACCATCCCTGTGGGAGGACATCTTTCTTAAATTATTAGTTTTTAGCTGTTAGTCTTTCTTTACACTAGGAATGTGTTCTTCACACATCACTTGAAACCATTCTCTGAAAATGCATCCTTGAGATGGACACACGTCTTAGTGGGGGTGGACTGGTGGCCTACATCAGAACACTAAGCTCAGAAATGGTATGAACAAGGTCACAAATGCTATGTAGGGCACAAAAAGCAAAGACAACATTATATAATGAAGAAGCAACATTTAAAAGACTGTATTAGCTTCCTTTTGCTGCTGTAACAAATGCAACTCATTACCTTACAGAGAACTGACTTTGAACTTCATGTTACTAGGTGGTATCAGTAGGTAGTACCTTATCCTGAATATAGTGAGAGCCTTTGTCTGGCCTTTTCTAGTTCCTAGAGACCACCTGTGTCCCTTGGTGATGGCATCATGTGATATCCAAACCTTTCTACTGCCTTCATCACCACACAGACCTCTTCTTGTCTGGCCTTCATATCACCCAGTAACAGGGACTTTGGTCATTGTGATGGGTTTACCCAAATCCCTCAGGTAGTTCACACATCTCAAGATCATTAATCCAGTAAGTCCAACTTCTAAGGATTATGACACACTTGGGGACCATCACAAACACTACAGATTTTCGTCTAGGCAACTGGACCTCAGCATCTGAAGTTTCCCTCCAACAACTTCACCCAACTGAGAATCAAACATAGTGAAAAAAAATTTTGTCTGTACTGTAGAGGTCTAGATCTAATTCTTGTAACTGTCCTTTTAACAACTCTTACAACTGTTCACAGAATGTTGTCATTACTTTAAATATTGTAAGCCACTTAAAACTCATTTAAAGCATACTGGAGGATGGGAAGAAGGCTCTGTGCAAATACCATACTGGATTTTAGAAGGGACCTGAGCCTCTCTGTGGTGTGCCCATATGATCTTAGAACTCATATTCCATGAGTACTCAGGGATCTATTCTTTTCTCTCTTTTTTTTTTTACCAGTCATGGTGCTTGAACTCTGAGCCTGGGTGCTATCCCAAGGTTAGCGCTCTCCCATTTGAGCCACAGTGTCACTTCTGGATTTTTAAAGTAGTTTATTGGAGATAAGAGTCTCACAAACTTTTCTGTTCAGTCTGGCTTCAACAGTTATCCTCAGATCTCAACCTCATGAGTAGATAGGATTATAGGCATGAGCCACTGTTAACAACATTCTAGGTGAAAACTTGAGATTAAAAAAAATACTGTATGAGACAAAAAAGTTTAAGAGAGAAGCAACCAAAGGGCCCATTAATAGTAAAATTCTATTTTAGTTATGCAATAGAGCATTCTCCTTGAGTGGAGAAAAGTTGGGAATTTTTATTCATCAAATGGTCCCATTTGTATGCAATCTGTAGCCAGATTCCATATGGTTGGGGGTTGTGGGGGTGGGCACACACTTGAACCTGATATACTTTGGAAGAAGAAAGGGTAGGCATACAGAAACATTTCTTCAGATCCATAAACCATAACATCTTTAAGGTTTTTCCATCTGTATGATATATTCAATGCATGTTAACTATAGAAATATGTGGAAAGCACCAAAAAGAAAATAAAAAGCCCCACAACATTAGAAACATTGTTTTGCAAATATTCTCTCTTGTTTATTTATTTGGTAGTACTGGGATTTAAACTCAGGCTTGCACTTTCTTGGCAAGCATTCTACCACATGAGCCACACACCCAGTTCTTGCTTTTGTTTCTGCAGATGTTTTCTATGTTATGCTTTACAAAGTTGAGCCAAGACTGAGGCTTGAACTCGAGCCTCATGCTCTTTCTTAGCTGTACAAGTTAGAATCATTTGAGCAGTGAATTATTTTCCTTATCTGATTCTTTATTTGAAATAAATTTTTATTTTTTTAACCATAAAAATTCAAGAAACTCCATTTCAATGAATGGTTTGACAAAGTGTTACACACCTGTCATAGCAGTAACAAAAGAAAATACAAATAGGACACTCACAATTCAGGCCTGGGCATAAATCAAGAGCCTAATTTGACTATAGCAACACAAAAGGAGTTGGTAGAGTGGGTCCAGGAGTAGAGAAGCTGTTTAGATACACACAAGGTCCTGAGTCCAAATCTCAGTATCCCTGGCCATAAAGGAAATGTAAATCTAAACAACATTGAGAATCCATCCCACCCCAAAAAATTGGCCAGCATTGAGAATTTGAACAATAACTAATGCTGGCAAGTATACAAGGAAGAAGGAACCCGGAGGGAATATAAGCCAATACAACCACTCTGGAAGACAGTTTGGAGATTTCTCAAGAAACTAAACATAGAGCTACCTTACTCTCGCCATGCCACTCTTGGGCATCTACATACCGCATTGCAAGTCAGGATACAGTAAAGACTCTTGCACGGCTGTGTTCATTGCTTCACTATTCACAATAGTCAATTTATGGAAACAGGCCAGATATCCTACAATGAATGAGAAAATTTGGTACACATATACAATGGAATTTTACTCATTTATTAGAATATGTCATTTGCAGGGAAATGGATACAACTAGCATTATGTTAAGTGAGGCTCAGAAAGACAGACTGGTTACAAAATATCATTGTCCCAAATAATCCAGAGAATCTGGATAAATGATGGGGTGTGTTGGGAGAGGGGATAACCAAGAGATCCTGGAATTTATCATAACAGAAAGCAAGAAAACCACAGATCATTATATCTAAAACCTGGCAGCCAATATGAAGGGGCTCCCAAGCAGTTGATATTTGAGACCATCAATAGTCCTGAGTGAAAACATAAAAAGAGCCAGGTGCTGGCAGCTAACACTTGCCATCCTAGCTACTCAGGAGGCTAAGATCTGGTTCAAAGCCAGCCCAGGCAGAAAAATCCTAGAGACTCTTATCTCCAATTAACCAACAGAAAGTTGAAAGTAGCTGTGTGGCTCAAGTGGTAGAGAGTCAGCCTTGAGTACAAAAGCCAGAGAGCTTGAAGTGCTGAATCCAAACCCAGCATTGGCACAAAAATAAAGATATAAATAAAGAGGGCTGTATCAACCAATTATGTGTTATGCTTGCTTAGCTCTTGAGTCAAACATACTGTTTGAGAGCAAACTCATGTGGAAACCATTGAACTTCTAATGAAATTAAGAAGTTTGGTTCGATTTTGGTGTGATACTGTTTAGAGAATGTAGAAATGAATCCTGAAACTGTATGGGGAAAATGGTCTGCTATCCATGAGGAAAGTGAGTTGTGAGTTTATAGCTTTAAAATCTGAAGCAGGGTGGCGAAAACAGGATTCCTTTTGTCTATTATTTTTGCCTACTTAAAATTTTCCACGATAAAAGATTTTAAACATGGTTACCGGCATAAGCTGTGATTGACATACTGTGTAATGACTCTGTTCACAATAGAGTAAGAAATACACATTATGTAAGAAATCAGGTCCAGTCTCCTCCAAACTCCTTCTGGTTGAAATGTTGGCACATTTGTGGTGTTTGGGGTATGGCTTCTCTGTAGGATTGTATCAGTGCCTCCAGGACAACCAGCTGGAAAATAAAAGGAAAGTAAATCCACAGAGACACTCACTGTGCTCAACTGTGGGTTCTGTCACCCCAGAGGTCTGCCTTCAGTGACCATGCATTACCCATGATGCATCACCTTCTTGTACCTGCACAGAGCTAGACACGGCTCCAGCAGCAGAAACACCTTTGCCAACTCCTGGGTGAACCCGTGTTATTCTGCTCTGGTTGTTAGAACAAACTAGGTGGTGTTGATGGTGTGGAAACAACAGAGATTCGTTGTTTCATACTTCTAAAGCTACAAGTCCAAAGACCTAGGAGCCCAGTGGGTTGACTTCTCCTGAGTCCTATCTCTGTGACTTGCACATTCACCTTCCTACTGTGTTTTCCACTAATAACCCTGGTGTCTCTTTCCTTCTTATAGACACTAATCCTCTGGGTGCCTTTAAGACCATCCTATGATCTCATTTAACCTTAATGATTTCTGCAGGACTTTATATCTCCAAATTGGGGGTTAGGACTTCAGTAAATTCCTGTCTTCCTCTATTTTCCCCCTTACCACAAACTTCCTATATTCTTAACTAGAAGTCTTAGCAGTGAAGTTGTCTTTCAGATACCTGGTGATTTGCTTTGGTCCTGAAATCCATCCATCCATTCTCATAGGAAGCAATAGAAGGGTCAACACCAATTTCTTTAAGTGAAAGCAATCAACTATAAGTTAATAATCTCTTCCAGTAGAAAGGCAAAATACATTCTACCAATGGATATGTATATACAAAACAAGCTGTAGGGATACACACAGATTTGGCATCTGTCTCTGTTTCCTTCTCTTTAAGAAATTTTCTAGCAAAGCTCAGGAATTATGGGCAAGTGACAGTACTATCTGGCCCGAACTCCCTCTTCTGGGAGTTCTGTTTCTAGCTACTGGTGAACTTGTCTCATACTTAATCTTCATGCGTTATCTAGTGCCCTTAGTTCTCCTACTTGAAATAATTTTTATGGAAGAATGGTTCTCCTTGTGTGGTTCCCAGACCAGAAATATCCACACCACTTCGAACCTTGTAAGGAATGTACATTTTCTGGATGTACTCAGACCTGGAAAAATCAAGACACTGCAGGGTGAAGCCCAATCATATTTTAACAAGCTTCTTGGGGAGTTGGTGCATGTTCAATGTTGGAAGAGCTATGTGTTTACAGCCCAGAAGTTGGTCTCTTTCACCAAAGCTTTCTTTTGGATCTGAACTAAAAATCTCATCCTCTTTGCTCACTTTTTGCAATCACTTCAGAATGTAGCATAATAGCTAATAAAAGTAGAATAGTTTATAAATATTTCCTGAATGGATTATAAACTTAGTGCACAAACTCATGAAAACACTCCTTTTGACAGAGATGCCTCACATACTGTGTGTGTGTGTGTGTGTGTGTGTGTGTGTGTGTGTGTGTGTGTACGTGTGCGTGCAGGTCCTAGGGCTTGAACTCAGTTTTGAGGCCTGGGTGATGTCCTTGAGTTTTTTTACTCAAGGCTAATACTCTATCACTTGAACTACAGCTCCTCATCTGGCTTTTGTGATGGTGAACTGGAGATAAGAGTCTCACAAGACTTTCATGCCCTGGCTGGCTTCAAACCAGGATCCTCAGATCTTAGTCACTTGAGTAGCCAGGATTACAAGCATGATTACCAGCACCTGATATTAGATTCAGTTTTATGTTGGCTAAAAAACAACTTCCGATTGCTAAATTGGATTAGCTGAAGGTTCAGATGAGGGCACAGTCCTACAAGATGAGAAGTTGTTACTTCTGGCAGATTCTAGGATGAGGTGTGTGTGTGTGTGTGTGTGTGTGTGTGTGTGTGTGTGTGTGTGTGTGTGTGTGTGTGTGTGTGTGTGTGTGTGTGTGTGTGTGTGTGTGTGTGTGTGTGTGTGTGTGTGTGTGTGTAAGATGAGAAGTTGTTACTTCTGGCAGATTCTAGGATGAGGTGTGTGTGTGTGTGTGTACTGGTGCTTGGGCTTAGCAGGGCCTGTGGTCTAAGTTGTTACTTCTGGCAGATTCTAGGATGAGGTGTGTGTGTGTGTGTGTGTGTGTGTGTGATTCTAGGATGAGGTGTGTGTGTGTGTGTGTGTGTGTGTGTGTGTGTGTGTGTGTGTACTGGTGCTTGGGCTTAGCAGGGCCTGTGGTCTCATTTGGCTGGTAGTCTATGAGGTGTGTGTGTGTGTGTGTGTGTGTGTGTGTTTGTGTGTGTGTACTGGTGCTTGGGCTTAGCAGGGCCTGTGGTCTCATTTGGCTGGTAGTCTACCACTTGGGCCATCTTTAAGGATGAGTTCTCTTAACTCCTGACACTGCAACAGCAACAACACCTGCCCTGGTACTAGCTCGCTCTCTAGAATGATATAGAGGCATGAAGAGTTAAGATGGGAGGGGGCCTTACTTCAACACCAGCCAAGGAGTTTCTGTCTGGACTCCAAGGTGATAGGTCAAACTCTTACAACAGTATGGAGTGACTCCTGAAGAAGTCATACTCAAAATATTGCTAGTCAGTGTATTCTTAGTGACTAGGTTACATATGAATGCACCATGAGGACACCAAATTATCCAGCTGCTATTACAGTTTTTACTTTATTACAGTCTTTGCTCCAATCTTTTTAATGGACTTTACAATGGCAGGAACCAATACCTGGACACAGTGTGTGTGTGGGGTGGGGGGTGGGGGGGCAAGCTAGCAGTAAGCTCTCTGAGAACTTCATTTCCCTGACAGGATGGGCCCTTATTTGCTGCTTTGCGACTCACAGGTTCCTGATGATAATCCCTTCCTCCAATCAGGACAAGTGTTCTATCTAAACCACTAGCTGCCAGGAAAAGCCGTCTCCTGGTTGCACAGACCCTGCAGCATGCAACTTGTGGTGGGGCACCTCTTTGCTTGAGGAAATGGAGGAAATCCAGTGCAGGAAGCTGTGTTCTGACAGGACATGGAAGTCTTGCAAGGAAGAACGGGGTCTTCGGACAAATTCACACCACTGAAGACTGGAATCATGTCTCAGCCAGAGGCAAATTTGCAGACTAGTCCAGAATTAGGACTAGTCTGCTCATCTCCAAAGGCTGGTGTTTCTATCCCTTGGCACATATTATGTTGATCATCTTTTTGAGTTGAAGCTCTGCAAACTTGTATCTGCTCTGACTGAGACATGATTCCAGTAAAATGTTGCCTAAGATGGAGACCATGGCTGCAAATAGATCAATTTCACTTATCCAGCTCTAGCCAGAAACCTGGGTCTTAGAACACTGAGCCCCTTCCACAATTTGCAAAGCTTTTATTTTCTGTCTCTACTACAAATTAAATGTGAGAAAGCCAAAGATAGACAGAGCACCTAATTTATAGTCCTTAAGGGGGTGAATTATAATCATATTATGTGTGGTCATGAACATTTTATTTCAAAACTAAAAACGAAACATCCATTTGACATTGCTAGATGCCATTATGAACACCAGTAGCCTAGCAGGCTGTCTTCACTGTTTGATCTTTGAACAACATACATTTAAACTTAAAACCTATACCAGTGCTTTATAAATCTGCCTAAATATTGGCATTCTGTGCTCTTCAGTAAAGTTGTAAGGCTAAAGCAGATTGGTCTGTGACTATGTATTTGCTTGCAACCTAGAAGGTTAACAATGGAAAGCTCTCTGGTGCAAGCCAGAGCAGACATTAGCTCACCCTCAGATGAAGCAGGAGTTACCCAGGTGGTGACAAAGCCTGCAGAATTCTCAATCTGATTACTGGCCAGGGTAGAGGAGAGGGAAAGCTGGGGGAGCCAGTCATGTGACTGGGAGGCAAAATCAAATGTCTTGAGCCTTCCAGAGGTCCTCGAGGGAGCTAGAGGAAGTCCTGATCTTGGCTGTTGTGGACCCCATTCCTGTGGCATCCACAGAAACACTGCTGCCTGAATCCTCATTCACTCCTGCCCATTCATAGCTACAAGGACTACCAAAGCCATCTCACAAGGGGAGATTAAAATTGTCCTCAAATGGCTCACAGACTGATCACCACACTTGTACATACCTTGTACCAAACCAGCTCAAGGCAGATGCCTTCCAGCATCTGAAGAACCACAGCACCAAACATGCCACCAGCAGGGACATGGGCTTGGCTATGCACTGGAAACCCATTGCCTACCCCTGGCCAATGCTATATATACCTTTCATACCAAGTCTGATCCTGTCCCATATGCTTCATCCACTTTCCCCAATTTTGCCATTTTGACTTTTGCATAGGATGCCTTCAAATAAAGTCGGGGGGGGGGTACCTTTACCGCAGGCTGACAAGATATGTATAAAGTTCTCACCCAGTGCGGAGGGCAGCAAATACACACAATCCTACTGCTCTCATTGTCATCACTACTCACAAAACAAGGCAAGGATCACCAGAGGTTTGCCTAATTCCTTCTACCATTTCTGTTGCCCTTTCTTTCAACCAACCTTTACTGCAACTAACCTGGGGCTCTTTCCAGCTGGGCTACTCTGCTGTGATGAGGCTGATGGTCTAGATTCACGTACAGGGAATCTGGGTGCATATGGGTGGCACCTCCCATTACACCCACAGTCCAAACTCATACTAGCTCTTATGGCAGCTACTTGCTGTTGAAGCTTTTAGGTGTAGAAGTTTTACTTATACACTGAGACTAGACTAGAAGCTCTGCTTTCATCTCTAGAATAGCGAGCACTTTTTTAAGTCACATGCTCACTCATTTGTGGCTTCCTCTGTCATTTCCCCCCAGGGGCCCTGTACCTTAAGACTGCTCAGCACACAGGGATTGCCTAACTTGTCTAAGCAAAATGCCAAGTTCCCAGAAGTTTAGTAGCTCCCACTTACTCAATGATGTGCCTTGCAAGGGAAGACCAGGGACAGTTTGTTCTTCAAGAGGTAGCCCTAAGAACATGTCCTACCATTGCCAGTAAGACATGCAAGGTAAGACAAGGTGCTGTTGAAATGTGACTGTTGCATTTATCTGCCTCCAAAGAAAAAAAAGTACCTTAGCCATTGAGCAAGCTCCTGCATCCCTTCCTAGCTGTGAACAGTGTCAGGTTTGAAGAGTCAAAGAGCCCCAGCCTTGCTACGATTGGCATCCCATAGCAGTGAGGGCCCAGGTCTGTAGACATGGCCCTGATGCTTCCAGAATGACCCTCATTCCAAATCTTGACCTCCAAGATCTGACTTACAATGAACCTGATATTCATCATTAAAATTGCTTGGAAGAAGGGCACACTTTTCTACAGGCCCAAACTGAAAATATGCCTTAGAAAAGATCTACTTGTGGGATGGCTTTTAAGGCTATTTCCCCATGGGTTAACTCCACAGCTTTTGCTTGAGGATAGGGAACTTGCGGAGTATGGATGTGGTAGTCAGCTCCAAAGCTGAGGGAAACACTTGCTACACAGCTGAAGAACCAATGCCAATAAATATCAACACAGGCTATAACACAAACTACAAAACATGCCACCTCCCAAGAAGTCAGTCACAAAGGACCACACCACTTACAATGTGGTCCAGACAATGTCAAGAAGAAAACTCAATGAGAGGTTGCCTAGAGCTTACACTGGTGGAGGAACTGAAGACAATAGCTACAATGGAACATCTCTCTGGGGTGATGTCTAGAAATTGTATTAACAACAGATATACAGATCCACACAAAGACTTTTATTGTACTAGAGACCCTATAGTGTTATCACAGCAAGCCAAGCTCCAGCTGGTAGTAGAGGGGTGTTATGGATAAAGTGACCTGGCAGTGTCCTGGACACCACCAGTGGCCTGGCTAGACGTATATGCTTCCTTACCAGCCCCCTATGCAGGAAGGGGGGGGGAAGTTCCCTGGAATGAACATTGCTATTTCATCTGTTATTTGAATGCATGTTCTGGGCAATAAAATGAGGAGCAGAGCAGGTTTGGAATTTGATATATGGTTAACAAGTCTGAGATGCAGGCTCTGTATCCATATCCAGACAGGAAATACATGTGAACAGGACTGCGAAATAGGACAAGACATGCACAAATGCATCAAGGCAGGTACAAAGATGAGATTCAGGAAGATTCTGAAACAGAAGATTAACCTTAAAAAAGACCAGGTAGTAGAACCTAATACTTGAGCACATGTCCTTCTTAAGAAAATGTCATTACAATTTCCCTGATGTTTAATTCCCTAACCATTTCACTTTCCAAAACTCCTCATAAAGGAAACTGGGAGCAAGTATTTCTTTTGAGAGTATCACATGCAAGTCAAAGCAGCCATTTTGTGTTGACTTTGACTATGATGTCAAAACTTAAGAGTTGTTGACAGGAACAGGGCTGGCTTGACCCTGGTTGCTTCCTCTAATGTAGGAAGAGAAAATTTTACTCATGTCTGACAGCCTAGGTGTTTATTTTTCATCTTAGAGAAATGAAATTGCTACTATGTAGCATAAAGGAGTAAAGCTGATTATTTAGTGATGGACAGTAGGCATAGTAGGTGTAGGAAAGGCACTGACCCAACGAACTAGGCCCTGATCTTTCAGAGATGACCACATCCACTTCACCAGAGCTCAGACACAACCCTCTTACACCATCCAGTGATCAGGCTTATTATGAATGGACTACTTCTCCTAGCCTTTACACTTTTTTACCTTTTGATCCATTTCAGCCTTGCAAATATTCAGCCTTACTTCTTCCTTAAGGACCCACTTGACTCCATTTTATCCTCAGAAACACAGTGATAGGGAGCTCCTCTATTTCTGAGATCTCCATGCAAGCATGAGTACTTTATGATCCTGGCAAACTTTGGGCAAGCCCCCATCCTGTTGCTGGGAGCCTGGTACCCTGGCCTGGGTGGAGAGCTCTGAGCAGGGGGACAAGCATGAAATAGAGGTTTGACATGAAGGAAATACATCCTGAAGGGTGAGAATATACTTGAAACTCATACATTAAAAAGATCATTTTTACTTAAGAAGCAGGGAAGGAACAAATCAAATTTTCATAATATAGAGAAGTTAGCACTGCTAAAATGGGAGATGGTATATATTTCCCACCAGTCTGAATTGAAGATTTATGGTTAGTGAATTTAATGCAGCTAGTCATTTGTATTATTGTCTAACAAATCTTTAATTAGCATAATTAGGGGTTATTAATCACCATTTAAGTGTGCTAAAGGCAAAACCTAACCCATAAAAATTATTTTAAAATAAACCATTAGTGTAATAAATCCATCTTTATAAATATTTCCTCCAACATAAAATGTGCATGATAGAAAACTCTGTACTTAGTACAGAGTGGACTGTTTCTGTGTAGAAGAGTACTTCCCCAATAGTTCAAAGGTGGCATCATCCTGAAACTGTTGTCTTTTGTAATTCTCCCACTCTACAGTTCTGTGGAGAAATCACTGTAATGTAGCAAAGGGAAAAAACAGTCCTGTCCTACAAGAATGGGAAATCTCAACAGCTCGTTATCTTTCATGGAGAAGCCTCACTGCTGCAACTTAATCTCAACCTGGTTTATAAGGTGGTAATATGGTTAAGATGGGAAGAACTAGACATCAAGGAAAGGAATGCCAGGAACTCATCCACGAGGACAAAGGATCCTGTTTCAGCACCAGGACAGTGGCCACTGAGATCCCTAGCCTGTGGACCTGGGGCAGCCACAGCTGTGACTTGAACCACAAGTTCTAGATACTTATTTTCAATGGGATGTTGGCATTATTTGCAGCACAGCACTTAACTTACACAGAGCTTCCGATCTGTGGATAATGGACCGTGACACCATCTTCTTTGGTACTTACTACTTTCAATTGTTTGGTGTTTCATCATCTGCCCACCTTTTAAATGTCCCTAGAGCTAGGGCCACAATTACCTGAGTAGTTCAGTCTCCTTCTGATACGTGCATTCACACCATCTGATGAAAAGGTTAACCACAGATAGTAGACTGCCAGCACAAATTTGAATCTGACTGAAGTCCTTTGGTGACTAAATCTGCTCTATGCCAGTTGACAGCTGGATTAACTCTTCAACCTTCTCTAAGTTAACCACTAACCAGTAGAATATTATTTAGCCATTAGCACCACTCCAAAATCATACCTGATGAAAAAAACACTCTCATCTAATTGACCCTCCAAAACAGAGTAAGGTTTTCTCAGCTTAACTTGTCTTTGTGAACATATATTCAGTGATTGTTTTTCAGCATTTGTATTTTTCACATTTTATGTATTATTTATTAGATGTTTTGTAGCTCAAAGGAGAGCCTTTAGCACTGCTGTCTCAGGAGGAAGAAAATGACCAGCTGCAGAAGGGATACCAATAATACAGGCTTGCTTAGGCTAAAGCTTGGCAAATAAATGCAGATAATTTACATTTAGGGAAGGGGGTAGAAGAAAACCCCCATCCACAATTATAAAAGAAAATTAACCATGTAGGCAGATGAAGCCTAGAGAACACCAAGCTTCTGTCTGGGGGAATAGAGTTCAGAGCGCCATGACTCAGTATTTCCACTCAGAGCACAACAAGGTATAGCAAGAGAACAAAGCCATGACCGTGTGCTGCTTCTTTGCCGAGACATTAGCATCCTTCAAATGGAGTGATGACCAGGAAGCCAGGAAAAAATTATTACTCAAGACATTTATTACAAATGTCACGAACATATTCATAAAGTAAAATTAGTTTAAAAAACAGAGAACGAGAGCAAGTGATAAAACAAGAAAAGCCAGGGCTCTGAAATTACACCTAGAACACAGGAAGATGTCATCTTTACGAATAAGTAGAATTAACTACATTCTTAAAATAGTTTTAGTGCATTGCATTTTTAGAAAAGGGACATACCCTCACCCCCAAGAAAAGGTTCCTGCAACACTGACAGTTTTGTGTGACTATTCTAACCTGACCACCGTCTGCTTCCAACCCCAATGAGAGCAATGAGATCACATGTGTTGGTGGCAACAGCTGACCATCAACCTCTAATGGTGAGTCTGGTGAAAATGAAGCGTTCTGCCTTCTAAACTTAGAAAGCAAATTCCAACAGCCACAATGCCCTTTTCACCATCACGAACAGTTTTTGTTGTGCCTGCTTAAACTTGTGACAAAAATAACAGTCAAACTCCAATTGGATAGTTTTGGTATTAAATTAAACATTAAGGTGTTCTTCCCAAAACATAAACTAAAATCACCTCTCAATGCATTAAAAACAATGAGGTAGGCAAAAAATAATAATAAACATGTAGGTTGAATTTTTCTTTCTTCTGCAAGCGCAGACTGTGGTAAAACTGTTGTTGCACTTCTAGGTTTAAACAAAAATTAAACCTTTAACTGAGGCAGTGCTAATACTGTCACACAACAAAGTTCTGGTCATTATACAAAATGCACACATTTTCTTTTTCTTTTTTCTTTTCTTAGAACCATCTGCACATGATTTAGGTAAAACTTGGTACACAGAAAAATGACTGAGTTGTTGGCCAGGACATCATCGGTCCCCCCAAAAATCCAAAGCAACAAAATGGGACCCTTTAACCCACCCCACCCCAATCCCGCCCACAAAAAAAGTTATCCTAGTTAAGTGTGTCTTTCACATTTTATAAATATTAACTTCTTAAACCTGCACCTTCTTCTTTCTCCACATATTGTCACATTACAAAAAAGAAATGTCAATTAAATACATTGTTAATGTTACTATATTAATCTGCTCTCTCCTTTAGCCAACTGCTCCTCTCGCCACCACTCTTCACCTCCTTGTGCCCATCGCCAACAAAACCGATGGCATGTTCATTGTCGCCACCTTCAGACACCCAACAGGACAGAGTCACTCAGAGACAAGGAATTCTGGAGCTGCAGGTAAGGTGTTCTTTCTGGCCTGATGCTCAACCCCAAACACTTCTAGCACCGATGGTAGAATCTGAACAGCACCAGCTGCAATGCAGCCTTGATTTATTTTTGAGTAAGGAAAAAAGAGAAATTGGCAAAAAAAAAAAAAAGTGGGAAGGAAGGGAGAGAGAAGAGCCAATACACGAGGCTTGCACACACAGCTGTCCTGGCTGCACCGGTGCAGCTCTGAGCTCCAGTTGCAAGGAATTCCAAGTTCTCAGGATCTTGAAGACTCTGGAGATCAACAATCCCTGGATCACACTGCTTCTACCAGCTCAGAAGAGAAGTCCTGCCTAAGGTCATGAAATAAACCTGACTGCTGCCACCAGACCGAACAGAGGCAAAAAACACCTGCAAAAGCAAGAGAAGAAATGGTAGTTAGCAGACCACGGGGTACCTTTCTGGAATTCCAATCAGTCCCTACAAATATGCCTATAAAGACAATCTAAAAAGTTCCTTAATTTATTTCAGAATCCATTAAACTAGGGGAATACATGATCAAAGTCAACAAAAAATACCCCATTCCTGAAAGATAGTAGTAACTAAAAAGAAATCATAAGGAAACATTACCTTGTCATTGCGTTCACATAAGAATTTTAGTCTTTGAGCCCTTTTGTGCATAAACACACCATCCAAGTGACCAGTTTCCACAGATCGGATCTCTATGGCCTTTTCTCCCCAGCCCATTGTCTGATTGGATCGAATATATGCTTTAGGGGAAGGGAAAAACACAAACCATTAAGGTGAGGAACCAGTCTTGAAAAGAAGTTGCTTATACATGCAAAAACATTTACCTAAATACCCAGAATTCAGTGATTTTTGTTTTTAAGTAGCCTGCCTCAGAGCTGGAATCAGGTCAGTGACGAACTGCTTACCTACCTCAAGCACAAAACCTGGGTTCAATTTATAACATTATCTAAAAACAAGACCAATACAATCAAAATAAACCCCCCATTTAACAAAAAAAAAAGAGTTGTAGCTTTGTATAGAGTTTGGTGTACATGTTCCCATCAATCCAGCCATGAGAGAAGGTAGGGGGCAAGAAATGAGGAAAACGATAGGGACTTATCTGCAATAAAACTAAAATTGCTTTGAGATTTAAACACAAAGCCATGAAGACTTCAAATACGAGCCTCTGTTCCTGATACAAGATTGCTTCTAGCAGTGGCTCTGTCCTGCAGCAAATCATATCCCATTCTTTGCCTCTCCTTTCTTTTCACAAATCAGTCTTAAAATATCTGCCCTGCCAGATGCCAGTGGGTAACCCACTCCCAGCTACTGGGGAGGGTAAGATCTGGAAGACTGTTATTTGAAGCCAGCCAATATGCAAGAAAGCTAAGTGAGAGAATGAGGCTCTGAGTTCAAGTCCCTCAGTTCAAATGCAGGCACACAAAGAAAAACAGAAACAACAACAACAAAAAAACAAATTTGCCCTATTTTCTTTGGATGTCTTAAGGATTGAATGAGAGATAGGAATAATATAGTTTTTAAGTCTATAGTAATTACTTAGATTTTGTTCTAAATGCATCTATGATACCACCATCATCCTTTATTCCTACAATGTAACTTTCCACTGTCAATATATTGCCAATCATTCTGCTCAAAAGGTTTGAACATGTAAAATTAGTATGACTGTTGGGCATAGCTGGTATGCATCAGTAATCTCTAGCTACTTGAGACAAGGCAGAAGGATTGGGAGTTCAGATCTAGCCTAGCAATGTTAGATTCTATCTCAAAAATGAAATATAAACAAAAGGGTTGGGGTGTGGCTTAAGTAGTAGAGCCCTTGCCTTCATGTGCTGGGCCCTGAATTCAATTCTCCAAATAAATGAACCAACAGATGAATGAATGAATAAGTACAAAAACTAGATGCAGTCTTAAGAGAAAGCTTACAAATGCTGCCTCATCCTTCTGTTACATACCTACAGATGTTGGCATCTCTCCCCACTGTAGAACCACGTCCTTCGTGATCCTTCCATATGTGTTCACATAAACCCCCTCATCTTCATAACATACTAGAAGCTCCATCCCATCCGTGTTGGGGAGGATAATGATTGCATGGGGTTTAATGCTACATTGGATCTAGAGAAGAGGAACAGAGTGTAGGGGAGCATGTTTATAGCTATTTCCAGCCCTGTGAAAGTGCTAAGACTGTACAATAGGAAATAAATAATATTTTAGAAAATCCATGTGATATATACCCACAAGTCTACCATTCCAGGTTATGTATTGACTCACATTTTCTGAGACTCTTGAGACATATTTGGATGGTAGGCTCCATTTGAGAACCATTCCCAACTCAGAGGTGCTCTGGACTATCAGCAACTGCCCCAAACCCATCCCATGTTAGTCAAAGCAAAGATGAGATGACTTTAGGAAGGCTTCACAGTGCCAGGAAGGTAGATTTCCACCTGTCTTACAGCATGGAGCTACTGAAAATGATACTTCATTTAAATACTCACCCCCAAACCTGGGGAAATAAGGAAACCCTGCTTGTGTTAGTTCACTAAGCAGAGTAAAGGAAAAGTCAAAACAAAGTGAAGCCAGTCAACCAACCATAGAGTGTGGGTTCTTTCTTACGTGTGTTGGTAGATATATGTCATAGACTGATCCTGAATCCACATCAACAGCATGGAATCCAGCACAGGATCCATAGATCACTTTCAACCTCTGGCCTTCCTCAACAGTGAGATCCACCAATAATGGCTTATGTACCAATTCTCCAAATGACTACAAAGAAGTAATCAAAACAGAGCATTAGATGAAGCAGAACTTAGTCCTAGCAGCTCAGACTGGAGAAGCTAGGCCTAAGAGTTATCCAATTATAAAATAAGATTTTATTATGCTAGTATATATATAATTAGTATCTGGAAGACATTTCTTCCAGAAATCAAGTCCCAAATCCCTCCTACCTAGCCCAAGAATCAGTGCTATCACTTACTATACTGTTGTTTTTCTTGACCAGGAAAACATGAAAAGTTAAACAGTGAAGACTTCCTGCAGAACATTTTTTGACTATTCTAAAGCAGTGTTGGAATGAGAAGTCCTAAGAGTCACATACTAGGATTATGATCCAACTGTCTATACAGTTATTAGAAGAGCTATAGATATCCCTTACTTTAATTTTCTCACTAAACAGTAAGATCTAGTATTGGATCTGTATTGTGCTAAATAGCTTCAGGTCTTTATTAATTAGCAGTATTGACAGCTCACAGGAATGGAATGGTGATGAAACAAAACAGGTTTAAATAAGATGATATGTATAAAAGCAACTAGTACTGCTCTTGGTATATAAAGGAACTAGGTTGCAAAATACAATACAATATTCTAATGAATTATCTTTATTCAAAAACACTAGTATTTACTTCCTAACTCATTCAGCTTCACGGGGAAAATAAGAAAAACCATCTTCAAAATATAAATTTTCCAAATTATTGAAATTTACCCTTTCAACCAAACAAATCAAAACTGTTTTAAGTAGAGTAATTCTGTATGAAAAAGTCTTAATTTCTTATTTGCCACTATAATGGTTCAGAAGCTACTCTCAAGGTTTTGTGTCTAATATCAGAAATGATATTATCAATTCATTCCTAATGACAGCAATACCAATTTTAATTAAGAATTTCATAAAATTATATTTAGTATAAACTAAATTATATTAAAAATATGCATGAAAAATATTGATAATTTTCTAGTTCAAAGGGGTGTTGAAAAACAACTTTTTTCAAAATGTTAAAAATACTAAAAAAAAACAAAAAATTTATTCACTACTCTTTAGAAACATAATTCCCAGAGACATATAGGTAATTGAGTATATAGGTAATTGAGTATATAGGAACTCACAACTAGAAAACAGTCCTAATTTTTTTATAAAGGCTCATTCATTTACTTTCCTAAAACTGTATGTACAATGGCAAAGCCATCATATTTAGGGGCAGTTGTAGGGTTTGAACTCAGGGACTCACACTCTTGCTTGGCTTGTTTGGATGGTGCTCTACCCCTTGAATCACACCTCCAATTCTGTTTTTGTCTAGTTATTTAGAAGATGGTGTCACCAACTTTCTGCCCAGGATGGCTTCAAACTGTGATCCGCTGGATCTCAGCCTTCCAAGAAGCTAGGATTGTAGGCATAAATCACTAGCACCTGGCATTTTTTTTAATTTAAAGAAAAATAGAACTGTATTATATATATTTTAACTTCATTCATTTCCATTTCTTATGTTAAGAACTGCTGTAATTTTTAATAGGTATTCTACTTAGAACTGAACTGATGAATATTTTTCAATCATATATCGAGCTATTTATACATACTCATGTCTTTATATGAATATCTGCTTTTTAATGGATGATTAAAGTAATGTTTTATTGTATGGGTTTGAGAAGCAGCTAAGCTTATTATGTTACAAATTGCCTCTCTTATGACCAAACTATATTCTGTATTAACAGATAGTGTATTATATTATTCATTTTATTTTTTCAGGCTTTTTAAACTAAATCCCTAGCTTATGGTTTTTTAGCTTACACAGTTAATACTACTTTAAATGCACTTGCTGTTGTTACCTTAAAGGCCATAAATTTGTGATATGGCTTAGGTGCCCACGCATAGACTTCCACAGAACTCTTCAAAGCAATTACAAGAAATTTGATTCTTTCATATTTTACTGAAAAACAAACATAAAAAGCAAGATACGCATGTCAGTATCAACAAAGAACTTTAGCTATCTTTTTCAAACTTTAAAAATATGCCTTGTAGCTGGGTGCTGGTGGCTCACACTTGTAATCCTAGCTACTTAGTAGGCTGAGATCTGAGGATGGTTCAAAGCCAGCCCGGGCAGGGAAGTCCGTGAGGCTCTTATCTCCAATTAACCATCAGAAAATCACAAGTGGCACTGTGGCTCAAATGGTAGAGCACTAGCCTTGAGCTGAAGAGCTCAGGGACAGCACTCAGGCCCAGAGTTCAAGACCCATGACTGACCAAAAAAAAAAAAAAAAAAAAAAGCCTTATATTGAGTCACTGAAATGAGCAAGGAAAAAAATGCAGATCAAGATCAGGCCTTGTACATTGCTTTTACCATTCTTCAATGTATAACCTATGATTTTCCATCCTCCGATCCTGATCCTGTGCTAGGTTCAATTCTAGTGTTCTTCTCTATATTATCAATGTATATTTTCACTAATGTTCCTAACTTTTTAGATTCTAAGTATTTTATTGTCTCGAGGGCCCAATATTACTTCAAAAGGTAATGGCATGACTGATGAGCCAAGAAGCTCCTGAATCACAAAGGAAGTATCAAGGGTCTTCATGGGGCTTTCATAGACTGAGGAACACAGAAGATTGTATCAAAAGAGTTCTGAGTATTGAATTCTACCAGGAAATCGAATTATCCATGCATAAGATCCAGTATTACTGTAGACCATATCTGAGTTCTAGAATTTTACCTGAAGTTAGGAGCCAGAATAGAAGCAGTAAAGCAAGTCTATTTTTAACCATAAAAAAACACCTGCCTCCTTTCCATGGCGGTTTTGAATGTTTCATATACCCTTGGCCACATGTGACTTACTGCTCCCCTACACATATACCTACCCTACACATATACCTACCCATCTCTATACAAACTAATATACTATTACTTAAATATTTGAAAAGACTTGTTGACTTGATAGCTTTCCTTGTTAAGATTATACACACTCTCAAAAACAAGAAATCAATGATATTATTAAGGCACTAAGGATTATAAAAGGCTGGCCAAACCAGCACTGCTTAGAATTTTCTGAAATGATGGAAATGCTGTATATGTATGCTAATACAACACAGCTCCTAAACACTTGTTGCTATTGAACACTTAAAATATATTCTAGGACCACTAAGGAACTAAATTTTTAAGATTTATTTAACTTCAATCAATTTAAGTATTTTTAAAATAGTTTCCTGTTCTTGGAGGCAACAGTAAACTTAATTAATGAATATATTGCTTACTCTTATATTCAGAAAATATCTGGGATACATTGTTTGAATTATGAAAAATTCAGCATAACCTAATACTCCTTATCACAAGTACAGTTTCCCTACAGGATAATCCATTTATGTTATGACTCCTTTGTTACTTACTGGTTTGCTTATTAAATTTAGTTGTAGATGACCTTAGCACTAACTCATCAAATAAAATACTTCACAAACACACTGCACAGAAAATCACCTCAAAATCTATACCAAAGAAATAGCATTACTTTACAGCATCACCCACAAGTATTCCAAATATTGTAGTAGATCCTATTATCATTGTTAACAATGAAAATGGGATCGCAGATTAAGATATCAAGGATTATAAGAGGCTGACTAAACCAGCACTGCGAAATGATGGAAATGCTTTGCATCTGTATACCTATGCTAATGCAACTGCTATTAAACATGCAGCTATTGAACACCTAGAATATATACTAGGACTAATATTATATAAACAAGAAAAATGTCAAAAATTATATTCTTGGAAGCAGAAGAACAGACTATAGTATGGTATGTGCTTTCATAAATACATAAGAAGTATGCAAGCAAAAGTCAACATTTCATGGGTCCCTATCTTCAATAAGTCTTTGGTATATAAGTATTTCAAATACTACTAGTATATATCACCATTCCAATAAAACTTTAATTCAGCTTTCGTCCAATATTTTCTCTAACATTAGTACTAGTTTTTCTCCCTCACATATAATGAACAATTGATACTGGGTTTGCTCCAAGAAAAAAAACAACACAGTTGCCATGTCACAGTGACCAGCCAGCCAGTCTCATTCATCAGAGAACACAGTAGTTCTGTTCAGTATAGTTGGTGTAAAACAAGCCATAATTCTACAGGCCAAATTCTCAAATGTTCTTACAGTGACTGCTCAGGATGCATCATCCTTCAAATAGAGAATGAACAAGCAGTATAAAGGAAGAATCAAGCCAGCTGGTTTATTTGGCAGAGATTCCTTAAAAAGGTTACTTTGAGCCACAAAAGGCATGGAAACTAATTTTTAGAAGGAGTGGAGGATTAGAGATGTTCCAAGAGTGTTCAAAGAGTGCTTGCCTAGGATGTACAGGGTCCTGGGTTTGATCCTAGCACTGAGAAAATAATTTGAAATAAAGTAATAAAAGGATGAAAAGACTCTCACGAGATAAAGATGTAGAGAAGACTAAGAACAGAGTGAGAACACAGATCCAAATCTGTGCTGTTTGTAAGTTCAGAAGTGTAGTGAGGCATTGTCTAAATGAGACTTCAGGTCAGAAGACACCTTAGAAACAGAACACCACAAAGGAGTCACCACAAGGAGTTTTAAAAACAGATTATTACTATAAATTTCAAAGAACACATGAATCATGAACTAAACCATTATTAAACTCTGAAACAACAAATCACTTAAAATCTAATATAACATACCAACTTTATAGTGTACACATCCTTCCAAATCTCCTACGGTTGTCCATCCTTGCTTCTTCTCAACTTCCGGATCATTGTGAAGTATTTTATTTCGTAACCAGGACAAATAGTAAACACGTAATTTATCCTTTTTGCCTAGCAAAATAAATATAAGTATTTTACAATCATGTACAACAAAAAGATTTCTTCAAAGAAACTTCTATAAATAGTAAATATTATTCACCCTGAGGAAATTATTTTATATAGGTTTTATCCGAAATTCAATTTAAACTTTTCAGATGAACTTTTGAAACTCCTATAGAACTATCATTGGGCATAGGCAAGTTGAGAAGGTTTTGAAAGAATAATAAACTCACACTTACTTCAAAAATAACAGTTATAATGTAATACTGTGAAATAAGTATTATCCCTGTTTACTGCCATACTCCTAAACAAAATTCTGTACTGGACATCAGTGGCTCATGCCTGTAATCCTAGCTACTCAAGAGCTTAGATTTGAGGATCAAGGCAGGAAGCCAGCCAGGGCAGAGAAATCCCTCTAACTCTTATCTCCAATTAACAAGCAAACAATCCAAAAGTGGAGGTGTGGCTCAAGTGGTGGATTATCAGCCTTAAGCAAAAAGCTAAGAGAGTGAAAGGCCCTGAGTTCAAGCTCCAATATTGACATTAACACACCTTCACACACACACACACACACACACACACACACACACACACACACACACAAACACACACACACACACAACACATCTACTCACATGTACACACAACTATATTATCACTAAAAACACTTAAACAGGTATAAATTTAACAAATAGCCCTTTTCAAGATCTAGTTTAGTAAAACAAAACTGATGAAAGATACTAAAGAACAACTGAACAAATGAAGAAACATTCCATTTCATGGACAAGGCCCCACACTTTCAAGATGTCAGCCCTCCCAACTTGATCAAGCTATGGCACTCACAAATTTGCACATGATGTACACACATGCCTAGTAAACATACAACACAAACGAAGGGAGGGATGTAGGGTGGGAGAAGAGAGAATCCAAGTGGACCTTAGATTCGGCAATAACTTTGTAGTTAAAAACACAATCCAGGGGAAGGGAAAAAACAAATCGTTTAAATAGGGATACAGGTGGACCCACTGCCACAATGAGATGTATAAGTTGTTATGTCAAAAAACCAACTTTACAACTTTGGCCAGGGGTGGGAGATGGGAAGGGAAGGGAAGGGGAAACAAAGAAGGAGGCAACAATGCTTGATACTCATTACCTTGCTCATGTAATTGTAACCCCTCTGTAGTTTCACACACACACACAAAAACACCACAATCCATGAAAGAAAAAAGCAATCATTAAAATACCAGAAGATACTGGTAAAGAAAATGAGTAGTAAGTCACAGGGAAAAAGTATGTATAAAATACTTAAAAATCTTCTAAATAAAATAAACAAAAGTCTTAAAACTGAAACATAAGAAAACAGCAATCCAATTAGAAAACAGGCTAAAGATCTAAGCAAGGTACTTTACCAATGCAATATACAGATGACAAATAAATGTATGAAAAGACACTCAAGTTTTTATATATCATTAAGGAACTCAAAACAATGAGACTCCACACTAATAGGATGGCTAAAATGCAAAAACAGTGACAATACAAAATGCTAACGGAGATGGAGAACAACCAGAAACTTTCATTTATTGCCTGTGAATGCAAAATGATACTGCCATTTTGAAAGGTAGTTTGGCAGTTTCTTACAAAACCAAACAGTCTTAGCATATACTCCAGTTAGTTGGGTTTCTGAGCATTTGTCAAATATGAGGTAAAAGCTAGTTCATAAAAAAAAAAAAAGCTTCAAAAAAGCTTATATATTCTTGACACAGCTTAAAAGCAACCAAGATGTCCTTCAATAAGTTGATTTCCAACTTATCTGTTTCTTCTCATGGATTATGCTTTTAAGGTTGTACCTAAAAAGTAATTTGCCAAGTCTAATATAATGGAATATCACTCAGAAATATAAAAGAATGAGATATTAAGTCACCAAAAGACAGGAAGGAACCAAAATTGTGATCCACATATTTCACACACACACACACACACACACACACAATGTTTTGGGTAAGAAGCCAATCTACAAACCTAAGGCTACATTACTGTATGATCCAGATTCATAGTCATACAAACTTTATACACTGCATGATACAACTTATGACCTTTTTGAATACGAAAAAGATATGGAGATACTGAAAAAGAATAGGATAATTTGGCAATAGGTGATCATTGTTCCTAGAACCTCAGGAAAAAGGATAAATAGAAAGCTTTAGGGCATCGAACTATTGCTAAATAATGGCAGATCCCTTCCATCTGACACAGTTAAGAGAATGAGTGAACTCTAACATAAACTTTAATAGTGTCTTATCATTAAAATAATATACCACAAATGTGCCACTAATACAAAATGTTAGTAATAGGAGAAATTGGTTATCTGCCACAATTTGAACATTCTCCTCTCAGGTTTCTGTAAACTAATATTGCTGTATTTAATTTAGCCAATACATTAGAAAATGAGGTAACAGGTTCTAGAATATTTGTAAACCAAGTCACAGTTCTGCTTTACACTTACCAGAAATAGTCACCAAGACGTTTAAGCCCTCAAGCACATCCATTTGCTGAAATCTCCTTCTGTTGATGAGAGGATAAACCTTCCCTTGTCCACTTCTGTCCAACAGCATCAGCCCGCTCTCTGTGCCCACTAGCAAATTCACTCCTGTTTCAAGGACACAGAAAGGCCTGAATTTTATGCTATAATTGGCAAGCAGCTATGTTGTAAGGAAGAATAACATTCCTTACTTGGAAAGAAGTTTTCTTAGAAACTCAGAAAAAGAAATTCTTAGAATAGTTGGAAAGCTAAAGCAACCAAACTTGCAATGCACCAGTATATGGAAGTGATAGAGACAAAATTTTATTTAAGAATAAGATGTAACGGACACCTCATCCCTTCAACTGCCTTCACAATCCATCCTTTCCTCAGTTTCCTTGTGCTATAAACTCACTTATCTTGTGGCTTTATATATCCTACACCTATTTGGCACAAAAGATACTTGAACAAATGTTAATCTGTTACAATGGTCTCTCCATGTTTTCTTCACCTTCATTGGCAAACTATTGGAATATGTTATATTTATAGACAGAGCCCTCTATAAATCTTTATCAGTTTATGATCTGGCTTCTATCACTCAGTCTCCACCATCAGCAATACAATTGCATTCAGTTCTCTCAATCTTCACTTCTTAGGAATATTTAAATACTGGGACCTGCCCTGTATCTCATCCAAACTCTGAACATAGACTTCCCTGGTTTTCCAATTCTTCTGCTGGAGAAAGCAAGTTCCTGTTTCTTTATCCCTTCTCAGTTTCTTACAAAGATGCTGCTACTGCTTGCTGAGTGCTGACATACATTCCCTCCTGAGCTCCAGCATATCTAAGAAACAATCCACAATTTCCCTGTGTTTCCATTTGGTACAGCCTTCTACTGCAACCATTTTTCCCACTTAGGAAAGTCAGCTAATTATCACCAGAGGTAATACCTCTTCTTTCTGCCACTTCCTTTTCCTTTCCTTTGTTCTCACTCTAGTTTATACCTTGACTACCTTACAACTGATATTCAAAGATGTTCATTTACATTTTTGTAAAAATTGCTACTTTCTTTATGGCTACATATTAATTTGTAAATTTTACATGTCTACATTAAGGCTCCCTTACAAAATAATTTGAAGACATATAAATTTTTAACTTAGCAATAAATAAAATTTTTAATGCTTACATTAGGACTGCCTGTTCCTGATTATTTTAAGAGTTCACTGATTAGGCTACTAAAAACTATAAAAATTGAAAAATTGTATCCAAAAAATTCTATGTAGGCTGACAACAAATGCTTTACAATTCCATTTCAATTCAGTGATAAATTATGATACTGTAGGCAAAGCAATATATTAAGTGCAGATAATTCATAATGAACATAAATAGAAAATAATCATGATCAAAATGATGTGCCAAAGTAACTGGCTCCAACAGGGGGGAAAAAACACCTCATTAAAAACACAATAAGCAGCTGGGCGCCAGTAGCTCACGCCTGTAATCATAGCTACTCAGGAGGCTGAGATCTGAGGATCACAGTTCAAAGCCAGCCCTGGCAGGAAAGTCCGTGAGACTCTTATCTCCAATAAACCACCAGAAAACCAGAACTGGTGTTGTGGCTCAACCGGTAGAACACTCGCCTTGAGCTGAAGAGCTGAGGGACAGCACCCAAGCCCAGAGTTCAAGCCCCACGACTGACAAAAACAAAAACAAACACAATAAGCCAGGCAACCAGTGGCTCATGCTAGTCAACCTAGCCAATTTGGAGGTTGAAAGCCTAGGGATTGTAGTATGAGGCAAGCGAGAGAAGGTAAGTTCTTTGAAATTCTTAGCTGGGTACAGTACATTCCTCTTTCATTCTAGCTTTGTAGGTGGCTGAAACTGGAAGGACTGCAGTTCCAAGCCATCCCGCACAGAAAAGTTTTCAGGACTCCATCTCAACAGAAACTGGGCATGGTAGTGTGCAACTACCATCCCAACCACTGTGGAAAGTCTAAAATAAGTGAACTGAAGTATACAGGCACACTTGAGCAGAAAATGACACCCTATCTAAAAAGTAACCAGTACAGAACAGTAGAACACTTGTCTAAGAAGCACAAGGTCTTGAGTTCAAACTCCATTACCAAAAAAAATTGTGCCAGTAATAAGTAGTAAGCCAGGCACATTAATGTATGTTTATAGCCCCAACTATTTTCGAGGCTGAGGTAAAGGGATGGCTTGAGCCCTGGAAATTCAAGGCCAATCTGGGCAACACAGACTCCTATCTCAAGTCTGTAAAGCTAGTTTCTTAGTAGGTAGAAAATGGGGTATTGTGGTTGGAGGCCAGCCCAGGTTAAAAATTCTTAATCAAATCTAGGTGTGGTCACACACATCTGTCATCCCAAGCTCAGGGAAACATCTGTCATTCCAGAGCAAAGAGAAGTACAGACTGGAGGACTGCAGTTCAGTCCAGCCCAGGCATGAAGCAAGACTCTTAAAAATATGTAATTGAAAATATATGATGTAGCACTTTACAAAGTAAAAACTAGTTATTTAAGATGATTAAAAAAGAATGCTTACTGCAAGCATTTTTAGGCAGTACAAAGCACTAACCTAACCTCTGTGTGGACTTTACAATTCCAAAATAATGCTAGCTCTAACATATTCTTTTTTTTTTTTTTTTTTTTTTTTGCCAGTCATGGGGCCTGAGCTCTGGGCCTGGGTGCTGTCCCTCAGCTCTTCAGCTCAAGGCTAGCACTCTACCACTTGAGCCACAGTGCCACTTCTGGCTTTTTCTGCTTATGTGGTGCTGAGGAATTGAACCCAGGGCCTCTTGCATGCAAGGCAAGCACTCTACCACTGAGCCACCTTCCCAGCCCCTAACATATTCTGAATTTTCTCCAATATGGATATAGCTCCAATAGTAAAGGTTTTAACTTTTTTGAGTCTGAATCTTATAAAAAGACTCATTTTTAACTTAAGAGGAAATCGGTGAGTGCTATCATAGTGGTCTAAGAAAATCAATCCCTAGTCAGGTGCCAGTGGCTCACACCTATAATCCTAGCTACTCAGGAGTCTGAGATCTGAGGACTGTGGTTCAAAGCCAGCCTACACAGGAAAGTCTGTGAGACGATCTCCAATTAAGTATCACCCCCACTCAAAAAAAAAAAAAAAAAAAAAAAAAACAACCAGAAGTGGAGTTGTATCTCAAGTAGTAGAGTGCTAGCTTGAACACAATAATTCAAGGACAGAGCCCAGATCCAAAACAAAAAAAGAAAAAAAAAATCAACTCCTGAAGTGCTTCTACCCAAGAGCATCTCAAAGATAGTAATTTATAGAAATATTTTTCAATGTTGTCATTTCTCTAACTAGTCTTTACATGATGATAAAAGAGGAAGTTGCACTGCATCCCCCCCTTTTTTGTGCCAGTACTAGGGCTTGAATTTAGGGACTCAAACTTTCTTGCTCATAGCTGACACTACCAACTCCAGCCTTACTTTTTCTAAGTTATTTTGGAGACTGAGTCTCACAGATGTTTTTACCCAGGCTGTCTTTGAAATAAGATTCTCTGATTTCAGCCTCCTTAGTAGTTAAGACTACAGGCATGAGCCACTGGTGCCAGGTAGTTTCACTGCATTTTTAAAAATACAGAATTGAAATACTCCCCAATTTTCTTAAAAGTATCAAAGAAGCTATTTAGAAAAAAAAGTTTTAGAAAACTTCTAGTTCATAGAAAAAAAACAACAAAAAGCAATCAGTCAAGAGTGTGTGTGTGTATTTATATATATATATGTGTGTATGTGTGTGTGTATATATGTATATATATATATATATGTGTGTGTGTGTCTATATACATATATATAGTGAGAGAGAGCGGGGTGGGGGTGGAGTGGGGCGGGGCGGGGTAGGGGGTTGTCCAGAATCCCCTAAATCATTGGAGAAATGTAAGACTCTGACCAAGCCAATCTATTCTGGACAAAATGCCATCTGGTAAACATGGGTCACCACCTACAAAGAGAATTGACATGCTCTACACATTTATACACTGAATGTAATATAATAATTTTTGGGGATATAAACACTCCCATTTGAGTCCTTTACTATAAACTAAAATGATGAGCACCCCTACTCTGTGAAATGATGGTAACTGACATTTACTGAGAAAAAAACACTGTGGATGCTGTACTAGGTGCTGACATGTAATGCCCTTATCCCTGAAAAAGCTATTCTTTACCTTAGTTGATAATAAAGAAAAATCCTTATGACATGATCATCACAGGCTTTAAAGTATGCTTTAGTTGTAACAAAGGCAGAAATCCTGACATTACAAGATAAACAAGTTGGTATATTTCTAATAGGTATTGACAACTGCTCCAGCAACCTTGAAAGAGAGGGGCTAAACAGGAGCTTAGTAACATGGCAAAAGAGAAGCCAAGGATAGGCTAAAGTAAAAAAGATGGATGAGAAGGACAGAGCTCCTTCTTCAATGAAAGTAGTAGTAATAGGAACACACCGATGTTCAAAAGATGAAGTTGAGGGCCTCATGTCAACATCACAGATTTCCATACATGCAAAAGGAAGAGAATGGCTATGCATGAGTATCCTGGTGATGAGGAGAGGAGAGCTGATTCACCATTGTGGGGAATGTGGCAGACACTGATATTTAATGAATATACTTGGGGAGCATGCACCATGGAACTCAAACCAATGGATCTCTCATGCATTCTGCTCAGTTATATGTATAATAATGAAGGAATACGAGACTATTTTCTTGTTAAAATAGTTAATATAGTGTTGAAGGCAGTGGAAAAACAAAAACAAAACATGAGCTAGAATACAAAATAAGGACAAGTACAGGCCAAGGGCTAGCAGAAAGTTACGCTTCAGCATTTGAGAAGGCAGTGATGCCTGTGTGCAAGAATGTCCTCTCACACTGTCTTAAGTTCTGAAATGCTGCACAAACACAGGCAGGTCAACAGTCCTTCCTATAGATTTTTTTTTTAACCATTTCTAGTTCCTTTATTTTTATTATTTTTTTACTAGAATTTTTTATTTAAAATGTTATTATAAAGGTGATATATACAGAGGGGTTACAGTTACCTAAGTCAGGTAACGAGCACATTTCTTTTTCAACAGTTTTACACCCTCCCTCATTTTCTCCCAGTTTTTTCCCTCCTACCCCAATTCCCCACCTAAATTGTATAGTTCATTACCAACACAGTGTCTAGTGAGTATCACTGCTAAATTAGTTCACCCTTTGTCCCACCATTTCTCCTACAAATTTTTGATCAGCAACTGTTTTTTTAAGTCTTGTTTAGATGCTAGGCCCAAGTCACAGAAAACAAGGGGGGGGGGGGATCTAACATTTAAAGCAATGCATCTGGCCCAGGTGCTGGTGGCTCATACCTATAATCCTAGCTACTCAGGAGGCTGCCACCTGAGGATCATGGTTTGAAGCCAGCTAGAGCAGGAAAGTCTGTTATATTCTTCTTTCCAATAAACTTCCAAAAAACCTGGAAGTGGAGCTGTGGCTAAAATGGTAGAGAGCTAGCCTTGGGCAAAAGAAGCTCAGGGATAGTGCCCAGACCCTGAGTTCAAGGCCATGGACTGAAAAACAAAAACAAAAACAAAATTAAATTAATTTTTTTTTAAAAAAGCAAAGCATCTAAATGAACTTCATCCAAACATGGGCCAAGTGTTGTTTCATCCTTTCATAGCTCCCCTTTACATGAAGAAACCAGTCCTGATCATTCTTTCTAATGCCCAGTTACTGAGATGACTCCAGGCACAGCATGTACACTCAATCCCACTAATGCACACTTAGCCACAGGAGGGGAATTACAGGATTCACTGGCCTTTGCGCCCCCCGCAATACCTCCCCAATATTCAAAGGTTATTTTCTAAAAAACAAGTAACAATCTTCCCTTCGAGTAAAAATAAGAATGGCAGTAGATACCTACCCCATAAAGCAGCACACAGAATCTCCGAGTTAAACCTCTTCTTATATTTACGAATTTCGGGGGTGTCACTCTGTGGCCTAGTGTTAGTAGGGTTCACATTGACCACTGAGCCCTTCCTGGTAGGATCTTGCCTTATGGCTTCAGGTCTTATTCCATCACAGGAAAATCCTACTGAAATACAATACATTTGAAATTATTTTCTGTACACACGTACAACTCCTGTCTCTCTTCTTCACTATACAACAAGCAACTACTCATATACTACAACTAACATTTTGAAAGAAATGCTTATGGAAATTGACTATGTAGCCGACTGTAAATAAGGCAATACAAGTGGGACAGGAGGCTTCTGTACTTGAGGTCTGTGCCTCTCAAAACCTTCAAGCTATGCTTAAGCCACCTGAAAGAACTATGTAAAGGGACCAACCAAGACCTATTTCACCTGCTTTCTTGTCGTTGCTGTTACTTACCCACAGAAGTTACTGTTGTTCCACTAGATGGAGAAATTTGTAGTAATCTGGGGTCTATAAAAGGTGTAAAGGAGGAGGAAGATTTGTGTTTCTGGAGTGTGCTACTAGCGGACTGAGTCTGCAATGTAAATTTCAATTTCATTAATACAAATAACATTTAAAAAGTGAACATTAAAATCATTTCAATCCATTTCTATACTATTCCCAATCCAAACTCTGGTCTTCCTGCATCTTTCCCCGAAATCATTTTCACAGGGAGTCTCTATGTGGCACCCCTATGGCCACACCACCAGCCATTTCACTTGCAGTCACTCGGAGAGCCAAGCCTCTGCCAGAAAGAAGTGAATTTCTGACATTGAGGCTGCCAACTACCAATAAACCTATACTTTGGAATCCTGGTTATTTCTTCAAAAATAAAATAAATGACTATAATGTAAATTCCTAAATGAAAGCTGAAATTTCTTCATCTCAATTCATCCCTTCTGACTATATCATCTACTTGCCTACAAAAGTCCAATTTATCTATACTGGAATACTGACAGAAATTTTATTCTATTATTTTAAATTGGGCTTTCTGCCAGAAAACCCCAGGAGCTTCGGCTCCTCTCTGTTTAGGTGCATTACCCTAAGACCCATACCCAATGGGCTTGTAAGTGAAAGGTGCGAGTGACAAAGTAAAGCGTATCTTCTGGGATCTTTTAGGAGCACTAGTGTTTGGTTAATAATGTAACTTAACACCAAAAAAAAAAGACACAAAAAGTGAAACAAATTGTTAAGTGAAAATGTAATGATGATTAAAAACAAAACAAACGGAAAAAGAAACTTGCCAGTTTAGTGAGTTAAGGGTTATAGTAAAATATAGTAAAATGGAGCAAAGTGTAAAATATAAACATAAGAAGGAATAATGTGAATATAAGTGGAATGTATATATCTCAGGGGAAAAAAGAACATGTCTGATCCAGTACTTTTGTCTTGTACCATTTCACTCATCATGGGCACCTGAAAGTCACCATGTCTTCTGCCCAAGCCCTCTCCTAAACTCCCCAGCTGACTTGTGTGCTAATTCACAGGCATTCCTCTGCTTCATGAGCCAGTGGCTGACCCAACCAATAGCCAATCTAACGCTGAACTGGGGAAGCACTCAACTTGCACAACCTAGGAAAGGATTGTTCTGATTCTTTCTTATGAGAAAACCAAAGTAGGAGCAGCAGTCAGTTAAGGGTTTACATTAACAAAATTGGCTGAAGCTATAGTTCTGACTCCTTGGGTATTACACTAAAGTCTCATCTGGGAAGTCAGATCACTGTGTAAGTACAGGGTGTTAAAGGCAGGCTCTCACTGCTCTTGGACATGACCCTACTCAAAGAACAAAAAATCATCCAGCTAATACTCAACCACACAGCATAGCCATGCCACAAATGCACAGGAGTTCCCATACAAAACCTGAATTAAAAGCACATTTCAGATCTTAGTCCTTGCTTAATATTTTCCTAGATTTCTCCCAAAAGCCTTTGGCCTCTTCTTAAAACTGAATGGCTAAATTTCCTGGAAAGAAACCCTTTTGTAAGAGTTGGTATAAACAAGATAACCAGCCAGGAAACGCCTCCCTCTAAAAAAAACAAAAACAAAAACGAAAGAAAACAAAACACTAAATCCAGGCCTGTTTGAAGGAGATTCCCATCCAAGTCAAGTTTGTGCAGGTAGGCCCAAGTCTGAATAACCAAATTTTCCTATACTTCACTATTGTAGAAAGAGATTGAAAAAGCAGATTTCACATTATCTACAAGAATTTCATGCCAAATACACAATGGATCTGAGAACACAGCAATCATTTCATTTAGATTTAGAAAAATAAACTGAATAAAGCCATGCAACTACACTTATCCAGAGAAAGTAAATGGTGAACTAGCAAGTTTGGAAGGAAATCCATCTAGGGTTAGGAGGTCTGTATGCAGATCTGAAACATGTTACTTGGGGGATTGGGAAGAGGGTAGGTGACAGAAGAAAGCAGGGGTAGGGAAGGAGAGGACGTTGGGAAGGGCTCCTTTGCAAACTAGCTCCTAGGCAATGCCGGTCTAACCCCAGGAAAGCAGCCAGCTGTGGTGTGAGACATACCTCATTAGCAGTGAGCTTGTCCTGGGGTGTCTGTGGGGACATGGTGGGTGTCGGCTGGCTGGAGGATGGGGAGGAGGAGGTGGAGGAAGTGGAGGAGGAATGGCTTTGCTGTAAGAGATCTGGCAAGAGGTGAATGCGACCGGCAAAGCCATTGCTCTCATGATGGCTGGCACGCTTTTGGTCAACTGTACTCTGTAGAAAAAACAGGCATACTGGTCTCGCTCAAGCGCTGCTGACATTGCCTCCAACCCTACAGATAACTGCTTTGTTTAAGGTGCTGTGTAACTTTGCAAACTCTTAAATTACCAGGGAGAAGTTATGGAAACTAGTCTAAATTGCTCACAGTTCCTCACTAAAATGCACTGAGCCAACAGAATTCAAGGTACTGCATCTGGTGGCCGCACAACTTAAGCAAGACATGCTTCACCTGGTCATGGGTGCCACGAGCTGGTTGCAGGCCATTATCCCTTATTTTCATTCGTAAATCTTTCTTTGTAAAATTCTAGAGAATACCCTGTGGCTTCTTCGAGTCCTGGTCTTTCCCACCTGCTTTCCATCCAAATGCACTGCCCTAGCATGAAACAAGTTTAGGACAAAGTCCCAAAGGCCATCTCGGTGCCCTGTCCTATTTCAATGAGGAGCATTATCACTTGGATGAAGTCAAAGCTAAGAATGCTGTAAAACTAGTGATCCAAAGTGAATATGTCTTGTAGCACACATTTAATTCTTCAACAAGTGGGAAGACTAACACAGAAGAGAGACCTCCTGACCTTTGTGCCAAGAGTCTCTATAGGACTGGGATGAAACCTGCCCTGCCTGCCTCACTTGCTCCTGCTGCAGCTCCACAGACACTGAGAGTTGGGTACTCTCAGCAGAACCTCTATGGCTGCTTACCACAGGCTCCAGATCTGTGCCCTCACTCTGTGAGCCTGAAGAGGACTCCCTGTGACTCTCCAACTGTTCAGACACAGACTGTGAGACTTAGCGTGGTGCTTGAATGAGGGCTGCCGCAGGCATGCAGAGGAGCAGCAATGTGGGGTGGAAGACTACTGACTACCTTAGTAGCATGCAGCACACACCTGCCTCCCTAGCCCCAGACACACTACCTTTAGGGCCTTGTTAACATGAAAACAGATGATGATGTAGAAACAGCATGAGTGAGTGAATGAGCAAGTGGGTTAATGACTACAGGAGAAGCTCAGCCTCTGACAACGGGAGGAAGACATGGGTACCTGGCGGACGATTAGAGTGCCCTCCTTGGAAGGGGTCACAGCTGGTTCACTTTCAACATCATCATGAACTATCATGGTTTTCACAGATTCTGTTTCACCATTGCTCAAATTCAGAGATGACCTAAGAAGGGAAAATCCAGACATGAAGGGCACTACTTCCAGAAGTTGAGGACATCCTGCTGAAAAATTTTTCATCTTCTCAGTCAAGGTTGAGATGAAAATACACGTATAGCATTTCTTCAAGGAAAGCAAAGGCTTAGTTCTAGAACTCCAAAAAGGATTTCCTTGCAGTTTAAGTTTATAGAGTACTTCTTGTCAATTAAAAGAGTTACACTAAACTGAAATTTCCCTTCTGTCACATCTTTAAATGAAAAGAAACAAAAGTGCATATTAAGGGAGGCAACTCATAGACACACACAGAGAAAAGGGAATTAGATACAAAAACTGCCCTGTGTGTTGCAAGTCTAACAAAACTACATGTCAATGGTCACAGACTCATGTGACAGGTTTAGGGAAAAAGGCCTCATCCTCCCTAAAACACCCAGGACTGACACTGCTCTGGTGTCCTCTGCTCCTGAAGTGGACTCATCAGCCCCTTCCTGTTCCACGTCATCATCCTCCTCATCTGTGGTTCCTGACTCTTCACTGGAGGATGAGTAGTCCGTCACTTTGTGAGGTGGCCGCACATCTTCCACTGCTCGAAGCTCTTTGGCCAGTGCAGTCAAATCCTAAGCAGTATAGAAAAGAGAAAGTTAGGTGAAGGGGGAAGTAGCAAGAGAACAGATGAGAAGCTCCATAAATTACCACAATGTCTATTTTAGAAAACTATTATATATAATATTTACTAGTTTCAAGTGAAAATGAGTTTTTATGGCTTTTTGTAGAAAGAGAGGAAACATAGGTAAAAAATAAAAAAGAGGGGCTGGGAAGGTGGCTCAGTGTAGAGCGCTTGCCTTGCATGCCTGAGGCCCTGGATTCGATTCCTCAGTACCACATAAGCAAAAAGAAAAAAGCCGGAAGTGGCGCTGTGGCTCAAGTGGTAGAGCGCTAGCCTTGAGCTGAAGAGCTGAGGGACAGCGCCCAGGCCCAGAGTTCAGGCCCACGACCAGACCCCCCCACCCAAAAAAATAAAGAAAGAAAGAAAAGAAAAAAGACAGAAAGTCAAAGATGTTCTACAACAAGTTAAATAAAATGCCTATAGTAAGATGACAGCATTGCTATTGTTTTAAATATAAGGTAAAAGTTGACATCTTGAGCTTTTTTTTTTTTTTTTTTTTTTTTTTTAATTTTTATTTGTTTTCGGTTGTGGGGCTTGAACTCTGGGCCTGGGTGCTGTCCCTCAGCTCTTCAGCTTAAGGCTAGCACTCTTCCACTTAAGCTACAGCGCCACTTCCAGCTTTTTCTGTTTATGTGGTGCTGAGGAATTGAACCCAGGGCCTCATGCATGTGAGGCAAGCATTCTACCACTGAGTCACCTTCCAAGCCCCTTGGAGCTTTGTTTTAAAGACATCAGCCTATGAAACAAATTTCCTTCTAGGGAACTGATAATCTGAAAACAAACTTCTAGTTTAATAGATCTGATTATCTGTTTAGGTTCTGTTTCTTCAAACTTTTATTAAGAAACCTGAGAAAAATAACAATGACAGTAGTACCAGTATATAAGTTATGTCTCAGTTTGCTATTAGAAACTGGCCACATTTCTGATAAGGGCTATGCAGGGAGAAAGAGGCCAGGTGATCCAGGATCCCCTCCTCTCCCCCCGGCCTTCCATCCAGCATTATGCTTATTTCTCCATGATACTACCAGTCAATGTGAACATGAGAAAGGGGGAAAAAGCCTCCAAAAGGCTTCATTTTCCTTTATTCCTATAGACTGAGATATTTTAAGATTCTTATCAATTTACCAGATAATTTTCACAAGTGACTATACTCCATATATACTATATTTTTCTATTGGGTAATTTTTTTAAGCTAAGTATTTTCTTTTTTAAAGAAGTTGTTTTCTTCTTCTTTGCACTTGAGAATACATTTTGTGTTTGAACTTGAGCCTCTGAAATGAGAGTGATCAAGTGTAGGGCCAGAAGTCCTATTTTATGTTTACAGTATCAGCTTTTCAAAGAGTTGTTCAAAAAGCTACATTTAATCACAACAATATGGAGCATTTTACCCAGTAAGAAAGCTGAAGTTGTAAAAGCTCAAGGTTTTTAAAACCTAGAAAAAGAACTAAAGGCAAGTTGAGGAAGAGGTGCTAGTGGAATGCAAGCTCTGTTTACTGGTCAGCAGACCTACTAAGGTGGGGTTCTTCAGAGAAGGGGCTTACCACTTCGCCCTTCAGGGTGCAGCAGTTTCAGAGTCCAGGAAGGAGCGCAGCAGTAAGAACAAAAATTGGGGGAAGGATAAGGGAGGGAAAGAAGTGCAGAAATCAGTTCAAGCAAGAAATCAAAACTCAACCTTCTTAAAATTTCACAAAACACCCACAGTTACATGGCAGGTTAATATGACAGAGGAAGTATAAGAAGCAGTCATAACTATCACCCCAGAGACCAAAAGACAGAATTTAAGCCACAGGTGAGTTTAAAAAGGTGACTTTATAAAGTGTATTTTAAAAGCCAGTATTGCAAATGCCCAAACTCATTAAGAATAGTTAAAGGTTAATAAAAGCAGAGCAATCAAGAAGTTATTTCTAGTCTATTTCTATTAAGAAAATTTCATTAAATAAAAACTACACTTTGTTCTGTTTCTTTGTGGAGCTGAATGAACAGAAAATGTATACTGAAACATTAAAAGAAAGGTTTCATTCCCCTAAGGACTCTTCATTGGAAATGCGATACCTCAGGTGAGAAGGCACAAAAGTGAATTTTAAGATATTCCTCCTAATTATACTAGTGGCTGAGAGGGGCCCAAATGAAAGAACTGTGGGCCTCAATTGCCCCTTTCTGTTGTGGTGCTGGAGACTGAGCCTGGGGTCTTTCGTGTGCTAGCCACTTCTTACTGCTGAACTATATTTCTACCCACTCAACCACATTTTTAATACAAAGATCTCTCTCATGTGTGAAATAAGAGAGATTGGTTTTGTGCAATTCTTACAGCAGGCTTGAGAGGTCTAAACACTTCTTTTTTATCATCAGGTTTTTTTGCTGCATTTTCAAGGCGCTGAGATGGAGAGCCTTCTGACTTGGATGATGCTGTTAATTTTAAGAGATAAGAAAGGTAGACATACATAAGATAAATAGATGCATGTCACAAAATTGTCCCAGCCAATCCTGCCTTCTGTTTCTCCCTGCTTACCCACTACTTGCTTTTTGGGGCCCATTTATAGAAAAGTCTGAACATGCACTCTGAAACCTAGGTCAAAATAAGTCTAGGGGGCCTGCCCTGGTAGTCTTTCTGATATCTTTCCTGTAAAATCCACGACTAGCACACTCTACTTAACAAGTACTCAAAGATAATATCTTATTATGTCAAGAACACCATGGGGTTTTCATTTTCTATTGTTATGTCATCAATAACTAATATTGATGCAGCATAAATCCTGAAGCCCAAACTGGAAAAAATGGATTCAAATCCCACCTCAGATATTCAGCCTATCACCTTGGGCAAGTAAGTCAGTTAATCACATTCAGTTGAAATGTATTCTCAGTGCTAGGTATGTGTAAAGCTCCAGATATTTAGCTTTCTAATAAAAATAATAACTCTAATGACATGTCATTAGCAATCTAATCAAAAGCATTGCTTTTATGATATGCAGCTACAGGAAAAACATAGATCTTTTATACAGATGAAGGACTTCCAATATATAGCCTAAGGTTGTTCACAGGCAAAGAGCAAAGGAGAGATCACCTACATCTCACTCTGAAGCGTTCACCAGAGCCACTCTGAGAGCCAGGATGGGACCCTGGCTGAGATCCTGAGTTGCTGGATCCGGAGGAGCTGCCACTGCCTGGCCTGGGCACCAGCTTCTCCACTCGCTCCCATAGGAGCCTGGGCTCAATACTGCTGTTAGAAAAGAAAACACCTGCTGCATCATCCCAAACCAATATAATAAACATGTACTGGACATATGAAATATAGGGATAAGAGGATGGCTTTAAAATAGCTTTTAATACTCTATTACCCAGAGTTATAAGGGCTTCATTCCTAGATTTTTATCTCAGATATCAAAAATAACTTTAAAAATTCGAAATAATGTTGTTTACCTCTTTTGTTACAGCTTACAAACTCAGACTGTGAAAAATACCACATATAATTACACACAAACTATCTTCTGTGTTTAGGGTCACCCATCTACCACAACTCCCATATCCTGAGCACTCACTCAGAGTGTACCCCTTTGAATATGGGGAATGTTATAGAAAGCATTGGCTGGGCCAAGGTTCTTCTCATAGAACCACAGCACACACCTGGTAGGTGAGAATTCAGTACACAGTCACAGGAGAATACACAGTATTCCCTAGATATTAAGTGTTAATGGGCTCCTTGAAGCTACTAGGTTATCATCTGCCTTACCACTTCAAGTTATACTAAGACTGTGCAAGTGGCAAAGGACAATCCAAGAGGTTCAGTGATTATTAAGTTATGCAACAATCAGAATAACGATCTCTTCTTTTCTACAACAGTGCTGGCAAATGGAACTTTTCTACAATCATGAAAATGGTGTATATCTGAGCTGGTATTTAGCTGCTACTTACAAGTGGCTATAGGCCATTGATACAATTAATACATTGTTATTTTAATTAAGTTAAATTCAAATTTAACAAGCCTCATGTGGCGAATAGCTACCATACTGGACAGAACTGCTCTAACCCCCACCCCCAAAAAACATTATTTGGCAATTTACCAAATATTACAATATTTACCATAGACTATTAGTGACCACAGATATTTTTCAGTAACTTGTCTGTGACTTCTATTTTAAAAGGCTTATAACTTCCTTTAGATAGAAAGTTCTCTCAGATTCTAAGTCTCTTAGAACCTGGCCCTCATTCCTTAACAATCTCCTGCAATGATCACTAAAATTACTACTTAAATACACCCAGATTCCAAATACTCTTTAATACACATCAACATGGTTTTTATTCATGTTAATGGTTATTAGGACCTTTTTATGTGTACACAAAAGTCTATACATAAAACTGAGTCTCTAAGAATGCCAGTGTTAGGAGGCAAGAGCAGACTGTACAGTACACCTACTTCAGTCACTCTTCTTTTACCTGGTGGAATTTCTCTGTCCTGCTTGGCTATTTTGCTGTCCACTGCCCTGCAGTGGAGAATCCCGACGGGACAAAACAGGGGAACGAGATGTTGTTCTCACAGGAACCTTTAGGCAGGAAATACAGTAATTAAATTATTGAAGACATGAAAAGGACAAAGATTTCCTATGAAAATATTTTCAATACAGTCCTCCTTATACTAATCCTTCCTATGACCCATCCCCTACCCCCACCCCCATTCTTCCCTGGTCCTCAACTGATAGAAAGGGAGTGAGAGAAATTTCATTAAAGGTATCCAAGGAGCAAGGACAAACAGCCTTTCTATGCTCCTGTAACACTTAATGATGTTTGGACAGAAGCTGGTAGCAGGGGACATACAACAGCACTTTGCTGAGATAATGTGCGAACCAAGAAAATAAGCTCAAAGAAATCAAACAATGGTCTACAAATGAATCAGCAAGAGGCAAAGACTAGCAGGAAGCAAGAAAATATTCAGAGGAAGCAAGTTCCAGGTGAAAGAAAAACACTATAAATTGTGCCTTTTTATTCTTTAAAAGAAAAAAATCACTTTCTTTGAAATTTCCATGCTAATTTTTTCCTTATAAGACCTTTGCTGAAAATTCTGATATTGGCTAGTGTTGTTAAAGTATAGCTTCCACACAAACCTGTAAGTTCTAATTCTACATTTTTCAGAAGCATAGCTTTTGTGGATTTTTTTCTTAAATCACTTTGCTACCATATGTTTAAAGACATAGTTCATAGTAACAATAAAAAATTAATTAACCACTGGCTAAGTATAAATGCCTACCTCTAGAAATTTCTTCCCAATGTAAAAAGTTCCTTTAAAACTTCACTGCCCCTTTAATTCTGGTGAAGTCACTATACCCACAATAATAAAAATAAATAGTATTTTTAGGATAACAAAAAAGAAAAAGCAGCACACATCTGTCTTTCTGCTCCTTACCCTTGGAGGCACCTCGTCACTGTCTGATCTAGACCAAGCCTTTTGGGTGGGGTCAGGCACCTCTGACTTAGAGTCAGAGCTCTGATTGAGCACCTCACTGCGGGAAGGTGGACATGGGTCCTGAGAACGAAGATGGTGGTGTGCAAATTTGGGAGGAGAAGGGTCACTGAAGGAATGGGATCGCGAGACAGGGGAAACATTGTTCTTGAGAGATGCCAGGTGGGACCACTGTACCTTACAAGAAAACAAAACACAAAACATTCAATGCGTTCTGCATAAAACTGGCTTTTCTGGTTAATACCATATCCAAAGCAGGAATGGCATGGTGGAATGCAAACAGGCGCAATATAGTATTAGGCAAGTGGAGCAAGTAAATCAGGCTTTTGGAAACAGGTGATCTGGTGAGCACAGTATGTAGAAAAGAGTAAATGTACATAAGGAAAATTCCTGACATCCAGAAAAACATGCAGATAGCAGTAAATGTGAAGATTTATAGACCTATTGAGAGGGGGACAATGCACTATAGGCACATCTGCATCAAAGCTAATAAAGGTAGGAAAAACACAAGATAAAGCAATCACACAAACACCTACTTACACCCCTCATACTACCTGGCACTCTGAGAGTCAGACCAAGTAACAACACAGTACATTTAACGAGTGAGCACAGTCCCCTCACACCTTGATAGAATGTAATAGTATAACTTAGAAACAGCCAACTTATCAAATATACCATTAATTTAAAAAATGCTTACAAATCTTGACACTTATGACATAATATGGCTAGATTTATATATCTTCATACTTTTTACAAAAAAAAATTGTGATTTCTTTGAAAATATTCAGTACCACGGAATCCCTGAACTATTAGACTATTCTTCTTACTAAATAAAATTTTAAAATAATGACACTATTTATCATTTGAGTTTATTCAGTTGTTTTTATAATGGAAAATCTACCTCTGGAATAATCTATAAAATACTTTCATTAAACTGTATCTTACTATTTTAAATACTTGTTTCAACATTGCAATTTATATAATATTACATCAATGAATTAATGAAAACCAAAAATATCAAGTTGTAATTTGTTTGATCTCTCCAGATGTAGTTCAGGTAATAATTTCTATAACTTATAGGTGAAATTCAAGTAATCCCACTTATTGATATAATCTCATGTTACTAGTATACTTAAGGTTTTCAGAGAGAAAAATATACAAATAAAGTTCTAAATGAAATGATAATTAAAAATGTGATTTCAACTACAGTTCCACATGAGCAGTTTCCCCCAAAGATTATCTCATAGATGTATGTTTTAAGCACAAGCAACTTCAGCATAGGAGGAAAGAAAGCATTTCTAGGCAATAAAATATTAAACATGAAATAAAACCATAGGTGGTTTGAGGCCAGCTCCCAGCTAAGGTAGGAAAGTCTGGGAGACTCTTAACCTCAACCACTTAATAGCCAGAAATGAAACTGTGGGGCTGGGAAGGTGGCTCAGTGGTAGAGCGCTTGTCTTGTTCGATTCCTCAGTACCACATAAGAAAAAAGCTGGAAGTGGCACTGTGGCTCAAGTGGTAGAGCACTGGCCTTGAGCTGAAGAGCTGAGGGACAGTGCCCAGGCCCAGAGTTCAGGCCCCACGACCGGACCCAAAAAAAAAAAAAAGAAACTGTGGTTCAAGCAGGCAGAGCCCTAGCCTTGAACAACAACAAAAAGCTCAGGGAAAGTGTCCAGGCCCTGAATTCAAGCCCTAGGACTGGCAAAAATAGAAAAGGAACATCTATACAACCTAGGAACTCCTATAATCTATTGTTGGTAACAAATAAATAAAGACTTCCAATTTCTTATAAGTTTAACTTCTAGAACAAAAGCTTTTTTCTTACATTCTTCTAATGTATCTCTACTAAGCTGCCTAGGTTCTGGAGGATCAACTACTCTGGGTCTGTCAACTGCTGACATCCCACCCACCATTCACCCCTGTCTCTGTGATGTTGAGGCTTACATTATTTGTGAAACAAGTATGCTCCTTATGTATCTTAGACTGGCTTGGAAATAACAACCTTCCTGCCTTAGCTCCAGCAGTCTTGTTCTTATTCCTTTTTTGTTGACTTTTTCCTGCTGCAGTTCCCCATCATCTAAGGGACCCAGTTGCTGTAAAGCTCATTCAAATTCCCATGTGAGTATGTTTTTCGAACACTGGAGTCTACTTCTGTCTCAAAAGCACTAAGTTTTGTTCCCCTCAAAGACCAATGTAAAGTGCACCTTGGCTTAGGAACCTGTTTCAAGCAGCTTGGATTGCACAGCAGAAAGGGAAGGGAGGGAGATCTAAATGTTCACTACTTGTGGGGAAAGTACAGGATTAGTATTGGAACTCTCTCAGATCTCTGGCCTGGGCAGTCTTTGCTGTCTGCTTTCTGTTTCAAATAGCACAGTAGCTTTGCTTTTAATCACAAAGTACTCTAATAGAACTACCTCACTCAGTTAAGGCAGAGTGATTTCCCCTGATCTCCTCTGGTGGAATATTCACCTAACCCATGAGATCTTGTTCAGATTTTGACGCCTTTGGGCACTGGGCCATTTTTCCAGAATCCAAACACTTAAACATTAAAAAAACTCTGCATGCCTGGGCGCTGGTGGTTCACACCTGTAATCCTAGCTATTCAGGAGGCTGAGATCTGAGGATCGTGGTTCTAGGCCAGTCTGGACAGAAAAGTTCATAGACTCTAATCTCCAATAAACCACCAGAAAAAACAGAAGCAATGCTGTAGCTCAAGTGGTAGAGCACTAGCCTTGAGCTGAAAACTCAGAGACAACTCCCAGGTACAGAGTTCAAGCCCCATGACCAGAAAAAAAAATCTGCATGAATTTCAGGAGCATCTTGAGTGCTCTAAGATCCAATCAAGGTACTGACGAGAAGCCAAGGATCATAAAATGTTTGGAAGGAAAGGTCTGCTTCTTTTCTAAGTGTTTATGATACTAACCTAAAAAACTATAAGAAATAAGCATTTGTTTTAGAAGACAAATGGCTTCACATCTGAGTTAGGTAAAGTGTAAACATTTGAATAATACACTGACTCTAGACATGCTTTATGAGTTTATCAGAAGTCCTTTAAAAAGAAAAAAAGAGATTGATTTTTATTTTCTTATGTGTATGTCCTTAGCTATCAGTCCAAAGCTACTCTTGCTTCTCTCTTTCTAATGTGGTAACAAATTAAATGTGGCTTTTAAGCCACCACATGAGTCTTCTCCACCACAGCAAAGCTGGCTGACGCTACCTGTGGCTCCGCTGGTCTCTGCAGGGCAGGATGCACAGACTCGGAGTTGCCATTGGAAAAAGACTCTGATCGGGAAGGCACTGCTGGCTCCAATACTCTGCCTGTCTGCTTAGACTGGGCTTCAGGGGAGCTGTGGTTAGTTTTCCTAAATCTATCTTCCACCTGCATCAGAGAATTAGAAGACATAACTCCATGTTAGTAGGGGAGAAGCAGACCTGCCAAAGAAATTCTGAAAGGAGAATTCTAAAGAGAAGTTTTCTGATTTCTTCAGCTACAAGAAAAAAGACATAAAGCAGAACTAGGATTCAATTCCAGAAACAAAGAAATATTAAGCAAGGTAGCTTCAAAAATCTCCATGCCTTGAGTTTTTAGACTATACAATGATAAAATTAAGGAAAACTTAATCTGTCACAACCAACTAACCAAATAGATTTTAAAAAATTAGTATCAGGAATCTAAAGCACATTTTAATTCCTTCCAAAATAAAGGCATTTCAGAATGGGGAACACTTGTTCCTAAACTCTGTTAGGTAGACATGGAAAAAGGATGCCACCTACAGGTCAGACTCAACACTTCTGTAAGTATATCCGCTCCTCCTGCCTAGCAGTCAGAACAGTGTGAATTTGCCATATCCTACTGAGGCTCTGTGAGCCAAGTACTACAACTGATTCAATAACAAATTGGATTAAAAGTGCCCTTCATTCTCACACTATTTTTGGATCAGACGATCATTCTTCGCATTCACATTTTTGAGAATGATATTGACATACAACCTTCTTTTGTGTAGTTTAGCTTCCAATCCTTCTAAGATTTGTCATTTGAGGCACCCTGGTAATTTATGGGGGGAAAAAATCACTACCTAGATAGGAGATGTTGGGCAAATTCTCTGCTAGCTATCAATCAATGGCAGGCTATTAGCTGACCTCTAAGACCTGTCCTGATACTCATGGGTCAAAATCATCACTAAATTACTTCCCATAGCATGGACAATTCAGGACCAACGTCAAAGGAAGGAAGGAAGAAGATACCTCTCGAGCTCTGTCAGCAGGCTCATAGTGGGGTTTGGGTTCAGGAGCGTGATAGCTTGGCTTGCCCCTTTCCTGCTGCGGTGGTGGCTGCTGCTGCTGCGGGTGCTGCGGGTGCGGCCTCCTGTGGTCATGCTGTAGAGATAGGAGATATGCTTGTTCTTGTTGCAACTGCCTCTGGAGCCTCTCTGCCTGCCGGTGCTCCTCCATCTCCCGCCATCGGCACTCCTTGGAGAGGGAGAGGATAACACTAAATCTCTGAGACACTGTAGAGCTCACCTCTTCTCTGGATTTGTTCTTGATTTTTTTTTAAGACAGTTTTTTCTTCTTGTTTTATAGCAAAGCAAAATGACAGGAATTTTAAATGACATATTACCTGTGGAAAAATCTGACAGTGTTGCTAACTACAATTTCACTGGACAAAGTAAGAGAGAATTAAATTAAATGTCAGATTCAATAGTGTACACACTTCATAAAAACCCTATGTCATTAGCTAATAGCCCTTAATGCTCTGGTGTAGTCTCTGAATGCCAAGTTCCGTTGAAAACCTTGCTTATCTACCAAATGAGAACTGTTAACTTACTAGTGGTAAAAACTGTTAACTTACTAATGGTAAATAAATCAGTACATAAAAGCCACCTTGCACTGTGCCCAAGAAGTATGACCACAGTGAACGTTTCCATCTGAGCCTGGCCACCCACAACAGAACCAAAAAGTTCTAGTGATCACCACAGCTTGCTGACTCGAGGGAGGGACAAACAAGCTCTAACGCTAGGGAACAGGACAGAGGTGGGGCGTTACCAGTAACATGGCCTGCTCCTGGAGCAGCTGCTGCTGAAGAATTTCCAAGTGCCGCTGCTCCTCTTCTAGCTGCCGCCTGATATACTCCTGTCACACAGAAATTACCCAGCAATCAATTTATCCAAAAGGAAAGCATGAGAACCACCTTCTTGGAGCACCAAGAGCCACTGCTCCAATAATCTTTAGTGAGAACTTACTTGGTGGTGAATTATCTAATCTAAAAAAAAAAAAACAATCTATAGGTAAAGGCTTCTCTAAAAATTTCAAATTGGCCAGTAGGACTCAGAGTCCAACACATTCCAATGATATATATGAAGGTGTCTAAGGCACTTCTGTTAGGATGCTGATGTCATAATCAATAGAGACTTTAAAACGAGGATGTCTTTCTCTGAAGGATGATAGAGTCCAGAAAAATTAAGTTTCATTAGAAAGGATCAGAGCTCTGATTAGTTAAATATATGCTTATTAGTTTAGATAAGCATGGATCACCAACTTCTGAAACCTAAAACCAAAACATGTTAAACACTAAAATAAAAAAAACATGATTTGTACTTCTACTTATGATTCAGAAGGCACTTGGAATGATTGCATTCTGAAAGCTGTGGTCTAGGAACACCAGAATCAGGAAACTCTGCAAACAAACAGCCCCAGGAAATTCATGATGAGCGTGTATGTACACAGGAAAGCACATGTACATGGGTGATGCTGTAAAGATGAGGGTGACTTTTTTTCAATAAGAGAATAATCAACCTCAATAATTACGAAATTAGGTAAACACATCCGAAGTATGTAACCTACCTTGAGGTTGCATGCATTATCATTTGGACAGGAAAATCAGGATCCTAGTTCCTTGATCCTATTTCCATTCAGGTCCAGCATACTACCTACCACACATTTTCAACCCTCATTTGTCTCTCCAATTCTTACTGTATTTGTATGAGGTTCTAACATAGACAAATACAAAATAGATTTGGAGAGTAATAAACATTTTACAAGTAGTAGAATGTTCCTTTTTCACAGAGGAAAAAAAAAATTGCCTATCCTAGAAGGTGAGCAAACTAAGGGTAGGTGGAAAAATGCCCTGAAATTCAGGTAATGTTTTTAGTGTCTGCTACTGATCATTCCTTGTTTCAGGTCCCACACCTTAAAATGAAAATAAGCCACAGACAGGGACTTAACAGATAGTTAATCAGTAAGAGAATACTGCAACAGAGAAAATCACAGTATATAAACATTCTTAGAATTTCTATTTTATAAATCATATTGAGTTAAAAAAAAAAAAAAGCTAATCTGCAGGGAAGTTTACCCATAAGGCCACTAGTAAAGCCTCCTGAATCTGACTGAAACATCAAGTCTTGACCTCCTGTGATCAATAGCCAATAACTGCCTTTGAGATAAACATGATCATACCCAACTGATGATGAAAAAGGACCCTGAATTCCACCTCAATTCTTCTGTTAAAAAACAGAATTAAACCCTAACTGAAAAGTCATTTGTTTTCAGCCTTCACAGGAAGTAGGGGGGAAAAAAAATCACACCTTACCCAAACCACAAAGGATCACAATAGATATATATGAATATACACATTTACACAGGAATGAGATGTGTCCTACAGCAGTACTGCCATGGAGAACTGCTATTTTGCAATAGAATAAGGAAAGCAGAGTGACAATAATTTTAGATTTCTTTTTAAAAATACAGAATACTTGCTGCTCATGAAATCTTAATGATTGTCACTAGAACACTGAAGTATTACCATCATTCCTGCCTGACACATAAAATTGTTAAGAATTATCTCAAAGTGATTTCTTAAAAGCTGGTGTTTTCTCTAATTTGTAGCCCTCAGGTACAAACATAATCAGAATGTTAAAAAAATAAATTCACTAAAAAAAAACAAGCATACTTCAGTTAGCTGGTAGACAATGTGAGGAAAGTATTGAACTTATCCTATACCAAGGAAGTTTTAGGAAAACACTGGTGAACATGCAGATTGAAGCCTCAGAAAATCAGAGGAACACAATTAGTTAAATAAGTATCAAGGAACATAGCTGAAGAATTACATTTGGAGGTTAACATCATGGTTTGTGAGTATTTTTAACATGCATTTCCAGTCTTATTTAAATTGGTCCCCATTCATACGATTTATTTCTTTACTCAAAGCTCCAGATGGTGATCAGTTCAAAGACAGGAAAGATAAACAGGCCAAGAAGTTATTTTTTTGTTTTTATAAGTACATCAGGAAATAAAAGAAATTTCTAAATAAAACTATACCTGGTGTTAATAAAATGCTACACACACACACACACACACACACACACACACACACACACACACACACACACACACACACACACACACACACACACACACACACACACACACACACACACACACACACACACACACACACACACACACCCCTAGAACCTGCTATTTTTGGCTGAACTAGATAACAATGTTTGTTTCTTTAAAGTTGCAAATAAATACGCAGAATTGTATGCAAATCTATATTATTGTATTCACTTAGCCATTGCTGGGTTTTTCAATCATTTCTTATTACAAATTTGGTAGTGAGATTTTAATTTCCTCATAAAAAAGAAGGTAGTCATCATCCATATGACCTCACATTTGGGGCTCTTAACATTTAAAGCCAAGCCTGAGAATACATAATCAGATATCTGTCACTATCATACTATCTGGAGACTGATGGTTTCAAGAACTTTCTAAAGTATAATGATTTACCGATTCTTTTCTAAGACTAAAGAGTTATTAGTGAAGTTCTAATGTTTCACTATTTTTTAAATATCTAAAGTTCTGAATGTATGTATGAATGCAAATATATATACATATGCATGTGTTCTTTTTCCCTCAAATCCCCTAACTCACAATGAAACAAACTTTATAATGAAGGGTGATTCTTCTTTGTGAACTAACCTGCTCCCTTTCCACTCTCCTCTTTTCTTCTTCTGCCCGTCTCCTCTCCTCCTCTTCTTTACGCCTTCTCTCTAATTCCTCTATACGCCTCTTTTCTTCTTGTTCTCTCCTTCGCTGTTCACGTTCTTGCTGCCTTCTAGCTTCCCGCTCTCTTCTTTGTTGCTGTATAAGTAAAAACATATAATTACCAGGGATTTTCAGCTATGGCTCTTAAGCATAGATTGCTTACCAGTTACAGGTAGATCCTAATTAGATACTAGACCCATCATTACTGGTCAATAATTTCCATACTGTCCTTCAGCCATGTGTGTAACTAACAGCTTTGCCATTTATATTGGTCAAAGGTGAAATGTTCCTATGAATTCTTTCATTTTGCTAAGCATCATCCATACTACTATCTGTAATCACAGCAAATAGGTTACAGTGAATTCTTCAAGGTTAACATTAACAGAGTTCTTTCAAGCCCTTTGCCAGAATAAAAAGACATGAGAAAGGAATAAAAGGAAATAGTAGGCAAAGAAAAGGAGTTATCATACATTATATGTATCTTAGCTACTCAATTATCATTTCTCTCTATAGCCACAGGACAAATACCAAAGCACTGGCATGGTATGGGGTTTGAAACTATTGGCTATTCCATGAATATAAAAATGCTAGCATCTAGATCAGTACTGTCCAAAAGAACTTCTCGGTTAGTGAGAACATTTTATCTCTGCAATGTTCTTTACTGTGGCCACTAGTCACAGTTTACTATTAAGCTAGTAAAAATGCATAACTTATTTTATTCACTCAAATCAACTTTAAAGGGCCACATGCTACTATGGCTACTGTACTGGTGGACAACAGTAGCTCTAGAGGATAAATACATAGTAAACAGATAATGTTATCACCAGCAATACTGGCCTAGCCATAAAACAGTATTTTGTTATAACTATTGGTAATGTTAGACACAAATATTTATAATGGGTAAACAAAATAAGTACTTATTAGAAATTAAAGTATTCCTTCTGGGTCATTCCTCCAACCCCTCAATTATATTTCAAAGTAGACACTTGAAAATGATTCCCTAAGAAATGGAAGAAATGCCATATATGCAGAGTAACTGCACAGAGATTGTAATGGTATATTGTGGTCTTACTCTGTGAAATTCTCTACCTCTATTATCCATCACATGAAATTTTGACTCATGTTTTGGTCCTACCCTTATTCTTTCCCATTGTCTGCTCTTAATGCATGAATCCAGTCCACAAACACACCAGCTTCACATGGGTGGAGGCAGGTCATAAAAAAGAATAAGCTCCTGCACTAGTGCTTAAAAAGTGTAACTGTATAACCTGAAAAAACAAACCCAAAAAACTACCTACAATAAAACTATTTCCTCCTATCTCAGGACTCCTTGAACAATCTAACAAAATACACTTGAGGAAATAAACTCAAAAATGATACCCAAACTATGTTTTCTAGAGATTATCCCCTTCAAAATAAATTAAGCTAAGACACTTTAAATTTTCTACCTTTGCAAGGGTGAAGAGAACTTACCAGGACATCATTTACAATGAGCATTCAGTAGTTCAGGACACAACCATTTTTCTAACTTGGTGATTAAAGTTATTTTATTTTGCACCCCCCTAAGTAACTTTGTTTTCTTTAAATGACTTACTTCCATTAAATATTCCTGGTTAGGCATATTTTCCAAGAAAATCACCCTTTGAGCATTTGGTTGAGTAAAATATGTTAAAAGTAAAACAAAAAACAAAAGCCATGTGGTAACTGAGAAGATAAATATAAACTCTTGAGTGCTCTCTCTAAAAGGGCATCCAGGCAGCTACAATCCTGAGAAGTGAGTTTTGTTACTGTTCTCCTGCCCTGTGACTGAGGAATAGACTCCACAAAGTTGAAGCCAAGCCACAATATCTGTGGGTTCATAGGGAGAAGGGACTTGCTAGAACGCACTGGGTATGGCAAAACATAGGCAGGCATCCTACCTCTGGATGAAAGAAAATATCTGCAATAACAAAAAGGAGCTATCCAAATGAAAATATAAACATAGATAGCCAAACAACTACAACAAAAAAGAAAGTGTCTGAATCTTTAAAAGAGAAATCAGGTTCCAAAATTAATCACATTAAGAGGTACAGAGTCTGCAAATATACTGAATTTTAAAATACACTGGATATTATCATGGTTTTATACATAAAGGAGGTACACTAAGGTAGCATGTGCACATGCTTTATAAATTTGGGAGCATTTGAATGTACCAGAGAAAACTACGAGGAACAATGAAGTGAGTCCAGAAACAAGGTCAGGGTTTCACTGTGCTTTGCTAGCACAAACCACTTAATCTCTGTTGGCCTCTGATTCCCAACTTGTCCAGACAGAAGTGTGTATTGTGAGGTAGGGACAGGGTGGGAGTCCAGTGCTAGAAATGATCATAATGAGTAGAGTACAATGCATACTCTTTGGAAGAAATCAACCATTGGTATTTAAAACATCTTCTAAGTGAATGGTGAAAGAATCACTCCTCTTGAAAAAATGTGGGATTGATCCTTCCTTATTCATCACCCTGGAGTATGTGCTTCCACACATTGAGATAAACAGGGCAACAGGAGATTAACAGAGAAGTGAAATAGTCTGTGTCTACATTATGGCCTCTAAAAGTGACCAGGACAATCCATGAGTACAAAGGGGGAAAAAAGCTTTTATTTTAACAACTTTTATTTTAACTGATTATAAAATACAGCAGAGTTCAAACTCATAGGTAGATATATCTTGGTCAGATATACATGCCCAATTTTTTGTCTTGGTTTTACAGGAGGATGTATGATCCAAAATCCTTTGAGGAATCTGTGTCACAAACAAGTTGTCTTATTTCCCTAACTTCCAATTCTAATTCCTCAAAAGTGAGAATTTTGAAAGGTCTCATTTTCCCCCTATCCTTCTTTCTAAATAATATGCTTATGGAGTTACTTTTAAATAACTTTCTTTTTTTTAATTTTAATTTTTTTGTGAACATACTGTACAGAGAGGTTACAATTACATGGGCAAGATAATGAGTACATTTCTTATCAAGCATTGCAGCTTCCTCCTTTGTTTTAAATAACTTTCTATCTTGGATACCATCTACTGACTTCTCCAAAAGAATAACCATCATAGCATCATCTGTTCCCACTCTAGTTTCGACAATTTCTGGTAAAATGAAAACTACATGCATGACTAATCAATGTAGGGGTAACTTGTCCTTGAGTTTTTTGAGGGTTCATTTTTTTTTCTGTTTAACTGGTTTTCTTTGGCCTATCACAACATTATAATGTGTACTGCACTACTATGAAAGTTCTTTTGGTGATATCAAAGAAATCAATTATTCTTTCTTTACTCTTGAAGATCAACACAGTTGCAGCCCTGCCCTCCTTTTGTATACTCATTGTTCTCCAGTAATTCTTTTTTTCTACCAACTTCCTGGGAATCCTTGGGGACTCCCCTGGATAGAATCTCACTTCTTGGAACCTTTGAGATTTTCTTCCTTATTTTACTGAGAGGTATCTTTCAGTACTTTTGTGGAGAAGAAGGGAAAAGAGATTTGGGAATCTGTATAGCTCAAAATCTTTATTCTTAAGCTATACAGTCATTTTTGAATGAGTAATTTTTCCCTCAGTTGAATTTCCTGTCCAATTCTCAATACTTAGTACAGGACCCATTCTGCACTTTCTACCTGCTCCTACACTGCAGTTTTTAGGGTCATTTTTTCATTATAACATACTAAAAAATTTAAATGATGTATGTTTCTTCACATGGCCCTTTTTTCATTCATGTGCTCTGTATATACTCCATGAATCTTTCAATCCAGATATCTAGAAATTAATTCAGGGAACCTTAATTATTTCTTATATCTTCTCCTTATCATAGTACCAAAAGTAGCAGAGCGGAGCAGTGGAAGTGTGTTGGGCCCATATTCACCCCCTAGAATGTTTACAGAAAAAAGAGGTAGTATATATCTATATTATATATGCTGTTCTATTACCTATCAATTTATATCCTCTTACATACACACTTTCTGGGAGTTCTAGATTTTTGTTTATTGTTTTGTTAATTTTTTTGTCAGTCTTGGGGCTTGAACTCTGGGCCTGGGCACTGTCCCTCAGCTCTTGAACTCAAGGCTAGCGCTCTACCACTTGAGCCACAGAGCCACTTCCAGTTCTAGTTTTTTAATTAGAATTATTTTTGAATATTCTTACTTAATCAACATATCTTCTCTAAGTACATTTTGTGTAGGTGCATGTGCATATCTGTGATATATTTCCTCTGTTCTCTCTTTTCTTCAGGTTCCTTTTATGTTGTTGTGGTGGCTCTCGAGATTGAACCCACGTCCATGCACTGAAAGGCACATGATCTACTACTGAGTTATTTTCCCAACTCACCTGACTTCCCTTTTTAAAAAATTTGGTTTGAAATCTTCTACATTAAAGACACTTTTCACTATGTATAATTTTACCTGGTTTCATTAAAGATATGAAAAAGAAACTATAAGGGCTATAAAGACAGGTAACTCCAGGGCAACTATTTCACAATATTCTGAGGATCCTACCAATACTCTGCTGGGATGGGAAAATGGTATGGAAAAAACACATGACATGTGTAATTAGTGGGGCCATCAAACACTTTGTCCACTAAATAAGATCAACACAGTTGTAGTCACACTGATTTGTATTTAAACTTTCACTAAATGCCCTTCATTCCCATACACCTTTTTTCTTCATACTCAGGTGTGCCTGACTTTTCCATGTAGAAGCTCTATTATTCACTTTCTCCAGGAATATCTGCTCCTAATGAGAAGGAGGAATATGCATAGAGCAGAAAAGCTAACTATTCTCTCTTACCACTGTGCTCTCTCTATATTCTGCTCTCTAACAAATATTATTGTATTTAGTCCCATCTATTACTAGTCATTTCAGACTTCTTCAGGATTTTCAGTAAGAATGAGCTTTTCTTACACGCACTACTTATTTGCACAGTTATATTCTTCTTATTCCTGGTATATACCATTTTTATTTTTTCAGTCATTTCAGTGGGATTTCTCAATGGCAGTTTAATTATTTTCAGTCAATATAATTAAAATAAACTATACTGTAAGTTTAATTCAAGATATATTATCAAAAAAGGAAGAAAAGGCAAGCAAATAATATCTTAAAAGCAGTGATACCTACATTTGAGAAAAAAAATCTCAATTATCAACTGAAGGACTCTAAATGTTTTTTCTTTTTAGTTTCATGTGAATTTTTTATGGCTTTAAGTTCCCTGAAAGCAGGACCATACCTGTCTTTTCCTCCCTGTAGTAAGAGGAATGTATTACTTTTTTTTGTTAGGTGGGGGGTTACTAGAGTATGAATCCAGGAACTCACATATAGTAAGTGCACATTCTACAAGTGAGCTACAATCTCAGCCTATACACTACATTTTAAATTAAATCACAACAAGTCCATGGCAGCCAAGACGAAATCATATTTAGTGTAATTCAAGATTCAAAATCCACTCAAACACAAAATCTAATCAAATGCTACCTCAGTTTTTGTGAGATCCCGAAATAAGTTCATAAATGCTTTAGCAATATCTGCTACAATTGGATAATGTTTCATAATTTTAAAACACGCCCTTTATTTGGGATATTCTATAAGGTTCTCTGAAGTATTCTAAAGTAGCTCTGAGATTCACATAAGTCTCAATTCCCAATTTATTTTCAAATGGTTATGAATTTGTACAAGCTCTTTCCTGCCAAAAATACACAAAGGACAACAAAAAGAGACTCATCCATTTTAGAAATATTTACTAGATACTCATATAGGTATACTATAAATTAGCAAACACCTTAGTAGGCTAAGACGTGCACTAGAAAAACTCACAAGAGGAGCTGCGAAGGTGGCTCAGTGGTAGAGCGCTTGCCTTGCATGCTCGAGGCCCTGGATTCGATTCCTCAGCACCACATAAGCAAAAAGAAAAAAGCTGGAAGTGGCGCTGTGGCTCAAGTGGTAGAGTGCTAGCCTTGAGCTGAAGAGCTGAGGGACAGCGCCCAGGCCCAGAGTTCAGGCCCCACGACCGGACCCTCCCCCCCCCAAAAAAGAAAATCTCACAAGACAAGGTAGAAAAATGGTGACTTTCCTTAAGACTACACCATTAAGCCCATTAAGAATTAGGAGAAAAATTGGTTGAAAGACCAATGGTTAAGACAGCAGTTACTTATTCCTTTTCTGCATTATGCTAATATTTGAAAGTATAAACTGGAGCAGGAGCAAAATTGTAAACCTCTATAGTCAGAACAGCCTGTCAATGATAACACAGAGAAGAATCACTAAAGGAAGCCCTTATTAAATATATATTAACAGATGACTAATGTAAAAAGCTGACTTTCAGTAGAACCTCAAAGAAAACAAAAATAAAACATCATGCCATCAACACTGATCCTCATTGGATTAGCCTTATGCTTATGATTTCAAGCCACAAAATCCAAGGCGTTCTAATGAATTCACCTTTTCAGGTTACACCATTAAGCACAACAAACAAGATATAATCCTTTGAAGCTTCTGCAAACTGATGTCATTATTTTCTCAAATATTCTTTCTTGAAAAAAAATCAAAGGAACTGAACATTTTTATGATGCTGCAAGCTGATTTCCAAATCTCTCAAATTAGAAAGATATTTCCTTATTATTTGTTTCCCTAAGCATGCCTAAATAAATATGTACTTTTCCAACTTTGCTTTAATTATCCAAGTTCCCTTCCAAGTTCAGTATTTAGAGTAATGCTTTTATGTCACAATGTAAAGTAAGTCATATTTACTTTAGTGAAGCCCCTTTAAATATACTCCACTGGATTTTTTTATAGGCTTTAGTGGAAATCAGTCTAGTCTACATACTTAGCTACTTCTAAGAAGTTTGAGGTCATCTTACTAATGACATACAAACAAGCCACACTAGAATTTTTTAATATACAAGTTCTGATTGTAAGGTCTGTCCTGAGTTGGCAGGGCAGTCTCCTCCCTCTACTTGGCTAAGTCTCCACCCAGTACCTGTGTCATCTAGGTAGCTGGTAGTTACCTCCCCCTCCTCTCAAGTCACATCATGGGCTCCCATCACAACCTCCATTGAACTGTAGGAGGGTCCCAGGCCTTGAGGTCACATCCCACATCTGCATGTGGTGTGGCCACACCTTCCCTCACCAGGCTGCACCTTCTTTCCACCCCTTCCCTACTTAAACCCAGGCCAGACCTCAGCCCACCCCTTCAGCCACCACACATGGCAAGGACAGAAGTTGAGTAAAATAACTTCTCTTAGCCAGGAGCTGGTAGCTCACACCTGTAATCCTAGCTACTCAATTAACCACCAGAAAACCAGAAGTGGTGCTGTGGTTCAAGTGGTAGAGTACTAGCTAGCCTTGAGCTGAAAAGCTGAGGGCCAGCGCCCAGGCCCAGAGTTCAAGCCCCACCATTGACAAATAGAAATAAATAAATAAAATTAATTAATTAAACTTCTCTTCCTGCCTGAATACAACATGGTGTTCTTTACTGGCTACTTAATTAAACCTACCTATTTAATTTACCTTACACGGATGACACCATAGTAGAGAAATAGTAGACCTATCCCCAAAGACAACTCTGTTGTTACATCTTCAGACAACAGGTAACATTGCTAAATTTAACTCTTTATAAAATGTACTATCAATACAAATAACCACTAGACTGATGCCAAGAGAATATTTAAGAACTTACAAGGGAAACAAGGCAACAAGAGATACTTATAAACAAGGCAGTCACTCTCTGCAAAATAAGCCACTGCTGATTGGACAGAAACCAAGGCTTTAGCTCTAGGGGCACCGGCTGCCAGGTCGCTTGACTACTGCATATATTAAAGTTGAAACTGTGAAAAAGGTAGCCTTGTGCCAACAAGTACTCTTGATGTCAGACATTAATGATCTGTAAAACAAAGGCCTTTTTATAAGCAATGACAAGGTGAGGAAATGGTTCCTATTTCTTTAAAATGCATGCAAATACTGCTAGAATGTCTTCAGGGTAAAGGAACACAATGGCCTTTCCTTCTAAGATCTCAGAGCCAAGAAATACGCTACAAATATATGATGATTTATTCATTTTTTGCTGAGAAACTTCTATATTTTCTTAGTGCTGGCCGAGCACTAATACTAATTCCATTTAAAACAGAACATTTCTTTTTCTCTTGCTTTCCTGTGCTTTAAATTTCTTCCACTTCCACCCACCTCTCCAAACTGCAACTTAAGGTTTTATAGAAATGAATGTAACCATGTTCTTCTTGGTGAAAGCAAAGCAAAGCAAAGACTACAAAGACTATATCCCCTGAACCTGAGGAAAGTAGATTCTCCAAAATCACAAAGCAATAACTGAGACTCCGTGGTGAAACAATTTGAAAGGCTATGATCATTAAAAACTAGAAATTATTTCTTAAATATTAACAGAAAGACTGTGTGATAAGGAAAACTTCAGAACACAAGTGTTCAAGAAAAAGTGGCCAAGGACTTAAGAGAAATTCCTCACTTGATTTTAATGGTATGTATCTAAAGTCTTCAGGGTATATCATGGTCTCTAACTCATATAAGTCTGGAAAGAAATAGAGACTTTTAAATAAATAAAAAAATTCTAGAATCATCAAAAGTTAGACTTTGATGCTTCCTATACTAAATACAGTATACTAAATACTATATACAGTTTGAAAAATCAATTAAGAATGGGCTGATATTATGATGACACCAAACTTATTTGAAGCTAATCTTCCTTAGGAAATTTTCTTTTTCTTACGTTAACACTCTCATGAGGTCAAAATAAACACATAGAGACCAGAAGATTGAAAATTTAATAAAAAATGTAGTATGTTAAAAATCATACCCCAAATAGTGACTAATGTAAGCTTAGCATAGATTAACTTAATAGTGACTAATGTAAGCTTAGCATAGATTAACTTATCTTGTGAATCAGGGTTTTTCAAAGATATCATTTGAACATTTTTGTTAAACTAAGACAAAGACAAAGACAAAGAATGAGAACATCATGCTTCCTAAATGTGTGGGTGTCATAAAGTTCTGAGGAAAGATAATGGATACCAAAACATGATTCAATGAAAAGAAAACACACACACACACACACACATTAGGATAAATAGCAATTAATACACTTCATTTCTATTGAAAAACAAATGACTGAATAGAAGGAAAAGCTAATATGTAATTTTTATGAAAAAAATTAGCAAGAGACAAAGTTCTCTATGAGTTAAAGCTATGATGCTCCAAGCATGAAAAGTAACACTAAAACCTTCAGTATGTATGGAATCTGTGGAAATTCTGGATCTGGATAGTATATAGTGGAAGCTGACAAAACATGAGTGTGCCCAAGAGAAATATTCATATAGAGAGCTGTGAGGGACAGGGGGAGGCCCACTGTAGGACTTCTAGTATGAAACTGCTGTTTGTAAAATGATCCTCCTGGGACCACTAAAAAGCAACAAAGAAACAAAAATTTCATTTTCAACTACACTAGATAATAGACTTCAAATATTGTGAAGGGTTTCCAAAAGAAACCCAAGTTAACAAAGGAACCAAGGATGAGGAAAAGGACAAAAAAAAACCAAACAAACAAACAAAAAAAAAGAGATACCAGCAGCAGGTCTTGAAAAGCAGAGAAAGGGTGGTGATAGGGTGATGAAACAAATAAATTTTAAAGATGAAGGGCCTGTGAGAGATGAAGAGGAATGTTCAGGTGGCAGAAGACGGCACCAGCTTGTGGGCCTGCCTTATGGCAGCTGCAAAGAAAGCAACATCTGTGCTGTGCTTTCTCTTACCCTCCCACTTTTGAGTGCTTGTTTTTGCCAATCTACTAGAGAAAGCTGTTATCTCCTTTTAGTTTTAATTATCATTTACCTTATCATTATAAGGCAGACTATCTTTACCTACTCCGTTCACAAAACAAGAAATTTCTATTCTCCAAACAGTCTGAAACCTTAATGCCAAGAAAAGGCTACAAACCATTTATGGCTCAAAGACACAAATTACCTTTTTGGGAGCTACAGTGCAAACAACACTTAATTATCCAGACTAATAAAAAGGAGTGAGATCACCAGAATCCAAACCAATGATATCCATGTGTACATTTCCCATTTCGGCTCTATTGTTATCTCTATCACTAAGAAAAAAAAGTGCAAAGAGGTAACCCTGAGTTTGAACTTATATGGACTAGGTGAAACATTTAAGATACAAAATTCTTAGGATTTTTTTTGGCAGATATTCCTAACTCACTAGATATCCATCTAATAAAAACAAAATGACTTTAAAACTCCCTCATCTCAAACCACTGCTCTCTTCACCTTGCAATCCTTAGTGCCTACCTTGCACAGAGGTTGGTAACAGACGTTCGTTTCATTATTGACAACCTGAAAGCCAGTTCTACCACCTGGGATGCAAAGCTCTAACTGACCAGGATACCTCGGTACTTCTAAGTTACAAATCAGTAAAGAATCTGCCTTTTGGAGCAATGATTTCCAGAGGCAATCTTCTCTGTCTAACCCCAAGTATCCCAGTATCAGAAAGAACAGTGGAGAAAATTATAAAAAAAAAATAACCAGAGCCTCACCTTTTAATACAGCAAATACAATGGTCAATAAAAGCAACTTGCACAAACCTCCAAACCAATTCAAAGAACACTGAGAAAAATCTTAACAAATATATTACAAAGGATTTGCAAATAAACTAAGAGGAGTATTATACACACCAAACTGTCCCTGCTACAGTATAAGATATAGCTAAGTTTTCTTCTTTAATCCCTGGCTAAATATTTCCAAACTCCCTTAGTTAACACATACACTAGTTTTCTAAGCAATGGGCAAGTTGCAGAGTTTTCAGAATCCAGGCTATAAACATGCAAAATGAAACAAAGATTCTTGTTGAGTAGCATGGGCAATAGTATATGTTATTAAACTGAACTCTATTGGAAAACAATGATATAGGGCTTTATTACTGTTGTTGGTTCATTTTATAGAAGACAAAGATAAAACAGCACGATGTGATATCTGAATTAAATGTAAATTCCAATGCTTCTGAATAAGAAACTTGGGACTGCGAGATATACAGCAAAATGTAGCCAAGGAAAAAGTCTATTGACTCCCAAGTGAAACATAGGGTAATAACGTATTCCCATGAATTAAAAATGAAAAGGCTGTAGGTAACTGTATTACCAACCTCGACAATGTTAATGAGTTAAATGAGCTGGTGGCTCAAAATATACTTCCATACCACGAGGTATAACTACTCGCATATTAAAATTATACTTTCTGTATCCCTTAATATATAGCTCAAGTTAAGGCATGTAGAGAAAGATGTTTTTCATCAGAAAATGTTAAAAATTTCAGAAAAATATGCCCATTTAGCTGGGACCCACAGGCCAACAGTATAAAAGAAATCAGGTCAAGTCTGAGCAAGCCAACTTAACCACCATGGAAATACTTCACAAAGCTGGTCTGAAGCCATCTTTGGGACACTGGAGCTCTACATCTCACAATATGCCAATGAGTTACTTTTTTGGTAGGTCTTGCACATTTTTTACAAAGAAGGAAAATATTTCTAAGGCCTTAAGGAATGTAAAGGTCTGCCACTCTAAAGCACGAGCTTTCCTTCCGAAATTCTTTGGATAGATTTACCAGAGGATAGATGTTACTTTGGTGGGCTACAAAGAATATTCCTTGGAGTGTCTGGATACCAAGTGAGCAAAAAAATGAGAAAAGGCCAATGTGGACTTTTTCTTTTCTACCTCTTCTAGTCGCCTCCTCTGCTCTTTCTGCTGCTCAATCCTTTTCTGCCTCTCTGCCAGCAGCTGTCTCTTGTACTCTTCCTGCTCCCGGAGCTGTTGTTCCTGTAGTAGCTGCTGTCTCCGCAGAGCCTCAGAACGTTCCTTGTTCTCCTGCTGCAGCCTCAGGAAATCTCGACGCAGAGTAGATTCACCAGGCACATTAACGATGGAACTGCAGGAAGAAAACCATGCACATCACCCTGACCTGTCTGAGAAGGTAGCAGCACTAGTATCCTATCTTTCTACATTCATTTCTTTCACATATTTCTCCACAACTGAATCCACCAGTCCAACCAATATATCTACCAGAAGACTTCTATCTACAACTCAATGGCCCTGTATTTTCCTTTAGTCATGTCCAGTCACATCTTACATTCTGTTTTGCATGTTTGCTTGCAAGGGATTCTGACATCAATTCAAATAAGGTAAAATGAAAGGCTGAAGTCACCTTTTTTCATTTCACTGGTCTCTATTCAATTCTTTTATTTCCCATCACTGCACAGATATATCAGAGTGTTCTTCAGTACTTACTGTTCTTTCATCTTCATCTGGCCAACCACAAGGTACTACCATGTATTTCCTTTCACTTTCTTTATGGTCAAGGTAAGCAACTGAGACCCAATGGATTTCATGGATTAGCCATTGCACAGATAAACTAGCTAGCATTGTTTCTTGCCCTTGCATTCCTGATCTAGAATAGTATGACAAACAAGCTCCTTACAATGTCTTTCACTCAGTTTTGCCCTTATCCAAAAGCAGTTACACTGCCCATGAAATGTTTCAATTTGTCAAAAAATTAGTTAAAATGAATTAAAATATTTTCCTATATTAGAAAAAATGTTTTAATAAATGCTTTTTATCTCCCTTCTAACTCCCATCCTTTGGCACACAGTTCTCAGAAGTATTCCTAACATACTCTCCCCCTCTCCTCTTTTTGTTCTATTACTCAAGTCCTGGGTAATAGCAACCTGAATATCAAGCAAATCCATCACTAAAATCCAAAAATGCTAGACTTTCTGATTAATATGATGAGAAGGTTCATCCTACCAATTTCAACTCCTCAACCATCTGTGTCACTTGGAGTACCCAGAGAAACCATAAAATGAACAAAGATGGAATACACCCTAATACAGGAAATCAAATAATGGTAACTGTATTTATGGGAAGAGAAAAAAATGAAAATAAAATAAATGCTTTGGGGGACTGCAGAGTTTGTCAATGGAGGCCCTGATGGCCCATGAGCAGAGCAATTCTTCAATTCTTTGTTTAGGACTGTACTACCCAGCAAAAGGTTTATCATTCAAGCCTTTTGGAGCAATGATTGCAAGAGGCAGTCTCCTCTGTCCAACCCCAAACATCCCCACATATATAATCCTCAGTTTTCTTGTCAGGTACTCTCATAGAAGAGAGAAGAATAGGAGATAATACGGCATTTTCAAAGCAGTTTTAGATTCTTTTTTATTACCCAGGAGTCTTAGAAATCCTGGCATTGGAATGAAACTTAATCTCTTCATAAAACAGGATGCTAAGGAGTGCTTTGTCCTTACCTTGGCTCTCCTTCTTGTTCAGGCACTTCCTCCTCTTCTTCTTCACTTCCACTGTACTCATACTCAGTTTCATCTATAAATTAAGAATGAAATAAATGGACAGTTCACAAATCCTGACACGTGCCTGCATAGGCAAGTATTTCCAAGAGCATTAATAGGAGAAAATATTTCTCTTTGTGAAAACTGCAAAGTTGTATGAAGGACTTGGAACAGAATGATGAGACCCCAAATTCCCTTATCAAACAGTACAAATAGTAGCAATTCTCTAGGTTAGCCACTACTCTCCATGGAAGAGCCAACTGCACTGTTAAAATAAAATCCTTTATGACAGACTTTTTGTGAGAGGCTCCACATGGCATACAGGGGAGAGTGACCCAAGAACATTAGCGAATCATGGAAGTCTATCTTGATACCAAAATTGAGACAGACAGGAGAGAATAACTGTTAACCAAAGTAATCAAGAGAAACTGTTTAAAGAGCCACTGAGAATCAGTAGCAGAAAAGTCTGCTGGATGGATAAAAAGTATAATAAGTAGATCTTAATATAGTAAAACAATGGGACGAAAGCTGTCCTACTCAGGCTTGAAACAAAAATTTTAACATAGATAACTCATTTTCATTTCTACAGTTTTTATCTTGTTTTTCTGAAGTAACAGACCATTTTATTGCTTCCTTCACAGTATCAGTATCTACCCTTTTGTGAAAAATTTCACCCAGAGAACAGTCAGAACCAAAGACTGAACAGATTTTATTTTTTGTCAGTCCTGGGGCTTAAGCACAAGGTGTGGGCACTGACTCTGAGCGATTTTTGCTCAAGACTAGTGATCTGCCACTTTCAGCCACAGCTCCACTACTGGCTTATGAGTGATTAATTGGAGATAAGAGTCTCAGAGGGACTTTTCTGCCCAGGCTGACTTCGAACCAGGATCCTCAGACTCCTGAGTAGCTAGGATTACAGGTGTGAGTCACTGCTGCCCAGTCTTTTTTTTTTTTTTTAAATAAACAGACTACTTATAAGGGAAAGAATACATTTTTCTTTTTTTGACAGGGATACCCAAGATTAAATTCATTTTCCTGTAATAAAAAGACTTAAGGACTTAAAATATGATTTAAGAAAAATTCATCAGCCCACATATATAACATCAGTTCTTCTTTATGCTAGAAAATCTAAGCTGTCTAGTTTTAGGATTTGCATACAGGACAGTGTCTAAGGGAAAGGCCAACCTAAATGGCTGATAGAATTGTTATTTTGAATGGTAAATTATTAATTATTACCAAGAAGTAGAGAGTATGTGGAAGGTCAATGTGAAGAGAAATTAAGTTGTTGTGGCTTGAAGATAAGAAACAGAGGTCAGATGCCCTGCCATTTCCATGTGCATGCTGTGGACAGACAATAGAATCTGTACACAGCTCAACCCTTAGTCTAGACACTCTTTTCATCCTATCTTTTAAGACAAAGCTCTGAAATTGTCTCCGTTGGTAAGCCTTTTTTGACAATATCTAGCCTATATTTTTTAAATTATCAAGTGTAAGGAACACAGGAAATGATAGTCTGTACCTAATAAACACCTGGCACATAGCATTGGTTCATAAATGCTAATTAATATGATAAGAGTAATGGGGAAATTATTCAAATTGTAGGTAATATTTTCCAAAAATAAGACTACTATGTCAACCAAAAGCTAAGGAAAGATTATTTTTAACCTTTAATTACTTTGTTATAATCATGCAGCTTAATATACAAAGTTCAACTATTTTAGTCACCAATGGTGACTTAACTTGAATATCTAACTTGTATAAAACTCAAAGTAACCAACAAAAAGCCCATGACAGGTCTCTAGGATGACTTTGAGACACACATATTCATACAGTCTCTCAGGGTTAAGTATGACAGTGAGGGTTGGAGAGACAGGTTTGCATACTAGGCAAGTATTCTGCCACTGAGCTACACCCCTACCCCCCCCCCCCCACCCTTGACTTACTCTCTTACTGCCTGGACTAGCTCTTCTCTGTGTGTCTTCTTTGGCCTTGAAATTTGATTCAAAATAAATTCATGAATAGGCTGATAGCTATCCAAATGCTATTGTGAAGTTATTATAAGATCAGTATGAGGCACCAGCTTCAGAAGCTGGATTATAAAGATAGTGATGAAGAACATAATGTTCCTTGTGGAATACAAAAAAAAAAAAACCCCGAGACACTCAAGTAGATGAGCATAGTATGTAAATATATAATACAAAGATGCGAGGATACATAGGATCTCTCAGTAACTAGCACAACAGGTTATTTGGTATTATACATTAATAAGAAAGAAGTAGTCCTAGCATTCTGTGAACAATGACTAAGCTCACCACCTGGAGCAGAGTAAAGCTGTAAGATCCCGAGTTGCTAAGCAGAATAGAAAGGTAGAATACATTCATGATAGACCCTGAGTAAAGAAAACCATGAAAGCAACAAAAATGAATTCAAAGGAGTGGCACCAAAGATATGCAAAGAAGAAACTCATCCCATCATGCTGAACTACCTACCACATAGCCCTAGCCAACTAGCCCTTGAATCATTAACTAGATGACAGAGACAAAATATCTGAGCATTGGTCAAATGAGTATAATCTCACAGTTGGGAAAGGAATACCTATTATATTTGGCAAGTGCCTAGAAAGAAACATTCTAAGAGTGTGAAAATAAAACAATTTTTAAAAACAAACATTTATACCTTTCTCTCCTCTCTTCTTTCTGGTCCGGTCTATATGATCCTTAAGCTGGATTCTAACTTGCCTTTCATTAGGCTGATCCCTTATAAAAGGGTGTTTCAAAAGCTGTTCTGTAGAGGGTCGCTGCATGTAGTTCTTTACCAGGCATCCTTCTATAAAACTAAAAAATTTCTTTGACCTGTAAAAGGAATTGAAAAATGCTATTAAATTTCTACTACAAAGGGCAAATATACAAAATACTGGCAACTTACAAGCTTGAAAATAAAGAACTTCAGAACTCACTTACTGTGAACTTTCTGCAAATGTGCAGCACTGATGATGCATAGTTTATAGCCTCACAACATACTATAAACAGAGCTACGAAGGAAGCCAGGTTTAATTAGGTTTAAACCTAACATTGCTCACTAATAGTCTAAATCATGGGGATGGAAGAGGCAAGGGAATAGTGAGGTCTTTTCTTGTAGGGAGGCAGACAGAGGATAGATGTTTGGTTTCTAGAAGACAAGAATAAATAAAGACAAGAACAGCTCAAGAGATGAGCAAAAGAGTTACCTTTGTGATCAAATGTAAGGCCATTTCAACTTACTAACTTCACACTCAAACCAGTCTAATACTGGCTAACTGGTCAGTTCTCAAAATTTAACATAAAAAGGTAGAAATGATAGTGTTCTAGGGATCCTGATTTTGCCATCTATCTTTATACTACTTGCCAGTTTCAGCTTTGTCCATTTCTCTGTGCTCACCCCTTATGAGGATCTGTACATGGACCCTTAGTCTAGAGACACTCTTTTCATCGTATCTTTTAAGACAAAGCTCTGGGATTCTCTCTTTTGGTAAGACTTTCTTGACAATATCTGTCCTACATTTTTGAAATTATCAAGGATTGTCTGCATTTAACAGACTATATTTTGGTTCTGTCCTGTTACTGGTTTAAAATAGCAGAGGTTATGAATGATTTTTGTTTTTCAATTTGTTGGCCATGCCCAACACTAAGCATAGCACATCATAAAAATTATTTAATAAATTTTTGTAGAATAAATCAGTTAATTCTTAGTATGATGACTTAGAAAATTACTTCACTGCCTATAAAAATCACTTCTACTATCTTGTATTTTCATGCAAACCTACTACTTTTTTCTATTGAAAAAATTATTTATATATATATATTCAGTATGCATTTAAGGTTTATGTTAGTTTCAATAATAAATATAACAATACATAAATAAAATGGAGAAAATGTGTGGCTTTTAAAAACCTTTCTAAAATTGGTAAATGGAATTAGATGACAGCATATAAAGAATGAGAAAAGGGGCTGGGAAGGTGGTTCAGTGGTAGAGTGCTTGCCTTGCATGCATGAGGCCCTGGGTTTGATTCCTCAGTACCATATAAGCAGAAAAAAAAAGCCGGAAGTGGTGCTGTGGCTCAAGTGGTAGAGTGCTAGCCTTGAGCTGAAGAGTTGAGGGACAGCACCCAGGCCCATAGTTCAGGCCCCACGACCGGACCCCCCCCAAAAAAAAAAAAAAAAAAAAAAACAAAGAGAGAGAAAAATCCTACCAGGAGAAGAAATATGGAAAAAGAAGAGTATTGAGGGCTAGATGGTAATGAAAGGAAAAAAAAAACCATGAAGACAACTGGAATGAAAAAAATGAGTATGCATTTACACCTAAGAGGAGGAAAGAAAACTAGTAAGTATCAGAAGACCAGTAACCAATAAGAAAAGAGGGCACAAGAGAAGCTTAAAAAGTAAATAAATCTGGAATAAAAAGCTTGACAATTAGACCTTAAAAGAGAAAAAAATTAACTGGAAAACTACTAAGAATCGTTTCAAAAAGGAGAATAAACAAACAAACAAAAAAAAAAAAAACCCCACAGTAGGTAGGCATCAATGAGGCATTAGAGCCCATGAAAACAAAAAAAGGAGAAAAGGCCCACATGCATGAGAAGTTTAAACACAGACAACTGATAGGAAAGGACTCTGCAAGAAGTATAGGAGGGAATAAGTAGACAAACTAAAACAAAAACAAGCAAATATTCTGTTCTCTCTCTTTTTTTGTTCTCGTCCTAGGGTAGAAAATCAGGGCCTGGGCACTATCTCTGAGCTTTTTGGCTCAAGGCTAGTGCTCCACCACTTTAGCCACAGCTCTACTTCTGGCTTTTTTGGCAGTTAATTGGACAAAAAGAGTCTTACTCAGTTTCCTATCTGGGCTGGCTTCAAATCTCAATCCTCAGATCTCAGCCTTATGAGTAACTGTATTAAAGCATGAGCCACAGGGTCCAGCTTGTCCTCCTGTCGCTCATAAACAAAACATTGTCTATCTCTTTTACAGACTTGAAAATTAATCCCACAATGTTGAAACTTTACAAGCTTACCTCATAAGGTCTCAGTAAGGGCTTTCCATAATTGTCAGCATTTTACTTGACAAATAAGGAAAGCCAAAAAAGGCAAGGTGACAACCACCCCAAAAGACGGGACCATGTGTTTTTATGCTCCTCTTGAATTAAAAATGGCATACTTAGCCGGGCGCTGGTGGCTCACGCCTATAATCCTAGCTACTCAGGAGGCTGAGATCTGAGGATCGCGGTTCAAAGCCAGCCCGGGCAGGAGAGACCGTGAGACTCCTATCTCCAATAAACCACCAGAAAACGGGAAGTGGCGCTGTAGCTCAAGTGGTAGAGCGCTCGCCTTGAGCTGAAGAGCTAAGGGACAGCGCCCAGGCCCAGAGTTCAAGCCCCACAACCGACCAAAAAAAAAAAAAAACAAAATCAAAAAAAAAAAAGGCATACTTAGCACCCATTACTTTAAAGCTGGGTGCCAGTGGCTCTGCCTTTTTAATGGAAAAAATATTTAGCAGCATACTACAATTATGCTTAAATATTAAAATGGAACTGTTCTCCTTAACATGTTATAGTGTTACACCTGGCTGCTTGCCATAATATATTGTAATGTAAATAGAATTTATTAAGAAAAAAAATTCACAAAACAAAATGCAATTTTAATTGATTTTTTAGGGGATTTAGGATTTTTTGGTACCAACAGGGCCATAATCTTATCAAAGAAGAAACTGAAAACTACAAAAAAGAATCACAAGCCGGCACCAGTGGGTCATGCCTATAATCCTAGCTACTCAGGAGGCTGAGTTTCTTTTTTTTTTTTTTCATTTCACTGTGTTTAATCTGCTTTCTATAACTCAGTAGAAAAACATTGAGCAAAATAAGGAACAAAGGACTTAGAAGAGTGAAATACATGAGCAGGTAAACAGGAAATAACAATTTTTTTCAAAAGTCTTTATCTTTACTAGTCAAACCCTAATTCTACTTATTGTAAAGATATACACTATTCATGGTTGACACAATTTCTTTTTTTTTTTATTCCCTTCCCAGCCTCCCCCCTCCCCCCCCAATCCCAATCCTTCTCCTTCCCCCTCATTCCCCCCCCATTCCCCCCCCCCCCCCGCACCGACGTTGTAAAGCTCGTTTTGGACATGACAACTTGTACTTCAAATTGTTGCAACAGGTCCACCTGTATCCTTAAACAACTGGTTTTTCCCCATCTCCTCCTCAAGTTATACTGACATCAAATATAGTGAAAGCAGGGGTTATACTGTGGGGGAGGGACATACAGGAGGCTGAGTTTCTGATCTGAGAATCACAATTCAAAGTCAGGCTGGGCAGGAAAGTTTATGAAACTCTTATCTCCAATAAATTACCAGAAAACCAGAAGTGGTGCTGTGGCTCAAGTGTTGGAGCGCTAGCCTTGAGCTGAAGAGCTAAGGGACAGCGCCCAGGCCCAGAGTTCAAGCACCACAGCCAACAACAACAACAACAAAACCGTTTAAAAGAGACGTTGAGGGAGGAGGAAGGGAGGAAAGAAGAAAGGGAAGGAGAGACGTCAGAGAGACAACAATAATCCAAATATAGCTCACCATTTTTTTGACTTCAGCCGAGGGGGAGGGTTTCTGGGAATGAGAAACAGTGCTCTCATTGGATGCATGTCACAGAGAGCTGGGAAGAGTAGATAAGTAGTGTCAGTATGGCACTTATTTTACTCACTGTTGATATTTAGGGCTAATATATGAATAATAGCAAATGCTCTGTTCCAATATCCAACTGATACGTTTCAGTCGAGCAATATATACAAATAGTTATGAACTCTAGGGCATGCCTTCAATTTCTCATATAAAGATATCAAAATACAAGAAGATGAACAATAATGTCCAATTTCAAAAGACACTGGGAAGTCTTCATAAATAAATAAAGATAAATACCAATAATATTATAGAAGGTAAGATTTTAGGCCATCTCTAAGGTCACAATAAAAATGATTATTTTTAAAGGGTTGTTCTAAAAGGACTAGTAAAACACAGTTTGAGGAGGCCTTCATGTAATGCTTGGAATACAAGTAAGCCCAGTAAAGCCCTCCAGAAATGTTACTGCTTGGTATTACCTGTTGTTACTGTGGAATAGTAAACTAGAGTTGTTTAATTCTGTGTAATTACTGTCTATGTTTCCATCACTCATTAATAAAGGAAGGTTCAGCACAACCATATTAATATGCCACAGGCAGTGGGTATTTTCATCTTATTTATTTAATCTTCAAGAGAATTACAAGACAGTTGAGAATTGGGGGTAGAGAAGACTGCAATAGTATTCCCATTGTGAAGAAAAACAGACCAAGGATCAAGCAATACCTTTAAGTCTCAGTCCTTAGAGGGAAACTCAGAGGACATATGGTATTCAATTATCAGCTGTAAAATTTTTGTTATTCATTTAACAAATATTTATTCAGCAATTATGAACCAGGCCATTGTACATACTTTGTATAAACTTTTTCATAAAGGACTTGTAGAAAATAATCTAAAAGCACACAGTATCTAAGGTCTCTTCATCTAAGTGCCCCACTAGAAATGGCTTTCTCCATACAGCTGTTCTTTGAATCTTTGAACTAGTTTAGTTTGCATAAAACAAATGGACTAAGAAAGAAAGTTACTTACGCGGAGCACCTTCTGCCATCTCAATGGCTGTAATGCCACAAGACCAAAGGTCACTCTACAAAAATAAAACAGTATACCATCGGTATCATATTAGCTACAAAACTGATAACTCATTTATATTTCTGGCTATTCATGTAAATGAAAGTTTTCTTTAGATAAACAATCTGAAGGTGGTCAGAAAATTAAAAGCACAAATGCATCTGCAGGAACTCTTTTACATTCAACTGAATAAATGAATGATAAGTGATACTGCTAGGGGCTGGAGGTTCATGCTTAGAATCCTAACTACTCAGGAGGCAGAGATCTGGGGGTCCAGGTTTAAAGCCAGCCTGAGAAGAAAGTTCACGAGACTCTTATCTCCAGTTAACCAGCAAAAAGCCAGAAGTGGGGCTGTCGCTCAAGTGACAGGAGTGCTAGCCTTCAGTTAAAAAGCTTATGGACCCAGGACCTGAGTTCAAGCCCCAAAACTGGCATGTGAATGCATGCACGCTTCCATACCACACACACACACACACACACACACTCTCTCTCTCTCTCTCTCTCTCTCTCTCTCTCTCTCTCTCTCTCTCTCTCTCTCTCTCTACTGATTTGTTAATTAAAAGCATTCTTACCTACAAATAAAACGTCCACAACTGAATTCATAAAATCAATTGTAGTTCATAATTCAAATGACACTCTTGAGCATCTGCACTCAACATTTAAACCACACAAGGGAAGTGTTTCAGGTAAGCATCCTTTGTATGCATGGAATCTTTTTCCCTAATTCCACTGAAATGTTAACTTTAACATTAAGCTTTATCCTCTTCTCAAATACATGTTCTATGAAGACAATCATTTTGGTCTATTTTATTCACTTTTATAATTGGTAGGCATTTGATAAACATTGATGAATTAATAAACATTGATGAATTAAAGTATCAACCAATAGTTCTTAAAATCCAAAAACTATTTTAAAAACAAAGTATCATTTTCATTAACACTTTCATTTATATGCTAGAATTTTTTTTTTTTTTTTTGGTCAGTTGTGGGGCTTGAACTCTGGGCCTGGGCACTGTCCCTCAGCTCTTCAGCTCAAGGCTCGCGCTCTACTGCTTGAGCCACAGCACCACTTCCGGCTTTTTGTGCTTATGTGGTGCTGAGGAATCGAACCCAGGGCCTCATGCATGCAAGGCAAGCACTCTACCACTGAGCCACCTTCTCAGCCCCTATGCTAGAAATTTATAAGCAAGAAATTACTTATTTCTGAATAACCTACAATTATGTTACAAAAGTTGAGTTGTATGTTTAAATACAAGAATCAGGATAGGCCTACAAATTTCTCCTCTATTTTTATGGCGTTTTCTATGCTACAGAGGGGGTGCAAGGGACTCTCACCCTAGGAAACACTCATGGAAGCACTAGTGGGCTGCAAGACAGTAAAACAGAAAGTGCCCCCAACACCTGTGAGTTTATCTTGCTCAGGTCTTCATACTTACTGAGCCCTTCCAGCTGACAGAAAACAAACTAAAGACAACAAAGTAATCAGGCAAATGAAGAGAACATAAAGTTTTACAACAGGCCCAGCCTCTTTAACAAGTCAGTTTTATGAAAAGAGGGATGAGATGCAATGGCCAAACAACCTAATATGCTATCTTATACTACACTGGATACTAGTTTAAACTAATCAGCAGTAAACTAATTGTATCTAATTACAGACTTTGCATTAAGAAATTATTTTTATGTTCTTAAGTGTGATAATATTTGGGATGTTCAAATTTTAGATATACCTATTAGAATGGAAGTCTAATCTATTTTAAAACACTTTATTATAAAAATAAAAATTCCTCTGTAACATTGGCTTAAGTAAAGCCTCATTATTTGAGTATTTGTAATAAATACTGAGATAAATTAGAGATCTTAAGGCATTAACTCAATTTTGAATCATTAATAGGTTCACTAGCCACTATGGCTCATTTAGTTAAGGCAAAATTTAAGAAAAGAAAAAATCTGTAAACAAAATCAAATTGAGTCTGGTTATGAAATATGGGTTTTACTAGGTGGATAGATGCATTTATTCATTCACGTCCCTAGAGGTCACTCTAATGATTTTAATGTATTTGTGTACATAATTGGAGGTATAAAGCTCTTTAAACAAGAATATTGTAATAGTTCATAGATGAAGCTATTGTATACTTTAACAACATTCTTTAAAAGAAACATTTAATTCTAATGTATTCTTCAAGCTAAAATGGACAATAAACAGGAGGAAGCATTTAAATGATGAATGAAAAAAAGTTCTGCTAACATATTCCTCAGTAAAAACACAGGTAAAGCAGATGGCCACAAAGAGTTAGTATGTAAGCACTGTTCTGGAAAATGTACACAGGAAAAATAGTTCCAGAACTTTCTCACTAAAAAAACAGGTAGGAAATAAAGGACTGCATTCCATTTAGCCAAGCCCCCAAATCATTGAGAGGATAATGACCCAGTGAAGGCCCAGTAAAGCAGGTGCTTCTTACTCTGTAGTCGTAGGTGGCATCTGGGTTCTCATCACAGGCAATGACCTCAGGAGCCATCCAATAGGGAGTTCCTATGAATGTATTTCTCCGTCCAACTGTCCTGTCTAGTTGAGCGCTTACACCAAAATCCACTGTGAGGAAGAGAAAAAAGGGAAAGTGGGACAAAATTAGCAAAAATGTAAGGAAGAGGCATCTTCACAGTAAACAGAAATGGCTCTACTCCCCAAACATGCAAAATTCTCCAAGGCTAGCAGCACTTTAAAGGAGTATCTTTTCCAGAGCAACGTCTCTATTAGTCTAGATGCTCCTAACAGGCTTCATCCCAGCAGCAAGGGAAAAAGTCACAGGACACCTGTATGAATGATGGTCAACAGCCTGCCACAAACAATCAAGTTAGGGAAAGCCTCAAGTTCAGAAAATTGAGATACGTATTAACAACAGGAATAAGGTTTTCTTGAAAAGAACTTATACAATATTTCACTAAATATAATCTAGAATGCACAAACCCTCTGTCCCCAGGCACACTGGACTTCTGGCTTTTGACAGAAAACTATGATGATTAACAAGAAATCTCATAAGCAAAAAGTCATGGCAGGAGGGCAGGGTTGGCAGGAAGCCCACCTTTTTAAATGTTTGTCCATCAGTATCTGCCAACATCATTACTACATGTACATTGCTATGGTCCCAGCAGAGGAGTAAGGAACGGATCATGCAAGGGTCTACCAACATGCTGAGTGATTCATTGGGTCAAACAGTCCACCCTTATGTAGAGAACATGTTTATAAAACAAGGAAAGAAGGTGAATACTCTCTGAAACAGAGAGGAATAGACAACCAAGTCAACAAAGTAAGCCTAAGCAAGCTTCATAGTAACTTGGACCACAATGGCAACCATAGCTGCAGAAAGGCTACTGAAGGTCGAGCACCAAACCAGGGTAAGGAACTCATACAGCTTCCCAAGTCATTAGATGAGATGATGACTTAAGTGCTGCCTAGCTTAGGGTAAGGGGAATTTTCCACTGGACAGACTAGTCCTGAATGCATTCCCAGCACCACAAACACAAAAATAAAAATAAGAATCATTCTGGCTGCTATATGTATACAGCAGAGGGATGAAGCATGGAAGAAGGGAGGGTGGAGTCTAGCTAAACAACAAAAGTCAGTTCCACACTGAATTCTTCAGGACAACAGAAATAGAAAGCCTGGGTAGGAGAAGGTACTTTCACATAGACATAAGAGGGGCAGGAGTGCTGCCGGCTTGCATCAGAGACAAGCATTAGGTTACACTGCACAGTAGCCACATACCAAGTTTCACCTCTGCGTTCTCAGTTAGCAGGACATTCTGGCCCTTGATATCCCGGTGAATAACATGATGAATATGAAGATGTGCCAGCCCCTGAAGAGGAAAAATAGGTTTGAATTTAATTCTTTGCCCCTGTAACTCAATAAGCAGGAACATACTTTTTATAACAAAATGCACATGTGGACCACAGGTTTTTGTGAACCCACATGTAGAACACAGAACCCAGGAAGACATCATCAATACAGAAAGAAGCCTCGCCATCATTCCCAGGGGCTAAGTTCTACTATGCGAACAACATGGCCACTTTCTAGCTGTGCCTTTGAGACATGCTGAAGATTACCATCTGCAATTTCTCTTCTATAATTTGTGCTATTTGTGTACAGGGTGGTTCCTTTCCCACGCCACACTTCTATGTTTCAATGGGTGACCCCATGGGCATATATGAGCAAGACACATCCCAAGGGAAAAGCAAAGGCTAAGGAGGGTTTAAAAATCTGGCTCTGGACCCTGGCTTGTCTTCCCACTGCAAAGCGGCAAACTGCTAACTGCTGACCAATCACACCTCTACCCCAGTGTAAAACGATTCTCTTGTCAGAAGGGCCTTGTGTGGAAATAAAATACCTTTCTTTTCCAAGAAAACAAACCCTACCAGGCATATAGCACTTTTTGATGAACTTGTATCTGGAAGGAAGCCCAAGAGGTGGCAGAAGAAAAAAAACACATGTTGCATACAAATACGGTCTGGAAAGCTTCGATGCAGCATTCTCACAACTCATTGACTTGTTCTGCCCCAGAGCTGGATGGAAAAGCCCTATCTATTGCTTAACTCCTTAAAACACAAGCACAACCGATTTATTCTAGTATGTCTCAACCCCAAAATGGCAGATTATAGGTAAGGGTTCTTTAAAAAAAAGGGTCTCACTGTATAGCTCAGGCTGGCTTTGAACTCATGATCCTCCTGCCTTGGCCTCTCTAATGTTAGATGGGATTACAGGCATGTATTACCCAGACCCAGAGACTTGTGAATTTTTGAGGAAGAGGGGTATGAATGTCCATTGTTTCTGTTTATTTGGTAGAATATGAGTTCCAGCTACTCTGGAAGATAGAAAATTTTTGTATCATAGATAATTTTGTATCATATAAAATACAATAGAGTTTATCTGATGACTGTTAGGCTTTCTAACACAGGATATGCAGAACTAGATCACAACACACTGACTCAAAAAAGCCTAAAAATCTACAACACCTTGGGGCTTCAGTTGGGAACAAAGTAATAATACCTTTTTCAGCATGGTGTAATATCCAACACAAAAAGGAGAGAGAAAAACGAAGCTTCTCTAATTCTTAAAGAATTTCTACTTGTTTAACAACGTCAGTTCATTTTTGTTCTTATTTTGTTCCCTTATGCAAACTTCCTTCTTTATGCTATTACAGTTTGTCTTATTAAGTATCCATGTAATTTTGTCAGCTGCCACAGTACATGCATGAAAGCATACTTGTTTTCTACCAGGAAAACTATATGAGGTGTGCCTAACAGTCTGTAATGACAACCTTAGTTATATTACTGAGAAGAACTAATAATTTTGCTGTATGAATTACCTAGGAGTATGTATGTCTTTGACTATTCCCAAGCCAGAATTAGGGCACAATTACTTCTCATTAGCAAATATGCCATGTCCAAATATTAAATAAATAGCTCATTCTCAAACAAATTAATCACTGCTTCAAAATTAGGAAGTACTTTTCCTGTAACTGTATCTCATTTGAGAGTATAAAGACAAAGACACAGACTGTCCCTCAGAATTGGTTATGGAAAGCAGTACATGCCCATCCTTAGTATGAAAATGTTACCTTTGCTACAGAGAAGAGATATGAATGTACAGTGGGCTGGAAGGAACATACTGGCTTTGCAGGTCCGGACAGTTTTAATAGACTAGTCCAAGAGAGGACTTCTGCTATCAATACAAACTTATGACCCTTTCCTTCAGAAAACCTCAAAATAGTGTATTAACTCACAGCACACTAAGGAATAATAAAAAGTTTTGCCACTATCAAAATTAGCTACTACCTTAACCGCATCTGGGAGAATTCAGGTTATCTATCAGGAGTGTCTGTCTTCCTTTTCCATAAAACTTTACCTCACCTTCCTTAGTAACCAACTCTTACTAACTCCTTTAAGGAACACATACCATCAGAGACTATACTAAATCTTCCTGGGGCATTTGCCTTTAGTTAATTTAAACCCCCACTCTATGTCAAGTAGGTGAAGAAGGCTCTTAGTTCATTTGCCCATTTGGTTCATTTGAGGTGAAAAGGATTTGCAGCCTTTCAAAGAGATGTCCACTTACCCACTATACTCAAGCTGATTAGAAGCCACCAACAACTGAGGCTTCCCTGTTCCCTGAGGTTGATAGCAATAAAATGGTTAAATATTGTCTTTGAAGACTAAAATACATTTGATGCCTAGGATAATTCTCTGCTTAAGAAATCTCATACTTCTGGGCATAGTTGGCAAATGCCTGCAATCTTAGCACTAGGGAGATGGTGCAGAAGTGTCTCAAATTCAACTGCAGCCTGAGCTACATAGTAAAACCACCAAAACAAATAGCTGGGCTCTGGTGGCTCATGCCTGAAACCTAGTTATTCAGAATGGCTGAGATCTCAGGATCACAATTCAAAGCCAGCCTAGGCAAGAAGACTTTTATCTCCAATTAACTACCAAAAAGCCAAAGTGGTGCTGTGGCTCAAGTGGTAGAGTGCTAACCTTGAATAAAAAAGCTCAGGACAGTGCACAGTCCCAGAGTTTAAGGCTTAGAACTGTTACACACGTACACAGACACTAAATAAAAAGAGGGACAGATGAACATACAGACAGGGGGAAGAAAGAAAGATAGAAGAGAAAGAAGTGGGGAGGGGAAAAATAATTACTGCATATTCCAGCATAAGTGTGTGTGCGTGTGTGTGCGTGTGTGTGCGTGTGTGTGTGTGTATAAAACTAAAACTTACTGAGTATTAACCATATATATGAAACTCTGATTTATGTGCACTCATTTAATTCTTTTAATAATGGTATTAGCATAGAGCATACAGACAGGAAAAATGAGTCTTGAAAGCTAAATGACAGCATGCAAGAGATGAATAGCATAGGCACGACTCAAATCCAGGTCTGGCTAATTCTAGTGTCTACCTTTTACTGTCCCATGTTGCCTATTATTTGCTGAATTTTAATCATTGTTCTCGTTTGAGAAAAGAGTAATATTTTAATGATAACATCTGCCTATACTGTCATTTTATACAATTCTTGTTCAGGGAATGATCTGTTCTCAAAGGCTTCACCAAATATTTTAAATAAACTGAACAACTTACATATAAAAAATGGGTAGCTTTACCTATAAATAAAAAACAACTAGTTATAAGACATGTTTATTAGTGAGAAGAGCAGAATGAGATTTCAGTTTAACCCTGTAGCTATTTTTTAAAAGGTGGGTAAATAAAAAATAAGTGATTTGAACATGAAATGTAGGGGTAAATAGAAAAACTGGTGGCTATAAGACTGAAAGAAACCTAGTAACTCACATGCTGCTTTTAATATGAAATCCCAAAACACTGCCTGTTTGTGTTGAGCTGACTTTACTATTGAGAGAAACCATCTAAAATAGGTCTAACAATAGCAAATACTGCAAGATAATGCCGAAGTTCATGAAATGATTTAAAAACTCTGTTCTCAGCACCATCAACACTGATTTGTGAACACACATGATTCTTATAAAAACAACAGTTTGAGATTCTCTTCCCCTTTTCTCTGATTTTATTTTAAACTCCAAAGAAATGCTGTCAATTGGTAGAGAAATTCAGAGAGATACAAAAAAGTACATTTGTCCCTAGGTATCTGAAGAGGATTTGTTCCTGATTATCTCCAATGGTCCCCTATACCAAAATCTGAGAATGCTCAAGTTCCTTATATAAAATGCCATACTATTCCCATAAAGCCTATACACATTCTCCTGTATGCTGCTTTACAAGTTCAGTACTTTCACTATTACTAATGTGATAAGTAGAGATCTGATATTCTCTCCAGGTCTAGTTATCTCTAGATAGATGACTTTGAATAAAGAATACAACATAAATGCTATATAAATGTTTATTTTGTACCGTTTAGGAAATAATCACAAAAAAGTCTATATATATTTAATATGGAGGAAATTTTTTGATTGCTTTTAGTCCACAGATTAGACTGAAACTATGATGTAGCATGAACTACCAAAACTATTTAAGTGCCCCTGGCTATCTGTAGATACAACTGATGACACAAAATACTTGGGGCTATGAAAATTCACGTTAAAGCAAAAGATCACAGGGTGGGCAGACAGCCCCTGTTTTCCTTACCCTCAGGATTTCTCTGGAGATGTAAGCAATCCAGTCTTCTTTGAGTGTATTCCCTTTGGTATTCTTCACAAGATCTGTGATGGACCCAGCTCCACAGAACTCCATAACAAGCTACAGGGCAGACAAGACACACTGTGACTTAACACATCCCAGTTTTCAGCACATGCCCAAGAAAAAGTTAGAAAATGCAGTTTCATTGCATTGCACTGCTGCCTTTCCAGAATACCTGATTGCATGTGTGATTATTTTGGAGATCTCCACATAAAGAAAGCTTGTTTTGCAGCTCAGTTTTCACTATATACTCATAGTTCGACAATGTCTAATGTTTTGCAGCGTACAACAACCGTTCAATGGTATTGAACTGTTCCTTTGCTTTCCTAAGCACATAGGCTTTTTGCTCTTCATTATTGACAACTATCAGAAATCTGATTCAAATGTTCCTATATCCTTTTTAATTTTCCCCAAAGATGTTCTACTTTTCACATATTACATCCCTCCATGTGGGTTTAATTTTAAAAAGTTAAAAAGCAATGTGCTATTTTTAAGTTACTGGATTTAAAATTGTTTTACAATATCCAAATGTTTAAAGAACATGACCACAACTATATATACTTTTAATGTACCAAAAATTTGAACTGAACTGAGCTATTCTAAATTTTTAACTATGATGTGTTTGCATAACCAACATAACATTCCCCCCTTTATTGTCTTAATTTTTTATACATTTTCTACATTGACCTTTTAGAATCATTAGGAGAAGTATAAATCTATATTCCTATTTTACAAGTTCAATACTTTCAACTAATGTACGTACACACTGATAATCTCTCAGGGTCATCATCTTAATAATAAATGCACTTAAAACAAGATCAGGGTAGGTGTGACAACTCCAGAAATTTTCCTGGAATTTAGTGTGTTTTTAAGCAATTACTACTATTACTATCAACTGACTGACAAAACTTTGTATTCTTGAGCTCTGTCTCTTACTTTCAGGGAATTTTTTAAAAAAGAAATTGTGGAGCTTCATCTTAAATCAGTTCCTGTAAGTTTTTGTTGTATTGCTTTCAGTTCCCAAACTCACTGCTATCTGGCTATATCCTTTCTAGAATATGCCATCTTATATACTTTCTCAAATATGCCATTTTATTCCTAAAAAATAAGCTAGCCTCTTTCCAAGCAATATAAATTCAACATCAGAAGAAACAATTAGTATATTTTCAACAATACATTTCGTCAAGAAAACTTTTAGAATCTACCGGTTTCTGTATCTTTGCTTGTCCCTTGTAAAGTCCTTATTGTCCCTATAAAACAATCACAAAAGAGCAGCCATAAAACATGCAGAAATATCCTCATACCCAGAGTTGGTCATCATGTCCTGGAGGGCTCTTTTTAATGAAAGCACCATAATATGTTGCAATATTTCTATGATGAGAATATTTCTTCAGCATATTTATCTCCAGTTTGATTTCTTCCTCTTCATCCTTAGAAAAACCAAAGAATAAAATACATAGCTTTTGAATGATGAACAAAGTTCTAGTCTCACCACCGCTTCCTCTACCCACCCATAGAATAACAAAAAGAAGATCCAGTCCCTTTACCAGTAAGGAATGCTTATAGTTGCTTAATCTTCAGGGGTCTACCCTCTGGAATGTGACCAAGATTGTGGGGAAAAAAGTGTGAAAAGTAGAGAAAAGTGTAGGAAACTGCAGGATGAACAGTGAGTAGCAATTCAGCAGGCTCCTCCATTCAACCCACCTCTCTGTCCTGCAGTCTGTTGAAAAAAGGTAATTGTAACAGGTATCGTTACAGGAAAAGATGTGTTCTTCCTAGAAAACATTTGTGAACACAAATCATCTAGCCAACTTAAGGCCAGAAAACAATTGCAAAATGATGGTAGATGATCAAATAAATGGCTTCAGGGGGCAGTGCAGACCTTAGTAGCAGGCCCAATGAAAATCCATGAGACCAAGAGGCGAGAACAGAAAGCCCCAGAAACAAAAACCAACTAACCATTAAAACAGAGCAAGTGCTAGAGCTGTGACTCAAGTTGATAGAATGCCATTCTTGAGCAAAAAAGCTAAGACAGTGCGTAGGTCAATCCAGAGTACAAGCCCTAGTACTGCCCTCACCACCCATCACCGCCCCCGCCCCCAAAGGCAAACCATTAAGCAGGTGGTTTCAGACTTGGCTTTCCCCCCTGGCCTCTTGTTTTATATAGGATGACTAAAATTTGTGTGAAAAGATGCAAGGTGAGAAAATGAAGGAAAAAGATGAAGACACACAAATGGAAAATGAAAATGTAAGTTGCCCTTGTGAATGATGAGGGCTGAGATGATTACAGCCTCTGCTTTTCTCTCTCACATACTTGGGGAATAAACTGCACCGGTTAGTATATGCATTCTGTTCCCTTTGTATGCAAAAACTTCCTGCAAACAGGCAAGCTAATGAAGATTTGCAGGTAACACGAAAATATGGGGGAAAACAGAATTAATATGAGAAAGAAGAATGTGTGGGAAAAGATAAAATCAACTCTGGGTAGAAAACTACAGTGTAAAATCTTGGGGATAAATCTGACATCTTTGGAATTCTTCATGCTTGCACATATGACCAAAAAGAAATCATTGGCTCCCCTAAAACTTCCTTGTTATTTCTGCACTGGAAGACTCAACTACCATCAACTAATGTTCTTCTCTCTTTAGAGAAGAGTTGGGGGTTATAAGTAGTGTAGGTGTGCATGTCCAGTTTAAGAGCAAGAGAGAGACTATTAGACACATACACACACAATTTTGAAGATGCCTACTTCTCTGGCCTACCATCACCTAGAACACTCTTAAATCCTTATAAAGATGTTTGGCTTATTAATATTATACTTTAAGATAAAAGCTAAGCCTGATTAGATATTAAATATGAGACAACATGAAAAAGAAAAAAATAATTAAATACAAATTTCAGTTGTACATTACTGTTTTAACAAACCAAATGCATAACAAGAACATAGTCATCCTAAATTCTCAAGGTTGCACCCCTCCTGCCTGGTATAATTACCAATGTATTAGTGACATAAATTCATTCATATTAGAAATATAAATATTAAAGACACAGTTGCCTTGATACTATGATGATAACTGCAAATATAGCAGAAGTTACATGGATAAGTAGAATCTATACAGTGATTCTCGTCCAAGCCCTATATATAAGGAAATCACACCAAAGGTGATATGTCACTTCAGTCTGTGATTTAAAAGTGGCCATGCCAAAAGTAGCAGTGAAAAATGAGGTACTAAATAACTAAGGGAACCATATAAGCTAAACAAAAACAGCTTTTAGCCTGGCTAGTATAGAAAAACATACTTTTACTTAACACTTTTTTTTCAATGAACTTTTTGCTAAAACAGAAAAGGGGTGACAATTTATAAAGCAAGAATAAGCAGGCCCCAAACAAAACTAGAAAACTCAATTCATCAAAAACTTCATTTATAATCTTTCCACACACTCTCATTCATATGCACAGAACAACATACAGTGGGGTGGTAATGGGCTTGCTGGCAAGAGAGGTCTGTCAGTACATGGATGGTACATGGTGTTCCTCTTGGGACAAGGCCCTCTGTTAAACCTGTGCCTTGTCTCAAAAAGCCAAACATTCCTCTTCAGTCAGGTAATCCATAAAGCTTTTATTTTCTACTTTTGTCCAACTCTTCCACCCCCCAAAAAACAGGAATTTGATAAAGAGTACACCAAAACAAAAAGAACTATTGAATAACAGAGAAAAGCAGAAGGGTCAAACTTAATTTTAATTTTTTGTAGCTAGATCAGTGAGACAATCACTCCCCATAGCAGATTACACAGTCTTATTTTATCCACCCCTTAACCTCTGCTCCTTATTCTACTCCTCATACTGCTTAAGTTATTCCCAGCTCACTGTTCCCACCACACTTGACCACAGATTTCACTTGCTGACAGAAGTAAGATTTTCCTGTAACAAAGCTTCCAGAGCAATAATTGAGATTCATGACATATTTCTATTAGTTTCAGTTTATTTTCCCTTTTAGCAATACAACCAAAGTCTTCTAGGATCTATCTTCTTCTTTAAGAGTCAAGAGCTTCTATAGGCACTTGATGTTTTCATATTCCACTGAGTTAAAATGCAAACATACCTTGTGAAGTTCTTAAAGGCTTAAATTCATTACTATTCACTGGTGTGCCAAGCACTGAATACGCACATCTGTGAATATGGATGGCAGATTATCATGGCACATTGCTTTTGCTAAATTCAAAATGCTTCTGGAAAAGACATAACTAAAACCAGCATGCATCATCAACTGCAACTCACACTGTAACAACTTCAAAACTGGGCTGCAACTTAGAATAAATGAAATATAAGAACAACTTAAATACAGTCAAATCTGACAACAGCACACCAAATATAATTGAGATATCACTTAGAAACAGTGATCAGATAAACGTTATTTGCCAAATTATTTATCAGGTCTTATGTAAAATCCTGAAGCACATTGAATTTAAAAGAGAGAGGGGGGGGAATCATACTCTCTCAAAATTACTGTTTTAGGATAAAGTACAGAGATGCTTTGAACAAATTACCTCTCTTGCTTTTATGATTTTACAATAGATGAATATTACACATCTTATAAAATAAAGGCATTGAGTACCACCAATTGTCATTTACTATCTAATTGTGAATGGTCGCTCTTGGGGGGGGGAGGGAGCACCAGAAATATAGTTTGCCATTGGCTTTGAGCCAATTATAAACAAAAACCCTAATTATGACTGACTATTGCTTATTATATGGTATTTTGTGCTGTCTTTAGAATAGAGAAATAATGAACCAACTTCAAATTTTCTCTAACATTTAATACAGATATGCCACCACCAAAACAAAACAATACCTCATTTTAACAGAATATACAGTAGTAAACAGACTTGGACCTGGCTAGCACTAAAATGTTATAACAAGTCCTACATAGGACAAAAAAGTTGGTTTGGCAAAACAACATGAAGGAATTGGTATGTGTTTAGTCAAGAGCCCAAACTATATACCATTTACATTCTTTCTGGCTACAATAAGAAAAGAAAACCCTGAAAGGTAATTTAAAAGGGGGAAGAGTCCTTTTGCGGAAACAAAGAAAGGCTCCCCTCCTCATTTTCTCTAATGATGGGGCAGCTGCTAGCTTTTACTTGAATGATTTAATAATGCAGCTGATACCAATTACTATTTTGGGGCTCTGACCAGCAGAAGCAAACTCATTTAAAAAAAAAAAAAAGGTCTTTGTCTAGCACTGAAATCTGACTAGTTTCAGATACTCTTCTGGCTGTCATAATATGGGGTAGGGGGGACACCTTAATAGGGGCCATTTTTACAAGCAGCTATGGTTTTATAACTTGAGTTCTATGATAAGACTTTTCCACTTCACCAACAAAATGCACAGGACAGGGGATAGGAAGGGGTATACCCTTATTCCTTTGAGGGAAGGGGAGAATGGTGATAGAGGAAGATAGAACCCAGGGGGCATGATGGTAAATGTCTGTAATCCTAAATCCTAACTACTTAGAAGGCACAGTAGGATTGAAGGTTCTGGAACAAAAAGGAAGCAAGCAAGCAAGCAAAACAGGCTAGAAGTATGGTTTAAGTAGCAGAGCACCTGCCTAGCAAGTATGAGGCCCTGAATCTAAACCCCAGAACTACCAAAACAAACAAAACTTCTTTACCTAAGTTCTTTCTCATTCCACAGATGGTAATAACTATGTGAAGAAAGATAAGTTAACTCCAGCCAGGCTAACAAGGATCCAAGAGGGTCCACCTGGAAGCTTTGAACAAAGAAGGGCAACTAATTGTCCACTCTGTAAATTGGAGGGAGAGCATGCAAAATGAGATATGATGGTTTTTATATCAAAATGTACAATTAAATACATCTTAGTATGAAAATATCCATCCCTTAAAATCAATGGACAAGGTCTTTTAATTAACTACATTAAATCTTTCTTTGTAGGACTGCAAACTGGTAGGAAAGAAAAAGACAAAATACTATTTTGCTTTAGAAATCAGTTATCTCTGAGAGTATATAAGATGAAAGCAGCAAAAAGCTAATCAAACTCCATTTTTATTCAAACATAAAATGTTATATAACTTATGTTCACTGTTCTACTAAACCTAAATGAAGTGAACTAGATAGACTGTAAAAGAGGATACATTCTATGGCAAAACTGAAGCAGGATCTGGTCAGGAAGGAATAAGTTGGATATAATGGCACTCCCTGGCTATCCCACCTACGGTGAGGAGGGACAGAGTTGGAGGCAGGATGATTGTGGGTTCAAGACTAGCCTGAACCTGTTGCAACAATGAGAAGTACAAGTTGTCATGTCAAAAACGAGCTTTACAATGTCGGTGTGGGGGAGGGGGGGAATGGGGGGGAAGGAGAAGGATTGGGATTGGGGGGGAGGGGGGAGGCTGGGAAGGGATGTGAAGGGTAAACCAAAGGAGGAGGCTGCAATGCTTGGTAAGAAATGTACGCATTATCCTGTCCATGTAATTGTAACCCCTCTGTACAGTATGTTCACAAATAAAATAAAATAAAATAAATAAAAAATTTAAAAAAAGACTAGCCTGAGATAGGATATGTACTCACTACCTTACTCATGTAACTTTAACCCCTCTGTATAGTATCTTTACAATAAAAATATATATAGTAATAAAAAATAATTTTAAGAAGACTAGCCTGAGCAAAAACAATGAGACCATATCTCAAAAACAACATATGAAAGGGCCAGGGATATCCCTCAAGTGTTTGAGTGCTTACCTAGTATGTATAAGGCCCTGGAGAATAACAAGTTCTTTAAAATTAACTGATGGCCACAAGATCATTCAGTCTCAAAATGAAAATCCAACAGGAAGCCGGGCGCTGGTGGCTCACACCTGTAATCTTAGCTACTCAGGAGGCTGAGATATGAGGATCATAGTTCAAAGCCAGCCCAGGCAGGAAAAGCCGTGAGACTCTTATTTACAACCACTAGAAAACCAGAAGTGCACTGTGGCTCAAGCGGTAGATCACTCACCTTGAGCTGAAGAGCTGAGGGATAGTGCTCAAGCCCCAAGTTCAAGCCCCACGATCAACCAAAAAAAAAGAAAAAGAAAGAGAAAAAGAAAAAAAAAAACCCAACAGGAGACTTAACCAAAATGGAAATCATACATGCTTGACATCTTGCTCAAGTAATAATAGTACTGTTTTGAACATATTTCAGTCTAAAAAAGTATGCTTGCTCTATTTCTGCTACTGAATCATGAACTTTTTCTGGTAAGTATAGTAGCCCATAAGCCCTGATCTTCCCATCTTCTTGGAGGCATATACAGAACTTTTCAAAACACAATGACATCTGCATGTCTGTCTTCTGCAAAACTTTGCTCTTACTGAACATTTTAGTGGGACTGCATCACCCAGATTGAACCTAGAAATAAATGTTATTTAAAAAGGAAAATTTCATACCATTCCTTAGAAGAATTGGGAGGACAGTGAGCAAATGATAAAAAAAATAAAATTAATTATGTTTTCTATAATACATCTCATTCATCAATAAGCTTAGGAGGCTGATGCTTTCATGAGAAAACCAAGAAACCACAAGGAAGGCAAAATGCATCTGTGATAACCCTATCAAAAAAGCAAATAATAAGCCAGGCACCAGTGGCTCATGTAGTATAAACCTAGCTGTCAGGAGGCTGAGATCTGAGGATCACAGTTAGAACCTAGCCCAATCAGAAAAGTCCCTGGAAGACTCTTATCTGCAATAAACTACTCAAAAATTGGAAGTAGGTCTGTGGCTCAAAGTGGTAGAGCACTAGCCTTGAGTAAAAGAGCTCTAGGACAGCAGCCAGGCCCTGAGTTCAAAAACCACAGCCACCCTCCCCATCCCCCAAAGCAAATAATTAAAATAATGAACATGGTAATCTTAAGTGAAGTCAAATAGGTAAAATCACTATTTTCTCTAGGCTATGAAAGACACAATTCGATCTTCCCAAAGATTTAAGCCCTCAACACCTATGTTTGATATCAAGTCAAGCAAACCCCAATCACTAAGGTAAAATACTAGATGCAATTGTCTTCAACAGTATCACCTGAAACAGTCCATATTACTACCAAATAAAATTCTCTCTAGTAATCTTTTTATTATGAGATTAAAAAGGAATCCATTATGTAAAACATAGACAACGAAACAGTATAGTCTTGCAGCAACATTTCACCATCCACAATGGTACATATTTCTAGATAATCATTCATGTTTTAATGAGTGGAAAAAATGCTACCATGTATTATTTCTAGATTACAGATATTTTCTTCTTTAACTTTCTAATTTTCTACAATTGGCATGCATCATTTTACTAACTTGGAAAAATTAATAAATAAGAGCTTGTAACAGAAGAGTTAGTCCTAGGAGAATTTTCTTTATATCTTTATGTGAGTTCCCTCTGTCTGGGACTAACGAGGGTCCTCTCCCATATCTGCTGCTTCAGGGTCACTGCCAATCTGATGTGGCTATTTCACCAGCAATTGGTGCAAAGAGAAATGCACAGGAGCCAAAAGAAGTACATTCTTGCTGGTTAAACTGCTTTCTACTGGACCAGTGGCTCCACAAATCCTCAAGGTCATTTCTTCCTATTTGTTGGGATGGGCCAAACCAGATCTATGATTTCTCAAGACCAGCTCTGTCCAAGCTTAAGTCACTCCTGGAGTAGAAGGAGATGGTAAATGAGCACTTACCAACTTTTGTCTTCACTTTCCTGATCTGCCAGAGAGAGGTATCTTAGGGAGCATACTGCCTCTGTTTATTTAGACTCTGGTCTAAGCAGTGACAAATTCCATCAAGTTTCCCATAGTACAAGTATAAAAAGTATACTATGTAGACTAAGCAGTATTGTATAAAGGCCTAAAAACAGGTGGAAGTAGGAACAGCTATAGGGAGCACAGTTCTAAGGAAGCCTAAGAAGAATACTTGTCTCTGCATTTTACACTGGCTTTGTCCTGTGCCCTCTCATGCACCAGAGCTCCTGTTTATAGACTTGATATGATGAGCTAAAGAAGGCCACAGTCTGAAAAGTATATTCAACAGAAAAGAATTAAGGGAATCCCTGCTCCTGGCCAAGATAAAGCATCAATGATCAGTCTGCTGAAACAACTAAAATTAGATAAAACATCTATACATATGCACATACATTTACACATACACATCACATACACACATATATATGCACAGTAATGGATGAAAGACTTCCCAAGATTACAGCCTTTTGAGAGATTGCAGGGTACAGTCAATGGAGAAGAAAACTAAATGAAGCCCAGAGAAGCCTGAGGTAAGGAGGTACAGCTGGGTACCTGAGGCGATCACTGTGACTACAGGTACTGAGTAGAGTTACAGAGAAGGAACAAGTAAGGCACAGGAATCTAGACTCCTTTAACAATTCTGGAGAGCAGGGCTGGGAAGGTGGCTCAGTGGTAGAGCGCTTGCCTTGCATGCATGAGGCCCTGGGTTCGATTCCTCAGCACCACATAAGCAAAAAGAAAAAAGCCGGAAGTGGCACTGTGGCTCAAATGGTAGAGTGCTAGCCTTGAGCCGAAGAGCTGAGGGACAGCACCCAGGCCCAGAGTTCAGGCTCACGACTGGACCCAAAAAAAAAACAAAAACAAAAACAAAAACAATTCTGGAGAGCACTGTCAACATTGAAAATACATGAGGTAAAAGAAATAAGCAAACCCCTGCCATAAGCAGTAATCTGTGTTTACTGGATAAAGAATGGTGCCATGGATCAGACTAGAAAAAAACTCATAATTCACAAGTACCTTGGTTAGGGCACTAAGGATGACCTAGTCTCGATGATGATCTGGTCCCCCTCAAAATTTTAAAGGATCTATTTTTTTTAACTTAAAGGATTCCTATTCATAAGAAACTGCATCTCAAAAAATATGAAAATACAAAATGTGTCTAATTAGGTAAAATTCACAACATCTGGAATGCAGATGAAAAAGACAAAGAATCCATGACATATACTCATAGGGCAGGCGGGGAGGAGGCAATCAAAACTAAGGCAAAAGATACCAGAAAGAACAGGAAAAAAATAAACTACCTACAGCCTATACATTTGTTGGTAGTAGTATGCTTTTAGAGGGCACTTGCTCATGAAAGAAGTTGTTTTACATGGTTTATGTGAATTTAGAAAGCAACAACTTGGACTTATAGACATTTCAATTCTTCAACAAGGGTGACAAAGTAAAAACATCATACATTATATAAGTCATTTGTTCCCACTTCCCAGCCACTAAAGAATATAATTATGATTTTAAAAAGAAACCTGTAGGGAAAAACTTCAAAATTAACGTGAAAACATATTTATAAGATGATTTCTTTGTTGCTTTGTATGTCCCTCCCCCACGGTATAACCCCTGCTTTCACTGGATTTGATGTTGGTATAATTTGTGGAGGGGAAGGGTAAAACAAATCGTTTAACTAGGGATACAGATGGACCCACTGAAACAATGAGATGTACAAGTCGTTATGTTGAAAAACGAACTTTACAACTTTGGGGGGGGGGGGAGAGGATGGGAAGGGATAGGAAGGGGAAACAAAGGAGGAGGCAACAATGCTTGATAAGAAATATACTCATTACTTTGCCCATGTAATTGTAAGCCCTCTGTATGGTATTTTCACAATTTAAAAAATTAACATGAAAAGGTATGTCACAACTGGAGTGTCAAAACTACTTCACAACCCATACTTACGAGGTACAGAGGAGGTGGGTTGACCAACACTTAAATAATTTAGTAATTTTCTAATTCTGACCTTAAAAATACTAGTGGCCATGCAAGGAATTTTTGATGTTTCATAGTTTTTCCTCATTCTTAAAAAAGCCTTTGTCTTCAATTTCCATTTCTAAGTTACTTTCTTTTTAGTTGTTGTTGTTGATGATGATGTTGGTCATGGGGCTTGAACTCTGGGCCTGGGTGCTGTCCCTCAGCTCTTCAGCTCAAGGCCAGAGCGCTACCACTTGAGCCACAGCACCACTTCCAGTTTTCTAGTGGTTAATTGGAAATAAGAGTCTCACAGACTTTCCTGCCTGGGCTGGCTTTGAATTGCAATCCTCAGATCTCATCTTCCTGAATAGCTAGGATTACAGATGTTGAGCCACCAGTACCCAGCCTTTCTTAAATTTCTTAAGGTACTGCAAACTGCCCATGTGTTACTCCATATGCTTCAGTATACACTACAGTAGTAGGTGAAATTTAAAAGAAAAAGAAAAAAGAGGAAATAAAACAATGATCACTTGGAATAAAAAAAACTAATAAAAATTTCCCTTAGAGAACAATCTTTCAAATTTCATAGCTTTAAACGAAAGCCAGTATTATCTCTTCCTTGTCTCTTGGTGCTCTAAGGATAACAAAAGTAGGCAATGCAGTATGTCAACAAAGAAATAAAGAAATAAAGAAACAAATTTTGTTTTAAATATGTACCCACTGTCACTTTGTTACTTTCAAACACACTCTTCCTCTGGATAATTTGCTTGCTGGGATAGGGTCTCTTCTTGGTTCCACAAAGGCAGTTTTTCTTCAGATAAAATTAAAAGCACTTTTGACTAATATATCAAGAAGTCCATGGAAGATCCATCAAGAAACTACTACATATGAAGGCCATTTTCTTATCTCTAAAATTCAAACACGTTTTGCATAGAAGTGATTCAAGACTTGAGATAAACACAAAATCTAAATAAACACAGATTCTAGATATTCTAATTCTTAAAAGACATAGTTAATTTAAGAAATGTCTAGTCAAAAAATTTAGGTGTGAACCTACATCTAGCAGTATCACATTGTATTCACTCACAATTTCTGTGGAAGGTATATGCATGCACTACAGGTTAATAAAAAAAAACTACTGGATGACACCCATAATTATAATGCCTTCAATAATTAAACTTCAGGTCCCTGTTTTTCAACCCCAACTAAAAAACGTAAAAAGCCTCTCACTCTCATTCCACTTTTTAAAAGCATATCAAATGGTCTGAAGAGAGACAATCAGAAGAACATAGAATCAAAAGTGGACAAATGTAAACTTATCCAGCTCCTGAAGGATCTGATTCTATAGAGCCACACTGTGAACTATAACTGGTCATACAAATTGATCTAACAAATCCCAAGCGGAAGGCTTCACTCTAGACCAAATCATACATTCTGGTCTAGCTCACTGTGTAAGTGATCCTCCTTAGGGAGGTCTGGCTGGGTGCACAGAAATTTCTTAAGTGTAGACCTTCTTTCCCCTCATTTCAAGGCCTGTACCCTTACCAGGCCAATAACAAGTCTCAGAAGAACCTAGACTGGCAATTTGTAAAAAGTATAGAAGCTTTGGGGTGTAAACGTGTTCAACTACTCTGGAAAGCAGTATGGAGTTTCCTCAAAAGACTACACATAGAGCTCCCCTATGACCCAGCAATCCCACTTTTAAGCATTTACCCAAATTAAAACAAACAAGGCCATACTAAAACTACCAGCACAACTATGTTTATCACAGCATTATTCACCATAGCTAAGATATGGCCCTCAGTAGATGAGTGGCTCAACAAAGTGTGTGTGTGTGTGTGTGTGTGTGTGTATGTGTGTGTGTGTGTGTGTGTGTGTGTGTGTGTGTGGTGTCCCTCAGTAGATGAGTGGCTCAACAAAATGTGGTTGTGTGTGTGTGTATGCACTTCCATCAAAAAGAACGACACTGCCCATTTCTCAGGAAATGGAAAGACTTGGAAAAAATCATATTAAGTGAAGTAACCCAGTCCTAAAGAAATTTAGGCCCCATGATTTCCCTTATTTGAAATAATAGGTATACATATAGGATAATACATATAGGATAATATTATCAGATGAGCTGAAAAGCTCAAAAGCTATGTATATACGCCCATATAAGATGATGCTGGCTGGGTGCCGGTGGCTCATACCTGTAATCCTAGCTACTCAGAAAGCTGAGATCTGAGGATCACGATTCAAAGTCAGCCCAGGAAGGAAAATCCATGAGACTCTTATTTCCAATTAACCACCAGAAAACCGCTAGTGGTGCTGTGGCTCAAGTGGTAGAGTGCTAGCCTTGAGCTGAAGAGCTCAGGGACAGCGTCCAGGCCCAGAGTTCAAGTCCCATGACCAAAAAGGAAAAAGAAAAAAGAAAAAAAAAAAAAAGATGATGTAAGTGAAATGAACCCCAAGATACGGACACAAGAGCTCTGTCTCTGTTGTTATTGTTTTAAATGTACTATGTTTTTCTTTTTGGTTTCCTTTGTATGTTCTTCCCCCTATGGTATATCCCCTATTGTCACTGTACTTGATTTTGATACCCTGAATCTTGTATATACATTTGTCTAATCTGGGGAAGGGAAGGGGAATAGTGCTAAAACAAGGACACAGGATGACCCATTGCAACAGTGATACCCACAGGACAGTATATTAGAAATGAACTTTACAACTTCAGGCTGGGAGTGGGGGGTGGGAAGGAGTATAGGAGGTGGGAGAGGAAAGGGATAGTGGGACAAGGGAAGGGGTAACAATGATTAACAAGTAATGTATTCATTGCCTTACTCATGTAACTGTAACCTCTCTGTATAGCACCTTTACAGTAAAATAAAATTTAAGAAACAAAAGTTTAGAAGCTTAAGAATCATGTGGTCTAGAGTTCAGACAAAAAACTGCATTTTATAACACTCATTCTCCTATTTTAAAAAAGTCTCATGTTCTTGACAGTATCTACCACATTATGTTTCACTGTATACACCAGGATGCTGATGTTTTGTTGTATACAAGATGAAGACAATAATGCCTAGTAAAACCCCTTACCTATTTTTAGCAAGGGAGATACAATCCAAAGTGAGTGAATAGTAAAACTAGGTAACATGAAAAGATGTTTACATTGTCTACCACATAGTATACAACACATTATTATTATTGGAAAATGTACTGTAATAGTCTAGCTTTATATTCTGAACAATCAATATAATATTGAACACAACTACTCCTAAAGAAGCTTGTAGGAGCCAGCCTTGGTAAACTTAAGACAAGTAAGTTCCTGACATCACTTTCCTGTTAACAGCAGTGGAGAGAAAGCAATTAATACAACAGCAGGCACTTAGCCAGGCTGCCAAACACCAAAGTGGTCAAAAACAGCTAACCTATTTTTTCCTGGCTGCTAGTTAGGGCAAGTTCTAGCTCTGTAAATTGTTATCTCTATTAATAAAAGGACATAATAACAAACTGCAAAAATAAAAAATCCAGACACCAAAAACTGGCAATGAAAAATAATCAGTTATTTTGATCATATGATCAATTAGGACTAAGAGAATCCATTGCTTAGATTCCTAGTCCTCAACCACATTGCATTAAGAAATGTACCACCACTCTGAGCACTCATGCAGCCTCCTTGTATTCTGGGATATATCACAGCTCATACTGAGTACGATAGGTACTTTATCAGAAAACAACTTTTGTTTTTGAATGTGATTTTAAAAGATATACAGCATTATAGTCTAAAATATAAACTTCATTGCCTATAGGAAAATAAGCTTTTCTACAAAATAACATCTAATGTTTTAGTGTAGTCAAAAATACAAACCAACAGACAAAGTAAAACTTCCATAAACTTTAAACTTGACACTTAACATTCTTATACCCCCCTAAAGCCCCACACAGCAAGCTGCAGCATCCCCACTATTTAACATAAAAGAAGGATGCAGATTTCTTTAGGTCATTAGAAAGTTAAGTGCTTAGCACATTGTTTGACTATTAATCATTAAACAGAACTTTTGGAGACAGTCAATTCTACATGTTTCACAAAACTGTGAGAAATCATTTTTGTCTAGAAATAGCTCATTAATTTGAGATTATGATACTTAGCCTATTTTCCCTCCCTCTAATGGAGTCAGACATACTGTCAGGAGGTAGACTGGAAGCGGTGGGAGTTTCTAGGAGGAAGATCTGAGAGAAGGGCCTCAGCATACTGCAGCTGCTCTCTGTCTGCCAGCACTAAAATCGTGCCACTACTCCCTGATGAACAACACAGCCCTCCCTCTCCCAAAGCCTCATCTTCTGGCACTCTGAATGACCATGAAGCAAAATACATTTGTCTGGAGTCTCCTGATGCTGGTGAAGTCAGAACAATTGCTTTAAAACTAGAACTCTCAGAGGACAAGGAAAAGAACACGGTTGTCAGAAAGAACAAGGACCACCAACTACCACATGTCAGTCTTCAAAGTGACTGAAAGGAGTAAGATGAATTTCTCTATCAAAGGACAAGCTTATCACTACTGTAATACACACATACATACACACACGCGCACACGCGCACACGCGCTCACGCGCGCACACACACAGTAAGTCTCTCAAATGACATCTCTTCCTCTAAAAGTATACACTGACTTATAAAGACTAAAATTTAAATCAAGTACTTACAAACTTAAGTGTTCCCATGAAGACCCTGAAATGTTATTACTAACTCAAATTTATCAACATAAAGGATAGTATCTTAGGAGAACCTGCCAAGCTCGTTGGCCTCCAACTGGCAATAAACTGTCAAATTTACCATATGCTATTACTCAAAAGGTGAAGGCTAAGAAGTAGCTCTGTCACTGTCCTTGACAGCCTCTTAAAGCATGTCTATATTCACCCATTCATGGATGTAAGCAAATGCAATTCATATGTACATACTGAGGGCCCAATTCACAACAGACATTGTGAACTAGAGTGAGAGAGCAGGCACAGGGAAATGGACACTTGCACACTTGCAGAAGAAAACAGTTGGATCAATACTGACAATAAATAACTTCAGAACACAGGGATGGGGAAACAAGAGGCAGGATCAACTGGTTTCCACAAAGGATGAGGAAAGAACCACTCAAGGTATAGAACTGCTCAGGCAGATCTTACTTAACAGGTAAAAGGAAAAACTCTTCCCAGGGAAGAGTTAGAATCAAAATAATCCAAACAAGAAATCACAAAGTACACAGAATGAAGCAATGAAGAAAACCCATGGGGCAGCAAAACTGTATTCATACTCAAGCCTAGATAAACTAAGCTATCAATAAATCAAAACATCTGTAAGAAATATAAAATAAAAATCCTCTTTTCCTGCCAGGCTCAATATAAATGAGTCTAGTGGCAGTATACATAGACTTGAGTTGGTGCTATCCTGTCTTTACGGTGCTTCAACCTCCTTAGAGCCCCATCTACCCCATTTAGCACTGCCAACAAACTGTGTAACAACTATGTAAAGCAAAGTAAAGATGTGGATTTCTTCTTTAGAACACTACAGAGATGAGTGGCACATTGTTTGGCTATTGATAATCATTATACACAACTTTTGACCAATCTACTATACATGCATTCCACAACTGTTACAAGTCACTTGGGTCTAGAAGAAGCCCATTGATTTAAGGTTATCTTCCTTAATCTACTTTTCTTCCCTCTTTTGTGTATGGATGCTTACACATTTGTGTATATATACAATAGCTGAATACTACCTCTGAAAAGCTGAATTTCTTTGAAATACTATGTTTTTCATGCTGAGCTGAAAACTGACACACAAAAGTGCTATTGTAACTTCTGTTTGAAGAATAAATACATTTTATCAGTTCGAAAATCAGACTCAGAATGGGAGAAAGGAGTTTAAAACTATAATTTTGTCTCACATTTACTTACTCAAGTGCAGAGTAAATAAAAGGTTAATTTGACAGTTGATATTTGACAAAGGAGCCAAAGACATACAGTGGAAGAATCATAACCTCTTCAACTATTGGTGCTGGGAAAACTGGGTGGCCACATGCAGAAAAAGGAAAGTGGACCCTCGCCTATCACCATGCACCAACATCAACTCAAAATGGATTAAAGACCTTAACATCAAACCCAATACACTCTGAAACTATTGCAGGACAGAGTAGGAGAGACACTTGAACTTATAGGCACAGGCAGGAACTTCCTGAACAGAGTCCCAGGGTCACAACAAATTGTAAAGAGACTGGACAAATGGAACTATCTTAAAATAAAGTTTCTGCACAGACAAAGAAATAGCAACCAAACCAGGAAGACAGCCAACTAACTGGGAAAAAATATTTACCAGAAAAGTATCAGACAAGGGTCTAATATCCATTATATACAGGGAACTAAAGAAACTAACCCCTTAATGGCATTTGCAGGGAAATGGATGGAGCTAGAAGGAATCATGTTGAGCGAGGTAAGCCAAGAACGAAGAGACAAACGGTACATGGTCTCCCTGGTAAGTGGATGCTAAATCCAAAATGTTAGGTGATACGACAAAACTAACAGGACTTAAGAAACAAAGAACTCCCACTCATCTGGTTGAACCACTACTAAATATCCCCATGCTGCTGATCACATATATGGTATATAACATGTGAGCACCGTTATATATTACAGACTGTGATAGACAATTTGCTCCAGGAAAGTTAGAATGAACTTGTGACTTTAAATGAGCATCATTATTCCACAATACTGTGAATTTCTGGAAATTATGTAATCACTTAATCACAAAAAAAAAAAAAAAAAAAAGAACCTCGGGGAAGGGATGGTAGGGGGAAAACAATGGAGGGGGTAACAATGTTCAAGAGGAAGTGTACTCATTACCTCACTCATGTAACTGTAACCCTCTGTATAGTATCTTTACAATAAAAAAAAAAGTTAAAAAAAATTATCATAAAAAAAAGAAACTAACCCCTCACAAATCTAACAAACCAATCATGAAATGGGAAAGGGAACTAAAGAGAGACTAACATATTTATAAGATGATTTCTTTGTTGCTTTGTATTTCCCTCCCCCACGGTATAACCCCTGCTTTCACTGGATTTGATGTTGGTATAATTTGTGGAGGGGAAGGGAAAAAACAAATCGTTTAAATAGAGATACATTGCAACAATGAGATGTACAAGTTGTTATGTCGAAAAACGAACTTTACAACTTGGGGGGGGGGGAGGGAATGAGAAGGGATAACAAAGGAGGCAACAATGGTTGATAAGAAATATACTCATTGTTTTGCCCATGTAATTGTAACCCCTCTGTACAGTATTTTCACAATAAAAAACAAAACAAAAAACGGCAAAGAAACGCATGAGGAAATGTTCATCATCCCTGGCTGTAAAGTAAATGCAAATAAAAACAACACTGAGATACCACCTTACCCCAGTCAGAATGGTCCACATCCTAAAGTCAGCCAATGACAAATGCTGGAGGGGATCTGGAGAAAGAGGAACCCTATACTGCATTGCTGGTGGCAATGTATACTAATACAACCACTTTGGAAAACAGTCTGGAGATACCTCAGAAAGCTAATTATAGACCTCCCCTATGACCCAGCTATACTACTCCTAGACAGCTACCCTGAGCAACAGGAACCAGTATACAAAGACACATGCACTTCCATGTTTATTGCAGCACTGTTCACAATAGCCAAGATTTGAAAACAACCCAGATGCCCCACTACTGATGAGTGGATCCAAAAATTGTGGTACCTATATACAATAGACTATTATGCACCCATTAGAAAGGACAAAATAATGACATTTGCAGGGAAATGGATGGAACTAGAGCAGATTATTTTGAGCAAAGTAAGCCCCAAAAAAAGAGACAAACAGCACATGGTGTCCTTGATATGTGGATGCTAAAGCCAAAATACAAGAAGATATGGCAAACAGGACTCATTTTGTCATATCACTGCTAAGTGACTCCACATTCTGGACCATATATACGGTAGATATATGCACGCAACAGAGGGAAGCCAGGAGGAGGAACAGAACAAATGGGAACAGCCCACACTAAGCAAAAGGAAAGAAATGTAAACATCACCTGATGTGGAAAAAATAACTTGTAATGCCAAAACTCATAGACTTCACAAACTGTATAGACTATGATAATGACAATTTGCCTTGTGAAAATTAAAATGTGTTTGTGACTCTAAGTATCACTATTCCACAATATGTGAAATTTATGTAATCACCTAAATTTATATAATCACCTAAATTTATGTAATCAATTAAAGAAAAAAAAAGTGAGAGAAGGGATGGGTTAAGAGAGATGGATGACAATGTTTCAGACACTTTGTACTCATATACTGTTTTGTAGAATGGGAACTTCTTTGTACAACTACTTAAAGATAATAAAAATAAAATAAAATAAAGGACTAATTTGAGACTTGCTAGTCAGAACTGAGATATCTCACTAAGATATCACACAGAAGAGTAACACTCTTAATTTCTTGGAAGGAAAGTCATCGAATCTTAGGGATATAAAAAGAAATACTGAAGACCTCTGTGCTTTTAAATGGTACTTTGACCCTTTTCAGATATTATTATAACAACTGTCAATCAAAAAAAGATGCTCCCCATTAAAACTAATAACGTTACCTTTTTACTATTAACTACATATTAACTATAGGTATAATTTAATTTTTATATGCATAATATATAAATTCACATCATTCTAATATAGAGATATTAATTATCTACATAAAGGAGGGTTTTTTGTTGTTATTTTGGGTTCTTTCCTCCCTTGTCACAGTTTTTCTTTTCTGTACCTTTTGTCTTGTATGTAAGTCTGTTTGGGGGAGTGCAAGAAGTAGCACAGAAATGGAGAGACAAAGGGTGAACTAATGCAGCCGTGACACTCACTAGACACTATGGTTGAAAATGAACTATACAACGTATACAACGTACAGGGAGGGTCAGGAGGGAAAAACTGGGAGAAAGTAAGGGAAAGGGTTCAAAAAGAAATGTCCTCACGGGGCACCGGTGGCTCACACCTGTAATCCTAGCTACTCAGGAGGCTGAGATCTGAGAATCACAGTACAAAGCCAGCCAGGGCAGGAAAGTACATGAGACTCTTATCTCCAATAAACCACCAGAAAACTGGAATTGGAGCTGTGGCTCAAATGGTAAAATGCTTGCCTTGAGCTGAAAAGTATAAGGACAGCATCCAGGCCCAGAGTTAAAACCCCACGACAAAAAGAAAAAGAAAAAGAAATTTCCTCATTACCTGACTTATGTACCTGTAACCCCTCTGTATATCACCTTTACATAAATTTTAAAAATTTAAACTTTCAAAAAAAGAAAACAAACTTCAGTGGTACTATGCTAATCCTTCTTAAACATCTCTTGGAAAAATGCATAAGAACTGTTAAGAAACACACTGCAGACACAGTAATTTTTGTGAGTCTGACCTGGTCCAACAGGCAGAGTGCACAACTGCAGGCTTTCTAATAAGGAGTTTTATCTTTGAGCACATTCTTTCAATGTTTGAAGGCCTTTTAAAGAATAACAGTGTGCCTATAACACTGCAGATGTGGGTGCTAAAGTTTTGCCGGTCAATGAGCTGACTTTGAAATGTTGCCACTGAAGTCAACACTTTGCTACAGTAGTAAAAAATGTCAGAAAAATTAGAAGGTAATAACTTCTCACTAAACTTTTTTACTTTCTTTGTCTCAATGTATAATGCTGACAAGGAGAGGGGTTCAACAAAGCCTTTATTTTAAAAGCATTTTCATTAAGATTGTGTATCTTTATCATAGACTTTCACAAGACATTGCCAGCTTAATAAAACAGGCAATTCTAGGAAATCCTCATTTATTACATGGGCAGCTTCATTTAGGTTGTGAATTTATATTCAGGTCCTTTGAAGGTAATTTAAACTAGAAAGTTATTATTGGACTTAACTGGTGGGAAAAATGTACAAGGGTACAAAAATGTCATTTTAAGAAGCTTTTGCACTTTTAAAAGTAGAAGTGCTTCAATACCCACAGGATATTTGAAAACATCTTTTCCCAACTGTACTGATTCACCACATATAAAAGGCTACAATTAAAAGACTATCAAAAAGTTTGTAATTTTACAGTAGTTTCTTACACAAACAGCAACCACAGGTAATTTCTTTTAGCTTTGGGTTCTTTACATGTAAGGAGAAAGAGAACACTCTAGTAGGGTTTTATCATTATTACTATTATTATAAAGGTGTACAGAGGAGTTAGTTTCTAGTAGATTTCTAATATGCCTTCCAGAACCAACTCTGAATCATTAACAAATGTTTATTAGCATCTACTACATGTTAGGCACTTCGATAGTACTTAGCAGATTCAGCACTGAAGAAAACAAAGATAACTATTATAAAACTTACTATTCTTGGAAAATGAAGAATTGGTGGAATAGTGCTAGAAACAGGTAAATGATATAAGAATAATAAATGACCCAATTATCTTGTTACATGGGTACAGGGAAAACAGAACAAGGAAGGGGACTTGGAGTAAAAGGATGCTATTCACTGTATCTAGGCAGGAAAGTGAAAGAACAAGCCATGAAGTCAAAAGGAAATGGCATCTCAGGCCCAGATAATAAGCAGTAAGTGGCAGATCTTCAGGTGGGTACAGGATAGTAGGCAGGAAGAAGAATGAACAGGCCTGTGTAATTAGGGTGAGTCTGAAAGGGAAGTAAAATGGAAAGGATGGGCAATCAGACAGGGCACATCCAACTACTGTAGGAACCTGCCTATAATGCTCAGAACTAATTAAGGTGCCAGTAAAAGGTTCTGATCTGACTTCATTTCAGAAGAGTTACCAGACTGCTGTATAGAAAAGTGAGTGGTAAACAGGCATGAAAACAGGAAGGTGTGTTAGGGGCTTCTGTATAAACATAGATAGAAAGCAACAGCTGAAACCAGGTGGCAAGACATGATGAGAACTAATTAAGATTTATGTGGGTTACTTTCTTATGATAAGGTTATCAAAACATACTGCAGTAGAAATAATAGTATATTCTCTTTTACTATATAATTATTAACTTGTGGCCAACCTACCCCTCACTTACTATCCAGCACTTGCCAAGATAATTTTGACATATATTGGGTATTGTCTGAAGACTGCACCTATACAATTTCCCACAAGATGAACTCAGTAGTAAATGATAAAAGAGACCAGTTTCATAAGACTCCAGGTTTTTGTGGCTGTAGCTGAGGAACAGGTTTCAGGCTAAACAGACTATTGGGCAAAGAATTGAAATAGAATGAGATGTGAGTTTAGGCTAACAGACAATCAACTAGAGATGTTGAAGGGGCATGTGACATAACACATGTATCAAGCAGAAGAGGTTTCTGGTCCTGGCCACACAATGGCTTGTTTCCAAGATACCTTGGGTGACATCTGGGAATCTGACTTTGGGAGAGTCTCCACCAGTTGCAGAGCTGGTGAAAATTGCTAACTACCATGCCTAAATGTTCATATGAACGATAAAATGAATCTACTTACCTCCTGGAAATGTTGTTTGGATGTAGGTCAGCAGAAAATGTTTACACAATCAATCCAAATAAAAACTCTTAACCTGAGTCCAGTAAGCTTTCCTGGTAGATGGTAATCACATGTATTTTGGGAAGAAATAAAAATGTCCTGTGCACTTTACTAGAATAGGGTTCTAGTCATTCTAGCCTTTTCTAGATCTCACTTTAACCTGTGCTTATCATGCTTTGTATCCTTTCCTTGTACAATTTAAAAAATGGTCAGTAGGGATAAAGAAATGATGAGAGGATGGTATCCACACTTTAAAAAACAGAGCAAGTTTTGGCCCAGGTACCAGTGGCTAACACCTATAATCCCAGTTACTCAAGAGGCTGAGATCTGAGGATCTCAGTTCAAAGCCAGGCCAGGCAGGAAAGCATGAGACTCCTTTCTTCAATTAACCACCAAAAGGCCAGAAGTGCAGCTGTGGTTCAAGTGGTAGAGTGCAGCCTTGAGCCATAAAAAAAAAAAAACACAAAATCTCAAGGATAGCACCCTGTCCCTTAGTTCAAGCCCTAGAATTGGCATAAAAAGGAAGGGAGGGAGGAAGGAAGAAAGGGAGGAAGGAAGGAAAGAAGGGCAATTGTAGTTACTTCCTCATGTTTGAAGCCAGGCCAGAAAAATTCAGGAGACTTTCTTCCATTCTATTTTTTTAGCTCCCTTATCGAAGATTAGGTGGCTATAGGTTTGTGAGTTCATTTCAGAGTTTTCAATTCTATTCCATTGGTCCTGGGGTCTCCTCTTGTGCCAGTACCAAGATGTTTTGATTACTATGGCTTTATAGTAGAGTTTGAAATTTGGTGTTGATATTCCTCCAGCACTGCTCTTTCTGTTAAGGATCGTTTGGCTATTTGGGGTCTTTTATTGTTCCATATGAATTTTTGGATTGCCTCTTCTATTTCCTTAAAGAATGAGGTTGGAATATTGATAGGTTTCGCATTGAATCTGTAGATAGCCTTGGGAAGTATTGCCATTTTCACGATGTTGATCCTTCCAATCCAGGAGCATGGGAGGTTTTTCCACTTTCTAAGTTCTGTTTTGATTTCCTTTTTCAGGCTTTTAAGGTTTTCATCATAGAGGACCTTCACTTCTTTGGGTAAGTTAATTCCTAGGTATTTCATTTTTTGTGGGGCTATTACGAATGGAGTTGCTTTTCTGATTTCAGCCGCACTCTTCTCATTGTTGGCATACAGAAAAGCCACTGATTTTTGAGGGTTAATTTTATACCCTGCTATTTTGCCAAAGTTTCGAATCAACTCCTGTAATTTAGGAGTGGAGTCCATGGGATTCTTTAAATATAAGATCTTGTCATTTACTTCATCTTTCCCTATTTGGATCCTCTTCATGTTTGCATCTTGTCTTATTGCTGTAGCTAGGATTCTAATAATAAATTGAAGAGAAGTGGAGAGAATAGACATCCTTGTCTTGTTCCTGAGTTTAGAGGAAATAGCTTTAGTTTTCACCATTACGTATAATGCTGGCTGTAGGTTTGTCATATACAGCCTTTATTGTATTGAGGAATGTTCCATGGATTCCTATTTTCCCAAAGCCTTCATCAAAAAGGGGTGTTGGATCTTGTTAAATGCTTTTTCTGCATCTACTGAGATAACCATGTGGTTCTTATCCTTGCTCTTGTTAATTTAATAAATTATATTGATTTGCGTATATTGAACACATGAAGAAATGTTCAACCTCCCTAGCCATAAAAGAAATGCAAATCAAAACAACATTGAGATACCACCTCACCCCAGTTAGAATGGCTATAATCAAGAACTCTAATAACAACAGATGCTGGAGGGGATGTGGCCAGAAGGGACCCTACTGCATTGTTGGTGGGAGTGTAAACTTGTTAACCACTTTGGAAAGCAGTATGGAGGTTCCTCAAAAGATTCCACATAGAGCTCCCCTATGACCCAGCAATCCCACTTTTAGGCATTTACCCAAATGATCACAAACAAGCCCATAGTAAAGCTTCCAGCACAACTATGTCTACTGCAACATTATTTACCATAGCTAAGATATGGAACCAACCCAGATGCCTCTCAGTAGATGAATGGATCAAGAAAATGTGGTATATATACACAATGGAATTCTATGCCTCCATTAGAAAGAATGACATTGCCCCATTTGTTAGGAAATGGAAAGACTTGGAAAAAATTATATTAAGTGAAGTAAGCCAGGCCCAAAGAAACATAGGTTCCATGGTTTCCCTTATTTGCAATAATTAGTATTTGTCTGGGACAAGCAGAAAGGGTTAGATAAGATGATGTTAAGCGAAATGAACCCCAAGATAGGGACACAAGTGGTTTTTTCTTTCTTGCTATTAATTCTAATGTATTTATAAGGTACCATGTGATTTTTTTTGTTGTTGTTGCTTTGTATGTCCCTCCCCTATGGTATAACCCTTGTGTTTCACTGTATTTGATGTTGGTATAATTTGGGGAGGGGAAGGGAAAAAAACAAATTGCTTAAATAGGGATACAGGTTGACCCATTAGATGTACATGCTATGTTGAAAAACAAACTTTACAATTCAGGCGCGTGGGAAGGGGGAGGAGGGGGGAGTTTAGTTGAGGAGGTGGGAGGGAAGGGATGGTATGGGAAAAACAAAGGAGGAACCAACAATGCTAGATAAGAAATGTACGCATTACCTTGCTCATATAAGTGTACCCCCTCTGTACAGTATTTTTAGAATAAAAAACTTATTTTAAAAAAAAAGGAAAGAAAAATTCAGGAGACTGCATTCCTAAAAATAACCAGACAGTCACTAGTGGCTCATGCCTATAATCCTATTCAGGAGCTACAATCTGAGGATGGTTGAAAGCCAGCTAGGGCAGGAAAGTGTCTGAGATTCTTATCTCCAATTAGCAGCCCAAAAACTGAAGTGGAGCTGTGATACAAAGCAGTACAGTACTAGCCTTTTGTGAAAAAGCTTAGGAACAGGGCCCAGGCCCTGAGTTCAAGCCTCAGGGCCAAAAGACAAACAAGCAAACAAACAAACAAACAACAATAAAACCAGAAAAATATCCAGCTAAAGACATGGCTCATGCAGTATGCCAGCCAACTACATAACCAGTTGAGCAAGTTCAAAGTCCAAATCTCAATTTACAGAACTATGACATTTCCAGTTTCAGTGAAGTAAAGCTGCATCTGACCAAAGCAATTAATATATTGTCATATTTTTCTCTGTACTTAAAAAAAATCTGAACTTATCCTTTGAGGTAATTACTAGGTTAAGTAATTAAAAATATACTCGCATGTATATATTGCAATAAAGGTTGCCTTGGGCCTTTAAAAGGGAACTCTATATACCATTTTTGCGAATGCTCAAACACTTTTGAAAATTCTCTTTGAAAAATGACATTAGTGCCAAGGCACTCTGTAGAAAGAGTAAATACAAGATGGATACCATCCATGTGAGTAAGTGCTCTGCCATGAGCCAAAAGGAGCTATAGCTCCCCACCAATTTATAATCTAGCACACAAGCATGGAATGACATGTGGAAACTTCCCTATTAATAATTAAAACAGTAGTAGAGGATAAGTAATAGTACCTGCCAACAAACCACAAAGTGATGGCTACAACCAGGAAGAGACAAAGAAGCTACCTGTTATAGACATTGGAAGAAAAGAAAGCTACAAAGAAAGAGGTATCTTTTGTTGAGTCAGAAATAAAGTGACAAAGGTAAGCAAGCATCCAGGAGCCTTAAAATATCATCAGCAAATGTGATACTATCTAAAGGATGTAAGACTGTCTTAGTGTAAAGACCAAGACATGACTTTCTATATACTCAAAGTATAAATTCAACTTGAAAAGTACTTATGGGCCTCAAAATTATGTTCATAGGAAAAAGGAAAAAAAGATGAAACATTTCTATTAAATAACAATTCTAAATACAAAATTCAAGAATGTATCCATTCTTAATAACCAATAATAATTTTCTGTCCTAGAAGGATGAAATTGTGAAAGAAAACATCCTATATTGCTATTATTTGATCAATGTTAATGTTTAAAATAATTTTGATATCTGATTATAAAACATGAAAATGATGCACAAGTGACAACTCTTGAGTCTTCTGTGCAATAATTATACTAATTATAATTTTCTTGGGCAAAGAAATCAGTATTATGTATTTATTGTATGCCCAAGCACCAAGAATTTCACCAGCAAAGTGAAAGAGCCTATTTAATTCATTAAAGATGTGATCCTAGCAAGTTTTTTAAGGCCAAGAAAAATCTTTACTTTTATATATAAAGCAAAAAGATAAACACAGTAAATAAACAAGACATATACAGATACATGATATATCTAGACAAAAATTTCCTAAGAGGTCATTAGGAAAAAAAAAAAACCTAAGTTTCAGAAAGACGTGGTAACAAGGAAGAGTTAACAAACAATGGGAACACAATGGAATAATTATCAAAATCATTACCATCCTTTTGAACTAAATTAAATTTTATTGATCCCAATGGATGCTGAATTTTTACAATCACAAAAATAAAACCGGTGCCCTTTTCTCTGTCTACAGAAAGACCTACTAAGCCTAAGTTGAAGAGTTGTAGGAAAACCATTTAAATGAAGTTCAAAATTATAGAACATTAAAAAACCACCAAGCAGGTAAATTTAGCATCCTATAAACATGGTACAGCAGTATCTCTTTCAGTTCCTAAGAGAAAAGACAGTTTATTTTAAAAGAATATGGTTATCCAGGAACAATAGCATATGGCTACAATACAAGCTTCTGAAAGGCTTAGTCAGGAAGACCCCAAGTTTGAGGACAGTATAGGAAATTTGTATGACTTTAAGAAAAAAGGGAGGGCTGATTTTAAAAGTAGATGACAGAAAACATGGGGTAGAGGATGTTAAATGATGCCTCCAAACACAAGACAGCTGAATGTGGTCCTTCCGATGCATTTGTAATTCACCCCAGAATCTGGAATGGTCCTATGATAAATCTGTCAAAAACCATGGAATGGGCAGGGACAAAGTGCTACCAGTTACCTGAAATTGCAGAAACCAGTACCAAACCTGTAAGACTTGCTTTAACTTGCATCCAGGGAGCAACAAGTCACAACCCACATGTCTCTCCTTGCCTTTGCTTTGTTCTTTCTTAAGTATTTAGACAAACAAAAATTCAATAATAAAGACTCAGGACCTCATGTTTTATTCTTACTCTCAATCTGGAGAAAAACAGGCACCTTCATCTACCACAAGGTGGCAAAACTATTAAGTTTTACAGGAGTTGCTTGATCACTGGAGTGTGAGTGTTTTAGTCTATTTTGCCAGGACAAGAGTTCCCTGCAATAGTCCTTGCCATCTGGAGACCTAGCTTGTAAGCGCTGAAATGCATACTGCTTACCTTCCCATGCTTCAGTGTGTATGTGTGCCCCTTGCCTTTCCAAGAAGATGACTGGCAGAAACTGAGTTTTATCTGGCTGTTTTACCAGGATTTTATACAGATTTTATTCTTATACTTCCAAGTAGCACAATGTTAGCAATATGAAAGATACACATTTAAAGCTGACAACTAGTCCCCTGTTCCTCATGCCCAATGTTTTTATTTCTCAAAGGATATGCTAGGACTACTAATCACATCTTTTTTTTAAAAAATTTATTTTATTGTAAAGATGCTATACAGCAGGGTTACAGTTAACATAAGTTACCCCTTCCTAATCACATCTTAGTCTTAAGAGTAAAAGAACTTTAAAAGACAAAATATCAAATCAGCTTACTCAACAGGGCTCTTTAGAACTTGATGTTTACATTATTAATATCATTTAATGCAATTAATATGTGATTTATACCTAAGGTAATTACATTATACTACATATATAATAAAGTATGAATCAATGATCTGAGTGCTAATTCTTATATTGGCTAAGGAGTAGTGTATTCCTGAGCAGGAAGTATAAATACTGCTCAACTGTAGGGCTTTACTTATAGTTGTGTGAGAGTGGCCTCTTTCCAAAGGTTCCATTAAGGCAGAGGTTATCTACCTTAAGGGTATATCAGAATATCTTGGAGGGCTCTACCTTGAGTTTGTAGGGCAGTAGTCTAGAATGGAACCTGAGACACTGTGTTTCTCACAACACTGTGTTTCTCACAAGCCCCTGTGGGTACTGATACTCCAAAAGCCGTATTTCCCAATCTACTGCTTTAACAAAGTCTGTGACAGAGGCAAAGAAGGACAGAGTAGGTAGAGGAAAGAGGTTTGGAAAGAGGTTTAAAGAAGACCGAAGTTGATACAGGTCTCCCTTCTCAACAGTGATGAGATGAATTTTCATTCTAAAGAGTACAATAGTCCATCTTCATTGACATTTACACAAACACACACACACACACACACACACACACACACACACACACACACACACACACACACACACACACACTTTGCCTTTTTTCTCTCTCTACATTAATCCAAGAATGTTTAGCACATTGTTTTACTCAAAACAACAAATGCAACTCCAAGAACTAGAACTGCATGGCAACACTTGGCAAAGGTAGATTACAATCTAATCTAGCTCATGCTTTTTAAAATTGTCTTTCAAATGCCTATCATTTTATAGATTTTAAACTTCTAAATTGTATCAATGATCTATACATTCAAAAATAAAAAATGAATACTATAATCTGTAACAAATTGATAAGCCATAAAAGAAAAAAAAAATCTCAAGTAACATCTGAATGAAGAATTCTGTCAATCTCCTTAGCAGGTAAGTATACTTTTAAGACAAAGAGAACTTCAGAGAAATGGTATACTTCAACCAAGTGTATAATTTAACGAGGAACAAGATTTCTCATTCTACAAGAAAAATAAAATTTGAGACATACCAAAACAATGAACTTAAAGCCAGTTTTTTTGGTCATGTGTATCTTTCTCCTTTAGGGATTTTTAAAAATATTTTTTTATTGAAATTAAGTGATTACATAAATTTCACAAATTTCACAGTATTGTAGGATAGTGATACTTAAAAGTCACAATGCTAGTTTTGTGGGGGGTTTTTTGTTGGTTGTGGGGCTTGAACTCGGGGCTTGGGTGATGTCCCTGCGCTCTTCAGCTCAAGGCAAGCACTCTACCGCTTGAACCACAGTGCCAATTCCAGTTTTCTAGTGGTTTATTGGAGATTAGAGTCTCACAGATTTTCCTACCCAGGTTGGCTTTGAACCATGATCCTCAGACCTCAGCCTCCTGAATAGCTAGGATTACAGGTGTGAGTCACCGATGCCCAGTCAAAGCCAGTTTTTTTAAAATGTATTTGTTGGCTACGTCTACTCAAAAGGCTCACTGCACTAACCAATGAGAACACTCATCACTCAAATAATGACATGTAAGTTTGAGTTCAGCCTATATAGAGAGTAACAGGAAGACTGGGCTAAAACATTAAGACCTTGTCTACCCTTCTACTTGCTGCCACCACAAAAACAAAACAAATAGCTAGTTCTGAAACAAATAAGATCCTGTTAAAAGGATGGGTCTGTTGGAAGACCCATCAAGTCCATGTCAGAGGCTCCTATTGCTGAATTTGGTAAAATTTAATTGCATAATAACAACAGCAACTGTAACTGGTGGATACATTGAATAAATAAAGGGCCCTATCTGTAGCATTATCCTCTCCCACCCCACCCCCACAAAAAATAAGGTAAAAAGAAGATGGGAGTATGTACAAAGGAAACTCTTTATATATACTTGTGCTGACTAATAGAGAAGGCAGAAAACAATCATTTTACAATAAATTAAGCCATCAAATGAATGCTAATATTAGTTTAAAGGCTATTGGTGCCAAGTGTCATAGTCTATGCCTATAATCTCAGTATTAGGGAAACTGAGGCAGAAAGATTGTGGATTCAAAATCAGCCTCAACTACATAACAGATCAAAAGGCCATATAAAGTAAAAACTTGTCTCTAAATAAAGCTGCTGGTGACCAGAATATTCACAGTATACTCAAATATACTTAGTATACTTTCCTAAGTATATCAATGTTTACATATATATATACATACTAAGTATGGAGATGGCTTATGAAGTCAACTATGTGATGATATATTCTTATGATGGGAATGCTGTTGGCCATCCCTTTAATCAAGCATTCAAATTTGGTTTTACTAACAGTGTGAGAACTAAAACTGATGTGCCCCAAATGCTAGAGGAAAAGACTATTCCATTCAATTTCCTGCACCTTTTGTTCTTCCTGCTTTCTAAGCAGGATGAATAACTAGTGACCTGCTGTCTTTCAGCTTTACCTAAGACAAAGACAAGGCTGGGTTTTTCCTCATGAAAGCATCTGCGACTTTTTGCTCCTGAGATGAAACTGAGTTAAATAAAATTTGAAGTAAGGCAGAATCCTGTTCTCATCAAGAGAACCCCCTCCTGCTTGTGATCCTAGTTATTCAGGAGGCTGAAATCTAAGGATCACACTTCAACACTTCAAAACTAGCCCAGGCAGAAAAATTCAAGCAACTCATTTTTCAGATTAACCAGAAAAGGGCTGGAAGTGGCTCAAATGGCCAGCCTTGAGTGAAAAGGCCGTAGAAGAGCACAATGCCCTGGGTTCAAGTTGTAGTGCAGGCACAATCAAGCAATCAATCAGCAAATTATCACTGACTACCGTGACACTATATCCCTACACAGCAATAGCATTCATATAGTGGCAGAAATAAAGATTTTGGTAGGAAGATGTCATCAGTTATTCCAACTACAATATTGAAAATGTAGTACATTAAAATTTGTTGGACCTTTGCTGCCCCTTAAAGTAGTATTTAAGCAAAAACCATCTAATTGTCCATTGACCTGTATTTCAAGTAGGATCCTATAATGCAACAGAACAGACCACAATAGAACTTGCTATGTGAATCTTTGGATTTCAGTGAAACAACAGTAATTTTTCATTTTAAAAGTCTTACCCTCTCTGACAGAGAAAGAAGAACAATCATCCCACAAAATATCATACTTCAAGTATTTTTAGAGGTTTCAACATTTGACCTAAAGACCAAAGACAATAATGTTTTTCTAATTCTCACTGACAAAGATACACACTGAAAGGGCTTATGCTATTAAGAGATCAACAGAGGCTGCAAAAGAGATCTTTTCAGTTTACTGTGGATGGCATCTGGAAATTAGTTTAGCCATTACCATCCTTAATAAACCCAAGATTTGGAAAGTACAGTTTGATTGAAAGATATTTCAAGTTCAACGGCTAGTTAATCTTTTCAAGAATCTGTGAAATACAATGTTGAGTCTCTCTCAAAATTAGGTAAGTCAGAAGCAATTATGAGAGCAAAAAGTAAAATTTCAGATGAAAATAATTTAAAAATAAGATTGGATTTAATTCTTTATATTTTGATTCTATTTTTAAATTAAATCTAGACACTTATAGATGCACACACATCCACACAGGTGAGCCCCACAAACACCCACACCGTTTTTGTTTGGGCTAAGTTCTCTTTCCCATCTGAAGCTGCACAGTAAATCCCCATGCAACTATTTCAAGAACTATATTTTGCTACTACTTTTGACAATGATCTTCTCAGCACTTTAGCAGATGTTTCTGTTTTCTGACCTCTGGGAACTTGGCTGAATCTGTTTTTTTCACCCATGTTAAAAATAAAAGAAATGGCACAAATGTGGCTCAATACCCTAGAGAAGCTTTTCCCTACCCCACACTCCTCAGTGTCCCTATATATATGACCTCCATGATCCCTACTTAAATCTTTTCTTCTCCATTAGAGAAGATGTTTCCAATTTTGATGGATTTTTGTTGCCAAAGATGATCTCACTCAAATGTAGTTGCTTTTTTTTTGTCCTTTCCATTTTTTGTTTTGTTTTCTTTTTGAGAGCAAATGCTATGAACTCTTAGCATAGCCATCTGCAACCATTTATGGCAACTACTCTACTGCTGGACCTATGAACCCCTAATAGCATATGAAGGCAATTTGACCAAATGATCAGATGGAAGAGTAATTTATTCTCTTGTCCAGCTAGGAAGCACAGGTTTAGTTATGTTCTATATGTTGGGGTTGGGGGAGGGAGGAGGAAAGGGGAGAGAAATAACACTTTTATGTAACATCTTACCTCAGTGACATCCATAACTTTGATGGCTGCCAGCTGACCTGTTTTAACATGTCGACCCTAAAAGACAGAGACAAAGGAAGACAGATCAGTGTTTATGCATAGTCATTGGATCAGAATGGCTCTTCTCTTTTAAGCTTTTCTCATATTAACAAAAAATGATGATGAAATAGACCTGTGTTCTCCAATTTAATAACATAGCCTGTAATAATAAATGAACCACTTAAAAGCAAGTCAACTAGTTGCGTTTATCTATCATTAGCTCCAAGAAACTAAAATAAGATGCTCTTCTAAACATCAGGTTGACCATTCTTTCTATCATAACAATCCACATGAAAAAACTAAACTCAACACCCCTCAGATACTTATTTTTATGCCAAAAATGTATAAATGTAATCTACCCTGGTGAATTTCACAAGAATTATTATACTGAGAGTCTTGTTTAAAACTTTTCTACAACCAATGTACAGTCTCAAGAATAATGATCCAGAATAAAGGGAGTATTCAAAAAATACTGGGGAAGCAGCAAGGCAGACCTTCTAATCCCCAGCATTGGTAAGGCTTGAACTTAATACCTCACACTTGCTAGGTAAGAGCTTCAGCATTTGAAACATACACCCAATACTTTTTCACTAGATAATATTTGAATATTATTACTTTTGCCCAAGATGGCCTCAGACTGTGATCATCCTCCCTATAAATTCTACATAGGTAAGATTATAAGTGCTCATCACCACATTAGGCTTATTTGCAGATGCAGAGTCTCACTACCTTTTCTCCCCAGGGCTGTTCTTGAACTGCCATCTTCCCCATCTCTGACTCTTGAGTTTCTAGGATTACAGGCATGTGCCACCACATCTTGTCCAGCAAGATAGCTTTCTTAGCAGTATATTAAAATTCCTGACCTACAACCTAAAACTTTGTAACCCATTTCCATTAGTTGGTATTGTAAACAAATTTTCTATCATCATGTGATTACCCAGATGTAAAGTATAAGCGTCACTATCAGACTTGCTCCTCTCTATTCATTCTTTGCAATGCCCTGCTTATTGTTTTTCAGGCAGGTAACAAAAAGCCATGCAGGTAATCTGGGGATGATTTACTTAAGAGCTTAGTCCTGAAGGACTATCTCAGTCTTAAAATAGATGTAAAACATATTTTCTAAGATCTTATCTCTCTGTGCTCTCATGACAGCAAGTATAGACAACTTATAACTTCAAACCTAAGGAAATCTCTCCATTCACGCTGGAAAAGCTGTAGAAGTACTCAAGTTACAACATGAATAAAGCATGAAATGATTCTATTGTGTCAACTAGTATACTCAGTTACTGAGATTGATATGGTTGGTTTGCCTCAGGCCTGATATACAATAGTAGTGGTTGCTTCAAAGGGTATTGTGGACAATAATCAAGGGGCAAAGAACAGTGTAGCATTTGGGCAGTGGTCAAGCATAATGAAATAAAATGTGGCTAGACTTGGTCCCCTCAATGACAGTACTGAGCAGCTCTTATGACTAACTGGCAACACAATTCTGAGGCCAAATTATGACATTTTTTTAAATTTGAGAAGAAAGAATTGAACTTGGTAATCATGAGACCATCCGTGTGTGGATAACAAAGACCATCTCAGACCCAGTCTGCCCTCCAACTCTTAATTTCTTGCAATGGGTTTATTTCCAAATCACTAAAGCAAACCATACTGGCAGAAAACAAGTGATGGGAGAAAATGCCACAGAACTGCTCTGACTTTCCCTCTTCTTGAAGATATGTATTTTGCACAGGGTCTGTGCCACGTGAAATGGGGGGAGGAGGTCTTCTGAGTATGTGACATAGCAACACTTAGGATCCCCACAATCGAAGAAAATTCATGCATGTAAAAATTCTCTCCAGATGTTTATTTTGTGGTGCCTTTCTTAATTTCTAAACAAATTAACATGAAGCAATAAGAAGTGACCAGAAAACGATCTGTGCTTTGTTCTAAACCCAAGGCAAGTGCTTGAAACAATGGGACAATGGCAGAAAAACTGAGATTTGTGAATTCCTTTAGCATTTGTCTTATATATACCATGCATGTTTCCTTGTTTGAAGGATTACACACGAGGCTGAGATCTGAGGACTGCAGTTCAAAGCCATCCTGGTCAGGAAAGTCTATGAGATTCACCTCCAAATAACCACTCACCCCCACCCCTTGCCCAGCCCTAAGAGGCATTGATCTTCATGAATGCATACTAGTTCTCTAAACAAGGTCACTTTTAAACTTAAATCAGAAAATTATCTAAGAGCTCTGTTTCTTAGTTGCTAAGGAACAAGACATGGTACTAGAAAACTGAATGTGGATTTCCTTCGTTATCACTGTATTTCCTTGGGAAAAATGCTTAATTTAAATGAGCTTCCTAAGGGTTGCTATAGGACCCAATGTATTCAGATGCCAAGTCAAGTGCAGAGTAGTAGAAAGCCCTGTATAATGTCTGCCACATAGAACACTCTTACCTCACCACCCTCATCCATCCCACCATAGGCCCATGACAATTTTCTGTCCTTTCCTTCCAAACTCAAATTGTACTAGATAATCAGGACTATTTCTAATTTCTGGAAGACATGGTCAATTACAGAGGAGGAAGTAGAGTGCTAAAGTAATATAGCTACTACTAATCTATAGCACTCTGCTGTTATTTTTTGAAAGCAAAGCTCTAAATTTGAAACAAGTAATAATTTATCTGCTAAAACTATACAGTCATCTTTGTGTAAAAAAAACCTAAATGCCCCAGTCTGAAAGGGGGAAAAATTAAAGCTGAGATTTAATGCATGAGACGTTAGTGCATGCACATTACTTACTAAGGAGCAGAGTTTGTTAAAACATGCAAATTCGTCTTGTGATTTATGCCACACTACCAAAAGACAATAATTGACTTTCCCAGGATGTGCTACAAGTTTAAGTCTTCATAACCTAGGTGACCCATGAGAGAGATACTATTTATGCCTCTCCTGGGATTCTATTAACTTTAACACAAGGGCGGCCTTTTCTGTTTAAAAAAACATGTACATAATCACGAATGGTGAAAAATAGGCAGGGAATGTGATAAGGGGGTGAGATTGACTAGAATGCAGTATAAATGTGTAGAGATATAACAATGAAATCTTCCCCTGTATAACTAATATAATAAAAATAAACCCTACGAAGGCAGCAAAACAGTTCATTAAACTATTGTATGAATGAGAAACTTTGGCTACATTTTATTAAGTTGTGTGCCCAAATACAATGGCAGCAGGATCCCCTTAACATATTTACATAAAATGTAAGAGATGGATTCCCTCTGCTTCTACCAACCTATCAAGTTCCTGCTATCAAAGTATCTTGTTTTTAAAGAAACAGCTTGAATTATTTCCATTCCATACTTTCAAAGGGAGAGATAAAAAGATCCAGAATTAAAATTTTAGTCTATCAGTATCATTTCACAAAAGTCTGACTGGATCTCAGTAAACTGGACCACCCCTTCTGTAGAGAAACCATCGTGGTGTTAACTCAATTTTAGGTTTCTAAATTTTAAGGAAATAAATGTTTCTTTTTCAGAAAGAAAATTATTCTTGGCAAAATGGTCTCTCCTTATACTTCTAACCAAGTCAAAATTGTCACCTTGCACTTGTAAATATACAATACATGTAAATATGTAATACATGTTCCAAGAAAAATCATGCTATATGGGAAGTTGTTGTTTTGTTTGTGTGTCTATCTGTCTGTCTGTGTGCCTTCCCCTTACCCCCTTCCCAGCGTTTGAACTCAGAGCCAGATGGTGTCATTATCTTTTTCACTCAATCCTGGCCACTTGAGCCACACAGAAGTTCTATGTCTAGCTTTTTACTAGGTAATTGGAGATGGTAATTGGAGACTTTTCTGCCTTGGCTGGCTTTGAACCACTACCCTCAGATCTTAGCCTTCAAAATAGCAAGGATCACACACATGAGCCACCAGTACCTGGCACTGTATTGTTTTAAAATGCAGGGCACTATGGCAGTCTGTCTGCCTCTAATGCACTCTGTCCCTGCCCCACAGAGAAGTTGCAGGGATAGGAAAAACATGGCAGTTTTCCCAAATTTTCCTCTATTACCAAATATAAGATGATCACTATATGATTCCATCATAATTAGTCTGATGAACACAGGGCTGGTGGCTCATATCTGTAATCGTAGCATCTCAGGAGAGTGAGACTGGAGGACCACGGTTTGAAACCAACCCAGGAAGAAAATTATGAGTCTTATCTCCAAGTAACTACCAAAAAGCAGAAGTAGAACTGTAGCTCAAATGGGGTGGACTGACTACTAGCCCTAAGCAAAAAGCTCAGAGAGCCAGGCGCCAGTGGCTCATGCCTATAATCCTAGCTACTCAGGAGGCTGATATCTGAGGATGAGGATCGCGGTTCAAAGCCAGCCGGGGCAACAAAGTCCGTGAGACTCTTATCACCAATAAACCACTAGAAAACCGGAAGTGGCACTGTGGCTCAAGCGGTATAGTGCTTGCCTTGAGCTGAAGAGTGCAAGGACAGCGCCCAAGCCCAATGTTCAAGCCCCGGGACCGACCAAAAAAATAAAAAATAAATAAATTTTTTCAAAAAAAATTTTTAAAAAGCTCAGAGATAGCACCCAGACCCTAAGTCAAAGCCCCAGGACTGGGAAAGAAAAGAAGGGAAGGAAAGGGAGGGGGAAGGGAAGGAGGAGGGGAAGGGGAAGGGAAGAGGGAGGGGGAAGGAGGAGGGGAAGGGGTAGGGGGGAGGGAAAGGGGGAGGGGAAGGGAAGGGGGAAGGAGAAAGGGAAGGGGGAAGGGAAGGGAGAAAAGAAGGGGGAAGGGAAGGGGAAGGGGAAGGGAAAGAAGGGGATGAAGTGGGGGGAATAAAAGAGAGGGAAGGAATACAATTAGTTTGATGATTTACTATGCCCAACTGTTAAGCAAATTCTGTCTCATTCACATTAAATGGAAACATGGAGGAATCATAGAAATGAAAGAGTCCTGATCTTAGGACTAAGGGATAGTCCTACCACTGCCTTATAGCAATTACCCCATCAAGAAAGTTTACACTCACTCTCCAACCTTCCCTGGCAAATCTTTGCTATTCAATGGTGCCACTTCACACCTTAACAAGGAATTTCACTGGGCCTGCAACCTAACTCACAAAGCTTTGGGGTTAGAATTATACAGCCTGAGAGATAGATAACAGACAGAATGAAACTATGTAAGTAAACCCCTAACTCAGAAATTATAAATGTTTTCCTCCCTCAGCAGCAAAGAGAGCTGCCTACCTCCAGCCTCAACTCCAGCAAACATGCCCTGTGACTGGGAAAGCACTCACATCATTGAAGAACAGGGCACAGACACCGGAGGGCTCCACTCCTGAACATTTAGTGAACAAGCATTTTCTGCACAGAATACTTTATTCTCCATTCTGCACAGAATATTTTATTTCCCATACAACTCAAAAGAAGTATTATTATCTTTATTTCATAAAATAGAACAACTAAAGTTTAGAAAGAATCCGGTTAACCAGCTCCAGATGCATACCCAGACCCGTTCTCTATATCTTCCCTATATACTTTTAGAAATGACCACAATGTTCTATTTAACAAATTTGTATAAGAACTATTCTACAAATAAGCATTTTTATTGATTATAATCAAATAGCAACAGTGACAAAATTAAAAATGTATTTTAATCAATCACTGGCCTAAACTTCCTATAAGAAAGAACAACCTACACCAATTCTTTATAAAACCTGAAGACCTATGTGGGCACATTCAGAATGACTTGTCCATAACTTTATGAAATTGATAACAGGCTTGTTTTTTGTTTTTTTCATGGGCTTAAACTCTGGGCCTGGGCACTGTCCCTTAGCTCTTCAGCTCAAGTTGAGGGCTTTAGCACTTGAGCCACAGCAACACTTCCGATTTTCTGGTGGTTAACTGTAGATAAGAGTCTGGGGAGGGGCTGGGAAGGTGGCTCAGTCCTGGGTTAGATTCCTCAGCACCACATAACCAGAAAAAGCCAGAAGTGGTGCTGTGGCTCAAGTGGTAGAGCGATAGCCTTGAGCTGAAGAGCTGAGCCACAGGACCCAGGCTCAGAGTTCAGGCCCCATGACCCAAAAAAAAAAAAAAAAAAAAGAGTCCCAAGGACTTTCCTGCCTGGGCTGGCTTTGAACCAAGATCCTCAGATCTCAGCCTCCTAGCTAGGATTACAGGCATGAGCCACTGGTGCGGGGCATGATAGAAGGTTCTTATCTCATCCTAAGTCTTCTTTCAGTAAATATTAGAAATGAAAATACTGAGGAGGTTTTCTGCTCAGATTAATCTTAAACAAAAACTTGAGAGCCAGTGCCTATGCTTCATATCTATAATCCTAACTACTCAGGAGACTGAGATCTAAGAATCAAGGTTCAAAGCCAGCCCAGCAAGAAAAAGTCTTTGAGACTCTATAACCAAGTAACCAGCAAAAACATTAGACTGGAAACATGACTCATGTGTCAGAGCTCTATCCATGACGCAAAAGATATCAGTCCCTTCACAAAGTTGGAAAAAGAGATTCCATCATAGTATGTGATATATGTGCCTGCTACAAAAGAGAAACTCATTCCCATTCGATTTTGTTTCTTGAATCTCTGTCCCTTGACTTCTTAGTCGTATTTGGTTAGTTAGAGGGCATTAATATTTTGGATTTAAGAAGTTTACTTGGAGATGAAGAGAAGGCTGTTAAGTTTCTCTAGTAAACAACTCAAGTTTGCTAACAAAAATGATTCACTTTTACCTACGATGTGCAGACTTCCACACTAGACCCAATATACTGGTCTTGTGTACTCTGAGGTTTGAGAAACCACTACATTAAGACTGCATGGAAATGACCAAACTCAAGTTCTCTTATTCTTGTCACACTACACAGCATTAATTATAATAATAGGTATAACTTATTTTCTTAGCTGGAAGTTTTGATGTGTATAAAGATTATACTCAGAACAGGTAAATTCTAATGAACATCAATTATGTGTTTCATATAAACCTGCAACTTATGTCCTAAAGTTACAGGACTACAAAGACTCAAAGAATGGGTAAGCATAGTAGAATAAAATAGATGATTTTAAAGATGACAAAGAAAATCAAATCTTAGAACAATACCTACTTGGTATAAGCCAAATCAGTTCAATCCTCAAAATATCTCAGGCATACTGCTCATGACTCAACTTGAAAATTCCAATCCACTCCCCATTCTGAGTTTCCTTATTTTTCTAGAAAATGTAGAACCATCATGACTGTGAGATAAATAGCCAGAGTTCAGCAATGGGCAATCTGCTGACCACTCTTTCCTTCTACAAAGGCAAAGACCAGCTTAACTGGTTCTGCAACCCCAAAACCACAAGGCTCACTCAGGAATTCTCTTTTCCAGGAAGTATCTATGAAATACCTAACATTATCAAAGGTAGAAAGATTACCCAGACAGCACTCCATGAGCCACCTAAGACAAGGAGTATGTCATTAAGAGAAAGACAGTTCACAGTATTTGAGGAAATAGTGTGGTGCTCTGAACATGTCTTTACAATAAAGCAGGAACCAGGCAGCCAAGAGTCCAGGGATCTGTGATCTGTGTGCTTTGTAAGTTCAGGCAGAGCTCATTCTTTTGCCTATTCCATCACACTATTTCCTATTATAATCAACATCTGTGTCTCTATTGCTCCCTCCCATGACCAGGTAGACAAAGAAAGCACAGAAATGTGTTAAGTATTATGAGATCAGTCAGGACTTGTGATTTAGTAAGAAGACAGTGCTATTATTCCTTTACAGGTTTAAAATGAGAGCCCCAATATAAAATTATATCTTCTTTAGGCAGGACCTACCTTATCTACACCACCATTCCCTTTAAAGAAACTTTACCTTGATCACCGGGAATAGCTAGACTAATGCTAAAAATGAAAAGCAAAATAGACACTCTCCAATAAATGAGTCACTGTTTTGCATAGCTGAATAGTTGAGTTAGTAGAGATTGAAAGTAAAATAAATTATGTATCACATCTTTTTTTTTAAAGGGCCAATCTTGATGGAAATCTTTCTAAATCTTGAATTCCTGAGTACCTTAAAGATGCTTTTCTTAATGGCTCAGGGAAATCATTATGAACATCAATTACTATCCAGTCCTTGCAATTAAGTGAAGCCTCAGGGACTATTACATCAGGCAGAACAAAGAAAGGGCCCAGGCATCTGGGCTCAGCACGTTTGTTCTGCCTTTTACAGCTTTTCTAGAACAGATGGGATGGGGAGATGGGTAGCAAGCTATGTTTGGTACAATGAGCTAACACTGTACCAATATCACCTCTGTATGAGGGAAATAGAGTCTACATGGACACAAGAGGGGGGAAAAAGTCTTGCCAGGAGAATGGCTGAGTAGTTACTTCAAAGGAGGAAGAGCAGATCTGGCTAGGTTAGTTGGAACAAAGGGCAGCTACTTTGAAAGATACCTAGTGAAGCAGCATGGAAAAGGACACTGCCCTTCCCCAGGATGCAGCAGCCCTGTCATCTGGACTACAACATCAAGAGTGAGGAATCTGTTTGAAGAGGGAGACTGGCAAATTTAAAAGCATCAATAGTACTGAGAATGGTGGCACACTCCTATCATCCCAGTACCCAGGACTCTGAGGCAAGGCAACCCCAAGTTCTAGGTCAGCAAGATCTTGCCTCAAAATAAATAAATAAATAAATAAATAAATAAATCACTACTAATAAAGGACCCAGGTAAGGAATCACAAAAAGGTCAACTGGATTAATTAACATTTTTTTCAACAAGAGAAGACCCTGGCAAATCTTTGTATCAAAGCATCAAAAACTGTCTATTTCAAACTGTGCAAGTAGTTATCACTAACATTTATTACACATATGCACTGCCTTTTCCTTTACTCACTTAAATAGCCCCCAATGACTTCAGATATGAAAACATTTACAGCAGCATGAAACTGTCCATTATTTTACTGTAATCCAGTTATTTAATATAATGACCTCTAAGGGAAAGGATGTTAAGATATTCAATAACTAAGCAGTTAATCTGGTCAGTCTAAACCTGCAATTGAAGCATAGGACTCGCCATAACAGATTAGGAATAAGCACTCTACTTCTGAAGGTTAAGTGACTTTGTGGGAAGGAAGCTGATCCTGAGTAGCAGCTAGCTACTGAGCTATTCTTCCTGACTGACCAACTTTGGGAACTAGAATGTAGCATAAACATAACAGACACAGCTACACCACACCAACTACCATGAAACCAGAACAGACATAGCACTGAACCCAAAATTCAATAAGCCCTTATGAAACAACATCAAAAAAAAAAAAAAACGTTCAGTGAATCTTCATAAAAAGCTTATTTACTATAAATGGCAGCCATTTACTAAGAACAAAAGACAAAACAGAATTCTGTGGGGGATCCCCTCCCCCAAGAGTTTCTCTACATTTCTCACAACGGCTTTTGTTGTTGGGTTACAGACACTAGCTAGCACAGTTTGTAGGACAAGATCCTTCCCTATAGGCATGATGATCTCTGAAGGTGGTACTCAGTTTCCTTCTGCTATTCTAAGTCTGAATGCAACTTGTAATTTATCTGTGCTGAATATTCAAACACTATTTTGGCTCATTACTCATCATTGCACACTATTCCTCTTTTAAAAAAGAAAAAAGGTAAAAGAGGAAATCTGCATTTAGAGTTTTTTCATTTAAGGGCCCATTATATAGGATCCCTTACCAGAAATAGGTACCCATGCCATCAGCTAAACTTTTTAAAGTCAGAGCACCTTCATGCCAATTCAGACAGTGTCCATCTACAACTTTAATTTGGTCAAACCCAGGGAGAAAAAAAAGATAAAGAAAAAAAAAATCCAGTGCCCATAGAAAACAAGAAGATAGAACTTTTTTTGCCTAAGCACTGAAAATCTCTCTGAGCATCTTTGGTTAAAAGGGTATCTTTGGTTAAAAATCATTGGGTACTAACAGGACAGCAATCTTCCTCAGGGTTATGTCTTTTGGGTTGTACACACCCCTAATTGCTTTCTCCAAGTAAGAATCACAATGAGATACTTTGTAAACAGGGCTTAGACTACTGGCACAGACAGAGCATGGGTGATGTCACCTCCCAACTACTATGCCTGCTTAAGGACCAACAGCAATCACAAAACAGGACTAAAAGAAATGGCAAGGTGGGCTGGGAAGGTGGCTCAGTGGTACAGTGCTTGCCTTGCATGCATGAGGCCCTGGATTCGATTCTTTCAGCACCACATAAGCAGAAAAAGCCGGAAGTGGCGCTGTGGCTCAAGTGGTAGAATGCTAGCCTTGAGCTGAAGAGCTGAGGGACAGCACCCAGGCCCAGAGTTCAGGCCCCACAACCGCCAAAAAAAAAAAAAAAAAAAGAAAAGAAAAGGCAAGGTAAGGTCTCCATTTCAGTTCCTTTCTTTCTTTCTCCCTAACAATAAGTAAACTCTCCTACACCACAAAGAAAAAGTTGGTAAGGAAGCATTCACTGTTTGTTCTTTCAACAAAAATATAAATAAGCATGCATTTATTTATTACACCTTGCACATAAAACTGCATAAATATTTTAATACAAGAAGTCCTCACAAGAAAGAAGAAAAACATACCCACTTTACAGAAAGGAAGAGGACATTTGGTGAGATTAATAACTAGCCCCAGTCTTACTAAGAGAGGGTAAGATGGGTTCTGATTCAAGTGTATCCAACTTCAGAGCTGTGAGTACTGATCACTTAATTGGATTGGTACTTTTCCTCATAGGCCTTATTGACTTGAACCTGCTACCACCACAAACCCAGACAACAACTTGCATGCAGGTCCATTAGAGATGAGTGTGTCCCTTCCTACAGCATTTTTTTAAGGGGGAGGGGGCAGTCCTGGGCTTGAACTTAGGGCCTGGGTGCTGACTCTGAGCCTCTTTGTGTAGTGCCACTTCCAGCTTTTTCAAAGTAATTTACTGGCCATAAGAGTCTCATAGACTTCCCTGACTGGACTGGCTTTGAATCAGGAACCTCAGATCTCAGCCTCCTGAATAGGATTACAGGTGTGAGTCACTAGTGCCTGGCTTCCTATGACTTTTGGCTTGCCCTTCCCTCAGTGCTGCCCAGGCTATTCCCAAACTTTTCAGCCCACTGCTAACTCGTCTGTCAGTCTCAGCACTCAAGGCACCTTGGGAAAACTAGTTGCCAAGGAACTAACTGTCGCAAACATTGCCCCCTATTTCACACTACCCACAGGACCACCTTGTATGCTGCTGACCTCACAGGTCACTTTGCAGAAGTCCTAAGAGCACTGCTGGTCTTCTGAACAAGCCTGGATAAGTGGTGTAAAGGGAATAAATCCAAAAAAGACACAAAAATAAGTAAGATTTCACAACTGCTTTGGTGGTCAGAAGAATGTTCCATACATTGTGCTTGCCCCACAAATCAGGGTTAAGTGAACATGAGCACTCACAAACCTATGAAAATGCCTACTTAGCTCTTTCCATCATCTTGGGATGGCAGTAGAAAAGACCCAGCATTGTTCTTTTCTCCCCTGAGACCAGCCAAAAGCCATCTGTTCCCCAGATCCACTCTTTCTTTGATGAGACTGTCTTGTTACTTCAAGAAAACTATGTTTCTTTCTTAAATATTGTTCACGTTTGCTAATTTATAAGGTAGATAATGGCATCAAAGTTGTTTTAAATATGCACTTCCTTAATTGCTAACAAAGATGTGGTAGCACCTTTTATCCAGCACATTATCTGTACATCTATTTCTATGAACTATGTTTGTTTCTATGTTTGTCTTTTCACTTTACATGTTGACTTTATGCATATATTAATTCTTTTTTTAAAAAAATTGTTTGTGTGCCATTCCTAGGGCTTTAACTCAAAGCCTGTGCACTGGCCCTGAGCTTTTTGCTCAAGGTTAGCACTCTACTACTTGAGCCACAGCTCCACTTCTGACTTTTTCAAGAGTCTCACAGGCTTTCCTGTCTGGGGTGGCCTTGATACATGATTCTCGGATCTTAGCCTCCTAAACAGCTATTACAGGCAGAAATGGCCAGCACCTGGCTATTTTCAAATTTTTAATTAACTTACATGGAAGCTACTTTATTTAGCTTATTGACATATGCATCAAAAATTACCCTGAAGACTTTAGGTTCTTTAGCAAGATTTATGAATGACATTAAAGTAAAACAAAATTCTGATCATCTGAGTCAGCTGCTCTGCCACTAAATGTGACCTTGAAAAGGTCACCAGAAGTATGGTTATCACCAGAAGTATACTTCACCAGAAGTATGGTTAACTCTTCATACAATGTCTGCACAATGTCTGGTCTTGAGGTCTGCTCCCCAAGTAAACATTTTGAGTCATCAGGCACTGACTGGTCTAAACACCAGGGATTCAACAATAAAATAAAGCAAGCAAGAACTGGGCTCTTAGCCAGGCACCACTGGCTCACACCTGTAATCCTGGCTACTCAGGAGGCTGAGATTTAAGGATTGCAGTTTTGAAGCCAGCCTGGGTAACAAAGTCCAGGAAACTCTTATCTCAAATTAACTGCCAGAAAACCAGATGTGGGGTTTTGGCTTAAAGTGGTAGAGGTAGAGTGCTAGCTTTGAGTAAAAAAGTTCAGGGACAGTGTCAAAGCACGCGCGCGCGCGCACACACACACACACACACACACACGCACACACGCACGCACGCACACGGCTCTCCTTGGAGGGAAGCACAAGCAATAAGCAAGAAAACGCAGTTTTGAGTACTTACAACTACTATACATCCTACTAGTTCAAAAGGAGTGGAATAAGAAGAGATACAGGGGAGAACCTGGCAGAGCTTAGTGAGGGAATAACAAGGATAGGGAGGTTCTTGTTTATATTGAGTGGTCAGAGATGCCTTTCTCCCACCCAGTCATTTGAGCAGAGAGCAGATGGGAGTTGATGAAGACTTTCCCTGCTTTCTGGTTTTGTGAGCCAGAACATTCTACAGAGAAAGACTCTCACAGGTACCAAAGAGTGAGCCACACTTAATTCCCCAGACTCTACTGCTCTAAGGCAATGTGGTAGTTTTGTTGAAGCTTCAATTACAAGTGAAATGGCTTCTACTTCTATCAGTCAATAGTAGATACAACAGCAAAGGACCCCATACTACAAACCACCATGTAAACAGTGCCTGTTTGCTGAGAGCACGGACCCCTTTGGGCCTGCCCAGCAAACACTGGCTACTTCTCTCACAAAAACTCAAATCTGGTTAGAGAAAGGGCTACAAAAGAGGCAAAATCAGGGACTGTGCCAAAAATAACCTGACCAAGTTATCCATTCACTGGATGACAATGTATCTGTTCCTCAGTTGTCACCTTTCAAGTAAACTCATATGATACTAGTTTATAGGTCTAAGTTGGATGTTGATAGAGCCTGGCTATGATTTTCTGACCATAGTACAGAAAACAATATCTCCTTTCTCTAAGAACAACACAGAAAAACAAAGGGAAAATACACACTTAAAAATAAAATCCTAAATTGTAGTGTTTATCACTGTATGTTTGTATGTGGCTTTTTAGTCTCTGAAGTTCCAAGATTCAGCTGCTGAGTAATATTATCAAAAGTTGACTAACAGTACCATAGTAAAAATAGCCTCTGTGTGGTTTGTCCTGGTTGCACTCTGATTTCAAATTACCCTGGCATCTTATTAAGGAACTTCCTTGTAGGTTCTGCAGCCAGAAATGACTTTCTAGACACTAAATAGCAGGGTTCTTCTTCATGGCAATTCACTGAACTAAGACATCACATTTACCACAGTTTTTGTTTTGGGGGTTATGAAGATAAAATGCTTTTTTAACTGAATGTTTCAAAATTTTAGCTGTATACTTTTTAAACCTACATTCTAGTTTCTCTTGAAAAATGGGTTTATGAAGCTTATCTTTAGACTAGGCCAAAGGAAACCAGATCTACAGTTGAACCTGGTGAACTACCTGCTTAAGCATTGCCCCCTTAAGCCAACAGAAGGCAGTTCTCAGCTTCCCCACGGCTCTCCTCACTTGCTCAGGCAATTACAAAGCCCAGACCCAGTATTCTTGCTTGGAGAACAATGACAGTGCTTGGGAGAAATTTTTGTTGTTGTCACTAGGTGACTTTTGTTTTGTCTTTACTCAAATGTGTTTTGGACCCATCCAGGTCTATCGGATCACAATTCCTAAAAGTGGGGCCTGTGAATCTACATTTCTTCCTGAATAATTCAGCATATTTACAACTATGGCCTTATTGGAAATACTGTCAAAGACTTCACTATTTACTACCAAAACCTACCTCCCCCTCCCCAAAATTTACAAATCTCCCAAAACAACAGTACCTTGTATCACACATGTAGTAAAGGGAGTGTCACACTGCAGCTAATGCATGCTTATCTCTTGAACATTTGAAAACCAGGTGTGTCCCTCAGAGTATGGGAGAAAGCTAAGTAGCAGATGCCACAAAATACTCAAACAAAAGAACTGTTTCCTGACAAAAAAGCACCCCACCTTCTTTTCCCACTCACAGGAGTATCCATATTAAATCTATTATGTAAATAGGATGCTTGAGAACAGGACACTGATCAAAAGAATGATGGGACAGGAGGTATGAACCATGACTGCCTAGGGCAAGGAAAAGGCAGGGTCACCACGACTTCATTCAGCAGGCTGAAATCGTTTTATTAAAAGAGGGTCAGGGGAATAAATGGCAAATTGCTAATTATTAGATTTTAAGTTCTGATCCCAAAGACTAGGCTAGGTCAATGTATCTGTGGAAGGCAATCAGCAAATACCTTTTCAACAGTCAAGATGCCACAGGTTGTTGCTTGATGTGAGCAATCTGTTTAGTAATCTCTAAGAGCAGACTTTTGCAAATATTCTCAAACATGAGACACAACCTTCCAACCTCTCAGGTGATTTTTCCTTTTAAGAGGCTTCCACGCAAACCTACCAAGGCACTCTCCCTACTTCAACAGACCATCCAGAGATAACCTCTCACAGATAGAAATTCTTCATCAAATGGAGCTGACTGAGGATGGCCCTCTTGTCTGTGGGGTAAACAAGGCATCCATCTCCTCTCCAGGGCCAGACACTCCTGGCGTTCCTTACAAGCACAGACCAGTTATCCTCAGAAAGTCACTTTGTCAGGGGGAAGTCCTGAAATACTGCTGCAAAATTTATGAATGCCTACCACTAACATTCAGTCCTTCAAAAATAAAAAGAGGAAGGGAAGGATCAAGGAACTAATTCTCCCTTAGATGATAAAGCAAGGATACCAAGTTTGAGAGACTAAGAGCCTGACAAGAAGTAAACCCCAAACTTTGGAGAAGTCCTACAAAGTTGTCCATATTCTATCACACCTGAAGCCCTCCACAGCTTCTTGCAGGGTCCTCAAAGTGCAAAGTCTACAAGAAGCCAAGTCTCCCCCAAAACTCAGATATTCTTTCAAATTCAAAAATTAAAGAAAGTGCATAGGGAGGTTTTTGAGGTGATAGAAATGTAAAGCACTCTGATGATGAAACTGTACACTATTCTGATTGTGGGTTCACTGATCTATACAAGTTATTAATATTCTACATAAACTTGTCAATGAAAAGAAAGCTAGACTCAAACTTACTTTATGGTAATTTTTAAAATAACTGAAGGGAAACAGCCACTAATGATTCAAAATCAAGAAGTACCAGAGTGCTTAGTCCTCTTTTCCTGTTTGCTCAGTAAGGGCCCCTCAGACAGACAGACATATCCGCTCAAGGATTGTACGCTGTTGGCACTGGCTTCCTTCCCTGCCGTTTCCTGCCTCCCTCTTCCCATGCTATCACATGGTCATTCAAGAAACTTTCAACTCAGAGTCAGTTCTAGCTCTGGGTCTTCAACTGAGAAAATATCAAAGTTAAAACAGGTATAATTCCTGCCCAGGTGTTAGAATCAAAGAAGTGCTGGGTCATGAGGATGAAATAGGGCACAGAGAAGCAAAAGAAAGCAGGCCTTGGAGTCAATGGCATTTAAAAGTACTTCCCCATGCCAACAAGAAAATGTACTCCACTCTTAACTTCTGCAAAGAAACTGACTTCATCCACTCACATAAATCAAAGCTGGATATTTACATGAAAGTAGTAGGCAGCAGGGCTTGGCTTAGACCCAAAGGTGGTAAAGCAGTACTACTTCTTCCCACCCTCACCTCTAATGGTCATCTGCACTACAGAGTAAAGATGAGGGCTATGGTTAATGCTTAGCACAAAGTGAGAATGCAGAACATCATATGAAACTGATCAAACACTTTGCAACAGGATTGCCAGAAAGGGCTTTTTAAATTTTTATTCAGCACTACTTTTCTCATCTAGTACTGAAAGTGAACCAGTTTACTACTGGTGGGTAGATAGAGAACGAAAAAAGCTCAACAGCAACTTTTCTTTTTCAGCCTGTCTTGGGTAGAGTCACAAAGTAATCTCACTTGGGTCTTTGAAAAGGGAGTCAAATCAGGCCAGCCTGTTTTATGGCTTAGAGATACAATTCTTGCCTAGCATGCATGAAGTCCCAGGTTCAATTCCCCAGTACCACATAAAGAGAAAAGGGAAGCAGCATGGTGCTCAAGTGGTAGAGCATTAGTCTTGAGCAAAAGAAGCCCAGGGACAGTGGCCAGGCCCTGAGTTCAATCCTCAGGACTAGCAAAAAAAAAAAAAAGAAAAGAAAAGACTCAAAACAGTCCTCAGTCTAAAAAGAGCAAACTTTGAATAGTGGCAAGTATTTCAACAGTTTTGCCTCTTTTTAATTGGAAGGAGTGTCCTAAGCTGACACTTTAAAGACATTTTCCCTAGAGTTCACCAAGTTTAAAGAAATGTTATTGGATATCCTTTTTCAACTCTAAACTGCAACTTTAAGATACAGTGTTTGTTTCAAATGGAGATAACTGACTGAGGAGAAGCCCAGGGAGATACTTGGCTCTTCAGGGGAATAAAATACAAGGGATCTATTTCAATATGATTTTCAAGTGGCTGAAATCCCAAGCTTAAGCCTGTAAGCTTCCAAACTTCTCCATCAGGGGTCATGTCTGAGTAGAGGCCAAGGACAAAATTTATTTAGGCACTTTCCTTTCAATGGACACTGAGCCAACAGACTCTTGAACCCTAACAGAACAATATCAGCAAAGAGACAGCAGGGTTTGCTGGAGGCCTCGCTGAGCTTTGCCATGTCATCTGAAGGATAGACTTGAGAGGTCCACAGAGAAACCCTGCTGAGCTACCAATGACCACAGATCAGGACCATCATCAGTTACAAGTTATCAAGCTGCTGTTTTTCACTTGTAGTATACTACTAAATCATGCAGGGATTTAGCTTATAATTAAAGGACAAAGATCAGGTAAACTATGAGTCTTATTACACCTTCTACTTTTTCAAATGATGTATCCACCTTGGATTCTATGTATCTCAACTAATGTGAATGAGGGAACAGTAGTGCCTTCCTTAGCTGCTAGAAGCCCTGTAACAACTCAACTACTTTATCATTTTGCATGACTCTATAAGTTAAAAATATAGCAGAAGTAATGATATTTCTACTATGGAAGCTGGCTCAGAGGAAGATATGAAAGGGTAACATCCTTATATAACTAAGTAGAGACAAAGATGATGGTGTGACCTTCTGATATAAAGGCCTGGCCCTTTATATAAAAAGGGAGAATATAATTTACTAAAATGTTCCAATGTTAATTTCTCACCTCATTTTAGATCCAATGATATAGATAGTTCTCCCCAGCAAGTTATTCAGGAGGTAGAAGATAGTTTTCTCCTGCTTCTTTCCCCATTCTTTTCACTTATTTCAGTAACAAGCATCTCCTCCCAATAAGATCAAAACGTTCTGGGTATTTCAGATGACTTCCCTTCTATCAAACTCCCATCTCAGCATAATCACAGAGCCTCCATCTTAAATACAAAATAAAAACAACTTGGAAAGCTCAATGTGGTTAAAAAAAAAAAAAAAAAAGATGTGTCTCTTACTGATATAAGCCAATTGGTGAGGCTCTCAGTCAATCCCCAAGTCCCTAAGACCTTCCTCAAAATCAAAAGCCCCAACAAATAACTCAAAATCATGACTCTAAACATTTCTGAATGAGCATCACAAATATTATAATCTTACTACAGCTTAGAACCCAAGGATAGGAGAGAAATACACACACACACACACACACACACACACACACACACACACACACACACACACACACACACACACACACACACACACACACACACACACACACACACACACACACACACACACACACACACACGTCAAAAATTCTGGAAAAAAAAAATTCCCATCCTACTCTACTCCCAATTATCTTATCCATACTGCTTCTTGAAATTCTTGACTCCACTTTTATGTAAGAAGAAACTCAGGCCAGGCATGGTGGCAAACATCTGAAATCCGCATGTACTTAGAGAGAGGAGGATCACAGGTTCAAGGCCAGCCCAGCTAAGTTAGTACCATAACCTATCTTAAAAAGCTAGAAATAGCTGGGTGCCGGTGACTCACGCCTGTAATCCTAGCTATTCAGGAGGCTGAGATCTGAGGATCGTGGTTCAAAGCCAGCCCGGGCAGGAAAGTTCATGAGACTCTTATCTCCAATAAACTGCTAGAAACCCGGAAGTGGTGCTGTGGCTCAAGCGGCAGAGCACAGGGACAGCGCCCAAGCCCAGAGTTCAAGCCCCACGACCGACAAAAAAAAAAAAGCTAGCAATAAAAAGGCCATAGGAAGTAAACATGAAGAGAATGAACTATATCCCCAAAATTGACCCAGAGGTTCTGCTAGACCTTCAGAGCCCTCCCATAATTCAACTTTAAAGACATTTATGATCACACTCTATGACAAGTCTCTTACTTAACATAAAGCAGGGGTATACTTCTCATTAAGTCTACATGACTACTACCAGCTTTCCCCCAAATCACTCAGAAAGAAGAGAGAAAAAGTCCAGTAAATTCATTTTTCTACAATTTCAAAGATGCTTATTGCACAGAGACTGGGCAGCCACACTAATTCAATTTACAAAACAAGAGAGCAAGTTTTCCCAGAAACAGCTGAAGGTCTATTGAACTTAGCACCATGTACCAAGTACTTCCCACCTAATCATGCCTTGGAGTTACTAAACAAGCAAATTGAAAAGAGGGGAAAAAATAAGAATGACAAACAAATACCTTTCGAGGAAATGAAAGCACTATATTCTGTATATTTAATTGTGAAATTCTAAAACCTACAGAAAAATAAAGGAAAGGTCCTAGATATAATAGAGTATGATTATGAAATACCTAGATTCAACATTTGCTAGCATTTTATCTATTTCCCCTAGTAAGTCATATTATCTCCCACTGAGCCATTTCAAAATAAAGTGCAGACATCATGATACTTCCCAAATATAAGATATTACCTAGCCATTATCACAGTTAAGAAAAATAATAATCCCCATATTATCCAGTATTTGTCTACAATCATACACTCATTTGATTTTCAGCTTGCTTCTACAACAATCCAGTACTCTTTGGACTCCATGGCATAGACTCACTTTTTGAAGGAAGTTGGCCAGCTGCTTTACACAAAGTCTCAAATTTAAATCTGCCTTTCTTCCCTTGTGTTACTAATTTGTTCCTCTCAACTACAAATTTACCTTTTAGATTCGGACTAACATTTTGGAGAACATTTCATGAATAATGGTATATAGTTCCACTGTACAACAATAGATAACATGTCAAGTTGTCCAAATACATGTAGTGAACCTAAGTTTAATTAAACAGTTAAGTATGTATTTTAATCTATGACTGCATCACTTAAAAGCATTTAGGATTTCTACTACATAACCCTTTAAGAGCATATAAGAGAAAGAAAAGGCAAATGTTAATAAAATAAGGAAGTAGATAAACCTAAAAAAATATAGGAAGTATCAGGAGGTATTCGTTATGTCGGTAGAGGTTACAAATTACAAATGGAACTAGAAAATTGAAATGAAAAGCTTGTAGGAACTCAGGTACAATCTGTTTTCCAAAAATCTAACAGTTCTAAATCAGGTATAATTATTAGGTGATTAATAATTCTGCAAAAGTGGCCCTACATGAAAATATATTTAAGAATACTATATATATATATATATATATATATATCATGCTATATTCTTTTTTGAACCATCAACTGTTTAACAAGCACATTCAAAATTTAAGAATCATCTATCTTATTTTTTTGGTCAGTCATGGGACCTGAACTCTGGGCCTGGACGCTATCCTTCAGCAGTTCAGCTCAAGGCTAGCGTTCTACAACTTGAGCCATAGCTCCACTTCTGGCTTTTTCTGCTTATTTGGTGCTAAGGAATCAAACCCAGGGCCTCATGCATGCAAGGCAAGCACTCTATCACTGAGCCACCATCCCACTCCATCTATCTGCTTTAAAAATAACATCTTTAACAATAAAAATCAGCAAAAAAACAATCTCAGTCCTTCAAAATGAATAAATTCAGCAATGTGGAGATATGCCATATTGTCATTACAGTTTCTATTACAGCTTGGACTATAGTCTCTTGCATATGTTAATTCATCCAAGCACAAATTTGACGGCACTTAACTTAGTTAGAAGCCAAAGAAAATGGATACAGGTAATGTGTGCTGACCACTTGAAGGAAGACATGAGTCTTTGAGGCCAGTTGGACATATAGGCCAGGAGGAAGGTCTGCAGGATCTCATTAGCAGTGCCAGCATTTTGCCTGAAGAAAACCTTATTTCTACTAAAACATTGTTCTATCAAGGCCAGATCTGAAGGCTATGGTTGTAAGTAGTTCTTTCTAAGAAGTATTTATCAGCTGGGTACAGGTGGCTCAACGCCTGTAATCCTAACTACTCAGAAAGCAGATTTCTGAGCACTGTATTTAGAAGCGAGCTCAGGCAGTAAAGACCATGAAACTCCTATCCCAATTAACCAGCAAAAGCTGAAAGTAGAGCTGTGATTTAAGTAGTAAATTACTATCCTTGAGTATAAAGCTCAGGGACAATGCCCAGGCACAAGTTCAAGCCCCAGGACAGGAATGAATGCATGAAGACACACAGAGACACACACACACAGAGACACACACACAGACACACTCAGACACACAGACACACACAGACACACACACAGACACACACACACACAAATCAAAATTTATCTGAGACATCACTAATTACCAGTAGATAAAACCTGTCTTCTCTACTGTTTGTGAAAGAAACAACATAAAAGTTTTTGGGAGGCCACTGTTCTGGACAAGTTTTCTACACCAGACTCTAGTAGAGCAGACCAAACCAGAATGAAATCACTGTGCTAATTCTACAGAATCCAATAGACCAGTTTTCCAAAAGCACAGGAGACTTTGGTCTACATCAGTCAGCATAATAAAAGTCCTCTCACTGTAACCCTACCATAAAAGTCACCTCATTTTGTTGTTGTTTTAATTTTTTTAATAATTTTATTTTTTAATTGTAAAGGTGATGTACAGAGGGGTTACAGTTAGATTAGTAAGGAAATGAGTACAATTTTTGTCAAGCATTGTAGCCCCCTTTCTCATTTTCTCCCTCTATTCCTCCTCCCTGAATCCCTTCCCTTCCCCTCAAGTTGTAAAGTTCATTTCCAGCGTAGTGTCTTGTGAGCATCACTGTTGTATTGGTTTACCCTTTGTCCTTTCATCATGCCACATTCTAAGTCAAATAGGATTTCTCAAATGTGTGTTTGTGTATGTGTGTTTCTTACATATAATGATCATTGTAACAACTCCTGGGAGGCATAGAGTGGGACAGTACAAAAATATTCTCATCCACCCAGAAACACAACAAATAAAAGAAAGGTTGTACAAATGAATTGCATGAAGCTGTAGAGCTTCTGCATGGCAAAGGACATAGCTAGCAAGATCAATAGAAAGCCCACTGATTGGGAGAAGATCTTCACTAGCTATACAACGGATAAAGGTCTCATATCTATAATATACTTAGAACTCATAAAATTAAATCCCCCAAAAAAATCCTCAAAGAAACAATTGCCCAATAAATAAGTGGGCTAAAGACTTAAAGAGAAACTTCTCTGAAGAGGAAATAAAAATGGCCAATACACATGAAGAAATGTTCAACCTCTCTAGCCATAAAAGAAATGCAAATCAAAAACAACATTGAGATTCCACCTCACCCCAAATAGAACAGCTATAATCAAGAACTCTAATAACAACAGATGCTGGAGGGGATGTGGCCAGAAGGGAACTCTACTGAATTGTTGGTGGGAGTGTAAACTTGTTCAACCACTTCGGAAAGCAGTATGGAGATTCCTCAAAAGACTCCACATAGAGCTCCCCTATGACCCAGCAATCCCACTTTTGGGCATTTACCCAAAAGATCACAAACAAGACCATACTAAAGCTACCAGCACAACTATGTTTAATGCAGCATTATTCACCATAGCTAAGATATGGCACCAACCCAGATGCCCCTCAGTAGATGAATGGATCAAGAAAATGTGGTATATATACACAATGGAATTCTATGCTTCCATCAGAAAGATGATATCGCCCCATTTGTTAGGAAATGGAAAGACTTGGAAAAAATTATATTAAGTGAAGTAAGCCAGGCCCAAAGAAACATAGGTCCCATGGTTTCCCTTATTTGCAATAACTAGTATATATGTCTGGGACAAGCAGAAAAGGTCAAATAAGATGATGTTAAGAGAAATGAACCCCAAGATAGGGACACAAATGGGTTTTTTTTCTTGCTATTGTTTCCAATATATTTATAAGGTACCATGTGATTTTTTTGTTGTTGCTTTGTATGTCCCTCCCCCACGGTATAACCCGTTTTCACTGTATTTGATGTTGGTATAATTTGGGATGGGGAAAGGAAAAAAACAAATTGTTTAAATAGGGATACAGATTGACCCATTGCAACAATGAGATGTACAAGACACTATGTCAAAAAACAAACTACAATTTAGGTGGCGGGGGAGGGGGGGTGTAGTTGAGAAAAATGCTAGATAAGAAATGTACTCATTGCCTTGTTCATGTAACTGTAACCCCTCTGTATTTTCACAATAAAAAACTTATTTTAAAAAAAAATGTTCTCATCCTCATTTTCCCAATGGGAATTTGAGCTCAAAATCAAAGATTCAGCCAGGAACACTAGGGTTAAATTTCTATTAACATAACACTCAGTGTAACAACCTTTCTAATAAAATGAGTTATATATTTAGCAACAAGGCTCAGTTTGGTACAATTCTTCAGGAAAACCTTTACATGCAATACAAAGCTATATATGTGCAACATTCATTTTATGAGTGTATGTGCAAATGTAGATACAGTTTTATGCACAGTACATATATATGCACACACAAAACCTTTTAAATCATGTCCTCTTATTAAATATAAATAATATTTGTAAGTGTGTTAAATTCTTTCTAAAGAATATCAAACTTCCTATTTAAGATTGTGTCACTATAACTTCACATGAGACTCAAAATGCCAGAACTAACTGTTATATACTCAGACCAAATCAACATTTTGGCTAACAGCACACTTAAGTGTCCTGCAGCTGGCCTCTCTCTGGCATCACCTCCTTCTCTCCATCCATGGCCTTGGGCTGGAACACTGGGTATTGGGCATTCTGTTTTGTTTCCTTTCTTTAAGAAAGATTGTTTTAAATGCTTCAGAAAAGCTCTTTCTAGGTTAAACTTAAAATTAGAAAATTAGCCTATTTTATAGAAATCATTCCTATCAGAATGTTATTAATTTATTTCTTACAGAAACTAACATTTTTCACATTAAGTCACATTTAACTGACTAAGTAGCTGCTACAGTCTAGAGTCTATGATTGCTAAGGCTTTCTATACCAGAATTATTATTAGACTTAAAATTCTTTTGAAAATCTTTTGGGTTCCCCTGGCTTACATGTATGATTTTAGCTACCCAGAAGACTGAGATCTGAGGATCAAGCAGAAAAATCCTGAAGACTTTTATCTCCAAATAACCAGCAAAAAGTAGAAAATCCAAGATAAAAATGCATGGTTCTGTGTTCAAGCCCCAGTACCATACCAAAATTAAAAAAAAAAAAAAAACTTTGCAAATCTTACTTTACTAATATTACCTTTTGCTAGAAGATACAAAGAAGTGCACAATTTTTACACTTTTTGGTAACACTCTAATTATTCTTCAACCAAGAATAAAAATTTGCTTTATAAACCCTCTAACTAGGCCATCACAACCCCATAAAAATCACAATCATCAGGATAAAGAGTAAAAGCAAATGATACAATGAATATATACAGTATCCAAAGTCACCTAACCTAGGCTTGATTCATAAAGGGGAATACTAACAACAATGTAAAATGATTATGCTGTGTACAGCAGGGCTGAGAACAGAGCTTCCTTTTATCTACTACTGCCTGGCATGCAATATAAGTTCTGATTCCTGTGTCTCTACAAAATTGTGTCCTGGAGCTTTGTGCTAAAAAAGTAGAATGGATTAATCTTCCCTACACTCCTCAAAGTTTCTAACCCCAAATCAGAGCAGAAGCAGGCATGAGTCCTGTCTAGCCCTTCTGCTTCTACACTGTCCTAGATTTGCATTACTCACATGTAGCTACCTATAAATTGAATGTCAGATGTTAACCTTACCACAGATGGTGACCATTCAAATTCACTACCACTCAAAATTCACATCCTAGTCCCCATATGCCTAAAATGGCTGTTTGAAACTAGCAAAAGACAAACTACTACTTTTCCATAATCCTTTCCTTTCCCCATTCCAATCAGATCTACACAGGGAGGACCAAGCACTGAGAAGCCCAGAAGGATTTTATCAAGCCAGAGTGCCTCACACCCTTTGCTAACCCCAGTGAGACAACAGTACAGCTTTGTGCAACACATGCTTGGGGGGGATTCTTCACAGCAATGTAAAATGAGGAAATTGCATTTATTGCCAGACTTTTGTTAAAGAGCTCCCATTTAGATGGCCATGCCCTTAATAATCTCTCCCTGTGCCACTTTAGAGGATTTACCTCCACAAGAGCTGACAACTCAGCAGATGGTATCAAAAGTACTTCTGTACTCAGGGTTGAATGGGAATATGAGGGCCTAGGCTGGACAGAAGTTCTATTCAGAAGCGCCTCTTTTGAAACCTCCTCTGGCTTCTAAATCTCAAGAATTCAAGTCATTGCAAGAGAAAATCTCACTGCCCCGAGGGGATGGTGGAGGAGGGGACACTACCAACTGTGTTTCCTGTAGCTGCCATGGATTCCTTGCCAAGGTGAAGATAGATTAGGCATACTATAGAGGATTCTATTAGGCATCTGGCAATTGCCAGATTCCATATTCTTAGTGAGGATTTCTTCTAGACATTTAACATGAGGCATGTCTAAATGGAAGATATAGGTCATTGCCAGGATCCTATCACTAACATCATAATGCTTAACTGAAAACCCAACTTATTTTCTGTCATATACTTTTTAATCTTGAAAACAATCCTGCTTCACAGGGACTATGGGTCCTGATTTTCCCAGATAAGGAAATGGAGTGAGTGAGGTTAGGTAAGTTGCTCAAGTTTACAGATCTGTTGAGGACTTGCTTAAGAGTCTACCAAGGTGCAGCAATCAGTCAAGCCCACAGCTCTCCAGCTGCCTGACTCAGTATGGGTACTGCATGAACTCAATGCAGGAGGCACATGTGGCTGAACAAATACTAAAGTGCTGCTTTTTCCTGAAAGGGCCTCTTCTCATTGTACTTACTTATTTGTCTACAGAGAAAGGGAGTGCTAAGAAGGGCAACAACTGAGTTATTTCTGTATCTCTGGCACTTAGCATAATGCCAAACACAAAACACACAGGACTGATGGCAGATAGATGAACTAGCTTAAGTAAAATTTCATATGCATCACTGAAAAAGAAGATAAGCCATCACTATTCTACACAGTCGACAAGATAATGAAAGAAAGTAAATCACAAGAAAAATAAATCTAAAAACAGCAAATCCTAAAACTTTATAGAATCTTAAAGTGCTTGATTTATAACCAAAAAATTATGTTGCCCCAATAGTACTCTTACTGCTAAATCAAGTCCAAAAAACATAAATATCTGACTTTGAAGCTCTAGGTATTATTCTCTAACTATGTTCTTCTAAGAAGACTTCAGCTCCAAAGATAGAGTTAGTTCTTTGGCTTCAACCTAATCTATTTTAGCTAACTGCCAACATGTGAAACACTCCATTTCAAGTAACAAAGCTGCTCTTACCCCTCAGTATATGTGTGTATGAATATGTATGTGTATGTACATATATATGTACTATATATATATACATGTGTATATATTAGATTCACACACAATGTTCTGCCAATGCCTCTGCTACTACTATTTTATGCAGAAAATCATATCTAGTTCTAGTTCATATACTGTTATCTCTCAATACATGTGGGAGCTGCAAGATCCTAAACAGTATGAGAAAATGAAATTATTATAAATTAATATATATATTAATATACTGTTATCTCTCAATACATGTGGGAGCTGCAAGATCCTAAACAGTATGAGAAAATGAAATTATTATAAATTAATATATATAATATATAAATTATGTATTAAATAGGAAAGCGGGGAAAAAAGAAAAAAGAGTTGTTAAAAAAAAACTCATTTAATTTTCTCTTCTATTACAGCTTTCCTTCATAAACACCCCTTCTGCCCTGCCCCTTTCCTCTCAGTTGGGAAATTCACAAACTCAAGAGGAAATGCCAAGAAGATGGTGTCATGCAAGACTCCTTCAAGAAAAGGAAAATAGATAAGAGCTCTTTCTAGGAGAAAAATGCCCAAGGGAACCAAAGGAAGCAAACTTTGTTCTCGAACAGAAAAGCCTATGTTCAAGGAGCCTTTACAGCCCATTGACCACTAAAACAAGACCTCTAAAATAAAATGGCAGTAGTTATTTACAGTGTTAAAAACCCAACAAAGATCAATATCTGTTTAACTCCAAGAACATGCCACCCGAAGTGTGTGATTATTTCTAATGCCTATGTTCCTGACCTCTGCCAAGTTTCTCAAGCATTTTCTTTCCTCTCTTCAGACCAGATGCTTCCTAAAAAGATAAGCATATAAAGCAAAACTATAGGATCATCAGTTAAGATTCCTCAATGAAGTGGATGACAAGCCTAAATCCTAGGAGAGTTTAGTGTCCTTTGACCTTGGTCAATATAAACATATAAGCACAGAAAAAGAGGTCACTGACAATGAAACTGTCCTCTGTGTGTCAGCCATTTTCAAATAAGAACTCAACATCGTGTTATAACCACAGCTATCATTTATCATTTTCCAAAAATAGAGGATTTCATGACTATATACCTTCCAAAAAACAAGCCAAGCCAAACCTCAAAGACCAGCAATATTCAAATTCGATACTCTATGTGTCCCAAAAGCCTAGGCAGGTAACCCATATGAGCACAGCAATAAGAAGTCTAAGCAATCCCCACCCATCCACAATATGCAATTCTAGCACTAAAGCTGAGAAGCAATGATACTAAATCCATTTGTGATCATGAAACAAGAGGAAACAACAGTATTTGAATTTATTTCATGGTTGCTTAAGGAAGCAGTACTTAAGTAAAGGTACTTATGAAAGTAGTACTTTATGGAAAAGTACCAAGAATAGTTCTTTCATATATGTATTTATGGTTTAAAACTCCAAAGGTTCACAATGTAAACATTTTCTTTCCCAGTAAAAATGCTATATTTTAATAATTTCTTCCATTGTAATTAAGGAATGAAAACTTAAGTATGCGTTGCATCAAATCCTCACTGACAATTGAGCCAATTCTTTAAAGCAAAAATTTACTGCCTAATTCAGGTTATATGATTCAGGTTAAGTTCTTTAACATAATTCTAATGATTCAAAAAGAATATCCCTCAAAATACAGATCCTGCTGAGGGCTGGTGGTTTATACCTTTAATCCTAGCTACTCAGGAGGTTGAGATCTAAGGATCTCAATCATCAGGCAGACAAATCCTCAAGACTCTTATCTCCAATTATCAGAAATTTTTAAAACACAGAACTAGAATTGGAAGGGGAGGAGTGTTTGGCACAGTGGTAGAATACCAGCCTTGAGTGAAAAAGCCAAGCAAAAGCAGGAGGCCCTGAGTTTATGTCCTAATACAAGTGTGAGTACACACACACACACACATACACACACACACACACAATCAATCAATCAATCAATCAATCAATATATAAGAGCATCTTTTAGTTATTTAGAAATAAGCACTATCTAAAATTACTTAAGAAAAGACAAGGGTGATGTAGAGTATATCTAGGAAACAACTGATTTTTGCCTATAACTAATAAAATAACCAACAAAAATAGTAACTCATAAACGCTGAGAATTCAGGCTGTGAGTAGTTTGCCTAGATGTACAAAAACATGGCAAAAGTTATTATACACAAATAAGCACTGACTAATCAAAATATAGACAAGCAGTAAACATAAGTACCTGTTTACACAAACTGCCCTGTCTAGGAACACAAATGCACTTAACAGGTCTAAATCAGCTATGTATTTCAACGACAGAACAGTCTGCTCTGTATTACAGAAGAGGGAGAGGAGAAGGGAGAAGGGACAAAACAGAACTACAGAAAAAGATTTTTTAAAAATTTCATCTGTCAGAGATGGTGCTCAAGATATAACCTTCCAGAGTTTGTCCCTTCAACAGTGTCTCAGGTCAAGTGCTAATTTGCATAATTTTTTCCAATAGAGTTCCTCTGGGATCAGAGATAATAGGAGAAATGGCCTAGGAGAGGCATAAAAACAACTAAAAACCAATAAAGTAGATGGGCCAGCTTTGTCTAGGCAGTAACATATTTCCCAGCACTGGTCATGTGAATTCCAAGACTGTAAAATATATATTTAAAAAAAAAAAAACTTTACTAGGAAGACCACAGAAAACTTTCTAGAATATAATCACAGATTACAAGAATTTTTCACTTAAAAAATGAGCTTAAAAATAAATTAAATTTTTAAAAGCATTTGATAAACCTTGTCATCCTTAATTATTCATGATTCCCAAATCTAGCACAAGGTTAATTTCTGAGTAACTTTTCTTAGTTAATATAACAAAAAGGAAGCAAGTACCTATATGGATAATAATTTTACAACAGTAAGCATTCATTTTAAATTCTTCCTGGAACAAAACATAAGTAAGAACAAATATATTTGTGTGCTGTTACTAACCCTTTTAAGAGAATATGCAACGCACTGGTCAATGTTAATGCTCTAGCCTCCTGGCCCCCTTTTCCTCTTGACACTGAAGTTCCCTTCTGGAAACTCTTAAAGCAAAAGAAGCTTTTCCTTTCCAACATAGAAGCTGCTGAAAACAAGACACTTACCACTCGTACTACCAGCTAACAAACTAGGTCCATTCCTCACGGTGTTTTTGTGGAGACTGGGTTTAAGTTACTCTGCTTAATACAAATTTACATGAACAATGCTGGCTTCAGACACAGGGAAGAGACCTTGAAAGAGATTTCCCATAGAATGAGCCAGGAATCAGCTCCTGAATCTGATCAGTTAACATTAAGACATGAAAATGCATTTAGTGTTCTCCCTGAAGAGAAGATTCCCTCTTCCTTTAAAAAACATTTCGCAAGCCGGGCGCTGGTGGCTCACGCCTGTAATCCTAGCTACTCAGGAGGCTGAGATCTGAGGATCGCGGTTCAAAGCCAGCCCGGACAGGAGAGACCGTGAGACTCCTATCTCCAATAAACCACCAGAAAACCGGAAGTGGCGCTGTAGCTCAAGTGGTAGAGTGCTCGCCTTGAGCTGAAGAGCTGAGGGACAGCGCCCAGGCCCAGAGTTCAAGCCCCACGACCGACAAAAAAAAAAAAAAAAAAAAAAAAACATTTCGCATTCTCCTAAGGAAAAAAATATCTAACAAATATTAAAAAAAGACTGACAGTGTGGCTCAAGTGTCAGAACACCAGCCATGAGCAAAGAGGCCAAGCAGAAGTGCAAGGCCCTAAGTTCAAACTCCAGTACCAAGATCCTAACAATGAAATAGAAAAGCAACGTGATTCTTTGAGACTTTGTAATTAACAGAAAGAAAATCCCTACCATGCTAGTTGATCAACCATCTGAGGACCCTGCTTTATAAGAAAGAACCACTAGTAACCTAGTCCCTAAGGGCTGGCTGTCTTCCTGATCTGGCAATGATGAGGGCTATGCTTTGGTGGCTCCTTGCAAAGCCCAAGGAGAAAACTCCAAGAAGCAGAAGCAGATAAATACCTAAAAGAGTCATTAACATCAAGATGGCTTAAGTTTCTAAGTCACCAAAAGCTGAGGTAACTTTCTAAAACAAATATAACATTAAATCCAAAGGAAAAAGCAAAATCCCTAGCATTATTGGCAACTTCTGTAATGAATATTGCTTAAAATAGATTATCTTCTAGACCAGAGCTTGGAAATGTTTTTACTGGGCTCAACAAAACTAAATAACTACTGTGGGCAAATGACTAGAAGGATAACACAAAAGTGTCAAATCTAGTTCACCCATTTGTTGAACTCCCTATCACTATATTATATAAATCAGAGCTACATGAAGCCTTGAGATGTCAATAACTAGATTTCTTATATTCTAGGATCTCAACAAAAAAAGAGGCTGTATACACTGCTTTGGAAAGTCCTATAAGGAATGTATTTCCACATCCTCCCTCAAGCAGCACAATGAGAATGTTTGTGTACAAAATGCCAAAGGCACATCTCAAAAGCTTTTATTTCAAACAAAGATTTTCTTTGAGAATGGGTGTTATGAGGAGAGAAAAGACCTACTGGTGCTGATGGCAATGACCAAAAGTGACTTAACCATTTCAAGTCCAAGACAAATTTGGGAAGGCTGTTTAGGTGTGGCAAGAAGTGAAAACACGGCTCTGCCACTAACGAGCTTTATACAATCTCACACAAATCGCACAAAAAGTTCCAAGTCTCAATTTTACAGTCTTAAAAAAATGTACAACCAAACAGTCTGCTTACATTGCTTTAATTTGAAGAATTAAATAAGACAGTGTGCGTACAAGTATGCTCTGTAATTTCTGGCATGCACAAAACACACAAAAAATTCTGACTACTGCTATGATCATCATTTACTCTGTGACAAAGACAGACTGGCATTGTCCTGTGGTCTGCTTCTGCTCTCTAATATGATGACTCGATCTGTGAAAGGCTGCCAATGGTCCCTGCAGTCAGAGCCTGGCACCAGAGAAACAGCAACAAATCTCTTGAACCTACCACAGTTTCATACACAGACATGGAACAGAGGCTGACAGTAATTCTGATATGGAATGCAGAGATGGCTGGTAAATCTCTTGGAGCAGTTCAGTGGAATGAATTCCAACCTAGTATCTTCAAGCTTTAGGATCCAGAAAGTTAATTTAATCCTGCTAAGTGTCCAGTGTGCTCTTTCAACATCAAAATATGACATCTCAAACTAATCCTTGCACATGAAGTACTCCTGGAGTGCCTGTTCCATGCAATCCACATCATTCTATTTCTTTGCCTCCTCCTTTACCTGGGAACTTTCTAATTCCAAGTGACTTCTGGCATAGGGCTTGAGCTTGTTAATAACTAGGACCAGAAAATGGGCAGGGTATTAAGTGAGTAAGGGCATAAGTAAATATAGGTTAATATGGGGAGTGGCATTCTCTCTTTATCCAAGAACAAACCAATGTGAAGCTGTACTAATGAGGTAATGCCATCTTTCAGATAAGAACCTGAGTCACTGGGAAGTGAATTGCTCAAAAACAAGTTGGTACACTGAGAACACAACCTGGGAAATTTAAAACCTTGTGGCCCAATGTGGTTCTTATGTTATTTTCAGATTTTCGAGAAATATTTTATAGACCAGGTTTTCAGTATCTTGGGATGACTTCATTTGTCCTGGTGCATGGCATACACTTACAATTTCAGTGGAAATTAGTTTGAATCTACTTTACAACACTGAAAACAGGAGGAGGTTAAGACAACCAAATCAAACAGGGAGCTGAAAGACAGCTCTCTGGCACCATCAGATAACATGTGTAGAGCTCACCTGCGCGCACCAAGGTCCCCTATCCTATGAGGATGAAACAGCTCTGAAATAAAGGGCTGGGAAGGTGGCTCAGTGGTAGAGTGCTTGCCTTGCATGCATGAGGCCCTGAGTTTGATTGCTCAGCACCACATAAGCAGAAAAAGCCAGAAGTGGTGCTGTGGCTCAAGTGGTAGAGTGCTAGCCTTGAACTGAAAAGCTAAAGGATGGTGCCCAGGTCCACAGTTCAGGCTCCACAACCGGCAAAAAAAATAAAAAAAATAAAAAAAATAAAAAGAAGTAGAAGAGGAGGTATAGCTGACCTCCCCATGGCTGATGAACACAGTGATGACTCTTTGAGGCATAATACAATATTAAGGAAAAGCAACTTGAGAGTGAAAAGCAACTTGATATACTATATAAATAATACTCAAAATTTATCCGCTGAAGGTTTTAAAAGTGCAAACAACTCTACTTATAAATATGTACTTCCTGATTCTTTTGTTTCCCTCCTCACCCACTCTTTTTTGTTCCCCTTCTCACCCACTCTTCTTCCCTCTTCTTGCCTACCATTCCTTTTCCTTCTTCTATACCCCTATGCAAATAGTTTCACCCAACTCCCTCCTGATCCGCCCATTTTATGGAATTCCAGCAAAGATCGGTATTTGATAGTACCTTACACAGAAACTTTAGATGCATACAAATGCAAGCCATCCAACTAGGTTAAGAGACTTACTGCCTGTGTATTCTACCTACAGGTGTCTGCAGTCAGGCCCCTCAAAACTCATCTGTCTTCAATGACTGTCCATTTACAGATTCAGCACCTCCTAATACAATTCCTAATCTAACATGTCACATATCCGAGGCACAGGAGTTGTCTGTTTCACATTCATTTTCCCCACCACACTAACCGCTCCACTAGGGCAAGCAAAGGCCACTCTTTACTTTGGGTCTAAATATCTGGAAGCAACATAGGCTCAAGCACTCAGTAGATGCCCAATAAACATTTGCTGAACAAACAGAAGCCTTAAGTAATGACCTAGTCTGAACCCCATCCTGCAGATGAGACATCTTAAGGTCTGGGAATTAGCTATTTGTTTTTAGGATAGCAAGCTGGAGCCAGAAGTTGGAGAGGATCGGTTTCTTCTTTTTCGTTCAGTGGGCCCTTGGTATTCAGGAGTTCTGGTTCCCTAAAAGACTGCCACTGAAAGAGCTTGTACTGTACACTTGATTCATTTTTTCCCAAAACATCACCAAACCTCTAAGAAAGACATGTTGTCTCTCAACAAACCTCAAATTTACTTTATCACTTAAATTAAGCACAATTTTTACCTCGCTTTTTTGGTCACTATCTGCTTTTTATTCACATATTTATTTAAAATGTATAAACTTACAAGAAATGTATATGTAGTCATTAAATTACAGTATCAAATATCATCAATTTACCTATCTTTCTGCGAAACATGTTTAAAGGGGCAAAACAGGATGAACAAGACACATGAATAATTAGTTAGGAGTTGTGTTTGCTTTTAACAATTGATGCCACCTAGAATTCAATTTCATTTCTCTGCCAAATAAAGATTTAAAAGACTGTAAAGTATTGAAAGAAGAAAGAGCAAATTTATTTAAATGTAGAAGGAAGACAAGAGAAACAGACTCTTTGTAAAGAGAGATCCCAGAGCTGGGAGCCCCATGAAGTCCTCTCAAGGGCCAGTTGTTGCAGTACTGGGCTCTTTCTCTGAGCTTTGTATTGATTTCTAAATTGCTTGTATACCATCTGCTTTTTTGTAGGCAAAACTAAGGGCAGAGAAACACTGAGCAGGGCCCACATTAATTACACACTACTGACAATAGCCAAACTGTAAACTTCTCAGTCAGCATCAACTGAGCTGTATAATGTGTGCATGGGAACTTAACAATTTTGTCTTTGAAATTTCTTTTAATTTTTTAAAGTCTTCCTTTTCCCATTTTTATTAGCATGAACTAATTGTACAAAGGAGTCTCATAGTGATATACTTCCATAAATCCATAAAATGTACTCACCCCTCTATTTCATTTACCCTGTCTTTCCTCTGTCCTTTTCTGACTGCTTAATGGTTTCCATTATGTTACCTTCAAATGTATTTATGTAATGTCCTTTAATCAAGTTCACTCCCCAGAACTCTCTCTCTTCCATTCCCCACTAATCCTCTCCAGGTAGTCTTCCTTTTACACTCCTATGATTAATGTTAATCAATTTAGGTCTAGATTTCCCATATAAGTGAAAATGTGATGTTTGGCTTTTTGAGCTTGGCTTATCTCATTTAACATGATGATCTCCAGTTTCATCCATTTTTTCTGATTAATTAATATTCCACTGTTTATGCATACCACATTATCTATCTCTCTATCTCTCTATCTATCTATCTATCTATCTATCTATCTATCTATCTCAGCTGTTGGACACCTAAGCTGATTCTATAGTCTGGGTATTGTGAACAGTGCTGTAAACAACATGGGTATCTCTACTGTAAGTTGATTTACACTATTTCAAATATATATCCAAGAGTAGTATAGCAGGGTGACAAGGTAGGTCTATTTTTAGTTTTTTGAGAAATTTTCATCATGACTGACCTAGTTTGCATTCCCACCAGCAGTGTATGTTGCATCCCCACCTCTGTATCTTCACAAGCATTTATATTTTCTTGACGAAACTTATTCTGACTGTGATTAAATGAAATCTCCCTGTCATTTTGATTTATATTTCTTTTTACAGTTAAGGATATTGAACATTTCTTTATGTATTTTATCAGCCTTTAGTTGTACTTGTGAGAACTATTAATTCATCTGTCCATTTACCAACTGGGTTATTCATTCCTTGGTGTTTAAAATTTTTTGAACTCTTTGTACATTCAGAATTTCAATCCCTTGTCAGATGAATAATTGGCAAATACTTTTTTCCAAAGTTTCAAGTCTAACATTAAAGGTCTTTGATCTTGGAGAGGGGAATTTTTGCTTTTGGTGCTAGTGCTGGGACTTAAAACTTATGGCCTCACGCTTTTCACTCAAGGTATATACTCTACCACTTGAGCTACAGCTCTAGTTCCAGCTTTTTGCTTGTTAAGTAGAGATAAGGGTATCATGGGCTTTTTTTTTGCAAGGGCTCGCTTTGAACCTTAACCTTCAGATCTCAGCTTCTTGAGTAACTACAATTACAGGTGTAAACCACTAGTGCCTAGCCTGATCCACTTTGAATTGACTTTTCTACAAGAAAAGGACAGTAATCTAGTTCAGTCTTCTATATGTGGATATCCAGTTTTCCCAGCATCATTTGTTGAAGAGGTAGTGTTTTCTCCGACATAGTTTTGCTTCCTTTGTCACAATTCAGATAGCCATAATTGAGTGAAATTGGTCTTCTATTCTATTTGTATATGTGTCTGTTTTTGTGCCAGTATCATTCTGCTTTTGTTACTGTAGCTCTGCAGATTAATGTGACATCAGTATAGTATCTACAGCATTGATCTTTTTGTTCAGGATAATTTTTGCTATAGGGGTTTCTTTTTTGTTTCCATATGATTTTTTTTTTTTTTGGCCTGGGGCTTGAACATAGGGCCTAGGTGCTATCCCTAAGCTTCTTTGTGCTGGAGGCTAGCACTCTACCACTTGAGCCACAGAACCACTTCTGGCTTTTTCTAAGTAGTTTATTAGTGATAAGAGTCTCACAGACTTTCTTGCTTGGGCTGGCTATGAATCACAATCTCAGCCTCCAGAGTAGCTAGGATTGATTACTGGCATGAGCAATCAGCAGCTGGCTTCCATGTGATCTTTATTGTTTTTATTATCATGTTTATTAGTCAAAACCATATGTGGTAAATCACAAGTAAAGCAGGCTTACTATTCTCTGCTTCTCAGCTCTATAAGCACATCAGGAGAGAAAGAAGAGCACTCCTATGAATGTGGTATCTTATTTAACATACCCCACTGAAAGTTGATCTGTTTCCTCAATCTGTTTCTTGGTTGATTTCATCTGATAACAATATGTATGTGTAAAACTGCAGTACAGTGAAACTGCTAATTCCTAACTGAAATGATATTAAAATCCTGTCATACTTTCCAACACACAGATAGGGAGGTGGCATTAGCATCAACACTAACAGAACAAGAAAGGCTACCTTGCTCCCTGCAGCAGGTATAAGTGCTGCTCCCCAAGCTGTGGGACCTGGAGGCTGTTCTGAAAGTCAAAACAAACAAAAGTAAAATGAAAAGATAAAAGAGTAGACTGCTTATAGTAGAAATTAAAATATCTGGCTATATAATTCTGTCACCCTCCCTCCTCCTTTGTTGGTTGACATTATCCTCCTGACCCTAGCCAGTTGTCTCCATTCTTTATGTCTAAAAGCAAACAGTTTCATTGTATTCCAAGTTCAGAATCAAGAAATGGTAAATAAAAATTGTGTGGACATCACAACACCATGTGTCCAACATATCAATATGCTAATAAAGACATTAAAAATATCTCTGCTTCTCTCAGGGCAATGATATTATCAAAGCTAAGGACAGAGTTATTACTCACTGCTTCTGTTCCTCAAGTGCCTCCAAAGCATTTCATCACTAAACTCAGGAAAATATTGCCACAGTGAAAGCAGTTTCCCTCCTTAGTAAATCCTACCATTAACCAGGCTTACTTCCTGAACTAAAACCAGGCAGAATTAATTACTACTGAAATGACATTTAGGAGCTTTCCTGTGAGTTGGTTAATTTGTTCTTAGATAACTTCTGTAATCCCTATATGAGGTTTAGAAAGAAAAAAGTAATCCCTCAGAGGAAGAAGAAATGAACAAGGATGTTGGGTCAGGACATCCTGTCTTCTATCCCAATGGAGCTGTCTTAATTTGTGGTCACTTAAAGTATAGACTATCTCTAATTAGAAGATCTTTCCCTCTAAAGAACTCTTTTTTTGGGGGGGGCGGGGGGTCTGGTCATGGGGCCTGAAATCTGGGCCTGGGCGCTGTCCCTCAGCTCTTCAGCTCAAAGCTAGAGCTCTACCACTTGAGCCACAGCGCCACTTCCACCTTTTTTTCTTTTTGCTTAGGTGGTGCTGGGGAATTGAACCCAGGGCCTCATTCATGCAAGTGCTCTACCACTGGCCCACCTTCCCAGCCCCCCTCTAAAGAACTCTTAACTCTTGAAATGCCTACTCTTATGATAGGAACCAGATTCGTTGTCACTCTCTCTTCAAATATATACAAGAAATATATACTATCCATGACCAAATGTAGCACTAAGACAAACTTTTATTTTTCTATTCTCATCTTAAACTCTAATAGCACTTCCTTGGGATGCCAACCTCAAACTGTCTGAAAGAAAAGAAGAGAAAGAAGACAGTATGTTTTGTTTACTTAAAGTAGTAATAGTATCTTTTTACCGAAAGCAGCAATATAACTTAGACTAGAAATCTTGAGTGTTTTGAAAAATCATGTGTAATCAAGTGAGGTACAAGGCAGACAGACCTCTTCTAGGGAAGGTAAAGTTCATCTGGCTAAGACTCCAGCAGACAAGTGCCTGGCCCTGCCATCCACAAAGCAGACACAGATCAGCGTAGGCCTCTTATATCTCCTAAACATAAAGGATTTTAGAACCCCTCTGGGGCTGATAAAAAGACAGGCTCTGAAAAATCTAACATCTACAATTCAGTATGTACAGAAAAAAAGAAAACATCTCATTAAGTAATAAAGACATCAAATTCTCTTAATGTGCTGGTCTAGATGTGACTACTAAGCACTTAAAGGTGGCAGATCCCAATTCAGATGCTATAAATGCACACTACACACTGGATTTCCCAAAGTAAAGGATGTTAAATGCCTGATTAATACTTTAATCTGTTAAACAGTATGCTGAAGAAATAATACTTTGGCTATAATAAGTTAAATAAAGTCTCATAAAATAAATTAATCTCATTTGTTTATTTCCACCTTTTTTCTGTGCACACTAAAAAAGTTTAAATTCCATATGGCTCCCACTGTACTAGTAGACCGTTACGAGTCAATGAAGATTACACTCTTCAAGACTTCCCACAGCACTGTTTCAACCTAATATAACTTTTACAAAGAAATCTTAAAACTATATTTTTCTTCCTTAACTAGATTTCTACTAGTCCCTAGAAGAACAGCAAAGGAAAGACCCTTAGGGGAAAAAAAGGGTCTAGTTTCAACACATTCCTCTTCTCTCAAGAATTAACTGTTTCCAGGAGTAATAAAAAAAAATTTGTCTGATCATGTCTGGGGCTGGGAAGGCAGAAGAAAAAAATAGGTAATATCCTTCATTAATAAACTTCAAATCCTCACAAAGAACACAACATGGTCCTATCATGTGACAGTGAACAGTTAAAATGTTTTTGATCCAAAAATGAATGACCTATCAATTGTAAGTTAGTCACTGAGACAGAGATCACAGTTCTGTTTACCATGTTAAGGAATACTGCTTGCCACACATTAATCTTAAAAAAAAAAAATGATATAGGGAAAGGGGAAGCATTGATCAACACCAATTGGCTTAGGTCAGTATGCATACTGCAGAAACATCTGACCTTACAATCCCTTTCCAGCTCTCTTCAAGATACACTAACATGGAGGTTTAATAGCTCACAAACACAATCTAAGTATTCTTCCAATTTCAAAAAGACTGACTTGACCTTACTGTAAACTCACCAGGCCCCTGAAGCAGAAAACTTGAAGCTAAATAAGAACTGAATATTAACTGATATTTCTATCTTTAGGAATCTATTTAAAGTAAATAAAACCTCTTTAAAAGAGGACAGGGTGGCTGGGCCTAATGAAAGCCTCTCTCTTACATTAGAATTTAAAATTTGAAAAAAAAAATGGGCTTACTCTTTCAGATGTCTAACATATAACTGACAAACTTAGAGAAAGAGAGAGGGAAATCAGTTCATTCATGCTGAAATAAATAGTTCACAACTCTTCTACCACTTCAGGAAATGACTTAGGAATGATACATCTGTGTGAAAAGCAGTTAAGTGCTCCCTTTCTTACCTGCCAGGCCCCTCCACGCAAGCACTACAGCAAAAAAAGCTAAGGGGCAAGGCCTCACATGCATACTGAGCTCCTGAGTATTCTTCATGAACAGCCAGAATGGGACTCTCCCCATAGAAAGAAGGCAGTGCCACAAGGAAGTGGAAAGAGAGCACTAACTACTTTATTTTCTCACTCATTTGGTCTCTTTGGTCATTCAAACCAAATATAGAACTAAATTAAAGGGGCTTCATACTCTTTGGCACACTTAATTAAGTTTCATAAAGTGAGAAAACAGGGACAAAAAGGGACAAGACACAAAAAAGAAAGCAAAGAGTAGGGTAACTGAAGAAAAATATACCTATGTGATATAGAAAGCCAAGGAGGAAAAGTACAATTTATTTTAAAAGACTTAAGGAAAACAGTATCAGTCTAAACAGGTCACTAACCAGAGACACTACCTAGGTTACCAGCCAGCTTTCAGTCCACAGCCTACTTGCCTTGGGCTGCTGCTGCCTCCTCAAAGTACCTGAACTACTCAAGGTCAGAGCCTGCTGGTGCCTGTCAAGGAGGACTCCCAAAGAAATCCCAGGCAACCAGGGGCTGAGGCTCAGATTCACTTGGGGATGGGGATGGCACTTGTCCTCCACAGACAGACTAAACCCAACTCAAGAGCACAAGACTTACTTTCTTTCTTTATTTATTTATTTATTTATTTATTTATTTATTTATTTATTTATTTTAAAGATGATGTACAGTGGTGTTAGTTACATAAAGAAATAAGTACAATTTTTGTCTAACAGTGTCTTGTAGTTCAACCTCTGTCCTTTGTCTCACCATTTCTGTGATTCCCCTTCCCATCCTCAAATCAGATAAACTTATATGCAATACAAAAATAGTGACAACCAGGGGTAAACCAAGGAAGCGGGATGGGGGGGGGGGGGATAACTGCATATAATACACTAAGAAAAATAAAACCTCTTGTTTCCATATCTTGTAGTTCATTTTGATTAGCCTCATTTTTAAGGTCATATATACATTGCTCTTGAGCTATCCTCTGCTATCCTAGACATATACTAATCATTACAAATGAGGAAAACCATAAAGCCTATGTTTCTTTGAGTCTGACTTACTTAGTTTAATATCATTTTTTTCCAAGTCTTTCCATTTCCTTACAAATGAGGCAATGTCATTCTTTCTGATGGGAGCACAGAATTCCACTGTGTATATATACCATAATTTCTTGATCCATTCATCCACTGAAGGGCATCCAGGTTGATTCCATGTTTTGGCTATCATAAATAATGCTACAATGAACATACTTGGAGCACAGGACTTTAAAGGGACATTTACAATTCTTCCTTCTTCTCAAATGGCAAAACATCTTGGAGCAATTTCACACAAATCTACTATACCTTTGTAATGAATTCTAAAACAAGGATTGATTCAAATAATATGCCTTTGGCCCTTCCAAGAATAGTGAGGGAGGGCTTTTCATATCCCCTAGAAATACTTAATTTTATTCCTCTGCTGACATGGATGTCTGCTTCAAAATAACTATAAACTTTGAAAACAAAGAGACAAACACTCATTTTCTGGCACAACACTAATGACATTTATGGTATCCAGCTATGAGAGAAACACTTGACATAATAATGTACATAACCTTCATAACTTTATTAGTTATTAATATTGGTTCCACTTTCAAGTAAGGGCACTGAGAATTAGAAAAGTGAATTTCACAAAGCACCCATGGCTATTTCTAGAAAAGGAACTCAAACCCAGGAACTGCCAAAAACAAACCTTAAACCAATGGTTCTCAAACTTTTTAGTCCCAGAACCTTTTTAGTCATAAAAATTGCAAATTCTCAAGAATTTTTGTTCAGTTGGATTGTGTGTGTGGGTGTACCTACTGTTACCACATTAGAAATTAAAGCTGATTAATTAAGGGAAGGAAAGCAAAGTAAAATGCATCTAATTTAGTATGGGTAAAAGATCCCTCATTAACATGCAGATTATATCCCTAAGGAAGAAAATACTATTGAAAGTGTATAATCAGTAGTGTTATCAGGGTCTTGAAGTATCACTAAGTTGGATTTGATTCTCAGATTTGTATTTTATTTTAACTCTTTATGGCCTTAGTTAAGATAAGTAACCTCTCTAAGTCTCCATCTCATCATCTATAGTAATAAGAACAACAATTAATGTACAAAGTAATTTAAAGGTACAACATGTAGTACACAATTTAGCTCATAAACACTCAAATATTTACTATAACCATCAGTGCTATTATGAGGAGCCACAGAAAAGGAGAAAATAATGGCAGAAAGAACTTTCCACTTCCAGAAAACTTAGCAAGGTTTTCTAAACAGACTTGTTTCCTTCCCTTACTCTAAAAATAAGGTTCTTTTCTATGTGAATAAAGGAAAGACTTTGCTTATGCTGACAGAACATTAAAACCTATCTTAAAATTACTTTTTCCCATTTACATGTCAATACCCCTCTCTGTCTTCTCAACAAACTTCAAAACAATAATACCTATACATACCAAGGTCAAAAACACTGCTTCAAATTTTGATTTTACTAGAGACAGTATAGACCTTAACTGTGAGGGTCCGGATTTCTATAATAAATTAGAGGTACAATTTATAATTATACAATATAGTAGCCTGGCTTTAAAGTATGATGGTTTGTGTGGGAAGGGGACAGCAGGATGATAGCAGGCTACCTTACCCTGAAGCCATAAAAATCAGGAGATATTCTACTGAAGACTTAATAGTACTTTCCTTCCAGAATACTCAACACTGGCATTCCTGGGCCTATCAACGACCACAGGACCATAGGGTCCAAAGTCCCAAACTTTCAATGGTTATTCCTCCCTTTCTCGTAAAATAATGGTAGGCCTCCTCAACAACCTAAGAAAGAAAGGCCAGAATAGCAGACAAAGGAGAAAAGCTGTCCTACCTAACAGACTTATAATGTTTTCTTCACTTAGAGGTTAACAGTCAGCATCTATTCTGATAGCCCCAAGATTTCCCCTTCTCCCATAGGCTATAGCTGTTTTCTCAAATTAAGTGAACTAAACAAGGAAGTAGTTATCTCTAATCGGAGTAAATTCTGAATTAATTTATGGGACTTAAGACACACTCACTGGAAATTTTATCTGCTAATTGAGTTGTTAGAGCAAGTCATCTTTTTCTGTTATTTTGTTTTACCTTATTTAAGTCTATATATACACTTGGTCTTATTCTAAAAGGCTTTGAATGTTCAGGCTGAGACAGTGACAAACACCAGAAAACTTAAAATCCCCAAGAACTCAGAGCATAGCATGCCAACATTCAAGAAATAATATTCTATTGAGTGTGGTGTTATACATCTGTAATACTAGCCCTGGAGAGAAGCACCATGAGTTCAAGGTAAGCCTGTGATACATAGTAAGACGTTGTCTCCAAAGAAAAAAGAAAAAGAAAATACAAAAGAAAACCCAATAGTAATGCTCTACTTTATATTTTGCAAATTAGGCTGAATTATCATATTTTTCAAGTCTTTATAATCAAGTTCATTTGCAAGAATATAGTTTTATATAGATAACTATTGTATAAAAATACCTTCATAATCATTTTTACTATAGGGTCATCTATACTGTAATCTGAAAACAACGAAAACACTTAATGTTTTCACTTAATGTTTTTCTTTACTTGCCAAACATAAATTGAAGAAGGAAAGAACAGAGTTGACAGCCAGCTTTGAGAAGCCCACAGCGAAGATATTCATAAAGCCAAGCGCCGGTGGCTCACACTTGCAATCCTAGCTACTCAGGAAGCTGAGATCTGAGGATCTCGGTTCAAAGCCAGCCCGGGCAGGAAAATCCGTGAGACTCTTATCTCCAATAAACCATTAGAAAACCGGAAGTGGCTCTGTGGCTCAAGTGGTAGAGGGCAGGGACAGCACCCAAGCCCAGAGTTCAAGCCCCACAAAAAAAAATGAAATAAATAAAAAGATATTCATAAAGTCAATAATAGGACTATCTGCCACTTCATCTCCTAACCTGCTTTCTGTGCCCTATGCTATCTGGAAGTCATAGACTGTCTTACTGGAATCACAACCTGTTGAAAAGAGACGTGTAAGAATTGACAGCCATAGAGTTCAAGCCCCACGACCAACAAAAAAAAAAAAAACAAGAATTGACAGCCATCAGCACTGTCACTTACCACTGCATTCATTCATATGAGCACAATCTCAATGCTCTCATCAGCCCTACTGTGATCAGCCCTACTTTGTAGCTGAGAACTAATAAGCTCTTTGTTAAGTGTCTCTGGAAAGGTCACTACTATTGTGGCAAGAATCTGGAAAGCAAGCAGAAAGCAAAGAGGCAAGAAAAAAAAAGTGATCAGCAGCACTTGAGCCAAAGTTAAGAGCATTCCAAAGCTCAGGAGAGTGATGGAATAAATCAGTTTCAGGTTCAACAGGGTTGTATTTTTTATGGTTTTTTTTTTTTTTGGGGGGGGGGGGAATCAAGCAAGTAAGTCAGAAATGCTTCTGTAGAAAAACATGATTGTATTTCTTTCATACTACAAACCTCAAAGCACTCAACTGCCTCCCAAAGGCAATTATTATCAATTTTATTCAACCCAAACTGAGTTTAATTGCACCCTATTTAAAAGACATCTTACTGCTTTCATATTTAATCTGCATATCAGTTTCTCCTAGTATTGAGAGGAAGGCATTTCTTTTTCAGCACACCATGCCTAAGGCCATATAATCCTCACACTGGGCCTGGTGTTCATCAAGAGTCCAAGTCAGTTTCTACTCATAAACTGTTTTTCTAATTTCATGTGTTTAATGGATTGTGAACATCCAATTTTATATAGATCCTTGAGAGTTTTAAGTATCACAGCTTTATTTAGGAAGTAAAAGGAACTTCTCTGATTTGGGGGGAGAGTATAGTTGCAACTATTGGTGTGTGTGTGTGTGTGTGTGTGTGTGTGTGTGTGTGTGTGTGTGTGTGTGTGTGTGTGTGTGTGTGTGTGTGTGTGTGTGTGTGTGTGTGTGTGTGTGTCTGATTTGGGAGGAGAGTATAGTTGCAACTATTGGTGTGTGTGTGTGTGTGTGTGTGTGTGTGTGCGTGTGCGCGCACGCGCGCGCGCCAGATCTGGGCCTTAACTCAGGGCCTAGGCTGTGTGTGTGTGTGTGTGTGTGTGTGTGTGTGTGTGTGTGTGTGTGTGTGTGTGTGTGTGTGTGTGTGTGTGTGTGTGTGTGTGTGTGTGTGTGTGTGTGTGTGTGTGTGTTTGTGCCAGATCTGGGCCTTAACTCAGGGCCTAGGCACTGTCCCTGAACTTCTTTTGCTCAAGGCTAGCACTCTACCACTTGGGCCACAGTGCCATTTCCCATTTCTAGCTTTTTCTGTTTGTACTAAGGAGCTGAACCGAGGGCATCATGCATGCTAGGCAAGCACTCTACCACTAAGCCACAATCCTAGCCCCTATTGATGACTTTTAAGACAATCTCTAACAACAGCTCTGCCCCCTGGAGGCTGTATAATGTTGGCATGTTACATTATCTCTGAAATTCAAAATAATACCCACAAAACTTGATAAAGAGCAAGTTACCAACACATTTTTCACATCTTTCCTTTCCATGTCCACTCAGTCCTGGCAAACTAAAACTGTGTAGTGAGAAGGTTGAAGGGGACAAGAGTTCACTTGAGGGAGCAAGGAGGGAGGAGAGAACAGAGGAAAAGGGATATAATTTGGGCCCTCAATGATAATGAGTAACCAGAAAATGACAGCTTTTTTCCTTCTCAAACTTTCTTTCATCTGAGTCACCTGTTCCAGACATAGGATCCTGGCCTTGAGCAACTCAAAGGAGTGGCAGAGAAAGGAAACATATTATCTCTACTGTGTGTATTAATCAGCATGTTTAATGAAATGCTACACAGCCCCACCTCCTGACTATTCTAGGCCTGTCTCTCCTCCTGTTGTTACTACTTAATGTTTCCCAATGATGCACTGTGAACCATCAAATAGACAATTAGTAATAAGGAAAAAAAAGAAAAGAAAAGCACCTCACATTAGGCCAGTCAAACTAATTAATCTGTAGCAACAATGTGATTTTTTTTGGGGGGGTCCGGTCTTGGGGCCTGAACTCTGGGCCTGGGCACTGTCCCTCAGCTCTTCAGCTCAAGGCTAGCGCTCTACCACTTGCACCACAGTACCACTTCCAGCTTTTTTCTTTTTGCTTATGTGGTACTAAGGAATCGAACCCAGGGCCTCAGGCATGCAAGGCAAGCGCTCTACCACTGAGCCACCTTACCAGCCCTAACAATGTGATATTTTAAGTCCTTTGTATCCAAGTTTATGTAGCCAACATAATTTAATGAAAATAAAAAGCCGGCACTGAACTTACTGTGGAGTTCCAGGTAGCAGCTTACTCTTGCTGTGATAAACTGACAGTTCCAGCCCCAGCAGACACACATTCTTTGCCAAACTTACAAAGTATTAGATGAGCTGGGTGCTGATGGCTCACATCAGTAATCCTAGCTACTCAGAAGGATGAGTGCTAAGGATCATGGTTCAAAACAAGTCCAAGCAAGAAAGTCCATGACACCCTTATCTCCAATTAACTACTCAGAAAAAGCCAGAAGTGGGGCTGTAACTCAAATGGTAGAGTGCTAGCCTTGAGCACAGAGAGGCTCAGGGACAGAACCCAGGCCCTGAAGTTCAAGCCCCAGAACCAGAAAAAAAAAAAAAAAAAAAAAAAAAGTGCTAGATGGCAGCTCTTCCAGGTGACAAATAATTTCACAAGATTAAATAGTATTAGCATCTTTATCACTTCCGTTTCAGACTTGTCATAATGACTAATCTTTAAAATCAAAACTCCAAAATTTCAACATTACCTCTTCTCTTTGTGTGAACAGCTTATGATAATACAACAAGCACATAGTACTGTGAGCAAAAATGAGTTGTTCCCAGACATAAAAGAAGAAATGAGGAAGGGAAGAACGAAGAGTGATGAATCTTTTTGCTGCCAGGGTTTTAATTGCTTTTAAATTAATAGGTACCTTTCTGAACATTCTTTCACTCGATAAGCCTTTATTAAGCACCTATCTACCGAGTACAAAGTATTTTTGAGTGTCAGGAACACTGACTCTGTATCCCAGAAATTACTTTCCAGATGGAAGGAACAGCAATGAGCTGTAGTAAAAAGGTGAGGTGTTACCAAGTTAGACTAGGGCACTAGAGTGCACACTGCAAAGGGACTTTTGTAGGACAATCAAAATCCTACCTACACACTAAAAATCAGCAACAGAATGAGTTATTATAATGGACTCAGCTATGTGCCAGAAGCTGTGATAAGTGTAATGGTGTTAAGTCTTCTCCGAACACTGGTCAAAAAGTCATAAATGCAACTCTGTCAAGTGCTGTGACAAGAGATTTTGGGTTTTAAATACCTAAAAGGTGGGAAGTAGGCAAGCAGGGCCTCACAGAGAGCTAGGGATAGCACGAAGGAAGGGACCACCAGGACTGGCCAGCCTGGGCCTAGAAAAATCATTAGGTCTTTGTCTTATGAGTACTAGGCAAATGTTGAAGGGACATGACCAGGACCTTGTTCTGAACAGCTCCCAGGCAAGATAGAAAAAACAAGTGGTTAGGAATCCTGACAGCAGCAATGGTGGTGGCAGAAGCTCTGCTATTTTAGCTTTTAAAGTATTTGATGTCAGCTTGCTAGTGAAAGAACAAACACACATGAAAACAAGATTTCTGCAAAGTGATAACAGGAAAAATTCCTTGTAAGTCTCAAAGAAGTAGACTTCTCCCACATGGAAAAGCTTTACTCCCATCATTTTGTCCTGAAGGGACCTGTCCACAACTATGCAAAGGCATTCTGACAATTCTGTGTCAAAATTACAATTTGATCTATCAGTAGATCTCATGCATTACATTTCATTAAGCTATCCCATTTATACTCTTCTGGCTACCATCATGTCTGTTTCTACTTCTGGTTCCTTTCCAGTAGCATCCATTCCTTGGCTTCAGCCATGGTTCTATGGCATCCGCTATAATTACTGTATTGGACAGGTCTTTCTAAGCACCAAGCTAGTTTCTTCCTGTACTACAAATCTTCAACCCTGACCCTTCATAAAAAAGCCTAAATTATTTGGCTAACAGAAGGTCTCTGGTCACAGAGGCCTTGACCACCCCCAAGAAAGGACTGAGAAGAGTTATTTAGGGTGCCCTAGGAAGTGTTTATTACAAAACTTACATATCTTTTTCATTTGATCTCAACAGGAAACTAGTATTAAAAAAGTAACAGATGGTACCTACTTGGTACCCTAACTTGAGTATTCAAGAACCTTTCTGAACTTGGAAAAAATTACATTGAGTCAAGTAAGCCAGGCCCAAAGAAACATAGGTCCCATGATTTCCCTTATTTGCAACAAATAGTATATGTCTAGGACAAGCAGAAAAGGTCAAAAGCTATGTACATTTGACCATATAAGATATGATAAGCAAAATGAACCACCAGATAGGGACACAAGTGGTTTTTGTTGCTGTTGGTTTTAATGTACTTATAATGTACTATGTGGGTTTTTTTGTTTTGTTTTGTATGTTCTTCCCCCATGTATAACCCGTTTTAACTGTATTTGATTCTGGTACCCTGCATCTTGTATATATATTTTTCTAATTTGGGGAGGGGAGGGGAAATAACAAAAGGCTAAAACAAGTATACAGGTGACCCATTGTAACAATGAGATGTACAAGATACTATGTTGAAAATGAACTTTACAACTTGGGGGGGGGAGGGAGTTGGGGAGGTAGAGAGGGAGAGAATGGTAGGAGAAAAACAAAAGGGGTGGTAACAATGCTCAATAGGAAATATACTCATTACCTTACTCATGTAACTGTAACCCCTCTGTACAGTATCTTTACAATAAAAATATATATTAAAAAAAGAATTATAAATAAAAAAGAACCTTTCTGATCAGATATCACAGAAGAAATATTTTTGCAAACCTCTGACAATTTCTACCTGTCTAGTACATTTTAAATACACACACACACACACACACACACACACACACACACACACACACACACACACACACACACACACACACACACACACACACACACACACACACACACACACACACACACACGCAGCTAGCCTGATCAAAAATGTCTAGTCCAAAAGTTTGTTGTTAGACAACACCATTTTCCCCTTTAAGACTATTCCCCACATTCTCACTAGTCTCTTTTCTTTCCTTTGAAAGGTTGCTTTTCCAGGGCTGGGAATGTGGCTTAGTGGTAGAGTGCTTGCCCAGCATGCATGAAGCCCTGGGTTCGATTCCTCAGTACCACATACACAGAAAAGGCCAGAAGTTGGGGCTGGGAAGGTAGCTCAGTGGTAGAGAGCTTGCCTTGCATGCATGAGGCCCTGGGTTCGATTCCTCAGCACTACATAAGCAGAAAAAAAAGCTGGAAGTGGCGCTGTGGCTCAAGTGGTAGATCACTAGCCTTGAGCTGAAGAGCTGAGGGACAGTGCCCAGACCCAGAGTTCAGGTCCACGACCGGATCCAAAAAAAAAGAAAGAAAGAAAAGGCCAGAAGTGGTGCTGTGCAAATGATAGAGTGCTAGCCTTGAACAAAAGGAGCGCAGGGACAGTGCCCAGGCCTTTCAAGCCCCAGGACTGGCAAAAAAAAAAAAAGTTTCTTTCCTAGAATGGATTTAATTTTCTAGTATAAGTCCTCTTCACCATAATAAAAGGGACCTCCGTTCTACTATACTGTATATTTTCATGTAAAGCCTTTAACAAAGGATTTTTAAAGGGTTTTGGTACAGGACAAAGAAACCTAAAGATCTAACACCAGAGAGGGGAGGTGTTATGATTTTAGCCTGATGCTTTCTCTTTGTCTCCAATCAACACTTTGCCATCAAACAAGTCCAAACATTAGCTAATTGGGCCTAAATCCCTTTTTTGACTCCCAGCTTTCAAATTCCACATAAGCTGAAATTCTCATCTGCAATTCTCTAAGGGTTGAGATGTTGTGGACCTCTGTGCTCCTCTCAAAAGGCTTCTGCTCTTCACAAATGTTCTCCAGCCAGCTCTCAGTGCAGAGATTATGCTGCTCCCTAAACAGACACAGCAACTTTGCTGCCTCAGCCTCTCTCACCACAAAATAACAGAAAGAGGTAGGGGAGTAGGGTTATCTGACCCATAGCTCCCAGGTTATGAGTGGGAAGAAGTGGGAGGTACAACGGCTAGTGCACAGAGCTTGACATCTCCAAGGTGCACAGGGGTAAATGGATAACAGCAAGTACCGTCTGTCTGCAAACTAATGATAGCTGAAATGGTGTGTGTGTCACTACAGAAAAAAAAAAGAACAAAAATGAAAAATAAATGTATTAAAACTTGGGCTTTCTGTATAATAAAGCTGATTACAACCTTTTAGGTAAACTCCAGATACTCGTACTAAATTATACTGAGTATAAGTCGTGATGTAAATAATTACATGCCTCAGATTTATCTGTGAGGTTTTTCTCCTAATTTTTTCTTTAAATACAACAATAAATTTTGGAGCCACAGCTTGCATATGATTGTTACCTATATAGTATAAAAGAAAAAAAAAATGTGAGAGGGTCTCCCCACAACATTTTGCCAGGTCATTAGTTTCTTTATATTTTACTATGTACAGATTTTTAACTAAAAGCAATCCCAAAACTTCAGTCCTTCCTATTATAATACTATAACATGATGCTCTGTATAACAGAGAACAAATTAACAATTCTCTTTTCCTTCCTTTACAATTTCCTTCCTTACAATTTGATCTATCAGTAGATCTCATGCAGATGAGGAATTCTTACCATTTTACAAAATACAAAATACCCATCCGATGTCACACACTGCTAAATGCATCACTCACGCATGAAGCCATGATTGTTCTGACCAGGCTGTGATTCAGGAAACAAAGGGTACAGGAGGTAACATGACCTTTTCAGAGTAGAAAAGTAGAACTGGCTCCAAATCTGTGCTCTTCTAACTGTGCCTGCACTCAAACAAAAATATGCCCTCCAACTAGAGTCCCCTATAGAAGGGGCACCTAGGCTGGCACTGTTTGAGGCCACCTATCCAAATAAAAGGATACAGGTATTTTTGGTTCTAAAACCCTTGTCTCTCTCCATGGCTCCACATTTCCATTCTGCTCGATGGCTTGACAAGGTAAGAGCCTCAGGATGACAAGCTGTGGATCCACCTCCTAACTCTTCTTCCACAACATGAAGCACTATACCCACTGGCCACTGCTCAACCTCCACTGTCAGGGTTGTTTTTTTGTTTTTGTTTTTGTTTTTTTAAAGACAGCTTTCATTCTACACTTTTAATGCCAATTAGCAAGGTGTTCTCATGAAAGAATTTTACCCTTTCTGGGTTGCAGGAGGCTGATGAAGCAGCTAGATCCTATATAAGCCTTTCTTTCTTGCCCTTGGTTGTATATTGACATCTTTCCTCTCTTGGTTCCCCAAAAGAGTAAGGTCTTCCCTGCACCCTCACTAGACATGGCCTTCTCTCCTTCCTCAGGCACAACCTGCAGGTCTGGGTTTTCTGCTCTTGTACACACACAGTCACCCAAGACAGACCATGATAATCTGAACACATATAAAAACAGAGGTTGGCCTTTAGATTATCATGGCTCATGGAAAATCACATGTCAAATCATAGGTCAGTAAGTCACTGGTTCTAATTGTCTCAGAACAGATTTTCAGGATGTGTTAACACTAGTAGAGGCTCAGACTAAGAGGGAAGATGCTAACCCCTAAATATATGAAAGACAACAGCAACTGCCAACCCTGAGGAAGTATTACAGCAGAAGAGAAGGGATCCAATTCACTGGGCTCATATAGACACTCAGCCTCAATCCAGACTTCCACACAAAGAAATGTGATGTAGCCACAAAGAAATAGGTTGCACAGTGAAGACTAGATCAAGAGATGAAATACAAAACAAAAGATCCTAAAGAATGCTGAATACCCTATGTGAACACCAGACACCATCGGCACTCTGGTTTGGCAACAAATGCAACACACACACACCCTCAAGTTTTTCTTTTGCACCCAACTATGTGGGATGCTCATTTTGGCATGGGACACTGGGGGAGACACTGTCTCTTTTCACATCATCTTACAGACTTAAAGGCCAAAATGGTTATGACCTTCATCAAGCTTAACACACCAGATATGAGCAGAAGCTAAGGGAACAATTTAAATCACCCAAGGGATCTGAAACAAGTCTACAAAGTCAGCCTTAAATAAAATGAGCATGGTATAACCCTTACCATTTACTTTCTATGACTATAGAATTTAAAAAGCTGGCTGTGTGGTACACACAGTGTAATCCTAGTACCTACAAGGCTAGGACAGTCTCAAATGCTTTCTTTTGATCTTAGCTTTTTTTTTTTTTTTTTTGAAAACTTGAAATACACCAGAAAGGTGGGAAAAGTAGTAGAACAAGGTCCTGTGCAGCCCATATCACTAGCTGAAATAATTACCAATACTTGACTAGGCCTATTTCATCTTTACTCCCACACAACTCACTCTTTGTACTCATTTATTTTGAAGTGAATCCTATATACACAGCACATTATATTCACACACTTGACTATATATAAAAATCAAACATTTTTGAAACTAGTACTTCCAAATCTAGCTATGGAGCCATTTGGATAAGTTTAAAAATCAACAGCGGGGGTAGGGGAAATACAAGCTGGTTTCTGGGATTCATGTATAGGTCCAGAGAAGGCACTGCGTTTCAATCTGTTTTGTAATTTCACAGAGAAAATCCACAGCTGAGAAAGAACTATTCCTAAATCCTAGACCCCAAGCTAATCCTGCTCTTACCCTCAAGGACAGAATCACCTGAATGTGGGAAAGGTACAGAGATAGCAAACTAATAGATCTACAACACTAGGTCTTCACTGATCTGAGCTAGCCGATGAGTGGGACCAGGTGACCCATAAACCATAATCAATTTCTAATGAAACCCTATACAGAGTTCAACACAGCTGTCTTTTGAAAAAGCTATGTATGTATGTATGAATGAATGAATGTTCTTCAGCTTTTCTCATCCTTATTAAGAACTCACATCGGTTCCAGCCAAGTGGCTAGATACTCAAGGCATACTAGTGACATAAGTAACAGGCTTTCCTAAGCCAAAACCAACTGAACACAACAGTGATTTTAATAGTTCTCCAGGAGTTATTCAAAAACCAAAATATAGCAGGGCACTAGTAACTCATGCCTGTAATCTTAGCTACTGAGGAGGCTGAGATCTGAGGATCATGGTTCAAAGCCAGCCTGAGCATGAAAGTCCTAACGCTCATATCTCCCAACGCTCATATCTCCAAACTGGAAGTGGAGCTGTGGCTCAAAATCGTAGAGACTAGCCTTGAGAGAAAGAGCTCAGGCACAGTGTCTAGGACCTGAGTTCAGTCCCAGGGCTGACCGAAAAAAAGCAAAAAACAAAAGCAAAATATGACTTACTTTATATCCACCTTTGATATTATCCAAAGCCTGTTTTTCTTACCATTACCCTAAACTATACAACTAAACTATGCAGCAATTCTCTCCTGTACTTACTACAGTTCAAATATGTTTAAGAAAACATTACTAATATATTAGTTTACACAAATGTTTGCATTACATGCAAAAAAGAACATCCTCAAACAAGATGTTATATACTACTACTATGTCAATGTTTGATGTATGCAAGATCAACTCAAATTATTTTTGATTCTGAAGGAAAAAGAATGTGAGTACGAAACAGACTCTGAAACCCTTTTAGTTCTTAGCCTCAACAGCCTCTTCCTCTAAAAATATTTACAGATATCATCTAAGAAGTATGCTGTAATAAAATGACACATAAGATTATAGCTACAAAATGAAGACTATACAAAATATTAAAATTAACAATATACTCTCAAAGGAAGAGCATCTAATATAATTGAAAAGTTTAAACTGTGAGTCCAAAAATCAATAGTAATTTATAACACCCTAGAGATGGAGACCTGAGGAAATCTACATTTCCCTCTTTCCTCTTGTATATAAAACTAAGAAACAATTTCCATAATGAATTAAATCCATTTCCCAAAATTAGGAATTATAAATTCTTATAATAAATACACAAAACAAGTATTGAAAAGAAAAGGTGCCAAGAACTTCAAAATTCAATATCCATCCATTTTAGACCAAAATCAGCTGCTGACATGTACCTGATTACAGTTTAGCAACATGAATACGCTATAGGATAATCCACCTTTTAAAATTGCCTGGGTGATACTCTACAACAATCAAAGCTGACTTCCTGAGGCACAGGCATCAATTTTTGTTCATCTACTGAATGACTAATAAGCAAAGTTGGGACTTGCTGCCATAGTAAGGTGGCCTGTAACACTCCCCAAGACGATCCCACAGTGCCTCTGTGGTGTTTCCTTCACATTCTTACTAGTGCTGCCTCCCTGGGAGGTAATGGGAGGAAGAACTCTACGCATGAGGTCAGGCTGACTTTTCTTGGGTTTGGAGTTTAGATTTGGGGTTATTTTAATTTTTTCCAATGAGGTAGTAGAAAACTGCTCTAAAAAACAAACGTTTGCTAGGGATAGTTACTTAGGTGTAGGACAATTCTGGAACTCATGTCAGTTAACACAATCAACCAAAGACTATAATAAAATCAAAAGACAGTGCATCACCCTTAACGTGCTAACAGAGATAGTATAAAAACAGTAATTATCTTCCCTAAAGTTTTCTTTCCTTGCCCAATCATGGGTGAGAATGTTAATTCTTTACTTTCTGATGATCAGAATACCTGAATTAATGCCAGTTAATAATCCTAGGCATAGTGCTAAATGTAATTCAGATAGAGTACAGTGTTTGAAAAGCTAAATTATAAAACATGGCTTTTGTTAATATGAATCACAGGAAGTGGTGTATTACAAATATTATTCTCTAAAGACTGGCCTAATGCAACAAATTGCAAAATCTAGTATCAGCTCTGCCCCAATTAAGGAAGAAATATTCCCACTTGTTTTCTAAATTAAGGCCTACAACCAATAAATCTGGATATTAATCCCCTATCCAGAAACCCATAACAGATATCTTCTTTTGGGGGAGTGGGGATTAAGGCAGGTAACCCAGGCAGGGCTTAATTCACAATACTCATGTCCCAGGCTCCTGAGTATTGGGATTACAACAATCACAATTACACTTGGTTCAGAAGATGGTTGTTTTTTTGGTACTGGTATTTGTAACTCAGGACCTTGTGTTTGTTAGGTAGGTGCTTTATCACTTGAGTCATATCTCAGCCTTTTTTTTTTTTTTTTTGCTTTACTTATATTCTGGATAGGGTACCAGAATTTTACCAGGGCGAGTCTCACAATATAATCCTCCCTCCTACAGCCTCCCAGCCTAACTGGGATAATAAACACAGGTGACCACATTAGGCCTGCCGGTTGAAATGAGGCCTTGACAACATTTTCCCAGAAGCTGGGAAATCAAATCATAATCCTCCTGACATCTGCCTCCTAAACAGCTGGGATTACAGGCATAAGTCACTGTACTTAGCCTTCAAATATCTTTTAATTAACCTGAATACTTGAATTTTTAGAAAGCACAATACATAAGACACTCAATAAAATTATTTTTTAAACATGAATGAGAAGCCAGGTCTGGTGATACATGCCTACAATCCTAACACCCAGAAAGCTGAGGCAGGAGGATTGCCAATTTCAAGCCATGCTGAGCTGCATAATGAGTTTAAGGACAATCTTGGATACATAGCAAGACCCTATTTTTAAAAGTGGAGGAAAGGCTAGGAATGTGGCTTAGTGGTAGAGGGCTTACCCAGCATGCATGAAGCCCTGGGCTCAATTCAACAGTACCACAAAAACAGAAAAAGCTGGAAGTGATGCTGTGGCTCAAGTGGTAGCGCACTAGCCTTGAGCAAAAGAAGCTCAGGGACAGTGCCCAGGCCCTGAGTTCAAGCCCAGGACTGGCAAAAAAAAAAAGTAGAAGATGAGGGGAAGACAAAGGCAGGGAAGAAGGGAGAGGAAATAAAGAGAAGGGAGGGGAGGACTGGGTTTGATTGACAGCTGCTAGGAAAAACATGCACGAGGCCAGAAGTCAACATGCTAGATTGGCAGAGTAGAAGGCCAGCACACCCCAGATCCTTGAGTCATCATGAAGCTAGATGTAACCATGTCTTCTGTTACTCATAGCCAAAATCATCCTGACCAAGACAACAGTGAATGTAAATTAAAGGAAATATAAAGTGAATCTTGGTAAGATGACTACAGTGATGGAAAATTATTTTGAGTCAGTCTGCTACTGTCTGAAATGGAATATATGTCTTCAAATATCTTAATAGGTTTTTAAAATTCAAATTTCACCCCTTTGGAAACAGAAAAGTAACTTGATTTAGATAATAGCAAGGGGAAGATAAGATAATAAATCCACTTGTAATTTTTTTAAAAAATCCAAATCACTTGAAGCAAAAATGTGAAAGTCTACTAGTCAATCTACCATAGAGTTGCAATTATCTTCAGTTAGTCACTGTGTTTTTATTGTTTATCTATATAAAATGGGGAACCAGGGGACAAATAATGGCACTCAGAAGTTCCTTCCAGAACTATCATTGTACAGTTTTAGCACTTCAACACAAAAAAATACCAGCTATACTTATTCCCTAAAACACATTTAAATACAACTGTGTCATACAGATTTCTGCCAGGATTGATTTCTAACTTACTTCTTTCTCAAATGCACTTGAATTCTTCAACCTCTTTCTAGCTTCCATGTATGGCTTGATAACTCCCTGGTTCTTATATCTTGCTTTGAATTTTCTATTCTAACACTGAAACTTTTTCCAGGCCTGTTTTCATAGGCACAAGAGAAAGCATATAATTAAGAATCAAAAAGCATGCCTAAGAATCTTTCCCAAGTTACCCACTTGGATTATATTTACATCTGCCCACTGTTCACTTCTCAGGACTCAAAACACAGGTAGAAAAAGTAACTACTATGGTGACCTACCTTGCCCAGAAACTAGGCCTTACCAAACACTTTACTCTCCCAAACACTTTTGCTTTGATATCAGGACATGCACTGCAAACCAAAAGGGAATATGAGAATCATCATCATCAGTTGATGATATCACCGAATGACCAAAATGGGCAACAAGGTGGTAGCACTTCTCTGAACTACTTTCTAACCCAGACAGTGAGGAAGTGTGCAAGAGCAAGAACTGAGGGTGTTCCCAAATCTTGGTAACCCTAATCCTACCAGTCCCTCAACTCCTCATCTGTGAGCTGAAAGGTTGGGCCCTGCTCTCTAATAAGGTGATTCACAGCAGGACTTGAATTCAAACCGAAAATTACATTCTACTAACAAAATCATCAATATGTACAAATATATAAGACCATTCATACTACACAGATAAGACATAAGCCTAGCCCAAATAAGCCACCCTAGTGGTGTTCTAATGAAACTGGCTTTTTCAATCTCTCCTGTGCTTGGTATGTTGTATTACCTCAACAAGATCAAGGCACGTATTAGAAATGCAGAGTCCCAGGCATCATCAGAGACCTGTGGAGTTAACATCATCTTTGCCTCTCAACCCTAACCTTACTCCCAATCTGCTCTCCTCCTCCCAACGTCATCCTGGACCCTATGCTCTCCTAGCTTTTCCCAGTCTACTAACATCTGGCCTATCAACTCAATCTGTCAATGCCCTGGGAAGTGTGGTGGCAAAACTCAGAAGTCAAGACTGAAATGTCTTGTATCTGTGATTTTAATATCTGCATGCACATGAGGGCATATAAAAGTTTTCATAACTCCAAAACTTCCACAAACCTGTGTTGCCACCAGTGTCAGCATTCTTCCTCTGTTCTCCTAAGTCTTTACCTCTCTTTTTCTGCTCATTTCACTCATCACAGTATCAAAGGCAGTCAGTCAGTCCTGACTGAACTTAACACATCTACAGTCTTTTCTCAAGTCATAAAATCATTAATTGGGACTACTGTACCACAACTCACAAACAAATGTCATATATACTATATAGCTGGTGTACAAGATACTCTCCAAAACCCCAATGACACTGAAAAATGACCAGCAATAAAGTAAGTGCCAACCTGTCTACTAATGAAGGAAGACTACGAATTTTAAAAGTAACTAATAAATTCAAACCAAGAGACTGTCTTTTCCCTGCACATAGGAAATTAAGAGATATTTTTAAACCTCAAATCTCATCAACTATTTTACTTCATCTTCTGACAAATAAGCGGCAGAAGTTCACCTGTAGCTGTATCTCATATCTCCTTTTCAATCAATACTTCTGAGAAGACAAACTTGATTTTCTCTCGTAGATACCAATGAAAGCCCACACACTGAAAGCTGAGTGCTCATGAGTTCCTCCTGCCCAACCCTACCTCTCATTTCCTGTTGAGCTAACAAAAGCTAAGTCTAGCACTACAAAGTTGAAAAGCATATGATAGCCTGGTATTATCACCCACTCTGAGTTAATGGATGAAAAGTCCTAGTCCTAAAACTAATACATGAAAATACTACAACTAATGGTGATCCAATGCTTTCATAAATATTCAATAAATGAATAGAAAACTGAGATATGGCAAGAAAAGATAAGGGTAAAAGGTTTGCCAGCCCGAGCCTTACAGCAGAGGATCTCCAGTTAACACAGCCAAGTGACTTTTGCTGCCTAAGGGACCTGAGGAGACCAGCAGAATCACGAGGCTAAGTAGGGCCAAACTGCAACTGCTGACCTAAAGAATAACAAGAGTGCAAAATGATGCTTTATTAAGCCTTGTACTGATTAATTAGTTGTGCTTGTGTTAAGTTTGAAGAGTGTTTCTTTACCCAACAAAGACTAACTAAAATAAGCAGTCACTACCATCAGACACATTGTTTGTCTTCTTAAACTCTAATTCTTTTTTCATTTCTGTAATCACCACCATCTAGAATACTGTCTAGTGTTTTGTGTCAAATGAATATGTTACATACCTGATTAGAAGGCCCTCTGTATTTTTTAATTTTTAAAAAGGAAAACCCCAACATTATCAGTTAATAAACCAGTACTCAATAAGAGCAATCAGTCCTTTTAGGTACTGGTGGGATAAAAACATTGTGTATTGTTATGGATTGAATTGAGTGCTCCTCAAAATATCTATGGGAAATCTTCAACTGTTCAGGCACTCAGAATGTGAACATATTTAAGAAACAGGGCTTTTAAAAATGCAACTTACTTAAAATGAGGGTCCTAATTCATTCCAACAGGTGTCCTTGTAAGAGGAGGAAAGTTGGACCCCAGGAACACCAGGGAGCTATGTGAGACACAAGGAGATGTCTAGCATTTTAAAACAAAACAAAAAGCCCCAACCCTGGACTTTTACCTCCGTAACTGTGAGGAAGTAAATTCCTGTTGTCTAAATCCTCAGGCTGTGGCAATTTGACAGAGGCCCAACAGAATGCAGCTGTAGAGTTCACATCCATTTGTTCTTACAGGTCTTCAGGCCTCATATTTTACATCCACGACAGTAAAACTTCATTGAAGAATTAACAGAAATGTTGAGTAGCAAATATATATTTTAAATTGATTTTCTACTAAGAGGCTATTGATTTTTGTCCCATTTCTGTGATCAGTGAGCTCGATTTTCAGAAAAATATCTGCATCCTTTGGGACAATTTTCAATCTGTTCTTTCACCAGAGGAAGCCCCCTCCTAGGCCTAAGAGTTTACCTGGAAATGATTATGAGAATGGTCAAATGAATTCCGCAAACAACTCAGAAAGGAAGTTTAACTGTCATTTTTATTCAGGGTTGATTGACAGCAATGCTGAACTTCTTAAGTTTCTTCAGCACTATGCATAAAGGGGGAGGCAGTTCCTATAAGATCACTGGAAAACATTTCTTATACTCTTTGTAAAAGGGAGAAAGTTGTCTTGATTTCTTAGAAAGAAAACTCTAAAAATATTCAGGTAATTGTTTTTAAGTATGAGTCTGTTGCAGAGATGGCACAATATTCACATCTCTGAATATTGTGCCATCTCTGCAAAATTCATTTCTCTATTCAGATTTCTTCACAAGTAGAGGAAATAAATTTCAGTAAAAATGTCCTGCTGTAATAATGCAGTCTGAACAGGTTGTTTGGGTAAAATCTGTGTTCTATATTCTCAGTTAGTTCCTCTTTTGCTAATATTTATAAACCAGCAGTTGAAGCTTTAAATAAATATTGTTTTGAGAAAAGAATAATAATAAAACTGAAAGGACTGCACTGTTGAACTATTTTTTTATTTCTTTGTCAGTTCTGGGGCTTGAACTCTGGGCCTGGGCGCTGTCCCTCAGCTCTTCAGCTCAAGCCAAGCACTCTACCACTTGAGCCACAGGGACACTTCCGGTTTTCTGGTGATTTATTGGAGATTAGAGTTACAAGGATTTTCCTGCTCTGCTGCAATCCTCAGATTTCAGCCTCCTGAGTAGCTAGGAATCATAGGTGAGCCACCAGCACCCTGCTAGCTGTTTTCCTTTTACTTGGCATTACTGAGGATTGAATCAGACAATTGCGTGGTCCCTTGAGTCCTGTCCCATCCACACTATTCAGCCCGTAAGATACCACTGCTGGTTGTAGAAGTAATGCTCTGAATTGGATGTGATGTCCATCTGTATTCTGAGTAAGATTCCAAGTAAAGATATGAAGCAGCCAGGCACTGATGGCTCACGCCTGTAATCCTAGCTACTCAGGAGGCTGAGATCTGAGGATCATGGTTCACCCCAGGCAGGAAAGTCCGTGAGATTCTTATCTCCAATAAACCACCAGAAAACCAAAAGTGGTGCTGTGGCTGAAGTGGTAGAGTGCTAGCCTTGAGCTGAAGAGCTGAGGGACAGCCCCCAGGCCCAGAGTTCAAGCCCCAGGACTGACCAAAAAAAAAAAATATATATGAAGCAACTTATTTTTTGTAAGGCCAGATGAGTTTCACAATTATAATTGAAATGGAAAGCTTCTTGGAAATATTATTTTCTGTAGGGTCAGAAAATAGAAGATTTATTACTGCTAAACTGGACCCTTGTACTAGAAAACCACTTTTTTTTTTTCTCTTAGATGAAACATCTTAAGAAAACTAAAGATATCGATTAAGAGAAATTTTTTACTTGATTAAGTTCTTAAAATTCAAGGCAAACTATTTCCTAGTGGCAAAAGGCCCAAGTTTTTAATTTTCCTTAAATCTCACTATACTTTCATAATAATGACATGTATGTTATTTAAGTATATGATTTGTAGATATTCAGATTTTCTTTTACATTGAAATCTTCATATGAACTCAAAATAATGTAGGTAGAGTTATTTTGAGTATAAATATCTTGGCTAGGTTTCCTTTCTTTGAATCTTTCTCCTTTTTCTTCTTCTGTACTATATGATCCTTAGTTTATCGTATTACTAAGATTTTAAAAGCATCAGTGGCATTACTTTCAGGGGAAAGAGGATCTGACAATGTCTCTAGATACATCCTTACATGTAACATGGAGTCAGTCTACTATATGCATGACTTGTACACATATAAACAGACATCAGTCTGCAACCAGTACATTTTAATTGTGAGAGAAGTGCTAGTTCATAAGGCTTTTGGAAACTTAAAAAAAAAATTTCCATGAAAATATGGCCAGATATTAGGAAATAGATGAGCAAAATCAACAGGTTCTTTGGGGAACAAAGTTGAAAGACTCACACTTTCCCAATTTGACAACTTTTAGAAAGATTCAATAAAACAAGACAATGTGATGCTGGCATAAGATAGACATAGTTATCTATGGAATAAAGTTGAAGACCCAGAAAGTTTTTAAAGAGGCACACTCACATTGAAGGAAAACTGATTTTTAACATTACCAAAACAATTCAATAGGAAAATAATAATCTTTTTAGAAATAGTGTTGGGATAAACTTCACACCATATACAAATTACTTAAAACTGAAGCTAGGTGTGATGAGCATGTCTGCAATCCTATAGTGAGATTCTGCCTCAAAAAAAAAAAAGGGGGGGAGGAGGAGGAAGAAACTGGGGCCAGATACAGTGTTGTACATGTGTAATCACAGCTCCTCAGGATGTGGAGAAGGGGAGGAAAGTGAGCAAAAGCTAACAAGACCTCATCTCAACCAGTAAGTCAGATGTATTGCTACTTCCCTATAATCCTACACACTCTGGAGGTCATAAGTGGGAGGACATTAGTTTGAGGCTGCCAAGGCAAAAATCCAAGATCTTACCTGAAAAATAATTGAAACAAAAAAGAGCTGGGGACATAGCTTAAGTGGCAGAGTACCTGCCTAACAACAGCAAACATGAGTTCAAACTCCACTACCAGCAAAAAATAAAATAAACAACAAAAGTCAAATGAATTTATAAGAAAACACAGAGTAGATCATCTTCATAATCTTCTACTAGCAAATGGCTTCTTAAATAGGTATGACTCAAAAGTAAAAGCACAACAGAAAAAGGTCAAATGGATTTCAGCAAAACTAAACTTTTGTGCTTGAAAGTATACCATCAAGAAGATAAAAAGACAACTAAGAGAATGGGAAAGGGAAGCTACAAGTCACCCACCTGGTAAGAGATCTGTATCTTAGACAGAGATAACTATAAAATTCAGAAACCAAAATATCACCCAACTTGAAAAAAAATTATACAAATTCAAGTGGCCAATAAGAAAATTAAGATATGCTGGGCATTCTTAATCACCAGAGAAATGCAAATCAAAAGCTACTAAAATGAGGTAACACTTCATATCCACTAATAAGGCTCTAAGGAAAATGATAAATTATTACAAGTATTGCAAGGATGTGAAGAAAGTGGGAATTTCCTATCTTGCTAATGGAAATGTGAAAACAGTTTCTCCACAGGTTACTCAAGACTTACCACACCACAACCCACCAAGTACACTCCTAGATATTTCCAACACAATCCACACAAAACTTACACATAAATGTCCATAGTACTTTATTCCCAATAGCCCAAAAGTAGAAACAACCCACATATCCATTAAGCAATTAATATAAAGTGGTGAAGAAACCAGACACAAGTCATATTATTCTTATAATAAATATATAATAGGTAAAGCTGCACAACAGAAGGTCCAAGAATGGTAGCCTGGGGCTGAGGTGGGAAAGGGGGAGAAGCAGTCATAGGAGGATCTGGACCTGGGTGTACTCTACTCAACTGTCAACTTACCACAAACTACTGAATTGTATGTCTCAAATGGGTGTAGAGTATAGCATGTGAGGTACATCACAATAAAACTTTTCTGGGTTTTGTTTGTTTTGTGAGTACTGGGGTCTGATTAAACTGAGGACCTTGTACTTGCTAGGCAGATGCTTTACCACTTGAGGCATACCTCCAGCCCTTAATTTCTGTTTTCAATAGTTCTATAAAAGCTAAGTTCATTCTCCTACATTCTAATATCAGAAAAGGAAAGGAGCTTCTTTCACAGCTTGTTAAATTATTAATATCACAAAATTAGTGAATAAACTGGCAGACTGAAATAGCTGAACTTATACTGCTGGCCAAAATAAAGTTTATAGGAACTGGATTTACCTTTCCACTTGAAACAAAAAAACTACAAAAATTAAATTTGTAAAAGAACAATTAGTATTAAAATTTTAAATTTAGGGCTGGAAAGGTGGCTCACTGATAGAGTGCTTGCCTTGCAAGCATGAGGCCCTTGGTTCAATTCTTCAGCACCACATAAAGCAGAAAAAGCCAAAAGTGGCGCGGGCTCAAGTGGTAGAGCACTAGCCTTGAGTTGAAGAGCTAGGGAAAGCCCCCAGGCCCAGAGTTCAGCCCACACAACCAAGCAGCGCGCGCGACACACACACACAACACACACACACACACACACACAGAGAGAGAGAGAGAGAGAGAGAGAGAGAGAGAGAGAGAGAGAGAGTACAGAATAAATGGTACATCAGAAACTATGAAACATTTCCAAGCAGCTTAATACATCTGTAAATGGGAGTCCCCAAACCTGGGAAGGGAAAGGGAGGTAAGCCCCCAGGCCCAGAGTTCAGCCCACACAACCAACCAACACACACACACACACACACACACACACCCAGAGTTCAGCCCACACAACCAACACACACACACACACACACACACACACACAACCAACCAACACACACACACACACCCAGAGTTCAGCCCACACAACCAACACACACACACACACACACACACACACACACACACACACACACACACGAAGTACAGAATAAATGGTACATCAGAAACTATGAAACATTTCCAAGCAGCCTAATACATCTGTAATGGGAGTCCCAAAACCTGGGAAGGGAAAGGGAGGTGGGAAAAAAAGTTTTGATTTAAGTGAAGCCACAGATGCAAGGAACTTAAAAGCCATGAGCAATAAAAAAAAAAAAATATATATATATATATATATACATATCAGAAAAAAGTATGAGACTTCAAAACAATGGGAAAGTTTAAAAGCATCCAGAAAAGAATGATATGTACGTATAAAAGAACAATATAAGGATTAACAGACTTCTCAGAAACACTGTAAATGAATAGACAATGTCATAACTAAAACAATGAGGAGAAAAGTCAATTTAGAATAAAATATCTTTCAAACGTGAAACTGGAAAAAGAAATGTTTTCAGACATACAAAAGCTGAGAGAATTCATCTCTAGCAGGCTGTACTATAAAAATGCTAAAGAGAAATTCTTTAAGGAGGCTGAGATCTGAGGATCATCAACACCAGCCAAGGCAGAAAAGCCCCAGTGAGACTCTTATCTTCAATTAACCACTCAAAAACTGAAGTGTTGCTGTGGCTCAAGCTGTAGAGCCCTAGCCTTGAACACAAAGAGGCTCAGAGACAGTGCCCAGACCTTGAATTCAAGCCCCACAACCAACGAAAAAGAAAGAAGAAAAAGGAAAATGATACCGAAAAGAAATATAGATCTACATAAGAAATGGCAAGAATCAGAAATGGTAATCACATTGGTGTGTTAGTTTTTATTTACTATTTAAATCTTTTTTAAAAATACTTGACTGCTGACACAAATGTTTTGCAATTTGGAATGTATATAGAAGTAAAAAGTATGCCTAAGGTCAAAGAAGTAAAAATGTTAAGATAGTACTGTAAATATTTTATAAATGAAATGTATACTCTGAAGGTAGGCTGTAAGTTAAACATGTGCACTACCAACCATAAGGCAATCCAGAAAATAACTGAGAAATTTACAGCTTATAAGCTAACAAAAGATGTAAAACGAAATCACTGAAAAACACTCAACCACAAAGAAAACAGGAGACAAAAGATAAGCTTATCAAGGAGAGCAGATCCTCACAGGTATGGGGGGAGGGGAGGAAGAGGCAGGGAATGTAGAAAAGGGGAAAAAATAGCATTATATAAATTAAAATTACATAAGCTTTTAAATTCCTATGTAAAGTGGCACTGTGGCTCAAGTGGTAGAGCACTCGCCTTGAGCTGAAGAGCGCAGGGACAGCGCCCAAGCAGAGTTCAAGTCCCACGACTGACCCAAAAAAAAAAAAAAAAGAGTCTTAAATTCCTATGTAAAATTTAACATCTAATCACTTTTTCCATGTAACAATAAGAACAAAAGAAAATTCCCACTTCAAAGGCTAGTAACTAAGAAGTCCTGTTTTTCAGTAAGATAGAAAAATGTAGAAATATTTCACTCTAAATCAATTTTATTTATTTTTCAAGAAAGCTACAAAAAATATTTTACTTGGTAGGCTCATAAGAAAATTATCTTTTATCCATATTATCACATGTAACAAGAGACTGCATATACAAGTATCTTCTAAGACAATGTCTCCATTTGCTTCAGCACACTCTATGATATTCCTACAACTGGCAAAATCACCAAGGAGGCCTTTTTCACAGGCACATCTATCATTAAAAGACCCCCAACTGTACCTGGCAGCTAAGAAAGAAGCACAAAATTTCATCCTATAAGCATACCCTTCCTAAAGCTGAAGTACAGATACTTTGTTTAAAAAAAAGTACTTAGTAGTATCTATTTAGTAGTATCTACACAATAGTCCCATTTTCCAGAGAACAAATCAGTCCGTGCTGTGTGTGTATTTGAATGTGTGTGTGTGTGTATAGCAGGTATGGTCTACTTTGGGTCATCCATTCACCCAGTATCTTAAAACACAACCACCCAAAGCAAATTCTTAGCCCTAATGAAAGCTCCATCCCTACCCTACCTGATATGGAGATGTTCCAGTGCTAAAGGGATACACAGATAATTGTGAACTGAAGGAGGCAAATTCTAAACAGCTGTGAACACCAAACAACAGCAGATATTGGAGGAAAAGCTTCCTAAGACACAGCTGGCTCAAGGAAAACTGAGTGTAGTCAGTTAACAAAATCAGTAGAACACACCCCTCCTATTATCTTTATTCAATTCCTCCTACCTTGAGGAGAAACTTACCATAGTAAGTTACAGTCTGAATGGTTTGTTTTAAATTCAAAGAAACTGAAAGTTTCTGAGCTGAAGAGCTGAGGGACAGCGCCCAGGCCCAGAGTTCACGCCCCACGACCGGACCCCCTCCCAAAAAAAAAAGTAAATTCAAAGAAACTTTATTTCTCCTCACTTATCCAGACTCCTTTTCTTCTCCATTTGCAATATTCTCCTTTAAGACTGTATATTCATTTTCTGCCTTACATGTTGAGCTGTATGCTACACAAGAACAAAAGCTGACTAGCTGACTGCCTTTCTTGTTCACTGTCACCAGTGGGTAAGCCTCACATGGTGCCTGGCACACATTATACATCAAGTACTTCAGTAATAAGTGAATGAGAGAAATCTTGCCTACCAAAACACATTCAAAATACCTGTGGACAGTGAAATCAAAAAACAGATAGTAAACCTGTAAATTACTAGCAAGAGCAGAATATCTCCAAGTCTTTTTGAAACTCAGGAGGGAACAATATGGGAACCAAGAGCTGTGGGGCTCTACCAGGCCAAATTCCAAATTCCAAAGGCCCTAGAATTTGAGTCATGCGTGAACAAGTGATGAACACACCCATAAGACTTTTGCTTTGCATCACTTCATGCACAGCCCCCAACCTCATGCAATCCTGTGTCTAACTTGGAATTCCCAATAAAATATATGTCCCTTGATGTACAACCTTAACTTAGATAATACTCCATCTTTAGCCTGAGATCTCAAAAAAGAATAGGTATAAAATGACACAACAATTACACAAAGCCTCAGAAAAATTGAAAAGAGGAAGGAATCTGCTAGTGAATAATATTCTTTCCATAGCATGTGAGAATGCTCTCAAATGCAAAAATTTTATAATGTGCATAATTATTAAATTTAGTGAGGTTAATTGAATATATTAGGTTCCTAATCAAAGTTATCTTTGAAAAAAAAAAACTTTGTCAGACATCTCTTGTAATTCTAACACTTGGAAGACAGAGGTGTAAGAATCTGAGTTCAAGGAGAGACTCAACTGGCCATCAGTTATTAAACAAATGAATACTGAATCCCCCTAAAAAAAGTAGTGAAAAGGAAAAACTGGCAAGAGCTAGCCCAGTTCATGCCACTGATCTCAATAATCTATTTTATACTAATAAAGAAACTGAGGGCCATCCAGGCATAATGATATTTTCTTTTCTTTTTTCTTTTTTTTTTTTTAGTTGTTGGTCGTGGGGCCTGAAATCTGGGCCTGGGCACTGTCCCTGAATTCTTCAGCTCAAGGTTACCACTTGAGCCACAGCACCACTTCCGGCTTTTTTTTTCTGCTTATGTGGTGCTAGGGAATTGAACCCAGGGCCTCATCAATGCAAGGCAAGCACTCTATCACTGAGCCACCATCCCAGCACAATGATGCATATTTTGTAATCCAAGATACTCAGCAAGTGAATGGCAATTCCATGCCAACCAGAGAGGAGATGTTAGTAAGAGCCCGACACAACCAATAGGCCAAGCATATGTCTATGATCCCAGCTTTTCCAGATGCAGAGATAGATTATGGTGCAAATCTGGCTGAAGGCAAAATTGCAAGATCCTCCCCACTCCAAAAAACAAAAATAGGGCTAAGGGGTATGGCCTAAGTGGTAAAGCACCTGAGAAGCAAGCATAAGACCTAAGGTTAAATCCCACTAACACCATAAAGGGAAGAAGAAAAAAAGGGGGAGAGGGAGGGAAAGAGGGAGGAAGGGAACTATTTTCATATTCAAAGAAATAACTTAAGCTCACAAAGGGGACCAGCAGTGAGAGTAGGGGAGAGTGAAGCCTTTGGAGAAGCAAAACTCTGAAACTGGTTTTCCACATTCAGAATTCAGAAGGCCATCAGAATCTAGTTAGACTGATGAGAACTGGGAAGACCAAGGAAAATTCCTGCTCCGTTATCCCTTCACCAATAGCCCAGTATAGTTCTCTCAGGCAGCTCTTCTAGACAAGACTATGATGATAGGCAAAAACACCTTCTGAATGCAATGCTCAAAACAACCAAAAATTGAAACAACTTTAATGTCTATAAACTGGAGAACTTTCAGACAAGTGCATGGTATATCTATACACTAGAATACTAATCCATAATCCATAATTGAAAGAAACAAATCACTATACTTCTAGAAGTATGAATCACAAAAAAACATGTCAAGTGAAAGCATACAGAACAGGCCACATATTGCATGATCTCATTTAAATGTTTAAAAAAGCAAATTTGCAGAAAACAGAACTATTAGTAATTGCCTGGCACTCTGAGTTAGAACAGAGATTTAATTGTAAATGAGTATAAGGATCTTATTAAGATGATCAAAGTGTTCTGAAACTTCTTGATGATGGTTGTCCTGATCAGTAAATTTACTAAGAAACACTGAAAGAAAAGCTTAAACTAGATGGATTTCATAGTATATTAAAAATGCTTCAATAAGGCTGGGAAGGTGGCTCAGTGGTAGAGTGTTTGCCTCACATGCATGAGGCTCTGGGTTCAATTCCTCAGCACCACATAAACAGAAAAAGCCAGAAGTGGCGCTGTGGCTGAAGTGATAAAGTGCTACCCTTGAGCTGAAGAGCTGAGGGATAGCACCCAGGCCCAGAATTCAATCCCCACAACAAAAAGAAAAGAAAGGAAAAGAAAAGAAAAGAAAAGAAAAGAAAAGGAAAAGAAAAGAAAAGAAAAGAAAAGAAGAAAGAAAGAAAGAAAGAAAGAAAGAAAGAAAGAAAGAAAGAAAGAAAGAAAGAAAGAAAGAAAGAGCTTCAATAAAGCTTCTTTAAAAAAAAAAAAAGGTGGGGGCTGGTAAGGTGGCTCTGTGGTAGAGCGCTTGCCTTGCATGCATGAGGCCCTGGGTTCAATTCCTCAGCACCACATAAGCAAAAGAAAAAAGCCGGAAGTGGCACTGTGGCTCAAGTGGTAGAGCACTAGCCTTGAGCTGAAGAGCTGAGGGACAGTGCCCAGGCCCAGAGTTCAGGCCCAGGCCCAGAGTTCAGGCCCCACGACCAGACCCAAGAAATAAATAAATAAATAAAGGTGGGAAGGAAGAAAACTGGGAAAAGATAAGAAAAGGAAGGAAAACCATGGTTCCAGGTCAGAATAAAGAGAAAAATTTAAGAGTCTCTATCTCCAAAGAAAAAAGATGGAGTTGCTGTCACAAACCTCTCATTCCAGCTATAACTCAAATCCTCAAATAGTGGACCAAGGTCCAAGTAGGCCCCTGAGCAGGAAATAAGACCATATTCTCAAAAACATCCAGCACAGCTGGGCATCAGTGGCTCATATCTATAATCCTAGCTATTCCAGAGGTTGAGACTTAGAAGATGTAGGCTTAAAGCAAACCTGGTAAAATTTGTAAGACTCCATTTCCAATTAACCAGCAAAATGCTGGACTAGAAGCATGGTTAAAATGGTAGAGTGCCAATTGTGATCAAGAAACCTTGCAGCAGCAAGAGATCCTGAGTTCAAGCTCTGAACTGGCACAATAGAGGGGGGAGAGGAGAAAAGGGGGAGGAAGGAAAAAGAGAAGGGAAGAGGAAGGGAGAGGGAGGAGAGGGGGAGGGAGAGGGAGAGAAAGAGAATGAAACAAATCAGTACAATAGAGCAAGAGGTATGGCACAGAGTTAGTAGCCCAACAAATGCAAGGTCCTGAATTCAAGCCCAATATCACCAATAACAACAACAAAATAGAAAGCCAACTTGGCAAACAACTCCTTTATTAACACAGGATTAACACCAGGTTGAAAACAGAAATTTCTGATGATCACACAGGAACCTAAAACTTCCACATCCTACATAAACCAAGTGTTCTTTCTTATAAAACTATTGAAGGATTTGTTTTAGGAAAATAAGATAGGAAACAAAAAAGAAGACTGTGGTACCAGACAGACAGAAGTTCTGTGAAAACAGCTATAAGCTAAAACAGGACTAGAGGCAGTCTTTCCTGCTTAGCTTCAAGCTGGGTGGAAAAGTATGAATCAATAGGTTACCCGAAATAAATGATCTGGTGTTTTAAGCATTAAATAATGTTATTGATGGAAAGAGGAAGAACAGACAAATACAGTCGTAATATTCAATGTATATATGGGAATACAGAACCAGGTAACTTGAAGAAATGAGGGGGGTTAATAGACAAGGGAAAATGATGAGAGGGATAATACCAATCAAGATGCACTGTATACATAAAACTGACATGGGACATGGTAAATTGAAACCCTTTATATAATTAATAGGCTTCATGTCTGTTTTTGTTTTAAAGAAAAAACTCATTGATAAAGCCTAACTTTGCTAGGATTTCATAGTATATTAAAAGTGCTTCAATAAGGCTGGGAAGGTGGCTCAGTGGTAGAGTGTTTGCCTCACATGCATGAGGCTCTGGGTTCGATTCCTCAGTACCACATAAACAGAAAAGGCCACAAGTGACGCTGTGGCTCAAGTGGTAAAGTGCTAGCCTTGAGCTGAAGAGCTAAGGGATAGCACCCAGGCCCAGAATTCAATCCACAGGACAAAAAAAAAAAAAAAAGCTTCAATAAAGCTTCTTTTTAAAAAAAAAAGGTGGGGGCTGGTAAGGTGGCTCTGATGCCCAGCTGTACTGGTTGTTTTTGAGAACAGGGTCTTATTTCCTGCTCAGGGGCCTACTTGGACCTTGGTCCACTATTTGAGGATTTGAGTTATAGCTGGAATGAGAGGTCTGTGTCAGCAACTCCATGTTTTTTCTTGGAGATGGAGACTTAAATTTTTCTCTTTATTCTGACCTGGAACCATGGTTTTCCTTCCTTATCTTTTCCCACTTTTCTTCCTTCCCACATTTATTTATTTATTTATTTATTTATTTACTTATTGTCTTTTAAGGTATCTGAGAGATTTACAAAGTCACGATAATATAAACAATTATACTTTAACTCAAAATTACAACATTCATTTAAGGGAGGTGGCAAGTATAAGATTTGTGGTAGTTTAAGGCAAATAGTTTAGCAATAGTAACTACTATTACAGAAAGTCAATAAATGTATAAAACTAAGGAAAGAATAAATACATACACACACACACACACACACACACACACACACACACACACACACATTTTGGGGGGGGGTAGGTCATATGGCTTGAACTTTGGGTCTGAGCACTGTCCCTCAGCTCTTCAGCTCAAGGCTGAGCACTCTACCACGTGAGCCACAGCACCACTTCCGGCTTCTTCTGTTTATGTGGTACTGAGGAATAGAACCCAGGGCTTCATGCATGCGAGGCAAGCATTCTAGTGCTAAGTCACATTCCTAGCCCAAGAGCCAATAAATATTAATTCAAAAATAAAAGTACCAGAGGCTTATACCTATAATCCTAGCTATTGGGGAGATTCAGATCTGAAGATCAGGGTTCAAAGCCAGCTCAAGCAGACAAATCCAAGAGACTAGTATTATCTCCAGTTTAATCATCAAAAAGCCAAAGGAGCCTGGGACCGGTGGCTCAAGCCTGACATACTATCTACTCAGGAGGCTGAGATCTGAAGACTGCAGTTCAAAGCCAGCCTAGGCAGGAAAGTCCATGAGACTTTTATCTCCAAATAAAACCACCAGAAAACCAAAAGCGGTGTTGTGGCTCAAGTGGCAGAGTGCTAGCTTTGAGCTAAAGAGCTGAGGGACAGTGCCCAGGCCCAGACTTCAAGCCCCACAACCACCAACAACAACAAAAAGCCAAAGAAGGGCTGTGGCTCAAACGGTTCAATGCCAGCTTTCAATAGAAAAAGCTAAAGGCCAACACCCACAACCTGAATTCAATCCCCACTAACTACTGGCAGAAAAAAAGAAAAAAAAAAAGAAATACAGCAGTAAGTATCAAATGAAGTAGCTGGAAGCATGGAAAATTGACAAGTCTAGGGGAATAAGCTAGTACTCAGGTTTTGAAATAAGCATTTTAATGTTGATTCTTAAGAAATTTTTTAAGGTCCTGCTTATCAAATAATTAAAATAGGAAAAATATGATGTACTAGTATTTTTCAATTATTTAAAAGCTAACCCCCTTTGTATAAGTACTTAATTTAAAAAATTATTTTTTAATTAATAGGTTAACTTGCCCATAATTAGCCATATTTGAGACAGTTAATAATGCCTAGAGGTCAAAGACACTTGGCAATGAAGCACAAAGATTCAAGTACAAGTGCCCTTACTCCTTACTTCTCAGTGGCAGGATGATCAACTTGTAGGCACAGAGAGAATGAGTCCCCAGTTATCCAGTTTCCAAAGTACTGACTAATCCCAGCTTATTAACAACCCTGCAACAATCAGTCTTGCTAGCTCAATGCCCTTCAAAATACAGTCTACCAATTAGGTTGATACGTTTTTTGATAGCAACAGGTAAAGGTTTTGTCCTTTGATTTTTTTTTTTTTTTTTTTTTTTTTTTGGGTCCGGTAATGGGGCCTGAACTCTGGGCCTGGGCGCTGTCCCTCAGCTCTTCAGCTCAAGGCTAGTGCTCTACCACTTGAGCCACAGTGCCACTTCCGGCTTTTTTCTTTTTGCTTAAATGGTGCTGGGAATCGAACCCAGGGCCTCAGGCATGCAAGGCAAGCGCTCTACCACTGAGCCAACTTCCCAGCCCCTGTCCTTTGATTTTAAAAATAAAAAACAAGCGGATATTTTGTATGTCTTCTTTTCCATTTGAACTTTCTAGTCATTTATTTTTTACTGTGTTTTACTATACAGAGAAGCCCTGCTGAAGTTGCCCCACTTTTTTTGGGGGGGGGGCAGTCGTGGGGCTTGAACCCAGGGTTTGGGCACTGTCCCTGAGCTTCTCATACTAAAGGCCAGTACTCTACCACTTGAGCCACAGAGCCACTTCCAGCTTTCTGTTTATGTGGTATTGAGGAATTGAACACACACAGGGCTTCATGCATGCCAGGCAAGCACTCTACGGCTAAGCCACATTCCCAGCCCAGTTGCCCCACTTTAAAGGGTACAAGGCTGCCAGGTATAATAGTGTACACCTGGGCAACAGAAGGAAAATCCTGGAAAAACGAAAACACTGATACTAGGGAAAGAAAACATGGGCAAATCCCAGCACAATGGTTCAAGACCACAATCCTAGCTACTTGGGGTTGTAATTTGAGACCAACTTAGGCAAAAAAGAAGCTTGTTAGACTCCACCTTAACCAATATCTGGGTGCAATGGTGTACACCTATTAGCCCAGCTATCCTATCCCAGCTACCTAGAAAATTCAATTACTAAAAGCAGTGGCACAGGCTGTCTCCCCAAAACCACCAAGAACCACAAGAAGGAGAATGGTAGCCCACATCCACCTGGGCATAAAGCAAGGAGACATCACCTTGAAAATAACCAATGCAAAAAAGGAGCTGGAGGCTTGGCTCCAGGGTAAGTGGTAGAGTGCCTGCCTAGTAAGTATGAGCCCTGAGTTCAATCCCTAGTACTGACCCCACCTCCCAAGAAACACAGGCTGTAATATACTTGATATTTCAAGAATAGGCAATCTCTTGGCTACGTACTGATGCCAGGTAGGCAAACAATTACTAATAAAAGCAAAGAAACAAAATTAAAGACTCTGTATGATATTCTTATGTCAACGCATCTATAAGTTAAAAGTACCTGATTTACAATATTTATTCCTCAGATGATTATTTTTTACCTTACCTGGCATACCTGTTCAGTGATGCATTATTTCAAAATATGTCTTTTTCTAGGCTGGGAAGGTGGCTCAGTGGTAGAGCGCTTGCCTTGCATGCATGAGGCCCTGGGTTCGATTCCTCAGTACCACATAAGCCAAAAGAAAAAAGTGGCACTGTGGCTCAAGTGGTAGAGCACTAGCTTTGAGCTGAAGAGCTGAAAGACAGCGCCCAGGCCCAGAGTTCAGGCCCCACGACCGGACCCAAAAAAAAAATACGTATATATATATATATATATATATATATATATATATATATATATATATATATATATATATACGTATATATATATATATATATATATATATATATATATATATACGTATATATATATATGTATGTATTTTTTTTTGCCAGGAGTGATGAAACATGCCTATAATCTCAGCACTCAGTAGGCTGAGGCAGAGTAGTATTGAATTATTGAGACTAGGCTGAGCTATTTGGTGGGTTCAAGGCCAGCCTTCTTGAACCATGCAACAGGATCTCTGCTCTTCCAGGCTCAATATAGGAACATAAATACCACACCAGAAGTTCTGGGTATTATTTTTGGATCATGTTAATATGCAGAAATACACATATATCCAATATTAATTTTAAAACACAAGTTTTCAGTTATGCTAATAAATGCATATTTGCTACAAAATCTCAAGCAGTAAAGAACTGAAAACCTCAGATGACTGGATTCCTGTAAAGCTTTCTTTTGAAAGGCTGAGCTACAACCAATACTTGTTCAACTGGCTGGCTTCCTCCCACCTTCCCCTATCTCCCAATCCTTCCAGCATGAAGGAAATCTGTGTCTCAAAACAAGTTTGAACATGTCACAGCCACAGATCAGCTGACATAACCCTCCGAATGGAAACCACTAGTCGTGCCAAACTCACATTGTCCAATTAGATGCCTCCAACTAAAAACAAGAGATGCTACACTCAAAAGATAACATTTAGCAAATCCCTCACAAAGGTTTATGTGCCTGCCCCAAATGCTACACTAATGATTTTTAATAGCTATCCTATTTATATGACATCACTGAGTAACCAGAAGTAAATTCGGCACTTTCACCCTGCTCCTCCTGAAGGAACCATTTAAATGAACATATCAAAGCCTGCAGAGCTAAGTGAGTTTGGCAAGTTAAATATAAAAAAGGAGGAATTCCCAGGCATCTGCCCCAAACTCATCTCCTCTCTGCAACTACCACCAACTACTCCTTCTCTTTCTGAATCAATGCCTTAGGCCAACCATCTTCCCTGCTCCTTCCCATTTGGTCAAGTCTCTTATTCTTAGGGATCCTCATGCCCAAACAACCTTTCTGCAGTTTCTCAATGTTAAAAGACTGATGTCCCTCCTCCCCTCAATTTCAGCCCAATAATGTCTCCCTGAGATACACACTAACCCCTAGAACTCCTATCATTCCACAGGTCACTATTGGTTAACCTCTTTCTTAAATAAATGAGGGAACTCGATTATTAGCACAGTGCCTAAAGGGGAGAATGTCAGCTCTCAGTAAGAGTCCTATAGGACTCTTCTGTTCCACCTCCATTGTTTACCTGATACCTCTCCTCCAAGGACAAATTCAGACAGGGTGAAATGAGCTCTGTCCTTCATTGAGGCTATGGTTCCTATGGTTCCTTCTTTGAGTAAGCCCTGATTCCATACATTTCATCTGTTGGATTCTAAACTCCTTGGCAATTGCTGATTCCCATGTAACCTAGTACTATCCTATCTAGCGTCACTTCTTCCTCAGCCTGGTATGCTCACAAAATACAAAATAACAATCACCCAAGAAAAATACAAATGACAAAATAGTCAAAAGAACAACAAAATCAAAAAGCATATGGAATCAAAGGTATTTCTGATTGTAATTTTCAAAATTATCACTGTCACTTTTGACAAAGATAACTGAAATTCATACTTGTTCAACCTGGGGAATCAGTAAGTGCATCTACATACCACTGTACTACAGATACCTCTTCTACAAATACATAGTATTATCTATAGTATTTTGCATATAATCTTATAAAGAACAGATCTTCACCAAAAAAAAAAAAGGGGGAGGTTGGGAGGCAGGTGCTGTGATAACTGAGGACCTGTCACATGCTAGACAAGCACACTGCCACTAAGCTACATCCCAAGTCCCACACACACACACAAAAAAAGGTCTTTTAATAAAGCTTTAGGGCTGGGAAGGTGGCTCAGTGATAGAGCACTTGCCTTGCATGCTTGAGGCCCTGGGTTCGATTCCTCAGCACCACATAAGCAAAAAGAAAAAAAGCCAGAAGTGGCGCTGTGGCTCAAGTGGTAGAGCGCTAGCCTTGAGCTGAAGAGCTGAGGGACAGTGCCCAGGCCCAGAGTTCAGGCCTCACGACCGGACCAAAATAAATAAATAATAAAGCTTTAGTCTATGAGTACCCTTCTCCACAAAACTTCAAAAGCATAAGATTATTTTTAAAAATCCTCTAGATATAATATGCTGTTTTTCTGTGGTTTGAACCCATGATGTGCAAGTACTCTACCATTGAGCCATACTTCCAGCCCTTTTTTGTACTGATTGAGAAAGGGTCTGGCTTTCTGAAGAGGTGTATACCTGGGCTGTGATCCTATTTCTCACTTTCCACTGTAACTGGGATGAAAAGTACACTATCACACTCCAGCTTCTTCCACTGACAAGAAATCTCATGGTCTTTTTTGCTAGTGCCACAGCATCTAGCTACTGGTTGAAATGTGACCTTGCAAACTTCTCTGCTCAGGATGGCCAATCAAGATCCTCCAGATCTCTAGAATTATACAAGCCTGAATCAGAAACACACATTTCAAATCCTTTTTTATAAATTATATATTGTTCATCTATACTGAACTATTTACCATTCTTGTCAGATACTTAAAAATTGGAAGCTATCCTAGCCATTTTCATAGAAAACGCTACAAACTCTTCTTTACTCCCACTCACTTTACCTCAACACAGTTCCTTCAAACTAGGCAACAACTGTCATTAAAACCTACATACACATACACAAATACATAATACCAAGTTAGAACTGCAGGTTGTTCAGATTACGAATATCTTACCTAAAAATGCTTTTCTCAAAAAGATTCTTTATAAGGCTGGGAATGTGGCTTTGTGGTAGAGTAATTGCCTAGCATGCATGAAGCCCTGGGTTCAATTCCTCAGTACCACATAAACAGAAAAAGCTGGAGGTGGCACTGTGGCTCAAGTGGTAGAGTGCTAGCTTTGAACAAAAGAAGCTCAGGGACAGCACCCAGGCCCTGAGTTCAAGCCCTAGGACTGGCAAAAAAAAAAAAAAAAGTTTCTTTATAAATAGTGAATTGCAGTAATCTAATACCAAAACCACCAACTGCAAATCAGCCAATAAAAATGTTAAGCCTGTATACAAAATGGTGTTTCTACTCCAGGAGATTGAAGTTCCTGGCACCAGTTCATAAACATGAAATAACTGCCAATAACATATACTGAGAAAATCAGGAAAACTTTAGCACTGGTGTCTATCTTTAAGTGTGATAATGACATCATGATTACATTTATTTAAAAAAAAAAGACAGAAGCTGGGTACTGATGGCTCATGCCTATAATCCTAGCTACTCTGGAGGCTGAGATCTGAGGATCTCAATTCAAACTCTGCCCAGGCAGGAAAGTCCATGAGACTCTGAGACTCAATTAACCACTAACAAAAAGCCATAAGTGGAGCTATGGTTCAAGGGACCAAACGTTAGCCTTAAGTGAAAAAAAGCTCTGATCAGCACACACAAACTGAGTTCAAGCCCCTGACAGGCAAAAAAAAAATAAAAAAAATTTAAAAAGCACAGAAATGTTTATGTTTAAAATTATATCTGAAGTTTACCTTAAGATAAAGGAGAAGTAGAAATATAAATGAGACAAGATTAGTCATGGGGGGGAAAACAGACCTATCAATTCTCTTTGTATATGTTTGAAAACTTCTGTAAAGATTGTATGTCTATCTAGATATACATATTTATGTACCTACATATACACACAGTTGCTTGTGAGCAAAATCTTTATTCTGGGTTTTACATAACTTTTAAACAGATTTCTCAATGCTTAAATTTACAAAGTTTCCCTAAACTGCACAGACGAGTCATAAGAGAGCTGTGTCACTGCCCAAATCCCAAAAATGTCATAAATGAGCTCAGCAAAACTACTTCAAAAGCTTGGAGGTGTGAGAGATGGCACCAAAAAGGAAATGAGATGGGGAAACAATAATAACCCTGCCCAAACTGTTCCCACAAACAGTACTCACCTCTTAAAACCAACTGGGCTTTCAACTATCACCTTCTAGCTCACTTCACTACCCTTAACATCCACAATGACCCAAGAAAACACAAACAATCCAACTACTGTGTAACCAGGTCAAAAACAAGCTTTGGCTAACTCACTTGGAAGAGTATACTCACCACTTAAATTTGGCCAGAAAAACTGGGTTAAAAAAAACCAGCGTGTTGCTTAAACAAACACTAGGGCTGTAAGCCAGTTACCAGCCACTAAGTGAATTGCAACACAATCTCTTTCCCAAAATTTTCCAAAGCCTTCCAAATTCAGTTAAGCCTAGCAGACTAAGTTAACAGGACTCCCCCTCAAATCCAAAATTCTGGCCCAGGTCCCAAAAGTTAACAAACAAAACACATGCTAATTCACTTGGGATCACCTAAGAATATTGACTCCAGTTCAGACCACAAGCCAGTCAGTACACTGCCCCAGCCAGTGGAAGCTGAGGCTAGGGAGATGCATTCAAATGAGATAGAGACCTTATTCAGAAAGCAGAAAAAGAACAATGGGACCCACACTTAATTTGGCCTAAGAAAACATGCACAGTCAGATTCGAACACCCCCCCATTTTTAAATGAAAACAATGACAATTCTTCATAATGAACCACAAAGCCTTGCTTTTATAGGAAGATTTTTTTTTTTAATTCTAGCCCAACCTCGTACCCACTCTTACCAGCTAGTTTAGCTAAGTTTCAGAAAACATGTAGTAATAATAAAGCAAACAAACCCAGGCCGGGAGAATTTACCATTCTGTTTTGAATTCTCAAGGCCTCAGCCTCCATTACCTATCTACATACAGCTCTTTCTCATCTCCAGACTGTGTATTCAGTGAACAAAAAATGAACACTACACTGCTAGTTACATCAGGTGTCAGCAACTCCACAGAGTCACGGATACGGTCCTTCCTGTCTTCTGCAGGGTGGAGGTTGGGGGGAGGGGTTCAAATGTAAAGAAAAAGACTTGGGTGGGTGTGAAACCAGGGCATCTTCTCTACTCCTCTCTTTCCCTCATCCCTGTTTCAATTACACAGCTGTCAAACAGGTTATTCCTGGAATTCAGATTTTATAATCCCCACACTGTAATTCTTCTTGCTGTTGTTGCCCAAACACACACTCCTCCCTGCTTGCCCAAAATCTTATACCCATCCGGACAGAGGAGGATAGCCAGGATTATAAAAAGCAGTCCCAGGTAACACCAAACTCCCCACCTTGAGCACCTGGCAAGCGCTCAGCCCAAGAAACACGATGACAATGTTGAAGAAAGCCAAGGCAGTGGTTGAAGATAATCATAGGCCAGGCCTACCCATACTGAATTTTAACTCACACACCAACCAAGGCAGCCAGAAAAGGGAGGCTGGGGGGGGGGGGGGGGAGGAGGAAGCAAAAGAAAGAAAGAAAGAAAAAGAAATCTCAGGTTGTCTTGGTAGCTAAAAAAAAAATCTTTTTTCCCTGGTTCTGCAGAAAAGTGCATGCCTAACTGTGTAGCTTATTTCCTTATCTCAAAGCCAGGAAATGAGGTCTTTTAAGGCCAGGGTGAATGGAAACTCGCTGTTCAAAAGAAACAAGGCAAAACCCCCCTCCCAACTTTTGGCCAGGCGGCGTGGCCTTGTCACCCTCTCCCTCCCTTCTTCCCCCCCCCACCCCCTCCCCGCCCCAACCAGAAGTTTCAACACGCCACGGGGAAACAAAGAAGGCGCCCCCCCCACCCCAAACCGACCTTATAGACTTGTCCATAGGTGCCATTTCCAACCACTTCTACCAGCTCGAAAATCCCAGCAGGGTCCTGGAAGGGGAAGCAGGGGAAGGGTTATACCCATTGCCAAGAGGCCCCCCCGACAAGGAATGCCCAAAGCGGGGCAGCAGTCCGAAAGAAAGGGACAGTGACACAAAGGGGGTGATGTGGTCCCTCCGGGTCCCTCCAACCCCAGCGGGCCCCCACCCAGGACCCGGGCGCCCCGGGCGAGAACGCGGGGATGGGGGGGGTGTCCTCACACTTGCCGACAGCGGCAGACAAAGGGGCGACCGCGCCCGCCCGCGCGGGACTCAGCCCACGGCGGCCGCCCCATCGCCCGGGCGGCCAGGGCGCGGCCCCGCTGCCCGCTCTCCGCTGCCCGCTCCCCGCCCGCGGGGGCCCCGCCACTCACCCGCAGGGAGGAGAGGTCGATGTCCACCAGACTTTTTGCAGGGGAGTCGTTCGCCATTTTCCCTTTTGGCTACCCGCCACCCCCCCTTCAAACAAATTAATCACAATAAATACGTCTATACTACTGCTCTGGGTTTCCAGCCGCTGAGGCGCGCAGGCCGCCCACGGTGCTCCCGAGGGCCGGGCCCGGGACTCTTCCCGTCAGGCGGCGGCGGGCTGGGCCGCGCTCCTGGGGCCGCTCGCTCGCGGCTCTCGGCCGCCCGAGCCGCGCGGACGGCGGGTGGGCGGGAGGAGCGTGCGCGGGCGGCGGCGGCGGCGGCGGCGGCGCTCACACCATGGCGCGGCCCCGGCCGTCAGGCCTCTGGGCGTCGCCCCGCCGCCTCAGGCCCCGGCGCCCGCGCCCCGCGCCGCGCGCGCCTCGAGGACGGGCCCGGAGACACCGAGAGTTACAGCGAGTGAGCGCGAGGCAGCAAGACAAAGATAACCCGGGAGGCGGAGGCGAAGGCGGAGGCAGGCGGGCGTTCGGGCGGGCGGGCGGGGAGAAAGGGAGGGAGGGTGGGAGGGGGCGGCGGCGGCGGCGGCGGGAGGAGGAGAAACGGGACACCAAAAATATATTCTGAGTAGAGAGCCGGGGGTGGGGGGGGGAGGTGGAAAAGACAGCTCCCCCTTTCCTTCCAGAGCAGGAAAAACGGGTGGAAACGCACTCACACCCCGACGCCCCGATGCGTGAATATTCATCAGGGGTGGGGCCCGAACAATGGCGGGGCGGCGGGCCGCGGCCGGCACTCGAGACCGGCGCCCCGAGCGGGGCCTGCTGCGCGACCCCGCCCCGCCGCCCCGCCCTTGGCCCTTGGCGCGGATGCGCCCCTCCCCCGCGTGGGGCGCCCCGCCCTCGGGGGGTAGGTCCCCCTCCCCCGAGGTGCCGGGACGGGGGATACGCCCCTGCCTGGCTCTGACAATGAATGGGAAGACATCGACCTGGACCCCGAAGCCCTAGGGCGCCGGCACCCTCGGGTCGCTCCGGGAGAACGGGGTGTCAGTCCTATCCGGCTCCAAAGGGGACTTAAGCGGGGCGCATCCGAGTGGGACAGGGGCTCCCTCCGTCCTAGGCCACTCCTCCCCCTCCCCCCACTCAGAGGAGATTCTCTTAAGACCCTTGCTTCCGGTTTGCCTACACTGTTTTCCTTTCCTTCTCTCTCTCTCTTTCAGGCTAAGTTTGTGTGACAAGGTTGTGGTGTTGGGATTTGCTGAGCATCACTTTGCTCCCCCGGTTCCTGGAAGTTCGTCGGTTCCTGACGGGGCTCCTGGAAGTGCCTGACAGTACTCAGAGAGAGTCTCTGACCAGCCTAGTGCTTTGTACCTGCCTAGGACCACAGATGAACAGATGAACTCCTAACTGTAACCTCCGAAGGGAACTGGTGGGTAGGTTAAGGTAATCTGATCCTGTTTCAACAACAGTCATCTGTATTATATTCCTGACCGGGCCAGAAACGTTCAGTGGCTCCCTATTACCTTACAGGTAATAAGTGTTCTCAAAGATGAGTACCTCAGATTGGCCAGGAGGGACTGTAAAAGCACTGATTGTGGGGCTTACCTCCGGAGTTTTAGATTTAGGAGGTGTAGAATGGGCCTGAGAATGTGTTTTCTTTGGCAAATTCTCACGTGAAGCAAGGATTGCTGTCACAAGGACCCCACCATAATGAAAATAGAAGACCCCCCCCTCTCATAACTGGGTTTCAGCATTGACACATCACTAGTCATTGTACCTACTGTTCATATACATGTTTTGTTCTTGGTGCTTTACCTACAGTATCCAATTTACTGCCCGAGGGTAAGGAAACCAAAGTACTGAAAGATAAGGAATGAACCCATTCCTTTATAACCTATCCAGAAAGGAAACGGGAATTTTCTCCAAGTAAACCTACTCCCAGAGTTCAAGTCTGTCCTTCAGCCAGGTTTTCAAGTTTTCTGACATGAGACAGTCAGATATATATTCAGAGTCCCAATACTCATCTCTGAAGTTTTTCTGTAAATTGAGTACTATTTGTAATTTTTTAATCCATCAACAGCTATGTTACCTTTCTACTAAAAGCATTCTCATAGTGTACTAAATAACACATAATCCACCTCAGCAACAAGGCTCAAGCTTTTAAATGGATGGTCTAATTATTCCATATAGTAACTTCAAATAGTACTCATTTTTCCTCCTTCACACATTAGGAAATGAAATCTGAAAGTAACTTGTGTATACAACTGGCCCTGATACAGAAATAACAGGGCCATCCAAGACAGTACCTTCAACAGGTTCAGTTCTAACCCCATGACACAGAGGCCCACAGCCTATCCAAGATCTCCAACAGGTCAAACTCAACTCAGAACCATCTCTTCATACTATAGGCTTTCTCTAAATCTCCTTCCCTGGTAGGTTACTATTCCTTGTTTCACCACTAGGACAATTATTTTCCATTTTCAAGTCAATTATCAATACCTTTTTTTTGAGGGCGGGGAGGGCGGTGTATGACTTGATGAGGCTTTAACTCGGCAATTTGCACTCTCCACTTTTTCACTCACCCCTGGTGCTCTATGGTTAAGCCCCACCTCTGCTTCTGCCCTTTTTTTAATGGTTATTTGGAGATGAGAGTCTCTTGGGTTTGTCTTTCTAGCTGACTTCAAACCTCAATCTGAATAGTATCGTAAGTGTGAGCCAGCAACTCCCTGCTCTAAGTCAGTACCTATTCTTGAAGGGACATGAGTAACTATTGTCCAACAGCTAAGGAAGAATAAATAGCATAGTGTTCCCTCAGAGAACCACAGTGTAGTAACAATCATAAGACAGTCTTCACATATACATGTAATTTGCATAGCCATAGCACAGAAATATCATTGTAAATTCTAGCAGGAGAGAAAAGAGCACTAAACAAGTCTTCTATTAAGCAAGCTAGACTTGGCAAAAACTGAACTGGGTTTGAACTCTAGTTCTATTACTTACCAGTTATGCAACCTTGCTCATGATGCTTAACTTTTGAGCCTATTTCCTCTTCTGTAAACCAGATAAAGACTGGAGATAAGACCAAGTAAAAAGCAAGATGGAGGCCAGAGTGAAAGATGTGTTGACAGAGGATGCAAAAGGTCTTAAAAACTCAGGCTTTCTGATAAGATGCCTGTATGCAGTACAGACTGGGAGGTTAAAACATTTGCTTGTGGTGTTCAGAGCCTTATTTACACTTGCAAGGATGTTGCCTTGAACAAAGGAAAGGATGGAGTAGCTGAATGGTGGTGACAAAAGAAAGTTTGATTTTGAACCCCAATCTAAAGTTAATGAGCTTCTCACTCAGAGAAGTCTGCAGCTGCTTAGCTTGAGAATCTTCCTCAGCTTGAAGGGTAGAGGCCATGTTTTCAGTGCACAGCATGAACTAGTTCAAGCTGCCATAGCAAAAATCAAATAATTATACTTGTTGTCCCTTATTGGTGCATTCACTTTCTGAGATCTCAGTTAACTGAAGCCAACCAGTCTGAAAATATTACATGGAAAATTCCAGAAATAAATTTTTTTAACTTTAAGTAGCTTTCAGTATTCAAAATTTTCTACTTTATTATTGTTTGTTCTTAATTTCTCACTGAGCCTGACATTCTAAATTAGTTTGCTAATTAAACTATCATAGGCATCTATAAGAAAAAAAGATACGGGGGCTGGGAAGGTGGCTCAGTGGTAGAGTGCTTGCCTTGCATGCCTAAGGCCCTGGGTACAATTCCCCAGCACCACATAAGCAAAAAGAAAAAAGCCAGAAGTGGTGCTATGGCTCATGTGGTAGAGCGCTAGCCTTGAGCTGAAGAGCTGAGGGACAGCGCCCAGGCCCAGAGTTCAGGCCCCATGACCAGACCCAAAAAAAAAAAAGAAAAAAGATATGTATGTATGTATATATACATATATGCATATTTCAAATACGTTTTCTCATTATTCTTCAAATACCACTCATTTTTCCTCCCTCACACATTAGGGAATGAAATCTGAAAGTAACTTGTATGTAATATATATATATATATATATATATATATATATATATATATATATATATAGTAGAGAGAGAAAAAAAGAAAAATTGATGCTGTCCCTATTTTAGGCATCTACCAACAGTCATCACAGATAAGAGGAGGACTACTATAACAACAACAGCAGCAACAACAAACTCTTAACAGTTCTAGAGGCTACAAATCCAAGATTAAAGTCCTAGAGTATTCACTTTGGGGCAAAGATTCACCTCCTGCCTTATAGAAAATCACCTTCTCTCTGTATCCACACATGGCTTTTCCTTGTTTCATGCTCAAGCAAACAGAGAGAAGGCATCTGGTATCCCTTTTTGTCACTTTTTTTGTCGGTCATGGGGCCTTAACTCTGGGCCTCTGCACTGGTGGCCCTTACCTCTTCAGCTCAAGGCTAGTGCTCTACCATTTGAGCCACAGCGCCCCTTCTGGCTTTTCCTGCTTCTGTGGTGCTGAGGAATCCAACCCAGGGCCTCATGCATTCAAGGCAAGTCCTCTACCACTGAGCCACCTTCCCAGCCCCTCTGGTATCCCTTTAAAGTCACCAATCCTACTTAAATGGGCTTCACATATGACCTCATTTGATCTTAACTACTTCCTTAAGGTCCTATCTCCAAATGCAGTCACATGGCAGGATTAGAGCTACAGCATATAAATAGAGGGGAGATATATTCTGTAAGAAGCCCCTTGCCCTACTTGATGCCAAAAAGTAAACTTGTTGTATCCATTGTCCCTAAAAACCTATTTCAAGACACAAAATTAACCTCTTCAATAAAATGATACATAAGAAAATACTTGCAGTTTAGCACTTTAGTCTGAGGGGAGAAAAGAGCTTGCTTGGAAAAAGGAGAAGTTGAAAAAGTAAGAAAAATGGCCACACTGGGCAGAGGATTCAGTTCAGAACATCAGTGTGTTAATCAGCTTTCCATTACTGAAACAAGTACCTAAAATAATCAACCTATAAAGAGGTTACTGTGTATTGCAAATGAGAGGTTTGGAAGTTTTAGTCTATGACAAGTTAGGCCTATTGTTTTGGGCCCTATAGTGAAAGAGCATGACATGACAGGAAGCATGTGACAGAGCAATCACCTAATAGAAGCCAAAAGTAAAGAAAGGAAGGAGAAGGATCCCTGTGTCCCCTTCAAGGGCACAGGCATTTTCTATGACAGTTTGGCACTCTTGGAACTAAGCACTTAACACATGGCCTTTGAAAGATACTTAAGTACCAAACTGTAAAATAGTGAAACAGATTAGGAAGAATTGGAAGACAAAACTGAAACCTGGATACAATGTAGAGGTTGAAAACAAATAGAACCCAGACTATCATTCTTATCAACTGAGAAACAGCTGGACCTTGACCTTCCACAGAGCTTGGATACTGTTTTCATTCATTTGGGCTGCTAAAAGAAAATACTGAATCTAGGTCACATACAGAGAATAAAGACTTATTTCTTACAGTTCCAGTGGTTGAGAAGTCCAAAGTTAAGGGTCCCACATTTGGCAGGGGCCTTCTTACTACATCATGTGATGGCAAAAGGTGGAAGGGCAAGTGGGTTTGGATGTATATGCATGCACAAATATGCCCATTTTAGCATGTGGAGGGAGATGCAGAGAAAGAAATGGGACTAAACTCATCCTTTAATCAGGAGCCCAATTCCACAGTAACCTACTCCTGTGATAACAGCATTAAGGCCATGACCTCATGACCTAATTATCTCTAAAAGGTCCTGCCTCAACACTGTTGTGAGGGTTCTAACATGGACTTTGAACAGAGGATGAACTGCTCCTGAGCACAGCAGGCCTTGGGACATGAATATTCATCTTCCTGGGGTACAATAGCAGGCAAAAGTCCCAGAGAGAACTTAATAATGCAAGAATGTTAGGTTGAGAGTAACAGCCCCTTGTTTACTTAGTTTTTATTTCTGGCAAACAAAATAGGGGTATGTATTTTCAGCCTCAGAATGGAGTAGAGTAAGGAGGGCAAAGGTATAACTTGAACACTCACTAAAGACTTAGATCAACTGGAAATAAATGATGAACTTGACTAATGAAAAAGAACAATTTAGTCAAACTAGGGAAAGGTGGTGAGGGATATTCAGAAGGGGAGATACATAGGCTTAGGAGTCAGAGATCTCAGTTCCTGCTCTGAAAAGCAGTGTTGAATAAATTGCTTACTCTCTCTGCCCCCCCCCCCCCAGTTTTCTGACTTGTTTAAAATGATCAACAAGTCTTCCTAAAGCTTTGGGTAAGAATCTCTGGTTTATATCATCCTGGCCTTAGTCCAGTTGTAGTCAGAGTAGAAGAGGAGTGGCATGTGTGGTAGGATTGTTAATGGAACATGAGAAATACTGTAGATTTGGCAGCAAGGTTCCATTATTTAAAATCCATCTTCCAGTGGCTGGAGGTACAGCTCAGTAGTACAGCACTTGCCTAGCATGTGCAGGACATTGTAAAAAAATAATAATAATAAAATGCCAGGAGTGGTGGTGTGTGCCTGCAATCCCATGACTAGTAGGCTGAGTGAGACAGGTAGACTGTGAATTTAACGCCAGTCTACATAGTACCCTACACAGAAAACAAAAAGTCATAGACAAGTTCAAAATATTTTTGTGTGTTGGTTGAATTACAAGGAACCACCTAGGAAGCTGAAATATGTATTCTTAGGGGGAGTGATGACACAGGGAAGAAGGGTAGATTAATTGAGAGAGGAGAGGTAGGTGATTACAATCCTATTATTCAGTATACATATGTGAAAATGAAACCAGGTAACTTGAGATGGGTAGGGTTGGAAAAGATGGGAAAGAATGATAGATGACATTAATCTAAATGTCATAAACTGACATGTTAAATTCAACCTCCTCTGTACCACGATTTAAGATGATTTTTTAAAAGTTTGTATATGAAGCACCTACTCTAGTGCCCCATAGGGTGGAAGGTGTGGAAAGTAGAAGGCAGCTCAAAAGAGTAACCAAAGAAGTGGCCCATAGGTAGGACTGACATCCTGTGCTTGCTCCCAGGGCTGTGAGTATTGGCACACTTATGATGAGAAAGTTTTCCTAGCTCAGATCTCCCAAAGGCAGATCCTGAGACAAGGATCTGGGTCCAGGAAGTTTATTTGGAAGATCTCAGGAAGCAAAAGTGCAGGAGGAGAGAAAGTGAACAGTGGAGTGGAGATAAGCTAATGAGTGTATTCCCAAGGACAGCTCTGCTTAGATGTTCGTTGCTTGCTACAAAATGGGAGGGAGGATATATGAATTTATTTCATAGGTACACTGCATGTGGACCTGTTGTCTTAGTTTGTTTTCTGTTGTTAATAACAAAATTCGTGAGAATATGTTTGTTATAAAGAACAGAGGCTTATTGGCTCACATTGGAGGCTGGAAAGTCCAAAAGCATGCTATCAGCAAGGCCTTATGCTACTTCAATCCACAGCAGAAAGTACAAGGGCAATAACAAGCAGTTGTGTGCAGTGGGATAAATCATAAAGAAGCATCCTTACTTTTTAAACAATCCTCTCTCATAGTGACTAACCTAATCTGCAAAAGAGTAAACCCTAGGAAGAAAAGCATTCATCACTCTTCCCAAGGCCTCATCCCTTCCATAACAGCCACAGTTGCAATCAGATTTTGACATAAGTTTTGAAGAGGAGGAACCATATCCAAACCATAGCACCTGCATTCACAGAAAAGGTGTACATAAACTGTTTTTTAATAGAATGAGTTTGGCATGGTGATGCACACCCAAAATATTAGCTTCTCAGGCTAAAGCAGAAGAATTTTGAGCTCAAGGCAAGCCTTAGCAACATTGTGGGACCTCCCTCTTAAAACATAATCAGAATAATTTTTCAAGTACAATGCGACTTGCTATGTGTAAAACTATTTGAAACTCTTTTTTTTTTTTTTTTTTTTTTTTTTTTTTGTCGGTCGTGGGGCTTGAACTCTGGGCCTGGGCACTGTCCTTCAGCTCTTCAGCTCAAGGCTAGCGTTCTGCCACTTGAGCTACAGCGCCATTTCCGGTTTTCTGGTGGTTTATTGGAGATAGGAGTCTCACAGTCTTTACTGCCCGGGCTGGCTTTGAACCGTGATCCTCAGATCTCAGCCTCCTGAGTAGCTAGGATTACAGGTGTGAGCCACCAGCCCCCTGCTTATTTGAAACTCTTTAGAGAATTACTGTCCCGTAATTTACCTTTTATAAATTTATACATCAAGTTAAATCATGAGAAGCCCTTTACCTGAAAAACATCCTTTAAAGGGCAGGGATAACCCAAGCTATAGAATCAAGATGGGAGCCATGGGAAATGTTTGGGAAAAACTGGATGAGGATATGAACAGTTGTCAAGTATGTCTGCTCTTGGTAGGTAGATGGAGGAAAGGAATCTGGTTCTGCCAAGGGAAGGCCAAGCTAGACCTGCTAGCTGAAGAAATAAGTCTATTATTGACATTTCTCCAGATAGTTGTACCCTCAGCCTGTACAGCTACATCCCAATAAATGGGTAGACCAGAGGGTCTTTCTTTTTCTCAGCAATTTAATATGTCACAATTGAAGTAGGTCATGAGTTAGAATATGATGTATCCGATCCTGACTAATGCATCAGCACCCCATTAAAGAGGTGGTTCGGTCATGAGCAAGTTTAACCTTTTAAAAATGAACCACAAGGCTCTACAAGTGAGATTGTAAGCTCTTCAGGGCTGATTGGCAGTTGTGAGCTAATGGGAATGATTGTAGTCTCAAACACTTTAAAATATGACCTATCACAATATATTAAGTGGTGAACTTTAATGGCTATAGTTATGAATTACTGATTTCTTTTAAAAAATAAGTACAATTACCATTTTCATCTTTTCCATATCTATATCCTATATTCTGTGACCACTTAGTTTAGAAAAGGTAATCAAAAGCAGGTCAAGAGGCCATCCGTGACTGTTGTGGACACCTGGGCTTGTCCTAACTCTTGGCCACAGAGAGCTCCTGGAAGGTATTTGGAAGCTGAGGAGGGGAAGAGAAGAGTTGAATAAAGAAATGCAACTGGTTAGGCACAAGGTCTGTGAACTCTGGAAATATAACAAAATGGGATCATAAAATGGAAAGGCTACTGATTCTCATCAGATTCCATCTTTTATTACATTAAAACTTACCATGTTAGCTGCTGAGCTAGTAAAATGCTGTATTCTGATTTTTAAAACAGTCTTATGGCGAGGAGCAACCCAAACCTTAGCTTTAGAATTACAGCTTTGTTCTGTGGAGAAAAGAAAATATAGAGAAGTGGGATGCCAGCAGATGGCAAGAGGAATTAAAGATAAATGAGCTGGATGTGGACTCAACATATGCCACTTGGAAATATCACCACCCATTTTTGAAATTTCCAGGAACTGGGAGTAAGGCAGGCACTCAAAAAAAATGGGGGAGGGGGAGGAGGAAGAAAGGAGGGGAGAAGGAAGAAAGGGAGGGAGGGAAGAAAGGAAGGAGGGAGGGAGGGAAGAAGGGAAGACAAACCAGTTGCCTAGGAAAAACGCTAAATGCTGTTTTCATAACCATTAATTCTTTAGACATTACACCTCTGAGAAAGTCCCTTTCTGTACCAGTGTTCTCTGTGAAGTGAATATATTTCACATTGTGTTCTGCAGAACCCCAAGGTTCCATGGAGATGAATCTTGGCTTCCTGACTATTCCAAGGGATTTCTGGGAAGTTAGGACTGCTGAGTTCACTGCCTGGCCCTCCTTCCTTCCACCACATAAATTCTGCTTTATATGTTGTGTAAACTGAGAGTGTAAGACAAGATTTCCACTGCTAAGAAAATTTGGAAAAGTCTGAGTTAAAATATGATTAAAACCAAGATGTCCATAATCATATGGCAAAGATATCTACCTATTAATAGATTCAAGAGTTCAAAACTAAGCAACACGTTAAACATCTGTAGAGTCATTATCATGACTTGTACAGAGATAGAAAAAGAATGCAAGAGTTGAAATCAAGAAAACTGAGCTCTAGATTCCAAATCTACACTTGTCCAAGTGGATATGTCACTGAACTTATTTTTATGGGACCACATATTTGTTAATTTTCTCATGCTTTACTCTCATACTAATGCACTGGTCTGAGGGTAAGCTGTGACCCTATTCCAGTCTGTATAAGTTAACTTCAGTCTCTTGAGGGCACTGTGGTATGAATGCAGTTTGTGCCTACCAGAACTCATATTGAAATGTCATTGCCATTGTTACAGAATTGAGCGGTACTAATGTCTTAAGGGGAGATTGAATCACTAGTGGTTCCACTTTCATGAAGAGATAAAGGTGATCCCAAGAGATTGGATTAGTTATGGTAAGAATAGTTTGGATTAAAGCATCTGGCCCTCATTGTCTTTCTCCATTCCATTTACCCTTTGGCTTTCCATCCCAAGTTAAAGCAACATGGGACTTCCATCAGAAGCAAAGCAGATGCTGCTGCGTGAGCTTGGACTTCCAGCCTCCAAACTCCAGCCTCTCTTTATCATAAATTACCCAGACTCAACAGAAAACAAACTAAGTCATAGGATCTCTGGTAGTCTGGTGCTTATTTTATTTATTTAAAATAAAATTGCTCAGGCTGGGAATGTGGCTTAGTAGTAGAGTACTTGCCTAGCATGCATGAAGCCCTAGGTTCAATTCCTCAATACCACATAAACAGAAAAAGCCAGAAGTGGTGCTATGGATTAAGTGGTAGAGTGCTAGCCTTGAGCATAAGAAGCTTAGGGACAGAGCCTAGGCTGTGAGTTCAAGCCCCAGGACTGGCAAAAAATAAATTAAAATGACTCACCTCCTATATCTCGCAGAACACATTTTAGATAATCAAAAGAATTATGAATGTGTGCATGTGTGCATGGTAGTACAGGGGCTTGAACTCATGACCTGGGCACTGTCCCTTGGCTTTTTCACTCAAGGTTATTACTCTGTCACTTGAGCTATAGTTCTATGTCCAACTTGAAAATAGTGTCATGGGCTTTTCTGCCTGGGCTGGCTTTGAACCACAACCTTCAAATTTCAGCCTCCTGAATAGCTAGTATTACAGGCATGAGCCACCAGCACCTAGTGATAATCAAAATAATTTTAAACTCTTCAGAAATGAAATCTAAGGGACATTACCTGTAATAATAAAACAGTAGAATCTAGGTCACGACAATTACATTGAAAAAGGAATATTTTTAAGAAGTTTATAATAACATGGAAAAAGCATGTTGTGATATGAATTCCACATATGACTGTACAAAATTTATCTAAGATTATACTCATAAATATTTAAGATTTAAAGGCACTCCTGGGGAAAATAATGGTATTCTCCAAATTTTGGTAATTTTTTGCTAACAAAACTGGTTTGTTTTTTTTTTCCTCTTTCAATATGTGATTCTGTGAATTTTTTCTAGGAACATGTCATATTAAAATTTTTAACAGAATGAAATAAAGTAATTCTATTAATCTCCTAGTGGCTAGTCTAACAAATTTCCTAAGGGCTTAAGCCAACATAAATGCATTGCCTCACAGTCCTAAAGGCTGGAAGTCTGAGGCCAAAGTGTAGGCCGACTGTGCTTGGAAGCCTGTGTGGACACCCTTCCTGCCTCTTCTACCTTCCGGTGGTTGCTGACTCTGTGTTCCTTAGCTTGCAGCTGCATCACTGCTCTGTCTTTGTCATCACATAGTATATGCCCTGTGTTTCAGAGTCTTTTTTAACAGGGTGGGTAAAAGCATTATCCAACCTGAAAGAGTAATGTTTTTGACAAGCATCTTCCTATATTTAATGAATTTTATAGAATCTGGTAATGATGTCATTAGTAATTTTTAGACAACATATCCTAACTTCAGCACCTAGTATGTATTTGTCAAGCTAGATGGCTGAGGTAATATAATTACAAACTAGTCAAAATTTACATTGTACTACTTCTCTGTTTCTTTATCATTCAGGGTCTTTTTTAATATACATTTTTATTGTAAAGATACTGTACAAAGGGGTTACAGTTACATGAGCAAGGTAATGAGTTCATTTCCTATGGAGCATTGTTATAACCTCCTTTATTTTTGGCCTACCATCCCTTTCTTCCCTACTTCCCTAACTCCTCCCTTCCCTCCCCTCCTTCCTCTCCGCAAAGTTGTAAAGTTCGTTTTCAACATACTGTCTGGTACATCTCATCGTTACAGTGACTCATCCTGTATCCTTATTTCAGCATTTTGTTATTTCCCTTCCCCTCCCCAAATTAGAAAAATGTATATACAAGATGCAGGATACCAGAATCAAATACAGTGACAACAGGGATTATACCATGGAGGAAGAACATACAAAGAAACAAAAAAAATATCACATAGAACATTATAAGTACATTAAAAAGAACAGCAACAAAGATAAAAACCTCTTGTGTCCCTATCTTGGTGTTCATTTCACTTAGCATCAGGTAATATGATCATATGTACATAGTTTTTGACCTCTTCTGCTTGTCCTAGACATACACTAGTTATTGCAGATAAGGGAAACCATGGGACCTATGTTTCTTTGAATTTGGCTTACTTCACTTAATATAATTTTCAAAGAGTAATTTTTGTGCATGTGTCAATCCTAGAGCTTGAGCTCAAGGTTAGCATCTTGAGCCACAGCTCCACTTCTGGCTTTTTTTCTTTCTTTCTTTCTTTTTTGGTAGTTAACTGGAGATAAGAGTCTCACGGACTATTCTGCCCAGGCTAGCTTTGAACTGTGATCCTCAGATCTCAACCTCCTGAGTAGCTAGGATTACAGCATAAGCCACCAGCATCCAGCCAACATTTTGATGTTTCTTTAGAAGTTGAAGACCATTATTCTTTCTTACCCTAATGTAATGGTTTCCATCCTTAAGCACAAGCTCATTTGGGAAAATGGAGGTTTGCATAGATCTCCCTCACCCTCTCTTCCCAAGCCTCTTCACCAACTAAAGTGTTTATTAGGTATATACTGTGATCAAACTACTATGCTAATCTACCCAAATCAAAGAGCTCAGAGAAGTTTCTTCTGACCAGGAGCTGCAAGTTGCTTTGATTTACACTTATTTTCAAACAGACTTTTTAACAAGTGGCTACACTTTGCAAATTACTAATTAGGATTAAATTATTTTAAAAAGTCAATTGAGGGGGCTGGGAAGGTGGCTCAGTGGTAGAGCGCTTGCCTTGCAATGCATGAAGCCCTGGGTTCGATTCCTCTGCACCACATAAGCAAAAAAAAAAAAAAAAAAAAAAAGTCAATTGAGGAGCTGGGGGTTTAGCCCAGTGGAAGGGCGCCCGCCTGGCGCGCGCAAGGCCTTGGGTTTGGTCCTCGGCCCTGGGGAAAAAAAAAAGTCAATTGAATTTCCTTTTCGTTTAAATTACTTTAAAAGTCTTAGACCTTTTTACAAGCATATAACATATGATAGAGTAAAGAAGAAAACTAAGGCGAAAATAGTTCTAAATAGAAGTTGATGTTGCCAAAGGAATGTTTTCACCTTTGAGCTGTTAGCAGTTTGCTTGAGAATATGTTTTACAAAAAGTCTTCCTGTCTTAGAGCTCTTTTAGTGACTTTTTATCATAGCAGAACTAAAAGATTTAAGTATGTTTATTTAATTTTTTGGAAGAATGTTGTGTTTTGCTACATTTGACAGTAAAAAATATTAATAAGGAATTGTGGCAAGGATACAGTGAAACTGACTTTCTTTATATGCCCTGAATATGATTATATTACTGCTGTGTACTGTCACAAGTAAAAATGTTTCTCTTGCTACACACATGCATTTGTTTACATGAGAATGTAAATGATATCTTCAGAACAGCATGTGTATACCATTGTGCACTTACACTCTTTTATTTCCATTTTTGTGTTGGGAACACTTTGTGTCAAAATGATAAGGAAATTAAATGCAAAACTACACTAATACGATGAAATTTAACTGCCTGCATACAAGTCAAGAAAAAAAATTGTTGTTTATTCAAGAAGCTGGTATTTGGCTAACCCTGAATATTAGATGACAGAAAATCTAGAGCCAAGAATTTTTCCTCAAAAGAATTTTATTTGGATACAAAAGTATCTCTTCTTCATTCATGATCTGAGGATCATTGTTCAAAGCCAGCCCGGGCAGGAAAGGCCGTGAGACTCTTATCTCCAATAAACCAATAGAAAACCAGAAGTGGCACTATCGCTCAAGCGGTAGAGCACTCACCTTGAGCTGAAGAGCGCAGGGACAGCTTCATTCTCAGATAGGGCTGAGTCTATCTTTAGGAAGTGGAAAGGGTGAGACCAGCCCTGGTCTCCTAGGTCCTCAGCCTCTATACCTCCTAACTTTTCATGCCTCCTCTGCATAAAGAAGGCCAGAAATTGCTGTCAGCCCCTGATACCTGTGCTTACCCATCTGTGGTTTCAGCATTGAAAATATTTGTCAAAATCCTGCATTTGAACCAAAGCTGTACAGATGAAACAGTGTAACATTTATTAATGATATGAAATGTGGGTAGCCTGGGGCGCGACTGTCCTTGAGCCAGCACTGACAGAGTTTTATGCAGATGTGGCAGAGGAAGTCAGCAGTTGAACATGTCTGCTGTTCTGCCTTATCAGTGATTGTCATGTGTCTGATAGCTTTCTATACATTACTTTCATTATTCACTTAATGTTCACACAGGTACTTCTGTTACCCTTATTTTATGGAGAAGAAAAGTTTTGGTCCTATTGGTACCTTAAGAAAGTAAAGCAAATCCAGCCGGGCGCTGGTGGCTCACACCTGTAATCCTAACTACTCAGGAGGCTGAGATGTGAGGATCATGGTTCAAAGCCAGCCCGGGCAGGAAAGGCTGTGAGAACTCTTATCTCCAATAAACCAATAGAAAACGGGAAGTGGCACGGTAGCTCAAGCGGTAGAGCACTCGCCTTGAGCTGAAGAGCTGAGGGACAGCATCCAAGCCCAGAGTTCAAGCCCCACAACTGACAAAAAAAAAAAAAAAAGTAGCAAATCCAAGATTAAAAATCAGATCCATCTGAGAAACCCATGCTTTGTTGTTTTACTTTGCTTATTTTTTTCAAGGTTTTACTATGTAGCCCAGTGTGACCTTAAACTCCTAACCATCCTGACTCAACCTCCCAAGTACAGGCATTTGCCTCTATGCCAACTCCAACTCAGACCTTTGACGGTTACATTTTAGGCAATTTATACATTTTAGCTAAGCCTAAATTAAAAGATCCAAGTCCTTAACATGAAAGTATTTACAAAATTCTAATCTGGCAAGGTATGGTGGCTCACACCTATAACCCTAGCTATTCAGGTGGTACAGAAAGGATCACAGTTTAAAAACAACCTGGGCAAAAGTAATAGAATAGGACCCCATCTCAATAACTAAGATGGGTGTTGTGGGAATCCCAGCTACAAGGGAAGCTGTAAGTAGGTGGATAGTGGTCTGAGGCCAGCTCCAGGCAACAAATGCAAGACTTGATTTGAAAAAATGACTATAAAGCAAGAAGGGCTGGGTGTGTAGCTCAAGTAGTAGGCCAGCTGCTTAGCAATACAAGGTCCTGAGAGATCAACAAAAACAAAACATTTCTGATTTATAAAATAAAATTTATTAAATAAAATATACAGAAATAAAAAATAAAATTCACCATAACCCTTACCAACAATCATGAACATTTAATATATTTCCTTTACTACCTAACCAGATTTATATATTTGTGTGTATATGTCTATCTGTCTGTATGTGTGTGTGTATATTTATTTATAAATGTCATCATTATCATACAGTTCAGGGACCTGCTTCTTTTCACTTCATATATTGTTAAGAGGCTCATATAATTAAATACTGTTACAACCTAATTTTTTAATGGTTTGTTTTCTCATAGTGTAAAATATTTGATCAATTTTGTGGTGTTGGATAATTAGGTTCTTTCTCTCTTTCTTTCTTTTTGTTTTTTTGTTTGTTTGTTTGTTTTTTGATCGTTCATGGGGTTTGAACTCAGGGCCTGGGCACTGTCCCTGAGCTTTTTCCCTCAAGGCTAATGTTCTACAACTTTGAGCCACAGTGCCACTTCTAGTTTTCTGGTAGTTAATTGGAGATAAGTGTTTAATGGACTTTCCTGCCCGGGCTGGCTTCAAACCATTATCCTCAGATCTCAGCCCCTCTAGTACCTAGAATTGCAGGTGTGAGCCACCAGCACCCAGCCTAATTAGGTTATTTCTAATCTGTCCCTGTTCTAAGTTTTATACACCCTAACATAGTCGGCTCTCATTCACCATTTCATTTTCTGTGGTTAGTTACCAACTGTCAACCATAGTCCAAAAATATAAAATGAAAAACTCCAGAAATGAATAACACATAAATTTTAAATTATATGCCATTCTGTGAAACATGATAAAATGATGTCTCTCAGTGCATCCCATCTGGAGGATGAATGATCTGCATGTCCAGCATAACCACAGTCTCAACACTACTACTCATGACTCAATTAGTATGAGAAAAAAAGTAGTGCATAGGGCTCCATATGTGTGCCATTCAGGCATCCCCTGGTGGTCTGTCTTATATTTCTCACAAATGGTTGAAGAGGACTACTGTAACTTCCTAAGATAAATTCTTGAAGTAGAATTGCAACCCAAAAACTACGAATACTTGTAAGGTCTTGGTTATATGTCATCAAATTTCCTACAAAAAAGCTCTGCCAGATTATAAGAAGAGAAGAATTAAGATGAGAGCTTCAAGTTCTAGTGTAGGCCTCAAGGGAATGCAGAACATGGGTCACTTCTCAAGACACACATCAAAAGCAGCCACCTGATATTTTCTGTGGGTTCCAGGAAGGATCCTGATTTGGCCAAGAAGACCTAGGGCAGAGTGTGCTACCTCAGGTTCTGCACTGATTGGCCAACTCTAAGCTATGGGCTCAGTGGTCCCTAAGAAGTATGTAACCAACCACAATAAGAACACCATAAAATGGCATAACCCATGGTTTTGTCTGTTCCTACTTACAGCTTTACAACCATTAGCATTTTTGGAGAATGGGAGAATCAGATTTAGATAAGTTGGGTGACTTACTCAGGATCCCATCTCCCTGTCAAGAGAAGCCCAGACCATGTTTCAGTATCTTGAATCAGGCTGTTTTTCAAGAAAAGAGCCTGTCTATCAAAGATCTTTCCACTTGACCACTAGAAACACTCCACATTACATTGAGGAACCTTGTGAACTTCATCAGCGAGTCGTCATTATTTTTCAACATTTGCTACATTCCAGCCACATAATAGATGCACTCCCAGATGTATATGGTCCCAAGCCTTTGGGCTTGTAGTCTTGAGAAATGGACAAGCCTGGCAAATGTGAGAAATAAAGGGAATGCACTTAGTTGAATGGGGTCTATAAAAGGGCACTCTTGGTAATTACATGTCTGGTTACACATTCTTGACAACTATTTAGAGCTCTGACTGACTGTGCAAAGATAATACTCAGTTGTTGGTCTGAGCAAAGGCAAACTAGGCTCAACCCTGCCATTTTATAGTGTTAAAACCAGAAATCAGGAATGGGCCTGAGTGAGGTGAACTTACTTATTTCTCCAAGGATGGAGAAATAAATAGCCACAGACTTGAGAGGGGATTTCTAGATCTGCTTCTCCATTTCAGGTGATTTAATGATTTACACACATATGCATTTGACTTAAGCATTACCAAATACCTACTTTACTATCTTTACATAATATTAAAGCAGGACACATAAGAACCATGCAATCGTTTGCAAAAAGGAGGGAAGCAGGAGTCTCTTTTTTAAATTGTGATTAAGTTATTACATAAATTTCACAAATTTCATAGTCTTGTGAGATAGTGATACTTAAAGTCATAAATTTCTAACCTTCATGGGGCAATTGTCTTTATTGTGGTCTATAAAGTTTGTGAATTCTATTAGCTTTGACAATACAGCTATTTCTTCCACATCAGGTGATATGTACATTTCTTTCCTTTTGCTTAGTGTCAGCTGTTCCCTCTTTCTCTCTCATTCTCTCCCTCCCATTGCTGCCATTGAGTTGCTTAGTTTATTTTGATCAGTGTCCAGTGCAGCTGATGGGTCCCGCTGTTGTATGTTTTTCCATTTCTCTCTGTTTCTGTTTCCTCCTCCTACTTTCCCTCAAATGTGCACATATATACTATATATGTGGTCAGCAGTATAGGGTCATTTAGTAATGATATGACCAGATGAGTGGAGGTCCTTTCTTTCTCCAGTCTTGTTTACTTTGTTGTATCCCCTTACATTTTGGATTTAACATTAACATATCAGGGAGACCATGTGCCATTTGTCTCTTCGCTCTTGACTTACCTCACTCAAAATAATTTTTTCTAGTTCCATCCATTTGTAGCAGGGGTCTCTTATAGCCATGGTCTCTGGGGGCATGCAGCTGTTACTTGAGATTTGGTACTTCTGTATCCGAAGTGTCTGTGGTGGGAATCCAGAAGAAGAAATAGCATGTCAACCCTCAAAACTGACTAGAAATGTGTGATCAAATGTGCCGAACAGCCGGGTACCAGTGGCTCACGCCTGTAATCCTAGCTACTCAGGAGGCTGAGATCTGAGGATCACAGTTCAAAGCCAGCCTGGGCAGAAAAGTCCATGACTCTTAGCTCCAATAAACCACTAGAGACTCTTAGCTCCAATAAACCACTAGAAAACCAGAAGAGGCACTGTGGCTCAAGCAGTGGAGCTCTCGCCTTGAGCTGAAGAGCACAGAAATAGCGCCCAAGCCCAGAGTTCAAGCCTCATGACCGACAAAAAAAAAAAAAGGCCATACACCACAGGGACTTGAGTATTTTACTTTTTTAGTTTGTATATAATAAAGCATGTGTAATTACCAGTTGAGTATTTTGTTATTGTTGTTGTTCTGATGTTACTACATAGATAGCTCTAGAAATAGGTGCTAATAGTCTAGCAAATCTGTTGTCCTGTCTTGAGATTCTAAACTGTGCTGAAAATTCTGTAAGTCACTTTCAATTTGAATATGTGTGTATATGATATGTTTATTTACTGTTACCTAGTAATAATAAAATGATTAGATTAGCCACTCAGTGCTAAAATGTCCATATCTTAGTATGGCTGAAAGGTTACATGGTTGTTAACAAATGTAAAACTTCAGCATGCTGTTTGCTTCAGAGTAGTACATATGACAATGTTATATTAAAACAGATTGCTTAATATTTGGTAAGATCAGTATGACAGAGCTGAGGATATCATGCAGTACACTATAATGCAGTTCAGTTATTACAGTTTCACTGTATCCCTGGCTTTAAAAATTATAATTCTGTATCACCAAGTTTTTGCTATATTGTGGGATTTTGCAGTATATAGGATTTATTTAATATTCATGGCGTAAACTATATTAGCCTAAAATTTTAAGCTATATAAAATGTTAATCAAACATATTAAAAGAATATCAAACAAAAAATACAATATGTCATTCATCAGTGGATGAATATGATACTGTACACCATGAAAAAGCAGTACGCCATTGCCGCTTATGCAAGTTTGCAAACATGAGAGTGTACACAGCACACTATTGGCTGATGGAATGGACAGCGACCATCCACAGCACCGTGTTCTGTATCCTGGACACTGATTGGCTCAGTGACCATAGCATCAGTCTGTTTTCTCTCCCACACTGTGCCTATCCGTCCAGCATCTCTCATTGTCCACCTCACATCAACATCTGATCACTGCACATCTGAATTTATTTCAAGCCCTACAGTGCCACCCAAACATTCTGAGCCTTCTAAAGCAGTGAGCCCAAGCACCAGGGGAAGGCACTTACCATCAAAGACAATGTGGAATTTCTTGACATGTTAAAGGGAGGCAAAAGATATGACTATAGGCGGCCATTATGGGATCAATGAATCTACTGTTCACTATATAAAGAAAGATGGGGAGAATATTAGATCTACAGTAATGATAGCTTTTTTTTAATTTGGTTGTGGGGCTTGAACTCAGGGCCTGGATGCTGTTCCTGAGCCTCTTTGTGCTCAAAGAGGCTAGTGCTCTACCACTTGAGCCACAGAGTGGCTTATTGGAGATAAGAGTCTCATGGGGATTTTATTGCCCAGGCTGGCTTCAAACCACAATCCTCAGATCTCAGCCTCTTGAGTAGCTAGGATTATAGGCATGATCCACCAGTGCCAAGCAGCAACAATGACTTTTAACAAGACTGCAAAGAGGGTAGTCATTTCCCACAATACAGTCATTGTGAGGACGGAGTATGTATTGGCCCTGTGGATAAATGACTGCAGAATATCTCACTGGATACCAACACCTTCCAGATGAAGGCCAAGAAACTTAATGGTAGTTTTATGAAAAGTACACATGTTCATGATGGTGATGAGGATGAAGAAAAGGATGACTACAGAAGCAGTACCATCGAGTGTTTCTCCCACCAGACTAACCCCATCCAGTGCCAGCAAGGCCTGATTTGACAAATTTCAAAGATGCTTTAGACTCAAGAGCATTTCTCTGCATGAAGAAACTGCTTCTGCAGATAAAGTCAGAACTGAGGAGTACAGTGAGCAACATGTTCAAATCCACCATTAAGGATGGGGGCTGTAAGTCTCAACGTTTTTAGCATGGATGACACAGTCTTATTTTGGAAACAGATACTACCTCCCAGTTTAATTATGAAGGGCAAAGCCAAATCCCCTGGTTTTGAGGCCAAACAAAGATGAAGTAATGCTGATTATGTGTGGGAATGCTGTAGGTTTATGATAAAGCCAGGTGTTATTTATGTCAAAAACCCAAGGGTCCTAAACAAATAAGAATGTTTTGCCTGTGTACTAGATGTGCAACCCTAAGACCTGGATCATGAAACTCCTCATGGTTTATTTGTTTCACCAGTGCTTTATCCTGGAGATTAAGCTTTATCTGGCAGAGAAAAACCTCAAGTTCAAAGTGGTTCTGATTATGGACAGTACTGGAGGCCATGCTGTTAATCTGTTGTATGATGCGTCCAGATAGAGTTCTTGCCACTCAACACTACATCGCTCTTTCAGCCCATGGATCAAGGTAGTATTCCTATTTTTAAGATGCTTTACATGGGAAACACCCTGCAGAATCTGGTTGCAGCTATGGACTTGAATGAAAACTTCTCACTAAAAGCATACTGGTGTGACTACAATATTGTATCGTGTCTCCTAAATATTCAGAAGGCCATAAAGGAGATGAAGAGTGAAACAGCTGGAAAAATCTGTGGCCAGAAGTGGTCCACAATTACAAGGGATTCTCTCCTCATGAAATCCATCACTGCGGTAGCCAAGGCCATGAGCCTGGCAAAACTATTGGGAGGATACGACTCCTGATGATGTGAATGACTTGATCAATGTCCACTCAGAACCACTGACAGATGAAAACCTGATGGAGATGACAAGTGAGCAAGTGAAGAAGAGGATGAGGAACAAGACAAACTATGAGGTTGGAGAAGAGAGGGAGCTTGACCTAACACTTGATCATCTTGTAACCATGGTCAGAATGGCCAAGAACTTAAAAACAATAGGACCCCCCCCCAGGTGCTTTGTTTGTTGCATTTCATATATACAATCTAGAATGGCATGTCAGTTTATAAAAACCTTCCCACTTAGAAGAAAAAGAAGCTCCAGCAACTCCCCAAAACTGCGTTCAACACTTGGACAAAGAGATCAGTTACGTCTATGCCTTTAGCAGAGATAGAAGTTACAGCCTGGGATGAAGATACCGCACCACCTGATGAAGCTCCTGGTGCAGTGGTGCCTTCAGAAGAGCTGTAATGCTTTTCTTGGCTGTGCAGTACCTTCATCTCATCAGCATCACCTTCATCACCATCAGTACCACACAGCTACATAATTCATGATCTTCATCATTCAAGTTTTAGTATACTTCACTGGTGAGTACCCATATAGAACCTTATATGTTGTATTGCGTAGGTTTAAGAGTGTAGAAAGTGTTTAAGAGCATATGAAGTGTTTATAGGAGTGTGGGAAAGGTTTATAAGTGAGTGGGAAAGGTTTATAGGAGAGTAGGAAAGGTTTATTATTATAAATAATAAACAGAAAACTGCTACTCTGCAGGTTTTTACTTCTTGTGAGGGTCTCTGGAATGTAACTCCTGCAATAGGTGAGGGATTGCTATAGTGAAGTGATTCTCTAGCATGTTCCCAGGTTTTGGTTCAGTCCACAGTATTAGAAAAGAAGCTGGGCACCAGTAGCTCACATTTGTAATCCTAGCTACTCAGGAGGCTGAGATCTGAGGATCACAGTTCAAAGCCAGCCCAGACAGGAAAAACTGTGAAAATCTTATTTCCAATAAACCACCAGAAAACCAGAAGTGGTTCTGTGGCTCAAGTGGTAGAGCACTATCTTTGAGCTGAAGAACTGAGAGAGAGAGACAGTGCTCAGGCCCAGAGCTCAAACCCCATGACCAAAACAAAACAAAACAAAAAGCAGGAAAAAATAGTTATATAAGGAAGGGGTGGTGAAGCTTAATCAAACTGATTACCTGTAAATAGCTATTTAGCTTAAAACACATTAAGGCATATCTATTATAAATCTTTCTCATTTTAGAGGGAAATAAGCTCAAATAAGATACTGGGGTTTGATTCCAAGGCCTCATACTTGTAGGCAGATGCTCTATCACTTAATATACTTTTTGCTTTACAGATTTTTCAGATATGGGGTGGCATTTCCGTGTCAGTCTCAGACCATCATCCTCCTAATTACAGATTCCTGATGTAGCTGGGATACATCTAGTTATTAATTTTGAGGGGGGCGGGGTCTCACTAGCTTTTTACCCAGGCTAGCCTCAACGTACAAAAATTCTGGTTATCTATTCCAAAATAAATAGCTGGAATTACAAATGTGTATCAATATGTCTGGATTTTTTTCTTTTTCTTTATCCGTGTGTGTGTGTGTGTGTGTGTGTGTGTGTGTGTGTGTGTGTGTGTGTGTGTGTGTGTGTGTGTGTGTGTGTGTGTGTGTGTGTGTGTGTGTGTGTGTGTGTGTGTGTGTGTGTGTGTGTGTGTGTGTGTTGGTCCTAGGGCTTGAACTCAGGGCCTGGGCACTGTCCCTGCACTTTCATTTTCTACCACTTAAGCCACAATTCCACTTCTGGCTTTTTGGTGGTTAATTGGAGAGAGTCTCACAGACTGTCCTTCTCAGGCTGACTTAAAACTATATTCTCACATCTCAGCCTCCTGAGTAGTTAGGATTATAAGTAGTTAAGATATAAGTGCCTTACAAGATACTATTTTTAATCAGCAAACACCATAAATATGTCAATTTTAAATCTGAATTTATAGTGGAATTAACAATGTCTCAGGTTTTTACTTTTGACATAATAAACTTCAAAAACCAGCCAGAAAGCCGGGTGCTGGTGGCTCACACCTGTAATCCTAGCTACTCAGGAGGCTGAGATCTGAGGATCACAGTTCAAAGCCAGCCTGGGCAGGAAAGTTCGTGAGACTCATCTCTGATAAAGCACTAGAAAACCAGAAGTGGCACTGTGGCTTGAGGGATAGTGCCCAAGCCCTGAGTTCAAGCCCCATGACCAACAAAAAACAAAAACAAAAACAAAAACCAGCTATATTTTCATTTCATGAATTGTTTGGGGAAAAATAGTCATGGGAAAGAAAGAGTCATTGACCCAATTTACATTTGTATTCAGGTGAGAGAATTCTGTTCACTGTATTGAATTCACACCCTTTCAGTGGACACTGGGAATACAAGGTAGAATTATATCAAGTTAAAAATGAAAACTCCAGGTCAAAAGCTAAGCTAAATTTTTTTGTCAGAACATCTGGTATGATCTGGATTTGTCTTGGGCAAATGAATACACACTTCCCCCCTATATTTGTGGAAGGAAGATGAGAAAAGCTATAACTGGAGTTGAAGAAAGATTTCCAAATCAATAGAATGGCTTAAATCTGAAGTGAGTTGTTAAGAACCTTAAGTGGCAGGAAAGATGAGAATGGACAAGATACTATTGTACTTGCTATCTAGTATAAGAAGAGTACAGTTGGTGGGAATTTTGTAACATGACTAATTTCTTTTTTTTTTTTTTTTTTTTTTTTTTGCCGGTCATGGGGACTGAACTCTGGGCTTGGGTGCTGTCCCTCAGCTCTTCAGCTCAAGGCTAGCGCTCTACCACTGGAGCCACAGCGCCACTTCCAGCTTTTTCTGTTTATGTGGTGCTGAGGAATCGAACCCAGGGCCTCATGCTTGCAAGGCAAGCACTCTACCACTGAGCTACCTTCCCAGCCCACATGACTAATTTCTTATCAGGTACATGCACCAGTGAGTTGACATTGCTCTGTAGTTGACCATTTCTCTGCTGGTGATTCTTCTCAGCCACAGGTGCACAAAGTAGGATTATCTTCTTCCCAGGAACCAGACATCTTCCTGACGACAGATAACTAAGCAGGGATATGTATAGAAACTTTATGTCATTTCTTCAAGTGTAAATGGAAGAAGTGCTGTGGCTCAAGTGGTAGAGAACTAACCATGAGCTGAAGAGCTGAGGGACAGAGCCCAGGCCCAGAGTTCAAGCCCCATGACCAACCAAAAAAAAAAAAAAGAAGAAAGTGTAAATGAATTGCTCTTTAGCACACCCACCCACCAGAGAGTGACTACCCTAACAATAGCAGGAGGCTGTATGAGTGTGTGTGTATGTGTGTGTGTGTGCGTGCGCACGTGTACATGCACACACTCCCATGTGCCAGTACTAGATCTTGAACCCAGGGTCTGGACACTGCCTTTGAGGCATGATCCTCACATCTGAGCCTGATGAAGAGCTAGGGTTACGGGTGTGAACTACTGGTGCCTGGCTCTACATTGACTTTTGCCTGACATTCATAAACATTCTTCTTACATCCTAGAAAGGGAGGAGGAGGGGGGAGAGAGAGGGGGAGGGGGAGGGGGAAGGAAGGGGGAGGAGGAGGAGGAGGGAGGAGGTGGGAGGGAAGAGGAGGGAGGAGGAGGGGGAGGAGGAGGTGGAGGAGGAGGTTGGAGGGAAGAGGAGGGAGAAGGACGGGGGAGGAGGGGGGAGGAGGGGGAGGGGGGAGGAGGGGGGAGGAGGGGGAGGGGGAGGGGGAGGAGGAAGGGGAGGAGGAGGAGGAGGAGGAGGAGGGAGGCTGCAGACTTGATCAGAACTGTGAGGGATTCTGTTTGTAGAAAGTGGGGCTGTTTTTATGAATAACCAAAGTGGCAGTGTTCTCCAATTGTGTACTGAAGACTGCTCTCTCTGGAATATTTGAAATGCCACCATTTCTGACTTATCTCAGAGTGAGCATTGTTTTCCTTTATTTGTCATCTTCCAAACATAGTAGTTCTCTTTTCCCAGTTTTGCTTTCCACCACTTCAGTAACACATGATCAAATGTAGTCAGAAAATATTAATAATTGTCTTCTAAGAGAGAAACTACATTCACATAACCTTATCATAACATATTGTAATTGTTCTATTTTATCATCGCTGTTAATCTCTTACTATGTCTAATTTGAAAATTGAACTTTATCATTGATACACATGTAAAGGGGAAAAAACATAGAGCTCAGTATTAAGTGAGGTTTTAGGCATTGATTGAGGGTTTTGGAATGTACTGTGTATGTTACTGGCATGTAAAATATATTTAATTCCTAATATCTTATTCCAAATTAATTTTTAGTTGATTCTCTGTATAGGAGGAAGTAGACTATTTGACAACTTCACAATGGAGTGATAGAAAAGTGAATGACAGAAGGATAAGAAAGTAAAAGATGAGACTAAAATGGAATGTGTACCAAATGCTCATGAAAGGGGGTTCCCTACTGGGGACCAAGCATCATAGTCTCCACTGGAAGTGAACTGAATCAAGTTGGCTGAGGAACTAAAGACATGTTTCTCCCTGCTTTCCACTGAAGAAATAAAACATGGCAATAAGACAAATAACTCAGGAAAGAAACTTCCATGCTTAAGAAATATGAGGAATTCCTAGGAGACAGAATAAGACTGTGTAAAATTCAGGGACACAGAGCAATTCTGAATTTTTCTCTGTACATATAAGGAACAGGCCTAGGCTTTTAAGTCATTGACGTACTTGATTAAACAACTACCTCTGGAGCTTTCTTTCTTTTCTTTAACAGTCCAGTAGGGACAGAAGTGGATTCAAAAACGATCACTTTCATTTGGGTTAAAGAAATATACAAATGGACTCTGAAGAGCCTCCAGATCTTTCCAGGGACAATTCTGGAGAAAAAAAGAAAGGGATGGAAAGAGAATTCAGGATTTGCTCCAATGAGCAAGAATTCTCTTGAGGGGGAATTTAGCACAGGAGATCCACAGAATGGATAATGGGGTAGGGCTTCAAGAAACTAATAAACTAAAGAAAGGAAGGAGATGAAGAAGATAAGCTACCCATACCAATAACATCCAAAATATTCTCTCCACGTGCAAGAAAAGGCAGACTATGCTAGTCAAAATATCCAATGACAGCTAAAGAATCTCAAAGATGAATACAGGTAGCCAAAATTAACAAAGGTTTTGGATGGATGAAAGCAATGCTTAAAAAAAATACATTAAAACCATCAAACTAAAAGAAATAAACCTTGAATTAATAGACTTAAGAGGAGAGAAAAAAATGCCTTAACGTATAAATGGTATCCTCAGATATCAAGATGGTAAGAACACATTCATACAAGTCAAGTATTCCATAAATGCAGTTGGGTTCAAATTCCTCTATTAAAGAACAAAAACTCTAACTGGGTTAAGGAAGAAGTCCTGCTACCACCACATACTAGTTATGTTGTGTTTCTTAGAAAGTCTCTGGAGTTAAATTCTGGTTTCCATATCATTATCAATTAATGACTGATGAAATAAAAATGACAGGAATTGAGCTGAATGGAAAGATGTATTTAACTGGAAGTATAAGATCAACCCAATATTATACCTAATATTGAAGGCATATTGATTATTTTTTTCATTCCTTCCCTTCTCATTCTTTTTTTTTTGGGGGGGGGGGGAAGCCAGGGCTTGAACTCAGGGGCAAATTGATGTCCCTTAGCCTTTTTGTTCAAAATGGCCCTCTAGTACTTGTGCCTATCAGCATCCAGTCTTTTTTTTTTTTTTTTTTTTTTTGTCGGTCGTGGGGCTTGAACTCTGGGCCTGGGCGCTGTCCCTCAGCTCTTCAGCTCAAGGCGAGCGCTCTACCACTTGAGCTACAGCGCCACTTCCGGTTTTCTGGTGGTTTATTGGAGATAGGAGTCTCACGGTCTCTCCTTGCCCGGGCTGGCTTTGAACCGCGATCCTCAGATCTCAGCCTCCTGAGTAGCTAGGATTACAGGCGTGAGCCACCAGCGCCCGGCTAGCATCCAGTCTTTTGCTGCTTAATTGGAGCTAAGAGTCTCTTAGACTCTCCTTTCTGAGCCGGCTTCAAATCAGGATCTTCATATCTCAGCCTTCTAAGTAGCTAGGATTACCGACTGAGTCAACAGTGCCCAGCTTGATTGTTTTCTATCAGGAAAATAACACAGCAGAGAAAAAAGAGGGGAAGAATTATTCCAATAAAACTGGGACAAATTTTACCAAAACTGATGGAAAATAGAGTTTTCAGATTTAAGAATTCATTATGTATTGTGCAAGAAAGAATAGAAGAATAATCCAGGAATGTAATCTTAAATTTTTAAAACTGCAAAGATAAAGGGGAAATCATTAAATAGATTTATATGTGTATGTATGTGTGTATGTATATATAGAGAGATAAATGGTTATTTATATATGAATTATATATATCATATCAACACTCTAAATAGATGTGAGGAAGAACGAGAGAAAGTTAATTATAAACATCTTAGAAAACATTAACACAGACTTCAAATTTCATACCTAGTCAAACTAATATTCAAGAGGTTAAAGGAAAGAGATTGTTAGACATTCAGTGACTTGAAGTTTACATGCAGTAGTGTTTTTTGCAATAAAATATGTAACAATATGTAAAATGAATAAAATATGCTTCAACAAACAAAAACCAGTTATTATAGAAAGAAAACTATTATAGAAACTAGAATTTAAAGGAGAGAGGGAAAGGAATGGCTCTCTGCAGGATTCCTAGATCCAACTTGTCATGGCATCATGGAATGCATGTATATATGTTGTATAAAGTATATAATCATCACATTGTATATTTGGCTCAAAATAAAATTATATGGCAGAAAGTAAAATGTAGTAGTCTTGAGACTTTATTTCCAATTAACCACCAGAAATGGAGCTGTGGCTTGAGCAAAAAAGCTAAGAGACAGCTTCCAGGCCCCAGTACCAGCACACAAAAAGAAAACACTGAAATGGGTAGAGAGAGAACAAGCAAATGCTGAAGAACATAAATGGAGCATTGAGTTAAACACAATTGATGGTGGTTCCATTGCCTCCTGACTCAATTACAATGCAAGGGGCAGATTTTTCTTACATGCCTAAACTCCTAAAGTCAAAGAATTACAAAAACATCTTAGGGAAGCAGTTACACATCTAACATTGCTAAATAATTAAGTGTCTAGGAAAGGCTAATGCTTATTTGGCTGTAGGGGAATCCAGAAATAAGCAGCTTTGTATCACAAACCAGCAAGAAGGCTCTAGAATGGAGAATATGGAGAGTGGAGTGCATGTGAGACTAAAAATGTAGTCTTGTTTGAAAGCCCAAAGATGATGCAGTTGGAGCTCTAATTATAGGACAGAGAGAAGAAGATGACTAGAGTGAAAATGAATAGAGGAGAGGGATATTGGGCTCAGGGTTCAGCATTCAGAAGAGTGAGTTGTCATACGGAACTGAACAGAAATACTAGATATTGTAAAAGGATGAGGCTCCTGTCTCCTTCCTGCACTTGGTCTAGAATGCTGGTGGTCTGCATTATTTTTCCAGCCAGTAGATACTGTCTTTTCTCAGGCATTTTACTGGCCTAAGGAAAATACCTTCAAATGTTGATGATGTTTGGGCATTCCCCAACTACACTGCCTAGCCAGATCTGGAACACAAGCCTTTCACCCACAGAGAACCCACAATGGGGATTTTCCCCTCCAATATGCTTCAAGTGACTCAGTTCTAAGTATGAAAGGTCATCTAAGGACTGACGGAGAGTTAAGGAAAGCCTCCACATAAAAACAGAAATCAACGCCAAAGACCAACAAAAGAGAAACTGAAATTTGGGAGAGACAGGAACAATGCAGAAATAGAAAAGACTTAAAAAAGGAAATAGACATGACATTTTCAAAGCTGGAAAACAACTGTATATAACGAACCCCTCTATACATCACCTTTACAATAACAATAAAAAAAGAAAAAGAAAATACCTGTATGAATAAAGATCAGAAGACTCTAAAGCAAAGGAATGCTCAAAAATTGCCTTGAGTTAGGGATGAAACTCAGTGGTACAGCAGTTGCCTAACATAGAGTAGGCCCTAGGTTTGATTCAAAGCTTGGGAGTGGAGAGGAAAGTTCCTCTGGGGATTAAAAAGAGAGATTAAGAAAACTAATAAAAATGAAACAAAACAATAATGAAGATAATTTGAGAAAAAATTTCAAGAAATACAAGAAAACAAAGAACATAAGCAAGAAAAATGATAAAAATAAACTAGAAATAAGGAAAGATGCATCCATTTAGTAGGCTTTTGGAGTTTCACAAACAACAAAGATAAAGTTATCAAGCCTATAACTGAAGAAATTTAAATCAAAAGAACCAACTAAAGACCCTGCACAATACATGGGAAGAAATGCATATTGATGCAACTCATTGGGAAATTTTGGAACACTCAAGACAGAAGATCCCAAAAGCTTCTTGAAAAAGTCAAAACAACCTGCAAACAATTCAAGTTCAAATATTATCATATCTCAAGAGCAAAATCAGAACTGATAATGACTTCAAAGTCCTGAAGGAAAATTATTTCCCTATGCAGAAATTTCCCCAAACCGCCCAATAAATAAGTGGGCTAAAGACTTAAAGAGAAACTTCTCTGAAGAGGAAAGAAGGATGGCGAATAGACACATGAAGAAATGCTCAATCTCCCTAGCCATAAAAGAAATGCAAATCAAAACAACATTGAGATACCACCTCACCCCAGTTAGAATGGCTATAATCAAGAACTCTAATAACAACAGATGTTGGGGGGATGTGCACAGAGGGAACCTTACTGCATTGTTGATTGTTGGTGGGAGTGTAAACTTGTTCAATCACTTTGGAAAGCAGTATGGAGGTTTCTCAAAAGACTCCACATAGAGCTCCCCTATGATCCAGCAATCCCACTTTTGGGCATTTACCCAAAGGATCACAAACAAGACCATACTAAAGCTACCAGCACAACTAAGTTTATCACAGCATTATTTACCATAGCTAAGATATGGAACCAACCCAGATGCCCCTCAGTAGATGAATGGATCAAGAAAGTGTGGTATATATAACAATGGAATTCTATGCCTCCATCAGAGAGAATGATATTGCCCCATTTGTTAGGAAATGGAAAGACTTGGAAAAAATTATATTAAGTGAAGTAAGCCAGGCCCAAAGAAACATAGGTCCGATGGTTCCCTTATTTGCAATAACTAGTATATGTCTAGGACAAGCAGAAAAGGTCAAATAAGATGATGTTAAGCGAAATGAACCCCAAGATAAGGATTCAAATGTTTGTTCTTTCTTGCGATTGTTTCTAACACATTTATAAGATGATTTCTTTGTTGTTTGTATGTCCCTCCCCCATGACATAACCCCTGTTTTCACTGTATTTCATGTTGGTATACTTTGTGGAGGGGAAGGGAAAAAACAAATTGTTTAAATAGGGATACAGGTGGACCCATTGTAACAATGAGATGTACAAGACGTTATGTCAAAAAACGAACTTTACAACTTTGGGGGGGGCAGGGAAGCAGGGCGGGGGGAAGATGGGAAGGGATGGGAAGGGGAAGCAAAGGAGGAGGCAACAATGCTTGATAAGAAATATACTCATTACCTTGCCCATGTAATTGTAACCCCTCTGTATAGTATTTTCACAATAAAAAAATGAAAGAAAGAAAGAAAAGAAAGAAAGAAAGAAACAAAGAAACAAAGAAACAAAGAAACAAAGAAACAAAGAAACAAAGAAAGAAAGAAAGAGAAAGAAAGAAAGAAAGAAAATTCCCCAAACCATCACCCAAATGGAGAGGAAAAAAAGAAAAGGACACTTTCAGGCTGCCTCTTCTAATCTGTCCCGAGAAGTTCAGACATGACCCACCAAAACAAGGAACTGAACTAAGAAACAGGAAGACATGAGGTCAACCTCTGAACCAAATACTGCAGAATGGTCAAGGCTGAGAGCAGGGAGAGCCAGAGGGAGACCTCCACATGGCAGTTCTTGAGATAACCAATTGCAGGAATACAGTGTGGGCTGTGTCAGATTAAATCTTGTGGGGGGAAAGCTGGGGGTGAATTAGTGATAATTACTTTAAAAAACAAGCAAAGGGAGCATTCTATTTCCAGTAAAACAGAAAGTTACATGAAAGAGAATATATAATCATAGTATATTAAACAGCTTACTCTGATTCTTGTTTACATAAATATAATAATGAATGCTGAATACTGATATAAATGAAAATTATATTTTGAGAGGATGTGCAAAATAGAATTGGGTTATGGTGGAATCATATAAAAGAGCTAAATATGTTCCACAACAGGAAATAGATGGAATCATTTTGAAATTCAAGATATGGTAGGGAGAGGATTCTTGTTTAGAAATGTGGAAGCAGTTATGGAAGGGAATGATGTGTAAATGAGAGAAGAAGTTAAGAATAGGAGGAGTAAGGAAAGTACTTTTGTTGTAAGTATTATAAAATTATTAATGCTTAAAACCACATATTCATATAAATTAAAATTATACAGATTTAAAAATGTAGACTAAGTATGGCAATATCAGGCAAACTAAGATTTAAGTCAAAGGTATTGGGTTAAGAAATTTCACTCTGGTAAAGGTACAGTCTGCCAAGAAAACATACTATCATGACCTTTTTTGTCTTCTTAATTACATAGCCTTATTATATATCCAAATATGAAAAAAAAACCATAATACAAATCTGTTTTATGTGTGCTGGCATTAGTGCTTGAACTAAGGGCCTGAGCACTATCTTTTAGCATTTGTGCTCAAGGCTAGAGCTCTACCCTTGACCCACAGCTCTATTTCTGGCTTTTTTTGGTGGTTAATGGAGATAAAAGTTAATTGGAGATAACACACTTTACTGCCAAGGCTGGCTTCACAATCCTCATCTCTCAGCCTCCTGAGTAGTTAGCATTACCAGCACCCAGCAAAAAGCAAACTTTTAAAAACAAAGCACTTAATGTAGGTTTTAGAATAGAAGACCCAGAGATGAACCCACAGACCTATACCATCTAATATTCAATAAGGGAACCAAAAACATAGGTTGGAAGAAAGTCTCTTCAACAAATGGTACTGCCAAAACTGGATATCCACATGTAGAAAATTGAAACTAGATCATTATATATCACCTTGCACCATCATCAATTCAAATGTATCAAAGATATAAAACAGGAAATCATGAAACTATATTATAGGAAGATGTAGGGGAAACATTAGGGTTCCTGGGCACTGGTAAAAACTTTCTAATTGAAAATCCAAAATCACAACAAATCAAAGTCTTGATTAATGGGATTACATCAAACTTAAAAGTTTCTGCACATTGGGCTGGGAAGGTGGCTCTGTGGTAGAGTACTTGCCTTGCATGCATGAGGCCCTGGGTTCGATTCCTCAGCACCACATAAGCAAAAAGAAAAAAGCCGGAAGTGGCGCTGTGGCTCAAGTGGTAGAACGCTAGCCTTGAGCTGAAGAGCTGAGGGACAGCGCCCAGGCCCAGAGTTCAGGCCCCATGACTGGACCCCCCCAAAAAAAAAAAAAGTTTCTGCACAGCAAAGAACATAGCTAACAAGATGAATAGTCCATAGAATGGGAGAAGATTTTTAGCAACTATACATCAGACAAGGGCATAGAATCTAGAATACTTAGAGCTCAAAAAATTAAATCCTCAGAAATTAAACCCCCAAAGAAACAACAACCCAACTAATAAATGAGGTAATGACTTAAAAAGAGACTTCTCAGAATTAAAAAAGGCTATGTGAAGAAATGCTCAATATCTCTGGCCATAAAGCAAATGCAAATCAAAACACTAGGATTCCACTTTACCCCAATTAGAATTCTTAATACACTGTTGGTGGGAATGTAAGCTTGTTCAACAACTTTGGAAACCACTTTGGAGGTTCCTCAAAAATGAAACATAGAACTACTGTATGACCCAGCAATCTCACTCATGGGCATTTATCCAATAGAACATACACATACATACAATAAGGCCACCAGCACAACCACTTTCATTGTAGCATTGTGCACTATAGCTTATAGCTAAGATATGAAATTAGCCCAGATACCCCTCAGAGGACAAGTGGATTAAAAAACTGTCATATATATGTATATGGAATTTTACTCATCTATTAGAATAATATATAATGGAATTTTATATAATGGAATTTTACTCATCTATTAGAAAGAATGATATTGTAGCATTCATAAGAAAATGGGAAGATTTGGAAAAAAATAAGTAAGACTCAGAGAAACAAAGCTTGCATAGTTTTCCTCATTTGTGGTTGACAGAATGTATAAATCTATAAGTTAAACACAGTATGCACGTGGTTATGAATAAATTAACTATAGTAAAATAGACTATGGAGAGCTCAAATAGTATAATTTTTTTTATATAAAGACGAGGTGAAAACCCAACAAAATCACCAGAAAATGGGTACATGCAAGAGGAAGGATGGGGCCAAAAGGAGAAGGGTAGATGAATGAAGGGGTGAAGAGGAGGAGGATACAATCAAGAACTCATTATATATACCACAAAATTAAGAAAAGTAGAGGAAGAGATGGGTCAAAGGGGGAGTAAGAATGTTGAAGGGGATGACATTGATCAAGATGCATTGTATTTATAAACTGCTTTTATAACGGCACCTTCTTTATACAACTACATAAAGATAATTAAAAAGAAATTTTAAAACCTGGCACTGGTGGCACATGCCTGTAATCCTAGTTACTCAGGAGGCTGAGATCTGAGGATTGCAATTCAAAGCAAGCCCAGGCAGAAAAGTCCATGAGACTTTTAGCTCAAAACTACCAGAATGACAGAAATGGAGCTGTGGCTCAAAGTGGCAGAGTGCTAGTCTTGAGCACAAAAGCTCAGGGACAGTTCCCAGGCCCTGAGTTCAAGCCCCACAACCAAAATAAATGAAATACAAACAAAAAGTACTTGATATGGATTTTAGGTTTTAACATGTTTTATTGTGATTATATATATAATCACATATATGTATCTTCATATATATGTAATCATAAATTTTAAATGTGAAATTTTAACTACTTGAAGTATATAATTCAGTGGCATTAATTATATTTACATTGTTGTACAGCCATCACTATTGTTTTCTCATGTTTTCCATCATCTGAACAGAAGCTGTAGCCACTAAGCAATAATCCCTCATCCCCCCACCCCATGACTTCTAATCCACTTTCTGTGTTTACATCTTTGCAAGTTCTAGACATTTCATCTAGAATCATGTTCTGTCTTCATGACTGGCTTATTTCAGTTAGCCTTTCCTCAAGGGTTCATCCAGGTTTGTACAATGTGTCAGAACTTCCTTCCTTTTCACGGACAAATAGCATCTCGTATAATATCTCACATTTTGTTCATCCATTTGTCTGTGGATGGCCCTTTGGATTGTTTGTTGCAACAGTACAAACATTGGAGCCCAAAGTGACTTTCAAAAGGGAGAAAAAAGAATGGACCAGTTTCTACAGAATAAACTGAGGTCAGGGAACAATTTACCCTTGAAGAGTTGTTTGTGTTAGACAGGTACAGAAAAGTTCTCTCAGACTCAAAAGCATATAAAAATGTATTTGCCCAGATCATTCTAGAACACTAACATAATCCTGGTTAGACAAAACTCAAAGTAAAGAGGCTAAAAGAAAACCAATGCTGGGGAACAACAAAATGGTGAGACAAAGGGCCAAGGGTGAACCAATGCAACAGCAAGACTCACAAGACACTATATTGGAAATGAACTTTACAATTTTGGGGGAGGAATTGGGGGGGAGGAAAAGTGGGAGAAAAACAAGGGAGGGGGTAACAATGTTCAACAAGAAATGTACTCATTACCTTACAATAAAATTTTAAAAAGAAAGAAAAGAAAACCTGTCTTATACCTGTATCCTGGCAACTTAAAAGGCTGAGATCTAAGGATCTCATTTTGAAGCTATCCCAGGCAAGAAAGTCTGTGAGATTCCTGTCTCCAATTAACCAGCAAAAGGCCAGAAGTGGAGCCATGGCTCAAGTGGTACAGTACTAGGCTTGAGCAAAAAAGCTCAGGAACAGTGCAGTGCCCAGGCTCTGAGTTCCAACCCCAGGACCAGCACACACACACATGTATGTGTGCATACATGTGAGTACCAGAAGTAGAACTGTGGCTTAAGTGGTAGAATCCCAGCTTTGAGCAAAAAACTAAAGGACAGCATCCAGGAGCTGAGTTCAAGCCCCAGTACCAGTACAAAAAGTAATAGACAACAGAAGAATTCTTTTGGTTGGTAGATAATATGATAGTCTATATACAATAATTTAAGATAATTGACAGCAAAAAATTAAAATAGAAAGTTGAATGAGACAGTAACACTTAAAAAATCATTTTCTCGGGCTGGGAAGTTGGCTCAGTGGTAGAGCGCTTGCCTTGCATGCCTGAGGCCCTGGGTTCGGTTCCTCAGCACCACATAAGCAAAAAGAAAAAAAAATCATTTTCTCATAAATAATCACTAAATCCTTTAAGAAACAATAGAGAAAATAAACTGTATCTCATTAGCAGCTATAAATGCCATTGAATTACAAGGAAACAAAAGACAAATATAAAAAAGGACAAGAATAAGCATTAACATAATAGAACATCAGATCTTGTTCTAAATCGAGAGATCTAATGTTTTAAAAATGTCAGTTGTCACATTAGTCTATAAATTCCAGTGCAAATTTCAATTGGATGTTTAAGGGAAAACTTGACAAACTGATTCAAATGTGAATCAGGAAGAGGAAATGAACAAGAACAGACACATATTGCAAAATAAGGATAATGAGGGGATTGCCCTGCAACATTGCTAAACAACTTCAAGACAATAAGCAATTAAAGAAGGGTGATAGTCAAACAGGGAGAGATAACCAGAAAAACACCCATTTACATGGGATAATTTATTACATCACCCCAGTGGCACTTCAAATTATTGGGGGTGGGGGAGGAATGATAGGAATATTAACTATCCATCGGGGAAAAATAAACTTAGATTACTACCTAACATCACATATACCAATTGATTTCAGATGAAATAAAGAAAGTTGTCAAATAAGAACTTCTTAACTAAGGAGAAGCAGTGGAAACTGTTTCTATAACCTTATTGTGAGCAAAGACTTCCTGTGCAGTACTACACCTTAGGCGGGTTGTGTAGGGCCAGGCCACAGTCCCTCAGGGCTGCCCCCGGGATCCTTCCTGCCTTGGTTTAAAACACTGCCAGGAGGGAAGGATTCCAGGATGCACAACTACTGGCATAGTCTCCCCAGTCTCTTCTAAGCTCTGTTCTTGGACAATCTGGAGATACCTGAAGGCACTTACACATTCCTGTACTGCATGCACATAGGAGAGAAGTAAGGCAAGATTTTCCTAAAGTTTCAAGCGCCAGCTAAGGCTGATACCTGAAACTCCTAAAATCACTCTGAGCCCCCACTGAGTTAAGTTCTCAAACGTGCCTGACGTCCACTGGGGATTTCACTGGCGTCATTCAAATGGGCCCATTTGAGTTTCATCCACTAACACTAACACCTATAGTGTGCTTAGTTTAAAAGAAGAACTTAATGCTTTAAGCTTAATTAAATTAAATTGTAAATATAAATGGTCACATATGATCACTAGTATATATGTTACTGCAGTTTCTTTAAAGCATTTTTTAAGTAGTTATACAAAGGAGTTTCAGTTCAACATGTCAGTTTATGGGTTCAATGCATCTTGATTACCTCTTCTATTACTCTCCCCGCATCTGCAGCTTTTATCAGTCTCAGCCTCCAAGCTTGGTAGAACCTCAAGGTAGGCTCACAGAGAGTACTAGGATTATGGGAACTCAAACTAAGAAATTCTGCCACATGAATATGTTAGTTCTATGGATGATGGAATGAATTTCAAGCTTAATAGCTTAAAATAATAAAAATGAATTATCTCACACTTGTGGAGGGCAATAAACCAAGTTAATCTTATTAGATAAGCTGAAGGGTTGACTGGACCTCTACCTTTGGAGGCTCTAATGAGACTCCCTTCCTTGCCTTTTCTAGCTTCTTGAGTGTGCCTGCATTCTTTGGCTTGTGGCCTCTTCCTCCTTCATCAAAGCAAGCAGTTTAGCATCTGCAAAGTACTTTCTCTCTAACCCCTGCTTCTGATCTCATATTACCTTCTTTGGTTCCATGTTCCCTCCATGTATAAGGACCTTGAGATTCCTTTGGGACCACCAGAACAATCGGGCCAATCTTCCCATCTCAAGATCCTTTAGTTAATCAGAAAACTTCTTTTTCCATGGAGGATAACATACTCATAGATTCTGGGGATTAGGATGTGGGCATCTTGGTAGAAAGGGAAGCATTATTTGGCCTGCCACAAAGGCTGACTAACCTTTCTTTCTAATCAACAGGAAACCTCTGTGCTGGCAAAATTCTCATCTTCGTGCTAGATGTTCCATTTTGTATTCACCTCAGTGTAGAGTGACCATGGTTCAAAAACTTGGGGAGAAGGTTGTTAGGCTTCCCCAAAGGGAGAATAGTTGCTAAGTTCCTGGGAACAAGAGCCTGGAGACAGCCTAGAAGGGGGAAAAGTGGGGGAAGGGGACTGGGGCAGGGATGAGCAAGTGTGATGTCAATGAGTGGAAACCTGCACAGTATCCCCAGGACATTGGAGAGGTATTGGCTGTTTTCTGGGCTGCAAAGTTATCCAAACAGAGCAATGTTTAGAGAAGATTAAGCTTGCAGTGTGTGCCAGTTGGGCAGGATAGGGGTGTGTGGGAAACTGGAGAATAAATACAGGCATAGAATGATTCGTTTTAGAGGGAGAAAGAAAATATATGCAAGAAACATCCTGTCAAACAGAAAACACACTAAAAATACCATTGCTAAGCTTTAAAAAATGGCAACATCTTAAATCATTTTAGGAAAAAAAATCATTTCTGATTTTATTGGTTCATATGCTCAAGGAATGTGTGTAATTGTAGAGTCTGTTAAATGGTTTTATTAGTGCCTACATCTGTCACTGAACACTGTATGTTCAACAGGGATACCTTCAACCTTGCTATACTTTCCAAGTGCTTCTTAGAAACATAGTTAATCATTCAGCTATTTGAAAGAGCCTAACAGTACAAATACTTAAATTAGCATGGGGGAGATATGAGGCACAGGACTCCCCTCCAATAGTGGAAGCAGATATGTATGCATTTATATATATTTGTAAAAGTTGTGACATTTTCTCCTTTCACCTTTAAAAAAAATTAATGAGCCATACTTTTACTAACCAGATGGCCCCTTCTACTATGGCTTGCAGTACCATCTGGAATTCATTTTGATAAATCCAAACATTAGAGCTTTGTTATCTTCCCAGCTAAATATAATATTACATTAATTAACCTGGCAACCTATGCATTGTTTTCACATGCTAAACAAGATTGCATTGTAACTATGGTATATATTCTGGTCCCTGAGGTTTAAACCACCAGAGAGAGACCAACCTGCCTTGAGTGAGCTCTAAAAGACTAGGATTCTAGGGTTTAGACACTATCCTGGTGACGTGGGTGGGGGTATTCAATGCACTTTTCTTCAAAGACTAAAGATGGCCAGAATCCCTTTTCATTTTCTTTAGAAAACAAATTTTCTCATGCCACTACAGAGTCTGGGACTCAGGGACTGCTTTTTCACTTAAGGCTGGCACTCTACCACTTGAACCACAGCTTCACTTCCCACTTTGTGGTGGTTAATTGAAAATAAGAGTCTCAGGAACATTTCTGCCTGGGCTGGCTTCAAACTGCCTTCTTCCAATCGCAGTCTCCCAAGTAGCTAGGATTATAGGCGAGAGCTGTCAGTGCCAGGTTCCTTAGAAAATTTTAATGTTCAGAGATATATACACTAGTGAAATAATTTGCCAAGCTTATAACTAAAGCAGCAGCCCTGTGTTCACTTTAAGAGGTACCCAGTTCCCATGAGATCAGCTGTTTCTTATCTCCATGTTTTGTTTTTTTTTTAAGAAATTGATACTTCCTTCATTTTTCTACTTTAATATTATCATTGGTCTTCCTTCTTTAGAAGAAAAGGATTTGGTTTCAAACATCACATAGTTTACTATAATCAACTACATTTCCTTACCTGTTCAACCTTTTTTTTTTTGGTCAGTCATGTGGTTTGAATTCAGGGCCTGGGCACTGTCCCTGAGTTCTTTTGCTTGAGGCTAGAGCTCTACCACTTGAGCAACAGCTTCTGGTTTTCTAGTGGTTAATTAAAGATAAGAATCTCAGAGACTTTCCTGCTGGGACTGGCTTTCAACCACAATCCTCAGATCTCAGCCTCCTAAGTTTTAGCTAGCATTACAGGCATGAGCCACTGGTGCTAGCTCACCCTGTGTTTGTTTTTCTTCTGCTTCCTACAAGAATAAATGACATTCTTCATTTTCTACTTAGATTTTTTTTGTGTTGATTCCTCTAAGATAGGGACACAAGTGGTTTTTTTTTCTTTCTTGCTATTGTTTTTAACATATATAAAATGCACTATGTAGTTTTTCTTGTTTTTTGTTTTTTGTTTTTGTTTTTTGTTTCTTTTGTATTTTCTTCCCCCACGGTATAACCCCTGTTTTCACTGTATTTGATTCTGGTGCCCTGCATCTTGTATATACATTTTTCTAATTTGGGGAGGGGAAGGGAAATAACAAAATGCTGAAATAAGGACACAGGTTGACCCATTGTAACAATGGGTCAAGACACTATGTTGAAAATGAACTTTACAACTTGGCGGGGAGGAGTTGAGGAGGTGGGGAGGGAAGGAAAGGTAGGGGAAAAAAACACAGGAGGAGGTAACAATGCTCTATAGGATATGTACTCATTACCTTACTCATGTAACTGTAAGCCCTCTGTACAGTATTTAAAAATATATATATATAAAAAAGTTTTATGGATTTTCCTACTTGCCCAAACCGGCTTCAAACCATGATTCTTAGATCTCGACCTCCTGAGTAGCTAGGATCATAGGTGAGAGCCACCAGGGTCCAGCTAAGTTTTTAGAATTACATTACACCTTCTGCAAGCCTGATATTTGGAAGTGATATTTTGTCATTTTCCCTAGAATCATTGTCTCTTAATGTCCCTTGCAAGGGGTTTGATCTACACTAATTCCTGAGCTTTCTCCAAAACCTTTTCTTTAAGTCAGTAGAAGACTATAAGATTTTTCTGTTTGTCCTTAGAATTGAGAAAGATCACCTGACCTGTGGGTTGTTCCTTATATTGCTCTGGGTATTTGGGGAGTCCTTTCCATTTATACCTTTCCATCCCAGGAAATTGTCTTATATTATGTTTTCATTTATTTTCCCATCTTAACCTTTCTCCATTCATTTATTCTTGAATTCTTTTCTAGATCTTCGACATTAATACACTAATATTTTAAGAAACATTTTCCAGCTTTTTTTTCTCTTTGTTGACTTCTACATATCTGCACTCACTTTTAATTCCTAAGATCTTTTCTGTCAAAAAATATTACTAACCATGTTCTTATCTTATCTTTACTATCTCTCTGAGAATATTGAATATGTCTTCTTTTACTCGTGACCTATTTTTCTCTCCCTACCCCCAATGTTTCTTTTATCTTAACCCTTGTGATTTTTATCAAATATCTGGTGACTCTAGGCTATATCCATTTATAATCGAGAGTGAAAATTCTATGAAGGTAAGTGAAGCTAATTTTCTGCTGGATTTCACTGGGCTGCCTCACTGTGCCCAAATATAAACACCATGTGGTTTCTATTAGGCAAGTTATTCGTGTAAGGAGGTAATCTCCCACCTTCTCCTGGGAGATACAGGTGAAGCTGGCTATGTTCATAGAGTCAGACTGGGGAGGCACTGAGCAATATTACTCTCCCTAGACATCATCTTCACTGCATGCCCTTGATTTGTTTTTCTTTTTACTTACTTTTCTTTCTTTCCCTCTTTCTTTCTTTCTTTCCTTCTTTCTTTCTTTCTTTCTTTCTTCCTTCCTTCCTTCTTTCTTTTCTTTTCTTTCATCAGTCATGGTACTTGAACTCTGGGCCTGGGCACTGTCCCTCACCTCTTTAGCTCATGGTGAGCTCTCTACCACTTGAGACACAGTGACACTTATGATTTTTTGGTGGTGAATTGTAGATAAGAGTCTCACAGACTTTCCTGCCTGGGCTGGCTTTGAACCGTGATCCTCAGATCTCAGCCTCCTGAGTAGCTAGGATTACAGGCGAGAGCCACCAGCACCCAGCTTGCTCTTTCGTTTTTTTATTGTTATTATAAAGGTGATGTACAGAGGGATTACAGTTACTTGTGTCAGACAATGAGTATATTTCTTTTGGACAATGTTACCCCTTCCCGCACTCTCTCCCAGTTTTCCCCACCCATTCCCACCCACAAGTTGTATAATTCATTTTCAACATAGTGTCTAATGAGAACCACTGCTACATTGTCCCTCCATTTCTCTGCCCTTTCTTATCCTTCCAAAGACAGATAAATAAACAAACAAGACAGAAAGACAAGAAAACAAAAAAAGAAGAACAAAGAACAACCTTCATGTTTCCATTTCCTGGAGTTCATTTCAATAAACATTATTTTATATGATCAGATGCATATAGGCATTGTGCCTTTGTATTTCTTTCCTAAGAATATCCTTCTTTCAGGATGGGAATGTGGCTTAGTGGTAGAGTGCATGCCTAACATGCATGAAGCCCTGAGTTCAATTCCTTAGTACCACATAAAAATAAAAATCTGGAAGTAGTGCTGTGGCTCAAGTGGTAGAATTCTAGCCTTGAGCAAAAGAAGCTCAGGGACAGTGTCCAGGCCTTTCGTTCAAGCCCCAGAATTGGCACCAAAAAAAAAAAAATCCTTCGATAGCATGCCCCTATCCTTTATTATTCCTCTTGTCCTTAGGTCTTTAAATCTCTCTGGTCTGTCCTTCCTTCAGAGTAAATTTGGGGGGGCTTCTTTGAGTATAGGTTGAGGCAGTTGCCTGTTTACCAAAGATGGATATAAAATTCTGACTTAACCAATTCTTACAATGGCTTTAAATCAAAATACATGTTTTTAGTCTCACTTGGAACTGAACTTTGAGGGGAAAAAAGGTATCTAGAATCTCTCATTGTTGAGTCTTTATGCTGCACAAATCAGTCTGCTTCTGAATTTCCTTCTGTCAGCTTAGACCCCAGCTCTCTCAATGACATAAGGCCGTTCACACAAACCCTGACAGTTTCCAGGCTCCAGCATCCTGTTGATGTCATTTCTTTTCTTGTTCTGTTGTTTTCTTGATCTGTGGCCTTTACCAGTCTTCTAGTTTCATGATTGCCCATTTGGTGAAGTTCAGGGGGAGACTGAAGGTAAACACATGACTCAGTCTACTGTATTTAGCTAGATAACGCTATAGAGGCCTTTCTAAGTGGATCTGAAAGTCTGATAAGGAGAGAAGTCTTCAAACATGGATGCTGGATGACAGGAAAATCACCTGACGTGTGAATGACTACAGGGTAGATGATGGCTTCATCACAAAGGCCTTCAGTTTTGGAATAATCCACAGTTTGTAGAGCAATGACTTGGGTTGAGTTGGGAAAGGGAGAGGGACAACTGAGTGGATAGAGAGCTGATTTGGGGCCAATTATTTTCTTATTATGTCTTAACCTTGTTGGTTTCTTTTCTTTCTCCATCTCTCTCTGTGTCTGTGTCTGTGTCTCTGTCTCTCTGTCTGTCTGTCTGTGTCTCTCTCATCTCTCTCTTTCTTTCTTCTTCAGAAGGAATTTAACTATGTTGACTAGATCGGCTTTGAGTTCCCAGGTTCAAGTGCTTCTTATATCTCAGCCTCTACTGTGTTTGAGACTACAGGCACATGTGACTATGTCCAACCTTGACTGACTTTATTAACATTTTCTTGTTTTGTATGGTAGGCTTCAACATGTAAAGGCTCCCATAGATGTGATTAGGGAAAAAGCCCTGGCCCTAGGCTTCTTTGGTGTCTATATCAGGATATCATCTGAATTCTAAGGAAAAAAAGTAGCTAGAAAAAAGAATGAGAATATAAAATGGATAAAATATTATATGTACTCTAGAAGGCTCATAAATAGCAACTTCTTTCCGTGTTCAAAATAGCAGGTAAAAACTGGAGACAATCCAGATGTCAATCAATAGAAGAACAATGGGTAATCCAATTATGACATGGTCATACCAAGGAACTCTACTTAGAAACAGATACATAAATTACTAACACATAAAACAGGAACTGGTTTCAAAAGCATGACACTACACAAAAGCAGCCAGACACAAATCACTGCACACATTCCCTTCTTTTCATAGAGCATTCTAGTCTATGGTACAGAAATCATAGTGGTGGCTGCCTGTGGGTAAGAGTGAGGATCGGTTGAGAATAGGCACAAAAGAATTTCTGGGGTAACAGAAATGTTCTGTTTTGATGGGGTAATTATTACACAGCTCTGTGCATTTTTCAAAGTAGGTAAATTTATATTTAATCCATGCTGTACATGTCACTACAATACTGTTTGTTAATATAAAAGAAGCAAAATGAATGAGCAAGACATTCAAAATGTTCCAGAATGCTCTTTATATTTCTCCCCCAAGTTTTAGAAATACTAGATTTTGGGGACTTTGTTTTTTCTAGAGCAATGAAGATTACTAGGTCTAGACCTTCTGCTAGTACAAAGGTAACCAACCTCTGCTATCTAACTCCTACTCCTCCTTCAGCTCCCCTTCAGAAATGTCCTTCCCACTGCTTCCTCTAACCAGGGTAACATTCCTTGTCTACATGTCTCTAACCGCTCTTCCTGAATCTGATTAACTCTTTATTGCTTTATAGTCATGTTATTTATCTTCGTTGTGTGTGTGTGTGTGTGTGTGTGTGTGTGTGTGTGTGTGTGTGTGTGTGTGTGTGTGTGTGTGTGTGTGTGTGTGTGTGTGTGTGTGTGTGTGTGTGTGTGTCCTGAGACTTAAACTCAGGGCCTGGGCACTAATCCTGAGGTTTTTTTTTTTTTTTTTTTTCCCCTGAAGGCCATCCTCCACTTGTGGATTTTGGGGGTAAATTGAAGAGTCTCACGGACTTTCCTGTCTGGGCTGCCTTTGAACCACAATCCTCAGGTCTCAGCTTCCCAAGTAGCTAGGATTATAGTGTGAATCACTAGTGCCCAGCTACTTTTCTTCTTCTGTTTTTTTTTTTTTTTTTTGGGTCCGGTCGTGGAGCCTGACTAAACTCTGGGCCTGGGCGCTGTCCCTCAGCTCTTCAGCTCAAGGCTAGCGCTCTACCACTTGAGCCACAGTGCCACTTCTGGCTTTTTTCTTTTTGCTTATGTGGTGCTGAGGAATCGAACCCAGGGCCTCATGCATGCAAGGCAAGTGCTCTACCACTGAGCCACCTTCCCAGCCCCTAGTTGTCTTCTTATTTAAACCTGTCTCTCTTCTAGATTTCAAGCTCCCTGATGTCCAAAAAATTGTTTGCTTGTTTTTTCTTTTTCTTTAGATTCCTCTGCCACAGTTTCTATTCAGAAAGAAGGTTCAGTAAATGTTTGCTTGAAGAGAAGTTTTTATGAGATAGCGGAAAATGCTTGATTTTTAGATTAGAAAAGCAAAAGTGGAAATCTTGAATATGCAAAGTGGGAGAGTTAGTTATATAGACCTTAGGTTGTTTTTATGTCTAAAAATTAGACATTAGCCAGGTGCTGGTGGATCACACCTGTAATTCTAGCTACTCAGGAGGCTGAGTCTGAGGATCGCCATTCAGCCCAGGCAGGAAAGTCTGTGAGACTCTTATCTCCAATAAACCACCAGAAAAACAAAAGTGGTGCTGTGGCTCAAGTGATAGAGTGCTAGCCTTGAGCTGATGTCTAGGACAGCACCCAGACATTAAAACTCAGCATCTGTGACTGATACCTGTAATCCCAGCTACTAAGGAAGCTAAGAATTTTGGTTCAGAGCCATCCCAGGCAGAAAAAAAAATGTGCAGGTATTCATCCCCAAAATAATCAGCAAAAAGCAATTCTGGAGGTTTGACTCAAGTGCTAGAGCACCAGGCAAACAAGGAAGCAAAGCAAGCTCCAGATACTGAGTTCAAATCCCAGTAGCATCAGAAAAAAATAGACATTAAACCCATTCTAACAGGGAGTTGTTTTAAAAGGCAGAAATCGGCTGGGAGCCAGTGTCTCATGCCTGTAATCTTAGCTACCAAGGAGACTGAGATCTGAAGATTGAAGTTCAGGCAGAAAAGTCTATGAGACTTTTATCTCCAATAAACTACTGAAAAGCTTCAGGAAGAGTTGTGGTTTAAGAGGTAGAGTGCTAGCCCTGAGCAAAAGAAGCTCAGGGACATCACCAACACTTCTGAGTTCAAGTTCCAGGACTAGGGCACACACAAGAGAAGGAATAGCATCTGTACACATTACTACAGTGCCTGGCTCTTAATAGACATGTCAGTCCATTTTCTTATAACTAATTACCTGAGGCTAGAATATTTGTAAAGGTAAGTTATCAGTTTAATTCATAATTCTAGAGTTTCAAGAGTATTATGCCAGATTTTGTTCAGCTCTGGTAAGGGCCATACGGGAGATTGTATGCCAATGTGGAGGGGATCATGTGGTAAGACCAAAAGTCTGAGGGGCAATAAGGTCAATTATGCCTTTTGTTTTAATAACAATTCACTCATGAGCACTCAATTACTCATCAAAAGAGATCAGCACCAATCCCTTTCAAGGGTGATGTCACCAATGACCTAACTATCTCCCACTAGGCCCCATTTCTAAAAAGTCCTCATTAGAGATCACCCTCCCAATACATGAATCTCTGTACAACAAACCACCTCCAAAATGTCTCAGTGCACAACAAATGGTCGTTATTATTCTTTGTTGTTGTTGTTGTTGTTCATCATGGGGCTTGAATTCTGGGCCTGGGCGCTGTCCCTGAGCTCTTCAGCTCAAGGCAAGCACTCTACCACTTGAGCCACTGCGCCACTTCGATTTTCTGGTGATTAATTGGAGATAAGAGTCTCATGGACTTTCCTGCCCAGGCTGGCTTCAAACCTCGACCCTCAGATCTCAGCCTTCTAAGTAGCTAGGATTACGGATGTGAGCCACCAGCACCTGGCTTAGTTATTATTATTAATGGATATTTTAGAGTAAGATGCTCATGAAAGATGAAGAGTCTAGGGACCCAAGACTCAGTTCCTCTTCTCAGAGAGCTCTCCAGTTTGCCCAGGCTCCAGGTGTCTGTGAAGGGATAATGACAGCACCACTACAGTATCAAAAGGTACCAGTGGCTCCCACCTGCCTGGATCTCTGCCAGCCCTGTTGCAGACAGGGTACACTGCCTTTGCTTTTCTGTCTTGGGCCACTGGGCTCCTTTTCATTTTACCTAAGGCATAGATTTACATCTCCAAACTTGAAATCTATTATTTTTTTCCTTCTCTTTTGGACCTCTAAATGATGTTATAAAAATAGAGCTCCTTTGAGTCATTTCTCTAAATGGTCCAGCTGGATGAAATTACTGCGTCAGCTAATAAAGATTATCTTTAAAAAGAGTCCCAAGACACTTAGGAAGCATTAGTCAGATTTAATAGCATTGTCTTTGTACATGTCCCTATAGGTTTTAGGAAGAGGCCATTTGTTCCCAAGTAGTGTACACAGAGTTCATATATATGGATGTTCAAGCAATGCTTATTGAACTGAAATAGCTATCATTATTTGAGAACAAATAATTTTCTGGGGTGTGCTCTGTACCCCACAAACCTGGAGTCTTACCTACTTTGAGGTCCTGAGAACAGGGCTATTTACTATCTGAGCACAACTGCTCTCTGTACTAAACTTCCTAAGTGATGTCTTAACCCAAACAGAAAAATAGTGCAGGAGTGATTATTTTGATTGCTGACATAAGTTTGGTTCTTTTAGTAATGTTTATACAGGGACTGTCCAGGGTTTTGGCGTTTGCATTTGCTTTTCTGCTGTCATTGTGGCCCAGAGCAGCCTGAAGAGTGTTTGGGTTTTAAAACCAGGCATAGTAGGGTTTAAGCCTTGGCTCAGCCACTCAACAGCTGCGTGACCTCAGGCAAATTACCTAACTGTGCTGAGCCTCAGTAGACTGGTCTGCAAATACATACATGACTTGGTTATTATGCAGATGGGAGGCCATGTAGATAATAACACAGCCTGAGATACACAGAAGACCCAAATAAATTGTAGGCATAATAACAGCACCACAACAGTGATCATTTCTACCACTGTAATGAAGATGACAAGAATAAATCAAATGTTAGTGGCTGGTTTGCACATCCTTTCTCCAGGACAGCCACTTACAAAACAAAATGGTTTTGCCATAATATGAGGAATGTATTGGCACTGTGTAAAGGCAGGTACTGCATAAAGTGACATTTTTATCATTGCACATAGCTTACCACAACTAAAACAAATATCCTCTGGGTCCCAGTCAGCTTCTCATGTGAGAAGAATTTGCCTTTAAGTCTAATAATTGAGATTTTAAAAAAAAACCCTTTCCTGATGAGATCCAGTCTAGCTCCTTTAGAATGAGCTGAGATCTCTCTCTCTGTGCCCAGCCTGGGATCTGGCTCAGGCAGTGCCTCAGACTCCCTGTTCCTCTCTGAGGCCCCTTGGGTATCCTTTCTCTTCTGTGACCTCAGGCTAGTCATCTCACCTTTCCTGGCCCATTTCCTCATCCTTCATTGCCATGGCTGGAGCAGCCAGATGATCCCAAAGTGAGCAATCTGAGAAGCAACCTGACCTCTAAGACTTGCTGACCCCAAGCAGGGTTTCCAGTAGGAAGAGATACATTTACACAAGGAAAAACCTGCTTAGTGGGTTTCTTTTCTCTGAACTGTGGAAGTTCTCCTCTTCTCTCAATAGCTCCATTCCCTTTCTCCACATGAATTATATCACCCCTCTCCCAGCAATCTCTTTCCCATATTAATTGGTAGACCTTTACCTGTGACAGCGTGTTCACCCATTTATTTTTGTCTTTTGCCTGGATGCCAAATCCCAACCTACTAAGAGTTTTACACTGTAGATTCTATTGCTAACAAACACATGTCTAGTATCTTGTCTTTCAAAAAGACTCAAAAATATCTTATGTCTTCTTCCCTATACAGTAGGATATTTTCATACAATTGACAGGTGAAAATGGGTTAGGGCAGAGCAGGTCTGATAGAACCTAGATAGAAACCTGGATCCTCTCACACTAAGTGCTTTCAGATTGTTCAGATTGTTCATTTTCATTTTCCGTGAATATGTGTAGGGCTTAGGAGAATCCTTTCACCTGTAAAAGTTGACTACTGCAATAAGAATAACTCATCAAACAGGATCACAAAATGAGGAAATCCACCTTGCATCTCCAAATGCTTACTTCAGCTTGTGGCTCTTCTCAAAGCCTGGTGCTTTTTCGTCTTGCTTATTCTACTGGTGCTTTACCACTTGAGCCACACCTCAATTCCTGCATTTTTCTGGTTAACTGAAGGTGAGTCCCTCAGCTTTTTCTGTGTGGACTAATTTTGAACCAAGTTCCTCTTGATCTCAGCCTTCTGAGTAGCTGGGATCACAAGTGTAGCCCCTAGTTCCTGGCTCTGCTTAAGGCTTTTTAGAACAGGGAGGCATCTGCCATCAAGTCCATCCTGCACTCTGTACAGATGAACAAGGAGGCATCTCCTAGAAATGTTTTGCTTTCAAGAAATGGGAGGAAATGTAAACAAACTTCTTAGACTAAGGCAAATACAACCAGTGTATACCTCTCCCCCCACTGGAGTATTTTGTTAGTGACAGACACACAGTGTGTCTGATATGTGAAATCATCCTTCCAGGTCACTCCTCAGGGACTGGAAGCATCACTCTTCCAGGGAGATGTTTCTTAGTTACAGCTTTTTCAATCTTAACAAAGTCACAGTTCTTATAGACCTATGTACCCCAGAACTGCTTGTCTATTTATCCTTCCTTGGGCCTCTGCGTCTGCATGTATGGCGTGGAGCCTCCAAAGCCTCCAGTCCTGAAGGGCTGTAGAGTTTGTGATTTAAATCGGACCAGCATAGTGCCTGACCCCAGAGGAGGCCCCAAACAATGGCAGTTACTAATATGATTTGCAACATCTCCTCCACAACTGCAGACTCCTACAGGTTAGGCCATTCCTTTCTGTAATTCCATGCCTGATAAACTGCTTCATGAATGTCTCCAGAACAGAATGAACAAGAATCATCTTGGCTAATTGTGTTTGACCATCTGGTGCTCATGGTCCCGGTGCTACCCAGACTATTTACTAGAATAATGCTTTACCCGGGAAAAGATGCAAGTCTTCTGACTCAGCACCATCTCCTGAGGAAGGAGTTATCTCCATCAGGGTTTCCTTAGATTGTGAGGACAAATGGGGGAAATGGAGGAAAATGAACCTCTTTATTAAGGAACATTCTGGAAGGAGGAAATAAGGATTGGGGAGGAAGTGGTTAGAATTGCTGGGTCACAGTGGAGCTCTTGCTTTGTTGAGCTGGGTGGTGGAGAGCTCTTACACACAGCTCACACTGGCAGTGTGTCAGAGCCCTGAGAACATGAGCTGCCTCCTGCTGTGTGGAAGGGCACGTGGGTTGCACACAAACGTGACTTTTGACTCAACTTAGAGATCAAGTTTGCTGAGAGGTTTCCAATTACCAGAAAAATCTACCCAATGGCGGATTTTATGGGGTGAGGAGCTATAACCCTGAAGCAGCAGAGCAAAAGCTCAGCCAAGAGTTCCAGAAGCCCACCCGAAGTCAGGTTCCAGAGACCACCAAGTCCACATGCTCGGTCTTGGACAAAACCACACAAAGAAGTGGCTGTGTGTCAGGGTCGGTGGAGTCACTAGAAATAAAAGCAAGAACAGTATGCATTAGAGTTTACATGAGGTGCTGTACATATCAAGGTTAATTTCAAATTTAGAAAGTGATGTTTATCTACCCAAATGCCACTACCCAGGCCAAGGGTACTTTTCCCAATAACCTTGCATCCTCTGGCTTGTTAGAATCTTCTGAGCATGCTCTCTAGATCCATGGAATCCTGTATCTGGCTTGTCTCCTTTGGCTCTTACCATCATTTCTTTCTTACACTATGTGTATGTGTATATGTGTGCATCCACGTGTTTGTGTCAGTACTGGGGCTTAACTCAGAACCTGGGCACTGTCTTTAACTTTTCATTCAAGTCTGGCACACTACCACTTGAACTACAGCTCCAATTCTAGCTTTTTGATGGTTAATTGGAGATAAGAGTCTAAGGTCTTTCTTACCTGGGTTGACTTTGAACCACAATCCTCAGATCTCAGTCTCCTGTGTAGCTGGGATTATAGGTATGAGCCATAGTCCACAGCACCTGCATTATTATTACTTTTGCAAACCTTATGTTTCCATCAGACTGAAAACTCCCCATGGTCAAATTACAAAAATCTCCATGTTCTATGTAGTACACAGTACTTATGTGGCTGAAGGTATATCAGAAATGTTTCTTGAGTAAACAAAGGGAAAAGTAAAGTAAAATCTACCTTGAGAATTCAGAAACTACCAAAAAAGTACTTTAAAAATAGTGGAGGAAGCTGGTGTTTCACGCCTGTAATCCTAGCTACTCAGGAGGTTGAGATCTGAGGATCATGGTTCAAAGCCAGCCCAAGCAGGAAAGTCTGAGACTCTTATCTCCAATTAACCACCAGAAAATCAGAAGTGGCACTGTGACTCAAGTGGTAGAGCACTCATCTTGAGCTGAAGAGCTGAGGGACAGCACCCAGGCCCAGAGTGCAAGCCCCACAACCGACAAAAAAAAAAAAAAAAATGTAGTGGAGGGTCTCACGTATTCACCAAAAGATAAAATCTACCAAGTGATTTGGAAAACAGATAATCCTTTAAAGGCAAGAAGAGCCTTTTTCTTTCACGTATGCTTGCTTATTTTGTGACTCCCTTCAGGAAATGGATCATAACTTTAAATCCTTTGAAATCCTTACAGTGAGGCATGTTTTTGACATTTTTTTCACTATGTTTTTTATTCCAAAGATGGAAGTATTTTTATTCTTCAGCTTATCACATGGTGGAGTATGCTCAATATAAACACAGTCTATAGAAACATAGACTAGAAATTATAATGTACACCTGGGTCTGTCTCCCAAGAGCTTATTTGCTAGTTTCTTTCTATGGTTTTCACCCAGTGTAAATGGACTGTGTATATCCTTTTATTTATTCTGTCTGTTATCTGCTTTTAAAACCTAGTGTGAGCCAGGCATCATTAGCTCACACCTATAATCCTAGCTCCTCAGGAGACTGAGATCTAAGGATCAAAGTTCAAAGCCAACCCAGGCAGAATAGTCTGTGAAATGCTTATCTCCAATTAACTACAAAAAAAAAAAAAAAAAACAAGTAAGGGAATGGAGCTGTGGTAAAGCACTAGCCTTGAGCAAAAAAGCTCAGGGACTGCCAAATTCAAGTCCCAGGACTGGCACAAAAACAACAGCAAGAATAAAAAGCCTAGTATGATATCATGGTCCCCTGTGCACACACACAGAGGCACACGAGGCTGCCTACTTCCCCAGCATCTGCACAGTTCTCTATTACCACCGTTAGAAACTTAGACAGGTTTCAATTTTTGCTACTATAAACCACATGGCAGTGAAATCCTTACACATAAATCTTTGACACACAAGCTTTTCTCAGGTTACCCTTAGGCATGGGCTTTATGAGTTCAAGGGTATAAGAATTTATTGGATAGATAACTGCCAAACTTTTCTCCAAAAAGTTTGTGTATTTGCTTTTCCAAGTTATACTTCACAGGAATTAATAAGTCCTATTGGACTTATTTTTAAGCTGTTGTGATTTTACAATGATGTGTAAAGCACTGTATGCTTTCCTAGCTATTTTTACACGGAATACACAATTTCTTGACCTTCACAGGGGTAGTTAGAGAGGCCTTAATTCCTGTTTTCAAATCTTAGCCATAAAGACCCATCCTGGCCTTCACTACAAGCCAGTATGCAGATGGGAGGCCTTGAACTTTTTCTCAAAGTTTCTCTCCCAGGCTGGAAGGGCCATTGGTGAGAAGAGGAGGCCATCTGAAGAGAGGCCTCTTGGTCACTCTACTAGTTTTAAATTTATGCCAAAGAACAAAGAGTGACCTGATTGGGGTATTCAGTTTCTTTAGCTGAATTAAGTCCTCCTTTTGGAACATGCCAAGTAGAGGAAAGAGACAGTTGGCCCTGGGGGCTGGCATTGGGATGGTCATGAAGCCCTGGGCAAGGGGGAGGTGGTGATCTCAAGCTCAGTGAGCAGTGTCCCCATGAGCTCTCCTGCCAAGCTTCCCATTTGGAGGCTGGGAAAAGATCTGCCCCAGGGGCTCTGGTCACTTTCCTGCTGGTGTCCTCTGAATCCAATGCTGTGAACTGATTTCCTTAGTTGCCTCTAGTTATTAAGAAAGTGCTCATATATATCTATATCTATATCTGCATATATATCATATTATATTGCCAGGCTCCAGTGGCTCATACCTGTAATCCTAGATACAAAGGAGGCTGAGAGCTAAGGATCATGATTCAAAGCCAGCCCAGGCAGGAAAGTTAATGAGACTTTTATCTCCAATTCACCAACAGAAAACCAGAAGTGGTGCTGTGGCTCAAGTGATAGAACTCTTGCCTTGAGCTGAAGAGCTGAGAGACAGTGCCCAGGCCCCAGAGTTCAAGCCCCACAACTGCTGAACAAACCCACATTATATACACATAATATATATATCATTGTACTGTTTTACTCATCCATCAGGAAGAATGCTATGTGATATGCAGAGAAATGGATGGACCTGGAAAAAAATTATGGTAAGTAAAGTAAATCAGGCCCTTAGAGACAAAGTAAGAAAATGGTTTTATTTTTTCTCTCATATGTGGAAGTTAGATCACACACACACACACACACACACACACACACACACACACACACACACACACACACACACACACACACACACACACATGATCTATATATATGTACCTATATGCACATACATATTAATATATACACAAATGTATTAAATAAAGTATGGTATATGGAGGGGAGAATTTCAATAGTGTAACTTCTTTGAATTAACAAACTTACAAGCTAATAAAATAATTACCAGGAAGCTGGAAATTAAGCTGTTGGTGTAAGGGGGGTTGAAATCAAGGTAGGAGTAGATGAATGAAGAGAGGAAAGGTAGGAGAATGCACTCATAATATTCAGTGTATATATGTGAGAATGAAAATAGGAAAATTGAAGGGATGAAAGGGGTTGGGAAAGATGGGAAAAACAATGACAGGAATGACATTGATCAAGATGTATTGAAAGTGGCATGTTGCATTAATCCCACTTAAAGTAAAAATGCATTTTAAAAAAGAAGGTGCTGCTGTTAAGCAGAAACTAACATAAGCTAGTAGAGGAGGGGTTCCTTGATAGTTCCAGGCTCCCTTACTTCTTGTAGCCCAGACAGGAAACCTGTGTTATATTGAGGTCAGCATGGAAAGTTCCATATCCTAACACAGCCAGAAGATAGCTGAAGCCAAAGGGAATGCTTTTGAAAGACACTTACCTACAACAGGCATATTTATATAGATTAGGCTACAGTATCCAATATAGTAGCCTTAGCTACATGTGAACACCAAGCATTTCAAATCACTGAAACACTGAATTTTTTATTTGATTTAATATGTAACTTTAATTTGTATTGTGTATATGTGTGTGTGTTGTGTGTTCCCACTTAAATGTAATACTGCTTAAGACAAATACTAAAATTGCTCTCATTTTTTCCTTGTTTCATGTTCCTAGCCCATTTAGTTTTTTCATTTTCGAATATATTCATTTAAGGTATTAGTTTTCCTAGAGACATTCCATTCACTGAGTTGTTCAAGAGTTGATGTGTTAGCCAGGTGCTGGTGGCTCACGCCTGTAATCCTAGCTACTCAGGAGGCTGAGAGCTGAGGATCATGGTTCAAAGCCAGCCCAGGCAGGAAAGTCCATGAGACGCTTATCTCCAGCAAACCACTAGAAAACCGGAAGTAGTGCTGTGGCTCGAGTGGTAGAGCACTCGCCTTGAACTAAAGAGCACGGGGACCGTGCCCAAGCCCAGAGTTCAAGCCCCATGACCAACCAAAAAAGTGTTGAGTCTTTCACAACTATTAGTGTTAATATTGGAGAGATGATATTTGAATGAATCTCTTGTGGAAGAGATTACTAGTGGGTCATACAAACCATTAGAACTAGTTGGTTAGGACTTTTCTCAGCCCAATACAACTTCTATTTGGTTAACTTTTATTAATAGCCCTACAATTCAGCAAATGAATGTTATACTGACTAAAATGATCAGGCTCTTATAAATTTTTTCTTTTTCTTTTCTTTTTTTTTTTTGAGGCACAGTTTTATTATTTATCCTAGGCTGGTCCTAAACTCCCAGTGATAGGTGTGTTACTACACTTAGCTGTATATGAAGCTTTTCTTTTTTATGGTGCCATTATCAAGGCTCAAACTTGGAGCCAATCACTTTCTCTTGGTTTTCTTTCTTGACTGGTACTCTACTACTTGAGCCATTACCTTCAACTGGCTTTATCATGGTTAATTGGAGTTAGATGGAGTTAGATGGAGTCTCATATACTTTTCTGCCTGGGCTGGCTTCAGAGATCTGGTTAGTTTCAGCCTCTTGAGTAGATAGGATTACAGGCATGAGCCACAGACATCTGGCTTTGATATAAACCTTAACAAGAGAGATTAGGACAAATCAGAAGATATGTTCATTTTCTCTGGGTGTAGGAAACTTAATGGAACAGTAACAACAAAAATTTTAAACTACTTTATAGATGGATTGTTAAATGAAATAATCAGTAGAGGCTGGAGTGTAGTTGAGTGGTAGAACATGTGTTTAGCATGTGCCAGAGCCTGGATTCAACCCCTAGAACTACAAAAAATACATCATCAATGTTATTTCTAATTTATTAAGGCTACCAGGAGATAACATTCAAACCCTTCCATAATACTTTCCCAAGGAATGTCTTTGAGATACATAGATAAGATACAAAAAGAAATGGAGTGTAGCCTACACTTGTCAATTGATCAGTGGATATTACCAGTCATCTCTGACTGAAAGGTCTTGTAACAGGTATTATGAGGGATAGGCAGATGATGAGGGCTGGGGTATACCAGAACTTTACATATATTGTCTCACTTATTATCGCCGCTAGTCCTGCAAGAGTTCAGCCAACATACCAGTTTCATGAAACCATCAAGGGTCAGAACTGGGCATTTTGCCCATCTCACTTCCAAGTCTGATACCCATTGCTACATTCAGGAATGTGGCTTCAGTCCTTAAAGAGCTTCATATCTGGAGGAGATAAGATATAAACAGACCAACAGTGAAATCATAATACAAGTGTTGTCATGCGCAGCTTAGTAGGCTGACATAGGCTGTGAAGGTTTTGTGAAGAAGGCCAAGCCAGAGGCGGGGGTGGGAGGGGGAGAGAGAGAGAGAGAGAGAGAGAGAGAGAGAGAGAGAGAGAGAGAGAGAGAGAGAGAGAGAGAGAGAGAGAGAGAGAGAGAGAGAGAGAACACAGGACAGGCTCAGCCATAGACACATGGACTGAGACAAATCTCGCTTCTGATGGATTCTGATGATGTGTTCCAATGTTCAGTGTTACTCTCATCCTGGCTTGTTTCACTGTGCTTGTGTATTTTCTCATCCACTCAATGTATTTGAAGCTGAAGAATTCTTGCCTGGTTTTTTTCTCATGGTACAAGGGATAGAACTCAACTCTGTGTATCTATCACTGAGCTATACCCAACCCCTGACATTAAAGTGTGGAAATGTTGTTTTCTATTTAGTGAGACACTTCCTGTTCCTCAAGGTTGGATTCCAGCATGGCATGGGAAGGGGCTGCAGTTGTGAAGGGGGACTCTTGCTTGAGCAGCAATGTGACAGGTGGCATGAAATTGGGATGAGGTACTAGGCACTTAAATAGTGTTTGTGGTACAGATATTGCATGTGAACCCAAAGCAGGCCAAGAACACACAGCTTATGCTGGGCTAAGGAGCAATGGGTTGAGATGAAGTCAGAACCAGATCCTGTGAAGTGGAGGGGAAAGAAGGTAGAGGTATTCATTGGAAAGGAGGAAGGACCGGTCTGAGCCATGGTCCCCTGTTCCTATCTCATGGGCAGTGTGGGGAGCACAAGACACTGAGTCAGCCTAATTCTGCTCAATTCCTAGTTTTCCTCTTGGTTACTCACCCTCTCTGAGGTCAAATCGCATCATCACATCAGTCCTGGAATTCCCAACTAACGGGAAGTGGTATACTTCTGACCAAGTTCCTACCAGGCGTGGTCACTCACATGCCTGCAGACCACAGGTGAAGGGCATGTTTGATGGCATGTTCTTCCTCCTTTCTCCCAACAGTTGCTAGACCCAGAACTGTGGGACAAAAGGAGATGATTGCTGGAGCTGGGAGACCCACATGCCACATACAGACATGCCTTGGGGTCCCAGTCAACACAGAAAACACACATGTCCTCAAGAAGTATACTGTTGCTATTGATTGATTGATTGTTTTTCCTGGGGTTTGAACTCAAGCCTATAGAGCAGGTGCTCTACCACTTGAACCACTTGGCCAGCCTGTGTTTTGCTGGTTATTTGGGATTTGGTTATTTGGGTTTGGAATGCTTTTCTTTGCCCCAGTTTAGGACTTGAACCATGATCTTCCTATTAGTCTTCAAAGTAACTAAGATTACAGGCATGAGCCACTGGTATCTGGCACTCTAGCTGTTTTAATTGAACCTATAACGGTAGATGTGATTTTCTTTTTAGGTTGAGTGCCAGTGACATATACTTGTAATACTAGTTACATAGGAGGCTGAGATCTGAGGATCACAGAAGACAGCCTGGTCGGGAAAAATCTGTAAACTCTTCATTATCAAAAACTGGAAGTGAAGCTGTGGCTCAAGTGGCTGAACACCAGCCTCAAACAAAAAAGCACCCAGGTCTTTTGAGTTCAAGCCTCAGAACTGACACAACAACAATAACAAAATACATATTAAGTAGGTAAAACAATTTCATCCAAAATGCACCACCCAGATTGAAGCAGGTAAAACATATTGGTAAATATTTTGAAAAAAAAGTTTATTTTTTCATAATATATGCTTTCTCAAGTTACAATGAGTTAAGATATAATTCATGTTACAGAACATAAAAATAGACAGATGAGATCTTATGACACCTATAGCTCTGTAATCTGCACTCCATATCTATGACAGACATTTTTCGTAATCTGGAAGCTTATTTTGTGAGGTAATATTTAAGGGTTGTACATTCTCTACTATTTGTTGACTAGCTGCTCTTCCCTCTGGAAACTTCCTCCAGCCTTTCCTCTGTACTTCTATAGAGCTGCTCCTTGAACAGGGAAGGGACTGAGAAGGCGAGATGAGAACCATTTATAGCTGGCCCATTTTAGTCTGTTTTTGTTTTTTTTTTTTTTGTTGTTGCTATAACAAAATACCTGAGATCAGGAAATTTATAAAGAATAAAAGTTCAATTGGCTCACAGTTCTAAATGGATTTTTGGATTTCTTGGGAAATCCAGGAGTATGGCTCTGGCATCTGCTCAATATCCAGAAAGCGTCTCATGCTGCGTTATAACACAGATAGCGCCATCACGTTAGCTCTAGTCTTTCTTAGGAGGTCTCCTTGGTGATCTGATCTAATCCTAATTACTTTCCAATGCCCTCTCCTCCAAATTTATGTGAATTTCAGGATTATAACTGCCAGAAGGTGAGAAGGCTGACTTCTCTATTTGCCCTTTGGTAGCCTTGCTGGAGAGAAGAGTTTGCGGTACAGACAGAGAGTAACATAAAAACAAACAAAAACATAAGTGTGGGAAGCTGATCTGCCTCTTACCTCTTGCTAATCACAGATGCCCGGAAGTCCCGTGCTCTCAGTTGGAAGGAAGGAATGTACGGGTTCAGTCTTCCAGCTCATAGTTAAGTGTTACTAGCAAACACATTGTCCGTAAAGAGAGCCCAAGGTTTACTGTGTCTGAAAGGGGTCATTGTCTTCCAAGGAGTCCTTGTTAGAGTTCTCAGAAATATAAGGAAATATAGTTGGTCATTGCCTCTTCCTGGCCTAACCTGGTATTTCCAGACCTTCTAAGCCATCACATACACAGTAAGAGTGGAAAGCATGTCAAGGAAAACCAAGATGAAAAAGATCTGTTTTCTTCACATTGTCTAGTATAAGAGAAACTCAACTATCAATCACAGAAGGTTCAACAGAGCATGGTCTCTGAGCTAGACTATTTGGGTTGAACGTAGATCTACTATGTGTGAATTTACACAGTCCTTGTACAATGCACCCAGACCCATTTAAGTCCCTAAGGCAATAGTGATAGAACCTCCTACTTTGAAAGGAATAAGTGGTAAAAGACCATTAAGTCTGAGCAAGATGTTTCACATGCAGCCATCATGGCTCATCATGGTCTCTGAACGTATAGGGCTGACCAGGAAATATGTCTCAGAAAAGATAAGCTTTGATCTTTGGGGAGGTTCCGGTGACACATTTGGGGTGGGGTGGGTTTCAGAGAAATGTCACAGAGTACATCAACAAATGGAAGTTGGGTTGGTGAAGAGAGCAGTCAGGACAAAACAAATGAATGATCAGGAACATATTTGCCTTATGTGTTTGTTACAGAATGAGTGGGAGTGAAGTCAAGAAATCAGGAAATACTGGGCCCAGCTGGGTAAGAAATGAGGAAATGGCAAACCTGTGAGCAGATAGTCTCCTAGGTGCAGATGTCCTATGGTGGGAGATAGCAGACAGATGGGTGGAGGGGAAAAGAGACAGATGGGGGTCACACGATGCTGTCATGGAAACCTGAGCCAGTGGAGGGGGATGGAAGGAAGTCTTTTGGGGCGGGGGGGGGGAGGTGTAAAGCAGAGGAGCCTGGGTTGGCTCCCTAGTTGTGTAACAGAAGGGCCCTTCACAGAGTTTAATGCTCTGCTGTCACCTGCAAGAAGTTCAAAATCGATTTTGAAGAAGGAGCCTCGCAGATGTTAAACTAAATCTCACAAATTATGTAGCTGGTTTTGGAAGGAGACTGACAGTCTCTGTGCCATGGTGTGGCACAGAGAAGAAAAGGAAGTGAAAGAGTCCTAGGAATTTAGACTTAAGAAAGAGGAGATAAGAAGTAGATGTTTGGAGAGAACTGAAATGCCAGCCCTCACTGGGGAGATGCCAGATAACATGTTGTGAATGTGCTCTGAGAGTTCTGTCATGAACTTTGAGCTACAGTTATTTATTTGGAATTTATATCATCTGATTAGACCTTTGCTTTGGACAACTTTGAGTGTTCACAAGATACAGTTAAAGAAACAAAATGAATTTATTTGATAATTATCAGAATATTAATCAGAAAAATTAAAAAGGGTCAGGAACTGAATTTGGAATACCACTGTTAAAGACTAAGTTGTGTCTCCTACCTACTTCCAAAACAATTTATATGTGGAAGTTCTAACCCCTAGTATTGCAGGATGCAACTGTGTTGGGGGAAAAAAAAACCTTTTAACAAAGGTACTAAATAAAAATGAGGTCACTAGGAGCTCCTAACCCAATATAACTGGTGACCTTATGAGATCAGGAGACTAGGACAGAGAGAGAGACAGAGACAGAGACAGAGAGATACAGAGAGAGAATATGTATGAGGATGCAAGAAGAAGGCAGTCATCCAGAAGACATCCAGGGAGACCTCAGCAGAAAGCAACTGCCATGACCTGGAGGTAGTATATGCTGATGGCTTGGTCCTCAGGATGGCAGTGTTGCAATGTTAGAAGTTTTAAGAGGTGGAGCCTACTGGGAGGTAGTTAGGTCAATGGAGATGCTACCTTTGTAAGGGAGGCAGTTAGGTCATTGGAGATGACCTGACTTCCTGTCTTGCCTTGTGATCTCTTCTCCATGTGCTGTTACCATTGTGATGCCATCCTCCACAAGTCAGGGCAGTCACCATAGCTGAGCAGAAATCAGTGCTCTGTTCTTAACCTCCAAAACTATAAGCTAAATAAGCCCTTTTTTTACACAAATTATCCAACCTTAGGCATCTTGTTACAGCAGCGGAGATTGGACTAATATACTAGCCCTTCAGACCTCCATCTTATAATTCCAGTCCCAACAACTATAAGAAAGTAAATTAAGTTTCCAAGTCTGTGGTATCTTGTTAACCGTAGCCCTACCTAGCAGACTAATACAACCATCTTCTTTTAAAAGAACTGGAGGAAGAGGTAGTAAAAGCCTTTGGAGATGATATTAAAGTGGGGGGAGTGAAGAGAGAAGCAGCAGGTAAAGCAAAAAGCAAAAACATCTCAAGGATGAAGAGTGGTTGCCAATATTAATTGCGATAAGGTAGGCCAGTCAGAACACAAACTTCCAGAAAGCTGCTGGGCTTTAGCAGGAAGTTGCCCTCCACTCAGTAAGGGAAATCCAAATACATTGAGGTAGGGAAGGGACATGGTATAAGGGTCCAGGAGCAGTAAATTCTTGACTCTGACCTTCCTCATGAAGGTCAGGAACAAGGTAGGATGGATGGATGAAGGAAGAGCTGAATCTGGAGGACTTCATTAGATGAGGGAATCCCTGGTAAGCATGGCAGGAGAAATCCCAGAGAGGAAGCTCACCTGATCTCACAGTGCCCAAGCTAAGTGTATTCATGCAAAGAGAGGGACCAGGAAGAAGGGCATGAAACCCATGTGGGCAGTTGAATGATAGTGTCCACTTGCCACCACACCTAGAGGGAGAGAAAGGAATCCTAGACATGAGCCTAGCCCCGGGACTGCTCCTCCTTGTTTAGCTTTTCCTAGTTATCCTCTGATCTCAGTCCTTGTGGGATATCTGCTGAATTTAGAGGGATCAGTGGAAATAACCCTCCCAGATCCTTGTATGTTAGAATTTAAGTCACTCAAGAATATCTGTCACTCAAGGAATTCCCAAACTGCAGAGCAGAGTCTGGTGGTGGTTATGGGGCTTGAATTCTGGGCCTAGGCGCTGTCCCTCAGCTCTTCAGCTCCAGGCCAGTCCTCTACCACTTGAGCCACAGCATCACTTCCGGTTTTCTGTTGGTTAAGTGGAGATAAGAGTCTCATGGACTTTCCTGCCCAGGCTGTCTTTCAACCACGATCCTCAGATCTCAGCTTTCTGCATAGGCTTACAGGCGTGGGCCACTGGCACCTGGCTCAAATCCATTTTGATGTTGGCAATGAGTCTTCACCCATAGGCCTTAGATGTCAGGATCCTGCACGTTCAGAGGCAACTCAGAGTTGTTTCCTGCTCTTCCACCTCATCAGTAAAATGGTAGAAGATTCTTCTCATTCTGGCCTCGTGTGCCCAGTTCCCAGGCAAGTCCCTTGTTTTCTTGGGCAACAGTTGCTGAATTTCTGGGCAGCCTCAGCAATAAGGCTCTATCTCCCTTGGCTAGTAGTTTTCAAACTTTTAAAGTGGCTAAACCTATCTTAAAAAGAATCCCCAAGGGCTGGGAATGTGGCTTAGAGGTAGAGTGCTTGTCTAGCATACATGAAGCCCTGGGTTCAATTCCTCAGCACCACATAACCGGAAAAAGCCAGCAGTGGTGCTGTGGTTCAAGTAGCAGAGTGCAAGACTTGAGCAAACAAAGCTCAGGGACAGTGCCCAGGACCTGAAGGGAAGCCCAGGACTGGCAAAAAGAAAAATTCCCCAAAATATCAAATAGTAAAAGGTACATTTTAATAGTATACATTTCCATTGTGACCTCAAACTTACATTCATACATAATAAAGTCAAGAATTGTGATTACAGGCTGCTTTATTGAATGGAAAATATAGAAACTGGGGTTATTGGAACCCACTGCCATCCAAAGCCCAAGCTCACAGTTCAGTTTGTTTTTACAGTTTGCTTCCATTATATGATAGGGAAGTATTCCTGATTCATACCAATAAAGAGATAAAAACTGCAACAGCGTGTTTGCTTGTCTATGTGAGTTCTGGTGCTTGAACTTAAGGCCTCATGCTTTTGCTTGGATTTTTCACTTAAAACTAATGCTTTACCACTTGAGCTACAGCTCCACTTCCAGATTTTTGCTGGTTAATTGATGCTAAGAGTCTCATGGACTTTTCTGCCCAGACTGGCTCAAACTGGGATTCTCATTCTCAGCCTTCTGGAGTAGCTAAGGTGTGAGACACTGAAGCCAGCTATTTTATTTATCTATTTTTCCTTTCCTTTCCCTTCCCTTCCCTTTCTTTCTTTCTTTCTTTCTTTCTTTCTTTCTTTCTTTCTTTCTTTCTTTCTTTCTTTCTTTCTTTCTTTCTTTCTTTCTTTCTTTCTTTCTTTCTTTCTTAAAAAAAAACACCAGCTTTCCAACTTTGGGACAATCTTTACGCAACCAGTAAATGTTTTTTTTTCTTTTTTTGGGGGTCCGGTTGTGGGGCCTGAACTCTGGGCCTGGGCGCTGTCCCTCAGCTCTTCAGCTCAAGGCTAGTGCTCTACCACTTGAGCCACAGCGTCACTTCCGGCTTTTTTTCTTTTTGCTTATGTGGTGCTGAGGAATCGAACCCAGGACCTCAGGCATGCAAGGCAAGCGCTCTACCACTGTGCCATCTTCCCAGCCTGTAACCAGTAAATGTTTGGAAAATTAATTCAGAAGTTTTTACAAAAATGACTTATCTTGGCCACACCCTTAGCTTGCCAGTCTGCACTATGAATTCATTGTAATATAGTATTGTAATTGTACTACAGTATGCAAAACAATTTAGCAATCTTCAAGGATGAAATTTAAATCAAATATTTGTGGAGACACAAAACAGTGTTCTTATGGGCTACAGACTGAAATCTAGTATACTCAGAACAACCTTGAACTCCAACCTGGTCAACAACTAACAAATGTTAACTTTGGTAACATTATTTTGTGACAGATTTTGTGTGAGGATAAAGGTACATCTGTACCCACAGGACTTTGGCCTGAAAGATGAAGACTCCAAAAGAAACTCCAGGGGCTGGGAATGTGGTTTAGTGGTAGAGCGCTTGCCTAGCATGCATGAAGCCCTGGATTTGATTCCTCAGTACCACATAAACAGAAAAGGCCAGAAGTGGCACTGTGGCTCAAGTGGTAGAGTGCTAGCCTTGAGCAAAGGAAGCTCAGGGACAGTGCCCAGGCCCTGAGTTCAAGCCTCAGGACTGGCAAAAAATTAAAACAAAAACAAACAAACAAACAAAAAAGAAATTCCATAATGCACAGCAAATATATGCTATTTGAGCAGGCTACAAGCCACACACTGGGGAGGCTGGTGGTCAGTGAAGTGTTGGTACAAAGCCATTAGGTATAGAGTGTGTTTCTAGAGGCCACAAGCTCTGTACTGGAATATCACAGTCACTCTATTCTTTAGGGGAAATGATAAGAGATGATAAGAGATCGAAAATAGCTTAATGAATTGGAATAATTATAACAATTATAACAATTGTTATAACCATAACAAAAGTTATCTAAAACCCATGAATTGTTGATTTCTGAAGTACTCTATTTAATGTAGAATGAATGCATATCACTGACACTATGAAAAATGAAACCACTGATAGAAGAGACTGTTGTATGAAGACAGACAGAGGAGAAGGAAGTTCTTGGAAACAATACAGGGCCAGGCCTGGGAGAGTCAAGCAGCCCAGGGTATGTGTGCTGGGCTCAACCTATGAGAAGTCTTTGGAGATGGAGGTGTGGCTAGGGGTGTAGGATATAAGCAAGGAAGGCAGGCAGAACTAGGTCATGGAGGGGCATAGCAGGATAATGACCTCCTCAACAGCTGATAGACGGACATGTAGGGGTTTTAAGCAGGAAGATGTCTGTCATAGAACCTGTATTTCTTAAATGACCCTACTCTGGGGGCAGGGAAAACACCTAAGAGACCACAATGAGGCAAAAGGTAGAAGATATAGAGCCAAAATATGCACTAGACTCAGAATAGCAGGTAGAAGTGAGTGACATTTAGGGCAAAGCACTGGTGATTATTTCTAAGGGATGAAGAAGCGTGAGAAGCCAAGGATTCACACCCACAAATATTTCTTAGATGGCTGATATGGAGCAAGAATTTGCACAGTTCTTTCTGCCTACAAAGCTCTTCAGCCCACAGAGGAAGGACCATCAATCAGACTTGTAGTTGAGAATTGTTATCTTGGACACAACTCAAAAGGAAGGTTCTGATTCCCAGCCAAATCCTTGTGTGCTACTCAGTTGTTCATGGAGATTTGGCCCACAACTTGTTGCTGGAAATGAATGGCGCACAATAATCAATGTGGATGAATTGCTTGATGAGATTGATCAGTCCAATCAAAAGTCAGATTTTTACACTGAATGCAGATTCAGAATGGAGTTACTTTCAAAACTACAAAATCCACCTAATATCACATCAATGAAAAGATAAAAAATATTTCTTTCTGAGTTCCTTTCTTGGGAAAAAATATATTTTCTGGGTTTGGGCATGGTATTTTATGCCTGTAATCCCAGAAGTAGGAGGATCATAATCCTAGGCTACAGGGCAGACAAGGCAAACAAAACAAAACAAAACAAAACAAAACTAACAGTCTCTCTGAAAAACAAGCTAAAAACAAAAGAGACAGCCAAACAATCAAACAAATAAAAACCTCAAACATATGCATTAAAACTAACATTAAAAATGTAAAAGTGCAGGGTGCTAGTAGCTCACACCTGTAATCCTCACTACAAAGGAGGCTGAGATCTGAGGATCATGGTGCCAGCCCAGGCAGGAAAGTCCATGAGACTCATACCTCCAATTTAACCACCAGAAAACTGGAAATGGTACAGTGGCTCAAGTGATAGAGAACTCGCCTTGAGCTGAAGAGATGAGGGACAGCGCCCAGACCCAGAGCTCAAGATCCACAACTGCCAAAAAAATAAAAATAAAAATGTAAAAGTAATTCCTGATCGCAATGAATCCAAATGGGGAAAATACCAAATAATGACCTTCACAGCAAGGAAAACCAATCCAAGAGTACCTCTTAGTGTGACTGCATTCCTAGGACTTTGTCAAACCTTGGTAATGTTTTGTGTCAAGTGTCAATCACAGTGGGGAAATAAAAACACTATTGACATTGGAAGGGGAACTTTCAGGAATGGGTGGGGAGTTTATGTGGTTTTTGAAATAGGAAGTTCTACCCCCAAGTGTATCATTTCTGAAGTGGAGAAGTTCCAAGACGCTATTAGAAAAACCTGCACAGTAGCAATTTGATGATTTCCTATACATTTGGAGTTCATAATAATAAACATATCTTTCCACTAAATTTCACAGTATTATTTTCATGCAAAGTAGCTTAAAATATACTCTATCCTAGGTTACTGTTCAGAGATTTTAATTAATAAGTCACAAATAACTAATAAGAGACATAATTGGTTGCATATTAGGATTTTAAATTTTTACATGCAAGCTTTACATTTCTGAAGGCGCACCTGAAATTGTAAGAAGAAATGGCCACAGAGAAGCAAATATTTATAGTCAATATTATATATAGGGAAGCAAGCATAGATAGAATAATGTTGAAAGCACATTCAGAAACTCTCTCCTAAGAATATCCTTCTTTGTTTTTCCTGTGCAAATGCTTAGAGTGTTGTTTAATCAATCATGCCCAAGTGTAATCATTTATCTTTTACTAGCCATTGGATTAACTTGTAGGTTTATAGACATATTCTAGTTATTACAAATGAAGGAAACCATGCAGCCTGTTTCTTGGGGTCTGAATTACTTTACTTAATAATTTTTTCCAAGTCTTTAATATATACTACATTTTCTTGATCTATTCATCCACTGAGGTACATCTGAGTTGATTCCATACCTTAGCTATGGTAAATATGAACATGGTTGTGCTGGTGGCTTTAAGCTGGTTAGTGGTCATTCAGATAACTGCTCAGGAGTAGGATTGCTGGGTCATAGGGAAGCTCTGTGTTTAGTCTTTTGAGGAACCTCCATATTGCTTTTCAAAGTGGTTGAACAAGTTCACATTCCCACCAATATTTTTGTTATTTTTTCTTTCTTTTTTTCCTTTGGTTTATTCCCTTTGTCACTGTTTTTGATTTCTGTACCCTTTGTCTTGTATATAAGCTTATCTGACTTGAGGAAGGGAAGGGGAATCATAGAAACAGTGTGATAAAGGGTGAACCAATTCAGTGCTACTCACTAAACACTATGTTGGAAATGAAATTTACAATTAGGGGGAGATAGGGTTGTGAGGGGGAAAAGTGGGAGAAAATGAGGGAGGGGTAACACTGTTCAAAAAGAAATGTACTTATTACCTGATTTATGTAACTGTAACCCTACTGTATATCACCTTTAGAATAGAATTTAAATTAAAAAAATTCACATAATGTACATTAAATATAATGACTGAAAAGAAAGAAACTCAACGTCATTTTGAAAAGTGCAGAGCTCCTATCTTGGGGTGTCAGCTCACCCAACTCAGACTGAAACAGGCTAAAACTAAACTTGAATCAAGAAGCTTATGTGTGGAGAAACTTGTGCCTGGAGCAACCTGGACTTGATCTCCCCCTGAATAGCCCATCTTCTGCTGAGTGGCTCTTGTGTACTCTGGTCCAAGATCCCTGTCCCCAAGAGAGAAGGAAAAGGGCAGAATGGCCCAGTGTCCTCTGGAAGGGATCCTGACTTGCAAGCTATGGACGAGCCTCCCAGAACTGGGGAAACTCTCCCATCCCCCAGACTGTGAGAAAGAAGTTCATTGCAAAGATGGAGGAGGGTGAAGATGAGTCAAGATTGCATCATTGTCTTAACCAAATGTGCAAGAAGGAGGCATTGGCTCATACCTTGTGCTTACATGCAGAGCTGGCATTTTGGTGACTGAAGTTTGGCAACAGCAAATGGTCTTCTATCAAAAGAGGTACCAATTGGTCTAGGAGGTGGTTCAGTGGTAGAGGACTTATCTGCTGTACATAAGATCCAGAGTTCAATTCCTAGCACTGAAAACAAAAGAGGAGCCAAGGGTTCATGGCTCATGCTTTTAATCCTAGCCACTCAAGAAGCTCAGACCTGAGGATTATGATTTGAAGCAGCCCAGGCAGGAAAGTCTTTGAGACTCTCATCTCCAGTTAACCACTCAAAAGCTGGAAGTGTATCTGTGGATCAAGTGGTAGAGAACTAGCCTTGAGTAAAACAGCTCAAGGATAGGGCTCAGACCCAAGACTGGCACCAAATAAAGAAATCAAAAGATGAGCCAGAGAAACAAATGAGGGTGTTTTCACAGTGTAGTGGTATAGACCATGGACTCTAGAGCCAAACCACCTCTATATAAATCCTGGTAATCCTATGTACTGGCTATATGATGGGAGTAAGTCACTGGCTCTTATACTCCTGTGGCCCTTCCCTCCAGCACCCAGGCTTATTTCAACTGCCTTACCCAGTTTGCCCAAGATCAGTCAAAGCTGATCTTCAGTACCCCTCAATCCTCTCCTCAAGCTTGGCCAGAGCCAACACTTCTCTAACCCAATTGTCACCTTAGAACCTATCTACCTATATCAAATGTGACCGGGAGGGTAACACACCTAGACAAATGAGTCAGGTAAGTGGATAAGTACTGCAAAAAATAGTACATCAGGATAGTGAGGTGAGGTTGAAGGGAGAGACTGGGCAAGGAAGAGCTCTCTGACAAGGTGGTATTTGAGGAGGAAGATTCCACATCTGTGCTGAGTACAGGTCTTGAGATGGGAACAAGCCTTGAAAGGTTTAAGGCTGGGGATGGTCTCAGGCTGACGACAAGGGGGCACATGGGTTAATAAGGAGAAGGGCTCGTGGACTGACTCCTATGTCACTTTGGAAGCCTGGGAAAGAAGTTCAAGTTTTATGCCGAATGCAATGGAAAAAAAAAAGTCTTATTGTTTGGATATATAGGGTCCTCTCAAAGGCTTAGATCCAATCATTGAGAGGGGATTTGATTCTGTAGATTCTGACCTAACCAGTGGCTCACTCCCTTGAAAGATTCAGAATATAATGGCATTACTGGAAGTGGGGGGGGGGAGTAGGAGGTGGTGTCTGGTTAGAGGGAGTTAGTCACCCTGGACATGTACTGAGGGCTCTACCTTGTTGTCAGTGCCTCTCTGCTTCTCAGCTGCCCTGGGGTAAGCAGCTCTACTTCACTACACCCTCTCCTATGATGTTCTGCCTCCACGTAAGCCCACAGTATAGAGTCAAGCAACCATGAACTGAAACTGCTGGAACCACTGACCAAAATAAATCCTTCCTCCTTTAAACTGTTTACATCATTGATTTGTCCTGACAATAAAAAGCTAACACAGAAAGCCATCAGTGGCTTTAAAGCACGAGAGTGACATGATTTGATTATGTATTTTAAAAACATTTATTTCATTATTCAAAGTATATCTACTGCTAGGTGCTAGTTACTCATCTCTGTAATCCTAGCTACTCAGGAGGCCTAGACCTGAGGATCAGTTTGGAGCTAGCCAAGGCAGGAAAGTCTGTGAGACTCCAATTAACTCCAATTAAGACCAAAAAGCTGGAAGTAGAGTCATGGATCAAATGGTAGAGTACTAGCCTTGAGACAAAAAGCCAAAACAAAAATGCACAGGGACTGTGCCCTAAGCTCAAGGCCTAGGACTGGCACCAAAAAAATAAATTATATATACATATTATATATATATGTATATATATATATATATATATATATATATATATATATATAGTTGTGTATATATAATTGGGGGGATGGGGAACCAAATCAAAGATAGATTAACCCAGAAAGGTATGGTGGTTCACACCTATAATCCCAGCTCCTCAGAAGGCAGAGATCAGGAGGACTAAGTTTCAAAGCCAGCCTAGGCAAAGAGTTCTTGAGAACCCTATCTCAATTTAAAAAAAAAAAAATGTTAGCCGGGCGCTGGTGGCTCACGCCTGTAATCCTAGCTACTCAGGAGGCTGAGATCTGAGGATCGCGGTTCAAAGCCAGCCCGGGCAGGAGAGACTGTGAGACTCCTATCTCCAATAAACCACAAGAAAACCGGAAGTGGCGCTGTAGCTCAAGTGGTAGAGCGCTCGCCTTGAGCTGAAGAGCTGCGGGACAGCGCCCAGGCCCAGAGTTCAAGTCCCACTACCGACCAAAAAAAAAAAAAAAAATGTTGGGCATGATAACATGTCATCCTAGCAACTGGGAAAGCTTAAGTAGCAAAGTTATTTTGCAGGCTGACCCAAACCAAAAGTGTGAAATTCTACCTGAAAATAACTAAAGCAAAAAAGGTGAGTGGTGTAGCATCAGTAATAGGATGCTTGTCTAGTAAGCCCAAGTCCCTGATTTCAAAGCTCAGAGTTGCATTTTCTTGTCTGAGCTACCTTTCCAGTACTGTCTCCTTCTGTAACTCATTGACCCTCAAAGCTCTATGAAGGTTCAAGAGTCATTCTGTTTACAGATGAGAAGCTGAACTTTATAAAATGTTGGGGGTAGTATCCCCAGGATGACACAGGACATGATGCAAGTCTTGTTTTTTCAGGAAAAAAAATTTGACCTAATGTTTTGTTTATGAGCACCCTTGGCTTTGCTGTTTTCTTTTCTTTTTCATGTGTGTGTGTGTGTGTGTGTGTGTGTGTGTGTGTGTGTGTGTGTGTGTTTGCCAACACTGGGATTTGAACTCAGAGCCTTGTGCTTGCTCTGCTTGCTTGCTCACAGTTGGTGCTCTACCACCTGGACCACATTTCTGCCTGGCATTTTTGCTAGTTGAGTTTCACAGACTCTTCTGCTCAGGCTGGTTTCAAACCACAATCTTCCAGCTCTAAATGCATAACCTGTGGCTCTTAGTTCTCATCTGAGATGAGATGGATTTCCTCCAGGTCTTGTTCTCTCAGTTTGTACCACCTTGTATCTCCCCAGGCAGGCCTTATACCTTATTCAAGAATTGTTAAGCTGTTTCCTGCTCCAATTAGCTACGTTCCCTATTATCTTACATCCAATTCCTTATGGCCAGCTGCTCCAATCTCTCAGATAATACAGACAATGCTTGCTTTGTTCTCAGAAACTGATCTTTAGAAAAGACATTTTTTTTTTCTGTGAAAACAAGGGTCGGTTTTCACAGGTGGGAGCTGCAGCCTTTTGCATTTGAGTTCTGCATCTGCCAGCAGAAAAGGCAGGATGACAAAGCCAAGATCTTCAGAGCCCATTCCAGTTCAAACAGCTCCATGATATGTTCACACAAATTAGGAATCCCCAGCTCCAGCATACTGTAACCAAATTATAAAACACATGCAGAGTCGGGCACCGGTGGCTCATGCCTGTGATCCTAGCTACTCAGGAGGCTGAGATCTGAGGATCTGGGTTCAAAGCCAGCCCAGGCACAAAAGTCCGTGAGACTCTTATCTCCAATAAACCACTTGAAAACCAGAAGTGGCGCTGTGGCTCAAGCCATAGAGTGTTCTCCTTGAGCTGAAGAGCGCAAGACGGCACCCAAGCCCAGAGTTCAAGCCCCACAACCAACAAACAACAACCACCACCACCACCACAACAAACCAACATGTACAGCTGGCTGTTTATAACAGCCCACATTGGTTATCAGCTATAGAACGAATAAGTAAGGGGTGGTTTGCCAGCCAGCAAAGAGAATGAGCTGTCTGCAAACTGTACTTAGTTTGCAAACTGTACCTAATCATATGGAGAAATCTTACAGAAATAACATGTGTCTAAGAAGCCAGACATGGCTGGGCACTGGTGGCTCATGTCTGTGATCTAGATACTCAGGAGGCTGAGATCTAAGGATCATGGTTTGAGCCGGTCCAAGCAGAAAAGACCATGGGACTCTTATCTCTAACCACTAAAAAGCCAGAAATAGAGTGTGGCTCAAGTGGTAGGATAGCCTTGAATGAAAAAGCTAAGGGCCAGTGCCCAAGCCCCAGTACTTGCATCAGAAAAGGAGTATATGCAGTTATTTCTATTTTTTGTTTTCATTTTCTGTATTCTTTGCCTTGTACATAAGTTTACCTGATCCGTGCAAGGGAAAAGAATCACAGAAACAGCAGGACAAAGGATGAACTAATGCAACAATGATCCTCACTAGACACCAGGTTAGAAATGAACTTTACAACTTGGAAGGGAGAGGGGAATGGGGAGGGGCAAGCAGGAGAGAATGAGGGAAGGGGTAACAGTGTTTAAAAAGAAATTGACTCCTTATCTTACTTATGTGATTGCAACCCCCCTGTTCATCACCTTTACAATAAAAATATTAAGAAAGAAAGATAAGGAACAGCAGAAAGAAAGAAGAAAATAAGCAGCAGCAGCTGTCAAATATGAATGAGAACATTCTATATGACTCTATTTACATAAAATACTAGGGATGGGCCAAAGCGTCTAACCTAAGGTGTTATTTATTAGCTGTCTAGAATACTGGCAGCCCTAACAGAGTGGGATTCGTAACTGGGAGGTAAATCAAGGAGGCATCTCAGGATCTGGTTATGCACTAGTTAACACCATTTTTATGAAAATTCACCCTATTGGATGCCTAGGATATGAACTTTTTTTTTCCTGTATGTATATTATCTTAATGAAAACTTAAAATGCAAAAGACATTTCAATCTGAATTAGGGAAGAGGAACAACAAAATGGTGAGACAAAGGACAAAGGGTGAACCAATGTAACAGTGATACTCACAAAACACTGTTGGAAATAAACTTCACAACTTGGGCAGAAAAACAAGGGAGGGTGCAACAATGTTTGAGAAGAAATGTACTCATTACCTTATGTAACTGTAACCCCTCTGTACATCACCTTGACAATAAAATTAAAGAACTAGCTTTGTCTAGCTGTGTTGTAATGTCTCGATTTTCTTAACCCTAGTCAACCTGTGAAGACAAATAGTCAATTCTTCCATGTCAATGCAGTTCCTATGAAATAAAAGATAACAACCCAGGGTTTCTTCATCTTGTTTGATAAAGGGTCTAAAACGCTAGACTCATGTAGAAATCACACTGTAGTCATAGCATGCTGTCCTATGAAATGTTACATGACAGTTTAGTTTTTAATTGACCTAACCTTAAGGAAAATAGAGCATTTTATTTACTTGTCTTTTCACTGGTACCAGATCAACATTTCATTTTTGTGAGTAGATCTTGAATTAGGGTTTGAATTCAACTTGTTCTGCTAGGCTTGAGCCAGGCCTCCAGCCCTGCTTATTGGTGGCTATTTTTGAGAAAGGGTCTTGTGAACTTTCCTGCCAAGGCCAGCCTTGAATTGCAATCTTTATTTTTTTCAATTATTTTTTTCTGGATATATTTTTTTTAAATAAAGGAAAAAAAAAAAAAAGAAGGGTCAATGGAGTCTCTTCTTAAATACTTGTAATAGTACTAGATGGAATAGGTTGGGGATTTTCCTGCCTCAGCCTCCAGAGTACTAGGATTACAGGTGTACACCATCAAGCCAAGTGAAATGGGTCTTTAAAAATAGAAGAGCTGGGGCTGGGAAGGTGGCTCAATGGTAGAGTGCTTGCCTCACATGCATGAGGCCCTGGGTTCGATTCCTCAGCACCACAAAAGCAGAAAAAGCTGGAAGTGGCACTGTAGCTCTAGTGGTAGAGCGCTAGCCTTGAGCTGAAAAGAGCTGAGAGACAGCGCCCAGGCCCAGAGTTCAAGCCCCATAACTGACAAAACAAAAAACAAAAGAAAAAGCAGTGGCCTTGAGAGAAGAATAAATCAGAAGTAGCAGTTAAAGCCTGTACCTAACACTAACAATACTGTGTTATACCCTAGAAAAGCAATTTCATTATTTTGAGTAGTTTGTATTATGTTTTGGATGACTGAACAAAAAAAAAAAATCAAACTCCATTTTGTGGTTTAAAAAAATACAGTTTTCTGGGGAAAATGTGAAGTGCATGGAAGATGGCTAATGAGTACAAGGGTGCAGTTGAATGGAATGAATAACCTCTAATGTTCTATAGCATGAAAAGGTAATAACGATTGACAATTAATGTTATATTTCAAAAATGCTAGTAGAGAGGATTTTGAATGTACTCCAGACAAAGAAATGCTGTGTGCTTGAGAGATGATGACATGCCAATTACCTGATTTGGTCACTACATGTTGTATACAAATATCAAAATGTCATACCGTAGTCCACAAATATGTGTCAATTAAAAATAAAAATCCTGCCAGGTGCCAGTGGCTCACGCCTGTAATCCTAGCTATTCAGGAGGCTGAGATCTGAGGATCATGTTTCAAAGCCAACCCCAGGGCAGGAAAGTCTGTGAGACTCTGATCTCCAATAAACCACTAGAAAAACCAGAAGTGGCACTGTGGCTCAAGCAGTAGAGCACTAGCCTTGAGCTAAAGAGCTGAGGGACAGCGCCCAAGTCCAGAGTTCAAACCCCACGACTGACAATAAATAAATAAATAGCCTTTGCTGGTTGCCGATGGCTCATGCCTGTAATCCTACTTGCTCAGGAGGCTGAGATTGAGGAGGTTGTAGTTCAAAGCCAGCCTGGACAGAAAAAGTCTGGGAAACTCTATGTCTAAAATACTAGCAAAAATAGGGCTGTAGTGGTGTCTCAAATGGTAGAGCACCAATCTAAGGAGCACCAAAACTTGAGTTCAAAACCCAGTATTGCAAAAAACAAAAACAAAAACAGCCTTATAAAATGTACAGTTTTATTGAAATACAACTTTTATTCAGGACATTTAGGATGAGTCATTGCTATGAATGACAGGGGCAAGGAATTTGCATTCTAGTTAAGCTCAGCAGTAATAAATGTGTTTTGGTATTGTACCTATGAAACTGTTCTCCTATGTGACTTGATCTCATGTAATCTTCAGTAATTCTTTCACACTCTCTCCAGAACCCATCTGAGACAGCTGCAGGTTCACAGCTCATATTGATAGAACCTCTTTACAGTTTTAAGTGGCTCTTGCAAAAGCCAAGTGCAGTTGGCATTTGACTTACTAGATTAAAATTTCCAAGCTCTTGAGCCAAAGAGCTATCTTTAAATAAAACTGTAGCTGGACACCGGTGGCTCACCCCTGTAATCCTAATTGCTCAGGAGGCTGAAATCTGAAGATCACATTTTGAAGCCAATGCAGGCAGAAAAATCCTGTGACTCTTATCTCCAGTTAACCAGCAAAAAACTGGAAGTGAAGCTGTAGCTCCAATGGTAGAATGCCAGCCTTGAACAAGAAAGCTAAGGGACAGTGCCTAGAATCTGAGTTCAAGTCCCAATATCAGCACCCATAAAAAGATAATAAAACATACTTCTGTCAAAATCATTCCATGTTCACCTTTGCAGGCCCATCTCTTTGGGCCTTGTCCAGTACCCTGTCCATTCCAGGCTGTCTTTCAGGAGTAAGTAGCAAAAGTGGTAGCCACTCATCATGAACTGCCAAGCTTGCTGCTGAAGAAAGAAAGCCCAAGGCTTCAGATCATCACAGCCTTCAGTAGAACTTCTGAGGCTACAACACACCTAGACGTCTTCTTACACATTGACTTACCTCTTTATTGAAATGCTCAGGCATGGTCAGAAGTATTTTGGATTTTGGGCTTTTTCAGATTTGGGGAAATGTTGAAGTTACATAATGAGTTATCTTGGGGATGGACCCACATCCAAACATGAAATTCTTTTCCATTCACATTTTGTGCACATAGCCTGAAGGCAATTTTGTGTTTCAATTTCAACCCATTATGTGAGGTGAGGTGTGGAATTTTCCCCTTGTGATGTCATGTTGGAGCTTAGAAACTTCCCGATTTGGGAGCATTTAAGATTTCAAATCTTCAGATTAGAGATGGTCAACCTATATTAGTCTCAATCAGTCACAGAGTTCAAAAGAAGTAGGAAGCTCCAGGTGAAATAGCCCAATAGAACTCCATGGGGGCAGAGCCTAGGAGAGGTGACCCAGAATTGTAAAATTGTTTGTAACAAACAACACATGCTTGGGCCCAAGTGTAAGAGCTCCCCGTGTTCTCTCTCTCTTATTTAAAGGTTTACTTCCTCTTTTCAGGGGCTGGTGGTTGGAAACTGTAATCCTAGCTATTTAGGAGGTGGAGGTCCAGAGGATTAAAATTCAAGGCCAACCAGGCAAAACTTTGGCAAGAACTCAGAGTGGTGTTCACTTGTCATCCCAACTATGACAGGAAGATCCAAGTCCAGCCTGGTCCCAGGGAAAAAGGCAGCCACAAAGTTCTTATTGTTTTCTGAAAAATAACAAGGGTAAAAAAGGCTGGGGACGTGGTCCTAACAAAGGTGAATCCCTGAGTTCAAACTCCAGTATTACAAATAAGATTTAGTTCCTCATAAAATGGAAACAGAAATCCCTAGGTAAACCTTGGTGCCTTGATAGGAAGCACATGCTTCCTATCAGCTTTAGAAATTTTATATTTCAAGTACTGGGAACTCCGGACCTCCAACTTGCTGGGCAGGGGCTCTCCTACTAGAGCCACGCCCCTAGCTTCCTTCATCTTTAGAGTAATTGTGGAAGATGTGTCTGTGGGAAAAGATGGTTGGGGTGAATGCTGGATGTTGGGTTTGGGCTATGTGTACTGGGGTCATTGGATAGATGGGACCTATGCTATCCATACCCAGAGAATGTGAGGGCATAGCATCTAAGCAACTAGATGAACTAGAATTGGAAAGGGTTCACTGATATCGCTGGATTTGGTTGTTTCTTCTTGTTTTGTTGTTGTTCTCTTTGCTTAGTCATGGAGCTTGAACTCAGGGTCTGGGCACTCGCTCTCGCCGAGCTTTTCTGCTCAAGGATAGTTAGTGCGTTACCATTTTGAGCCACAGGACCACTTGTGGTTTTCTGGTAATTTATTGGAGATAAGAGTCTCATGGACTTTCCTGCCTATGCTGGCTTTGAACCATGAGCCTGAGATCTCAGCCTGAATAGCTAGAATTGCAGAAATGAGCTACCAGCACCGGGGCTATTGTGGTTTGTTTTTTACTGGGTAGCCACAACATTTGCTTCTGACATCTCAAGGTGTGGGAGGAGAATCTGGGATTCTCTCCCAGGCTCTCCTGGCTCCCTGTAAGGAATACCCTTCACATCTCATTAGACCTGTCCGCTGCCATCTGGATCCTGTCGACCTTGAGGCCCAGCAGGCATGAGGGGCAGGTGAGTGGAAGGAGCGGTGCCAGGCTGCTCCTTGGAAAGAAGCAGCCTACTGGAGTCTCTGAAGTGGAGCAATCAGAAAGTTGGCTTCAAACTTCAGCTATCTTGCATTCAAATCCCAACTCTGCTATTGGTGGAGCCATTTGGGACCAATTAAACCATCTCGCTGGGCCTGTTTCCTCTCTCATTGATTGGGCTCACAAAATTTCTTTCAAGAGTTACTGGAAGGATTAAACAGGGAAAGAGAGAGAAAAGCACAGTCAAGGACTGGCACATAGGAAGCTTTAGGGAAATGACAACTTAAAAAAAAATCTCAAGCTGAGTGCCGATGGTTCGTGCCTGTAATCCTAGCTACTCAGGAGGCTGAGATCTGAGGATCACGGTTCAAAGCCAGCCAGGGCAGGAAAGTCCTTGAGATACTTATCTCCATTAAAACACTAAAAAGTCAGAAGTGGGGCTGTGGCTTAAGTGGTAGAGCACTCACCTTGAGCTGAAGAGCTCAGGATCAGTGCCCCGATCCAGAGTTCAAGCCCCATGACTGACCAAAAAAAAAAAAAAAATCATCTCAGTGCTGGTGAAGGTGGTCCCTTTGGGTTTGCATCTCATTTGCTGTTCCAGTTGGGGTTTTTTTTCTGTTTAGTTTTGTTTTTCTAATTTGGAAACAAGTAGTTTAGGGATTATCAAGTGTTAAGGTTAGAAGTCTTTAGAATGAGTCTAGCCCCTTACCTACAAGATGGCCACATCCATGACAGACTTGTCTAAACTATGGGTGTTCAACGGTTCATGGAGCAATCCCCTGCTTTAAAACCCCACTGCTCCCTTTCCTACACATCCATTATTTATTGGTTTGTTATACTGTTGGCGTACAGAAGGCCTTTTTTATTTTTGCCAGTACTGAAGTCTGTTACTCTACACACTTGAGTCACACCTCCATTTGTAGTTTTTTGGCAGTTAATCAAAGATAGAGTCTCTCAGATTTTTCTGCCCCAGCTGGTTTCAAACCTTGATCCTCTGAATTTCAGCTTCTTGAGTAGCTAGGATCACAAGCAGGAGCTACCCAGGGCCTGGCTAAGGCTCTTCTTCCTCTTCTTCTTCTTCTTCTTTTTTTTTTTTGTCAGTCATGCGGCCTGAACTCTGGGCCTGGGCACTGTCCCTCAGCTCTTCAGCTTAAGGCTAGCATTCTACCACTTGAGCCACAGAACCACTTCTGGCTTTTTTCTGCTTATGTGGTTCTAAGGAATTGAACCCAGGGCCTCATGCATGCAAGGCAAGCACTCTACCACTGAGCCACCTTCCCAGCCCCAATACTGTTCATTTCTAACATTTTTTAAATACCAGTCCTGGGGCTTGAACTCAGCGCCTGGGCACTGACCCTGAGCTTCTTTTGCCCAAGGGTAGTACTCTACTACTTGAGCCACAGCACCACTTCCAGTTTTTTTTTTTTTTTTTTTTCTGTTTATGTGGTACTGAGGAATCAAACCCAGGGCTTCATGCATGCTAGGCAAGCACTCTAGCACTAAGCCACATTCCCAGCCCAGCCCCATTTTTAACATTTCTTGAACCTCAAAAGTAGGCAAGAAATCTAGACATTTCTTCTGAGCTACCTAAACAGTGTAGTCTAGATTAGGGTGCTTTCAACCACATATGGACTACAAAGTAGAACCAACAACCTGAAAACTTCCTGTTTTCTGGTCAAGGACAGGAATACAGAGACTGAGATTAGAGGAATGGTAGTTCAAGGCCAGCATTGGCAGAGAGTTCATAAGATTCCATCTCAACTGAAGCCTGGCGCTCATCTCAAGCTGGGTATGGCAGTATATGCCTATTATCCCAGCTATGATAGGAAGGCTAAAATAGGTGGATTAAAAATACATGCCAGGGCAGGAAGCAACAGTCAATCTCAAAAGTAACCAGCACAAAAAAGGGCTGGAGGTGGCTCAGAAGTAGAGTGCTTGTCTAGTAAGTGTAAAGGCTCTCAGTTCAGTTGAATCTCAGTACCAACAAGAGAAATAAATAACTCTATCAGAAATGGGAGCCTGAGGGGAGGGAGCCTCTGGAAAGTTCTGAAGGGCAGACTACCTTTTTCTATTGTTCCTTCTGTGAAATTTCCCTTCTTGAGTCGGCACCAGGTTCTGTATGTTTTTGTGAGCAGCAAAGAGATTGTCCACTCCCTCCTATCCCCGTAAGTGTTCTTTCTTATCCCAAAAGACAGGCTTTAGCTCAGGGCTTACTTCATTTAAAGATGCCCTTTAAATTGTTATTCTCCATGGCAACAAAGGATTGAGTGGAGAGCTTTGCCCAGATCCTCTGATTTCTCCATATCTTTGAAATTATCTCAATTACCAAAGGCAAGTGGCACAATGTAAACAACAGTTCAGTTTTCTCTCTGGATTCCAAGGCCCCGTGAAGTATGAGCTAGCAAAATCATTAGGCATGTGGTCTTAATTCAATATATCCCCAAAGATTATTAAAAAAAAAAAAAAACAAAAACCAAACAGACATCCAAAGGTAGAATTGAGGCTGTGACTGCTTACACAATTAAAGATGATCTTTCTTCCTTTTTAGTCCAAAAATGATGAAGTGATTTGCTTTTGAAGTAGTTGGGCTTCCCTAGCCTGTGTGTTTAAAATGCATTTTATGAAACCTCAAGGGAGAAAGAATTGTTGGAATCATGTTGGTAGAGAGGGAGGCAGAAACAGCCTCCATCAGGTGTTGGTGGAAGGATTCTGAGTGTTGCCATGGCAACAGAAGGAGGAGGAGGAGGAGGAAGGAGGAGGAGGAGGAGGAGGAGGAGGAGGAGGAGGAGGAGGAGGAGGAGGAGGAGGAGGAGGAGGAGGAGGAGGAGGAGGAGGAAGGAGGAGGAGGAGGAGGAGGAGGAGGAGGAGGAGGAGGAGGAGGAGGAGGAGGAGGAGGAGGAGGAGGAGGAGGAGGAGGAGGAGGAGGAGGAGGCCAGAGATAAGACTGATCCTGTGCTTTCTGCTCCAACCAACCAGGCCAGTGACTGCCACCTCCACTGACCTGTAATTCCAGCCTCCAGTCCACCCCTCTCACCACATCCCTGTTGGGGAGGGCGGGGGAGGGGGCATGTGTTGGGACAGGATTCTTTCTGCCTTCAGTGCTCTGGGCTCATGACCTTTCAGAGACCCATGGGAATTTCAGTTTGGGGGAAAAAATGTGTTAGCCTCTAACAATGGAAATAAAACATTGAAATGGAAATAAATATTTAATTAGGAGTCTGCAACATGTAACCCAATACCAGGGAATCAGCTGCCAGTAGATGAAGCCTTGTATGGTTACATAAAAACAAAACAGCTGTTAGAATCCTCAGAAGAAATTTCTGTTTAACAAAATTACAAATTGGAATGAAAAGGATCATACAACAGAAAATGTTGTGTCCTGTGAGATAGGAAGGGGGTCGGGGCCTTAAAATGACCAGGACAGAGCTAGACACTGCAGTCCTAGATTTGGATCTGATGTCAAGACTTAGGAACAGTGGCTATCTGAAGCAAATCAATACAACTCGTGGAGCAATGTTTTCTCATTTGCAAACTAAGATGAAATGAGATCAAGGCCATTAGTGGCAATTTGTAGATGGAAAAGTGTCAATGGAATATTGATTTACTTTCATCAGTGAAGAATCCAAACATAGAAGTAAAAGATGAAATTTTCCCATTTTAATCTTACCATCTGTGATTGATTCTCTTTAATGACTGTTGCTGACGTGGCAGGTATCAGGTCAAGGGGCCTCTCTTGCATGCCAGGAAGTTATGATGGGTCTGAGGGCTTCTGAGGTAAAGGACTTTTTCTTTGAGTTTTCCAAACATAGAGGAAATGTATTTTCTATTATTCAGCTTCCCATCAGTCTCTTCTCCTCTTCCATCCCTACCACCACCTCATAGTTACAATCAACTTTATGCATATTATTTATGTATATGTGTTATGGCATATATGTATGTATGTATGTCTTTAAAGTATAGATTCTGAAAAGGAGTGAAAACAAGTAAACTTGAGTTCTCTTACTTAGCATGATTGTTTCCAGCACCATTTACTTTCCTACAAGTGATATAATTTCATTTTTATGTGTGGGTAATATTCAGTGGTATATATGTACCATATTTTGCGTTTCCATTCATCTTATTTTTATTTGTTGATTTGTTTGCTTATGCAGCTAGTACAAGGATTTGAACTCAGATTTTGTGCTTTCTAGGCACATACTCTATCCCTAAGGCATAACTCCATCCTAAGAAGAGTTTTCTCTTTAAGGAACCACTTGAAGCAGAATTTGTAATCTCAGCTACTGCTAAGAGTTGGCTATGGCAAGATGGAAAGTTTAAGGCCAGCCTGGGGATAAAAGGGTAAGTGGTATGGCTCAAGTGGCAGAGCATTTGCCTAGCAAGATTGAGGCCTTGAGTTCAATCCCTAGTGCCAGAATAAAAGATATATTGAAGAAAAGAAGGAAAGACTCATTTTGCATAACTGTTAACAACCCTTCTATACATCACTTTTATAATAACAAAATTGGTATTATAAGGAAGGAGAGAGGGAGAGAGGAGAAAAAAGGAAAGAAGGAAGAGAGGAAGGGAGGGAGGCTAAAAATAATATTGATTTAAATATTAGATTTAAAAAATCCATCTAGAAGAAAAGTAATGATATGAACAAAGAGTAAACCAGACAGAGTATATCATCTGGAGAGCAGAGTTCAAGTACCCTAACCCTTCTGTGTGTCCTGCAGAGACATCCAGGCAGTGTAGATCTTAAAGCTAGTGTAAATGTTTTCCAGCTCCTTCCTTACCAAAGAAGCCACACAAAAGCCCACTTCAAAAAATGTCCCTTCCCTATGGCCAGTACACTCCCCACTCCCACCTTTCTTGTCTACATTCTGCTGTGAGTGGGACCATGAGGACTGTGTGGAATTGGGAGAAAGCTTGCTCCTGGCTTGGGTGGCATTGTATGGGCACTGGCTGGAATCTCCAACTGAACCCACATCAAGGACAATAATTTAGACAGTCTGGTTGTAAAAAGAATGCAGTAAAGAATCCCGATGGACACTGATTTATTTAAAACAGGACCTAATTCAGAGTAGCTCCAGCCCTGCACTTATGTAGCACATTATCCAATAAGAGGTATTTTAAAATTCAAAATCTGGTTAAATTCCAGCCCTTCACACAACACACACACACACACATACACACACACACACACACACACACACACACACACACACACACACACACACACACACACACACACCCCTTAAATATTCCGTTTTTCTGGATTGACTTACATTTTCTTAAGAGGAGGCTGTTGTGTTGGGAATCTGAAGTACTTGCTAGTTTGCTCCTTTGCAGCTCAGCTCTGAAGAGTTTGGTTTAATGACCAACTCTGAAGACACTATGTGTCCTGAAATCTCAGGCTTTTCCTTCTTTGGCCACCCTTCTGGTCATCCTCAGCTATGCATGTTTTGCAAGAGCTGATCCTTCTGGAAGCCTTCCTTGAATTTCTTCAAATTATAGTGACCTATCTTTCAAACTTTAATGACCTTGAATATCATGCTTTAGTCTGTGTTCTGTTACTGTAACACAACACCTGAGATTGAGTAATTTATAAAGGAGCAGAGATCTATTTAGGCTCATAGCTCCTCTGGGATTCCAAGTACATGGTATTGATATCTGCTCACCTTCTGCTGAATGCAAAGAAAGGACAAAAAGGCTCAGATGTTTTATAGCCACGTGCTTTCATGATAACTAACTCAATCCCTTCACAAGGACACAACACCTTTGACCCAAGCACTTTCTAAAGGCCCCCTCACCTTTTATTAACATTATATTGGCAATTAAATTCCAACATGAGTTTTGACAAGGACAAACCACATCCAAAACACTAGCACAGTGATACTGCTCATTGGCTACTTAGTGTCTTCTTTGGATTCTGTTCAACATTGTCTTTAACCATAAGGGAAACAGATTATAGAAATATGTAGACAAATATGTCAAAGGTTCTATTGTCAAAGACATCTAGGGGCCTGGTAGAGTGCCTAGTGATGGAGGAGGATCTGGAAGTTTCTGGAAAGTACAGATTGACCTTAAGGAAGAGGGCACAGAAAGTTGTACAGAGCAAGTAGTTGTCTGTGAGTTCCTTTTAGGAAAAAGACACACAAAAAGTGCAAATAGACATCTAGAGATAAAAGGACTTGGATTTATCAGAGGCAGAGCAAAAATGGCTGTAGGCTTAAACTCAGGGCCTGGGCACTGTCCCTGAGCACTTTCACTCAAGTCTGGTACTTTACCACTTGAGCCACAGCTCCATTTTTGGCTTTTTGCTGGTTAATTGGAGATAAAAGGTGTGCCAACTTTCCTGTCTAGGCTGGCTTGGAACCATGACTCTCAGATCTCAGCCTCCTGAGTAGCTAGGATTACAGGTGTGAGCCACCAGTGCCAGGCTCTAATTGGAGTTTGAGAAGTATATGCAGTAGAGCATGACTCCCAGTGTTAGAGCCCTGGCCCTAGAACTTTTGGGCTGTGTGTTATAAGCCAGTTCTTTAACTTGTCTGGCCTCAATTGGTGACCAGAACAGTGTGCCTTGGTTTCCTGAGAATGGATTTCAAACACATAGGATTGTACTGGATTGTCACAGGACTTCTCTGAAGAAAGCTGACCCATGGGGAGATGCCCCAATGGGGGACCAAATCAGTACTGATCTTATGTACTATCTGTGTATTGGGGGTGAGTTTGAGCTTTTTCTCTTAGCTAAAAGAAATCTAGACATATTACTTAAATGTTTAAAGATTATGTTTTATAACAGAATTAATGAGAACTATGTTGTGTGTGTGTGTGTGTGTGTGTGTGTGTGTGTGTGTGCGCGCGCGTGTGTTTGTGTGTGAGTGTGTGTTACTCGGGAGGGAGCCTAGGCATCCTGAATGTTAAGCAAGCACTTGCACCTCTAGTCCAAGAACTCTGGATTATGCTACTCTACTTACCTAGAATAGTTCCTATGTTCTATAAGTATTTGAAGGAAAACAATGAATGAATGAGTGAATAAATGGATGGATGAATGAATAAACTGATGAACAAGTGAATAAGTGAATGTATATCAGACTAAAAAAATCTTGTGTGTATACAGCTGCACTTCACTTCCTTTGTTTCAAGTGTTCATGGAAGTTCTCCAGGAACTTAACTTGTCACCATTCCTCCTGTGATCTCTGGTCTTCCAACTCCTCCTCCCCTCCTAGGACATTTGACTGGGTTTTGTCTACCTTGGAGCATGTGCTGTGGGCATGTAATTCTCCACCGCCAGCCTTCCAGTGTGCTCACAGACCACCCCACCCCCACCCCCACCCCCCACCCCACTCCTTCATGCTACAAGAAAAGTCATCCAATTGACCTGCCTGGATTTACAGAAATTTAATTCTGCATGCCTTCACAGGGTCCTCAATGCCGCCTGGTGGTCATTTGTTTTAACCCTTTAAAGTGAAATGTTACAGGCGTCTGCAAAAGCCAAGCGAGTCAATGCTTTCGCAGAGCTAACTTCTCTAGGTGAACAGTATCAAGGCCAAATGTTAAAATATTGCCAACACCCTACAGTCTTTCTTCTCCTGCCTCCTCTTATCACCATGATCGTGTCTTTTTCTATCCAGGAGGTTTGGTAATATAATTTGTCTTTCTTCACTGCCCAAATAAACACTATAATTTAGTTTCTCCCTTTTTTTTGAACTTATATACATGAAATGAAATGACACAAAGTACTTGATGTGGGCATGGGTGTGTGTGCTTTCTTTAGCTTCATATCATGTCCATGAAATTCATCCCTGTTACTGCACAAAGTTGTAGCTCATTCATTCTCAGTGTTGTATAGTACTTCAGTATACCAATACAGCAGCGTTCGTTTATCCTTTCTATAATTGAGCTGTCTCCAGTTTGCAGTTACTTCAAGTACTAGGGCTTGAACTAAGGGCCTTGCTTGGCTTTCTCACTCAAGGCTGGCACTCTACACTTCTTTCTTTGGACTATACTGTCGTTATAACTTATGAATAGTTAAATGTTGGTCTTCTTTTCCAACTTGCTTTAGTAGAGTTTTTTTTTTGCCTTACTACAATGACCAGGAGGCAAGTTTCAAATCTCAAAAGGAAAACTTTCAGGTTTGAGCCATTCAGTGTGATATTTACTGTAGGAATTTTGTAGTTATCTCTACCAGTGTGGTCCAATCAGATTCAATGAGAAACCATTAAGTGATTTATTCAGGGAAAATTTCATTTAAAGAATTACTAAGGGCTGGGAAGATGGCTCAGTGGTAGAGTGCTTGCCTGGCATATGTGAGGCCCTGGGTTCGATTCCTCAGTACCACATAAACAGAAAAAGCTGGAAATGGCACTGTGGCTCAAGTAGTAGGGCACTAGCCTTGAGCTGAAGAACTGAGGGACGGTGCCCAGGCCCAGAGTTCAGGCCCCATGACTGGGGGGAAAAAAAAGAATTACTAAGTCATGCTCAGAGAGACAAAGGATATATACTTTCTCTCACATGTGGAAATTATAAATACATATGTAAACATGTACAGGGTCATGTGCATATGTAAGTCAGCTAAAGTATGGTATATGCAGGGAAGAATTCCAAAGGTGTAACTCCTTGGAACTAACAGTCAAGATGAATATCAGGAAGCTGGAACTTGTGTTCTGAGGTGGGGGAGGAAGGTAGACAAATAGAGAGAGGGATGGTGGGTGAATACAGTCATAATATTCAACGTACATATGTGAAAATGGAACCTAGTAACTTGAGGGGAGGGGGTTCTGGGAGAGATGGGGGAGAGTGATGGAAGAGGCGACATTGGTCAAGATTCACTGTAGTCACAAACTGACATTTTCAATTGAATTCCCTTTGTGCCACTACTTAAGGATAATAAATAACTTAAAAACAGAATTACTTAACCATGATGGAAGGCTATCAATAAAGACGTAAAGAGAATTTTAAAGGAGTCTCCAAGAATGAAAGAGAGAGAGAGGACCTAATGAAGCACAAACTTGGAAGAGGGTCCCCTCCCTAATAATGGGGTGCAGCCCTTATTGGATACAGTATGGTGGCAGCAGTTTGGTTGGTGTCGATGGTTGCTCTGTTGCTTATGTTGGGGCGGCCTTACACAGTGCTAAAGTCCTTTAGAACCCAGGATAATCCAAGGGTGGCTGGATGCGTGTATAAAAGATATTGGGCTGCCCCTGAGGACTTGAGGTCAGAAGAGGGCCTAGGAAGGGTCACAGGAAGGCAGTAACTAGATGCAAGGTGGGCTATAAGATGGCTGAAGGCTGTTCGCTCTGTCCAATGAAACCAGGAAGGGCAGCCACCCCTTCCCTTCTTTCTCCAGCACCTTCTTCTGTCAAAGTTACATGGAGTCACTGCCTAAAGCATGAAGTGGACTGAAGCTGACAGCACAGTACTTTGTTCAGCTTAGAGTTCTCCTCTCTTCCTAGGGGGCTAAGAGCATTTTTCATAAATGGAATTTTGAATCTTATCAACTGATTTTTCTACATTTATTGAAAGGACCATATGATTCTGCTCCTTCCCCCGCCCCAAGTATTAATAGAGTCACTTATATGACTATGTTTCTGTTGTGGTTTCTTTTGTGTATATGCTAGTCCCAAGACATGAGCTCTGGGTCTGGCCACTGTCCCTTAGCTTTTGTGCTCAAGACCTGTGCTCTACCACTTGAGCCACAGCTCTACTTTCAGCTTTTCAGTGGTTAATTGGAGATAAGAATCTCACAATTTCCTGCTCAGGCTGACTGTAAACCATGATCCTCAGAGCTCATCCTCTTGAATAGCTAGCATTACAGGTGTGAGCCACCAGAATTTAGCCATGAATAGATTTTTTAAAAAGATATACACACATCTGATCTGTTGTAGTTCTGATCATTTTTATAATTTTTGAGTGTGCAAAGTATTACTAATAACATACATAGCATCGCTGCAAACAGAATCTCTACGCATTAAGAAAAAAAACCTCCCCGGGCTGGGAAGGTGGCTCAGTGGTAGAGTGCTTGCCTTGCAGGCATGAGGCCCTGGGTTCGATTCCTCAGCACCATATAAGCAAAAAGGAAAAAGCCGGAAGTGGCACTGTGGCTCAAGTGGTAGAGTGCTAGTCTTGAGTTGAAGAGCTGAGGGACAGTGCTCAGGTCCAGAGTTCAGGCCCCACGACCGGACCCAAAAAAACCCCAAAACACCAAAAAACAAGAAAAAAACCTCCCCACTTCTCTTCTACCAAACACTTCATAATTCATAATCTATTTCCTATTAATGATACTTTCTATGCTAGCTATTTCACCAAAATACTACCATATTAAAGTTCAAGGTTATTCTGTGTTTTAGTGTGACTCAGAACTTTGCTTCTTTTTATGACTGAGTAATATTCCATTATGTGTCAACGTTTTGTTTATCCATTGTGGTGGCTAATTTTATAGGTTAGTTTGACTGGGCCTGGGCATACGTAGATATTCTGTTAAACAGTTCTGTGTGTGTCTGTGAGGGAAAGTCCAAAAGTGATTAGCATTTGAGCCCATAGTCTGGTCAAAGTCAATCACCCTCCTGATCTATTGAGGACCAGAACAAAAAGCAGAAGAATAACAGAGGCCCTGCAATTTAATGAGGCTAGGCGTGGCTTGAGCTAGCATATGAGTCTTTCCAGTCCTCCACACTCCTGATTCTCAGGCCTTCAGACATATATTGTGATCTACACCATCAGCTGTCTGGCTCTGAGATCTTCCAATTTCACCACTGCTTCCCTGGATCTCCAGTCTAAAGAGAGCTGATCATGAGACATCTGAGACTCCAAAACTGCATTGCCAAAACCCATCCTCCCCCTCACCCCCTCTCTCACATATACACACAATCAATTGGGCATTTCTCTACCGAACACTTCCTAATACTATAATTGATCTGTTAATGACATTTGTGTTGTTTCTACCTTTGGCTACTATGGATTGCTCTGCTGTGAACATTCATGAGCAGGTGTCCGTTTGAATCCCTGACTTTAAGGGTTTTTTCCCCCTTTATTTATTTATTTTTTGTACTTGGCTGGTACTGGGGTTTGAACTCAGGGTCTTGTGTTCACTTGGCTGGCACTCTACCACTTGCACCATGCCTCTAGCCAAGATTTTTGCTGGTTAGAAAGTCTCATGAACTTATTTTTTTTTTGCTCAGCCTGGCTTTGAACCTCGATCCTCTAATTTTCAGCTTCTTGAGTAGCTACGGTTATAAGTGTGAGTCACTGGCATCTAACTTGTCTTCAGTTCTTTCAGATATACCCTTGGAAATGGAACTGCTAAGGTCTATGGTAATTCTATGTATAACATTTTACCAAGCCACCAAATACTTCCCAGGGTTTTAAAAAAACATGTTACATTCTCACTAACAGTGTAGGACCATCGAACACAAAGGGGTTGCCAGTGTCAGTATAGAAAAAGATAATTGGGTGCAGTCACCCTCCAGCAATGTGTGGCTATGCTAACAACAGACAAAGTTAACTGGACTTCATACACACTCAAAGCATTTAAGAAACTTCAGGAGCTGCTCAGGTCCCAGCAAAAACTACCCAACACTTAAAGGGAAAGGAAGTGGAAGATGCAGCTTACCTCCCTGGATGATCACCCTCACCTGACCAGGAATTCTGGTGGGCATCTTATGTCAATTTTCTTGTTGCTACCTCCTAATTCCACCCAGGAGCCGCTGTGTTCTCATCTGACATCTTCTCAATCTGGACTCAGGATTTCACTTCACTGATAAGCCAGTCTTTCTGTCTACCCCTCCCCCCACTACTGTGGGGATTATTATTTTTTTGGTGGATGGTTAGTGGGTTTTGGAACTTCATCCACTTCAATCTGCATCTTCCTTTTGTCAAAATGAAAAGGCTCGACTCTGGCTTGACATCAGCTTTGTCTCTTCTATCTCCTTCATTCCTTTCTTGCATTGAGCAAATCAACAAAAAACAGTCTGTTTTCGATCTCTCCTTCCCTGTGGATTTTTCCAATCAGCTTATAGAAATTCCAAGATTTTCTTCATTTATGTCACTCTTACTCCAAGTCTCTGGCCATTTCATATCCCCAAGGCTGTTGAACCCACACCCCATTCTATCAAGGCCTCTCAGTATATGGTAAACGGTAGCTGACAACATCTGGGTTAGGATGTCAGTTTCTTTCTGGTTGTTTTCTTCTATGTTTATTTGTTAAGGCAAAGGAAACGGTGGCTTACTAGTCCCTAATCTCTGTCCCCTAAATGGTAATGTTGTGGATTGAATCATTTACCTTTCTTTCTATAGTGTTTATGGTACTTTATCAGGCTACTCTGTGTGTGTGGACCTGTGGGCCTCATGACAGACAGGTACTTTACCACTTGAGTCATTCCATCAGACCCTTTTTGCTTCAGTTTTTTTGCCAGTCCTGGGGCTTGAACTCAGGTCCTGGGCACTGTCCCTGAGCTTCTTTTGCTCAAGACTAACACTCTATCACTTGAGCCATAGAGCCACTTTTGGCTTTTTCTGTTTATGTGGTACTGAAGAATTGAAGCCAGGGCTTCATGCCTGCTAGCCAAGCACTCTACGACTAAGCCACCTTCCCAGCCCTGCTTTGGTTAGCTTTGAGATAGGGGCTTGCTTTATGCCTGTACCAGCCTGTACTGCAATGCATCTACTTGTGCATCACCATGTTGATGGAATGATAGGTGTATGCCACTGTGCCCAGCCATTGTACTTCTCCATAGCTTAACCATTGGTTGAGATGGAGTCTCACAAACCTTTTTGAACCAAGCTGACCTCAAACCATATTTCCACCTCTCAAGTAGCTAGGAATACAGGCTTGCACCACCATACCTGGCAACTGGCAGCTTTTCATTTTCCTTATAAGACAAATATTCAGAGTTTCTTCAGGCTTGAATGGGTGGGCAGGTTTTGCTTCAACATCAAGCCTCCCACGGGTGGGACCGGGTAATGTCCTAGAGCAGACAGTGGAGGGGGGAAAAAAGAAACCCATCTGCCTAAAAACCTAAACAACTCTTTCAGCAATAGGCTTGTAAAACGTTTACAGGTTATATTGCCTTCAGGAAAATGTTTCTTTTCCTTAAGTCCTTGAGTTGATTGATTGTCCTTGAAAGAGTATTTGAAGTTCTGTGCCTCTGTTATCTGCGGGACAAGTTAAAGCATTTCTTCTCACTTCCTGCTCTAAAGACATCTGAACAGGTACTGAATGTAGGGGGAGGAGGTGTCTTTTGGGACATCCTTACTGTCCTTCTGGATGGATTCACTGACACTGGTAGATGCCCCAGTAGTCACAGTGGTCTCTGGATTGTCTGACTTGACGACATGTCTCAGTGTTGCAGAACCCATTTGGTCCAGACTAGAGGTGAGATTTGGAAATTTTCCTTGCAAAGAAACAAACATGGAAATGATGTCTTTAAAGATAGGGAGAGAGCCATAGATTTGAAGTTATGAAGGCGAGACTAAGAAGTCAAGTGTGCTCTGTGCAACAGCTGATGTTTTTCTCTTCTCCAGGATGATGGCATTTACTAGGTAGCACACAGACATCCATCTTCTTCTTTCTTCCACTGTAAATGACTGGAGTTATCCCCAAAGATTGGCAAAAGTCTCTAACAGAGCCCAGAGCTTGGTATAAAGGGGTGGTCTAGAAGAAGACATGCTGACATTTGGGCACCACCTCACTCCTCCCCTGGGAAGGACAGGTGCAGGTGTTGGCAGGAAGTGCCAAAGCCCAGGTGATACTGAGAGGGGCTGGAAGAGTACCACACTCAGGTCCCTTCTTTCCCAGATAAACAGACTTAGTCTGTTTTTCTGTTGCTATAACAAAATACCTGAGTCTGGATGACTTAGAAAGAAAAGGCTGATAGACAGAAATCATGTTTTATGTAGCTTCCCACTCTGGAGGGCCCGTGGCTTGGCACTATAGTCTTTTCTGAACTAGGTTCTCATGGCCAATGGCATCGCATGGAGAGATTGACAAGCAGGTGTGTGTGGAAGAAGAAATCCACAGCATGCCAAATCTATAACAACCCTCTCTCATTTAACTGATCCACCCCCAAGAGACCTAACCCAGTCTATGCCAAAGGTCCTCAGTCCACTCATAAGGATGGTGCCAACATATCCTACTTAAGAGCCCTACCACCTAGGAACACTTCCATGGGGAATCAAAGTTTAGATTTCAACTTGAGTTGGGGGGGGGTCAATTTTATTTTTATATATACATATATAATTTATTTTCTGTAATCTAGAATATATAATTTATTCTACCTTTTTAAAGGGTGTGTATGCTTTTATATATAGCTGCTTTTTCCCACATGGTATTTAGTATGATGGCTCTTTTTTTTGGGGGGGGGAGTCCGGTCGTGGGGCCTGAACTCTGGGCCTGGGTGCTGTCCCTCAGCTCTTCAGCTCAAGGCTAGCGCTCTACCACTTGAGCCACAGCGCCACTTCTGGCTTTTTTCTTTTTGCTTATGTGGTGCTGAGGAATCGAACCCAGGGCCTCATGCATGCAAGGCAAGTGCTCTACCACTGAGCCACCTTCCCAGCCCCTCTATTTTTTTTTGATGTAGTGCCAGGCACTGAACCAGGGCCTTGTACATTCTAGGCAAGTGCCCTGCCACTGAGCTGGGCCTGCAGCCCCTCTCCTATCCATATTGTCACCTTCTGTGGGCTTCCAAATGCCCACAGACACAACCTCTCCCTCATTAGTTTAATTTATGTATTTTTGCCAGTCCTGGGCCTTGAACTCAGGGGCTGGGCACTGTCCTTGAGCTTCTTTCACTCGAGGCTAGCACCACTTGAGCCACAGCGCCACTTCTGTTTTTTTCTGTGTATGTGGTGCTGAGGAATCAAACCCAGGGCCTCATGTATACTAGGCAAGCACTCTACCACTAAGCCACATTCCCAGTCGTCCTCTCCATCATTATTGCTCCCAAATTTTCACCACAGCCCCATAACTTCTCTTCTAATTCTGCTCCTTGCTTTCTGACAAATGAATGTTTACCATATTGTTCACATAGGATAGTGACATACTATTCACACTACGAAGTCTGCACCATCAAGGAGAAACTTATTTGTCTGTTTTTCCTCTACAGTCCTCTGTGCAGCCCAACATTTATTTGCCTTTCCTCTTTTTAGTTTTGTTGCTTACATTTTCAATCCCTCACAGTTGGAATGGATTCTTCATCTCTTGTGTCACCTTCAGCATGTTCTATAGCTCTTCTATTTGATTTTGTTTCTCCATTCCCACTGCTGTCACCAAACATGCTCCCTCACTTCATGGTCTGATTCTTGTGCTACCTGTGCTTTCTGGCCTCTTCCACGAACCTGCACATCACCAACGGGTTAATATCCTATGAAGCATATTTTTTTCACCACTGTTTGGCTGAAAGCCCTTCGCAGTTCAATGGCTGGCCTAGGAAGAGCTAAGCTCTCTGATGTGGTGTGGCAATGCCTCACCGTCTTACCCCTCCTGTCTTTACAGCTCTGTTCACTGTGCCACTGAATAAGCCTTACCTTCAACAAGAATTGACCATGCTTTCTACTTTCCTTCCTCCTTGTCTCTCCTCATGGTTTTCTCATTTTCTAGTAGAATCTTTGCCTCCTTAGACCTCAAACACATTTTTCACAAGCTTTTCCTCAAATACCACCCACGAACCGAGGCCACTATTTTTAACTCTCAGCCTTAAACTTCTGGTTTATTGATGGTTGGTCATGTGAAAGGATGAGTGTAATTATCTTTCTCTCAAAAGCCTGGAAAGGATACAGATGGGATTCATCTGCTGCACACCCTCCACAAACACTGGAGAATGATACGCACATGCCAGTCAGTATATGTGGAAAGGAGTAGCTGAGTGAAGGAATGTTCAAGAAGAGCTGCCAAAAGGATCAATCATAAAAATTGAAAGTATTCCTCTCCTCTCCTCTCCTCTTCTCCTCTCCTTTTTTGTTTTTGGTCTACTATTTTTTAGGGGAGCAGGCCTGCTACCAGAGCTTGAACTCAGGACCTCAGGCTCACCTGGCTTTCTTATTCACTGTTGCCACTCTACCACTTGAACCACACCTCCAGTCTGGCATTTTGCTAGTTAATTGGAGATGGAATCTCAAGAACTTTTCTGCCTGGGCTGGTTTCAAACTTCCAGGTCTTGAGCCTCTGAGGAGCTAGTATTATAGGCATGAGCCACCAGTACCCAGCTTCTTCCATTTCCAATAAGGATTTTCAGCAAAAGGAAAGTCTAAAGCTCCTCAAAGCAATATGTAAATGAACACTTAGCTTCTTCTGTCCTTTGAGTTTGACCAAATTATGTTTAAACACACAGGTCCAAGGAAAAGAGCCAGATTGTTTTTCCTGAACAAAATTTGTTTTCCTTGCAGGTTGTATTTGAGCATAAAATGAATTCATTTTCCAGACAGAGTTAGGGCTTCTGCAAATACTATTAAAATCATTATTTCCAAGTCTCTGTTTCAATGTCCTAATAAAAAAAAATCACAAAATGTGACAGTTAAAATGATTGTTTTTTTTTCCCCGCCAGGATTAATGTAAATAGGAGTCTCTAAAAATAAAAGTAGAAGAAAATCACATCATCCATAAAGTGACAAAACCTTGTCTTTTGATACCACAGGATTTATCCAGTGACTGCCCAGTCATCTGGTGCTGGTGTGTATTGCCAATACTCCCACGGAGCAGGCACAGATGCTGTGTTTTAATCTCTCTTAAAATAGCTAAGTTTTGTTTGTTTTGGTGGCTAAAGAGCATTTTTCAGTCCCAGAAAGCAAAATTTAAAAAAAATCATTACTTATCACTAACCTTGAGGGTGTTTTTGATGTCAGTATTTGGCTGGCTTTATTGCAGTTCTGCCAAATTGCCTGGAATGTAACAATAACAAAAAAAGCCCATGAAACATACTTTTATTGATGATTTAATATTAAGTGCATTTGGCTGCATGATCTCTGCTTTTGTATATCCACAAAAGGAAGGTAAGCATTGAAGTATGCACATACAAAGTTTGGCTGGCACAGATTCCAAATCAGCCAAGTATTTGTCTTTTGTCCTGTCTTTTGTCTTTTGTCTCTGTCTCTCATAGGTACACACATACACACACACACACACACACACACACACACACACACACACACACACAAAATGCATGCAAAGACATATGTACACATCGCACACTGATATTATACTCTGTGATTTTGGGTAACAAATCTTGAATTATGCCAAGTGAGATGATTGTTGGATTATCTGAACCTGGTGAGACTGAAGACAACGTGGATCCGCCAAACCTCCTAATGCAGAACACCATGGGAATCTGCCTACACATAACCCTGAAGGACTCATGCTTCTTACCTCTGGACCTGCAGCCTTTCTGCCTTGCTGAGAACAACCATGGAAAGAAAAGAAGGATATGGCTCTTTCATGTGAGATTGTCAATTCAATGAAATAAGTATTTGAGCATCTGTGACAGCCATGCATTGGAGATCACCAGCTGCAAGGAGGGCAGCAGATTGAAGAGCCAGATGTCACACTGAAACTCATCATGGCTGCACCAACATCTCGTCTCCCATGGCCTGAACTCAATCAACATGTGAGCAGGGCAGACTACGAAGGCAGGCCCATGCCTGGATCCATAGGGCTCCCCGGCTTGCTGTACTTTGCTTATCCTGTGTGGCAGTCCAGGAGTATTCTGCCTACTTTCCCTCCCTCCTCACCCAGCATCAAACCTGTCTTCTGGTCCCACGGTTCTTCAAGCTCTAATTTCTTTTCTGTTTTCTCGCATACAGGCACTTCCTCACAATCCCACCTGCTCCTCCCTTTATCTGGATTAACACAGCAACTCCTATGTGCAAAGTATTCTTCTGTGACATATTTGATAAGCAGATTTCTCTGGGTCCATCAGAACTGAACAACAACTTACCCTTGTTGTCTGATTATTTAGCCCTAGAGAGCTGAGCCATGGGCACACAGGGTTGTGTGAGCAGGGGCAAGCTGATACTTAGCATAAGCTCAGCAAATAGGTTTTGATGGATTTATTCACCTCAGTTCATTGTTCTACTAATTGTCTCCCTTAAGAATCCTGATCTTGCTGGGCACCAGTGGCTTACTCTTGTAATCCTAGCTACTCACAAGGCTCAGATCTGAGGACTGAGCTACAAAGCCAGCTCAAATAGAAATGTCCATGAGACTGTTATTTCCAATTAACTCGCAAAAAGATAGATATGGACCTGACTCAAGTGGTAGAGGAACTAGCCTTTATTGAAAACCATGCATTAGCAATTAGCACATGGCTCTGAGTTCAAGTCCCAGTACACACACACACACACACACACACACACAATCAGCTGGATGCTGGTAGCTCACGCCTGTAATCCTAGCTACTCAGGAGACTAAGAGATGAGGATCATGGTTCGAAGCCATCCTGGACAGGAACATCTATGAAACTGTTATTTCTTCTAGACTACCAAAAAAGCCAGAAGTAGAGCTGTGCTTCAAGTGATAGAGCACTAGCCTTGAGCAAAAGAAGTTCAGACCGGCACCTACAACACACACACACACACACACACACACACACACACACACACACACACACACACGCTCTCTCTCTCTCTCTCTCTCTCTCTCTCTCTCTCTCTCTCTCTCTCTCTCTCTCTCTCTCTCTCTCCTCATATTGGCCAGAACATTTTTAAGCAAAGATATATTGGCATTGTGAATGCAAATTAACTTATCAAAAGTAAATACTACATACTAAAAATGGCACCATGTGGATTCAGCACAGGATGTGAACATCTTGACCTCTGCTCTTGAAGAACATTTAATCTAATTAGCATGACAAGAGTTATGGCCATGAAACCATTCTTCAGAATATCAGAAACACTGTAATTCAGTATATAATATATGACTCTATGGGACTGACAGAGGCAAAGGAAAGAGACAGAGACCAGGATGTTTTTCTATTTATGGAGTCATGCCCCAAATCCCCATCTGAAAAATTATCCCAGATGCTGCTTGCAAGTGTCACTCAGGGACTTTTGTTTCTCTTGGTGGATGTAGCCCTCTATGTGCTCCTGAAAGAGGAACTCTCTGGCGGCATTCCCCCTGGTCTTAGCTCCCAAGGAGCTGACTTACGCACTGAAAGGTTGCAGGTCAGCGCGAGTTTGGGAAGAGACACACTGTATCCAGACCATAGCAGCACATTGTAAGGAATATTTGGTTGAAAGCACACACCAGTATCAGTTCCACAAAATATTAAATCAGTAGTATTTTTTAAGCTAAAGTGATTTTATATTAGCCTACATTGGTCTTACAAGAGTGGGTTCATTGTGACATTTCTACAGATATACAATATATCTTTTAAAAACTTTTAAAATGGGTGTTATAAAGGTGATATACAGAAGGGTTACAGTTATCTACAATGTATCTTTTTATTTATCTATTTTCATTATCTTTGAGTAGTTAGACAAAGAGGTTCCAATTCAACACACCAGTTTATAAGTACAATGCATCTTTATGTATATTATTGTTATTATAAAGGTGATGTACAGAGGAGTTACAGTGATATACAATGTACCTTAAACTTACTTTTTATCTTTTCCCCTCTCCCTTAAAATAATTTCAGCAGGTTTCATACATGCAAATGAACTTATTTTCATACATGCAAATAAATCACTTCACCTATATTCATCTTCATTCATTCATTCCCTCCATTAGTCCTGCCTTCCTCTTGCTGGCCCCTCCTCCCCATCCAGAGCCTATTTAACGTTCCTGTGATTTATTCTGTTTTTTGTATGTATTAATTGTACTGATTTTATTAGCACAAATTAATTGTACAAAGGAGCTTTATTGTGATAGTTACAAAAGGCCTGTAATGTAGCTTGATCAAATTCACTCACTGGAGAATTCTACCAGACATTTAACCTAATTAGCATAAATCCAGCTCAAACTCTTCCAAACAAATGGAATTGGGAGCAGTTTCTGACACATTTTATGAAGTGAGAATTATCATGATAGCCAAACCAGAGAAACAGATCACAAGAAAACTGTATTCCTTATGAATGTAGACACAAAACTTCCAGAAAAAAAATTTCAGGATTGGAAAAACCCACAAAGGCAGAAATCAGATTAGAAATTGCCAGATAACCTCTGCTTTCTCCTTCTCCAGCACGAGCTCCATCTTCTCATGGTCCTTTCCCCCAGACCTCAGTATTTGGCTTTCTAGATGCCCAGAACTTCAAGCTCAGTAAATTCTCCTTCTTCTCTTCCCCCTTCTCTTCCTTTTCTTCCTCCTCCTCTTCTTCCTCCTCCTCATCTTCATCCTTCTCTTCCCCCCTCCTTCTCCTCCTCCTTCATTTTCTCCTTCTAATCCAAGAGAGGAGGGGTGAGGAGAAGGAAAAAAAAACATGAATAATTATTTAATAGGTATGTGGTATTTTATGAATCATGAAAATACTTTGAACCTAGCTAGAGCCCATGATTGCATATGGTGGATATATTAAATACTATTAACTTATATACTTTAAGGTGGATACTTGTATGCTATGTGAATTTCACTTTAATAATCATATTAAAGGAAGATGTAGGAGAGTAGATAATTGCTGTGATCATTTTTAGAATATATAAATTCATATATATATATATATACATATGTAAGCAGTATAGCAAATCTGCAATTAGATAAGCTTGCATCAAGGAGAGATTCATTCATTTAGGAAGTCATAGTCACACATAAGCATCTAGGCTGCCCACATTATTTCCCTATCATGCTGCTGGGGTTCTAACCTAGTCTCAGGTATCACAATTTGGGGCTCACTGGATTTCATTAGTATTTGTCCTCATGCAAGAGGCTAGTCTATTTGAAGGCTGAGACCAAAGCCAAAGTTTTAGACTCCAGGTCCAAAGTTCAGGAGTTCCATGGGTCAGCTCCAGCTACTCCCCAGTGTGATATGATGAAGGGAAAAGAGATTTATTACACAGCCTGGGCAGCTGCGGGAAGAAGAAAGGTAACATTTTAATCCCCCTTCAGCCATCTCAGGGTATACACATGAGCTATAGGCTTACATAGACAAAGAACTGAGGCAGGGCAGAGAAGTATGCATAAGCAGTCCCAGTCCTGGGGGGTTGCAGTGATCATGGTCCTAGGCTTTGTGTTGAGAGAAGAATTTGCTTTATCACTTAACTGGTGCAACATGGTCATGGTAAACAAGTCATCTATGCCTGACAGAAAGTAGGTCCTCCCCTTCCTGTATTCTACAAGAGTAGTAAAGTAACTATAGTAGAGCATGGCTCAGAGCAAAGGAGTTAGATGCAAAGTAGAGATTGGGTAGGCCTGGCCTTAATCTTGATTTCAGTTAGCTGTGGGCTGAGTAGTGAATCAGAGTTCCTGGGCAAAAGCAGAAGAATGGTGGTTTCTTGTTAGATATTTGTTTTCTTGGGAGCTGGAAAAGCATCTTGTATCGAGTTTGTCTTAAGGCATTCTTTTCCCTCCTTCCTTTTAAGGGTGGTGGCTTTGTTTCATGGATGTTTTGTCTCAAGCTGATTCTGACCCAGAAAGCCCAGCAAGAATTTTCTAGGAAGAAATGCAACTCCTCTGCAAGATCATAAACATTCTTTCAGACCTAGCTAAGGTGTTCAGTTAGACAGAGATCAGGGTGATGACTTTTCCAAATGGCATAAACCATTCACATCCATGTTTAAGACTGTCCCCTTTGACCCTGAAATTTCTAGCATGCCACATCTACCAGATGTACCAAAATTTACTCTCAAGAGCTCAGCTTATAGGTTAAAGTAACTTCCTTGGTTGACCCAGTTCCAAGACACTGGTGTTCAATCAATTGGATCTAGTACATCTGCCAGGGCCTAGACAATCCTTAAGGACCAGAGCCTATTTTATGGACAGGACTCTTTATCTTATTTATAATAATAATAATTTTTATATTATATTATATTATTAGTACTATTATTACCTTTAGGTAGTTTCAATTCAACATGTCAGTTAATGAATACGCTGAATTTGATCAATTTCAACCCTTCAATTATTTTCCCCATCTCTCTCAATCTCACCAGTCTTAAACCAGTCAGTCAGCTACATTCCTGCATGTGTTCACCCTTCCTTTCTCCTTTTCTTTTTCTAAGTTGCTATCATAGTCTTAAGCAACCTTATAAAAGAAGGGAACAGGAAACGTTAAGCTATTTACAGTAGTCTAGAATTAGTTAACCAAAAGTCAGCTTTGTAGGGTTGTCTTAACTTTTCTCAGGATTCCAGTGATAAATTTTTGTTTTTCTTTTGTTTTGTTTTCAATCCAGGCTATTGTTTGATTTCAGTGGCTGGAGATATGACAGGTGGTGTCCCCCAAACTATGCCAGTGGGATACTAAGATGAATATTGAAAAAAATAGGCACCAATAATAAAACAAGGCCAGATGCTGGTGGCTCATGCCTGTAATCCTAGCTGCTCAGGACTCTTGAAATCTGAGGCTTGTGGTTCAAAGCTAGCCCTGGCAGAAAAGCCAGGGAGAGAAGCCAGCACCGGAAGTATGATTTAAATGTTAAAGCACCAGCCTTGAGCAAAAAGCTAAATATGAGCATGAGGCCTTGAGTTAGAGCCCCAGTAACCACAGAAAAATCAAATAAACTCAACAGTGAGTTAAACAAAGTTAGAGCTGCTTTTCTCAGAGCCCTCAATATGTATCGCAAGTTTTCAAAATGAAGATTTGATGCATTCCTCAAATTTATTTAATATTCTTTTTGTGAGTCATTTCTAACAAGAGTAACTTTGAAGAACAGTAGTTTGCCAAGATTTTATGCACATTTTCCTAAATGAATTTTGGAACTGCTCACTCCGTGGCATATTTTAAGTTGACATTTTAAACATTTACTTAAGCTTAGATAGATGCAAATATTAAACAACAAAATTTACATTGTTATATTATTTTTCTGAAAGTTGCTGATGGGGTTTTGAAACGACAGTGACATGGTACTTGCTGACATCCATTCAAGGCTCGTTTTCTCCTTGAATCCCCATTTCTAGCTTACTTTCTCCACAGCTTCAGCCTTATAATACGTTGAAATGCAGGAAAGTGTCTTACTGCCTTACTATGAAGAATAAATGTATAGAGACTGGAACTTTACCATTTCAATGTAATCATAATAATGGAAGCATTGACTCTCTTCCAGATTGTATTTTATCATAGTGATTATTTAGAACACTTAGTATAATTATTATCATTTTATTATTTATTATTTAGAAATTACTTTTATCATATATATTATTATAGTTTATTTTATAAGCTATGCAGTTTATTGTAAACATGATCTTAGAAAATGATAGATCACAGCAACATAACCACAATGCCCACTTTAATGCAGAATGAAACATAAGGCAGGATTATTTTATTTTATTTTTATATTCTAGTTCTGAAACTTGAACTCAGCGACTGGCCACTGTCCCAGAGGTTTTTTACTCAAGGCCAACATTCTACCACATGAGTCTTATCTCCACTTTTGGCTTTGGGGTGGCTAATTGGAAATAAGAGTCTCACAAATTTTGCTGCTCAGGCTGGCTTCAAACTATGATCCTGAGATCTCAGCCTTCTGAGTAACTAGGATTACAGGCATGGACTACAGGCATAAGGCAGGATTTTAATGGACACAAAGCCTGAAATCAGATATAACATGACAAACATTTCCTCTGCATTTTTTGAAAAGTAGTCAATGTCCAAAACTTAGTACTAGCTAGCATATTAATTATATGCAGCTCCTATGATGTAATAATGATTTTTAAAATTTTATCTTTTGTCTTTTGCTGGTACTGGGCTTTGAACTCAGGAAATTATATTTGAATAGCTTTTTCACTTGAGGCTGGTGCTCTATCACTTGAGTCACACCTCCAGCCCAGCTTTTTGCTGAATACATTGGAGATAAAAGTTTTGAAGACTTTTCTGCTGGGGCTGGCTTTGAACCTCAGTCCACTAGATCTCAGCCTTCTGGGTAGCTAGGATTATAGATGTAAACTGTCAGTGCCCAGCCTACAATGAATATTTTGTTAAATAAAATTGAAGTTTTATCTGTTTTAGTAAATTTTATAATACTCATAAACGCATTATAACCACCAATTTAGTGTACTATTGTATGCCACCTTATAGAACACTATAGTGTACTTTAACTATACACAAATCTGAAAGAAATTATAGTAACTGTTTTGTCAGCAGGTTTTCATAGATGCATCAAGAAAGTTCTATGGTCACAATAAACATTGTGATCTCAGTGAAAATCCCCAGTAAATCTAATCTCTGTTTCTCCAGCTATTTGGGGTTTTGTTGTTGTTCATTTGGTTTGTTTGTTTTTTAGTCCTGGGGCTTAAACTCTGGGCCTGGGTTCTGTTCCTAAGCTTCCTTTGTTCAAGGCTAGCTCTCTACCACTTGAGTCACAGTTCTATGTCTGGCTTTTTGAGGAATTTGTTGGAGATAAGAGTCCCAGGGACTTTATTGCCCAGGCTGGCTTTAAACTATAATCTTCAGATTTCAGCCTCATGAGTAGCTAGGTTTACAGATATGAGCCACCAGTGCCTGACTTCTCCAGATATCTGAATAAGACACACGACATCTTAGGGAAAATAGAAAGTACCTGGGAAAAATGGATTGTATCTGAGTATAAAAATAAGCTCTTTAGGGCTGGGAAGGTGGCTCAGTGGTAGAGTGCTTGCCTTGCATGTATGAGGCCCTGGGTTCTATTCCTCAGCACTACATAAGCAGAAAAAGCCAGAAGTGGCGCTGTGGCTCAAGTGGCAGAGTGCTAGCCTTGAGCTGAAGAGCTGAGGGACAGCACCCAGACCCAAAGTTCAGGCCCCATGACTGACCAAAAAAAAAAAAAAAAAGAGCTACTTATTATTAGTGTTGTGGTTATTATTATTGTTATCTTTAAATAGTTGTACAAAGAAATTGCCATTTAACAAAGCAGTTTAAGAATACAATATATCTTGATCAATATCATTCCTTTTTTAACATCTCAATAATCACTTTTAGGACTTCTCACTCTTGCTTTGTTCTCAAAGGATTCATTTTCAAGTGAGGAAAATGCTCTAGCACTAGAGAGGGTGGTTGGGCCAGGACTCAGACACACTTTCCAAGCAAGGAAATAGGTATGTAAGATGGAAACTAGTTGCCATCATTGATTTGACCTCTCTTGGGTGTCCTCATTTAGACAATAATGCCATGATGTGTATAACTGACTCCATAGTCTTGAACATTTGCAATGATTCCTCTCTTTGACAACTGTAAATAATTTCTATGGCATGTAATTCCTATGGCATTGAAATACGGAGTTCAAAACCAGGAAATAAATGTGTAGCTCTTATATGCAGTATCACATTGTCCTGAAGGATCAACGAAGCTGATCAGGTAGGATACTTATGTGTATTTGTGGGCTGTATAGGTACTTTTGGATCTCATAAGATTTTATATCACATTTCTGCAAGTGCTGCTATGCATTGATTCATTGCATTTGCTTATGCAGAAACTGTCTGTCTGCTGCTTTGATCCCCTAATCATATGAAACCCAGGCATTGATCCTCCTTATTTGCACTTAGTCTGTGTGTTGCTCAGGAGGTATCTTATCAGGGATGTTTCCCCTTTCCTGTGCCCATGTTGTTGGCTTGTCCTTGGTGCACTGGGGCCAGGGGTTTCACTATCAAAGGAGAAGCTGCCAGAGCACAGCTGTGCTGTCCTTGAGCCTCTTTGAAGTTTAAACAGAGAACATTTTGGTGCTTATTTAGCCCAAAGTTACTGCTTTCAGTGCTATCTGTAAGCAGAGTCATCGCCTGCCCTTTACATTTTGATCCAGTCTTTTTCCTGGGACCAACTTATGCAATATCCCAAATTTGAGAGCTGTTTTTAATGAGGGAAGAGCAGTTATACAATTTCTCAGCACCTGTGATCCCTATGCACCCAGGCTGCTTTGTTTCTTTGCTCTCTTTCCATTCATACAATTCAGCTTTGCTTCAGCTCAAACACAAACTCCTCCCGGCCACAGCCTGACACAGTCCCATTCAGGAACAACCCAAACTCTGAGCTTAAACCTTCTTTAATCTAGCCATTTCTTATTGTTTGACATCCTGGGTAACTGGAACTGCAGAAACCCGCAAAGGAAGTTGTTTTTCTGTGTCTGGATGGACGGTTCAATCACCATTGTTTGTGATTAGCAGATAAAACCAAGTTAAGTAAGGGCTGTTCTCCAGGCCAGGACTACATCAAAACCAGAGCAAACGCAAATGTAAAGCTGGGAGGAGGGTGTGAGGGCTCATCTGTCCAGACTTTTGGTAATGCAAAGACTAGTGGAAGAAGGAAAGCATCTCCTCCGTTGCCTGTGATAATGACTAGTCAGTCATCTGCTTTCCCCAAGGACAAGCTTCCAGCTCTGGGTCATTGTTAGAAGGATCTGGGGATGCATTTACATGAAATATGCTGAGCCAGACAACACTAGCACCCAGTCTCTCTCCCAAGCAAAGTTGGTGACAGACTAAAGCAAACCATGAAAAAAGCTAAACTCTCTTGATGGTTAAAAATCAAAGAAATAAGCCTGGCCTTGGTGGCTCACACCTGTAATACTACCTAGTCAGGAGGCTGAGATCTGAGGATTGTGGTTCAAACCCCGCCCAGGAGGAAAAGGCCATGAGCTCTTATCTCCAATTAACCACAGAAAACTGGAAGTGGAGCTGTGGCTCAAAGTGGTAGGAAACTAGCCTTGAGCAAAAGAGCTCAGGAACAGCACCTCAGTTCAAGCCCCATGACCTTCCCCCCCCACACACACACATACCACACAAACAAACCAAAGAAATAAAATGTGGAAGTGGGAACTGTGTCTGTTTATCCCCAAATATAGGTGTTATGGGGAGAAAATGAAATGGCTTAAAAGTGCTCAGACTGTCTCCATTGTTAAAATACACAACTGTACCTGTACTATCTTTTGCAGTCACCATTAAGAGACAATCTAAGCCAGGTATAGCGGCTCATACTTGTAGTCTTAGCTACTCAGAAGGCTGAGATTGGGAGGATTGAAATTTAGAGCCAGTGTAGGCAAAAAGTTCATGAGACTCCATCGCCAATAAAAGTTGGGCATGGTGGTACATGCCTGTTATTTCAGCTGCATGGAAGTTTTAAGTAGGAAGGTCATGGTCCAGATGGTTGGGACATTTTTGAAAAATAACAAAAGCAAAGGTTGGAGGCAAAGATTAATAGTACAGTACCTGCCTAGCAAGTATGGAAGAAAAAAAAAAGTGCAAACACAGATTTCAGGTTTGGTTGCTACCTTCAGAGATGGAAGCAGGTTAAGAAAACATCTGAGATAATCAACTGGAAAAAAGTGAAAGTCCACGATCGCTTGGCCCTGTTGCTTTCAGTCCTATGGTAAGGCATCATGTCAGCACGGTGGCAAGATGTGGAGCAAAGCTCTTTTACCTCATGACAGGCATTTAACAAAGAAAGTAGAAGAGGAGGGGCCTGGAGTCCCAGCCTCCCTCCCAGAGCATGGTCCCGGTGATGCAAACTCTCACTGGCCTATACATCTTCCATGTTCTACCACCTCACCAAGATGAGGACCAAGCCTTTAACACACGAGTCTTTAGGGCATATTCAGGATCCAAACCATGCCATAGTGGGGTGTGTGTGTGTGTGTGTGTGTGTGTGTGTGTGTGTGTGTGTGTGTGTGTGTGTGTGTGTGTGTGTGTGTTTAGAGCAAAAATATGGTTCATGCTGTATGAAGTTGCCAAGTCCCAAGAGCTGCTGGCTGAGCTGGCAGCTGGAAGACAAACAGTCATGAGTCGCTTCCGTTCATGTTTGCATTTGAAGGCCTGACATGAGGACAGGCAATTGTGTTTGTTCCATCTGAAGAATCAAGAAGAGCTAACGTTTTAGTTTAAGACCTAAGGCAGGAAAAATCAGATGTCTCAGTTTGAATAACTCAGGGAGAAAAAAATTGTCTCTTAATCAGTCAGTTCTGTCTTAATTCAACCTTTTTGTTCTATTCTAGACCCTTGACTCATCAAACCAGGCCAACCACCAATACTAAAGAGAGAAATTGGCCTTACTCAGTAGCTAATATCATCTGGAAATATCCTTACAAATTCTCCTATTCATCATGGCTGACCAAATGTCTGGGCAGTCTCTGACCCAGTGCAGTTGACACCTAAAGTTCACCATTCACCAAGGTCCATACTGGCTCAGAAGCAGGAAGCCCATTAAGGCAACAGAACTCCCAAGGTACAGCCCACCAAGGTCTCTTCCATATTTCAGTGTGGTAGGAAATGTACCCACGAACACAAGGTTGGGGTGTGGTCAGGGAATGTGTGAGGTGGCAAAGGTGACCCTTTCCCTAGAGAACAAAGGCAATTGAATCTACAGGGCAGAAGGCTTGAACTGTGGACCTGTGAAGGCATGGGCCATTATGGTTGGGCGAAGATGTGCTTTGTAGCGCCCCCTTGTGGTTCTGGACAGTCTTCCCACTGCAGGGCCTTGCTAAGGAACAGACTAGGCAAAAGTGGCTCAAAGGGTTCCCTAGACCCCAGAATCAAGGAAGAGGGCCAAACAGATATTTTGTCTATTGCTGGACATCCTAGAGACTTCTGCATACATTGCATTTCAATAATCATATATTTTAATAACATACATTTCAGTAGTCATATGCCCCAAATTAACCAGCAGTTGTCTTTAAGGAACATGACTGGAGAGAGTCTTGGGGACACCTGTGGTCCCTGAGGTAAACTCTGAGTGTGCTAGGGGCTGGCTCTCCCTTGTCTGGTGTGTCATGACCCTGCAGAACACAGCCAGGGAGTCTGACTTGGACCCCAGCTTCTGAGAGATTGATGCAAAGGTAACATCTTTTAGAAATTAGAAAGGCACTAAAGAGATCTGTTTATTTATTTATTTATTTTTTGGGTCCAGTCATGGGGCCTGAACTCGGCCTGGGCACTGTCCCTCAGCTCTTCAGCTCAAGGCTAGCACTCTACCACTTGAGCCACAGCACCACTTCTGGTTTTTTTTTTCTTTTTTGCTTATGTAGTGCTGAGGAATCAAACCTAGGGCCTCATGCCTGCAAGGCAAGCGCTCAACCACTGAGCCACCTTCCCAGCCCTGAGATCTGTTTATTTTTAGTGTTTTATTAAAAACACTCGAATGGCTCATAAATTTTGATCTTTGAGGAGAGCTGTTTTACAACACAGACAATTTTCTTTCTCTGTTGCTGTTTAAGTGTTTGAAAAGTCAGTAACCACTGTTCTTTTTTAATTCTCTCTCTGTTTTGATTAGATCCCTTCGCAGAAGACAGCCCCATGCCTATTTTCTAGCTGTGTTACAATCAGGGGCTAGAAATGACTTACACGAGTGTACAATGCCTGCTTGGGACACCAAGTGATGGAAAAGCTTTCTTACAGGAAGGGCAGTGTGACAGAGGGGCTGAGGTACTCAGGGCCTCATTCTTGGCAAGCACTTGATAATGCTTTACCACTTGAGCCATACCTCCAGACCCTTTGTATATTTTTGTATTTGTGACAAGGTCTCACTTTATGTCAGGGCTGGTATGGGCGGCAATCCTCCTATTTGTGCTTCTCCATGTCATTGAGAATGGCCATTGTGCTTGCTCCATAACAGATGCCTACCACTGTGCCCAGCTATTGGTTGAGATGGAGTCTTCTGAACCTTATTTTCTAGGACTGACCTTGAACCTTGATGCTCCAATCTCTGCCACCCTAGTAGCTAGGATTATGAACTTGAGCTACTGTACTTCTTATGGATGGCACTATGTCAAGCAAACATCAAGGGTGGCAAGAAGGAGTTGAATCCCAGAACGTCCAGCCACTAGACAGACAGGAGGAGATGACTGAGAGTTAAGGCAGCCCAGGAGGTCCAGTTGGACTAGAATCAGTTCTTGTTATGGAAAGAATTCTGAGTTCAAGTCCCAGTACTGGACCAGAAAAAAATGCAAAGATTATTTCCAACTGAGTTACTCTCAAAATCTCCTGGCAACCCTGGACATTCTGGATCCAAAACTTCCTTCCCTATAGTGAGTTCATGGTGGAATACAGAGCTGGGGCATGGGTCTGACTTCTGCAAAGTAATCTGACCAAAGCAGAGAGAAGAGTGGTTACTGGCCTTTTGAACTCTTAAACAGCAACAGAAAAAGAAAACATACAGAGTGGGGTCAGAAGACTTGTGACTTGCCTACAACACCCTTCTCTCATGGCCTGAGCATGGGAATTCTCCTCACCAAGTCCAGACATGAGCTAGATCTCTGATGTCCAATACTTTGTATACCCCAGGTTTCACCACTCAACAGGGTGGCACCCAAGAAGGAGTTTATTTGTTAGCAGTGGGCCTACATGGACTATAATGATGAATTAATCATAGATTCCTCCTACTAAGCATGGCAGATGTAAAATAAAGGGAAACAATAAAAAAATCTCTTCTCCAAGAGATGCTAATCATCTTTATGGGAAGAAAGGAGGTGACCTATTGGGTTCTAGATCTGGAAAGTGTATCTGTGCACTCTGAGTGAGAGCAGGGGGAGGAATGAGGGTGACCAGGAATGAGCGGTAGCAAGTATGCAAGTCTCCCTGACTTCGATGGGTTTCTGGCTGGTTCAGGATAGAATGCGCAGGCCCTGGAAATCCTTGCCTGCAATATGGAAGATGTAGGAAAACAAATTTGATGAAAGAGAGAAAAGAAATCAAAGTGAATATAATCCTAGGGGAGGAGGAATTGTCTACTGTTATTTTTATGTTTCTGGTTGGTGTGGCAGCGCTGGGGTGGGTTGAGCAGAGACCCAGGATTTACGCTGAGAGATAAACAGTGAGCATGTGTATGAAAGGGTGGTTAGACACAGCTAGCCACAGAGGAGCCCGGCTGGGCCAAAAACTATTCAAGGAAACTAGAGTTGAGGGAAGAGGGAATACTTGAGTTCAAGAGCCTGTAAAGTCAAGCTAGAAAGTTACATCCAGCTGGGAGCCATGGCTCATGCCTGTAGTCCTAGCTACTCAGGAGGCAGAGGATCACCTTTGGAAGCCAGCCCAAGCAGAAAAGTCTGTGAGACTCTGATCGCCAACTAACCAGCAAAAATCCAGAAACACAGCTGTAGCTCAAATGGTAGAGCCAACCTTGAGCAGAAAATCCAGAGTGTCCCAGCCCTTGAGTTCAAGGCCCAGTGCTGGCCAAAGAAAGAAACAGGGACAGAAGGGGGTAGGGAGGGAAGGAGAGGGAAGGAAGGTTGGAGGGAGGGAGGGAAGAAAGGAAGAAGGAAAGAAAAGAAGACAAAAGGAAAGAAAGAAAAGTTACATCTAGGTTGAGGGTGTAACTCAGTGCTACTGTGTGCTCAGCATGCACAAGACCCTGGCATCAGTCCAGTATACACATGTGCATTGCGCACACACACACACATACACAATACAATTACTGAAGTATAGTCATGTACCACATAACATTTTGGTCAGTAGTGTACAGTGGTCCATGATAACACTGCCAAGTGAAGCAGCAGCTGTCTTGGTGCATATTAGCTCACCGTATGATGTTTGCCAGTGTCCAGTTTCTTTACACGATGCATGCCTACAGTCCACAGGGTCAAGGGTTTCAGGTTAGTGGCATTTCCCTCATGTTTGCCTGAGTTCTACTCATGCAGTCATGAAAACATCTCAGACCTAAGATGGAAAGCTGAGTTGCTGCCATTTGAATGGTGGCAATGGAAGCCAATCAAATTTCATGAAGTTGATACTGAGAACCCTCTAAACAGGAACCTCCCACGTGCACAAACCCATGTTCACAGTCACCTTTATCCTCTTCCTCTTCCTCAGCCATGAGCTCTCTATACCTCATTTATAAAGGTGAGGAGGTTGGACCCTGGAGAGCTGAAGTATCAAGTCCTAAGTCGGTCAGTGATGATATTTCCTGCAGTGTTTAAAGTTTCTTCTGTCTATAGAAAAACATTTGCTTTTATAGGCAGTCAGCCAAAATGGGCTTCAGTTTGTATTGGTTTCTTAGTGCTGCTGTAACAAAATTACGCAATGGTGATTTAGAAAAATGGAAATTAACTGAGTCACACTTCTAGAAGCCAGAAGCTCAAGAGGTAAGGCTGCTTCCAAAGGCATTCAAGAAGGATCTGTTCTAGGAGTTTTTCCTTGTTTCTGGTACTTCCTTGGCTTATGGTGATGTAAAGCTAATCCACACATGGTGTGTATATCTAATTATCCTTTGCATAAGGACACCAGTCATCTTGGATGAGGGGCCCAGCCTTCTCCTGGATGGCCTCATCTTGGTTGATTACATCCCTAATTACCTTCCTTCCAAATAATGCCATCTTCTTGGGTATGGGGGGTTAGGATTTCAACATGTTGATTTAGGGTGACAACTATTTATCTGTCTCTTCCATCTCTGTTACGATGGGTCCTTTGTGTACACAGGTATGTATGGCTCATCCTCAGTAGATGCACGAGGAACTTCATGCCCAGTTCAATGACAAATGGTGCTGAATGCCAGCTGTGTGGTATCTTCCCTTCATGGCCTCTTTATCCTCCTGTGAATCCACAGAGGCTCATCTATACCTTTAGCCAACACAGAGAGACGCAGCTCCAGCTAGGTGTGGAGGACTGAATCAGTCCACCTGTATCGGGGCCTCTGGAACTTTTATTCTCATGGGAAACCAGGAGTTGTCAGACCAGGCAGGCTTGTTGACATAAAACACCCATGGCTCCCCTCTTGGAAGATATAGCATAGTTTTAGAAGGGAAGTGAATTCACTGGCCTGTGGTGGCAAACAAGGGACAGGGAAGAGAATAAGAGTAGCCTGGGTTCTTAGCAGGAATGGAAGGGTTGATCACAGCCCAGGACATGCACAGCTCGGGTAAACAGATCATATTGGATTGATATTCTGATGCTATAACATAGTATCTTAGGGTGGACACTTTGTAAAGAAAAAAGGAGGGGGTTGTTTAATTCCTAGTTTGGGAGACTGAAAGTCGTATCTTTTTACTCCTGGTGAAGGTCATCTGTCTATATCACAACACAGCAGGGAAATGGGGAGAAAAGAATTGCTTGCAGGGGCTGGGAAGGTGGCTCAGTGGTAGAGCACTTACCTTGCCTGCATGAGGCTCTGGGTTCCATTCCTCAGCACCACATAAGCAGAAAAAGCCAGAAGTGGTACTGTGGCTCAAGTGGTAGAATGCTAGCCTTGAGCTAAAGAGCTGAGGGACAGCGCCCAGGCCCAGAGTTCAGGCCCTCCCCACAACCCCTGCAAAAAAAAGGAATTGCTCACAGAAGAAGCCAAGAATATGGGGTAGCCTCACTTTACAACAACCCACTTTCATGAAAACTAGCCTGGCCCCCACAAGAACTATGTTAATATCTTCCAATGACATAATCATCTTCCACTGAGCTCTGCCTCTTAAAGATCCACCACCTGTCAATGTTGTCAGAGTAAGGAACAAGACTTCAGCATATGATCCTTGAGAGAGGGTAGTGGGTCAAATCTCTTTCAAATCTCAGCAAAGACAAAGACATTCCAAATGGAAGAATTGACTAGTACTCTTGGAAGGGTGGATTGGGGGACCTAACTGAGAGAGTAAGGAAGAATTGTGTATTTTAGAATCTCCTCAAAAAGTTTTCTCCCTCTCTTTTCCTCTTCCCTCACTCTGAGGAACACTTGATATTAGTGCCAGGCAGAATAATGATCCCCAAAGGATTCCCTACTCCCCCGTCCCTAGCATTGTGAATGTGGTAAATGGTCTGTGCAGATTTGATTAAGATAAAAGGCATAAGATAGAAACAGTCTCCTTGCTGATTTCAATTCAACCACATACATACTTGGAGACCCCTTCATGGCAGTATAAGAAGAACTTGGCTTTGAAGGTGGTGGAAGAGGCTGTGAACAAGGGAGTGAAGGTAGACTTCAGATCCTGGGGAAGGCAAAGAAATGAATTATCCCCTGAATAATCTAGAAAGGAACCCGACCCTTGCAAGAACTTGATTTTTAAACTGATGAGAACCCTGTGGGATGCCTGAACTCCACAGTGGTGAGATTTTTAAGAGTCTTGTTTTAAGCAACTTAGTTTGGAATTTTGTTACAGCAGCAGCAGGAAACTCATACCCTCATCTATCTTACATCTGAAGGTTGAGAGACAGGTAAGACTGTCCTTACCTATAGCCTGTCCTCCTCTTCTGGTCAATGGGAATTGTGCTATTTGGAGGATATGTTCATCCCAATCTGGGACTGTGCTGGACAGAAACCTGCAATCACACAGTAATACCATTTGTTAGGCAACTCCAGTGGTGGCAAGTTAAAAATGTAGCCTCTTATAGCTTCTCCATAGATGCCACTTCTGTCCATTGCTTCCAGTGTTCTAAAAATAAGACAATATAATAGTTTTCAAAAAGAAGAAAGAGAAAGGGAGAGTGAGCTCTCATACAGATTCTCATAAAGATCAAACAAAAGGGACAAGGAGGGGGAGGTCAAGGGCATATTAAATTTCAGGCTTGCTGCCTGATTTCTTCACTACAAAGCTCATGGGTCACTTTCTCTTCCTGGCTGCTATATATAGGGATGGCAGTCAGACTGATCATCTCTCCAGAGGCCAGTGCTTCGCTGTGTGAAAGCCCAGTCCTGGGAAGCAGACTGCTCTCATTCTGCAATTTCACTCTACATATTTGGTCCCATAGCCTGCTCTAAAGTCATGAATTCTGTTTTTCAAAGACTGGTATTTGAAGTGTGTCATAAAGTTTTGCTCTCCTAGCCCACATAGCTAGTTCAACTGTAGAAGGTGATTCTATTTAAAGAAATGACGTAAACTATGGCCTTGTGCATGTATTTACAAACACATTTTATGCTTAAGATTCTAGCTCTCAACTAACAAGATCATGAAGTGTTGTTAGCTAAACCAGACATTTACTGATGGTGAATAAACACAGATATCTCTTGTTTAGATTGCTAATGTTGACACTGGGTGTCAGAAGTTTCTGACAACTGTATTTCTCTCCCTCTTTCCCCAGCCAACATCTAAACCTCCCGTGGAGACAGTTTTCTTTGTCTTTTCACCAGTTGCATTCATTCTACTGATCACCCCAGTGTGCTGGACAAGCTCTCTAGGTCATCTTGTAAAGTTTGATTGCTGAGTGCTGGAAACTCAATCACATACATAACAGTTGCATTTCCAGGCTAAACTTATTTGGAAATTTATTGCTTTGCATTTCAAAAATCATGTGAACTCTTCACTCTCTGTTTCTTGCCAGAACTGGTAAATAGAGAAAAGCTAAAATGTGTTTATCATTTGAGAGGAAGAGATTCTGAATATGTGATTGATTTATTGGCAAGACTAGTGAATATATTTTGAGGCACAGAATTTTAAAACAAAGGATGTGGAAAAACAATTTTTCAAAATAAAGATAGGTAGCAATTATCACCTATGAAGTCATTTTTTTTCAAAAACCAAGGAATCAGGGTTCTAGATTCTATTTCCCATTTGTAGAGGTCTGTACCCACAAAATGACACTAGGGAGTTGCCATCTACACAGTCTAAGGAATGCTGGGAGCCCACAGCATGGCTTTTTCTACACAGTTGATCCTCTGTATCTGTATCCCCATCCATAGGGGCTGCAGTGGAGGAATTAACCAAATGGAGACAATATTTCGAAAAAAATTGCATCTGTACCATGTATAGACCTTTTAAAATTATCATTATTCCCTAAAAATATTTCATGATTTGCAAAGCATTTGCATCATATTAAAGTTTCGTAAGTAATCAACAGATGCATTGAAGTATATAAGAGGATGGGTTTGAAATACCACTGCATTTTTAGTATATGTGCCAGTACTGGGGCTTCAACTCAGGGCCTGGTTGTTGTCTCTTAGCTTTTTCTCTCAAAGCTGGCACTCTACCACTTGAGTCCAAGCTCTACATTGGGCTTTTGTACTGGTTCATTGGATGTAAGAGTCTCACAGACTTTCTTGCCCAAGTTGGGTTTGAACTGCAATCCTCAGATCTCAGCCTCCTGAGTAGCTAGGATTACATGTATGAGCTATCAGTGTCCAGCTTTGACACTGTATTTTTTTTAAAAGGGATTTAAGCATGTGTGGATTTTGGTATCTATGGGGAGGCTTCTGAGGGACAACTGTGAATACATTAAAGGGATCAGGGAGAGAATATCAAAGGGGTAGGTTAATAAGACTAAAGACATATCAGTCTCTCAAACCTCTTGTACCTTTGTATGGAGACGATTGAAAATTAAAATATTGACTGGATAATTGACCATGTAATACAGCTATGAATTTTTTAAAGACTTGCTAATGGCATTGTGGTCATACATCTTTAAAACAACTATCTTTAAAAAGTACATATTGAAAGCTGGGTACCAGTGGCTCATGCCAGTGACTCATGCCAGTAATCCTAACTATATAGGAGGTTGAGATCTGAGGATTACAATTCATAAGCCAACTCATGCACTAAAGTCTGTGAGAGTTTTATCTCCAACTAACCACCAAAAGAGCCAGAAGTGAAACATCATTCACGTGGTAGAGCATTAGCCTTAAGCACAGAAGCCCCAAGCCCTAAATTCAAGCCCCAGACTAGTAGCGTGTGCTACACACACACACACACACACACACACACACACACACACACACACACACACACACACACACACACACACACACACACACACACACACACACACACTTTTAAGTACATATTGAAATATTTTCAGAAAGGCAATCCTGGATTTACCTCTAACAATCTGGGAGATACTAAGTATGTATGTGTATGTGATGTAAGGGGGTGTTATTTGTCATATGAATTGATCATGATAGGTATAGGGATTTGGGTACATAATGAATCACTTGTTATGCTGCCTATTTACCAATGTGTCTATAGTTTTACATGATAAAAGTTATGGAATTGAAAGTAATAATACAAGACTCCAGCAATGCTCCTGAAGTCTGCTCATGTAGGCAGAAGAAATCAGAAGTGGTACATATGCAAGTTTCTAAATGTGCCTGAGTTCTCTCTGCCACTTATCAAATGCCCCTCATCAGCATCCCCCTGAGCATGGCAGGCTGGGCTGTGCTGGAGACTCTGGGCAGAGCTGCATGAAGCAAGCAAGTGTGTTAGGCTGCCATCCGACCCTGCAGGGGAGCCTCCTCCCAAAGTTCTCAACCCCTTTCTGATCCCCAGGGCCCTCCCACTCCTGAATGTCAATGGAAATTTCAAAAAAAAAGATTGTAATGCTTTTATTCAAAGCAATTTATTTTTCTTTGCTCATTCCAATTCTGTCTTGGCATTTCCCTGAGGGCTTTTTACACAAAGCACTGCTCTTTCCCAGAGGAATATCATCTCAGTTTTTAAATCAAAGCAGTAGATTAACAAAAATGGTCATAGTACTCCATAGCTTCTAGTAACAGAAGATGAAGTCTTTTTGCTGACCCCTTCAATCTTGGATACCTAGATGACTTAGACCCCATAGCTGGACTAAAATGACAGTGTATGTTTTGAACTGGGGTGTTGGAAAGCTTATAGCTTCCACTCTGTTTCTCTTGGACCCTTGCTCCCTTGTGTCAGTCTTGCCCAAAACTGATGATGGGTGGGAGGTCATATTGAGCAGAGATGAGCTGCCAGCCTGAGACCCCACATCAGCCTGGCTCCCAGCAGAGTTGCCAGCTCACCACTGGAGCATAGTCCCAATAGGACCAACCAGCCAGTCCACTGCATACCAGTACCAGTTGCTAACCCCCCAATTACAAGCTAGAGAGCTGTTGTCCTAGGGCATTGCATTAGGGATGGTTTTTTCTTTTTTCTTTTTCTATTGCTTTTTATTTTTGTATTGTGAAAATACCATATAGAGGGGTTACAATGACATGGGAAAGATAATGAGTACATTTCTTATCAAGCATTGTTGCCTCCTCCTTTGTTTCCCCTTCCCATCCCTTCCCATTCTCCCCCCTCCCCAAAGTTGTAAAGTTCCTTTTTGGACATAACGACTTGTACATCTCATTGTTGCAATGGGTCCACCTGTATTCCTATTTAAATGATTTGTTTTTTCCCTTCCCCTCCACAAATTATACAATTGTTTTTTCATTTAAGTGCAGCAACAGGAAACTAATATATCCAGCAAGCAGTTGGGAGGTACTAAAGAGTTACAGGTAGTGGCCAGTGTAGTGATGGGGCACAGAGGAGAGTAGTAACCTTATAGATCAATGAGGACTTCTCAGCACAAGAGAAACCTAAAATGGGGCGATACTGTCCAAAAAGAAATGTACTAAATACCTGTCTTATGTAACTGTAATCCATCTGTAGACTGTATTTCCAGAGATAAATGCTTAACATGACTGAAAGATGGAACATAATAGACATTCCAGCAGGTGATTGAGATTAATGGTCATCTAGTTTTATAAAAACTACATTATATAGACACTCATATTACCTTTATAATAACAATAAAAAACTTAAAATTAAAAAAGATATCTGAAATTAAACTGCAAGATGTAGGAATTAGCCGGGTTCTGGTGGCTTATGTCTGTAATCCTAGCTACTCAGGAGGCTGAGATCTGAGGTTCATCGTTCAAAGCCACCCTGGGCAGAAAAGCCCATGAGCCTCTTATCTCCAATTAACCAGAAAATCCGAAGTGCTCCTGTGGCTCAAGTGGTAGAGTACTTGCCTTGAGCTGAAGAGCTCAAGGATATCACCCAGGCCCAGAGTTCAAGCCCCCTGGCCAACAACAACAACAACAAAAAGACATAGGGATTCTCCAAAGAATGGATAGGAAAAGATTTTCAAGGAGAAGAAATTGTGCCCACAAGGCTGGAGAGTCTAAAATGAATGAGCGAATGATGAGTAAATGATGAGTGGTTGAATGAATGGATGAGTGGATGGATGGGTGGAGAATAGATGGTTGAGTGGGGGGATAAGTGGATGGATGGATGGATGGATGCTGAATTGTGATATGCTGAAATATGACTTCTTGACTCAAAGACAGACAGGACAGATGTGCTCAAGAATACAGTGAAATAAAAACTTGATCTTTCATCTGAATTAGCTTTGGGTGTGTTATCTTTGAGATTCTGAAGTGTAACTCTCAGGAAGAGAAATGAAGGCCTTAATTATGTAGTACTTACTATCACAGTTATTTAGACACAAATCTCCAGAGACTGTAAGCATTCACTCATGGTTCCATAACCAAGTTCTTAGAGAACTATGGATTATCTATATTATTTTTAAACCTACCAACTACCTAGCACCAAATTGTTAAGTGAACAAACAAGCCAGTTGAGTCCTTGAAGTAAAAATTAGTTTTGTTGGTGCTAAGGTTCAAATTCAGAGTCTTGCACTTGTTGGGCAAGTGGCCTTTTGCGAGCTATGCCTACAGTCTGGTAATATAAAATATGTTTACATATGGGTGTAGAGATATACTTAATGTGCAGATTATACATAAATACTCAGATATAGCCCAGGCTGGCATCAAACATGTCCACAGTCAGCTTCTCGAGTGCTGAGATTATAAGTATATGCTACCACGCCACGTGGCAGTAAAATTTTTTTTTTACCATACTAGTCCTGGGGCTTGAACTCTGAGCCTGGGCTCTATCCCTGAGCTTTTGTGCTCAAGTCTAGTGCTCTACCACTTAGAGCCATAGCTTTACTTCTAGCTTTTTGTGGTTAACTGGAGACAAGAGTCTCACAGACTTTCCTGTCCAAGCTGGCTTTTAACACAATCCTGATTCTCAGATCTCAGCCTCCTAAGTAGTTAGGACTACAGGTATGAGTTACCAGTGTCCGGGTTACCATACTTTTTTGTTAATTCTACAAACCAAATTCTGCTCATACTATGCTCTGCTTAGACCAGAGTATATAAATATCATTTTTTCCAAACCACCTTTGCTTTAGCTTTGTCATCTTAAGAGACTCTCCCACTGAGTCATTCAGACCATCCACTTTAACTCTTCCTGGGGCCCAGTTTAATCCTTTCTTCACCCTGTCCTGATTTGTAGAGTGGGAAGGCCTGCAGGGCCTTGCACAACTCCATCACATTCCCTCAGTTTGCAGAAGGGCAACGCTTTCTGCAAATTCAAAGGGGGAAATACGTGAGGTTACAAATTTTTGTGTCAATGTATCAAGTTTTTAGCAATGAATAATCAACTAATAAGTCTTTCTGGAATGTAAGAAAAAGCAGCTAAAGAGACTTTTATGTAATTAAAGAAAAAATTTGTCCTACAATTTTCATCTGCAGATTGTATTTTCAGAGATAAAACTTTTGGGCTCAGAAGTTCCATTCTTTTTTTTTCTTTTTTTTTTGGTCAATTATAGGGCCAGAACTCTGGGCCTAGGCGCTGTCCCTCAGCTCTTCAGCTCAAGGCTAGCGCTCTACCACTTGAGCCACAGAGCCACTTCCAGCTTTTTCTTCTTATGTGGTGCTGAGGAATTGAACCCAGGGCTTCATGCATGCAAGGCAAGCATTCCACCACTGAGCCACCTTCCCAGCCCACAAGTTCCATTCTTAACATGACAGAAAGGTGAAAAGTAATAGACATTCCAACAGGTAAATGAGATTAATGGTTATCTAATTTTATAAAGCTGTGTTATACAGACTCATATTACAGAAAAGAAACTAAACCAGAGTGTGGTTAAGGGCATGTCCAAACAGACAGCAAGAAGATTTGGGGTGATAAGTACATTTACTATTTCTCTTTTGTTTTGTTTTGTTCCATTGATGCCAGGAACTGTACTCAGAACCTCATAACAGCTCTAGTCGGGTATTTTGCTGGTTATCTAGAGATAGAGTCTCAGAGGCCTTTCTTATCAGGCTGGTTTTGAAACTCTATCCTCCAGGTGTCAGACTCCTCAGTAGATATGATTATAGGTGTGAACCACACTCCCTAGCACCTGGCTCAACTGTGCTAACAGTTGCTCAGTGCAGACATCTGTGCCTTGGCCTTGAGTTCAAGCCATAGCACTGTCATAAACAAATTAACATAAACAAATAAATAAATAATAAACCTCATTGTGTATCAATATGCCTTAGCAAAGGTTTCTTGAAAAGAAAAAGAATGAAAGCCAAATATAAGGATCAAAGTGGTACTGAAGTATAATCTTTTTTTTTACTGTAATCTTTAAAAATGCATATACAAACTCATTTTTAAGCAAGTTCTAAGGGCATAAGAGGTAAAGATAGTTAAGAAGTGAAAAGGCAATGTAAGGAGTTTATCAACCGCAAGGTATAGATTGCAACAACAACTCAAACATCTATGAGTCATCCAGAAAATGTACACACAGACTGGAGATTTTATACAAAGGGAGCCATTTCTCAAAACATAACCAGAACACCATGGTTTTGCTTAAAAGATTGTTTCAAGAGGTCAGGCGCCAGTAGCTCATGCCTGTAATCCTAGCTACTCTGGAGGCTGAGACCTAAGGATTGTGGTTCAAAGCCAGCCAGGACAGGAAAGACTATGAGACTCTTATCTCCAATAAACCACCAGAAAACCGGAGGTGGTACTGTGGCTCAAGTGGTAGAGCACTCGCCTTGAGCTGAAGAGCTGAGGGATATCACCTAGACCCAGAGTTCAAGTCCCATGACTGATCAAAAAAAAAAAAAAGATGGTTTAAAAGTGTGCTCTTTTCTACAGATATAGATTGATTTGCTTACAGATTTACGTTATAGTGACTGTCTTCTGCTCTGAAACAATTCAGTGGGAATATCTGAACTGTTAAAGAATCATGAAGATGTGTGTGTGTGTGTGTGTGTGTGTGTGAAAATAGTATACTGGGTAATTTTAAAGAGTCTGTGTTTTCAAAATGAGTAATGACATCAGTACAGATGAAATGATAAGGTCCATAAGATTTTCTTCAAAATAAACTGGGCATTGGGGAGTTGGCAGGTGGTATAAACAATTATTATTCAGATTGCTATGGCCATGAGAGTCCAACTGCAGGATCCCATCTAGCTTAGTAAGTTTGACACTGTCCAAAGTGTAAAGTTTAAAATCCAACTTTATTGCATTTGGATCGAGGTGTACATTATTGCTATTTCATGGAGTGACCGGTCCATGGAGAGCTAGGTAGGCACACAGAGCCAGAGTGAAGGCACATAGGTTATAAGTTGCAAGAGAGCTCTGTTCCCAAGCCCCTGAGCTTTAGGCTGTGGAGGATGAAGTTTACAGGACACAGTTAACATGACTGTCGAAAGGAAACCCAGTGTCCTTAAAGACTAAAGTTAATGTCTGATGCTTGAACTCTTAGCTGTTCAAGCAGCTGAAATCTAAGGATCACAGTTCAGAGCCAGCCCAGGCAGAAAAGGTCTGTGAGTATCTTATCTCCAATTAATGAGTAAGAAAATTGTGGGCTGGGAAGGTGGCTCAGTGGTAGAGCACTTGCCTTGCATGCCTGAGGCCCTGGGTTCGATTCCTGAGCACCACATAAGCAAAAAGAAAAAAGTCAGAAGTGGTGCTGTGGCTCACATGGTAGAGCGCTAGCCTTGAGCTGAAGAGCTGAGGGACAACGCCCAGGCCCAGAGTTCAAGCCCCACAACCAGACCCCCCCCCAAAAAAAGAAAATTGCAAGTGGAGTTGTGGCTCAAGAGGGAGAGCGCTAACTTTGAACAGAAAAGCTAAGGATAGCACCTTGGCTTGAGTTCAAACTCCACCACCACCACCACCACACACACACACAAACACACACACACACACACAAAGACTAACTGCCAATATCATCAACAGCCTTCACATGCTGGTATTTAACATAAAATAAACGTGCTAGTAGCTAAAAATAAAGACTCCCTCAGAATATGAACCAAGAAACAGTTAAATGCTCGGTTTCTGCAATCACTACCTAGGTCAAGGGTGGTGGTTTTCTCAGAGAAAACTGAAATTTGGATTGTTCCAGTTTTCCATCACATCCTGCTTTTGAGTGCCCTAAAACAAAAACAGAAGGAGAAAAAGAGACAAAGAAAACACCAAGTTTTTAAATAGCCTCTTCTCAGTGGTCAGAACCTAGGCTCTGATTTTTTTTTAACCTTGGCTAGATTTGTTTGGTTGGGTCTCCTTTGTCAGTATGTTTATCATCTTCCTTACTTTCAAGCACTGCTTCCTGTCCAGAAACACTACATCAAGGGTTATATTTAGCATTGCACACAGCACCCCTCATGTTGCAACCAGAAAAAGAGCTTTTTTGTAAGTGCAGACTAGGATTTCAGGGTCAAGATGTTTCCTGGATATTAGCTCCATCATTGCTTCATCCAGACTTCCCACTCCCTGCCGTCCACCGCCCTCTTCTCCCTGTCGGAGCATGTGTGGAGATGAGCAGCCTCCAGAAAATGAGCTCATTCTGGGAGATTTAATCTGCTTCAGTGACAGGGGACTTGGAACATGCTGACTCCCCTACTCACACATTTGGGTAGACTATGAATCACAGTGGCATGTCACCTGCATAAGCGATCTTTTCCTGCCCAAGATCTGCACTTTCCACCTGTCCTGTGTAGATAATGCTCCAGGAAACACACTTTCTTTCCCTCTGAATGTGAATCCAACTGAATGATAAAGAAGCAATTAGGCAAATGGAGATCAATATGTCAGTCAACTTTGTGATTTATACAGCTTGTGGTTTTGATGGCTTTGGCCAATACATTTTTTTTTTCACAGATTTCTCACCAAATCCAGATTGTGGAAAAGTCACTTGAAGAAAGCATGCATTTGCTAGCATACCCCTTAGCCAAGGCTGAGCTTTCCATTGAACTAGGGCAAGGAGGGACAAAGAGAGAGTATTACTTAATAAAGGGCCTAGAGTTAGGAGATTAGATCTCCTAGTGGAGAACATGGACTAATGAGTCTCCCATGAAAAGTAAAGTCCATGAAGAAATGATCAAGGGATAAGAACAGATGAGGAGTGACACTAAGGACCTCACTTCACAGAAAACACGAGGAGTAGGGTAGGAGCATTCCTGCCTACCTAAGGAGTTAGGTAGGCAAGTTAGTCCAGAAAAGGAAGGAAATACAAAGGAAACTGGGAATTGAACTCCCTGTGCTAAAGATCCCATGCTCAATGGAAGGAGACAACCAAGAAAGAACTGATGGTAGCTGAGATGTTTGTTGGCTTAAGTCAAAACCCGAGTGATGCCCTTTCATGTAAGAGCACTGCTGAGTCTGAATGCATTATGAACTCGAGGCAAAGCTTAGTGGGTTTTGTTTTATTCAACATAGGAGCCAATTGAGAAAGGTCTTGAGTTAGAAACTCATGACCTATGAACAGGTCTATGGACAGGTCCTATGAACACGGATAACTTAATCGCAATAACAAAGCAAGACTGGTATTATATCTGTTATTATTATTTGGACACGAAGATTCCATCCCTCATAAAAGGCTCATTCATTGAAGACTTGATCCCTGCTTGGCAGTGCTATTTGGAGGGTTCTGGAAACTTTAAGAGGTGAGGCATACCTGGAGGAAGTAGGCAACTGGGGGTGTGTCCTTGGAAGATGTAGCTTATCCCTGACCTCTGGAGTTTTGATGCCTTCTGCAGGATCTCCTTTGTCCCCCTGTGTTCACTAACCTGGGAGCTCTGTGAGCCACCCTGGATTTAGGGGGTTTATGTGGAAGATTTAAAAAATGGCATGACATATGAATGATCCTATGTCCTTCATCCCTGGAGGATAGGGTTGAGGGGTGGAGGGGAAGCACCAATTGTCAAGTCATGGCTTAGTCTTTCTGACAACTAGCCCCCATCTCAATGCCCACTAAGATCCTTCTCATTACAATAATAGGTTTTCCTATCAGGGATCTGTGTCAGGAACTAGAGTCAAAGACCAAATATAGAAAGGAAAGATACTCTTATAATCAGTCTCACTCAGGAAATTACAAGTTTTAAAAGTTCTGTGCCAGAAACCAAGGGACAGAGATGATATGGTAGACAGACAAACAGATAGACAGACAGATAGCCAGCCATAGGCTAATATTTCTTATTAGGTCATAGTTTGTATTAGCTAACTCTTGATGTAAACAAACAACACACCACCACCACCATCACTGTTGGTGCTACCATAGTAGAAACAGAAAGAATAGTAATTGGCTTGCCTGAGCCATCAGACCATCTGCCATCCATAGTCTACCTGCTGGCCAGAACCTTCTCCAAGGCACTGACCTGCTTATTGTTTGTGTGTGTGCATGCACATGTACGTGTGCCTATTTCTAGGGCTTGAACTCAGGGCCTTGAGCTCTAGTTTGGCTCTTTTACCCAAGGCTGTATTCTACTACTTGAACCTCACCTCCAATTCTCCCTTTATCTCTCTCAGACTGTTACATTGAGTATTCTTAAGGGCCTGGATGCCTAGGTTGATCTTCTTTATTTTGTTTTTCCAAGGATAATTATCTGAGAAAACTTGGAGTGGGGTATTTATTATCTTGTATTTTATTCATTCATATCAGTGTTGTTATTGTTGTTGTTGTTTTTATCTCCCTAGGAAAACCAGAAACCTTGTTACCAATACCTATACATTGTCTAGAACAGTGGAAAGGGCTGGGTCACACCTGACTCTCATTGACGTCTGCCCATACAGTTTATTAAGCAAACACCAACCTAAGGTCATACTGAAGCCTTAGCTAGATGTGTATAAAGGACAAGACTTTGCTCATCCTTCCTTTAGCTGTATTTGAAGAAGACCACATTTATTAATCCCTTGAGTTGCTCAAGGCAGAGACTTTGTGGTCCCAGGGAATCTAGGCAGTGGCCTATTTACTGTAGAAGTTTGATCAATTTTGTTGTATTTGGTGAGTAATCCTTAGAAATAAGTGTTTGGTTTGGGCTATAAGTTTTTCCATCGTTTGGTTTCTCACTTTTGGTGGTACTACAGATGTGGAAACAAGGATTGGACAGGATGGCAAGACACAATCTGGGATCCACAATCCAGTGTCTTGGGCCTTCCATGCAGAGCAACCTTTCTGATAATCACACAGTAACCTGTGAGCTTGGGGTCCTGGATACCAGTGGGCACCCACAAATGACATCTGTGTGCTGCCACTGTTTTCAGGGTTTAGACTTAGTATCAAACACTTCTTTCCCAAGGTAGCCCAAAGACTAGAAGAATGAATGCAAGGGCAGAGTAAACAGAAATGCTTTTGTCTGTAAGCTTTTGATGTCATTTAAGGGATGCACCATGTGGATGAGACACACGTGCTCTCTCTATGTTTTATAAAACATAAAGAACAGCCGAGGTGACTTGTACCCAGAGAAAAGGGACAGAGTTCATTTTAAATTCACATCTCAGGCCATCCAGGATGCTGCAAAGTCAGCTACAAAGTACAATGACAGCCCAAGATGATATAAGCAATACCTGTACACTGTTAGAAATCACCCACAGAGAGAAAAACAAAAGGAATGAGTTGAGGTAGCCTTAGCAACACCAACTTACCAGGAACAATCAGACAACTTGATCCAAATCGTTGTTTTCTGAAGGAATTTAATCCAACAGATTCCTCTGGTTTGTAGTTCCTAGGGCTCCTGACATGAGGAGAGAGATTGCCATGATGTGTTCACTCACCCATTCTCAAGTTGCAAAGAGCAGAGAATGAGAAAAGGAAGAGCGAGGAAAAGCAAATGTTTCTCTTTTTGTGGTTTTTTTTTATTGTAAAGGTGATATACAAAGAAGTAAGTTTACATAAATAAGGTAATGAGTACATTTCTTGTCAAACATTGTTACCATCTCCTTCCTTTTTCTCACATTCCACTCCCCACACTCCCCTCTCCAAGTTGTAAGGTTCATTTCCTACATAGTATCTTGCTTGTGTTGCTGCTACATTGGTTCACTGTTGTCCTTTGTCTTACCATTTTGTTACTCCCCTTCCCTTCTCCAAAGCAGATGTACATATATACAAGACAGAAGGGACCAAAATCAAAAACAATGACAACAAGGGATAAACCAAAGCTGAAAGGAAAAAGAAATGACTTCATTGGGCTTATGTATTCTTCTTGTGCTTTTTATGTAATTGTTTTCTGAATGTTCTAATTTATGTACCTTGTCTTCCTCACACAAAGTCCCAGTTGGAAAAGTTTTTTTATTTGATACAATCATATATATAATATTATATCATATATATATATATATATATATATATATATATATATAAAATCTGGAGGAAGAAAGAGAGATGAAAAACAAATTAAGCATAACCAGATCACTCTTAGAAGGTCTCATGTTTGAAATGTTTCTTTGGAAGCAGGTCAGGTTGCCTGCTGGCACTTGTGCAGGTAGCTGACCATTAGCCCTCTGGGTACAGGTTGCTGCCCAGTGTGTGATCCAGTATATACTTTGATTCTAACCTGTTCCATGAGGATCAACCACTCACCAACCTAGACAAGCCTTCTCCAAGTTTTGTTTTGTTTTGTTTTGCTTTTACCAGCACTAGGGCTTGAACTCCTTAGCTTTTTCACTTAAGTCTGGAGCTCTACCACTTGAGCCACAGCTCCACATCTGGCTTTTTTAGTTAGGAGATAAGAGTTTCACAGGCTTCCCTGCCTGAGGTCTTATCCTCCTAAGGAGCTAGGATTACAGGCATGAGCCACAAGTGCCTGGTTGCTGCCACAAGCTTTTACTTTCCACTTTCTGCATTCCATCTGTGCCTTGCATTAAGCCTCATGGCTGGCCTAGAGTATGTGGCTAACTTGGAAAGTCTCAGGTCTCCACTGTGCTCACACATAGCCAGTAATATCCCTTGCCCCACTCACAAATGCAAACTCTGACGGGTAGAGCCATCATTGGTCCACCCCTATGCCTGTCATTTCCAAACCATGTGTTGGGACGCATCAATTGTCTGCTGCTCCAAACGAAATAAACCCCTTTGGTCATGGCTGCAAAACTGCTGGTTTTCATGTTCTGCACTGCCCTGGAGGAAATTTCTCCCCCACAGACCCAGGTGCTAGTCACTGGAGAAACCTCTGGCAAGAATGACTCTGACCTCACTGTTCTCAGTAGAGGTTTTAAGGCAAGTATAATTCCAGCTACTCATAACCTAAGATCTGGAAAAGTGAACCCAGTGAGAAAAATCTGTAAGGTATCATCTCCAAAATAATTAGGAAAATCCAGACTGGAGTCATGATTCAAGTGGTAGAGCACTAGCTAAGAAAATAAGCCAAGTAAGTACAAGGCTTTGAGTTCAAAGCCTAGTGCTGAGAAGAAAGGAAGAGGAGAAGAAAGAAGGAGAAAGAAAGAAGAGCAGAAGGAGGAGGAGGAGGAGGAGGGGTGGGGGGAGGAAAACAGAAAACGATTTACTAGTCATATGTGATAAAGGTCCAAACTATATAGAGGACTCTTCAAACATGTTCATAACCCAATATAAAAGTGGTCAAAACAGCTGGGCTCCAGTGGCTCACGCCTGTAATCCTAGCTACTCAGAAGGCTGAGATCTGAGGATCATGGTTCAAAGTCAGCTCAGGCAGGAATGTCTGTGAAAGTCTTATCTCCAATAAACCACTTAGAAAACCAGAAGTGGCGCTGTGGCTCAATTGGTAGAGCGCTAGCCTTAAGCTGAAGAGTTCAGGGACAGTGCCTAGGCCCAGAATTCAAGACCCACGACCAACCAAAAAAAAAATGGTCAAAACATTTGGATAGAGATTCTACCAAGTAAGTTATAAAAAGCCAATAAGCTCATGAAAAGATGTCCAGATGTTTGAAAAAATTCATCACTGGGTAAATGAAAATGAAAGGCACACTGAAACATACTACTGTATACCCACTGGCACAGTCACCACACAAACAAAAACAACAAAACATGGGCATAGCAAGTATGGCACACATGTGGAGAAGTAATCCTCATACACAGTCAGTGGGAATTTCAGAGGGTGCATTCACTTTGGAGAACAGTCTGGCACTTTCTTAGAAGTTGCACTTTACCTTGAGCCAGTAATTCCACTCTGAGGAATCTGCCCCAGAGAGATTAAAACACATGCCCACCATGGGACCAACCCACAAAGATTCAGAGAAGTAACATCCCCAAATGGAAGCAAGTATCTAATGATTGGTAAATGGACAATCCAAAAACATGGGGATAGGGAAGATGGAATACTAATCAATCATGAAAATTTAAAAAAACTATAGATATATCCTATGGCATAAATAACTGAAACACCATAAAAGAAGCCAGACACAGAAGGCTACCTCTGATATAACTGCATTTATTATAAATACCAAAAAAAAAAACAGGACAAATTTGTAGAGGCACAAGGCAGATCAGCAATTGTCTGAGGATCAGAAGAATTAACCACAAAGAGGTATTGAGACAGATTAGAGAGAACTACCCTTTCCCTAGAGTACTTGGGGAGGTGGTAAACATTGTTAGAGCACAGGAAAATACTGGTAAATCACTGTCAATCATATGTCTTTATTGTAAGCGTGCCATTGTGTGTGTGTGTGTGTGTGTGTGTGTGTGTGTGTGTGTGTGTGTGTGTGTGTGTGTGTGTGTGTGTGTGTGTGTGTGTGTGTGTATTGGTACTGGGGCTTAAACTCAGCATTGGGCATTTTCCCTTAGCTTTTTCACTCAAAGGTGTTATTCCACCACTTGAGCCATAGTTCCATTTCTGGCATTTTGCTAGTTAATTGGAGAAAAAAGTTTCATAAATGTATCTCAACCTCCTGAGTAGCTAGAATTACAAGTATGTACTATTAGCACCCTGCTTAATCTTTTCTGTATTTGCTTTTTTCTTTAAAAAGCTAAGGTTTTTGGAGCTTGGGAGTGATTTGACTCCCTAATTATCAACTGCTAGATCATTACTGCTTTATAGCCTGCATCTGTTGCAAATATAGTCTTTTGAAAGACTATATGCATGAGGGACTGTAATTTGACTGATATAGCTCTGGTCCTTCATTTACATGAAGAATTGTGCCATGATAGGTGAAAACAGAGATCTTCATTTGCATGAAGGATTGCTGTGATTGGTGCCAACACCCTTGCCACACCCCCTTCTAGCTACATAAGCACTTGGGAGCTACCTTCTAGGTTGCTTCCCCAACCCCATGTTGTAACTTTCGCTCCATTGAGAGGCTTCTCTTTGGGGGTCTTGCCTTGCCTATTTTTGATCTTTATCATTAGAGGGGGCTGATCCAAAGCACAGGTGGTGGTAGTAGCCATCTCCCTAACCTGGCAGTATTGATAGGAAGACAGCTAAAGAAAGATAAGAGAGCTGGGTGCCAGTGTCTCACACCTGTAATTCTAGCAACTAGGGAGGCTGAGATCTGAGGATCACAGTTCAAAGCCAGCCGGGGCAGGAATTTCCACGAGACTCTTATCTCCCACAAAGTACTAGAAAACTACTAGAAAAACCACTGTGGCTCAAGCGGTAGAGCGCTCACCTTGAGCTGAAGAGTACAGGCCCAGTTCAAGCCCCATGACAGACAAAAAAACAAAAACACAAAAAAGAAAAATGGATAGAGAACTGAGAAGAGTTGTGCAAGCCAGAGAAGAGAAACTGCAGGCCTTGGTCACTGCAAGAGTTCCAGGTACTGCCACACATTAGGGGCAGGACACTTTACACCTAAGAGTTGTAACACTTGTTGCTATGGGCTGGGGAGTCCTGATGCTGAGTCCTCTATAAGATCTGGAGTACTAGGTTGTTCTGCCTGCTGTGTCTGCTGCCCATGCCCACTCACTCACAATGCAAGCTCAGGATTATCTAGTAGCCGAATGTTGGGTCTGCCAATGGTTAAAGCCCAGAGGAACAAAGTTCCAATCTGTGACAGGCTTCTAAACCTGGAAAAACAGGCCTTCCTTGCTCAGGGTTCAGAGCTGAAAACCTCTGGTCCTGCCAATCCAGCCCCTAGGCCTTGGGCATTCAAGAGACTGCCAGCACACAGCATTGTCTACCCACAATTCTTATGTGTGCAGAGCAAAAGGATTGAAGCCTGCCAGCAGATAATAACTACAATACTAAAGAACCTTTAGGGTTAATGGAAATGTGCTAACTGAATTGTGATAGTTGCACAACTCCATAAATTTATTTTTATATATCATTAAACATTTGACTTGGAAAAAATTATATTAAGTGAAGTAAGCCAGGCCTAAAGAAACATAGGTCCCATGGTTTCCCTTATTTGCAATAACTAGTATATGTCTGAGTCAAGCAGAAAAGGTCAGATAAGTTGATGTTAGGGAAATGAACCCCAAGATAAGTATTCAAATGTTTTTTTTCTTTCATGCAATTGTTTCTAACATATTTATAAGATGATTTCTATGTTGCTTTGAATGTCCCTCCCCCACAGTATAACCCCTACTTTCACTGTATTGGATGTTGGTATAATTTGTGGAGGTGAAGGGGAAAAACAAATCGTTTAAATAGGGATACAGGTGGACCCATTGCAACAATGAGATGTACAAGTTGTTATGTCCAGAAATGAACTTTACAACTTTGGTGGGTGGGGGGACTGGGAGGGGGAAGGTGGAGGGAGTATGGGAAGGGATGGGAAGGGGAAACAAAGAGGAGGCAACAATGCTTAATAAGAAAAGTACTCATTATCTTGCCAATGTAATTGTAACTCCTCTGTACAGTATACTCACAATAAAAAAATGCTCATATAAAAACAAACAAACAAACATTTGCAATAGGTGAATTGAAAAGTCTGTAGATTGTACCTCAATAAAACTGTTTAAAAACATGGAAGCATGAGCTACAGAAAACCAAAAACCTAATTGTAGGTCATTTGCTCCTCTGCGTTAGAAATCATCTCTACTGCTGAAGTTAAGTTTGAATTTGGGATGATTATGTGAGTTCAGTGGAGAGATCTCCAAGATTTGTTTTATGTACTTAATGACATTCAAAGGAATAAACATTCAGGAAATGTCTATTTACAGCAGTTTACCATTGCTATGATTTTTCAGTACAAATAGCTTTTCTTCTCAGGGGGCATCTCTGCTCTACAGAAGCCATAATTAATTAAGAGCCCAGCTCCCACACAAGGCAATCAGAGAGCAAAGAATGCCAAACAGATGTCCTCTAAATGAATTTGGTTCTTCTAGCAAGTCTCCTAATTACCATTAATACATACTTGTGCCATGGGTTGGAAAATACTCACTTCCTTTCAGGAATAACAGTAAAAATAATCAGCCAGAAACAAGACAAAACAAAAAAGAAAACAACCTTTGAATCTTACATACTGACTGGTAGCAGCAATGTGTAGATTTAACATCAGTTTATTCATTGACTCAACCTTGATCATCTGGACTTGGGAGGAGGATTTTCCCTATCAGATATGAAGTCTTATTATGGAACCTTAATACATTTAAAAGTGGCACTGGCGATGTGACATCTGACCTGATCCTTGAGCACAAACTTTCAGGGACAGTGAATTCAAGCTTTGGGACTGCCTCACCCCGACACAAAAGTGAGAAGTGGAACTGTGGCTAAAGTGGTAGAACACAGCCTTGAAGGCTGGGAAGGTGATTCAGTGGTAGAGTGCTTGCCTTGCATGCCAGAGGCCCTGGGTTCGATTCCTCAGCACCACATTAGCAAAAAGAAAAAAGCCAGAAGTGGCGTTGTGGCTCAAGTGGTAGAGCGCTAGCCTTGAGCTGAAGAGCTGAGGGACAGCGCCCAGGCCCAGAGTTCAGGCCCCACAACCGGACCCCCCCCCAAAAAAAAAGAACGTAGCCTTGAACAGAGAAGTCTAGGAACAGCACCCAGGCTCTGGGTTTAAGCTCCAGGAAAGGCACAGAGGAAGAAAAAGAGAGAGGGGTGGAAGGGAGAGAGAGAGAGAGAGAGAGGGGGAAAAGAGTTTATAAGAAAAAGTTACAGGAGAAACCAACCAGCAATTACAGTGTGCACCAAATGAAGAAGAGGACTCCTCAGGCACCTGATTCTTTTTCATCAAATCTGAGCACTAGCCTCCTCCAATGCTTCAAGGATTATTTAATTCAAAAAAACCAATGTACTTTTCATTTAAAATATATAATTGGCCTGGCACTGATAACTCATGCTTTGATCCTAACTACTTAGGAGACTGAGACCTGGAGGATTGTGGTTTGAAGCCAGCCCAGACAGAAAAGCCTTTGGAACTCTATCTTTAATTAACCAACAAAATACCAGACTGATGGTATAGCTCAAGTAGTAGAGCTCCAGCCTAGTAAGCAAGCAGAGCAAGAACCACAAGGCCCTGACTTCAAAACCCAGTATGGCCAAAACAAATAAACAACAACAAAAAACCCAAACCAATTATAATTGCCATATACTTTTTATATGTATTGTCTTATTTTATCTCCACAACAATGCAATCTCAGTAATATATTTTAAGGTTTTCCATACTTTCTGGTAATTCTCCAAAGTTCACAAATTTGCCAAGGTCATGGAGCTAGTAAGTGGTTCCCAAACTATTGTTCTTTTCCCTCAGACTCCTGAACACCTTTTTTTTTTTTTTTTCTTGCCAGCTTTCTATGGCAGCTCTTTACCTGTATGCACTTCTATACCACTATTGAGTATAGTTCCTTTTCTTCTTCTCCTCCTCCTCCTTTTTCTTCTTCTGTGTGTGTGGGGGGGGACGCACACCAGTACTGGAGCTTGCACTCAGAGTCAGGGCACTGTCCCTTGCTTTTTCACTCAGGGCTGGCGCTCTATCACTTGAGCCACAGCTCCATTTCCAGCTTTTTGCTGGCTAATATGAGATAAGAGTCTTAGGGACTTCCCTGCCCCACCTGGCTTTGAACCATGATTCTCAGATCTCAGCCTCCCGAGTAGCTAGGATTATATATATATATATATATATATATATACATATATATTTATTATTGTAAAGATACTGTACAGAGGGGTTACAGTTACATGAGCAAGGTAATGAGTACATTTCCTCTTGAGCATTGTTACCTCCTCCTTTGTTTTTCCCCGGCCATCCCTTCCTTCCCTACCTCCCCAACTCTACCTCTCCCCAAGTTGTGGAGTTCATTTTTTTCATGTAGTGTCTTGTACATTTCATTGTTATAATGGGTCAGCCTGTATCCTTGTTTCAGCATTTTGTTATTTCCCCTCCCCTCCCCAAATTAGAAAAATGTATATATAAGATGCAGGGTACCGGAATCAAATACAGCAAAAACAGGGGTTATACCATGGGGGAAGAACATAAGAAAGAAATAAAAGAAATTACCCAGTACATTTTTTTTTTTTTGGCATGGGGCTTGAACTCTGGGCTTGGGCACTGTCCCTCCGTTCTTCAGCTCAAAGCAAGCACTCTACCACTTGAGCCACAGTGCCACTCCTGGTTTCCTAGTGGTTTATTGGAGATAAGAGTACAGGCTGGCTTTAAATGGTGATCCTCAGATCTCAGCCTCTTGAGTAGCTAGGAGTACAGGCATGCTGTTGTTTTTAATGTATTTATAATGTACTATGTGATTTCTAGGTCCTTCTTTATTAAGGAGCATCTATTAGCTTATTGTCTTTTTCAATCCAGAGGACTGACCCTCTCTCCTCCGCTCCATGGATGGCAGGTTGCATATTTCTTTCCTTTCACTACCCGATCTATTTCTTTCCATTCGTGACCTCAACCCCATTTCCATCTCTCTGGCTAACTAGAGTGTCACAGGGAAAAGCACTGGGCGCAACTTGCCAGTTGGCCATGAGGCATGTTCTCTAAGGGCATTCTGGAAGGCAGCAGTGAACTTGGCTGCTTGCATCAGTCCTACTTTAAACCGAGTTCCTTGGCTTCCATTCTCACGTTAAAGTGCGTCAGTTCTCTGGTCTGCAGAGAAAGCATTGTTGGGGTCCTGCACCCCCTGACTTGGGCACCATCCTAGCAGTCCTGAGACAACATTCTCCTGAACTTCTGTGTATAAACTGCCTGAACCACTGCCTGCTGTGTATTTTGAAATGTTCCAAACACAGACCCCTTTTGTCCTTTAAAAGAGCAAGGAAGAGCCCCTTCTGCTCCACGAAATAACAAAAGCCCATATTTGGATTCGTTTCAAATATGCTAATCGCTGGGTTTCCCAGTTTCAGTTCAAGGCTCATTTTTATGCTTGACTTAAAACAGTAAAGCCCTGAATCTGGGCTTCAATAGAAATGCTGACCAAGCTAACCAGAGTTAACAAACAGCTGTTCCAGGAAAGGAACAATGGCGGCAGCTCCCCACCCCCATCTTAGGCTGCCTGAGGGTGGGGCCCTTGCAGGTGGCAGCCAGGAACTGGAGCTCACCTCAGGCTCCAAGGGGCCCACACTTCTGTGCAATTTCTTCCTGGGAAGCCAGAGAGAAGAATGTGTGATCTTATCTTTTCTTTCTCTTGGTAAATGAGTGGAACTAGATGTGCTTACTTTCCACTTACCTTGGGAGGGGGTCGGTTGGACATCCGCACTGGGAGGAAAGTTACTCCTAAAACTCTGATTAAAGGATGTGTGTACGCAAGGACTTGGGGGACAGGTCAGGGGCTTTAGGATGCAATTTGCACCATTTATGACAGCCACAGACCTTCTTGAAACAAGTCTGACCTAAAATGACTAGATAGCTAGACTAAAATGACTAGGGCACTGGTACCTCATACCTGTAATCTCAGTTACTTACAATGGTGAGATCTAAAGATCCTAGTTCAAAGCCAGGCTGGGCACACAAATCCTCAAAACTCTGACCTCTCATTAGCCAGCCAAAAGCTGAAAGTCAGAAGCAGAGCTGTGGCTCAAGTGGTTGAGTGCAAAACAAAAGTACAGGGACAGCTCCAGGCCCTGAGTCCTGATCGAGCCATAGCACAAATTAAAAAAAAAAATAAAAAAGTTTTTAAAATATCGGAGTAGATCTATGGCTCAAATGATAAGAGAATCAGTCTTGAAAAAAAAAAAAAAGCTAATAAAGAGTCAAAGTGCAGAGATCAAGCCCAAGTACCAGCACAAAATTTTTTTAAGTGAAAATGAAAAGAAAAACGCACTTTTTCTTGGTAATGTGGAAGTCTGGCATTATAATCCAAATGTTCAAGCCCCTTCTCCAAATTTAGTACGTTTTTTTTTGCCATGCAAAAATTGTTAAAATGCTCTATGCCTCAATTTCTTTATCTTCAAAATGAGAACTGGAGGATCGAGTCCTGCCTTATTCCCCAGGGTCAAGCAAAGCACCAGGTTTGTACTCATGTGCTTGTCCACAGACATGTCATTCCAACCTTGGCCCCCAAGAGACAATAGCCCCCCCACACCCAGCATTTCACTGTAGGCCTGGCCAAGGACATCGTCCTGGGTCCCAAAGAGACCATGGCCCATTTTTTTATTCTCTGCTTCCTTATTAATCCCTATATAAACCCACCCCCAAATCCAGTCCCTTCCACAACTTTCAAACCCGCTGCAAAATCTTGCCCTTCATTGTTCTCAATAAACAGTCCTCACCTATGGAGGATTGAATCCGGCCTATTCCTTTTCCATTTTCCTCCACTTTCCCAACAAGAATAATGCTGTTTGGGGGGGGGGGGGGGGTTGTGGCAGGGTGGGACAGGGAAAGGATATTTAATAGAATTGGGAAATATAAAGAGGTTCAAAGACCCCTGAGCCCATCAAAGAGGCACCAACCTGACCTTCCAGGGTATATGTGAAAAGAGCCAGGAGCATGTATAGGTAACCAGTATGGGTCAAACTGTAGTGAGATTCATCACAGTCTCAGGATTGCTCTGGAAGGACCTTGTCCCATTGAGGAAGTCTTTGTTGCCTGGGGGCTAAATTTGACTCTTATCTCAAGATGGTATTGATCTCTACTATCATTCCTGGAATTCAAGGTGACTTTGAGAAATTCTGGAGGAAAATGTTAAAGAGCCAGTAATAGAACCAGAAAAGGACAGAATTGGGGGATTTCAGCCCAGTGACTATGCTAGTTTTCAAATCCCTACAGTCAAGTCATCATTCCATTTCTGTTGGGGTGACAGTGAGTGTTTGATGAAGGTCATTTTCTTCTGTAGCTGCTTGGTGATGCTCCAGTTGGACAGCCTTGAGAGGGTTAGAAAATTTTACTTCTTATGTCTTCAACCTCAAAAAAAAGATGGGATAGGCCATCCTTGACTTATTGAAACACCTAGAGGCAGAGTTAAGCAGGAGTCTGACTGTTAGGTTTTTAAAGAAGAGGTGGCCTTTACGTTAGTTTTTTAAGGAAGAGGTTGCCGAGTAAGAATCACACCACACACATGGTATTCAGGTAAGGGGTAATTTATTCATCGTTCCTGTTGGCACCTGGCCATGTTGGCCCTCCATGTGGCTGGGAAAAGGTCTGGGAAAGAGAGCAGCTGGCCCTGGGCTAGGCTTTATCTAGGGTAGGAGTGGGGGGAAAGGTGTGGCCACATCCATCAAATACAGATGTCACCTCAGAAGATGCAGATGTGACCTCTTCCAGGTGTCCCAGTTGCCTAGGTAACGCAGGCACTGGGCAGAGACTTTGCAGTGAGGAGGGTGGAGTCTGCTAGCCATCCAGGAGCGGACCTTACACTGACCTAAAGTATAATGACACAGGCAAGGATGGCAGATTAAATGGTTTTTTAGTTCACTTGTGGGTTTACATAAGGAGTCTATGCTTTTTAGCAAAAGCAGTTTCAAAATATCTGTTTTGATTCCTCCCTTGTGCTTGAAGAGTTTTCAGTCTTGAAGGAGTTAGGGTGTCAGCCAATTTGGCTTTGTAAGTGGACTGTTAAGGTGATAAATTAGTGAAAAGAGGGTACAACTTGTAATGGCTGGAATATTATGAGCAAAATCAGACAGTTGTTTAACAGTAAAAACACCATTATAAAGCAGAATGCAAGGGAAACAAAAGTTAGAAGACACCCAATTAAACAAATCATTTAGGAGAACCACTTTTATTGAGATACCTGCATAAGTATGGATTGCCAAGAAATAATTGGAATCAGTAGAAATATTACATTTTCTCATCTATCCTTAACTAGAAGGACTTTGCCAAAGGTATCAGTTTGGCTCTTGGATTGAGATACCTGGTAGGAGGGTTTTAGTGTTGGAACTACGCATGAGAACCTTTAAGATTAGTGTAGGGTCCACTCTGGGAAGGCAGAGCAGACTCCTCCCCCCTCTTGGTTAAGTCTCCACCCAGTACCTGCATCACCTAGGTAACTGGCCCACTTCGAGGTAGTCACCTCCCCCCTCCATGAGGTCACATCTGAGTCTGGAGTGGCCACACCTTCTTCTGCCCCTGGCCTTGTAAGTCGTGGCCCTTTTATTCCTGCTGCGTGGGCTTCCAACTTGACCAAGGGTGGCCTGCAAATAAACCTTTCCCTTGCCTGAATACCACGTGCTGCTCTCTTTTCTCAGCTGCCAATTTAATTTACCTAACATTTAGTACAGTTGACTTTACTTTTTTAAAAAAAAATTGTCAGGGTCTCACTATGATGTCCAGGGTGGCCTTGGAAGTCATGATGTAGCCAGGTTGCCTTGAACTCATGATGCTCTCTAGGTGACCAGTCTTATCCTTTTCATAGTTGAATGGCTTAGTGTGCATTTGGAGTGTACAGTGTGTATTCATGTCTAATTTTCTTTGCTTAAAGCCCATTGTTCATGATACAATTAGGAACACATGAACAAGCCTGAGAAGGCATAGCACTACTGGAAGTTTTAGTTTGGAGAACACCAGTGTGGTAAAGTATTCTCCTACGTTTTGTGTTTTGGGGAACAGACATACATTTTGTGTATAAAAGAATATATGAGCATAAAAACTATACACAAATCCTTTGTGTGTTAATTCAGTTGCTATTTAACAAGCAAAGTTTAGAACCTCTGGGTCAGGAGGAAAATAGTTCTATAACACTTGACAAAACTCAAAGCCTTAGATCTACAAAGTTAAGTGACAGTGCCAAGGAACACAAATGGACTTATTTCTCGCAGTATATACAAATCTCATATATACAATAATAAAACATTCACTTAATCAAGGCAAATAGATGTAGATCACACTTCACTGCTGTTAACAATATGATTCTTTTTTAAAAATTATCATGCATTAGTTGTACAAGGGAAGGGTCATTGTGAAATTTCCACACATTTACCATGAATTTCAATCAAGGACATCACATATTTAAATAGCAGAAATGCCCAAATGGCAGAGTTGTTTTTTCTTTTTTCTTTTTTTTTTTTTTTTGGCTGAGTGGTGCTAATTACAAATTAGTGAAAGTACCATAAGTTTTATTGCCCATTTTATTTATTGAAAGTTCAAGTGCAATGAATATTGTATAAAAGAGAACATGCACAGAAAATTGTGCATGTATTAAGTTTACATACCTTTAACTTGAAATATGGATATGGAGTCTAACTGGCACTGTCTTGGCATCTTGGAGGATGATGGGAACTTTCCAAAGACTCTTAGAGATGAAATTCACTTTCCTATCCCTACCCCCAGGTAGGCACCTAAATGCCTAGAAGCAGATGGAGCAGGGCCTTGGACAACAGGTTTCTGGACTTACCAGACCTGTACCATGAACTCTCGAGACTCTTAGACCTCTGGAGCTCCCTGTGATCCTGGCCCCTGATCCTGACACTGTTTAGGCCCCTCCACCTCTGTCACTATTGTGCTATGCCTCAGGTCTCCTGACTCTCTTCAGGTCACTAAGGCATCTCTCTTTAATTCTCCATTAGAGTTGATCTGGTTTGTTGAGATTGTTTTTCTGCTCAGTTTTCTAATGGTATTAAGTGCATTTGAGGCTGTAAGTTTTTTGAGGGGACATGTGTTCACTCACAGTCATTGGCTTTCTAATAAAGACTACCAATTCAACCTCTGAAAATGTGGCTTCTCGGTATCTCACAATCTAATTCACATGTAACAACTGTAAACTTCTCTATAATATTTAGAGTTTAGACACATAGCTCTAATATTTCTCTTCACAGACATATAAAAAATAAACTAAAACAATAGCTATTTCTTTAACAAGAGTTATAAAGTCCCTTTTTGGTGATATATATCATCAAATATATATATGTATATATATATATATATATATATATATATATATATATACACACACACACACACACACACACACACACATATATATATATGTGTGTGTGTGTGTGTGTGTGTGTGTGTGTGTGACAGCCTCGGGGCTTGAACTCAGGGCCTGGGTACTGCCCCTGAGCTTTTTTTCTTGTTCAATGCTAGCACTCTACCACTGAGCCACAGCTTCATTCTTAGCTTTTTGGTAGTTAATTAGAGATAAGAGCCTCACACTTTCCTGGCTTCAAACCACAATCCTCAATTCTCAACCTCCTGAGTACTAGGATTACAAGACATGAGCCACTGGCACCAGGCTAAAATGGTTTTTAAAAATTCGAATATAGGGCTGGGAAGGTGGCTCAGTGGTAGAGTGCTTGCCTTGCATGCATGGGTTCGACTCCTCAGCACCACATAAGCAGAAAAAGCCAGAAGTGGCACTGTGGCTCAAGTGGTGAAGCACTAGCCTTGATCTGAAGAGCTCAGGGACAGCGCCCAGTCCCAGAGTTCAGGCTCCACAACCAACAAAAACAAACAAACAAACAAAAACAATTTGAATATAATCATCTTGACATTGTTAAGACTCAGTTTCTTTGGTTCCTCTATGTGTGTGTGTATGTGTAAGAGAGAGAGAAAAAGAAGAGGAGGAGGAGGAGGAGCAGGAGGAGGAGGAGGAGGAGGAGGAGGAGGAGGAGGAGGAGGAGGAGAGAAATACTGAGATTTGAATTTAGAAACTCACAATTGCTAGGTAGGAAGTGTTACCCTCTGAGCAATGTATCAGCCAGGAAAAAAATAACTTTTTTTTGGTAGCAAGTCTTGTTGCTTTAGCAGGGCACACAGGCTCATATCTATAATTCTAACTATTCTAGAGGAAGAGATTGGGAACATTGCTGTTTGAGAACAGCCTAAGAATAAAGTTTGTGAGATTCCTTTTCAACCAATAAAAAAGCTGTATTTGGTGGTCTGTGTCTGCATTCCAACTATGCATGAAGCATAAATCAGAGGATAATATTCCTACTAGCCTAGAAATAGAGTGACTCTATGTTAAAAATAATAAATACAAAAAGGGCTGGAGGTATGACTTAAATAGTTGAGCACCTGTCTAGCAAGCTTGAGGTCCTGAGTTCAAATGTCAGTACCATGTAAAGGAAAAAAAAAAGGTGAGCCTTGTTGTGTTAGTCATAGAAAACTGGATTCTAGTTTTACATCAGTACACTAGAAAAAAATCTTTAAATAATTTATTAACTATATCCAACTTAATCGCACACATAAATCTTTTGCAAACTCTTATCTTCTATGTGCTTTTAAAGAACTATTCAGATATTTGATAACTTCCTTTTTATCCCTTATTTGTGGATTTATTGTTGTTCAGCAAATTCTGACATTGCTTGCTAGATGTGGTGATTTGTGTCTGTAATCTAAGCTACTCACAAGGCAGAGATCAAAAGGGTCACAGTTCAAGGACAGACAGGGTAAAGATTGGGATGCCCTATCTCAACCAATAAATTGGGCATGGTGGCCATATGTACAATCTTAGCTATGCAGGAAGCATAAATAGATCATAGTCCAAGCTGGAATAAAAGCTGTTTAAAAAATAACTAAAGCAGAAAAGGCTGCGTGGTTGTGGTAGTGGTTTAAATGGTACCTGGTGAGGTTATGGTCCCAAGTTCAATACTCACAAAGTAAAAAAAAAAAAAAAAAATTCTGACATTGGGGAAAAATGGAAGTCTGTCTCCCCATGTTTCTGACACAGCTCACTTGCAACACATCAATAATGAAGTGTTGGGGCTGGGAATGTGGTTTAATGGTAGAGTGTTTGCCTCGCATGCATAAAACCTTCCGTTCAATTCCTCAGTACCACATACACAGAAAAAGCCAGAAGTGGTGCTGTGGCTCAAGAGGTAAAGTGCTAGCTTTGAACAAAAGAAGTGTATGTACAATGCCCAGACCCTGAGTTCAAGACCTAGGACTGGCTAATAATAATAATAACAACAACAACAATGAAGTGTTCTGGCCACCCGCCCTCACCAAAACCAGCCAAGTTTAAGAACTACCTCACACTCTCCACTTTCTTGAGACTTCTAAGGGTTTGGTTTTGGTTTTTGTCCTCTTTTTTTCCCTTACAAAACAATTCTTTAGGACAAAACTTATTTACAAGATCTTTCCTCATTCCAAAGCATTTCCTTTGTTCTTTCACCTTCTTCTCCAAAAATATATATTTCCACTCCTTTTTTTTTTAAAAAAAACCAAACACCTTTAAGTCATTGTGCAAAGGGATTTCAATTCAACAAGTTCGTTTATAACGCAATGTATCTTAGTCAATATCACTCCTTTCATCATACTCCCCATTTTTCCCAACTTTACCCACCCCCTTGAGTTACATGGTTTCCTATTCCTTCTTTTTTGTCTTTCTCCTACTTACTGCCTCATTTGTCCTTTTTTTTAATTTTGAATTGGCATTTTAAAACAACTTCAATAGAATTTTTGAATTCATACAAAATGATTTCCTTTCCCTAATTAAATAACTTAGTAATGTTATATGTTAATAAGACTCAAGAAGAAAGCAATCTTAAACTTTTTCTCTATATATTAACAATTTATGAAAACATTTGTTTTCAATTTATTTAGACATTTGTTAGTAGGTCCAAACATATCTTGTAAAAGGGACTGCAATCCAAGTTTTATTTATGACAGAGGAAGCAGATTAAGATCACCTGTCTACATGGCTACACAAAAATTTCCTTTTTGCAGGCACTAGTCAGGCAACTCCAAAGCAATAGCTTGGTTTTAAGCCTTTTTTTGTTCTTCCATTGTGAATTTGATAATTAACTTTTAGAAGCTTTTATTCACTAGGATTGGCAGGGGAAAGGACTTTGAATAAATTGACTTTTTTTGTGTGTGGGGGTCATCAGGCTTGAACTCTGGGCCTGGGCACTGTCCCTCAGCTCTTCAGCTTAAGGATAGCACTTTACTACTTGAGCCACAGTGCCACTTGTGGCTTTTTCTGCTAATGTGGTGCTGAGGAATCGAACCCAGGGTCTCATGCATGCAAGGCAAGCCCTCTAACACTGAGCCGCCTACCCAGCCCATTAATTGACTTTTTATAGAAGAGAGGAAAATAAAACACAGATAAAGACAACAGCTTCTATATATAAATAATAAAAATGAAGTCCAAAAATCACACCAAACACACACACACACACACACACACACACACACACACACACACACACACACACACACACACAATTTTAAATTAAGATTCCAGTGATATCAACTTCGATGTCCATAAGATGAGTAGCCAGTTCTTTTCAGAAATTCCTGGGCTAGTTAAATTTTTCCCGTTGCTGTCTTTGGACTCATTTTCTTAGAGGCTCATCTTGGTTACTAAAGCAACAGTCAGTGCTATGAAGTGTTTTGAGCCAATGAGGTGTGCTGCTCAGTGGAGATTCTTTCCAGAATGTCAGCAATGGGCTAGATCTCCCTGCCCATACATTCTTTGTGTCAGTACTAGAGCATGAACACAAGTCTTCTCACTCTTGCTTTGCTTTTTGGCTCAAGGTTCCTGCTCTACCACTTGAATCAGACCTCCCCTTCTGTCATTTTTTTTTTCTGGCTAACTGGAGCTAGTTTCTTGGATTTGCCTGGCGGGGTTGGCATCAAATCATGATTCTCCAGATCTCAGACTCCTGAGCAGCTATTATAGGCCTGAGCTACTGGCATCCAGACAGAAAGCTCCAACACCAAGGGGTGTGGAGTGGCTCTAGGTACCCCTTTCAGATGAGGTGCTGTGGTCCCTTCCAACTCCGGAATAGCTATGTTCTTTTGATGTGATTCTTATGAGCCTGCTACATCTCCCAAATTCAGGCATCTCAGCACTTAATAAACTAGTTACCCGAAGACACCCAGAGTTGGCCAATAGAACATTTGTCTCTTTTCTTTGGATTCTGAGGACCTTCATGGGGCTAAGTCTCTAGTAGACTGTTGTAGTCCACCAAGTCTATCGTCGTAGTCACAGACTAATAGAACAACACATAAGATGGCAGCTGAAAATGATTTCATTAATTCAGAGTGAACTCTTAGATAAACAATCCTCTTGTTCTTTTTTTAGTCAGAAGTTGATAGCTAGATTAGTTGGCTAGAATTTTCCCTAGAGAGCACCAAGATAGAATTAGTGCTTTTCATTCTCAGCAAACCACAACAGGGAGCTCCTCAAATACCCTGGTTTCTCTGTGAACTTGACATCCTTTGGACTATAGAATCCAAATTTCTCTGTCAGATAATGAGCCCAACTTTATTCAAATGAGCCCAAATGGCTCAAAAGAGCCCCCAAATGAGAAGGAAAAGAAAGCACAAGTCTGAGGTGCATTATAGAAGAATTTACCAAGGGTCAGACTTCAGAAACCCCAGAATCCAAATACTCACTTCTCTGCCTCACGAAACAACAGCAAAAAAGCAGCAAAACCTGGCTCAATAAAAGATAATGGGGAGGAACCCCAAAATTAATGTGAATTTTAGCACCTACTTGGGACTCTCTTTTCTAACCTCTTCATCTAGGGTCAGCTTGGTATGTATGAGTGAGTAATACCTAAAGGATGTATTTTCTCCTGGCTTCCTTTCCCAAAGTTTTAGAGCAGCATCTCAAGCTTCAAGAGACTAGACTGAGCCACGTATTCCCAAATGCTAGCTAAAGAGATTAATAGTGGTTTAAAAAAAGTTTTTTTTTTCCTACCATCAACTGTGAGTTTCAGTTTATTGTAATTTTGCCTTATTTCTTATGGTATTTATACCATAAGATATAACCATGGGAAGTACATCATTGTGGGATTATCTTTTTCATTGCATGGAGAAATACTTTGTTCCTCTTAATTAACAAATTTAAAACTCTTATTAGGTACATTGTAATGTTTTTGAAATATATATATATATATATAGTAGAATTGTTCAGTTTAGCTAATATATATTTATACACACACATGTATATATATTACACATTTTGCATCATGGGAACACTTAAAATTCACTCTTAAGTGGGGGGAGAGGGAGAAAAAATTTGCTCTTAATGATTTTCAAAAGGCAATGCACTGTTAACTTTAGCAACCATGTTGTACAAAAATAAAATTATTTCATTATGGTTTACTGAAATTCAGTGTCTTTTGTCCAATATCACCCATCCCTCCCTATCTCCTACAGCTCTTTGTAACTACCATTCTACTCTAGACTTCTAGATCTCACATTTGAGTAAGATTATGCGGCATGTGCCTAAGCAAAGAGATTTAATCAATGTGCCCATGGTGGGAACCCCAGGTCCAGGATGGAAGCACTAGCGGGAGCCTCGGGTTAGATGAGGAAGAGGCAAGAGCATGCTTAAGCAATCAGTCTTTGTCAACACACAGTCTGGCTGATATCATCTTAGGATTGGCCCTTGTGATAAGAGTCATTGCCCTCTGGGATGGAGGTAGATTTGATTCTTTTCACAGATGTTTATTGATTAGGCCTGTCACTCTTGGATTTCAAAGTGACTATAAGAGAGATCCAGGAGGAAGGTTAAAGAGGTAAAATAGAGCCAAAGTGGAATCAGGCCAGTGACAAGTACCTCTTTCATGTTGCATGTGCACATACAGTTGTCCCTTAGTGTCTTCCTGAATTCCCCACAGATGATAAAATCCACTTCAATAGTAACAGAGTATCTGCATCTATCCTATGTTCTTCCTGCCATATACATTAAATCATCTCTAGATGATTGACTGCCTAACACAATGGAAGTGCTATCTAAACATTTGTTACACCGTGCTATTTAGAGAATAATGACAAGGGGGAAAGTCTGTACCTGCTCTGTAGAGACATAATACTTTTTTCTGAATGTTTTTGATTGGATTGTTTGAAACTGAGGATGCAGAACCAAAGGTACAGAGAATTGACTATATGTAATGTAACTGGAAATGCCATAGGACATTGACAGGAAATGCTATTAAATTTTAGCATCTTAAATATATCGCAGCCAGTATCTGAATATACATTAAAGGATTTTCTTGGCAACAACAATAGGACTCATGACTGAGTATTCCAAGCTTTACAAAGTCACTTGTAGGAACTGGAGAAGTACACATTAAATGAAGGTTCCAAGAGCAATTCCCAGCAGAAATCCACCTGTCAGACAGCGGTGACCAAACAGGTCCTGCCTCGGAGCCTGGCCCTCCCTTCTTCCTCCTGGCTTGATTTATGATCAGAGGCCTTGTCACAAGGAAGCCTGGGAAATGTCATCTTTAGTTTTCCAGATAGTACAGGAACAGGGAAGTGTTCTAGGAAATAGAGTGGGTAATAGGGAGAGTTCATATAGTACCCACCAAAGAGAGAGATACATGTTTGCAAGTTCTAAATGGGCAATCCTTTCAAGAGTTCCATGGCCAAGACTTGGGTAGGATCTGGCTTTGAATAAGGACAGATTTGCAGGTACAAAAGCAGAATGTCCTTAGGAGACATAACAGCTGATTGAGAGGGACTATGTGGGACTCATGCACACAGATAGAGCTGCCAGGACCTCCCAGGGTTCCATTAACAGTGAGGCTTTCTCTCCATGCCCTGTCTGCTCATTCATGCCTTGTCCTGGAACCCAAGCTATATCTGGATCCCCTAAATCCCACTGCAGTACTCAACCTGGCTCAGCCTCTATTGGCCATGCTCCCTGATCAGAAATAGTTTAAATGAATATATAAAGAAAGGACATGTGAATTTATCATATGCTGACTCTATTGGAGCCTGGCAGTAGTGAGTTTCAAAGCCTTAGAAGTGAGCAAGCAGAGGAGGCAGCCATAATTCAGAAGCCAGGCAGCCCCTTTGTGGCAAATTGATGGGGAAGATTGGAGCCGGGTTAAGAGAACCTGCAATTCATTGTTAGGGCAGTGTTTGGTTCCCTAATTTGCTTCTGCACCTGGTGGAAGGGAGCTAAAAGGAGGAGATAATTAATACTCCTACCCGTTTTTTAGACAAGGAAAGCATTGTTTGCATGCTACTGACCTCAAGAAGTTCATTCTCTTCTCAGGCATTGAAAACATTTGGGGACCTGCCCACTTTGCTACACGACAGAAGTTTGACACTGGCAGAGACTTTCTGAAAATTAGGAATCTGGCTTAGGGAGAACTTTGGGAATTTGGAAAACAAACAAGACCTATGTATTAAGCCAGATAGGTTCACAGTAAATTTCCTTTTCTCTTTTATTTGGATTCCCACTAATATTTTTTTGTGTGTGTGAAGTTCTTTACAAGTTCCTTTGGAGATTTCGGGGGGGGGGGGAATGAATAAATAACGCCATTTCTCTGAACTTAAAGGGCATTTCCCAACTCATGATGCTTGTTCCTAAATTCATCTTATTTTTGTCTTTGGTGGCTATGACAACTTGACTGAAGGCTTTTGGTCCATACATCGCTGGCCTGTGGTTTCTTCATTTGCAGATTTGACCGATGGTGGGTAAAATTTATTTATTTATTAAATCTCACCAGCACTATACTAAAAAAAAAAAAAAATCACCATTTTCCCCTCTTGCTATTGTTATACCGTCTTGTCATTGTATTGTTTGATGTGGTATAACAAGGTTAAGGAGGGACATTGGTTCAGGGCACTTAAAATAGAGTTGAGAAACATGCTCTGAGTGTGTGTGTGTGTGTGTGTGTGTGTGTGTGTGTGTGTGTGTGTGTGTGTGTGTACTGGGGTTGAACTCAGGGCCTTGCACATACGTCCAGCTATGGTTTTTTACTAGTTATTTTCTATATAGGATCCTGGGAACTTTTCTGATCAGGCTGCCCTCTAATCCTTCTGCTCTCAGCCTCCAGAGTAACTAGAATTACAGGCAAGAGCCCTGTTGCCCACTAGGAGGCCATTGTTAAATCAAGTATGAGAAAACAAGACTATAACTTAACCTTTGAACTGGAGGGCAATGTGTGTTATGAGCTGACAGTCCAAAGGTTTCTTAAAACATTGTTTGTTGACCTTCTATACAAAGGTTCCTTTTCCCTAAGCTACCCCAAAACAAACCAAATTCAATCCCATTCGCAGAAGACATCTTGACTTTTGCCAGCACCAATCATAATTCCGGACCAGCAAATGGTATAATTGTAAACTACAAATACAATACCATCTTGTGAAACCTTAGTGCACATTTTCAGGACTGCTTGAGTATGTCTTTTCCCAGATTGCAATTCTAATTAGCCCCTAATCAATGTAATTTTGTTGGTTCTCAACTAGTTTAATTTGATTCTCTATGTGCAATGACTTACATGGCCTGAAATATTGTCAGTAATCTAGAAAGGATTTAAAGTGAAAAATGTAGCAGAGAAATAAAAATATTCTTGTCATATCCCTCTAGGTGAGTCAGGAGGCCAGGACAAAAGGCTAGATCCCAGTGATTATTTCAGAAATGCCTCACCAGACCATACAGAAAACTGTCCCCTTCCCCTATTCCCATCTACAAGACTATTTTCCCCCTAGCCACTGGCCACAAAACTGCCAACCACAAACTGAAGGCTAGGTTTACATAGTAACCACCAGGCCTGCTAGTCAGAGCTTGCTAGATCCCCCACACCAATAAGAAACAGGAGCAACTTTAGGGCTCGGGATAATATTCAAGTGGAAGAGAGTCTGCCTAACAAACACAAATCCATGAGTTCAAACTCCTGTACAGCCAAAAGGAGGAACTTTATTTTTTATTTCATTATTATTATTCTTAATCTTTAAGTAGTTGTACAAAGGGGTTTCCATTCCACATATCAATTTATGAGTGAATACTCTTAATGTCACTCCAAAAAGAGCAACCCTACTTTCTTTGTTCTCATAAATTCCCCTTTCCTTGCTTCTCCAGGCATACCAGAGTCCACTCCAGCTGATGCATGTGTCCCATATTGCAATTCCATTCTTTATTTCCAAGTAAAAGTTCCATTACTGGAGATTCTTCTCTACGTTTTTACTTGACTTTGGCAAAGCGTGCAGGAGGTGTTCATAGGTTATACGCAAAGACTGCATCGTTTTACATAAGTAACTTGAGCATCTTCAAATTTTGGATACTGAAATTGGGAGTGAGTAACCAACCAGTCCTCCAAAATTGTCTGTAATTCCGAACATATGCTGCCAGAGTTCCGGACTCTTATTGCCATGTGTGAGTGGTCATTGTTTTGGTTGGTTTGGTTTGACACAGATGGACACGTTTGTTTGGGGTATCCATATATAAACAGCAGTAGAGGGGACAAGACAGGGTGGGACCTTTGTCCTTCCAAAAGCCAAATGTACATTAATAACAGGCCAGTATCAGACTCAACATCATTTCTGGACTTAGAAGTGGATTGAATACCTACCCTGAAATCCTTCCTTGCTCTTGTAACAAGAGGAGCAACAAAGCTTTAGAAGCAAGAAAGCCAAATTTGGTCACATAGGCCAGGTGCCAGTGGCTTGTGCCTGTAACCCTAGCTACTCAGGAGGCTAAGATCTGATCATGATTCCAAGCGAGCCCAGGCAGGAAAGTCCATGAGACTCTTTCCTCCAGCTAACTCCTTCCCCCCTCTCCTCCCCAAAAAAGCCAGAAGTGGAGTTGTAGCTCAGGTGGGAGAACGCTAGTCTTGAGTGAGAAAAGCTCAGGAACAGCGTCCAAGCCCTGAGTTCAAGCCCCAGGACTGGCAAGAGAAAAGGAAAAAAGAAAAAAAGTAACACAGAAATCTGAATTTCAAAGCAATTTGTATCACAGCAACCCAAAAGGATCAGGAAATGTTGCCCTGGCACCTCTGGGAGTGAGGATACTGGAGAGGACCTGAAAAGTGCTGAAGAGGCAGTTGTCTGTCTTGCCCAACACTCTCAGGAGACTGGAGATTCAATCTGTGGAGAAGCAAATGTGGTGTAAGGGCTGAGACCACAAGTCACAGCCCTCCTGAAACAGGGAGAGTGAAACACACTATGCTCTGAGGGTAGGGTCTGAAAGTCTGTTCGTTCATCTCCTACAGTGTAGGAAGGCAGATCATCACCCTCTAGGCTAGATGCTGGAAGCTTCTCAGGATAAACAGATGGCAAGGGAAGTGATCTAAGGGCACCGTGTCAGGGTTACCCCAACATATGCCTAGCCAGATCACCCTGCTAAGAAGCTTATAATCAAGAACTCCCAGCCTCCCCCCTTCCCCCTCTGCAGAATGTTCAGCTTTCTCCTCCTTCACTACTTTGGCAAGCCAAGAGCTCAGACAGGTACTCCCTCTAGGCGACATACCCATCCCCTTTTGGTTCTCCCAGGATGGTGATCTTGAACCTGCTCTTGTTAAGTAGTATATCTTTCTCACTAGCAAAGAAACCCTATCTCTTCCACTTTTAGGATTCATCCCTCAATTCCACACACTGCCACCAGTCCCACACCTCACTTTTTTTCACCATCACCTTCCACTTACTTCCCAACACACTGCATACTGTCTTCTGCCCCACAACACCACAAAATCTGTCTTAGTCATGGAAGAACATGAAAATTTGCTTAAAAAAATAGAATCAGCCAGGTGCTGGTGGCTCCAACCTATAATCCTAGCTACTCAGGAAGCTGAGATCTGAGGATCACGGTTCAAAGCCAGCTGGGACAGGAAAGTCTGTGAGACCCTTATCTCCAATAAACCACCAGAAAATCAGAAGTGGTACTATGGCTCAAGTGGTAGAGCACTTGCCTTGCTTGAGCTGAAGAGCTGAGGGACAGCACCCAGGCCCAGAGTTCAAGCCCCACAACTGACCAAAAAGAAAAGGGCTGGGATGTAGCTCATTGGCAAAGTGCTTGCCTAGCAAGTGCAACATCCTGGGTTCGATCCCCAGTACCAAAAATAAAAGACACACACACACAAAATCATCTCAATCCTTCTCTCCTGACCTTCTTGTAACACTCCTGTTATGATTTGGATCTCAAATGTCATTTAAAAAAACACATGCTAAAGGCTACTCTGAGGTAGTGGAGCCTTTAAGAGGTAGGGCTGAGCGGAAGGAAGTTAGGTCATTGGACGCATGGCCTTGAAGTAAATACTGGGACTCTGATCTCTCTCTCTCTCTCTCTCTCTCTCTCTCTCTCTCTCTCTCTCTCTCTCTCTCTCTCTCTCTCTCTCTCTCTCTGTCTGTCTGTCTCTGTTCTGTCTCTGTTTCTGTCTCTCTCTTTCTCTTCCAGCCACCATGAGGTCAGCAGCGTTGATCTGTCTTGCACTTTCCACCATGATTTTCTGCCTTGCCACAGACCCAAAGCCAACAGAGCCAGGCAGCCACAGACTGGAACCTTGAAAGTCTTATTTCTTACAAGTTGTTGATCTCAGGTTACTTTGCCATAGCAAAGGAAGCTGACCAACACAGCTCTCGTCACCATTCTCCACAGTATCCTATTCTACTTCACCAGCCACTTCTCAGGTCCCATTTACTGCACCATCTTTTCCTTCTCAACCCAATACCAGCATTCTTCAGAATTCCCCAGTTGACATTCTCTTCCAGGCAGATCCTATTCCCTTGCTTCTCATATGTGAACCTTCATTTTAGACCTCTCCTCTTTGACCAATGTCATCTTTAGCCATCACAGAGGTACCTCCCACTGAACACATCCAAAACTGAACCTACCATTCTTCCGCCAAAACATATGCCCCTCCACCAAAGCCTTCCCAGTAAATGGCCAACAGCTGAAGCCCCTCAAGTGAAACACTGAAAGTAAAACACCTTCTTCTTTACTTTCCATGCCCAAGACTTCCATGCCTAAGCCTTGTTGAGTCTAAATTCAAAACATATCACAGGTCAGTAGCATTCTCTAGCTCCACAACTACCATCTGCGGTATAAACCCCTTTTATCCCCTGCCTCCTATTTGCCCTCATTTATTCTTGTCCCTACCTGGGTCACTTCCCCACTTCAGATCCTCTAGTGATTTTTCATTACTTCTAGCATAGAGTAAAATCCTTAACTTGGCCTCCAAAATCTCTCTCTCCAGCTTCTATTCTTACCATTCAATTGGGTGTTTCCTCAGTCCTGCCCCTGGACCTTTGTACTTGTTGCCTCTTCTTTTTACCTACCCTCTTCTCAGTACACCACCCATACACATTCAGATGGCCACTTTTGATCCTTCAGGCCTTCCTGCAAATCGCAGTTATATCTGCATCAATAACTTCTGATTCCTCAGTCCCACACCACATTCCTATTTGGATGTTCAAGCTATACTCTCCTTCCTAGCTGTTATCACAACAACATGAATTGTACACGTGTGGGTCTTTACCACTAGGCTATGCAGAATGAAAATGGATGATTAATGATGTTACCTATAATTAGTGCCAGCCTATGGTTGAGGAATGGTTTGAGTGTGTCCCTGAAAGCTTTGCATGCTGGGAAATTTGGTCACCTGTCTTAGTAGACAGGGCCTAGTGGGAGGGAAACTGGGAAAATCCCTCTTTGTGAGACCTGAGCATCTAGTTAAATGCTCCCTGATCACATGACTTGTTTCCTTTGGTCACTAGACCATCCCTTAAATGGGTTCAACTCAATAGGAGGTTGTAATTTATAGAAAAGATGGCACAACATATAATAGTGGGGTGGTTTCATTTTAAATTGAAATGCTAGGTCTGAGCTGACAGTGTATGATTGACTGTTAGTGATGCAATCTGAGTAGATGGTAATTTAGATGTGCATGTGTGGGCCAGCCGCTAAGTGCCTAGTCTTCTCCATCAAATGGAGACTACACCCAGGTGGGAAAGCAGCTCTTTCTTGGCCTTTATCCTGACTTAAGCTATTTTTATGCACTGCCCCACATCTGTTGTTGGCAATGTCCCCTTGAGTGCTTGCATTGCCCCCTCTACTTGTATGTTGAAACCTTAATCCTTAATGAGATAGTGTCTTAGTCTGTTTTGTGCTGCTGTAGCGGAATACCTGAGACTATATCGTTGATCAAAGCAGAGATTCCTTACCCAGGTGCAGTGGCTCATACCTATCATTCGAGCTATTCAGAAGGCTGAAATTGGAAGGATCAAGGTTGAAGGCCAACCCTAGCAAAAAGTTTATGATACTTCATATCAACCAATTAAAAAAAAAACTAGAAACAGTGGCATCTGTCTGTCAATCTTTCTTTGTGCGAAGTATAAATTTGATGATTGTGATTTAGGCCAACCAGAGGGGAAAAAATGACACCCTATTGAAAAATAACAAAAGCTAAACAATAATAATAAAAAATAAAGTAGTGGGGGTGTGAACTAATTCACTCTGAGCACACAGCCCTTGTGACCTTGGCACTTCTTTATAGGTCCCTTAGGTCACATTGGGGATGACGTTTCCACTATATGACTTTTCTAATCATAGCAGATGATTATAAAGGGCTTTGGGGAAAACAATTAGGTTTGGATGAAGTCATGAGGGTACAGTGAAGTCTATGAAAGAGAAAAAGAGATTAGAACCCATCCCGCCCCTTCACCACAAGAGAACACATTGAGATGCCTGTCTAGATGCGCGGATAAAATCTTCACCAGGAATCAAATTGACCAGAACCTTGAACATTCTCAGCGTTAAGAATTGTGAGAGAGAAAATTTCTCTTATCCAAGCTACCCCATGTATAATATTTTGCCCCAGCAACCCAAGCAGACTAAGATATCCCTCTCGGATCTCCTCCCAACAAATCTGCACTGTATTTGCCCTGGCCTAGCCTCTGTCCACTTCCTCCGTGGGGATTAGTGGAAGGCAGATAGTGAATTTACATGTAACTGCTCTCTACTGACTCTTTATTGTCGTTTAGGAACTCACTTGGACAAAAATAACCTGCTCTTAACCTCAACCTCAGGTAGCAAATTAGTGTTTAACCAGACATAGCATCCATTTCATGTGATTTCCTGTGTCCAGATACACACGGTGTCCATCATTTCTAATGCCCCCATTTATACCAATGTGCTAAATCCTTCCCCTATAGTCACTGGGTTCTTGAAGTTTTTTCCAAGTTTCCATGATTACATGTGGTACCAGTGAGTGTTTTATCACTGATTGCTTTTTCTTGCTTTTAGAATTTTCTTCAGTTTCTTGGTTAACAAGTGTGAGTTACTTTATAGCTTTTATAAGGAAAGCCACAATACTTTGCAAAAACTATACACAGGGCCATGCCATGCTTGCTGCCAGCCATGTACCAATGAGCTTGCTCTTTTTCAGGACTTATCAGTTCTCCTTATTTAAACTGCTTTAATAGATACATGGTAGGCCCTTAGATTAATTCTTTCTACATTGCTGTTTATGCAATAATGAGCAAAATGCCACTCCTCAGATTCTGCCATTGATAGAAATGATTCTGCCATTGATAGAAATCTCTGCCTGAAGGCCACAATTTCAATACTGACATAGGATCTTTTCCATTCTTTCCTGGGACTGTTTTGAATGTCAATGATACTTTAAGGGACTTCCAGGGATGAATGGTGAAGGAGAAACAAACAGTAGAAGAAACAGCAAGGGAGCATTCCCTTTTCCAACAAGCATCCTGGAAGTCACTGTGTTCGTCGCAGGCCATCTAGTGGGCCCACATGGGAAAAGGGCCTGTTCCCAGGCACATACAGATGGACAGGCTTTCAGAAGTCCAGTGTCTCTATTGGAAGAAGAGCTGCAGATTCTCCAACTCCTAGGTGTGCTATCAAGTCACATTTCCTGGAAATGCAGACTTAGTTAAAGCCACAGAAGGTTACTTCAACTCCTGTATCTCCTGTAAGTTGACATGTCAATATTAGAGGCTGTTTTTTTATTCACCAACTATTAGCTGACTCTGTAGTTGTAGGAGACATACAAGCAACTATATGCTTACTCCACAGATGATTCTTCTACATACTATAGTTAGGACCCAGAGTCCAAAGGAAGGGAAAGACTGAGCTAGGAAGAGTTTGTTATGGTAGCAGTTGAAAGACTTGAGAAGTATGTCACTGCACGACAGAGAATCAGAGAAGGCTTAATGGAAGAGGTGGAATTTGTTGTTCCTCATGGGCTTATTTTTTGTCTTATTTAAATAAGATAATACGTGCTTATAAAAACAGAAAGAACAAAAAGTGCATAGTCTGCTCACGATCACCACCCCTTGGACTCCTATGGCTGACAGGTTACCATTGTGTTGAATTTGCTTGGTAGTAATTCCAGGAGATGAGTATCAATTAGGCCTTCAAGGGTGGGCAGATTGAGCCAATGGAAGATTGGGTAAGATCCTTTAGAAAGGTAAGAGTTGACTTCAGATGGTCACCAGCACCATTATCACTGTAAAATGCTGACATCCTCATACAGCCTTCCCTCAGGACCTAGAGGAAAGCAGTCCAGAATTCACCCCCCAGATACAGGATCCATGATATGCAAATATGCTATTTTATGTATATTCTCTTAAATGCTTTAAGTCATCTCTATGAATATCTCATACAATGTAAATACCCTGTAAGTATTAATTATTCTGCATAGGGTCAAGAAAAAAAATCTTTACATGTTCAATACAGATATTAGCAAATATTTTTTATTTTTTGTCATGGGGCTTGAAATCAAGGCCTGGACACTGTCCCTGAGCTTTTCTCCTCAAGACTAGTACTCTACCACTTTGAGCCTTGCTCCACTTCTGGTTTTCTAGTGGTTAATTGGTGACAAGAGTCTCACAGACTTTCCTGCCTGGGATGGTTTCAAACCATGATCCTCAGATCTCAGCCTCCTGAATAGCTAGGATTACGGGCACTTAGTTTTTGTTTTTTTGTTTTGTTTTTTGTTTTTTTTTGGGTCTGGTCGTGGGGCCTGAACTCTGGGCCTGGGCACTGTCCCTCAGCTCTTCAGTTCAAGGCTAGCGCTCTACCACTTGAGCCACAGCGCCACTTCCAGTTTTTCTTTTTGCTTATGTGGTGCTGAGGAATCGAACCCAGGGCCTCGAGCATGCAAGGCAAGTGCTCTACCACTGAGCCACCTTCCCAGCCCCGGCACTTAGTTTTTTTTAAACATCTTTTATCCCTACGTGGTTGAATCTATGGAAGTAGATTCTACACATATGAAGGGCTGATTACATTCTCTTGATTTCTAGTCCTCATAATTCAAAACAAAAGGAAAAGGAGGGGGTAGGAGTTAGTTAATTCATTCCAGATACCTGGCTTCTTCTTAACACCCCCCCCAACTTTGGTTTGACCACAAAATGAACTCAAAACTATGAATCATAAGGCTCAATTTCACAAACATTCTATTCCAAGACTTTTAACTTTCAGAACTTTTTATATTGAATTCAGATCCTTGAGAAATTTTATATTGCCCTGCACTTGTTGGCCCTTGTCAGGAAGGGTGGTGTTTATCTGTAATTGTGGGGGATGTCTGCCATACAGAAGCAAATACTTAAATCCCAATTCAGTTACAATCAGACCCATTCTCTGCAGACCTCATGGGCTAGTTTGTATGCCCTTCTCCTGGACAACCTGTACTTATATGTGTCAGCAAACATAATAATCCAGATTGTAAATGGCTATTAATGATTTTGTTATGTGCGGCCATATGTTCAGGAAACTCTCCTACGTACTATGATAGGCTCAGGGCCTAGGATCTCAAATATTTGTAGAATGAATGCATGAATAGTCATCGCTATCCTGACTGAAACTCTGTGGTAGCAATGGCTTGGGAGCCAGTGCCTAGATCTCAAGACAGGAATGATCAGAGGATAGCTCACTGACAGCACAGTCCCTCTCCTCTCACAGGAAATCTGTTGGAGGGATAACTCATACATCCGGGAGGTGAGTTAGCACTCTCTGGGGTCAAACTGCCCCCAGTGAATGACACACATCCTTTCTGATCCTTTTCCTGTTACCTTTCTGTCTGCCAGACATGAGTGACAGCATATGCCACAAAATCATCTTTAGCTTAGAGTCACTCAAAGTCTGTGATTGCCACCATTTGTCCTGGGCACTCAGAGGAGCGAGCCTGGTCTGCTGTAATGTGGCAGATCCAAGCACACCTCCCCCTTCCCACCTGACCTTTTGCTTCATGTTTTCTATCTAACTCTCCAGCTTCCTTAAATCTATGATAGGAGAGGCTAAGTGCTGCAACAGTAACACACAACCCCCAAATGAGTGTCTTATCATAGGAAGAGGTTATGTCTTAGTTGTTCAATATAGGTTGGTACAGGAATTTCTACAAACATTGAGGAACTCAGATCGATAGAATTTCCTTCTCTACCCATAACTGCATGATCACTGAGACAGAGAAAGCAACATGGAAAATTGCATCCCAATTCCCAAAGCTTTGGCTCATATCCCATTGGCCAAAGCAAGTTACGCAGCCATTTCAGTGGGTACAGAGAAATACAATCCATTTCAATGGTACAGAGAAATACAATCCATCATGTCCTAAAAGGAAAGGATAACTAAAATATTCAGGGATGCCTTTCATGGCTACCAGCCCCTCCTTCAATGGACAACACATTTAGACCTGTTAGTCAGCCAAGCTGACCTTGGCTGTCCTTTCTGACTCCCTACTTTGCTTCCCACTTCCTTGTTAATCCGCCCACAGTTGCAGGAGAAAAGATTCTCTCTGGCTGAGGAAACCGACCACTACTTCCTGCCAGAGGAAGGAACTGATCATCATTCATGGGACATCAGAGGCATATTGTTAAACAAGAGGCCCAGAGAATTCCCAAACACTCTCTTAAGCCAGCAATTTCCATATAGCAAGCCAGGTAAGTTCCACAAACATTTCTTCAACTTACATCATGTGCCAGTGACCCTGAGAGATGCTGTTTACAATAACTATACATAGTCCATGCTGGGAAAGAATTCTGGTGGGAGCCTTAGGCCTGCATATTTAAAAACATTCAAAGCAAGTTTTGCCTACTCTATAATCCCAGTCCCTCTGGGCTATGGATGCTCCAGGGAAAAGGCAGTCATAGGGAGATAGTAAGGAAACTGAACATCCATCTGAACATCCATAGATCAGCCTTAACTTTGGAACAGAGCTTCCAATAAGGACAAAGTGTCTGTGCATTGTTGTCATTGGCTGAAGAGTTGTATCTGGGACTCTTGACACTGCTTGCCCTGGGACAGGACCAATAGAAAAAAAATTACATTGCAAACATGGCCTTTCTATGAGATACTGATTCATGATGTGGCTAATGGTTTTGTGAGGATGAAATGAGACAATGTCTAGGAAGTACCAAACATAGTCCCTTGAGTTATTCCTCTCGATTCCATTTAGATAAAAGTATTGTCTTTTGTAAACATTGTAATAGTCCCTCCTTATCCATGAGGATTATGTCCCAATATACTAGGAGGAGGCCTAAAACTACAGGTAATATTAAACTCTATATCTAAGCACTAAAGTACTGCAACAATTCTGAGCATTGATGACTACTAAGGGACTAACAGGAAGGTGCTATATACAGTGCAGATATGGTGGACAACATGCTGGTCACATCCTAGGGGGGATGGAGCAGCAACTTGACAGATTTCTTCATGCTCATTAGAACAGCAGACAATTTGAAATTCATTGGATGTTGACTTCTTGAATTGTCCATTAATTTTTTTTACTGTGGGTGATCATGGGTACTAGACCACAGGGAACAAAACCATGAATGAGGACAGACTATATATCCAAATTATGGTTGATGCCTAGTATATTTGGTATCCAGAATGGACCCACTATTGGGGTCCACTATTGACTCTCACCCCATGTAAACAAGAAGTTTTTCAGTTCCTGAAACAAATGATGATGATAGCCCAAAAATATAGTGAAATTTCCTTTTATTAAACATGGTATAATCATAACAGGAAAGCATAAAATATAAAATAAATACCTAGTACAGTAAAAGAAATAAATTTCCAGTACAACAGAGGAAAAAGGTGCTCTGTGTGTGTGTGTGTGTGTGTGTGTGTGTGTGTGTGTGTGTGTGTGTGTGTGTTACAGTACTAGGGCTTGAACTTAGACATCCTGAGAACTCTCACTTGGCTTTCTTGCTCAGGTTGGTACTCTAGGGAAGATCAAGCAGATGAAAGGAGAGAAAGGAGACAGAGACCTCATTGAGTGGGTGGCCTTTTATTAGAGTCAGTCTGCAAGTGTGCAGGGAAAAATCGTGTCAAATCTTCTACAAGGTTTCTGGTAAAACTTAGGCAACCAGCAAGAAACCAATCCTCAGCAAAGGCTGCCAAGTCTTGTCTGAATCAATCATCTAATTGACCTAATAGCACTTCTACCAAAACAGCTGCCTAAGTTGCCACGTGCCTGAATCTGCTCTCACATAATTACACAGACCAAATGTCTAAGCTTTTGTTTTACAGTTTTAGAGGCTGGAAGTCCAAGATCAAGGTGCTGCTGATTTGGTTCCTATGAAGTTTCTCTTCCTGCCTCTGAGACAGATGTCTTCCTACTGTGTCCTACCTGGAGGAGAAAGTGAGTCTCTTCCTCTTCTACTGAGGACACTGACCCCATGGCCTAATAATACCATGCAGTTGGGGACTAGGGCTTCAACGTGTGAGCTGTAGGTTGTGGAGGAACATTAAACCATAGCGCCTTCCCATGGGAAGACTGTTGACCTTTTGAAGGATGTGCCATTTTAGTTAGTACTGTGCATCTGGAGAGGACTTTGGCAATCTCATACTACATGTTTCCAGTTCTGAGTTCATTCTTCCTTGACGGGTTTCCCTTTAAGTAAATCACCAGCCATACTGTCATACTTGCTTCAGGGGCCACAGACAAACTCCAGAGTGACATAAGGGTCTGGAGCCAGCTGGTCAAGCCTCACACAGCACATGGCCACAGTGATAGTGACCACATTAGGGGTCACTCTTCAGGTTACAATTCATGACCACGTTATGGGTCACTCTTCATGTCACAATTCATCTTCAAGGGACTGTAGTGGGTTTTTTTTGTCCTTTTTAAAAAAATTTTATTTTATTTTATTTGTGATACTGTAGTGGTTTGTTAGTTGTATGTAACTTAAGAGATAACCAATTCAGTATACAACTGTATTTCTCAGATCTATAAACCTGTGAGTCTGTGAGACTTGTGAGGAAAAACTGTCTTTTCTATCTGTGTGTATTGCTTAAAAGTTCCTGCTTTGGTTGGCTGGCAGTGCGGCTCTTGTTAAGGAAAAGAGGAACTACTTTGATATAAGAAAGGATTTGTAAAATGGAAGGTTGTCTTAAACTGGTTTCTTTTCAAGATGCCCCAGACTGTTCAAGAAGTAGTAGAGTATATGGATATATTTTGAAATTTCTTATGAACTGTTCATCTTATTTCAAAAATCACCTTATACAAATACATTTTACCCTATTCAAACTAGCCAATCACTAGCAGATTGTGAACCTGAGTCCAACCAATCAGAGCAGAGAAGTAGGGACTGCTGCATTAGGAATAAATACTGAAGCAGCCTGCTTACTCTGTGTGTTTGCTTGCCAGACTTTTGGCTGATGGGGCACCCTTCTGCTCAGAAGTTAATTTTACCTTGCTGGGACAGTCCAGTGGTTCTTGGAGAGCATATTTATAAAACCAATTATATTCTAGGACTTCTATTTTGAAAAAAAAAACTTTGTTAAAATTTAACTGATAGGGGCTGGGAAGGTAGCTCAGTGGTAGAGTGCTTGTCTTGCATGCATGAGGCTCTGGGTTCGATTCCTCAGTACCACATAAGCAGAAAAAACCAAAAGTGGTGCTGTGACTCAAAAGGTAGAGCACTAGCCCTGAGCTGAAGAGCTGAGGGACAATGCCCAGGCCCAGAATTCAGACCCCACAACTGACAAAAAATTTAATAGTCAATGTGTTTGTGTATATATGTATATTACCCTGTATATGATGCTAGATCTATGAAAGGAAACACATGCTCTTTGTCTCTGAGCCTTTGAACAACAGACTTGTAGTTTAACAAAATGAAAATTAAGAAGCTGGAATGTGTGTTGATGAGGAGGACAAATGCATAGAGAGAAAAAAGGCAGATGAATACAGTCATAAATAATACTTGATGTACACATGTTAAAATGGAAACATTAACTTGAGGGAATGAGTAGGGTTGGGAAAGACACGAGAGAATGAAGGAAGGAGTGACATAAACTGACATGCTGAATTGAAACCTCTTTGGATGTAAAGATAATTTTTTAAATTATACACCTTTTAAAAAGACAAATTTAAGTAATAGGCTAGGTGCCAGTGGCTTCTCTCTGTAATCCCAGAGACTTAGAAGGTAGAAATGGGAGGAATGAGATTTGAGGCCAGCCTGGGGCGGAGTGGGGGTAGGGCAGAGATGTACATAAGATCCCATCTCAATTGAAGAAGCTGGGCATGGTAGCACATGCCTTTCATTTCTGCTATGTTGGGAAGCAAAAAGTGAGAGAGGATCGGTCTAGTCCAGCCCAGGCAAAAAGTGAGAGCCCAACCTCAAAATAACTAGAGCAATAAGGACTGGAGGTATCACAGAAGTCAGAGAGCACCTATCTAGCAAGCAGGGAGCCCTGAGTTCAAACCTCAATACTGCTCAAAAACAAAACAAAAAGCGCGGTGCTGGTGGCTCATACCTGTAATCCTAGCTACTCAGGAGGCTGAGATCTGAGGATCGTGATTCAAAGCCAGCCCAGGGAAGGAAAGCCTGTGAGACTCCTATCTCCAATAAACCACCAGAAAACCGGAAGTGGCACTGTAGCTCAAGTGGTAGAGCGCTCGCCTTGAGCTGAAGATGGGACAGCGCCCAGGCCCAGAGTTCAAGCCCCATGACCAACCAAAAAAACAACAACGAAACAACAAAACAAAAGAGTTAAGTTCTAGGTCTTCTAGAAACAATGGTAGCAACCTGTTCTAGTAACATATAAAAATGTGAATGGTAACTGAAACCTTTGCTTTTCCAGGATAAGCATAGTTTTCTCTGGGATCAATGTTCTAATACCAGTAGGAATCCAATCAGTTCATTGTGTTCACAAGCTCCACCTGTGCAAAGTCAACCAAACAAACATAAAGAAGAATGTGGAAAAACTGCATTAGTACTGAACATGTACAGACATCTTCTTCGTCTTTAGTCCATAAGAAGTACAATATAACTTACCTAGCATTTACATTGTACAGTAAGATAAATATATTCTAGAGATGTGTTAATGTATAAGAGAGAATGACACAGATTATTTGTGATTAATACACCATTTTATATAAAGATTTGCACCTTTTGATATCCTTGGGCATCCTGGAACCTGTATACCTCCAAATGCTATCATCTGAATCTATAATGATCGAAAGGCCAATCTGTTAAAGGCCTGGTCCCCAGCTTGGTGTTATTAGGAGATGGTAGAAACCTGAAGAGGTGGGGTCTAATGAGAGGTCTTCTGGTCATTGGGGGCCAGGGGACTCTAGCACCTCTCCTTGTCTTTCACTCCCTGGCTATGAAGGAAGTAGTTTTGCTCTTCTACATCCTTCCGCCATGACATGCTGCCACAGGCTGAAAGCAATGTGCTCAGCCCAGTCATGGACTAAAACCTATGAAGCTATGAGCCAAAATAACAACTTCCTCTTCATTAGTTGGTTATCTCAATAATGGCAGAAAATGCTCAGAAAAAAATGGCAGTAATAATAATAAATAATACTATATCTACGCTCCCTCTCCCCAGCCACACACATTTTGGAGTTTGAAGTTCCCATGGCTGATCCCAAAGAATTAAGAATTCATTTGGCCTAGTTTTTATGTGGATCATTCAAAATGTATGAAAAAGTTATGAACCCGTTTGGTCATGATCCCTATTGATATTTTTGTACATTCTACCTATTGCTATTTCGTCCTTTAGAACTGAGGATTTTTAAAAATTATCTTTGCTAATTCGTGTTAATACTAAATCTATCCATTGAGATTAGGGACATGCTTTTATGAGTTGAGGGCCGGGGAAAGCTGTATTAAAAAGACAATTGGAATTGTAGAATTGTTTTACACATTGGCAAATCTGTTCAGGGCCTGGCTTAATGGAAGACAGCTGGATTCTCATAGCTGCTTCTGTGCTGAGCCAGAGTCACAGAACCCATTTCATGGCTTTCAGAGCACTTCACCAGACAGACAGCTGGGAGGGAATGAAGGTGAGAGACATAGGGACCAGCTCCACATTTCTGTGAAAATACTTGGGCTCTCAGAGACATTCACACCCCAACACAGCCGCTGGCCAACACACTCTCTCTTCACATGACTTCTATCCGCTCTGATTCCCTCCCATCCCAAATCTGCTCTGGGATTTTTCACTGTGAGACCCATCAAGCTTCCACCACCAACACCATCAGACAGCTTGGTGGTGTTTCTGGGTCTCTTTGCTCTCCACACCCCTCTATCATTTTTTAAGGGGTAGTGGTAATGCTTTCCTCACTCAATGGCCACCCATAAAGGGAATCCTGCGTCTTCCCCATTTTCTCCCTTACCTGTCTTCTCACTTGTGCTGCAGAAATCCTGGACACTGGCAGGAAAAGGTTAGTCCTCTCCTTAAAGCAGAAGGGACAAACACTCCTTTCCCAAAGCACTCCTGCCATGGTTACTCCATCCTTACATCCACCTAAGCTTCTTGTCTCCTGTTCCCACTCCACCAGGGCTGTGGATCACACAGTGCCTGTGGTCTCTTGTGAACATGGCCTAAGTCCTGAATAATGAATAAATCATAAACAAAGGTGAGGCCAATGGAGGTTCTTTTCTATAATTCTTACTCTCTTTCCTTCCTTATTTAGACCTCACTCTCAATAATGATCCACGTCCCTAGTACATGGTGGGTAATTGAAAGATTTATCCCATGGCTAATGATTGTAATCCTAGCTACTACAGAGTCTGCAATCTGAGGATCACATTCAAAGCCAGCCCAGGCAGAAAAGTCTGTGAGATTCTCATCTCCAATTAACCAGCAGAAAGATGGAAATAGAACTGTGGGTCAAGTGGTAGAACACTAGTCTTGAGTGATAAAAGCTAAAGGGCAGGGCCAGGCCCCAAGTTCAACCCCTGGTACCAGCATTCAAAAACAGTTTGATTTTTCCATAAAGTGTGTACATTTTCATTTCATCACTTGCAGGTGCATGGGAATGGTTTGCAGCAATCTGGCACCCATAGATCACAAAATGCCTGTAAGCAGGAGTGGTTTTTGGTTTGGTAATAAATTGTGGTCTCTGTGGCCTGCTCGTTTACAGAGGCTAATTCAAGACTGAAGAGACATACTTTAGCATTTCATAGGCTGTTAAACAACAGCTGCAAAAAGCTCCATGAATCTTGGGCTAGAGAAGCATCATCATAAAAATGGGAGCAACGGAATTTTTGAAGATTAAGGAACAGCAATAATAAAATAGAAGCCAGACTAATTTCTGCTATACACTGGCCTGCCTGAGTTTCAGTTCAACTCCAGAAAATGTGACAATCTATTATGTGCCAGTGATGGAAACAGACTAATAAATATAAATCGGAGTCCTACGCTTACACCATGGAAAACACTTTTCTATGAGAATCATAGTCCAAGGAACAGCTGGTTTTCACCAAGGGTTGAGAAAGGCCTTCAGAAAAAAAGATCATCTCTCCATCGTTTGGATACAAGACAAAGAAAGATGAGAAATCCAAGATAACTCCAAGTTTTCTAGCTTGAATTTCTGAGCTGGAAAGGATGGAAAGGAGTTGGAGACAGCACTAGAAGCCTTGTCATCTGAGATGCCAGCAGCTCTTGGAAAATATGACAATGTTAATGACTGTGTGGGGTTTTTTTTAAATATCTTCTGTTTTTTTTAATTTTAATTTGTTTCATGCAGGTATTGGGGCTTGAACTCAGGGAAAGAGAATTCTCCCTTAGCTGTTTCACTCCAGGCTGACACTCTTACTTGAATCACAGCTCCATTTCCAGCTTTTCAGTAGTTAATTGGATATAAGAATCTCACAGACTTTTCTGCCTAGGCTGGTTTTGAACGTCAGTCCTCAGATTTCAGCCTTGTGACTTAGCTAGGATTATAGATGTGAGCCACTGGTAACCGGCTTGAATTTCTTTTTAATGAGACTACCAACTAACCTCCATTTCACACTCTTTTTAGAGCTGGATTGCTAAACTTTAACAGCTGAAGTATCTCTTCAATTATTCTTGGCTATAAAGTTGGATTTACGTGAACTCAGAGATGGCCTTTGTCTCTCCATCTCATGCTAAAGGAGCTCATATCCTTTCTGGTCACAGCTGCAGACCTATGGTTGTAAGTGATCTCTTGGAAAATAGTGGATAAGTTGCTGAAATGATCCCTTGAAAGTCTTTATTTCTCTTCCTGACAAAATATTTTAGCTTTCTTCTTCTGGTTGGATCTCACGTCCTGGAATTCCCCCAAGCATGCCACATTAGCAAAGAGCTTCATGCATTTTTTAAACAAAATTAACCTACTTTCTAAAACCTTTCTTTTTCCAAGAACTTCTTCCTCATCTCCCCCACACCCCCCCTCCCCCACCTCCTCCTCCTTCTTCTCCTCTGTTCTGTGGCTTGAACTCAGTGGCTGGGTGCTGTCCTTGAGCCTTTTTGTTCAAGGCTAGTACCTTACCACTTGAGCCACATCTCCACTTCTGCCTTTTTGGTAATTAATTAGAGATAAGAGTCTCATGGACTTTCCTTCCTGGGCTGGCTTTGAACTGCAATCCTCAAATCTCAGTCTCTTGAGAAGCTAGAGTTTTAAGCATATGCCACTGACACCCAGCAGAATTTTTTTTTAAAGATTAGTAACATTTGCAGAAAATTCTACAATGAACTAAGGTTACTTTCATTAACCACTGCATCATATAGAGATTTTTTTTTTTTGCCAGTCCTAGGGTCTAGGCACTGTCCCTGAGCTTCTTTTGCTCAAGGTTAGCACTCTACCACTTGAGCCAAAGCGCCACTTCTGGCCTTTTCTGTTTATGTAGTACTGAGGAGTCGAACCCAGGGCTTCATGCTTGGCATGCAATCACTCTATCACTAAGCCACATTCCCAGCCCAAGAGATTTTTTTTTTTAAACTTTTCCTTGAAGTATCTCTTTGGAAATTATTCAGTCTTTTGTTTCTCTGCTAAAAAAAATTCTTACTAGACATTATTACTATGTAACTGATTTTCTTTAATACACCTAAATTTATTACTGTTGAATAATTGTTCAACTTCCAGAATATAAATAAGGATGAAACATTGGTTCCTATTTTATACTTATTTTAAAATAATTTAGCCTGATTTTAGGATCAGAAAGTTTATGTGAAATGATAACTGTATATAAAATATGAGACTTGTATGTAGCAAAAATTCAGCCAAATAATAAAGTAAAACAATCAATCAAAAATAAAGCAAGGGGAAATAGCTATAAAATATCTAACTGAAATGGCTAATGTACAAATTATAGTCTATACTATAGAAAGAGCTGTTATGAATGAATAAGGGAAAAACATGTTAATGGAAAATGATAAAAAAAAATAACTAACAAAAAGAAAATTTGAAAGCCATGAAGCATGTAAAAAAGATCACTTTACTTGGAATCCTAAAAATAAAAGCTGAAACAGAAAGAAAATGTCACTGATTAGCAACATCCAATATGTTTTTTAAGAACAAACTCAAGTCAGACTCTGGAAGCTCACACCTATAATCCTAGCTACTCTGGAGAGATCTGAGGGTTACAGTTTGAAGCCAGCTCTGGCAGATAAATATTTGAGACTGTGGTCTCCAATCGACCAGCAAAAAGCTGGAAGGGAAGGGGAGGATAAAATGGTAGAGCACTAGTCTTAAACAAAAAAACCAAGTGAGCAAATGAGGCCCTGAGTTCAAGTCCCAATACCTGTATAAACACAGGCACGCACACATACATACAGAAAACAAAAAAACTCAAATGACCTAATGTTGTGGGCAGACATTTGAAAACTATGCTGCAGAGAAAGTTGGAATAGCCTTTGAATGGAACAATTTGACAATATCTGTTAAAAATTGAAATGTGCGAGAATGGCTCCAGGCTGGGCGCTGTGAGCTTTATCACAAAATAGCCCCAGGGAAAAGCTACTGTTTGTTGAAAGGCCTCAACTCTACCCAGAACCTAGCCCCATCACCACATCCCCCTCTTTTGTGACTCTCAAAGCAGATCACCCTCCCAGAAAACTAACCTGGGAGGGGGATCTCAAAATCTTGGGTAAAGCAGAGCATTTTTCTGCCTCTTCCAACCAACCGACTTAAGAAACCAATCAAGCCACAGGACCTCAAGCTGACCAGAGACTCCAACAAGAGACTGGTTAGAGACAAAAGGGAGATACAGGATTCTTCCCACTCCTCCCCCCCCCCAAAAAAAATCAAAAGACTTTTTTTTTCTTTTTTCTTTTTTTTTTCTCTTCTTCTTCTTTTCTTTTTTTGCTTGTTTTTTGTTTTTTGCTACCTTATTTTTTTTCCTTCTAAAACTTTTATTAATCTTTAATTTTTGCCTCTTCTGAAAAAATAATTGTTTTCCAGTAACTTTTTTTTTTTCTCTCATCTTATAATTTTTTAGGAATATGTGAATGAGCGTTTTCCTTTCTTTTCTTGTCTTCTTTCTCTTTTTCTTTCTTTCTTAATTATCTTTTTGTTTTTTGTCTAGCTCTACTGACCTTCTGATCTTTTCTTCTCCCTTTCCCATCCTTAAAGTTTTTCACATCTCCTCTATGTCCCTCCCCTTCTCGGAACATATTCACATTCCTCTCTAAATAGACGGTCTTTTAACTTCTATAATAACATTAATTTTTACGTTTCTATTTTTTTTCTGGTCTCTCTCTCTCTCTACTTGCATCCTACTCAACCCATTTCCTGCAATGTGATTAGGACATAGTTAACTCTCCCTGTGCCTCCCCACACCAATCTATTCCTATTTTTTACCCACATCTCTCCCTAATCCTAATAATTTCTGGTTTTCCAAATTCTTTTCTGCGGTTCGAAGTACTTTAACATATAGTTGTTTGATGTTGAATAGATGTATCTGTTGAACTAGATTGTGTCTGTAGACTATTGACTGTACAAACGCAAACTTTGGTTGATGGTTGCCTTAAGATAGTGTTCTAGCATAAAACTGGTGCAATCTTCATCTCAAATGGGCCGAGTAAGCCGGAAAAGCACAAGAAAAATGGCAAATTCGGGTATCTCAATTCCCAATCTTGATAATCAGGGATTAGAACAGATAAAGAATAATCCAGAGGAGAGTTCCCAAATAGCTCTACAAACACTAATAGCAAACATGATAAATGAGAAGTTTGACAATGTACAAAGGACTCTGTATGAGCGTGATAGGGAGAGAGAGGAGGCATCCCAGAAGTTTATACAGGAATATCATAAGCGTGAGGAAGCTACTCAAAAACTGATACAGGATTTGCGTGAACAACTTGAGAATGCTCAAAGAGAAAGGGAGGAATGGCGTGAGCAGGCAGAGAACACTCAAAGAGAACTGCAGGATTCCCACGAACGGGAAGAAAGAGAATTGCAGGAATCCCACAGACGGGAGGAAGCTAATCAAAGAGTAATTCAGGAATTGAGAGACCAAGTAGAGAATACACAAAGATCACTAAAGGCATTCATGGAATCCATTAACAAAGAGCTGAAGGAAGTCAGGGAGACCACAAAGGGAATGCTGAATGGAACCCAACAGAAGGAATGGGAGTCCAAAGAAACCATAACCAATCAACTAAGTGATTTGAGAACAAACACTGAACACCAAATTAAGGAAGTAAAGAAATTCATACAAGACCTAAAACAGAGCTTCAACAAAGAACTTGAAGCCATCAAAGCTGACCAATTAGAAGGAAAAGAGATAAAAAACAAAGTAGAGAGTCTTGACAGCAGGTTAGACCATGCAGAAGATCGAATCTCAGGGATTGGAGAGAGCCTAGATATTATAGAGAAAGAACATACAACCATCCAAGACAAGTCCAAGAAATATGATAGGTCTATCCAACACCTGGAAGACACCATCAGAAGGCCCAATCTAAGGATAATGGGTGTAGAGGAGCACCTAGAAACAGAAGTTAATGGTCTAGGAAATTTGTTTAACAGGATCCTAGCAGAGAACTTCCCAAACATACAAAAAGATAGGCCTATTCAGATACAAGAAGCTTTTAGAACCCCAAATAGACCAGACCAGAATAGGACATCCCACCGTCACATTATAATCCACACAGGATCAACCCAGACCAAGGAAAAGATCCTTAAAGCTGTCAGGGAGAAAAGGGTAATCACCTACAAAGGGAAACCAATTAGAATTACCTCAGATTTCTCAGCAGAGACAATCAAAGCAAGAAGAGCCTGGAATGACGTATGCCATGCCCTAAAAACAAATAATTATCAACCAAGAATACTGTACCCAGCTAAACTCTCCTTCATAACTGAAGGCCAAATAAAAACCTTCTATAGCAAAGAAAAATTGAAACAATACATCTCCACCAAACCAGCCCTACAAAAGATTCTTAAAGATGTCCTACACATAGAAAACCAACAAGACCGCAACAAAGGCCAAGAAACTGCACCCAAACTGAGAATCCAAGAACCTTAGGAAGAACCCAGTTTTCGCAGCCCCCAAGAAGGTGGATAACATGGCAGGAACTCCCAAATACCTCTCAGTACTATCTCTTAACGTTAACGGACTGAACTCTCCAATTAAGCGACATAGACTGTCTAGTTGGATTAAAAAACAAGACCCTTCTATCTGCTGCCTGCAGGAGTCACATCTTGCCCGTAAAAACAAACACATTTTCAATGTTAAAGGCTGGAACAAAATCTACCAAGCAAACGGCCCTCATAAACAGGCGGGAGTTGCAATCCTAATATCAGATAAAATAGACTTCAAACTAAAATTCGTGAGAAGAGATAAAGAAGGTCGCTACATACTAATTAAAGGATCTCTCCTTCAGGAGGATATTACAATTCTAAATATCTATTCGCCAAACAATGGAGCACCCAAATTTATCAAAGAAACACTACTTTCCCTCAAATCCCATATAGATCCAAAGACATTAATTGTTGGGGATTTTAACACACCACTCTCCCCACTAGATAGATCAACTCGGCAAAAACTCAACAGAGAAACCGCAGATCTAAACAGCTGCATAGATCAACTAGACTTAACAGACATTTACCGAACATTTCACCCAGCAGCATCAGAATACACATTCTTCTCAGCAGCACATGGAACGTTTTCTAAAATAGACCACATTTTAGGCCACAAAGCAAACTTGTCTAAATTCAGAAACATTGAAGTTATACCTTGCATTCTCTCTGACCACAAGGGAATAAAATTAGAACTCAACACCAAAAGCCACCAAAGAAAGTCCGGTATCACATGGAGGCTGAACAACACACTGCTGAATCATGAGTGGGTCATGGAAGAGATTAGAAAGGAAATTCAAATGTTCATGCTATTCAACAAAAATGAACACACAAATTACCAGCTCCTCTGGGACACAGCAAAGGCAGTACTCAGAGGCAAGTTTATAGCTCTGAGCTCCTACATCAATAAATTGGAGAGATCGGAAACTAACAATTTAATGACACATCTAAACCTCCTTGAAAAAGAGCAGCAAGATAAACCCCAATCCAGTAGACGGAAAGAAATAATCAAAATTAAATCAGAATTAAATGAATTAGAATCCAAAAAAACTATAGAAAAAATCAACAAAACAAAGAGTTGGTTCTTCGAAAAACTTAACAAAATTGACAGACCCTTAGCAAATCTAATCAGAAAAAGGAGAGAACACACCCAAATTAATAAACTCAGAGATGAGAATGGAAACATCACCACAGAAACAACCAAGATTCAGAACATTATAAGGGAATACTTCTCAAAACTTTATGCTAATGAGTTTGAGATCTTGACAGAAATGGACCTTTTCCTAGCAAATATTGGCATGCCAAAACTAAACCAAGATGAGTTAAACCAGCTTAACAGGCCCATATCAAGCATTGAAATAGAAACAGCAATAAGAGACCTCCCAGCTAAGAAAAGTCCAGGACCAGATGGTTTTACAGCGGAATTTTACAAGGCCTTCAAAGCAGAGCTCACACCAATACTCCTCCAACTCTTCAATGAAATTGAAAGAGAAACCTCACTACCGAACACATTCTATGACGCCATCATAACCCTCATCCCAAAACCAGGCAAGGACTCATCAAAGAAAGAGAACTATAGACCCATTTCTTTGATGAACATTGATGCAAAACTTCTCAACAAAATTTTGGCCAATCGACTTCAACAATTCATCCAAAAAATCATACACCATGATCAAACAGGATTCATTTCAGGGATGCAAAGCTGGTTCAATATACGCAAATCAATTAATATTATTCATCACATCAACAGGAGCAAGAATAAGAACCACATGGTTATCTCAATAGATGCAGAAAAAGCATTTGACAAGATCCAACACCCCTTTATGATGAAGGTTCTGGAAAAATTAGGAATCCATGGAACATTCCTCAATACAATAATGGCTGTATATGACAAACCTACAGCCAGCATTATACTCAATGGTGAAAAACTAAAGCCATTTCCTCTTAACTCAGGAATGAGACAAGGATGCCCACTCTCTCCACTTCTCTTCAATCTAGTATTAGAGTGCCTAGCTACAGCAATAAGACAAGATGCAGACATAAAGGGGATCCAAATAGGGAAAGAAGAAATAAAACTCTCCCTCTTTGCAGATGACATGATCTTGTATTTAAAGAATCCCATGGACTCCACTCCCAAATTACTCAAGCTGATTCAAAACTTTGGCAAAGTAGCAGGTTATAAAATTAACCCCCAAAAATCAATGGCTTTTCTATATGCCAACAATGAGAAAAGTGTGGCTGAAATTAGGAAAGCAACTCCATTTGTAATAGCCCCACAAAAAATAAAATACCTAGGAATTAACTTAACCAAAGAAGTGAAGGACCTCTATGATGAAAACTTTAAAATCTTGAAAAAGGAAATCAACACAGAACTTAAAAAATGGCAAAACCTCCCATGCTCCTGGATTGGCAAGATTAACATCGTGAAAATGGCAATACTTCCCAAGGCTATCTACAAATTCAACACAATACCTATCAAAATTCCACCCTCATTCTTCAAGGAAATAGAGGAGGCAATCCAAAAATTCATATGGAACAATAAAAGACCCCGAATAGCAAAAACGCGCCTCAACGGAAAGAACACTGCTGGAGGAATATCAATACCAAATTTCAAACTCTACTATAAAGCCATAGTAATCAAAACAGCTTGGTATTGGCATAAGAACAGACCTCAGGACCAATGGAATAGAATTGAAAACCCAGAAATGGACCTACAGACCTATAGCCATCTAATCTTCGATAAGGAAGCTAAAACAATAGAATGGAAGAAAGACAGCCTCTTCAGTAAATGGTGCTGGCAAAATTGGTTAACTACATGTAGAAAACTAAAGCTAGATCCTTATATATCACCCTGCACCACAATCAACTCCAAATGGATCAAAGACCTTGAAGTCAAAGCAGACACTCTGAAAACATTACAGGATGGAATAGGAGAAACCTTAGGTCTCCTTGGCTCAGGCCGAAATTTTCTGAATAGAGACCCGGAAGCACAACAAATCAAAGAAAGGTTGGACAAATGGGATTGCATACGGTTGCAGAGCTTCTGCAGGGCAAATGACATAGCTAGCAAGATCAATAGAAAGCCCACCGATTGGGAGAAGATCTTTACTAGCCATACAATGGACAAGGGTCTCATATCTAAAATATACTTGGAACTCAAAAAATTAAACCACCTGGATTGCATAAGATTGCAGAGCTTCTGCAGGGCAAATGACATAGCTGGCAAGATCAATAGAAAGCCCACCGATTGGGAGAAGATCTTTACTAGCCATACAACGGACAAGGGTCTCATATCTAAAATATACTTGGAACTCAAAAAATTAAACCACCCAACAACAAATCCTCAAAGAAACAACTGCCCAATAAATAAGTGGGCGAAAGACTTAAAGAGAAGCTTCTCTGAAGAAGAAAGAAGGATGGCCAATAGACACATGAAGAAATGTTCAACATCCCTAGCCATAAAAGAAATGCAAATCAAAACAACATTGAGATATCACCTCACTCCAGTTAGAACAGCAAAAATCAAGAACTCTAACAACAACAGATGCTGGAGGGGATGTGGACAGAAAGGAACCTTACTTCATTGTTGGTGGGAATGTAAACTTGTTCAACCACTTTGGAAAGCAGTATGGAGGTTCCTCAGAAGACTTCACATAGATCTCCCCTATGATCCAGCAATCCCACTTTTGGGCATTTACCCAAATGTTTACAAACAAGACCACACTAAAGCTACCAGCACAACTATGTTTATTGCAGCATTATTTACCATAGCTAAGACATGGAACCAACCCAGATGCCCCTCAGTAGATGAATGGATCAAGAAAATGTGGTATATATACACAATGGAATTCTATGCCTCCATCAGAAAGAATGACATTTCCCCATTTGTTACGAAATGGAAAGGCTTGGAAAAAATTATATTAAGTGAAGTAAGCCAGGCCCAAAGAAGCATAGGTCCCATGGTTTCCCTTATTTGCAATATCTAGTATAGGTATGAGTCAAGCAGAAAAGGTCAGATAATGTGATGTTAGGAAAATGAACCCTTAAATATGTATTTTAATGTTTTCGTTTCTTTCATGCATGTGTTTCTAACGCATTTATAAGATTATTTCTTTGTTGCTTTGTATGTCCCTCCCCTACAGTGTAACCCCCGCTTTCACTATATTTGATGTCAGTATAACATGTGGAGGAGATGGGGGCAAACAAGTCGTTCAAGGATTCAGGTGGACCTGTTGCAACAATGAGAAGTACAAAATGTCATGTCAAAACCAGCTTTACAATGTCGGTGTGGGGGGGGGAGGGGGGTATAATTGGGTGGGGGGAAGGGGGTAAAATTGGGTGGGGGGAGGGGGGAGGCGGGGAAGGGAAGTGAAGGGTAAACAAAGGAGGAGGCTGCAATGCTTGGTAAGAAATGTATGCATTATCCTGCCCATGTAATTGTAGCCCCCCTGTACAGTATGTTCTTAAATAAAATAAAATACAATTAAAAAAAAATTAAACCACCCAACAACAAATCCTCAAAGAAACAACTGCCCAATAAATAAGTGGGCGAAAGACTTAAAGAGAAGCTTCTCTGAAGAAGAAAGAAGGATGGCCAATAGACACATGAAGAAATGTTCAACATCCCTAGCCATAAAAGAAATGCAAATCAAAACAACATTGAGATATCACCTCACTCCAGTTAGAACAGCAAAAATCAAGAACTCTAACAACAACAGATGCTGGAGGGGATGTGGACAGAAAGGAACCTTACTTCATTGTTGGTGGGAATGTAAACTTGTTCAACCACTTTGGAAAGCAGTATGGAGGTTCCTCAAAAGACTTCACATAGATCTCCCCTATGATCCAGCAATCCCACTTTTGGGCATTTACCCAAATGTTTACAAACAAGACCACACTAAAGCTACCAGCACAACTATGTTTATTGCAGCATTATTTACCATAGCTAAGACATGGAACCAACCCAGATGCCCCTCAGTAGATGAATGGATCAAGAAAATGTGGTATATATACACAATGGAATTCTATGCCTCCATCAGAAAGAATGACATTTCCCCATTTGTTACGAAATGGAAAGGCTTGGAAAAAATTATATTAAGTGAAGTAAGCCAGGCCCAAAGAAGCATAGGTCCCATGGTTTCCCTTATTTGCAATATCTAGTATAGGTATGAGTCAAGCAGAAAAGGTCAGATAATGTGATGTTAGGAAAATGAACCCTTAAATATGTATTTTAATGTTTTCGTTTCTTTCATGCATGTGTTTCTAACGCATTTATAAGATTATTTCTTTGTTGCTTTGTATGTCCCTCCCCTACAGTGTAACCCCCGCTTTCACTATATTTGATGTCAGTATAACATGTGGAGGAGATGGGGGCAAACAAGTCGTTCAAGGATTCAGGTGGACCTGTTGCAACAATGAGAAGTACAAAATGTCATGTCAAAACCAGCTTTACAATGTCGGTGGGGGGGGGGGAGGGGGTATAATTGGGTGGGGGGAGGGGGAAGGCTGGGAAGGGAGGTGAAAGGTAAACAAAGGAGGAGGCTGCAATGCTTGGTAAGAAATGTATGCATTATCCTGCCCATGTAATTGTAGCCCCTCTGTACAGTATGTTCTCAAATAAAATAAAATAATATTAAAAAAAAATTGAAATGTGCTCTTTAACTCAGTGATTTCACTTCTAGCAAATCATACTCAGAAAACTCATGTAGTGAACTTTGTAGAATTTTATTTATTGTTCTCTGGTAGAATATTTTCCCTTTACATAGAAGGGATGAACTTGCTCAAAGTACATGTTATACATTTTTTCTTTTTGTTTTTGTTGGTTATGGGATTTGAACTCTGGGCTTGGGTGCTGTCCCTGCACTCTTCAGCTCAAGGCGAGCACTCTACCGCTTGCGCCACAGCGCCACTTCTGGTTTTCTAGTGGTTTATTGGAGATAAGAGTCTCAAGGACTTTCCTGCCTGGGCTGGCTTTGAACCTCGATCCTCAGATCTCAGCCTCCTGAGTAGCTAAGATTACAGGTGTGAGCCACCAGCGCCCGGCTTACATGGTACACTTCTATAGAATTATTGCAATGAAACAAACCCCTTGTACTATTCCTGTAAGCTATTTTTTAAAAAGAATATTTTCCTTTTGTATACCACCAAGAAAAGTAAGAATACTTCATGCATTTGACATAATTGGCTGAGCTCTGGAGGACTTCTGCCAAACTTTCAGGTCACATGAAAATGATTTTAAAAGGTAAAGACGAACTGTTTGTATTATACCTATGACCCTTACATATCTGAATACAACATCACACATCCCATCAAATGCTGTTTGAAAAGAGATGGAGGAGGAAAGAAGGGAGAAATGGTAGAGGGAATGAATTTGTTCAAAGTACACTATGTGCATGTGTAGAAATAGCACAATGAAATCCTCTCATATTAGAAATGAATGTTAACGAAAAATAATTTTTTAAGAAGACCAAAATAAGCCAGCACAATGTTAGTAGCTAAGAAAGTGGTAAGGAGCCAGGTTGAGCTGAATCTACTGGCATAAAAGATAGAATTATTTATAATAAATGTGTTCATTTTTGCATGAAAAGAGCTCTTGTTAAGGTAAATGTATCTACCTATGGAGACCATTATTAGTAGTTCTCAAATCCACTTTTATACAATTTGAACCTGTGATTCTTTATAATTTGTTGGGAGAGGTGTGTGTGTGAGTGTGTGTGTGTGTGTGTGTGTGTGTGTGTGTGTGTGTGTGTGTGTGTGTGTGTGTGTGTGTGTGGTATACTCTTACCTTGTTCTTGTGCTGACTCAGCTTGCTTACTTAGCTGGCACTCTACTACTTAAATCACACCTTCAGCCAGCTTTTGTCTAGTTGTTTTGGAGATAGAATCTCTTGGACTTTTCTGCCTGTGTGGGCTTCAAACCTTGATCCTCCGTTATCAGTCTCCTGAGTAGTTAGTATTAATAGGTGTGAACTACTGACACCCAATTGACTAAATACATTCTCTTTTTTTTCCAGTGCTAGTTTTAACCCATGTTCTCACACATGCTACTTCCAGCACACCAGAAATGGAGGCAGAAAGATTACCAGTTGGAAGCCAGCCTGGCTACATAGTGAGACTCTGTCTCCAATAAGCAAAAACACAGCTCAAACAATCCAAATAAAAACACCCAATGAGCTTATCTCCCTAAGTCTTTCCTGTTTGATACATATGACACTTGAAAGCTAATTTCCAAATGTTCTATTGTTAATTCTTTTGTTATCTGGGATTATCCATGAAAAGGGTTGTGAGTCAATATTTTTATCATTACCTTTGATTCCCTTTTATTTTTTAATCTTGATGCCAGTTAGAGTGCCCTATGGCACCTGGTCCACACAGGTAAGTCTCCTTTCTTCTTGGTGTGTTATCTTAGATCAAAGGGAGATACGAGATTTCTACCACTGAGAGGCCAAATGCTGGCAGGCTTTTCAGACTAAATGGGGATAGACAGCAGAAGAAACAGAGGTGCTTCTAGGCTGATGAAGCTTTTGGAGAGGAGCTAGTCTGCCATACCACTGGGGGAGGCTTGGCAGGAAAGTGTGACATTGAATATTCTGGATAAGCATCATTCAATGTTGTTAGCAAACTGAAACTAGCATAACCTCTTTGCAATGCATCTGCAAACACATCTTAATCTCACCACTGAGAATCTCACACTTCTTCCCAGCAAGGCTGGGCCTACTCGTGGTAATGAAACAACTATTCAGTTCCAGAAATTACTATTTACTTTCTTTAATTTCCAAGAGGAAAACAGCAATAAGTACAAGGCGGACCCTGGTAGTCACACCTGTAATCACAGCTGTAATCCCAGACACTCAGAGGCTGAGATCTGAGGATCGTGGTTCAAAGATGACCCAAGCAGGAAAGTCCATGAGATTCTTTCTCTCCAATTAGCTAGCAAAAAGTTATAACTGGAGGTGTGGCTCAAATGATAGAACATCAGCCTTGAGTGAAAAAGCCAAGAAAAGTGGGAGGTTTGAGTTCAAGCTGCAGTACTAGCATACATTTAAAAAAAATTAGGGGCTGGGAAGGTGGCCTAGTGGTAGAGTGCTTGCCTAGCATGCATGAAACCCTGGGTTCTATTTCTCAGTACCACATAAACAGAAAAATGCAGAAGTGGAGTTGTAGCCCAAGTGGTAGAGTGCTATCCTTGAGCAAATGAAGCTCAGGGACAGTGCCCAGGCCCTGAGTTCAAGCCCTAGGACCAGTTTAAGAAAAAAGCTAAAAAAAAAATTAAGCTGGGCTACTACTCAAGAAGCTGAGAGCTGAGGAACACCATTTAAAGCCAGCTCAGGCAGGAAAGCCTGTGAGACTTTTGTCTCCAATTAACCATCAAAAGAGTCAGAAGTTAATCTGTTGGTCAAATAGTAAGAGCATGAGCCTTGAGCAAAAAAGTTCAGGGACAGCATCCAGACCTGAGCTCAAGGCCCAGGACACTCAATCTCTCTCTCTCTCTCTCTCTCTCTCTCTCTCTCTCTCTCTCTCTCTCTCTCTCTCTCTCTCTCTCTCTCTCTCTCTCTCTCTCTCTCTCTCTCTCTCTCTGTCTCTGTCTCTGTCTCTCTGTCTCTCTCTCTCTCTCTCTCTCTCTCTCTCTCTCTCTCTGGGCTATCTGCTATCTGAGACAGGTGGAGCCTGCTACTTTGTATTTGAACTTATTGCTTTGGACCTCATGCATTGAGCACCTGTGTATGATAGATATCTATTACTACCTCATTGCGTGTCACCTATACACTGCCCAGATGAGGGGCTGTCCTCATTTCCTCCATAAGGGAGGCTATGAAACTCACAGTTAAGAACTGTGCCCAACTTGAATTTATAGGCACAGGAAGGAACTTCCTGAACAGAGTCCCAGGGTCACAACAAATTGGAGAGAGACTCGACAAATGGGACTACCTTAAAATAAAAAGCTTCTGCACAGCTAAAGACATAGCAACCAAACCAAAAGACATAGCCAACTAACTGGGAAAAAATATTTACCAGCAATATATCAGACAAGGGGTTAATATCTAGTATATACAGGGAACTCAATAAACGAATCCCTCCCAAACCCAACAAACCAATTACTAAATGGGCAAGGGAACTAAAGAGAGACTTCTCAGAAGAAGAGATAAAAATGGCAAAGAAACACATGAGGAAGTGTTCACCCTCCCTGGTTGTGAAGGAAATGCAAATAAAGATAACCCTGAGATATCACCTTACCTCAGTCAGAATGGCCCACATCCTAAAGTCAGCCAATGACAAATGCTGGAGGGGATGCGGAGAAAAAGGAACCCTATTACACTGCTGGTGGGAATGTACACTTATACAACCACTCTGGAAGGTCCTCAGAAAGCTAAATATAGACCTCCCCTATGACCCAGCCATACCACTCCTAGGCATCTATCCTGAACAACAGGAACCAGGATACAAGAACACATGCACCTCCATGTTTATTGCAGCACTGTTCACAATAGTGAGGAAATGGAAACAACCCAGATGCCCCACTACAGATGAATGGATCCAAAAATTGGGGTACCCATATACAATAGAATATTATGCATCCATTAGAAAGGACAAAATAATGGCACTCACAGGGAAATGGATGGAACTAGAAGAAATCATGTTGAGTGAGGTAAGCCAAGGGCAAAGAGACAAATGGCACATGGTCTCCCTGATAAGTGGATGTTAAATCCAAAATGTAAGGAGATAAGACAAAGTAAACAAGACTGGAGAAACAAAGGACCTCCACTCATCTGGTCATATCATTACTAAATGACCCTATACTGGTGACCACATATATAGTATATATGTGCACATTGGAGGGAAACTAGGAGGAGGACACAGACACAGAGGGAAACAGGGGAAAACATACAACAGTGGGACCCATCAGCTGCACTGGTCATTGATCAAAACAAACTAAGCAACTCAATGGCAGCGCTGGGAGGGAGGGAATGAGCAGGAAAGAGGGAACAGCTGACACTAAGCAAAAGGAAAGAAATGTACATATCACCCAATATGGAAGAAATAACTATTGTCAAAGCTCATAGAACTTATAAACTTTATAGACCATGATAAAAACAATTTGCCCCATGGAGGTTAGAATGTGTTTGTGACTTTAACTATCACTATCCCACAATACTGTGAAATTTCTAAAATTTATGTAATCACTTAATCACAATAAAAAAATTGCTATTAAAAAAAGAACTGTGTCCACCATCACCTTGTGACCAAGTGCCAAATTCTGACCTCTGTTCTCAATTATTTCTGAAGGCCAATACCTTTATGAATGTAATATAGTTCATCCAGTGACTATTACATCACCTGGAATCAATAGTATTTTTTCTGAACTCTTATTTATCTCACAAGTAATATTGTAATGATGATTATAACAATGATTACATAACACTTGTAAAAGAAAAATAAATAGCAAAATCCCGTTTACTGACATTTGAAGTATAAACTGCTATTACTACCTTCTTTCCTATTTGCTTGTTTTTTTTTTTCATTTGCCTGCCATTTGTTTTAATAAATAAAGTTTTATTAGAACACAACTACATTCATTTGTTTACATAGCATCTACTATGGCTTCCTTTATATTACTGTGACAGAGTTCTTTTTTTTTTTTGTCGGTCATGGGGCTTGAACTCTGGGTCTGGGCGCTGGCGAGCACTCTACCACTTGAGCTACAGCGCCACTTCTGGTTTTCTGGTGGTTTATTGGAGATAGGAGGCTCACGGTCTTTCCTACCCAGGCTGGCTTTGAACCGCGATCCTCAGATCTCAGCCTCCTGAGTAGCTAGGATTACAGGCGTTAGCCACCAGCGCCCGGCTTGTGACAGAATTCTTTAGAATACCAGAGACTGGATAGTCACAAAGCCTGTAACAGTTACCGTGCTTTAGAAAAAGTTTGCCAACTCTTGTTTTACACTCATTTGTTAAAAATCTATATTTTATGTGCAACGTACCTTTTGGAGCTGCATAATATTTCATAGGAAAACAAAAAGTGATTAGAAAAGAATGTCTTAAGTCCAATGATGGCACATGCCTTGCTTTGACTAGCTTTGGTGGCACTATGGGCAGCTCTTGGGGACCATGTATGCAGGACTTGGAAGTGCACATAGGAAAGGCTGGCATCATCAGGAAATACTCTGTGACAGTTGATATGTCTGAATGTATGTTCCTGTGTAAGTAAGAATCTGCTTTGGAAAATGAAAGAGTCACTTCAATTTCTGGTAATACAGCAGGTGATGTTACTCAAATGGCACTCTTGATGAAAAATAATGTAGTATATATTTTTTCAAAATGTATTAAAAGTATCACAGAAATGACAAAACAATAAAGAACTAGCAAGCTAAAATTCTACATAGAAACCTAAATAGTGGAGTTCTGATTCTTGTATCCTGGAGGCATCTGTCAATGAGTCCAAGATTAAGCTTTGCATTATTCTTTTCTCATGGAAAATGGCAAAAACATCAACCTGGTCATAATCCTAGATTATGACCAGAGTGGAGTTGGTTTTATGGGAAACTCTCCCTCCCTAAGATGGGACCAAAGAAAGGCTAGTCCTGAACTAAATTTTCATCAAAAAGACCTTAAGGAAAATTGAATCAATGCTGAGTGGTACATGGGAAATTAAATCTCCCACACAGGACCACAAGCATAAGTCATCATTTATGTGGATTTTCATACTAAAACCAGATCTCTTGAGTGGTCAAAAAAGCCCTCAAGCCTAAAAATTAGTTCAAACTTCCCTAAAATTAATAATATTTTAAGGCTGCTGGAGAAAATAAGCACAAATTCCTCCTAGCAGAAAATATCTTTATTGTAAGATAAATGTAACTCCAAAGATAATTTTTTAAGGACAATGGCCACCAAAATAGACATTCAAAGGTAACTAGACACCTTTCAAGATCCAGTGAAATGGTAGATTAGGGAAACTGGACTATAATCACTTTAGGTAATTAGTTAAATGATACAGAATATAAAACAACAATAGTTTGTATGTTTTAATAAAAAGGAAAAACCCAAGATGGTATAAAACTCTTGTCTGTAGGAAATAAAGAATAAACAATAAAATGTGACATAGCAGATATGAATAATAACCAAGTAGAACTTGTAGAAATGAAAAAATAGAATGACTAAAATGGATTAAACAGAAGAAAAAATACATGGAGAGAAATTTCAAAACTTGAAAGGTAGAGTGACAATCTAATATCTATGTAATAACATTTCTAAAAGTTGAGTAGAGAGAAGATGAGATATTTGATAATAATGGCTGAGAATTTTTAATAAGAGATGTAAGATTGTAAACTCTGTGTTCAAGAAATCATGGCTCAAGTGGTAGAACATCTGCCTAGCAAGCCCAAGAGATTATCTTTAAAGGAACAACTGGCTTGACAACTGACTATTCAGTAGCAACAATGGAAAACAGAAGACAGTGGTATAAGGTTGTCAATGTGCTGAAGGCAACAAATGCCGCTAAGAATTTTTAAACTCACATCCAGATATTTCAAGAAAATGGACAAACTAAAGCCACGCTTAGAAACAAAAAGTGAGTTTTTTGAGAGCAGATTGTCAAGCAGAAAATTCTAATTTTCAGGCCAAAGAATTATGTGACATGGAATATGATAAAAGAACAATAACAAAAATTGAAAGCAAATGGAGAATTTATGTCAAATGTAATATGGATTTTGTTGACACTGGAACTGGAATAAAAAGATGGATCAAAGCTGGGCACTGATGTCTCATGACTATAATCTTAGCTACTCAGGAGGTTAAGATATGAAAATCGCAGTTTGAAGCCAGCCTAGGAAGAAAAGTCCATGAGACTCTTATCTTCAGTTAACTACCAGAAAACCAGAAGTGGAGCTATGGTTCAAAGTGGGAGAGCAGTATTCTTGAGCAAAAGAGCTCAGGGACAATGTCCAGGCCCTGAGTTCAAACTCCAGAACCAAGCAAAATGATGGGATCAAAATAAATGACACAGGGCTGGCAATGTGGCTTAGTAGTAGAGTACTTGCCTAACATGTATGAAGCCCTGAGTTCAATTCCTCAGAACCACATAAACAGAAAAAGCCAGAAGTGGTGCTGTGGCTCAAGAGGTAGCCTTGAGCAAAAGAAGCTCAGTGACAGTGCCCAATCCCTGAGTTCAAGCCTCAGGACTGGCAAAAAAAAAAAAAAAAAAAAAAAATCAAATAAAAAACCAAATGTGAATAAATGACATATATAAATGAGTAGAAAGGTAAGTTGAATGCAGCATTTCTAAGGGTCTTGACTGTCTAAGAATAAGCTAAATAAACTGATTAAGTTAGACTTTGAGACAATAAACATTTATAATCTCTAGAATAATTCTTACCATAGAAGCATGGATATTGCTTCCATACTACTAAGGGATTTTTTTAATTGAATGAAATAATATTCATATAAAAGCAGGCAAAAGAGAGAGCCAAGCTTTCCAAGTCTCTCATGAGTCAGAGGCTAGCCAAGAACTACTATGACTAGCAGACAGCATGGAGGTGGTTGCTGTAAATGGAGTTAAGGCAGGAGCTCCATACTGGCAGTTATCAGAGGAAGGCAAGAGATGAAAATGGGGCACATGTTCCATTTGATGGTCTGTGGGACTCACACTCCCAGCTTCCTCCAAAACATGGGATGACTTCACAGTGTGTTTTCAAATAGATGTATTGTTTCAACAATGCTGTGAGTCACAGTTATTGTCTCATCCCGTGTCCCAAAAGCAATGGATTCACCCTCTCAGTGGGACCCTCCCAGTCCTTTTTCCCCTGGTGAGCCTGTGGGTCCACAAAAGCCAACTCCACTTGACTTAGTGGAGATACTCATTCCTTTACTACTGACAAAGCTGATCTCTTCAGCATGAAGAAAGGCTTTTGTTGGATTTGAGGAACTGTCCTCCTCATGTAAAACAAATAGTTTTTAGCAACAGGAGAGCTGAGTTTGGGAGCCATTGTTTAAGTTTTCCTGTGCTGGGTATTGTGATAAATTGAGGCTTTTGTTTTGTTTTGTTTTTCTTCCTTACACAGGAAATCAAGTGCCACTGGCCTCTTTATAAGGGGCTGGACAGAGTCAACAAAGTCAGGAAGTTCAAGCAATGGTTCCTAAGTGGATCCAAACACCATCCCCACCCCCGTCTCTCAAAACAGAACCAATATGCTAAAGCAAAAGGTACAAGAAATTACCCCTTTGAAAAACACAATACTCCAGTTTCTGTTACCCCTTTATCCATGAGTTTTCTAATTTTTTTCAGTCATTCAACAAACCTTAATTGATGCATTTATTTATTTATTTAGGCAGCACTATGCTAGGTATTGTCACCAGTGATGAACTCACTTTGTGGAGGAAGGATGATCAAGTACAAGCTTGAGCAATGCTGTGGCAGATGTGAGCCCCAGGTTGGGGAAGGAAGAGCACTGGGAACCTCCACTAACACAGGCTGAGAAAGAGAGAGCTCAGGGATACAGAGTGGTTAGAATAATGTAGGCTGGACAGCAGTTGTCCAGGACAAGATGAAAAGCCTGGAAGATTCCAGACAGAAAGGAAAGCTGTGTGTTTTGAGGTCAGAGAAGAGGAAGCAGAGGCTAGAGAAGCAGTTGTTGAGACCTAAATAATTTCTGTATGAATTCTTGAAATTATAAACCCATACCTGAGAGAAAAGAACCTTTCAGGCCCATGGGGTGGCCACGTCCATTTTTATTTTTGGTAAACTAAACATCTAAATGTATGGAAAATGCCAGAAATTGAAATGGGCAGTCACATATTTAGTTGCAATAAAATGCAATTACAGAATCTTCAGAGAAATGCTAAAATGTGTGTGTGTGTGTGCGTGCGTGTGTGTGTGTGTGTGCATGTGTGTGTGTGCGTGTGTGTGTGCGTGTGTGTGTGTGTGTGTGTGTGTGAGTGTGTGTACAATTATGGGGCTTGAACTCAGGTCCTTGCGCTCTTGCTTAACTTTTTTGCTCAAAGCTGGTGCTCTACCACTTGAGTCATAATTCCATTCCCAGCTTTTTGCTAGTTCATTGGAATCTTTTGAATGTTTCTACCCAGACTGGATTTGAACTAGGGTCTTCAGATCTTGGTCTCCTGAGTAGTTAGGATTACAGATGTGAGCCACTGGCACCCAGCCATGCTGAAATTCTGCAGGATTCTGTTTATAAAACAAGATATTTCAAGTCAGATATGGTAGTGCACAATCCCAGCAGGAGAAATAAAACCAGCTAGAGCTACATAGTAAAACTCTGTCTCAAAACCACCAACATCAACAAAATATATCTACTTCATGGAGTAGTAGACATGAAACTGTTGGATTGGCTCCTGTTGGTTTGTCTGTCTGCTTGAGTTTTTTGTTGTTTTTTTGGGTTGGTGTGTACTGGGAATGGAACCCAGGGCCTCACACCTGCTGAGTGACCATGGTTGATGGGTTTTATGAGTAAAGCTGATATAATGGTAAAGAAACACCAGTGTTTGCATTAACATCCTACTTATTCTCATCATTATCCCAAAGCTTAAGAAGTTCCTTCCAACCTCTGAATGATGAAGGATAGAAGCAAAGATTAGACGAGTAGAGAAAAATGAAAGTAAGGCAGGGGAAAGAGGACTCCAGAATCTCAGTGCCTCTGGGGACCACTGGCCCAGGAAAGCTGTCCTGAGAGGTGAGGAGGAAGATGAGATCTTTTGCTGAGCTTCACAAGGGTCAAGAGACAGGAGCAGCTGGTTGTGTAATGGGTGGCTAAATAAAAACAGGAGTCTGTGAGCCAACATTTTATGACTCAGTATGTTTCCTGAGCAGTTTCATTCATCTTTATTGCAAGGTTATCATCATGCTTTTGATTCTTTGTTTAAAAAAGAAATAAAAACTCGCGGAGCAAGGAAATCCTGCATAGCCAATCATGTACCAACTTCACTACATTTTTCAGTGCCCTGACCATCCAAGGAAAACCATCATGTCAGAATTCCCCATGTGTAAACCCATCGACAAATAATGTGTTTTTAACTTTATACATGACCCCTCCCTGGAGAGTACCAATCTGTATCTGATAATTGTGGAAAAGGAGGTTGGGCCAAGTGCCACAATGTTTCTGCAGTCATAGCCAGAGACAGGACGACTCCTGTGGGGGAGTGGCAAATGGGGTGACATGGAGGGATAGAGAAATAGACAAGGGGAAAGATAAGTAGCCAAAGGAAGCATGAGACAACTAAGTCTACTATTGCTGCTATAACAAATGACCCAAGATTGGGTAAGTTATAAACAATATCTATTTGTTTCTCAAAGTTCTGAGGCTGGTAAATCCAACATCAAGGCATTAGTTAGCAGGCTTTGTGTCTGGGGAGAGCCTGGTCTCTGCTTCTAGTATAGCAGCTTGAAGGCAGAAGGGACAGAAGGTGGCATAGTGTTAAAAGCTTTATTGAGGAGCTGGGAAGGTGGCTCAGTGGTAGAGCGCTTGCCTTACGTGCACGAGGCCCTGGGTTCGATTCCTCAACACTACATAAGCCGGAAAGAAAAAGGAAAAAAGCCGGAAGTGGTGCTGTGGCTCATGTGGTAGAGTGCTAGCCTTGAGCTGAAGAGTTGAGGGACAGCGCCCAGGCCTAGAGTTCAGGCCCAACAACTGGACTCCCCCCCCCAAAAAAAAAGCTTTATTGACTCTCTTTTCACCCTCAGAGCTAGGAGCCACAGGTAGAAGGGGCCTCTTAGTTTCTCCGGTCCTTTATAAGATACTAATTTACATTCAGGTGTCTTTCCCTCTTCCCCAAAGGCCTCATTTCTTAATACAACCACAGTAGGGGCATGTTGGAGTGGATACCTTTAAGCCATATCAGGCACTAAGTGTCCTTCTTCTTTAATGACAACCTACATGCCCAAGACAGCCCACAAAATCTGATTTTTCCTGTGATACAGCTCATACCAATGGATCCTAAACTAGGATCCACGGAATTGCAGTACCCTTCAGCATACTTATAAGTGATCATTAGTGCTATGCAAAAATACATGGTGAGGGATCCTAGAGACAATTAAACTTGGAAACACTAAGCAAAATAAACAGACTTCTCAGATCCTTTAAGGTAATTATGCATTGTGAATCACCAAGCCAGAGATAAAATATTTGGGAATTTCTGAGGGTATGTAGAAGGCAGAACACCGAATTGCCATAGTCCTAAAAGTGTTACGTTGTAAAACACTGGTGGTAATTATACTGTTTGTTACATGCCATTTGGGATATTCTACATGTTTAAGAGGGAGGTCTTTGCTCATGTAACTGTAACCCCTATGTACAGTATGTTTACAATAAAAAATATATAAAAAATAAAAAAGAGGGAGGTCTTAGGCCAGCCTGAGACGATAGTGAACTAGTATAGTGAGCACACGGGTGTGCCCTGCCTCTTAGGCAATATGACTTCTTACAAAATCTCTTCAAGTGTCTTCCATTCTCCTGAAGTCTCCTTGTCCTCCCTGTAAAATGAGTCTAATTTAGTGGATTCACAAACTCACAGGAGATATTTTAGGCGGTGCTGGTTTGTTATGTGTCTGCACATGTGCTGTGTTCTGGGGTGGGGGTGGGGGTAAGAAGAGCTAAATTTAATTCTGATCTACTCATTAGCCCAATACCATGATCCACTCAGTCCTCTGGAGCATGCCCAGCCTGCTTGGTAAGCAAGCTCTATCAGTTTGATTTCCCTCCATGGGCTAGATGGCCCCAGAGTGTATGAGAGAGTAGAGAGGCTTCCTATTCAGGAAGACAATTCCAGGAACCCTGTATACACCATCATCCACAGATGCCCATGACCATTTACATAGAACCTCTTTATGTACTTCATATCATCTCAGCCTGAATTATCTTTCTTAATACAATGTAAATGCTACATGAATAGTAGTTTTTCTGTATTTTTGGCTGATTTTATTTGGTTTATTGTTTCATTCATTTGTCTGTTTATTCATTCATTTGTTTACTTATTTATTGTTTTTATTTATCAGATCCTGGGGCCTGAACTCAGGGCCTGAGTTCACTCTCCCTGAGCTTTATCACTCAAGACTAGTGCTCGACCACTTGAACCAGAGCTCCACTTCTGGCTTTGAATTGAAGAGAGAACTTTCCTGCTCTCTCTGGCTTCAAACCATGATCCTCAGATCTCAGCCTCCTGAGTAGCTAGGATTACAGCTATGAGCCACCGGAGACCAACTTGTTTTATTATTATTTTGATACAAGTAGTTTTCAATGTGAAGTTGATGGAATCTATAGTAGCTGGAGATTCCTTAGATATAGCTGATTAATGTGTAACTTGTGGTTAAGCCAGAGACTGTTAGGGTGGGAAAGAGATCTAGCGAGAATAGCAGGAGAGTATAAGCATACCTTGCACTGTTCTAGACAATTCCCCAACCCTGTATGACTTCTTTTTCAGGTCTTGTCCTCTCTTCCTACCAAAGATATCCCCTTGTTCTTGTGAGTGCTGTTTACTCTAGTGGCAGGGCGTGATTGGACCTCAGTCCTCTTCAGACCCACTGCAGGACTTATTTCTGCTTACTCCTGTGGCTTCATGGACCCCTGGGGTCTGTCTATATACTCTCATCTGGTCCTCAGTCATGAGACCCCTTTAACCCGTAGCTATTATTGGATGTGTCTATTCTTCAGGAGCTTTGGAGATAGACCTATTTTCATTCTTGTGTCTTTGTGACAGACGATTAGCATGGATATGAGGAGAGGGACCATAGCAACATGTCTGTACTGAGGTCGCCCCCCCCACCCCGGGCATGTATTTTGGTAAGTGATTTCTGCTCCCCACCACACTGCTTAGCCATGATACACCAAGTGTCCTTCAACAGGGTCAGCTCCAAGTCAGCCTGGAAGCAGCCTCCTTCTCCCAGAATCCCCACTGAGAAGAGAAACCAAAAGCATTGGAAATGTAAGCGTCTGTGATAAGGAAAGGTCAGTTGCTCAAATGGCCCGGATGAAAAACAAAAGTAGTTTGTCAGTAGGTAAAGATCCCATTGACCTCAACTCAGGAGGAACAGCAGAGCCCCTCCTGGGCTCTCAGGCACCCATCCTTCCCATTCTCCCCATCTGGGTTCCTCATGGCTTCTCACCAGCTTTTCTGGGTTCTGCTTCTTGTACAAGGTTCAGAGATCTGTGCCCAACCTGTTTCCACCAGAGGCTGGTGAAGAGAAAGAATCCAGCTGCCCAGCTGTATGTGTGTTAGAAATGCCCTGGGCACAGCCAGAAAACTGCAAAAACAATCTTGGCAATATATGTCAAGATTCTTAATACAAAATTCTGAAATCTCAATCACCTCAAAATCCAAACTTGCTAGGTGCTGGTGACTCTCGCCTATAATCCTACCTACTCTCCGGATCACTGCTTGAAGCTAGCCCAAGCAGGAAAGTCCCTGTGACTCTTATCTCCAAATAACCACCAGGAAACTAGAAGTGGAGCTGTGGCTCAAAGTGGTAAAGTCCTAGCCTGAAGCAAAAAGCATAGGGACAGCACCCAGGCCCTGAGCTCAAGCCTCACAACCAAAAAATAAAAATAAAAAAATTTTAAATTAAAAAAAAAATCCAAACTTTTAGTAGATTTTTGTGACACTGAGCCACAAAATTTCACACCTTGACATCTTGCTCCATTCATAAAATATGTATTGTATAAATTAACTTCAAGTTGTGTGAATTCATTTATGTATTTGAAACATGAATGAATTTTGTGTTTAGATTTACTCCTAGCCCCAAGATATTTCATAATATCTTTGAAATTTCCCAAATCTCAAGCATGGTTCTAAGCATTTAAGTTAATGGATGCTCAACCTGTATTTTCATCTTTGACTGGCTTTGTTGGGTCTTCATGTTTGGGGGCTTAACTGGGGCTTCTTTTTTTTTTTTTTTTCTGTCGGTCATGGGGCTTGAACTCTGGACCTAGGCGCTGTCCCTGAACTCTTTAGCTCAAGGTGGGCGCTCTGCCGCATGAGCCACAGCGTCACTTCCAGTTTTCTAGTGGTTTATTGGAGATAAGAGTCTCACAGATGTTCCTGCCCCGGCTGGCTTTGAACTGGGATCCTCAGATCTCAGCCTCCTGAGTAGCTAGGATTACAGGCGTGAGCCACGGGCGCCGGGCAACTAGGGCTTCTTATAAAGCAAGCTTTGTCTTTAGACATTGGGTTGTGTTTGTTTAGATATTGGATTGTGTTTATGTTTTATCTCCAGCAAAACTCACAGGCAGACAACTTCCTGCTTGTTTTTCTCAGCTGGGGAATTCCAACTGCAATTAGCAATAGAGTCACATGACTGTTGGAAAGACAGAAAGGTGGGCTATTGTCCTTTAGATGCTAGTGGCTCTTGCCTGTAATCCTAGCTACTCAGGAGGCTGGAATCCAGCCAGACAGGAAAGTCCGTGAGACTTGTACATCCAATTATCCACTAAAACACAGAAGTGGAGCTGTGGCTCAAGTAGTAGAGCACCAGTCTTGAGCAAATAAGCTCAGGGAGAGTGTCCAGGTCATGAGCTTCAACCCTAGTACTGGTACAAAACACTAATTAAAAAGCCCTGTACTTTAGTGAAACACATTTCATGGTGGGTAGGCTATCAGAAAGTAATTCCATGCAGAACTGCAGGAAATAGCAGCTGTTTGACTATGTTTTTAGCCAAAAAATAATATAAAGCATAAAGAATGAGGACGATTCGTCATACCCAAAAGGCAGTTAATGCTACCATTTAAAAACTACGTAAAAAATTCCTTCCTTCATGTAAGAAGCTTTCAAATAACATTTCTACAAACCCAAAGATGTCACGTTAGTGTGTCTTTTTCTATTCTTTTGAAAAATTGTTTAATGAGGTTGAGAAAGATGTGTGATTTTGCATGTAATTATGATTTGGAAATGTGCCCAATAGTCTGCCTTCTGAGCACGACAGCTAACTTGCTACTAACCCAATGTTGGGGGGGAAAACACTTCCCTTTGTTTTTGCTTAGTTTTCTATCTGACTTCCAGAAAAAAAATCTCACTACTAACAATAGAGTCCAAATGTCTGTCTGCATTGTAATTTGCAAGTACTTTGTAACCAGAGAAGTCTGTTCCTTTCATTCCACACATTCTCCCAGTTCCTCTGAAAATAATGCTGTTACTGCAGTGTGAACAGCTTCCCATGTGACCTCTGCAGACTGGAAGTGGGAGGGGATAGCTGGGGCAGGGAAACAGGTGCTACTGCAGGGCAGTATCTCTGTGGTGCCCAAATCATAGATGTCAGATCTAGAAGTCTGAGATGGGAAGATCACTTCAGTCCAAAAGTTCAAGACCAACCTAGGCAACCTAAGCAAACCTCTGAGTCCAAAAGGGAAAGAAGAAGAAAGAGGAGAAAGGGAGAGGGGAAGAAAATAGGGGAGGGACGGAGGAAGGAAAAAAAGAAAATAAATGACAGAAAGATGCTTTATATGCAGTTAGGATTTCCTATTGCATACCTTCCATAAATGCTGTGTTCCTATTGATTTCAACTAGGGCATGACTGAGATACTCCAAGTTGAATGCAAACCAAAGCAAACTACAACACAGAGTAGGGATTTACAATCTCTTCATTGAGATTATTTTGCTTGAAAATAATTTGAAAGTCTCCACAGCTTGGCGGTGTAGAGCTGAAGTCTCTTCCTGGGTCAGGTGGATCCCACAGTTGATTGATCTTTGCCCAGCCCTGCCTGAGCACCTGCCAGCTATGCATTTCTGACCTAATGCATTGCCTATGCTCATTAGCTTTATTTAAAAACACAATGATTGCCTGAAGACACCTGGGTCCATCCACAGAATATGAATAACTGTAAGAATTGAGTGAAATTAAGCTGCTCAGATCATCATGCAATGGTTTTGTGCAATGATAAGACACAGCTGGTGCCCTCTTAGAAGGTGAATTGAGACTAATTGGATAATCTAGAAACCAATTAGATAGAGGAAGGCAAAAGAAGTCACTGTTTAGCTAAAAGAGAAGATTTTTCAGCTGAGAGAAAAAAGGCTTTGTGTGCATGCATAAGACATAAAATAAGGTACTGGAATTCTATTTGATATAAATATTAAGGTTTATTGTCTTTGTAATGGTATTTAATATTAGAGTAAGGACTCTCAACCTGGAATTAGATGGAAACTGGTCTTTTTCAGGTACCCATACACATAGGTCAGGATGCTTAATACTTCAAAGTTTGGTTGTGAGCGGTGATTACACATCTTTTGAAATAAAAAAAATGGATTTTATACTTGATTCTACTTATGATCTGTGTGCTTCTATGCTCACCTCAAATGAAAGCTATAATTATGATGCCATTAAAAGAGTCACGTGCAGAGGTAAATGTCCTTTGTACAGCTAGCAAATTAGGAAGGCAGAAGCTGCAGATAAATCTGCTATGAGTGTCATTGTATTAGCACTTAACTACTCAGAGTCTGAATTGATAAAATAGCCGGTTAAATTAGGGACATCAGCAGCACCTGCAGCAGATGGAATTAACAGGTCCTTCAGTGGAAGGTGTGAAATCCACACATGGCCTTGATTTTTTAGAGCCCTCTAACCAGCAGGCCAAAGTATAGTGATGTTTGTTTCTAACATTTAATGCAGGAACTAGCAAAGCTACTAGTGAAGGAGAGGGTCACGTTGTCCCAGGGTAAATGCCACCAAACATGGTTAAAATGCCAACACATTCTGCCCGTGGTGAGACATGAGTGGGGTATTCTCTGGGTGGAAGGGAGCAGGACCAGAGCCCTAAGAAATGGGGAGAAGCCACATCTGGCTCCCACAGATCCCTGAGCAGGACTCCGCTACCCACTTTAGGAGGCTCAGAACAGCACTGCGGGCAAAAGCACACACCCAGCGCCTATTAGCGCTTGCAGATACAGCCAGAGAAGAAGCAGGCTTGGTGAGGCCTTCCTGGCCCTTCATCTCCTCTTTCTTCTCCCTTCGGGCTGGTTCTTCCTTGCAGCTGTGGTTCAGCGGACTGCAATCCAGCAACCTCCCCGCTCTGCTTGAGACCAGCTCCCCAACTTGGTGCTTACCCACATCCTTGGCCTCCTGTCCCAGAGGGAGTCGGGGGAAGACTCTCCTGGAGGTCTCTGTCAACCCCTGGTCTCTGAGTAGATGAGGTGAGATCACTTAGGATGCGCCATATGACTTGTTTAAGGCAGAGAGGCCTGAATACTCTGCTGAGAAGACAAGAAAAGAGCAGCAGAGCAGAGGCTGCTGGCCCTGAGTGGTGTGCCATTTTCCTTTCTGTTCGTTTTAGACTAGAGCTTGAACCCTCAAAGCCTGCGTTCTGCCACTTGAACCAAGCTCCACTACGGGTTGTTTGGTGATGAACGGAAGAGTCTCATGGATGTTGCTGCCCAGGGTTGGCTTCGACCCTTGATCCACAGCTCTCAGTCTCTTGAGTAGATAGCATGACAGGCATGAGCCACCAGCTCCAGCTTCTTTCCGTCTTCGGTGCAGGGGTATACTCTAACCCGTGCCCAGGGTCCAGGGTGCAGGCGTCCCCCCAAGGCTTGGGGCTGGCGGGCTGCAGGGCAGCCCTGGCTTCCCGCGCCCCCGCGCCCCATCCGCACGTGCCCACCCTCCCCGCGAGTCCCACTCTAAAGTAAACACGGAGGAGCGGCTGCGGGAGGACGGGTGCGGCCCCCGCCCGCGCTGCCCGCTGCCCAGTGCTGCGGGCCGGGTCCCTGCCATGGCCGAGGGGGTGTCGGCCTCCCCATCAGGCGGTGGTGGCAGCCAGGGCGTGCACAGAGACATCATCCAGTGGTGAGTGGCCGGGTGGGGCAGGGGCAGGGGTGGGAGGCGGGGCACCTGCAGCTGCTGACCCCAGCAGCTCTCAGGCTCCAGCCCAGGGCGAGGAAGGACCAGCTGGTTTCCACGGAGACAGGAGTCAAAGAAAACAGCTCCCCATACCGCCATCGCCCCAAGACTAGGGCCTTTAATGCTGGTCTGACTTATTGGGATGGGAACACACACACACACACACACACACACACACACACTGTTGAAGGGTACATCTATGGTTTTCTTGTGGATCACACTTCCCACAGGAAACCATCAGGGCAATCAGGACTTGCTCCACCAGGCCTTGGAGATGGGGCTGCAGCTTCTGTCCACATCCCAACTCCCCTGGGCCATGACCAGGCAAGGGAACGTTTTCTCTTAGTATGAGATACAGAATGAGATGTTTAATTGAAAGCAAAGTGATTTTTAGCTTCCACCATGCAGTTCCAAGTTGTTTGTGAACTTCATGTCTGGCTACTTAGAGACAGGAAAGGAAGAAAGGAAGCAAGGAAGGAAGAAGGAAGGAAGGAAGGAAGGAAGGAAGGAAGGAAGGAAGGAAGGAAGGAAGGAAGGAAGGAAGGAAGGAAGGAAGGAAAAGGAAAGGAAGGAAGAGGAATGGGAACAGAAGAGAGAAAAGTACAGCAAAGCAAAGAACTGGAAAGACAAATACTCCTATGAGATGAGGCTAGGGAACTCATGTACTTGCAGTTGTTCATAAAGAGGAAAATAATTGAAGCCAGCCCTAGGACCTGGATTCTATAAGATGAATAGCTAGGATATACCACATGATGTTTTTCCAGGAATATTTCTCAGGGAAGGGTTTCTAAAAAAGTCATCCAAAGGAATCGAAAAAGGGGGTAAGGTATGTTTGTGATTATCACCCAGAAAGATGTAATGGCAACCACTTTCTAAAGGAAAACTTTTGGTGTGTCTTATCTTGCATGAAAAAAACGCAATCGAAGTTGTTAGGCTTTTAAAGAAGAGATACCGAGTAAGACCCACACCATGCACGTGGTATTTAGGTAAGGGGTAGGTTTATTCATGGTTCTGGCTGGCACCAGGCCATATTGACACTCCACGTGGCTGGGAGAGAGAGTGTCTGGCCCTGGGCTAGGCCTTATCACGGGTAGGGGCGGGGAAAGGTGTGGCCACATCGAATCTAGCTGTGACCTCACTGGATGCAGATGTGACCTCTTGGTGTGCCAGTTGCCTAGGTAACACAGGTACTGGGTGGAGACTTGGCTGTGAGGAGGGTGGAGCCTGCATGCCATCCAGGAGCAGACCTTACAGAAGTGGTATGGAAACTCTATGGTTTTCAGTGATAGACAACATCAGGGGCTTGTTGCACTCAATGAGCCAGACCTTGCACATGGTCCTTCTTAAGAGAAAGGACACGGACTATACATTCCTCATCTATTTCACATCACTACTTGATAAATTCAAATTTCTGAGGTTAGAATTCTACTTTATAGAGACTGAGAAGAAAGATTAGAGAGTAAAAAAATACCTCGACAAGCTGGGTACCCGTGGCTTATGCTTGTAATCCTAGCTAGTCAGGAGGCTGAGATCTGCAGGAGGTTCAAAGTCAGCCTGAGCAGAAAATTCTGAGAGACAACAACTCTAAAGTAACCAGTAAGAAGTAAGGCCAGTGTTTGGCTCAAGTGGTAGAGTGCCAGCTGAGCAAGTGTTGAGATGAGCAGTTGTTCAAAACCTAGTACCAGCAATAGAAAGGGTGGCGGGGAGAGAAGAAGGGAAGTAGGGGAACAGGAAGAAGAGGAAAAAAATACAACTGAACATCCTCCTCAGGTGGCTTCTGAACTATAAGGCAGTTATCCTAACTTCCTGAGGTGATTCAGCACGTGGGCCTTGTTAGTAATAAGCTTAATTCAGGTCCCAGGATGTGAATTCCTAACCCAACAGGACTCTGAGCCCTGGATTCCTGGCAGATAGGTAGAGGGTGATGGGAGGAGGGAGGGGCTCCCTTTAGTCTGTGAGATGGGTATTTCACAGATCATTAGCACTGGTAGTGTTAACACTGGCATTCAAAACACAGTTCCTATGCTTTGTAGCCCAGAACATTGTAATCCTGAGGGATATTACAGGATGTCTGTTAAGACCAGCTGCCCTGAGGGAGGAAGAATAGTGGACAAAGTAAATTGAGGCCTCAGGACCCATGGAGACAGCTCAGGAGTATACCTGGGGCCTCCCACAGAGGGCTCTCATCAGTTGCCATGTGGATGTGGACAGAGTACCCGTTAGTTAGTGTTACTTCATTGTTTTGTCTTCTGTCAATGATCTATTAGGTCTCCACCTGTCTAGACACATCAGTGCCATTGTCATGCATACACATGATAGATTCTCCCAGGAGAGCCTTCTGGGGAGCTGGCCAGGGTAGGAATGGAATTGATAGAAAGCTCTCACAGGCCGGAAATTCTGCAGAGCTGGGAGGGAAGCAGCTAGACCTCAGGAAACAGAACATTGGAAAACAACAATCCGAGGGCAGACTCCATAGGCCCACTGCGGGAGGCTTGGCTTCCAATCTTGGGTGAAATCCTAATGGCATTGTATAAAAGCCTTAACCAATATCACCTGCAGCAGCTCTCCCTGCACACTTCCCACTCAACTCTTCCTGGGAGCCCCATGAAGTGGATGCCAAACTCACGTACAGTGCATGCTCAGAGAGGTCACCCTGCCAACATCTACAACATGCTGGCTTCTGGCTTCCATGTTGGTGGGAGACATAAAACCTATAGTACTAATAAGAGCTTCTATGTGCCAGCTAGGGGATTAGCTGGGCGTTTCCTATTGCGTTCTGATCTCACTACTCCAGGGAAGCACAGAGGCAGAATTTATACCTTTCTCAGGACTGATTTCTCCAGCTTATAGACACTAATGCCTGAAGCATTGTTTAGGCTAAAGTCAAAGCAGGACCCCTAGTGGGATCCTCTTATAGGAAAATCTTGGATACACACACACACACACACACACACACACACACACACACACACACACACACACACACACACACACACACACACACACACACACACACACACACACACACACACACACACACACACACACACACACACACACACACACACACACACACACACACCCCACTCTGGCTGCTGACTACAAGCCAGTCTTTGAGATTTGGCTGAGACCTTTAGGGAAATGAAGTATAATATCCTGGATCCAAAAGAGACTCCAAGACACCCAATTAAAGGAGCTAGGAACTTTATTACCACCACAAGGGGACCACTGTCTACCACTGAGAAAGTAGGAGAATGGCATTGAGCTTACGGTAGGATGGGTTTTTATAGGGGTAGGTTAGATAGAGTTACATAGAATGAGCTATGCAAGGCAGGTTTGGTACATTTTCATTGGTTATAGTTATATGGCCTTTAAATTCATTTGTCCATTATGGTAAATATCATATGTAATAATTTTCAATAGGCCGCCCATAGTGAGACCACTTGGTGGTGGTCTTTAATTGGTGGGCTTAAGGCCTTGTTACTGAGGCAAGACAGCAAGGTTACAGAAGCAAAACATGGCAGAAACATAGCCTTGAGTCACAGGAGCATAGGCAAAACAATCTTGACTTGGTGAGCATGACCGGTACTATCAATGCTATTGACACTATTACAGAAATGATTTTTATTATAAGCTCCTTATTAACACAGCAATTCAGTGCAGCTGGTGATAAGCCTCAAGGTTGTCTGTAGCCTTCCGCAAAGCTGCCAGCTTAGTAAACTTGAGTGAGGGAGAGATGTTCTTTTGCTTTTTAGTAAGGATGGAGAAGGGACAAAGGCTGACTACAGCCTTTGTCTGGGGTTTTCTTTACCAAGAGGTTTTGATTTTTATCAATAACCTTGTTCTGTTTTCTGATTTCACTTTTTTGTTCCCATGAATATTCTTTTCCTAGGGAAAAGGGGGTTCAGGGAGAGAGTACATTTCCAACAGCAGGAGGGACTGAGGCCAGAAATAGGAGGAACTTTCTGCCAGTGAATAGCAACTCAGATATTACATGAACCAAAGGGACTTGGGTATAGTAGGGATAACTTGGAGCAGCCAGGTTCCAAGCAGCAACACAGGACTTGGGAAAAAATAATAAAGACTGATTGTCTTTCCTGTGCACTCACATTAAAAGCAGAGATTTTTTTTCTTCTCTCATGCCAGATAGGACCTTTATTCTCTGTGTGTGGGGGGCGAGGTGGGGGTGGGGGTGCACAAAAGAGTTTATCATACCTATAATCCTAGCTACACAGGAGGCTGAGATGTGAGGATTGCAGTTCAAAGCCAGCCTGGGTAGAAAGTCCATGAGACTCTTATCTCTAATTAACCACCATAAAACTGGAAGTAGAGCTGTTACTCAAAGTGGTAGAGTGCTACCCTTGAGCACAAAAGCTCAGAGACAGCACCCAGGCCCTGAGTTCAAGCCCCACAACCTACAGAAAGGAAGAAAGGAAAAAACGGGGCCTGGGAAGGTGGCTCAGTGGTAGAGCACTTGCCTTGTATGCATGAGGCCCTGGGTTCGATTCCTCAGCACCACATAAGCAAAAAGAAAAAAGCCGGAAGTGGTGCTGTGGCTCAAGTGGTAGAGCGTTATCCTTGAGCTGAAGAGCTGAGGGACAGCGCCCAGGCCCAGAGTTCAGGCCCCACGACCGGACCCCACTCACTCCCCAAAAAAAAGGAAGGAAGGAAGGAAGGAGGGAAGCAAGGAAAGGAAAGAGAAAAGATACTTGGTCACAGACTTTTGTTTTGTTTTCCTTTTGAGGTGCTGGAAATGGAAGCCAGGGTAGGCCATAGAACCCTGGCCAGCTTGAGATTTCTATAGGTTAATACAAGTCAGATTTCCCTTATTCAGAAATGTACCAGAAGTGCTTTAGAATTTGAATTTTTTAAAATTTTTGCATAAAAAGGCTGTATATGATAACCCTACAGCCAGCATTATACTTAATGGTAAAAAGTTAAAAACATTTCCTCTAGAATCAGGAATGAGAAAAGGAGGTCTACTCTCTCCACTCCTCTTCAATATAGTATTAGAATTCTTAGCTAGAGCAATAAGGCAAGAGACAAACATAAAGGGGATCTAAATAGGGAAAGAAGAAACTTCTCCCTCTTTGCAGATGACATAATCCTGTGTTTAAAGAACCCCCATAGACTTCTCCCCCAAGTTACTTGCATGATCCTAAACTTTGGCAAAGTAGCAGGGTATAAAATTAACCCACAAAAATCACTAGCTTTTTTGTATGCCAACCATGATAAGAGTGAGGCTGAAATTAGGGAAGCAACTCCTTCTGGATTAGGCTCAGAAAAACAAGCTAGGAATTAACCAAAGATGTGAAGGACCTCTATAATGAAAACTTTTAAAGCCTGAAAAAATTTTAAAGCAGACTTAAGAAAGTGGGGGAAAAAAATCCCATGCTCCTGGATTGAGAGGATTAACATCGTGAAAATGGCAACACTGCCGAAAGCTATCTACAAATTCAATGCAATACCCATCAAAATCCCAACATCATTCTGTAATGAAATAGAAGAAGCAATTCAAAAATTCAGATGAAATAATAGAAGACCCCAAATAGCAAAAACAGTCCTTAGCAGGAGGAACAGTACTGGAGGAATATCAATACCAAACTTCAAACTCTATTATATAGCCATAGTTATAAAAACAGCTTAGTATAGGCACAAGAACAGGCCTGAGGACCAATTGAATAGAACTGAAGACCTATAAATGAACCCACAGACCTATAGTTATATAATATTGGATAAGGGAGCCAAATTACAGGATAGAAGGAAGACAGCCTGTTCAACAAATGCTGGCAGAATATACATGTGTAGAAAACTGAAGTTAGATCCTTATATATCACCCTTCATCAGAATCAATTCAAAATGGATCAAAGACCTCAATGTAAGATCAGATACCTAAAAATATTACAGAAGGCATAGGGGAAACACTAGGGCTCCTTGGCACAGGTTGAAACTTCCTAAATTAAGATCCAGAAACACAACAAATCCAAGAAAGTCTGGATGCATGTAATTGCATTAAACTGCAGAGTTTCTGCATGGCAAAAGACATAGCTAGCAAGATCAATAGAAAGTCCATGGATTGGGAGAAGATCTTCACCAGCCACACAAGGGTCTCATATCTAAAATATACTTAGAGCTCAAAAAAATAAATCCCCCAACAACAAATCCCAAAGAAAGAACTGCCGGATTAGTAAGTAGGCTAAAGACTTAAAACTTCTCTGAAGAGGAAATAAGAATGGCTAATAGACACATGAAGAAATACTCAACTTCTCTAGCCATAAAAGAAATGCAAATCAATACAACATTGAGATTCCACCTCACCCCAGTTAGAATGGCTATAATCAAAAACTCTAATAACAACAGATGCTGGAGGGGATGTGGCCAGAAGGGAACCCTACTGCATTGTTGGTGGGAGTGTAAACTTGTTCAACCACTTTGGAAAGCATTTTGGAGGTTCCTCAAAAGACTCCACATAGAGCTCCCCCATGACCCAGCAATCCCACTTTTGGGCATTTACCCAAACCATCACAAACAAGGCTCTACTAAAGCTACCAGCACAGCTATGTTTATCTCAACATTATTTACCATAGCTAAGATATGGAACCAACCCAGATGCCCCTCAGTAGATGAATGGATCAAGAAAATGTGGTATATATACATAGTGGAATTCTATGCCTCCATCAGAAAGAATGGCATTGCCCCATTTGTTAGGAAATGGAAAGACTTGGAAAAAATTATATTAAGTAAGCCAGGCCCAAAGAAACATAGGTCCCATGGTTTCCCTTATTTGCAATAACTAGTATGTGTCTAGGACAAGCAGAAAAGGTCAAAAGTTATGTACATATGACCATATAAGATGATGCTAAGTGACATGAACCCCAAGATAGGGACACAAGTGGTTTTTTCTTTCTTGCTGTGTTTTAAATGTATTTATAATGTTCTGTATGATTTTTTGTTTCTTTGTATGTTCTTCCCCCACAGTATAACCCCTGTTTTGACTGCATTTGATTAGGGTCCTGCTTCTTGTATATACATTTTTCTAATTTGGGGAGGGGAAGGGAAATAACAAAAATCTGAAATAAGGATACAGGTTGATCCATTGTAACAATGAGATGTACAAGACACTATGTTGAAAATGAACTTTACAACGTTGGGGGGGGGGAAGGGAGGAGTTGGGGAGGTCTGGAAATGGATGGTAGGAGAAAAACAAAGGAGGAGGTAACAATGCTCTGTAGGAAATGTATTCATTACCTTACTCATGTAACTGTAACCCCTCTGTACAGTATTTTTATCAAAAAATTTACATAAATAAATAAAAATTAAGAAAAGTAAATTCAGGGCTGGAAAGTTGGCTCAGTGGTAGAGTGCTTGCCTTGCATGCCTGAGGCCCTGGGTTCAATTCCTCAGCACCACATAAGCAAAAAGAAAAAAGCCGGAAGTGGCGCTGTGGCTCAAGTGGTAGAGCGCTAGCCTTGAGCTGAAGAGCTGAGGGACAGTGCTCAGGCCCAGAGTTCAGGCCCCACAACCGGACCAAAAAAAAAAGTAAATTCAAAATCTGTATTTGTTAAATCACAAAAAAGGAAGTCCACAGATTGGAAAAAGATATTTACTAGCTGTACAACAGACAAGGGCTTTATATCTAAAATATACTTAGAGCTCAAAAAATTAAACCCTCAAACACAAATCCTCAAAGAAACAACTACCCCATTAATAAGTGGGCTAAAGACTTAAAGAGAGACTTCTTCAAAAAAGAAATAAGTAGGGCCAACAGATACCTGAAGAAATGTTGAACATCTCTGCAAATCAAGCCGGGCACCAGTGGCTCATTGCCTATAATTCTAGCTACTAAGGAGGCTGAGACCTGAGGATCATGGTTCAAAGCCAGCCCAGGCAGGAAAGACCTTGAGACTCTTATCTCCAATTAACTACCAGAAAACCAAAAGTGGTACTATGGCTCAAGTGGTAGAGCACTAGCCTTGAGCTGAAGAGCTGAGGGAAAGCGCCTAGGCCTAGAGTTCAGGCCCAGGGTTCAAGCACCATGTCTGACAAGAAAGAAAAAGAAAGAAATACAAATCAAAACAACATTGAGATTCCACCTTATCCCAGTTAGAATGGCCGTTATAAAAAAAACTAACAATAACAGATGCTGGTAGGGATATGGCCAAAAGGGAACAAGACCACACTGTTGGTGGGAGTGTAAACTTGTTTATCCACTCTGGAAAGCAGTATGAAGGTTCCTCAAAAGACTAAACACAGAGCTTCCTTATGACCCAGCAATCCCACTCCTGGGCAGTTACCCAAAAGACTACAAACAAAACCACACTACAGCTACTAGCACAACCATGTTCATTGCAGCATTACTTGCCATAGCTAAGATATGGAACCAACCCAGATGTCCCTCAGTAGATGAATGAATCAAGAAAATGTGGAATATATACACAATGGAATTCTATGCTTCCTTCAGAAAGAATAACATTGTCACATTCATAAGGAAATGAAAAGACTTGGAAAAAATTATGTTAAGCAAAGCAAGCCAAGCCCAAAGAAACAGGCTGCATGGTTTCCCTCATTTGTAATAACTAGAATTTGTCTAGGATATTCTTAGCAAAGGATCACACTCAATATCTATGTGCATATGACCTTATAAAATGATGCTTATCAAAATGAACTCTAGAAATGGAAACAAGTTTTTGTTGTTGTTGTTGTTTTTGTTGGTTGTGGGGCTTGAACTCTGGGCCTGGGTGCTGTCCCTGTGCTCTTCAGCTCAAGGCAAGTGCTTGAGCAAGTGCTCAAGGCAAGTGCTCAAGTGCTGCTTGAGCCACAGCACCACTTCTGTTTTCTAGTAGTTTATTGGAGATGAGTCCCATGGAGTTTCCTGCCCGGGCTGGCTTTGAACCGTGATGCTCAGATCTCAGCCTCCTAATAGCTAGGATTACAGGCGTGAGCCACCAGTGCCTGGCTCAAAACAAGGTTTTTTAGTGTAATGTTTTCTGTTCTCTCTTCTCTCTTTCTTTCTTTCTCTCTCTTTCTTTCTTTCTCTCTCTTTCTTTCTTTCTCTCTCTTTCTTTCTTTCTTTCTTTCTCTTTCTTTCTTTCTCTTTCTTTCTTTCTCTTTCTTTCTCTCTTCCTTTCTCTCTTCCTTTCTCTCTTCCTTTCTCTCTTCCTTTCTCTCTTCCTTTCTCTCTTCCTTTCTCTCTTTCTTTCTCTCTTTCTTTCTCTCTTTCTTTCTCTCTTTCTTTCTCTCTTTCTTTCTCTCTTTCTTTCTCTCTTTCTTTCTTTCTTTCTTTCTTTCTTTCTTTCTTTCTTTCTTTCTTTCTACTTTGGTTTATCCCTATTGTCACTGTTTTGACTTCTGTACTCTTTGTCTTTTATATGTTTATCTGATTTGGTAAAGAGAAGAGGAAACATAGTAACAGTCAACCAATGTAACAATGTTACTCACTAAACACTGTATTGGAAATGAACTTTACAACTTGTTAGGGAGGGGAGAGTTGGAGGAGGGATGTGGGAGAAAATGAGGGAGCGGGTAACACTGTTCAAAAAGAAATGTACTCATTGCCTTACTTATGTAACTATAACCCCTCTGTACATCACCTTTACAATATTTTTTTTTAAAAAAGAAAATATTAGACACATAGTAATTGCTTAGTAAATACCTGTGATTCCTCTGTGAGTATGCACATTAAAATCAGATAAATAAAAGTACTATAGATAAAAATAAGAAGTTTACATAAGCCAGGCAGGATTATAGGCTCCTGCCTATAATCCTAGCTTCTTAGAGGGCTGAGATCTGAAGATTATGATTCACAGCCACCTTAAGCAGGAAAGTCTGTGAGACTCTTATCTCCAACTAACCACCAGAAAACTAGCACTGGTGCTGTGGATCAAAGTCTTGAGCAAAAAGCTCAGGGATAGCACCAGGTTCCAAGTTCAAGCCTCACGACCAACAACAACAACAAAAATGTTTGCATATATGAAATGAGATGTCTTGGGGATGAGACCAAAGTCTAAAACACAAAATTCATCTATGTTAAACTGTGGTTCATGCTTGTAATTCTAGAGGAAATTGAGATCTTTGGATTGAGGTTCAAAGCCAGTCTAAGCGGAAAAGTGTGATATGATACTCTTATCTCCAATCATAGACCCAGAAATGGATCTGTGGCCCAAGCAATAGATTACCAGCCTTGAGCTAAAAAGCAAAGGGACAAAGCCCAGACCCTGAGTTCAAGTCCCAGTACTGGCACAAAAGAAATGAAAGAAAAATAACAAAAAAGAAAAGACACAGAGACACAGACACACAAGATCAGGGAAGATATGGAGAAGGAGTGATGTACCTACAAATCAGGGAACATGGAAAATTTCCAGCAGTCATTAGAAGCCAAAGAAGCAAGATCTGGGGCTGGGAAGGTGGCTCAGTGGTAGAATGCTTGCCTTGCCTGCATGAGGCCTGGGTTCGATTTCTCAGCACCCCATAAGCAAAAAGAAAAAAGCTGAAAGTGGCGCTGTGGCTCAAGTGGTAGAGCGCTAGCCTTGAGCTGAAGAGCTGAGGGACAGCACCCAGTCCCAGAGTTCAGGCCCCACTACCAGACCAAAAAAAAAAAAAAAAAAGCAGCAGCAAGATCTGATTTCCTCTGAGCCTCTGCATGGAACTACCTACTGACACAGATTTTAGACCTCTAGTGTCCAGACTGACTGTGAGAGGATAAATTGCTTTGTTTTAAGCCACCCAGCCTGTGTTAATTTGTTATCCTAGGAGACCAGTATTGGGCAAGAGATCATTCACGTTTTTATGTTCATTTTTCCTAGAAGCCAGTTAGGTTACAATTGTGATTGTGCTTTTGTAGTTTTTCAGGAAACTAAATGTGGGCCTTAATATGCCCCATCTCAGAAACTAAGCTCTATTTCACTAAAGAGAAAACAGATGATGTATTGTTTATAAGTGCCCTGTTTAAAATGTCCCTTTGCTTGAAGAAAGAAATATGCTGGACTTTTTTTTTTAGTGTGAACCCTGAGTATCCTCAAAGGATTGATTTTCTTTTTAATCTAGTGCCACAAAAATCTACAGTGTCCAAGTGTCTGCTATTAAAAGGTATTGTGTTTGCAGATCACTCACACATATCCGTCTGGGTACTTTACAACATCTCTAAAGGACTTACACAAACCTAGTAAGTGTAGCTTGGGATCAATTCAGTTGGTCTTTTTTTTAAAATATTGCCAGTCCTGGAGCTTGAACTCAGGGCCTGGGCACTATCTCTGAGCTTCTTTTGCTCAAGACTAGCACTCTACCACTTGAGCCACAGAACCACTTCTGGCTTTTTTTGTGTATGAGGTACTGAGGAATCAAACCCAAGGCTGCATGCATGCTAAGCAAGGGCTCTACCACTAAGCCACATTACCAGCCCTCTTCACTTGGTAATACATTTGTTTAACATGTCCAAGGCTCTGGGATGGATCTATAACACACACGCACACACACAAATAATTTTCCAGAGTTATGTAGAGCTTCACTATAGCTCATGTTTACTGAATTCAGTCACTTCAGTTTAGATAAGCAACTAAGCAAAACCTAAGCCCTACAATATCAATGGCTAAAAGCCAATAATAAACATTCTAATAATCAATATTCATTTTTGCTCAAGGCTGGCACTACTACCTAAGCCATACCCCACTTCTTTTTTTTTTTCTTGTATGGGTGTGCTGCTCTGGGGCTTGAACTTAGGCCCTGGGTACTGTCCTTGAACTTTTTTGCTTCATGTTAATGCTATACTGCTAGACCCACAGCTCTACTTCTGGCTTTTTTTCTATTTGATGATGATTAATTGGAGATAAGAGCCTCAAGAACTTTCCTGCCTGATTGGCTTCGAACCATGATCCTTAGATTTCAACCTCCCAAGTTGCTAGAATTACAGGTATGAGCCCCCAGTGCCTGGCCACTTCCAGATTTTTACTAGCTAATTAGTGATAAAAGTCTCTCCAATTTGTCTATTCTGCTGGCTTGGAACCAGGATCCTCAGTTCTCAGCCTTCTGAAGTTACTAGGTTTACAGGCATGAGCCACTTAATTTAGGAGGAATACCCAGCTTAACATGATGATTTTTGCATTTAGACTTAATCTCCAAGACATCTCATTACATTTATGTACTCTTTAAAAATCCAAAATCAGAAACACTTCTGGCTCAAGAACCAAAGGGGACAGGGGACATTATCAGTGCTGGTCATGAGCTGTTCTCTAGAGTTCCATTCAAAATTAATGTTATTCAATAAGAAAATTTCAGTTAGTTAGTTGGATGCTGATCATGAATTTTTCTTGGGACTAGTACTTAGGGCTTGAACTCAGGACCTTGCCCCCCTGCTTGGCTTTTTGGTTCAAGGCTGAAGGAACTCTACTACCTGACCCTCATCTCCACTTGGGCTTTTTGCTGACTTATTGGAGATAAAAGTCTCTTAGACTTAACTGCCCCAACTACCTTTGTCCTTTGGTTCTCCAATCTCAGCCTTCTGAGTAGCTAGGATTACAGGTGTGAGCCACTGGGCCAAATTCTGATTATTATTGCTATCAAAATACCTCAATTTAGAAAAATATATACCAACTGTCTCTTCTGGTCCTCTCTCTCTCTGAAGGTTGATGGACAATTTCTGTACTTGTGAAGGGTCCAGCGTGCCTCGCTGTCTCATGTATGAGATTTACATGGAGACCTGTGGGCAGAATGCTCAAGACCAGGTCAATCCAGCAACATTTGGGAAGGTACGTTAACACTATGAGCACTTTATTCTCACTATACCATGCATTGAGTAAGGAAAGCAAGGTGCTGTCCTGTGTCAGTCAGTGATGGAGATATGATCTTGTTAGGCAGTTTCATCATCTTTGAAGATCTTACAGTGCACACACACAGACTTAAGGATACAATCTCACAGGATCACTGTGAATATGCGGTCCATTGTTGACTGACAGAAGCATTATCATGTGGCGCCTGACTGATTGGGAAGTATTCGAAATGTACTGGAGTCTAATGGGGTATCAGTAAGTACAGTAACTTCACTGTGGGAAGCCAGCCCACTGGTCCACAGCCTTCATCTCCACTGAAAAGCCACTTTCCTTTGGCAGGGGCCAGGAAACATGAAGAACTATACCTAAGGAAGTGTTTCCATGACAACTCCAAACACTCCTTAAAGAGCCAGGTTGGATGGGCCACTCACTCCTGGTTAGAAACTCGAAACTCAGTGCAACACAAGCTCTGAGCCACTCTAGTGGTACTCAACAACAGATGTTTCCCACAATTCAGTTGTATTTAAAGAACTCACTGGCTCTTAACAATTTCCTTTGGAGGGAAATCATTGAGATTACCCAAAGTAATTCTATGTTTTGGGATATAGGCTTGGGACCTATATTCTAGAACTTCACTTAAGACCCCAGAAAACATTAGCACAGGGATAATCAGAGACACTCTGCATTCAACAGATGCTTACTTAGCAGTATCTCAGTGCCTGCTTTAGCTGCTAAAACGAGAGCAGTAATCAAGAGAGTTAAAAGTCTAGTCCTTATTGAACTTGCAGTCTAGTTGTTCACAGCCACAGAGCTCATTTGTGCTGTTTCCTGGTGAGGAAAACAAACCTAGGGTTCCCCAGCTAGTCACAGCTTGCAGATGGCAAGCCTACCGCTAGAATCAAGGCCCCAACCCCATGCCACTAAGTGTCCAATGTATGAAGACACCAGGTCTCTAACACACACACACACACACACACACACACACACACACACACACACACACACACACACACACACACACACACACACACTGTGAACTTTATATGCAAACAAGGTCCCATCTCTCCAGGCTGCAAAGACATAAAGTCAAGTGAGAAGCAGCACATTTATACAAAGGAGAGTGTGGTTTGTACTCCAGGTAAACAGTCCATACCAGAATTTGTCATTTGGCAGGAAGGGCATAGGTTTATGAAACTCTGTTCACCTTATCGGAAGCCTTGGTGACATTTTTACAACCTTCACATCTATATCGCTTTGGTGTCCATCTGGCATGGATGAAATAATTTGTGTTGCAAAGAGTTTGCTCACAAGGTCACAAAGCTGCCTGTTTGCTTTCCTCCCGTCTTCCCTCTTTTTCTTCCCTTATCTTTCACTTTTTCCTTCCATCCTTCTCTAATTTTTAGGCATCTTCAGTAGAAAGAATTGAGTTGGTTCACAGCACACTTTAATCAAATGTGCATGCATAGGCTCACAACTGTAATACTAGCTACTCAGTCCAGGATCACAACAAATGGGACTACCTTAAAATAAAAAGTTTCTGCACAGCTAAAGACATAGCAACCAAACCAAAAAACATAGCCAACTAACTGGGAAAAAATATTTACCAGCAATATATCAGACAAGGGGTTAATACCCAGTATATACAGGGAACTCAATAAACTAATCCCTCCCAAACCTAACAAACCAATTACTAAATGGGCAAGGGAACTAAAGAGAGACTTCTCAGAAGAAGAGATAAAAATGGCAAAGAAACACATGAGGAAGTGTTCACCATCCCTGGTTGTAAAGAAAATGCAAATAAAGATAACCCTGAGATACCACCTTACCTCAGTCAGAATAGCCCACATCCTAAAGTCAGCCAATGACAAATGCTGGAGGGGATGCGGAGAAAGAGGAACCCTATTACACTGCTGGTGGGAATGTACACTTATACAACCACTTTGGAAAGCAGTCTGGAAGGTCCTCAGAAAGCTAAATATTGACCTCCCCTGTGAGTCAGCCATACCACTCCCAGGCATCTATCCTGAACAACAGGAACCAATATACAAGGACACATGCACCTCCATGTTTATTGCAGCACTGTTCACAATAGCTAGGATATGGAAACAACCCAGATGCCCCACTACAGATGAATGGATCCAAAAATTGTGGTACATATATACAGTGGAATATTATGCAACCATTAGAAAGGAAAAACTAATGGCACTAATAAGGAAATGGATGGAACTAGAAGAAATTATGCTGAGTGAGGTAAGCCAAGAGCAAAGAGACAAATGGCACATGGTCTCCCTGATAAGCCGATGTTAAATCCAAAACGTAAGGGAACACGACAAAGTAAACAAGACTGGAGAAACAAAGGACATCCACTCATCTGGTTAAATCATTACTAAATGACCCCATGCGGCTGACCACATATATGGCATATATGTGCACATCTGAGGGAAACTAGGAGGAAAACACAGAAACAGAGGGAAACAGGAAAACATACAATAGCAGGACCCATCAGCTGCACTGGTCATTGATCAAAACAAACTAAGCAACTCAATGGCAGCGATGGGAGGGAGGGAACGAGTGGGAAAGAGGGAAGAGCTAACACTAAGCAAAAGGAAAGAAATGTACATATCACCCAATGTGGAAGAAATAACTGTCTTATCAAAGCTCATAGAACTCATAAACTTTATAGATAAATTGCCCCATGAAGGTTAGAATGTGTTTGTGACTAAGTATCACTATCCCACAATATTGTGAAATTTGTGAAATTTAAGTAATCACTTAATCACAATCAAAAAATTGCAAAAAAAAAAAGAATAATGAAGTAGTTTATCTTGGCATTGACAATCCCTTCATGAGTACTGTCTTAGGGACACGTTCCTCACTTAAGAAGGCTCTTGCATTTGTTGTGAAGGATCTTGGATTTTATGAATAATCATGCAGTTTGTATGTTGCTTTGCTAGATGATTTCCTTACTCAGTTTTCAAATAAAGAAAACTATGTCTAACATTTCTATCAGTCCTTAGTTCATGCTCACCCCAAATATATTTAGTAGGTTGTTTGTATACATTTGGCGAAAGAATCATTTCAAGTGTGGACTACAGGAAGCGAAACCATCCTGAGGTTGTAGATTGGGAATGTGTAGTGGCATTTAAGCAAACAAGACAGACTTAAATATGTTTTTGAGTCTTAACTGTTTTTTGCAAAATTCATACAATGGTGCGTTCAACTCCATGGTTTATTGTAGCCTGGTGTTTTCATCAATGAAAGCATTTTCTCCAAGTAAGCTCAATAAAACTAACAGATCAACGGAAAAAAAAATACTAGCTACTCAGAAAGCTACTCAGGAGGATTGAGGTTCAAGACAGAATAGTTTAATAGACTCCATCTTCAATTACCTAGCCCAACTCCACTCCCCCCGAAAAATCAACTAGGCTGTAGATATGGCTCAAAAAGGTAGGATGTTGGTTTCCCTTATTTGCAATAACTAGTATTCATCTAGGACAAGCAGAAAAGGTCAAAAGCTGTGTACATATGACCATATAAAATGATGCTAAGGAGGGGGGGGTGGAGATGGGAAGGCATGGGAAGAGGAGACAAAGGAGGAGGCAACAATGCTTGATAAGAAATGTACTTCCTCTGTACAGTATTTTCACAATTAAAAAAAAAGTGATGCTAAGCAAAATGAACCCCAAGATAGGGACACAAGTGGTTTTATCTTTGTTGCTGTTGTTTTTAATGTACTTATAATGTACTCTGTGTTTTTTTTGTTTCTTTTGTATGTTCTTCCCCCACAGTATAACCCCTGTTTTGACTATATTTGATTATGGTACCCTGTATCTTGCATATACATTTTTCTAATTTGGGGAGGGGAAGGGAAATAACAAAATGCTGAAATAAGGATACAGGTGGACTCATTGTAACAATGAGATGTTCAAGACACTGTGTTAAAAATGAACTTTATAACTTGGGTGAGGGGAGGGAGGAGTTGGGGAGGTGAGGAGGGAAGGGACTGTGGGGAAAAATAAAGGAGGGGATAACAATGCTCAATAGGAAGTGTGTTCATTACCTCGCTCACATCACTGTAACCCCTCTGTACAGTATCTTTAATATATATATATATATATATATATATATATATTTTTTTTTTTTAAGGTAGGATGGCAGCTTAGCAAACAGTTCAAACCCAGTACTACCAAATATAAATAAATAAATATATTTCTTATCCAGGAACTAGTTAGAAACATAAGTGGTTAGATAAGCTCTTTTTTTTTTTTTTTTTTGGTCGGTCGTGGGGCTTGAACTCTGGGCCTGGGCGCTGTCCCTCAGCTCTTCAGCTCAAGGCGAGCGCTCTACCGCTTGAGCTACAGCACCACTTCCGGTTTTCTGGTGGTTTATTGGAGATAGGAGTCTCACGGTCTCTCCTGCCCGGGCTGGCTTTGAACCTCGATCCTCAGATCTCAGCCTCCAGAGTAGCTAGGATTACAGGCATGAGCCACCAGCACCCGGCTAGATAAGCTCTTTTTAATGTGATAACATCACACCTCCTAAAATGAACCCCATCCTATCATCCTGGCCTCCTGACTGGCAAGAGCTGTGTCCTGGTCATCATCATTGTCCTTGCCTTATGAAGACAGTTGAGCGAGCCGAGGGCTCGTGAGCTTAGTGGCAGGGTCCTCAGCATATTTGAGGCCCTGGCTTCAATTCTAAGCACAAAACCTAAAAATAAGTTTTAGTGCATTTGCAGGTGTGAGGACCTATTTTAAATTTTTGTTTTTTTTACCTCTACTTCAACGAGTTTTGTATTGTCCACAATCTTTGGAGCAACGTTGACTTACTATTATATTCTGAGTGTGCTAATGTCACTTGACTGTTATGTGATATCTCACAGTTTATGCATCCCATGCCTGGGTATTTGGGCTATTTCCTCATATTACCACCACGAGCCCTCGTTGACTTACTATTATATTCTGAGTGTGCTAATGTCACTTGACTGTTATGTGATATCTCACAGTTTATGCATCCCATGCCTGGGTATTTGGGCTATTTCCTCATATTACCACCACGAGCCCTCGTGTACCTGGGTTCAGGTATGCATATGGCAGCTTTCTCTTGGATGTCTACATCAGTGAACTAGCAGAATCAGAGGGTATGTGGCCAGCAATGCCAAGACCAAACCCTTCCCAAGATTGTTGCTCCAAGTTACCTCCCACCAGCAATCTGTGGGCTCCAAACTTACTTCAAAATATTGAAAGCGTAGAAACATTCTTCCAATCAAAATCCTCATTCTTCAAACTTTTAATCATGGGTGGAAGTTCTGTGCTTATGATAGCCATAGGATATGCAGTGGATACTAGAAGTATCAGTGTCAGCTGGCCAAAGACTTGAAACAACTCCTCTCTCTGTCTTCCCATAAACACTCTTGGCTCTGGAAACTTCACCTTCCTGCCTGCTCACTTCCTTAACATTTCAATTCATTGATTTTTCCCCTTGAACTCCAGGGACCAGCCCAGTGCTTCAGGTATGCTCAAAGGATAAGGATTAATTTTTCTCTCCCTTCCTTTCTTTCTTTCTTCCTTCCTTCCTTTCTTTCTTTCCTTTCTTTCTTTCTTTCCTTTCTTTCTTTCCTTTCCTTTTTTTCTTTCTCTATCTTCCCTCCCTCCTTCCCTCCCTCCTTCCTTCCTTCCTTCCATTGGCTTTTATCCTTCGCTGTCATCCTATTGGTTTCACTTTAAGCTTGTGGTCAACAAAAACAGCTCAAATACTTTCTCATAGAAACTTTAATTAAAGCAGGTCTTTGCTATAAACGACTCTATAAGCTGTGAAAGCTGTATAAATAGAAAAGAATGTTGTTGTCATTAACTATTCTTAAGCCAGTAGTAGCTAGTTCTTTGAATTTGACCCGTAGTTGTACTTGTCACCATCTCTTGAAATCCCAGGTACGTCATCTGGTCTCAGCCTGGTGATCTCACAGCTGTATGAGCAGATGTCTATATCTCTTCATCTTGCAAGGTGACTCTCAGTAAGGTTTTCCAGCCAGCAGGGAATTCCCCATCCCCACTCTTCACTCTGCCCTCTTGCCCACGTGTGGCTATTTCATCATCCTGGAATCTTAGAAAACTTCATCAAAGGTTTTGCTGAGCTCTGGGTAGCCTGAAACAACAGCCTTTTCTTATCCACCCACCTGCTAGCCTTATGGGGGAAGTGGATGATTTCAGAGGGACTTGTTTTGGCTCCAAGATGATCCTTTAACTTCCTTTTCTAATGTTGCAAAAGGTTTTCCTCCCATATCTTTTCAAGATCTCATTATAAGGTGATCTCACTCCTGAAGCCCATATCTGAGGGCTGGGAGGAGGGCAGGGAGTGGAGGGTAGAGTATGTACTAAGCACAGGGAATACATGTGTTTAATACCTACACTAAAAGAAAATCTTGCATGAAGTTGTTTCAAATTGCAGAGTATTCCTAAGGGGGAAAAATCAGAGAGACACTCTAGTATGAAACGCCAACATTTATTTCATAGCTCATCTAAATTCTTTCCTTGGAATCCACTCCCAAAATACAGAGGTCCAAACTTGAAGCTCTGTCTGGAAGTTTTGCCTAGACAACAGACCAATTGGTGGAACTCATCCTGGGAAGGTGCCCTGGGCTAGATTTGTGACTAGGGTGGATAAGGGAAGGGGGAACGGTTGGTGGAGATCCTAAAGCATGTTTACAAGAGAAACAACAAAATGCACCCAATTCGCACTTCCTACCTCCTCCCCCCCCCAATGGCACTGATTGGCTGGGAATTCCTGTGCAGATGGGGGGGGGAGGGGAAGCGGGGAGGGGGGGCGCTCTTTGTGACAGCACTGGGCATGCATGAGTGATGCTCAGTCCTTACAACAGTTGATAAGCTGCATGGGTTATGGAGTTTCCAGAGCGGATTTCCTCTGTTAAAATGACATTTACTAATGCTTTTCTAACTAGAAAAAGAGTACTTCTTTGTGCTAGGAAGAGGAGTGTTATGGAGAAAATTAATACTGGTTATGGTCTCCCTGGGGAAGATACAGCCATATGTGTGTGGTTCATTTACATATGTGTGTGCACATGCATGCATACACATGGGAGCTGTGGCAGCCAGGGAGTAAGCATAGACTTCACCTTCATTTCCCATGTTGCTTTGGACCTGCTGGTTATTCAAAGGGCTCTCTGTCCCCCACCTCCTACCCAAAGTCTAATTGGGTGATGTCACTCTGCTTGATCCAGTCCCAGATAACATCAAAACCGTGACCACCATTTATGGTGAACTCGTTTTCCAGCCAGGTGCATCATTTCTCTAATGGCCCTTGCCTGTAATCCTAGCTATGTGGGAGACAGAAGTAGGAGGATCAAGGTTCCATGCTGGCCCTGGGCAAACACAAAACACCCTACCTGGAAAGTAAGTAAGACCAAAAGGGCTGAGGGTGGGTTCAAGGGGTAGAAAATCTGCCTGGAAGCATGAGGCCTGAGGTCAAACCCCATTACTGCCAAATAAACAAAAAAGGTAGACATCTTCTCTGCATCTCTTCCAGCTTGGTGGCTTGGGAACTTGTTAGGGTTTGAGTATGAAATGTGGGGCTGGATGCTTAGTCCTCGTGTTGTGACACTATTTAACGTTAAGGTTCTAGAAAATTCAGGAGATGGGAGACTGGTTGGGGAAGTCATTTGGGGTGTGCCTTTGAAGGTCATACTAATTCCTAGTCCCCTCCTTGCTCTCTGCTTCCTATCTGCCATGAACTAAAGACGCTGCCTTCTCCTAGACTCTGCCACCCTGATGTACTGCTGGAGCTCCTAGAGCTAATAGTCCATGGACAGTTCCCTTTGAAGCCATGAGCCAAAATAACTCTCTCCCTTACATTGTTTCTTTGTTGCCGGTCGTGGGGCCTGAACTCTGGGCCTGGGTGCTGCCCCTTAGCTCTTCAGCTCAAGGCTAGCGCTCTACCACTTGAGTCACTTCTGGCTTTTTCTGTTTATGTGGCACTGAGGAATTAAACCCAGGGCCTCATGCATGCAAGGCCAGCACTCTACCACTGAGCCACCTTCCTAGCCCTCTCTTCCATTGTTTATGTCAGTGAGAGTCACAGTGAGAGAAAGCTAACTCACATGGAGAGATCATTCTTTGCTCCTTCCTCTTCTTGCACTGCAGGCCACATGTTGGTTGGACATTCTCCAGCCCCAAGCAAAAGGAGATGAGAGAGACTGCAGAGTTTTTTTTTTTACTAATGTTATATTCTTTCTTTTTTCCCTTTTATTTTTTGCCAGTACTGGGGCTTGAACTTAGGACCTGGGCACTTGCTGTCCCTTAGCATTTTTGCTCAAGACTGGCACATAACCACTCAAGTTACAGCTCCATTGCTGGCATTTTGATGGTTAACTGGAGATAAGAGTCAGATTTGGCTGTCCTGGCAGGCTTTGAACCTCAGTCCTCAGATCTCAGCCATTCTTAGCTAAAACAGACTGTGGGTATGCTAGTTCCATCCCAGTGGGAGCCTTCTTCTCAGCCCCCAAAGTCACTGGCCAGTACCCATAGGAGTCCCAGGCCATCCCTAGACTTTTCTTTCTAGTCTGCCCTTGAACCATGGTCTTCTGGGTCTCAGCATCCCAGGTAGCTATGATTATAAGCATGAGCCACCAGCTCCTGGAGTGGGTTTTTGTTTTAGTTAAAAACTATGATGTGCCTGCTCTTAAGATGAACTCAAAAAATATACAAGGACCTGAGTTAATTCAGGCAAAAGGGCCATACAGGAGCTACTCCTTTCAAAATAGCAGACCACTTCCAAGGCCTCCCCTGAGCCTGCTGCCTGATTTCTAGTCATCTCTGGAGGTTCTTATCATATGCATGTTGATTTTATTTTGCAAGTAGGTACAAAGGAAGACTTAAGTCAAAAGAGATGGTATTTAACAAGGCCTTGTTAAAAATAGTCGCTTTCTGGCTTTTAGTCAGGCATTGATCTCTGTCTGGCTCTGGCTTTTGTTTTCTGTCATTTATTTCTCACCTTTGGCTCTCTCTCACTGAAAGACACTGTTTTCACTCATGACTGCACAGTTAAATTGTGTGAAACTTGCCGGCCTGACTCTTTCAATCTGTTTCCTCTGCACATAAGTTTGTGTTGGCCTCCTTAAGGAAGAAGCCAGGACATTTCATATTTTGTCAAATCTGCTCTTGGGGGCTTCTAGGAAAATAAGGAAGGATGGAACATGAAATCAAATCAAAGCAGTGCTGAGTGGTAATGCAGAAAATGTAAAATCAGCCTGGTGCTAGTGGCTCACACCTATAATCCTAGCTACTGAGGAGGCTGAGATCTGAGAATTATCATTCAAGAGCCAGCCTGGGAGACAAATTCAACATTCTTATCTCCACAAAAATCTGGAAGTAGAGAGGTGGTTTAAGGGGTAAGCCTTGAGTGAAAAAGCCAAGCAAGAGCCCAAGGCCCTGAGTTTGATCACACATACCCACACAAAAGAAAAGAAGGAGAGAGAGAGAAAATAGAGGGAAAGAAGGAAGGTAGGGAGGGAAGGAGGGAAGGAGGAAAGAGGAAGGAAGGAAGGAAGGAAGGAAGGAAGGAAGGAAGGAAGGAAGGAAGGAAGGAAGGAAAGAAAGAAGGAAGGAAGGAAAGGAAGGAGGGAGGAAGGAAGGGAGGGAGGAAGGGAGGAAAGAAAGAAAATGTAAACTCATTTCTTGATACTGCTAACATGATGGCTTTCTTACTGTGCATTTTCCTTTTTATATTTTTTAAAATTATTTTTAGTCAGTTGTACAAAGGAGATAGCAAATAACAAAGCAGTTTATGAATACAATGCATTTTGATCAGTGTCATCCCCTTCAACATTCTCACCCCCCTTTGGCCCACCCTTTTTGTCTTCATTTTGTCTTCATATACAATGAATTATATATAATGAATATACAATGAATATACAATGTCTTCATATACAATGAATTCTTGACTACATTTCCCCCCTTTCTCCTCTTCATTCCTCTACCTCTTTCCCCTTGGCCCTACCCCCCTCTTGGATGTATCTATTTCTTGGCTTTTAGTTGGTTTTGTTGGGCTTTGACCTGGAATCTATTATACTTCAGTTAATTTGTTTATAACCACTTGTGTACAGTACAGCCTATCCCAACATGTTTACGTATAGATTTGTTGGTATCTTCTATCTACCAAAGTGAAAGAAACCATACAACCTTTGTTTTCCTGGGTTTGCCTTTATTTTAATATAATTTTTCCAAGTCTTTCCATTTCCTTAAAAACGGTACAAAAATTCTTTCTAATAGATGAGTAAAATTCCATTGTGTATATTGTCTTAATCCATTTGTCCATCCAGGGGCATCTAGGCTGATGCCATATCTTGGCTATGGTGAATAGTGCTGCAATAAACATGACTGTGCTGATGGCTTTACTGAAACCTTGTTTATGTGCTATTAGATAAATGCCCAGGGTTGGGAGTGCTGGGTCATTGGCATGCTCTACATTTATATATATATATATATATATATATATATATATATATATATATTATTGTGAAAATACCATACAGAGGGGTTATAATTACATAGGCAAGGTATTTAGTACATTTCTTATCAAGCATTATTGCCTCCTCCTTTGTTTCCCCTTCCCATCCCTTCCCATCTCCCACCCCACCCCACCCCATACGTTTATATTTTTGAGGAATCTCCATACTTCTTTCCAGAGTAGCTGAAAAAGTTTACATTCCCACCAACAGTGTATGAGTTCTCATTTGGCTACATCCTCAACAGCATTTGTTGTTGTTTGTTTTCTTGATGGCCAATCTAACTGAGGTGAGGTGAAATCTCAGTGTATAATGGATGAAGTGAAATATATTATGTATTTTTTTCTTTTTTTATTGTGAAAATACTGTACAGAGGGGTTACAATTACATGGGCAAGATAATGAGTACATTTCTTATCAAGCATTGTAGCCTCCTCCTTTGTTTCCCCTTCCCACCCCTTCCCATCCTCCCCCCACCTCCCCACCCAAACCTCCTCCCCCCACCAAAGTTGTAAAGTTTATTTTCAACATAACAACTTGTACGTCTCATTTTTACAATGGGTCCACCTGTATCCCTAGTTAAACAATTTGGTTTTTCCCTTCCCCTCCACAAATTATACCCACATCAAATACAGTGAAAGCAGGGGTTATACTGTGGGTGAGGAACATACAAAGCAACAAAGAAATAATCTTATAAATGCGTTAGAAACAATCGCATGAAAGAAAAAAACACATTTGAATACATATCTTAGGGTTAATTTCCCTAACATCACCTTATCTGAAGTGTATTTTCACTGTAATCCAGGGTTTCCACATCGAACAAGTGTGTGTCTGTATTCCATGCCTGCCATTAACGTCTTCTGACAAGTAAACAGGCAGAACTCTATGGCATAGTATCAGTCCCCTCCAATAAAAGGCATGTCAAAGTAACTGGGAGCTGAAATGCTGAATCAGAAGGAGCTGTGCATTTCAGCACCTTAATAGCACTTACTTATAAAACCTAAGTAGTAATAAGAATTAAGTCAGTAAGTAAATAAATAAATTATGACAACAAAAATGACCATCACCTCAAGGGAAAAAAGAAGACAACAGTAAAACTACAGCAGCTGATGGCATGGATTGTGATACAACTATTAATCTGCTTCCAGGGAGTTCCTAATGACAGAGGAAATAGCTATGGTACATTGCAGAGTGACAGGCATGCCAATTATATAATGCCACAGGATGCATATTATTGAGACATTAAAAAATACTAGAAGTGCTGGGTGCTGGTGGCTCATGCCTATAATCCTACCTACTGAGGAGGCTAAGATCTGAGGACTGAGGTTCAAAGCCAGCCCAAGCAGGAAAGTCTGTGACTCTTATCTCCAATTAACCACCAGAAAACCAGAAATTGTGCTGTGGCTCTGGTTCAAGTGATAGAGCCTTTAGCTGAAGGGCTGAGGGACAGTGCCCAGGCCCACAGTTCAAGCCCCATGACCCCCCCCCCCTCTCTCTCTCTCTCTCTCTCACACACACACACACACACACACACACACACACACACACACACTACTAGAAGAAATGATGTTGAGGTAATTGTATGTCCAGTACTGTGGTTCATTTGACTTGCTTTCTAGGCTGGTGCTCAGCCACTTGAGCCATATCTTCAGTATTTTGCTGATTGATTGAAGATGGTGTCGTGCAGCTTTCCTGTCAGGATTGACTTCAAAATTCAGTCCTCTAGATCTGGACCTCCTGAATAGTCAAAATAATAGCCAATTATAGACATGAGCCACCAGCACCCAACAATTTTTTAGTTTTATATTTGTTCTTAGGGATCAAACCTGGGCTTTGAGCACTGAAAATAGGGTCTTATCTCTGATGTTGAGATTTAAATGGCAGTTTTCTCTTTGTGGCATCTTTCATTTTGTAAAATGGTCTGATTTTTTTTTTTTTTACAAATTTTGCTTACATTTATTTGTCTTTACCATCTGTAGAGAGGAGATACAATTTACACATGGTAAGCTAAGAAACGGAACCTTTATTTCTTCCTTTTCCCGTTACATCTTTAAATTTGACTTCTTCTTTCAGCTGGTGCACTTGGTTTTTCCTGATCTTGGCACCCGGAGGCTGGGCACCAGGGGAAGTACCAGGTGAGCTCATTACCTTTATTTTAGGGGTTAAAAAATGAGGGTCTGGAAAGTCAGAAAATAAGTGACAAATTATGCAGCACAAGGCAAGCTACAAATAGCAACTTCTACTAAATAGAGCTCAGAATTCAAGTTAAGTCTTCATGCTGAAAACCAGTTAGGCACTACTAGATTCAAACACTGATCTCTGATTATTTAGGAATTTATATAATATGTGTATGTTTCATATATATAATTCATTTATATATGTATATTTGGGTTCAGTGCTTTAAATATTTGGACATGTGGCTATCTAATTATGGACATGTTTAAGTAAGTACACAGAATAACAGATTCCTTGAATGAAAATTTGTAAGGATCCACTCAGCAAGTCTGAAATACATTCAGGAGACTAGGGCCTATAGTTACAGTTTTCACAAGAAATAAAATTCCAGCGTTATCAGGCATATAGTTATCATCATTGTCACTCAGGTATTACTTTCATTGGTTGTTTATTTCAAATCAAGATGGAAAATCGGGGAAAATTAGAGAAAGGGCCAGCCACCTCAGAAGGAACCTGAGAAAAGATTGGTAAACTTTGTGAGTTTACCAAATGTAACCCAGGGCAGTTAAGGAGTTGAAAAATCACCATTCTATTGTGAGCCTGGACAGGTTCCTGCAGTCTTCCAGTGTCTGCAGAGACCTGGGCTGCAGGAAAGAGAGAATCACAGATTCAAGTGGTGGTAGCCCTGCTAAGGTGACAGTGCAGAGACTAAGAAAGCTAGAGAGGGGACCTCCAAGCTGATGCTGCCAGCTATGTAGGAAGTCCTTTGGCTGGGGTATGACCTGAGAAACAGCAAGCAGAAAATGCACTGGATACTCTTACACCAACTCTTGTTTCTGGAGGTAGAGCATCCTGTTTCCTTTCACTCCATCATAGGCTGCCTTGGAGCTCCAGCCCATAGCTGGTCCCTAGCATGGCAAGAGTGATGAATCCCACATTGTTAGTTTGGTAATAGACTCTGATTTACAATCCACAGTGTGTACAGTCAAGACACTTGCACAACCACATTCATTTCTGCACTATTCACCATTATCAAATTATGGAAACAGCCCAGATGTCCTTCAGTGGACAAATGGATCAAGAAAATGTCACACACACACACACACACACACACACACACACACACACACACACACACACACACACACACACACTGGAATTTCACTCATTCATTAGGCAAAACATTGTTATGAGAAACAGATGGATCTGGAAAATAATATGTCAAGTGTAGTAAGGCAGGTACAGAGAAACAAAAGTCACCTGTTTTCTCTAATTTATAAATATATGTGTGTAAACATTTACAGTGTGATATGTATACACACAAATGTGTTAACAAAAATATGGCATACACATGGAGAATTCTGATGGTGTAACTTTTTTGACCAACTTATTTACAATCTAACAAAATGAAATACTGGAAAGTTGGAACTTGAGATGTCAGTGGAGGATGGACAAATGGAGGTCAAGGGAAAGGGGGATAGACAAATGGAGAGAAGAAGGCACAAGAGAATACAATCCTTGCATTCAATGTATGTATGTGAAAATTAAACCAGGAAAATTGAGGGAAGGGTATGACTAGGAGAGATGGGGGAGAATGATGGAAGAGGGTGGCATGGATTAAAATACATTGTATTCATAAACACAGGTTGGCATAAAACCCTTTCCTACAGCTACTCAAAGATGATAAAATAACAAGGCGCTGGTGGCTCATTCCTGTAATCCTAGCTATTCAGGAGGTGGCTCATTCCTGTAATCCTAGCTATTCAGGAGGCTGAGATCTGAGGATCATGGCAGGAACTCCATGAGATTCATCTCCAATTAACCACTAGAAAACCGGAAGTAGTGCTATAGATCAAATAGGTAAAGTGCTAGCCTTGAGCAAAATTGTTCAGGGACAGTGCCCCAGGTCCCAAGTTCAAGCCCCATGACTGACTAAATAAATAAATGAACAAATTCACAGCATAGTTTCCTCTGAGTACATACCACTTTCATAACATCATGAAATTGAAACATGGTAAGTCAAACCATTACAAAGAGGAGAAATTCTAAGTTGAGCCATCACAAGTTGTGGGTAGTCTGTACCAGGAAACTGTTCACCTAACTCATCATGGTCAGGCTTTCTTAACAACTTGGGTCAATGATGAAAGCTGGGTCTTCATCCATTGGCTTCTCATCTCCCACATGGCATGCTAGTAGTTGAACAAAATTTCAAAGTATACTTTCCATCTTCAGGTATCATTATGATGGACTCTACATCAAGAAAAGTTCTTTCTTCTACACCCAGTACTGTTATCTACTGGGTAAAAAAGGCTGTCACAGGTGAGTGTCTGTCACTTGGGTACAAAGTTAGTTACCATGAGAGTCCTTCATATTTTATCGTATCCATCTGGCTGCAGGTGTTTTTTTTAATGGCTTTAATTAATTAATTATTTAATTAAACTGTTACTGGGACTTGAACTCAGGGCCTGGGTGCTGTCCCTTATCTTTTTCATTCAAAGCTGGTGCTCTACCATTTGAGCCACATCTGTACTTCTGGCATTTTGGTGGTTAATTGGAGATAAGAGTCTCACAGACTTTGCTGCCTAGACTGGCTTTGAACTGTGATCCTCAGCTCTCATACTCCTGTGTAGCTAGGATTACAGGTGTGAGTCACTGGTGCCCTACTTCAAGCCCTTCTTAAGGATGAAAACACACCCATCACATTAGTGCACCATTGATCAACCCATTCTGTCAGTCTATGGCCATGTTATTGGCCAGAAAAGTCCATTTCCAATTCATTTCTATGGATGTTTTTCTGTTTTTCTTTTTAATTTTAGATTTTCAGGGCCATGTCCCTGCAAGATGTGATGGCACACTGCCACTTGAGCCACATCTCCAGGCCTGCTTTTTTCTGGTTATTTTTTGACAAGGAATCATGCCTGAACTACAGTTCACCTACTTTTAGGCTTCTCGTTGTTACTAGGATAATAGGTGTGCAACATAATATCGCCTTGTGGCTTCCCATCTTCCTTTCCCATTAGTGCAGGCATTTCCCAAGGTCTGTCCTGGTGATTCACGTTACTGCCTACCTCTTGGCTCTAGCACCCTCCTGCTTTCTGTCTATCACCATTGCCTCCCGCACTGGTCCTCTCCCCTCCCACTCCCTAGGAATACCTCTCTGACTCTTCACAGGACATTCCATTTACATGACCCACTGAACCTCACCCTAAGTTTGGGGAAATCTCAACTTATAAATTATAACCTCCTCCAAACTGCCTCTGCCTCTTGACTTACTTCTACTTAGGATGCTGGCAGATAGAATCCATATGAAGCGAGCTGGGCACAAGTGGCACATGCAGATAATCTTAGCATCCCAGGAGGCTGAGATCTTAGGATCCCTGTTTGAAGTCAGATTGAGCAGAAAAGTGGAGCTGTGGCTCAAGAGGTAGAGCTCCAGCTTTGAGAGAAAAAGCAAAATGAGAACATGAGGCCCTGTTCATGTCCCAGTACCAGCACACACACACACGCACACACACACACACACACACACACACGCACACGCGCACGCGCACACACACACACACACACACACACACACACACATGAATCTGTACAAAGTATTATCTAAAGCTACCTTTGATTCCCTTAGGTGACACAGCCTTATTGATTCTTTTGGTTCTCCAGCCATGTAGTTTGGGTTCCTGGCATTTTCTTTAAGCGTTCATCATATGACACTGAGATTAGAGTTGGCTAAATGTATTAGAGGGTTTTATGTCCACAGATTGAACAACCTCAGATGGTGTGCTTGGTAGTTAGACCTACAATCACCGCATTTCTACTAGCATGATTATTATTATTTTATCGTAAAGGTGATGTACAGAGGGGTTAGAGTTACATAAGTAATGAGTACATTTCTTTTTGAACAATGTTACCCCCTCCCTCATTTCCTCCTGCCTTTCCCTCCCCCAATTTCCATCCCTCCAAGCTGTATAGTTCATTTCCAACATAGTGTTTAGTGAGTATCACTGTTGCATTGCTTCACCCATGGTTTCTGTGGTTCCCTTTCCCTTTCCCAAATCAGATAAACTTATATACAAGACAATGGGTACTGAAATCAAAGACAGAAAAATCCATTTCCAGTTCATTTCTATGGATGCTTTTTTTTTGTTTTTAATTTTAGATGTTAGTTCAGGGCCATGTCCCCAAAGAAATAACTAAAAACAGTACACTAAGAACAAAACAAAACAAATACCTCTTGTTTCCATATCTTGGAGTAATTTTTGATTAGCATCATTTTATATGGTCACATGTACATAGTTATTGAGCTATTATGATCCTCTGCTAGGAATGTCCTAGGTATATAGTGATTATTATAAATGAGAGAAACCTATGCTATTAGCCTATGCTAATCAGTGTAGTTATTATTAGGCAGTATAAAGTTATCTAGAATTGACTTATAATATATGGGAAGGTTGGGCATGGTGGCTCACATTTGTAATCCTAGCTACTCAGGAGGCTGAGATCCAGAAGATTCTGCCAGCTCAGGCAGAAAATTCCACAAGACTCCATCTCCAGCTTATCTGCAAAATGCTAGGCCGGAGGCATGGTTCAAATGTAGAGTGTCATTTGTAAGCAAGATGGCTTACATGGCTCTAGAAGACCCAGAATTCAAACCCCAGTACGCATACACAATATAATAAAATAGCATATTGATGCGTTTAGGTTCTATGCAAATACAACTTTAAATGAAACTTGGACTCATTGGTCTTGGATCCTATCCCCTGTCGGTACTGAGAGACCACAGTACTCATAGATCCTCCATGGCCTCCCTCTCCTCAGCTCCTCCCGACTCAAAACATGGCCACCAAACTAATGCTCCTAAAATTCCACATTTGCTCTGCCTCTCCCCTGTTTCTCTTACCTCTGGGATAAAACCCATACCCCCGGATTAGTGTTCAAAGCCAGTTCCTTCCTATCCACATTCAACCATTTTGCCTGAGAGATCTTCTGGAGCCCCATTCATTCCTTGGGATCCTGAATGGAACTGTCCCCAGCCATGCCAGCTCCGGGAAAACCCTCGTTGGCTTACTTTTTCACACACTTCACTGTCGATCCCCAACCAGCATCTCTGCATAACTCACAAGCTGTATGGCTGGAGACGACAGTAAAGGAAGTCTCTGGAAGGCAGGCTCAGAGAGCTGACCGCCATGCTACAGGTGGGGTTGTCTTCAAGCCCTGTGGAACCTTGCTTTGCAAAACAGCGTAGTGACCTTAAAATCCTCCATGGATTTTAAGAAACCATGGAGCTTTGCTTGTTTTGCTTCAGCTGTGGTTTGAATGTTTAGATCTCAAATACAACACTGTTAAAAGATGGAACTTTATGAATTCCATAAGAGCAGATCTACTGAACAGTGTTAAAGCCCTTAATAGCCATGCACCGTGGCTCACACCTGGAATCTTACCTACTTTGGAAGCTGAAATTAGGAAGATGGCAGTTCAAGACCAGACCAGGCAGAGAAGTTCATAAGACCCCCCCCCTTCCCCCTTCTCAATGGAGAGTTGGATTCAGTGAAACATGCCTGTTATTCTGGCTATATATGAGGCATCACATAGGTGGATTACACACAGGTGTGTGTGTGTGTAGTCAGAACACAAGACTTTACCTCAAAAGTAACCAGCAAAAATCAGGACTGGGGGCATGACTCGGGAGTAAGAGCACTTGCCTAGAAAATGTGAAGCACTGACTTCAAATCCTAGGACCACAAATTAAGCAAGCAAGCAAGCAAATGAATGAATAGATAAAACAGGCTTCACAGAGCCCTGGAGCTCTCCCATCTGAAGCCCTTCCCATGTGAAGACACAGTATTTGTCCTTTTGCTCTTTTGCCTTACGCCATGGAAAGACCTAACAGTCAAGGTATCCTCTCTGAAGCAGACACAGTCCTCACCAGACACCAAAATTGTCTTCCACGACTGTCTTGTATCTCTCAGCCTCCAGAACTGTGAGAAATAAAAATGTTTTGTTACGAATGACTCTGTCTTAGGAGCCTTGTCATCTCTATGGGGACTGGTAAGGATATCATCCCCCCCTAAGAGCAGGTACTAAAATGGCGGCTGAAAAGCTGAACATGAGGAGTTGGAGTTTCAGAGGAATCGATGAGGGAGGAGAAGGCACTAGGTGCAGGGTTCCTGCGGTCATTCAACAGAGTGAGGGCAGCAGGCCTGGGACAGGCAAGCTCCTGATTCTCTGATTCAACCAAACTTTCAGAACTTCAAACGCAACCTCAAAGTCTTAGATCAGCTATTCCTCTTAGGCCCTTTATTTATCTCTTAGTCACAAAGATGAAAAAAGTTACATTAAAAAAGAGGGGGGAGTTGGGAAAGGAGCAGTTAGGAAGCTTTATTTCAGTTCCTCTTGTAATTGTCTTACTGAGTAGTCACTCCTGAAAAGCTGAGCTTAGGTCCAGTCAGCTCTGACATTCTGGGGAATCCTGAAGTCTCTGTGATATAGGCCATCAAATGCACGAGGACTCTGTATTGCTTTCAGATGTCATGGAGATGAGTTAGGGGCAGGTCTTTGTGGAGGAACAAAAATGAGCTTTATCATCAGTGAGGGAGTAGGGCTACTAAAGGGCAAGGGAGAAGGACAGCAGAGACATCTGTCCAGCAGCAGGTCCTACTCATGTGCTCAAAACACAACCAACACTTAAGAATGGACAAGCTTTAAAGTCTTGGCCGAATAAGAGATTGTGTTAAATATGTTAATATTGAGGGGCTATTCTCCATCAAACTCATATATTTTAAGAAAGAGTAAGGTATAGTTTAGAAGGTAGAAATATATAAAATAGTGCACTGTTGTTGGTAATCAATGATGAACCATATTGAGGTTTTCATCAATATGTTGTCTGTTTTATTGGGGGAGGGGGTTGTCAGTTGTGGGGCTTGAACTCTGGGCCTGGGCGCTGTCCCTCAGCTCTTCAGCTCAAGGTGAACACTCTACCACTTGAGCCACAGTGCCACTTCTGGTTTTCTGGTGGTTTACTGGAGATAAGAGTCTCATGGACTTTTCTGCCCTGGCTGGCTTTGAACTGTGATCCTCAGATCTCAGCCTCCTGAGTAGCTAGGATTACAGGCATGAGCCACTGGCACCTGCCATCTGTTTTATTATATTTCATTTAAGGATCCATTTGACAAATTCCTCTTAAAAATTATATCTCAAAATGAAAAGGTCATCTCTGTGGTTTTCAAGGATCAAAAACTCTAATTCATCCTCTCATTCAGTTGTTCATTCAACTAATATTTGAGTTCCTACAGTAAATCAGGCTTGTTGTAGCTACCTGTGGCAAAGCTTTGAAAAGGATAAACAAGGCCTCTTATCCAAGAAACCTTTAGCTATGAGGAAAGATAATAAGAAAGGAACACAGCAGGATTAGAGCTGACAACAATTCAGTGGAATCATGCAAAGGCTTCCATTCACGAGATAATGTCAGGTAAGCAGAAATGTGAATTAAAGTCAACCAGGTTGAGATCTGTAGACAAGCATTCCAGGCAGCAGAAAGAATGTGCAAAGGGCCTGAGGCAGAAATAAGTTTAAACAATAGCAAGAAAGGTAAGGATGGAGCTTGGTGGATAAGCCAGAGAGTGGGAGAGACTAGAATTGAAAAATGAAGTAGGCAATAAAAACAAGAGAATTAGGGGGAATTTGCTGAAGCTCTGGAAGAGATGGCCTGTTGGACTTCTTAATAAAATACTTCCGTTCTCACAGAGAGGTAGCCATACTACATGTGGATCAGATCAGAAACAACTGTGTGTGTTTGTCAGTCGCCTGGTTTTACCATTAAAAAGCCACACAGTCTTAGTAAGCCACATCTTGTGGCACCAACAACTGTGAAGAATGAAGGGAGAACAGCAGCATTCTCAGGTGCAGGCAAAGGTAAAGACTGTGACCCTTAAAGATGGTCTAACAGAAGTCCTTCAAAGAGAAAGGAAATGATAAAGAAGGGATCCTGGAGCATTAGAAAAGGACAGACAACAAAAAGAACAGAAATATGGAAATGTACCATAGACTCCTTTTTCCTCATGAACTTTATCAATCATATTTCATGATTGAAACAAAAATCATAATATCCCATACTCAAGACAATCATGTTTTAAGATGAGAGAAGTAAAGGGATCTAAATTCCAAAAGATTTCCACCTTTCCCAAAGGTGGAAAAGTGAGACTCCAGTAACAACAGGCTGTAATAAGTTATGTGTGATGATTATAATAGTCAACCACTACAAAAATTAGAGAGAAAAACACTGTAATTAAATCAAAATGGAATCCCAGAAGCTATGTAACTCTCAAGAGGCAAGAACAAAAACAAAAACAGATAAGAACTCATGGAAATGGCTCAATTACCAACAATGGTCTTAATTGTGAATTATGTATGTATATACAACTTATCTAAATGGAATATTAGCAGAGCAGATTTAAGAAGAAAGAAAAATTACTCAAGTATGTACTGTTGACCAGAAACTCACTTTGAAGTTGATAACATAGGCAGATGAAAAATAAAGGAATGAAAATATAGGCAATTATTATTCCAGAAAGGCAGAGATGGTTGCATTCACATCTAATCAAATAGACTTCAGAAGAAAGGAAGGTACCAGGGACAAATGGAAACATTACATTATTGTTAAAAAAATAAAATCCAAGAGCTGATGGCTCATGCCTGTAATCCTAAGTATTCAGGAGGCTGAGATCTGACGACCATGGCTTGAAGCCAGTCCGGGAAGGAATATCTGTGAGACTCTAATTTCCAGTTAACTACCAAAAAATGAAAAAAGCCAAAAGTGGAGCTGTGGTAGAAAACTAGCCTTGAGCATAAAAGCTCAAGGACAGCACCCAGGCCACACACACACACACACACACACACACACACACACACACACAATCAGTACCAAAAAAAAAGACATACACAAAAGGCCACATATTCCAAAGGCTTGATTAACCACCTGTGCAGCTATTGGGAGCTAATGGAACCTTTAGGGGCAGGGCCTAGTGGGGGTAAGTTAGGTCATTGGGGGCGTGGCCTTGAAGGGGCTAATAGGAAACTAGACCCTTCCTTTCTCTCTGTTTCTTGCACAACTGTTTCTAACCCACCTGTGAGATGAATAGGCATCTTCCACGTGCTTCTGCCATAATGTACTGAGCTTCCACAGACCCAAAGCAACCCGAAAGGGACCAAGTTACCAGGGATTGAAAATTCTGAAACCATGAGCAGAAGTAAACGTTACCTCCTTTAAAATTGGAATAATAAAAGACTACTCTGCATTCTAAATGCATACAGACCTAACAACCTACTTCCTTCTCCTTTTTCCTTCCAAATAATGTTCCAGCCTTATTTTAATAAATTGGAGGCTACTGTAGCAAATCTTATCACTGCTACCACTAGACCACTTGGGGATACCACTTGGGTATCCTCAAGACCACATCTAGCTTTGGAGATCCAGTAGGAAACCCCCCCCCCAACCACAGGATTTGGCATATACTGGTCCTTATGGCTGAGATTTATGACTGTGTCACATTAAAAGGGGAAAGAGGAGTTGAGGGAGACTCTAAAAGAGCCGTGTAAGACTTCCCTGTGCTCTCTCCTTCACATATGGGTCCCCAAGAGAGTGCAGTGGCATGTGAGTGACAGTTCTCCCAGGGAAACCCTTTAGAGAGAGGCCAGCCAGAGTTCTTATCCGGAGCCTGTCATATAGCACCTCTGCCTACCACATGCTGAAATGATAGACACCAAAAGGAAAACACATGCCAGCACAAACTGATTCCACAGAGTCTAGGCACATTGTACCACTTGGAAAACCTCCAGAAGCTAACTGAGACACCAGCCAAGAGATAAACTTGCAGGAGGCCTTTCTGACAACAACTGTCTCAGGCCTGCTGCCTTATCTCTTTCCTGCATGGTTTGCATAAGCCTGTAAATGTACTTAAAGCACTGAATCATCTCCTTAAATCAATGAATTATATGGCATCTCAATTCTTTCTTACTGAGGTTGTTTAAAAAAATATCTCAAGGGACAGAAAAGCTTATTCTAAAAGCTATATGGGTCTAAGCATGGTGGCTCATACCTATAATCCCAGCTTTCAAGAGGTGGAGATCAGGAGGATATAGTTCAAGGCTAGCTGGGCAAAAAGGAAGACTTCCATCTCTCAACAGAACAATCTGAGTGTGGTCCTAGCTATGTAGGAAGCATAAATTGGAAGATCACAGTTTAGGGTCAACCCAAAAAGTCTTTGAATCATAAATTGGAGGATTGCAGTTTAAGGCTAGCATACACACACGCACACGCACACACACACACACACACACACACACACACACACACACACACACACACACACAAATTTGAGAACTTTTCCAGAAAAAATAACGATAGTAAAAGAGGGCTGAGAAAGTAGCAAACAATATTAACAAAGAAGAATAAAATGGCAGGAAGTGCACTGGCTGGCATTAAGGTACACTGTGCAGCTACAGCTGTCAAGACCATATGGTGTCAGTGTCAGCATGGGCTCACAGGTCAATGAAACAGAGAAGAGAATCTAGAAATGGATCCCATTAAACACACTCAAGGTACCAAAGATGACGTATTAACAAAGAACACTGGACCAATTACAGACCTATGCAAAACAAAACAAAAACATACACAAAAAACTTCACTTTAACTCAAACTAATATGAAAATTATCTCACAGTCCAGAATCTTCCACTGAAGATAAATGAAGTCATTTGGGACTAAAGTGCAGCTCACCTGTAGTCCAGCTGCTTGAGAAGCTACGATGGGAGGATTGATTAAGTCCCAGAGTTGAGGAACAACCTGAAAAACATAGCAAGACCTTGACAAATAAATGATAGAGAGATACTTGATAGATACATGAGAGAGAGACAGAGAGACAGAGAGACTTAATAAAATAGATTCAAATTATCAGGCCCTAGGGCTAGGCACAAATTTCTTAGACTTGACACCAAATGAAAAATCTATAAAAGGAAAAACTATTTCAGATAGGTTAGGTAAACAAATACTGGTATATCCATGCCACAGAATACTATCAGCAATAAAAAATAACTTCAATCCCAAAAGATTATTCACCATATGATTCCATCTATGAAACAGTATGTTTTTATGAAACAGTATTAAATGACAAAACCAATTAAGGGTGAGGCGGGGTTTTGTTTGTTTTATGAGATTAGGGTCTTAGTATGTAGCTCAGGCTGACCAGGTTGGCACTGGACTCTCAAAGTTCCACTCCCCATGTGCTAGAATTACAGGCATGAACCACCATGAATAGTAATAAAACATTTGAAGTGAGGGATCGATGAGTGACTGCTGGAAGCAGTGGGAGAATCTGGAGGTGGGCATGGTGAAAAAAAGAACTATACAAAGGATGCTTGTGCATCCTGAGGGATCCCCATGTTTGTATTGCTGAATTGAAAGCATTGTCTCATCTATATGCTTCCCACTCGTCCTTTGATGGCTGAGTGGTTTGCACACGTTTTCCTTGCACTTGTTGCTCATCTTCCATCCTCATCCTACGAGTTTCCCTGGAGCAGGGCTTCATCTATAGTGTGGAAGCAGAGAGTATAAAATTGCATAAAAGGGCTGGGAAGGTGGCTCAGTGGTAGAGTGCTTATCTCACATTCATGAGGCCCTGGGTTCGATTCCTCAGCACCACAGATGCAGAAAAAAGCTAGCAGTGGCTAGAGTGGTAGAGCGCTAGCCTTGAGCTGAAGCGCTGAGGGACATCGCCCAGGCCCAGAGTTCAGGCCCTACAACCAACAAAAATAAAATAAAATAAAATAAAATTGCATAAAAATAGTCAGGTGCCAGTGGCTCACACCTGTGATCCTAGCTACTCAGGAAGCTGAGATGTGAGAATCAGGGTTCAAAACGAGGCAGAAAAGCCCTTGAGACACTTTTTTTTTTTTCAGTTGTGGGGCTTGAACTCGGGGCCTGAGCACTGTCCCTGAACTCTTTTGCTTAAGGCTAGTACTTTTATCACTTCAAGCCATGCAACCACTTCCAGTTTTCTGGTGGCTAATTGGAGATAAGAGTCTACAGCAGGGCTGATTTTGAACCTCGATCCTCAGATCTCAGCCTCCTGAGTATCTAGGATTACAGACGTGAGCCACAATGCTACCAAATAGCCACAATTCTACCAAAATAGAAATCAAGCTGTGGCTCAAGTGGTAGAGTGTTAAATACGCACTAAAGCTCAAGGACAGTGCCCAGGCCCTGAGTTCAAGCCCCAGGACTGGTACAAAAATAAAATGAAATAAAATGGAATAAAAATAAACACACAGAGAGAGACATATGTAAATGCAAATTTAAAGCTTAGGAATTTGAGTAAGATCATGGATTGTATCCACATCTTAATGTTTGTGATAGTGCACAGCCTGCCCTGTGCACCCACAGGTTCTGAACCCTTTGATTCAACCCACCATTAGTGGGAAATAGTTGGGGGAAAATAATTCTGTCTGTACTAAACATAATCATTTTTCTGAGGCTGGGAAGGTGGCTAAGTGGTAGAGTGCTTGCCTTGCATGCATGAGACCCTGGGTTTGATTCTTCAGCACCACATAATTTGCAGAACAAGCCAGAAGTGGTGCTGTGGCTCAAGTGGTAGAGCACTAGCCTTGAGCTGAAGAGCTGAGGGACAGCGCCCAGGCCCAGAGTTCAGATCCCACGATCACTATTTCTCATCACTATTCCCTAAAAGTTTGGCCCAGCAACATTTCACATAGCATTACATTGTATTAGACATTTCAAGTCATCTAGAGATCACTTAAGTCTGTAAGAGATACATGTGGTTTCTATGCAAAGATGATGGCATTTTCTATCAGGAACTTGGAGTTCTGGGTAGGGAGAATCTTGGAGCAAGCCATTACACTGTGGACACCAAGGGGTGACTCGATTTTGTTGTTGTTGTTGTTTTAAGTTTTTTTAATTGTGAAAATACCATATAGAGGGGTTACAATTACATGAGCAAGGTAATGAGTACATTTCTTATCAAGCATTGTTGCCTCCTCCTTTGTTTTTCCCCTACCATCCCTCCCATCTCCACAACTACTCCCCCCCCCACACCCTCCCACCGAAGTTGTAAAGTTCGTTTTTTGACATAGCATCTTGTACATCTCATTGTTGCAATGGGCAACCTGTATCCTTATTTAAATAATTTGTTTTTCCCTTCCCCTCCCCAAATTATACAAACATCAAATACAGTGAAAACAGGGATTATACTGTGGGGGAGAGATATACAAAGCAACAACAAAAAAAATCACCTTATTAAAACGTTAGAAACAATAGTAAGAAAGAAAAAAACACTTGTGTCCTTATCTTGGGGTTCATTTCACCTAACATCATCTTATCTGGCCTTTTCTGCTTGTCTCAGACATATACTAGTTATTGCAAATAAGGGAAACCATGGGACCTATGTTTCTTTGGGCCTGGCTTACTTCACTTAATATAATTTTTTCCAAGTCTTTCCATTTCCTAACAAATGGAGCAATGTCATTCTTTCTGATGGAGGCATAGAATTCGATTTCGTTTTTTACAACCTGTTACCACTGGGGGAAACTGAGTAGAGTGTAAAGGGATTGACTGCTCTCAATTATTTCTTACAACAGTGTATAAATCTATAATGACCTCAGTAAAATACTTCAATTAAGAAGAATATGGAGCCTAACTCTATAACCTAGGGAAAAAATCATGGTAGACCCCGTGGTGTATTATAGCCCATTTCTCACTTTTCATGGCTGTCCAGGAGGCTTCGTGTTTTCTATGAACACCTGCAAGCCTAGGCCTGCTCCCTCTCCTCACAGCTGGAGTTCCATCTTCCTTTCCCTTGGTGGCCTCTGCATACTTATGGGTGAGAGGTGAAATGGCTGTACAGTTGCTCTCCTCCATCTTCAGCAGACCCACAGCAGGGCTCCATGGAGGAGCCACTGAGAGGCCAGAACTGCATATTTGGAAGTCATCATCTCTCTATAAAATGGCTCTTAAGCGTTTCCCTCTCCCTAACTCTTTCTTTTTCCCTCCCTCTCCTCTCCCCCCTCTTTCCTCTCCTTTCTCTGTGTCTGTCTGTCTTTGTGTATGTGTGTCTCTGTGTGTGTGTCTCTGTTTCTCTGTCTCTGACTGTCTCTGTCTGTCTCTCTGTCTCTGTCTCTCTCTCTGTCTCTCAGTCTCTCTCTATTTCTCTGTCTTTCTCCCACCCCCACCCCCCACCCCCGCTGGTGAAGAGAGGGATTTTTCTGGCCAAGGCTTGGCACATCCACTTTGGAACATTTTGGAGATGCCCCAAAGTTGTTCACCTTGCTGGCACAGGAGTTTCTCTATGTGTGCAGCAATGAACATACACTTACATAAACCCTTTTGCTAATAGTTACCTAAGGGAGGAATAGGACTTTGATTGCTAATGGTTACCTAAGGGGGGAATAGGACTTTTGAATGTAGGAGGATTACAAACAAAATGTCTTGGGCTGGGGTACATCTCACTCTTAGAACATTCAAGGCCATGGGCCAGGAATCAGGACTGGTTGTTGCCATCTGCTTAACCTCAGGAAGTGGCTATCCCTAGGGGGACATACACATACACACACACACACACACACACACACACACACACACACACACACACACACACACACACACACACATTCCCAGTGTCACTGGCAGGGCATGGTGAGTCTTACTGTACACTGCTAAGGGCAGCATCTGCTCTAGATAGAGGAGGGGCTCAGGTTTTATTGTCAAACGTCAAACAAATGAAAGTTAAGCATATCATGGGGGGCGGGGTTAGTGAGAATGACTGTAAATGTGCAGGGTGCATGGTACAAGAAAGACCCCTCACCAAGTCCAGATTGCATTGCCACTACCCCTGTCAGATTGAGCATGACTTTCCAAGGACCCAGCCTCCCAGATCCCCTCCTCTTTCACTGGCATTCAGATGGAGACTGGGACCTAGAAGTCACTGAGAAGCTGAGGCCAAGTTATAAAATCCTTTGTTTGTGTGTGTGTGTGTGTGTGTGTGTGTGTGTGTGTGTGTGTGTGTGTGTGTGTGTGTGTGTGTGTGTGTGTGTGTGTGTGTGTGTGTGTGTGTGTGTGTGAGACATGAATATAAACAGCTCTACTCATTTGTGTTCTTTACCCTTTTCTACCATAAAAATCTCCGGTTAATGCATTTAAGGAAAACTTCTTTTAATCAGTTTGCAGCTAGATGAATCCCTATCCTACTTAACATAAATTCTGATATCATTTATACAGTCTCAAGTCTCCTTCAGGATATATAGAAACTAACTCTTGCTCTCCCCCTATTTTCCTCCCCCATACACACACACACACACACACACACACACACACACACACACAGCCTAGCACATTAAAGGCCTTTACAAAGCATCTAACACTGTGCTTCCACATCCAGTCTTTGTTCTTCTGTCTCTTTGTTCTTTTGCCAGCCCATGATCTCGGGCCGCATCTGTTCCTATGGGCCTGAGCCTGTGGAATGCAGACAGGTCCCCAGCTGGCGCAGTGCACCAAACAGGAAAGGCAAAGGAATCTTCCAGCACCACTCTTGGGAAAAGTGGGTTCCTGGAGAGCCAGCCAGCAATCTGACACTTTGAGCACCACAACCTGAGGGTGCCAGGCCCCAGGGGTTCCTCCAGAGCATCCCTTGCCCCTTCCTCTGTTTGAGCAGCCAGCCTAGCAGAAGGGGCTGGGAGTGGCCTGAGAACCTGCCTGGGACCTGCGGCCCCAGGGCCTCTAGGCCAGGCCTGGATTGCGCCTCTGAGGCCTAGCTCTTCTGTACTAATGAGGTGTCCAAGTTGCAACCCGCTTTTGGCCTTGTCCACCCTATGGTTTTTAAGGCTGGTTAGAACTTGTTGCAGGACATATATACATGCATCACTTGTTTGTTCTCTAGCAGCTTGAAAAAATCATACATGTTGCAAATTATTCCCCAGCTATGCCCTTGTTGTACAAAGGCTTTGAAGGCAGGCACCACTCCTAGGCCCCGGCAGGGTCCCAAGCTCAAAAAGCATTGCTCTGAGCAGGCTCACTTGCCTCTTGCCAATGCAATGTATCATTTACTGTCTTCCAGGGAAACTTTACTGCCACCACCACCACCCACCCACCCCTGGAAGCTGAGTTTCTCCTTAACATGCACAGAGATTCCCCCCTAGATCATCATTTTGCAATTAAGTTGTTCATAACATCAAATGGGTCAGGAAACAGTTAAGGGACAGATGAACAACACCTCCCCACCCCCAATACAGAAATGACTCAGTCATGAGGCTCAGCATGCCAGATTTTAAAATAACACTGTCCTTGTCTGTTTTGAGTTTTAAAATCTGTATGTCTTATTGTGTGCTGTGTGTATGTGTGTGTGCATGCACATGAGCACATGCACACAGACAAGTATATGTGCACTGCTGGGGCATCCTGCAAGCTCCATCAGTGCTCTACCACTGAACTCCCTCCCAGTCCCTGTATGATTTTTTTTTTGCCTGCCAGATGCAGGAAAGGATGCCAGGTGCATCTTAAGGAATAAGGGTAGGTACTACTGAACTCTAAAGTGAGATCTGGGTCTCTGACTCTGTTCTCATGTTTAAAATGGGATAAGAGATCATCGGGCTGGGAAGGTGGCTCAGTGGTAGAGTGCTTGCCTTGCATGCCTGAGGCCCTGGGTTCAATTCCTCAGCACCACATAAGCAAAAAAAAAGAAAAAAGGCAGAAGTGGCGCTGTGGCTCAAGTGGTAGAGCGCTAGCCTTGAGCTGAAGAGCTGAGGGACAGCGCCCAGGCCCAGAGTTCAGTCCCCACGACCGGACCCCAAACAAACAAACAAACAAAAAGAGATCTTATCTGCCTTCCATACAGGTTGCTTGGAGGATTCCAGTAAATGAAGCACCATACTCAGCGATAAGTTGCTTGATATATTTTAGAGATTCATATTATTAGTATAATCAAGATCACATAAAAATTTGTAATCATGGTATCGTATCATGTGTCTTTGTAATGAATTATATATGTTTACCTTTATATATTACAATATTTATGAAGATGTCAGGCACCAGTAGCTCACATCTGTAATCCTGGCTACTCAGGAGGCTGAGATCTGAGGATCCAGGTTGGAAACCAGTTCATGCAGGAAAGTCCATGAGTCTATTGTCTCCAATTAACCAGCAAAAAGCTGAAAGAGGAATTGTGTATCAAGTGGTAGAACACCTACCTTGAGTGAAAAGGCTAAGGGATAGAACCCAGACTCTGAGTTAAAGCCCCAACATGCATGCACACACACATCCGAGTGCGCTCACGCACACGCACACACACATTCACTTATGTTCTAATCAAAATGTAAGCAGCTATTTCCTATGCTCAGAAAAGGCTGTGTGGATAGACCCTCTTGGATGGGGAGACAAACGCCTCTGCTTTGGAAGCCCGCACTGGACAAGTATGGTACATGAATTAGGGTTTATTACATTTTTCTCCTCTTACCTTTGTAATTGCTTCAAGTTGTTTCCCTGCCTGCCGTTAGAGTGATTTGTGAGAGTAGATTACCATGCCAGAATGATGTAAATGAAAGTCTGGATTAATGGCCAGTGATGTCAAAACCTGAGAATGTGAATTGTACTTAGACCACAGCAAAAGGCCGAAAAGAGTGTTTAGCTAACACTATACTGAAGAGACTTGGTGGGAATTATTTTTTAAGATTAGTTGTATGTGATAGAATGTGTCTCGGTCTTCTTTATGACCCGTTCTAGCCACATTGTTTTTGAATAAAGTAACATGGTTCTCACACAGGCTGCACAGTGGCAAAAAAGCCAGGTTTTCCTGGGCACTCCTGTGGGGGCTCAGACAGAGTTATACATGGCTGAGCCCTGTATTAATGAAGGTTCTGGAAAGGATCTTCAGGTCATTCGATCCCATTCCTTCCCTTTACAGGGGGTGGAAAATGGAGGCTCTTAGTTGGGCATGCTGGTGGCTCATGCCTGTGATCTTAGCTAACCTACTCAGGAAGCTGAGCACCTAAGGACTGCAGCCCAGGCAGGAAAGTTATCTCCAATTAACCACAAATAAATAAATATAAATGAATAAATCTGGAGATGAAGCAGTGGCTCGAGTAGTAGAGGTCAGCCTTGAATGAAAAAGCTAAGGGACTGAGTTCAAGTCCCAGTACCAGAACAAAAAATAAATAAAACGGACCTCCCTACCCTACCCCCAGCTCAAGGAGCTAGACAACGACATGGCTTTGTTACTCTGGGGAATTCTCAGCCTTCTGTCCTCACTGTCTCTGTCTCCTCCCTCCGCCCCCAGCTGACCTCCCTAACCCCCCAGTGCTTACTGAATCCTAAACTCCCACACAACCACTGCAGGCTTGCTGCGCACCCCACAGGACCACAGTCTACCTCACAGAACACATCTGCCTTGGGGTCCCTCTCATGCCATGGGCTTTGGTTTTCTTGTTTTTTGTTTTTGTTTTTTTTACTTTAGTGACTGGAAACCAGGAAATGCTCAGAGGGGCCTCAGCATGCAGGAAGGAGAAGACTTCTTCTGGGACTGGAGCTTTTCCTTCCCAGCAACGCCAGGTCTGGCATTGTGTGTGGTTTCATTGCAATGACTATGCTTCTGATCACAGCCCAGTAAGAGTCCTGAATCAGGCCTGAATCAGAACCACTCTGAGACAGTGAGCCCAGAGACATGCCACTGTCCTGGCTGGCAGACTGGAGGTTTGCTTTTCAGGCCTGCTCTGCCCTCTCTCTTGCTAGGCCTCTCCCTGGGTAACACACCCCAATGTGGGGGAAAACGTGTGTAGTCAGCACAGCTTTACTTTCTAGCCCATCCTAGCCTTGTCTGCAAGGTTCAAACACAATATCTGTAGTGTTCACTTGGCCAAATCCACTCTGTGAGTGTGTGTGTGTGTGTGTGTGTGTGTGTGTGTGTATGTGTGTGTGTGTGTGTGTGTGTGTGTGTGTGTGTGTATGTGTACAAGTATGCATGCGCGCACAGGTACATGCTGGTACTGGGGTTTGAACTCAAGGTCCAGAGCGCTCTCCCTTAGCTTTTTTGCTTAGAAGGTTGGCATCTACCATATCTCCATCTGACTTCTGCTGGTTAATTTGAGATAAGAGTTTCACAGACGTTTCTGCCTGGGCTGGCTTTGAACAATGATGATCAGATTTCAGCCTCCTCCTGAGTAGTTAGGGTGTGAGCTACTGGCACCAAGCTTGAGCTAGTCTCTTGAAGTAGGGAAGTAGGAAGAGATAACAGCCATTCCTTTGGACAAACAAGCTGTCTGCTGGTCAGGTAGAGAGGTGGACTTTGCAATTAATGATGGAATCTCTTCATGTGATTGAAATGTTGTTCCCTTTCCCATTGTCATTATTTCAATGAATAAAATACCCTAGTTATTATTAAAAGGTAGTGTAGGTCCCCAGTAAGGGTTTCTTTCACACATGGACCTCTATATAGCAAGTAGTACCTTCAGTCTTCCTTATAAAGCCATGGAAGGTAATATTCCACCCCCCCCCAAGTGTTGATGGATTAAACACATATATATTACTATTAATCACATGGCAGGAATTTGGGGATTTCATATAAAAACTCAGAATACTTGAGACCATTACTCAGCCATACCAACATTGGCTCATCATTCTAGAGCTATGAGAGACGGGGGAGGGAGGGGCGTGGGGGAAGGAGGGGTAAGTGATAGGGCTGAAGGCTCTTTAGTCTGAATCAGACTTCTAAAATTCAGGATTCTTGTTCTGAGTATCCAGAGGAATGTCTCATGAAGATTACTGTTATTATCAAAAGAGTTTCATAAGTTCTATCCAAGTATGTAGTGCTGATAAACACAATCATATCAGGCTAACACAAAGGAAGGTAAATGACTGAGAAATTGGTAGGCAAAAACGTAAATTGATTACATATGGATGCATAGATGGATGCATAGATGAATGGTTAGGTGGATAGGTGGGTGGATGGATGGACGGATAGATGGATGGATGTTTGGATAGATGGCTAGATGAATGGATTAACAGATAAAAGGCACTGAGTGTATTCCTACTATGGTCTTGCATTCATTTTTCATGAAATACATGTTAAGAATAGCATGTTGACACAATGGAATTGTAGAGAAATGGCACTTTTTCCAATTTAGCTGAAGAAAATCTCATAAGTGAGTTTTAAGGCATCTCTAAAGGCAGATGAGCATTTTTTTCTGGTTAAGTTCCTTTTTAGTCTTTTGTTTAATGGATTTTCATTTCTGATATATTCTTCTGTCTTATTTTATTCTAGGCATAATTCCTCATCTATTCATTTATGGTTTGTTGTTTGTGTTCATATAATGTTCCAGAACCTATAGAAGTGGCTACATATAAAATCTGCCTTCCTTGCCTTCTTTTTTGCAGCTTGAACTTAGGGGCTAGTGCTGTCCTTGAGCTTGTATTTCTCAAGGCTAGTGCCCTATTATTTGAACCACAGCTCTGCATCCAACTTTTTGGTGGTTAATTGGAGATAGCAGTCACAGAATTTTCTGTCTGGACTGACTTTGAACCTTAATCCTCAGAGCTCAGCCTCCTGAAGCTAGGATTACAAGCATGAGCCACCAACACCTGACCTGTGACTTCACATGGCTTTTCTCTGTGCATGCATTGCAGGGTGATCCTGTTGGATTAAAGCACCCCCTTGCTCTTTTTGAACAGCAAAGGACACTTTCATTTTTCAGTTAAGAATAACAGAAATAGGCTGGGCACTAGGATTATAGGATTACTCTTATAATCCTAACTGCCAGGAGGCTGAATCCTAGATGTTCAAAGTTTGTAGCCAGCCTGGGCAGGAAAGAATACCTGTAAATAACCAGCAAAAATTGGGGCTAAAAGTATGGCTTAAGTGGTAGAGCACCCGCCCTGAACAAGCCAGAGCTCCAGGCCCTATGTTCAAAGCCTGCTTCAAGGAAAAAAAAATATGGAATAAGAGAAACTGGGGATTGACTCAAATCAATTTCTTGACTCATTGGGAGTTGGAAGGTCATAGATGTAGGGTTTAAAAAAATAAGAGGCAAGATAGGAACATTTATGTCTTTCGTGGGAATGAGTTGAGATTTTTCTGAAATTCAGGTGTCGCTTTCTAGAGATTATCATAATAATAGCTAACTGGTAGGGCACTGGTAGGTGTGTCCTTCCGCAAATGGGGTCCTAAGGCTGTTTGACAGTCTTAAATCCAACCAGTCTCAACAAGTCCTCCACCCCAGGGACTCCTAGCCTTCAGACTAGAAATTATGCCCTCACCTATTTTAATTATCTCCTTAGAAATTCTGTCTCCAAACAGTCATATTAGAAAGAGGGTTTTAACATATGAACTGGGATAGGAAGGAATGAATCAGTCCACCACACATGACATCACAGAATTTCCAGAACATTTCAAATTTGTTTCCTTCAAGTATTGTCCATCATCCTATATGCAGGATTTTTGCAGCCGTCCCTTGGGGTGAGTCCCTTTACATTGCCTGAATGTAAAATTCAGGCAAATGAATGGACAGAGGAAGGGTGGGTGAATACAGTCATAATACTAAATGTACATAGATAGCTTGAGGGGATAGATAGGGTTGAGAGAAATTGAGGAGAATGATGAAAGGGGTGACATTGATCAAGATGGATTGTATTCATAAACTGATATGTTGAATTGAAACCCCTATGTACAGACTACACATAGAGCTCTCCTATAACCCAGCAATCCCACTTCTGAGCATGTACCCAAATGATCACAAATAAGGCCATACTAAAGCTGTCAGCACAAGTATATTTATTGCAGCATTATTCACCATAACTAAGATATGGAACCAACCCAGATGCCCCTCAGTAGATGAATGGATCAAGAAAATGTGATATATATATATATATATATATATATATATATATATATATATATATATAATGGAATTCTATGCTTCCATCAGAAAGTAGACACACCCCATTTGTTAGGAAATGGAAATACTTGGAGCAAATCTTATTAAGTGAAGTAAGCCAGATCCAAAGAAATATAGGTCCCATGGTTTCTCTTATTTGCAGTAACTTGTATATGTCTAGGATAATCTTATCAGATGCACAGAAAAGCTCAAAAGCTATGTACATATGACCATATAAGATGATGCTAAGTGAAATGAACTTCAAGATATGGATATAAGAGGTTTTTCTTTGTTGTTGTTGTTTTTAATGTACTATGTGATTTTTTTAAATTGTGAAAATATCATACAGAGGGGTTATAATTACATGGGCAAGATAATGAGTACATTTCTTATCAAGCATTGTTGCCTCATCCTTGGTTTCCCCATACCATCCCTTCCCCTCTTTACCCCCCACCCCCCACTCCCCACCCCCTCCCTCCCCCGCCAAATTTGTAAAGTTCGTTTTTCAACATAAAAGTCTTGTACATCTCATTGTTGCAATGGGTCCACCTGTAACCCTATTTAAACAATTTATTTTTCCCTTCCCCTCCACAAATTATATCAACATCAAATACAGTGAAAGCAGGGCTTATACCAGGGGGAGGTACATACAAAGCAACAAAGAAATCATCTTATAAATATGTTGGAAACAATCGAAAAAAAAAGAAAAAAATCATTTGAATCCTTATCTTGGGATTCATTTTGCCTAACATCAGCTTGTCTGACAGTTTCTGTTTGTCTCAGACATATACTAGTTATTGCAAATAAGGGAATTTTTGTTTCTTTTGTATGTTCTTCCCCCTATGGTATATCCCATGTTGTCACTGTATTTGATTTTGGTACCCTGCAGCTTGTATATACATTTATCTAATTTGGGGAGGGGAAGGAGAATAACAAAATGCTGAAACAAGGGCACAGGATGACCCATTGCAACAATGATACTCATAAGACACTGTGTTGGAAATGATCTTTACAACTTTGGCGGGGGGCGGGGGGAGATGGGAAGAGGAGAGGTGGGTGAGGGAAGGAATAGTAGGAGAAAAAAAAAACAAAGAAGGGAGTAACAATGTTTGGCAAGAAATGTACTCATTACCGGGCTGGGAAGGTGGCTCAGTGGTAGAGCGCTTGCCTTGCATGCCTGAGGCCCTGGGTTCAATTCCTCAGCACCACATAAGCAAAAAGAAAAAAACTGGAAGTGGCGCTGTGGCTCAAGTGGTAGAGCACTAGCCTTGAGCTGAAGAGCTGAGGGACAGCACCCAGGCCCAGAGTTCAGGCCCCACGACCGGACCAAAAAAGAAAAACAAACAAACAAACAAACAAATGTACTCATTACCTTACTCATGTAACTGTAACCCCTCTGTACAGCATATTTACAATAAAATTTTAAAAAAGAAACCCCTTTGTACCACCACTTAAAGATAAAGAAAGTAAAATTTATGTTTTGATAACAAGTTGTATCAAAAGATAAAGAAGCCACAGGGCACTGGCAGTTCATGCCTGTAATTAGCTACTTAAGAGGCTGAGATCTGAACAATGTAGTTCAAGCCAGCTTGGTCAGGAATGTCCATGACACTATTAATTCTAATTAACCGCCAAAAGCCAGAAATAGAGCTATGGTACAAGTGGTAGAGTGCTAACCTTAAGTGAAAAAGCTCAGGGATAGCACCCAGTTTCAGAATTCAAGCTCCAGGACTGGCACATGTGTGCAAACGCATGCCTATACACACATATGTGTGTGTGTGTGTGTGTGTGTGTGTGTGTGTGTGTGTGTGTGTGTGTGTGTACATGCTGGGTGCCAGTGGTTCACATCTGTAATCCTATATACTTAGATCTGAGGATCACTGTTCAGAGCCAGGCCAGGCAGGAAAGTCCAGGAGACTTATCTTCAATTAACCAGAAAGTGAGAAGGTGAAACTGTCACTCAAGGGTAGACATCCAGCCCTGAGCAAACCCTAAGGGACAACACCCAAGCCCAGAATTCAAGTCTTAGTATGGGCACACACACAAAAACAGTGATAAAGAGAGCTGTGTATGGTATAGTGTGTACTAGTGGGCAGGGATACAGGATCTTCCTGTGTGGAACAAAGGCTGCTATCATCCATGTTTCCTCTTATTTCCCTCCTCTCATAGGCCTTTTGTCCTGAAAATAGATGCCCAGTGTCCAGGGCAGAGTGTCAGTTGCTGTTTTCTTCTCTCTGTGCTCAGGTAGAGCTCGCATGTCCAGTTGTAAGGACATGTGTTGATTTGGGATGAACACAAATACACTGTCCTTAGCTCAACCATAGCCCCAGGCTATTGAGAAACTGGAAAGAAATACACCCACCTGTCTTGTACCCAGAGAAGATGTGGCCCCTAGTGTGAGTGGGAGGCCTTGGGTTCTCATCTGCCTTAATTAAAGGAAAAAATGTACCATACTACATGAACGGGATTGGACCTATTCTCTCCTACATATGTTTCCATTATAACAAGTGCATTTCCATGTCTATTATTAATTACCAATTTCTTTTTTTTTTGTATTGGTCGATTGTGAGGCTTGAACTCTGGGCCTGGGAACTGCCCCTCAGCTCCAGGCGAGTGTTCTACGACTTGAGCCACAGCGCCACTTCTGGTTTTCTGGTGGTTAATTGGAGAAAAGAATCTCATGGACTTTTCTGCCTGGGCTGGCTTTGAACTGTAATCCTCAGATCTCAGCCTCCTGAGTAGCTAGAATTACAGGTGTGACCCACTGGTACCCAGCTAAATTACCACTTTCTTGCTCTGTGAAGAAGCTCTTCCACACCCATTGACTCAGAGAGTATTTTTATTTCTGGATTGATATTTGAAAAGTTCTAAAATCAAGAAGCAGTAAGTTTTCACTTTCATGACAATTTTTCTTTTCTCACTGGAACATATTGTACCCACGATACATGATACCCATCAAGCAAATACAGGGCTGTCCCAGTTATAAAAATTGTTTGTTAAAAAGCAAAAAAAAAAAAAAAAAAACACATTCCAGGGATGGGAAGGTAGCTCAGTGGTAGAGTGTTTGCCTTGCATGCAGGAGGGCCTGGGTTTGATTCCTCAGCACCAGAAGTGGGGCTATGGCTCAAGTGGTAGAGTGCTAGTCTTGAGCTTATGAGCTGAGGGACAGCACTCAGACCCAGAGTTCAAGCCCCATGACCAACAACAACAACAAAAAAGGAAAACATTCCAAATACAAATAGGAAAAGAGGAAGTAAAACTCTCCTTCTTTGCAGATGACATGATCCTGTATTTAAAGAACCCTATAGATTCCTCTCCCAACTTATTTGAGCTGATCCTAAACTTTGGTAAAGCAGCAGGGTATAAAATTAACCCACAAAAATTAGTAGCTTTTCTGTATGCCAACAATGACAAGACTGACTGAAATCAAGAAAACAACTCCATTTGTAGTAGCCTTTAAAAAATACCTAGGAAATAACCAAAGATGTAAAGGACCTCTATGATTAAAAAAAAAATTTTTTTTTTGAAAATCTGTGAAAAGAAACTAAAGTAGATTTAAGGAAGTGGAAAAACCTTCCATGCTCCTGCATTAGAAGGATTAACATCATGAAAATGACAATGCTGGAGCTGGGAAGGTGGCTCAGTGGTAGAGCACTTGCCTTGCATGCATGAGGCCCTGGGTTCAATTCCTCAGCACCACATAAGCAGAAAAAAAAAAAAGCCAGAAGTGATGCTGTGGCTCAAGTGGTAGAGCGCTAGCCTTGAGCTGAAAAGCTGAGGACCAGGGCCAGGCCCAGAGTTCAGGCCTCATGACCAGACCCCCCCACACACACAAAAAAGAAAAGAAAATGACAATGCTGCCTAAAGCTATTTACAAATTCAATGTGATACCCATCAAAATCCCAACATCTTCAATGATATCGAGGAAACAATCCAAAAATTCATATGGAATAATAGAAGACCCCAAATAGCAAAAACAGTCCTTAGCAGAAAGAACAGTACTAGAGGAATGTCAATACCAAACTTCAAACTCTATTACAAAGCTATAGTAATTTAAAAAATACAAAAAACAGCTTGGTACTGGCACAAGAATAAGCCTGAGGACCAGTGGAATAGAAGACCCAGAAATGAACCTGCAGACCTATAGGCACCTAATATTTGATAAGGGAGCCAAAAACACAGGATGGAAGAAAGCAGCCATTTCAACAATGGTGCTGGCAGAATTGACTATACACATACAGAAAACTGAATCTAGATCCTATATATCACTCTGCACCAGACTCAATTCCAAATGCATCAGACCTCAAGGTAAGGCTAAACACCATGAAAATATTATAGGAAGGGATAGGGGAAACACTAAGACTCCTAGGCTCGGGCTGATACTTCCTAAGAATCAAAATTTATCAAAGAAAGACTGAGTAAATGTGATTGTAGCAAACTGAAGAGTTTCTACATGGCAAAGAACATGGCTAGTAAGATAACTAGCACCCAGAATGAGAAATTTTTGCTGGCTATGCATCAGACAAGGGCCTTATATCTAAAATGTTCTCAAAAAATTAAACCTCCCAAAAAACAAATCCTTAAAGAAATAGTAACCCAGCCAGGCACCAGTGCCTCACACTTAGAATCCTAGCTACTCAGGAGGCTGAGATCTGAGGATCATGGTTCAAAGCCAGGCCAGGCAGGAAAGTCCATGTGACTCTCAGCTCCAATTAACCATCAGAAAACCAGAAGTGGCCCCATGAGCTGAAGAGCTGAAGAGCTGGGACAGCACCCAGGCTCAGAGTTCAAGCCCCAAGACTGACAGAAGAAAGAAAGAAAGAAGGAAAGAAAGAAGGAAAGAAAGAAAGAAAGAAAGAAAGAAAGAAAGAAAGAAAGAAAGAAAGAAAGAAAGAAAGAAAGAAAGAAAGAAAGAAAGAAAGAAAGAAAGAAAGAAAGAAAGGAAAGAAAGAAAGAAAGAAAGAAAGAAAGAAAGAAAGAAAGAAAGAAAGAAAGAAAGAAAGAAAGAAAGAAAGAAAGGAAAGAAAGAAAGAAAGGAAAGAAAGAGTAACCCAATTCATAAATGGGCTAAAGACATAAAGAGAGACTTCTCAGAAGAAGAAATAAGAATGGCTAATAGACATATGAAGAAATGTTCAACATCTCTGGCCATAAAAGCAATGCAAATCAAAACAACATTGAGATTCCACTTCGTCCTAGTTAGAATGCCATTGTCAAGAAAACTAAACAGTAACAGATTATGGTGGGGATGTGACCAAAAACAGAACCCTGCTACACTGTTGGTGGGAATGTAAACTTGATCAACCACTCTGGAAAGCAGTATGGAGGTTTCTCATAAAGCTTCCCTATGATCCAGCAATTCCACTCCTGGGCATTTATCCAATAGACCACAAACAAGGCCACACTAAAGCTACCAGCACACCATGTTCATTGCGCAGTATTGTTTACCATAGCCAAGATATGGAATCAATCCAGATTCCCCTCAGTGGACAAATGAATCAAGAAAATGTGGCATATATACACAATGGAATTCTATTCATCCATCATAAAGAATGATGTGTCCCCATTTGTAAAGAAATGGAAAGATTTGAGAAAAAATATATTAAGTGAAGTAAGCCAGACCCAAAGAAACATAGGTCCCATGATTTCTCTCACTTGTAGTAACTAGAATGTGCCTATAAATCTACAAGTAAACACGATGGACAGCAAAAGATAAAAAATTACACTTGGTGGGGCTGGGAAGGTGGGTCAGTGGTAGAGTGCTTGCCTTGCATGCCTGAGGCCCTGGGTTCAATTCCTCAGCATCACATAAGCAAAAAGAAAAAAGCCGGAAGTGGCGCTGTGGCTCAAGTGGTAGAGCGCTAGCCTTGAGCTGAAGAGCTGAGGGACAGCGCCCAGGCCCAGAGTTTAGGCCCCACAACCAGACCCCCCCCAAAAAAAAATTACACTTGGACATGATAAATTAAACAGGACTCTAAACATTCACACAGTGAGACCAAGGGAGGATATTCTTAGGAGAGGATCACAAAGGCTCAGTAGCTATGTGCATATGATCATATAAAATGCTGCTTATCAAAATGAACTCCAAGAAAAGAAATGATGCTTTTGTTATTTCACTTTTTGTTTTTTAGTTGTTTTTTCTCCTTTGTTGCTGTTTTTTTTTTTTATTTCTGTACCTTTTGTCTTGTATGTAAGATTATCTGTTCGGGAAAGGGTAAGAGGGAGCACAGAAATGGTGGGACAAAGGGTAAATAAATGCAGCAATGATAATCACTAGACAGCTGGGAAGGTGGCTCAGTGGTAGAATGCTTGCATGCATGAGGCCCTGGGTTCGATTCCTCAGCACCACATAAATAGAAAATGATGGAAGTGGTGCTGTGGCTCAAGTGGTAGAGTGCTAATCTTGAGCTGAAGCGCTGAGGGACAGCACCCAGGCCCAGAGTTCAGGCCCCATGTCCGTCCAAAAAAAGATAATCACTAGACACTATGTTGAAAATAAACTATATAACATGGGGGGGGGGCAGGGAGTTGGGAGGGAAAAAACTTGGAGAAAATGGCGGAGGGGGGGGACACTATTCAAAAAGAAATGTGCTCATTGCCTGACATGTAACTGTAACCCCTCTGTACATCACCTTTATATTAAAAGATTAATTAATGTTTTAAAATAGAAAATAACCCAAGCATATGATAATGAAGCATATGATAATTACACCCCAAATAGTCTTGCTGCAGAAGTATTTTCATACTTATGTTCAGAGATAGGTGCCTTGTTAAAATGACTGCTCTCCTATTTGTTTTTCCACAGCAGAGACATGGTTCCCTTTGAAAATTTTTCTGATTATAACAGTATTATCCAACAAGAAGAAACAGTGAGTATTGAGTAAAACAGAGCTATTATTAGCCTAGCAATATTCCATCATTCCTTAAGTAGATGCCACTATTTTTCTATGTGTGTCTTGTTGAATTTCCACTATGGCCAACCACTGTGCAGGGACAGATTATTTCCCCTTTCCTTGGGAACATCTTGCTTAGCTGCACAATTGCTGCTTAACTGTATTTTTTTGAGCTATAATGAAAAAGAAAGCCAGTGCAGGTAGCTTACACCTGTAAACCTAGCTACTCGGGAAGCTGAGATTTGGGAATCATGGTTCAAAACTAGCCAGGGCAGGAAAGTTGAAGTGACTCATCTCCAACACCCAAAAGCTGGAAGGAAGTAGAGCTATAGCTCAAGTAAGTAGAGCATTAGCCTCGAGTAAAACAACTCAGGGACAGTGCCCAGGTCCTGAGTCCAAGACCTGGGTCTGGCACATACATAAAAAAAAGATGTGCAGGTTGTTAGCAATAAATTTGCCTAAAAGTGTCTCTATATTACAATATGTTACCCACATATAGTAAGAGTAATATAAATGTAATCTTTTATGTTTATTATATATGTTGTACTACCCTTAGAATCAGGATATTAGGGTGATTAATAGCTAATCTATGGATTTTACTTTATTGACCAAGACAGTATGACAGTACTGAGACACTGTCTTAGTTCAGGATTCTATGACAAATATTATAACAAAATGCTATATGACCAATTACTATAAGCTTACACAACGGATTTGTTCCTCGTGGCTCTAGGGGCTGGAGCTCAAGGCCAGGAAGTCAGCCTGGCCAGGTTCTGTTGAGATCCTCTTCTGGGTGGCAGATGGCTAACCTGGTGTTGTGTCCTTAGGTGGCAGCATGTGGGTTTGCCTCCTAGCTTCCTCTGGTCTCTGCTGCCCCTTTACAAGGGCACTGATCCCACTCACAAGGACTCCACCCTCCTGACCTTTTACAGATACCATGGTGCCAGGATTGATGGGTGATTTGGGAAATACAGAAGCAGTGGGGAGGCTGTGGTGGGCCAGTCATTAGTGAGAACTTGACAGAAGAGGCAGCCTGAATTCATTTCCTCCTACTGCTATAACAATTAGTACAAATTCAGTGGCTTAAAATAACACAAACTGCTGGGCACCAGTGGCTCCTGACTGTAATTCTAGCTATTCAGGAGGCTAAGATCGAGGACTGAGGCTGAAGCCAACCTTGACCAGCAAAAAGCTTGAAGTGGAGATATGGCTCAATTGGTAAAGCACCAGTTTTGAGCAAAAAAAGCTAAGCAAAAGTACAAGGCCTTGAGTTCAAGCCCCATTACTGGCACACAAACAGGCCCATGCGTATGTGTGCGCGTGCGCATGCGCACACACACACACACACACACACACACACACACACACACACACACACACACACACACAAATTCAAATTGATTTCTGGCAGTTCTGTGAGCTCTGAGTCCCACATCAGTTCTTGAAGCTCAAGGTGTCTTCAGGCTGTAGAGGTGAGTCTATTTCTTGCTCTTCCCAGCTTCTAGAAGCCACTCACACTCTTTGGCTCATGGCATCCATTTTCAAAGCCAGCAAAGGCAGAGGGAGTCCTTTATATGTTGCCTTCCTTCTGGTTCTCTTTAGCTGAGAAAGATCACATGCTTTTCATGACCTCTGTCTCTCTATCCCAAGGGCCTTAACTCGCTCCCTTCTGCAAAGTCCCTTAGGCCATGTAAGATAACATAGTTCCAGGCTGGAAGGATTCCTTGGTAGATGCCTTTGGGGGCCATTAATCTGCCTGTTGTACTGTCCTTGAGATGATCCGGGAAGGCACCACTGGGCTTCTTTCATCTGGGGTGGGGGTGTAACTTCTGTTCAAGCTGAGGTGGAGGCAGGACAGAGCCAGGTGTGAGGATGTGGGAAGCTTCAGACTCTGAGGGGAGAGAAGAGGTTGAGGTGCAGATGGTGGAGGGTTATTGACACCAGACTGAGGAATTTGGATTTCAGCCAAAAGAACTGTTGGACACCATCAAGGTATTTTGCAAAGGACAATGGCTGGGTATATTTGCTTTAGGGGATATAATTCTAGAAGCAGTGTGTTGTAGGAGAGAGAGAGGAGGAAAAAAAGAAAGAAAGACAAAAACAGGACATCCAGGATAATTGATGGAGTAACACTGGAGAGACAGATGGTAGCTAGAGGAGCAGAGACTGTAGGAAGCTGTCTCCCAAGCTATCCTCAGGAGCTGATATATAATGTCTTGTGCTAGTCAGGATTTGAGTTTCTTTTTAACTGTATCAAAATGGTTACCATAAGCCGGATGCTGGTGGCTTATGAATCTGCTACTCAAGAGGCTGAGATCTGAGGATTGGGTTCAAAGCCAGCCCAAACATCCATGCAGCTCCTATCTCCAATTAACCACCAGAAAACTGGAAGTGGAGCTGTGGCTCCAAGTGGTAGAGTGCTAACCTTGAGCAGAAAAGCTCAGGGGTAGCACCCAGGCCCTGAGTTCAAGCCCCAGGACCAACCAAAAACAAACAAACAAACAAAAAAAGTTCATAAGGAGGAAAGGCTTGTTTGGGAATCACCATTTGAGAGGATTTAGTCCATGATCCATTGGTTTTGTTGCTTTGGTGCCTGTGATTGAGCCAAATAGCATGGTGGGGAGTGTGTGGTGGAGCATGTTCACTTTATAACTTCAACATGAATAAAGAGAGAGGAAGAGGAAGAGACCAGTGTCCTCCCCTTAGTAGTATGGCCTCCAGTGACCTAAAGATCTCCCACTGAGCTCCTCCTCTTCAAATTCTACCACTCCCAACCGTGCCACAGATGGGGAATCAAGCCTTTAATAGCTGAGTTTTGCGGTCCGGTCGTGGGGCCTGAACTCTGGGCCTGGGTGCTGTCCCTCAGCTCTTCAGCTCAAGGCTAGCACTCTACCACTTGAGCCACAGCGCCACTTCTGGCTTTTTTTTTTCTTTTTGCTTATGTGGTGCTGAGGAATCGAACCCAGGGCCTCAGGCATGCAAGGCAAATGCTCTACCACTGAGCCACCTTCCCAGCCCCAATAGCTGGGTTTTGTAAGACATTAACACCCAATCTATAGCACACAAGCTCACTAACGATTGAATAAATGATAATTTTTTTTAAAAATACATTTTTTGACCTATTGACCCAAACTCCAGTATCCCCGGAACCTCTAAACAGAATTTCTCACTTCTTTCTTTGCCCCTTTGCTGAATTATTTCTCTAGCACAGGAAGCACTCCAATTGCTTCCAGAATACCCTCTCCTGCTGAGCACCGCCTGCAGGAACTCTGTACCATCTGACTATTTGTGTCCTTAAGAAACTATTGAAGCATGAAGAGACATGGCTTTGGGAACACAGAGCAGCAGGCAGAGAACACTGATAACCAGGAGTCATGGTAGCACCTACCCTCCACTTCCCCAGATGGCAGCAGTGGGGTTGGTAGTTTATGACAGAAGCACTTAGGGACAGGCCAATGAACTCTGGGGAACAAGCCCCTCCTTCCTGATGATCAGCCCATGTGTAGTCTGCACCCTGTACCAGAGAGAAGAACCATCACCAGACAACACCCAATGAAGCCAGTGTGCCACGCTGTCTTTGAAGATGGCACAGGTGGCATCCTTGTCAAGAGCCCTTGAACCGTCCATGCTCTATGCTTCTACCCAAGTGTGTATTTAGACTGGACATCCCTGCTTTACTCCAAAATTAGCCTCTGGAGAGGTTTCAGTGTGCCATTGCTATGATACTATGTGTAATGTGCATTTTTCCAGTGAGAGGATCAGTTGCTTGCAACACACTCTCAGTAGGGTTCAGGACCCTAAAGTGTTCAGAAGTATAGATTGGTGGGCATGATCCCCAGGACCCCTGAGTAGTGTAATACAGTTGATCGTAAGAGGCCATTGTAAGACTGGTATGGGGTATAGTGTGGTGGTGACCAACATGGCTCTTTTCCCCAAGGGCGGTGAGCACAGCTGTGAGAGCAGCTGCCTTGCCCTCTAGAGTCCTGCAGACAGGACACATGGAAACCCAAAAGCAGAGTGCGTCTAGGAAAGAGTAGCTAAGTTTCACTGAGTGTGTGAGAATTGGGAAAGCCAGGGATGTGGTTCTTACCTTGGAACTGTCAGAAGAGTTCTCACATCAGAACAGAGCAGACTAGCTAGTTGGAGAACCAGCAGTCACACTTCATTATGGTGGGCTTTGCATCTCAATGTCCAATTTGTAGGAATTATTTCATCCCACTCTATTGTAAAAGCAACTATTCCATAGCCCAGGAATATATCAAAGAAATCATTCGTTCTTATTTTCCTCTGTGTGTGTGTGTGTGTGTGTGTGTGTGTGTGTGTGTGTGTGTGTATGTGTGTGTGTGCACATGCACACTGATACTAAGTGGACTTGAACTTAGGGCCTGGGTACTGTCCTTGAGCTATCTCCCTCAAGGCTAGCACTCTACCACTTGAGCCACAGTTCCACTTCAGCTTAATGCTGGTTAATTTGAAATAAGAATCCCCTGTAGTTTTCTGTTCAAGATTCTCAGCCTCCTAAGTAGTTAGGATTACAGGTGCAAGACACGGGTGCCTGGATAAATCATTTCAAGTCAAACTGATGTCCTTTCTTCAAATCAGGAGCTGCCCTGCCTCCCCCTTGCTCAGAGGACACTATGAGGATGCACAGGAAGGAATGTTGTGTGTGTGTTCTCTGCAGAATCTCTTTTTCCTTCCTTGCCATCCTGTAATTTGTTTCTGTAAAGGAAAACATGTCCCCCTTGTTTTCCTTGCTAGCTATGTCCCTGGAGTTTCTGAAATAACCAACCATCTTTATATCAATGCATGATGATCCCAATAGGATACAGTTTTATTTTAAGGGGCAACAATCATATGGATAATGTACAAATATATCTGGGACATTAGGTTAGCCATAGATAATATTCTTAGACATTGCTATATATCACTTGATCCCAATGTGTGACTCCTAGAGTGATATGTTTGGGTACTATATTAAACCCTGTCTCTCTCTTGTAGCCATAGCTTATAGAATTATACAAAAGGTTAGCATCCTTTGGAATGGAATGAGGGAACGCTTCAAGAACCAATAACGCCTTCAGAACTGTGGTTAAAAGAGAAGGTTCTTTTGTAGTAGCCACATGGTTATGGCTTAGTTTAGAAAATGCAGTTTAAGTAAGTAATAATTAATTGAGTAATAAATAATTAAGTAAGTAATAATCATCCATTGTGTAAATGATTTCTAGTGTGAAAATCATACTCCAATAAAGACAAGTCCAGTTGAGCCTCCTCAGCTGGAATTCAGAAGATGTCCGTTTTGGGAACAAGAACTGGCAAAGAAATACTCCTATACAGTGGTAGGCGCGTCCCTCAGAGGCAGGGTGGGGTGGGGGAACAGCTCTCTGTCCCTTGCTAGGTGTATACACAGAAGGCTTGTTTTGCCCGTGGTCATTTTGAGTCTCCTGGGGGTAATATTTGCATCTTCTCAGAGCTGCAAGAGCCATGGTTCCTTCTGGAACTTGGTGAATATCAGGAACTTTGGGTCTGCTCCACATCTCTGGTGTGGATTTTCTAGAATCTGGGACTGGGAAATAAATAATAGTGAGGTGAATTAGGTTTAGGAAGATAGGTATCAAAAGTTGATGGCCTTGGTAAGTTTACAAGTTAAGACATCAAAATTAGAGCCACATGAACTATACATCAATGTGCTGTGCCTTCCTGAGTGGAACTAAAACCCAACGAGGCCCAAGTATCAAAACTGCCAAGAGCTAGTGGCTCATGCTTATAATCCTAACTACTCAAGGCCCTGAGTTCTGGGGACTGCAGTCAAAGCCAACCTAGGCATGAGAATTTTTTTTTTTCCTGTGGGTTGGGAGGCTTGAACTCTGGGCTTGGGTGCTGTCCCTACGCTCTTCAGCTCAAGGCAAGAGCTCTACTGCTTGAGCAACAGTGGCACTTCCAGTTTTCTAGTGGTTTATTGGAGATGAGAGTCTCATGGACTTTCCTGCCAGGGCTGGTATTGAACTGTGATCCTCAGATCTCAGCCTCCTGAGTAGCTAGGATTATAGGCGTGAGCCACTGGTGCCCAGCCCATGAGACTCTTACCTCCAGTTAACTAGCAAAAAAAGCTGGAAGTAGATTGTGGCTCAAGTGGTAGAAGGCCAGCACTGAGCAAAAAGGCCAGAGGAAAATGTAAGGCCCTGAGTTTAAACCCCAGTACCAGCACAAAAAATTAAATAAAATAGCCAGTGGGTCACACCAGTAATCCTAGCAACTCAGGAGGCTGAGACTTGGGGATTATGGTTCAAAGCCAGCCTGGGCAAGAAAGCCCATGAGACTTTTATCTCCAATTAATTACCAAAAAAGCTGGAAGTGGAGCTCTAGTGGTAGAATGCTAGCCTTGAGTGAAAAAGTTCAAGAACAGATTCCAGGCCCTTAGTTCAAGCCCCAGGACTGGCACAAATAATAAAATAATTGTAGAAAAATTGCAACACAGGGGCTGGGAAGGTGGCTCAGTGGTAGAGCACTTGCCTTGCATGCATGAGGCCCTGGGTTCAATTCCTCAGCACCACATAAGCAAAAAGAAAAAAGCCGGATGTGGTGCTGTGGTTCAAGTGGTAGAGTGCTAGCCTTGAGCTGAAGAGCTGAGGGACAGCGCCCAGGCCCAGAGTTCAGGGCCCACGACCAGACCCCCCCCCAAAAAAAAAGAAAGAAAGAAAAAGAAAAATTGCAACACAAATGGTCTCTGAATAGCTTGTAGCAAGGTCTTAGAGGATGAATACATTCTTGGTCGTTGCTAAAAGCAGACCTAATTTCCCATATCTTTCGTAGATGCTCTTGCTTGCGGATGAGTATTGTAACTACTGTCAAGACATCTTGCACAATGTGAGGAATCAAGAACTGGAGAGGGTAGGTTTCCATCTACAGATCACAAGCCTCTGTGACTGATTACTCACCATCACACTCAGTTAAACCACTTTAAGGGACATGTTAATCCATTGCACAGAAGTGCAACTAGATGGTAGTTAGCAAGTTCTTTAAGGTGGTGATGATACTCAATTTAATCCCTTGCAAAGTCTCCAATGTACTAATATGGTTGACCTGTTATTTTAAATACAAATTTGGCCCATTTGTTTTACACCCTACTTCCAGCTGAGTTTGCATAGCTTGTGGGTAGTACTATTCATTTCAGGATTTCATTGTTGCCAAAGAGGCGTTTTATAGATGTGCACCAAGTGAGACAGAATCAAGGCTTTGAGGCAGCTGGTCTGACACATGCGGGGGGGGGGGGGGGGGGGGGGGAGGGGAGGTTCTGCCCTGCAGGGGGCTGGGAGCACTGTGGGTAATGGGGATTCTAGCAGAGCTGAGCCTGTGGTTGCTGTCCCTGCTCCTATCCGTCACCCACCTGTAAGTAAGAGAATGAATATGCCCTGTGTTGTGTTTTTGGAGAAATCTGGAATGAATATCCCAGCACAGAAACCCAAACCAGGGGCTTTCACAAGACTCAGGAGTTGATGTAACTTCCTCATTATGCTAAGCACAGGATCGGCCCTGGCCCGGCACCACTGGTGGGTCTGGTGATGCTTGCAGAAGTCCCCAAAAGACTGCAGTCTATTCACTGGTATCTCAGATTGGCCACCTGGTTCAAGAGCACAGTCTGGCAGAAAACAAAGGAAGGAAAGGAAGGAAGCGGCTACTTGGCTCTCTGCCAAGGCATACACTGGCCTCTCACCTGAACATCACAGTGTCACCTCCACCCCGTTTGGTTCTACAGTCCTAAGGGCTTTCAACCTGATGTCCAGTGGAGGGCATGACATGAAATGCAGTTATACATCTTCCTGAGGTATCCTATGTTCAAGGTGGTCAGGCAGTCAGTCAATGAACATTCACTCTCAACTCTTGATTAGGCCCCTGTGGGCTAATTTTTATCCTTATTATAATCAACTAGAGCCCCCCTGTGGTCAGAAATAGAAAATGGCCTGAAGAAAATATGTTCTATGTTCTCTCACGGGACTAACTGGCAGGTGGGCTTTGATGAGTTATTAGAAAAAAATTGATGTTCAAAAAACCAGCCCAGGCATGAAAGTCCATGAGACTCACATGAATCAGACACAGTTTAAGTGGTAGAGTGGCAGCCTTGTATGAAAAACTAAGGGGGCTGGGAATGTGGCTTAGTGGTAGAGTGCTTACCTAGCATGCATGAAGCCCTGGGATCGATTCCTCAGTACCACATAAACAGAAAAAGCCAGAAGTGGTGCTGTGGTCAAGTGTTAGAGTGCTAGCCTTGAGCAAAAGAAGTTAGAGACAGTGCCCAGGTCCTGAGTTCAAGCCCCAGGACTGGAAAAAATTATAAAAAAAAAAGGAAAGAAAAGAAAAAGCTAAGGAACAGTGTCCAGCCCCTGGATTTAAGCCCCTGTACTGACAGAAAGAATGGAAGAGGAAAGAAATAAAGACAGAAAGACAGGAAGGAAGGAAGGAAGGAAGGAAGGAAGGAAGGAAGGAAGGAAGGCAGGCAGGCAGGCAGGCAGGCACAGGTGGGTTCCTGCCTGTAATTCTAGCTACTCAGGAGGCTGAGATCTGAGGATCACAATTAAATGACAGCCTGGGCAGGAAAGTCCATGAGACTCTTACCTACAGTTAGCCACCAAAAATTGGAAGGGGTAGAGCACTAGCTTTGAAAAAAAAAAAAAGAGTTCAAAGACAGCACTCAGACCCTGAATTTAAGCCTAAGGGCTGGCATAAAAGGAAGGAATGGAGGGAGGGGGGAGAGAGGGATAGAGGGAGGAAGACAAGGAAGGAGGGAGAAAGGATATTTTACTTACCTTGGAAAAGCTAAAACAAAGCTTCTTATTTTTCCCATTAGTCTTTGGAAGAATAAGAAATTGATCCATTAGGCTGGGAATTGGCTTAGTGGTAGAGTGCTTGCCTAGCATGCACAAGGCCCTGGCTTATATTCTTTAGTACCACATAAACAAAATAAAAAATTTTAAATAAATTGATCCATTATCCTTTGGGACTAATGAAGTCAATATGGGGAAGTGGTCTTACAAGATACAAAGTGAGCCTCAGGTGTTATATTCTTTGGCATTAGGTAGAGAGCTTGCTTACATCCTTCTGGAAATCTCTGCGGCCAGACACAATCATGCTGATGACACTGCCTGATGTGCGCCAGCTCTTGAGATGTTATGATGTGCAGTTGTACAAGGTAGGAAGAGATATAAGACACTGCCTTGCATCCTTGGTGGAAAGTGGTAGGTGTGTTTGTGTTAGAACTGTAACCCCCACCTCTGAAGTTCAGAGCCTCTTCATCTCTGCCTAGCTCAGAATTTCCTCCTGTAAAGAAAAAGCCAAGCTGGGTGCTGAGGGCTCACACCTGTAATTCTAGCTACAGGAGATCTGAGGATCTCGGTTTGAAGCTAGCCCAGGCAGAAAGGTCCATGATACTCTGATCACCAATTATCCACTCAAAAACTAGAAGTGGAGCTGTGCTTCAAAGTGGTAGAGCACTAGCCTCGAGAGAAAGAGGGCAGGGATAGCATCCAGGCCCTGAATTCAAGCCCCATGACTGACAAAGAAAAGGGAAAAGAAAAAGGCAAGGCAGGTGTGGTGGCCCACACCTGTAATAGCTCACCTTAGTATTCTCAAAGTTGAGATCAAGAGGATTCTATTTAGAGGCCACACCAGTTAAAAGGTTTGTGAGACACTTTCTCCACCAATACCTGGACATCATGGCACATGCCTGTCAACCCAGCATAAAATAGAAGACCCACCGTTCAGGTGCATGCCCAGGAAAAAAGTGAGACCCTATGCCAAAAATAACCAGTACAAAACAAGGGATAGACAAGTAGCTCAGCCATAGAACACCTGACTAAAGAGCATAAGGCCCTGAGTTCAAACCTTAGGACCACCACAATAACATCACTTCTAGGCACCAGATTTCAGGCTGACCCAGAACTGTGATCCTCCTGATCAGAGGATTACCAATGTGAACTGCTGCACCTGGCTAGTGCTTCTAAGTTTTTAACACAGAAGTGGAAAATGAGGGTGGTGTCTGTGGTGAAATGTCTGGTTCGATCCACCTAGTACTGGCCAGCATGGAGTTGTTGTTTTCCTAATTAGATCAGGGAATTGAGATATACCTTGCAGTGGTAGAGTGTCAGGCCCAGCACTTCACTCCAAAAGAATCGGTTATCAATACTCCAACTGAAATAAGTTCTGTCCACAGCAGCCTGACTTGGCATCCTGTCCAGGAGGTAATGACCACCCCCTCAGGTAGGGTGGGGTGGGCCCTGAGAGCCTCTCAGGATCTTCCCTGTTTCTAGGGGTCCAGGTGACTTCAGTCCCTGGTAAAGGCCTCTGCACTGGAGGAAGCCACAAGGTTTTTTGTTTTGTTTTGTTGGGGTGTTTTTTTTTTTCAGTCGTGGGGCTTGAACTCTGGGCTTAGGCGCTGTCCCTGCGCTCTCCAGCTCAAGGCAAGTGCTCTACCACTTGAGCCACAGCGCCACTTCCAGTGTTCTAGTGATTTATTGGAGATAAGAGTCTCACAGACTTTCCTGCTTGGACTGGCTTTGAACCTCAGTCCTCAGATCTCAGCCTCCTGAGCTAGGATTATAGGCATGAGCCACCGACGCCCGGCAGTCACAAAGTTTTGACACTATCATTGCAGGGAATTGAAAACATTCTCCTTCATGACTTTCTGGAAGATGTTTCTATTCAGTACCTGAAATCTGTGCGGTTATTTAGTAAGAAATTAAAGCTATGGCTTCTTGATGCGTTGCAAGGTTTTCCAGCCCTCTTACAGATCTGCAAACTCAAAGGTAGGCATCCAAGTAAAACAAAAGCAAATTCAGTAAGGTGAAGAATAGCAGTGGCAGTTAGCTGTGTTGTATAGATGATGATCCTTTTGCCTCTTGTGCACAAAATCAGCCTGGAAGTCAGGGTTCTGACTTTCCTGTCATACTGTGGTGACTCTTGGTCCCTGAATGACCTTCTACCTGGTCTCCAATGAGTAACCCATGATGTTTGGGCTGGTTCCTGGGGTCAGAGATAAGGGAGAGGGGCTATGGTAGAAAAGAGCCACCAAGGCCCCAGCCTTCATCATCCCAGGCCAGAGCTCAAGCATGTGGGTACCACTAGCTCCTGCATTCTCTCCACCTCTTGCTGGGAAACAAAGAATGTGGCTTCCTCCCCAGAATTCTCCACCCTTACCTTCCTTCTCACCTTGGGGGCCACCGCTGCTGCTCTGCCTTGGCGTCTTACAACCTCTCACACCTGAGATCATTTGTCTCCTGTTGACGTTTTAGAAAGTTCTTGATCTCCTTCTGGCTTCTTTCTGAATACAGGGATGAGCAGCATTAGTCAGAAAACCTGAAATCTGAAAAGCACCCAGATCCAAAACTCTCTGCGTGCCTACATAATGGAGAAGTAGAAAATTCCACCCTGACCTCACATGAGCGATCACGATGGACATGCAGATTTATAAAAAAATAAATAAATAAAATAAATTTAAAGGCAGCAAAAAATGATCTTCAGGTCAGGTGCCAGTGGTTGACTCTTGTAATCTTAGCTATTCAAGAGTCTGAGATGCAGAGGATTGAGGTTCCAGGCTAGCCTTGGCAGAAAAGTCCAAGAGAGTCCATCTCCCACATGTCTAGCAAAAAGTTTGGCTGGAGGCTTGGCTCAAGTAGTAGAGCACCAGCCATGAGCAAGCAAGCAGAGCCAGAGTCTAAGGTGTACATAAAACATACATGAACTTCATAGTTATTCCTGGATTACATGCTCAACATATCCCAGGATGTATGTGCAAATATTCCAAAATCTGAAGATATGAGATTCTGAAACATACTTGGTACCAAGCCTCTTGGATAAGGAAAAACACCTGTTCAGCTCCCACAAGGCCACCTCTCTACTCCCCCATAGGCCTGTCCCTCTTCACTCCATAGCCCATTACTGCCTTCAAGTACAGCTGATGAGAAGTACCCACTTTCTCCCTGGCGCCTTTCCTCGACACTGCCTGTGGTCCTTCCCACTGCCTGCTCGCTCTTCTTAGGCTAGTTCTGGCTGACCCTCTCCTCACATTTCTGAGCCCTACTTTCTTTGCCATTGTTTCCTAAGGTCCTGTCTTTTGGGAGTGTGTACAGAATGGGATCCTGGGTCATTTCCCTCAACACACTTCACCCATGAGGGAAGTCTGGGCCTTTGTCCGCTATCACAGTGGAGGAAAAGCAAGAGAGACAAGAGGCTGAGCAAAAGCCCTGTCCTGTCTTCCTATGTCTTCTCACACCTAGTTGAGGCCCTCTCTCCCACCTTCCCTCCCTCCCTTTTTCTCTCCCTCTCTTCCCCTCTCCCTCTCCTTCTCTCTTACCTCCTACTTAATTATCTTGCCTCCAGTCTCCCAAGCCGCTCAGCCATATTCCCCTCCTTTCCTAGTGGTTATCCTAAAAGTATAATTTGATCATGGCCCTATGCCCAACTGAGCTGATCTACTCTTTCATTTTCAGTCAAACTTTCTTACTGTTTATCCTCTGCCTCCATCTCCCTAGGCATCCTCATTATCCAGGGGGGCTCCCCAACACCAACACCCAAACCAGCAGTCCCCCAAAAGGTCCTTGTTCTGTTACTTTTTGTACTGCTCTGCTTCTCCCTTCTCCCATTTTCTTGAATAATTCCTATCAAGACCCAGATTAAATATCACCACCTCAGTGAAGCCTTCCCTGATGGATACCTTCTAAAACCAGGAAAATCTCCTTTTCTTAGACCCCTACTTCTTCCCCCCTCCCCCCCGCCATGCTCCCATGTTTCAAGGGGAGCCTTTTGGTTAGGAAAACCCATCTTCCAAATGCTGAAGGTATTGAAGATAGTGGCTATCCTTTAATCATCAAATCAGTGAACATTTATTAAACAAACACCACGTGAGAGTCCTAAGGAATAAATGAATGCATTCCAGAGGAATGGCCCTGCCTCTTGATGGTTTCTCTTTTTACCCTTTCCTTTGATCATTTTCTGAAGAGATGGGCAAATTCTTAATCTTCTGGGAGCCCCAGGTTTTTTTTATCTTAGGGTGCTATAACAAAAGTACCATGTGCTAGCTGTCTTATAAACAAGACACTTGCTTCTCACAGTTCTGGAGACTGAAACTCAACATCAAGGCCCTGGCTGCTTCCAAGTGCATTGATAGCTGTCTTTATGCTTTGCCCTCACACAGTGGAGAAGACAAGAGGGCACTAATCCCTGCAGGAGGGACCCACTCTCATGACCTAATTACCCCACTAAGGCCTCACCTCCTAAGGCCATCATTGCTCGATGCCTGGCAGGAGTGAGGGAGACACAAACTTTGCTGGTGCAGGGGTTGCATTCTTCCTGGCACATGGGGATACATAAGTTGCTACTGGAAAAAATGCCATCCCTGTGGGAGGAAGGCAGCAGAGGGGAAGATGGAGGCAGAGCTCAGGTAGTGTGAGTCCTGCTCAACCCTGGACTTCTCTCCTCCCCTCCTCTCCTCTCTCTTCCCCTTCCCCTCTATGCTATGGAGGATCCCATGCACCTGACATCAATAATGGCCCTGTATGTTCTTAACAGAAGTCACTGTGTTTGTGAAAAGACTACGAAGAAAGACCTACCTGTCCAACATGGCCAAGGTAGGTTGAAAGAAAGAAGTTTACTAGAGTGTAGAGTAAAAGCCACAGGTCTCCCTGAGAGCAGTGGTTGCTACCTGAAGGTAGCAGTTTCTACCGTGCATGGCAGAGGGCAGACAGGTAGGCGATATAGCCACTGGCACTTAGGAGCCCCATGATGCTCAGTGAGAAACCTACCCCTTTTCCCTGGATGTAAAGGCTCCAACTTCCTTGGCTCTCTTTGCACAGGAGAGGAAACTAGTCTCTCCTACTTTTAAAGATGCAGGAGGAGTCCTATGAGGCCATGGGCTAACCTGGGCCAGCCAGTGTCAGAGGTGAAAGACCCGCAGAAGACCTAGGAAAGAGAGAAGCACTCTTCCCCCCACACCCCCAAATGTGACCCTGTGGATTCACTGAACTTGGGCTGCCAAGTTTTCTCAGCTCTGACCTTCTCATGCCTTAGTGCTAAGGAGTAGGTAGAGAAGAGCCAGAGATGGGTTCCAAGGGCCCTGCACGCTTATAGCTAGTCCTTCTTGGGTTTAAAATATTCAAAGGCCTATGATAAACTGGGCACTGGTGGTTTACACCTTGTAATCTTAGCTACTCATGAGGCTGAGACCTGGAGAATTGGGATTCAAAGCCAACCCAGGCAGACAAGTCTGAGAGATTTCACCTCCAATTAACTAGCAAAAAAAGGTTAGGTTGGTGGCATGGCTCAAGTAGTAGAGCACTAGCTATGAGCTAGGAAGTCAAATGAGAGCATGACCCCCTGGGACCCCCCCGCCCCGCACATATAAAGGCCTGTCAAAGTTGTGTTCCTTCTGAGCATGTGCAGACATTTTCCTGATAATATTGTATAACTATACACATAGTGCTTACATTGTAGTAGGTGTTACAAGTCATCTAAGTATGTTTTAAAGTATATGGAAGGATGCACAGCCTATATACAAGTACTTGTTGAGTACAGGAGGGGGGAGGCAAACAGGAAGATTCCATGTAAAATAGTATGCATGATTCAGAGTTCACAAGATAATATACAAGTTCCTGGGGTTTTTTTCCCCTCCACAACAACAAAACCTTGGTTATGTGGAGGGAGGCTTGGTGAACGTAAAATGTCACAATCTAATGAAGGTTCTTGCCTTCTCTTTATCTTTAGACCATGAGTATGGTGTTGAAAAATAACAGAAGGATCAGGATCTTGAAATCAGATCTGTACACTGTCATCAGTCAAGGTGCTTTGGATATTTCTAAGAAAGTCCTGGCAGATGACCAGAACGATGTGGGAGACCTGGAGAGCTACACAGAGATGAAATGTAACCTTCTTGTAGAGTGTGCTTTATGGGAGTGTTGAGTGATTTTTAATTTTGAGCTCGTGTGTTGATGTACATGTTCTTTCATATGTTTTCCTGAAGGGAGCACTAGACATTCTAGGGAACACCCTGTGGCTGTGTATTTCCATGTCATCCCAAGTGTCAGAGTGGGCATTAGGGCCAATATACATTTGCTGAGCAAATACATAGGCAGGTGAGTGTTCAGTACTGAGTGTTCAGTATTGCAGTTTGCCAGTATTTCTTTACGGGCTATCTCCCTTAGGAAGAAATTTAATTTCTGTATCTGTTCTGTACAAGCATGGTTCAAAGAGTCTCGTCCGACATGACCAAATTTGAATGTGTCAGCTCCACTCCTTCATTGTAACCTCTGTTAGCAGCATCAAGTATCATTTTCTTTTCTTTTTCTTTCTTTCTTCTTCTTCTTCTTCTTCTTTTTTTTTTTTTTTTGTCGGTCATGGGGCTTGAACACTGGGCCTGGGCGCTGTCCCTCAGCTCTTCAGCTTAAGGCTAGCGCTCTACCACTTGCGCCATAGCTCCACTTCTGACTTTTTCTGCTTATGTGGTGCTGAGGAATCGAACCCAGGGCCTCATGCATGGAAGGCAAGCATTCTACCACTAAGCCACCTTCCCAGCCCTCATTTTCAACAACATATAGCCTAGCCATGGGGCTTTTTAGCACTTTGCACTACTTTAAAAGCAAACCTGGTAAAGCACATGGACATTCTTGTCATTTCCTATCTGATGATGATATTTATTGTGCAAGAAAATCCCTTCTATAAAGAGCTTGCATTACTGGGTGACACATTGCTGTCAGCCAGTGTGTTGTTTCTCATATACTGGTAGAAGAGTGGTGCTAGGAACTCTTCAGATTCAGGTGTGTTTGGGGCAGAGGGGAGGGGTGTCCTGAGACATTATAGAAGCTGTAAATGGTTCTGACTCCTCCCCATATTTTGTTATTATGGACCAAGCTCAAGGTTCTCTGAAGACAGTTATAGGAAGTGTTGGGTGTTAGTCTATTTGTGTCTGCCGACTACTCCCCGCCAGGATACCTAGTAGCTTTTCTCTCCATGAGTGTAACCCTTTCCCAGCCCATTCCATGTGTGCAATGCTGCCTGCCCAGTCCCTGTGAGCTCCCTTAGTCTGTCTGCTGTGTTCATTTTGAGCCACCCAGCACATGAATCTTTCACAACCAGATGCATTCTGTGTGGGCACAGCATCACACAGAAGCATCACCCTAGCATAACTCATTCTCTTCTATCGTGAAGCTGGGTTGACTATGGTAACAGTGTATCAGTGATTCAAAATACTAAAGCTAGATTCCCATGGCTTGTAATCATGGACAGTCAGGAGATTGAAATCCAAACCTAGCCCAGGGAGTCTATAAGACTCTATCCCCAGCAAAAAGCAGAGCTGGAACCACGGTGCAAGTGATAGTATGCCAACAGAGTAGAAAAGTGTGAGGGAGCTCAAAGGCCTGAGTTCAAACCCCAATACTATCAGAAAAAAAAACTACTGAACTGAATCTGTACTTTTGGGTTCCCTACCAACTACCTTTCAATTTACATGCTTTGTTTATGTCTCCTGCCTCAATTTAGATCCACCCTTACAGTGCTCCTCTTCCTTCCATCTCTGAAACAAAAGATAACACTAACCCAACAGGCTTCAGAGCTCCAGGAAGCAGTTTTGAGTCACAGATGCCCAGAAGATGCCCTTTCCAGGGCACTGGCTCCCCCAGAAATCCTAGGATGCCCCCAAATTGTCAGGACGTCCCCCCAGTCTGCTCAGAGACCGGCAGCCTGTGTCTCTCAGAGATGACACAGAATCCAGCTGGGAGGGCACACATAGATAGCAGTCACTGCTAGCACCAGGCAGACACCTGCCAACAAGGTCCAGTGAACCTTGTTAGAGCCACAGCTGCCTACTGCTTTTCTGAACTGTTTGATTTGCAGGGGCACTTAGAAAGGTAGGAATGCCAAAGGCATTCTGCTCTTGCTCCATGCTACCTATGCAGGTGGAGGACCCTAGACCTGACGTCACCCACAATGACTGGGCCCCACCTGGCTTGGGTGTACAACCCCAGGCAAGGGGCCCTTACTGCTTTGATGTCCACATCACTCTATGGCATTAATAAACCAGCCCTTTTGTGAAAAATGTCAAGGATAGGTGAAGTCACGTCTGAGTTTTGCGATGAGCTCATCTGAAGACAAGATCTGTGTAATTACAAGGTGGACTTAGGTTTCAAACCATTTCTTCCCATTTCAACAAGTGGCAGAGGCAAGACCAAATGACTCAAAGCTCAATGACTGCAGAGTGACACATGCAGTCTGACAGCTCGTCTCTTGTCTTCCAAATGAGTGGGAGGCCCTGAAGAACCCTTTGAACTATTGTGCGGGTGTCACCCCGAGGTTATGCAGGACAGGGGTTTCTCTGCAGAAATTCTGCAAGGGTGCGCACAATCTGCTTTTCTTTGTTTGTTTTTTTGCCTGTAGGTTTGAACTGTTTAATTTCTTTGCTGGGAACATCGACAGACCTCAGTGTATTCCTGAATTGTGTGTCTTCAAGTCTCCAGACATTTGTCTTCCAGGTATAAAACTGTGGTGTGTTTGGTTTGGTTTTTTTTAACAAGAAAAAATAAGTAGACATCTATCATTCCAAATTATAGTTCTGAATAATAGCCTCAGGTGTCTATGACCTGACTCAAGTGCCCATGACTCTGAACCAGATGACCGCAGAGGTGGCAAACTCAGCCTTGGTGCTCACTCTATGTGTGTGCCATGAGTGCCAGGCCTGAGGAGCCCCTCCGAGCTATTGCTCATATTGGGGGCCATGGGAAAGACGTTCTTAAGATCCATCAGCAGCAGTGTGTTGAGGCTGGTGTGGGTTTGAGGACAGGAAAGTGGCCTCACTTCTTTGACAAGGCAGAGAACAGGGGAGGGGTACATCTTACCTCTGTGTGTGTATATGTGTGTACCATATTGGTATATGATATACATATATATAATATACACCATCGCGTGGTATATAGTGTGCATATTGTGGTGAAGGTATGGGACAATGAGAAAGGAGGGAGCTGTTTGTTGTTTGGAAGAATAACATCCATCTGGGTATTTTACAAACATGTCCCAATAAAGAAGAGTTCAAAAACTCAAATTTGGGCTGGGGCTGTATAGATCAGTGGTAGAAATAATTTGCCTAACGTGTGAGACCCTGTATCTGATCTCTGGGACTGGAAAAAAAAATGAAACAGAACCCTCAAAGATGACTTGGTTGTGGATGTGCATGTGTTTGACTGGCTGTTCACCATCTGCATGACAGTCAACCTTGACTTGCTGTGACTGCCTTGAGAGAACCTGCTCCAGTGCGCCCCTAGTGGCTTGGAACCTCAGGACTATGAACAAAAGCTTAGGTGGAAGCAAGGCGGCTTGCACACACAGGGATGCACACACACCACAGGCTCTTGGGCTTCCTGTGATAGTATTCTCCCTAAGGCCAAGGAAAGCCTTGAACTGGAATGAGTAGGACTAACATGAGCTGAGAGAGGGAGCGCAGCATTCAGGAGAGACTCATACACAGAAGTCAGCACACAAGAAATGGAGTGTCTATTTAGGAAAGGAGGAATACACACTCAGTGCCGAGACCCAGGGCACACTTCTGGGTTTCTGTCCCATACAGCCTAACCTCATCCAGATCCCCAACCTCTCAATCAAGGAGAGAGGGTGAAATAACATCTGTATTCCCAAATTCTTCAGAGGACTTTGGGGTCTTCAGTCTCCTGGAAATGGACCAGAAAATTCCTCAGGAAGGGGCTAGAAAATATTTTCTTTTTATGCATTTTAATTACAGTCACATAAGTCAGAGAAAGAGTACATTTCTTTTTTTAATAATATCACCCCTTCCCTCCCTCTCTCCCAGTTTTTCCCTCCTGTCCCCAAGTTGTATAGTTAATTTTCAACATAGTGTCTAGCAAGTACCACTGCTGCATTTGTTCACCCTTTTTCCCTCCATTTCCCTCCCTTACCCCCACCCAAAACAGAAAAATGAGCAAACAAAAGTAAGAGAAAACAAAAACAGCAACAAAGAAAAAAAAACATCTTGTTTCTATTTCCTGGAGTTTATCTCGATAAATATCATTTTTTTATAATCAGATGCACATAGGTATTGTGCCTTTGTGTTCTTCTTATAAGACTATCATCCTTTGGTATTATTATGTATGAATGCTTAGACACCTGTGTAATGTATCATGTCCCCAGTGTATTTTTTTTTACCATCCAGTGTGTTTACTTATAGATTTATAGGCACATTCTAGCTACCACAAGTGAGAGAAAACATGCAACCTATGTTTCTTTGAGTCTGGCTTAATTTGCTTAATATAATTTTTCCATTTCCTTACAAATGGTACAATATCATTTTTTCTGATGGATGATTAGAATTTCAATATATATATATATATATATATATATATATATATATATATATATATATATATATATACCACATTTTCTCTATCCGTTCATCCACTGAGGGGCATCTGGATTAATTCCATATCTTAGCTATGGTAAAGAATACTGCTGCAATGAACATGGCTGTGTTGGTAGCTTTAGTGTGGCCTTGTTTGTGGTCTACTGGATAAATGCCCAGGAGTGGAATTGCTGGATCATAGGGGAGCTTTATGTTTGCTCTTTTGAGAAACCTCCATACTGCTTTCCAGAATGGTTGATCATTACTGGTTTACATTCCTACCAACAGTGTATCAGGGTTCCCTTTTGGTCACATCCCTGCCATCATTTGTAACTGTTATTTTTCTTGATAATGGCCATTCTAACTGGGATGAAGTGGAATCTCCGTGTTGTTTTGATTTGCATTTCTTTTATGGTCAGAGATGCTAAGTATTTATTCATGTAGCTATTGGCCATTCTTATTTCTTCTTCTGAAAAGTCTCTCTTTAAGTCTTTAGCCCATTTATTAATTGGGTTATTATTTAATTGAAGTTTTATTTGGGGGGGTTAGTTTTTGAGCTTTAAGTATATTTCCAATATGAGGCCCTTGTCCGATGATGTGTCTTCTCCCATTCTGTGGGTTATCTACTTATCTTGCTAGCTATGTCCTTTTCCATTCAGAAACTCTTCAGTTTGATGCAATGCCATTTATCCAGTTTTTCTCTGATTTGTTGTGATTTTTAGATCTTTATTTAGGAAGTTTTAACATGTGCCTAGGAGCCTTAGTATTTCCTCTACCCCTTCCTGTAATATTTTCATGGTATCTTACCTTACATTGAGTTCTTTTTTAAAAAAAATTTACAAATTTTCCCTATTTATTGCATGTTTGTCTTTTCTTTTTTATTTTTTTTGTAAAAATAGTGTACAGAGGGGTTACAGCTACATGAGTAAGGTAATAAGTACATTTCCTATCAAGCATTGTTACCTCCTCCTTTGTTTTTCCCTGCTACAATGAGTTCTTTTATACATTTTGAATTGATCAGGTGCAAGGTGATATATCAGGATCTAGCTTAACTCTCTGTTCATTTCTAGCTCTCTCTGTGTGCTTTTCTTGCTCTCTCTGCTCTTTTCTAGCTCTTTTCTCTCTTTCCTTTCCTTTCCTTTCCTTTCCTTTCCTTTCCTTTCCTTTCCCAGCCACGTGGAGTGCCAACCTTGCCTGGTCCCAGCAGGTCTACTGAATAAACCTACTCCTTACCTGAAAAAAAAAAAAAAAAAAAGGATCTAGCTTAAGTTTTCTGCATTTGAATAGCCAATATTTTAGCACCATTGGTTGAAGAGGCTGTCCTTCTTCCAATCTGTTTGGTTCTCTTAGCAAATATTAGGTGGCTATAGATCTATGGGTTCACTTCTAGGTCTTCTGTTCTGTTCCATTAGTCCTCAGGCCTATTTTTATGCCAGTACCAAGCTGTTTTGATTACTATGGTTTTGTAATCGAGTTTGAAGTTTGGTATTGATATTCCTCCAACACAATCTTCTACTGATTGTTTTGCTATACGAAGTCTTTTATTATTCCATATGAATTCCATATGAATTAGAAAGCCATTTCTAATCCTTGCAAGTGTCTCGTTCCATCCTTTTCTTCTTTAAAGGTAATCATTCCAGATGCTATACAGTGCTTTTTCCTCCTTGATAATCTTGGGAAATGCTTATTTAAAACAACAGCAGTGATATGTCTGAAGGTGCATTCACTTAGTAGCAGAAGGCTTGGACCTCATCCCTGAAGGAAGCTTTCAATGGTGTGTTCTTTATTTTGGATATTCACTCACATTCCACCTTTAACCAGGATAAACACATTGAAATCATGAATAGCAATTCAGTCTCTAGTCAGCTTTACAGGCTCATCCTGTGTTATTAACTATGACTCTATGTATTTCCCAAGTCTCCCTTGTATCTGCAGCCTTCCCTCCTAAAACAAGTTAGAAAAATGGTGCTTTTCAATGTGATTCCTTTGAAGGGCTTGTTTTTATAACAATAGCTTTTCTGATAAACACACACACACACACACACAATCTATTGTCAACAAAACACCTAGACTGTTACAATGCCTTGACTCACAGCTTTAGTTCTTAGTACCTGGCAGTTTCTTAGCAGAGGGAAGTGTCCAAATTGGTTGTCTCACAGTTCTGACCTCATACCATTTGCATCCAAGAATAATTTATCAGAGGATGAACAAGTGCCATGCAATGGTAGAACCGGGTTTGGAGAATTTGCAATGATTTATATGATCAATTTTCAAACATATGTGCAGACAATTCTCATTGCTCTGAATTCTATCCCTGAGTGCTGTGGTTTTTGTAGTCTTGTTGTCCCTCAGCCCAACCCCTACCTCAGTCAATTGATCATCAATGGGGATAGTTTCTCCCAAGCACCTCAGTTCTGGTAGTAAGAAATGTGGTAGCACTGGAGGAGTTCACATCTTTCCAGAATTTAGGGCAGCCCTTTGGTATGTTAGGAGCTTTCAGTTGAAGCAAAGAGAATAAAAGCAATAACTAGAAAGGTATGTCATCCTTTCTATCCAGCCTCTCCATCACTTCCTCAAAGACATGAGGTAGCCGGACAATGTACTCATATAGCATATGATTGGGACTTGAAAGAGGCCCTGGGGGGACTTATGGACATATGCATGTGTAATTTACATGACTCTGTTTAGATCACTTCAAGTGTGGCTCTCCATCAAACAGAATTTCTTTTTTCTTTTTTTTTTTTTTTTGTCAGTCATGGGGTTTGAACCCTGGGCCTGGGCGCTGTCCCTGAGCTCTTCAGCTCAAGGCGAGCTCTCTACCACTTGAGCCACAGTGGCACTTCTGGTTTTCTGGTGGTTAATTGGAGATAAGAGCATCACGGACTTTCCTGCCCAAGATGGCTTTGAACCGTGATCCTCAGATCTCATCTTCTTGTCTTCTCAGTGTTATGGATTCTATTCCCTTTTCCCCTTTGTCTAAAATGCCTCTGACCCACACTGCCAATTCGCAGTGGAGCTGCTCCCATGGTGTCTCGGTGGCACTTGATAACCTGCTAGGAAAATAAATTTAACCTTGTTTCTTTGAGTAAAGAACAATGAATGAACTGGTCACCCTCAGAACACATTGTGTATGCTGGGTAGAAGGTGAGTGTTGGAGCTTGAACTCAGATCCCTTAGCTTGTTCTCTCAAGACTGGTACTTTACTACTGGCGCCACATCTGGCTTTTTGTTGGTTAATTAGAGATCAGAATCTCACAGACTTTTCTGTGGGGGCTGAGTTTGGCTTGCAATACTCAGCCTCAGCCTCCTGAATAGCTAGGATTACAGAATTATGAGCCACCATTGGTGCCTAGCTGAACCATAGTTCAGAGATAAATGAAGAAGGCAGAAATAGGAAATATTGGTCATTTCAAAGTTCCTTTATGACAGCCTTTCTCCTTATTGTAATAAAATATCTGGGAAACACACACACATACACCTTAAGGGAGGAGCTGGACACTATAATCCTAGCTGCTCAGGAGGCTGAGATCTAAGGATCTGCCTGGGCAGACAGAAAAAAAAAAGCTGAAACTGGATGCAGGGTTCAAGTGGTGGAATGCCATCCCAGCAACTTCAAACAAACTTCAAACTCCAAGTAGCACTACGGGCCAAAAAGCAAGCCTCCCTCTTTGACGCCAGAGCCCCCCTTGTCCACAACTTTAAACGTGTTTCTTTTCTGATCAGCAATTTTTCACATCTTTCGGCTCTGCTTTTTGCTGTCAGTTCTTCGTATATTCTTGGTAAAAGGAGATCATCATAATGGTGCCACAGCCTGAATGCTAAGCTGCCTTATTCTGGAACAGATTGCATAGAGGGAGGAAGGATCATGATGCTTCATGTTTCAGAGGTTTCCGTCCATAGTCCTTGGTTCCATTGATTCTGAGTCCAGAGTGAGGCAGAACAACCTGGTGGCAAGAACAGGCGGCTGAGATTACTTCTCTCATGGCAGACAGGAAACCATGAAAAGGGATAGAAAGTAGCATGGGACAAGATACAACCTGCAAGGACTATAGTTTCCAGAACCTTCCAAAATAGCACCACATGCTGTGACCAACCCTTCAATACATAAGCCTTTGGAGGTGGGAGAGACACTGTTTATAAAGACTGAATCAGAGAGGGCTTTTATATCATCCTATCATAAGCTGGCCAGCCTGGGGAAGGGGCTATTCATTCTGTCTCTTTATCTCTGTCTGTCTGTCTGTCTGTCTTTGCATGTATGTCTCTGTTTGTATGCCTCTCTGTGTGCCTTTTTCTCTTTTTCTTTGTCTCTCTTTCTGTCTTTCTGTATTTGTTTCTTGTCTCTGTCTCAGTCTCTCTGTCTATACCTCTCTCTCTCTCTCTCTCTCTCTCTCTCTCTCTCTCTCTCTCTCTCTCTCTCTCTCTCTCTCTCTCTCTCTCTCTCTCTCTCTCTCTCTCTCTCTCTCTCTCTCTTTCTCTTTCTCCTGAAAAAAAAAAGGCCAGTTAAACAACGTGGTTTCAGTTTGTCTACATAAAATTTTAGCATGAGTGGCTCTATTTTGTTTTGGTCTGTTAGAATCCCATACAGGAAATCAATCCAAATCAATAGCCTCTTACAGATTGTATTAAATACAATGAGGTCACTTTACAAGTTGTGTGGGGATTGGAGGGGGGAAAAAAAGGTAGGCCAATTTCTCATCTTCCTGCTTGTCTCTACATACTTCAAGTCTTTGTACTGAAACCATCTCCACAGGAGGATGAGCACATTGCCTGAGTCACAAGGGACTAGGGCACCCAAAAAACCATGTATGAACAATTGCTCCAAAAGCTAAATAGAAAAGGTAATGGTGAAAAGCAGGTTAGGAGCTGAATCAGTGCAGCCATACTAGAAAAGCAAGGGGACTAGCCTCCTCAGCTCTGTCTTTTAGGTAATGATTATAATAGAGAAGGAACACAGGGGCTGGGAGTAGGGGAACATACAGAATTATTCAGCCTTCTTCAATTCATGGTCTGGGTGATCACTGTGTCAGAACTGGTCAGGCAGGACCCTGACAGTGATATGAAAGTTGTACTTGGGGGCAGTCTCTACTTTAAAAAAAAATTAGTGAGTTTTTTTAATTGTGAAAATACCATACAGAGGGGTTACAATTACATGAGCAAGGAAATGAGTACATTTCTTATCAAGCATTGTTGCCTCCTCCTTTGTTTCCCCTTCCCACAGCTGCCCTCCCCCCTGAACCCCCTGCCAAAGTTGTAAAGTTCATTTTTTGACATAACGACTTGTACATCTCATTGTTGCAATGGGTCCACCTGTATCCCTATTAAAACAATTTGTTTTTCCCTTCCCCTCCACAAATTATACCAACATCAAATACAGTGAAAACAGGGGTTATACCATGGGGTAGGGACTTACAAAGTAACAAAGAAATCATCTTATAAATATGTTAGAAACAATAGCATGTTAGAAACAATAGCAAGAAAGAAAAACCACTTGTGTTCTTATCTTGGGGGTCATTTTGCCTAACATCAACTTATCTGACCATTTCTGCTTGTCTCAGACATATACTAGCTATTGCAAATAAGGGAAACCATCAGACCTATGTTTCTTTGGGCCTGGCTTACTTCACTTAATATAATTTTTCCAAGTTTTTCCATTTCCTAACAAATGTCATTCTTTCTGACGGAAGCATAGAATTCCATTGTGTATATATACCACATTTTCTTGATCCATTCATCTACTGAGGGGCATCTGGGTTGGTTCCATATCTTAGCTATGGTAAATAATGCTGCAATAAACATAGTTGTGCTGGTAGCTTTAGTATAGCCTTGTTTGTTATCATTCGGGTAAATGCCCAAAAGTGGGATTGCTGGGTCATAGGGGAGCTCTATGTGGAGTCTTTTGAGGAACCTCCAGACTGCTTTCCAAAGTGGTGAAACACACTATTCTTATAATAAACCCTAGTATTTTTTTCCTCACAAAAAAAATAATAGCCGAGCAGAAGCAAAGAGGAGTTTATCAAACTGGCTGCAGGCTTCCAGCTAAGATGGAACTTCATTCTCACTGCTGTGAGCAAAGCCATGACCCTCTGTCACAGAGATAGTTTTGGTAAGTCAAACAATACCAAGATTTTTAAATGTTCTACCTTTTCAATCTGTTACTACAGGGCAGAGGAGGGAGATGTCACACAGGGGTAGGATGCTTGCCTAGAATGTACAAGGCCCTGAATTCCACCCCTAACACCCTTAAATAAGTAAATAAATAATAAATAAACTTAGTATAGCATAAGTATTGGGGATATTGCTTTGAAGATTTGTTTTTAATCTTTTTTTTTATCAGTACTATGATTTGAACTCAGGGCCTAGGCACTGTGCCTTAGCTTTTTCACTAAAGACCAGTGCTCTATCACTTTCTCCACAGCTTGACTTCTGACTTTTTTGGGCGTGATTAATTGGAAATAAGAGTCTTACAGACTTTCCAGCCCAGGCTGGCTTTGAACCACAATTCCTCATATCACAGCTTCCTGAATAGGTAGTTAAAGGTGTGAACCACCCATGTCCAGCCTCTTTTAATCTTTTTTATGTAAGGTGCAACTTAGATACAGAATACTGTAGTCATCTTTATATTAATGGCAAGGAGATGGTCCCCAACAAATGGACTATGTGGTACTTTCTCATCCCAGTGGAGTTGGACCTATAGGAAGCCTGCCCTTGTGAAATTATAAGCATGGTGTCCTTTCCAAAGAAGCACCAAGACAGACAACAGAAGTGGAGAGGAAAAAAATGTATTCTTTGGAGGATTCATATTTAACTTCCCAAGATAAGTTGCCTTTGCTTGCAGCTGATGGAAAGTACCACCACCTTTTGCATTTCACAAATGTTGTGGTCAACAATGGATCCTCTTCTACGGGGGAAAGTCATGTCTTTGCCAAAGGTATGGCATAAAAAGGGTTCCAGGAAGGGAAACATTTACAACTTCCTGAGATAAACCTTGCATTCAGAAGATAGTTTTCTTTTTCCCTATGATGTCCCAGGACCTTCCTGGGCACTAGATAGATAGCAGCAGAAAGACATTCTCCCCTCTCATGTTTATACACTAGTCAGAACCAGTCATCCTCGCCCCAGGGGGCTGCCAGATGCCCTCACTCCTATTAAACAGAACAAGAAGAAGGCAAGACTTGTTGGAGCTCTTTTGAGGGTTGCCACTGGAAGTAACCACATAAATGACACAATTTGTAATGATGTCCTCCCCTTTAACTCAGTCCAAACCGAGTCTGCTTGATGCTGATGCCCTTCCAGAGCGTAGCGTCAAGTTCACAAGGAATCACAGAAGAAAATCCAGCCCTGTTGCTGTCTATGCCTTTCCCATTTTCCCTTCTGTGGTCAAAGGTTGCACAATGATATACCTCTTCCTCAAGACTGTGGTTTTCACAAGGTTAAATAGGCTAGGCACTGTTAATCAGATTATTCCAGACCAGGCCATTCATCATGCAATAATAAACATTGCCTAGGAGAAAATCATGAAAGCTTTCAAATGGACAGAAAGATTACTTGAAATAGATAAAAATCTGTTGAAGCTGCATTGGTGTCTCATGCCTGAAATCCTAGCTACTCAGGAGGCTGAGATGTGAGGATCGCAGTTTGAAGCCCGCCTAGGCAGGAAAGTCCAATACACCACTCAGAAAAAATTGGGACGTGGCACTGTGGCTTAAGTGGTAGAGTGCTAGCCTTGAGCAAAATCAACTCAGGGATAGCACTCAGGTCCTAAGTTCAAGCCCAGCAAAATAATAATAATAATATAATTATTATATAATATATAATAATTATATTATTATTATTATTATAAATCTCCATTGAAAAGGTTTGAGTACATGTTCTGGATATGCTCTACCTTTCTTGGTCTGTGTTATCTTACTACTGTAAATTAGAGCAAGCTAGTAATAACACAAATGATTCTCATTTACAAAAATGCAAATTACTTATGTCCAGTAGATACAATTGTTTACTGCCCAAAGGACAGATGCAACTGGCATGTTTGTAAGGTACTATCACCCTTATTCATTGCCTCTGTGTTTAGCATCTTGATTTTTTCCTTTGGTCCTTTTTTTTTTTTTTTTTTTTTTGGTGCCTGTCCTGGAGCTTTAACTTAGGACCTGGGCACTATCTCTGAGCTTTTTTGCCCAGGACAAATGAACAGACAGTCTCTCTCTCTCTCTCTCTCTCTCTCTCTCTCTCTCTCTCTCTCCCTCTGTCTCTCTCTCTCTGTGTCTCTCTCTGTCTCTCTCTGTCTCTCTCTCTCTCTCTCTTTCTCTCTCTGTCTGTCTCTCTCTCTCTGTCTCTGTCTCTGTCTCTGTCTCTGTCTCTGTCTCTGTCTCTCTCTCTCTCTCTCTCTCTCTCTCTGTCTCTCTCTCTCTCTCTCTGCCTAAATCTATTCCTGTTTCTCAGGCAAACATTAAGGATGATCTTGTTTCTACAAGAGCTCTCTGTAGGTTTTCTTTTCCTCCATTTTCCACTGGGTGGAATGTAAATTCTCTGTTGAGATGCAGGCTATTAGCTCTCTGTCATCTCTGTTCACATAACCAGGAGTTCCAAGTGTGTGGACATCTGCTGGAGCAATGGTCACCCAGCATTCAGCCATCTCACTCCTTAGGTCTGGTGCAAAGGAGTTTTTTAAAATCCCAGAAAAGTTAGTTTTACAGTGATTTACATATTGGTGCAACTGGAGTTTTAGGTCTTAGCTCCACACTCTAGGATTCTACATGTGAAGTCTGGCCATTTGGTCAACACCACAAGTAAAGAGGTAGATAGTGATGAAGGACAGAGGAAGGAGATTTATTACATGGTACATCCATCCCAGAGGAAGAAACAAAGAAGCACTTAATCGAGTCTTCAGTCATCTTCATGATATAGACATGAGCTTTAGGTTTAAATAGACATAGAATTTGGGCAGAGAGCATGAGGTATGCATAATGATTCAACAGACTTGGTCAAAATATGGCTTGGTTGATCATTATTTTCATCCTTGTTTTAAGAAGGTTCCAGAAAAGTTGTAAATAATCCCTGACATCACTGGTCAGGATAAACAAATCTTGGTTGCCTGACTGGTGGATGCTCTGTCTTGAGAAAGTTTGATGTTCCTTTCCTTAGGAGCAGTTTCCTCCATCCCTCCTTGTTCTAGGTAAATCCTGACCTCCTAGTATTTGAAGGTGATTGCAAAAAAATTTTTTTTAAAAAGTGACTGTAGAGAAAATGGCTTAGAGAAAAGATAAGTACAAACTAAGGCTGAGATGCAAAGCCTTCATTCTACTTTTTAGTTAATTGGTAGGCCAAAGGTATCAGTGCTCTTTCAGCAAAAAAAAAAAGCAAGTACCTTTTATATTGCCTTCTTGTCTGCTTCACATGTACTCACTTCTGGTTGTTGTTGAAACACAGGATCCTGGCATCTGTTTCACTTGCTGTTTTTGGAATATGTGATTCACATCATCCAGTCCTGCATGGAGGAGGATGAAGAAGAGGAGGAAGAGGAGGAATTGGGGAGTCTGAAGGACTTTCTGTCAGATGACCCATCTCTTGTCCAGCCAGACCAATCCTTTTTTCACCTTCTAGATCCTCCACCGACTCAGGAGTATACAAGCCTAAATGTGGAGTCACCCAGGGTGACACTGAAATGCATGAGCCCTAGCCACAGTCCTGTGGGTATGAGCAGCATGGTTCTCCAAGTCCTGGGCTTCCTGGTGGACACTGCCACAGGAAATAAGGTAGAGACACCAGGGCCCGCTGTTCCTTTTTGTCCCCCACAATGCACACAGAGATGTTTCAAGGGGAATAAGAAAACTACAGAAAGGATTGAAAACCCAGAAAGATCCTGTGGCCCAAACTACAATGGATTCTAGCATCCTCTTTACCTGAGGCCATTTTGCTAGAGGTGTTTATGACAGCTAATCTGTCCATCGCTAGTCAACACAGTATGTACTACAATGATACATGGACAGAAGCTGGTTGGTGAGTCACCTTCCCAGAGTTTACCTGGTAAGACCAGACTAATTGAGCAGTAGAATGCCACTTACTCCTAAACTGAGTGTTGTATACTGGACATGCTACTATCATTCAACAAAAGAAACATTAAATAGCAGGAATTTTGAAGAAATTGAAGTGGGGTACCCTGTAAAAGATATAAAAATACAAGAGTTGCTATTTCTCTGACACCTCCTCGATGCCCTCTATAAATCTGCCCCGTAGATACCTGTTCTTATCACAGTCATGTGACAGAGGAGAAAACTGGGGCTCAGAGAACTTAAGTGATTTGTATAAAGTAACACACAAGCCAATGCAAGGAAGTGGGCTCAGAGAATAGATCTGTATGATCTCAAGTCCATTCTTAGCACACAATGCTGGATTGGAGGCGAGCAGTTTATGCTCTGAGAAGAGCAGGATATGAGTTACAGTCAGAGATAGACCCTCAATTGCCAGCAAGAAATGCTATACTGGCATGGAAACAACTGAATCCTCTCCAGTAAGGGGTAGAGACGTAGGCTGTTTTTATAAACTGGAGACATGTGGGTGCCAGTGGCTTATGCCTGTAATTGTAGCTTTTGAGGAGGCTGAGATCTGAGGATCACAGTTTGAAACCAGCCTGGGAAGGAAAATCAATGAGATTCTTTTTTTTTTTTTTAATTTATTTTTTGGGTCCAGTCGTGGGGCCTGAACTCTGGGCCTGGGCGCTGTCCCTCAGCTCTTCAGCTCAAGGCTAGCGCTCTACCACTTGAGCCACAGCACCACTTCTGGCTTTTTTCTTTTTGCTTATGTGGTGCTGAGGAATCGAACCCAGGGCCTCGAGCATGCAAGGCAAGTGCTCTACCACTGAGCCACCTTCCCAGCCCTTCAATGAGATTCTTATCTCCAATTAATCACCAAAGCGCAAGAAGTAGAGTTGTGGCTCAAGTGGTAGAGCACTAGCCTTGAACAACAACAACAAAATCTCAGGGCCAATGTCCAGGCCCTGAGTTCAAGCCCCAGGACTGGCAAAAAAAAAATGGTGACAGTAATTTACTTGGTATAATTTCTCAAACTTCTATACCCATTTAGCTGTTCAGCCACTAAATATCCTCTTCCTTTAACCCTCACAGATGAGTTGCGCAAGTGCATTGCTCAGTGGTCTTGGCCATGGAAATGCATCTCAGATTAAAACAGTTCACACCCTACAGCCTCTTTTCTTCCCAAACAAACCCTCATCTCGAGTTCCCCAGAGCACAGAGATCTTGTGCAAAATGTTGAACACTGCTCAGAGGACACAGCCTGCTATATAAAAACAGTATATGGAAATACTACTGGGTTAGCAAATTGTCTTCTGTCTGCCTGTATTTTTCCATCTTGGAATGGCCTCTGTGCAGTAGATTTCGAGGTTACTGGAAGGAGTCTGGCTCTTCACTGTGTGAAGGGCCAGTATTCAGGAAATGAGAGTTGATGGTAAGGGATCAAGATGTATTCATCTTGAGAAGACAGAGGGCTATTGCCCTCAAAGCTCCATCTTGGAGGACCTGAGGGCATTTTATAGGAAGGAAAGGGGGATTTTGTCAGGAAGTCCGTGCTGAGTGGTGGGGTCTTTATCATCCAGAGTATATGCTTTCTTTCATCTTTGTCAGAATATTGCCGTAGCCCTCAGCTTCCTGTGGCCAGCTCCTGTGTTGCTTTTTCAACATACATTGCTTTTCTTCACGTTAAAGCTTTTATCAGTGTTGTTGATGCAAAGAATGAAAGATGAGGGAGTGTTTTTATATCTCCTGATGTTCACCAGCTGCTCTGGGTTCTGTGAATCTGTTCTACCTGAAGACAAATTTAACAGCTAACATCTGCCCCATTTAGGCGGGGCTTCTTTTTAGAATTACAATGCCAAGACCAAAAAATAGATGGAATTAGACTGAGGAGGGATAAAAACCCTTGTGAAAGGGAAAAGGTAGTAATATTGCCAAGGAATAACCAAAGGAGCATCCTGTTGCCCTGTGCATTTGTAAAGGAGATCTCACTCCTTCTGTAGGTATGTGAGGCAGACATGAAAAATCAACTACTGAAATATTCATGGAAGTCAGGGACTGCATGTACAGGTGGGACTTGATTCTCCAGTGGGGAAATCGCTGGGGAGACTCAGGGAACCAGTACTCAGAGCTGTGGGCAGGAAAGATGTTCAATGTTGTTAGAAGAAGGAACTCTTGTCCAGACTGGGCTGGGAGAACAACTGTCCTTTCTTCCTGTCACACTGGAGAATGGACTCAGGCCTGGCACAGAGCCCTTCAAGAGCTGGCTAGGGGCAGCTCACCCGAGTCTTCAGGTGAGAGAAATGAAGAGGACTTGCTTTTGCTTTAGTGCTTGGCCATCATGCTCAGCTCCCCATGAACAGTTTCCTCAGCTCACTGGCAGGGGCAGGAGTATAGACTACCACATAACAATTTGTTAAAGAAAAAGAATCATTCAATGACATCTGTTAAAGTGCAATGAGGGAACCAGTGGCTCACACCTGTACTCCTACCAACTCAGGAGGCTGAGATCTGAAATGATGGTTCAAAGCCAACCCAAGGAAGAAAAGTCTGTAAGACTATTATCTTCTAAAAACAAAATAAAAGAGAAAAGAGCAGAGAGAAAGCGAGAGGGAGAGGGAAAGGGAAAGGGAGAGAGAGAGAGAGAGAGAGAGAGAGAGAGAGAGAGAGAGAGAGAGAGAGAGAGAGAGAGAGAGAGAGAGAGAGAGCCAGAAGTAGAACTGTGGTTTAAATAGTAGAGCACAGACTTGGTATGCTAAAAAAAATAGTTAAGGGAGACTTTATATAAGACCAAGAGTGGGGTCAAAGAGTTAAAGTCAGGAGAATTCTGGCTAAACCAGCCTGACAAGACTCTCACCAAAATCAAGCCAGGGTAACATCTCCTGGAGATGGTGGGCTATACTGGGGGACTGAGGAACTGGTTATTAGCTATGGTGACTAGACATCCAACATAGGGGGTTCTTACTGAACTCATCAGGGATCTTTGCTAATACCAGATTTTATAAGAAAGTGCACAGAGGGGCCTAGAAGGTTCCAAAGCCTGACTCAAGTTTGGTTAAGCAGAGAATCTTTGTCAATGTTTGTGCACTCCTTCAGCCAGGAGTGAACCTTGATCTTTTCAGCCATAGTTGGAAGAGGGGTAGAGAGCAGGTATAGTCTACTTAAATGCACCATTTACCTCAGAGAGAGAAAGGGGTTGTCATCACCGGTGGCAGAACTGAGGCTTACAGTGGGATTATGAGGATTTTCCAAGGTCTCCTTCATAACTAGAAGATCATTGATTCACACCCCATAAATCTTTCAAGTCTGTCTTCTCTCTTTCCAGAGAATATTCTACTATGTGCTTTAATTCCAAAGCCAGTGACTGAAGAGTCAATTAAAACTATCTCTGAGGGCTGGGAAGGTGGCTCAGTGGTAGAACACTTGCCTTGCATGCTCAAGGCCCTGGGTTCGATTCCTCAGCACCACATAAGCAAAAAGAAAAAAGCCAGAAGTGGCACTGTGGCTCAAGTGGTAGAGCGCTAGCCTTGAGCTGAAGAGCTGAGAGACAGTGCCCAGGCCATTAGTTCAGGCCCCACGACCGGACCCCCCCCCCCCCAAAAAAAAATTTATCTTTGAGTTTGGTTCAAATTTCAGCTCTTCCACTTAAGTTGCTTAAGTCATAGGAATAATGCTACCTAATTCTATAGGACTGGAGGTTAAAGTCAATTAATTGAGCTGGCTCTGGTACTCATGCCTATTCAGGAGGTTGGGATATAAGGATTTAGGTTCTAAGCCAGCCCTGAGAGGAAAGTCCATGAACTTTCAAAAAAGTCAGAAATGGAGCTGTGGCTCAAGAGGTAGAGTACTGGCCTTGAGCAAAAAAAGCTAAGGGACAGCTTCCTGAGTTCAAGCCCCAGAACCAGCACACACACACACACACACACACACACACACACACACACACACACACACACACACACACACACACACACACACACACACACACACACACACCACACACAAATTGTTGTAAAATGCACAGAAAATTTCTTACCAGGCATCAGTGGTGCATGCCTATAATCCTAGCTACTCAGGAGGCTGAGATCTGAGGATCACAGTTCAAAGCCAGCCTGGGCAGAAAAGTCCTCATGAGACTCTTTATCTCCAATTAACTACCAGAAAACCAGAAGTGGTGCTGTAGCTCACGTGGTAGAGTGCTAGCTTTCAGGACAAAGAAGTTCAGGGAAAGCACCCAGGCCCTGAGTTCAAGCCCCGCAACCAACCAAAAAGAAAATCTCCAAAAACCATTAGTCATGGTTATTTTTCTCCAACAAAAGCTCCCAATCTCAGCATTTTCCCTTACCACTCTCCACTCAGTTCCTTTGAAGTGCATTACAACAAGGGCTGCCCTATATTTAATTGGTGAAAACAATAGAGGAAATATTAAATGCTTAATTGAACTACATAATAAAGCAATATACGCAGAGGAGTGACAGATTATCCAAGGTAATATGCATTAGAGATTAATTAAGCCCACTTCTGTTCCTTCCTGCCTGCTGAATTAGCTATAATGGCTTAAACAAGCTAACACCAAAAAGTTCTGCTTGTCTAATTTTCATTGCCTTCATTATTGCACATGTGTGCTCAGCAGCAGCAGCAACAAAACCACACCCTCTGTGTCCCATCTGCATTTGTCTGCCATGAGTCAACGCCCCATGCACTGCACATCTGTACCAGCCTCACTCTGGAAACAATTTCGCATTACCCTGCACCTAGAAAAACAATCACATTCAGCATCCAGACTGTCACTTCCATCTGTCACTTGTGCAATGTTCAAAATAAAAAGCTGCCAAGACACATCTAAGGCTAAATTAATTTTTAATTTTTTTAAAAAATTGTGTTGTCAGTCCTGGGGCTTGAACTCAAGGCCTGAGTGCTGTAGCACTCTACCACTTGAACCACAGCTCCACTTCCAACTCTTTGGTAGTTTATTGGAGATACAGGTCTCTCAGACTTCCCTGCCTGGGCTGGCTTTGAACTGTAATTCTCAGATTATAGTAGCTAGGATTACAGGCCTGAGCCACCAATGCCCAGCTGACTAAAATAACTTTTTAATGATATTAAATAATGAATATTCCCTTAAAATGATGGCAGCATGTCTTTTACTTTAGGCCATGTGCTCAGGGTTAAGGCAAAGAAAGGTGGTTAGAGCAAAGAAAGGAGATGGTAGGAAAAAAAGAGGGGAAAAGGAAGGGAGAGACAGACAATGAGAGACAGATACAGAGACAGAGAAACATTGAGAGACATTCCATCCCTTAGGTTAACGTGAAGACCATGGGTTTTTAAATTTTTATTATTATCTTTAAGTTGTTACACAAAGGGGTTTCGATTCAACACATCAGTTTAAATGCTGAGTGCATCTTGATCAATGTCATCCCATCTATCATTCTCCTCCAGAAATAAGAGAAAACAGCTTTGTTTGGTTGTTGTTGGATTTGGAGAAAGACAACCATATATTTTAAGTGAATCTTGCATCCAAATATTATTCACATCTTGGTCAGAATATGTTAGCAGAAAATTCATTTCTGTCGGCTCTAAAGTAATCATGTGCAAAACTTTGCACATCTTCCAGATTCCCCCGGAACTAAGGGAAGCATGACACAGTATCCCTGCCCCTCTGATGGGAGGCCATGTTCATGCAGGCTAAGTGACATGGGGCTCCTGAGCTAAATCAGAACTGGCAAAACTCTGGACTCTATTAGGATCTAGCCTAGTGTTCATTCAACTGGTATCAGGTGACTGTTTTCAAGGCCTGTCTCATGTAAGGGTCTATGGGATGGGTGGTAGAGGGAGGGTCTTGAGTGGACCATGTTCCTCCAAAGACTAACAAGAGTGCAGGGACTGGTGTCCTTCTAGAAGGAAGCCAATCACAGGCATTGCAACCACACAAGACCACTGCATTCACAGGACAGCTCACAGGCTTTTCCTGATGCTCACAAATCTCTGTGCCCCGGCTGTGCCTGTAGGAGTGTTAGGGTTTACTCTATCATATAAAGACTGCCACAGCCCCCAGTTTCCTTTGTTAAAGGGATCCTATTATTCCCCTGACTCCCTCTCTTCTCACATAATCCCTGGATTGAGAGTCCTCCCATGAGATCCTCACTAGAACTGGAGCACTGCTCTGAGAAATTATGATCTCCCCTGATGGGGATTCATGGACAAACTTCCTGTTTAGGTCTCTGGGTGGCAGAAAGGATGCAGGAGGACTGGGAAGGTGGCTCCATGGTAGAGTGCTTACATCACATACAGGAGTCGCTGGGTTCGATTCCTCAGCACCACATAAACAGAAAAGGCTGGAAGTGGTGCTGTGGCTCAAGTGGTAGAATACTAGCCTTGAGCAAAAGCAGCTCAGGGCCAGCACCCAGGCCCCGAGTTCAAGCCCCAGGACCAGAAAAAAAAAGGATGTAGTGGTAATGTTTGTGTTTTTTTCTTTCTTTTAAACCTTTTCTCCTGGCAGCTTATCCAAGTATTGTTGAGAGACAGCACGACTGAGACCATAGCTAAGCTCAGCCTTCCGGTGGGGCAAGAAGCCCTCATCACCTTAAGAGATGGACAAAGATTTGTGATCCATATATCTGATGTTACTCCAAGCTCTGAAAATACCTATTTGCAAGGAAGCAATGCCAATATGCAAGATGGTTTATTGGAATAGACACAAGGAAACAGACTTATATTCTTAAAAACATATGAAATACTAACGCTTTTGTATCAATATGAAAGATTTTGTGTATATAATAGATATAATGAAGTGGGGTTTTTTGTTGAAGAGTTTGTTTTGATCAAACTATAAACTAATTTGGAAAACAATTGTTTTTTGCCTCTGTGACTTTACTTGTGAATCTTTCCAGGTATTTATTTCTATTTGGGGATGCAATTGAAGAGAACTTGAGAAATCTCTTTGGGGGGAAATAGTTGTCTTCAGATAAAATGTTTAAGGAATATAAGCTAATTTTTCTTCATCTTGACAATGACTGGGGGAAAATCACATTTGTAGAAAAATCTTCTGAAGCAGCGAGGAAGGAACTGAGAAATGTTCAATGTCCCTGTGATCCTTACCTGCCGGCACATTAAATATCTGTTGTTCACCACCTTGGTTTTAAAATGAAATAGAAGTTTAAATGGAAAAAAGACATCCACAAAAAATGTTGATGTCCTGCTTTGAATCTCTTCTGATTTCTATCTTTTAAAGCAAAACTCTAAAAATGTGGAAACTAAAAATAGATCATTATTACACCAGTTCCATTTTTAATGTAACTTATTATGGTATTTAAAAGAAATTTTAATTTTTTATGTTTAAGATCATCTTTTCTAGAGCTGGGAAGGTGGCTCAGTGGTAGAGTGCTTGCCTTGCATACATGAGGCCCTGGGTTCAATTCCTCAGCATCACATAAGCAGAAAAGCTGGAAGTGGTGTGTGGCTCAAGTGGTAGAGAGCTAGCCTTGAGCTGAGGAGCTGAAGAGCTGAGGAACAGCGCCCAGGCCCAGAGTTCAGACCCCATGACTGACTCCCCCCCCAAAAAAGATAATCTCTTCTATAAGTGGAAAGACTAGAGATTTATTGCCCTAACATTACATACGGAATGAGCTAAATTTCATTTAGTATCACATATAAAATGAGTTACTGTCACCTACAAAATGAATTTCCCTAGATGCTTAGAAATTTTACAGAAACTTAGGGACCAAATGCATCTATGATTTAAGAATTATTTGTCTTTAGTTGTGCATATCTTTAATCCAAGCACTCAGAAGCTGATACAGGAGGGTCATGAGTGCCAGGACACATAAGAGGACTACATAGAAAGACCCTGTCTTAAAATAAGAAAAAAGAACAAAAGGAAGGGGGGAGGAGGGGACACAGGAGAGAAGGGGAGGGGAGGGGAGAAAAGGAAGGAAGGAAGGAAGGAAGGAAGGAAGGAAGGAAGGAAGGAAGGAAGGAAGGAAGGGAGGGAGGGAGGGAGGGAGGGAGGGAGAAAGAAAGGGAGGGAGGGAGGGAGGGAGGGAGAAAGAAAGGGAGGGAGGGAGGGAGGGAGGGGAAGGAAGGGGAGAGAAAGAGCTCAAGTGAGAGACAAAATGGAGCCTGTGGTACTGAGCTGCCATTGAGGCCTACAGACAGCAGTCCATGTACTACTGCCTCACCGTGTTATGGACTGGCTAATTTAAGGAAAACATAAGCCATTCACATGACTCTGATGTTGACCAGCAGGTTTTTATAATGGTGGGCTGGGTTTGGGGTCACTGAGATGAGGTATAAGCAGGCTATATCATAAACATCATATGGAGGAAAGATGTTTTAACCAAGACAGACAATGGGATAAAATTTAATCAGGAGACCGGGGTTTCGCTCAGTGGTAGAATGCCTGGTTAGCACGTGCAAGGTGCTGGGGTCGAGCCTCAGCACCACAAAAATGAACACCCAATCAGCAACTCTATTAACTTTACAACAAGGATTCTCATGAGGTTCTAGTTCTTGGTCTGGGGGGTAGACAGTGTAGTATGTTCATGTTCGCTGATTTTACTATTTCTGCATATGTTATGTATAAAAATATCACTGGATAAAGGGTGGGGGGGTTCCTCAGGGTCCCAGTTTCCATATAAAATCCCAGGAATTTGAGAAGGAGAGAGGGAGGAGGGAGGGAGAGAGAGGGAGATGGAGAGGGAGAGGGAGGGAGAGAAAGTGTGCAGGAGCAGGTGCAAAGATTGTTTTCTGCTTGTACTGTAGATTGGTTTACTATCACACACAGTATCACAAAACAATCCTTAAGGACAAACAGCCCTTATTCATCACAGGTCCACAGGTGCTTGGATTTGCCAAATCTCAACCAGGCTTTCTCAGTCATAGAACTGACAGGTTACCTGAGGGCTAGCTTGTACAGCATTGCTTTGAGTGGAATAACTAAACTGCCCTTCACGTGGCTTCCACACCCTCCAGCAGGCTGGACTATGCATATTAGAGGGGCTTGAAGAAAGAGTAAACCATAAGCCCGAATAAGTCATTCTGGTGGGCTTGCAGTCTGTGATGTGGGAAGAACTAACAGGTTTAAGCAAAGGAGGTAGGCTGGAGGTGAGGGGACCACTGGGGCTGTTCAAGCCACACTACTACATGCCTTATTAAATTCAGCTAATGCAAAATAATGCCTCAATCATTTTCCCATTGTTCTGTGCTGGAGGAGAGTATCCAATAGAAATGACCTGCTCAAGGTCATCTGGCAGCAGGCCGTCCTTCACTACCTGGAGAACTTCCACACCCAGCATCACCAATTGACAGCACTGCCTTACTGACAAAGGACCTCAGCATAAAGCATACACTTTGGCTTTTCAGGCGTGCATACCCAAAAAAGAGGTTTTTTTTTTTTAAGTGATCATTTGAAACAGGAATAATAATGAGATCCTGTACAGACAAAAAATCTCCTCAGGGTCTATCACTGATCACCAATATGGTGCTTACACCAAGGAAGGCACGTGACATTTTTCCTCAGGGTAATAATAGCTACACCCACATGGATCTTAGAACATAAATCGTCACTCAGAATGATGAGTTGGAAGCCTGCTAGCATTCTGGCAGCAGAAAAAATTTTGCAAAAAAAGAGACATTTGGTCTAAAAATCTGGAGAGATGTTTTTCAAAATTAAGTGGTTGTCATCTATTTATTTTTTTCACCATGGATTCTAAATACCAGGGATTATCTAGGAGCAAAATAGCAAGTCCAAACTTTATGGAGTTCATGTTCCCAGTAGGAAAAGGCCAACAACAACAACAATAACAAAAGAAAGCAAAATGTCTTACAGGGTATTAAGTGTCAGAATGAAAACAGCATCTTGCTTCCTGCAAGGGAAGGGAATTACCCTCTAGCAAGGGTAATTTGAAGTAACATCTGAAGAAGGTAAAAGAAAGGAAAGGCATCAGAAATCTGCGGGTGTAGGTGAATGAATCAGAGAAGTGAGATGGCCCTACCAGGTATCCCAGAACCCCCTTTGAAGTCCATACGCAAGATTTAAAGTGATTGATGTCAGTATAACATGTGGAGGAGATGGGGACAAACAAGTCGTTTAAGGATTCAGGTGGACCTGTTGCAACAATGAGAAGTACAAAATGCCATGTCAAAACCAGCTTTACAATGTCGGTGGGGGGGAGGGGGGTATGATTGGGTGGGGGGGAGGGGGGAGGCTGGGAAGGGAGGTGAAGGGTAAACAAAGGAGGAGGCTGCAATGCTTGGTAAGAAATGTATGCATTATCCTGCCCATGTAATTGTAACCCCTCTGTACAGTATGTTCTCAAATAAAATAAAATAAAATAAAAAGATTTAAAGTGATTAAAGGATTTTTTAAAAAAAATATTATTCGGGGCTGGGAAGGTGGCTCAGTGGCAGAGTGCTTGCCTTGCATGCATGAGGTCCTGGGTTCGATTCCTCAGCACCACATAAGCAGAAAAAGCTGGAAGTGGCACTGTGGCTCAAGTGGTAGAGTGTTAGCCTTGAACTGAAGAGCTGAGGGACAGTGCCTAGGTCCAGAGTTCAGGTCCCACGTCCAGAAAAAAAAAAATTCGTTTCTAGGTACAGGACAAGCTAGTTTATTCAAACCAATTCATTAACTTCAAACAACTCAGTGCACTGTATCAAAACAGAAACACACACACACACACACACACACACACACACACACACAAACACACATACACGTCTTCTTTTTTCAATTATATTTTTATTATCTTTAAGTAGTTGTTCAGAGTTGTTAAAATTCAACATGTCAGTTTATTAGTGTGGTGCATCTTGATCAATGTCAACCCTCTTATCATTCTCCCCATCTCTTCCAACCCCACTCATTCCCTCAAGTTTCCTAGTTTCACAGGATACCCATTGAATATTCTCCCCTCTCCCCCCTCCACCCATTCATCTCTTCATTCATCTCTGCTCCTTTTGACTTCGTGCCACATAGTTCAAGTACCACTTTCCTAGTATTCATTTCGTTAGATTGGGAATTTGCTGTTCTAAGGAGTTACACCATTTGAATTCTTACCAGTATAAACCATACTCAGTTGATATATTTGTGTACATATGCATATGACCCTTCATGTTTATTTATATATTTATATGTTAGATCTTACTTCCACATATGAGAAGAACATGTGTCCTTTGTCTCTCTGGTCCTTAATACACTTACTATAATTTTTTTAAGAACCATCTATATAATTATATAATATCATTTTTTTCTAATGGGTGAGTAAACATAGAACTACCTCATGATCCAGTGATATCACTCTTAGGGATTTATCCAAAAGATTACAGGTCAGGGTACAGTAAAGTCACTTGTACAACCATGTTCATTTCTGCACTGTTCACCATAGGCAAGGTATGGAAACAGCCCAGATGCTCCTCAATGGATGAATGGAACAAGAAAATGTGCTCTATATACACACAATAGCGTCTTAAAGGCATCAGGAAATGGAGACAATAAAAAATAATGCAGATATCAATCTAAGAGAGAGGGGCTGTTGCAGGAACAGCTGAACACTGTTTTCTACAGTTCATACAAACTTGAGCTTTAATGTCGACCTTAGGGTAAATAGGGCAGTCTTGATATGCCACCTGGGGTGGGGAATTCGAGGATCTATCTTCCCCATCATTAATTGGAATGACCAAAGAGTTCCACATACTAGGAAAGAGCCAGAGGCAAAATTTCATTCCTCCCCAAGAAGGCAAAAAAAGCTTTTGAGGGAATTAGTATAGATAGAAAGCTGTCCTGAAAAATTGTGCACAAAGCTTACCCCAGAGCACACTTTTTAAAAATACTTTATTTTTTGTTATAACACTGGAGTTTGAACTCAAGAGTCTTGCATTTGCTCAGCTGGTACTCTACCATTTGAACCATACCTTCAGCCCAACTTTTTGCTGGTTATTTTGAAAAAAAAAGTATAGCAAATTTTTCTGCCCACACTGGCCACAAACCTTGATCCTCCAGATCTCACTCTCCTGAAAAGCTAGCATTACAGTGAAAGCCACCAGTGCCTAGCCTAAAACTGATTTTTTAACATACAAGATCCTTTTCATGACATCCCCTACATTTCACATATATAATCAGTGATTTTTAGAATATTTAAAATATTTTTAGAAGCCAGGTGCCAGTGGCTCATGCCTATAATCCTAGCTACTCATGAGGCTGAGATTTGAGGATCACAGTTCAAAGCAGTCCAGGCAGGAGAGTCCAGGAGATTCTTATCTCCAATTAACCACCAGAAAACCAGAAATGGCACTGTGGCTGAGCGGTAGAGGCCTAGCCTTGAGCAAAATAGCTCAGGGACAGAACCTAGGACCTAGGTTCAAGCCCCATCTCACACACACACACACACACACACACACACACACACACACACACACACACACACACACACACACACACACACACTTTTTATTGAATTATAAACAATCTTTGTATATTCTGGGATGTAAGTCCCTTTTCAGATCCATGACTTGCAATAATTACAATAGCAAATACTTTAGTATGTAAATACAACAGAAATTTTATCTAACTCAAACACTTTTGTACATATAATAGAAGAAACAATATTGTATAATACTTAACAATTTCCACAAAGAAATAGTAAGTACAAAAAATAGGCATTTGGAGCTGAAAAACATAACTAAATTGAAATTTTCACTAGAGCAGTTCAACAGCAGATTTGACCAAGTACAAGACAGAAGCATCAAACTTAAAAGGCAGATCGTATGAAATTAACTAGTCAAAGGAGAAAAAGAAAACTCCAGGAGATAAATGCAGCATGTGTGATGCACTATGGGAGTCCAGGAAGAAGAGAGAGGAAAGGCATAAAGCTTATTTGAAGAAATAATGGCTGGAAACTTCCCAAATCTGGGGAAGAAAATGTATATCTTGATACAAGAACTCAAATGACCTCCAACCATAAGGAACTTAAGGAATGCAATTCCAAGACATAATCAAACTGCCAAAAGTCAAAGAGAATGTTGAGAGCAGTAAAATTAATTAATTAGCTAACTAATTAAATAAAAAGTGACTCATCATTTCCAAGGGGGGGGGGGAGGTGTTCTACAGCAGATCCTCAGCAGAAGCTTTTCAAGCCAGTAGGGAGAGGGATTATATATTCAAAACTGAGAGGAAACGCTGCCAAAGGAAGACTATATCTGAAAAAACTGTCCTTGAAAAATGAAGAGGACAAACATTTCCCCAGATAAACAAAAGCTAAAATAAAAGGAGCTCTTTATCATTATGCTCACCTTTTAGCAATGCTGGAGAGTCTTCGGGCCAAACGAAAAGACTTCAGAGAGCTACAAGATGTCATAGGAAGGTATGAGGTTTGCTAGCAAAGGTGAACCTATAGATAAATGCAGATTAGTATGATACTGGTACAGTGCACAAATCACCTTCAATTTTTGTATCTAAGCTGAAAAACAATGGTATAATAAATCACCACAAAAATAAATAAAATAGAAGAATGGATATACAACACAAAAAAGCATCATTTATGATACCATTAACTTAAAATCAGAGGGAACAAAGGAGTAGGATTTGTGTATAAATTCAAAGTCAAGTTGTCATTTGTTTCAACCTGATTTTTACAACTATTAAGTGTTTTATATAAGCTTCAAAATAACTACCAAGAAAATATCTATTGTAGAGACACAGAGAAAATGAGAAAGAAATCAAAGTATGTCAACATACCCTACACACACACCCCACAAATCAATGAAACATAAAAGAGAGGAGAGGAAATGTAGGACAAAAAGCTGTAAGACAAGCAAAAAATAACTAAATGGCAAAAGTAAGTCCTTCACCATTAGTAATTACTTTAGATATAAATGGCTTAAACTCAGCCACAAGACATGTTGGTAAATGTGTGGATTTAAGGAAGGAAATGTAACTATACTGCCTACAAAATACTCACTTCAGACTTAAGAACACAAATAGACTAAATGAAGAGCGATAATCCGTACACATAGCAACCAGAAGAGATCATATTATAGGAAACAAAATAGATTTGGGATCCAAAAAATGTCAGAGACAAAGAAGGACATTATATAATGTTGAGAGTAATTAACCAGGAATATAGAACACACTCAATATCAGAGCATCCAAACATAAAGAATAAACGTTGATGAAACCAAAGGGAGGGTCTAGTGGTGTGGCTTAGCAATAGAGAGCATGCTGAGTATGTGTGAGGCTGTGGGTGGTGGAAGAAATCTGAAGAGAAGGAGACCACAGCACAATAATAGTAGGAGTTTGCAATACCCCACTTTGACTAGTGGCTATATCACTCATATCGATCAGTAAGGTAACAGAGGACTTGCTTGAACAACAATGTAGACCAACTATTCTTTTTTTTTTTAATGTTTTTTATTGTAGAAATACTGTACAGAGGGGTTACAGTTACATTAAGTAATGACTACATTTCATATCAAGGATTGTTACCTATTCCTTTGTTTTTCCCCTACCATCGCTTCCCCAACTCCTCCCCTCCCCCAAGTTGTAAAGTTCATTTTCAACATAGTGATAGACCAGCTATTCTTAATATATATAGAAGATTCTACACAAAAGTGGTAGAATATACATACTTCTCAAGATAACACAGTATGTTTTCTAGAATATGACATGTTCAGTCAGAAAACAAATCAAACTTTAACAAAGAAAGCTGAAATGATACCACATGCCTTTCTGATCACAGTGTGATAAAACTAGAAATAAATAGCAGAAAAAAAAACCTAGAAAATTTTAAAGTACATGGAAATTATACATTCTCGGACAATGAATGGGTCAAAGAAAAATCAAATGAGAAAATAGAAAATATACTAAGACAAACAAGAATGAAACATAAGCATATTAAAACTTATTGGATGTAGCAAAAGCATAATAAGAAGGAAATTTATAGCATTAAATACCTACATTTAAAAAGAATGTTAATGCCAGGCACTGGTGGCTCACGCCTGTAATCCTAGCTACTCAGGAGGCTGAGATCTGAGGATCATAGTTCAAAGCCAGCCCAAGCAGGAAACTCCATGAGACTCTTAACTCCAATAAACCACTCAGAAAACTGGAAGTGGTGCTGTGGCTCAAGTGGTAGAGTGCTAGCCTTGAGCTGAAGAGCTGAGGGACAGCACTCAGGCCCAGAGTTCAAGCCCCACGACTGACAGAAAAAAAAAAAGAATGTTAACAACTAAAGGAATTGGCAAAAGAAGAACAACATAAGCCCAAAATTAGTAGAAATACAGTAATAAAAAGATTAGAGTGGAAACAAAATAGAGAAAGAAAATATAAACAAAATTAAATTGGATTTTGAAAGGATATAAATCTACATGAATATCAACTAATCTTTAGCCAGTATTCTGAAACAGTACAATAGGTAAAGTCCCTTCAACAAAGTGTTTCAAAAATTGAATATTTCCATATAAAATAATGATATTGGACCTTTATCTTATACAAAAAAACTAATTCAAAGTGGATTGGAGATATAAGCATAAGATCTAAACAGTAAAAATTAAAAAAAAAAAACAACAAACCATCATCTTAGTAATCCCAGCTACTCAGAAGGTAGAGATTGGAGGATTACCATTCAGGGCAGGGGTGGAGGTGAATAAAAGTTAGGAGATTCCATCTCAACCAATAAGATGGGTGTGGTACTGCACATCTGTAATTCTAGCAACTTAAGAGATAGACGTAAGAGTATTACAACCCTGAGAAAAACTATGCCAGAAAAATAACTAAAGTGGAAAGGGGCTGGAAATATGGCTCATGTGATAGAGCAAGTACTAGGGCCTGAGTTCAAATCCTATTATGAAGAATAATGAGGAAGAGGAGGAAGACAAGAAGGAGGAGGAAGAGGAGGAGGAGGAGGAGGAGGAGGAGGAGGAGGAGGAGGAGGAGGAGGAGGAGGAGGAGGAGGAGGAGGAGGAGGAGGAGGAGGAGGAGGAGGAAGAGGAAGACTCTGATATTAAAGACTAGGAAGTAGGCAGCTAAGCTGGGTGCTGGTGGCTCATGCCTGTAAACCTAGCTGAGATCCAGAGGATCACAGTTCAAGGATACCCTGGGTTAAAAAAAAATTCTTGAGATTCTGTCTCAAAAAAAAAAAAATAGAGTAAAAAGTTAGGCTGGAAACATAGCTCAAAGTAGTAGAGCGCCAGCCACAATACTGTGTCACACACACAAAAAGAGTAGGCATCTGAAAAGGTGTCTGGGGACACAACCAAACTTCCCCTTGAAGCAGCCTTTCTTAAGAAAACTAAAGAAAATGAGAGGGAAGACTAGGAGACAGGTAGAGAGCGAGGCAGACAATGGACTATTCAGTGAACACTTTGGTATCATTGGTCAAAACACTGTTAAAAATAAGTGCTATTTCAAAATATCTTTATCCAGAACAAATTTGAAGCAGGACTAATTGGGGTGGAACATTTAGAGTAGAAATGTTCCTGAGGGGCCTAAATTCAGGGGTGTCATAAGCCGAAGAAATTTTAATGAATTTGAAATGATTTTGACATCTATGAAACTTCTTACTGGAAATTATCCAAATGTCCATGAAAAATAGAATGGTTTTTTTTAATTGTGAAATGTATGAGTCTGTTTTCTATGGCCAACCGTGCAAAACCAGAGGCTGGGGAATGTGAAGAAGAAAAGAAGTTTACTTTAGCTCTCTGTTCTGGGGGTGTAAGATGTAGAGAAGGTGCCTGGTGGTGGCTTCTTCCTGGCAGAGTTGGGAGGTGATCTGGGTCATCACTGGAGAGGGACAAGAGCATGTGTGTGTGTGTGTGTGAGAGAGAGAGAGAGAGAGAGAGAGAGAGAGAGAGAGAGAGAGAGAGAGAGAGAGAGAGAGAGAGAGAGAGAGAGAGAGAGAGAGAGAGCTCTTCCTCTTCTTACACAGACACCAGGATTCATGGGGTCCCATCCCGAAGACTCTCCCCAAGGGCTCCAGCCATTCACTCCACCCTCTTCACACCTCTCATGGGAAAGGTGGCAGCACTTGAAGCTTTGGGTGCTCAAACCCTTGGAACTCCTGTTTTCCCACTCTGCCCTTTCACCTCTTCTCTGACGGCTGACCCCTTCCTCAATAACTCAATTCTGATTTATAGTGCATTATGGCAACATCTCCCCCCCAGGGTGAAATGATTTTATTATACTATCCGAGAAACAGTTTGGCCACAAACCATCACCCCGAGAGGTAAACGTTAAATTCTTTCTTCCTTTTTCTATGTCTTTCTTTCTTGTGCCAATACTAGGACTTGAATTCAGGACCTGTGCTCTGTGTCTGAGCTTTCTCATCCAAAGCTGGTGTTCTTACAGCTTAAACCACAGCCAGCTCCACTTCCTGATTTTGGGGGGATGTTTAATGAGAGATTAGAGTCTCACTGGCTTTCCTGCCCTGGCTGGCTTCAAAACCTCGGTCATCAGATCTAAGCCTCCTAGGTATTAACTTCATCATCTAATGAAGGTAAAGAGGCGCAGACACATAGAGAAGCCGGGCAGGGAAACAGTTGGGGTGCACCTGCTGCTGCAGAACCTGAGCGGGAAAACAACTCATCCCTGGACCTGGCCTGAAACAACGAATGCGCACAGCGCAGCCGCAGGTCTTTCCGGGACCCCCCGTGGTCTCCACACCCTGAAAAGGGCTTCAAGGGCACTGGTGGGGTAGGGCGGGGATGGGGAGGTCCCGATCCAGGCACCCCACCCGGGCATCCTGCGGCGGTCAGACGCGACTCCAGTTCCGCGCTCCGCCGCCAGGAGGCGCTGCCGCCCCGTCCGCCGCTGCCTCGGGGCTCGCGGTCCCCCGCAGCCCGGGCGCCCCACCTGCAAGATGTCCGTGTGCGGCGGCGAGCGGCCGCCACGGCCCGGGCCGCGCCTGTCCTGGCTGCTGTGCTGCAGCATCCTGCTGTCCCCGGCCGCCGGGTACGTGATCGTGAGCTCGGTGTCCTGGGCCGTCACCGACGAGGTGGACGAGGAGTTGGACAGCGCCTCCACTGAGGAAGCGCTGCCCGCGCTGCTGGAGGACTCGGGCAGCATCTGGCAGCGGAGCTTCCCGGCCTCGGCGCACAAGGACGACGCGCACCTGCGGCCCCGCGCGGGAGCCGCCCGCGCCCGGACGCCGCCCGCGCCCCGCGGGATGTTCTCCTACCGGCGGGAGGCCGGCCCCGCGGCCCGCGCGGCCCCTGAGCCCGGCCCGCGCGCCGCCACCGCCCGCTCCCTGGCGCACGCCAGCGCTTGGGGCTGCCTGGCCACCGCGTCCGCCCTGGAGAAGGTGAGCACCGGCCGGAGGGCTGACTGGGGTTGGAGGTGCGGGGCGGGCGGGCGCTGCAGGTGCGCGCCTCGGGGTGACCCGCCCGGTAGGTGGCGCGCCCGGCCGTCGCGGCGACGCTGGCCCCCCAGCGCACCACGCCGCAGCCCCGGCCCGAGGGCTCCGCGGCACCGCGGACGCCTGGCGCGGCCGAGCGCGCAGGGCCGGGGGCGGACGCGCGCCCTGCCGGGTGACAGGGCCCGGGCTCCCCGGTGTGGAGAGGGCCGAATGGATGCGCGGATAACCAGCGTGTGGCCAGCGGCCGGTCGCCTGTGGAATCACAGAGGAGCCAAGCGCAGCTCGTGCCCGCTCCCGGCGCCGCCCACATTTCCTGACCGGGCAGCCCAGCCCAGGGTGGGCGAAGCCTGTGGTGAGCGGTGATACTTCCGACAAATGGAGCCCCGGGAGTTCTTCTGGAAGGGAGGCGAAGGCTGCCAAGGGTCCAAGATGCTGCCGGACGGAGCGGCTGCGGACCGCGCGCGGCTTCTGATCCGCCCGCGGTTCGCTTCACCTGTTAGACCCGAGCCCGCCCGGGGGGTGGGGGCGAGCAGGCCCGGAGCTCCGCTAAGTGACCCTCCGCCAGGCTTCCGGAGCTGTCGGGATGCAAGTGGGGACCGCCGCGCTGCAAGGCCCAGGACTTCCTGCAGAAAGGATCCGTCGTGTTAGCGTGCCTAGGGCATTGATCAGGGGGCCGGGTTTTTGCTCAAGCTCTAGACTGAGCCGCTGGCTCCTCTCTTCATCTGGAAAACCAAGTGTTAGCTTGGCAGGTCACACACACACACACACACACACACACACACACACTCAATTTCAGGGCCTGAGGGCTGTCCTTAGCTATTTTGCTCAAAGCTAGTGCTCTACTATTTGAGCCACAGCGCCTCCCCGCCCCCCTCCTCATTCCCACCGCCCTCCCCTTTGGTTCAGTGGAGATAAAAGTCTCATAGAATTTGCTGCCCAGTCTGGCTTTGAACCCACAATCCTCAGACCTCACCCTCCTGAGTAGCTAGAATTACAGGCATGAGTCACCAGTACTTGGCTAGCTTGGTGGTTTGGGAGGTCTTTTTTTCTTTTTTTTCTTACAAAATTATGGCAATGACCACTTTAGTCCAATGATGGTGGCAATGGTCTTAACCTCTTTGTGTCAGATTCTAAGCATTTGGATTGTCACAGCAACCACCCGTTTTTTTTTCAGTTGTGTCTTACACTCCTAAGACACACTGTAAGAAAATGTGACGTTTAAATATAAAGCTAATCTTAGATTAAAACATATCCTTCCAGACAATGAACTGTCTTGTACCCATGTAGTAAAGATAATTTCACTCTTGCCAGGCACTGGTGGCTCACACCTGTAATCCTAGCTACTCAGGAGGCTGAGATCTGAGCACCAAGGTTAGAAGCCAGCCTAAACAGAAATAGAGGCAAAGTGCCTCATACAATCTCTGGCTCGTGTGCAAAAGCGGTAGAGCACAAGTCTTGAGCAAAAAAAAAAAAAAAAGCAAAAGTGCAAGAATCTGAGTTCAAGTCCCAGTACTGGCACATGCATGGACACATGCACATACACATACATGCACACACACCACACACATACACACATAAACACACACACAGTGTTTTCACTCCCACAAACTCTGCCTTATCTTGATTAGGAGTTCCTCTTTCCAGTATGGACACTTAACCCAAATTCAATAAACTCAGAAGCCATTGCATGAATGCAAAGCATGAGTCTGTGAATGATGTTATTACCCTTTTGGAGTGATCCTTGACATGTTGTTTTATTAACAGGTTGAAGTCCTTTCTTTTACAATGGGACACACTAAGGCTGTGCCACACTTGAAAGACTGCCCCTGAATTCTGAGCTAAGTAACAGTGGGTGCACTTTGTAAGGAGGACACTCATGGAAGATTGGGAGGTTGTGCCAGTAGTGTTTGGGAAAACTCTATTGATTACAATTAAAATATAATGAATAAATGAGAAAGTGTAGCCCTAAGAGAAATGATAAGAGAGTGGACACCTGTGGCTCACTCAAGTAATCCTAGCTTCGCAGGAGGCTAAGATCTAAGGATCGAGCTTCAAAGCCAGCTGGAGCAAGAAAGTCCATGAGACTCTTTTGTTGTTGTTGTTGGCTGTGGGGCTTGAACTCTGGGCCTGGGTGCTTTCCCTGAGCTCTTCAGCTCAAGGTGAGCACTCTACCGCTTGAGCCACAGCACCACTTCTGGTTTTCTGGTGGCTAGTTGGAAGAGTCTCACAGCCTTTCCTGCCTGGGCTGGCTTTGAACTGCGATCCTCAGATCTCAGCCTCCTGAGTAGTTAGGATTACAGGTGTGAGCCACTGGTGCCCGGTAGTCCATGAGACTCTTATCTCCAGTTACATACCCCCAAAAGCTGAAGTGAAGCTGTGACCCAAGTGGTAAGGTGCCAACCTTGAACAAAAAAACTCGGGGACAGTGCCCAAGCCCTGAGATCAAGGGCCAGGACACACACACACACACACACACACACACACACACACACACACACACACACGAGAATGTTGCCAGACTCAAAGGCCAAGCAACACATTTAAGAATTCTATCCCCAGTTTCCAAAATTTTGGGGAAGTCAGTGAAGGTGATGGGTATTTGAGGGGAACTTTGTGGGAAAGGCTTAAGAGCACCCACCCTCATAAATTTCATTGCTCTCCCTAACATTAAGTTCAATAACACAGATGTATTTGCTACTTCCAGAATAATCTTGTGATTTCTACACTGAATGTCGCTGCTGAGTATTCGCCTCCAGAGATGCTATCTCCCCCACAGCTACCATGGTGTCATGCCTTCCCCTCCACACACATGCTATGTTGTCAGTACACAGGAATTCAAAGTCTTGTTACTGGGGTGTTTTCTAGATACAAGGACTGCCATTTGGGAGCTGCCTGGCCATCAGTGACGGCCCACTCAGCAACAGCACTGGGACCCCTTTCTTCTACATGACAGCCAAGGATCCCGTGGTGGCTGATCTTATGAAGAACCCCCTGGCATCACTGGCGCTTCCAGAGCTGGAAGGAGAGTTTTGTAGGTAAGCAAGGGTTTGTCCCCACACGTGCAGGCCCAGGTAATTTGGGGCAGAGAGGACAGAACAGAAACTTGTGATGTAAACTGGTGTCCTTTATTCTTGGAATCAGATAAACTAGAATTTCTCTATGTACCCAATGGGTGTGATTGGGAACAAGTGATTTGCCTTTAAAGGTCTGTACAATGGAAATATAATCTTCACTTACACTAGGGTTGCATTCCAATAAACCCATTATAAGCTGAAAATAATAGTAAGTCAAAAATCCATTTAATAATAAAAAAAATCCATTTAATAGCTGAGCACCAGTGGCTCTTGCCTGTAATCCTAGCTACTCAGGAGGCTAAGATCTAAGGATTAAATTTCAAAGCCGCTCAAGCAAAAAAAAAAAGTTTATAAAACTTTTACCTCAAAAAAAACCAACCTAGCAAAAAACTGGAAGTGGAGCTATGACTAGAGTGGTAGAGCACTAGTCTTGTACAAAAATGTTCAGGGATAGCACCGAGGACCTGTATTCAAGCCCCACAAATGGCACAAACACACACACACACACACACACACACACACACACACACACACACAGAGTGCATGGACCACCACTAACTATTTCTAACAGTTTTTGTTCACAAGCTTTTGGGAAATATTTTAATTTGATAAAACTAGATATAAGTAAGTTATTAAGTCAAGTAGTACAGGGCAGATACCTGGCCATACAGATTCTGTTAATTTTCCTCATTAAGAGGTTTTAACCGAGGAATGTTCAACTCTCATTTGAGTTTGGAAAGATTACCCTGGCCACTCGATTGAAGATTCATTCAAGATGATAAGGAGTGGACTATAGCCAAAAATGATGGCACACACCTGTAATCTCAGCTACTAGTGAGGCTGAGGTTGGGAGAATTATGGTAAAAACTTTCAAGAATCCATCTTGATCAATTAAAAAAAATCTAAGTACTGTGCTGCATTTGTGTCATCCCAGCTACATAATGAATAAATATAGGAGGATAGAGGCCCAAGTTGGCCCTCACAAAAAGCAAGACCTTATTCAAAATATAACATAACCAAAGTAGGCTGGGGGCATTGTTTGAGCGGTAAAACACCTGCCTAGCAAGCACAAAATCCTAAATTCAAACTGAGGACTGGGGAAAAAAAGAGAGACAGAGAGAGAAAGAGAAAGGACTATATATATTCTGCAAAGACTACTACATAGAATAGTGTACAATGCAAACTCCCCAAAATTGAGAGTAGAGTAGACTTTTAACAGCCTTAGAGGACAGGGTAAAGGGACATGATAATGTCATGGGTTGCTTTGGCTCCCCTGACCCCCCCAGCCCAAGGACTAGAACCTCCTAGGAGATGAGGGTTTATAGCATGAATGTGTCGCCAAGACTCTAAGACACCAAGACCATGAGGACAGTCAGTGGGTCTGAAGTGCAGATCCACTGTTGCCTGCCAACAACTAGAATTTAGCCCCAGGATAGCTCAAGTTCTTTCAAGAATTCAAGTGGAACAGAAAGATGAATGCTATGTGGTGTCACTGGTTATTTTGGAATATAAAGAAGTGAAGCCCATGGGAGCCAAGAGGACAGCGCTTGGCAGAGACTGGAGAAGATGGGAGGGGAGATGCTGCTCAGTGGGTGCAAACTGGGTATAAGACAGACAAGGGCAGGGCTCTAGTATGTAGCCTGGTTTAAAATGAATGTGTTCATTCATTTGATTTCAGTAATCATCACGCAGTTTATATGTGCATGTTGTTGGGAGCGTTGGGAGAAGGTACAGAACTGTGATTTGAACAGAAGTTCTCATACTTTCACTCCACTTGCTTATAGTTGGCACTCTTACCAGTTGAACCAGGCTTCCAGTCTGGCATTCTGCTAGTTAATTGTAGATGAAGTCTCCCAAACCTTTCTATCCAGGCTGGCTTTGAATCACAATCCTCAGATCTTAGCCTCCTGAGTAGCTAGAATTACCTTGAATATACTTAATCTTCAACAGTTAAATATTTTCTTGAAAGATTACAATCTGAAAAACAGTAAGGAAGGTAGCTTTTCCACTTGTAAAACATCACATCCATTCAAATCAGACCTACAAACATGTTCTGACTAATCATTCTTAGTTTATTTAAGGTCTAGCTTTTTTAATTACTGTGTTTACTTCTGGGTACTGTGATTTCTTCATTTAATTAATTAGACGGATTGAGGGAGGGAAGCAATTTCCTTACGCAGGCTAAAAAGGGTAAGATTCTGTTTTAAGAATCTGGCAACTAGCATCCTGTCCTCTCTTCATCTCCCTCTCCCTTCAAAACTCAGGTGCCCCTGCCACTAAGTGAATTTATGCTCAGACATGTGTGAAAGGTTAAAAACAAAACAACACAAAACAGTGATTTGCAAAGAAAAGACTCAAGAGGTTCAATCCCTAGCACTGCCACAGAGAGAGGGGAGGAGGAAGAAAGGGAGAGAGAGGGGAGAGGAAGGGAAGGGAAGGAAGTGGCTTATGAAAGGAGACTTCTCTGGCAGCCTCTTCCCTTACATTCAGACTTGAACACCCTGGGTTTTAGATTTCATTTTCTCAGTAAGGCCAGGCAGCAAGTCCTCAGGACCAGAGAGGATTGTCTGTTGAATTATATTCTGTTCAATGATAGTGATTTTATTTTCATTTTGATAAGATATAAATGAAATCAAGAGATTTATCAGCTGCTTCTGAAATGAAAACATTTCAATGGATAGTCAACAAATGCTAGGTAGGCTTGATGATTAAGAAAGGAGAAGCTGAAAGTATCTTTTCTCTCTTCTAAGAAAGCTTTCCATCAAGGTCTGCTGACACTGTCATGGCTGAAGGTGTCCCTGTCCTGACAGGTAGAAGGTTGCTTTTCAGAGGTGTGTGTGTGTGTGTGTGTGTGTGTGTGTGTGTGTGTGTGCACGTGTGTGTGTGTGTGTGTGTGTGTGTGTGTGTGTGTGTGTGTGCACGCGTGCGCCAGTCCCAGTCCTGGGGCTTAAACTCAGGGCCTGGGCACTGTTCCTTAGCTTTTATGCTCAAGGCCAGTGTTCTACTATTTGATCCACACCTCAGCTTTTTGGTAGTTACTTAGAGATAAGAATCTCACCGACTTTCCTACTTCAAACCATGATTCTCCAATCTCACTCTCTTGAGTAGCTAAGATTACAGGCATGAGCCTGTAATGACACTGGGCTTCAGAGCTTTTTTAATAGAGCTGAATATGATTTAGCATCAAAGGAGATGCTAAATTCCAGGTTTTGCAACAGGATCTTGTTTCTGAGGATGAGGTACCAGACAATGAATGGACTGAGGCCAGGGCTGCATGAGACATGAACTGGAAGCCTCAGCATGCCTTTCCAGGAGGGGTGCAAAATTAAGCATTGCAGAAGTAACTTGACTGAAGGACTCTCACAAGAAGGTTCTGGAACACGCTGCTCTGAGGTCATCCTCAATCCTGGAAGCAGCCTCACTTGTTATTAGCATACCAGCAGGAGAAGCATTTGGTGGGACAGAAGTGGGGGTTATTTGCCTTCATGAAGTGGGTTCAGGATAAACTTTTAGCAAGTCTTTCTGTATAAGACAATGACCTCACCTACCTCCCCCCATTGTAATGGTTTCTTTTTTGGGGGATGGGGTCTGGTCATGGGGCCTGAACTCTGGGCCTGGGCACTGTCCCTCAGCTCTTCAGCTCAAAGCTAGCATTCTACCACTTGAGCCACAGTGCCACTTCCGGCATTTTTTTCTGCCTATGTGGTGCTGAGGAATCGAACCCAGGGCCTTAAGCATGCAAGGCGAGCGCTCTACCACTGAGCCACCTTCCCAGCCCTGTAATCGTTTCTTATAAGAATAAAATATGGAATATTAGATGTAAACCTCAGCCCCACCTGATAGCAAGAATAGGTTCCCCTAGAAACCAAGCAGTCCATACACTCATCACTGTCCAGCTGAGCCTCAAGCAAGTGCTAAGTGAGCGTGCACTTGCCACAGTTCCCTGTTTGGCAGCCAACGTGAATCTGTATCTGGAATCTGCATTCACCTGAGACGTGATATGTATGTCAAAGCCCAGGCCTGGACCTAATCAGATACAGGAACTAAATCCAATTTCTCTTCACTGATTCATGTTCATTCCCCCTTTTAAAGCAATACATGTCTTCTAAATAATTTACCCTCTGTGCAAATTTGTGCTACCTCTCTTTCTCCTTTGCTGGACAGTTCCTATATTCCTGATAGATTTTCCCAGTATCCCCAGTAGATTTTTTTAAGAGTTACCAAAATCTGGGTATCAATAGTTTATGTCTGTCATGCTAGCTACATGGGAGGCTGAGATTGTTGGGATTGTAGTTCACAGGCAGGCAGAAAGCAAGAACAATGAGGCTGGCCTGTGAACTAGGAAGCTAACAGAGGTAGACTGTGCCTAGATGCAAGCACAGGCAGGAAGCAAAACCACATGTCAAAAATAATGGAGGCCAGGTGCCAGGCAGTTCATACCTATAATTCTAGGTATTCAGCAGGCTGAGATCTGAGAATCAAGATTTGAAGCCAGCTCAAGCAGGAAAATCTGTGAGACTTTTATTTCTAGAAAGCCAGAACTGGAGCTGTGGCTCAACTGATAGAGTGCCAGCCCTGAGCAAAAAAACTCTAGGACAACATCCAGTTCCTAAATTCAAGCCCCAGGATCAACACACACAAAAACCGGGCAAATTTCAGTACGGGAAGGGTGGCTCAGCAGTAAAAGTGCCTATTTACCAAACACAAGGCCCTGAGTTCAAAAGACTGCAGTACCATGAAATAAAAAACCAAAAGAGGGGCTGGGAAGGTGGCTCAGGGGTAGAGTGCTTGCCTTGTATGCATGAGGCTCTGGGTTCAATTCCTCAATACCACATAAGGAGAAAAAGCCAGAAGTGGCACTGTGGCTCAAGTGGCAGAGCACTAGCCTTGAGCTGAAGAGCTCAGGGACAGTGCCCAGGCCCAGAGTTCAGGCCCCACAGCTGACAATAAATAAATAAATAAATAAATAAATAAATAAATAAATAAATAAATAACCAACCAAAAGAACTGTTAGAGAGGCCTGCAAAGGGAAGCTAGTGTCTTATGTCTTCTGCTCATTTCTGTGGTGGTATCTCATTGCAATTTACAGCCTGATATTATTTCTCTCCCTCATATTATTTCATCCCATGAATGTTGGTCCCCATTATTCCTCTCTAGTTTATAAGCTTACTCATGATTGCAGTTCCTTGGTTCTGATACTGCCCTTTCCCACCGTCTGCTAACCACCCTTACCCATTTAGTTCACAAGCTTTAGGCAGAAGTAATGACAATAGTTGTTAAGAATGTAACCCCTGCAAATATATGCCCTCCACAAAGTTTTTAGCACTGTTAAGATTGGTGTAAGGGTTTTTTTGTTGGTTGGTTGAGTTTGAGGGGGGGTTATTGTAAAAATACTGTACAGAGGGGTTACAGTTACATGAGTAAGGTAATGAGTACATTTCCTATTGAGCATTATTACCTCCCCACCTCCCTCCCTCTTTCAATATAGTGTCCTGTACATCTCATAGTCACAATGGGTCAACCTGCATCCCCATTTAAGCATTCTGTTATATCCCTTCCCCTCCTTGGGGGGCTTTTTGGTCAGTCATAAAGCTTGAAGTTGGGGCTTGGGTGCTGTCCCTGAGCTCTTTTGCTAGCACTAGCACTCTACCATTTTGAGCTCCACTCCAATTTTCTAATGGTTAATTGGAGATAAGAGTCTCACAGGGACTTTTCTGCCCAAGCTGGCTTCAGACTGTGAACCTTAGATCTCAGCCTCCTGAGTATCTAGGATTACAGGCCTAAGCCACTGGCATCCAGCTGTTTTTGTTTCTTTGTTTGTTTGTTTGTTTGTTTAACAGGTCCACCAGCTCCTGGCAAGCATTAAGCCACTCTCTGTCCTTGTAGAGTTGCCTATTCTGTACATCATAGAAATGGAATTATGTAATATGTGACATTTTGTGGCTGGTGTCTTTCACTTAGCATCATGTTTTCAGGATTCATTGTGTTGTAGCATGTCAATAACTCTTTCTGGTGGCCAAATAATATTCCATCTTATGACTATATTATATTTTACTTATCCAATCATCCCTTGGTTTGTTGATGAGCATTTATTTCCATCTGTGGCTATTATGAATGATACTGCTGTGACCATTATGTCAAAGTTTTGTACAGACAAATAAACTGAAATTCTGGAATTTCACCTAGAATTGATGAGTCAAACAGTGATCCTTTGCTTAATTTTTTAAGAATGTTTTCCTGATTGGTTGTACTACTTCATATTCCTGCCACCAATGTATAAGTATTCTGATTTCCCTATGTTTTCACCAATACGTATTATTGTCTCTCATTTTTTGCTGTGCTGTTCTAGAGTGAACAAACTGATACCCAATTATGGCTTTGACTTGCACTTTACTGGTGGTAAATAGTACTTAGCATCCTTCTGAGGAGAAGACAGACATGAACTCTTTACCCATTTCTAAACTGGGTTATCTTTTTGTTGTTTAGTTCTATATATCTAATAATTCTGAGGGTTCTTTATTCCCCATAGGACCCTTTTCAGATAGACAATTTGCAAATATTATCCTCATGTTGGAAGAAACAAAAATGCTAAAGATTCAGTACTGACACTTGAATTGTATATGTTCTTGGTCAGTGCCATTATTATGGTTGTTGTTGTTATTGTATTGGGAATCAAACCCAGGGTCTTATATATTCTAGACAAGTACTCTACCACTGAACCACATCTCTAGCCCTAAAAACTTGTTTTTTATTTTTGAGACAGAGTCTTGATCATTTGCTCAGATGGCCTCAAACTTGCAATCATCTTGACTTAGCAGCAGAGCTTATAGGCATGTACCACTACACTTGATACTCTCAGAGGTTGAGCCTTCTTCATCAAGCAAAGAAATAATGAAAGAAACATTCCTGAGATACTTCAGAGGAGTACTTCACGTAGCTTATGTGCAGAAATTTTCTGGGTCTTTCTTTCCTTATTTTCTTTCTTTCTTTCTTCTTCCTTCCTTCCTTTCTTTCTTTCTCTTACACAAGGCTCATCATGAAAATAGGTTTTAGCTGGGATGCACAGTCCCTGTGTTCAATCTCCATCATGAAAAAAAGAGGGAGGGAGAGAGGAAGGAAGGAAAGAAGAACTGATTTTAAGTAACAGAATCACAAATGAATTTGGGAGATAAAATATTATTCCAATTATGTAAAAAACAAGGTGGGTAATAAAAATCAATTGAACATTAATTGAATTTATTCACTTAACCATTAATTAGACACACATACAAAGCAACATAGTGAATATTATTATTGAAATAGGGCTTTTTCCCTTCAAAGGGTATTTTCTGAGTATTTACTATAGAGTGGGTATTCATGGATAAGACTGAAAGACACACATTCTCCCCCTGCTTGTTTGTTGCCAGATACTTGAATCAAGCTAGCAAGATCTGCCACATAGGCATGAATATGAAATCTCCTAAGAGTTAAAACTTCCTCTCCAATAGTTGAGAGTTGTTGGAGTTTAGAAAAATGATATTTCAAAGAATGACAGTTTGACCTACTGAGTACTTAAAGTAAAATAAGTAATTTCAGAGACAGGGCCTCAGTGGTAGAGTGCTTGCCTAGCTGGCATGAGGCTCTCCAGGTGTGGTCCCCAGCAAAGAACAACTGAGTTCTCTTGGTCTAGGTATGTTTATATAGAGTTACTATGACCATTCTGGGTCTGGGGGAACCATCCCTGGTCTAAAAAACATAGTTGGTCAGGGCTTATTGGTAAACCATGGACAAGTGCTGGCAGTGATGGCAGAATGGAAGAGGGATCTAGAAGAAATGTCAGAGAAATATAGGTCCCATGGTTTCCCTCATTTGCAATAATTAGTATATGTCTAGGATAACCTTATCAGATGAGCAGAAAAGCTCAAAAGCTATGTACATATAAGATGATAAGTGAAGTGAACCCCAAGATATGGACCCAAGAAGTCTTCTATGTTGTTGTTGTTAATGTACTATGTGATTTTTTTTGGTTCCTTTGTATATTCTTTCCTATGGTGTATCCCCTGTTGTCCCTGTACTTGATTTTGGTACCCTGCATTTTGTATATGCATTTGTCTAATTTGAGGAGGGAAAGGGGAATAACAAAACGCTGAAACAGGGACACAGGATGGCCCATTGCAACAATGATACCCACAGGACAGTACATTGGAAATGAGCTTTACAACTTGGGATGGGGGAAGAGTAAGGGAGGTGAGAGAGGGAAGGGATATAGTGGGAAAACAACAAGGGAAAGGGTAACAATGCTTGACAAGAAATATACTCATTACCTTACTCATGTAACTGTAAAACCCCTCTGTACAGCATCTTTACAATAAAATAAAATTTTAAAAAAGACAAATCGCAGGAGTGATCTCAGGGAAGCATCGATCAGGAGTCAGCACTGCAGCTAGATCCTCAGGAAGGTGGGACCACACATGAGAATCACAGATCTCCTGATCCTGGAGAAGAGGAGTCAATATGACCCCTGACATGACCCTAAAGACCCATCGCTCACATAACTACCCTATCTGCTAAGCCTGGCCATAGGAACAGGAGTGAGGCTGTCATCCATTAGCTGGCTGTGTTCCTTTTGCTCTGCCTGGATAGAAACCATGAATGGATGAGGAGAAGCTCTGCCATTGCTGGCTTTCCTACTCCCTTGTGTGCCCAAGACTGAGGGTTTGGATTGACAGAACCAGAGGCTTAAGCTTCAAAGCTTGGGGGCTAGGGGTCTTCTAAAGTTTCCAGGCTTTAGAAGTCAGGGATTTATTGCTCTAGGCCTTCAGGTTGGAGGGTTATTGCTCTGGGCTTTAACCACCAGTGGCTCAGCTCTTGGCAGCTATTGTAGCAGCTTCTAGTCACAGTGAGTAGCCACAGCAGACTGCAGGTACCTGCGGATGCTACCTCCTGAGTATGCCTCAAGTGTTAAGACCCCTCAGCTTCCACAAAGTGTTACAGCCTTGGGACCTTAGGACCCTGTGTCCTAACAGAGGCCAGTGCCACAGCTCTCAAACCTGGGGTGTCAGGGACTCTTAGCCCTTAAGCCTTGGCAGTTCTCTGGAATTCTACCAATTACTGAGACTGGCAGTTTCTTAGGCAATTCAAAGCCTCCATTCTGTAGTCTTTGCTTACCACTCTGTTGCCTACACCACTGCTGCCACTATGTAACCACTTCTACAAACTTCTCTTTGTGTTACTAGCTCAGCCTATTCTGCTAATCATATGATAGGAGATAAGGAGGGAAAAAAGTAGGCAAGGTAAGATCATGCAATAGTTTCCTAACTTGAAAAAGTGAGCTTAACAGCCTGTTTGTATACCATAAGGGTCTGTGGCTAGCGTCTGCACCAATCACGTCAGTCCTTCCTTCATGTAAATAAATGGTTGCGTTTGCACCAATTACAGGCCTTCTGCTACACCACCAGGGGAAGTTGCTCACCCCCTCCTCATGAAAATGGCTGCCAATCATTAGAAAGTCACACAAACTTGTCTTAGAGTACTGTTTTCTAAGGCTAGTGCTAGCTTTGTGCAGTAGTCATGATTAGTGCATGTCTACATCTGTGATTGTAGTGGTACTCCACAGCTGCTCAAGTATCCTTTTCAGAATTGCAAAATGTCCAAAAATAGCTACTCTTCCCAAAGGGCAGTCTAGCCAGCTATCAGTAAAAGGTCTTCTCCCTTTACTGATAAAGCTCCCCTGCTCAAGGCTGCCATCCATGAAGAAGGGCCTGCTCTTGATAGTTTCAGTCATTCACAGAAAGTATTAAAAGGGTGCTGATAATAAAGACACGGAATAACATTTAGTAGCATTTAATCGTACTTACTAGTACTTAATGCTTAACAGTGCCTAACTCCTGCCTTACTACTCTGGGAAGATGTGTGCCCCTCTGATCTGTCTCAAGACCAGCCTGGCCCCAACAAGTGTGCTTCCGGGGGTAGCACATAAACTGAGGTATGCAACCTGAGACCAGTAGAGCTATCCCTTAAATGTTTTTTCTGATTTCAAATGTCTCTGAAGACAGGAGGTTAGCCAGGGAACTCTTGGTGCACATTTAAATTTGAGAATGGCTACACTAAGGTCAAAAGTCCTCTCATTTGTAGTTCATTGACCTGAATGCTCAAACCCCCTATTAATGTGTACTTTCCTTTGAGGAACTCATTTAGCTTGTGTGATTCTCAGTTTCCTTGGTCCTAACACAGGAGGAATCGTATCCATAATTTTGCTTTTGAGATGAAATAACTTGGTGTGTGCTCATTATTTAGCACATGTGCAGTACTAACAAATGTTGGAAAGAGAATGGCAGACACTGGAAAAGGAGATGAACATCAATAGTACCCGACTTACTCTGCATACCTCTTTAGTATAATAAGAGATGTATTTATGATGTAATATACATTATACTTCTGTGACAGCTAAGCCACTGACATAAATAACTCCTCATAGAATCCTCCTGAGAGTCTCCTGAGAACACTACCATCATTAGATCCATCTTAACAGATAAGGAAGCTGAGGCTCACAGCCTGAAGGACTTGCACAAGAACTCACAAATCAAATTCTGATGGGGCTGCGATTCCATCCCAGATGACTGCCTCCCTCTACAACCCCCTCTTACATAGCTACACACTAGAAACAGTGACAGGCCTCAGCCACAGTTCAGGAAGAGCTGGTTCTGATGCTATAAAATCTATGCAAACACAGTGGGATTTCATTGATTTGCATGCAATTTCCACAGGAACTTGCTTTAGACACCTGCATACAGATATATGCAACAGCCACTCCCAAAAGCATTCACTTCATCAGCTATCCACTGAGCATTCACTGTGTTATGAACTATGCTAAGCACTGTTGAGATAAAGATGAAGAAAGACAGTATCTTCCTTTGGGGGAAGAGAAAAGTATACAGCACACATAGAGATACTTAGCGTTCATTAAACCTTCTCTAAAGACATTATTCTAGAGATGGTTCGTGGGGAGAGAGAAGTTCCCATGAACCAGCCTTGTCTCACTCTACATGTTTGTCTGTTCTCTCTGTCTACCACCAAATACACCTATAGGTGGCAGGGACTCCTTAATTAATATTCCCATGATTCTCATGAATGACCTCTCACCTAAGCTCCAGACCTCAAATCCCACTTCTTCAATCCTCTCCTTGTTCCCCAGTGGGATCTTCTGCTCAGGCTCCCCATGCACTTGGTCACTCAGAGTAGACCTTCCATTGTCCTAGGTTTGTTCTCCCTTTCATAACCCACAATAGTCAGCAAAGTTTACTTAGTCTCCCTCTCCTCGGCTCCACACTTCTCTCCACCTCTGCCCCAAGTTTCCACTGTCACTCACTATCCTCTGTTGATGTTCCCAGTTGGATCCCAGTTCTTAGATCCTAACTGACCCCTTTCCCATCCATTCCCCATCCTAAAACCAGAGGAATAGTTACAAATCACCCATCTCATTATTATACCATTCTGCTTTAAATCCCTCATGCTTTCTCACTTAGAATTTTTTCCTTAAAAGTTTCATCTTGCTGTGGGATGAAATGTCCCAGAGTGTGCTCACTTTGCACCACATGTGCAGTACTAACAAATGCTCCTGTTGTCACAGCCAGCTCCACTGGATTGGATGAAAATTGGTAGAGCCTTCAAGGCCTTGAGTGATTTACCTGTGCACAGGTCTAACCTGTCTGACATCCCTCTCCTTCCCGTCTTTGACCTAGTCTAAATGACTGTGTCTTTGGCCCATTCCAGCTGCTATAACAAAATGACAGAGTCTGAGTAGCTTATAAGCAACTGGTATTTGTTTCTCATAGTTTCATGAGAAATCAAAACACAATCAGAATCTGGTTCATAGAAGGCAACTTCTTGCTGTGTCTTCTAGTGGTAGAAGGGGTGAGGGTCTCTGCCAGGACTCTTTTAGAAAAGCAAAGATCTCATTCATGAGGGTGGGAAGCACTAATGTCTGAGCCTTTCCTGTCCCCTCATTTTTCAGAGTTAAGCCTTCCTGGGCCCTCAGGACATAACAGCAAGTGAATAAATAAATCGGAATCTATATAGCAAGCTCCCAGTTTCTGCTGTAGTACAAACTCTGTGAGGACCAAGATTCTGTCTTTCTAGCTCTTCATAGCCCCCAGCAACCAGTGCAGAGCCTTGAGCATAGCATGGGACCGAATATTTACTGACTGAAATATGGCATATTTGAGATGGACCTTGGGGGTTGGTACATTCTTTTTCAGTTGCTGCTGTAATGAAGTTGCATAGCTTTTTTAGCTTAGAACAACATTGGTTATTCTTACACAGTTCTAGAGGCCAGAAGTCCAAAGTGAATTTTACAAAGCTTAAATAGATCCGTGTGATGCAGGTACCAGTGGCTTATACCTATCCTGGTTAATCTGAGAGCTGATGATCAAGATTGTAAGTCAGCCTAGTCAGAAGAGGTCATGAGACTTTTATCTTCAATTAACTAGCCAAAACCTAGATCAGAAGTATGGCTCAAGTGCTAGATCACCAGCCATGTGCAAATAATCTTGGTGAGAATGCAAGGCCCTGAATTCAAGCTCCAGCACTGGCAAAAAACAAAACAAAAACAAAATATACGAATGTTTGTCTCACCTGCTGTTCTCTGAAAGCTCTAAAGGAGAATTCATTTCTTTGCCTCTTTCATCATCTAGAGGTTATTTTCATACCTTGGTTCAGGGTCCCATGAGGTCCAACCTCTTGTTTCTATTGCCCTAAATCCTTTAGTCTATATATAAGAATGCCCTATAAGAATCCTTCCAATTACATTTTCCCTATGGAATCATCCAGAATATTCCTCCCTTCTCAAGTCCCCAAACAGCAACACACCTGCCATGTAAGGTATTACATGAGACCCAATGGTTAGGACATGGGCCTCTTTGGGGAAGCTATGGTTCAACCAACCACAAATGAATGTGCCAGTTTAAATGTACTTGCAAATGAAGATCACGACATGATAATTTATACTAATGTATGCTGTGGTATTTCAGGGGAGTCACGATTGCATTTATTTATAATATAAATGTTTTAAATTACAGAAGTTAAAATGGCTCAACTACATGCAATGTGATCTTCAGCTGGCCAGGATAAATTTTTATATATTCCAAGCTTATCTGTAAGCATTATGCCCACCTTTGGTCCTCAGCTCCACCCAGAGTTCCTGTCATACAGCTGGCCACTCCCTCTTTCTACCCAGACCCAACTGAGCACCCACCTGCCTCACTTCTTGCCCCCAGACCCTCCTGCTACAGATGCTTCTTCCCTGGGAAATATGGCCCCTCTAATAAACCTTGTAATAATCTTTCTTCTCTGCCTTCCTGCCTCCATATGGTCCCTGGGATGGATGTGAAGGATTCCTTTCCATATCAAAGTGAGAGAAACGATTAACTCAAGAGAAAAGGTTCATACATGGAAGCATATAGAGGTGTCATGTTGGACCTGGCATAGCTTAAGTGGTAGAGAACCTGCCTTCCTAACAAGTAATGGTAGAGAGCCTGCCTTCCTAGCAAGTAATAGGCACCGAGGTCAACTCCAATGACACTAGGAAAAAAGAAAAAAAAAGCCTCATTTTAGATAGTGACAACTCTCAGCAAGGACTCTTCATAGCATTTCTCCCATCCTAGAAGTGACTCTCCTTCCCCATTTTTCTGTCCTGTCCTATTGTAGGAGGCCAACTAGTGTCTGCTAAATAAGATTTGACATGGAATAAAAGATCCTAGCTCAAGATGAGCAATGAATGTAATGTAGCAATCTGTTCTTTAAATCTGTATGCCCCAGGCTTGTGAATGATGCTGATTTCATTCTGAGAAATTCTGGGGATTTATGGATAAAAAACATTGAACTGAAACATAGAAATGGCCTCAAACGGGCTGTCAAAATATGTCATCAAAATGACAAGTGTTGTTCTGAATTGCAAAAATCAGAGGCTAGGAAGGTCTGAGGAATGACACAAATGACTTATATAGTGATTCTGGAACAGATATTAAAAGATGGTTTCAACGTCCCATGAGAAGAAAGTAACCAGCTATAGGCAATATCATTTGCAGAGGATGGATGTCATCTTGAAAGACCATCCATTCCCTTGATAATTTCTCTACAATTGATCAGTTAGGAAATTATTGCTGATTTCTGTGTCATCTTCCTGACCCTATAACAAAAAATACTTGAGATAACCAACTTACCAAGGAAAAATGGTTCATTTTTTTGTTTATGGACTGGAGGTCTCAATCTATGATCCTAGATTTCTCAGCCTGTGGCAAAGAAGCATAAGAGATAGTGTGTCCCAGAGGAAAACCACTCACCTCCTTGCCCGGAAGCAAAACATAGAATGAGGAAGGATTGGAGTCCCCAAATTAGTCCAAGGGCATATCCTCAATAATCTGAGGATTTACTACTAGGCTCCATCTGAGGATCTACTACTAGGCTCCACCCCTCAAAGGTTCTAGCACAGCCCCATAATGAAATAGGATGAGGACCTCGCCTTTAACATGTGGGCCTTTAGGGGACATTCTGTATCCAAACAAAGTCTTCTCTCTAAGGAAAGCCTCCATAACGGAAATTCGCATGAGAACATTCCTATGTACCAAATGAACTAAGATGAACTAGAAGATAATAACAGAGATAGATTTATATTTGTTTGTTTTACACCTAATTTCGCAAAGAATGTGAGCGATGGTTTTAATTGAATGGCCTAAAGAGGTCTGTTATAAGGCTGGCTTGAACCTGAATTCTAAATAGAGTGCTTGTGTTTCTTTAAGCATTTATAGGTCTCCTAAAATATGGTGGCCACATAAAACCAAAGGAAGGATTCTGGGATTGAACTGAATTGGGAGTTTGATACGATGAATCGTATTTGAGAGAACGAAAATTGGTCAAGAGAAGCTGATATGGTTGGAATAGTTTTGCCATCTAAAACTCATGTTGAACTTTAATTCCTATTATAAGAGATTAAGAGGTAGGGTCAAGGTAGAACCTTTAAGAGATAATTGAGGATTTCCCCCTTTTTAAAGAATAGATGAGTTAATCTGTGTGATTAATAAATTCATTGATTAATGGGTGTGATTAACAGATTCATTGATTAATGGGTTATTTCAAGAGTATGTCTGTTACAAAATCCAGTCTCTAGGGCAGGTCTCTAGGGTACTCCTTGTCTCCTGCTATGTGGTCCCTAGGGAGAAGGTCATCACCAGATGTGGCCCCTCAACCTTGGGGCCATAAGACAAAAATAACCCTTTTTCTTTATAACTCACCCAATCCATGGTATTGTGTTACTATCAACAGCCAATGGACTATGACAAATGCCAAGGTCAAAACCAAGAAAATGGCATCAAGAAGGTAACAAAACTGGACAAAAACTAATGAGTACTAGATGAGACACGACATGTGCATGCTACAAATTTTTTAAATTCTATTACAAGCGAAATAGAATAAAATAGATGTGTTTTGTAGCTACTTCCATAGAAGGATGGAGCAGCAGATATGGAAGTGATTCACTGTTTCTTTTTCCATGCCTTCTACTACCATGTTGAGGTCAATTCTGGATATTGTAGTTTAACAGGAACATCACAACTGAGGATATGTAAGTAGCCAGCCTTGGTAAAGACAGTCTTAGAACCATGTGTTCTTTCTATAGATATCTGCAAGGTTAGCAAAACAAAGGGAAGTCATATGTATTCAAGTTACCTTGAAGGACAGAAGCAAAACTGGAGCGTGGAAACTCACAAGAGCCAGTTTTCTTCTCTGCTGCCACCTTATTTTTACCTTCAGCTCCATTCTATAGCCTAGTTCCCACTGCCCACTCCCACAACCACTCTCTAGATTTGCTAGAAAATACACCACAGCCAGCATCTTTATCCTTAGCCTCTGTCCCATATCCGTGCTTGGAAAACCCTCTGAAGCATGCTTGGACTACAGGGTGCCCACCAATCCTTTGCTTCCATCACAGTCTCCTGCCTGGCAGCACCTCCTAACTCCCCTCCCCCTTTGCCCAGGTCACATTCTGTGGTCCATCTCAAGACCTCCTCTGGTCTGCCCTCTTCTCTCTGTAGTTGCTCCAGGGCCACACCTAATCCCCTTAAACCCTGCTCAACTTTGCCCAGGGCAAAGTACATGCTGTTTCTTCCCCCAGTTAACCCAAAAAACAAGATCCTCCCAAGTGATCTCAGTAGTACTCAGTGGGACTAGAAAAACCTCACTCCATTTCCCAAGCAGGATCCTTACCTCCCTCCCTCACTCTCACACCTTCTCCTTTTCTTGAGAACAAAACTTATTGTTCCCTTCCTTTTTCTCTTAGTAATAGATCACCAACATATTTTTGTTTTGGGGTTTTTTTTTTGTTTGTTTGTTTTGCTAAGTCTGAAGCCATACAAGTGACAGCTCACTCCTTCCCTTCACTCAGTCTCTAACTGATCTGCATCTACACCAGGGAATTCAAACCTGAGGCTGGCACATCTCTCCCTGGGGACATTTGACAATATCTAAAAACCACTTTACTTTTGTGACTTGAGGAGGGGGATGCTACTGGCATCTCAGTGGGAAGTTGCTAATTATTCTCCAATATTCAGGATAGCCCCCATCAAGCAAATTATCTAGCCCCAAATATCAATACAGTAGTATCAAAGTAAAGAAATTTTAATTTCCAGAAATTAAAAAAAGAATAAAAAATAACAAAAGAAACAATCTTCACTGTTCTTCATTTCTTTTGTTGTTGTTGCTGCTGCTGCTGCTGCTGATGATGATGATGATGATGATGATGATGATAGTTTTGGGGCTTGAACTCTGGGCCTGGGTGCTCTCTGAGCTTTTTTGCTCAAGGCTAGTCCTCTACTACTTGACCCACAGCTCTACTTCCATCTTTTTTATTAGCTTTAATTAGAGACAAGAGTCTCCCAGACTTTCTTGTCCTGGTTAGCTTTTCATCCTGATCCTCAGATCTTATCCTCCTGAGTAGTTAGGATTATAGGTGTGAGCCACTGGTGCCAGAATGAATGGATAGATAGATTTATTACCTGGATGGATGCATGCAGGCATGCATGCATCAGGTACAGACAAAGCCTGCATGCTTGTCTCACCTATGAGATAGTTCAGGTTATCTCCTGCATTCCAACCCGGTCTCAGTAACAGTAAAAAAAAAAAAAAAACCCTCCCCAGATTTCCAGTTGCCTTTCATGAAGAAGAAATCTCTCATGATGGAAAGCTCTTATATGATGATGATGATTTTACCAGTCACAAGATTGCACAGTTCAGTCTATGGAAATCTCTGTCTCTCAGGGATTCAATAAAACAAATCAGTTTTTTCTCTTTCAAAGAATCTAAATAAAATTAAAGTAATTTTTTTTTGGTCCGGTCGTGGGCCTGAACTCAGCTCTTCAGCTCAAGGCTAGCGCTCTACCACTAGAGCCACAGTGCCACTTCCGGCTTTTTTCTTTTTGCTCATGGTGGTGCTGAGGAATCGAACCCAGGGCCTCATGCATGCAAGGCACGCACTCTACCACTAAGCCACCTTCCCAGCCCCTGTAGCAGGCTTTTACCAGAAGGTATGACTAGGTTTGTCTAGGTACCCTCAATTTCAGATTAAACTTTTTTTTAGTATAAGTATGTTCCAAATATTTGGATAGGGCATACTTATATTGAAAAAACAAATGTTGCTTCTCTAAAATTCAGATTTAACTAGGCATCCTGTATTTGTATTTACTGTAACACAGGGCAGATATCACACCACATGCCCTTCCTGCTCCCTTTCCTGGCTGTCCCTCAGAACTGAAAGGCACATCTCTTCTTACCTTGTGTCTCCACCATGTACTAGGAGAGGGGAGGGGAGGCCCGGGGAGGGAAAGAGAAAGGGGAAGGCAAAGGGATTTTAATATGAGCAGGTCAATCTCTCACAGACATTGTAGCTTTAAATTAGAGTTTTTACTCAGTGTGATATAATTATCTTTACCTTCTTGGTTCCAAAGTGATTCAAGTCCAACCAAAAGCAACTAATGCAGTGTTTTACATGATATCAAGAGCTGTGAAAGATCTACAACTTTTACCCTATTTGCAAACATTGCCTGACACAGTTCATAGATTCTCGCAGAAGACATGCTTATTCCTGGGCTAAGGATAAAGGATTCTTACTCATCACATTATTGTCTGCATATCATGGCACTATTTTTTGAGCTCTAATTCCAATAGGATGATATGAAGAGGGCCAGATGACATTTGCATACACAGAGACCATCTGTGATTTTTAACAGTTGAGGAAAAGGTATCTACTGTGTGCCTCTGCTCTCAAGACATCCAGAAACATAAGAACCATGATGAAATCTGACTCCAAACCCATGGCCTGTTAATCCTACCTCAGGGAAATGTTTGACTTTGTGAATATTATTAAATGGTGCCTGTCTTTGCTTTGCATGGTAGGCTATTGTAGAAATGCATACATAGGGATTATTTGCTTGAAACAGTTCCATGATAAATATAAAATATGATTTGGGATCCACTAGCTCATGACTGTCATTCTAGCTACATAGGAGGCTAATATCAGGAAGATTGTAGTTCTAGGCTAGCCCAGGCAAAAAAAACTCTACAAGATTCCATCTCAATGCACATCATTCCAGCCACAGTAGGAAGCATAAAATAGCAAGTTTCTATTCTACTGAGTACCATGCCTATGTTTGTTCATCCTCTCTCCCTCCATGTTTGCACCCCCCCTTATGCCCTCCCTAAGACAGAAAAAAAGAATAAGCAAAAATAAAATAAAACCAAAAATCAGCAACAACCACACCACCAAAAAAAAAAAACCCTAAAGCCCATGTTCCATTTCTTGGAATTCATTCAGATAAATTGTATTTTAAATGTTCAGAGGTTGGGGCTGGGAAGGTGGCTCAGTGGTAGAGCGCTTGCCTTGCATGCCTGAGGCCCTGGGTTCAATTCCTCAGCACCACATAAGCAAAAAGAAAAAGCCGGAGGTGGCACTTTGGCTCAAGTGGTAGAGTGCTAGTCTTGAGCTGAAGAGCTGAGGGACAGCACCCAGGCCCAGAGTTCAGGCCCCACGACCGGACCCCCCACACACAAAAAATAAAATAAAATGTTCAGAGGTTATGCCTCTTGGAAGAAACAGGAGGATCTTCCTATAGTTTCGCTGTTTATGCCTAGAATCCTGTATAATTGAACATGCCCTGGTGTATATTAGAGTTAACTTCTGCATATGAGAGAAAACATGTACCTTTTGTCTGAGCTTGGCTTTTCTCACTTAACATGATTTGTTCTAGGTCCATCCATTTCCCTGCAAATGACATAATCTTATTCTTTCTAATGAATGAGTAAAATTCCATTGTGTATATAAGTACCATATATTTTTTTGGGGGGGGGAGTCCGGTCATGGGGCCTGAACTCTGGGCCTGGGCACTGTCCCTCAGCTCTTCAGCTCAAGCTAGCACTCTACCACTTGAACCACAGCTCCACTTCCGGCTTTTTTTTTCTGCTTATGTGGTGCTGAGGAATCGAACCCAGGGCCTCATGCATGCAAGGCAAGCGCTCTACCACTGAGCCACCTTCCCAGCCCAAGTACCATATTTTTTGATCCACCCATCTATTGTAGAGCCTCTGAAGATCCCCTTTTCTTGACTTTTCCAGCTTCTTGAGGCTACCTACATTCCTTGGTTCATGCCCCCTTCCCTATTCTCATATCACATCCCTTCCACACTGTTTTTTTGCCTTTCTCTTCTACGTGTGTGTGTGTGTGTGTGTGCGCGCGCGCGCACACACACACACTGTTCTGAGGTTTGAACTCAGGGCCTGGGCACTGTCCCCTGACTTTTTCACTCAAGGGTAATACTCTACCCTTTGAGCCACAGCACCACTTCTGATTTTCTGATGGTTAATTAGAGATAAGAGTCTCATGGTCTTTCCTGCCCAGGCTGGCTTCCAGCCTCAATCCTCAGGTCTCAGTCTCCTGAGTAGCTAGGATTACAGTAGTGAGCCACCAGGGCCTGGCTTGCATTTTTAAATCTATAATGTCCTTTCTATTCCGAATAACCAGCAGCAGTGGGAATCAAATACATCCCCTACTGAAATGTATGGTTATTCTTTCATGACTGAGTTGAGTGCCAGTTTCATTGCAGAGTAACTTTGCTGAAGTATTTACTTGCCATCATGAACCCATGATTATCTTGACCATTATTTCAGATCTCTGTAAACTTGATTCCTGTTTGCTGACTTCACATATTTTCTCTATGTACCTGTGTCTTTTTCCCAAAGTGCAGTGGGCTTCCATATTTCTAGGTTGTGATGACATCCCCCCATTCTTTCATCACACTCACAACTCAGCAGCTATATTCTTGCAACACAGCTTGTAAAACTTTCAAAGTTAACACAGTGTTCTTACGTGAAGCCATTTACCAGAATACGTGGGCATGGCCACTCTTACCCTCTCTCGCTAGGACTCACAGGGGTGTGTAATAAAGGAAAACTTCTAGACAGGTGAAAACAAGTTCCTTAATTAAAAGGCAAACATGTGCTTCGCTTGACGATGTAACTTGCTCAAGACTTCAATGTGAAGTAATAGACACGAGGAGTTTTTGTAAGGTGTTGGAAATGTCTCGGGATGTTGGGGTGTCCCATAGGAATAAGAATACCAACTCGGGAACTCAGCAAGGCAGAAAGGTGTGCTACTGACAGAAAGCCAAGTAAGCAAGTGCACTGGGTGGACAGTACATCTTTGTTTTAATCCTAACTGCCTTTCATTCCAATTGCTCAGAACTTAGGTACATAATCTTACACAATTGGTTAGATTGAAAGGGGTTAAAAGTTTAAGCTATCAACCAAAACCAGACTACCTGGCCAAAGCAAGAACTTGTTAAAGCAAAAAAAAAAAAATTCTAACTCCTACTTAAGTCACATCTCAAGACATCTGAAGCATCTCTTTCTCCAGCAGGCTGAGACAAAGTCTTCTACAACATCTAGCAAGCATGGGCCATCTAGCACTTTGTCCATTTTGCATTAACTAGATGGAAGAACCAATTCAAAGAGGATTCTATAGGTGTACCAAGGCGAGGACGGAAGGGGCCAGCTCCAAATCATGTGACACAGGCTGATGAAAATAATAAACCATAAAGAAATGTACATATCATCTGATGTGGAAGAAATAGTTGTATTGTCAAAGCTCATAGAATTCACAAACTTTATAGACTATGATCATGACAATTTACCTTGTGGAGGTTAAAATGTATTTGGGACTTTAAGTATCACTATTCAACAATACTGTGAAATTTGTGAAATTTATGTAATCACTTAATCTCAATAAGAAATCATTTAATAAAAAAGAAAATAATAAACCATCACTGAAATTAGAAAATAAGAAGCTCAAGTGAAAACGATATGAGAAATTGATAGTCCTAAATACTTATGCTTGAAAAAAATACTATAAATTAACAAGGTAAGTATCCAAATCAAAGCCCCATTCACCTTGCTATCAGATCAAGAAAAAAAATAGGAAATTAGCTGGGCACCAGTAACTCATACTTGTAATCTTAGCTATTCAGGAGGCTGAGATCTAGGGATCATGGTTTGAAGCCAGCCCAGGCAGGAAAGTCCATGAGACTCTATCTCCAAGCAACCACAAAAAAGCTGGAAGTAGAGCTGTGGTTCAAATGGTAGAGGGCTAGCTTTGATCACAGAAGCTCTGGGATAGTGCCCAGGCCCAGAGTCCCAGCCTTAGGGTTGGAGAGAGAGAGGAGGGGGGAGAAATAAAGAGATGGGGAGGAAGAGGGAGAGGGAGATGAAGAGGAAGAAGGAGAGGGAAAGAGAGAGAGAGAGAGAGAGAGAGAGAGAGAGAGAGAGAGAGAGAGAGAGAGAATTACCATAACATTTTTAAGCCTACTCTGTGTGTGTGTGTGTGTGTGTGTGTGTGTGTGTGTGTGTGTGTGTGTGTGTGCGCACAAGTGCAGGCACTGTAGCTAGAACTCAGGGCCTCTTGCTTGATTTTTTTTTCTATTCGAGGCTGGTGCTCTACCACTTGAGCTACATCTCTACTTCTGGATTTTACTGGTTGAGATGAGTCTCTCGGATTTATCTGCCTGGGCCAGCTTAGAACCATGATCCTCAGATTCAGCCTCTTCAGTAGCTAGTAGCCATCAGCCTTGTGTATTTTATTTGCTAAAATCTATTCCCAAAGGATGATTTTTTAAAACTTTATTTATGATATCTTTTGTTTTTAAGAAAGGAAACAATAAAATTACAGTCAATAATGGCTTTTAATCTAGAATAGAGACAAGGAGCATAGCTCACATAGCTTGAAAACTTCTGGCAAAATTGGTGAAGCAAGAAAGAGAAGAAGCAAATAAGGAATAAAAAGAGGAACATCAAACCTAAGCACAGACTTAGAAGAATGTTATAAATAGCTGAAGGTATGGTGGCTTGAACCCAGTGCCTCTTGCTCTTGTTTGACTCTTTTGTTAGCACTCTCCCACTCAGGCCACACCTCCACCCTGGCTTTTTGCTAGTTATTTTGGGAATGGAACCTCGAAGAGTTTTCTGCCTGGAAATCTTGATCTTCCAGATCTCAGCTTCTTGAGTAGCTAGGATTACAGGTATGAACCATGGGTAGCTGGCTGTAAGTGATTTTATAAAAATAAAATTGAGCATTCAGATGAAATAGATTAAAAAAAAAAGAACTTGCCAAAGGACAGAAATCTTTGAACTATACCATTTAAAATAATTGAATCATTTCCTTTATGTCCAGGGATATTGAGCATTTCTTCATGTATTTATTGGCCATTTTTACTTCTGAGAATTGTCTGTTTAGTTCTTTGTCCATTTGTTAATTGGGTTATTGACTCTTTGTGGGGGGTAGTTTTTTAGCTCCTCATATTAGATCCTTAATTAGATTCTCTGGCAAAGATCTTCTCCTATTCTGTAGGTTGTATTTTTATTTGTTTGCTTGGTGCTGGAGATTGAACCCAGGGCTTTACATATGCTAAGCATATGCTCTACCACTGAGCTACAACCTCATCTCCTAATGCTGGCTGTCTTTTTAGCTTAAAACTATATCCTGCCTGGTGCTGGTGGCTCATGCCTATAATCCTAGCTACTCAGGAGGCTGAGAACTGAGGACTGAGGTTCAAAGCTAGCCCAAGCAGAAAAGTTCATGAAACTTTTATCTACACTTAACCACCAAAAAGCCAGAAGTGAAGCTGTGGCTGAAAGTGGTAGAGCACTTGAGCAGAAAAGGCCAAGAGACAGTGTGCAGGACTATGTTCAAGCCTCAGGACTGGCACACACACACACACACACACACACACACACACACACACACACACACACACACACACACACACACACACACACACACACACACACACACGAGGCCCCACAACTGTATCTTTCATTGCGCAGAAACTTTTCAACTTGATACAATCCCAACTGGCAATATGATAGTAATACTCACTGTACATATGTGAAAGTGAAACTAGAAAACTTCAAGAAGCAGGTGGATTTAGGATAAATAGAGGAGAATAATGAAAGGATGACACTGACCAAGATTATTTTTACATGGACATGCTTTGTACAGATATTTGAAGATCATAAAATAATTAAGTCACTTTTTTAAAAAGTACTCACAAAATTACTATCAGGCTCAGGTGAGCTTATATATTCATTTTCTACATGTTACGTAGATAACAACTCCTAATCTTATATACAAAGTTGTAGAGCTTAGAAGTAGGAAGCGCTTCCACCATTTTCAGGACCAGTATAAGCTTAATGCCAACTATCAAGAATAGTAGGAGAAGGGAAATTACCCATCAAAATAGTTCATAAACACAGATGCAGAAGTCCCAAATAAATTGATAGCAAGCTGAACCTATTATTATGAATGAAGAAGGAAACACATTCATGCAGCTACTATATCAGTAAAAAAAAAATTGTAGGAAATTACAGAAATCATCTTGTTAGAGCAGTTGAAACTTGCCCATTGTATATTTTTATTTCCCAAATCTGGTAACCTTATACCCAAAGGATATTTTTTTAATTAGAATATTTTGTTAGAGAAAAGGGTTGTACTTTACTTAGTCAAACCATCTATCTTTAGGGTTTATTCATGTTGTGTCTTGTTTAAGAAATTTCTTCTAACCCTCAAGTCATTAGCATATTTTTCTACACTTTTATCTTAAATGTGTTAGAGTTTGCTCTGTATTTATAAATTATTGATTTCATTTAAAATTAGCTTGTGATGGGATATAGTTATTTATTTTAAAGTATTTTCCATATAGCCACTTTCCAGCACTATTTATTGAGTAATAAAGTTTACTTGCTAAATTCTACTTCTATCCTGATGATCTATCAAGAGTCCTTTCTGCATAGACCTTAGGTTTCTATGACTTTTCATCTACTTCTCCCTTGGCCCATTTTTGCTCAGTGCCTTATTGAATATTGAATATTTTGTTAATATTGAATATTTTGTTAAGGAACACCTTCTCACCTTGCTGCCTTCTTTACAGTGATTTTGACTACTGAGTTTTGTTATTCCATTTAAAGTTTAAATATAGCATCCAGTGCTAACTGATACATGCCTGGTGTGTGGGGAAATAAGGATTTAAAAGTAGATTGTGGTGATGGTTACATAAATCTATAGATTAAAAAATCTGATGTGTATGGTTCTAAAGTTGGAATTTTAGCCAGGCACCAGTGGCTCATGCTTGTAATCCTAGCTACTCAGATGGCTGGGATCTAAAGATCATGGTTCAAAGCCAGCCCAAACAGGAAAGTCCATGAGACTCTTATCTCTAATTGAGCACCAAAAAAGCTGGAAGCAGAGTTGTGGTTCGAGTGATAGAGTGCTAGCCTTGAGCACAAAAGCTCAAGGACAGTGCCAAAGTGCTAAGTTCAAGTCCCAGGACTGGCAAAATAAAAACAACATATGAATGTGATTATTTGAATATGAAGTGTCTTCACAAGTTCTTATGTGAAGGCCTTCCCAGTCTTCTGTGGGTGATAGACACCATCAGAGGTGAAGCCTAATTGGAAAAAGTAGATCCCTAGAGACATACCCTGGAAAGATATGCTTGGCCACTCACCTCCTTCTTGCCAGGAAATGAGTAGCTCTGTTCCACCACAATCTCCGGCTGTGATGTTCTGCCTGGCCTTGGGCCCACAGCAATAGGAATAATCGACCATGGACTGAAGCCTCCGAACCTGAAAGCCAAAATAAATCCTTTCTTCTTAAGTTTGTTTGCTCAGAACAGCAACAACCACAACAAATATACTACTTCACTAACACAGTATTTATTTGAGTGTCAGATAAACAACAAATGTTTTAATCCTATGAGGATGGCCCAGGCTATATTTTGTCCAGCAATCCTAATTAGGAATTTATTATATATTAAATAGATTTAGACTTCAGATTTAAATATTTGGGCAAGAAGTGATATGTTAAGTACAAGTGTATGATTACAGCTCAACAAGAAAAAGGCAAACCATCTGGGCACTCACATCTGGTGACTCACATCTATCATCCTAGCTACTTGTGAGGCTAAAGTGTCAAGGATCTCAGTTTGAGGCCCAACTAGGCAAACGCAATACTCTTCAACCAGGTATGTGAGAGGCTGAAATCAAGTGGATCATGGTTTCAGCCCAGCTCTAGCAGAAAAGTTTGAATCGGTACTTGAACAGAAAAAGTGAATGTAGTAACTTATGCCTTTCATCCAAGCTATAGATGGAAGAATAAAAAAAGAGGCTCACTCTCCAGGCACATACTTGGACAAGAAGCAAATTCTCAAAAAATAGTGAGTGCATAAACAATCTGAAGGCATGGCTCAGTGGTAGAGCATCTGCTTAACAAGCATTATGTGGTTCTGAGCTCAAACTCCAGCACTGGGAAAGGAAGGAAGGAAGGAAGGAAGGAAGGAATGAAGGAAGGAAGGAAAGAAGGAAGGAAGGAAGGAAGGAAGGAAGGAAGGAAGGAAGGAAGGAAGGAAGGAAGGAAGGAAGGAAGGAAGGAAGGAAGGGAAGGGAAGGGAAGGGAAGGGAAGGGAAGGAGGGAAAATAACTCAACCCAACAGAGAAATACAAAGAAAAAGAAAAGCCAACAAATAAACATGTAAACATGTTTAACTTTGTATACCATCAAGGGAATTACAAACTAAAACAATACTGAAATCTTCAATTGAAGAAATTTTAACTCTTCAACAAATGGTACTGGTAAAATTAGATATTCACTTGCAGAAAACTGAACTAGATCCCCACATATCACCTTGTACCATCATCAATTCAAAATGGTTCAAAGACTTCCATGTAAGACCAGCAAAACTTTTAATTGGTGTAACATCAAATGTTAGAGAGAATGTGGAGCCACAGGATCGTGACTGCACAGATTACAAATGACAAAACCACTCTTGCAACTTTCAGATATGTGCCTAGGGAGTTAGATACAAGGGTGATTATTGTAGAATTGTTTGTAACCAAATTAAATTGAAAATGGACGAACTAAAGAAGAGTGAATAAATTCAGTGAACACTTTTACCACAGCATACTACACTGAAGACAAAAAATAACTGAGTTCATGTTGACAATATCTGTAATCCTAGCTACGCAGGAAGCTGAGATCTAAGGTTTGAAAGTAGCCTGGCAGAAAAGCCCATGAGGTGCTATCTCCAAATAATGAAGAAAAATACTGAACTGGCGGTGTCTTAAGTGGTAGAGCACCAGCCATGAAAAAGTTGAGAGCAATAAAGTTCTGAATTCAAGTCCTGGTACCAGCACAATAACTAAATGAATAAATAGAAAAACATTAAATCACTGAAAGTTATGTTTGATGTGTACACATTAAATGTTAAATGTACAAAAGACAAAATGTTGCTTGTGGATGCATACAAAAACAGATATAAGCATAAAAGCATTAAAAAAAGAAACCATTAAGATTTGACATTAAGACTTGACTTGATGGGTATTGATAAAATGAACCTTTGAGATTTGCTGACAATACTGTCAGACATAATGTTGAGAACTGAACCTGTCAGAGGGAATAATTCTCTAGAATCTAACACTGCCTTTCAAGGTTTGAGAAATACTGGATGTTTTAGTGGACTTACACCACCCTGATTGATGCACATGTGCAACCACTGGGCTTGGTAGCAGCCCGAGTCTTTCTTCTGCAGAATGCTGGTCCAGTCTTGCTAAGCTTGTTTCTCCTGATTTGTAAATCTGTTCTGCACCCAAGTAAAATGATCTTTGTACCAAGCACTGGCTCATTTCTATAATTCTGCCTATTCAAGGAGACTGAAATGTGGAGGATCAAGGTTGGAGGCTAGCTTGCAAAAGGAAAGCACAACAAACTTATTTACTTGTAGTTTCTGTGACATGGAAGACTCAAGACCCAGGGCAAACTACCCATTGTTATATGTACGTTGGTGAAGCAGAGAAAGCCAAGTGGAAGTGGGATTGGACAAAAAGGTCCGAGATCACAGAACCTTGTGGAACAGAGCCTGGCCAGGCTGGCAGCTCAGGGCCCTCCAGGCCTTCTGGGCAGCACCCCTCTAAACTGGAATCTACTTGTAAAGTGGCTCCAAGGATTTCTTTAATTAAATTGATGGTGATGATGACGATGGAGTTGTACAATTCCAGAATTCATGTTGTGAATACAATGCTTCTTGGGCAATGTTACCCCTTTCTCGATTTTTCCCTATTTTATTCCTCCCATAGTTCATTTTTCACATAGTGCATATTGAATACAATGACTACATTTGTTCACCCTTCTTCCCTCCATTCCTGGGACCCACTTCCCACCTTCACCCTCCCTCCCCCCAAAAAACCCATGTTTCCATTTCCTGGAATTCATTCTGATAAACAGTACTTTTATTGTTCAGAGGAGTTATGCCTTTGGATTCCTCCTCTATGTTTATCTTCATTTCTTCAATTTGTATGTAAATACATAGAGCCCTGTATATGTTATCATGTCTATTTGTTTTCTAAATCAGGCTTCCACATATGAGAGAAAATATGTACCATTTGTCTCTCTGAGACTGGTTTACATAACATTATTTGTTCTAGGTCCATCCATTTCCCTGAAAATGACATAATATTACTTTTTTCTAATAGATGAATAAAATTCCATTGTGTATATGTATCACATTTTCTTGATCCAGTCATCCTTTGTAGGGCATCTGGACTATTTTCATAACAGTTATTAAGAATAGTGCATCAATGAACATGGATGTGCAAGTGTCTTTCCTATATCCTAACTTGTAATATTCTGGGTAGAAACTCAGGAGTGTCATGGCTGGATCATAGGTAGCTCTATTTTTAATTTTTTTGAGGAATCTCCAAACCATCCTCTAGAGTGGTTATACCAGTTTACATTCTCATCAATCATGCAATAATGTTCCTTTTTTCCCCACATCCCCATCAGCATTTGTTATTGTTCAAATTTTCTTTTCTTTTTTTCTTTTTTCTTTTTGTTGATTGTGGGGCCTGAACTCTGGGCTTTGGCCCTGTCCCTCAGCTCTTCAGCTCAAGGCTAGCGCTCTACCACTTGAGCCACAGCACTACTTCTGGCTTTTTCTACTTATGTGGTGCCAAGGAATCAAACCCAGGGCCTCATGCATGCAAGGCAAGCACTATAGCACTGAACCACCTTCCCAGCCCCTGTTCAATTTTCAGTCTTACTAGAATGAGATGGAATCCTGATGTTGTTTTGATTTGCATTTCTGTTATGGACAGAGATGTTGAACATTTCCTCATGTGTTTGTGGCCATTCTTCTCCTTCTGAGACATCTCTTTAGCTCCTTTTCCCATTTAGTGATTGGTTTGTTCATTGGGGGTGGGGGATGGTTCTTGAGCTCCTTGTATATTTTGGATAAAAGGCCCTTATCAGATGCATTGCTGGTTAATATCTTCTTCTCCAGTGTGTTGGCTGTCTTTCTAGTTTAGAAACTATGTTCTTTGCTGTGCAGAAATTTTATTTTTATGTAATTCCATTTGTCAAGTCTCTCTCCTGTTTACTATGACCCTGGGACTGTCTTCAAAAAGTTCCTGCCATTCCAATAAGTTCTAATATTTCTCCTACCCTATCTTGTAGTAGTTTCAAAGTTTCAGGCCTGACGTTGAGATCTTGGATCCATTTTGAATTGATATTGGTGCAAGGTGACAAACAGGGATCCACTTTTAGTTTCTATATATGGTGTCCAGTTTTCCCAACATCAATTATTGAAGACGTTGTCATTTTTCCCAACATATATATGTATATACACATATATATACATATATATATATATATATATATACATATACATATGCTTGACAAATATCAGATGACTGTAAGTATACGGGTTTATTTCTGGGTCTTCTAGACTATTCCATTGGTCTTCAGGCATACTTTTATGTCAGTACCAAGCTGTTTGTTAGTATCTCTCTGTAGTAAAGTTTAAAGTCTGGAATTGTGCCTTTGCTTGGTGTCTACTCTTTTTTGGGGGCGGGGAGTGGAGGGAGGGACCGGTCATGGGGCCTGAACTCTGGGCCTGGGCACTGTCCCTCAGCTCTTCAGCTCAAGGCTAGCACTCTACCACGTGAGCCACAGCACCACTTCCGGCTTTTTTTTTCTGCTTATGTGGTACTGAGGAATCGAACCCAGGGCCTCATGCATGCAAGGCAAACGCTCTACCACTGAGCCACCTTCCCAGCCCAGGTGTCTATGCTTGAGCTGTATTTCCCAACTACAGCCCTGTATTTCTGATTAAACACACAGAACTCTGGTATTGCCCAGTCTCTAATTTGCCATCTTCTTTCTCCTCTGATGCTGAGACCTTTTAAAGTAGTTATAAACAATGTCAAAATCTGAATGACAGAAGCAGTAATTTGACTCCTTGGTGGTTTTTTGTTGTTGTGTTTTTGTTGTTGTTTTTGTCAGTCCTGGGGCTTGAACTCAGGGCCTGGGCATTGTCCCTGAGCTTCTTTTGCTCAAGGCTAGCACTCTACCACTTGAGCCACAACTCCACTTCCAGCTTTTTCTGTTTGTGTATACTGAGGAATCGAACCCAGAGCTTTAAGCTTGTTAGGCAAGCATTCTACCACTAAGCCATATTTCCAGCCCCATGACTCCTTTTTTCACATTTTCACTAGATCCTTGGTGTTTTGGGCTGATGTCCTATCATTGTTTCACCACATGAAAAATGTCTTCTCACACAGGAAAAACATCGTGGACCCAGAAGATCCCCGGTGTGCCCGCTTAACACTCACAGGACAGATGACCACTGTGTCTCCAGCAGAAGTAGAATTTGCCAAGCACGCCATGTTTTCAAGGTGTGAAGATGTTTTCAAGTTGAGATGCCAAAAAATATGCAATAAGAAGAACGAGTCCAGGTCAACTCTGTGCTATTTGGTGCCTGTGAAGTAATGGCCGCAATGGGCCTGAGCTGCCCCGTGGTAGCATTGTGGTAAATGACGTGCTGGGGGCTTCAGGTGCTATGCAGGCAGGTGGCTTCAGTGAGCTGACACCACCCTTGGGGAAGCATCCCCACCTTGAGATGCTGCAGGTGTAAATGCCTTTGGCACAGTTCTTGTGTATTCCAAGCTTAGCAAAGCCCTGCCTTGCACTGAAAATAACTGAACCTTCCTAGTCCAGTCAGTGTCACAAACATTCTCAAATATCCTCCCTAAGGATTTATTATTGTATTTGTCACAGATATCATATTTGTGACAAATACTTTTCCATTTTGTACTTGGTGTCTGAATGCTGCTTATGCCAATTTCAGATATTAAAGCAATTTTGAAAATCTGGTATCAGGTACTGAGCTTCGGGCTTCTCAATTGCTTGGCTGTTTTGCTAATGCCTGGTACTCTACCACTTGAGACATACCTCTAGTCTACTTTTTGCCAGTTCTGAGCCATACCTCTAGTCTACTTTTTGCCAGTTCATTGGAGATGGAATCTCTCAACAGGCTATTCTGCCTGGGCTGGCTTTAAACTGTGATCTTCTGGATTTCATTTTCTTGAGTAGCTAAGTACAGGAGTGAGCCACTAGCACCCAGCAGGCCATTTTGATCTTGATAAGGTTTAAAAAGATGGGTGCTGGTGGCTCACACCTCTGATCCTTCCTACCCAGACAGCTGAGCTCTGAAGATCACAGTTTGAAGCCAGTCCAGGCAGAAAAAAAAAATCTGAGATTCTTACCAGATGTAGAAGTGTGGCACAAGTGAGACAAATAAAGAAAAAGCTGAAGGAGAACAACCAGTCCCTGAGTCTAAGCCCCAGTTCTCACACATACAAAACAACATTATTAAGTAAATAAATCAATAAAGTTTAAAAAAATAGGTATACCACAGACCTCGTCCTCAAATATACTACAATCTATGTCATGGTTATCTGTAGAGGAGGACAAATCTGTCAGTAGCAGAAGGTAGATGTGACCCTGTCCACCCTAGCTGGCTCTCGGACTGGATCAACAGTGGAATCTTGCTGCAGGAGTGGAGTCTGTCCCTAAACTAGAGGTGTCCCATGTGCTCACTATTTTGGTACCCTTTCCTATAGCGATCATATGTCCTTAACTGATGCCTCCAACATCCAGCACTCCACTGTGCCCTTGCTGGGTGCAAGTGTTTTATGTGCCCTTATTGGTTGACTCCCCACACTAGCCCATGACCAAAGCAACATCAGCATGGCCAGGTGACAGGTGGGCCTGCGAACATCAACAAGTCCAGAAGGCCTCATGGCTCGTCAACCACTGAACTGGTATTCAAGCCAAGGGATCATGGTCCACTCAGGGTAGGGACTCCAGCTTCCTGCCTCTTTAAGGCTATCCCAGGACCTGACGCACAGCAACTTGGTTTGTGCCTCTGGCTGGGTGGAGCAGCTGTGAGCTCAAATCAAGCCAGGAGTCTAGAGCTATCATGCCCAGACAGACATGTGCCCTTGAGAAGAGCAGCTTCACTGTGGACTTCCTTTGTCCCTGCAGGCACCCAGGCATGCGCAAGTGGCCTCGCCAGTATGAATGGTTCTTCATGAAGATGAGGATAGAACATGTCTGGCTTCAGAAATGGTATGGAGGTGTATCCGACATTTCAAGGGAGGAATATTTCAAAGCAACGCCTAGAAAGGCCTGATAGTGTAAGAAGAAAGTCCTCGGTGTTGGCATTAAGGAGAAGTTATTTTTAAGGGCTGCAGCCAGAGACAGCTCTCCAATGCTGTCTAGTTCCTGAAGGGCTCCTAGCTGCCCTGCCATCCTCCAGCAGAATGAGCGATGCGGACAGGGTCCCTTGTGTTGGGGCACTTCACATCAACGATCTTTGTTTATGTTGCATTCTTTTCACCCATTTGGAAGTCATTGTTGGTTGTCAAAATGGCCCTGTGAGACCACTGATTGCTCTTCCATTCTTTTAAGGAAAAAAAAAAGGCTGTATGTACAATGTGATTGCTTTGTATTGTGTGAATATTTCTGTTGCCTGCTGTGCCAAAAGCAGTATCCTGGATCTTAAGCTCACAGTGGCCAAAAAGGAGCTGAATGCGCATGACACAACACACATTGTGCTCAGGATGCAGATAGGGGACTGGAGGTGGCTACTCATCCTTCCACCAGATTGCAAATGCATTGTTAAATCGCAATTGCTAGAATGTATTGACCACTCATGGAACAACTGTCTCCCGCTGGAACATGACAGCGTTAGAACCAGTCAGAGTTTTGTATGCAAGCTGAGTTTATGTGAGTAGGCTATTGGTGAAAAAAGAGAATGGGGCTGGGCAGCATTATTTTTACATATAAAGTCTCATATCTGTAGTCTTAGCTACTCAAGAGGCTGAGGTCTGAGGATCATAGTTTGAAGCCAACCTGGGCAGGAAAGTTTGTGAGACTCTTATTTCCAATTAACCAGAAAAAAAAATCTGGAAGTGGAGCTGTAGCTCAAGGGGTAGCTATCCAGCCTTGAGTGAAAAGTGACCAGGCCCTGAGATCAAGCCCTAGTCTGCCACAAAAAGAGAGAGAGAATGGTCTATCTTTGGCACCAAGCTTCCCAAATCCCAGATGCTCCCATTTTCTGATAGCCCTGTTCTTTCATGCATTACTTGTAACAGCCAAAATAAGAAGCATCCCCTTCCATCATTTGTAGAGAAGAATGGAAAGCAAAGGCAATATGCAGGACATGGAAGGGAAGCATGAGCCACTGAGGGCCTCTTCCCTGCCCAGCCCTGGGCTAGGCCCTTAATGATACAATCAGTTAAGACACATGCATTATCATCCCTTACATGCAATGAAACTGAGGCTTAGAAAGAGCAAGCCACCACCTCACTGTCAGACTCTTGCCCTTGGAGCAGCATCCCCAAGCTCTAAGTTTTCAGAACAAGAATTTCTGAAATGTGCAGGTGTCATTGAACCAGACACTGCAGTGATGGGATGGCAAACATGGACTTGTCACTGCCTTAAAGTCAACTCTAAAACTTGGTTCTTAACTACAGAGTTCAAAATTTTCTACAAGTGATATAGTGTTTGCAAGATATTAGATCATACTGGTACACACCTATAAGACCTAAATGGACCTAAGTGTATGACTAAGCCCTCTTCTCATTTCAGTCTATAAAGGATATAGTAGTATCTAAGTTTGCTATCTTCCCATAGGAATTTAAAGCCTACTGGGTTAGATATATTACACAAAAACACATCACCATTTAGAGAAAATACACATTCTTCAAATAGATATAGAGGATTATATTAATAGTTATATTTTTATTTTAAAAAGTAAGACAGAGTTTGAGGTGTCAGCACACATTTTAAGTGCCTATTAATAAAAATAGTAGGATGGCCAATCTTCTTTCATTTGTTCTTAGCCAGCTCACAGAAGAGCTCCAGACAGTGGCAATTTCTAAATGTAAGATAAGTTGGCCTGGGAATGTGGCTTAGTGATAGAATACTTGCCTAGCATGCATGAAGACCTGGGTTCAATTCCTCAATACCACATCAACAGAAAAATCTGGAAGTGGTGCTGTGGCTCTAGTGGTAGAGCACTAGCCTTGAGCAAAAGCTCAGGGACAGCACGCAGGCCCAGAGTTCAAGCCCCAGGATTTGCACACACAAAAAGAATATGTAAGGTAGCTTCTGAAGATATTTCATGTTTTCTAATTGAAAACAATTGCTATGCCAACTTAGAAGAAAGAGGGGAAACTGGAAGAACAACCACATGTCAGAAGTATTCCATAGGTCAACCTCAAACTTTATTCCTTTTCTTTCAAATAACTCCAAACAACATATAGTTATCCCTACCATGTTTCAGTGGGCCAGTAATCCAGGTGTGGTTGAGCTGGATCCTCTGCTTCCTGAAATTTACTTTTTATAAACTTTACTTTTGAAAACATCTCTGCCTCCTGCTCCTATCATATAGAGAAAATGTCCCTATGCCAAGTTGACTTATTGCCAGGTTCCATTTAGCTCATTTCAGGTCCCCGGCGCTTCAAAGGGCTTGGAAGGCTGGATTTCATTTATTATTGATGAGTGCTGTCAACTCTTAGTCAAAATTGCAAGAAATGGAATCTGAGCACATCAGACAGTAAGAATAGTGTTTACAACTCATGAGGTTGAGTATGATGTGCCTTACTCAGGCAGGAATGGTTCAGAAAAAGCTCTAGAAACTCATACTAATTAAAAGTTTTGAGACTGTACCAGAAGTTCTAGCCATTGTAATAAGGCAAGAAAAAGAAAAGTGCGTATGAATTGGAAAGAAATAAAAGTAACCTTGTTTACATAGGACATGATTGCCCACAAAGACAATTCCAAATAATGTGCTTTTTGTTTCTTTGTCTTTCTAACTGTATTTTTCATCTTTTCTTTTTTTATACCGGGGATCAAACCTAGGACCTTGCACTTGCTAGGCAAGCACTTTGCCACTGAGCTACATCCCAGCCCCCAAATAATGTGCTTTTTGAACATAAAAAGAGCCTGCAGTACTGAATGCAGCAAGGTCTCAGGATGCAAGATCAGCACAAAAATTTAATCATTACACTAACAAAGAACATGAGGAAGCCATGTTTATTGTGTTTTTAGTAAAAATCACAATACCACTTAGAATCATTACAAAGAAAATTACATAGTTTGGGACATAAATTTAACAAAACATATAGAGGCTTTATGTGCTGGAAAAAATATTCTGATGAAAGAAATTAAAGGCTTCAATAAATGAAAAACAGTACTGCATTCATGGATTTTCATTATGTTTAGTAAATATACACAAACTTATTCTAAGTTATATCCCAGGATAGGGCTGTGGCTCACTAGCACAGCATTTGTCTACCATACACAAAGCCTTAGGTTAGCACTGCAAAAGAAAAAATTTTATCTCAAGGTTTAAAAGGTTTAAAATAGCTAAAACAATCAAAAGAAAAATTAAATTGGGTAAATCATTTATTTTCACTTCTTGAGTTATTGGCAGAGGCACAGATATAAACCAATGGAACAGAACAGAATCTAGAAATAGATACATGCTCTGCTTTAGTGATTTTTTTTGAAGATACAACATAATGCAACACAGAAAAGATAATGTTTTTAATAAATTTGCCAGAGCAAGTGGGTATCTATAGGGAAAGAAAATGACTCTTGGACTAAACTTCATACTTTACCCAAAAAATTAACTCAAAAGAGGTATTCTGTAAACATATAATGTAACTATAAAAACACAGAAAATCTTTAGGACCAAGGGCTAGCAATGTGTTCTTAGACTTGATGCCAAAATCACAGTCTGTGAGAAGAAAATGTGATAACTTATGTCTCATAAAAAAATTTTAAAAAATTGTTTTGCAAAGGACCAGGGTAAAAAGGAGGATGAAAAGACAGGCTGATAGAGATAGAAAGTATCTGCAAGCCACACACCTGATAAAAGGCTACCATCTAGATACAGATAAAGAATTATCAGTGCTGAACAGGTATTGAAATTCCAACGGAAACCTAAGACACAAAAAGCCATCTCATTTCAGAAAATGTGTGAACAACAAGTACAGACACAAAGAACTATCCAACATAATAGTTTATTGGGGAACTTACCTCCCAAAACTGCTAAAGTAAAACAGTGGTGATAATGTCAAAGATTGGTAAGGATAAAGAGGGCCTGGTTGGGTCATATATTGCGGCTGGGAATATAAAACAGAATAGCCACGCTGGAAAACCACTCAATAGATTTCCCCAAAATCAAAACATACAACTCCCATACTAAGCAACAATTACATACCTGGGCATTGATCTCAGAGAAATGAAAAGTTACATTTTCAAAAAAAATTTGTACATGAATTATATATGATACTCAAAATATGTCAGGAACACAGTGACCTTCAATCTGATGGTTAGCAAAACAAATTGTAGTAAATCCACATCTTCGAATACTATTCCCAAGAAAGCAAAAAATGAATGACTAAAATAGGCACCAAGTAGAATGCCACTCAAGAGAAGTCAGATGAACAAGAAAACTTGACTCTAAAAGTTTACCCACTATGTGACTCCATTTCTATCACATTTTGAAATATGAAATTACAAAAATGAAAGATAGAATAGGGGTTACCAGAAAGGCAGGTAGAGAATAAGAGACGTAGCTATGACTACGAAAGGTTAACACAAAAGTCCTTGTTGGTGTGGAAATGTTCTGAATGAATATGAGAAACTTAGTCATTAAATTATACTAAGTTTTAGTAAGATGTTACTGGATATAAGGTATGCAGGATTTACTTATATGATTTGTTAAAACTGCATATGAATCTATAATTACATACAACTATTCAGAATCTACAATTCTCTCTGAAGGGCAAGTTTAATATGAACAATCCTTGTCTTCATTAAAATAAGACATTTATGCTATCTTTCTTGATGACCCCTAGTAAAAGAAGAAATTGTGCCTAAACCCAGCAGAAAAAAGACAACATTCTTTTTGAACTATTAATACATGCATTTGCAAATGAAATGTAATACTTCTTTACAGAGTTTCTAAATGTATTCTGTAATACTGAATACAAATTCGAAGAGTTGATCCAGGGCTGAGGGTATAGTTTCATGGAAGTCATTTGACCAGCATGCACAAGTTAGATTTGAGTCCAACAGCATCAAAAAGAATTCTACATGTCTGCTGTACAGATTGTATGAAGGGCATTTTAGAGGGGAGGATGTCATCAAGTTTCTGACATAAACATGTTGAGTCAGGTTATAGGTATATGGTTTAGGCATCCAAAGTACATACAATGCTTCTGTACTGCTATTTATGCAAAGAACTCCATTTCCAGTCATCTTCCTCTAAAGGTCCTAAGAAATCATTCTTTGGTTACTGTGACTAAGCTATCCGAGCCAAGCACTAGTGGCTCAGCCTGTCATCCAAGCTAATCAGGAAAATTAGATCTGAGAATCATGGTTAGAAGCCAGCCAAGGCAGGAAAAGTCTGTGAGATTCTCCAATTAACCACCAAAAGGCCAGAAGTAGAGGTGTTGTTCAAGTGGTAAAATGCCAGCCTGGCACAAAAAAAAAAAGTAAGAATGAGAGGCCCTGAGTTCAAGCCCCAGTGCTGGTGAAAAATAAATAAATAAATAAAAGTAAGCAAAGCATATCCAGACCCCATGGTTTAATTAACAGTGACTGTACCAATCTTGGAAGCTGGTAATTGACATAATCCTGCTTGTCCCACTGTGCCTTGTATATGTTGGCTCTTTGTAACAGCTGTTTTGAGATTCATATGTATTTCAGAAAGATTTCCAAAAGGGCTATATTTCAATTTTAGGCATTTTACTGTCAAATACTGGTTTAAGAATAAAATTTTGCCAGGCATGATGGAGCATACCTGTAATCCCAGCACTCAGGAGGCTGTGGCAGGAAGATCACAAGGTCAAGGCCTGCCTAGAGTATACTGACAGACTCTGTCTTTATAAAAGGAAAGAAAGAAAAGAAGGAAGGAAGGAGGAAGAGAGGGAGAGAGAAAAAAAGAGGGAGATAGAAAGAGGGAAAAACTTTAGGATAATCTACCTGTTGATGCATGTTTGATAACAGGTAATAAGTTATGAAAATGTTGAATTGTACTGAATTTATGACTTATATGTACCATGTAATGCATGTAGACTATAAAACCTGTACTCAAAAATGGATATGTCTTTCACCAGACTGTTTTATTCCTGACATGGTCTCTGTGCTTAATTAAATGAAGTTATGATATTCATATATTGTCCTTTTCTGTAAGACTACAAATTAATGTTATTAGATTTTGATGCTACTTCAGTGAATCCGCTGATAAATTTTCAGTGGAGCCAAGCACCGATAGCTCATATCTGTAATCCTAGCTATTCAAGAGGCTGAGGTTTGAAGATCAAAGTTCAAAGCCAGCCCAGGTAGGGTTTATCTCGAATTAATCACCAAAAAAGCCAGAAATAGAAGTTTGATTGGCTCAAGTGGTAGAGTGCCAGCCTTAAGTGAAAAAGCTAAGGAACAGTGCTTAGGCCCTGAGTTCAAGCCCTAGCACTAACACACACACACACACACACACACACACACACACACACACACACACACACATCAATAGAAAATTTTCCATGGCTCTTACACTGAGGTATCTTGGATGCATTGCTTCTCATTCTTACAAATTTGGAAAATTAGTGATTTCCCTGTATCTCATTTTCTTTTTGTATAAAATTGGATCATTATCATTTAGTGCCTGGCACACCACAAAGTTTTAAAAAATGACTTGTTAGACAAGTGCCAGTAATTCATGCTTATAATTCTAGCTACTCAAGAATCTGAGACTGAGAGGATCCTGGTTTGAAGACAGTCCAGGTAGAAAACCTTGCAAGACCCCTTCATAAACCACAGCTGGGCCCACTGGTACATGCCTGTCATCCTAAGATACCTAGGAGGCTGAGATTCAGAGGATCACATCTCCAGGACACAAACCCACAAGACTTCATCTCCACAGAGGAGAGCTGAATGTATGGTACATGCCTCTGATCCCAGCAACTACGTAAAGTTTAAAGCTGGTAGACTTGCAATGTAGGTGAGTACCTAAGCAGTAAGCTAGATCCTTGTCTTAAACACAGTCAGCAAAAACAAACAAACAAAAAAAAAATGTGCTGGAGACATGGCTAGGCACTAGAGCAGCAGCCTGGCAAGGTGAGACCAGGCCCTGAATTCAAAACCCCAGTATAAAAGAAAAGAAAAAAGGAAAGAAAGAAAATAGAGAAAGGGAAAAAAGGGGGGAAAGGGAGGGAGGGAGGGAGGGAAGGAAAGGCTGTGTTCTATGGATTCTTGTTTTCTCACTATATTAAAGTCATCTGTCCTGAAGTCACTCTTCTTGGCAAGAATGGGAGCTATTTGAAGTGGCTGATTTCACTTCCTTCTGCTTTGACTTTACTCCCTTGTCTTTTTTTTTGTTTGTTTTTGGACAGGCTTTCTGTGTGTAGCCTGCTACAGACTGATCTTCAATTGGAGATCCCCCACCTTGGAATTAGGGTATGCACCAACACGCCTGTTTGTTTGTTTGTTAATGATCGGTCGTGGGCCTGAACTTTGGGCCTGGGCGCTGTCCCTCAGCTCTTCAGCTCAAGGCTAGCACTCTACTACTTGAGCCACACACAGCTGGCTTTTTCTGCTTATGTAGTGCTAAGGAATCGAACCCAGGGCCTCATGCATGCAAGGCAAGCACTCTACCACTGAGCCACCTTCCCAGTCCCACCCCTATTTATTCTTGCCTTCTTGACCCTTCACCAAGGTGCTCCTGATCATTTCCATACAAACTACTGAACCTCAAGAGAGATTCTGAGAAACTTCTAAGTTTCCAAACATGGAGATCTTACAGCACAGCAGAGGCAGGGAATCGCTGCGCCATCTGGTGGCTCCTTCTGGAACTTCATGTTCTCAAGAACCCAGACTCCAGCAGAGAAACCTTGAGCCCACTTTCAGTGAAGTATGTTGGTTGGCACACACACAAGCTCTTCTCTTTGCAAATACATAGAAATAAATATCTTCCTTCTTGTTACACAGAAGACTCACAAATAATGATGTTTGATCGTGGTATTTTTCAATTCTTTATAGCAGTTACTGTGAGTAAATTTCTCCTGTTCTAGGAGTTTACATACACTACTTCACTCTGTTGTTTACATCATCCTGTGAGGACAGAAACACTTTGATGTGGAAACCTGAGGTTCAACAGACTCACAGACTATGCTCCTGGGGTCTCATATATGAGGACCAGCAGATATTAAATCTATGTGTGACTAGGACACTATTTCCCCCGCCTTTAGAGTTTTGGAGGTTTCAAAAAGAGCCCATATTCCCCCGTTTGTGTTTCTTTCATCTTCTGCTGCTCTCAGCAGATTCCTCAGACCCCCACCAGGACAGTCAGTGGCTGTCCCAGGATCTGGTCTCTGCCAAGACCCAGTTATAGCTTTGTAGACTGTACTGGGTCTCTCCAAGATGGCAGATCTCTTACTACCTCATTCGGACTGCTAAGTGGGAAGACCTACCTCAAGTCAAAACAGAAGCGAATAATGCCAGTGAATAAAGCCCAGGTGAATTCAAATTGCCACGTCTCCCCTCTGAATTCCTACCCAACATAACAGCCAGGCTTAGGGTTGAATTCTTCCACGTCCCATTGGGATTTCAATTTTACTTTTTTGTCGAAGCACGACTGTTAGAACCAAGTATACACTTATGTAGGCTCCAGCCTCCACAGCCCGCCCTCTTTCCTCCTTCTCTCCAGCCCTTCCAATCTCTTGATAACTAATTCCTAGCATTAAACCCTTCTTTACTTGAAATAACTCTTATTTCATGGTTTTGCATGTATGTATATGCCACTACAGGGACTTCAGGGCCCCCCTCACTCTTGCTTCGCTTTTTCACTCAAGGTTAGAGCTCTACCACTTGAGTCACAGCTCATTTCTGGCTTTTTCCTGGTTGTTGACGACAAGTTTCTCTTAAATTTATCTGCCTGGGCTAGTTTCAAACCAGGATCCTCAGATCTCAGACTCCTGAGTAACTAGGATGAGCTGCCAACACCTGATATAACTCCATTTTTGTCAGGCACTTACATCTAACTTAACATAAATTTTCATAGCATTGGTTTCTTCTCTTGGGGGAGCAGTTATTTGATGAGGGTTGACCTGAAACCTCGTAAATGCTTGATTAAGGGTGTATCACTAAACCACATCCCTAGCTTGACATTTATTTCTTAGCTTCTCATTGAATGAAGAGGTTCATTCTCTTTCTGTCATTTCTGTGTCTCATTCTTTCTGTGCCATCACACAATACTTTATGTCGTTCAACAAAAATTATGGGACATCATAGCTCTTTACATATATATATATATACATATATATATATACATTTTTATTGTGAAAATACCATACAGAAGAGTTACAATTACATGAGCAAGGTAATGAGTACATTTCTTATCAAGCATTGTTGCCTCCTCCTTTTTTTCCCCTTCCCATCCCTCCCTTCCCATCTCCCCCCACCCCTCAGTGAAAGCAGGGGTTTATACCGTGGGGGAGGGACATACAAAGCAACAAAGAAATCATCTTATAAATATGCTAGAAACAATCGCAAGAAAGAAAAAAACATTTGAATCCTTATCTTGGGGTTCATTTTGCCTAACATCAACTTATCTGACCGTTTCTCTTTTCTTGTAAAGATGCTGTGCAGAGGAGTTACAGTTACATGAGTAAGGTAATGAATACATTTCTTGTCAAACATTATTATCCCTTCCTTTGTTTTTCTCCTACTATCCCTTCCCTCCCTTTTTGCACAATGTTACCCCCTCCCTCATTTTCTCCCATTTCCCTTCCAGCCTTCTCCCTTCCCCCCAATTGTAAAGTTCGTTTCCAACTTAGTGTCTAGTGACTATCACTGTTGCATTGGTTCACCCTTTGTCCCAACAAACCAGATAAACTGATATACAAAACAAAGGGTACAGAAAAAAAGAAAAAATCAGGGAGAGTGCCCAGGCCCTGATTTCAAGCCCCCAGGATGGGCATACACACACACATGCACACACACACACACACGCACACACACACACACACACACACACACACACACACACACACACACACACACACACACTTCTCTTTCCAACTACTTTACAAAGAGAATAAAATCAACTCAGAATGAGGAAGGAAAAACATGCCCTGCCATGAGTCAGCTGAGCACAGAGACCACAGACAGCACAGTTACAAAAGTAACCAGAAACAGTATTGCTGCCCAGGTTGAAGCAATCTGGACACCCTCCCAGCAATCCTACATTGAGTGACTTCTGCTTTCTTGACTGTGGGAAACTTCCTTCTAAAATCTCAGAGGGTGGAAAACTTTGCTGTTGGAGGTCAAATCATTAGGAATGAAATACTGTACCCTTGCCTGGTGTGTTTAAGTCTTTGAAGTTGGAGACACAGCCCTGATTTCCACACAGGTGTGGAAGGGCTTCAAATGAGGATTCCTCAACACTCAACTTCCTCCTTTCCAAGTCACACGGCTGGGTTTCTTGTGCAGTCCAGACTTTAGCAGACAGCCAGTGCACCTGGAGGCTAGAAAGCATAACTTTAACTTTTATCTAATGACTTGCTTTGCCGCATCACACAGATGAACTCCAGGTTTTGGTACCAGTTTATAAAGTAAATCCTTACTATCAGTCAGAAGGGAACTTGAAGTATTTATTGATAGTCTTTTTCTCGTGTGACAACTTCAGCCTGTCCAAATTATGTCACACATTTTGTTTGCACTGTTGCAATACAGCTTAACAGTCTCATGGCATGGGGTAGGGAAGTGCTGACATTTCCCTTCCCCCCGGTGGGTCTTCAGTTAGTGCTTTATTGGACTGATCTAACCTCATAAACACAATCACCTAAATGGAAGTTGTGAATGTGCCGCCTTTTTGCTTGGTTATTTCAACCATGCTGCTATATATAATCAGGGGTGGCACGGCTCAGTTTGGTTCTGAGGGTGGGCAGCTCTAGAGTCATTTGCACTGTGCTGTTAAACAGAGCCTGGTCTGCTCGCTGTTACTTTTTACAGGCATCATAATAAAAGCTAGACTGTTTCTCTGGGGGGAAAGAGACTTACTTAATGTAATTTAAAGACTTTTCCAATAGAAAATGAAAACTATTGAAAAGATCTGTTTTTTAGCTTTCAGCAATTGTGATGGTGCTTTGTAGTGGTGTCTGCTGGAAGTCTACTGCCATTGTAGGGATTCTCATTAACCTCACCAAGAAAGAACCTTGCTTGTCAGCTGCTCTAGATCTCTAAACAATGTTAGTGGTGGTGAATTCTGTAGGAGGGTTTATTCTGAGCCATTCACTTCCCGTATGGGGAAAATGGGTGGGTTACCAAAATACCATTGAAGTAGGTAGAGGGCTGGGAATTTGTCTTGAGAAATAAAAACTACGAAACATTTTTGTACAAACTGATTTTTTTTAAAAAAACACATTTTTAAAGATAAAAAAAAGAACGAGGCCTGAGCTCCTTGTTCCTGGAATTTCTTTACTGAGATGGCAGGTTCCTCATCTCCAACAACCAGTAATCCTGACTTGCTCTGGCTTCATGTTTGTCCCCATGACCTTTGATTAGGCCAGGATCCGTTCCTAGCAAGAACGGCTCAATTTGATTGTGGCTGAAATCACATGACTTGTGAGCAAAGAAAAATTATATTCCTATTAGTGGTGGGGGAAAGAAATGTAGAAAACATCAGAATCGGGGCTGGGAATGTGGCTCAGTGGTAGAGTGCTTGCCTTGCATGCCTGAGGCCCTGGGTTCGATTCCTCAGCACCACATAAGCAAAAAGAAAAAAGTTGGAAGTGGCGCTGTGGCTCAAGTGGTAGAGTGCTAGCCTTGAGCTGAAGAGCTGAGGGACAGCGCCCAGGCCCAGAGTTCAGGCCCCACGACCGGACCCAAAAAAAAAAAAAGAAAAAAGAAAAGAAAAGAAAACATAAGAATCAAAATAGAATCACAGCTGAGTGTCAGTGACTCTTGACTGTAATCCTAGCTACTCAGGAGACAGTCCGAGGATTGTGGCTGGAAACCAGCTCAGGCAGGAAAGTCTGTGAGACTCTTATCTCCAATTAACCACCAAAAAGCTAGACGTGGAGTGGTGGCTCAATGGTTGAGCACCAGCCTTGGGCAAAAAAATACTCTGGGATAGCACCAGACCCTGAGTTCAAGTCCTCATGCAAGGCTCTGCTGTCCACAAATAAGAAATATTATGCTTTAGTCAATCTCTGCCTGATTGGTTTACCTAGCAACAGAATCCATTCATTCATTCATCCAGGATTCTGAAGTAACCTTTACTGGAATGGTCTGTAAATATGGACTACTCCTTTTTTCCCCATGAGATTTGCTTAATTAGAACTACAAAACACAGGACTAATTAATTCTAGCTAGTCAGGAGGCAGAGATAGGATTGTGGTTCAACACCAACAGAGGGCATTTCTTTTATGGCTAGAGAGGTTGAGCATTTCTTCATGTGTCTATTGGCCATCCTTCTTTCCTCTTCAGAGAAGTTTATCTTTAAATCTTTAGCCCACTTATTTATTGGGCAGTTGTTTCTTTGAAGATTTGTTGTTAGGGGATTTAATTTTTTGAGTTCCAGGTGTATTTTAGATATGAGACCCTTGTCCGTTGTATGGCTAGTGAAGATCTTCTCCCAATCCGTGGGCTTTCTATTGATCTTGCTAGCTATGTCCTTTGCCATGCAGAAGCTCTGCAATTTTATGCAGTCCCATTTGTCCAACCTTTCTTAGATTTGTTGTGTTTTTGGGTCTCTATTAAGAAAATTTTGGCCTGTGCCAAGGAGACCTAAGGTTTCTCCCATTCCATCCTGTAATGTTTTCAGAGTGTCTGCTTTGACTCTGAGGTCTTTGATCCATTTGGAGTTGATTCTGGTGCAGGGTGATATATAAGGATCTACTGAAGAGGCCAAAGAAACATAGGTCCCATGGTTTCCCTTATTTGTAATATCTAGTGTATGTCTAAGTCAAGCAGAAAAGGTCAGATAAGTTGATGTTAGGGAAATGAACCCAAGCTATGTATTCAATTTTTTTTTCTTTCATGCGATTGTTTCTAACATATTTATAAGATTATTTCTTTGTTGCTTTGTATGTCCCTCCCCCACGGTATAACCCCTGCTTTCACTGTAGTTGATGTTGGTATAATTTGTGGAGGGGAAGGGAAAAAACAAATCATTTAAATAGGGATACAGGTGGACCCATTGCAACAATGAGATGTGCAAGTCGTTATGTCGAAAAACAAACTTTACAACTTTGGTCAGGGGTGGGGGGAGGATTGGGGGCGGGCCGGAGGGGGATGGGAAGGGATGGGAAGGGGAAACAAAGGAGGAGGCTACAATTTCATAAGAAATGTCTCATTATCTTGCCCGTGTAATTGTAACCCCTCTGTACAGTATTTTCACAATAATAAAAAAAAGAATTATCAAGAAAAAAAAAAGACCAACAGAGGGGGGAAAGTTTACAAGACCTTGTCATAACAAAAGAGCTGAGCAGGGTGGTTCTTGTATAATTCCAGCTACAAGGGAGGCATAGAGTAGCAGGATTATGGTCTCGGGCTGATCTGAAAAAGATCAAAGTAAAAAAGGACTGGAGGAATGTCTCAACTGGTAACGCCCCTTCATAGCAAGCATGAGGCCTGAATTCAGTCACTAGTTCTTTGCAAGAAAAAAGAAGAAATACAAAATTCAGTAGTACAGTGTTGTACTTATTATATATGAAGACAGGTTTGAAGCTCAGCACTGGGGAGAGAGAGAGAGAGAGAGAGAGAGAGAGAGAGAGAGAGAGAGAGAGAGAGAGAGAGAGAGAGAGAGAGAGAGAGAGAAAGAGAGAGAGAGAGAGAGAGAGAGAGAGAGAGAGAGAGAGAGGATCCTGACTGAGTTCAGGGCAGTAGCCTGGACTCTGTGTACTGCCCACCATTTACTAGCATGTGACCATGAGCAACTCAGCCTCTATGACTCTTCTTTTTCCTCTTAGCAAACTGGGAATGATAGCACACATATAGCCATAGAGTGACTGCAACTATTAAATGAGGTTTATAAATTTAAATAACTAAATGCAAATATATCCGTTTAGCACAATGTCTGGCAAATCAAAATCACTGTCGAGAGAACTGTTCTAATTATTGTGTTAATTGTCACATAAAATGATAATGTAGCTTCAAACATACAGCAAAGTTGTATATGTTTTCTGGCCAGTTTGGAAAATAAAACTTCTATTGTTTTGATGATTTTATTGATTAATTCTTGTTTTTCCATGCTAGGGACCAGACATAGGCATTGTTCACATTAAGCAAACCCTTTGTTATTAAGCCCAAAACATCTCAAAAGAATAACTAAATGTAAGGAAAAGGATGATTTCTTGATGATTTCTATTTCTTTTCCTTTCAGCTTTCTTAGTTTGATAAGCTCTTGCCATCTTTTATTTTGTTGTCTTTCTGAATTTTGTTTTAGATATGTTTCTTATTTATACCATGTAGTTGGGTCTTGTTTTATGGCTCAAAATGAAAAGTTTATTCTTTTAAATAGATGAGATAATTATGTGTTACTTACATGACTGACATATTTGGTCTATCATAATGCTTTATACCAATATGTACATTTCTATTCAATACACAGTATTTTTTTGCTTTATTTATTTACTTTTATGATTTTAAGGTTAGAACCGAGGGCCTCACATATTCTAGACAGAATTTGTGCCTTTTTTTACATTGTTTACTTTTTTATATAAGTTGATAATTTTTGCCCATAAGGGGCTTTCAGATTTTATGTTTTTCTTTAAAATCCAACAGTTATCTTAGTTTGTGTCTCAGAGCTGGTATTTCTAGGTTCATTTCCTCAATATCTGATGAATATCTTCAGTAGATAGGTCTCTTTGCATTTCTTTCTATCAAGTGAATGCATAATTCCTAAAAATAGCCAGACAGTTGCTCTCTTGAATCAGAAAAGATTGATCCTTTAAACTAAATTAATTTGAATGCAAAAGTATAGTAGTCCTAACTCTTAATCTAAATGTTGTATGAGGCTAACTATAATAAACATCATGGAAATAAAACAAATTTTTACTCCCTTTACAGTATGCTTTGCAATTGTTAGGGAAAACTCTTCTCAATAACTATGTCAAATGAATCTTCCCTAAACATTGTTTGAGGGGTTACTGGATATTATCTTGATTTTTTTTATTTAATTTTATTTTATTTGTGAACATACTGTACAGAGGGGTTACAATGGGCAGGATAATGCATACATTTCTTTTTTTTTATTATTTAGAGAATACTTTATTAGTTTCTGTAATCAAACCCACGTAGATAAGACCAATGCGTACATTTCTTACCAAGCATTGCACCCTCCTCCTTTGGTTTACCCTTCACAACCCTTCCCAGCCTCCCCCCTCCCCCCTAATCCCAATCCTCCTTCTCCTTCCCCCCCTTCCCCCCCCCCGCACCGACGTTGTAAAGCTCGTTTTGGACATGACGATTTGTACTTCTCATTGTTGCAACAGGTCCACCTGTATCCTTAAACAACTGGTTTTTCCCCATCTCCTCCACAAGTTATACTGACATCAAATATAGTGAAAGCAGGGGTTATACTGTGGGGGAGGGACATACAAAGCAACAAAGAAATAATCTTATAAATGCATTAGAAACACATGCATGAAAGAAAAAAACATTAAAATACATATCTAAGGATTCATTTTCCTGACCTCACACTATCTGACCTTTTCCGCTTGACTCATACATATACTAGATATTGCAAATAAGGGAAACCATGGGACCTATGTTTCTTTGGGCCTGGCTTACTTCACTTAATATAATTTTTCCCAAGTTTTTCCATTTCCTAACAAATGGGGCAATGTCATTCTTTCTGATGGAGGCATAGAATTCCATTGTGTATATATACCACATTTTCTTGATCCATTCATCTACTGAGGGACATCTGGGTTGGTTCCATATCTTAGCTATGGTAAATAATGCTGCAATAAACATTGTTGTGCTGGTAGCTTTAGTGTGGTCTTGTTTGTAAACATTTGGGTAAATGCCCAAAAGTGGGATTGCTGGGTCATAGGGGAGATCTATGTGAAGTCTTTTGAGGAACCTCCATACTGCTTTCCAAAGTGGTTGAACAAGTTTACATTCCCACCAACAATGAAGTAAGGTTCCTTTCTGTCCACATTCCCTCCAGCATCTGTTGTTGTTAGAGTTCTTGATTTTTGCCGTTCTAACTGGGGTGAGGTGATATCTCAATGTTGTTTTGATTTGCATTTCTTTTATGGCTAGGGATGTTGAACATTTCTTCATGTGTCTATTGGCCATCCTTCTTTCTTCTTCAGAGAAGTTTCTCTTTAAGTCTTTCGCCCACTTATTTATTGGGCAGTTGTTCCTTTGAGGATTTGTTGTTGGGGGCGTTAATTTTTTGAGTTCCAAGTATATTTTAGATATGAGACCCTTGTCCGTTGTATGGCTAGTAAAGATCTTCTCCCAATCCGTGGGCTTTCTATTGATCTTGCTAGCTATGTCATTTGCCCTGCAGAAGCTCTGCAACCTTATGCAATCCCATTTGTCCAACCTTTCTTTGATTTGTTGTGTTTTTGGGTCTCTATTCAAAAAATTTCGGCCTGAGCCAAGAGACCTAGGGTTTCTCCTATTCCATCCTGTAATGTTTTCAGAGTGTCTGCTTTGACTCTGAGGTCTTTGATCCATTTGGAGTTGATTCTGGTGCAGGGTGATATATAAGGATCTAGCTTTAGTTTTCTACATGTAGTTAACCAATTTTGCCAGCACCATTTACTGAAGAGGCTGTCTTTCTTCCATTCTATTGTTTTAGCTCCCTTATCGAAGATTAGATGGATATAGGTCTGTAGGTTCATTTCTGGGTTTTCAATTCTATTCCATTGGTCCTGAGGTCTGTTCTTATGCCAATACCAAGCTGTTTTGATTACTAAGGCTTTATAGTAGAGTTTGAAATTTGGTATTGATATTCCTCCAGCAGTGTTCTTTCCGTTGAGGAGCGTTTTTGCTATTCAGGGTCTTTTATTGTTCCATATGAATTTTTGGATTGCCTCTTCTATTTCCTTGAAGAATGAGGTTGGAATTTTGATAGGTATTGTGTTGAATTTGTAGATAGCCTTGGGAAGTATTGCCATTTTCACGATGTTAATCTTTCCAATCCAGGAGCATGGGAGGCTTTGCCATTTTTTCAGTTCTGTGTTGATTTCCTTTTTCAAGATTTTAAAGTTTTCATCATAGAGGTCCTTCACTTCTTTAGTTAAGTTAATTCCTAGGTACTTTATTTTTTGTGGGGCTATTACAAATGGAGTTGCTTTCCTAATTTCAGCCACACTTTTCTCATTGTTGGGGGGTTAATTTTATAACCTGCTACTTTGCCAAAGTTTTGAATCAGCTTGAGTAATTTGGGAGTGGAGTCTATGGGATTCTTTAAATACAAGATCATGTCATCTGCAAAGAGGGAGAGTTTTATTTCTTCTTTCCCTATTTGGATCCCCTTTATGTCTGCATCTTGTCTTATTGCTGTAGCTAGGCATTCTAATACTAGATTGAAGAGGAGTGGAGAGAGTGGGCATCCTTGTCTTGTTCCTGAGTTAAGAGGAAATGGCTTTAGTTTTTCACCATTGAGTATAATGCTGGCTGTAGGTTTGTCATATACAGCCTTTATTGTATTGAGGAATGTTCCATGGATTCCTAATTTTTCCAAAACCTTCATCATGAAGGGGTGTTGGATCTTGTCGAATGCTTTTTCTGCATCTATTGAGATAACCATGTGGTTCTTATTCTTGCTCCTGTTGATGTGATGAATAATATTAATTGATTTGCGTATATTGAACCAGCTTTGCATCCCTGAAATGAATCCTGTTTGATCGTGGTGTATGATTTTTTGGATGAATTGTTGAAGTCGATTGGCCAAAATTTTGTTGAGAAGTTTTGCATCAATATTCATCAAAGAAATGGGTTATCTTGATTTTTTAATTATTATTTTTTTTTTTTTGATCCGGTCATGGGGCCTGAACTCTGGGCCTGGGTACTGTCCCTCATCTCTTCAGCTCAATGCTAGAGCTCTACCTCTTGAGCCACAGTGCCACTTCCAGCTTTTATTCTTTTTGCTTATGTCATGCTGAGGAATTGAACCCAGGGCCTCATGCATGCAAGGCAAGCGCTCTACCACTGAGCCACCTTCCCAGCCCCTTGATTTTTTAATTATGAAGCATATCAATATGTAATAGAATGGACATTCACTCATTTAAATACCACCCAAATTGAAAATATTGCTAACATTTTACTTCAGATCCCTTATTCTTCCCTTTTCTTTTCTTTCTGCTACTTGAGCTCCATCCCAGTCCTTTTAAATTTAGCTATTTTTCAGATAAGGTCTTACATTTTATCCAAAGCTATCTCTCAAACAGTGATCCTCCTATTCCTTTTTTCCATGTACATGGGATGACAGGTGTGCAATATCATGATTAGCTTATTGACTAAAATGGAGTCTAACGTTTTGCCCCAGCTGGCCTTGAACCATGATCCTCTCAATCTCTGCCTCCTGAGTAGCTAGGATTACAGTTGTGTGTCACCATACCTAGCCAACATTATAATTTTTGTGACTTGCCCTGTTAATATATGAGGCAGACAAAATAATGAGCTCCCAAAGATGTCTACATCCTACTCCTCAGGAGCTATGAATCAGTTACCTCTTGTATGGAAAGAGAATTTGCAAATGTGAGAAGGTTAAAAATCTTGAGATGGAAAAATTACTGGGGAAGAGGTAGGACCAAAGTAATCACAAATATCCTTATCAGTGAAAGAGGGAGACATCTGAAAGACAGAATGTCAGGAGTGGCTCAGCCATTTGTGTCCTCAAAGATAGGAGAGGGTCATGGGCCAAAGAACATAGAAGCTTCTAAAAGCTGGAAAAGGCAAGAAGAGGGCTTCTGCTCTAAAGCCTTCCCAAAGGACACTCATTGAGAACTATTGCAGAATTTGGTCTCTAAGACAGTAAGTTTATGTAGTTGCAATGATTTGTTACAGCACTAACAGGAAATTAGTACAGTATAGACTGATGATGAAATCGTTTGCATGAGAGATAAGTAAAAGCTAAAGGTCAGTGTTGGTTATTGGATCTCCAACGTCTCCCAAAAGTTCCTGTGTTGAAAGCTTGGTCCCATCTGATGGTAGTTTGGGGAACTGGTAGCACCTTTAGGAGGTAGTGTCTAGTTGGAGGAGGTAGTTCATCGGAGGCATGCATGTGGAGGGTGTGTTAAGACCCTAGCTCTTTTTGGCCACTATGAGGAAAGCAGCTCTGCTTCACTACACACTCACCATATTCTGCCTTACCAGAGGCCCAGAAACAAAGGAACCAAGTGACAGTGGACTGAAACCTGCTAAACAAAGAGCCAGAAGAAATCTTTCCTCTTTCAAGCTGCTTGTCACAGGTATTTTGTTTACAGTGATGGAAAACTGCCTATCACTATTAGGATCCAATTTAAAATAAAACTAAGTTTTCATGAACAAAGCAGATGGTGCTTAATTCAGTGAGATGAGGTAACCCTGGAAGAGTTTTTAAAAATAATAATGATAATAGAATAATGCATGGTATTCTTTATGTCAGTGACCCAAGTAGTAAAAATGTGGGTAGGGAGGATGAGATAAAATTGAGGTAGTCCCCCTCGCCCACATACAATAAAAAGAGCTTTATTAAATTGACATGACTATTTGAGAAACGAGACTTTTAGTGAAAAGAAGAAAAAGGGATTTGATACTCTGAGATGTGAAATCTAGCTTAAAGGTACAATATAATAAACCAAGGATATATTCCACCAATTCATAAATGTCACTTTGTTTTCAAATAAACTTAAAATGGTTGTCTTCATAATTAGACACTATAGATCTCCAATAGCATATGAAGAAGAAGAATGACATTTTGTTTAGCATTATTTTCCTCTTACTGTATTTTAGGAAAAGAACAATGTGGTATATCTAGATGCAAGATTTATTTTTAAAAATTGAACATGTTGGGCTGGGAAGGTAGCTCAGTGGTAGAGTGCTTGTTTTGCATGCATGAGGCCCTGGGTTCGATTCCTCAGCACCACATAAGCAGAAAAAAAAAAGCTGGAAGTAGTGCTATGGCTCAAGTGGTAGAGCACTAGCCTTGAGCTGAAGAGCTGAGGGACAGCGCTCAGGCCCAGAGTTCAGGCTCCACGACCGGACCCAAAAAAAAAAAAATTTGAACATGTTTTAAAACTATTTGCATTCATGTCATAATAATTTATCATAATCACCTTAGCAAATCTCTGCAGAATTTAATTTTTTCCAAGCTCCTTTTTTTCTTTTGAGACTCCTGTGCACTTTACACAGTTGATTGTTTTCATCCTTTTGAAATAGCTCAGTCACTGGTACAAGTGACCCTTCATATCTTGATTCGTCTGTTACATGATTAAAGATCAGGAACCTCACTGAACATAAAAACTTCCTGAGATCTAAGGTCTATCAAAAGGCTCTCAACATAAAGATAAGGCAGAGCAGGCAGTGAGAAATCTTTCAAATATTCTTGCATCTAGGTAAAATTACAGCCAAATAAATTTTTCAATGAGAAAAAAGACACTTTAAATAATCGGTTTTGAGCCAGGCCCTGGTGGTTCAGGCCTATAATCCTATCTACTCAAGAGGATAAGATCTGAGAATTAGTTCAAAACCAGCTTGGGCAGGAAAAGTCTATGAGTCTCTTATCTTCAATTAACCACCAGAAAACTGTAAGTAGAGCTGTGGCTGAAAGTGGTAAAGCACTAGCCTTAGGAGAAAGAGCACAGAGATAGCACCCAGGTCCTGAGTTCAAACCCCACAACTAGCAAAAAAGAAAAAAGGAAAGAAAAAGGTTTTTGTTGAAATAAAATTCCCATAACAGAGATTTAATCATTTTTAAATGTGCAACTCAGTAGTATTTATTACTTCAGTACACCCGCAATACTTGGCAGCCAGCAAGATTATTTTTAAATTTTATTTTCACAAATCTTTTAAGTAGCCATTCACCAAATATTAATAATACATGAATCGATAAAGACTCCAATTGTTTCAACTAACAGAGCCCAAACATCAAATAGCGATCAAACAGCCACAACTCCGTCTTTTCTGATGCCAAAACGACTTCCAAATCTTTTTAGTGGAAGTCAACAGAGATGAAAGAGCCCTTCATGTTACCTCTGAGAAGAATGATGCTCTCCTGGTACATTTAAATAAAACAGGAATGCTCATTCACCTATAGGGTGGACACAGTCTTTCTGGCTTTCCAAGAGAGAAGAGTGAGAATCTCCTCGGTAAACTGGATGGAGATACCAACACCTATCCTTAGTCATGGTGATGACGTGTCACTCCATGGTTTTTTTAGTACTATGTAATTTGGTTTTGTTATTCTTCAATGAGCAACTTCAAAATATAAGACTCAAACATCTGGAAATGCTAGTTAAGTGGTTTATTTTAGTTCATGTGATTATAGACACTTCTTTGACTATGAGACATAATTTCACCAATTAGAGAGGTATAGTTTCTCCCTCTTCAACCTCTGGCTCTCTCTCTCCTTTGTCTCCTATTGGCAGTGAAGATAACAAGAGAGTATGGGATTTCCAAATATATTCCAAGAGAATTTGCAGATTCCCAGCTTACCGTTACAGAGCCAAGTAGAAAAGAATCATTGCGGCTGTAAGACCATACTACGCATCTATAGCCTGCAATACACATCTCAGCATCCATTCAACAACAAGTCTCATGCTTCTACCTTAAAATGTAATACACTTTACACAGATAAAGATTCAGAGTATCAGGAAGTCCCATCAGCCACTGTCTCTGACTCTGGATGATATTAATTCTTACCTGGGTTTTCAAAGACCACATTGTAAAGGAAGTCATCACACTCTTCCTAAAAACAATAGGTAAAAGGAAGAGGGAAATTGTTAGGCAATAGAAATAAATAAATGAGCAACAACAAGAAAGAAAACACAGTAAGTGTGGAATAGCTAGCTTGCCACAAAGCCATAGTTGCTATTCCTAACTTTCTTCTATGATCCCTTTCATGTCCCTGTTCATTTTAGTTAGCAGCTCCGATGAGGATCATTATCTACAGGACTGGCTTACGCTTTCATTCCTGAAAGGTCTTGTTGCTCAGCAGTCTCACTTTTATTGGTTCCTGTAGTCTTTCATTGTATTTTACAATCCTCCCCCTCTTTGGGTTGCTAGAGTCCTTTTCCCCTTCAGAGTCAGGCTAAGTCACCTCAGCCTTTCAGTTCAAGGCCATGAACAGCTTTCATGGTCAAAGGACAGAGCAAACCAGACAGTTGGTCCTTCCAGGACTAGCTCCACTTGGAGACTAAGCACTGACCTCTTACGGAAGGATGTATAGGTTGTTAAGTACAGCATGACCACAGCCTCAGCTCCACTGGGAAAAGCCAGAGGATCCTGGCAAAAGAGTTTGACACCTACAGAATAGGCATTTTCTTCTCTGATTAGCAGAGAAGTTACTCTTTGGCAAACATTTATGGGACACAAATATTCCCACAATTTCTGCCCTTTTACAACTTATACACCACATATTCCTTCCCAGACTTCCTTGTCATTAATCATTCATTGTCCACATCCCTTACTACCCTGCCAACATTTATTGCCCATGAATCAGCAGAGGCCATCTCCTTGGCCATCTCTCCACCAGGAAGTTCAACCCAGAACATTCCCTTCCTGTTATCTTTCAGTAATATTCTGAATCATTGTCCTCCAAGTGATGCCAGTGGATCACACCAAGCCCAAGTTTGCTTGTTTTCCCCAGTGAGTTGGTCAGAGAAACTCCCCATTGTGGGCTGTAATATAAGACTCTCCTACATCCTGGTTCAAAACTAATAATCGGTTTTCATCTAAGTGCTCTTACATAGTTGTACTTGAAAGAAGAAAGAGAAAAGCAAAGAAGACTCAGAAATCGTATCTTTCTATCAGATGAAGAAGAAAAGAACTAATTATTAAAATACATACAGACCATTTGAGAAATAATGAGAAGCCAAATGAGCTTCCAGAAGCCCAGAAGACCATTGAATTAGGCTGGGAAACTATTGGACTCTTGTTCCCATTCCTACTCCTCTCTTATTAGTTTTTCCTTTTTTTATAATTTGTCAATTATTCTAATATTTACCAATCATTTACTATGTGCCAAGCACAGACTAGATACAACAATGAACAAATAAACAAAATCCATGTCCTCACAGGGACTTTGTCACAAAGAAAAATATGTGACAATGTATCAACAGACCTGCCACTCATTGTCCTTGTGATCTTGAACAAACTGGTCAGATCTTATGAGCCTTCGGTTTCCTCGTCTGTAAAACAAATCAACACAGTATGTACTTTATCAGATTACTGCAAGGACTCCATGAGTTAATATACAGTGCTAAGCATAGGGCCTGGGGCATGTTTCACAGAGGAAATGTTTTTCTTATGTTCTATTTTCTATCATTTCTGATAAAAAGAGAAATTTTAAAGAGGGAAGGAATAGTTGTTAGAAAATAGGCAGTCCAGTGTCTTCATGTGACAGATATAGAATTGGAGACCCTAAAGAGTCCCTGTCCCCATGTCTCTTGAAGGCTAAGTCATAAGTTGAGATCAAGGTGAGTCTTCTGGGGAGAGTCTGAGTGATTCCCACATGGCATCGCTGAACCAGATAGACAAGATGCTATGTGTCAACCCCATCACTTCCTAATTATATAGCCTTAGGCAAACTGTTTATTGTGAGGAGGAAGCAGGTGATGCCCATGAGCTTGATAATGGTGACCACAGAAGTGGTCACTCCACACTCAGTGGAGACACTGAATGTGCTTTCAAAGAGGAAGGGGCAGTGGAGAATACACTCCAGTGACTCTTGGCTGTCCCTTTCTGGCTTGGTCTTCAGGGACTTTCTTGAAAGATGGAACATAATCCAACTAGAGAAAACACTTCGGTCAACTGAACCTAAAGAACATGTTGAAAAGTTCCACAAAATGGCCACAGATGAAAAAAGAAAGAAAGAAAGAGAGAGAGAGAGAGAAAGAAAGAGAGAGAGAAAGTAAGTGTGGGGGAGAGAGAGGGAGGTAGAAAGGAGGGGGGAGGGAGGAAGGGAAAGAAAGAGATGGGGGAAGGAGGGGGGAGGGAGAGAGCTAAGAGAAAGAAAGAAAGAAAGAAAGAAAGAAAGAAAGAAAGAAAGAAAGAAAGAAAGAAAGAAAGAAAGAAAGAAAGAAAAGAAAGAAAGAAAGAAAGAAAGAAAGAAAGAAAGAAAGAAGAAAAGAAAAAAGAAAGAGAGAAAGAAAAAAGAAAGAGAGAAAGAAAGAAAGGAAAAGAAAGAAGGAAAGAGAAGGAGAGAAGGAGAGAGGGAGAGAGGGAGGAAGAGAGAAGCCTTTAGATCCTAAAGGGCAGACACAGAAGAGCACAGGAGTTGGGGGAGGTCCTTTCACAGTCCTGTCCCCTGGAGAGATTCTTCTTGGAGCACTTTTGAGTTTTGTGCTGCTTCCATTCTGCGACGGAAAGAACCCTGTTTTTGACTAAGCTGAGTGATTTGCCCAACTCCTGACCAAAGAGAGAGAACCAGCTTGAGTGACATGAATCAAGAGCCTACCCAGTCTCCCAGGCAATTTGTACAAACCAAAATGATGTTGCTCCTACTAGAAGAACAGGAACCGGACCCTTGCCAGACACACCCAAGAGACTCTCCAACACACAGTGATCTGATGACAGGAAGTCACTTCCCAGGCAAGCCTTAATTCACAGAGACCACCCCTGTGTCTCTTCGTCTTTTACATAGTAAGGCAGAGACTGTCATAGCCCATCACTACAGATCTGCCAGATGTCAGTTACTAAAACAGTGAGATGTAGCACTGATTTGGCCCATATGTCAGTTACTAAAATAGTGAGCTGTCGCACCGATTTGGTCCAGGAGTGGTTTGTGAAGGCTACTGTGTGCTGATTCAGGCTTCTGTTGGCTTTGCCCAGCCTGCCTGTTCTCTTACTTCACTCACTCCTGGAATGATCCTGCTGAGCTTTTACAGATGGGTTGAACCATGACTATGGGTTTGGAGGAGGTTTGGATGGTGTGTGTGTGTGTGTGTGTGTGTGTGTGTGTGTGTGTGTGTGTGTGTGTGTGTGAGAGAGAGAGAGAGAGAGAGAGAGAGACAGACAGACAGACAGACAGACAGACAGACAGACAGAGACAGAGACAGAGACAGAGAGACAGAGAGACAGAGAGAGAGAGAGAGAGAGAGAGAGAGAGAGAGAGAGAGAGAGAGAGAGAGAGATACTAGGGTTTAAACTCAGGGTCTCATGCTTGCCAGACAGGCACTCTACCAAAAAGAGGCCCCCAGTCATTTTTGCATTCATTATTTTTTAAATAGGGTCTCACTTTAGCAAGCCTAAAAACTACAGTCACCCTAATCTTCTTCCTGCACAGCTAGGATGATAGGCATATATATCAGGCCCAACTGTGTGTGTGTGTGTGTGTGTGTGTGTGTGTGTGTGTGTGTGTGTGTGTGTGTGTGTGTGTGTGTGTGTGTGTGTGTGTGTGTGTGTGTGTGTGTGTGTGTGTGTGCCAGTACTGGGTCTTGAACTCAGGGTGTTGAGCTCTATTTCACTCACAGCTGGGGTCCTATCACTTTGAGTCATCCTTCCACTTCTGGTTTTTTGCTGGTTAATTGGATGTAAGAGTCTCACAGACTTCCTGCTCAAGATGGCTTCAACTGTGATCTGCAGATCTCAGCATTCTGGGTGGCCAGAATTACAATCATGAGCCACCATCCCCCAGCTAGTATTTTTTTTTTGGCAGTACTAAAATTTGAACTCAGGGATTCACACCTGCTACACAATCACCCTATTGTTTGATCCATGCGCCCATTTCTCTAACTTTTTATTGGTTCATATGGTGGGTAGAGTCTCAAAATTTTCCTCCAGGCTTGGCTTTGAACTGTAATCTTCATGATCTTTGCCTATCAAGCAAGTAGGGTTGCAAGTGTGACCCACAGTATCCGTCCTAGGGTTTTTAAATTTTTTGTTTGGTTGTTTGTTTCGTCAGCAACTTTGTTGGTTGGTTAATTGGTTGTTTGGTCCCAAAAAGGTCTTTCTTCACTTCGGGTCAGACTTGCATACAGTCTAATGTTGCTCTCAACCTTTTCCAGCTTTTTCCCTTTTTATATTGCTGACATAGAAGACACTTGAGCCACTCTTCCTGTCTTAGAGTCTGCATCTAGGAAGACCTGGTCTGACATATATAACCTTACATTAGATCCCAGAAGCTAAGTGGCTACAGACAAGTAAGAGACACCCTGGATTATTCTAGTAACTGCATAGAATATGTTTGGAAATCAGCAAAACATCATGAACAAACAAGGAAATATGTGTCTGCGTCCTTTCTCTCTTCTTTCTCTCTGAGAAATGGCTACTTCTAGAATAGTCGGCCTGAGAACAGATATGATAGATACAAGTTGACCAAAAAAGAGCTGCTCTGCCATCTCCAGAGCCTTCCTCCCAAGAACATACCCTGAGAGAGGATGACAAGGCTAGAAAGCAGTCATTGTAGCCAATGGTGGTAGTATCTGCCTATAATCCCAGCACTGAGAAAACTGAAACAGAGGACTTTTGAGTTTGAGGTCAGCCATGGGAACACACACACACACACACACACACACACACACACACACACACACACACACACACACACACACACACACACACAATTACATCTGTCAACTCTAAAAATTCATATAATACCTACATGATTATCAATTTTGTGGGGTTTGCTTAAATTCTGTATTTCTTGACTTCAGGCTTAGCAATGTTGGAAGGGAGTTTCTGGAAAATGTATAACTACAGTAAATTGCCTCTGTTCTGCATCCTGACAACCAGGTTCACAGCATCAGAGCTTGTTTTACTGACTCAACCCTGGGTTAATATGTTTCCCATGAACTGAATTTATGAGAATTTATAATATCTATTTATAAGCCATCAGGCCAATGTATTCATGTTAAAAGAAAATAAAAATCATTTTAGTAAACCATCATGATGCCTTGATACTGGATTTGTTGGACCTCGGAAAGCCAAATTAAGAATTCAGATTGCAAGGTAAGCATAAAGACAAAGGAAAGGAGTGTGGAGGCTTTTATGAGTCTTCTCCATGGCAGGCCAGGGGAGGGGGCAGCAGGTTCTGATGCCTTCTCTCTAGCAAGTATAGTGCTGCTGACAGAGTACTGACTCAGCCTTAGTAACACACTGCTTCTCTCCTATTATCTCCTGATGGCTGACAGCAGTTAAAGAGAACTTTGACCTGCATGTACATTCCATTCATCTGTTCATCCATTCCCTAAATGTGTGTTATGAGTATGGTAATTGTACTAGCTACTGGGATACAATAATGCATAAAATAGGAACCTGCTCTTACTTTCAGTGATTTCCTAGATTACATCTCAAGGATGTCCCATTATCTATTTGCTCAGGGTAATCTGACAACTGGTTTTACTGTATATTCTTTGATTTAGACTCAGGATCTTGGTGGCCTTCAGAAGTCTCTCTCTTTCATTTCTAGCAAGTCTTTTCATCCTTTCCCTTATTGTCTCAAATCCCAACACCCACTCCATACTAGTTATTTTTTTCTCTTTGTTTTTTGGGTTTTTTGTTCCTCTCCCTCCATCCCCCATTACTGGGGCTTGAACTTAAGACCTGGGCAGCTTTTTCACTCAAGGCTGGTGCCCTACCACTTGAACCACATTTCTACTTCTAGATTTTTGCTGGTTAATTGAAATTGAGAATCTCCCAGACTTTCCTTCCCAGGCTGGCTTCAAACCGAGATCCTCACATCTCAGCTTCCCGAGTCACTAGGATTATGGGTATGAGCACACCTGTGCCCAGTTTTCAACCTAGTTTTTTATTATCTCATCTTCTATTCTCTCAAGAAGGGTGAGGTCAGCTGCCAAAACATTTGAGGTTTTCAGCCTCGATGTGCACAATTACCTTTCATCCATTACTGTGGCAAGGAAAGAAATATATCACCTTCCTCCTAGGGTCACTTCATTTGCCCCAACCCCACCTTTCTAGCTCATTCTGCATATTTGTTCCCTTAACTGTTCCCTTCTCGGATTTGGTGCCCCTTCTTCCTTGTCCTCCAACTACACAAGTTTCCCATTCTCAGAAGGAACATGCTGTCTCAATCCTACTTCCTGGAATTACCCATCATGCATCTTCTCAAGAAACTTAGAGGCTTACGCTCACTGTCCATTACATTATAGACTGCTCTAAATCTCTACAGTACATGACAGTGCTCATTACAATATTATGAACTAGTCCTGTTCTAATGACACCGAGCTATAGTTTTGTGCTCTTCACCCCCAGATGTTTATCTGCCTCTTGCTTTCTTTTTTCCTTTCTTTCTTCTTTGCTTTTCTTCCTTCTTTCCTTCCTCCTTTCCCTTCTTTGTTCCTTCCTTCCACGTGAGTATGTGAGTGTGCACATGAACACACACATGGGTTTTTCTGTACTGGACTTTGAACTCAGGGCCTGAGAACTGTCCCATAGTGTGTGTGTGTATGCGTGCACGCACACACCAGTCCTGGAACTTGGAACTCAGGTCCTGGACCCTGTCCCTGACCTATTGTGTTCAAGGCTAGTGTTCTACCACTTGAGCCACAGCTCCACTTCCAGCTTTTTGGCATTTCATTGGAGATAAGAGTTTCACAGACTTTCCAGTTGGGTTGCCTTTGAGCCACAGTTCTCATATCTCAGCCTGCTGAGTAGCTAGGATTACAGGCATGAGCTACAAGTGCCCAGCTGTCTCAGCTTTTTTGCTCAAGGCTGGCTCTTCTCCATTTTCTGGCACTTCCAAACCACCACTCTATCCCTCGCCATCATACCACCAAGGCTCTCTACTGGCTAAAAACCTCTGCTCTCTTCCAGAAGTTTCGCTTGCCAAGCCAAGTGTCATAGTCTTTATGACTCCCTAACCATCTTTACACTGTTACCTCTCAAATTGGAATGGTGACAGCTTCCCTCCCTCTCAAGTTGCTGACCTACATTGTCTGCACATTTCTACTTGGATGTCTTGCCAAGTACCTCAAGCTGGATCCAAGCCAAAATCATCTTCTCACCAAACAAGTTCTTGCTACCGCCCACCCCCACCTTGCTTTTGCCAGATCATCCATTCAGGCACCCTTTCTCCTGCAGTTCATATTTGAGCATTCTCCAAGTCCTGTAAGTCTTGCCTCCATCATATATCTTCATATAACACCATGCCTTTCAGATCCTATTGGCTCCCAAAGGCATGGAGAAGAGATAGAGAGATGGTTCAATGCCAGCATAGGTTTACTGGGGGGAAAATAACAGCAGAGGGGAACTTCCAGCCAAAGCGAGAGACTCATTCCTGCTTATAGGCTGGGATGTTTGTAGTGGATCCAAGAGAATGCTAGAGTCATCTTGTGGGGGGTTGGTATGAAAGTAACTAATAATGGGACATAGATAATGCACATAAAAGGATGCAGCTGAAGAAAGGGCAAAACTGATGTCTGTTCAGAGTCCTGGTCTGTTGCCAGCCAAATAGGATACAGTCAGTCAAGGAGAGTGGCTAAGGCAAGAGTATTCATAAATCAAGGCACTGGACAGGGACCTCAAGATAAGGTCATATGGCTCTTCAGACCTAACAGATCCCACTGTCACTTCCCATTCCCATATCCCCTTCCCCTACCCCCACTTACCACCCCTTTCTATTGAGCTATTAGCCATCACTTCATTTCCTTCAAATTCACTGCTTCCAGAAAACACTGCCTTCTAGAAAATCTTCCCAACAAAGGGAAGTTCTCCCTTGTTTGAAGCTTCTTATGGTACTTACTCCAATTTACCTAGTAACAAGACGCACAAATATGAACATCATATCCTTGCTACTCTACTATAATCAGCCTATGTAAGATTTCTTTTTGTATCTCCTCCAATAATTTCTTAGCCATTCAAAGCCCACAAGATTTACATACTGTCCTATTCAGCTGAATTTTTTTCTTTTTATAGAAAAACTTTTTGTCAGTCATGGAGCTAGAACTCAGGGCCTGGGTCTTGTCCCTGAACACTTTTGCTCAAGGCTAGCACTCTATCATTTTGAGCTTTGGCTTCACTTCTGGCTTTCTGGTGGTTAATTGGAGTCTCATGGACTTTCCTACCTCAGCTGGCTTTGAACCACAATCCTCAGATCTCAGCCTCCTGAGTAGCTAGGATTACAGGCATGAGGCACTGACAGCCCAGCCAACTTTGCAATCAATTTTTATGACTTCATTTTCTAGAGTAGCTTTAGTGTCACAGTTTTAGGTACAGAGGGTTCTCATACCCCATTACCAATGTCCCCCACTAGACTGGCACATTGTTACAATTGCTGAACTTACATGGACATATTCTTGTTACCCTGTATCCATATATCATATTAGGGCTCATTTTTGCTGAATAAACCCTCAGATTAAAGTATATAAAGTATGTTCATTGATACAATTAATTAAATTAGAAATCCATAGGGAGAAAGTAGTTTGGGAAGCTCACAAATTAAACAAATCATTCTGAAGGAATCAATACATCAATTTTGTGAGTATGCCAATCCTAGAGTTTGAACTCAGGGCATAGGGACTGTCCTTGAGCTTTGTTGCTCAAGGCTGATGCTCTATCATTTGTGCCACAACTTTACCTCTGGCTTTTTGATGGTTAATTGGAGGTAATAATCTCATGAACTTTCTTGCCCAAGCTGAATTCAAACCGTGATCATCAGATCTCAGCCTCCTGAGTAGCTAGGATTATAGGCGTGAGCCACCAGCACCTGGTTATTACATAGTATTTTCTAATTTTTCTTTTTTTTAAATAATTTAAACTGGTTGCCAGTGGCCCATGCCTGTAATCCTAGCTACTAAGCAGCTGAGATCTGAGGATTGTGGTTCAAAGCCAGCCCAGGCAGGAAAATCGGCCAGACTCTTATCTCTAATAAACCACCAGAAAACCGGAAATGGCTCTGTGGCTCAAGTGGTAGAGTGCTAGCCTTGAGCTGAAGAGCTGAAGGACAGAGCTCAGGTCCAGAGTTCAAGCCCCATGACAAAAAAAAAGAAAGAAAGAAAAAGAAAGAAAGAAAGATAGATAGATAGATAGATAGAAAGAAAGAAAATACTTTGCAATGAATGAAAATGAAAAATATATTGAAACATGGGATAAAATAAAAACAGTACTGAAAGAGAAGTTCCTAGCTGCTAATGCCTTTATTTAAAAGATCTCTAATCAATTACCTAAACTTTAACTTTTAAAAGCCAAGAAGAGAAAACCTTAAAGCAAAAGGAAGGACCTATCAAAGACTCAACAGAAATAATTTAGAGAACAAAGAAAAACAATGAAGAAGAATCTATTAAAATAAAAATGATGTAAGTTAACAGATCTTTAGCTAGACTAACCAAAAGAAGATTGAAATTATTAAATCAACTATGAAAAAGAGGGTACCACTACCGAGTTATATACCAACAAATTAGGTAATATAGATGAAGCATCCAAGTTCTTAGAAATAAAACCAAAATATAATTATCTACACAAAGGAGCTATATTTTTGTCCACTCTGAAATACATTATTTCCAAAAACGAACTGAAAATTGAGGAAGAAGATGACTGTATTTGAATACTGGCAGGTGAATCTGACAGTCCTTCTTTTGTTTCTCACTTTGATCTTGCTTAGCATCTGCTCTGAAACTGCAACTGATGATCTAAGTAGGATAAATGAAATAGTTTCCTTTTCCTTTAAACATCCTCAAGAAGGGCTCATTTAGTGAGTATAAATGAATTGTGTATAACTTGTCCCCAGAGAAGCACTGCAATTCACAAACCTGAAGATATCGAAAAACCTTTTTCTCTACAATGGGCTATTCTATTGCATGAGAGGTTCTGCTAAGAAAATCTATCACTGGATGACCTAGAGCGAGGGACATCCTAAAGATCTTACAAATCATAGCCCTTGTTTATGAGCTTTTAGCAACCACTTATAACCCTGTGCATTTATGGAATGTATAGGATGCCATAACATGCTGGTTTCAAAAGGATAACACAGCTTTAATGCGAGGGTTTTGGTAAACGTCCAACCTCATAATTTTTCATCCGCTGTAAGTGTAAAGCATACTGACTTTCAAACACAAGAAAATTGTACATGAGCTCATTTCAAAAATACTGCCTTCATGTTGATATTTTGGGTTATTAAGTGGAATAAAATGCATTATTAAAATTAATTGCACCTATTTCTTTTTACTTTCTTCATGTAGATACTAAAAAGTTTTCAATTACAAATGTGACTCACGTTGTCTTTCTTTTGGATTGCAATGCTGTAATCTCTTAGACAGCCTAATACATACAAGCGAAAGATGATATCATCAGCGCCCTAAACATGCCTGGGCTCCCCAGAATGACTACAGAAATTTTTCCTGAAAATTCATCATGGAGAACTTGTGGACAATAAGACATGGGGTACTTCATTTTTTAATTTTTTTTTAAATTTTCTTCCTCATCTTAATATGAGCAGTGTTCAGACAACTAAAAGAAAGTGTAGGTTTTACATCTTGTATACACACTCCTCTAATTCGGGGAAGGGAAGGGAAAAAACAAATTCTTAAATAGGGACACAGGTTGACCCATTGTAACAATGAGATATACAAAACACTATGTTGAAAATGAACTTTACAACTTCGCTGGGGGGGGGGGCGGGGGTAGTTGTGGTGGTGGAAGGGAAGGGATGGTAGGATGAAAACAAAGGAGGTGAAAACAACACTCAATAGGAAATGTACTCATTACCTTACTCATGTGACTGTAACCCCTTTGTACAGCAGTTTTACAATAAAAAACATACAAAAAAAAAAAAGAAAGTGTAGGTTTGAAAAAAATAGGTTACTGTGAAAATGGTTGCTCAGATTTGGACCTAATTATAGTTTGATTCACCCTCTCAACAGGAAGCTTGATGTTGTCCCTGTTTATGGCCTAGTGACCAGCATCGTCAAATTACCCCTTTCTGTACTCTGGTGCCATGTTTATGGGCTCTTTTAAATAGAGATTGAGAAGTTGAGGGCCTCTAGTTACCCATAATAGGAACTAGTACACTCTGCAGGCACTGTGGGGATGGATTCTAGACTGAAATGAGCCCAAATAGAATCCTTCTTCTAGTGAGTCATGCTACATTCTCCAATTTGTATATAAAACACAGTAAAAGTTCACCATGGGGTGTCTGTTTAGGTTCTCTCTCCCCATTGGGGGAGGCCAGATGCCAGACAATAACCTAGAAAAGTTGTATCTTTTGTAGCTCCAGGATCCTGTGTGCTCTATTCCTTCCCCAACACACACCTACACAGCTTGAAGAAGAGCCTCAGAAGCCAAGAAGAACCCCAGACCTATCAACCCAGGTTTACTTAAGGTTATAATATGTTATTAGCAAATGAAACATACAAAGGCACTAAAATGTGCAAAATAGAAGAGCAAACTTTTTAAATTTATATGAAATAAAACTAAATTCAGAAAACATTTTATTTGCTTAGTATAGTGTACTTGCTTAGTACACTATACTAAGCAAATAGTATAGTGTACTTGCTTAGTACACTATACTAAGCAAATAAAATGTTTTCTGAATTTAGTTTTATTTAGTACCAAAACTAAAAACAGTGACTATTAACAAATGTACTATTCGTGTCTGTTTTTACATATACACAGTTGTCTGAAAGTGAGTTTGTTTTCCTATTTTAACAAGTGTTCATTTGTTCAATCATTTACTCATTTATTCATCACTATGCTTCTTAGAGTACAAAAATCTAAAACTCACCATACTTTGACATCATGAACCTGCCCAGGACAATGAGTTTTAAGTCAACCTTAAGATCATTCTCCCCACAACCCATTAAAAAAAAAAACTTGACAAAGTTACAAGAAGTACATTGTCTGCATAGAAATGAGATCAGTGATGTTCCATCAGAAGAACTTAATTCTATAGTTCCAAATTAGTAATTTTGTTGGTGGTGGTGGTTGGTTGTGGGGCTTGAACTCTGCGCCTGGGCGCTGTCCCTCAGCTCTTCAGCTCAAGGCCAGTGCTCTACCACTTGAGCCACAGTGCCCTTTCTGGTTTTCTAGTGGTTTTATTGGAGATATGAGTCTCATGGACTTTTCTGCCCAGGCTGGCTTTGAACTGTAATCCTCAGATCTCATCCTCCTGAGTAGCTAGGATTACAGGTGTGAGCCATCAGCACCCAGCCCAAATTAGTAATTTTTCCTTGGAAATACAGATTTGTTTGTTCTCCCTGTGCCTACACCCAGTTCAATCAGGGCTCAGGGGTGGAGATTCTGGATCAGGAAGTTTTGCACAGTGGACAGCAGAAGCTGTTCTAAGGCTCTTCCGCCCTTTGAAAACACAGCCACAGCTAAGGAAAGCTGATACTCACAGAAGCCTCAAAGGCTTTAGAAATGTGAGTTCATGGTCCTGCCCACTCTAACTCCTACCTCAGGAAGTAGTCTCAGAGGGGGAGACCCTCTTAGGTAATAGATGCATACATTAAAATATGAAGACCGCTAGGCTTCGAAGAGGATTCCAGAGGTCCATAGGTAAGTAGGACACTTTTGAGGAGAAGAAGGAAGAGAGGAACAGAACATGCTGTACACATATGAGACTCTGGGCTATACTTGAGAAGGTGCTGAGGTCTGTGGTGAGGACTCTAGGATTCCCAGCCCAGCAAAGCCTCCTCCTGCAATGTTCCCACACCACTTAATGGTGTGTCATGGGCTGCTAAGCCAAAGCTCCTCCCCAGGCCTGGATTCTGTACCTCATTACAACCTACAATCTTTGGAGGGGGCCCTTAGGCTGCTTGAGATGTACATTATAGGATGGACTCCATTGTCCAATTCGTTTTTTATTTAAAAGAGAAGGAGGAGGAGGAGGAGGAAGAGGAGGAGGAGGAGGAGGAGGAGGAGGAGGAGGAGGAAGAGGAGGAGGAGGAGGAGTCATTGTCTAGATGCTCATGGCTCATGCCTGTAATCCTAGCTACTCAGGCCTGAGATCTAAGGATTGTGGTTCAAAGCCAGCCTGGACAGGAAAGTCCATGAGCCTCTTATCTCCAATTAACCACCAGAAAACTGGAAGTGGCACTGTGGCTCAAGTGGTAGAGTGCTCACCTTGAGCTGAAGAGCTCAGGGACAGCACTCAGGCCGGGAGTTCTAGACCCACAATGGAAAAACAACAACAACAACAACAAACAGAAATGGATCTGTGGCTTAAGTGGTAGAGCCCTAACCTTGAGAAAAAAAAAATCTCAGAGACAGTGCCCAGGCCCTGAGTTCAAACCCCAGGACTGGCACAAAAATAGAAAAAGAAACAAAGAACAAGATGTGGCTCAAGTGGTAGAACACCCACCTAGCAAGCACAAACCCTAAGTTTAAACTCCAGTATTACATATGAAACAAATAAATCATCACCCAAAAATAGAAAGAATTGGAGAATTCTTGCCCATCTGAGAGTCCTCCCCCTACCACATGTATTATAAAGTCAACAAATAAGACAACAAACCATTTTGATGAATGCATAATTCTTCAGTCTATCTCAGCCTCACTCTCTAAAGCATTTCTTTCACAGCGATATCAGCCTAAAATCAGAGAGAGATTCTGCCTGATGAATATATTTAGGAATAGTACTACATTGAGAAGACACAGCCAAGTGTGAGTATACTTAGGGAAGTTAAGGCAAAAGGAAGTTTTAAAGACAAACCTAAGAAGGTTACATAAGTTGTTTTGAAACAATCATTCTTGGCTCCATGGATCAATAACCCAGGTCACCTGGGTCCAAGTTTGGACAGGCAGTTACCAGGCAGATGTCATTGCAGGAGTATTTTGTAAGTTGGGCTGCAGTGGCCTTTATGCAAGGCTGTGGTTCTGGCAGAGTCTTTGTGATAGTTCTCCTTGCCAGGCATGCATGTACAAGATCCCCTCCTCTACCAGCTTTAGATGCTTTTTTCCTTGCAGTCTGGCATAAGGAACTACGTTTTTTGGTTTGTTTGTTTGTTTTTTGTCTGGTCGTGGGGCCTGAACTCTGGGTCTGGGCGCTGTCCCTCAGCTCTTCAGCTCAAGGCTAATGCTCTACCACTTCAGCCACAGTGCCACTTCTGGCTTTTTTCTTTTTTTTGCTTATGTGGTGCTGAGGAATCGAACCCAGGGCCTCAGGCATGCAAGGCAAGCGCTCTACCACTGAGCCACCTTCCCAGCCCAGGAACTACATTTTGATCCTAACAACTTTCACACACAGGCAAAAGCAAAAAGAAAAAGAAAGATAAAGGTTCTATTAATAGTACAAATAAAGTTTTTTTGTGAATAAAGTAAAATTTGGTATGTCACACATTTGTATTAGTGTTTATATGGCTTGGGATGTAAGTCAAGGGAAAGGCACTTGCGTATCATGGCCTGCGGAGCCCAATACTGGGGAAGGGGAGGGGGTGAGAAAAAGACAAAAGGAAAGAAAAGCACTTCTAACTGCAACTTTCAAAGTTGGAATTCCATTATGAATAATAATAAACTACATACAGGATTTCTATGTTATACTTTATTATTCTGTTGGTTTGTGGGGGTTTTTTTGTTTGTTTTGGTATGTGTGCCTGTACTGGGCTTGAATGAAGGCCCTCTATGCTGTCCCTTAGGCTGGTACTCTATGACTTGAACCAGACCTCTGCTTCCAGCTTTTTGGTGATTAATTAGAAAGAAGAGTCTAATGGACTTTCCTGTCTGGGCTGGCTTTGAATTGTGACCCTCAGATATCAGCCCCCTAAATAGCTAAGAATACTAGTGTGAGCCATAAATGTCCAGCTTTATCATTGTTTTTAAGTATCCGGGTCAAATGCAGTCATTAAGAGGGCCTGTCTTAAAAGATCATGTTTTTGGCTATCTAATGTGGGCATGTACCAGATCACCCTGAGGATCTGTTAAACTCCAGACTAAGGTGACCTCAGTTTGCACCACCTGCCTGGTTTCTGAGTCAGGACGTCTGGGGTAGAATCCAGAACTGTGCATATCTGACACATTCACAGATGATGTGAATGATATTGACCCATGAAGCATCATGAAGCTTTGGGAGCCACTAATACAGATCATAAGACTACCCCTAGTAACCTGCCTTGACCAGACATGCTTGCAAGGAAGATTTAGGAATGCCCCCTTCAAAGGTATTCTGGTCCAACCAGGTTTGGAATGAACAATAGGTCATCACTATCCATCTGCTTTCATTATGGGACAGACTGCACACTGGAATCATTGGGACCTTTTGTATACTGCCAAGCCCAGGACCATCCACCAAAAAATATTAAATGTGCACATTTTCATTAATAAATACTATAAATCTATTACAAACTACTAATGAATTTTTGCTATGTATTTAGTGATTATCATTCATTTTCTATTAAAAATACATTGAAAGTTCTTTTTTCTCTTTTTCTTTTTTGGCTAGCAATGGGGCTTAATTGAAGATAGAGTTTCTTGAACTTCTCTGCTGTCCCTGAGCTCTTTGGCTCAAAGGTAGCACTCTACCACTTTGAGTCACAGTGCCACTTCTGGTTTTCTGGGGTTAATTGGAGACAAGAATCTCATGGGCTTTACTGCCCGGGCTGGCTTTGAACCGTAATCCTCAGATCTCACCTCCCTGAATAGCTAGGATTACAGGCATGAGCCACCAGCACATGTTCCTCTTTGGAGGAGCAAAGAAGGGCTCAAGTGTGCAGAGAAGGCCGTGGGCAATCCTGGGTTGTCTGGGATGGTGGTGGGGTAGTCTATTGTGGATGCCTCTGAAAGCTAGTGTTTCATTTACAGTGTGTGTGTGTGTGTGTGTGTGTGTGTGTGTGTGTGTGTGTGTGTGTGTGTGTGTGTGTGTGTACATGTGTATACTGGGACTTGAACTCTGGGCCTTGTGCTTTTGTTTTGGCTCTTTCGCCCACAGCTGGTGCTATATCACTTTTTTTTATTTTGTTTTCTTTTGGGTGTGGGACTTGAACTCAAGACCTGGGCATGGTCCCCAAGTTATTTTTCTCAAGGCTAGTGTTCAACCACTGGAGCCATAGATCTACTTCCCATTTTTAGGTGGCTAATTGGAGATAAGAGTGTCACAGACTTTCCTGCTTGGGCTGGCTTTGAACTTGGATCCTCAGACCTCAGCCTCCTGAGTATTGAGGATTACAGGTGTGAACCACCAATGCTCGGCTGGTTGTGTTGTTGTTTGTTTGTTTTACTATCTTTTGAAATTGCGTAACAATTTTTTATGAATAAACTGATATCATGTCTGGGGTTTCCTTCAAAGTAATCCAAAGAAGGATAGGTGTCATGGCTGTGGGTAAACTACTCAAATTAGCATAACTTGAATCCAAGTTCTGCATACATAAAGCTTCAGAGTATTTGAAATTTTCTGTAATAAAATGATTAAAAGAAAAGATAATAAGCCAGGTGCAGGTGGGGTCACCCTGTAAAATCCTAGCTACTCAGGATCTGCGGCTGAGATCTGAGGATCGCAGAATGTTTGTGAGACTTTTATCTTCAGTTACCCACCCAAAAGCCAGAAGTAGGAGTGTAGTTCAAGTAGTAGAACACTAGCCTTGAGCTAAAAAGTTAGGACACAGCACTCAGGCCCTGAGTTTTAATGCCTAGTACCAGCACAAAAAGAAAAAAAAAAGGGAAGGAAGGAAGAAGAGAAAGAAGGAGAAAGCAAAAAAGCAAAAGAAAGAAAGAGAGGAAGGAAGGAAGAAAGGAAGGAAAGAAGGACAGAAGGAAGGAAGGAAGGAAGGAACAAAGGAAGGAAGGAAAGAAGGAAGGAAGGAAAGAAGGAAGGAAGGAAAGAAGGAAGGAAGGAAGGAAAAGATGTGATGACATTTTCCCCTTACCCCTTCCAAAAAAGAAGAAAACAAAACAAAACAAAAAGGCTGGGAGCAAGGTCTGTTAACTCTTCTGGGAACATAGGAAGCAGGTAACTAGTATACAAGAGGGTCCTGGAGGCTTAAGTCAGTGGTGACAGCTTTGCATCCAGAAAAAACAGCTTCAACTTAGAGCTGATAATGAAATCATAAAGACCTAGATGTTGGACTGGCCTAAGAACTTAGTAGCTACAAAGATTGTCCTTCTTAGCCTGTTGGACTTCTGTGAGTAGGACTTCTGTAGGAATTCACAAGTCCTTAAGCCTGGAACAGTTTTTTAAAAAAGTGACTTTACATACAACACTGGGCTAATAAATGTAGGCTCATGAAATGAGTAACCAAGCAATTCTGGCCCTTAGAAAGCTTATAGTGTTATATAAGGAGGCCGAAAGCATTAACTGGAAATCAGTATTACCAGTCAAACATGTATACACATACACATGTAACATGGAAACTAGAGGAGCACCTGTTTGCCAGGTGAAGAAATAGTTCCAGATTTAAAACACAGATTTGCCAGGACAAGAGCCAAGAGTAAGCGGATATTTCAGGAAGAAGGAAATGAATTAGTAAGATACAGCATGAAATCACAATGCTATGTTCTGGGAATGACAAGTATTTGACTTGCTGGAATATAGTGTCAGGGGGCTCTAGGATTTGTTCCGCAGTCTGCATAGACCACTATATTTTTACCTCCTTATTTGAAGTTTAGGACAAGGAGAGGGCTATCAACCCTTTGATTTATTATCTCTTCAAACTTAGTTTCCTAAAGCCAGGCACTGGTGGGTCATACCTGTAATCCTAACTACTCGAGAGGCTGAGATCTGAGGATTGCGGTTTGAAGGGCAGGAAAGTCTGTGAAACTCTCATCTCCAATTAACCACCATTTTTTTTTGGGGGGGGGGTTCTGGTCATGGGGCCTGAACTCTGGGCCTGGGCGCTGTCCCTCAGCTCTTCAGCTCAAGGCTAGCGCTCTACCATTTGAGCCACAGTGTCACTTCCGGCTTTTTTCTTTTTGCTATGTGGTGCTGAGGAATCGAACCCAGGGCCTCATGTATGCAAGGCAAGCGCTCTACCACTGAGCCACCTTCCCAGCCCCAACCACCTTTTTTTTTTTAAAGCTGGAAGTATAGCTGTGGCTCAAGGGGTAGAAAGCTAGCCTTGAGCAATAAAATGGAGGGACAGTATCCAGACCCTGAGTTCAAGCCCCAGTATAGGAAGGAAGGAAGGAAGGAAGGAAGGAAGGAAGGAAGGAAGGAAGGAAGGAAGGAAGAAAGAAAGGAAAGAAGGAAGGAAGGAAGGAAGGAAGGAAGGAAGGAAGGAAGGCAGGAAGGAAGGAAGGAAGGAAGGAAGGAAGGAAGGGAAAAGATTTAATGTCCAACATAAAACATAGTGTAAGCAGCAATAACCTTCTCCCAGTAATTATAGACCCTTGCACAAAGAAGAAAGATGAGTCAGTCAGAAAGGAAAGCTCTAAACTTCTTTTCCTATAAGTGTTTTGTATGGTGAAAATACATAAAGATGATCAAAGTATGAGCTCATGAATCACACAGCTTACTGCTATACAAAGCCAATTTTTTCCCCTTAGGTTCACAATGCTTAAAGAGAGGGACAATAAGGTGAACAGATCCCACAGGAAACACATTTGATGGCGACGGCTCATTAACTACATGGTGAGTGAGTTCCCACATTATTAGTCCAGTTGTTCAATTAGGATGGAAGCAGGCCTCAGTGGAAAGTAAAGTCTAATTAAAGATTAAGGCATGACTTTATACAGTGGTACTCTGGAGAAACTGGTTTGACCAATCAATATAGTAGCAGAGTTAGTGACAGTAGAGGTCCCTTCAAGCTGAAGGGCAATTCCAGAGTGGGAGGAGAGGCAAATTTGAGAGATTAGCTAGAAGGTGGTCACCGCAGATATTGAGGGAGTGAAAACACCTCAGAAAGCTTGGTCAAGTAGCAGGTCTCAAACCTGAATAGCGTGGGTTGGGAATGTGACTTAGTGATAAGAGTGCTTACCTAGTATGTTTGAAGCCCTGGGTTCAATTCCTCAGTACTACATAAACAGAAAAAGCCAGAAGTGGTGCTGTGGCTCAAGTGGTAGAGTGCTAGCCTTGAGCACAGAGGGGCTCAGGGACAGAGCGCAGGCCCTAAGTTCAAGCCCCAGGACTGGCAAAGCAAAATAAAACAAAAAACTGTGTAGCCAGCCATGACCTAAGCCAAGTGTCCCCATCAAACTCTTCAGTTTATATGTATTTTGGTGTTTGGTAGCTTACATATATATGGATTTAATAAGGTCTGATGTCACATCTTGGAAGGAGGGAATTGTCTCCAATTTCTCACCTATGGGGATTTGGTAAGATTCCACACTCTTCAAGGGGAGGTGGAGATATGGCAAAAGTGGAAGAGGACAGTCTTAAGCAAAAAAGCTAAGTAAGAACACAAGGCCCTGAGTTCAAGTCCCAGTACTGGCACAAACAAAACAAAACTATGCTCTTCAAGGAGGATGTCAAAATGCATTTTGTGTTCTTTTATTTATTTTTACTTTTATGTTTTGGCAGTACAGGGGTTGGAATCTGAGCCTCAGATAGTCTACCCTTGAGCTGCATCTCCAGCTCCACACCCCAAGTTCTTATTAGAGCAAAGCACATCATCATTTGTGCAGCAAATTATGGAATTGTTGGAAATCATTCCAATGCTACCTGAGAAGTAGGCTTTGTACTCACTGAGATTTTATCCAACTTTATTGGTATTTCTGAACAAAATCTTTTCTCCTTTTTCTTTTCATTGATTGATGTGCTAAGTATTTGTCTAAATGGCACGTTTATACATAAAATGAGCAGAGGAAGTGAGCAGGACACACTTATAAATAAAATATAGTAACAAAAACAATAGTTGGGAATAATTTTTAAGAGAAGAGATTAAAAAAAACAATCAAATGCCTTGCAAAATTGATGACCAAAGATATCTGGCTAATACATGCTGATTTTTTGTAGCTGTACTGAGGTTTGAGCTCACAGCCTTGCGCTTGCTAGGCTAGTGCTCAGCTACTTGAACCATGCTTCCAACCCTGGAAACTTTGTGTGGGTTGTATGTGTGCATTTGCAGGTACTAGGGCTTGAATGCAAGGCTTGGGGACTATCCCTCCTTTTAGCTTTTTCACCCAAAACTGGCACTCTATCACTTAGGTCACAATTCTACTTACAGCTTTTCAGTGGTTAACTGGAGATGAGTCTTACAGACTTTCCTGCCCAGGCTGGCTTCGAACCTGTGATCCTCAGGTCTCAGCCAGCTGAGCAGCTGGGATTGCAAGAGTAGTCAAGAGCATCCCTAGGCACTTTCAAACACACAATCTTCATTGCTTTAGACAGGCCAGAGCTTCACCATGCGCCTTGCAATCAACTCTAATCAAATGCCCGCTCTGCGATTTTACACAACCGGATGGCAGGCCTGACAGTTTCCCACAGCGCCCCGAGACTCCGGGGCGCTCGGCGTCCTGTTGCACAAGTTTGGCTCCCGCCTCGGAGGCTCGAGGTATCCATCCCCACGCAACGCCGCGCCTTACACCAGGATCAGCAAGTTCCCGGGGTCTGGGAGTCCTCCCACCCACAGCCAGTCTGTCCCCGCCCCCCCCGACTCCGCCCCTCCAGCAGAGAACACCTTGCGCCTGCGTGAGCCGCTTGGGCCCCGCAGGGGGGCGGTGCCAACATAGTCTCCGCCCCATACGTCGTCCCGCCCCGCCAGGTGCGCGTGCGCCGCGGCTCCGCCCCCCCACCCGGCGGCAGTCTTTGGGTCAGCGGGGGACCGGCGCGTAGTCTTCAGCCGAGCCGAGCGGCCTAGCAGACCCGCGCGCTGCCTGTCTCCGACGCCTCGGCTTCTTTTCAGCCGGTCGGTGCGGCCATGGCCTGGCAGCGGCGGCCCGAGGCCGACATTCGAGCCCGAGGCGCGCTGGCGCTGCTGGCCCTGGCCTTGTGCTCGCCCGGGGCTGGGAGCCAGGCGCTCGAGTGGTACTCCGCCGTGGTGGGCCTCGAGTACGTGGACCCGCAGACGAACCAGACCGTGTGGAGCGTGTCGGAGAGCGGCCGCTTCGGCGATAATTCGCCCAAGGAGGCCGCGCAGGGCCTGGTGGGCGCTCCGGCCGGAGACCCCGAGGGCTGCGCGCCCGACGCGCGCTTCTTCGTGCCGGGCGGCCGGGGAGCGGCCCCGTGGGTCGCCCTGGTGGCGCGCGGGGGCTGCACCTTCAAGGACAAGGTGCTGGTGGCGGCGCGGAGGAACGCCTCGGCGGTAGTGGTGTACAACGAGGAGACCTACGGGAACGTCACGGCGCCCATGTCCCACGCCGGTGAGCCGCCCCGGCGCGGGAGGCCGCGCGCCCCGGGCCTGCCTCCCAGGCCCAGAAATGGCCCCTGGGCGCCGCTTTGGTGGTGTTTTGTTGTGGGTCTTTTGTTTGTTGGTTTGTTTTTTGAGGTCTGAGGCCAGCCTTAGGGGTTGAGCCCTGCGTCCACACTCGAGATGAGATCTTTGAACTGAAGAGATGAAGGTGCCCAGCAGGCAGATTGTGGCTCCACCGATGGGTCTCTTTGTATGCTGCTTCCCAAACAAGCGTTGGAGGTTAAGAAGTGAAGCTCCTGGCAGAGGGGCGGTGGGGTGAGTGGATGGGTGGGTGGTGTGTGCACTGGGACTTCTTGAACTCAGGACCCAGGCACTAATCCCTTTAGTTTTTTCGCTCAAGGCTAACACTTGAGCTACAGCTCCACTTCCAGCTTTTTGGTGATTAATCGGAGGTAAGAATCTCTCGGAGTTTCCAGCCCAGGCTGGCTTTGAACCGAAGTCCTCAAATCTGAGTTTCTTGAGTAATTAGGATTGCAGGCCCTGAGCCACCTGGTTGCTCCCCAGCCTTCCCCCCTTCCCCTCCCGTCACCTCCCCCCCACCCCCATGAAGTTATCCTGAGTTTTCTAAACTTTTGACTCAGGAAACCTGGCCTTTAATTCTGGAAATTTTCTCTTGCTAAAATATAGATTTGTAACACTGACTCCACTTTGGGGTTACATGACATTTGAAACTTAACTGTGTGTGTGTTGATGGAAGAAAAGGGCCTATTTCTTTGCCTGGAGCCCCATCCTACATGAACTAGTCCCAGGGAGAAATAGCAGGTTACATCTTAATGCAGTAAATGAGGGTTGAAGTATTTCTTTGGGAAATGACCAGTCTTGGAACTGAGTTGGAACTCAGTTTTAAGATCACATTAGCTCTACGCACCACATAATTGACTAGGGCTAAACTTCAGGTGATTAAAATTATTGTCTAAGTTTCTGCTGTTACTAAGCAGTACAACCCTTTTCCTGTACTGTACGTCTGTTTTTTAGTATGTTTTGGTCACTTGACTGAGTTCGGAACTTAACTGTAGAATGAGGTTTTGCAGAAAAGTTATATTGAGTTTGGCTAATTTAATCGTGTGGGGAATGGTAGCCAGGTGGGAGGTGGGGAAGGGGGGACTTCCCTGTAGGCTAACAATGGGCCTAAACTGCAGGAGCAAGGAAAAAGGATGGGTAGGAGATGGTAAGGAGTACTTGAAGTTGGATGGGAGTGATCTGCTAGGACCCCAAAATGAGAGAGGAAAAAAAAAAAAGTGGAGAAATAGGTCTATGAGAAATCAAGAAAGCCAGTCCTGAGTAATTGTTGAAGGTTAAAAAATAAAATATATAAAATCGTTGAAGATTGACTTTGGAAGATGAGTAAATGGGGATGAGTGCAAATGTCTCTGTAGTGGTATTGGGCTGGGCATGCTAGTTTATTACTCCAGTGATTACAAATTGACCCCATTGTCATTGTGCTTAAGCCATGTTTCCACAGAACCCATGATATAAAGGTCTTGGAATTTCAGGTACATTGTAACCACAGAGTTCACAAGTTGAATAGTTGTATCAGTGAAGAGGTCAGTGAGCCATGATGCCAGATCCTAGGTGTACACACTTAACACAGTCTCTTTCTTTTAAATAGTAGATTCCTCAGCCTGCAATTTTCTTAATCTACCTATTTCAGTTTTTGATCATGACATTAACATCCTTTCAAGTGAACATAATTTGTTCTAACCATGGTTCATTCAGCAACATTTCTTGCTGATATTAGCATGTAACTTATTCAAATGCCTCTCCACAATAATTTCTTTGATATTCATGTGGAAATCCTTTTTTTCCAGTCTTCTGAACTCGTCAGCCTCCTGTCTAGTCCTCAGAACATGAGACAAAGTCAGTTTGAGATGCTCTTTTTCCCCACAAAAAAGAAGCCTTAAAAAGAATAGTTGGTTTGGTTTGGTGTGAAAGTATCTATTGTGTAGACACTGTGGTGACTGTTTTGTGAATTATAGGATATTTGACTGCATTCTTGCCTCCTATCACCCACCAAGTTCCATTGGCCCTCCCACAATTTTTTTTTTAGTTTCTCTATTTTATTTCCTTTCTAGCATATACATACAAGTCTATTGATGATACACAAATTACATCACTGCAAAGGAAAGAAAAAAAAGCTTATGAGTTGGTTCACTGTCACTTATGCAGAGGAAATAGTAAAAGTATGTCAATCTAGACAACAAGATAAAAAGCAACAAACGTTTACAGAACAAGTAGAGATATTCATTCACCCAGCTTAAACCTGAAGACCAACTTGGTTAAATATCAGCGATGATGATATAATATGGTATTTATTACTCAAAATTGGCAGCTGAAAGAATTCCCTTTCTATGTAACAAGGTGGAGAGAAGGAATAGCTGACACTGTGTGTTACTTCTAAACAACGAAGTCAATAATTTTGAGTACAAAAATGTCCTTACATGTTGCAAAATGCTCTGTAAGTGAGATGGACAAAATTATACAACACTTTGAGCCACTGACCTTAGATTAATTTTGTAGAAGTGTGATTGATAGAAACAGAGTTCCAATTAAACTGTAGTCCCAGTATATAGAAGGGCCAGTACCATGGTGGTGGCAGCAAAAATGGAAAGGTTCTTGTAGAACTTGTTCCAGTCAGATACAAGATACAAGGCCAGGTGCTGGTGGCTCACGCCTGTAATCCTAGATACTCAGGAGGCTGAAATCTGAGGATCTTGGTTCAAAGCCACCCGGAGACGTTAATTTCCTACAAAAAAAACGGAAGTGGGGCTATGGCTGAAAGTGATAGAGCACGAGCCTTAAGCAGAAGAGCTCAGGGACAGCTCCTAGGCCACAAGTTCAAGCCCCACAACCACCACCAACAAAAAAATAACAGATACAAGGTACAGCTGTGGGTTTGAGAATAGAATTAAGGTGAGAGGAACCGCCTTTGACATGGTCTATTTGAATTTGAGATGAATATTCTTATAGAACCTCAGGCTGTTAAGGCTTATGTTTCCTATATTTAGAATGTTGCTAGAGCCAGGAAAACCTACTGATTCAGTGGTCTCAGTGTTCCTATGTAACCCTGGATTTCTACAAAGTAATTAAAGCTTATATATTTGTTAAGTGAAATATTAAGTCTTAGAATTCTCTAGCTTTTATTGGAAATCCACTGCTTAACTTACTGTTACTAGATCAATTCTGAATTTAAGCCAATATTTTATTGTAGCTTTTTAAAAAGTCATGACTTAGCCTAATGTAGTGGTACATATCTATAATCCCAGCTTTGCAGGAGGCAGAGATGGAAGGATCATGTTTGAAGATCGAGTTTGAAGCCAAAAGTCGGTGAGATCCTGATCCTATCTCATACAGTGGCCTATCTGTAGTCCTAGCTATGTTTGATTGTGGATTGATAAAGAGGATACTTCTTTAGCTGAACCTTGGTGAGCTCTTTCAAGAAGGACACTTGAGCAGTTGTTTACTGAGTGCCAGGTAACTAGCAAGGCTTATATTTGTAGGAAGGGTTAGAGTCCTGATAGGGCATAGGCGGTTTCCAAGGTGTTTAAGATTTTTGAAAGGTCACAGTTTAAGAGAGATTCATTGTGATTTGGCAGATCATGGAATATAGTCTTTTATAAGTGAACAAATGATCAAAAACACTTAGAATTGAATTTAAGATATATGCCTCACAGAGGGTGGGTTTTTTTTTTATGGAAGCTTCTTGAAAGATTCAGTTTTGCAGGACAAGTTATAGTTGATTTAAAAAAATGTGTAGCATTCATTTATAAGAGTAAGTAGGATTTCTCAATCACAGGAATAGTAATACAAAAGACTAAGGGTCTGAAATGAAGTAATGCATCAGGGAAAGTTGCAGAAGTGTTTCCAGTAAGATTGTTGAGTAGTCAACACTTCTGAAATTGTTGTTTTGTTTTACTTTTGAGACAAGGTCTCACCTTATAAAAAGAAAAGAATATGTGGTTTCCTTCTAACTCACTGAAATCCTGAAATTCTGTATAATGGCTTGAAATCTGCAAGACATTTACATTCTGTACTGTTTCTCCAGCTATAATTATCCTTAGTAGGTCATCTCAATGATAGCGCTGGAAAATAAGCCAGCTTTTCAGATTAATTCATTCATGCAGGAACTCTACTGTGAGCCATCACTTCTTGTTGGGGCTGTAAAATCTAATTCAAAAGAAAGAAAGAAAGAAAGAAAAAGAACAGATAATACTAGATAGTGAGGAGAGAGACCTAAAAAGAGATTTTGATGTGTGTAAAAAGGAGTATCCATGATAATTCTGACTCCAAGAAAGTTGTAAAGCCTGAATTTGAAGTTGCCCTAAATATTCAAGATTTGACTGGAAAATCTCCAGGCTGGGAGTAAGTAGGAGTGGCCAGAGTTTGGCAGCTAAGTTACTAGGAAAAAAAAAAAAAAAAAACCTGAAAGTTCAGGGGATTCTGTTCCTCTAATTTTCTAATGTAATTTCTTGATTACCTGAGTTAGTTTGCTAGATCAGAAATCAAGTCCTCTACTTTAAATATTTGAGTAGTTCTCATCTTCTTCAAGACAATGTTGAAATCTTCTTTAAATCTTTTCTTCACCAGGAGAAGTAGTATGCTAGGCTCCATTGTGTCACTGCTGAATTTTGAAACTGTTAGTCAAATCTGAATTTGTGTTTCATTTGTTTGTTTTCAGAAGGAGATAAGGGGAGCACAGAAAGTGGAAAAGGAAGTGAACACCATTTTATATTTGGCACAGGAAAATTTGAAATTATGTTACCAGTAATTTTGCTTGCTAAAAATACTGTATTTGGTATCTGTTACTCAACAAGTAGGATTACAGTCGTATACTGTGGGCAGTGACATTGTGGAGACGTAAGACAAAAATAAAACAGAAACTGCCCTCGAGTCCTTCTGCCTAGTAGGGAGGTGTATGAGTTCCTTTGTGGGAGAGGGATTGTGCAAGATGACCTTTTATAGTCCAGCAAGGTTGGGAGAAACACTTAGGCCTGGGGAAGAAAAAGTATTCTAGGGATTTTACCTCTTTTCCTTCAAATCTTTGAGTTTTTGTACCTTTTGTGAAGAAATATTTTTTTTGATTCATCACATTAGCTTAGAAATAAGCTGATATTTGCTCTCATGTGCCAATTAAATTTGAGTTGTACAAAATAACTTGAGCTAGGTTAGCTGTGTAGGATTGGCCAAAAAGGCAGTAATTAATGCATCAAGAGGGAAGGGAAGGGCCTTTGGAGCCAGTGTGATTTTACTCAAGTCCTTGCCTCTAGTTCACACCACCCCCTTTCAATTTTTGACTCCCACCCGCCCCGCGTTCGTGGAGCCTGGGTGCTGTCCCTGAGCTCTTCAGCTCAAGGCTAGTGTTCTACCACTTGAGCCACATAGCCACTTCCAGCTTTTTCTGCTTATATGGTGCTGAGGAATCGAATCCAGGGCCTCATGCATGCGAGGCAAGCACTCTATCACTGAGCCACCTTCCCAGCCCTTTTTGGAACTTCTTTGGGACAAAGTTTTGATATACTTGTTGCCCAGGCTATCCTTGGACACAGACTCTACTTGCCTAAACTTCCCAAGTAGCTAGCATTACAGGCATGTGCTACCATGCTAAGACTTTTAGCTGGATCCATGACTCAAAAATGTAGAATGCTTGCCTAACAGGAACAAGGCCCTGAATTCAAATTTCTGGACCACATGAAAACACTTCTTTGACTTACAGGGTGTCACAGTTGTAGGTGATTTATAACTATCAATTGTTGCTGTACATGTACTGAATATTTTCCTATAGATGGAAAATACTTATCTTCTGTTGTCTTTCCTCAGTGCTGGATAGCAAGGTAGTTTGCACAAATGTTGAGGAAACTATAGTTCTAGCTGTAGTCAGTAGTAGTCACCTTAGAAGAATGGCCTTCTGGCATTTCAGTAACTAAATCCCAATGGCAGAGACCCACAGTGGATGTGCTACAGATTAAATTTCTTTCCACAATATAATAGTGTAATACTCTGGTGTCAATGTAATTTCACAGAACAATGTACATTTTAAAGTTCTTGTTTGATTGGGTAATATGTGCAGATGGCATGGAATTCCTCCTATGTGAAGGAACACTCCACCTCATCCTGCAGCCACCGGCTCATCTCCCTGGAGATGGTCATGGTCCCAGACTCTTCTGTAGACTCCCAGAGATCATCTGTGTTGATCAAGAGTAGCTCCTTGGAGATTTATAACGAAAGTATGGTGTCCACACAACTTTACCTGTTGGTTTTCTTCTTGTTTTTTGAACTATTTTGAGTACTATCAGTACTTATGGCTACATCCTGCATACATAAACTATAATATATATAGCTATCCCTCTTTCATGGGCATTTAGATTGTGATAGCAAAAACAGAAGGAAAAAATATTAGCAGATGGAAGAAAAGTATGAGGGATGAACTCTGTCAGGGATGCTTTGCTAATTTGCAGCAGCAGTTCCTTGGTAATATCTGTCTCTCAGAATAGTTGTCATAGCATTTCACTGGGATGGCAGGTACTCAGCTCCAAAATCTATGTAGGAAAAGGATATGGATCTCAGTCCTTCAGTGCTTCAAGATAAATACCTGCCCTTGGGCCTTGTAGGCCTATAGGCAAGGTGTCCTATACATACAAGATAGCCCATGGGTTGTATCATCTCAGGCCTTCAGCTGTGATGATGTCATTGGGGACCCTATGCCCGAGACAACTCTGACGATACGAGGATCATCTCCTGGAGGCTAGTGATTGACCCCTTATCATAAGGTACAAGGAGAGGCCAGTATCTTTCCCTGACAGACAAAACAGATCAGGACTTTGAGCATTATTTATTCCACTTTATTGTACTTAGATTATGTAACTTCAATTTTGTTAAAAATTCAGTCTACCTACTTAGTACTGATAAATTGATAAGTATTAGACTTTTTTTGGTGGGGGTGGGGGTTGGGGGGGGAGGGGGTCCGGTCGTGGGGCCTGAACTCTGGGCCTGGGCGCTGTCCCTCAGCTCTTCAGCTCAAGGCTAGCACTCTACCACTTAAGCCACAGCGCCACTTCTGGCTTTTTTTTTCTGCTTATGTGCTGAGGAATCGAACCCAGGGCCTCGAGCATGCAAGGCAAGCGCTCTACCACTGAGCCACCTTCCCAGCCCATAGACTTTTTTTTTTTTTTGGTCTGGTCGTGGGACCTGAACTCTGAGCCTGGGAGCTGTCCCTCAGCTCTTCAGCTCAAGGCTAGCACTCTACCACTTGAGCCACAGTACCACTTCCGGCTTTTTTTTCTTTTTGCTTATGTGGTGCTGAGGAATCGAACCCAGGGCCTCAGACATGCAAGGCAAGCGCTCTACCACTGAGCCAACTTCCCAGCCCATAGACTTTTTAAGTGTCAAAGTTTAAAGATGGTTGATACAATTATAGTTTTGAGAGTGATGTGAAATGAACATACCTTTAACTTGTTTTCCTTGTTCAAATTATGGCCTGAAACCTTTGGGGGAGAAAGTAAAACATTGAAATTTTTCTACATGAAATATTTTTTCACAAAAGAAGCCTCCCACATTTATGCAATACATGCTGTACTGAGGAAAGGAACTAGCAGACTGCCTTTGTACTTCTATTGTGGACATAGGTCTAGTCAGTCTTAACTGTTGCAAATATGTCCTCTTGTCATATTTACATAAGAACTGATTTCATGGACAGGTTCTGGAGTCTAAAATTATCAGGACAGTTTCTTTATGTCTTCTATTAGGATATCTTGTTTTGACAATGAGAATCCTTCACTGCATTCCAAAAAATAGATAGCTTGGTTGATAGGTTGAGAGGATGGGTGGGGGCAGAGGCTGGTGACACGACTTAGAAATAGAGTACCTACCTAACAAGAGTGGAGTCCTTGATGGTTATAGCTTAGTGGGAAAGCACTTGCCTAGCAAGTACAACGTTCTGGGTTTGATCCTCAGTACCAAAAAAGAAAAGAAAAGAAAAAAAAAGTAGAGCCTTGAGTTCACCAAAAAAAGAAAGAAAGGGAGGGAAGCAAGCAGGCAGAAACCAACAATAGTGTCTCTTTAGAGACGTTGCATTTTGCTCATGTGTAAGTGTATCTGTATCTTAGATACAGAATTGTTAGGTTGAAGAGACCCGCATTTAAAATTTTGGATAGCCTTAATCTCCCCCACCCCCGACCCCCATGCAAGAGGAATCATTTACTCCTGTAGCAGTATGTAAGAGTGCCAACTTGTATGTAATTTGCCCATAAGCTGCTTTTAAAAAAGCGGCTTATATGGGCTGGGTACAATGATTCAAGCCTATAATACTACCTGCTTAGGAGGCAGAGATTGGGGGTCCATGGTTCTTGTCCACTTGGAGCATAAAAGCTTATGAGACTATCCCAATCAATAGCTGAGCTTAGTGGCACACACCTGTTATTCTAGTATGGAGGAAGCACAGTGACTAGTGTAGTGTCATGCACCTGTCAACCCCAACCTTTTGTTAAAGGAAACACAAGAGAAATCCATGTTGTCTTCAACATAAAGTGAGACCATATCCCAAAAATAACTAAAGCAAAAAGAGGCTAGAGGTGTGGCTCCCCCCAATTTTTTGTGTGTTTTCTTTTTTTCTTTTTTTTTGTCAGTCGTGGGCCTTGAACTCTGGGCCTGAGTGCTGTCCCTCAGCTCTTCAGCTCAAGGCTGAAGGCACCCTACCACTTGAGTTACAGCGCCACTTCCAGTTTTTTGGTGGTTTATTGAAGATAAGAGTTTCAGGAACTTTCCTGCCTGGGCTGGCTTTGAACTGCGATCCTCAGATCTCAGCCTCCTGAGTAGCTGGGATTACAGGCATGAGCCACCGGCACCCAACTTGTGTGTTTTCTTTAAACTAATTTTTCCCAAGTGTCCATTTCTTATTTTTATCTTGATTTTACTCCTTTGGCCTTAGAGAAAGTTTTCATTTTTCTAGTCATTCTTTTTTAAAGTATCTCTGAAGTTTTTCATGCTTGGAAAAGATTTTTTTGATATTACTTATTTTTAAATCTTTGTTGCTTCTGATCCTTACATGTTTCTCTTTTTATTCATATATATATATAAGTCATTGGAACTTAATTTGGCTTAAGCTGTGAGAAAGGCATGCAGTTTTGTTTTAGATGATGCCACCCCCCCCATGGTTTTATTTATTAGCATTAACTTTGTCGTTGATTTGGGATTCTGCTGTATTATATATTAATTTACATATTTGGGCTTACTACAGGACTTTTCATTTGGTCCCATCCCAGGACAGGGTTACACACCACTATAATGATGTTTAAAGTACCTTATCTATAAGGACTAGCCCAGGTTTCACTTTTTTGAAAAACTTTACTGATTATTTCTGCTTAAACAGTGTTTTTAGTTGTTTTATCCTAGTGTTATTTTATGATTATTGTATTAATATATAGCTAGGGTCATTTAAAACTTGATTATTTTGCTCCTTATATTGCTTTCCTATTTTAGTAGGCATGTTTCATACATCCATTGTTAATATTCATAAGTGAAAACCTTTTGATTCTTTATTACTGCTTATGTTGTGTGTGGGTGTGGGAGTGTTATCTTAGAAATAATTTTAAGACATCCTTATTTTTTTCTTTTAACAAGCTGGAGAATAGTTGTGCTTTTTATTTGTTTGTCTGTTGGTTTTTTTGTACAGGTTCTGGGGCTTGAACTCAGGGCCTGGGTGCTGCCCTTGAGCTTCTTTGCTCAATGCTAGCATTCTATCACTACTCTACTTTGAGCTTTTTGGTGGTTAATTGGAAATAACCACTTTTCCCAGGCTAGCTTTAAACCGTGATCCTCAAATTTCAGCCTCTTGTGTAGCTAGGATTACAGGCATGAGTCACCAGCACCTGGTGTGTGCTTTCTGTTTTATTTTGTTTTTATTTGCTTGTAGTGCTGGGGATGTAACCCAAGGATGCTAGGCCAGTGCTTATTCCACTGAGCTACATCCCAGCCCCTGTGGAACAACTGAAATGTCGTTAGTATTACTCCTTAAAGGTGTGAATTCAAAGGTAGAATTCACTTTTCAAGTTGCATCATGTTCTTACTATTTGGAAGAGCATACTTAGTGATTTATTCTATTTTTCCTACTGTAATCAGTCTGTTTTCTCTTTTAAAACCTGTTTTGGTAATTGCTATTTTCCTTGAAAATAAGCCATTTTATTGGCTTATTTTAAATGTGTGTAATAGTGAACATAACTTTCTCTTTATTTTGTATTCTTTATTATGTTGGTTTCTTTCATTTTTTTCTGCAGGAACAGGAAACATAGTGGTCATTATGATTAGCTACCCAAAAGGACGAGAAATTTTGGATTTGGTGCAAAAAGGAATTGCAGTAAAAATGACCATAGGGATTGGCACCCGGCACATGCAGGAGTTTATCAGCGGTCAGTCTGTGGTGTTTGTGGCCATTGCCTTCATCACGATGATGATTATCTCATTAGCCTGGTTAATATTTTACTATATACAACGTTTCCTATATACGGGGTCACAGTTTGGAAGTCAGGTAATTATGGATAACTGTTAGTTTTGCATTTAAAAAAGGTAGTTCATGTATTCAATTTATATTGGACCACATTAATTTCATTTTTAATTAGGATATTGAAGTATTTTATGACTTTACGTGTGTATGTGCCAGTATGGGGTCTTGAACTCAGAGCCTTGCGCTCAAGCTTGGCTTTTTCTATTCAAGGTTGGCATTCTACCACTTGGGCTACACACCTCCAGTCTTTCTCTTTGCTGGTTGTTTTGACGATAGAGGCTATGAACTTTTCTATCCAGGCTAAACCATGGTCGTCCAGATCTTAGCCTCCTGGGTAGCTAGAACTACAGACATAAGCCATTAGTACCTGACTTAAAATACTTTCAATAAAAAGGACCTTAAGTGATATGAATGTTGTATATATTAACACTTACAATAAGCTGGATATGATAGCATATACCTGTAATCCTAACTGGTGAGGCTTAGGCAAAAGGATTATGAATTTGAGGCCAACCTAAGCTGCAGTCAGATCCTGCCTGAAAAAAAGAACTTAAAATGCTTATTCGAGGGTGTGTGTTTGCTTAAGTTATTTTTAGAGTGGTCATTTGCTTTTCTTAAAAATTTTAGTCCATATGTTTGTTTACATTATGTCTGACTTTTAAAAAATAATTTATTTAAAATTTTCAATAATACCTTCCTTCCCAAGGGCCATAGGAAGGAAACTAAAAAAGTTATTGGCCAGCTTCCACTTCATACAGTAAAACATGGAGAAAAGGTAATATTTTCATGATGCTTTGTTGTGTTTTGTTTTGCTTACAACTTAGACTAGACAGTGTATTTATTTTGAAAAATATTGTCCTTCTAGTACAGTAACGAGTATGTGGAGCTTTGGTGAATTTAAGTTAGTATTAACTTCCATGAATGTGCTTATTTTAAAGGATTGGCAGAAATGCCATGGTTAAAGAGCCTTCAAGAAGAGTAACACCTACAGCTGTCCACTATGACAGCCACAGGTCACATAGGGGGAGGGGTTGGCTGGAGCTCAGTGGTAGAGCATGTGCTTGGCATAAACAAGGTCTTACATCTAATTACTGTCACTCCCACCCTCAAAAAAAAAAAAAAAGTAAAATGAATGATGGAAATGTGTAGTAATCGTTCTTGTACTGTCTTTTGTGCTGTGAAATGTGGCTGTACTGCCTTGCAGAGGCTTCATTTAGTTCTTTTCATTTTATCTCATTTAGCCTCACTTAGCCCAGCTTTTGACTTAGAGACTCCAGTCTCTATTCCTCCTCAAGAAAAAGAAACTTGCATTTATGCCGTAGCTCTTCCTTTGCTATACTTGAAGTATTAAAGTAACAGTGACACACTGAATTACAGACCTTTACATTTGAAAAAATTGGAATCTGATATTAATGGCTCATGGCTTAATATTCCTACTCCTGGAATTGTGTTGGTGGCTATCATTCCTAATAACTGCCACGTTGTGGTACAATGGAATTTTAATACTGTGTGCAAGATACCAATTTCTTACGATGCATTTATTAAACAGAAAAAAATAAAAGTAAAAGGTCACTTTTACTTTTAAAATGGGCATCTGGGCTGGGAAGGTGGCTCAGTGGTAGAGCGCTTGCCTTGCATGCCTGAGGCCCTGGGTTCGATTCCTCAGCACCACATAAGCAAAAAGTAAAAAGCTGGAAGTGGCGCTGTGGCTCAAGTGGTAGAGCGCTAGCCTTGAGCTGAAGAGCTGAGGGACAGTGCCCAGGCCCAGAGTTCAGGCCCCACGACCGGACCCAAAATAAATAAATAAATAAAATAAAATGGGCATCTGGTTTACAAATCATCATCTGGGGATGAGTGTCTTGTTAATGCTTGTGGCAAATTCTGTATACATCTGCGTAGCTAGTCGCTTGATATGCACCTGGTTTTATATTCATTTTGCAACATGCTGTTGCTCCTCTGCAATTTCAGTCCCTACTCAAGAGAAGACACAAATGCAGATGTGTAATTTACCAATTCAAGTCTTTAAGAATAGAAGTAAATTGAGGCTATCTTCTTTCCAGATAGAACACTTTTGAAAATATGCTACCAGGGACTATTTTTTTTAAGTTGTTAAAATAGTAGTTTAGTCCATAAGTGGTCCAAAAAAGTATGTACAAGGATATTCTAGTTTACATTTTAAGCTTGTACAAAAAAAGCGTTTTCCCTAGTCTACCTTAGCTCTGGAAACTGGTGTTTTGTTTTTTAATTTGTCTTGTCTTTGACTTCACTCATAGTAATATGAAATCTTACAGGTAATTAGGGACTTTGATAATGCTTTCATCATTCTTGCATGGCATAATAAATGAGTGACAGTATTTTTGTTGTATCATGTAATTTAAAATACTGCTATAAATGTAATTTAATGCAGTCTTTGATAATTATATCCAGATATGAAACTAAGCTTTTACTGCTTCCTTATTAATAAGTGGTACATATGGCTAAGTATGTTTTTAAATAATTACATTTAAATAATTATATTTAAATTATATTTAATTATATTTAAATTATATTTAAATAATGTCTGTGTGTCATTAAATGACTTGCAAATGTTTCAGGCATACAGGCACACCTTGATTGAGTTTCTGAACCTCTAGGGGTCTCAGGACCCAGCCTGACTTGGGCCAGATGACCACTGTGACCCTGGCTGCTTTTGTTGATAGAACAGGACCCAGGTGGTTAGATCCAGAGGTTGCCAAGAGAAATGAGGAGAGCTGCGCCCACTGAAAAGATCTGTGACCTATAGATGCTTCAAAGTAGAAATTTTGCCAGGGGCAGATAGCTCACACCAATAATTCTAGTACTCAGGAGGCTGAGATCTGAGGATCATGGTTTAAAGTGTGGGCAGGGAAATCTGTGAGACGTTTCTTATCTCCAATTATCCATTAAAAAGCCAGAAGTAGGGCTGGGAAGGTGGCTCAGTGGTAGAGTGTTTGCCTTGCATGCATGAGGCCCTGGGTTCGATTCCTCAGCACCACATAAGCAGAAAAAAAAAGCCGGAAGTGGTGCTGTGGCTCAAGTGGTAGAGTGCTAGCCTTGAGCTGAAGAGCTGAGGGACAGCGCCCAGGCCCAGAGTTCAGGCCCCACGACCGGATCCAAAAAAAAAAAGCCAGAAATAGAGCTGTTGCCTAAGTGGTTGAGCAGTAGCCTTAAGCAAAGCTCAGAGACAGCATCTAGGTGCTAAGTTCAAGCTCCAAAACTGGCACCAAAAAAGTAGAAATTTTGTCAGTAAGGATTGAAGTCAGAACCTCTCAGTTGCTAGGAAGGTACTCTACCACTTGAACCATTCCTTCAACTTCTTTAAGGGGGAGAGTAGTACTACAGTTTGAACTCGAGTCCTTATATTTGCTAGGCAAGTAATCTACCACTTCAGCTCTATCAGCCCTAAATTATTTGTTGTTGTTGTTGTTTTGCCAGTCCTAAGGGTCTGGGCACTGTCCGTGAGCTTGTTTGGCTCAAGGCTAGCACTCTACCACTTGAACCACAGCACCACTTCCTGCTTTTTCTGTTTATGTGGAACTGAGGAATCAAACCAAGGGCTTCATGCATGATAGGCAAGCACATTAAGCAACATTCCCAGCCTTATATTTGTTTTTAAAAAAGAACCCTGGGGCTGGGAAGGTGGCTCAGTGGTAGAGTGCTTGCCTTACATACATGAGGCCCTGGATTCGATTCCTCAGCACCACATAAGAAAAAAAAAAGCCAGAAGTGGCGCTGTGGCTCAGGTTGTAGAGTGCTAGCCTTGAGTTGAAGAGCTGAGGGACAGTACCCAGGCCAGAATTCAGGCCCCACAACCGACAAAAATAAAAAATAACCCGTAACACTTAATATTTAATACTTAAGTATTGTTAATGCCTGATTAGGCAGGTGTTGGATTTTTTTTTCCTTTCATTTAGATTTCTTAGATAATTCCTTGGTAGCAATAAGAAAAAATACAAAGTGTAATTACCTCTGTTGGTGTTTTAGGTTGTTCAGCCAGTAAAGTATAGAATTCATCATTGTTCTAGTCACAATATAGTACATTTATCAAGAATATTCTGTATATTAATCTCTTTCCTCCTCTTACAGGGAATTGATATTGATGCAGAGAATTGTGCAGTGTGCATTGAAAATTTTAAAGTAAAGGATGTTATCAGAATCCTGCCATGCAAGTATGTTCTTTTTGCCCACTGAGATATACAAAAATAGCTTGACAGGTATCAGAATTCTGAGTACAAATTCCGTATCTTTTCTCATATAAAGTTCTTGCTATCTTTAATCATATCATCTTTCAGAAAAGAGACTTGGTTTTTATATGGTTTTCAATGAAGCTTTTTAAAATTGCTTTGATTAGATCTTAGGTACCCATTAAGACCCATTATAAATCTTTGTCATAAACTTGGCTTCTAGCCAACAGCAAGGCTTCATTGAAATCCTAGAAACCCATTATACACTTAGCAATACAGAAAATGCTGTGATAGAAGCAAAGAAGCAGAAGCCAGACCATTGAGAAATCAGGGGAAAGGCCTGGAATGAGAGCCAGAAGCCAATCAGGAATGGCTTACTGTTACTTGCACCCTAGGTTTGTGTTTCTTTTAAGGCTGTATAAAACAAATATTATTCCCTGTACTTAAGTTATAGTAATTCAGGTTCGGTTTCTGGCAACAGGAAGTTGCAACTTCCTTTTTTAATAACAGGCTACTTTAATAATAACTTTAAAAAAGAATTGCTATGTTAGCAGAAAGGTTTATTTTGGGTATAGAAATTAGATGTTTTAATTCTAGTCATTTTCAGTTACACTACACATTTTTGGAAGCAAAAATTTAATATAATGCTCTGGCTTTATTTGCAGAGTATTTTAGGATATGTATGTTCTTTATGGTAGAATAAGTTCTTGGTTACTTTGAAGGAAATAAAGCAACTGTATCAAAATAACCAAATAAAAGTTTCCTCAGTTTAATATGCTGCTTTTAAAACCTTTGGCATTTACAGGGTTGGCACAGTGAATGCTTAGTGAATTGGGACTAGTATAAGTTGATCATTTCCTGTAGAAAATTGTGAAAGTAGAAAAAGAAAACTGTTTCTCTGGGCTGGGTAGAGCAAGTCTTTAATTACAAATGATGCTCAGGATGCTGCACACTTGAGCAGCACTAGGTATGTGCTGATGGCTAAGCTGGGATTTTTATGTGGCTTTCAAATGCCAGATGAGTTGCAGTGTACATTTCCTTGCCTACTTATTGGGGTTGTGACTCCTCCACATTCTTTCCTGAGCTTTATGATATAGCACATTCCCCAGTAGAGCCAGTATATTTAGTTGTTCATTTGTTTTTGTAAAATTGCTCTTTTTGGTCATTAAGTTTGGGTTTGAGAATGGAAAGGTCAAAAGACAGATTGGACTAGACTGTTAAGTGATTAAGAATTGGTATTTTTAGCTAGGCACTGGTGACTCTGTAATCCTAGCTATTCAGGAGGCTGAGATCTGAGGATCACAGTTTGAAGCCAACCTAGTCAGGAAAGTCCATGAGACTCTTAATGCCACTAAAGTGCCCAAAGAAAGCAAGAAGTGGAGCTGTGGCTCAAGTGATAAAGTGCTAGCCTTGAACAAAATAAGCTCAGGGACAGTGCATAGGCCTTGAGTTCAGGCCCCAGGACCAGCACAAAAAAAGAAAAGAAAAAAAAGAATTGGTACTTTTAATTGCACTGGTAGGCTTATTTTGCAGAAAACATTTTGAAAGGATACTAGTAATAATGAACACTTACTAGAGATGTTCTGTGCCTGGCATATTGTGAACATAATGTGTGTCACTGAAAGCAGGTGGTGGTATAGATTCACAACCAGCTAAGGTTCCTGTGGTCATGGCAATTCTGACACACAGCTAGTGTTTGAGTGCAATCAGCCTGGCTCCAAACCCCATATTTTAACAGCTTATCTCACATGGGAAGTAAAGTTAGGAAAGACAGATGGGGAAAAAAAGAAAATTAGATATGCCCTTATAAGAAAATTCTGATGAGCTAGGTATCTGTGGCTCACACCTATACTCCTTGCTACTCAGGAAGCTGAGATCTTAAGAGGGTGGATCGAAGTCAGCTTGGGCAGGAAAATCCATGAGACTCTTAATGGTGCCGGTAGCTGTAATCCTATCTACTCAGGAGGCTGAGATCTGAAGATCATGGTTCAAAGCCAGCCCAGGCAGGAAAGTCTGTGAGACTCTTATCTCCAATTAGCCACCAGAAAACTGGAAGTAGCGCTGTGGCTTATGTGATAGATCACTCGCTGAAGAGCTGAGGGACAGCACCCAAGCCCAGAAGAGTTCAAGCCCCACAACCGACAAAAAAAAATAAACTACCAAAAGGTAGAAGTGGAGATGTGGCGCAAGTGGTAGAGTGCTAGCCTTGAGCACAAAAGCTCAGAGACAGTATTTAAGCCCTGAGTTCAGTCCTGAGGACTGGCACCAAAAAAAACAAAAACAAAAACCTGATTATAGGTTGAATGACAACGGCTCATGCTGTAATCCTAGCTATTCGAGAGGCCGAGATCTAAGGATTGAGGTTCAAAGCCAGCCTGGGTTGGAAAAATTTACCACCAAGAAGATGTAAAATAGAGCTGTGGCACAAGTGGTAGAGTGCCAGCCTTGAGCAAAAATAGCTCTGGGGCAGCGAGCATCCAGGCCCTGAGTTCAAGCCCCAGGACTGGCGCCAAAATACAAATCCTGATGATAGGTATTCATTACAGAAAAAAGGGTATATAAAAATGTGTAAGGGAGAAAATAAATGTTTCTTAAGTCTGTCTCTAAAGATGATTGTTAATATTTTACTGTATTTCTATTTGAATTGTTTTATGGACTTAAAAAGATACTACTAATTTAGTATTAATTTTCAAAAGGCTTATACGTAATTTATTAAGGAATATAAAAATGTATACCTGGCATGTAGTAGAAATAAGGCATGCCATTTTTATGTAGAGAAAATTTCACTGAAATCCTGAATTCCACTTAATTGGGAAATAGATAATAAGTTACTAGACTGAAGTGTTGATTTGACATTGGCTAACTGATATTGAAGAATTAAGTTGGTAGAATGTCTTATTTCCTTTGTAAGATATACAAACATTTATTTTAAAACATTAACACATACTTAATTTTTTTAGGCATATTTTTCATAGAATATGCATTGACCCTTGGCTTTTGGATCACCGAACATGTCCAATGTGTAAACTTGATGTCATCAAAGCCCTGGGATATTGGGTTTGTTACATTTTTGTTTATATTCAATCTCTGCCCCTGTTTTTCCCGTGTTTCAAGTAGTAGTGTCAGGCTTGAGTGAAAAAGCCAAGCAAGAGCATGAGTCCCTGAGTTCAATCCTCAGTACTAGCACCATAAAAACAAAAAAGAATTCTTAAAGTAGTCCAGAGAATTAGGGAACTTAAATTTATGATAGACTAATGTAATTCTTGATATTAGTTCTCCCTGTCCATAATTTCAGGATTCAGCAATGCTGCTTTAATTTTAGGCCATTATTTTGTAATGCTTTGATGATCAGGAACATTTCTCAGGAGATGCAGAAGAAAATGGAAGTGTTGCTCACAGTAGCTAGCCCTGTGTGAAGGCCTTGAATGCTGTTTCCATTAGATCTGTATAACCTCGGTGTAAAATCACAGTTTCTAGGTTAGAAAATTAAGCTGAGAATTGTTGTGACTCATTGCAGGTCATACTAGTTTATAGGGAGCCAGCTTTCAAACACAAGTTTACTTAATTCTAGTGCCCAAGTTCTCTACTCAAAAAGGAGGGACACAGAGGAAAACCTGATTTTTCTAGGTTTTTAAAAATTACTATTTTAGTCTTCATGTATTATGATAATATCTCAAAAACTTGATATAATATTTCTTTTAACCTTTGGGAAAAAATAGCTTGAATGTCAAATTTTTCTAAGTAAAATTGCTAGTCAATAGAATTCTCTGTAGAAACTGCAGAAAAAAAATTTAAGATAATCATTTTATACATCTGAAATTCTTCCTAGCCATGTGAATTTCTATGATGATGCCACTGAAGCATTGGCCTATGAACATAACAAGACTATTACTTCCCGTGCTGCAGATCTGCAAAATACTTCTCACTTTCTAGCTTAGCCTGCCTTCAGAAAATACTGAGACCTTTCCTTATGGCTCCTGAAATGCTGTAAAGTGTCTTACAAGAGGCTGAACCTTGAAATCTAGCATTTCAAATGACAACTCAACAAATGAAGTTGTCATTTTAAATGACAACTTCACAGATCTTTTTCTTGGCTAAATCTCAGAACTCTCTTCCTTTCTTAGGTACTCTGAAGCGCATGCTGTTTTCTTGTTTGTCAATAATAAGAAAACAACTTTGCTTTTTATTTCTAAACATTAGTATAAAAGGAAATTTTTCACTGACCTTAGTTTGGAAACTTCATTTTCATGTGGTTTTATTTTAGGAAATACAACTCTACTGCCTTTTTGTTTTCCATCTGGTGATACTAGCCTTTGAACTCAACCTCACACATACTACTAAACTGAAGCTCTATCACTTGAGCCACATGCTGGTTCCATATATATTTTATCTATTAAAAATTAAGTCTTCTTTTTAGGTAAGACCAAGTTGTTTTTTTTAAGTTATTTTCTGAAAGCTAGAATATATTGTCACCTGAATGCATGATTTTTTTTTTGAGGGACCAAAATCTATAGAAACTTCAAAGCTAAGGGATTTGTCTTTTAAGTATTTTAATCTTTAGATGATATGCCATTTTTCTTAGACATTCCCTCCCCTTTGGATATTTTCAACAGCTATAACTTGCTCTCTTGTAGTGACTAATTCTTATACAACTGTGGGAGAATCAGCAGCAGCCGCCATGCACATCAACTCTAAAAGCAGTCAGTCCTTTGCTTTGTACCTGTACCAGTTCACCACTTAATCACTGTTTGCATCCAGTTGACAAGCGCTGATGAAAGGAAAGCCATCTAAGGTGTTAGATCTAAACTTGGCTCTGGAGACAGAAAGATGGCTAAGACAATGAGACACTGCTCTTCTGCTCTAGGACCTGGGGGTTTATTTTCAGGACTAATGTTGTCAGGACATGACTATAGACATAGCATGGCAAAAGAGGTAGGTCAGATGCCAAGAGGAGCTCATGCTGTGTGACGGAAGTGGGAAGAGGGAGGAAACATATGCTAGAGGGGCAGCTGAGTTAGATTGCCGGTTGATGGTGATCACCTGTGGGGTGAGAAGCTGGCAGAGAACTATGCTTGGCAGATAATAGATAAACAGATTGGGTCGGCTGAGCAGGAGATAGGACATTATGACACAATAGTCACAGGATTTGTTGCTTGTTTCATCAATTGTGCTTGGTGTGTGGGGGGGGGGGAGGGGGGGGTGTTACCGTTGAGAAAGCAGGAGGAGGTTGTGGAACACAAGTAAAGGAGGCCAGTAGTACCTTGGAGCCAAGAAGAGGGAAATGAGATGCCATGTGCTCACAGACCATTTTATCATTTTCCCATATACAACTTTGTCTTTGACATTAATTAAAAAGCATTTGTGGATGTCCCCTGAATGTTAAGGCTTTTGTGTGGTGATGCTGATCCTCCTTTTTTTTATTTTTTTTAAGCAGGAAAATGAAGAGGGAGAGTCAAACTATGGCTTCTATAAGGAGAATACAGCACTGACTTAATAACAAATACCATCTAATGCCTTATGTTGTTCAGCAGCCTTGTTGCTCTATAAGCCCCAGTTTTGTGCTGTAGAATAGCACAAAGCAGTGATTAGGGCTCCTGCTGCTTCCAAAAGCAAGTAGAAGGCTGCCTCATGTACTCTGTGCAAGACCACAGGACACTGAGAAAGCTGTACTTTCTGTCAGTAAATAGTATAAAAGGTGATGATGTTTGTATCAAGGAAGGAATATTGGCTTCTGGAGAACAAAAGATGACATAGATCTTAGAAATCTGCTTATTGAGAAGTAACTCTTTTCTAGTGGTGTTGGATAAAAGAAGCACTGGCACATTGCACTGCTAACCAGATTGAGTGTAGAGAGGTAATGATATCTCAATGGATTTCAAGCAAGATGACCAGGATGAAGTGATCGTGTTGCTTAGGAAGATGTCTTCTCTCCTGTTCTCAAGGGAGAATCTGAGGATGGACAGGAACTGCCCTCTCCAGAATCTGTCCCTGTCAGCATCTCTGCTGGGAATTTGAGTGTGACCTTCCAGGATGAGGACAGGAGCAGCGTGAGCAGCCCACTGTCATCTGCCACTAGTGAATCCACACCACCGTGCCCTGCCAGTTTGAAAGAAGATGTAGGAGAAGACACAGCATTACTAGGTAGGTAGCAGTTATCAGTAGTTTGATGAAATCTATAAAATGCCGAAAAGCATTCAGTAATCAAGTGAACACCATAGTCCCACAGCTAGAGGTACCATTTCAACATTTTGATAAATCCTTTCCTAGGTATTTTTCCCTGCTCAATGATGAGGGAATGTATCACTATTCACTGTTGGGTAGCCCTCTTTGTTTAAATGGACATTATCAGTAACCCCTTGAAATAATCATGTTGGACATATTTACCACTTATCTCACTGGGTTTTTTTTGGGGTTTTTTTGGGGGGTTCCGGTCGTGGGGCCTGAACTCTGGGCCTGGGCACTGTCCCTCAGCTCTTCAGCTCAAGGCTAGCACTCTACCACTTGAGCCACAGCGCCACTTCCGGCTTTTTTCTTATGTGGTGCTGAGGAATCGAACCCAGGGCCTCGAGCATGCAAGGCAAGTGCTCTACCACTGAGCCACCTTCCCAGCCCATCTCACTGTTATTCTGATAGGTGAAATGTATGTTTTGTTAGATAAGGTACCTCTTTATATTTGTTGGTCAATTCTTATGAATTGTTCATTTATCCCTCCCTGCTTTTCTGTTGTTGGAGGTTGGGTTTTTATATATTTATTAATCTTTTTAGTTCTTACCTTATTTTTCTGAAGTGATACTAATTTTTTATACAAGGTTATACTATGTAGTCAAGGTTAACCTGGAACTCCCTCTCAGATAATTTCTTTATACTGATTCTTAGATATCTTTAGATATTGAAAATAATAAATCTCAAGTATTTTGTACATTTTCCCCAATTTCTGTCACGTTGGTGATGGGAATGGACGTAGGGCCTGTGTGTTCTAGGCACACTTTCTGCTACCGAACTTTGCTCCTGGTTTCCTCAGTTTCTGTATCCTTTGACTTCTTACTGTATTTGACAAGATAGAAATTTGTCATTTTTGTGTCTTCTGGCTTCTTGTTCTTTCTCAACTTTGTCTTTATTGAAAGATGATTTAGGAAAGTATGTCTCAAGATTGTGAAACGACTGACCTATATTTTGCTAGTATTTATTTTTTCTTTTTTGAGTCAGGGTTTTGCTATAATAGCCTACACTGGCCTCAAATCATGATCCTCCTCCTTCAGCCTCCTAATTGCTGAGATAACAGGCTTGTCTCTCCATGCCTGACTACATTTAAATTTGAATTCACATAGTTGGAGGTTGACCCTAGAGCTACATGTCCAACCCAGCACAAAATATGTTTTGATATTTGTAAGGCAGGGAAAGTCCTCTCATCTGTGTTCATCTTTTAAAATTTCTGGGCTACTCTGCATTCTTTTTTTTTTTTTCTTTTTTTCTTTTCCTACTCCTGGGGCTTGAACTCAGGTCCTGGGCACTGACCCTGAGCCTCTCTGTGCTCAAGGCTAGCACTGTACCACTTGAGCCACAGATCACTTCTAGCCTTTTCTCTTTATGTGATACTAAATAACTGAACCCAGGGCTTCATGCATAGTAGGCAAGCACTCTACCACTAAGCCACATTCCCAGTCTCTACTCTGCATTCTTTAAAGAATACTTTTAAGATCATTTTGCCAAATAAAAGAAAATGCAGTCATTTTTGTTTAGAATTACATTAGCTTGCAAAGATTATTGTAACAGTAATTGATGCTTTCTATTTTTAATTTTGCCCTTCTGAAAGAGGGAAGCATATTTTTTCCAAAGAGGGCATGTGAGACAGATAGAAATTTAAGGTAGAGATTTAAGTTTTAAATCCGTACCAGAAAGAAGAAGGAAGAATGGGTTTCATAAATGCTGAAGTTGAGTGTTGTTTTCTCTTCTCCATCTGAGACTGGACCACCTCACAAGGCAGCATAAAACATTTCTTGATTTTAGGAATCCTGTTGCATTGATCCAGGATGCATACCAATGTGAATTTTGCTATTGCCATCCAGAAAGAAAGCTAAATTATTTTCTAGAACATGAGCACACTGAGGATTTAAAGACAGAGACTCAAGCCAGACTATAGGTGGCTCATGCCTATAATCCTAGCTCATCAAGAGACTGAAATCTGAGGATTGCAGTTCAAGGCCAATCTGGGCAGGAAAGTCTCAGAGTAGTGGAAAACAATAAAAATAACTATTGAAGACAAACAGATTATGAGACACTTGGTGAAGGAATTGGATTCTCCCACTTGCCCATCTCAATCTCTGGGGCTCCCTTTTTTTTCCCTCTTTTTTTCCTCAATTGCTCTACTGTAAATTGACAGGTAATTTTGCCTTTAGAAAATTGGGTTAGTTTAAGCCAGTCTGAGTACTTGCCTAATATTCTCACTTAGAGCTGGGAAAGCATTGCCAGCTGCTTAGGAGCAATTAGAAAAGCAATCTGTTGCCTTGAATGGCGGGCCCTGAGGAGAGTGTGTAGGCCCATTGTGTGCTTCTCCAAAGTCTAGGTGACTACCTACTTCATTCTTTAAGGAGCTCAGAGTATTTGATTCTGTATAATACTAACAAAACCATACAGAATTTAAGTGAGAAGAGAAAACCCAAGAGATCCTACGATATAACAAGGTGGTATGGTCTATAAGGGCATTATATACTTGAAAATTACCAAATTTAAACTTTTAATTGTTCTCATAACAAATGAATAAGTATATGAGATGATGTTATGTTAATATCTTTTTCTTTTTTTTTTTTTTTTGTTGCTTGTCATGGGACTTGAACTCAGGGCCTGGGCACTATCTCTGAGCTTCTTTTGCTCAAAGCTAGCACTCTTACCATTTTAACCACAGCACCACTTCAGGCTTTTTCCTGTTTATGTGGTACTGAGGAATTGAATCCGGGGCATCATGCATGCTAAACAAGCACTCTACCACTGAGCCACATTCCCAGACTTTATGTTAATATCTTGATTCAGTCATTCCATAATGTATACCTATTCAAAACAGTATATCATATTACCATATGGTGTGTGTGTGTGTATATATATATAGATAGATAGATATAGATATATATGTGTGTGTGTGTGTGTGTGTGCCAATTTAAAAAGTAAAGAAAAAAGCTGGGCGCCAATAGCTCATGCCTGTAGTCCTAGCTACTCAGGAGGCTGAGATCTGAGGATCATGGTTCAAAGCCAGCCTGGGCAAGAAATTCTTTTTTTTTTTTTTTTTTTTTTTTGTCGGTCGTGAGGCTTGAACTCTGGGCTTGGGCACTGTCCCTGCACTCTTCAGCTCAAGGCAAGCGCTCTACCGCTTGAGCCACAGCGCCACTTCATGGAAATTTTTTTGGGGGGGGGGGTCTGGTCATGGGGCCTGAACTCTGGGCCTGGGCGCTGTCCCTCAGCTCTTCAGCTCAAGGCTAGCGCTCTACCACTTGAGCCACAGCGCCACTTCCTGCTTTTTTCTTTTAGCTTATGTGGTGCTGAGGAATTGAGCCCAGGGCCTCAGGCATGCAAGGCAAGCACTCTACCACTGAGCCACCTTTTCCAGCCCCTGGGCAGGAAATTCTGTGAGACTCTTATCTCCAATAAACCACCAAAAACCAGAAGTGGCACTGTGTCTCAAGTGATAGAGCGTTAGCCTTGACTTGAAGAGTTGAGGGGCAGTGCCTAGGCCCAGAGTTCAAGCCACAGGACGGACCAAAAAAAAAGTAAAGAAAAAAATTTAAGCTGAGAAAACAAGTTTAACCATAGGGATTGAGACACCCAGTGGCAATTTTAAGTTGACAGAATAAAGAGTACTTGCTTCTGTGCTGTTTATCAGGAAGTACTAGTCATGAGAAGCCTTTTTTGCAAAAGTAATTGTTTTTTTCTGTTGGTCATGGGGCTTGAACTCTCTGGGCCTAGGTGCTGTCCCTGAGCTCGTCAGCTTAAGGCAAGCACTATACCACTTGAGCCACTATACCACTTCCAGTTTTCTGAGGGTTAATGGGCATCAGAGTCTCATGGTCTTTCCTGCCTGGGCTGGCTTTGAACCTCGATCCTCAGATCTCAGCCTCCTGAGTAGCTAGGATTGCAGGTGTGAGCCACCGGCGCCCAGCGGCAGAAGTAATTTTGCATTACTGATTTTTACTCTCTAACTTCCCCATTTCCTGCCATCAGTAAAATGAAATAATAACTATTGTCCCTCCCTTATATGGTGACAGTGAATGCTAATTGGAGCTATTATTGGTGGCAGCATAGTCATAGTTTCTTGGCTCTTGAAGAATCCTAGTATCATGAGCCCAAACTGCATCTTCTTCCATGGTACCATGCTGATCAGATAAAGTTGGCTCAGTTCCTGTGTATAAGGTAGATGTTTCCTTATTTTTCTTGTCAACTATCTGAACAATAGGTTGCCATTTTTGCATGTAAGTTTTACTTAAATGTTTGTGTCCAAATGAGTGAGTGTGTTTGTATAACTGAAGTCTGGAATATGCTGACCAACCTGCTGATCTAGGGTGGCTTTGGTACTTTTTTGTAGAAGCTGGCCGGAGCGACCTTCAGTGTGGAGGACCAGCCTGCTAGCACCCATCTTCACTGATGGCATCACCAACACAGCCTTGGCTTGAACTAAAGGACATTTTATTTTTTTACTTTAGTGTATAGTTTGTATGCTTGAAAATAATGTACATTATTTTACCTTTCAGGTTGATAAACAAAGGGCTAAGATAGTTTATTGTTAAAAAGACCTTTTGATTAGTCTTTATATATTTATCTATTAAAATACTGTGTTTACAATAAACTTGTTTTAGACTGTCACAAAAGACAACACCTAGGGAAGATATTTTAATGTGGAGAACAGGTGTTATTTCTAAATTCTAGACTAGCTACTGTGGTACTGTAACAAGATTAATTCTATTTCTCAAGCTTTTTAAACAAAATAGACCTATTTTTACACTATTGAAGTAGAATTGTGTGATTATTGTAATTGATCAGATGGGCTTTCCCTGGAGGAAAGACTATTTTAGAACTTTAAACTTCTGAGTTGAGCAATCTTTCTAAATATAGTGGAGTAGTCCTGTAATCCCAGTTTTGGGAGGCTGAGGCAGGATGATCCAGAATTTGAGCAAAAAGAAGACACTGTCTCAAAACGAAACATTGATGGGGGCAAATCTCAACTTGCTTGCATATATCTGTTTTGTACGTAGAAACTTTAAAACCTGAGGACACTTTTTCCATTGTTTGGAGCTGTGGGAAAAGCACTAGCTGACTTAGGATTTACATTTTTCTCTTTATTACTTCATTGGAGACCTTGATGGGGAGGGAAATTTGTCCACTTTTTCCTGCAAACCCAAGATTCTTGTATTGCACATTAAGAACATTAAAATCTTCATTAAGAAAACAAGTATAAATTTGTGATTTTTCTTAACAAAGAATATGCTTTACTGGTTCTCTTAATCTTAAAAGGGTAATAGTTGAATAGTTCTGATGTTGTTGGGGTAAAGGAACAGTTTTCTTGACTCATTTTTAAGCAAACTCAATACCATGACCTTGTCTAATCATTTATCCTTTTCTACTCATTTGCTGTTCTTATTTGTAGGTCAGAGGTACAGCCTTCGGAGATGGTTGCCTAAGCTCTGCCCTTTCCTTACTTCCTGGAGGTTAAAGTCAAGGACTATTGACTTTAAGACACTTTATATATTTATTTTATTTTTTGTTGGCACTAGAGCCATTAGTTTTTGCTGTTGTTCAAAGCTAGCACTCTACCACTTGAACCATACCTCTACCTGCAGCTTTTTGATGGTTAATAAAAGTCTGTCAGGTTAGTTTGCTTGGGCTGGCTTTGAACCTCAAGCCTCAGATCTCAGCCTACTCAGTAGCTAAGATTATAAGCATGAGCCACCAGCACTCAGTGAGTCACCTTTTTTAAAAACAAAAACAAACAAAAAACCTCTGGGATTGTAGTTAGTCTTTTTTGGGGGGCGGGGGGAGAGAATGGGGGGAGTTGGTTGTAGGGCTTGAACTCTGGGCCTAGGTGCTGTTCCTGAGCTCTTCAACTCAAGGCTAGCACTCTACCACTTGAGGTACAGCGCCACTTCTAGTTTTCTGGTAGTTTATTGGAGATAAGAGTTTCACAGACTTTACTGCCCAGGCTGGCTTTTGAATCATGATCCTCAGATCTCAGCCTCCTGAGTAGCTAGGATTACAGGCATGAGCCACTGGTGCCCCGCTATAGTTAGTCTTTTGTGGTTTCTAAGTAATTACTATGTATATATTTTGGAGTCAAAAATAAATATTTACTGAGGAAAATACAATTTTAGAAACTGAAGAATTGATCGTTATAGCCATAGTTAGGATATAATGCTTAAAGTTTATCTAGCTACTTACTGATTCTAGCTACTCAGTAAAATGTGAACAGTTTTACTGAGAGAAATCATTAAACTCTTAGACATGAGTTGGCATAAAAATATATGGCTTTTCAGTCCTTGTTTGACAGCCTCAGACCTGGTTGTAACAACTATTGTATTAGAAATTGATCTGTTGTAGTCAATGAAGACAGTTAATTCTGTATTAACTACATTGTTTGCGCTTTTTCATTTAAAAGCCATACTAGGAAAAAATGTTTTAGTCATTTTTCATTTGCTAGTTAACATATTGTAGCTGACTAAAATAAACTTATTTTAGTCATTACAGAGTAATTTGTTTTTTTGAGACAGGGTCTCCCCATGCCCCCTCACAGTCCTCCTGCTTTTGCCTCTTAAGACTGATTACAATTAGCTTCCATGCTTGTCCAGAAGTGCTTTTGTAGTATTGGCTATCAATGTAGTTTTCCTTACTCATTATCAGAACTTTTGCTAGAACTTGAAAAATGATAAGATGCTGGGAGTTTTGTGGATCTAAGTGAAGGGTATAGTAATCAGAGATTATTTATGGTGGTGATCATTTTTTTAAGTTCATAGTTTGTTTTATATTAAGCTCTTATAATTGTCTCCATTTCAAAGACTTTTTTTTTTTTTTTGGTGCCAGTCCTGGGCTTGAACTCTGGGCCTGGGTGCTAGTGCTCTACCATTTGAACTACAGCTCCACTTCCAGCTTTTTATAGTTAATTGGAGGTAAGAGTCTCACAGACTTTCCTGTCTGGTCTGGCTTTGAACTAAGATCCTCAGATCTCAGCCTCATGAATAGCTTGGAATACATGTATAAGCCACCAGCATGCAGCTAGGAGGTGGTTTTTGAGACAGCACCTTCCTATGTAGCTCATTCTGGACTTGAGGTCCTCCTGTGTCATCCTCCCAAGGTCAGTGTTTCAACTGCTCTGATTATAGGCATGGGCTACTACACAAGGCTTGGAGTAGTGTTTTTTCTTTGTTTCTTTGTTTCTTTGTTTTTTTCTTAATTTTGAAAATTATAGGCAAAGATGTGAAAAGAGGCAGTGTCTCACCCACTGTTCCCTGCTGCCTGGCTTGCTCACCGCCCAGTGTTGCAGTTAATGTTCCAAGTGTCTGAGCAGAAAAACAAAAACAAAAACAAAAACACCAGAGACCTGTGAAGACATCACATCATTAGGAAGGTAATCGTTTCTCACATTCTGTTTTTTTAGGGCTCTTAAATCATGTAGCCTTTCCCAAAAGATTGCTCCCTCTGGTTACTGAGGAATGATGACAATAAAAGGCCGAATTGCAGTGTCTCCATCAGCAGTTTGCTCTCTTTGGATACACGATGACAAAATCTCCTGAAGCGAACCACTGGTCTGACCTCAGTAACAGCATAATGGAATTCTAGCTGTTTTCTAAGTAAAAAGTGATCAAGCTTGTTTATGTAGGATGAGATTAAATCAGTCTGTGTTACTAGAATTTGAGAACGTTGTGCTTTAGTTGGGAGTAGTTTGTACAGGCTTTAGTATAAGCCTTGCTTTGTGATTTCCTAAGCACAAGATGTTGACCTAAAGCAGAGCTAGCTTTCTGGTATAACATGTGTAGTGCATCTCTGATGCAATAACCAATTAAAATGCCACCTACGCCTTTCCCAGCTTTAGTTTGGGATTTTTCTTTTTCCTTTTCTCTTTTCATTTTTTTTTCCTTCTGCTAGTCCTGGGACTAGCAGAACTCAGAGCCTGGGCACACTGTCCCTGAGTTCAATAGAGTGCTTGCTCAAGACTAGTACTCTACCACATGAGCCATAGCACCACTTCCAGCTTTTTCTGTTCATGTGATACTGAGGAATCGAACCCAGAGCTTTGTGCATGTTAGGCAAGCACTCTACCACTAAGCCACATTCAAGTCTTAAAATTGTTAGCGTCTCATTTTCAAAGTACTACTCAGAAATATTGCATATCATAATTGCTGTGAAGCCACTTACTCTCTTCCTGCAGCAAAGTATACAATTGGGAAGGGTTAGAAAAAAGTCAATTCATTTTTGATAAACTCTAGGTTTGTATCCAGGGCTGATGAAAAGCCTGGAAACATATCCTCCTTGGGCTGATTGAAGATGTCATATCCCAGGATTGCTTTAAGGGTATTTTTAATGTATCTTAGGGATTTTCCTAACATGGATAGTAATGATTGCTTTTCTTTGTTTTTTTTAGGATATAAAATGAAATCAACAAATAATTTAGCAAATAGCTGTTGCTAGGATTTTAATGACTATAAAAATTTCTTCCTATTCATTAAATTCTCAGATAGCCATTATCTGAAAGTAGTATCAATTCAAAATACTGCTTAAGGGCTGGGATGTAGCTCAGTGGCAAAATGCTTGCCTAGCAAGTGCAGCAGCCTGGGTTTGATTCCCAGTACCAAAAAAGAAAAGACAAAAAAATACAGTTTAAAAAAATCCAAAATACTGCTTAAAATTGGTCAGATCCATCATCCTCATGAGACTGTGACTGAAAATGTATTGAAACTGCTACTTAAAATGAGGTGTAAATAATTATGTTATTCAATAAGAAAATTGATGGTACTTAAAATTGGTTTTCAGTTTCATTTGTAAAGTTGTTTTTCATATTTTCTTTCTTTTTTTTCTTTTTTGGTCCATTGTGGGGCTTGAACTCTGGGCCTCAACTCAAATGCTGTCCCTCAACTCTTCAGCTCAAGGCTAGCGCCTATACCACTTGAGCCACAGCGCCACTTCCAGCTTTTTCTGTTTATGTGGTGTTGAGGAATCGAACCCAGGGCTTCATGCATGCGAGGCAAGCACTGTACCACTGAACCACATTCCCAGCCCTGTAAAGTTGATGAAGTGCTAATAATGAGAATTATTTGTAGTGGCTGTATTTTAGAATTTCAAATGACTTATTTTGAAATAACTTCCCTTTCTACTGTTACTTATTGCTGTATTCTTTTTTGACAGGTGCTTTGAAGTTGGAAATTGAAACTGAAAAATTATGAGAATTGAAGGTATTTTGTGTAACCTGAGTTAAATTCAACTCATTTAATTCCCCTTAAGGTTGGTTGCAGAGTATAGTTTTTAGATTTTATTATTTTGTTTATTTTTATGTGTTGGGGGCCTCACTACATTGCACAGATTGGCTTCTTAACTCCTAGATTCAAATGATCCTCTGCCTTAGCTGTTTAAGTGGGAGTACAGATGTCCTGCCACATTCAGCCTGTTTTCTAAACTTATTTAATGAAGAGACTTTTGGTCTCTTGTAAATTTTACTTTAAAAAAAAATAAATAAGTGTGCTGGGAGCTTACACCTATAATCCTAGCTTCTCAGGAGGCTGAGAACTGAGGATCGAAGTTTGAAACCAGGCAGTTAGGACCATGAGACTCTTATCTCCAATTAACAAGTCTCAAAGTGATGGCTCAGATGGAAAAGCCTTGAGGTGGTACCTTGAGCCCAAAACTCAGGGACAGCATTTGAACCCTGAATTCAAATACCAGAATGGCAAAAATTTCAAGCTTCATACAGGTTCTTTTTGGGAAATCCTTATTCATATATTAATTGTACAAGAGGGCTTTCATTGTACACTTCTATACTTGCATACACTACACCCTTCAACAGGTACCATTGTTCTACTTTTATGTGCCATAAAGTACTTCAAACATATTCACCTTCATTCACTATCTCCATTCATCTACTCCACAACAGAGCCTGTTTCTCTTTTACTCTTTTTTTTTTTTAGCATATATTAATTGTATATAGGGGGTTTTACCATGGTATTTTGAGCATCCATGTATTAGATTTTAATCAGGATAACCTCTATTGTTCACTCCTATCCCCATTCCCCTACTGTCAACGGCTTTCAGTGGTTTTTCCTTATGTCATCTTCATATATAGAAACAATCTGTTATGATATTTTATTCAACACCATTATTATCTTTCCCTTCTTCACTTCCCCCATGCCCCCGAACAGTCCCATAGTTAAAAATTATTTGTATATACAATATATATGCACATGCATGTCTTTACAGTCTAGATTATGCAAATGACTTTATTAGACTTTATGAGCTAGGATCATCCTGATCAACATGATGGTCTCCAGCTACACCAACATTTCTACAAATGACAATTTCATTTTTCTTCATGTATGAGTAATATTCCATAGCATATAGGTACCATGTTTTATCAGTTCATTGGTTGTTGAACACCTCAGCTGACTCCATTTGGCTGATGTGAACAAATCTGTAATAAACATTGGTAATAAAAGTGTCTCTTGTGTATTGATTTCCATTCCTTTAGATGTATTTCCAGTCTTTTGGGGTTATAAGGTATGTCTATTTTTACTAAAGTTTTTTGAGGAACTTTGGCACTAATTTCCATAGAGGAAGCTCTAGTTTACATCCCCAAAGGGTATAAAGCTTTTTTTCTTTTGGTGGGTTGGAGGGTTTGCCTGGGCACTGTCCCTGAATTCTCTTTCGCTCAAGGCTAGTGCTCTACCACTTTGAGCCACAGCACTACTTCAGGTTTCCTGGTGGTTAATTGAAGATAAGAGTCTCACAGACTTTTTTTGCATAGACTGGCTTTGAACCCTGATCTCAGCCTCCTGAGTAACTAGAATTAAAGGTGTAAGCCACCGTTGGCCAGCTAGTATAATGCTGCTTCTCCTGCATATCTTCTCTAGCATTTGGTGTTTCTTTTTTTTTTTTTTTTATGATGGTCATTCTGACCGGGATGAGATGGAACTTCCTGTAGGTTTTATCTGTATTTCCTTTATGGCTTAAAAGATTTTGGAACATTTCTTCCTGTATTTCTTCTTATAGTAACTGTTCATTTACCCACTTATTAGTTGGGTTATTCTTTTACCATTTAATTTTTTTAACTCTTTGTATATCCATTTACCATTTAATTTTTTTTTTTTTTTTTTGGGTCCAGTCGTGGGGCCTGAACTCTGGGCCTGGGCACTGTCCCTCAGCTCTTCAGTTCAAGGCTAGTGCTCTACCACTTGAGCCACAGCACCACTTCTGGCTTTTTTTCTTTTTGCTTATGTGGTGCTGAGGAATTGAACCCAGGGCCTTGAGCATGCAAGGCAAGTGCTCTACCACTGAGCCACCTTCCCAGACCACCATTTAATTTTGTTAACTCTTTGTATATCCTTTATCATTGAATAACTGATGAAGGTTTTTTTTTTTTTTTTTTCATTTCAGGGCTTGTCCCTTGGTTCTAATAATTGTTTGTCACTTTTTAATTTGATTCAGTCCCATTTATCTGTTTTTGATCTTTTTTTTTTTTGGGGGGGGGGTCTGGTTGTGGGGCCTGAACTCTGGGCCTGGGTGCTGTCCCTCAGCTCTTCAGCTCAAAGCTAGTAGTGCTCTACCACTTGAGCCACAGCACCACTTCCGGCTTTTTTCTTTTTTGCTTATGTGGTGCTGAGGAATCGAACCCAAGGCCTCATGCATGCAAGGCAAGCGCTCTGCCACTGAGCCACCTTCCCAGCCGGTTTTTGATCTTTTTTTGCTGGGCAATTGGAAATACTATTTAGAAAATACCTGTATCATATTCTTCAGCATAGTGGGGAGAATAAATGGACATCCTCCTCTGTTTAGTGTGATATTGTCTGTAAGTTTTTAATGTCTCTAGTGTTTGTTTAGGGCTTTTATCATAAAAAAGATTCGGAGTTTTGACAAAGGTTTTTGTTTTTTCCTACATGTGATTTTTTTTTTTTTTTACTTGATTCTGTTTACATGCCGTTTACTGATTTACATATGGTGAGCCATATGGAATGAAACCAGCTTATTTGTGGTATATGATTTTGTTAATGTTTTACGGGATTTGGTTTACAAATATTTTATTGAGAATTTTTATTTGCATGTTTATTCACCAAAGAGATTGGCTATAATTCTGTCCTTTGTGTTGTTAAAACCTTTAGTTCGGAAATGAGTGTTACTAGCTACCTAGAATGCAATTGGTGACATTACTTCCCCTACTATTATGGAAACGTTTGAGTAGTATTGGTGTCACTTCTTTGGTCTTATAGAATTTAGTTATCAATCTATCCAATTCTAGTCTTTCAGGAGACTGTTATTCTTCAGTCTCAATGCTTGTTATAAACCTAGTTATATGGTTTATTTCCTCTTGGTTCAGTTTTGGTAGGTCAAAAGAATCTAGAAATTTATCCATTCTAGGGGCTGGGAACGTGGCGCAGTGGTAGAGCGCTTGCCTTGCATGCCTGAAGCCCTGGGTTCGATTCCTCAGCACCACATAAGCAAAAAGAAAAAGCTGGAAATGGTGCTAGCCTTGAGCTGAAGAGCTGAGGGACAGCACCCAGGCCCAGAGTTCAGGCCCCATGACCGGACCCAAAAAAAAATTTTTATCCATTCTAGTTATGCTTATATTATTAATTCTCCCTTGCTACTTTACCCATCTAGTGGGATTTCTTTTCTGTACTTTATCTGTTTTATCTTCCTTTTTGTATGTAGTATTGCTTTAAGCATCTTCTATAGTGCTGGCTTTGTGGTCACAGATTCCTTTAGGTTTTTATTTATCCTGAAAGTTTATTTTTTTCCACAATTATGAAAGGTAACTTCACTGGGTATTACTAATCTAGGGTAACAATTATTTTCTTTCAGGACTTGGATGCCCTTACCGCATTTAAAGGTTAAGAAATCTGCGTTTCTAGTGGGCTTGCTGTTACATATAACTTGTCTCATTTGCAGCTCCTTTAACACTCTTGGTTGTGTGTGCTTAGAGTTTTAATACATGCAGAGATGTTTCTTCTCTGATCTTGCTATTCTGTAAGCCTCTACTGCCTGGATGACCTTCCCTTTCTCAAGTTTGAAGAAGTTTCCTGCTATTTTATTAAACTAAGGTTATCTATGCCTATACTTGTATCTCTTTAGCTTTTGTTACGGAGGTGGGGTTGTGGTGGTGGTATTTTTTATTATGTTTATGTGTTTATGAACTCAGGCATTTGAGCTTTTGGCTTTTTGCCCACAACTAGATTTTTCTACCATTGGAGTCATGCCTCCAGTCTGGCACTTTGCTGGTTAAGAAGTTTTTCAGACTCTTTTGCCTAGGCTAGCTTCAAAACTTGATCCTCAAGGTTAGGCCTCCTGAGTAGCTAGGATTACAACAGGCCTGAGCCCCTAGTAATTAGGTTCTTTTTTTTTTCTTTTTTTTTTTTTTGGGGGGGGGGGTCCGGTCGTGGGGCCTGAACTCTGGGCCTGGGTGCTGTCCCTCAGCTCTTCACCTCAAGGCTAGCGCTCTACCACTTGAGCCACAGCGCCACTTCTGCCTTTTTTGCTTCTGTGGTGCTGAGGAATCAAACCCAGGGCCTCAGGCATGCAAGGCAAGAGCTTTACCACTGAGCCACCTTCCCAGACCCAGCTTTTTTCTTATCTCTACCCATGATCCAGTGTTTGGTCTTTTGATGGTGTCCCAAAGGTCTTATAAATTCCATTCCTGTTTTTTGCTTTCTCATTCCTCTATCTAATTCTTCTGCTTTATCTTTGATTCCTTATACCCTATATTCAATTTGTTCTGTTAGCTAGGCTATAAATTGAATTTTTTTATTGGAGCTATTGAACGCTTTCAATATTTTGATCTAATTTTGTCAAGACTTTTGTATCTTTATTGAACTCCTTTCATATCCTGCATTTTCTTTCATTTGGCTGTTTAAATTCTGAGTTCACTTGTTGGTGTGTATTATTTGAATTCATTGTTTTACATCTTCATCTCATTGATCATTGTCATTTTTCCACATCACTACCACCTTTGTTTTTAGGTTGTGGGGCTTGAACTCCAGGCATGGGCACTATCCCTGAGCTCTTTTGCTCAAGGCTAGTGCTCTACCACTTGTTTTGTTTTGTTTTGTTGTTTTTGTCCGTGTGGGGAATTCTGGGCCTGGGCACTGTCCCTCAGCTCTTCAGCTCAAGGCTAGCACTCTACCACTTGAGCCACAGTGCCACTTCTGGCTTTCTTCTGCTTATGTGGTGCTGAGGATTCGAACCCAGGGCCTCATGCATGTGAGGCAAGCACTCTATCACTGAGCCACCTTCCCCAGCCCTGCTCTACCACTTTGTTTGTTTGTTTTTGGGTCCAGTTGTGGGGCCTGAACTCTGGGCCTGGGCACTGTCCCTCAGCTCTTCAGCTCAAGGCTAGCGCTCTACCACTTGAGTCACAGCGCCACTTCCGGCTTTTTTCTTTTTTTGCTTATGTGGTGCTGAGGAATCGAACCCAGGGCCTCAAGCATGCAAGGCAAGCGCTCTACCACTGAGCCACCTTCCCAGCCCTGCTCTACCACTTTGATCCACAGCTCCACTTGTATTTTTTGAGTGGTTAATCAGAGATAAGAATTTCACAGAGATTTTTCTGCTCATGCTGACTTCAAACCATGCTCCTCAGATCTCATCCTCCAGATTAGCTAGGATTACAGGTGTGAACCACTGGCGCTTGACTACTGAAAATTTTTTCCAGGGGGTGGGGGGGGTTTGGTCATGGGACTTGAACTCTGGGCCTGGGTGCTGTCCCTGAGCACTTCAGCTCAAGGCGAGCCTCTACCACTTGAGCCACAGAGCCACTTCTGGTTTTCTGGTGCTTTACTGGAGATGAATCTCATGGACTTTTCCTGCCCAGGCTGGCTTTGAATCACGATCCTCAGATCTCAGGCTCCTGAGTAGCTATGATTACAGTCATGAGCCACTAGGGCCAAGCCTGAAATATTTTTACTGTGGAGTTTTTTACTTTTGAAGGAGACATATTGTCATTTTTATTCTTAAGTGTAGTGATTTTGTACTGGGATTTACACACTTGAGTCCTAGTTTTTAGGTATAAATTTAATCTCCTGTGATTAAACTGATGTTTTCTCTAAGATTATGTATATAGCTGGGTTGTAGTATATAATGTTAACAGATTATGTAGGCAGCAGTCAACACAAGGACACAGGCCCTGGTGACTGAGTTCTTAACAGGCCTCGGGCTCAAAGTTTTGTTGTTGCCTTAGCCTCTGATTGATACTGGTGTTACTCCTGGTCAGAAAGTGTGTGTTCTAGACAGATCCAACACCCAAGCCTTCAACCTTCCAACTGCCTCTGGTGGGCTGTTGGGCTATAGCTGAAGTCTTCCTGAGGTAACAACGCAATTGTCACATCCATGCCTCTGCTCAAGCTCAACAGGGAGATGAAAGGTTCTGTCTCTATTGACTATCTCAAACAGCAGCCTCTGGCATCAGAGCTACCAGTGTAGTACCCCACTGTTTAAACTTGTCTGCAGGGTCCTGCTGGACATTCTACCTCTCCTCAATCAACTCTGACCAACTCAAACCCAAATTCTACAGCAAAGTGTCCTGAAGCTCTTAAAAGTCATGACTGTTCCTTATTTTCAGGCCTCCACAGCATCTCAGTTTCCAACAATAAACATTCTCTTAAAATGGTATTTAAGCCGGGCACAGGTGGCTCATGCCTGTAATCCTAGCTACACAAGAAGCTGAGGTCTGAGGATCAAGGTTCAAAGCCAGCCTGGGCAGGAAAGTCCCTGAGACTCTTATCTCCAGTAAAACCACTAGAAAACCAGCAGTGGCGCTGTGACTCAAGTGGTAGAGCACTCGCCTTGAGCTGAAGAACGCAGGGAGAACGCCCAAACCGAGTTCAAGCCCAAGACTGCCCCCCCCCCCAAAAAAAATGGTATTTAAGTATTGCCCTCCAAGATAAGAGGAGCAACGAAGCAACAATGTCTTCTACAAGGATGAGCTTCCATATTGGATTATCACTGACTCACAAATCTCTGTACTGGGATTAAGGCTTGTGGGATGTGTGGCTTTTCCCCCAGTCAATTCTATGACTACTTTGCTCTATAATGGACTCTTCACTTCCTCTCCCCCTTCCTGGGGATGTGGAGACGGCTTGGAACTCCTCACTGCTCTTCTTCCATTGGCTTGGTTATCTCTGGTTTTGTCTTCCTTCCATCTCTTTCATTGTTATTGGTTCTCTTCTCATTCAGAATCTAATCTTTCTGTGTTTCCAAAACCTTCATGGAGCAGACTGGTAAATTATTCTAACCTGCCATCTTGCCTCCAAGAGGGGGTAGGGGCTGACACAGGTTTTTAAATGAGGTTTAACGGGGCCAACAGTTTCATATTACAACTTTTAGGCTGCAAGCAAGTAGTCTTTTCTTACTTGGCCTATTTAATACAATGGTTTTCTAACTTTGGAGCAATTATTGGCAACTTCACTGCTTAAAATGGCCCAAGCAGCGAAGTGCTGCGTTCCTATAAACATGGAGGCTATGGTAAGCCTTATGGACAAAGTACTAACTCATCTAACAAGATAAGCTTCAGGTCAAATGCAGTAAGACTGCAACTTGAACTCTTTTGCTAAGTGCTAGAGTAGAATAATTACTGTTGAACAGATTATTTCCCTGTAAATCTGCTTTGAAAGTGCTACTGTAAAAGGAACATGATTTCTTCAAGTAAAAATCGGGACAAAAGTTGATTTAAAAAAGAACTTTAATGAAAGGCACTGTTGTCCAAAGTGCTACACCTTGCTTGCTTTCCTATGTGTCAAAGGCCTCCATCTCACCAGACAGCATTTCTGGGGTAATATTACTTCCCAAAGCCCTGACTCATATTTTTTCCTTAAAACAAAAAAATCAGCCATCTCTGACTAATAACCAAGAATCATCTCAAGGGAAAAAAGAAAAAAAGAGAACAATGCCTACTACTATAAACTAGAAAAAGGTTCCTAAGAGTTCCCATGTTTGTTAAAGGCCCGAGCAACTCACATGTTCTGTTGTCATGGTTGCAGACTATCTTTAATGTTTCGTGAAAAGCTCCTCTCAACTAATCTCACCATAGGAACAACAATCAAATTCTTAAGTGTCTTCACTTATTGAATACTTTTAACATTGGAACCTTAACCTTAGGATTTCTGGTTTTCTCAGAAGCTTGTGGCTTATCTTTGAAGCAACAGCAGGCACTTGGCTCTTTAGTGCTTAAAAAAAATTTTAAACAGCTTACCACTTTCTTACAGTAACTTTGGGGTTAAATTTTCCTGCTATGGATGGTTGTTGGCAAGACAATTAAAAACCATTTTTCTCAAATTTTTACCAAAAATTCATCTTTAGGGAGAAGTCATCCAGAAAAAGCAAAACTCTGCTTTAAGTAAATAAAGTGTTGTTTATGTGCATTAAACCAAACAAGCCATTTGGTTTTAAAAACTAATCACAATACAGTTGAGCAATGAATGGGTGGTTCTGGTGAGGTATTATTTTGACATTTTAGTTTCTGAAGGCGTTTCCCCAGTATCCAGGGTCTTCAACAACCGGAAAAGACCTGCAGCTTCTCGTATCCTACTGAATTCAATACAGAAGGCTTGCACTTCTATAAACAAGTCCTGTACATTAATAATTTTGTTACGGATCAAGGACTGGAGAAAGACACACACAAGACGCACCAAACGATTCTGGGACAGAAAAAAAACAAATTTAGTATGCCTGTTTTACTAATAAGTATTAATAAAATTTATCAAAATTCCTGTTACTCACCTGCATATATTTATCCTTAATTTGTTCACAAGTAGAGATGCAATTTGATATATAAAGGTGAATGAATTCAGGAGGTAGATCAACAGCTGTAGTTAGCCTATTTTATAAAATTATAATTATATATATTTTTAATTGTCATCTAGTGAAAACTTATGATCTAATTCCCTAGTTTTTTATCATCTTTGACAAATCTGAGCCACAGCCACTTACCCTAACTGCTTTTAAGTGTACACTTACCATTGCACACTACAATTATTCAGCATTATGTCCCAGAGTGTTTGTGGTTGAATCACAAATCTTACAAGCTTTAATCCTCAGCAGTTATTGTGACCCACTTTACACTTGGGAAAGCCTTATTACACAAAGTGCTAGGAAGGGCAAGTTCAGACTAGATAGGAATTCAGTATAACATATAGCCAGACCAAGGCTAGAATAAGGGAGTTAGAAGAAAAAAAAGTTCTTAAAAGGGGGAGTTAAACTGAGGCCAGGGGGAGTTAAGCTGAGGCCTAAGTAGATAGGCCTTCCTAAAAACAGTGTAAGTAGCATAAAAACTTTGAACCAAGCATTATTAGCACAGCACAAGAATTCTGAGAAGACCTGGCTGCAGTGTAGTAAGAAACATGTCACAGAGACCCACAGCCCAGGTATAGATTCTTGAAGGTCAAGACCAATCAGTATTTCCACAGAAGTGTGTATAATGTTTATAAAGCAAAGAAAAAAATGGAATGAGGTAGAATCTATGCTCAGCTCAGCCTCTGGAACCAGTTAGGTGAGACAAGCTTTGTCATTAAAAGCCTTACTAAGCTGGTCACCGATGTTTTACACCTGTAATCCTAGCTACTCAGGAGGCTGAGATCTAAGAATCGAGGTTCAACGCTAGCCAAGCAGGAAAGTCTGTGAGACTCTTATCTCCAATTAGCCACTAGCAAACCAGAAGTGGCACTGTGGCTCAAGCAGTAGAGCACTTGCATTGAGCTGAAGAGTGCAGGGACAGCGCCCAATCCCAAAGTTCAAGCCCCACAACCAACCAAAAAAAAAAAAAAAATTGTGTGAAGGGAAAAAAAATCCTGTGAAGGAGAAACAGTGAATCCTGCTAGAATGTAAGACTGCAAAGAGACACTTCCCCTGGTCACAAGGGGTGGCCAGCCACGGAGGTGGGCCAATAAACTGTTCTGTGAATAGTTTAAAAAAAAAAAAAAGACTGCAAAGAGAGGCAGAAATCACAATGTTATACAGGACACAAGCTGAAAATCAATTTGGAAGCCTGTTTCCTTAGAGAATTTCACATACTGGGGGCTGCCAGGCAAGCTTTTGGCCACCAGGTGATTAACCTGACACTCGGTTCAATTTCAACTAAGCTTTTTTTAATCTTCAACTTAAAAAACAGATGTTATTTGTCACTCAAAGTGGATTTCCTTGCACATTAGATCCATTTAATTTGTCACACAAACTAGGCCAATATGTGAAAAGCAGCTCAGGATGAGAAGCATGAATGAAAACTACTTTAGGCAAGTGTGGGCCTAAGGCACCTTCTATATAGATAATAAAATAGCCCCCAAGCTAACCTCTCAAGCCAATTTAACTTGCAATTTAAGAAGAAAAGGGTAATATAAAATATGAAAAGAGAAGAACACATCAAGAAGACCATGCATTGTTTCCCTAATGGTCAGCAATGGCAGGGTAAGACTCCTGGGAGTCAAGGAGGAGATGGGAGAGAAGCATAGGGAGTCTGACTGCATGCCTAGAAGCTTCTACACTTTCCAAGCCACAGCTGTTAGGTAAAGGAGCTAGAGTTTTGTATAGGGAAATAAATTTCATCCACTTTGATTTGTGCTCCAACTAACTGTAAAAACTACTGCACTTTTTTACCAGTGGATGCTAAATTCACATATAGTGAACACAAGACTCAGAGGCTAACCATATCAGAAGAAAAATATGCTACATCTTTTCCTCCTAGCTATTTTAATCAAGATCTGTATATCCTTACATATAAGATGGAACATGAGAACTTACCGGTTTACAACTTCCATTGAATGTAAAGACATATCCATGTTGACCAGGACAGAGAAATACTCAGTGATCTGGCTTGACTGCATTAATTTCAGCAACATTTCTATAGCAACTAGAGGATTGTTTTCCACGAGGTCTGGAAGTTTGGCTGGAGTGAGACCAATGTGATACACAAGCTTGGGGTCTTTTTCCAACTCACCAAGAAGCTAAAGAAAGCAAAAATGTTAAAAAGGTTCTTGAGTTACATTGGAAAATTTTTTCTTATTGTCCAAATGTATTTTATACAAAGCTATAAAAATTACCATCACTGAGTCAATTTCTTGAATTTCTTCCCTTAAAGCTATGAGGATATCAAAATAAAAAAATTGAAGACAATTTGTGACTCAACTATTCTTCCTCCTAGATGAGAAACTTGATTAGATACAATATATCTGTCTAACACCATCTTTTAAGTCTTTTGTAGTTTTTTTTTCTGCTGTTACATCCAAAAATAATTACCAGCTAGTTCTCCCCAAAAGCACAAACCAAGCTGGATGATGTGATAGTACATACCTATAATCCAAACATTCTCAAGGTACCTGGGCTACCTAGTAAGTTTTAGAACAGCCTGAGCTATATATAGTGATACCTTGTCTTAAATAAAAAGGTACAAAAACACAGAGAATTAGAAACAGTAGGAAAAAAAAAAAAACTGTTGAGCCCTGTCTGATGCAGGTAGAGAACAGCAGAAAAGTAAGTGCTATGAGCCTCTGCTACTTCTCAATTCAAAATACACTGCACTTGGCAATTCCAGTTAGTCAAGTGCTATTTGGCTTCAAAAACATTTTTCTTGGCCAAATAGCACTTTTTTTTTCCTTCCCTTTTTTTTTTTTTTTTTTTGCAGGTCATGGGGCTTGACCTCTGCTTGAGCACTCTACTATAGCTTTTTGCTGACAGCTAACCTTTATCATAGTTCCACTTCTACTTTTCTGGTGGTTAACTGGAGATATGAGTCTCATAGACTTTCCTGCCTAAGCTGGCTTTGAACCATGACCCTCAGATTTCAGCCTCCTGAGTAGCTAGGATTACAGACACCAACAGCTAGCCCACACTTTTAAACTTTCTATATTCTTTGTATTTTCCAGACTGCACTGCATTTCAGGATGCTCTAATAAGCAACATGCACTGCATTTCAGGATGCTCTAATAAGCAACATGAACTACAAATAGCTATAGTCTGACTTGACTTAGATGATAAACTGGTTGGACAATCTTCCTTACAGTTCTAACTTGAAACTGCAAACTAAATAAAATTCACCAACCAGAAACTGCCATAAATGCCGCTACCTTGTCCACCAAGGGTAGCTACCTGGTCTAACCCACAGGTAGCCACAATTTTTTTTTTCTTTTCCATCATGAGGCTTGAACTCGGGGCCTGGGCCCTGTCCCTAAGCTCTTTTGCTCAAGGCAATGTTCTATCACTTTGAGCCACAACACCACTTCTGGTATTCTGGTGGCTAATTGGTGATAACAGCTTCATGGACTTTTCTTGTCTAGGCTGGCTTTGAACTGTGATCCTGAGATCTCAGCCTCCTGAGTAGGTACAGGTGTGAGCCTAGCCAGAAATACTCCCTCCCACCCCCATAGCAGGGTCTTGAACTATAGGCCTGGCTCTGTCCCTGAGCTCTTTGGCTCAAGGCAAGCGCTCTACCACTTGAGCTACTGCGCCAGTTTTCTGATGGTTAATTGGAGATGAGTCTCAGGACATTCCTGCCCAGGCTGGCTTTGAACCTTGATCCTCAGATCTCAGCCTCCTGAGGAGCTAGGATTACAAGCATGAGCCACTGGCGCCCAGCCCCTGAAATACTTTTAATGTTAAGTTCACCTCCAACCTGGACTTCCTTTTTCTCCTCTACAAAATTGTTAGCTGGGGGGCTGGGAAGGTGGCTCAGTGGTAGAGCGCTTGCCTTGCATGCATGAGGCCCTGGGTTCAATTCCTCAGCACCACATAAGCAAAAAGAAAAAAAGCCGGAAGTGGCGCTGTGGCTCAAGTGGTTAGAGCGCTAGCCTTGAGCTGAAGAGCTGAGGGACAGCGCCCAGGCCCAGAGTTCAGGCCCCACAACTGGACCAAAAAAAAAAAACAAAATTGTTAGCTGGGCACTGGTGGGTCATACCTTGAGCAGAAAGACCTCAGAGATACTGCCCAAGCCAAGTTTAAGCCCCACAGCTGACAAAAATAAAAATTCTACCTACTCTTAGAAGAGTTACTGTCCAGCTTAAATGCAACAATGTCTACAAAGTACCTATAGAGGGAACACAATGACCAAAAATAAGACCCTTCCTATCTCACGTCTCCAGAAATAAAACTATCACAAACAAGTCAGGAAATTTTTAGTGGTCAGACTTCTTCTCCTATCAGAACAAAATTAACAGAAGTTGAAAGATAACAAAGTTTTTAGATACCAAAAAATCAGGATGATCCCCAAAAGGGAGCTTGTAAGCTGTCACACAGAATGGGGAGCTCCTTGGCTACAAGGGTCATACCAACCAAGCAGTTCTTCAAGGATACTATGACCTGTATCACAATCAACAATTCTGATCTGTTTTTGCAGGGGAAAAGGGACTTAATCTCAGAAACATTTTAATTTTGATATTTCTTCAAAACTTATTTATATGATTAAGAGGCAAAAAAAAAAAAAAATTCAGAATGAAAGCCCTGTCAGGCAAAATGAAGTCCTGAAAACTGTTTTGAGTAGACCTCACTGACCCATCTTACCCACCCAGACCCACTGTCTAAGGGTTAGGGGTACTAGATGACATGACCAAATGTATTTGCCTACCATAGGAAAGCATAGAAGCTTCAGATAGAACCACCATTTTGAGTTTTAATTCCTACTTCCTATGTGGGAAGCATGAAGTGTTTCTCTTCTTAATTCCTCCTTTTTAACTTTATCATACTAAAATAATTCTTTGCCAAATTAAAAGAACTCAGAATTCCTAGTTTTTTTTAAAGAAAATTAAATTCATGATAGACTGAAGGTTTAAAAAAAAATGTTTTTAATGCATACATACCTGTGTCTGCTGGGGAGATGATAAAGGGCTTTTAAAAGCTTTGGCCATGATTCTCTTGATCTCCACACCAGTGCTATTCTTAACACACATGGATTTATCCCACTGAATCACATGGTCAGGCTCCGTGGGATTTAGCCAAGCCAGTTCATCCTCACAAATGTGAAGAGGGGGTGGTGGACGGATAAACTCTGGCCGGAAATGGCCTAAATGGGAACAGAGATAAATGACTGCTTCTATCATAGCTAACATCTGTACTTACCTGCATTTCACTTAATACCTCCTTTAGTGAGGATGTTATAAAATCCATACTTGAAAATCAGAAGGAAGAATGATACAGAAAGTCAAGGTTTCACTCAGAATATAAACAAGAACGTATACATACATGGCCAAAAACTAATGAAACAGCATATGACAAAACCTGTTAAGTTTTTTAGAGAAGAGAAGAAAAAGATGGCCATGACCTGCCAACTTTTAATCCAAGCAGACCCTCATGAGCAATAGGAAATTCTATTCTTAGTCACCACTAAGATTCTGTCTTAGTGACCACCATGATTTGTGCTAGGTTTACTTTTCCATCTTCTAATTTTGAAGTAACAAATTAAGTGGAAATGAAATGACAGAAGAGGGGCTGGGAAGGTGGCTCAGTGGTAGAGTGCTTGTCTTGCAAGCATGAAGCTCTGGGTTCGATTCCTCAGCACCACATAAGCAGAAAAAGCCCGAAGTAGGGCTGAGGGCTCAAGTGGTAGAGTGTTAGCCTTCAGCTGAAGAGCTGAGGGACAATGCCCCGGCCCAGAGTTCAGGCCCCATGACTGACCAAAAAAAAAAAAAAAAAAGAAAGAAATGACAGAAGAAAAAAATGTACTTCTTTCTTGTCTGTATTAGAGTTTTAACCCAGGTTCTCACATTTGCTCTGCCTGCTTGCTCTACTTCTTGAGTCACACCTCCAGCCTAGCCTTTTCTAGTTATTTTGGAGATGGAATTTTGTAAACTTTTCTGTCCAGGGTGGCCTCAAACCATGATCTTTGAGATCCAGTCTCCTGAATAGCCAGGATTTCAGGTGTGAGCCATCAGCACCTGGTTGACATGTACTTTTACTTTTCCATATGCATTTGGAGGCTTTCATAAATCCCCAAATTCACAAATACCAGATCCACTCTCAGAAAGCAAAAATATGACAAGAAAGTAAAGTGAATCAACTATTTTATAAAAAGGTTTTGGGTTTTTTTTCCTGTGGGTTTATGTGTATGTATATTACTGAGGAACTGAACCAGAGCCTCATATATGCTAGCAAGCACTCTATCATTGGGCTACATCCCCAGCCCAATGCTGATCATAAATTATAAACTTAGATAAACTCACTCTGGCAAGGACTTCTGTTGCACCATTGTTACACTTCAGTTTGGTTTTCAAAAAGGGCATAAAATGGTTTATTCCTATCAGAACTCATCCCTGCTAAGTTTGAGATGACACTCTAGTATATTGAAAATGTCATTTCCTAGGTAAGAACCACCACTAACATCTCCATGTCCTTCACTGGCATCCCAGAATGAGCATCTGAATCTCTTCTTTGACTACTTATGAACACAAATGTTCAGTACTTCATGAGAACTACTGTTGTGTGATGACAATGATGGTGGGTGGTCAGAGATATTTATTGTCAGTATGCTCTCCACATGTCTTCCTGGTGGTCCAAGCAACTCAAAGTTATAACTGAACAAATACTAAACAGAAGCCAATTAGGTGCTTTGAACCTTTTGGCACACTTACAACTAGCTGAAACTTCAAATCCTTAAGCCAGAGAGCTGCTGTGAATCAAATAGTTTAAGAAGTTGCAGAGTAAGTTTCAAAGTCATGGGAACACAATAATCTGGACAACAGGTCTTATCCCTATGTGGGAGCCTTTATCATTCAAACCACATGGAAACCTGTAAAACCAAACAGTGCAACTACATTATTGAAAACTCAATGTTTCTGACGAAGTAAATTAAGAGCTGTAGATTCAGTAAGACTTTAAAGTAGAGAAAGTAATAACAGTGTTAGAATAGCCTATAGTAATCCTTATTGAGTCATAAGCTATAATAGACTTTAGTAAAATTATAGGAGAAATTTTTAGCTTCAGGTATGTGTATGATAAACAGTTATAAACAATTTGGTGGGTGATTTTTTTTTCAAGGAAGAAACTAATTTTTACTGAGCATCTCTACTAAATACTCGACACTATAAGAAGTTTCACATTGGGTGGGGAAGGTGGCTTGGTGATAAAGTACTTGCCTTGCACGCATGAGGCCCTGGATTTGATTCCTCAGCACCACATAAGCAGAAAAATCCAGAAGTGGCACTGTGGCTCAAGTGGTAAAGTGCTAGCCTTGAGCTGAAGAGCTCAGGGACAGCACCCAGGCCCAGAGAGTTCAGGCCCCACGACCGACCCCCCCAAAAAAAATTTTTCACATTAAGCGGGGTGCTGGTAGCTCACACCTATAATCCTAGCTTCTCAGGAGGCTGAGATCTGAGGATCACAGTTCAAAGCCAACCTGGGCAGGAAAGTCCATGTGATTCTTACCTCCAATAAACCACCAGAAAACAGGAAATGGCATTGTGGCTCAAGTGGTAGAGCGCTAGCTTTGAGCTATAGAGCTCAGGGACGACTAACAAAAAAAAATTCACATTAAATTCAAGCTTAAGTAACAATAAAAACAACAATCTCAAACACTTGAAAAGTAGCCGAGCGCTGGTGGCTCACGCCTGTAATCCTAGCTACTCAGGAGGCTGAGATCTGAGGATCGCGGTTCAAAGCCAGCCCGGGCAGGAGAGACCGTGAGACTCCTATCTCCAATAAACTACCACAAAACTGGAAGTGGTGCTGTAGCTCAAGTGTAGAGTGCTCGCTTTGAGCTGAAGAGCTGAGGGACAGAGCCCAGGCCCAGAGTTAAAGCCCCACGATCGACCAAAAAAAAAAACTTGAAAAGTTCCAGGGAATACTGATACAAAGAAAAGCAAATTAACTTATATATACCTACTTTCAATAGGTGGTTTTGGTCCACTGACTAAAGATTCTGTAATCCGAGAGGCAACCGAGCTGTCAAACCCAGAATTAGAAGAATCCGGATCTGGGTCACTGAGAATGCTAGGAAAGCTGGCTTTACTCTGGGTTGGCAATTCAGACTGGCGTTCTGAAAGAGGTTAAAATAAGAGGCATTTTTAAATTGAGACACCATGAAGAGAGTGAAGGGACAAGCTACTAATTAGGAAAAGCTATCTATCTGCAACACACTAAAAGAAAAAGTGGCAGGTTATCTGTGTGTACACAAAATACATATATTTTAACTCCTACAAATCAATAAAAATGAGAACACAAATGAGCCAGGTGTTGATGGCTCACATCTGTAATCCTAGCTACTTAGGAGGTTAAGATCTGAGGATCACAGTTTAAAGCTAGCCCAGGCAGGAAAGTCCATGGGACTCTAATCTCCAATAAACTACTCTCAAAAAAAAAAAAAAAAAAAATCTGAAGTAGAGCTCTGGCTCAAATGGTAGAGCACTAGTCTTGAGCAAAAAGAAGCTTAGGGGCAGTGCCCAGGCCTTTCATTCAAGCCACAAGACTGGAGTGTACACACATTCGTACACTTACATATGCACACACCCAACAGGGGGGAAAAAAGGCAGAGTAATAGGCCAGGTGTCAGTGGCTCAGAACATAAGTTTAGCTACTCAGGAAGCTGAGATGTGAGGATGGCAGTTCAAAGGCAGCCCAGGCAGGAAAGTCCATGAGACTCTGATCTCTGGTTAACCACTAGAAAGTCAGAAATGGAACTGTGGCTCAAATGGTAGGGCACTAGCCTTAAGCAAAAAAGCTCAAAGACAGCACCCAAACTGTTTAACAAGTCCAACATTATCAAATTCAGGGGAAGAAGTAAGGTAGTTCATACTACTAACTAGAATCAAAAAAGGCTCAGGAACTTTGGAAAACAATTCTTGAGTTAGTAAATCTTTATATGTTTCCATTTCTCCACATCTCTGCAACATTCTTTCTTACTTATGAACCAGAAATATAAAGAAGAAACATTCATAGAATACATGTCCATCAAGAACTTGAAATTCTACTATGTGAATGCACCAACAGCTATTAAGGTAGTTACTTCACTGTTGCCAAATAAGACCCACCCAAAGGAATGCACAAATTATATGTAGCATGTATGCACTGAGAAGGGAAAGCTATATAACACATTAAGCCTGAGTGTAAAACAGAGACTGTTCATGGGAGGAAACCATTGAGAATGGGAAGGTTAGTGATGGATAGGGGGCCAACAATCCAGAGAAATAAAAGAAACTTTCAGAACCTAAAAATATTGTTTTTTTTGTTTGTTTGGTTGGTTCTTTGCTGTGATGCACAGGCTGATCTTAAACTCCTGGGCTCAAGGGTTCCTCCCAGCCCCTCACGTAGCTGGGACTACATACCTGATTTATGTGGATTATGGTTGCTCCAAGCTGACTTTATTATGCTAATTCCTTACAATGCAAATGCATGTCTTATGATGTACTGTATTTCAGATTTTAACTTTTGGTGCTAGTTCTGGGGCTAGTTGCCGTCCCTAAGGTTCCTTTGCTCAAGACTAGTGCTCTACAACTTGAAGCTACAGCTTCACTTGAGCTTTTTGGCAGCTAATTAAGAGATAAGAGTTTTGGGCTGGGTAGGTGGCTCAGTGGTAGAGCACTTGCCTTGCATGCTCGAGGCCCTGGGTTCGATTCCTCAGTGCCACATAAGAAAAAAGCCGGAAGTAGTGCTGTGGCTCAAGTGGTAGAGTGCTAGCCTTGAGCTGAAGAGCTGAGGGACAGCGCCCAGGCCCAGAGTTCAGGCCCCACGACCGGACCCAAAAAAAAAAAAAGTTTCACAGACTTTCTTGCCTGGCTGGCTTCGAACTATGATCTTCAAATCCTGAGAAGCTAGGATTACAGGCATAAGCCACTAGTATCTAGTAATTTTGTTGTTTTTAAAAACACTGAGGGGGGCTGGGAAGGTGGCTCAGTGGTAGAGCACTTGCCTTGCATGCCTGAGGCCCTGGGTTGGATTCCTCATCACCACATAAGCAAAAAAGCCAGAAGTGGTGTTGTGGCTCAAGTGGTAGAGCACTAGCCTTGAGCTGAAGAGCTGAGGGACGGCGCCCAGGCCCAGAGTTCAGGCCCCATGACCGGACTCAAAAAAAAAAAAAAAAAACAACAATGAGGGAGCCGCACACCGGTGGCTTGCACCTGTAATCCTAGCTACTCAGGAGGCTGAGATCTGAGGATCATGGTTCAAAGCCAGCCTGGGCAGGAAAATCCATGGGACTCTTATCTCCAATTAGCCACTAGAAAACCAGAAGTGGCACTGTGGCACAAAAGATAGAGTACTCGCCTTGAGCTGAAGAGCTCAGGGACAGCACCCAGGCCCAGGTTCAAGCCCCATGACAAAAACAAAACAAAAAACAAACAAACAACAAAAAAACGCTGAGGGAAGCTGGGCGCTGGTGGCTCACACCTGTTATCTTAACTACTCAAAAGGCTGAAATCTGAGGAGCTAAGTTCAAAGCCAGCCAGGACAGAGAAGTCCCCATGACTTGTCTCCAACCAACCACTCAAAAAACTGAAAGTGGACAGGCACTGGTGGCTCACTCCTGTAATCCTAGCTACTCAGGGGGCTGAGATCTGAGGATTGTGGTTCAAAGCCAGCCTGGGCAGGAAACTTCATGAGACTCTTATCTCCAATAAACCACTCAGAAAACTGGAAGTGGTGCTGTGGCTCAAGTGGTAGAACACTTGCTCACCTTGAGCTGAAGAGCTAAGGGATAAGCGCCCAGGCCCAGTAAGCCCCACAACAATAAGACAAAAACAAAACAACAACAAAAAAAAAACAAAGTGGAATTGTGCCTCAAAGTGGTAGAGTACTAGCCTTGAGCAAAAGAACTCAGGGATAGCGCCTAGGCCCTGAATTCAAGCCCCAAAACTGATCTAAAACAAAAAACAGAGAGATAGGTTGGGAATGTGGCTTAGTAGTAGAATGCTTGCCTAGCATGCATGAAGCTCTGGGTTTGATTCCTCAGTACCATATATATTGAAAAAGCCGGAAGTGGCACTGTGGCTCAAGTGGTAGAGTGCTAGTCTTGAACAAAAGTTCAGAGACAGTGTCCAAGCCCTGAGTTCAAGCCCCAGGACCAGCAAAAAAAAAAAAGGCGGGGGGTAGCTAGACATGTAGTGCTCAAATCTGTAATCCTAGCTACTTGGGAAGGTTGGGGGAGTACAGTTTAAGGCCATCTTGAGTATACAAGTTTGCCCTCAATGGCACACACCTGTTAGCGGAAAACATGGCTGTGACCCGTGTCATACACCTGTTACCTCAGTGACACTGGGAAGCACAAATAGAAAGATTGCAGCCTAGCAAGGGCATAAAGCATGACCCTATCTCAAGAATAACCAATGCAAAAAGGGGCTGGAGGAATGGCTCAAGTGGTACAGTGTCTGTATACCAAGCTCAAGGCCTAAACATACGTATACACTAAAGTAAATTCCTGATTTGGTATTTCAAAGCCAGGTAGTAGTGGCTCCTGCCATAGAAAAATCAAGAGTCTGAAATCTGAGGATTGCAGATGAAAACCAGCCCACACAAAAATATCCATGAGACTGCCTGGCGCCAGTGGCTCACACCTATAATCCTAGCTACTTAGGAGGCTGAGATTCGAGGATCATGGTTTAAAGTCAGCCTGGGCAGAAAAGTTAATGAGAATCTTTTTTTTTTTGCAGTCATGGGCCTGAACTCTGGGCCTGGGTGCTGTCCCTCAGCTCTTCAGCTCAAGGCTAGCACTCTACCACTTGAGCCACAGTGCCACTTCTGGCTTTTTCTGCTTATATGGTGCTAAGGAATCGAACCCAGGGACTGATGCATGCAAGGCAAACATTCTACCACTGAGCCACCTTCCAGGCCCTCCATGAGACTATTATCTCCCAATAAACTACTCTGAAAAAAGCCAGAGTGGCCCCGTGGTTCAAATGGTAGAGCACTGGCCTTGAGCAAGAAGCTCAGGGCCATTACCCAGGCCCTGAGTTCAGGCTCCATGACCAACAAAATCAGAAGTGGCGCTGTGGCTTACTGAATGCTAGTCTTGACTGAAAAAGCACCGGGACAGCACCCAGGCCCCAGAACCAGAAAAAAAAAAAAAAAAATTCCAATAAAAAGTTCAAAAAAATTCAAAAGAGAGACAATGAAAGATCTGGGTTCTTTGTTTGTTTTTGGTCAGTCATGGGTCTTGAACTCTGAGCCTGGGCTCTGTCCCTGAGCTCTTCAACTCAAGGCTAGAACTCTATTACTTGAACCATACTGCCACTTCCGGTTTTCTGGTGGTTAATTGGAGATAGAGTTTCACAAATGTTCCTGCCTGGGATGGCTTTGAACCGGAATCCTCAGATCTCAGCCTCCTGAGTGGCTAGAGTTACAGATAGGTGTGAGCCAGCACCTGGCCCAAAAGATCTGTTTTGAAAGTACTAATATTAGGTCTTCAAAAAGAAGCTTAGGGGGAACATGGTGAATGTATAAAAATGATCTTTTACTTGAAGTAAATCTACGTTCAATACCTTAAAAAGTCAATAGAAGACCATCAATCCAATGGGAAATAGCCAGAAACTTATGAAAAGATGTATTACAGTCCATGTGATGTTCAACCTGATTCGGTTAATAGGGAAAATACTAGCCAAATAAAAAGAAGTAAAAAGAAAGCTAAATAACATACTGTTGGCCAAGATGTAGGGAAAAAAAAATTAAACTAGCAAATTGTGAAATACACTAGTAAATAGTATTTGTCAGGAAATAGTTAAATTTCTAGAATGAACATTGTGATTGTTAACAGGGTAATTATCTTCCCCTTATCATAAGTTTAACTTGTCTGCTGTGTTTTCTAAAGTTAGAGAAACACAAATATAACTTTGGTCCAAAGACCCTAAAATAAAGCATCTTGTTTCAGGCCTCAGCGGCAAGCTCCAGAGAAACAAGGAGCAAGGTGTGCTTACTTTGGGGGCAGGAAGAGGAAAGAGTTGTGAAAAAGAAGGGGTTGGAAATCTTCAATCTGGGTGGAGGAGAGGAAGAGCAAACTTTGCCACTCAGCCACTTTCCCACTCTAATTCAAGACACTGTTCTTTCTAAACTTGTCGCCAGTAGCTCATGCCTATAATCCTAGCTACTTAAGGAGGCTGAGATGTGAGGATAGTAGTTCAAAGTTTCTTTTTTGTTGTTGGTGATGGTGGTCGTGGGGCCTGAACTCTGGGCCTGGGTGCTGTTCCTCCGCTCTTCAGCTCAAGGCTAATACTCTACTACTTGAGCCACAGCAGCACTTCCGGGTTTTCTGCTTACGTGGTGCTAAGGAATAGAACCCAGAGCCTCATGCATGCAAGGCAAGCACTCTACCACCAAGCCTCCTTTCCCAGCACCAAGTCTGTGAAATTCTTAACTCCAATTTAACCAGCAAAAGCCAGACGTGGAGGTAGGGCTAGAGTGCTAGTCTTGGAACAGCACCTAAGACCTGAGTTCAAGCCCCAGTATTCAACTCAAAAAAAGATTTCCTGGGCTGACTGAAGTCATCAAAAATTAAAAGGCAGGACAAATTTGACTCTCACTTGATTAAATATAAGGTTAAAACCCTCAAATATACACCTCTAAAGGAAAGGCGAGTGAGACTGCCTATGACTTTGGTCTCTCGTGTACAACCACCTTTCATTTAGCAAAACAATTTTAATCTGTTATTAGCCTTAATCTGCATGGTAACTTACTTTTTGTATAGTTTCTCCCTCAGAAATCTTAAAAGATTTTTTACTGTTAATGTAATAGTTGTAAAGTGAGATTTAGAGTGTTCCAAAGAAAAACAGTGCATGGACCAGGCTAGCTCAGGGGGAAGAGCCTGCTCAGCAGGTACAGGGCCCTACCTTCCATCTGAGCACCACAATAAATAAAATGAAACAAAACCCTAATACAAAGCTACAGCATCCGCAACAGTTTAAGTACTGTCCTAAACACAATTTAGAGAGTAGACAGCAGGACAGAATAGAGTGCCCAGAAATAACACTCACATATATGGACAACTGGCCTTCAAAATGGATAGCACAACAACACCTGAGATGGACATTTTTATTTTTGAAAAAAAGTGGGATTTTGACAGGAAGAATCTTACTCAACTTGAACACTATTTTGGGTAGTAATGACACCCTAACAATACCATTAACCAACACGAACATTTAAAACAAACACACACCTTTATCTGGCATTGTTTAAAACTGAAAAGGCAAACAAAATGACAAAATGGACTTCCATTTAGAAAGTACTGAAATTACTTGTTTAAGTAAGAAATACTACCTAAGCACAACAGAGATCACAATGACCTTTCTTTAGAATCTGTCATAAGAGACAAGAACCTTACCAGCCAAGGCCAGCTGAAGCCCGCTAATATCCACAGACTGGCTCATGTTTCCAACATCCATCAATGCAATCTGGCGAGGCGTCTTTTTGAAGAGTTCCCTTGGAGGTGCCAGCATGAGCTGGGAAAGAAAAAACTTTTCTGGTGGAGTTATAGGAGGTAAAAATCCTGTGAAGAAAAATAGAAAGTGTCTCCAACAGTTGCTTTAGAATTTTAACTTGAATGTGATTTTTTAAAAAAAAGAAAAAAAAAAAGCTGCAGCTGGACACCAGTTGCTCACACCTGTAACCCTAGCTACTCAGGAGACTAAGATCTGATGATCAAGGCTCAAAGCCAGCCCCGGCAGGAAAGGCTGTGAGACTTATCTCTGATGAACCACAATTAACTGGAAGTGGCACTGTGGCTCAAGTGGTAGAGCACAAGCCTCGAACTGAAGAGCTCAGGGACGACACCCTGGCTGAGTTCAAGCCCCACGACTAACCAAAAAAAAAAAAAAGCATCTGTTGCTTGCCACTTTAATCAACATACTTTTACAAACTAAATCAAAATGGAGCCCAGGCATCGATGGCCCACAATCCTAGCTACTCAATAGGCTGAGGACTGGAGGATCACAATTTCAAGCTAGCCTGGGCAGAAAAGTCTGAGATACTATCTCTGAAATTAACCAGCAAAAAGCCAAGCTGGGGTTGTGGGTAAAGTGGGAAAATGCCAGCCTACCAAAAATAAGGCCCCAGTTCAAACTCTGGCATTAAATATTCAACTAATCTAATACATACATGTGTATATTCTGCAATTAAATGTCATTTGAAATGTGGTGTTCTTGTGGCACTATCAATGAAAGAGATTAAAAAAAATGGTAGCATTTAGAAATGCTTTTTTGTCTGAAACTGAGATGTACTGAAGCTAAAAGCAAAAAGACAGAAGTGCTGGGAATGTAGTTTAGTAGTGGAATACTTGCCTAGCACACATGAAGCCCTGGGTTCAATTCCTTAGTACCATATACACAGAAAAAGCCAGAAGTGGCACTGTGGCTCAAGTGGTAGAGTGCTAAGAGGCTTAGGGACAATGCTCAGGCCCTGAATTCAAACCCCAAGACTGGCCAAAAAAAAAAAAAAATCCATGGGTTGCTTCCCTGACAACTACTTCCTTGCTTCCTCCTCCCTACAATCTTGTTCACGGTTCAGCACATTGAGGAGGTACATACAGGTTTATAGTACTACATTTGAGAATGTTATTATATCATGTTGTCTAACCAGACCTACAGAATTCACTGGGCCTCTGACCTAAAATCCCACATTGTCCCCCCCACCTAAGGCACTTTTGGGTAGCCTTATGTATATTACACTCACTTTCAGGGAAGCAACAAACTGTACCAAAAGCCAGTTAAGTACACTGTCATTGGAGCAGTGTTCCACTGGTACACACATTCCATATAAATGTTCCCACAGGCCAAATTCCAGACTACCTTCTACCCTGGCCTCTACCATTAGTTTTCATTTTCTTTTGGTTTCTGTGTACGTACCCGAGTTGGAACTCAGTGCCTCCGGCATTCTACCACTTGAGCCATACACCCAGTCCTATTAACTTTAATTTTCAAATAAGTTTTTTTTTTTTTTCTTGTCAGTTGTGGGGCATGAGCTCAGGGCCTGAGCAGTATCCCTGAGCTTTTTCACTCAAGGCTAGTACTCTACCACTTTCAACCACAGCTCCACTTCCAATTTTCTGGTGGTTAACTGGAGACAAGTATCTCAAGACATTTCTGCGCCAGCTGGCTTTGAACCATGATCCTGGGATCTAAGCCTCTGAGTAGCTAGGATTATAGACATGAGCCACCAGCACCTAACTAAGTTCTCTCTTTTTTGCGAAGACGGCCCAGACTGCAGTCCTCCAATAGCACTTTGTGCCTAAGCTGGGATGAAAGAAAGGTGTGACCTTACACCACATTGTGGTGGTTAAGATAGCATCCTGCTCCAGGAAATGGAAACAAGAGGTTCTTTTTTCTTTTTTGCTGTTTTTCTTTTCTTTTTTGGGGGGGTCCGGTCGTGGGGCCTGATCTCTGGGCCTGGGCGCTGTCCCTCAGCTCTTCAGCTCAAGGCTAGCACTCTACCACTTGAGCCACAGCGCCACTTACGGCTTTTTTCTTATGTGGTGCTGAGGAATCGAACCCAGGGCCTCGAGCATGCAAGGCAAGTGCTCTACCACTGAGCCACCTTCCCAGCCCTCTTTTTTGCTGTTTTTCTTTTCTTTTTGTTCATTTATATATGTCTTTGGGAGTGTAAGAGGAAGCGCAGAAATGGAAGGACAAAGGGTGAACAAATGCAGCAATGGTGCTCACTGGACACTATGTTGAACATGAACTTTACAACTTGTGAGTGGGGGACAGGAGGGAAAAACTAGGAAAGGGGTAGGGGGGAAGGGGTGACATTGTCAAAAAAGAAATGTACTCTTTACCTGACTTTCCTAACTATAACCTCTCTGTACATCACCTTTACAATAACAATTTAAAAAAATTAAAGAGAGGGTGTTGTCCAAAGGAAGATACTCTTAGGAGTGGAACCCAAGGCCTCTGTGCCTCTCAGCATCTAAGATTTATCGAAATGAATCAAGGAAAAGGGGGGGCTGGAGGGAGGGGAGGAATAGGGTCTTTTACCCCCCGGCCTGGCCTAGAAGTGCTATTATCCGGTTCTCAGCCACCCGAATAGGTGGAATCACAGGTGTGTGCCACCAATGCCTAGCATCTCGTTATTGTTGTTGTTTTTAACACTGGACTTCTATTGGCTCCTCGGAGACTTAAAAAACGGGGTCGGGGCCGCTTTGTGTCATCCGTTCTGCACCTCGCGGGCATCCTGGAGACCACTCTCAACACGCCGGGCCCTCCAGCGAGCAGTCCGATCCGATGGTCTACGGGACGGGGCGGGTCTCTCGGCACCGCAGGTACTCGCTTCCCCACTGCAGTCTGGGTGCTGGGAGGGGAGGACCGCGCCGGCGAAAGCCTGGGGCTTCCCTCGCGCGGGGCGGGGCGGGGCGGGGCGGGGCGGGGCGGGGCGGGGCGGGGCGGGGCGGGGCGGGGCGGGGCGGGGCGGGGCGGGGCGGGGCGGGGAGGGAGGCTGCTCAGGCGGGGCGCGTCCCCGCCCCGGCCCCGCGGGGTGGGCTACCTGAGAGCGGCGGGCGGTCGGGCTCCTGGCCGCCGCGGGCGGGCGGAGCGGGGTTGAGCAGGTGCGCGAAGCTGGCGGCGAAGGGGTTGGCGGCGAGCGGCTCGGTGCGGTACATCTCCCAGAGCAGGTAGAGCGCGGTGAGGCGCTGCGCCGCGCTGGGCAGCAGGTCCGGCTGCTGCAGCAGCATCACCAGCACCGAGCCCAGGCGGAAGTGGTCGGCCTTGCTGAAGTAGTGGTGGAAGGCGGTGGACAGGCCCTCGAACGTGCTGCCGCCGCCCGCCTCCTCCGAGATGATGCTCAGCAGGCTCGACAGCTCCTTCGGGCTCAGGCTCATCCTGCCCGCGGGGCCTCCGCCGCCCGAGCCCCCCGGGCCGTTGCGGAACGCCGCTGCCGCTTCCCGGGACCCCTTCTGCTCCGCGCTGAGGAGAAGCCGGCCTGACGTGGCGCTGGCCCCGCCACCGGGCATCCACTTGGCCTGCCGGCCCTGCTTCCCGGCCCGAGCGGCCCTGGCGCCCGCTCGCTCCGTCGCCCCGGCCGTAAAGCGCGCTGTAATTGCGACAGCGTCGCAAACAAAACACGCCGCGGAAGGCCGAGGGTAGCGCAGGAAGAGGGGACGGCGCCCCTGGTTGGAACCAGGCCGAGCCCGGGGATCCTCAGACGCAAGGTGGGCGGGGAGACGTGGCCGGAAATGGGCGGGGGGAGGGCGTGGCCAGGGTGTGACCGCTGGGTCTGGACTTTGGATACCCGGAATTGGCTACCGGAGGCGGCGCCAGGTCGTAGGCCTGGGGAAGCGAGGTGGGGGCCTTAGGGGTCCTAAGAGTCGGGCCTGGCACGACACTGTATGGAAGATGTGTCTTAGTGTTCTTAACATCCATGACTGCTCATAGTAAAGTATTGTAAATGCAAAGAACTAAAGACACCATGCGTACCTCAGAGCCAAAGTTAATTTCTAGTGAGTCTTAACATTTGTTTTCTCAGGAGTGGGATCTTTGCACATGGTTTGGAGTTGTTAGGGCGGAAATTGCACGGGCTATGCCATTCCTCCAGCCCATGTCGCCTGGGTGGGTTCCAGGTGAGCTTTTTCCCTGTCACTCAACAGCTGGAGCTGTGTTTCACTGGGCCAGAGAGAGCTTCGGGACAGAGGCCCCGGCCCCAGCTCAGATCCAGTGGCCCAGGCTGGGAGGATCTCGGGTTGAGTATAGTGGCTGATCACCGAGGCTGGGAGTCCTCTCCTTGTGCATTTGTGGCTGTGGGGGAACTCTGGGGGTGACTGGCTCTGGGAGTTGGTACGCTCAGGTGTACATGCCACAGGTGCACATAGGATTTTTGTACATGATTGTCGTACCAGAGTTCCAAGAGAGTATTCCCAATAATTAGTCAAAAATCGGGCATTGGGCTGGGAAGGTGGCTCAGTGGTCGAGTGCTTGCCTCGCATGCATAAAGCCCTGGGTTCGATTCCTTTGTACCACATAAACAGGAAAAAAAAAAAAAAAAAAAAGCTAGAAGTGGCGCTGTGGCGCAAGAGTGCTAGCCTTGAGCAAAAGAAGCTCAGAGACAGTGACCAGGCCCTGAGTTCCAGCCTTATGACTGGTCAAAAAAAAAAAAAAAAGCATTGTGCTCAAGCTTGGAATCCTAGTATTCTGGTGGGGGAGGTGAAGCAGGATGTTCTCCGGTTCCTAGCCAGTCTGACCTTATTTAGTGTGACTCCATCTCAAAAAAAGAAAGAAATGAAAGAAGAGAGAGGGAGGGAGGAATTCACAAAACTGTCCTGTACCTTTTTAGCTTCCACTGGGATGCTTGTATGTTGCGCCCAAGTTCCCCCTTCCCGCTTCCTGGTCATGGGGCTTGAACTCAGGGTCTGGGCACTGTCCCTGAGCTCTTTTGCTCAAGGCTAGTACTCTACCACTTTGAGCCACAGCTCCCTTCTCAGTTACTATTTTTATTATTATAAGTGAGCTATATTTTATTTGAATCATTTTGCCTTGTGGGACCTATTTGGGACAGCAACTATTCTACAGTACTAACACTGATTCATACTAATTATTAATTATAAAATAAATTGTTAATACAAATATTAAAAACTGATCTTTTTGAAGATGATTAAATGTATTTGAACATTCCTTTCTTTGGGGGGTAAAAGAAAACTAGTATTTTTCTTTCTATGGAAACACTTCCAAGATTAACGTGTTACCCACACTTTCTTCTGTGGACCAGAAACCAGCTACTGTAACATAGCTGACAAACTGGGTAAATTCACCTAACAGAAACTGGTTCTCTCACAAGTTGCAAAGACTATAAATCTGAAATCAAGTGGCCAAACAGCCAGCCCACTTTGAGGTCTCTAGGGAAGAACTTCCCTGTCTCTTCCTTAAAAAAAAAAAAAAGTACATTAATTACAGCATAGAGACCCTGGCCTGGCCCGAAGTACGCACAGGCAAAGATTAAAAAAACAAAACAAAACAAAACAAAAAAAAATGTTATTTCCAAACATCCTGCCTCTGCCCCTCCCCAGATACTTCTAGTTCCTCAAATTCCAACTTTTTGATTACCCAGAGGCATTTGCAAATAACCTGACCAATTAGAATGTATCCAGATCCAACCAACAAAAAGTTACCTTACAAAACACCTAATCAACAGGGTATATGGTGGACTATAATCCTAGCTATTTTGGAGGCTGAGATCTGAGAATCATAGTATAAAGCCAGATTGGCTAGAAAGTCCATGAGATTCTCTCTCCAGATAACCAGCAAAAAATCAGAACTAGAGTTGTTCAAGTGATATTACACTAACTTTGATCAAAAAAGGTCAAGTACAGAATCTAGGCCCTGAGTACCAGGACTGGCACAAACAACAACAACCACAAAACTATTCTAGGGACAATATCAACCGGAACACAGTTCAGGGTATTAAAAAATTCCTAGACTCCGGCTGGGAATGTGGCTTAGTTGCAGGAGTGCCTACCTACCATGCATGGATTCGATTCCTCAGTACCACTTAAACAGAAAAAGCCAGCAGTGGCATTGTGACTCAAGTGCTAGAATGCTAGCCTTGAACAAAAGAACCTCAGGACGTTGCCCAGGCCCCAAGTTCAAGCCCCAGGATTGGCAAAAGACAAAACAAAACAACAACAATAACAACAAAAACCTTAGACTCAACTACCTGGAGAGAGAGCTGCATCAACCCTTCACTGATTTATTTATTTTCTAAATAAAGTTCTTCACATTCATTCATCATTGTCAGCAGGGGGCAGTATAGCTGAAACACTAGTAAACATCTGCTACAGGGAAGCAACCCTAGTGGTCCCAGCTATAGAGTTAAAAGGGCTGTGATAACAACCCATTCTGCCCATCTTGAAGAAACTCACTAGGTCCAAGTGTTTGCCATCAGTCCTGAAGTCCACTTTATTTATTATTTATTTATTTGTCTGTTGTGGGACCTGAACTCTGGGCCTGGGCACTGTCCCTCAGCTCTTCAGCTCAAGGCTAGCGCTCTACCACTTGAGCTATAGTGCCACTTTGGCTTTTTCTGTTTATGTGATGCTGAGAAATTGAACCTAAGGCAAGCACTCTATCACTGAGCCATCTTCCCAGCCCCTGAAGTCAGCTTTTTAACTGCAGTATTCAAATCCCTGCCTCTTTCTCACGGAGCCTGTGTGTGTGTGTGTGTGTGTGTGTGTGTGTGTGTGTGTGTGTGTGTGTGTGTGTGCCTTCGTGTGTGTGTGTGTGTGCCTTCGTGTGTGTGTGTGTGTGCCTTCGTGTGTGTGTGTGTGTGTGTGTGCCTTCGTGTGTGTGTGTGCCTTCGTGTGTGTGTGTGTGTGTGCCTTCGTGTGTGTGTGTGTGTGTGTGTGTGTGTGTGTGTGTGTGCCAGTGATGATAGCCTTCTGATTAGAATAGGGAAGAATCTAAATGCTGTTTTGGCTTTTTGGTGTGTTGTTGTTGATCTTGGAGCTTGAACTCCAGGCCTAGTCACTATCCCTGATCTCTTTTGCTCAAGGTTAGATAGAGTTCTATCACTTTGAGCCACAGCTACACTTCTGGGTTTTTTTGTTTGTTTTTTGCTTGCTTGTTTGTATGGTCTCCTCAGGTTTTCTGTTGATTTAGTGGAGATAAGAGTCTCACACACTTGTCTGCCCCCAAACTACTTGTCTGGCTCTGAACTACGATCTTCAGATCTTAGATTCCTGAGTAGCTAGGATTACAAGTGTGAGCCACCGGCTCCAGACTCCACTTCTGTTTTTTTGAGTAATTAAAGGGAAATAAGAGTCTTACAGGGACTTTTCTGCTGGGGCTAGCTTCTAACCATGATCCTGAGATCTCAGCTTCCTGAGTAACTAGGATTGCAAGCATGAGCCACTGGCACCTGGCTCAGGGCAGTTTTTGATTGTGTGAGGTTGGGGGTACACATGCACATGCACATATATGTGTTTCTGGGGCTTGAACTCAGGGCCTGAATGTTGTCCCTAAGATTTTTTGCTCAAAACTAGAACTCTACCACTTGAGCCTCAGTTCTACTTTCTGCTTTTTTGGTAGTTAATTGAAAAGTCTCCTGGACTTCCCTGCCTGGGCAGGCTTCAAACCAAAATCCTCAGATCAAACCAAGTTCCTCTTTTATAGCTAGGATTATAGGCATGAGCCACTGGTGCCAGGCTCGATGCAGATTTGATTAGCATTTCCCTGATCAACAAGAACATTCAACATTATTTCATGTATTTATTGGCCATTTATATTTCTTCAATTAAAAGACCTACATTCAGTTCATTTGCCCATTTACTGACTGGGTTATTTGTTATTTTGTTGTTTACTTATTTTTCTTCAGTTCTTCATATGTTCTTGATATTAATCACCTGCCTGATAATATCTGGCAAAGATTTTCTCCCATTCTGCAGGCTGTCTTTATTTTGTTTATTGTTCTCTTTGCTGTACAGAAGCAAATTTCAGACATTCCCAGTTGTTAAATCCTGTCATTTCCTGAGCTATTAGAGTCCTATTCAGAAAGTCTGCTTATGACTTTCCTAGACGGGCTGGCTTTGAACTTCCATCCTCAGATCTCAGCTTTCTGAACAGCTAGGCTTACAGACAGACATGAGCTGCCAGTGCTCAGCTGTTCTCTTCCTTTTGTTATCAGATTCTCCCAGGGATTTCTCTGAGCTGGAGAGAAGCCAGAACACTAGTAGTCTCCATAATGTCCTTTAGTTCTCTGAGCAACACTTGTCGATAGCTTTGGTCACCAGCCTGTATCTGGCTCCAAGGGACCCCATATTGTCTACAATGGTACCTCTCATACCAGGCCTTTTCCTGAGAACAGCAATTTGCTCCATTTTGATGCAAGTACTGAGCAGAGTGACTGTATTTTGTTTGTGCAATCATACAACTACCTTCTGTCCAGTGCAAACCAGTCTGTCAACTGATAAATTACACAACAAATGAAAGGTCTCCATCTATGAAATTATCAACACATGACACATCACATGTGCTTTTCGAACTTACATTGTAAAAATCCCCAAACCCTTCATCTATTAGAAAGAATATGATGTCATTTGCAGGGAAATGGGTGGACCTAGGGGAAAAAATTTTTTTTGGTCAGTTGTGGGGCTTGAACTCTGAGCCTAGGCACTGTCCTTCAGCTTTTCAGCTCAAGGCTAGCACTCTACCACTTGAGCCACAGTGCCACTTCCGGTTTTCTGAGTGGTTTATTGGAGCTAAAAGTCTCACAGCCTTTCCTGCCTGGCTGACTTTGAAAAGTGATCGTCAGATCTCAGCCTCCTGAGTAGCTAGGATTTCAGGCTAGAGCCACCAGCACCTGGCCGGAGCTAGAAAAAAATTTAAGTGAAGTAAGTCAGGCTCAGAGTGAGCCTGAGTTAACTTATATGTGAAAATTAGAACTAAATTATAAACATACATGATAACATATACAGGGTTATATGTATACATACACAAATTTGACAAAAATATTGTATAGTTAGGGAAGGAGTCCAATGGTATAATTCCTTTGAACAACTAGTGAACTTTTTTTTTTGGGGGGGGGGCTTCGGTTGTGGGGCCTGAACTCTGGGCCTGGGCACTGTCCCTCAGCTCTTCACCTCAAAGCTAGCACTCTACCACTTGAGCCACAGCTCCACTTCCAGCTTTTTTTTCCTGCTTACATGGTGCTAAGGAATGGAACCCAGGGCCTCATGCATGCAAGGCAAGCGCTCTACCACTGAGCCACCTTCCCAGCCCCTCCCTCATTTGTAATAATTAGTGTATGTCTAGGATAGCCCTAACAGAGGATCACAATAGCTCAATAGCTATGTACATATGACTATATAAAATTTTTCTAATCAAAGTGAACTCTAAAATATGGAAATGAGGGTTTGTTTGTTTTTTTTAATGTACCATGTGAAGTTATTTCTTTTTCTCTCATTGTTTCCCCTTTGGTTTATACCTTTTTGTCACTTTTTTATTTTGCTACCCTATGTCTTGTTTATTATGTTTATCTGATTTGGGGAAAGGAAGGGGAATCACAAAATGATGAGACAAAAGGCAAAGGGTGAACCAATGCAACAGTGATACTCACAAGACACTACGTTGGAAATGAACTTCACAACTTGGGGGGAAGGTAGTGGTTGAGGAGGAGGGAAAGTGGGAGAAAATGAGGGAGGGGGTAACAGTGTTGAACAAGAAATGTACTCATTACCTTACTTATGTAACTGTAACCCCTCTATACGTCACCTTTACAACAAAAGTAAACTAAATTTAAAAAAGAAAAGAGTCTCACATCTCAACTCTCTCCTGCCTCCTGCCCCAGCTGGCTTTGAACCACGGTCCTCATGGCCCAGGCCCATACCGACCAGGCAAATCCCAGGTATGTATGAACGTGTTTGCTGTACTGGCAGAGCAATCCACCTAAGCCCAGCTGTAAACATCCCATTGTGGGCCCAATTGAAAAGCCCCCACCTCCCTTGACCGGGTGGCTTTTTCATTAACTTCTGCCTCCTTGCTCAGACCTCATATAAAAACCCAGCTCCTGTCCGAACACTCAGGCACAATCTCCAAAGCCGCAGGGCCCCTCATGCCCCAGGCATCATGCATGCTAGGCAAGCACTCTACCACTGAGCCACCTTCCCAGGCCCAAGCGCTTTTTCTTTTTTCCAGTCCTGGGACTTAACTCAGGGCCTGGGTGCTCCCTGAGCTGCTTTTGCTCAAGGCTAGAAGCTCTACCACTTGAGCCACAGCACCACTAATGTTTTTTTCTGGGTAATGTGGTACTGAAAAATTGAACCCGGGCTTTGTGCATGTTAGCAAGCACTCTACCACTAAGCTAACTTCCCAGCTCATATCAGTACTTTTTTGTTTTGTTGGTCTTGGGGCTTGAACTCTGGGCCTGGGCGCTGTCCCCTGAGCTGCTTTTGCTCAAGGATAGGGTTCTACCACTTGAGCCATAGCACCATTTCCGGTTTTCTGGTGGTTCATTGGAGATAAGAGTTTCACGGCCTTTCCTGCCTGGGCTGGCTTTGAACCGTGATCCTCAGATCTCAGCCTCATGAGTAGCTAGGATTAAAGGTGTGAGCCATCAGCACTTTTTAAAAGTGTCCTTGGTGTGTTTCCAAGACCTAGTTCTAGGCTACTCCTAAGGAATATACTTATCACCACTAGATGGCGACAGAGTCCCCAACAAAAGCCTTAGTCCAACCCTTGGGATAAAAATCAATATTCCTCTTTATTTTGAATTTGAGTAAGAACAGGATATCAGCTGCAATTCATAGTCATATAACATTTGCAATATAAAAAACACCAACTCCAATATTATACTTCTCAGAGAATCTGATGTGACAAATACAATATGCTTTAAAAAATAGATTTTTGGGTTGGGAAGGTGGCTCAGTGGTAGAGTGCTTGCCTTGCATGCATGAGGCCCTGAGTTCAATTCCTCAGCACCACAAAAGCAGAAAACGCTGGAAATGGCTCTGTGGCTCAAGTGGTAGAGTGCTAACCTTGAACTGAAGAGCTGAGGAACATCACCGAGGCCCAGAGTTCAGGCCCCAGGACTGGCACAAAAAAAAAAAAAAAAAAAAGATTTTATAGCCAGGTGTCAGTGGCTCACTCCTGTAATCCTAGCTACTTAGGAAGCTGAGATCTGATTAGTATGGTTCACATCCAGCCCAGGCAGGAAAGTCTGTGAGACTCTTATCTCCAATAGGAGATACCAAAAAGCCAGGGATGGTGCTGTCACTCAAAGAGCTAGAGCACTAGTCTTGAGCACAAAAGCTCGGACAGTTCCTAGGCCCTGAGTTCAAGCCCCAGGACTGGCACACAAAATAAATAAATAAATAAATTTTAGTTATTTCTAATCCTGTCTTTAAAAAATCACTTTAGACATAAAAATTGTAAACATTGCTGTAACAAGCATCAATATGCCCATATTTCCCAAGCTGAAAATATAGAATATATTCATAATCTCCTAGGTATGTTTCCCATCTCAAATTTCCTAGCCTGTCTTTTCTATTCTAAAATGTCTAAGTTTACAAGTATGATCATATGTGTATAGGATCTATAACCAGGAGTTTTAAGCCATAGCCCAAGTATGTCAAGTCCAATCACTCCCCAGCACACCAAATAGCAATGCTGGGCACAGAAAGGAGCTTCATCTGGCAAAAATCAAGAACTCTAACAACAACAGATGCTGGAGGGAATGTGGACAGAAAGGAACCTTACTTCATTGTTGGTGGGAATGTAAACTTGTTCAACCACTTTGGAAAGCAGTATGGAGGTTCCTGAAAAGACTCCACATAGAGCTCCCCTATGACCCAGCAATCCCACTTCTGGGCATTTACCCAAATGTTTACAAACAAGACCACACTAAAGCTACCAGCACAACTATGTTTATTGCAGCATTATTTACCATAGCTAAGATATGGAACCAACCCAGATGCCCCTCAGTAGATGAATGGATCAAGAAAATGTGGTATATATACACAATGGAATTCTATGCCTCCATCAGAAAGAATGACATTGCCCCATTTGTTAGGAAATGGAAAAACTTGGAAAAAATTATATTAAGTGAAGTAAGCCAGGCCCAAAGAAACATAGGCCCCATGGTTTCCCTTATTTGTAATATCTAGTATATGTATGAGTCAAGCGAAAAAGGTCAGATAATGTGATGTCAGGAAAATGAACCCTTAGATATGTATTTTAATGTATTTTTCTTTCATGCATGTGTTTCTAACGCATTTATAAGATTATTTCTTTGTTGCTTTGTATGTCCCTCTCCCATAGTATAATCCTTGCTTTCACTGTATTTGATATCGGTATAATTTGGGGAGGGGAAGGGGAAAACAAATCATTTAAATAGGGATACAGGTGGACCCATTGCAACAATGAGATGTACAAGTTGTTATGTCGAAAACGAACTTTACAACTTTGGTGGGAGGGGGAAGCAGGGAGGATTGGGGGGGCAGAAGGAGGATGGGAAGGGGAAACAAAGGAGGAGGCTACAATGCTTGATAAGAAATGTACTCATTATCTTGCCCATGTAATTGTAACCCCTCTGTACAGTATTTTCACAATAAAAAATAAAATAAAATAAAGAAGAAAGGAGCTTCATCACTCACTATAGAATGGCAAAATAAGCATGTCAGCTCATCTTGGGAGAACAGACATAAGCTTTAGGTGTAAAATGAGGAAGATTATAACGCAGTTTCAGGTAAAGTATGGCCTGGCAGATCACTGTTCCGGAAGACTCTGCATCAGAGGTCCAGGGTTCAGGAGAAGTTGCTGTTGCTGTAACTTGAGAGAAGCAGTCTGGTCATGATGACAAAGTCATTGGGAGACAGTGTGTACTTTTCTTCTTTTTATTAATGTTAAACAGTATGTTGATTTGAAAGTGAAAAGAAAGCCATTAAAAGACGTATGACTCGGGCTGGGAAGGTGGCTCAGTGGTAGAGCGCTCGCCTTGCATGCTTAAGGCCCTGGGTTCGATTCCTCAGCACCACATAAGCAGAAAAAAAAGCCAGAAGTGGCGCTGTGGCTCAAGTGGTAGAGTGCTAGCCTTGAGCTGAAGAGCTGAGGGACAGCGCCCAGGCCCAGAGTTCAGGCCCCATGACCGGACAAAAAAAAAAAAAGAAGTATGACTGTACTTGGAGAGAAGCTTGAAAGAGGAGACCAAAGAACTCTCTGAGAGTGAGGTTTTTTTGTTACTTTGGGTTTTTTTTTTGCCAGTCCTGGGTTTGAACTCAAGGCTCAAACACTGTCCCTGAGCCTCTTTGTGCTCAAAGCTAGTACTCTTCCACTTGAGCTACAGCTCTACTTATAGCTTTTTCTAAGTAGTTTATTGGAGACATGAGCTACCTGCTCCTGACTCAGAAAGTGGCTTTATAGCACATGATTCTTACTATATCAGTTGTACTCTTGTCATAAGACATTTATCAATATGTGTGTCCTTCCTGGATTCCAGAGTGATTGTAGAGGCTCAGAGTTCAGAAGACAGATAAAAGTGCAGACAAGAATGCCAAGCTGTTAGACTTTGCTAACTGATGGAGGGGGTGGCTTCAATCATGATACTTTGTATGTAAATGTCACCAAAAAGAAAATCTCCCTTGAACAACTAATGTATGCTGATCTAAAAGAAAAAGTTCAGATAGCAGTGAATGTGTTGAGTCTGGTGAGTGGTATTCTGTATTGATTCTAGTTTCCCCTGGGAGGGCATCATCTCATCAAAAACTGTGATTGGGCCCAGTACTGGTAATTAATGCTTGTAATCCTAGCTACTCAAGAGGCTGAGATCTGAGGATTTCAGTTAGAAGCCAGCAGGGCATGAAAGTCCCCAGGAGACTCTTAGCTCCAATTAACCACCAGAAAGTAGGGCTGTGGCTCAAGTGGTAGAACACTAGGCTTGAGCAAAAAACCTTAGGGACAGCACCCAGGCCTGGCGTTCAAGTCCCATGACTGACCAAAACAAAACAAAACCAACAAATGTGATTAGGGCTGAGATTTTACCTTATAAGTTAGCCTATCAAGGTTTCATGGACCCTAGTGCAGAAAGAGTCTCCTGCACTATGAAAGATAATTACTATTCACCATCCATAATAGTGATCATCATAGCAGCAACATTTGAGCCCTGTCCCAGAGACTCCGCACCCAGGGTAAAAGTGGGAAGTGATAGTTGTAACTCAATTGGTTTCCATTACATGAAAGGATCTCAGAATTTGAGGAACCCACATCTCTTATACTAGGCAATAAGCATGTTAAAAACAAAAAACCCAAAAATAAAACAAACAAAAAGCCCTGCAATTAGTACTTAAACTACTTTGAATCCCACAAATTACCTAAAGGCAAGAGAAAATCATGGCATCCTTACCAGATGTTTTTCATCTGTTCTTTGCTCTGAATCCTTCACGTTGCAGCCACCTGTATCCAAAAAGGACAGAACCGATAACACCTTTACATGAAGGGATGGAGAAAATTGCCCCTAAGGAAAGGAGCAGGACACTCTCCACAGGACAGGACTCTGTCCAGGCAACAATGATTTGTTTATCCTGACCTGACTTCTGCTCAAGTAATGTCAATGACAACAACTCCTGAACCTATGCCAGAGCAAGGAATGAGATAATGACCAACCAGACCACAATGTAACTGGGGCTGTTGAATGCATACCTGCCACTACCTGCCCTAATTATTTTTCTATGTAAACCCAAGGTTTATGCCTCATCTCTGGCAGAAAAAGATGATGGGTAAAAGCAGATGGCAGAAGGGTGAGTGGGCTGAAGTCATTACTTTGCTTCTTCCTATAGTACGCTTGGGCTTTGTAATACCGATCTCCTTTATCTGTCTTTTACTACTACTCATCTCTTTAGTTGTGGTGCTGGAGTCAGTGGCCAGTCCTGACTTAAGGAAACCCAGCATTTGGGGCCTGAGGCCTAAAACTATGGTTTCAAGCTGGCTTTGTTCCCACCTACCCCACAGAACAGGCACCAAAGGGAGATGCTGTTTCTCCAAAATAATATCCCAAGCGATATGGTGGAGGAAGTAAGGATGGAATATAATATTCGACTTGGATCGTATAAAATGGATAATGAATGATTTTAAGATATAAATGTAACTGTGCTCTCAGTGGCTAAGACTTCCCTGGTAACTAGCTAGCTATTGTAGCTTCTGTAACTCTGCTTCTGCTGCTTTCTGAACAATGCACGTCCCAACCCAGCTGAGCCCTCACCACCCTTTGTTCTATTCCCCAGCCGCCCACCAGCAAAACCTTGGAGGGAAATTTGAACTTAAGGTGTGAATTTCCTGAAACCATCATTGATTAAAACCACCCACTAACCTCCCCTTTTTCCCTGCAGTAGCCAAAAATGCTTAAAGGCCAACATGGACTGGTGCTCTGGGCCATTTCCTGGGATTCCCGACTTCAGTCCTGCCACCTCAGTACTTTTTGCTCAATAAAATCTTTTACATTTTCACTGCAGACTAAGTGGTCTCACTGCACCTCTCTCTACACCAAGATCCTAAGAAAGATGTCTAGAAACAAAGGCAGCCAGAGCTCCTCTCCACAACACCAGAACTGGTTCTCAATATACTTTAGCCACTAATCATCCTCACTATCATGACTTCTGAATTATGAGTTTTCAATTAAATAAAGCCTTGGTGAAAATGTGTCTCCTGTCAAACTCAACTCTTTTTGTATTTCCTTACCTTTACATTTATCCTCAAGGTAAGGTAAAAAGTAAAATTTACATTAGACCTACCCAAGATGTTTCTCGAAGCTGAGAACTTTGCAGTAAATTGCATTTTCCCAACCAAGGCAGAATATTTTACTTTTGCTTCTTTGCTACTGGAAAGAAGAAAAATTAAATCTGTGCAAAGGTGTATAACATAAAATTAAAGGCACATTTAGCTGATTGTGGTGGCACACAACTGTAATAATCCCAGCTAACTTGGGACAGTGAGGCAGTAGGATTGTAAATTGAAGTCAGCCTGAGCTACATAGCAAGACTTTACAAAAAGGAAGGAAAGGAGGAAAGAAGGGAATTAAGGGAAGGGAAAGGGAGGGAAGAAGGGAAAGAACGAAGGAGGGAAGGAGAAACATAATTTATGTTTACCTTGTACCTAGAATATATTACTTTTTGGATCAATTTCCATTGCCTGGGTTTAGTCAGAGTTGGAACCTTCGTTTTTCTGGGCAGGGTTGTGGATTGTAATGCAAATATGAGGGGTATGGAGAGGGCCTGGAGGAGAAACGAGTCAGGGGCTGGATCCAAAGAGAATGAAAACCAAGAAAGCTGTATTTAGTGAGAGGTATAAACGCCACTCTTTGAGTTACAGATGCTTAGCTCCAGGAGAGCTAGGAGAGCTCTGCTTTAGAGAATATTCAGATGCCATGCTGTTTAGCCCCAGCAAAGTTTTGCTCCAGAGAATGCTTGTGACTGTTTCCTATCCTAAGCATGTGGTTTTTGTCTTTAAAAGCTTGGTACAAGTTACATTCTGGGCTGCAGGTCTTTAAGACAGGAGTCTACCTGTAGTCACTGGCTTTCTAATAAAGACTCCCAGGTTGAACTCTCAAGATGTGGCTTCTCTGTTTCTCGTGAATGAATTCCCATATAACACAAGGATCAGTGGAACTTCCTTTTCTCACTGTGACACCTTATCCTTATTATTCAGGGTGCTTCTCAGTGATTTAACTCTTTATGAACATAGAGCTGTGCATGCTTGGTCTTGGCTGCAAACAGAGCTAGCCTGGGGCTATAATATTTCTTTTCAGCTCTGTAAGGAATCCTGCTGGCTCACCTGCACCTGGGAAGTGAGGGAGAGGAAACCATAGGGCTCTGAGCAGACGCTTCAGAAAAGGCTTCTTAGCCTCTAGTACGGGGACAGTCATGTGTAGCATCCTGGTGACGAGGTAGAGAGCCATGAGACTTGTCCTTACCCCTTATAAAGGCCACCGCCAACACCTATGTAACAAAAGACAGATAAATAAGAGAAAGCATAACAAAGATAGTCTTCAGAAATGAAGACCCTAAGAGGGGCAGTGGGGGACACTTTTTTATACTTATCTTGCATGGGGAATGGGTAAGTGTGCAGAAATGGGGTTGGACAAAAGGGTCAGAAATAGACTGAGGGAAAACTTAGCAAGGCCTTGTTATTCAGATCCTTCCAGGCCCTACAGGCAACATTGCATGCTGGAAGAGGGGGAAACTCCCTTCAGAACTACTACTATGACCTACTACTATCAGATGAAGTAGGTCACAGGATTTATTTTTTGGTTTTTCTTTTTTTTGGTGTTTGTGGGGCTTGAACTCAGGACCTGAGTGCTGTCCCTGAGCTTTTTACTCAAGGCTAGGGCTCTACACTTTGAGCCACAGTGCCATTTTATTGGACATAAAAGTCTTATGGACTTTCCTGCTTGGGCTGGCTTCGAACTACGATTCTCAGATCTCAGTCTCCTGAATAGCTAGGATTATAGGGTGAGCCACCTGCACCTGACCACCGGATTCCTTTATGATCAGCTCATACACAGAAAGGCAGGGAAGATGAGAGTCAGCTTTCATAGCCAACGTTGAGGGAACAGAAATTCTAATTTCTTTGGCCTACCTTGTAGGGAAGGAGAGGAAGAGGAAGTGAGGTAGATAATGCTTTTGGTTTCCTTCAGTTCAAAGTACTCAGTATGCCAAAGTAACAAACTCTGAAGTATCATTTTCGGAGTGTTGACATCTCTATAAGGAGGAGCCGTTAGTAGGAGAAAAGAGAAGCATCTGGAAAGCTCACTTCTCTCCACACAGATGCCATCTGCAGAGAAAATGTGCCTTAATGACCAGGCTCCTTCCATATTTCCCAACCCCCTCCTTCTCCATCTTCCTTATACCACTGAGCCTGTGTCATTACCCAGCACCACCTCTTTGAAACTGTCTCTTCCGCTAGCTAAGAGACCACTAGTTTAAAAACAGTAATGAACTAGCAATAGGTGGTAGTTTGTATCTGTCTAGTTGTAACTGCCAATGTATTAAAACACTTTAAATGCATTACCATGTTGGGTCTCCATAATAACTTAAATACCTACTATCAAAAGGCAAAGTTACAGCTCACACCTGTAATCCTAGCCACTCAGGAGGCTGAGATCTGAGGATCACAGTTCTAATCCAAGCCAGACAAGAAAGTCTATGACACTCTTATCTCTAATTAACCACCAAAAAGCCACAAATGGAGCTTTTGCTCAACTGGTTTTCTGGTAGTTAATTGGAGGTAAGACTCTCACAGACTTTCCTGCCGTGGCTGGCTTAGAATCATGATCCTCATATATCAGCCTTCTGAATAGCTAGCATTACAGGTGTGAGCCACTAGAACCTGGCTTACTGTACTTTTAAAGGTCTTTTTATTTTTATTTTTTTAAATTTTCTGGCAGTGTGGGGGTTTGCACTCAGGCCTCATACTTCCTAAGTAGGTGCTTTTACCATTCTTTGAACCTTGATTTTTGCTGGTTATTTTTCAGGTAGGTTCTTACTTCCTCTTCAGGTATAAGCCTGGGTCCTGGGATTCCTAGGAGGGAAGAAATTGAGAAAAGGCTTGCCAGGGGGTTGGCCTTCAACTTCAGTCCCAATAATCTCAACCTCCCAAGTAGCCAGGATTACAGGCCCACGCCACCAGCACTCAGCTTGTACTTTGGATCTTAAGTGTTCCTAAAGGCCATCTATTAAAGGCTGGTTCTCCAGCCTATGGAGCTACTGGATATAAGAGACTCTTTAAGAAGTAGAACTGACTCTCTCTCTCTCTCTCTCTCTCTTTCTCTCTCTCTCTCTCTCTCTCTCCATATACGTGTGTGGGGGGGGGGGTAGATATATGGACGCAACAGAGGGAAGCCAGGAGGAGGAACAGAATAAGTGGGAACAGCCCACGCTAAGCAAAAGGAAAGAAATGTAAACATCACCTGATGTGCAAAAAAAACTTGTAATGTCAAAGCTCATAGAATTCACAAACTGTATAGACCATGGTAATGACAATTTGCCTTGTAAAAGTTAAAATGTGTTCATAACTATAACTAAGTATCACTATTCCACAATACTGTGAACTATGTGAAATTTATGTAATCACCTAATCTCAATTAAAGAAAAAAAAGTGAGAGAAGGGATGGGTTAAGAGAGATGGGTGACAATGTTGTCAGACCCTTTGTCCTCATATACTGTTTTGTAGAATGGGAACTTCTTTGTACAACTACTTAAAGATTAAAAGAAAAGAAGAAGTAGGGCTATGGGTCTGTGGATAGAGCTCAGTGGTATAACATTTGCCTAGAAGTAGGGCTTGGTGGTAATCTTCCAGTATTTAGTGGTAGGAATTTGAGGGGGATTGTGGGACCATGGTCTTTCTTCCTTCTCTCTTTTCCTTGCCAGCGACAGGAAAGTAGCTTTCCTCTAAAGCATCCCTGCCATGATGCTGCCTTGCCACAGGCCCAAAGTCAACAAAGCCAACAGATCCTTCCGAGCAAAGCGAATCCTGTTCTCTCTATTCATCTCAGATATGAAGGACAAATGCTGACTGAAAACACTCATCCCAGTGATGTGCAGGAAAAAGAGTTTATGGCCAGCCAAGGCTGACAGCCCCCCGCCCTTCCCTGCCAGGAGAGGGAGAAATGGTGCTTGTCTGTTTCCCAGGGGCAACCTTATATGGATGTCAGGACTTGAGGTGGGAGGTACTCCGTGTGCACAGCTGGTCACTGAAGACAGTGTCTAGGGTGGGAGCTCCTGTGAGACTTCTCTTTTCTTTTTTTTTTTTTGGGTCCGGTCGTGGGGCCTGAACTCTGGGCCTGGCCGCTGTCCCTCAGCTCTTCAGCTCAAGGCTGGTGCTCTACCACTTGAGCCACAGCGCCACTTCCGGCTTTTTTCTTCTTGCTTATATGGTGCTGAGGAATCGAACCCAGGGCCTCAGACTTGCAAGGCAAGGGCTCTACCACTGAGCCATGTTCCCAGCCCGAGAGTTCTCTTTTCTTTGTGAAGGGGCAGGGTGGAGTTCAGGTCTGGGTGGAAGGCATTCTGCTGATGCAGCTGGGGGCTAGAAATACCTGCTGAGGGCCTCTCAAGCCCTAAATGGAAGAGGACATACTAACACTGACTGTCATAGGCCTTTATCAGAGCCAAGCCAAAGCCAGCACCATGAACTTGAACCTCCAGAACTGTGAGCTAAATCACCTTCTTTTCTACCTAATACACCCACTTCAGCTATTTCTTTATAGCAATGGATTGGGGCAGCCTCCATTCTATAAGAAAGTTAAAGCTCATGAGGGGCAACAGCAGAGAGTATGTTTTATAGGGTAAAGATAAAGATAGTTGGGGCTGGGAAGGTGGCTCAGTGGTAGAGCGCTTGCCTTGCATGCCTGAGGCCCTGGGTTCGATTCCTCAGCACCACATAAGCAAAAAGAAAAAAGCCGGAAGTTGCCCTATGGCTCGAGTGGTAGAGCGCTAGCCTTGAGCTGAAGAGCTGAGGGACAGCGCCCAGGGCCCAGAGTTCAGGCCCCACCACCAGACCCCCCCCCCAAAAAAAAAAAAGATAAAGATAGGTAACCAGATAATGGGGCATGGAGAAGGAAGAGGAAGAGGATTGACTAATGTCTGATTACTGCAGATTATTTTATTTGATTATTTATTGAGTAATTTAGTTTGTATCAGTACTGGGGCTTAACCTCAGGGTGTTGTCCCTGATCTCTATCACTTGACTCACATCTCTACTTCAGGCTTTTTGGTGGCTAACTAAAGGTAAGAGTCTCATGGATGTTTCTGCACAGGCTGGATTTGAACCATGATTCTCAGATCTCAGCCTCCTGAGTAGCTAGAATTGCAGGCATGAGCCACTGGTGCCTGGCATATTTATTCATTTAGTTAATTGGTTAGTCAGTTAAAACAGTAGATACTTCCTTATTAGACTGCCTTAGGTAAATCGGGATCTCCTATTTTCAGTAAAAAAACATATCTGTTTTGTAATCTATCTTCTTTCTTTGAAGTGTCAGTTTGACACTGTGGCATGTCTGATCTGTTGGGACCTAATGTAAGAGCTCATTCCAAAACAATGGCATCTCCTAACTTTTGTTTAAAAGCAGATAATTGAAGGTTTCTTATCTGAAGTTGAGTAGACTGAGCCATGGAGATACTAGGAGAGTGCTCAGAGGTGTAGGTGTAGGTGTAAGTCTGGGAGAAACAGTTGTCTTTGACTTCAGAGTCTTAAGTCCTGGGCAGCAAAGAAAGGCAGGAAGGTATGGGGGTGCCAACAAATCCTGACAGACAGAAGGAAGTGTAGATGGCTATCATCTTTAGTATCAGGGATTATTTGATGTATTATATTTTAATTATAATACAATTAATATAACACCATATAATACTTTGAGGCCTCACTATAACATAAGAAGTATAGTGAGAGTCCCTGCTTACAGAGGAGGAATCAGCTAGGAGGAGAGATGACCTGTACAGAGCTGGAGCTTTATCCCTGTTGAAGACTGTTCAAGGCAAATGACCTTCTCTAGGGTCTAAGAGTCAGCTTGCTGATTAAGTCCCTGGCCTGTGTCCTTACCTATTTTCCTGATGCTGGATTGTTTTTCTGGTGTGATGTACAAATTCTTGCCCCAGTTGCAACAGTCTCATTACACTCCTCGGAGTGCAATTCCTTCTCCCCCAACAATTCCCATAGCCCACATAACACGTTCTTCTTGGAACTGATTCTCCCCTTTAATTCCCATGGTTCATGTAATATGACCCATGTGACCCATGTGACTGCCCCTAAACTTTTGTCTAAATTCCCTGTTCACTGTTGCTGCCTCCATTCCTGCCATAAAGCCTTAAGGTTGTGTCAGTCGTTCACCTCCCATTTCTTACATACTAGTGCTGAAACCAGGAGGAGTGGTTTGGGTTTGGACAATCCCCCTGTAAGGGTTGATTGGCTGGAACCTTCTCAGAGTGAGCAACCTTTACTCTACTCTGCCAGTCATTTCAGACTTTTGCATGCCTCACAATTGGACCTGCAAGAGTAATCATTGACCTCATAGCTCTATAAGCCTTCCGGCCTCTACTTTTGGGCCTCTACTTTTGTTTCGTTCTCAAAAGACCAGGCACCTGGCTGGAGAACATCCCCTTTGACTGGTCTCATGGGGTGACACCCCTTGAGGCATTGTCCTTCCCTACTAGGAATTCTTCTGTGCTCCTGGGGGCACCCAGAGCAACAGAAAGGTCCTCTGCCAGGATCTCAACTGCCACCCTGTGCCTAAAATGGGTACCTCTGAATCTAAACCTCCTCAAAACACTCCTTTGGACTGTCGCTTGGCTAATCTCCATAAAACCAAGAGGTTTATTCTTTCCTTCTTTCTCTCTTTCTCTCTCTCTCTCTCTCTCTTTCTTTCTTTCTTTCTTTCTTTCTTTCTTTCTTTCTTTCTTTCTTTCTTTCTTTCTTTCTTTCTTTCTTTCTTTCTTTCTTTCTTTCTTTCTTTCTTTCTTTCTTTCTTTGTCATGGGGCTCCAACACTGAGCCTGGGTGCTGTCCCTCAGCTCTTCAGCTCAAGACAAGCACTCTACCATTTGAGCCACACACCAGCTTTTTCTGTTTATGTGGTGCTGAGGAATTGAACCCAGGGTCTCATGCATGTGAGGCAAGCACTCTACCACTGAGCCACCTTCCCAGCATGCAAGAGGTTTATTTTTTAGTATACCATGATCTCAATACCAATTGGACAATGGGTCTTGATGGCCCAAGAATGGTACCTTCACCTTTAATATCCTCACAGACCTTGATAACTTCTGTCACTGAAGTGGCAAGATTGGAGAAATCCCTTATGCTCTGGCTTTTTTCTGCCCCTTTCCCTGACACAGACCTGCTGTTCTACCCACTGACCATTCTCCTTTCTCCACATTCTCCACCCAACTCCACATCTCAATCTCCTCCTCCCTCTCAACCACACTATCAACCCCCACCTTTTTCTACTCCCTCTACCCCTTTATCACGCCTCTCTCTCTACCACATACCAGTTCCTGCACTCCCATCAATCATCTGTTCTGGCACCAGCCCACCTCTTTTCCCTTCGGGAGGTGACTGGCACTAAAGGCATTGTTCATGTATTCATTCCTTTCTCCCTCTCCAACCTGTCCTTATACTCGTTTAAATACCTTAATCAAGAACCTATTGATCAACCGGGCACCGGTGGCTCACACCTGTAATCCTAGCTACTCAGGAGGCTGAAATCTGAGGATCGAGGTTCAAAGCCAGCCTGGGCAGCAAAGTCCGTGACACTCATCTCCAATAAACCACCAGCAAACTGGAAATGGCACTGTAGCTCAAGTGGTAGAGTGCTCGCCTTGAGCTGAAGAGCTTAGGGACAGCACCCAGGCAAGAATTCAAGCCCATGCCCAACAACAACAAAAACCTGTTGGTCAGGAAACTGCTCCTCACTCTGACCCAGGATAGAGTTATTAGCCTGATCACCTCCACCAGACTCTTAGGGAGGAGATGGTCCTCTACCTTCTCCATAGCCTTGACTCAACTGCCCACAAATCTGTCAACTACAAATTGAGGGAGGTAATTTAGCATTCCAATGAGATTCCCAGTGAATTTTTGAGCCATTTGGCACACACCCTCCATGCTTCACCCACATTGCTGTGGGCATGGCTCTCCTCCATTCTCATTTTATTTCTCAGTCTTCTCCTGGTATCAGGAAAAAATTTAAAAAGCTTGAGGACAGCTCCAATACCCTCCCAGCAGGGACTCTTCCCTTCTACATCTCATGGACTCCTCCCCCTCCATGTCCTTACCAGAGTCCCTCTAAAGGATTACATAAAGCCAAAAGGACTTTTTTTTTTTATTACAATCTTTTTTTTTAAATTATTACAATCAATTCTGGCCACATTATAATACTCTTGAGAGATCGGGGGATTTCTGCCAATGCAATGGTAAATGGTCAGACATTTCATATGTTCAGGCTTTATTTGCTCTCCTTGCTCATCCTTCTCTCTGTCTGTCTTTCTAAGCAAACTCCCTCTGTCAACCTTCACCCCTGTGCCTGCCAGGCCTGTGTGGCTGACCCATGATGGGAGTGGGCATAAGCCTCCCAGCCATCTCCTCTGGAAAGGTAACTTTTTTTTTTTTTGGTCAGTTGTGGGGCTTGAACGCTGGGCTTGGGCACTGTCCCTGCGCTCTTCAGCTCAAAGGTGAGCGCTCTACCGCTTGAGCCACAGCACCACTTCCGGTTTTCTAGTGGTTTATTGGAGATAAGAGTCTCACGGACTTTACTCAGGCTGGCTTTGAACCACGATCCTCAGTTCTCAGCCTCCTGAGTAGCTAGGATTACAGGCATGAGCCACCAGTGCCCAGCTTAGAAAGGTAACTTTTTTGTCTGTAAATCTCTCTCTCTCTCTCTCTCTCTCTCTCTCTCTCTCTCTCTCTCTCCCTCTCTCTCTCTCGATTTTAGGAGAAGTGCTACTTCTTCCCCTTAAAAATTCTCTCTGTAGGCCCTAGATACTGATACTTAGGAAGGCCACGGTGGTTTTCATGTGACCCCCATTCTTCCACCAAACTTACCCTTCTCCACCCACCTAGGTTCATGTGTATGCTAATGAGTCCCTTTACCAAAATTATTTTAAAGGTTTTCTATTCTGGTTAATAAATGTGTGTTTAAGTGTGGACATTCTGTAAAATTTTGTTTGTTGCTTGCAAAAGTTTTATGTCTTGGGCTGGGAAGGTGGCTCAGTGGTAGAGTGCTTGCCTTGCATGCTCAAGGCCCTGGGTTCGATTCCTCAGCACCACATAAGCAAAAAGAAAAAAGCCGGAAGTGGCGCTGTGGCTCAAGTGGTAGAGCGCTAGCCTTGAGCTGAACAGCTGAGGGACAGCGCCCAGGCCCAGAGTTCAGGCCTCACGACCGGACCCCCAAAAAAAAAAAAAAAAAGTTTTATGTCTTGAATTTTGTCTTGTATTTTGTTTGGTGTTGCCTATTTTTCTAACATTGACTACGTGGTTCTATCATGCAATGGACAAAAATGTCTTTTGCCACTGGAATTCCAGAAAACTTATGGCCATCTTTCATTTTTGAGACCTAAGTATGCCTTAAGGCTTTTTTTTAATTAATAAGTTTTTTATGGTGAAAATACCATACAGAGGGGAGTACATTTCTTATCAAGCATTGTAACTTTTTGTGCACAAGTGTGTGTGTGAACATGTTCAAAATAATCTTATTTTAATGCATAAAAACTGTCATTGTGTAATAAAAAGATCTATCAAACTAAAGTGTTTTTGTCTTAAATATTGACATTTCCTGAAATAATAATAATAATTATTATTATTGTTGGTTGTGGGCCTTGAACTCTGGGCCTGGGTGCTGTCCCTAAGCTCCTCAGCTCAAGGCTAGTGGACTGGATCACATTTCTGCCTTCTACCCCTAAAACCAATGCCCCCGACCAGCAGAAAGCAGCTAGAGAATATGTCACTGGCCCTCTGCCTCTTACAAAGACCAGAATTTAAGGTCTCAGAGTCAGCTTGCTGTCCCACCCTGTGTCCCTACCTGTTTACAAAAATCTATTAAATTTCTATTTTTCCGATGTTGTATGGCTTTTCTAGTATGACATATAAATTCCTGCCCCCGTTGCAACAGTCTTGTTACACTCCTTGGAATGTGACTCTTCCCCCGTTTCCTGTAGCCCAGGTAACACCTCCTTCTTGGAATGGACTGTCCCCCTGAATTCCCACAGACCACGTAATATGACCCTCTAAAATTTTGTTTAGATTCCACCCACAACTGTCCACTTCTGCTACCTCCATTCCTGCTTGGAGCAGCCTGGCTGGTCTGTCCCGCAATAAAGCCTGGAGCTCTTATGGGTCACTTGCCTCTCATTTCTACAACCTTCCTTTCTGTTTAGATACTGTGGGGCACCCTCTGGTCTGCCATCTTTGGCAGGCAGGACATAGGCTTCTCTTAGCAACAATGGCCAAGGTCAAAGGGCAGGAGTTTGTTGAAGAGGCCTGAGGGAACCAGACAGGCTGGTCCTGCTCAGGATTGTCTGCTTCTGGCTTGTTTCTCCCTCAGGGGCTGCCAAAGCCCCTCACATCTCAGGCACACTCAGCACCTTTCTAACCATTTTTATCACTTACTGCGGACTTGCTTTTTCATCATCCCGAGCCCATTGCCATCATTGTTCTTTCCAACCCCATTCCATGTTGTAAAGGCTTTAAATACACTTTAACAAAACATAATAGCAATCATATATGCTCTGTAAGGAGTTATTGATTTTCTTGTGTAAAATATTAAAGTGTTTTTTCAGGGCTATTTACTTATGTCATTAGAACACAGAGCATGTGGCATCTCCTGATGCACTAACCACACTAAAATCTATTTTTCTTTCTGGGAAAACATCAAGTATTTACCAGTAGCATTGGATTTTTTTTTTCATTTTTATTTTTATTGCAAGTCTGGCCACTCAATAATAGCAGCTAGGGGCTGCTCTTGCAAGGGCATGGCCTCTGCATTGCTGGTGATTCTGTCTGGTTTGTGCTTGCACACGGCCCCGCCCCAGCACAGGGCCACTCTCTGTGGCCAATTAAAGTCACCTTCTCAGTTGCTCATGCCCAATTTTGTCTGTGATGAAATAAAAATATGCGGGTTGGGAAGGTGGCTCAGTCGTAGAGCGCTTGCCTTGCATGCCTGAGGCCCTGGGTTCGATTCCTCAGCACCACATAGCAAAAAGAAAAAAGCCGGAAGTGGCACTGTGGCTCAAGTGGTAGAGTGCTAGCCTTGAGCTGAAGAGACAGCGCCCAGGCCCAGAGTTCAGGCCCCATGACGGGACCAAAAACAAACAAACAAAAAAAACCAAACAAAAAAAAACAACAAAAAAGAAATAAAAATATACAATTGTTTGGCATGCAATCTTTCAAGTGTTTCTCCATGTTTTTGTAGAAAGACACACTATGGACAGCAAGAGAAGAGTGTGACAGAATAAGTTATAGTTTGTAAGTCCTATAAATTGCTCCTCCCTGGTTTCATCATTTAATCACACTCTTTATTTTATTTTTGTCAGTCATGGGGCTTGAACTCTGGGCCTGGGTGCTGTCCCTAAGCTCTTCAGTTCAAGGCCAGCCCTTTACTACTTGAGCCACAGCACCACTTCTAGTTGCCTGGTGGTTCATTGGAGGTTAGAGTCTCATGGACTTTCCTGCCCAGGCTGGCTTTGAACCATGATCCTCAGATCTCAGCCTCCTGAGTAGCTAGGATTACAAGCATGAGCCACCAGTGCCTGGCTTTGCACTCTTATAAGGAGGCACTAGGAGCACATCACTCTTGGGCTACTCTCTCTCTCTCTCCCTCTCCCTCTCCCTCTCCCTCTCCCTCTCCCTCTCCCTCTCCCTCTCCCTCTCCCTCTCCCTCTCTCTCTCTCTCTCTCTCTCTCTCTCTCTCTCTCTCTCTCTCTCTCTCTCTCTCTCTCTCTCTCTCTCTCTTTGTGTGGTCATGGGGCTTAAACTCAGGGCCTGGGGTGCTCTCCCTGAACTCTTTGCTCAAGGCTAGTGCTCTACTGCTCTGGTGGTTACTTGGAGGTAAGAGCCTCATAAATTTTCCTACCCAGGCTAGCTTTGAACCTCAATCCTTAGATCTGAGCTTCCTGAGTAGACAGAATTACAGGAGTGAGACACCAGTGTCCAGCTAAGGGCTCCTCCTTCCTTTCCTTTCCCTTTCCTTTTCTTCCTCTTTTTTCCTTCTTACTTTCTCTCTATTTCTTTTTCTCTCTTTCTCTTTCTCCTTCCTTCCTCCCTCCCTCTCCTCCCCTCTTCTCTCCTTCCTTCCTTCCTTCCTTCCTTCCTTCCTTCCTTCCTTCCTTCCTTCCTTCCTTCCTTCCTTCCGTAGTGTATGAATGAACCTTGAAAACGTTATGCTTGCTAGAAGAGGTCAGGTACACATAAAAGGAAGCCATATATTAGATTATTCCATTTATATGAATTTACCAGATAGAGGTAATATCTTTTTGTTAACACAGGATTTTTTCTTAATGTAGCTCAGGCTATCTTCAAACTTGTGATTCTGCTTGTTTTAGCCTTTCAAGTGCTGGGATTACAGGAGTGTGCCATTACATACATTAAATGGATAAAGCTATAAAAACAAAAAATAAATTAATAGTTACCAGGAGCTTGGGAGAGGAGTGAATGAAGAACAAATGCAAAAGGGTGCTGGGCTTGTTTGGGAGGATCAGAATATTCTAGAATTTGAATAAAAAGAATATTCTAGAATTAGGTGGTAGTGGTGATTGTACAATATTCTAAAATCAGTGACTTATATACTTTAAAACTGTAAAATCTGTAGTGTATGGAATATATCTAAATGATAACAATTTCTAGAAACAATAAGAATAAATGGAAAGTAAGGTATTCATTAACACCAGTTTCCTCTCAAGATTTTTATTTTAATTAGCATCAATTAATTGTACCAGGAGGTTTCATTTTTTTCTAATAAGACTAAATTTATTCAATACCCTGGTAAAAGTTTTGATTATAATTATCTAACAGTGTACAAAATCAGATTTTATAGATTTCTAATATATTAATACAAAATTCATGACTACAATACCAAACATTCTACAGGCAAAGAGAGGTGGAAAGGGGGAAAAGAACGCTGTGGTTGAAATGCTTGATAAGAAATGTACTCATTACCTTGCTCATGCGATTGTAACCCCTCTGTACAGTATAAAAACTTGTTTATAAAAAGACTGTGGTTGAGGTTTAGTAATAAAGCAATATAGAAGCTGAGGTAATCAACATTATAGTATGTCCTACCACCAATACTGCAGCCAAATCTTCAAAAAATAAAAAAACACTTCCAAACAACTCAGGAGGAAGACAATGGCTGGACTCACCATGAAACTCAAAGGCTGTGGCAAAGCAGACCCAACTCACTGTGCAGTCTGTGCCCATGTTGGCTTGTTGCATGTAGGATTTTCTTTTTTGCAAAAGAAACAAAAAGCTTAGATTAAGAACTATAAAACTATTGGGTCCTCCTTAAAAGTGGCTCACTCCGTATTTATGATACTAATTTGTGTGTGTGTGTGTGTGTGTGTGTGTGTGTGTGTGTGTGTGTGTGTGTGTGTGTGTGTGTGTGTGTGTGTGTGTTCAGGTACTAGGGCTTGAAATCAGGGACTGGGCACTGTACCTTAGCTTTTTTTTCTTTTGGTACCTGTCCTGAGTTTTGTACTTAGAGCCTTCGTGCTGTTCCTGAGCATTTTTGTTCAAGGCTAGCACTCTCCCACTTGAGCCATAGCTCTTTTGGCATTTTGCTGTTTAATTAAACATAAGTGTATCACAGAGTTTCCTGTCAGGGCTGCTTTGAACCAAAATTCTCAGATCTCAGCCTCCTGAATAGGTAGGAGTAGGTTTTCTTTTAATATGTCTATTTATGTATGCATACAAGGCATCTTGATGAGAGTCACTCTTCCATTATCCTCTTTCCCCTTTCCCAAACCAGTCTCATCAGGTTTCCTTCCACAAAAGATTCTTCACATAACTGGAAAAATGTCCTCAAGAGGGAAAAAATAAAAATGTAAGTCAGCCAGGGGCCAGTGGCTCATGCCTGTATTCCTAGCTACTCAGAAGACTGAAATCTGAGGATCAGGTTTAAAGCCAGCTGGGGCAGATTAGTATGCATAACTTTATCTCCTATTAACCAGCAAAAGATCAGACTGAAGGTATGGCTGAAGTGGTAGCTTGCCAGCTATGAGCAAGAAAACCCAGTGAGAACTTGAAGCCCTGAATTCAAGCTTCAGGACCAGCACAAAAAGGGGGAAAAAAGGAAGTCAATCAAGGCATTATTGCCAATAGCACTAGAGTATTTCAGCTGAGCCCTCCTGCTGTGTGCATTGGAGAGCTGGGATAACTGAGTATCTACCCACACAACCAACCCTGGACCTGACACCAACCAGCTGCCAATCACCCAAGGTAATGTCACACAAAACTGCTTCGATTCGTGCTGCTCAGTAGAGACCAGGAGGTTCTTTTATTATCTAAAGTTTAAATTCTTAACATTTTTTCCAGGAAAAAGCAAATCTAGACACTAGGAAAAGAAAACTGGGGAACAAGAACTACATATATACAGACCAGAAGAAAGAACATGTAAATGTATTTTGAGCCTATTTTTGGCAGTGGGGGGGGGGCACTTTGATTGTCCAGCAATATGTAGCAGAAAAATGGTGATAATGAAAGACATTTGTAGAGTCCAAATGTTAGAAATGAGCATATTGCTCAACTAAAATAAAAATTAAAATGTTAGCCAGACACCAGTGATTCATATCTGTAATTCTAGCTATTCAGAAGGATGAGACCTAGAGGACCTCATTTCAAAGCCAGCCTGGGCAAGAGTCTGTGAAACTCTAATTCCAATTAACAGCAAAAAAAAAAAAAAAAGCCAATTGGAGGCATAGCTTAGGTAGTAGAGCTCCCTCTGTGAGAAAAAAAAAAAAGAGTAGAAATGGGAGGAATGGGAATAGCAAAAAATAAATAAAAGCCAGGTGCTGGTGGCTCATGCCTATAATCCTAGCTACTCAGGAGGCTGAGAACTGAGGATTGTGGTCCAAAGCCAGCCCTGGCAGGAAAAGTCTGTGAGACTCTTATCTCCAATTAATCACCAGAAAACAGAAAGGGATGCTGTAGGCTCAAGTGGTAGAGCACTAGCCTTGAACTGAACAGTTCAGGGACATTGTCAGGCCCAGAGTTCAAGCTGCATGACTGACAAAAAGAAAGTAAATGAATTAATTAAATGTTACTAGGCATTGCCATGGCTTGAGCATATAATCCTAGCTACTTCTGGGGAAGAAATTAGAGGATCAAGGCTCTAGGCCACCCTAGGCATTAAAAAAAACTCTATCTCAGCCAATGGCTACAGCACCTGTGATCTTAGCTACATATAGGCGAAACACAGTGGTTTGTACCTGTCATCTCCAGCAAGACAGGGAAAAACCCATACAAGGATCACAAGCTGGCCCTGTGCATAAGGCAAGACCTTCCCTTGAAAATAACCAATGCAGGGCTGGGAAGGTGGCTCAGTGGTAGAGTGCTTGCCTTGCATGCATGAGGCCCTGGGTTCAATTCCTCAGCACCATATAAGCAGAAAAAGCCAGAAGTGGTGCTGTGGCTCTAGTGGTAGAGCGCTAACCTTGAGCTGAAGAGCTGAGGGACAGCGCCCAGGCCAGAGTTCAGGCCCCATGACTGACAAATAAAAAAGAGAAGAAGAAGGAGGAGGAGAAGGAGGAGGAGAAAAAGAAGGAGAAGGAGGAGGAGAAGGAGAAAGAGAAGAAGAAAAAGAAGAGGAAAATAACAGAAAAAGAAAAAGAAGAGGAAAATAACCAATGCAAAAAAGGGCTGGAGGTATAGTTCAGTTGGTACAGTGCCTGTCTAGCAAGCATGAGGCCCTAAGTCCGGTGTCCTAGTATCACAAGGGGAAGAAAATTCCAGCGTCATTTAGGGCTCAACACTGTTGAACCAAGCTGTGCTCATGGTCTTCTGAAAGAGTCTCCTGAAATCCCCCAGACTTCTGTGTTCCAGGAAGGAGCAGTCCTCCTCATATACAATGACCCTTCCTCAGGTGACCTGGTGAGACTAGCTGTCCACTCACTGTCTGGATGTTGCTACTTCCTGGCTTCTCTATCTACCTGTCTCTGTGAGACCCACACCCTTTCCTGTACCTCCAGGTCTTCTTTATTCCTGCATATACCCCCAGCAACAGCCTGAATAAGATTGCCTCCTCAATTGTCTATTCTACCACTTTCTATTGTGCACAGGCACATAATCATTCCTTTCTTTTGAACATAAAGAAAGAGGTGTACTGTTTTTATTAGTAGACAATTTGTTCTTTATGTTCCCACTAAGAGAATGCAGAAAAAATATGTAAAGAATGTTTCAGTTTGAAAGCATGCCCATTTATTTGCCCGCTGAGGGTACCCACAGCAAGAATTGTCTTGGCTAGCTATCTCAGATAAGGACTATAGAGCAGACTTCTTGAAGGAAAAATCACCCTGTTGTGGTGACAAATCAAGAGAATTTTGTTTTGTTTTGCTTTTCAGGCTAAAACCTCTCCAAGTGTAGCATTATTTTAATCTCTATAACAACTTCTCCATTCCCAGAAGCCTCCAGGTGGCCAATAGATAATTTTGTCTAGTTTTTGGATAGTGAGAGGTGGGAAATGAATATGTATAACTAGTTTCATGTCAATTATCAGATTTAAAAAATTATTACTGGGCTGGGAAGGTGGCTAAGTGGTAGAGAGCTTGCCTTGCATGCATGAGGCCCTGGGTTCGATTCCTCAGCACCACATAAGCAAAAAGAAAAAACCCAGAAGTGGCGCTGTGGCTCAAGTGGTAGAGCGCTAGTCTTGAGCTGAAGAGCTGAGGGACAGCACCCAGGCCCAGAGTTCAGGCCCCACGACCGGACCCCCCCAAAAAAATTATTACTGCCTCTTTTTTATTTTTTTAATGAATCTTTTTTTAATTGTGTAAATACTGTACAGAGGGGTTACAATTACATGGGCAAGATAATGAGTACATTTCTTATCAAGCATTGTAGCTATTACTGGGCTTAAACTCAAGGCTCTATGCCCTCACTTGGCTTTTTTACCCCAAACTGGCACTTGAACCATGCTTTCAGTCTAGCTTTTTGCAAGCTAATTGGAGATAAGAGTAGCAAGGGCAAAAGAAGCCCTTGCTTGATACCTTCCCTTCAGGAATTAAGAAGGAGAGGCTGAGCCAGTGACCACGGGCTCATATCTGTAATCCTCGTAACTCAGGATGCTAAGATGTGGAAGATCATGGTTGGATACCAACCCAGTCAGACCCTCAGGTTTCAAGGAGGTGTCTAGGCTGCTTCTAGCCTATGGAGGCCCTGCAAGACTGGACTAGGCAAAGCTGGGGATACCCCAGGAAGGGCACACATCGCCAGCGCCCCTCGCCTCTGTCCCGGCACTAGCTTTGAACTCCACAGCACATCCTTGGCTATCCTAAACCTACCCCCCTCTTTTTGCTTAATCCAGCTTGAAGCAGATCTGTCACTTGCAAACAAAATTAAAGCAAGAATTTAGGCTTCTTGGCACATCCTGTAGAAGACACCCTACTGAGTTCTTGTTGCACCCATGGTTTTATTAACCAGCCTTACTCTCTCACTCAGAGCCCAGGACTCCTAAAATCTCAGTTGCCTGTTCTGATTGCCTTTCTGCCAAAGAGCTCAAGCTGAAATCAATCCAGTGACGGTATCTGATGGTTAGATTTGATAAAGGGGCCAGGTAAGAACTTGAGCTGCCTTGGGGACAAACTGGGAATCTCAGAGCAGACACACATTCTCCATTAGCAGCCTCTGAGGAGGCCCATTTCAGCAGAATCATTAAAAGTTGATGATTCTACAAATGTCTTTTTGACGGCTATGCTGCTATGCTGAGCCAGTTGGGGGAAAGGGCAAGTATAGTTTTCCTCTGAAGGCCCTGGGGAAGAAAGACAGTAAGATAATCCCACACATAACCTTAGCCTACCCGTGAAATTCAACTGAAATTCAATGTTTCAAACTTTCAAGAGACAGTCAGAAAGAACAGCGAGCTCAGGTCACCACTGAAAGGGTACTTCAAGGTCAGTAGGTAGGGAAAGGAGGTCAAAGATTCCATTCAGAATAAATCAGAGGGCATGCTACCCCCTCACTACTACACCCTCCCCCCCTCCCCAATAAAAGAAAAGATTTGAACCAATCTATTCCCATGTGGTGGCTGTTTGAAGACAGGACAGCGTGGCTGTATGTATGATCCCAGCACAGGCTGGGCTGGAGTTCAGCTTCCCTTGTCAGAGGCCTCCCAGATTCCCCATGGGGGAGAAATATGGGATTCAGAATTGTAAAGCGCTCTAGAGACTCAGATAAACCAAAGAGTAAGTGAGAGAGTATGAGCTTCTTGGGGTCTGAGTTACCTAATCTCTAAACAATGAGTATATTTTGCTTGGACCACCCACTGGCTAGATCTAAGTTGATTCATTTGAGAAAAAGTAGAGAAATTCAGAATGGTATTTCTTTTTGAAGGTGCTTTTAGGAGCCAGGTACTAATTGCTCAGGCCTGCAATCCTAGCTGCTCAGGACGCTGAGATCTGAGGGTAGCAGTCGGAAGCCAGCCTGGGCAGGAAATTAACTGTTACCAAAGAGCTGGAAGTATAGCTGTGGCTCAAGTGTCCCAGGCAGGCACAAGCTTGCGCACACACACACACACACACAGACACACACACACACACACACACACACACACACACACACACACACACACACACACACACAAACACGCTTTCAGGGCTAGAGCTATCAAGTGGCAGAATGCCTGATAACAAGCACAAAGCTCTGGTTTCAATCCTTAGTACAATAAATAAAATACAATAATGTGTTAACATTTCTTTTAAAAGTTTTAATTGACACACAGTTGTGTATGTGTATGGGTTACATGATGATATTTTGAAGTCTGTATAATATCTAATGATCAAATGATTGTCTAGTATTTTCATCTCTAAATTTACTAGTTTTTTGTATCGGGGCCTTTGAGCTTTTCTCTTAAAGTTCTTTATAAAAATACACACACACACACACAAACTGTTGCAATCTATAGCTGCCCTACTATGCTGTCGAATGCTAGCACTTGACGTTCTGAAATTATCCAGATATATTAATATCTAAATGATTTGCTAGCACTAAGAGTTTTTAAAACATAGTACTTGAAGTTGACTATATTTCTTTTCCATGAAGACAGAGTTCATGCAAGGTGAGTTTTGTTTGTTGAGCTGTCTTTTTTTTTTTTTTTTTTTTCCTTTCTGGTTATTTGTCAGAGACTCACAATTGATGAACACAGCCCCGGATCTGGGGGGAAAATGGCTTACAGCGGTTTCCCATCATAAAAGCTTCTTGCTATTATTAAACGGAAGAAATGCCTGTGAGCTCAGACAGAGAGTTCTCTTCACGGGAGAAGAGGGCAGCTTCTGTATTGTGTGGTCACCGCCACAGGACATGCTTGCTTCCTCTGCTTCTCTCCAGTTCTTCCCCAGGTCCCCAGAGAGCCACTGCAAACCATCCTTCCCTGAGTGCAGAAGCTCAGCCTGTCAGGATCAGGTTGTTCTTGTCCTTCCCCAAGGGCAAAAGGGGCATCATGGGCTTTTTACTTTGTGGAACAAAGTGATGAGGATACCTTGGGCCTTACTTCCACTCCCTGTCACCCCAGACCTGACCAGTCAACTTTGTGAGCTCTTTGCTCACCCTACTGTGAGCTAATAGAAGCTGAAGCCCACAAAGGCTAAGCCTGCTCAGCACTGGGCTTGGGAGCAGGGGCACGATCCTAGTATCCACAGCTCCACGAAGTAGGAGGCAGCAATCTGCCACATGTTTCAGACCTTTGATGAATTCTTTGTTTTTATTGTTGCTGTTGGTTTGTTTTGTGCAGGTACTGGGGCTTGAACTCAGGGTCTTGGCATTGCCCTTCGCTTTTTTGCTCAAGGTTGGAGTTCTGCCACTTGAACCACACCTCCATTTCTGGCTTTTTGTTGGTTCATTAGAGATCAGAGTCTCGTGGACTTTTCTGTCTGTACTGGCTTTGAACCAGATCCTCAGATCTCAGCCTCCTATGTAGTTATGATTACAAGAGTGAGCCATCACCAGTGCCCAGCCCAGTGTGAGCTCTGACTAACCTTCTATCCCACTTCTCCCATTGTGTTAGGAACCACAGAAAGTGAGAGCAGAAGGGGAAGTAAGGGCCACTCCCCACAGAGGAACTTTCTTGGCTCAGTAGCTTTCAAAATATGTCTATTACTTGTCCTTTGAATGAATGTTTGTGCACTTGATGTGATGTCACAGGCAAAAAAGAGAAGGCCAGGGAGCCAAAGCAGAAAGGAGAGCTTTTGAAGAGAGAGCCTGATTTCAGACAGTAGCATCAGATGGGGAATGTGAGGGCCTGGGTGCTTGGAAACTTGTCCATCCATCTGTTCATTGAACAAACATCTGCATGGACAGCCACTGAACCAGGCACTGTGAAAAGTAATGAGAACATAGACCTGTCTGCAGGGAGGAGAGACAGAGACAACCACATGGTTCAGTTATAGGACATCAGGTTAGGCTTTCCATAAAGCCTAGAACAAGTAGGAGTTGGCAAGAAGGGCGTGTGTACCTACTGAGGCACAAGGGAGCCCTGTGTTGGAAAATGAAGCCTCAGAGTGAGGGGCAGGATAGGAGTGGGTGGCCTTTTTGCTGTATTCAGGGGTTCCGGTTGCTGTTCAGCTAGGAGGGAAGAGATGATGAGGGAGTAGAATATCTGTGAGGAGGGAAATAGAGAGCAGAGAAGGTTAAGACACACTAAGGAGGATGAGCAACAGAAGTCTGTGACTAATGGATGTCATTGACTCAGGTCAGACGTTAAACATTGACATGGCTGGTAGCCAAGACTGGCCTGTTATCAAGAGACCTTAACCAAGTGATAGGTTAAGGCAAACACTTCTCATGGGGATCCAGGGCTCTCTGCCACTAAAAAGTGGCTAGGTGGTCTCACAGCAGGCCTGACATCTCCTATACTTGGCATCTGAAGAAGCTCCAGTTGGTACTGTCTCAGTTAGAAGATGGGCAGAGTACATGGAAAAAAATCAGGAGAGAACTAGGAATATGGCTTAGTGGTAGAGTGCTTGCCTAGCATGTACGGTGCCATAAGTTCGATTCCTCAGTGCCACATGAACAGAAAAAGCTGGAAGTGGTGCTATGGCTCAAGTGGTAGAGTGCTAGCTTTGAGTAAAAGAAGCTCAGGGACAGTGCCCAGGCTCTGAGTTCAAGCCCCAGGACTGGCAAAAAAAAAAAAAAATCAGGAGAGGCTTCCAGTCAAGGCCCAGTAGCATGCCATAATTTCTTTTTTTATTTGGGGGGGAGGGGGTCCAGTTGTGGGGCCTGAACTCTGGGCCTGGGCGCTGTCCCTCAGCTCTTCAGCTCAAAGCTAGAGCTCTACCACTTGAGCCACAATGCCACTTCCGGCTTTTTTTTTTCTGCTTATGTGGTGCTGAGAAATTGAACCCAGGGCCTCATGCATGCAAGGCAAGCGCTCTACCACTGAGCCACCTTCCCAGCCCCAGCATGCCATAATGTCTTATCCTTTCACCTGTATCAAGAGACAGGTGAGCGTTTGGCTTCATGGCTACTCAGGAGGCTGAGATCTGAGAATCACAGTTCAAACCCAGCCTGGGCAGAAATGTCTGTGAGACTTTTTTTTTGTCCAATCCTGGGCCCTGAACTCTGGGCCTGGGTGCTACCCCTAAGCTCCTTTTACTTAGGGATAGCACTCTACCACTTGAGCTATAGCATCACTTATTGCTTTTTCTGTGATTAATTGGAGATGTGAGTCTCAAGGACTTTCCTACCCAGGCTGGTTTCGAACTGCAATCCTCAGATCTCAGTCCCCAGTAGCCCACATCTATAATCCTAGCTACTCAGGAGGCTGAGATCTGAGGATAACAGTTTGAAGCTAACTGGAGCAGGAAAGCCTGTGGGACTTTCAACTCCAATTAACCACCAAAAAGCCAGAAATAGAGGTGTGGCTCAAGTAACAGAGCATTAGCCTTGAGCAAGGGACAGTGCCTAGGTCCCCAGTTCAAGCCCCCAGTACTAGCACCAAAAACAAACAAAAAAATCCAAAGAATTTACAAGTCAGTAATAGAGAGCTCAACTTCAAAATGGGGAAAAACCTGAATACTGTTCAGAAGAAGACATACCAATGGCTAATAAGTTCTTGAAAGGATACTTAAGAGCATTAGCTATTAGGAAAATGTAACTTGAGACCATCAGGAGATATTATTTTATACCAACTATGGCTGCTATAATCAAAATGACAGTAACAAGGGAGACAATGTCAGCCAGGATGTGGAATAATTAGAACCTTATACACTGCTAGTAGAGATGTAACAGAAAACACTGTTAGTTTTTCAAAAAAGTTAGATATAATTTCCATTTGATCCAACGATCCAACGTCCAGAATTGTGAGCAATAAATGAGTCTTGTTTAAGTTGCCCAGTCTTTGGCACTTGGTGTCAGCAGCCTGAGCAGTCTGATACACTATGTGAACATGATTTTCTTTTCTTCCCTTTCAGAATTATTGTAATATAAAAAAACATTATTTGTGTGTGTGTGTGTGTGTGTGTGTGTGTGTGTGTATTGGGGCGTGAACTCAGGACTTCACTCTCTTCTTTACCTTTTTTGCTCAAGGCTGGTACTCTACCACTTGAGTCACAGCTCCACTTCCAATTTTTTGCTGGTTAATTGGAGATAAGTCTCATGGACTTTCCTGCCTGGGCTGGCTTTCAATCTTGATCCTCAGATCTCAGCCTCTTGAGTAGCAAGGGTTACAGGCATGAGCCACCAGCGCCTGGCAGAAGGCCTTTCTTAATAAGCCTTCATCTGCAATCTTATTGGTCTTTTCAAGCGGCTATAATAAAAATCTTAAACTGGGGATTTGCAAGTAACAAAAATGTGTTCCTCATAGTGCCAGAGCCTGGAAAGGCCCAGGTCAAGGTGCTGGGAGTTTCTGTGTTGAGTGAGGGCTCTCATTGCTTCCTGTTTATAGATGGCACCTACTTTGTGTGTTTTCACATAGTGGAAATGGTGAGGGGTCCTCTAGGGCCTCTTGTATTGGGCAATAATGTCACCCATGAGGCTCCACCCTCTTGATGTAATCACCTCCCAAAGACCTCTCCTCCTAACAGCAGAGCACTGGGGATTATGGTTCAGCGTATGACTTGTGGAAGGACCATGGTGCCATGTAATCTTGCTTGACTATTTCCAAGCATCTAAAATGATGTCTGATGTCTTTGAGGTATAAGGGTTTGTTGAACTGAGAAATAGGAAGTAGTACTAGCAGAGGGCCTGGGAATGTGGCTTAGTGGTAGAGTGCTTGCCTAGCATGCATGAAGCCCTGGGTTTGATTCCTCAGTATCACCTACACAGAAAAAGCTGGAAGGGGCACTGTGGCTCAAGTGGTAGAGTGCTAGCCTTGAGCAAAAGGCTCAGGGACAGTGTCCAGGCTCTGAGTTCAAGCCTCAGGACTGATAAAAAAAAAAAAAAAAAAAAAGGAAGTGGTGCTAGCAGAGGCCCAAACCTTGGTGTAGTTACCAAGTGATTGGAGGAATCTGTGGATTTGGGTTTAGTCATCTCCCCATGCTCCTAAGAAATGAGATAAGTCAAAGTGAGCTCTCTGTCTTCTTAGAGGCAAAATGAGGAAATTATAGGCCTTAGCTCTGTGAAATAAAATTAGTCATTCCTTTCTCTAAATTTCCCCCTCTAAATATACTTTATGCATTTCTTTAGGTTCTTCTTACTATTTAAGTTTTTTTTTTTTTTTAAGGAATTTACATGCTGGGTACACTTGGCTCATGCCTATAATCCTAGCTTCTCAGGAGGCTGAGATCTGAGGATCATAGTTTAAAGCCAGCCCAGGCAGGAAAGTCTGTGAGACTCTTATCTCCAGTTAACCACCAGAAAACTGCAAATACAGCTGTGACTGAAAGTGGTGGAATGCTAGCCTTTAGCAGAAAAGTTCAAGAACAGCACCCAGACCCTGAGTTCAAGTCTCAGTACTGGCATTAAAATTTTTATACTTAACAAAGCAGTATAGAATTTTATGAAGCATTAAGTTCTTTAAACTTTTGTGTTTTTTTTTGTTATTATTGTTTGTGGAAGTAGGTTTTGAACTCTTGGCCTCATTCTTTAGAGACAGGTGCTCTACCACTAGAGCCATACCTCTTGCCCTTTTTGCTTTAGTTGCATTTTGAATAAGTTCTCACTTTTTGTTCAAGCCAGATTGGGCCACAGTCCTTTGATTTATGCTTGAACTATTAGCTGAGATGACAACACACCACCATGCTCAGCTTTTTCTGTTGAGATGGGAATCTCCTCAACTTTTCTTACCTGGGATTGCCTCAGATCTGTGACCCTCTCATTTCAACCTCCAGAGCAGGTAGGATTACAAGTGTGAACCATTATGCCTGGCTTTGTTTCTGTTTTTCTGTTTTGTTTTGTTTTGTTTTTGTCGGTCATGGGGCTTGAACTCTGGGCCTGGGTGCTATTCCTCAGCTCTTCAGCTCAAGGAAAGCACTCTACCACTTGAGCCACAGCGCCACTTCTGGTTTTCTGGTGGTTTATTGGAGATAGGAGTCTCATGGACTTTCCTGCCCGGGCTGGTTTGAACCTCGATCCTCAGATCTCAGCCTCTTGAGTAGCTAGGATTACAGGCGTGAGCCACCAGCACCCAGCTATGTTTGTGTGTGTGTGTGTGTGTGTGTGTGTGTGTGTGTGTGTGTGTGTGTGTGTGTGTGAAAATACCGTACTGAGGGGTTACAATTACATGGGCAAGATAACGAGTACATTTCTTATCAAGCATTGTTGCCTCCTCCTTTATTTCCCCTTCCCATCCCTTCCCATACAACCCCCCACACCCCCTGCTTTTATGTTTTTGAGGCAGGGTCTTGTTATGTGCTCAGACTACCCTTGAATATATATATGGTTCTCCTGCTTCAGCTTCTTGTGTGTTGAAATCACAGGTGTGTAATACTATGCCTAACTCATTGTTAAACTTACAATGAAAACCAACAGATACCTTCTCCATCCTCTACACACACACACACACACACACACATACATACACACACGTGTGTGTGTGCACGTACACATACACACGAGTCATAATGCAACCTCTTTTTAACTCTTTTTGCTTTCTTCTATTTTGTCAGCAAACATTGATCAGACACATTATATTCCTCAAAAAAAGGAAAAGAAGGGCTGGGAAGGTGGCTCAGTGGTAGAGTGCTTGCCTTGCATGCAAGAGGCCCTGGGTTCAATTCCTCAGCACCACATAAGCAGAAAAAGCCAGAAGTGGCACTGTGGCTCAAGTGGTAGAGCGCTAGCCTTGAGCTGAAGAGCTGAGGGACAGCACCTAGGCCCAGAGCTCAGGCCCCATGACTGGCAAAAAAAAAAAAAAAAAAAAGGAAAAGAAAAGATTTTAACTCAGGGCCTTTTGCTTGCCAGGCAGGCGCTCTATCATTGAGTCACCTCCTTAGCCCTTTTTGCTTTAGTTATTTTTTGAATAATGTCTTGCATTTTTTCCCTAGTACAGTCCTAGACTGTGGTCTTCTTCCTAGTTATACTTCTCATGTAGCTAAGATGACATGCATGCAACCCCACACCTGGCTTCTTTATCAGATTTTTTTTTTTTTGTCGGTCGTGGGGCTTGAACTCTGGGCCTGGGCGCTGTCCCTCAGCTCTTCAGTTCAAGGCGAGCGCTCTACCACTTGAGCTACAGCGCCACTTCTGGTTTTCTGGTGGTTTATTAGAGATAGGAGTCTCACGGTCTTTCCTGCCCGGGCTGGCTTTGAACCGCGATCCTCAGATCTCGGCCTCCTGAGTAGCTAGGATTACAGGCGTGAGCCACCAGCGCCCGGCCTTTATCAAATTTTTAAATAATATGCTTATAGCACTGATTCTTAGTTTTCAACGTAAGATAGTATCAAGTAGCTTTTTTCCTCTTTTTTGGTTTTTGATTTTTTTTTTTTTTCGCAGGTCTTGGGCTTGAAGGCTGGGCTTGGGCTCTGTCCTTGTAGCAGTCTACACTTGAGTTGCAGTACCACTTCTGACTTTTTCTGAGTAGTTTATTAGAGATAAGAGTCTCATGCACTTTCCTGCCCTAGCTGGCTTCAAGCTGTGATCCTCAGATCTCAGCCTCTTGAGTAGCTGGGATTATAGGTGGGAGCCATTGGAGCTTGATTTCAAGTAGCTTTCTTAATTTTTTTCTTTTGGAACTAGGGAATTAACCCAGAGCATTGATACTTGCTAGGCAAGTGCTTTGCCACTGAGCTATATCCCAGCCCTCAATTAGCTTTCTATTATGAAAGTTTTTATTTAATTAATTAATTAATTTTGTCCAAGACCATGATTCAAACTTTTGATCTGATGCTTTCACTCATGGCTGATGCTATACTACCTGAGCCATGACTCCAATTCCTTTTTTTTTTTTTTTCGGGTCCAGTCATGGGCCTGAACTCTGGGCCTGGGCGTTGTCCCTCAACTCTCAACTCAAAGCTAGCGCTCTACCACTTGAGCCACAGTGCCACTTCCGGCTTTTTTCTTTTTGCTTATGTGGTGCTGAGGAATCGAGCCCAGGGCCTCAGGCATGCAAGGCAAGCGCTCTACCACTGAGCCACCTTCCCAGCCCCATGACTCCAATTCCTGTTTTATCTTTTATCTTTTGTGGTTTTGAGACTGAACCCAAGGCCCTACAATTGCTAATAAGCAGATGCTATACTAGCCTGAGGATTTAATTTTTCTCGTAAATCATAGCCCCTCATTTTTTTACTGTAGTCATATTATACTGTTTAGTTAAGACTAATAGTCAGTGATTAGATTATTGTGCTTAACTTCATACTGTTCATAGATAAGCTATACTTGTATATTATGAGAACATTTATATTTTTATGAAACTTAGTTCCCTTGATGTTAAATATTGTTCATTTTAGCCAGTTTCAGTGGCTTATGCCTATTATCCTAGCTATTCAGAAGCCTGAGATCCAGAGGATCTTTGTTTGAAGCCACTTTGGGCAGAAAAGTCCATGAGAATCCATCTGCAAAATAACCAAGCCAAAAGCATGATTGGAAGTGTGGCTCAAGTGGTAGAGCACCAGCCATGAGAGACAAGCTGAGTGAGTATGGAGTCCTGAATTCAAGTCCTGGTACTTCCCCCTCCACCAAAGCCCTCATTTAAAAAGATTTGTTTAATTATGTATGTATTCAATATGATTTTTTTTCCTCAAACTTTCTTACCAAGGTCCTCTCAACTCCATTCATATCTTTTTTTTTTTTTGGCCAGTTGTGGGGTCTGAACTCTGGGCCTGGGCACTGTCCCTCACCTCTTCAGCTCAAGGCTAGTGCTCTACCACTTGAACTACAGCGCCACTTCCAGCTTTTTCTGCTTATGTGGTGCTGAGGAATCGAACCCAGGACCTCATGCATGCAAGACAAGCACTCTACACTGAGCCACCTTCCCAGCCCAACTCCATTCATCTCAATCAGATAATTTCTCAGGCTAATAGTTCCCCAAGTGCTTTGAACTTTCTGTCACTCTGGAGCTTCCTAGGTCCTTTGCCTGACTATTGTACTGAAATCAAACTTGACCTTGTTGGGTCTCTTTGACTCTTTCCTGTGTTGATTCTCCTACTTAGTGACCCCATTTTCCTTTCCTTAATTTATTCCTTTTTTCCCTGCTGTGATGAGATCTGACTAGGTTGTACAGGTCAGCCTAGATTGGGCTCAAGCGATCCCATCTCTATCTACTGAATAGCTCACATATTTTAGTATTTGCTGAGAATGTATGTTTGGTAAATTTATTTGAATCCATTCTTGGTTAATAGGTTAGCTGGGTATAGAATTTCTTGTTTAAAAATTATTCTCCAGGGCTGGGAAGGTGGCTCAGTGGTAGAGCGCTTGCCTTGCATACCTGAGGCCCTGGGTTCAATTCCTCAGCACCACATAAGAAAAAAGCCGGAAGTGGCGCTGTGGCTCAAGTGGTAGAGGGCTAGCCTTGAGCTGAAGAGCTGAGGGACAGCGCCCAGGCCCAGAGTTCAGGCCCCATGACCGGACCCCCCCCCCCAAAAAAAAATTATTCTCCAACAGACTTTTGTAGGTTTTACTCTATTGCTTTCTGGCCTCAGTATTTTCTCAAGAAGGATCATGTTGCTAGCTACTCAAGAGTCTGAGATCTGAGGACAACAGTTTGAAGCTAACTGGAATAGAAAAGACTGTGGGACTCTCATCTTCAATTAACCACCCAAAAGCCAGAAACAGAGATGTGGTTTAAGAGATAGAGTATTAGCCTTAAGCAAGAAAGCTAAGGGACAGTACCTAGGCCTAGTTTAAGTGCCAGAATCAATACACACAAAAAAGGGAAATGTTGATTTCATTCCTAGTCTTTGTGATTCTTTTCCTCTCTCTGGGGACTCAGAAATAGCCTGATAATGTGTTGTGATGTGGATCTCTTCACTCATGAGGTGATACAGTTCAATTGAGTCCTTAAAGTTGATTTTTCATTGCAAGTGGGCCCTTGTAATGTGGAGAGTCTGATTCCATAGTTCTGAAAAAAATATTGCATGGTTTTTGTTTGTTTTGCATTTCAAATAATTTTCTTGCCTCCCTTTTGTCTCTTCTTTCTTTACAGACTAATTTGCCCGCATCTACCCATTTAGATATTTCTTCTTTTCTCCATTATTTCCCCCCTGTATCTTTTCTTTTCCTTTTTTTTTTGCCAACCCTGGGGCTTGAACTCAAGGGCCTGGGCACTGTCCCTGAACTGCTTTTTTCTCATGACTAACACTCTACCACTTGAGCCACATCACTACTTCTGGCTTTTTCTGTTTATGTGATATGTGATACTGAGGAATCCATAACTTCATGCATGCTAGGTTAGCACTCTACCATCTAGCCACATTCCTAGCCCTATCTTTGCTTTTTCTAATCTTTGTTTAGTTTCCTGTCTCCTGGGAAGTTGTTCTCAGCCTTACTCTTTAGCCCTTCTATTGAACTTTTTAATTTTTGCAACTAAAAAAATTCACACTCTCTTGTTCCTGTTTTTAAAAATAGTTTCCTGATTTAGTGTTCTGGTGACATACTTAACTCTTAGTTCTCTGATGACTTGTGCTTTAGATTTTCTTTTTGTGGCCCAAGCTGTCTCTCAGGCTCAAGAGATCCTCCTGCATCAGACTCTGGAATAGTTGGTTGCTGTTTTTTTTTTTGGGGGGGGGGTCCGGTTGTGGGGCCTGAACTCTGGGCCTGGGCGCTGTCCCTCAGCTCTTCAGCTCAAGGCTAGAGCTCTACCTCTTGAGCCACAGCGCCACTTCCAGATTTTTTCATTTTGCTTATGTGGTGCTGAGGAATTGAACCCAGGGCCTCAGGCATGCAAGGCAAGCGCTCTACCACTGAGCCATCTTCCCAGCCCCGGACTCTGGAATAGTTGGGACAACAGACGTGCACTGCAATGCCTGGCTTTCAATATTGATGTTTTAAAAAGTTATCTTCTGCTTCCTGCATTGTCTGTTTTGGGTGTTTTCTTTTTTTCCATTATCTAGCTTGTTGTTTTGGTCACTTGTGTTTTGTTTTGTTTTGTTTTGTTTTGTTTTGGGGGGGGGGTCCGGTTGTGGGGCCTGAACTCTGGGCTTGGGCGCTGTCCCTCAAGCTCAAGGCTAGCGTTCTACCACTTGAGCCACAGCACCACTTCCGGCTTTTTTTTTCTTTTTACTTATGTGGTGCTGAGGACTTGAACCCAGGGCCTCATGCATGCAAGGCAAGTGCTCTACCATTGAGCCACCTTCCCAGCCCCCACTTGTCTGTTTTTTTGTCATTTTTGTTTTTGTTTTTGTTTTTGTTTTTTGTCAGTTGTGGGGCTTGAACTCTGGGCCTAGGCACTATCCCTGAGATCTTCAGCTCAAGGTGAACTCTCTACCACTTAAACCACAGTGCTACTTCCAGTTTTCTGGTGGTTAATGGGAAATAAGAGTCTCACAGACTTTCCTGCCTGGTCTGGCTTTGAACCACAATCCTCAGATCTCAGCCTCCTGAGTAGTTACGATTCCACTCATGAGCCACCAGTGCCCAGCTGGTCACTTGTTTTGAATGACAAAGAAGGAAGGAAAGGAGAAAAGAAGAAGGGAGGGAGAGAAGGAGAGAGGAATTAAGGAAAGAAGGGAGGTAAGGGAGAAAGGAAAGACAGAAGGAAGGAAAGAAGGAAGGAAGGAAGGAAGGAAGGAAGGAAGGAAGGAAGGAAGGAAGGAAGGAAAAAGGAAGGGGAGAGGGAGGAAGGATTTAAGTGACTGCCATATTTGACCATAAAACTCTAGGTACTCATAGAAAATATCCCTTTCTTCATTTCATAGTATTTTCATATTTCATATTTCATAGATATGCAGGGAAATAAACATTTTGCAACTTATTTTCAATGAAGTAATTCCATTAGATGCATAGACCACACATGTAATGAAGTTATTAGGGCTTGAATAGTTTTACATAAATTTGTGCAATGAGGAGGTAGATGAAATAATGTGATAAGAATACTTATAATAAAAAGCCTAGGAGAAAAAATATGTTAAGAACCATGAATATTTGTGGGTGCCAGAGGCTCATGCCTGCTACTCAGAAGGTTGACATCTGAGTATCTCAGTTAAAAACCAGCCTAGGCAGGTTAAGTCCATAAGACTATTATCTCCAATTAATCACCAAAAAGCTGAAAGTGGAGTTTTAGTTCAAATGGTAGAGCACTAGCCTTGAACATAGAAACTCCGAAACAACAGCACCCAGGACCAGTGTTCAAGTCCCAAGATCAGTGTGCATACGTGCATGTGTGTGTGTGTGTGCGCACACACACACAGAACTATAAATGTGATGAAATGACAAAGAGAATACAAAATATCTTCTTCTTTCTGTCTTCGTCTATATACGCATATGTACACATATGCCAGTACTGGAGCTTGAATTCAGGCCCTCACTTTTTTGCTTAGCTTTTGCTTTCAAGGCTGGTAGTGTAGCACTTGAGCCACACCTCCACTTCTGGCTTTTTGTTGGTTAATTTGGATTAAGGTTCTTTCATATTTGCCTGCTCAAGCTGTCTTTGAGCTGGATCCTCAGATCTCAGAATCCTAAATAATTATGGTAATAGGTATGAGCCACCAGTGCCTGGTTAACAGAAATATTTTGGTGCCTGGCAGTGACAGCTCATGCCTATATTCCTAGCTACTCAGGAGGCTGAGATCTGAGGATTTCTGTTTGAAGCTAGCCTGGGCAGGAAAGTCTGGGAGACTCTTATCTCCATTTAAGTACCACAAAAGTTGGAAATTGAGCTGGGGCTCACCTGAAGCAAAAAAGCTCAGAGAAAGTGCCCAGGCTCTGAGTTTAAGCCCCAGTACTGACATAAAACAAAAAGAAATAATTTGAGGCTAGGAATGTGGCTTAGTCTACCACTCTACCAGTGCTTGTCTAACATGCATAAAGCCCTGGGTTGGATACCTCAGTACCACATAAACAGAAAAAGCTGCAAGTGGTGCCGTGGCTCAAGTGGTAGAGTGCTAGCCTTGAGCAAAAGAAGCTCAGGGATAATGACCAGGCACTGAGTCCAAGCCCTGGACTGGCACACATACACACAAAAAGAAATATTTTAGTAAATAAAAATAGGCCACATCATACAGGATAAACAATGTTCCTCTCTTCTTTGATCTGGTGGTTGCTGAATACACACAAAAAAATTTATTGTCAAACTCTGGGTTCCAAGAAAGAATAGAATATCTTTTTTTTTTTTTTTGGTTGGTCGTGGGGCTTGATCTCTGGGCCTGAGCGCTGTCCCTCAGCTCTTCAGCCCAAGGCTAGCACTCTACCACTTGAGCTACAGTGCCACTTCCTAGAATATCTTATAATATGGGAAGTTATAAAGTTTCTTGTGTGTGTGTGTGTGTGTGTGTGTGTGTGTGTACCAGTACTGGGACTTGAACTCAGGGTCTGGGTGTTGTCCCTTAGCTTTATTTGCTCAAGACTAGTATAGTACTCTACCATTTGAGCCACAGCCCCATTTCTGTCTTTTTGGTGGTAAATTGGAGATAAGAGTTTCACAGGCCAGGTGCTGGTGGCTCATGCCTATAATCTTAGCTACTCAGTAGGCTGAGAGCTGAGGATCTCGGTTTGAAGCCAGCCTGGTCAGGAAAGTCCACCAGAAAACGGGAAATGGTACTGTGGCCCAAAATGGTAGAGAGCAAAAATGCTCAGGGATAGTGCCCAGACCCTGAGCTTTCTCTATGACCAACAAAAGAGTCACAGATTTTCCTGCTGAGGCTGGCTTAACCTATGATCTTCAGCTTTTAGCCTTCAGATTAACTAGGATTACAGACCTGAGACACCAGCGCCTGGCCTACGAAGGAACTTCTTTTGAATGGATCAGAATTGTTCTCTTTCAATTTAAGACCACAGTATTGAACCAGAAGGCTAAGTGGAGAGTGTAGCATAGCAGCACAGTACTTACCTTGTATGTCTTGAGTTCAATCTCTTGTACCATCAAAGATTCTATATCAGCTGTAGATCAGCACTAATTAGTGAACATTTTAAAGTTCTGTCACTAGGCTTCGTCTTATCATGGTGTAAATGGGAAGGCCAACAATTTCATGGAGCTTCTGTCTTTTATAAAGAAATAAAACGGATTGGGAAGGTGGCTCAGTGGTAGAGTGCTTGCCTTGCATGCATAAGGTCCTGGGTTCGATTCCTCAGCACCACATAAGCAGAAAAACCCGGAAGTGGTGCTGTGGCTCAAGTGGAAGAGCACTAGCCTTAAGCTGAAGATCTGAGGGACAACGCCCAGACCCAGAGTTCAGGCCCCATGACTGACAAAAACAAAAACAAAAACCTTAATCGATTGCTCACATCCAACTTGAATAAATAAGTAAAAGTTTAGTTATTAAAAAAAGAAGAAGAAATAAAACAAGTTAGGCACTGGTGGCTCATAATTTTAGCTACTCAGTAGACAGATCTGAGGATCACAGTTAGAAATTAGCTAGTGCAGAAAGTCTATGTCATACTCCCCACCCCACCCCACCCCACCCTTTTTTTTTTTTTGCCAGTCTAGGGTCTGGGTACTGTCCCTGAGCTTTCTTTGCTCAAAACTAGTTCTCTATCATTTGAGTCACAGTTCCACTTCTGGCTTCTTCTGAGTAGTTTATTGGAGATAGTCTCAGGGTTGTTCCTGCCCAGACTGGCTTTGAACCATGATTCTCAAATCTCAGCCTCCTGAGTAGCTAGGATTACAGGTATGAGCCACCAGTGCCCACCTCCTTGAGATTCTTATCTCCAATTAACCACCAAAAAGAGTGGAGCTATGGCTCAAAAAATAGAGTAACAACTTTGAGCAAATAGAGCTAGGGGACAGGCCCCAGACCTAGAGTTTAAGCCCTAGTATTGGCACAAAAAAATAAACAAAAACCTGGTTATAAAGTAAGGAAATAATTTGCAATGGGACATGACCCAATTGTACATTTCCTAAATGTCATTTACCCTGGCAAATATATTACAGACTCATAATCTTTGTATATAAATTGTGAGTTTCAAACACTTTTTTTTTGTTGTTTTGAGACAGTGTATAGCTGTGTAGCCCAAGATGACCTTGAACTTACGATCCTCTTGTCTCAGCTGAGATTATAGGCTTGGGACACCAAGATGGAAACATTTCTAAGAAGACAATCAAGGTTTCTTTTCCCTCTTAAGTTCCAGTCTCTTTTCGGCCTTCTCCCTGTGTCTTGATATTTTTCAAGTGGAGCTGTGCAGGCTGGGTGGAGCCAGGCTTTGGGATGGGATTTCTGAGCAGCTGGACTTCAGCTGTCCTTTTGTTGGACCTTGTAAACCTATGTTTTTTTATGTAAATGTAGAGATAGAGCAATGTAAGCAGAGGCCAGATTAGCTGCCCTAAATCACTGAAGCATGCCTGCAATGATTTGACCAGGGTCTTTCAATGACTGCATTAACTAGGCCACAGAAACAGAGTTTAACGACTGGTATAGATAAAAGACTCTCAGTTTGACTTAATTTATCTCAATTTTATGGTTTTTGTTTGTTTGTTTGTTTGTTTGCACTACTGGGGATGGAACTCAAAGCCTCTTGATTAAGTAATTGTTTTATCATTTGAGTCTCGTCAACAGCCCTTTTGCTTTTTTTTTTTTCAGGTAGGGTATGGAGCTTTCTCAAACCATGATCTTCTTGGCTCTGGCTCTGGCTCCTGCGAGGCTAGGATTATAGGCCTGAACCACCAACCTAGCTCCTACCTTAAAATAGGCTATAAGATGTAAAATGTAGACTATGATATGACATATTATGTTCTAGGTGGTTTTGATCTAGATTCTGGAAATGGTGCCTGGTGCCCTAATCCTAATCAATAAGTAGCAGTTAGGGAGAAGTAGGATATTCAAAACCTGAATCTACAAAAGAGGATTCTTCAGAGCCACCACTCATCCAGTGGGGGACAATGTTAGGTAATAGGTAAACATAAATGGGTAAAAAAAACAACAAACCCTCAGGAAATGTTTGGTATTGCCTAGCTGCATACTGTGCCTGAGGGCTACAACAGCTGCACAGAAGTTACATATGTTGTCCTGTCCAGTTATAGGAAAGAAGGCAAGGCCTACTAAGGCCCAGTGTCCATGCTCTAACTCAAACTAGTTAGTTAGTTACCTTTGGGTCATCAGCATACCTTATACATTTTTGTCTGGCACAAAGATTTGGGATGATGGCCTCAAGCTGGTGTTCTCCCATGCCTCTAACTGGGATTTTTGCTGTACTTTTTTTTAAAAAGGTGTCTTACTTTGGAAAACAGTAGGAGGTTCCTAAAAAGACTACATATAGAGCTCTCCTATGACCCAGCAATCCCACTTTTGGGCATTTACCCAAAGGATCACAAACAAGGCCAAACTAAAGCTACCAGCAAAATTATGTTTATCGCATCATTATTCACCATAAGCTAAGATCTGGAACCAACCCAGATGCCCCTCAGTAGATGAATGGATCAAGAAAATGTGGTATATATACACAATGGAATTCTATGCCTCCATCAGAAAGAATGACATTGCCCCATTTGGTAGGAAATGGAAAGACTTGGAAAAAATCATATTAAGTGTAGTAAGCCAGGCCCAAAGAAGCATAGGTCCTATGGTTTCCCTTATTTGCAATAATTAGTATATTTCTAGGACAAGTAGAAAAGGTCAAAAGCTATGTACATATGACCATATAAGATGATGCTCAGTGAAATGAACCCTAAGAGGTTTTATCTTTGTTGCTGTTGTTTTTAATGTACTTATAATATACTGTGTGATTTTTTTGTTTCTCTTGTATGTTCTTCCCCCATGGTATAACCCCTGTTTTCACTGTATTTGATTATGGTGCCCAGCATCTTGTATATACATTTTTCTAATTTGGGGAGGGGAAGAGAAATAACAAAATGCTGAAATAAGGATACAGATTGACCCATTGAAACAAGGAGACGTACAAGACACTGTATTGAGAACAAACTTTATAGCTTCTGGGTGGGGGAGGGAAAAGTTGGGGAGATGAGAAGTGAAGGGATGGTAGGGGAAAAACAAAGGAGGGAGTAATAATGCTCGATAGGAAATGTACTCATTACCTTACTCATGTAACAGTAATCCCTCTCTACAATATCTTTACAATAAAAAATATATATTAAAAAATGGTGCCTTTGGACTTTTTTTTTGCCCAGGCTGGCCTTAAACCCTGATGACCTGGATCTCAGCCTCCTGAATAACCAGGATTACAGGTATGATCCACCACTGCTGGGCCTAACATGTCATTTTAATCTAATTGTAGAGGGAATGAGGGAAGAGGCGACATTGTGCAAAAAGAAATGTACTCTTTACATGACTTATATAACCCCCTTGTACATCACTTTTATAATAACAATTAAGAAAACAATCATAACAATTAAGAAAACAATCTAATTGCAATGGCAGGTTTTCTCTCAGGTTTGCCGAAATCAGACAGAAAAGATTCAGGCAGAAAAGAGTTTGTTGGTGAGTGAGCAAACTGCTGGCCCGCATGGGAGAAGACAGAAGAGAAGAGAAGAAAAGAAAAGAGGGAACTTGTGGTTGAGAGGGATTATATAGGGAAAGGTGGTGGTGGGGGGGATGTGACCACAGGGGATGCAGATGTGATCTCATTGTCTAAAAGAGTCATGACTGGGGAGGTTCGGGAAGTGACCTCAGAGTTCAGGGTCCTTTGCTGACTCAGTCAGGTGATTACTGGTTTCAGGTAGGTGGTGAATTCTGGAAGGCTTTGTGCTGTTTTTTACAAAAAGGAAGGGAGAAGGGGACTGTTCTCCCCAGCAGACCTAACATTCTCCACATGGGTTTTTCTTAGATGGTTGTGGGAAATTGCATGCACAAGAATAATTCTTGAGACATAGCTTATTTCTCATAGAATGTTCACATTAATCACCCCCTATGGATTGGTTCTGAAAGGGACTGAAGCTCCAAGTACGTCACACTTGTGTTGCAGCCTGATCTGTGGCTCATGTCTGTAATCCTAGCTACTTGGTAGGCTGAGAATGGGAAAATGATGGCTTCTGATCAGTCTGGGCAGAGAAATCTGCACCACTCCATCTCAATGGAGGGAAGCTGGGTGTGGTAGCATGTATTTGTTATCCCTGCTACTATGGGAAGCCTAAAATAGGTGAATTGAGGCCCAGGAGCATGCAGGATGAAGGGGGAACCCTATCTTTAAAAAAAATCACCAAAATCACCAGGTGTCATTGACTAGCTACTCAGGAGGCTGAGATTTGAGAATCACAGTTTCAAGGCAGGTAGGACAGGGAAGTCTGTGAGATTCTTCAATTAACCACCAAAACTTACCCTGAGCATTAGCCTTGAGCAGAATAAGTTAGGGGAGAGCACCCAGGTCCTGAATACAAGCCTTAGTACTTGCACACACACAGGTATACACAATCAGCAAAACATGACTGGAGGCTTGACTCATCAGTAGAGCAGCAGCAAACTCAAGCCCCTGAGTTCAAACTCCAAGTGCTAGAAAAACAACCTGTGTTGGGGTAGAAATACTTGTTCTCAAACACTCTGAGACAACCTACTTTCACTTCTGAAAGTATCTATTCTAATGAATTTTACCATTCTCAATAATCTGTATTTTTTTTTGAACTATTCTGCCTTGAAACTTATCTGAAATCTTCTCTTGTCCAATGCAAGACCTTCCACTATCACTAATGATGACACTCTCTAGTGAAAGTCAGGGAGTGCAATCAAATATCCAACTTTAATCTACAAAGATCTTCCTAACTGATTGATGTTGGAAGACTGATATATATATGCATTTGTAAACACCTTTTTTTTTTTTTTTTTTTTTGCCAGTCATGGGGCTTGAACTCAGCCTGGGCACTGTCCCTGAGCTTCTTTTTCTCAAGGCTAGCACTCTACCACTTGAGCCACAGTGTCACTTCCGGCTTTTTCTGTGTATGTGGTACTGAGAAGTTGAATCCAGGGCTTCATGCATGCTAGGCAAGCACTCTACCACTGAGCCACTGAGCCACGTTCCCAGCCTATGTGTGCATTTGTGTAGGCATGTGTTTATGTGTATTTGTGTATGCATGTGCTTGTGTGTATGTGTGTGTGTGTGTGTTGGGAGATTAAAGGCAGAGCCTCCTCTGCATTCTAGGTAAGTAAGAGACTCCCCCCACCCTCCCAGAAGAGGGATTTCATTGGTGAAATTCACTGTGTTCAAGAAGGTAGGTTAACTAACATTGAGCAATATCTTCACCACTACTGTCTGGAATGGCCTCTAAGACCTGACCTAAATGATCCTAATGCCCAGCTCAACAGAGAATTCAGGTTGCCTGAGGAGAGCTACCAAAGTACTTCTAGACATCATAGTGTTTTTGTTTCAAGTTAACATTTAATACAAGGTATGGGCAGAGACTGGTGAGTTCAGGAGCTTATAGCCAGGATGTAGAGCTACAATGGCCTCTCTTTATTTTTTTTTAATTTTTAATTATTATTATAAAGGTGATGTACAAAAAGTATACAGTTAGCCAGGTGCTGGTGGCTCACTCCTGTAATCCTAGCTACTCAGGAGGCTGAGGTCTGAAGATCGAGGTTCAAAGCCAGCCCGGGCAGGAAAATTCATGAGACTCTTATCTCCAATAAACCACTAGAAAACCAGAAGTGGCACTGTGACTCAAGTGGTAGAGCACTCACCTTGAGCTGAAGAGCACAAGGACAGCGCCCAAGCCTAGAGTTCAAGTCCTACCACCAACAAAAAAAAAAAGTTTACAGTTATACAAGCCATGTAAAGAGAACATTTGTTTTTGGACAATGTCACTCATTGCCTTGCTTTCTCCCACTTTTTCCCTTCAGGCTCTCTTTCTAATAAATGCTGAATATATGTTGGAACATGGATGAAATGTGGTCTATGACTTGCCTATATTTGAATATATCACTTCGCGTGCGCGCGCGCGCGCGTGTGTGTGTGTGTGTGTATGTGTGTGTGTGTGTGTGTGTGTGTGTGTGTCGGTCCTGGGGCTGAACTCAGGGCTTGGGCATTGTCCATGAGCTTCTTTTGCTCAAGGCTAGCATTTTACCACTTGAGCCACAGTGTCACTTTTGGCTTTTTCTACATTGTTCACTGGAGATAAGAGTCACATGAACGTTGCTGCCCAGGCTGGCTTTGAACCGTGATCCTCAGATCTCAGTCTCCTGAGTAGCTAGGATTATAAGCATGAGCCATCAACCTGGCTCAAATTACTGTTTGTTTTAAAATATTTATTTTTGCAGTACTGACATTTACAAAAAATAAACAAAATGATACTTAGCAACTTTCTAAACTCCTCTGGGGGCCTGTTTCCTCTTCTGTACAACTAATTTTATTTTTCTCTCAAATTTGTTGTGAGAAATAGGTAAGTTATTTTTGTTTTCACACAAGTACTGGGGATTGAAATCAGGCTTTCCCACTCCTGCTCATGCTCTAAAACTTGAGCCATGCCTCCAGCCCACCATTTTGCTAGTTAAAAGTCTCAGGGACTTTTTTTTTTTTGCCTGAGCTAGCTTCAAACCAAGATCCTCTAGGTCCCAACCTCCTGAGTAGCTAAACACCAGTGTTTGTTACCTTTTGAAAATACAACAAACAATAGTACTTAGTGTATAGCTTGTTGGGGTGTGTGTGTGTGTGTGTGTGTACACACACACGCGTGCATATGCACGCACATATGCTTGTAATGGGGTTTGAACTCAGTGTCTGGGTGCTGTAAAGAGGCTGGGAATGTGAACAAAGCTCATGCAAGAACTTACAAGAAAATCAATCATTTCAAAAGCATATATTGTAATGTATAAAAAATCCAATCTGAAGCCCCAAGTAGCTACATTTAATATCTAATTAGCAATGAATGGAAGTCTTCAGATAACACAGGTAGCAGTTTTTGTAAGAACCAAAGTGTGTTACTATGAATGGGAATCAGACGTGTATCATAGTTTCCTTATTGCCTTGCATCTACCATTCTCAGGATATTCAATTTTTCTTATCTGGTTCTCTTTCTTTTTTATGTTCTCCTCTGCATGTGTGCAGAGAAGGGCAAGGAGGAGGAAATGATATTAAGAATGGCTCAGGCTGGGCCTCTGTGGCCGGGACCTGTGCCAGGGAGTTCCCACTCTAGGACACAATTGAATAGAAGCAATAGTCACAGGGATAGCCTTGTATGTGTGTCTCTCTCCTGTCCGTCCTGTTCTTGAGGTGGGGGCAGGCTGACACTGGAGTTTGAACTCAGAGCCTGGGTACTATCCCTTAACACTTACTTTCACTCTAATTAGTGCTCTTCTACTTGAAGCATAGCTCCACTTCTGGCTTTTTGATGGTTATTTGGAGATAAGAGTCTCACACAATTTCTTGCCTAGGCTACTGAACTGCAATCCTCAGATATCAGCCTTCTGAGTAGCTAGGATTACAGTCAGGAGCTACCAGAACCCAGCTCTGCTGAAGTTCTGGAAGTGTAGGCTCTTTTCCTCCTGCATAGGGGAAGGGTGTCTTCTGATGGTAAGGGAGGCTTGGGATTTGGGAATTCAGCTTAATCTGTCCATGTGTGCCCACAAAGCATTTATGAGTCTGCTCCTTCCCCATCATGGTCCTAATCTTAACGAGAGAACTTACCCAGTCTGAGCACTTAACCTTTACAACAATACAGTAGCCTTCACAATTACAGTTAGGCTCTGATGCAGAACTTAGTCCAGTGGCTATACAGATAACGGATTCTTTGAATTTCACCACATGTGTACCTTGAGATGGGAATTTGATACTTCTTGCTTATCTTTTATTACCTTTGCAGGGCAGTCAGAAGCAGCCCTCTCACTGTTCAATCTTTGTAATTATCAGTGTTGCCATAGCAATCACAGTAAACAGCAGCAAGAGCCTTATCCTCTATCCACCCCTCACACAAACACTAATCTGAGCAATCCTGCTGCTGTGGGATCACCGATTACTGAGCATCCCTCTTTTGATCCATATTCCAGAACAGATGTGGTAATTACCCAGCCAGATTCCATATTGAGGAGCTATATTGTAAAGAGTCAGTCCTGGAATTGCCAGCATCAGGGCCGGAAACAGAATCAATCTCAGAATGGTTAAAGAGACTTGTGACTAAACAGCTGTGGGAAGGATTCAAGGAGCAAATGGACTCCTGTGCTAGGATGGCCATAATTAAGCCCCACAAGGTTATTTAAATAGAAAGAATTTATTCTCTCACTGTCCTGGAGACTGAAATCTGCGATGAAGGGCTGCTTCAAGTTGCTAGGGCTCCCTCCTAGCTTCCAGCTGCTCCTTGAATTGTGGCAGACTTCATATGGTCTTCTTCCTGTATGTCCGCTCAAAACCCCCACCCTATTATTAGCCTGAGAAATTATCTGATTGAGATGAATGGGGTTGGGCTGGGAAGGTGGCTCAGTGGCAGAGCACTTGCCTTGCATGCCTGAGGCCCTGAGTTCGACCCCTCAGTACCACATAAGCAAAAAACAAAAAAAGCCGGAAGTGGCGTTGTGGCTCAAGTGATAGAGCATTAGCCTTGAGCTGAAGAGCTGAGGGACAGTGCCCAGGCCCCGAGTTCAGGCCCCATGACTGGACCCCCCCAAAAAAAAATCCCCACCCCACCCCTATTTTGAAAATCAGGATCCCACTTCTCCTGGATTAAGACTCACCTTTACTAGCATCATTTTAACCAATCATGTTTGCAGGAACTTCTTTTCAAATAAAGTCACATTCTGAGGAACTAGAGGGTTAGAATTTCAACATATGAATTTATTTTATTTCAGTGCCAGTATGAGGGCCTGAACTCAGGGCCTCATGCCCTCCCTTGGCTTTTTCCACTCAAGACCAGTGCTCTACTACTTAAGCAACAGCTCCACTTTCAGTCTGATGGCTAATTGGAGATAAGAGTCTCATGGATTTTCCTGTCCAGTCCGGCTTTAAATCTTGATCCTCAGATCTCAGCCTTCTGAGTAGTGAGGTTTACAGGTGTTAGTCACAGGTGCTTGCCAATATACGAATTTTGAGGCACACAATTCAGCCCATAAATCATCATCAAAGGGTGTTGAGTGTCCAGAAGTGAACTACAGTTCACAGTTCACAGTTCCATTGGTCCTTTTGGGTCTTTCTCCAACTTCTCCTTTCTCTGTGCCTGGAAGGCAAATCTTTGCCAAGGGCATACTCCAACTCCCTTGCCTTCTATCTTAGAGGCAGGAGCCTTGAGGTTAGGAAGAGATAGTATGAGTTACCCCACAGTACCCTTCTCGTCTCTCACAATAACTTCATATCCTCTTTTCTCCCTGCTGCTCTCATATTTAACATATGGCAGGCCAGAGCTTAACAATATTTAAGATATGGATGAATGTTATATAGTGTTAGAAGCTTTTGAACATTAGTAGTAACAGTGCTTAAGGCATGTCTTTTTTTCTTTTTTCTTTCTTTATTTTTATTTATTTTTTCAAATTTTTTATTGTGATTAAGTGGTTACATAATTCCCCAAATTTCACAGTATTGTGGGATAGTGATGTTCAGTTAAAGTCACAAACACATTCTAACTTTCCTGGAGCAAATTGTCTATCACGGTCTATAACATTTATGAGTTCTATGAGCTTTGTGATACAGTTATTTCTTCCACATTGGGTGATATGTACATTTCTTTTGTTTTGCATAGCATCAGCTGTTCCCTCTTTCCCACTTGTTCCCTCCCTCCCATCGCTGCCATTGAGTTTCTTAGTTCATTTTGGTCAATGTCCAGTGCAGCTGATGGGTCCCGCTGTTATATGTTTTTCTCTGATTCCCTCTAGTTCTGTGCCGTCTTCCTGGTTCCCTTCCAGTATACACATATATTCCATACATGTGATCAGCAGTATGGGGTTATTTAGTAGTGATTCGACCAGATGACTGGAAGTCCTTTGTTTCTTAAGTCCTGTTAATTTTGTCGTATCACCTAACATTTTGGATTTAACATCCACTTATCAGGGAGACCATGCACTGTTTATCTCTTTGCTTTGGCTTACCTCGCTCAACATGATTTCTTCTAGCTCCATTCATTTCCCTGCAAATGTTAATGCATGTTTTAATCTGTTTTCTGTTGCTATACCAGAATACCATAGACTGAGATATTTATAAAGAGCAGAAGTTCATTTCTGGCTCATGGTTCTAGAGGTTGGAACATCCAAGGGTATAGTAGAGTCATCCAATGAGGGGGTCTTCAGGTGTGTTCTCTGGTTAAAGGTGAAAGGCAAAAAGGAAGTGAGAGCAAGAGAGGGCCAAGCTTGTTTTTATAATAAATCACTGTGATACCTAACTCATTCCTATAATAATGTCATTAAACTATTCCTAATTAAAGGTCTCATCTCCTTACACTTTTGCATTTGAGATTAATTCTGCAAAACATGTGCATTCACACAGTAGCACTGTGTATTCCAAGTGTTTACATGTATTACATCCTGAATAGCTTTAGAGAGAGATACGAGGGTATAGTAACTAGCAGACATTGTGGGATTCCATTTAAACCCTAGTGTCATAGATAGTTGCCTTACTTAGCAGACATTCTCTACCCTACTCAACCTTGAGGCAAGCCCATATTTGTTTTGTAAGACAAGGCTAACCTAAACTGTTCTGTAGGGCTTTCTCAATCCCTTTCCTAGGAAGTAACCATTCATTCTGCACACTGTCACCAGGAGCTATATACACATGCAGTGTGGCCCTTCTGAGTCTGTTTTCCTACCTGTGAGTTCTTTTTTTTTTTTTAACCTGATATGAGTATCCTTTATTTCATCAACTTGACAGGCAAAAGTAACATTTCAACCCAGAAATTGTTATAAAATTTCACTACAATATAGGTATGAAAATGACAGGTATTTATTTAGTCTCTAGTTTGTTAGGCAATTCTTCATTAGCTACACTCCTATGTGACTATACATGTATGTGACTGGACATGTATTCAGCCCTTAATAGATCTATGGGTTTTTTTGGGTTTTTTTATTTTTATTTATTTTTCTTTTTTTATTGTGAAAATACTGTACAGAGGGGTTACAATTACATGGGCAAGATAGTTACCTGTGAGTTTTTTAGGGTGGGTCATCTCCCAGTCACCTGCCAAATGTAGCACTACTTCAAGTGTTTCTGAAAGGATTGTTTTCTTGCCAGCTCTGTCTGTTATGCTCTAGTATACCCACTGTCCTTGATCACAGTTGACTTCCTTCTTCAGTGTTATCAGACAGTTGTCTATGGTGGCCAGTCCTGGACCACCAGCTCCCTTTGTTCCCCTTCTACAGTCTGATCAGGGTTTCTGATCGCCCCCAGATAGGTTCCTAAGCTTCCATCAAGGGACAGTTCCTAGGCATCCTGTGACAGATTCTTTACTTCTACTTTTCAGTTCTGTCCTAGTTAGCAGTTACATTTTGTCCCTTTGTCAAACCCCGAGGGATATCTTGATGTACCTTTTCTTTGGTTAGGGTATTAGATTTAACTGCCTGCTGAGAAGACTTGGACTCCTCAACTCCCAGTCTGTTCCAGGAGAGCAACCATGTGTATCCATTCCTATACTTTCTTGAGCAAGTATATTAACTTCCAAATCCTACCTCCATATGCCCTGTGGCTTTTCATTACCACCTAATCCATGTTTTTTCTAGGGTGATGTGTGTGTGTGTGTGTGTGTGTGTGTGTGTGTGTGTGTGTGTGTGTGTGTGTGTGTGTGTGTTTCCCCTGGAGCTTGAACTCAGGGCCTGGGCATTGTCCCTGAGCTTCTTTTGCTCATAGTCTACCACTTGAGCCACAGCAACACTTCCAGCCTTTCCTGCTTCTGTGGTACTGAGAAATAGAACCCAGGGCAAGCACTCTACCAATAAGCCACATTTCCAGCCTAGGCTTTTTTTTTTTTTGTTTTTTTGTTTTTGGTCCGGTCATGGGGCCTGAACTCTGGGCCTGGGCGCTGTCCCTCAGCTCTTCAGCTCAAGGCTAGTGCTCTACCACTTGAGCCACAGTACCACTTCCGGCTTTTTTTCTTTTTGCTTATGTGGTACTGAGGAATCGAACCCAGGGCCTCATGCATGCAAGGCAAGCGCTTTACCACTGAGCCACCTTCCCAGCCCAGGTTTTTTGTTTTTGTTTTTGTTTGGTACTGGGGATCCAATCCAGGACATTGCATTTTGCTAGCCAAGCACTTGAGCTAGGTCCCAGCTCCAGAGTCTTATTCCCAAGTAGGAGACCTCCAAGGATGGCCTGAGGGACATCCAGTGTTTAGTGTGGCCATTTGTCTCACGCTCCCACCCAATCTTTGCTTCTTCCACAGCCTAGTTGGATCTGAGAAAGCATCAGAAATGTACTGTAAAAGAAATAAGCCCACGAACCCATGGTTCATGCCTGTAATCCTAGCTGCTGAGGTGGCAGATCTGAGAATCACAGTTCAAAGCAAGTTTTTGCAGAAAAGTCCCTGAAACTCTTATCTTCAATTAACCGCCCAAAAGCTGGAAATGGAGTTGTGGCTCAAGTAGTAGAAGGCCAGCCTTGAGTGAAAAAGTTAAGGGGCAGTGCCCAGGCCCTGAGTTCAAGCCCTACTCAAAAAAAAAAAAAAAAAAAAAGGTGTAGGAATGGCTATGTCAGGTAGTCACATAGGATCTTTACACGTTGTATACTTGGACTGAAATATATTGCTCACAAATGTTACATGGTGTCAATTAAAATCTTTTGGAAAGTGTGTTAAAAATCAGAACCTAACTTTAATTTTCATCTCATGTTTTGTTATGTGCATCATTTTTGTTATTTTTAATCCAAACACACTTGCATTCTGTCTTCCCCCCCAATGCAAATAAATGCTCAGGGACGGGGAGCTTGCACATGTATTTTCCCCTAGGTCCTCCCTCCATCGCCTGGATTGAAGGAGGTGCTCAGTGACGACCCCCCCCTCCCCACTCCTCGCTCTACCCAGAGCTCCTCCCCGCGGGGGCGGGGGTGCGTAGAAGGACAGAAGCAGTCTCCCAGCCCCGGGCCGTCCCGGGAGCGAGGCGCGGACCGGAGGGAGAGGACCTGGCAGCCCGATCGGACTTCCTCCCTCCACTCCGGAACTATGCACCCCAGCCGCTGGGACGCGGAAACCCGGGAGGCGCCTTGGGGAGCTGGAGAGGCAGGAGCGGCGGCGGGCGGGGCCTGAGTGTGGGTGGGGCTATGGAGGGGCGGGGCTAGATACTGAGAGCGAGGGCAGGGGGCGGGGCCGTGCGGGAGAGCGGAGGGGCGTGGGAGCGTAGGGCCGTCAGGGGAGCGAGGGACTAGGAGGCGGGGCCGCACAGGGAGCGAGGGGTCCGGGGGGCGGGCCTCAGGGCCCGGGGGCGGGGCCTCACGGGGAGAGTCGGACGAGCTGCGCTTGCCGCGCTCCCGGCACTCTGCAAGCGCCGGGTACGGAGCGGACTGCGGTTCCCGCGCGCAGCCGTCGCCACCCCCGTCACCTCTTCCCGAGCGGGGCTCGGCCCGCTGTGGCCAGCGGCCGGGGCGATGTGAACCGGGGCCCGCGGGCGCGGCCGGGTCGCCGCGATGTGGCTCAAGCCCGAGGAGGTGCTGCTGAAGAACGCGCTCAAGCTCTGGGTGACCCAGAAGAGCAGCTGTTACTTCATCCTGCAGCGGCGCCGCGGGCACGGCGAAGGCGGTGGGCGCCTCACCGGTAAGGGGCGCGCTGGGGCGGGCTAGCTCGGGGCCTCGCTCCCTGCCGGGCCCCGCGGGGCCCCTCCAGCTCGGGGGCTGCGCGTCGCAGGTGGAGATTTCCTGGGAGATGCAGGGCCGCGCTGGCCGAGCCCAGGGCTGGTGTTCCTTTCTTCTGCATTTGCCTGGCCGGCCCCCGTCGGGGGTGAGGACCGGGGCGGGTGGGGGTGTTGGGGGGGGGTCGGGACTCGCGGGCTGGTCGGTGTCTTTTTCCGGGAGAGGCAGGTGTCTTGGCCACCTGGCCCGGTGAGCTCCCGGAGCTCCCGATCAGGCTTGGGAATCGAAGGAGAAAGGCGGACCAGAACGTGACCCAAGGCAACGGGAGGTGGGGAGTCGCCCCCCAGGAGGGCGGGCAGTGGTGGTGGTGGGGCAAGTGATTGCGGGGTGCGCCCCGGCTGGACCATCGGGACGCAGCTGAAGGTTCCAAGGTGTTGTGGCTGCTGGGGACCTCACTCAGCCAGCCCTTGTGGAACCCAGGAGATCCAGGACGCTCCAGCTGGTGGGCTTATATATCCCTGATGGGGAAACTGAGGCAGGACAGTTCCCCACCCCCAAACAAAACAAATGTGGGCTTATCCGATGCGATTCCTCCTTTCAGTGTCTTCTCGAAGAAAGGAAAAACAAAAACAACACCTGTGAAGTTAATAAAAAAAAAACAAGGCAGAATTTTTCTGAAAGTTATGGCCCACAGTGTTTTGAAATTAAGGCCATTTTTTTTTTTTTTTTTACTCTTAGGTCAGTGTGAGAAGTGGAGTCTGGTAGAGAAAGCTGGAAGGGGGGTAATTCGGCTGTGCTTTGGAGAAAGTGGGCAGCTGGATTTGTGAGAGGAAGGGGACTTCTGGAGGCCCTAGGAGTGGGTAGTAGTTGGGACAACTCAGATGACAGGTGGACTTTGAGGGTGGTGTTAGTGTAGGAGGCCCTAGGGACTTCCCAGCACCCTGAGCAGGACAGAGGGGCCTGCCCAGTGCTTGAGCTCTAGGGAGATGGAAGTTGGTAGCTTACAGTGTGGTGCAGAGAGGGGTTTGATGACCCCAGAATTGAGGACAGTGTATCTTTACATTAAGTAGGGTATCTAGTCTATAAATGACCTTCTTTAGCAGAGGCTGAGTATTGGGCTTGGAGACTTGAGAAGGGTGAAGCATAGGACAGTTTGCCCTGCAAAATACTTTCATTCATTCACTGAGTTTATTGCACACTGATATTTGTTTGGGATGTTCTGACTACTACTTTAGAAAGACCCAGAAGGGGGATGAGTGAGAGCCTGGGCCCTTGGTGATGTACCTTCCAGCAGGGCCCAGCGGTGCCTGCGTAAGCTTCCCCTCCCTTTCTGTGAGTTTCTGACTCCGGTGTGCAGACTCAGATGAACTCAAAATAATGTGGGTTGCATTCCATAAACAAGCAGGTCTCATGTAGTGTCTGTGGCTTTGGTCTTGTTTTGGTTCGGGTTTATTGTGAATATGCAGAAATTCCTTCCTTCCTTTCTTCCTTCCTCTCTCTCTCCCTTTCTCTTTCCTTTCTTTCTTTCCTTCTTTCTCTCTCTCTCTCTTTCTTTCTTTCTTTCTTTCTTTCTTTCTTTCTTTCTTTCTTTCTTTCTTTCTTTCTTTCTTTCTGTCATGGGGCCTGAACTGTGGGCCTGGGCACTGTCCCTCAGCTCTTCAGCTCAAGGCTAGTGCTCTACCACTTGAGACACAGCAACATTTTTGGTTTTCTGGTAGTTTGTTGGAGATAAGCATCTCATAGACTTTGGTGCCTGGGCTGGCCTTGAACTTTGATCCTTAGATCTCAGCCTTCTGAGTAGCTAGGATTACAGTCACAAGCCACCGACGCCCAACTTCTCCCTCCCTCCCTCCCTCCCTCCCTCCCTCCCTCCCTTCCTCCCTTCCTTCCTTCCTTCATGTACTGGAGCTTTAACTCAGGACCTAGGTGATATCCCTTATTTTTTTTCACTCAAAGCTGACATACTACTACTTGAAACATAGCTCTACACCTGGCTTTTTGCTGGGTAATTGAAGATAAAAAAGTCCCATGGACTTTCCTGCCTAAGCTGGCTTCAAACTGTAATTCTCAGATCGCAGCATCCTAAGTAGCTAGGATTACAGGCCCTATTCTTTTTCGATGGGGTCTCTCTAAGTAACCCAGACCGGCCTCAAACTCCTCACTCTCCTGCCTTAGCCTCCTAAGTGCTGGGATTACGAGACTGCACCTCCACACCTGGCTTATAATTTTTCTAAAGGTTTTAATGGAGAAAGTCCACACAAAGGATACTCTATTCCTTAGAGACCCACAACCTCTTTTTAATTGTGCAAGGGTGACATCTCCTTTAGCCAGGCACTTGACCTTTGAACACTTAGCTGGGAAGCAAGTGGCATGGCTCTGCCAGTTGAGCAACTTTGACTTTACCATGTGGCTGTGAAGTATGACAATATTTAGGAATATTGTAAGCATAGACTAGATGGGACACTGGGCATCTCTGTCTTGGTGATTTTTGAAAAATGTTGAAACCTAATTTGGCAGATATTTTAGCAACTTATCTTAAAAGTTTTAAACTTGGGGGGCTGGGAAGGTGGCTCAGTGGTAGAGTGCTTGCCTTGCATGCCTGAGGCCCTGGGTTCGATTCCCCAGCACCACATAAGCAGTAAGAAAAAAGCCGGAAGTGGCGCTATGGCTCAAGTGGTAGAGCGCTAGCCTTGAGCTGAAGAGCTGAGGGACAGCGCCTAGGCCCAGAGTTCAGGCCCCATGATGGGACCCCCCCCCAAAAAAAAAGAATACAAAAAGTTTTAAACTTGGATTGCTTGAACTGGATGGACATCAGTGGCTCACACCTGTAATACCAGCTACTCAGGAGGCTGAGATCTACTACTGTTGCTGCTCCTCTACCTAATTCCATCTTTTCCCTAGAACTCTTGCTTTTGAGGATGAAGGGTCAGGACAGCAACTCTTCAGATGACTTGCCCCTAGCAATTCCAGAGATCTGTTTTGTATTGGCTGGAAAATGAAATTCTGTCTCAGAGTAGTTCTGGCAGCTGCTACATCTTTGTCAGGTTAGAGCAGTAGCTTCAGTATCATGAAATGTTTCCACAGCTCCGCTGATGAAACTTCTCTACTCTGGGAAGGAAGTAAAATGATACAGTGTCCTCTTGGGTACAGTCTCTAGCCCCTGGGAATCTTTCTTAGGAAAGTTCTGTCAACTGTGGGGGAATTGAGTGGGAGAAGACAGCGTGTGGCAGGCAGTGGACAGAAAGGATACCTTCCCCACCCCCACCCCCCAAAAAACTTAAAGCCAGTAAATAAATGTAACTCTGAAGACCAAATATCAATGCCCTTGTGGGCCCCTCTAAAAGCTTTTACTTTTCAGTGTTGCATTATGTGCAATCCTGTATAATTTTGCAATTCTTTATCAGATAGACTTGCTGTTAGTTGGAAAGTTACAATTTCATATTTTGGGCTTTACAGAATGCTTACTTTAAGCCAGGTGTTGGTGGCTCCTGCCAGGAGGCTGAGATCTGAAGACTGAGGTTTGAAGTCAGCAGGCCAATCTGTGAAACTCTTTTCTCCAATTAACCACCAGAAAGCCAGAAGTAGAGGAGTGGTTCAAGTGGTGGAGTGCCAGCCTTGAGCAAAAATGCTGAGAGACCCAGGCCCTGAGTATTGGCACATAAAAAAATACCAAATACAAACAAGACATCGTGCACATGGAGAATTTACTTGTGTTTGGCACTCAGTAGGTTTGAAAACAGAAAAGCAAAGTAACATTTAAACAAATTATCATGAGCACATCTGCAATTAAATGTATAAATAAGTTTGTATTGTAGTAGAGGACATTAGAAATATCCATTTATCTATTAGAAAGTGCAGTATTTCCTCAGTGTTGGGGTCCTCCCTATGACTCCATCATTACCCAATTGGGCATGTCTGAAGAACAAATCAATATATAAGTAAGATACATGTTCATTGAAGCTTTGTTTACAATAGCCATACAATGGAATCAGCTGAGGAACTGAACAACAGATGAGGAATATATATATATATACATTATATATATACACACACACAAATATATAATGTATATGTATATATACACATATATACATATGTATATATGCATAATATGTGTATATATGTATGCATATATGTAAATCTGGAATTCACAGCTAAAGAAAAATATTCTGTCATTTGTAGGAAAAGATGCAATTGGAGGACATTGTACTGATCAAGGCAAGACAGGTTCAAAAACAAGATATCATGTTTTCACTCATGTGGAAGATAGACATACATATTCATGAATATATGTATATATAGCTGTATACATATTTGCATATTTAGATATATAGAGAACATGAGTCCAACTCTGGGGCTACTTAGGAGGGGAAGAAAGGTTAGGGGAGAGGGAATAGGACAATGAATAATTTTGACAATAAATTTGCAAGTATACGTGAAAACAGTATAATTGTTTCCTTCCTTCCTTCTTTCCTTTCTTTCTTTTTTTTTGGGGGGGGGTTCCGGTTGTGGGGCCTGAACTCTGGGCCTGGGTGCTGTTCTTCAGCTCAAGGCTAGCGCTCTACCACTTGAGCCACAGCACCACTTCCGGCTTTTTTCTTTTTGCTTATGTGGTGCTGGGGAATTGAACCCACGGCCTCATGCATTGCAAGGCAAGTGCTCTACCACTGAGCCACCTTCCCAGCCCCCTTTCTTTCTTTCTTTCTTTCTTTCTTTCTTTCTTTCTTTCTTTCTTTCTTTCTTTCTTTCTTTCTTTCTTTCCTTCCTTCCTTCCTTCCTTCCTTCCTTCCTTCCTTCCTTCCTTTCTTTCTTTCTTTCTTTCTCTCTTTCTCTCTTTCTCTCTTTCTCTCTTTCTCTCTTTCTTTCTTTCTTTCTCCTGGGACTTGAACTTAGGACCTGGGCACTGTCCCTGAGCCTTTTTTGCTCAAGGCTAGTGCTCTACCACTTGAGCCACAGCGCCATTTCCGGCCTTTTCTGTTTATGTGGTACTGAGGAATAGAACCCAGGACTTCATGCATGCTAGGCAAGCACTCTACCACTAAGCCACATTACCAGTATAATGGTGTTTTAATGAAAGCTGTTGATTAGTTGGAGAGAGGAAAGAGAAGTAGTTTGTGTGTATGCGCATGTGTGTGTGTGTGTTTGTGTGTGTGTGTGTGTGTTGGGGGAGGGACTAAGGAAGATGAAAGAGGCTGAAGGTGGTGGAAATAATTTGTGGGCATGTATGAAAAGGGAACACTGAAACCTGTTGAAACTGTATTAGGAAAAAGGCACAAAGTAGAAGATGGTGGCTGAAATTGGTTGGAATACATTGTATCTATTTGTGGAAATGTCACAATGAAATCCCCACTTGTAGAACTAATATATGCTAATAAAAACAAAAGACAGTGTAGTCTTTCCTAAGGGTAATGAAAAGAATAGATATTTCAAAGAAAGTTTGGGCTAAGGATTGCCCAATGGCCAACCGCTAGGCATTTTTGTAAGATGTGGGTACAGGGCTTCACTGACCACAGAGAGAACTTAACCTTGGTGTTTCTTCATACATCTAGGGAGTGCCTGCACACTGTGTCTAAGAGCAAAGCCTTCATTGCCTTTGGCACAGGGATGGAAAGTTGAGGGAGGGATTCATGTGGAGTCATCAGGCTCACTCAGTGGCTCTCTCTGAAGAGTGCAACCTGGTGACACTCAGTGTGGTGTTGCCTCTTCTGCCTGATATGTTGGGTGTTGGCTAAAGTCCTTCTCAGGTAATTGGATTTGTTGATAGGTTTTGTTTCCATTATCCAGGCAAGTCTTTTGCTCAACCAGGCAGCTTGCTGCATTGGATAAATGTTCTAGATGTTGGCCCCAGAATTTCACATGCTTGGTTCTTGTTTTCCTAAAGAACAACAAAAAGGAGACCACAACGAAGCAGGCTATTTTGAATGCAGGCACAGAAATGAAGAATTCTACTGATAAATAACTTTATGCTAATAAAACTTTAAGGACTAATAAGCCCCTTTGTTAGTAAAACCTTGGACCTTTCCAAGAATTATGTTTGATGGGAGTCCCATCAGAGTCCTGGATTTGTAATTAGACAATCAAAGGAGGCAATTTGAGTCACTCCAGGATATGATTTGTGTGTGTGTGTGTGTGTGTGTGTGTGTTCATACCAAGGATCAAAATCAAACTCAGGGCTTTGGGCTCTTGCATAGCTTTCTTCCTCATGGCTGGTGTTTTACCCTTTGAGCCATGCCTCCAGTCTGGCTTTTTGTTGGTTAATTGGAGATGAAGTCTGTCGGCCTTTTGCCTAAGTTGTCTTTGACCCATGAGCCTCTGGGTCTCAGTCTCCTGAGTAGCAAGGATTACAAGTATAAGCCACTGGCACCTAGCTCAGAGCATCAGAAGAGCTGATGTTGGTGGATGGGTGGGGAGGCCTTATAAGCCCTGTCAGCCTACAGGGAACTCAGGAGAGCTGAGAGTGACTTAGAGGCTGGTGGTAGCTTTAAAAGAATTTATTTCCTAACAAGGAAGAGTAATGACTTTATAGTCTTGACCCCCACACATTCTGGTGCCATTGGGTAAAGGGGGAATTTATTGAAAGTGAAAGTAGTAAGCCTGATAATATTCCAGCACAGACTTTTGCCTATTTTTTTTTAAAAACATTCATCAAGTATTAAAAAGTAACTGTGAGAATATTTTAATTACTTCTCAGGGTTGCACGAGCTGCCCTGGAACTAATTCCCAGACTGCTTCTCTACTTTCTGTTCTTAAGCACAGACAGATCCCATGTGCCAAGCACTTTTTTCTGCCAGGACCTTCACCAGCTGTCTTGGCTGCCCTCCCCTGCCCCTTCACCTCCCCTGCTGCTCAGCTACTTCTTCTCGCCCTGTAGTCTCAGCCTGAGTGTAAACTTTCTGGAAAGTGAAGCATCTGGACCCTGAGTTGAAGCCCCAGTACTGGCACTAAAAAAAAAAAAAGGAAAAATTGGAAAAATTGCATCTTTTCATGACCCTTAGGTAAATACGACACCATCTTCTTTTGTTTTACTCTGAACCGGGCCACCGCATTTGCCGCAGCTTCCATTTTCCTGTGGGGTACACACCTTCCTTGGTTGTACTGTGGCTTTTGGTGGCTTTATCTGCTGAAAAGGAACCAGAGCATGAGTTACAGGAGGGAGGGAGATTCCAGATCTTTGTTGTTCTCTGCTGTGCTCCAGTGCTGGAATGGTTCTTGTTATTAGATCACTCACTTCCTTTTTGGTGGGACTGAGGATTGAAAAAAGGGCCTTGGGCTTGCTAAGCAGGGTCTCATTCCCATGTAGGTCAGAGCTGTGATCTTTCTACTTGTGCCTCCCTGTGTGGCTGGTGGGCACATGCCACTGTGCCCAGCCATTGAGATGGCATCTCATGAACTTTTATGTCCACACAGTCTCCAACCACAATCTTCCACCTGTGTCTCTGAAGTAAGCAGGATTACAGGCTTGAGTACAACATTCTTGACAAACATTTGTTGGATACTTGGCTGTCCAAGGAGAACTGACTGACAGAAAACTTGTGACTTGAAAAAGATTTTGCATCACCCTGGAAATAGAAATAGTGCTGAGCCCAGGAATAAATAATAAAGCATTGTTTCTGTAGGACTGGCCATAATGTGCTGGCCTGTACCAGCTGTTAGACCTGCCCACTGGTAACCTTTATGCAAATGATTTTCATCACAGCCGGAATAATTCCCCAGGGTATCAGAAGCCAATTATCATAGCTCCACAAATTTGAGTCATTTGTATTCTTGAACACTTGGGGGTCTATTGTTCTACTGGTTTTTATTATGTTTCTGCCACCTGCTTTCTGCTTAGAAAAAGAAAAAAAGAAAAATCCACAACAAAATAAACAGCTTCTTTAATAAGAGCTCCTTATGAAGGTACTGCATACTGTGGTTCTTTTTTAATATGTAATCTTCCATGTATATAAGCATATCTCTGCCTCTGTCTCTCTAATGCAAAGTGGAAGTAGTGGAATTAACACTATATTACCCATTACCTTTTATCAAAAAAAAAAAATAGAATATTCCAGGCACTGGTGGCTCATGCCTGTTATCCTAGCTTCTCAGGCTGAGATCTGAGTATCTCAGTTCAAAACCAGCTTGGGCAGAAAAGTCCATGAGCCTCTTATCTCCAATTAATCAGCAAAAAGCTAGAAGTGGGCTTGTGCTTCAACTGGTAGAGTACCAGCACTGAATGGAAAAAACAAGCTATAGTTCACTTATTTGTACGTGTGGTAAACGGTTGAATGGATATATTGCTATCTAGTCTCCTGTTAGTGGGTTTTTGGGTTCTGGCTGTTTTTGTTGGTATACATGATGCTGCTACGAATATTTTTGTATAATAGCTATATCTAGGAGTGCCCTTGCTGGGGCAAGTCAGTCACCATGCTGCGGCAACAAATATCCCCACTCATGGACTTCTATCTCCTTCATGCTTTACATCCAAGTGAGGCATTCAGGGTAGGTAAAGTCTCCAAATAGTGCTTCCATGATCCCAGGGTGGGGAGGATCCCCTTTGAGTGGCTACAGAAAGTCACATGGCTATCCTCAACTCAGAGAGCTGAGAATGTGGCATCCTACTGTCTGGAGGGAGGCAACTGGAACTTTTGTGAGCTTTATGCTTTGTCTTTATGCTGGGTTGGATGGGTTCGAATTCTACATTATTCTTAATTCTTTTCCCAGGTGATTGTGTGAGCTTACATTTCTGGTTGAATATTTCTGGTTGAATTCCCATTTTGCTTTCACTGCTAGCTGATTGGAGATGTAGCTTTTTTGCCAGCATGGTAGTATTGAAATATCTCAGGTTAGGTGGCTCACATCTATATCCTGCTACTCAGGAGATCACAATTTCAGGATCGCAGTTCAAAGCTAGCCTGGGCAGAAAAGTGAGACTCAATCTCCAATTAGCAAAAAGCTTACAGTGGAGGTGTGGCTTAAGTGATAGAGCTCTAGCCTGCAGCCACAAAGCTAATGGACAGTATTCTGGCTCTGAGTCCAAGCTCCAGCAGCAGCGTGTGTGCACATGTGTGTGCACATGCATGTATACACGCACATACAAACAGTAGCTCAGAATTTCTTTTCATTACGAATTGAATGACAGTCTTTTTTGTGTATATTTTAAGCACCTTTCTTTTCCTTCTGTGCATTATTTGTATCTTTTGCCTCATTCTTCTATGATCTGTCTTGTTTTATCTCCTTTTTAGGAAATGTGTGTATATTTTGTAATTCTTTTCAATTAGACATTAAAATACCTTGGCTTTCTGGGTTTTTCCAATGTTCTTGGAGAACTGATTTATTTAAGTCTAAAGTTTCTGTTCCTCAGGAGTTTTCTACTTGCTTCCAAGGGAATTTCTGAGATGTTGGGTGGCAGGGAAAGGTACCATACTGTTCCTCACCTGTGGCGGGTGGCACAGGTGGTGCTCCATACAGCTAAGGACTGCTTACTAAAGAAAACCATAGCAGGTTACAGAGTCATCTAATGAAAGTCTATTTTCCCTCCATGTTCTCGCTTAGCTTGCTAGATCACACAGGGTGCTCTACCAGTTAAGCCACACCGTCACAGTGTGGCATTTTGCTGATTAATTGGGGATGGAGTCTTGCAGACTTTCCTGCCTGAGTTGGCTTTGAACTATGATCCTCCAGGCCTCAGCTAGGATTCTAAGTGTAAGCCACTGGTTCTTGGCTCATCTAATCAAAGTCTTAGGTGGCTCAAGACCCTTCAGAAATGAAGAACTGCCGAAAGCTCTATGCTGAGGTTGCATGAAGCTTCAGCAGCCTTGTAGGGCTAGGATTAGTCCAAGAGTCTGAGGTAAGGGGAACAGACCTGAGGGGGAGCTTCCGCCAGGCCCCTCCCACAGCTCTCCTTCCTCCAGATGGGGGCCAGGTCCCATCTGGAGTGAAGGACCTTGAGGAAGAAGGGAGGGAATGACCTTTCTCATTTTTGTAGCTCCATCTTGGGGGAAGGTCTAGCCACGATGACCTGCCTTGGGGAAGAAGAGTTCTGGTTTGTGACTTCAGAGGAATTGAGGGACAGCAGGATGGGAGAAGGTCCTGTCGGTCCCTGTTGGTTCGGGAACTCAGCAAACCAAAATGCCATACTTTGGCCATCTGGGACCCAACATTGTAGAGAGCAATCTGCCCTCCAGTCCTTTTTCTGGGTTCAGATTAGAGGGGGCATGGAAGGCTATAGGGAAACTTTTAGAAGACAAGGTGCTAGACCAGACCACATGCTGTATGTGTGGATAGTAAAAGAGAGAGAATGGGAGAGAATGAGGATAGATTATTGAGACATACAAAACTAGATAAGGCAGAAATTCTGTGAGAGTTGTTAGGGAAAAATAAAAAAAATTGATTAGAGCCTCCTCCCTTCCCGTGTGTGTGTGTGTGTGTGTGTGTGTGTGTGTGTGTGTGTGTGTGTGTGTGTGTGTGTCTGTGTGTGTGTGTGTGTGTGTGTGTCTGTGTGTCTGTGTGTGTGTGTGTAAGATCCCAGCTACTTGGGAGGTAGGGATCCAGGGCTCGCCTGGGCAGAAAAAGTTACCAAGATCCCCATCTCAACCAGTAAACCACATATAGTGGATAGTGGTATATGCCTATAATCCTAGCTGTATAAGAAGGTTAAGTAGGAGGACAAACAGCCCAAGGCCAGCCCAGATCAAAATGTGAGGTCTTGCCTGCAAGATCACTGAAGTAAAAAAGGGCTGAGGTCATGACCCAAGTGGTCTCACCTGCCTGGCAAGCTTGAGGCTCTAAGTTCAAAACCCCAGTACTGACAGCAACAACAAAAAGAAGTGGGTGTTGTACTATGTGTCTGTAATCCCAGTGCTCAGGAGTCTGATGTAGGATTGTGACTTGGAAGCAGCCTGGAAGCAGACAGGGCTAGACCCTGCTTCAAAAGAAAAAGAGAAAGGCTGGAGATGTAGCTCAGAGACAGAAAGCTTGCTCAGCCTATTATACAAAGCCCTGGGTTTGATCTCCAGCCCTATAGTACGTAACTATATTGGTCTAAGGAGTAGTACTGTAAAGCCTATTCCTTGGGGTTTTGGAGGTGAAAGAGTAGGGGAACCATGCAGGGGAGAGGACTTGTTTCCCAGGAGGAGCCTGCTGCGGTCATTGTACGTTTTTTTTTTCTTTTTTGTTAGTCATGGGGCTTGAACTTGGAGTCTGGGAGCTATCTGTGAGCTTGTTTGCTCAAGGCAATACTCTACCACTTTGAGCCACAGAGACACTTCCAGTTTTCTGGTGGCTAATTGAAGAGTCTCATGAACTTTCCTGTCTGGCTTGGTTTTGAGCTGCAGTTTCAGATCTCAGCCTCTTGAGTAGCTAGGATCACAGGCGTGAGCCACCAGCTCTAGACTCATGTGCTACTTTACATGCTCCTGTCACTTTCATCAAACGGGAGAAGCCTCTGAAGCGTGGGAGATCCTGGCATTTCTCTGGCCAGTCGGTCTCAGGGTGTTGGTGCTGGAGCAATTGCTGTCTGTTAGCGCTTTGTCCTAGCAGTGAGCTATATTTAGACTTGAGAATGTCTAGCATGTATCGGGTATGTTGTGTCCCATAAACTGACACCTATTTTCAGAAATGCATCTAACCTAGTCAGGTACTTTTATCTGAAATTAAAAGATATCTATTCTGGATTTTTTTTTTCTTTTTGTGCCAATCCTAGGGCTTGAACCTTGCTCTTTTGCTTGACTTTTTCTACTCCAGGCTGGCATTCTACCACTTAAGCCATACCTCCACTTTGGCTTTTTGATGATTAATTAGAGATAAAAATCTCAGAGACTTTCTGCTCAGCTGGCTTCGAATCTCAGTCCTCAGATTTCAGCCCCCTCAGTTGCTAGGGTTATAGGTGTGAGCCACTAGCACATGGCTGTATTCTGATTTTTTTTCCTTCTCTAGAGGAAATCAGTTTGCAATTTTACGTTCATGATGTTTGTGTCTTGTGCTCATATATAATGATGTCATAACTAACTTCTTTTTGGGGGTCTCAGTATTTTGTTTCCACAGCACCAAGCCTGGCGCCCTCAGGAAGGGCACAGCTTAGAGATGGAGGTTGATGATATGTTGGCATAGGGTGACATTCAACCATGAATACTGCATTATAAATGGTGGTGAGTTTAGAGTTTGCAAGAGAGAATACCAGACTAATTTTTAGGAGGGACCTGTGATCTCAGCTGAGCTCTGGAGGGTGTTCAAGACAGCATTAACTGGTAAAAGTTGAGGAAAGGCTCTTGAGCAGTGGAAATGGCATGTGAAAAGACCCTGAGGCCACCCAGAGTCTTGAGTCTTGTTTGGACTAGTTGGAAGTTAGTAATCCTTAAACCAGTGTGTGTGTGTGTGTGTGTGTGTGTGTGTGTGTGTGTGTGTGTGTGTGTGTGTGTGTGTGTGTGTGTGTGTGTGTGTGTGTGTGTGTGTGTGTGTGTGTGTGTGTGTGCCACCATAGGTGGGAAGCAGGAGGAAGTCCAAGTGTTTTCCCTGGAGCCCAGGTATGTAGGGAGGAGGGCGGGACCCACTGAGGAGTACACACTGGAAAAGGTTACTAAGACCCTGGCGAGCAGATTGAGTGCAAGGTGATATCTCACAGGAACAGGCTGAGAGATCAGGGACTGGGGAGGAAGCAGGAGTAGTGTGGTAAGGGTGCCAATCAATATTTACTCTTTATTTTTTGGTTGTTATAGACATTTTTTGGCAAGTGTCTATTGAATGTTGAATCTACAGGTATGGACTTGGAAAGCACTATCATCCTTGCACTAAGTCAGGTTAGAGGTGGAGAAGTCCTGGGAGAAGCTGAGATGTCAGGTGAGGGGACCTTGGAGGCCATTTTCCAAGGACATTGTTTGGGAAATGAGGTCAAGTTGCTCCAGCCTGGAAAGAGATGATTGGCTCAAAGCATCTGTCAGTGACTCCATGTGACATATTGAGAAACACAGACTTGGTGTCTGTCCCAGGCTCCTGGCACAGAGCTTGTAAAATGCCTACAACTCCCTGAGTGGCAAGAGTGACAGCAACAACTTTTGTGCTGATGGGCTGCCCTTTGACCCCTGTCACTGAACGCAGAGCTCTTAGAATTTCTAGGTGACAGGAGTGTCTTCTCTCCGAGTGAGGCCACCATTGGTGGGCTCTGGGTAGGGCTAGTCACTGGAAAGACAGCCCAGAGTTCAAGCTTGGAGTGATCAGCCCCAGCCCAGTGTGCCCAGAGGAAACAGTGGCTATAGATTGAGCTCATAGTCCACCATACTTGAGTGATGAAGGCTCCAGCAGAATGCAGATTGGTTAACACATGCATGTTGCTGGAAGGGTGGGGCACCACAGGGACAGAAGCTTTTGGGTTCAGGACCCTTCCAGACCTCACCCCATGCCCCTTCTCCCTCCCCTGTCCTTCTCCTCCTCCCTTCCCTTCCACCCTCTCCTTCCCATCCCCTCCCCTCTCCCCTCATTTACTCTCCCCTCCACCTCCCAGCATGTCATCCTGGCATTCATACATCTCTATCCTGATTGCTCATCAGTGTCCTGTCCTTTCTAGTGCTCCTGAGTTCTGGGCACTGCTAGAACAAACAAATTATCAAGCATGAGAAGGAACATGGGACTCCTGATTTATAGTGGGTTGGTCCAAGGCCTACCTGGTGTTGGTGATTGGGCTCTGAAGTGGGTTGGTCCCATGGGATAATGCTTGTACTGTGAGGTGTCCTGATTCATCTGTAGGGCACTCCATTGGCAGCTAGGGAGTTGGAGAATTGATTGGTACTGGACGAACCTACATGGATTTGGTTTGATTGTGAGTAGTAGAATAGAACATGGTGGGGGTGGTGTTCTGTTGTGGTTGCTTTTTTGAAGTGGGATCCAAGGATATTGGCTTTGCACTAGGTAGTAATTGTCTTACCTGTAAAAGAGAATTATTTGAGAATAGTAGCAATTTAAAAATTAAGTATTAGCTGGGCGTTGATGGCTGATGCCTGTGATCCTAGCTATTCAGGAGTCTTCTGAGGATTATGGTTCGAAGCCAGCTAGAGCAGGAAAGTCATTTCAAATCCATAGACTCACAGATTCTCTCTCTTTTTCTCTCTCTGTCTCTCTCACTCATATAACACACACACACACACACACACACACATACATACACACACACAAATTAGGTACTGTTCTGGGTGCTAGTGGCTCAAACCTGTAATCCTTGCAACAATGAGAAGTACAAGTTGTCATGTCCAAAACGAGCTTTACAACATTGGTGGGGGGGGGAGGGGGGGAAGGAGAAGGATTGGGATGGGGGGGAGGGGGGAGGCTGGGAAGGGATGTGAAGGGTAAACAAAGGAGGAGGCTGCAATGCTTGGTAAGAAATGTACGCATTATCCTGCCCATGTAATTGTAACTCCTCTGTACAGTATGTTCACAAATAAAATAAAATAAAATTAAAAAAAAAACAACAACCTGTAATCCTAGCTATTCAGGAGACTGAGATCTGAGGAGCATAGTTCAAAGCCAGCCTGGGCAGAAAAGTCCATGAGAATTTATTTCCAATCAAACAACAAAAGGCCAGAAGTCAAGCTGTGACTCAAGTGGTAGAGCACCAGTTCTGAGTGGAAAAGCCAAGCCAGAGCTTGCTTGAAGCAATCCTTAGTACCAGAACACACACACACACACACACACACACACACACACACACACACACGCACACACACACAGATAATATAGACTGGGGAAGGGAGGTAGCTCAGAGTGTGTTCATCATTTCTGAGGACTAGCACTGAGAAGTTAACACTGGGAAATATTATCTGGCTGGAATTTGGTGTCATGTAATACCGGCATGGGGGACAAAAGCACCCCTTGTACTGTCTTGTCTGGGGTACATGCTGTAGGAACCTGATCTGGCTTCATGCAGTATTTTACTTAGACTTAAATCTCAGCTCCCTAAGTAGGGTGTTTTGTTATAAATAATGTCAGGATTCAAGAAATACTATTTCTAGAAGGAAAATATAGGCTGAATGACATCTCCCTGAACTATGCAGGCTGACCAGGAAGTTTGGTTCTCCTGAATTGTATTAGTCCTCTGTCACCGAGACACAAATGCCTGAGAAAATCAACTTCAAGGAGGAAGGATTTGTTTTAGCTCATGGTTTCAGAGTTTCAGCTCATGATCATCCAGTCTATTGCTTTGGGTCTCAGATGAGGCCTGACATTATGGTGGGAGAAGAGTAGCTCACTTTCTGGCAGACACCAGGGAGGGAAAGAGAGGAGAAGCAGAAGGAAAGAGAAAAGACAGGAGAGTTCAGGGAAAGCGACTGTCCTTCAGGTCCTGCTCAGAGTGACATACTTCCCTCTGCCCCCCATGGTTTGTAAAACCTCCCCAAATGCCAGTTTGGGACTAAATCTTTAACAGTGAGTCTGTAGGGGACATTTTATTTCCCATCCAGACCATAACAAGATTCAATCCATCTGACAGGCTTTTAAATCTGAGACACATCGTTTGGGATGGAGGCAGATTTTAATACAGAAATGTGATGGCAGTGTTTTTGTGTGTGTGTGTGTGTGTGTGTGTGTGTGTGTGTGTGTGTGTGTGTGTGTGTGTGTGTGCGCGTGCGCGCGCGCGTGCGTGCGTGCGTGCGTGCCCACGCATGTGCTCCTGTACAGTTCTAGGCCTTGAAATCAGGGCGTAGTCCCTGAGTTTTTTGCTCAAGGCTAATACTCTTTCACTTTGAGCCACAGTGCCATTTTGGGCTTTTTAGTAGTTAATTGGAGATATGAGTCTTACAGAATTTCCTGGGCTGGCTTTGAACCTCGATCCTCAGATCTCAGCTTCCTGAATAATTAGGATTATAGGCCTGAGCTATCAGTGCCCAGCTTTGTGATGGCATTCTTTTTTTCTTTTTTTTTGGCCAGTCGTGGGGCCTGAACTCTGGGCCTGGACCAGAGCTGTCCCTCAGCTCTTCAGCTCGAGGCTAGCGTTCTCCCACTTGAGCCACAGTGCCACTGCTGGCTTTTTCTGCTTATGTGGTACTGAGGAATCGAACCCAGGGCCTCATGCATGCAAGGCAAGCGCTCTACCACTGAGTCACCTTCACAGCCCCTGTGATGGCATTCTTAAAATAAGTTTGCTGAGTGAAGGACTACTGGGAAGAAACTTCTGAACTTCTCTCTTAAAAAGCAGGATTTGAACTCAGGATGTGACACTTGCTAGGCAAGTTCATTACCACAAGCTTTATGCTTGGGGTGACCTGGGCTCTGTCCTCCTACTCCCCCTTCTCTCTTTTGCTGGATGACAGATGTACACCACTGTGTCCAACCATTCTACTTCTCCATAATTAGGTACACTCCACTGCATTCAGACAGTGGCTGAAATGGGGTCTCAGAAACTTTGATGCTTGAGCTCTGTCCTCAAACCACAATCCCCTGATCTCCACTTTCCAAGTAGTTAGGATTAGAGGCTGAGCTACTGCACCTGGCTCAGAAACACTTTTAGACAGCATCAGTACCATCAACTCAATGAGTGTGAATAGCTAAAGTGGGTTCAGGCTTCTGCCGTTTTTTATGATCAAAAATAAATGTAGCTGGGTACTGGTGGCTCATGGCTGTAATCCTAGCTACTCAGGAGGCTGAGATCTGAGGATCTCGATTCAAAGCTATCCTAGGCAGGGAAGTCTATGAGACTCATTTCCATTTAACCACCAGAAAACTTGAAGTGGCACTGTGGCTCAAGTGGTAGAGTGCTAACCCTTGAAGAGCTGAGAGACAGCACCCTGGTCCAGAGTTCAAGCCCCACGACCAACAACTAAAAAATAAAATAAATAAAAAAATAGAAAAACCCAAGGAAAACATTTCAGATTGCTTTTCCAAATATACTATGATCCATCATCTGTCAAGGATTATTGCAAGGATCTGGCTGGAGGGAAGGATCTGGGTAGAGGTTAGTAAATCCAGACAGAGTCCACAGCTTCTGTGTATATGTGTGTGCATGCCAACCTTTGTGCATCTGGTGGCGGCTGCTGCTGCTTCCTCCTCTTCCTCCTCCTCCTCCTCCTCCTCCTCCTTCTCCTCCTCCTCCTCCTCCTCCTCCTCCTCCTCCTCCTCCTCCTCCTCCTCTTCCTTCCTCTTTTTGCCAGTCCTCTGTCCCTGAGCTTAACTTTTTGCTCAAGGCTAGCACTCTACCACTTGAGCCACAGCAGCACTTCTGGCTTTTACTGTTTATATGGTACTGAGGAATCAAACCCAAAGCTTCATGCATGCTAGGCAAGTATTCTACCAGTAAGCCACATTCCCAGTCCTGTGCATCTGTTTTTGCCTGTAGCTTCCATCAGATTCTTTGGGAAAGAATGCTCATTCAGGTTTCTATATAGTCCCAAGGTAATGGGATTAATAGAGGGATTAGGTTCAAAATCAACAAGAAGCCAGGCGCTGGTGGCTAACGCCTGTAATCCTAGCTACTCAGGAGGCTGAGATCTGAGGATCGCGGTTCAAAGCCAGCCCGGGCAGGAGAGACAGTGAGACTCCTATCTCCATTAAACCACCAGAAAACCGGAAGTGGCGCTGTAGCTCAAGTGGTAGAGCGCTCGCCTTGAGCTGAAGAGCTGAGGGACAGAGCCCAGGCCCAGAGATCAAACCCCATGACCGACAAAAAAAAAATCAACAAGAAGCAGAATTGGTTGAGGTTAAAATCAGATAGGTAGCAATCAGCTACCTACCCAGGGATTCCTGTGAGACTGGCTCTATCCCTGTGAACGCAGGTAGGGCACATGCTCCTGAAGTAATGGAGGCTTCAGGCAGATTGTCTTTCTTTAGATTGGTCAGGGTGTATCGTTGAATTTGGTAACTCAGACATGAGATGTACAGTGTTGCACCAACTGCTAGGAAACTGGAGGCCACTTTGCACCTCCGGGAGGCCCTTGGTGATCCTGACTACAGCTTGGTTGCTGTATCATTTGGGAAATTGCTATTAGGTGAGGTTGTTGTTGGTGGTTTTGCTGGAGCAACAAGATGAGTTTCTGCTCAGATGCCTTACAATGGAAAGGTCTCTACTAAGTGATTGCTGTTATATCTTTCAGCCTCTTGCTGGTTTTTATTTGTCCAAATAAAATATTTAGATTTGCTGGGCGCTGGTGGCTCACGCCTGTAATCCTAGTTACTCAGGAAGCTGAGATCTGAGAATCATGGTTCAAAGCCAGCCCAGGAAGGAAAGTTTGTGAGACTCATTTCCAATTAACCACCAGGAAAGCAGAAGTGGAGGTATGGCTTGATGTGGTAGAGTGCTAGCCTTGAGTGGAAAAAGCTCAGGGACAGCTCCTTAGGCCCTGAGCTCAAGCCCCACAACCAACCCCAAAAAATTAGATTTAAAGAGACAAAGGCTTGGAGATGCTGTTGTAGAACCAGAAGACTGATAGTCTGTGTATCCTACCATACAAGCTGCTTTCTTTTCTTTTCTTTTCTTTTTTTTGGGGGGGGGCGGTCCTTTGGCACTGTCCCTCAGCTCTTCAGCTCAAGGCTAGTGTTCTACCACTTGAGCCACAGTGCCACTTCCAGCCTTTTCTGTTTTATGTGGTACTGAGGAATTGAACCCAGGGCCTCATGCATGCAAGGCAAGCACTCTACCACTGAGCCACCCTCCCAGCCATGACAAGCTGCTTTCTTTTTCTTTTTTCTTTGTTTTTGGTTGGTCGTGGGGCCTGAACTCTGAGCCTGGGCTCTGTCCTTCAGTTCTTCAGCTTAAGGCTAATGAGCCACAGTACTACTTCCGGCTTTTTCTGCTTATGTGGTGCTGAGGAATTGAACCCAGGGCCTCATGCATGCAAGGCAAGCACCCTACCACTGAGCCACCTTCCCAGCTCCACAAGCTGCTTTCTTTAATTCAAACTTGCTATACTACTAGATATGAGACTTCGATGTTAAAGACCAAAAACTTAGACTTTGTTTAATAATAATAGGAAGCCAAGTAGGTGGACTGGGTACCCACAGATAGACCCAGTGTAGGGTTTAATTGCAATAAGCAAGCTTTGGTTGCTTGCAGAAGATGTTGGAACCAATTTAACAAGCTACATACTCATTCCAGTACTGTGTGTGTGTGTGTGTGTGTGTGTGTGTGTGTGTGTGTGTGTGTGTGTGTGTGTGTGTGTGTGTGTGTGTGTGTGTGTGTGTGTGTGTGTGTGTGTGTGTGTGTGTGTAGCCAAGTAGGTGGACTGGGTACCCACAGATAGACCCAGTGTAGGGTTTAATTGCAATAAGCAAGCTTTGGTTGCTTGCAGAAAATGTTGGAACCAATTTAACAAGCTACATACCCATTCCAGTACTGTGTGTGTGTGTGTGTGTGCATGTGTGCGCCCCAGTACCTAGTACTGCTATAAATATGGATGTGCTGACTTACATTCTTTCACATATGCCCGGCTGTGGTAGAGAAGGATTATTTGGTAGTTCTCTGGTTTTTAAGGAACTTCCATACTGATTTCCATAGAGGCTACATTATTTTAACATCCTTATTCCCCTCATCTTTGCTAGCATTTATTATTCTTTTTCTTGATCATAGCATTCTAACTTGAGTTGGAATCCCAATGATGTTTTGATTTTTATTTCCTTTATAGTCAAGAATGATGACCATTTCTTCATGTATTTATTGCCCATTTGTATTCCTTTTGAGAACTGCTCAACTCATTTGTCCATTTGTTAGTTTGATTATTCGTTTGGTCCTTAGTTTTTAGAACTCCCTTCCATACTGTGGATGTTAATCTTTTTTTTTTTCCCTGAAGAATAATTGGCAGAGATTTTCTCTCATTCTGTAGATTTTCTTTTGGTTTGGAGAATTTTTTAAATTCTTATTTTCTGAGCAATTGGGTTCTATCCAGGAGAAAGAGTCACTTATGCCTATATCTTCATGGATTTTCCTTGTTTTCCTGTAGTAATTTCAGTTTCTGGCCTTATGTTAAAATCTCCAGTCCTCTTGGAATTTATTTTTGTGCAGGATGAGAGGGTCTTGTTTCAGTCTTCTGTGGGTAGATACCCAGTTTTCCACTGCCAGATTTTTCTAAGGAAGACAAGGGCAGGACTTGGTAATAAGCCTCACCTTTGACTTTTAGATGGCCTCCTACTCATTCTGCTCTGAGTCTTGGCAGGTGCTTAGGCCTGAAATCTGATTTAGAATAATAATCAGAAAGTTTAGCCAAGAGAAGGTGAGGGTTCCTTGATTCAACCCATTCTAAAATGAGTAATGAGGGCCAGGGGTGAAAACAAAGTCTTCAGATAGAACAGCTCTTGAGAAGATGCAAGATGGTTTGTAGTGAAGTTTACCTGGGTATAGTGAAATTGCTCCTGAAATAGGAATTATCTTCAGCTTTGCATTTTACTGGGTTCAAATGTCTTATTTAACACAATATATTTTGGGGTGGTATTTCTGTTCTGTTCCAATAGCTAATTTGGTTTAATGAGCAGCTAAAAAATGTAAAAATGAGAATATAATAATGGGATATTTTAGGATGAGATTGTCAGTTTCCTAAAACTACGATCTTTAGCTTGAAGTCTTAATCCCTTGGAGTTGTGTTGAATTAAGAACTTGATATTTGTGAAGTCTCAGTTTTTTAAAGTATTAGATACTAAAATGTGTTCCAGGATCAGTGTGATTTGGACTAGTGGGAGGTTTCTCAGTTACCTTTGATGACAGGGAGTGGCTGTTGGAGACAGTTGTTAAATAGCTGCTTCCTGTTTGTTGTGAGAAAGTATGGAATGGGTCCTAATTGGAAAACACCCAGTAATGAAATGACAGGCCTGTGTGGCATTTTACACATGATTGACAATCTTAAGCATAACACATACAACACTGTTCCAAAGGACCCATTGACCCAGTGATAGAGTTCCTTTACTGCTGGAGCCATAGGAGAGATTTTCTAAGGAAGTTTAGTGAAGTTTGGAAAGATATTATGCATGCCCACAGAAGGAGTGATAAAATGGAAACAGCGTTATGGAGGAAAGGTGGACATCTTCTTGTTATCTGTGTTAGCACCTGCAAACAGATGGAGGGTTGAATTGAGCTGTTTGTTTCAGCCATTGGGTTGCTACTTAGTATCAGATGTAGTGCTGATCTTCACAGCTTAGTGCTTAAAAATGAGGAAATTCTTTGGGTGGCACAATTCTCTTTTGTTCAGATTAGAAAAGCTAGATATTCTTGAATCTGTTAGTAGGCACAAGAAGAGTTTGTACTGTGAGGAAATGTGTTTCTAAAAATTATACAAAATGCTTCTGAGTGCCTATCCTCATGCCTGTAATCCTCGCTACTTGGGCAACTTGAGATGGGAGGACTGCAGTTTGAGGCTAGCCTGATCAGAAGAGTTTACAAGACTCCTTGACAACCCACAGCTGATGGATGCTTGTCGTCCTAGCTTCCTGGAAACCTAACATTGCCCCCAGCTGGGGCAGAAAAGGTCAAGGGTCTCCAATTGCATGGAAGGAAAATGGAAGCATGATTCTGACTTGAAAATTACCAGTGAACAATAGGCCTGACTCAATGGTACAGTACCAGCCTAGCAAAAGTAGAAATAGCACTAGGCGTTGATGATTTATGCCTATAATCCTGACCATTCAAGAGCTCTTAACTTGAGGCTAGTCCAAGCTAAAAAGTCTGTGAAACTCCATCTTCAATTTAACTAGCCAAAAAGTAGGATTGGAGGCATGGCTCAAGTGGCCTCAGTACCTCAGACACAAAAAATTAGATCCTGTAGAAGGCATAGAAGGGTTTGATTATTTTTTTTTTTTTATTATTATTAGGAACAGTGAGGGTTTTTAATTGGAGCTTGCATTTTCTCCCTATGTATTTGCCTTTGCAGTTTCTTGTCATTATTGCTAATTCAATCACTGTGGGTTATGGTAAACTATGATTTAAAATTTTTTTGTCTACCAAGTGAGCTATACCTTTGGCTCAGCTTTCTACTGGTTAATTGGAGATAGAGTCTTGAGACTTTTTTTTTTTTTTTTTTTTTTGCCTGGGCTGGCTTTGAACTGTGATTTTCCAGGTTTTAGCCTTCTAACGTGTGAGCCATTCCAGGCTTTGTGATCTTGTTTGGATTAAAAATTTGAACCTTGAAAGCCAGGTACTGGTGGCTTATTCCTGTAATCCTAGCTACTCAGGAGGCTGAGATCTGAGGATGGAGGTTCAAAGCCAGCCCAGGCAGAAAAGTTTCTATGAGACTCTATCTCCAGTTAACCACTTAAAACCAGAAGTGGGTCTGTGACTTAAAGTGATAGACACTAGCTGTGAGCCAAAGAACTCAAGAACAGTGCCTAGGCCCTGAGTTCAAGCCCCATGACCCCCCCAAAAAAAGGGAAAAAAAAGATTTGAACCTTTGGTCTTTTTAATATAACAGAGTTGTGATATGGAACTTGAATAATCTCAAGAGATTATTAAATGATAACCTATTTAATCAACAGTGCTTATGCACATGAAAGGGACAAAGAAAACTGGTTCTTGAAGTGGGGACTCATGCAGGCTGAACACTGCATGTTTTTTCTGAAGATTTAAAGCCTCTGGAGTTTTGTACTTTGACCATCATAGAGTGAACAAAATGGCAATACATTAAGAAAACTATAGTGATAGTTCCCAAATAGCTAACATTGTTTATCTTCCCCTAATCCTGGGAAGATACTCTGATGAAAACTTCTGATGCTTTCTGCTCCCTGCTAGATATTTACATAGGGATCTGTTCATTTGTTACCCCCAATGGGATATGAGCATATTCTAGAACTAGTCTGTGTTCTCTACTAGAGTAGAAGCTTTCCAAAGAAGGAGGCTGCTGTTGTAATGTAGTTAGAAGGTTATTCAAAAGTGTATTGCAGGCTGGGAAGGTGGCTCAGTGGTAGAGCGCTTGCCTTGCATGCCTGAGGCCCTGGGTTCGATTCCTCAGCACCACATAAACAAAAAGAAAAAAGCCGGAAGTGGTGCTGTGGCTCAAGTGGTAGAGCACTAGCCTTGAGCTGAAGAGCTGAGGGACAGCGCCCAGGCCCAGAGTTCAGGCCCCATGACCGGACCTAAAAAAAAAAAAAAAAGTGTATTGCAAATCTACAATGGATATCTTAGAGATGTATAAGGAAATGAATGAACAGGCTCTTGGGTTAAAAGAGACTTATAGCTGGGTACGAGTGGCTCATGCCTATATTTCTAGCTGCTGAGGAGGCTGAGATCAAAGTAAGCCTGTATAGGAAAGTCTGTAAGACTCTTACTTCCAGTTAACCACCAGAAAGCTGGAAATGGAGCTGTGGCTCAGGTGGTAGAACACTAGCTTTGAGCAAAAAATGCTATTGGACAGTACCCAGGCCCGGAGTTCAGGCCCTAGTATGGGCACAAAAAAAAAAAAAAAAAATTAGCACCAGGAACTGTGAGTTCAAGGCTCTGGATCCCACGGAATGGCACTGCCTTCTTTCTATGACTCCTAGATGCATTGCTCTGACAAGCATGGCAGCATGCTTGTGAGAGCTGGGATTTGGAGACTACCAAGCTGTGATCCTTCTGCACGCAGATGAGAAAATTAGGACCCAGAAGGGGTTCAGTGACCCAGTGAGGCAGAGGTAGTCGTACTCTGTTGCCACCCATTTGAGGTTGTCCCTTCCCAGCTGGATAAAGGAACCTTGCAACGTGGTTCCATGCCTGCCTCTGCCCCTCTCCAGCCCAGCGTAGTTCCTCCAAAACTTGTTTTCTCTTCATTTGTTCTGGACTGGCCTCTGCTGAGATTTATGTGCAGTGGTTTCAATAATATATATAAATAGAAAAAAACACATACAGAACATGTAATTTTCCTTTTTTTCTTTTTTTGCCAGTCCTAGGGCTTGAACTCAGGGCCTGGATACTGTCCCTGAGCTTCTTTTGTTCAAGGCTAGCACTCTACCACTTGAGCCACAGGGCCACTTCCTGCTTTTTCTGTTTATGTGGTACTGAGGAATTGAATCCAGGGCTTCATGCATGCTAGGCAAGCACTCTACTACTAGGCCACATCCCGAGCCCAATTTACCTTTGTTTAAAAGACTATACTAGGGGTTAAATTGGCCTTACACTTGGCTAGGCAAGTGCTATAGCACTTGAGCCATGCCCCAGTTCTTTTTCTCTTTTTCATTTGCATTTCAGAGACCGAAATGGCTTGTACAGGGATCTTCCTACTTCTACCTCCTGATAATTTACTGTCTTGAACAGTTAAAGATAGAAGTCCACTGGGATTCAGTATAATCATGGTGTTGTCCAAACATACCACCATCTTCTTCTCAAATAGAAACTGTGTACACATTAATGTAAACAACTCCTCTTTCTTTCCCCCTCAGTTCTGGGCAAATACTGTTCTGCTTCTGTCTTTGTGTGTTTGACTCTCTAGGTTCTTCATGTAAATGGAATCATACAGTAATTATCTTGGTGGGTCTGCTTTATTTCTCTTAGCATAATATCTTCCAAGATGCACAAGAAATGTGATTTGAGGCTAAATGATCCATTGTGTACATATATCACCTTTTGTTTTTCCATTCATCCATTGAGAGATCTTGGAGTTTCTTCCATCTTTTACTCTAGCAAATAATACTGTTACATGGGTGGGTGCAGAAATATTCCATTGTATCCCTGTTCTCAGCTCTTTGGAGTAGATTCTAAAAAGAACTGCTGGGCCATATGATAGTTCCATGTTGAATTTTGAAGTTTAGAGAATTTAAAGAGCCAAAGCAACTCATTTAAGGGAAGAACTGTCTTCTTGTATTTAGGCCTTACTTTGAGTCTTATTTTCGATGTCATGTAGTTTTGTTTTTCAGAAATAAGAAATGCCCAGAGTTACGTTGGCATTGGAGGATTAAAAACAAACAAACGAACTTGTTTTCAGTTACATCTGTCTGTAATGGAAATGTTGTAGGGAAAAGAATAGAATGTCACAAGGTAGGAAAGGAAAGAAATCTTGTTCCTATTATGTGATGACCTTGGGCCTTGCTCTCCTTTTGTGTGGAATTGAATTAATGAGCTGTAGAAGATAAGCACATTATTCGTAATTGGGAGAACTGATTTGAAGTACCTGAGGCAGTACATTCTAGCCACTGTGCTTAGTTATTAGTCTGTGTGTGGTCCTTAGAATTAAAAAAAAAAAAAAATATAGTAAGCCAGGCGCCAGTGGCTCATGCCTGTAATACTAGCTACTCAGAAGCTACTGCCTGAGACAGTAAAATCAGCTGAGGCAGAAAAGCGTAGGACTTCATAAACTAACTAGCAAAATGCCGAACTGGAGGAGTAAGCATACCTAACTAGTTGAATTCAAACTCTGGTAACACTCTTCCTCCAAAACAATAAAGGTAACACTCTCCCCCAAAATCAATTACTGTATAAACCCTAAGTCAAATCTTCAACTTCTGAAGAGAGAAATAGTAGCAGTGGGAAGAGCCTGGGTCAGAACGCAGGAGCTGGGTTTGAATGTTACATACAATTAGCTCTTGGTAGTACTGAGTTATACCCAGCATTCTTGTGTAGACTCTTTCAGCCTTATCTGTTAGATGAGGAGCCTGGGCCCTTTTTCCTCCATAGTTCCTTATAACTCTGAAAACTCAATGAATCGAAAGCCTACAATTGTGCTTGGTCTCCTGAATGCAGATATGTTACTTTCCAGAACTCTGTTCTGTTCTTTCCTGGTAGGAGACATACCTCCTCAGTGGGATGGGTAGTGAATATCCAGGTAGAAAACCCCAAAAGTAGGAGGATTACTGTCCAAGTTCCACTTCTTCAGGGCCAGAATTTCCTGTTACTAGCTTGCCACCAAGTCTGTCTATAGCCAGGAATTCTAAGATGTACAAGGAATCAGCCCCGTATGGCCCCCTGTAGCCCCAGTGTCTCTGGGGGTCATCACATACAGCAAGGCCAGGGGCCGGGTGTTCACCTCTGCTTTCTCAAACAGAATGAAGCCATCTTCCAGAAAAGGGATAGGTAACTCTTGTTACCTATCTGCCTTTCTTATGACTCCATTTCTTTATTTTCTCCAAAGAGTAGCCAGCTTCTAATGCTCTTTCATTCTAATTTTTTTTCTTTTTCTTCTTTCTTCTTTCTTTTTTCTTTTTGCCAGTTAAACTCAGGGCCTGGGCTCTGTCCTTGAGCCTCTTTGTGTTCAAGGCTAACGCTCTACCACTTGAGCCACAGTTCTACTTCTGGCCTTTTCTGTTTATGTGGTACTGAGAAATGGAATCCAGGGCTTCATGCTTTCTAGGCAAGCACTCTACCACATTCTCAGCCCGTTTTGTAGTTTTTATAATGTTTTTTACATCACAACCTGAATGTCAAGACTTGCCTGGGCTACTTGGTCACCCATTTTACAAACTTAGGTCCTTTGTGGCCATCTGATTTACTAAGCTGCTGGTGACAGCACCCTGTTACCTTGACTTTTTTTTTAAGGTGATACCTATCTATTTTAAATTCAGGGCATCTCACTCTCGCTTGGCTGTTTTGCTCAAGGCTGACACTTTACTACCAGAGCCATACCTTCACTTTCAGATTTTTGCTAATTACTTGGAGATATGAGTCTTACAGACTTTGCTGCCCTGGCTGGCTTTGTACCTTGATCCTCAAATGTCAGCCTTTTTAGTAGCTAGTATTATAGGCATGAGCCACCCATACCTGGCATCCATGACAGTTTTAAAATAATGTATTTAGATATTCCCAAATCTCTAGGCTGGACATTTATTAGAGGTACCATAAAAGAGCTTCTACACCTCCTCTCTGCAAGTTATCCCAAACTATTGTTAGGTAGAAAAAGACAGGAATTCCTGTTGCTTCACATTTATTATTGCTGATCCTGTGGCTTATGTTTCGGGGTTACCTTTTGCAGAGGATCCCTGGAGGTAGGGTGGTGGGTTTTCTTTGGAACAGAAATAAAAGATTTTAGAAATAAATGACTTTCTGACAGATAAGACTTTGTGGAAGTAAAACTTCTAGAGAGAGGCTTTTGTCTGTGTATGTGTGGGTGTGTGCACACACGTGTTAGTGTCTGTATATTTTCTCAAGTTCCTGACTCTACAAGCGCTTCATAAATCTGTCAGAATGGTATTCAGGAAAATGGGATGTTTTCCATGGCGTTGCTTTTGCGAAGGGAGTGCTGTGAGCAGCAGGTTCAGGAATGCAGGGTTGAGTTGTCAGAATCTGAACTCTGGCCCTGAGCTCCCCCGGGACCCCTCCTCCTTCCGTAGGTGAGGTTACACTGGATTGCATGCAGGACTGCACTTGCTGGCTAGTGGTACTAGCCAGAGGAGAGGCCGGAAGCTGCCCAATTGTTTGGACGATGAGTGTATTTGTCATGGGAAACTGCTTGTTCTTTTTAAACAAGCATAAAAATATCATTTGCCCAGAGGAAATTGATTTGCACACGAATGGCATGAACTTGGTGATCCTCATTGTTTGTCTGTGAGACACTCTGGCTGCTGAAGCCCTCAGTGCTGAGGCTTGAGGAGGCAGAGCTCTGCATCTGGGGGACACTTGACTTCCTGGCCTAAAAGCTCTTCTGTGCCTCCCCGTGCTAAGACCCAGGTCTGGCCTCAGTCCCCTCAGACTGGTTGTAGTTTCTTCTCATAGCTTCTTAAGTAATGAGCAGATGATCTTAGACGCTGGCAGCTCCAAACCAAATAGGTCCTCAAAGTTGGAGGGGGAGAAAGTCGTGTTGCTGTCCCCAAATTCAGTGTAAGCTTTTGGTGGGGCTGCTGTAATGATACTCTCAGATCTTGGGGAACTAACTTATCTTCCATCAGCTGTGGGTTTAGTTGACACTCTTGCTAAACCTCTTTCTGCTTTTCAGCCAACTTCATTATATGCTGAACTCACATGAATTTTTTTCCTTAAATTTGAAGTTTGTTTTTGGTGCTGATAATGAAGCTTGAACTCAAAGTCTGGGCTCTGTTTCTTAGCTTTTTCACTCAAGGCTGATGTTCTTCCAGCTTGTGTGTGTGGTAAACTGGTGATAACATTCTCGTGAATTTACCAGGCTGGCTTCTGGCTTCCAATTGAATTGTGATACTTTGATCTCAGCCTCCTGAGTAGCTATGATTATAGGCATGAGCTGCTGACACCCAGCAAATTAGAAGGTTTTTTGATGTTATTTTTACTTTGGGAATTTGAGGGATACTAATATGACAGTTTTCCTCTTGGTTACCTTGTGAGCCATCCTTAGAGACCTTGCTTGAAATTGTTTTTAGGAAATCTGAAAGCATTTCTCTTGGGGCTATATAGCACTTCAAATGTTGTATGATAAAAGCACTGTCACAAATGTGTGTAAAGAAAGGGAAAAAAAGAGCCAGGGCCTCATATCTGTATTCTCAGATTCTCAAGAGGTAGAGATGGAGGTTCAAGACCAGCCCCAAGTGAAAAAGTTGGCAAGACTCATCTTCACGAATACGCGATATGAGCCTGTAATCCCAGTTACACAGAGAACAGAGGCTGACCCCTAGGCAAAAGTGTGAGACTCTACCTGAAAAATAACTAGAGCAAAAACAGCTGGGGGCACAACTCAAGTACTAAGAGTGCCTAGCAAGTACAAGGTCCTGAGTTCAAACTCCAGTTACACCAAAAGGAGAGACAAAGGTTAGTACTGTTTTTGTTTGTTTGTTTGTTTTGCCAGTCCTGGGGCTTGAACTCTGGGCCTGGCTCTGTCTCTGAGCTCCTTTTGTTCAAGAGTAGCACATGAGCCATAGCACCACTTCTGGCCTTTTTGGAGATAAAAGCCTCATGGACTTTCCTGCAGGGACTGGCTACAAACCACAATCCTCAGATCTCAGCCTCCTGAGTAGGTAGGATTACTGGCCTAAGCCCCTGGCGCCCAGCTGGTGTTGTTTTTATGTAGATTTCTACCCCAAGAGGTTGGAGTTCCAGCTAATGGCCACAGTAGGAAGTGTTCTTTGGCTGGCAACTTTATGGCTTTGGTTTTCCCTGCTTGCTGATCCATAAATCACCAGCTGTCTGTTGAAGGAGCCAGGCCTGCTTTTGACCTATAGCCATAAACCTGTATTTCTTTATGCTCTAAACAGTCCATAGGGCAGATACAGCGTCCTTTCCTAGGGGGCAGTGGACAGAGTCAATAACAGAATGAAAGCACACAGACATTTTCACAGGTGGCCCTGGGAAGCTGATACTTGGGTGTGTCACTTTCCCACCTGCTGAGAAGCTAACTCTAGATAAGTGGCAAAATATCTGTGGCTGAGTTAATAGTGATTGTTGCTGAGCATCTTGGAACAGTCCCCGCCACTCCTGCCCTGTTGCATTGGCCTCTCTGCCCTTTGCACCCTCTGTCACTTCGGTCAGTTGGTTGACTCTCTTGCTGTTTTTTGTATTGACAAGACATTGACCTTGGGGTTCTGCCCTGCCTTGACAGGGTCTCTTTTGCTTTTCAGTAGGATCTTTTGCATACCTAGGTAACCAGGTGCACCATCTATGGGGCCCAACCAGTGCCACTGTAGGAGTAAATACTGCTGTGGGGGAACATGGTTTACACTGGACTGATACTTGGCCCCTGGGTTTGTGGCTCAATGTAAGCCCTTGTGAGCTGCTGGCTGGGGAGAGCACAGGTGCGGGGCTGGTCTTGTTTTGTGTCAGTTGATTTTAGAGTCTTTAACAGCAAACATTTTGACTAGCCTAGGAGTTGTTGGGGTTGCATGTGCTGTGTTTATGGCAAGGGTCCGCTCTCCTTCCGAGAGAAACCTAACATCATTTAGAGTTATGATTTAGTTGTTGGTGGCGTGGCTCAGTTGGTAGAGCACTAACCTGTGAGCGAAAGTACCAGGTACTGAGTTTGAGTCCTGGTCAAAAAAGAAAAAGAAAAAAAGAGAAAAGAATAGTTATGATTTCATTCTTTAAATTAGAAAACAAATGTAACAATGTGTTCTGTAAGATAAATAAATAAATTCCAGGGGTAGAAGACTAGAAGAACAAAGGAGACACACTCCTCCAGATTGTCTTTTTGCAGGTGTGTGCACATGATTGAGTGGGTCTGAGGAAACCTTATGCCCCTGGTAAGGTGACTACAGGCCTTCAGAAGCAATCACTCTTCAGGGCCTGCTCTCCTCTTGCCTGGACACCTGGAAGATTTTTCCCATTTAGCAAGTTGCTGCTAGCAGGTGTAAGGGCCTCCTGCTGTATTTCAGCTATGCCTCTGATAGAAAAGTGAATTACCATTGCTTGAAAACCCAGCCACCATTCCAAGTAGAGATAAGAGAATGCTTTGGGGACCTCCTCCACAGATATGAGTGCCACCTCCTCCCCTACTCCCTGTGTAACCATGTACAAGCTATAGAACCTCCCTCAGCCTTCAGGACAAGTCCTTGACTTCTAGGACAAGAAGGTTGAGTGAGGTGGGGTGGGAGCTTGTGGCAGTCCTTGGCAGGGGTCATGTAATTGTTAGCTCATGATGGATGGGTACTAAAAGGAGCTGAGTGAAAGTAGGCACCACAAGTAACAATGTTAGGAAGGACAGAATGCCAGGTTGTTCTGGATTTTTTTTTCCATAAAGTGTTTTCGAATTTGTTCTCTCTGATTCTTACTGATCAGAAGCTTCACTGTCTTCCATTAGGAGAGATGGAGGCTTGCTGGTTCAAGTTCTGTTAGGTTAGACTATTCAATGTCATCTTGCAACTCAGGTTCTATATTTCTGTGTTGTTATATTTCAAAAGGGCCAAGGAGAATACTAAACCAGAGACAGATGTGAGAAGATGATTTTGAAACTTTTGCAGTGAGCTTTGAACATTTGGCTCTAATAGAGATCCTAAGTTTGAAAGTTATTACCTTATTGCTGCCTGGGCACACTGCTGAGACTACCATCTACCTACTTTTTGCTCTCTGTCATAGCTGGGGATGATAGGTAGGTACCACCCAGTTTCTTCCAGTGAGAAGGAATGTGGTGGACTTTTCTGCCCCAGCTGGCCTTGAAAACATGATCCTTCTGATTTCAGCCTCCTATGTAGCTAGGATGTCTAACTTTTCTGCCTGAGTTGGCTTTGAACCATGAGCCTCCCAATCTCAGCTTCCCAGATAGGTAGAATTACAGATATGAGCCACTGGTACCCAGCTACATCCTTTCTTTCTAAAGGCCATGTGTTCTTAGCCCAAACCCTAACCTATGGCAATAAGCAAGTGGTTTTTATGGGGAACTTATTTTCTTGTCCAGTGTTTCCTGCCATAGGTCTGTGTATCCTGAAATCAGCATTGTTTTGCAGTGGTTATTTGGCTAATGAGACTGTCAGGTGGTATCTTCCTACATGAAGGCTGGCTTGTTCTGCCTATGTTTTCTGTTCTTCCAGGCTGACCTGCCTTAGCACACAAGCTCCCCCTAGTCTCAAAGGGCCCTGCTCAGTGTGCAAAGCAATGAGAGACCCAGTTCTCTGGCCAGAGCCTACAAAGCTGCCGGTCACTAGCCTAGGCCATCCCAATTTCTCTCACATTAGGACTTACAGTGGTGCTTACTCAGATGGAACAATCCATAGCTCATCCTCAGATGTCTTCAGTGGTACAGAGCAGGCCCCCGGGAGGCCTGGGCTCTGGGAGGAGTCGGAGCCTTCACTGGGCAGGGTGAGAACCCCGCCTGTCCTCCCCAGTTCCTGACTAATGGATGTGATGAGAGTGGCATTAGCTATTTTAGGAACATCAGCCAATCAGCCTTGTATTCTGTGGCTGGAGAGGAAGTTAATCAAGAGTGGACTTTACAGCTTCCAGGTAAAAGGTTGGACCTGCCCCCTTTATAGGGAAATACTAAGTAGTTCACCTTTTCCAAAGGTTAATTTTTTTTTTTTTAAAATTTGATCTTGTAAACCATTCACATAGTCTTTAAGTGGAGTCTCCCTGAATCTGCCCTTTGCTATACTTAGATTACTGACAGGACAGGGCAGTCGTTTAGATAAATATCAGTGTTAATGACTAATAAACAAATGCTTATGAAATCTACTTTGAGCCGTGAAAGACTAGCTGAGTGAAGAAGTTAGATGATTGTGGGACAGTTGTATACTTTTTCCTTTCCCTTCTTTTATTTTTTGGCAAGGTATTCTTTTTATTAGCTTTCCTTAGTTGTACAGGAGGGTTTCATTGTGACACTTCATATGTGCATTGATTGTACCACATCACCTTTACCTCCTCTGTCAGTTTACCTTATATACCCTCCCTGCTTCTTAAAATAATTCCAGCTGGTTTCTTCGTTCTATTTTCATACTTGCATATAAAATACTTTGACTAATCACCTTTCTTCACCATCTCCATTCCCTCTCCCCACTCCTACTGATAACTCACCACCCACTGGAGCCTGTTTTACTAATTTTTTAAATTATCTGTAAGTAGGGGTACAAAGGAGTTGCCATTCAACAAAGCAGTTTATGAATACAATGCATTTTGAACAGTGTTACCCCTTTCAACATTCTTACTATTCTCTCATTCACTTTTAGTATATTAATTATAATACATTTAGTATATTATAGCAAGAGGTTTCACCATCCTATGTTGCACATGCATATAATATATTTTAATAGTGTATGTGTTTTTGATGGTGGTGGTACTTTTCCTCTGCTGGGGATAACATCCAGAAATGCTTTTCCACTAGCTCTATTCCCAGCCATGTCTGTCCCTTTCCCTTTTTGAGGAGACATTTCCTTATGCTTTGTTGTTGTTGTTGTGTTGTTGTTGTTTGCTGTGCATATACTGTGGGGCTTAGGGCTTGAACTCAGGGCCTTGCTCTCTAACTTTGCTTTTTCACACAAGGCTGACACTACATTACTTGATCCACACCTCCATTTCTGGCTTTTTGTTGGTTCATTGGAGATAAGAGTCTCTTGGGACTTTTCTGCCCAGAATGGCTTCTGTGATCCTCAACTCTCAGCCATTTGAGTAGCGAGGATTATAGGTGTGAGCCACCAGTGTCCCGTTTTGTAGAGAGTTTTTCCTACATTTATTTCTATCTTTGCTGCTCTAACAATTTCAACTTTTCTTTTAATGGCAGAAGAGAAGCTTTGCAGATTCTGGCTCTTCACCACCCTGCTGAACATGGCTGGTCTCTTGCATGCCATCAGCGCGGTGTGACAGGAGCTTCTGCTGTTTGTTTTGGTGGTTGGCGACTCTAGATATTAGGAGCCAGATTATGAGGTGGCCTGGGCTGGAGTTTGATGGCCAGACTCCATCATAATCACTGTCTGTATGGCTACAGAATAAATGTCAAAGCACTTTGCAAACAAGTCTTGGGCACTGGTTTGTCTCAAGGACTCAGAATCTGCAAGGCTGTGCAGTAGCCTTTCCTAAATGGGAAGCTTGGAGCCATCAGATTCAAGATGAGAATTCCCAGTAGAAAACTCTGTGTAATAATCAGTCATGAGTTTGAGGAAGTAGATTGCTCTGCTGAACCACCACTCCATCTTATTAAATTTTAATTTTATTAGGGTTTTTTTTCCCTCTAATTACTGGCTCCAATTTTGCTTTTTGCCATGTGTCCTCTGATGTATATGTAGCTTTGGGATCAAAAAGGACAGATTCATTCTTTTCTTTCTCTTTTTAACTTGCATTAATTATAGGAGAGAGGTGATTTCATTGTTGCTTTTTCATATCCTAATCAATGTTATCCCCTCTATAAACAAGTAGATTTCTTCTGTGTGTGTGTGTGTGTGTGTGTGTGTGTGTGTGTGTGTGTGTGTGTGTGTGTGTGTGTTGTATGTATGTACGTGCACGAGTGCTGGTACTGGGGCTTGAACTCAGAGCCTCAAGTACTACTTTAGCTTTTTCTACTCAAGGCTGGAGCCCTTACCACTTGACCCACATCTCAACTTCTGGCATTTTGCTGGTTAATCAGAGGTAAAAGTCTCTCAGAATTCATTCCCTCCCTCCTTCCCTCCTTCCCTCCTTCCCTCCTTCCCTCCTTCCCTCCTTCCCTCCTTCCTTCCCTCCCTCCCTCCCTCCCTCCCTCCCTCCCTCCCTCCTTCCTCCCTCCCTTCCTCCCTCCCTCCCTCCCTCCTCCTTCCTTCCTTCCTTCCTTCCTCCCTTCCTCCCTTCCTCCGTTCCTTCTCTTTCTTTTGTTTTTTTTTTCCCCCAAAATAAACAAAATTAGCTGGGTGATGGTAGCTCATGCTTGTAATCCTAGCTACTCAGGAGGCTGAGATCTGAGGGTCGCAAAGCCAGCCCAGGCACGAAAATCCGTGAGACTCTGATCTCCAGTTAACCACCAGAAAACCAGAAGTGGCACTGTGGCTCAAGTGGTAGAGTGCTAGACTTGAGCTGAAGAGCTCAACACACAGGCCTAGAGTTCAAGCCCCATGACCAACCAAAACAAACAACAAACAAAACAACAAAATTAACTTTATTAAGCTAGCACTTCAGACTTTATATTGATTTGTTTAAAATAGATTGGAACTTACTGAAAGTAAGTACATACAATAAACAGAAAATAGGGAGGGCATATGTTGGAGACCTAATAAAGCTACTGTGGTAAACAAAACTTGACACATGATTACCATTATTGAAAGTGAAGCCCAAGTACCTGGGAGAATGTTGTGAACTCTTGGAAAAATAACTTCTGCTCTGGACCATGTACCAGACAAAAACCAAACCAAACAAGAAAAGACCCACAATAACAAGACATTATCTAGAAACTAACTTCACTATAGCACTACAGTAACTAAAACTACTTCTTCTGCTCCTACTAGTACTAAGAACATTTTAAGAAAACAAATACCAAGGAATCTTCATGAACAGTTAACTCAAAATTTTAACTTTAAATATATGGAGATATCTGAAGTATTCTAAGCCATATGACAGGCCCCACAAAAATAAGTTACAAATACTCTGAATGGAATAACTTAAAACATGATATGATTAATATAACAAATGTTGTATGAGTATCTCTATCTCAGGTAAGATAATAGTAATACCTACAAGATTTAAATTTAGCTTCAGTTTCTGTTCAGAAGAATGATGTCAGTGTTCTAGCAACAGTGATGACATTCTATTATAAATGTAGAGCCTGCAAGTATACACATTAGTTTCGATTGCACTTGGTTGAGGAAATAATTGTATATACAAGAGAGTCCATGTTCTATGTACAAATTTTTACTGGGGCAGGTTTATAAACACAGCTGGCTTTAAAAGATGTTTTCTGACTTCTGAAAATAAATCATGAAAGCACTTCCTAAAAGTTAACAAGTAGTTAATAGTAGGTGACACTGGTTCTTTTTTTCCCTTTATGTATGATCAACTTCATGAAACATTAATTCCCGAGGTATGTTTGTTTCTGGACCATACAGCTTACATGCTCTTCTTTCAAAGGCAGCTACCAGCTACCATTTATTTGACAACTTCATCAGAAAACAACATGCCAAGCTGAGAGTGTAGAAGTGGGCGGAATTCAAAAGAAATAGAAAAATCCAGGGTACAAGTTCTTGGGTAGCCAGGAATCCCTGGACAAAAGCTCCAAATAGTCTCTAAATGATTGAAAAGTTTCCCATCAGACAGGATACCTTTACCAAATGTGGTTTTACCATGGTCACTATAGATGTATATCATTCCAACACAGTAGGAAACCCAATTTCTAATGCATTTTACTATATCCAGATCTCTTTGATATGATACCAAGGAACAAAATGCTTACAATCCTCCATTCCTGATTCTACATCATACATTCCCTGCATTGAGTATCCTATAATTCGTCTTTCTGCATATTTTTTTCTCTTGTTTACTAATGGTGCAGTAATTTTGAGGAAAGTTCTTATACATATCTCTTTGGGAAAAATGAAAGTATGTGCTGGAAGAGTTTTGTTCAGTATAACACAGGAAGCTAAATATCTTCTGTTATGTGCAGATCTCTGCTCTGGGGTGCCCGCCACTGTCCCCGACTTTGGCGGGCATCTCGAGACTATCTTTGTCAGGCCCTGTGACTGGTTGGAGCTGCCATGTTCATCTTTCCAAAGCCGGTTATCCTTCCAAGACCAGGCCCCTGGCACCGCCCGCAAACCTGGCCCCTCATACTGGGGTTTTGACTGGGCCTCTTGCACTTGCTTGAGTCCCTCCCCATCAAGGTCCTCTACTTCCAGCTTTTTGGTGGTTAATTGGAGAAAAGAGTCTCCTAGACTTGATTTCTGGACTGGATTTATAACTGTGATGGTCAGATCTCAGCCTCCTGAGTAGCCAGCATTCTGTGTGAGCCACCAGTGCTTAGTGCCTGACTGTGAGTGCTTTTTCACTCAAATTTGCTTTGCTATTTCCTTTTGTGGATCCTCTTCTGGGGAAAGTAGTGTGTTCCCCTTGATTTTTTCTGGAATTAATGGTTACATTCCTATCTGTGTGTTCGTAATAGTCTCAGCCTCTTGAGAAGACATTTTGTGTCTGCCGAGACATCTGTACCATATACTTTTTTTTTCTTAGAACAAAAGCACTGTTTACTCCTTGAGGTACATTTAGTTACTGGAGCATGTATTTTCTGCCCAGCTCAAGATAAGATTCCGGGTTCACTGTAACAAAACCACAGGAGTGTTGTTGTTTTGCTAGTAACTGAAGGAGAATGACAGATGGCAGGCTTTGGGTAATCGGATTTCAAGATCAGATCTGTGGATGAACACACTCAGCTACTTAGCATATGGAAAAACAGCTTCTTTCAAATGAGCCTGCAGAGCTCTATTCTTTGAGTTTATCTCATTCAAAATGTTCACTGAGCCAACACTTATTGAGGGCACCCCAGGAGCCAGTACAGCAGGTGCTGGGAGCAGATAAAAGATCCCTGCCCTTATGCCCTTATCTGTCCCTTTATATGTCCCCTAAGAAAACATCTAACATTTAGCTGTAGCAAATTAGATCTAATTTGATACCAGAAGACACTGTTATCAAAGACAAATGTTGACAAGTGAGGAGGAACTAAGATTTCCTAGTGAAGTTTAGAAACAATTGTGCCAAGTGCCAGGCTTGATGTCTCTTGGTCTGTCTGCATACATTGGACACCAATTGAACCTTCTGTGGCTTGCCTGGCTGCTGTTTCTATCTTCTTTTTCTCTAGGGAAGAACTCACAATCAATTACAGTGTGTCTGGCACAGAACAGACGTTCACTAGACATTTGCTTGGAAACCTGCATGTGAGTTACTGCATTGAGATACATGGTGCTTGTTAATCCTAATGAAACAGGTGATCTCCTTTTCCAAGATGTGATTATAGTTTTACAGGTTGAGGTGGGGGTGGGGGGGGGAGTTTTCTTATGGGAGGAGCCAGAATCCACCTGTCTTTCATTTTGAACTTGAGCTTATGGAAAAGTCCTGATTCATTAACCTTCCTATTGATTTCCATTTTGCCTGTTGCCTTACTTATTTTTTGCCTTGAAGCTCCATTTCCTGCCTTTAATTATGCACAGGGCCATTAAACCCAAGTGTGTGGCTTTGCAAGGTGGGGGTGGTAGAATTGTGGTCCTACCAGTGTAAAGGGTTGTGCTTGTGATTAAATTTGGCTGACAAATACATTGGTGTGCTACGTGCTAGGAGTCTTGTTGGACAAGTTTAGCAGCCTTCCTGCAACTTGAGTTGAGAGTCCTTTGAATTTCATGTTCAAGCTTGTGAGTGTGTGTGTGAGTGTGTGCATGCACACACATGTGTCTTCCACTTTTCAGTATCTTTTGAGTGGGTACTGAATAACTATGGCTTGTTAGAAATGAAGCTAGAAGGACACAGATCAAATGGTTTCTGCTAATTGACAAGATGTGAATAATTTAATTTTCTTGTGTGTGTATTGTGTTTAAATATGTTCTAAAATTTTTTTTTTTTTGGCCAGTCCTGAGGCTTGAACTCAGGGCCTGGGCTCTCTACCTCTGAACCTCTCTGTGCTTAAGGCTAATGTTCTACCACTTTTTGGCTTTTTCTGTTTATATGGTACTGAGGAATCGAATCCAGAGCTTCATGCATGTGAGGCAAGAACTCTACCACAAAGCCACATTCCCAGCTCATGTTCTAAAATATTTGCAATAAAATGGGCTAACTTTTTAGTCAAGAAAAAATTGTTTTCAATAGGACAAATTGAAATTCACACTTATATTCTTAAGGTAATGATACCATTTATGGGTCTTGAGTTCCTTTTCTCCAACGAATAAAAAATTATGAGGTCAGAGAAGTGGATGCCGAAGCAAAGTTGATTTGAAAGTAAGAGTACAATGCCAAGGAAACTGAAGCAAGCCTCTTAGCTACTGGTGGGTTAGTACTAATCCTCAGCCAAGACTGCCAGCTGGAGGCCAGCTTATGCTGGATAATGTCTTGTCTACTTGCTTCCTGGGCAAGGGAGAAGGGAAGGGGAAAGTACAGACATCTCTATGAGATGTACAGAACTCTATGTATAGAACTCTGTAGCTTGATGTAGGCTCCTGGGTTCCCTCCTGTATAGCTTTTGGTGAATCTCAGCTGCTCTAGTATCCAGTTGGGTCACCATCCCCGTCACCCAAGGGGAGGGATGCATGTCAGAGTCACCAGGGGTGTTGCTTCTGTCAGGGTCTTCTGGGTGGGGAAGGGGTATTGTCTCTATGGGCTGTTTCTAACCTCCAGGGGTCCCAGTATGAGGAGAGTGTTGCCTCCTCCAATTGCTGTCTTTCCCTATCTGCCTAATCTTTTCCTGTTTGTCTCTCCCTCAGGGTTTGGAAAATATTTTTATTTTCTCTTTTAGTGATACTGGGGTTTGGACTCAGGGTTTTGCATTTGCTTAGCAGTCACTCTACCACTTAAGCCATACTTCCAGCCTTGGAAAGTTTATTTTGTGTAACTGGTTTTCTTTGTGACTTAGGATGTCAGGGCTGTTTGTTGTAGCACACATCTGTAATCCTAGCCATTCAGGAAGCTGAGGTAGGAGGATCACAGGTTTTTTCCACCAACCGGATCAATGTAGCAAGCCCTCATCCACAAACAACAACAACAACAACCAAACAACTGAAAAAGAACCCCGATCAACCAAACAGCCCCCCCCAGGACATGAGAAGTGGTAAATTGTTGGTCCTGGGTGACTTTTAATCCTAGTTAGTCAGAAGGCTGAGGTAGGAAGGTTGTGATTTGAAGCCAGTGGGACAAGAAAGGCCATGGAACTCTTATCTTTAGTTAACCAGCAAAAAGCCAGAAACAGAGTTTAGCTCAAGTGGTAGAGTGACACCCTTTAGAGAAAAAGCTAAGGGACAGCACGTAGGCTCTGAGTTCAGGTCCCAGTATCAGTGTGTATGCATGTGCATGCATGCATACATGTGCACGGCAGGTGCATGCACACACACTGTGATAAATGATCAAACTCAATGGGAAGTCTACTGTATCATTCTGCACAGATACCAAAACATGGACTGTTAAAATACTTGATTCAAAGTAGAAACTGTTGCAACAAATGGAAAAATCAAGGGCACTGTTTCACCAATGAGCCTTGGCTCTGGTGAGGTAACAGAAATTGGCAAGAGAATTCTACCTGCTGCTACCTGCCCTATTGTGTCTGGTTGCAATGTGGGGCCATAATATAAGTGGCAAGCTAAAAGCTGTATTTGCTGACCAGTGAATTAACTAAAAATGGGATACTCAGACAACCCCTACGTTGTACCTTTGAACTGAGCCATTCCCTGATGCAGTCACTTTAGCATCACCTTGGGTTCCAGGAAGAACAGGTTTCGCCCATCAGTCAGGCAGTGGCATCATCTGTCTTACCATCTTGAAGGGACAGCCAAAAGCTACAGATCACCTGTACGATCTTCAGAGACAGAGACAGAGCTAAGGGTCAACCAGGCCACGCGCCTTGAGGCTCTTTTAAGTATACATACTTTCCTTACTCCATGTCCCCAGTTCTCCCTGTCTAACCTGAGCCAGTGTCTGCACCTCTGAAGATGTACCAAAATCTTCCAGGGCTGCCATGTAATCTTTTTTCTCTGCCCTTCACCATTTCTCTTCATTTGGCGTATGGGAGCGAGTGGCTAGATCTAATACGACACTCCTAGACTTTGGGTCTGGAGCCTGAAAACCTGGTTTCAGGTATGGAATAAGCCCAAAGGGACAGGAAGAGTGTATTCGTCTTGAGGGAGGACTATGAACTGCTCATACCCAGAATGGCTGGGTCCTTTCATGGTCTTTGGAGAAGTGAAGGGCTCAAGTGTGCAGGAGAGGCTGTGGGCAATCCTCAGTTGCCTGGGAGTAGCAGTGGATTAGTTTATTCTTAAGCCTCTTAAAGCTAGTGTTTCATTTAGTGTGTGTGTGTGTGTGTGTGTGTGTGTGTGTGTGTGTGTGTGTGTGTGTGTGTGTGTGTGTGTCCTAGGCACTGTATGTTATTGAGGATTTTTTTGCTCAAGGCTAGTGCTCCACCACGTTAAACCATAGCTCTACTTTGGGTTTTCTGGTAGTTAATTGGAGATAACAATCTCATGGAGGGCTGGGAATGTGGTTCAGTGGTAGAGTGCTTGCCTAGCATGCATGAAGCCCTGGGTTCAATTCCTCAGTACCACATAAACAGAAAAAGCCAGAAGTGGCGCTATGGCTCAAATGGTAGAGTGCTAGCTTGGAGTGAAAGAAGCTCAGGGACAGAGCCCCGGCCCTGACTTCAAGCCCCAGGACTGGCAAAAAAAAAAAAAAGAAAGAAAGAAATACAAAATCTCATGGACTTTCCTGCCTGGGCTGGCTTTGAACCTCGATCCTCAGATATCAGCCTCTTGAGTAGGTAGGATTACAGGCGTGAGCCAGCAGTGCCCAGCTTTTTTTTTTTTTTTTTTAATGATTAATAGGATATGAGTTATAGGTTTGTCTGCCTGGATCTGGCTGGCTTTGAACCTTTATTCTCAGATCTCAGCCTCATGAGTAGCTAGGTGGACAGGTGTGAGAGAGCCAGCCACCCATGCCTGCCTTGGGGTTTCTTTTAAACATTCTATCAGGTGTTAAAGCCAAGCTCTTTGTTAGGTCTTGCCTTTTCTTTCCCCTACCATTTCTGTAGCCTTCTGTTTTCACAGACTTAAATACTTCATTACCAGAACCTGAGTGGGGGTGGGGGGGGGGGCGGGATATGGGAAGGGTTAGGAAGGGGAAACAAAGGAGGAAGCAACAATGCTTGATAAGAAATGTACTCATTATCTTGCCCATGTAATTGTAACCCCTCTGTATGGTATTTTCATAATAAAAAATTAAAAAAAAAAAGAACCTGAGTGGCTCTATCTAGTCACATACTAGAAGACTAGTTTGCCTCAGTGGATGGCCAAGTGGGCAGCAGGCATAAGGTCTGGGAAGTGTTTGCAGAATTATTAATAATATCCCCAGCTTCAAGTGCTTATGAGAAGAGGAGATCACTGCTCATGCTGGGAAGTGGCCGTCTTGATGTGGTTTCTGGGCAGGAGGCTTCAGTCTTGTGTTGTGAGCATGATGTTGGCCTGCTTAGAGTCTATACAACAGGTCCCCTACATTTACCCTGAGACAAAGCAGACGGCTTGGACTCTATCCAGGGGTTATTTATGGAGCACTTAGGGGAATATGTCAGAGTGGAGCAGCACAAGCTCGGATCACATTTATGTTCTAAAGTATTTATGGTTTCTCATTTGGGGAATGAGGTTAGGATTTCTTTTTTTGAGTAAGGGAATACTGGGATTAGAACTCAGAAAGTCCTCTGTGTTTTGATTATTTTTCCAGATGAGTCTTCAGTTTTTTCTCCAGTTTTCTTTCTATGTCTGCTGCATAGCTAGGTTTACAGTATGAAATTCTGTGTTCTGGTTGTTTGGTGAAATGAGAGCTGATTTCTGCTGAGGCTGGACTCAAACTGCAATCTTCCTGAACTCTACCTCCTGAGCAGATGTGTACCACCATGTCTAGCTTTAATCCCCCCTCCCCACACTGGGGATTTGAATTCAGGACTTCATGCTTTCTCAGCTTTGCTAGTGCTCTATTGTTTGAGCTGAGTCTCCAGTCTGACTTGCAGTGGAAATAGGATAGTCTGGGAAATATAGCACCCCCACTCCCCTTGGTTGATGAAGGCTCTCTATCATCCTACTATCCTCTTGATTTCCTAAGAAAGCCTGGGGCTATTGTGTGGATGTCATCATTACCACATATCTGGAGTGTGGCAAGCAGTTGACTGGCCTGTTCTTGAAGGCTGGAGTTCTGCCCTTGCAGGGCCCTTGAAATGCACACGTGTTCATAGACCCCAGGGCTCAAGTTATAGATACAGCTGGCTTGTCTGTCAGCTGTGCCAGATACATGATCACCATGTTGTTCACTTAGTTATTCGAGATGAGCTCATTACCACACAGTGGTAACGGAATCACTTAGGATGCCATCACCAGAGGATCTTCGTGATTTGGTTACTACCCAGTGGCTTTGCATGCTAATCTGCCACACTTCCTGAAAATAGTGGCATTTCTTGGTTTAGAAGAGATTTGTGGGCACCATAAAGGATTCATACCTAAAGGGACACTGGATTGTATAAAATGCTTTGGGAAAAACAGTTTATTGATCTGGAGAGGGATATTACTCAGATGAGGAAGAATCTTTGTATTAAAAATGCAAATATCAAACCTCAATGAAAGCTATTCATTAATAGGAGTTGGGGCAAGGAGAAACAGGCTCAGTTTTGGGGTAGGTACTAGCAGAAGTGAGGAATAGGCTAATAGTAAAAGGTTAAATAGGGTCAAAGGAGACTGTGTGTATGAAAATAGGACAACAAAAACCTGCTAAAATTGTTTAGTAAGGGATAAATGATGGGAAGGGGATGAGTTTGATTGGCATTTATTGGATACATGTATGGAAATGTCACAATGAAACCCCTCCCATAATTAATGAATGCTAATTTTTTTCAAAGTATAAACATCTCCCAACATTTCTTTGAATTAATTAGTAGAAAGTACTTCATGAGGCCTTTTTATTTATTTGTGGCTTCTTATGTGTAAGTTTTTCCTTTATTATATGTGTGTGTTTATGTATGTGTGTATGTATTCAAGGGCTGGGGATTGAATCCAGGACCTTGTACAGACTAAGCAGTACTCTACTACTATACTACACCTCTAGCCTTCTGGTTTTTCCTTCTTCCTTCCTCCTCTTTTTCCTTTCCATTCTTTTTCTTTCTGTGTGTTGGTACTGGGGCTTTAACTCACACTTGGCTTTTTGACTCAAAGTTGGTGCTCTACCACTTGAGCCACACCTCCATTTCTGGCTTTGTGGTTAATTGGATATCCAGTCTCTTGGATTTGTCTGCCTGGACCGACTTCAAACTTGGATACTCAGATCCCAGCCTTTTAACTGGCTGCCCTCTAGGTCCTAATTTACCTTTTTTTCTCTTAACCATCAAACACAGCAACAACAGCCCAAGCAAACAGCCTAATAACAAAGACACAGAGATCTATCCCATGCTGGCTTCCTAGAGGGTCACCATGCCCTGTGAGCTTGCTGTCATACATCGAAAGCTGGTGTGTGATGATGGGATGCTCTTGACTCTCTCTGGACTTTTCCATCATAGGGCTCTGATACAGTATGTCTGAACTCAAAGCCATTGAGGAAGATCTGTTTTCTTTATTGCAAGTGCAGAAAAAGAGTGTGTTTTCTGACTTTCACTACAGTGATTTTTGTATGGGGAATGAAATGAGTGTTCCCATTTGGAAAAAAAAAAAAGAAAAAGAAAAAAGGTTTGATTATGCTATGGAGCTATTTCTGGTAGGAGCGGAGCACTTTGCAAGGCTGCTTGAGTTAAGTACAAGACCCAGCGTGGAGGTGACAAAAAGCACAGAAAGATGGGAAGGAACAACTAGCACTCCGCTTGTCCTGCCTCAGTGGCTGTCACTTCATCCTTGGACACCAGATCCAGTGAGGATAAAAGGAGCACAGAACCAACACATAGAAGCAAAGTCTTTCTAAGCCCTGTTTGGGTCCTTACTATACAACTTGTCACTCGACATCTATCTCAGCCAGAATTGTTTTTCTAAGAGCCTAAAAATAGGAGTGCTTTGCTTGCTGGGACGCCAGGAGGATTTTCCTGTGGTGCCAGACAAGCCATATGGAGTTGCTGCCCAGGGGAACCAGGATGCACTGCGCATGCCCCTTCCCCCTTGTCCTAGGGCACTGGGGGTGGGGGGACTTTTCCCTGGAGAAATGGAGAAGAATTTTCCAGTTTGGCCTCATTGTGGCGGAAGAGTGGTCTCAGTGTAGATGAAGGGTAGGTTTAGGGATGATGTGATCCATCATCCTTCTAAAAATAACTGTTGCCTTGTCATTAAACTGTTGTGGCCCATGGAGCTCAGAGCCTGGGCTGCTCCTTCCTGTCCATCCAGAGAAGCACACAGTGTGTAGGAAGTCAGTGTTTTAAAGTTATTATCTTTAGTTATTAGCCTACTGATGAATATTGCCTACAAGACACCCATGGAGTTAGTTCCCTTCTCCAAAGACTAAGTAAGGTTGCATGCCCTTGTTAGGAGTTGTGCATTTGCATTTTTCCTTAACTTATTAACATATTTGCTTCACTTAGATGCATTGGTATTATTTATCTTTAGCTCATTTGAACTTTGTAGATATCTTTATTTTCTAATAGCTAAAGGCTTTTTTTCCTCTCTCTTCTCCTGTTCTCCCTCCCTCTCATCCTCCTTCCCTTCCCCATTCCCTTCCCCTTTCCCTTCCCCCTCTCCCCTGGCTCTTCTCTCTCTCCTTGCTTCTCTCCTTCTCCCTCCCCTTCTTCTTACTCTCTCTCACCCTGCTGAGAACTCACTGCCCTGCTTTTCTGTTCTGCATCTTCACTGTGGTTCGGCCTTGCACACTGGATGGCTCCACCTGTGAGCTCTGGGCTCACACCCAGGCTAAGTGTTCAGAGGTAGGAGCCTCCTATTTCTGTAACCTCAGTTTGCATCTACCTGTTTATAGGTGGGCACTTCCTGGTCAGCCTTTCCCTTCCCCTTTCCCTTTTTGAACACATAAACTTGAGGTCATTTTCTAAACAGTATTAGCTTAAAAAACAAAACGAAAACAAAAAGCCTGTGATACAGTAAAGGGTTCTTGACACACTGAATTTCTCATATTATTCATATCTACTGTTACTGTGCTGAATCTGTTACAATTAATGAACTGGCATTGGTAGATTGTTGTAGTAGGCTGAGTAATGGCTCCAACCTGTGAGTGTGTTAGGTTATATGGCACGCTAAATCAACTGGTAAAATAGAGAATTATCCTGGACTTTACTGATGGCCCAGTGTGGTCAACAAGGGTTATTACAACTACAAGAAGGAATCCAAAGAGAGGGAAAGAGGGCGGTAAGGGGGAGACAGGGGCAGAGACAGAGACAGAGAGACAAAAAGAGAGAAATATATTAGAGAACCACTTGGCTTGATGCTTTAAGGATGGAGCAAGTGGCCATGAGCCTAGTGAAGGAGGTGGTCACAGAGGCTGAAAAATGCAATCAGGAGTTTTCAGCTGGGTCATCTTCAGGATGACATGACATTTTATTGTTACATTAGCCATGCTGGATTCTCAGATTTCCCTTGTCATTGATTCTCCCCTCTCTTCTCTTCTTTTATTTTGGTGGTACTAGGATTTGAACTCAGGGCCTTGTACTTACTTCACTTGAGCTCCATCTCTAGCCCATCATTTTGTTGGTCATTTTGGAGATAGAGATTCTGGGACTTTTCTGCTTAGGCTTTGAACCTTGATCTTTTGGATCTCAGCCTCTTAAGTAGGATTATAGGCATGTGTCAACTGTCCTCAACAGTATCTCAATAACTTTTTGTCCATGTTGCTTTGAACCACAGTCCTACTGATCTCCACCTCCCAAGTAGCTAGGATTACAAGTACGTACCACCATGCCTGTGTAATTGTCCTGAGACAGAACTCGTAAGTTATGTGTATACACAGTCCTGTGCTGCTTAGTGGTGGAGATGTAGTTCTCCTCTTTATTCTTGTTATAAAGTTCACTTAATCTGAAAATGATATAGCAACTCAGCTTTCTTTTACTTTGAGTTCATGACACTTGAGCCACAGCACCACTTCCAGCTTTTTCTATTGACATGGTACTGAGGAATTAAACCCAGAGCTTCATGCAAGGACTCTACCACTAAGCCACATTCCCAGACCAGGAAGAAGCCCTTTGCTGAGAGTTTTACTGTTCTGGCTAGAACTTGGGCTCTGTTGTCGGTGTTGAAGGTTTCAAATTCCTCAGAGATCCTTGTTTGAATTTCCTGTTTGGTCTGGAGGTTCCTTAATGAACATCTCAGATGCTGGACACTGGTGGATCACTCCTGTAATCCTAGTCAAGCAGACTCAGAAAAGTATGTGAGACTTTTACTCTAGTTAACCACCAAAAAGCCAGAAATGGAGCTTTGGCTCAAGTGATTGAGCACCAGCCTTGATCAAAAAAACTAAGCAAGAACATCTGGCCCTGAGTTCAAGTGCCAGTACTGGCACACACAAAATGTTTCAGATAGCTGAGTCATTATGTGTTGTATTTGGGGGAGGCAGTCAGGGGTGGAGGGGGAGAGGGTTCTATAATCATATCAGCAAATCTCAGTTGTCAGTGAGCTTGTGTGTCCCTGCACCTGTGACCTTCCCAAGCAATTCCTAGCTATTCTCCTCCTTCTGGAGACAGGAAAACCAGAAGAGGCAGAGAATGAGCTCAGGAGTCCAAGAATGCTCTTTTTCAGCTGGGATGAAACCGTGGCAATCTCTCCCTTGAACAGTATTGTAGGACTTCGTTTTGGAGAATGCACAGCAGTTCTCACACAAAGATTAGTCTCACCTCTCCCAGTCTGGTGTGGTTTGGTGTTAAAACCCATGCGGGTCTGAGGTCCCTTAAGGCTGCATTTGGTCCCCAAAGTCTGTCAGAGTCACCATTCATGTGCTTCTATCGGTTCTACATCTGGCATGCCAACCTCAGCTGTGACTCACTCAGTTCTCCATGATTTCTAGATTGTGGACTTATGGTTTGACCTGTGATTTCAGCTCTCTCATGAGTTCAGGAAAAGTCCCTGCTTCTCAGTCGTGGTGTATGGTTGGGAAGTAGGTTTTCTAAGTAGTTTGCATGCTGGAGTAGAGTCTGGAATTCCCCGTGTGGCATTTTGGTGGTTTTTGCCCTTCCCCACTGCCCTACCTGTTGAAAAGGCTGGGTTAACATAAGACATCCTGCCAAGTTCAAAATCTTCTGGGCCTGTGAGAGAAATCACTACTCTTTCCAGTGGAAATTCCCACTCTGGTGGGTTGCTGCATACCCTCCTTGCTTCCTTGTCTCCATGACATCAAGGATCTTCCAGGGCTTTCTCCTCACTTAATCACGTGTGGGGGCTTGGATGTAGCTCAGTGGTACAGTGCTCGTGTAGCATGTAAAAGGCTCTGGGTTTGATCCCAAGCACAAGAAAACAACTCCAAACCTTAAAAAGAAAAAAATCAAAGTTTGAATTATGTTTGGATTCTTCAGCAGATCTCTGTGTTGAAAAGGCCATGGGTTCCCATGGATGCATCCATGCTTGTGGGATGGGGCAGGGTGGGAGGGCTTTAGGTCCTTTCTAGTCTTCCATCAGCTTCTCTATTAGTGTGCCCCTGCCCCCATCTTTGCTAGACAAACAGGCTGTGTTTCATCCATCCTTTGCATATAGAACTGCAATCCCCAGATTACAGTTCTGGTGTTCAGAGTCACTGATACTCAGATTCTATATTAAGTACCAGCCCCTTTAGCCACAGACAGTTTTCCTGTTCTCTTAGTCTTTTGGAAGACAGGGCAAGCCAGGAAAAGGCAAGAATGCCAGGTGGTCACAAGAAGAGTTGCTATAAAAGCCATGCCTCTTTGTTCCTTCTTATAAGTGAGGCAGATCAAAGAGATTTTAGGGGGCATGTATGTGGGAATTTAAAGCCTGGATAGGGTAAGGAGGGTATTTGTCAGAGAGAGAGGATATAGGTAACCAATGAGTAAAAGGAGGATATAGAAGGCTTAAGTAGAATATTTGAGGTATGTGAGATTTGCCTCGTTATTCTATCAAACACTTATGAAAAAGGAGTAATTACAGAGCAATGGTCTCAGTGGTCAAATGTACACTATCAGGAATGAAAGAAATAAAAATTATCTGCTAACTGCTCTGATGTATTGCTCCAGTGATTCTTGCTAGAGATAGACAACCTGGACTATAATGTGATGAGATGTCAGTACTGTGGGATGTGCTTCAAAAGAACTGGCTGGTGATCTTCAACAGTGTCAAGGTCATAAGCTGGGTACTGGTGGCTCATGCCTGTAATCCTAGATACTCAGAAGGCTGAGATCTGAGGATTGTGGTTTGAAGCCAGCCCAAGCAGTAAAGTCCATGAGATGCTTATGTCCAATAAACTACCCCAAAGCTGGAAGTGTAGCTATGGCCTTGATTGAAAAAGCTAAAGGACAGCACTCAAACCCCAAATTCAAGCTTCTAGTACTAGCACTGGAAAAAAAAGTACCAAGGCCAACACTATAGAACTAAGAGAGGCTTAACAACTAAATGCAGGGTACAATTCTGCACTGGAAGCATGGTAGAAAAAGCACAGCACAGGTGGTTTTTGGCTTCTGAAGGTTGGATTAACTTTTGTCTGTAATAATGCAAAAGCTGTCTGTGTTCAGAGGCTACCTTGAATGTTGTACTTAGGTCTTTTCCCAGATGTGCAGTGGGACCCTCTGGTGATGTGGGGCAGAGATAGCCAGTGGTCATGAGGGGAAATGACTGATGCTATACAGAGTGCTGTGTTGCTAGGCTGGGGTATTTATATCTTCAACTTAATGTTTTCAACTTGTGATGGGTTTATTAGGGTGAAGACTCCTTTGTAAGTCCAGGAGCATCTGTATTGAAAACTCGATGAATGGGGTCTGAGGATAGACGATGCATCCACATTTGATGGTTGTTCTGTGGTTCTGTATTCCTGTATAACCACAAAGATGAAACATACTCTGCAATACCTAGTAAGCTATACTAAAGTAACTTACTTCTGAATGATTCAACTGTTGTTAGATTTTAGTGTGTATATACCTGTATTGTGGCTTGAACTCGGGGCTTCATGCTCTCCCTTTGCTTTTTCACTCAAGTGGCGCTATACCCACCGAGTCACAGCTCCACTTCTGGAATTTACTGGCTAATTGGAGATAAAATCTCATGGACTTTTCTGCCTGGACTGGCTTTGAACCACGGTCCTCAGATCTCAGTCTCATAAGTAGCTAGGATTATAGGTATGAGCCATCAGTGTCTGGCTACTCAATATTTTTTATGTTTAGGCTTAAGCTTTTCTTTTTTTCTTTTTTTTGGGTCCGGTCGTGGGGCCTGAACTCTGGGCCTGGGCACTGTCCCTCAGCTCTTCAGCTCAAGGCTAGCGCTTTACCACTTGAGCCATAGCGCCACTTGTGGCTTTTTTCTTTTTGCTTATGTGGTGCTGAGGAATCAAACCCAGGGCCTCATGCATGCAAGGCAAGTGCTCTACCACTGAGCCACCTTCCCAGACCCTAGGCTTAAGCTTTTCAAATAACAGATATGCTAACTCAGCTCTGATAGGTACCATACTATGTTATATACTGTGATGATTTTATTTTGCAAATGAAGAAATCTGGGCAAACAGAGGTAGCTTGTCTAATTAGCTCCTGCAGGTTGGAAGTGATGGAGCAAGGATCCAAATCAGGCAGTGGGACCAAAGCTGCTGCTCTTCCCTCTGTGACCTTGCCTGGATTAGGTGACTGGTCCAGGGCCCTTGTTATACTTACTCACTGATGGTGTGAACTGATTCTGAGTGCTGGGGAACAGGTTCATACAAGGCAGCCAAAGCCCCTGGCCTCATGGAGCTTAGGAGCTTCTGTGGTGAGTTAAAGTTTAGCTGGACTGAGGCCTCCCCTAACCTCCCTAGCAGACAGCTGCACTGTATTTGGCCTGCCCCGCCTGGTCTACCTCTGACTCACTTTCTTCTATTTCCCTTGAAGGTCGCCTGGTAGGTGCTCTGGATGCAGTGCTGGATTCCAATGCTCGGATTGCCCCGTTTCGAATTCTGCTTCAAGTTCCCGGGTCCCAGGTTTATTCTCCCATAGCATGTGGTGAGTTACTGAATGGATCAGATGTGTACTGGGCCCTGGCCACTGGTGAGTCTTGTTTCACTTGGAGTGTTCCAAACCTTAAGGTGTTGTAAGCATGCTGAGTTCCTGCATGTCAGTAGCACTTAAAGGTAACCTTGTTAGATCTTCCTCCTCCTCCTCCTCTTCCTCCTCCTCTTCCTCCTCCTCCTCCTCCTCCTCCTCCTCCTGTTCCTCCTCCTCCTATTCCCTCACTACTCCCCTCTCCCCTATTCACTTTCACCTCTTCCTTTGCCTCTTATTTAACCATCAAAAGCACATGGGGGCAATGAACTTGGGCATGCCAGGCTTTTGTGTAGTGTGTTTTGGGATGTTCACACATTGTTGACATGGATTGAGTCATCCTTTGCAATTTTGTTTGTGACCAAGGTATGTTAATGTGTGCACCTTCTGTAGGGACTCTAGAGCATGGTGAGAGGGCTGGGTCTGACTTGGAAAGTCTCCCCTTGTCCATATTTGTACCATGAGAATGAATCACCACTCTGGGGACTTGGAGGGAGTTTGCAAACCACCTGCCCCCCTGTTGGGGCCTCCTCCTTTCTGCAGGCATTACCTGCTGTTCACTGAACTTCTCAGGTTCCTCCAGGGCTCAGAACTGTCACATCCGGAGAAGCCCTTCTAAGCCAAACTACAATATCCCTTTCCTATACAAGTAATGACTATCCTCTTTCCAGAAATTAAAACAGTAGAAAATTAATTTTAACTCTTCATTTTGTGCTAAAACATCATTTTATATGCATATACCCATAGGGGTTATTATTATTTTTAAATTTGTGTGTACTGGTATTGGGGTTTGAACTTATGGCTGCTCACTTGCTAGGCTTTCTTGCTCACTGCTGGTTCTCTACCACTTGAGCCATGCCTCAAGTCAAGAATTTGGATGGCTAGTTGGAGAAAAGAATCTCTCAGACTTTTTTGTCCAGGCTGTCTTTGAACAATGGTTCTCTGAATGTCAGCCTCCTGAGGAACTAGGAATACCAGGTGAACCACTGGCACCCAGCTCAGAATTTATTTTCAGTTTTGTTTTTCTCTTAACACTTTATTATGTCCCATAAACTTTCTGTTCAATAGCAACATTGGACTTTTCCCTTAGGAAAAATATAGAAAGTAGGAACAAGAGCATCTCATTCATATCTACCAGTAATATGTTAGCATACCTTTTTTCCCTCCTGTGTTTTGCATTTTAAATTGATAAATCACTCTGTATTTGTACAAATTTTTTGTTTGTTTTTGTTTTTTGTTGTTGTTGTTTTTTTTTGGTTGGTCGTGGGGCTTGAACTCTGGGCTTGGGTGCTGTCCCTGTGCTCTTCAGCTCAAGGCGAGCGCTCTACCAATTGAGCCACAGCGCCACTTCCTTTGTACAATATTATAAAAACTCAATATATACTCAATATGAAGACCTCTACATTGAAAAGTATATGTTGTAGGGAGTGCGGTCAAGAAGGGGGGTAGGTGAGGAGAGAGGAAGGGTGGTTAAATACAGTGATGATATTCAGTGTACATATGTGAAAACAGGACTAGGTAACTTGGAGGGATGGGTGGGATGGGGAAGATGGGGAGACTGATGGAAGATATGACATTGATCAAGCTGCATTGTACTCATAAACTGACATTGTAAATTAAAGCCCTTTGGTACTAATACTTACAAATAATACTAAAACAAAGCAAAAATCTCAACAAAAACAAAACAAGTATAAAGAAAATATGTCGCCTCAAACCCTAGCCACTCAAAGTAGTTCATGGGTGAACACCCTCCTAGACAGCTTTCCAGGTCAGACAAATGCAAGAGCATTTCAGAGGTCGATGGAAATACTTGTATAAAAATGGGATTTGTGGCTGGGCACCGGTGGCTTATGCCTGTAATCCTAGCTACTCAGGAGGCTGGGAGGCTGAGAACTGGGGATCGGGGTTCAAAGCTAGCTCGGACAGGAAAGTCTGTGAGACTCTTATCTCTACAACAGAAAACTGGAAGTGGTGCTGTGACTCAAGTGGTAAGGCACTAGCTGAAGAACTGAGGGACAGTGCCCAGGCCGAATTCAAGCCCCACAATTGATAAAGAAAAAAAAAGGGATTTGTAATCCTAACTACTCAGGAGGCTAAGATCTGAGGTTCAAAGCCAGCCTGGACAAGAAAGTCCATGAGATTCTCCAATTAACCACCAGAAAACCAGAAGTGGCGCTGTGGCTCAAGTGGTGTAGAGTGTTAGCCTTGAACTGAAGATCTCAGGGACAGCACCCAGGCCCAGAGTTCAAGCCCCATAACTGACTCCCCCCACCACTCCCAAAAAAAGGGAATTTGTCTGCAAAGCTATTTTATGAGGTGTTATGTTAAAGTAACTTCAAAAAGGTATTAGATAAAACTTATTTAACATGATATTATTTTTCTTAATTCTGAATGTTTGGCTACAGGTTAGGGAGATTTTTTTTTTTTTTTTTTGGTCGGTCGGTTGGTCAAGGGCTTGAACTCTGGGCCTGAGCTCTTCAGCTCAAGGCTAGCGCTCTACCACTTGAGTCACAGCACCACTTCCAGTTTTCTGGTAGTTTATTGGAGTTATGAGTCTCATGGCGACTTTCCTTCCTGGGCTGGCTTTGAACTGTGACCCTCAGATCTCAGCCTCTTGAATAGCTAGGATTACAGGAGTGAGCCACCGGTGCCTGGCTGAGAGGAGATTAATATATATATATATATATATATATATATTAAACATATATATATATATATGTTTATCGTAAAGATATTGTACAGAGGGGTTACAGTTACATGAGTAAGGTAATGAGTACATTTCTGATTGAGCATTGTTATCCCTTCCTTTGTTTTTCCCCTACCATCCTTTCCCTCCCCAACTCCTGCGAGGAGATTTTTGAAGGGATCTCAAGGTTAGAATTTGGCTTTTGAAAAGCAGAGTTTCATTTCTGATGTACAGGACAAGGTTGTCAGTGTCTTAGTCTCCCTTTTTTCCTCCCCAGTCTCTTGATTGAAAAAGCTCTTAATTTTACATTGTAATGCCCATTCTGACCCATAACTGTATTTTCTGAGATTTGTTTGGTTCAGTTCTTCATATTGATTTCATCTTCCTACTCAGGTATGCTTTCCTAATCTAGAGGTTTTTCTTTTAGTTCAAGCTCTTTAACTGGCTGGATTCTTGGGTTATCTTGGTTGGGTATAATAGACTTTGGCTGTCTCTCCTGTAATATTTGATATGGAAACACAAGACATCTCAAGCTGCTCTGATTTCCCTCCTTGCTAGTTGGAAGTGATAATGCTGTTTGTCCTTGACTTTACCATTGAAGTTTAGTAACTTAACTAGCATCTGATGCTACTGAGAACAGTATTTTCTCAGAGATGAAAATGACATTTTTGTACTATGGAACCTGTGTGTTTTGTGTTCATTTCTTTAATCATCACAAGATATTTTCTTTATGCATAGAATTTTCTTCTGCATAGAATTACATTTTAAATTCATATTATTTCTTATTTATTGGATGCTTGACTTTCAAGACATTTTATGTTGGATAGTTATTGTTGCTAATTCTCTTTTTTTAAATGGGTAGTAGGGCTTGAGCTCAGTGCTTTGCTTCCCCACCCTCAATTGGCATATATGTGTGTGTATATGTGTATACACATATATATGTATATATATGTGTGTGTGTGTGTGTCTTTCCTGGGTCTTTCCTGGAATGGCTGGCTTTGAACTGTGATCCTTAGATCTCAGCCTCTTGAGTAGCTAGGATTACATGTATCACCACCAGATGCTTGTTTTTTATTCTCTGTTTCTCCATTTCTACTCTCCATTGTGTTCATGACTCTTGAGTTAGTAAGTCAGTTTTCAGCAGTACGTTCTGTTCTTTGCTGCTTTTAATTTATTTGCTGGTTTTATCGCCATGTGGTTTTGATACTCAGGTCAGTACTTGAGTTTGTAGGCTCCCTTTTCGTTCTCTTACTTGATCATCTCACCTGTGAGTTCTTGTATTGAATTTGTGTTCTATATTGCTTGAGAGCAGGATATATTTGTGAGAATTTCCTTTCTTGCTGGAGTGTCATTTTCTTTCTTCCTTTTTGGGGATAGTGCTGTGAGCTTTGCATTCATTTCACTTTCATGCTTATGACTGGTGCTCTACCACTTGAGACATTCCAGCCCAGCTTTTTTTTAAGGGTTTCCTTTTGTATTGTTATTATAAAGGCAATGTACAGAGGTGTTCCAACTACGTAAATAAGGTAATGAGTACATTACTTTTTGGAAAATATCACCCCTCCTCTCCCTACACAGTTGTATAGTTCATTTTCAATATAATATCTAGTGAGTCCCACTACTGCATTTGTTCACCCTTTGTCCTCCATTTCTGTGCCCCCTTTTACCACCCAAGACAAATGAATAAACAAGACAAAAAGAAAACAAAAACAACAACAAAGAAAAAACCTCTTGCAGTCCAGCTTTTTGCTGGTTAATTGGAGATTGAATCTTGAAAACTTTTCTCCCTAGGCTGGCTTTGAACCATGATCCATTGGATCTCAGCTTTATGAGTAGTTAGGATAACAGACAGGTGTGAACCACCAGCACCTGGCTGGTTCTGATTTTTCTATACTTTAAAATATTTCAACAGAGTGCCAGTGGCTCATGCCTGTAATCCTAGCCACTCAGGAGACTGAGATCTGAGGATTATGATTCAAAGCCACGACCTTTTCTGCTCAAGGTTAGCACTCTACTACCACTTGAGCCACAGCTCTATCTGGCTTTTTTGGTACTTAACTGGAGATGAGTCTTATGGACTTTCCTGCCTCATGCTGTCTTCAAATCATGATCCTTAGATCTAAGCCTCCAGAGTAGCGAGTATTACAGATGTGAGTTACCTGCAACTGGAAGTAGTTTTAATTTATGACTTCACTGGGACACCAGTTCCCAAGTTGAGGACCCTCTCTAATTATAAATGAAAGTTTTTAGATCTTTTTCTGATAAGCCAGGGTAGGAATATCCCAGAGCAATTTGTGGTCCTGTTTGTAATCATTGAGTAGTCAGAACTCACAAGCCTGAGTTCAAGCCCTAGTTTCCCCCCCGCCCAAATCTCATAAAAAATAAGTAATTTTTAAAAAGGCTGGGCTCTGTGGCTTATGCCTGTAACCCCAGCCTCTTAGGAAGCAGACATTGAGAAGACTATGGTTTGAAAACCAGACCAAAGGAAAAAGTTCAAAAGAGGTCATCTCAACCAACAAAAACTAGGTAACAGTGGTATGCACCTGTCACCCCAGCTACATGGGAAATCCAAGCGGGCCTAAGAATAAATGTTAGACCTTATCTGAAAAGTAACTATAGTAAAAAGGACTGTAAGTGTGGCTTAAGTAGTAGAGCATGTGCTTTTAGCAAACTCTGTGTTCAAATCCTAGTATACGAAAATAGTTTTTCTTTCAAGTTAGGGGTTATATTTCTTTTTTTGCCTTAAGAAAATTTTATTGTAAAACATCCACGACAAAATTTACTATTTAGGCCTTTCCTTCCTCTGTTCTGTCTTCCCACTGCCCTGCCCATGTCTTCGGTCTTCCTCTTCCCTCCTTCTTCCCCTCATCTTCCCCTTCTCTCCCTCCCTCCCAGGCCTTGAATGTGCTAAGCAGGTGCTCCACCACCCAGCCACACTTCCAGCTACTTTAGTTGTGTTTTGTGGTTTTCTGATGTCACACCACTGTCACCACCTTCCATCTCTAGAACTCATCTTCCAAACTGGACCCTGCATCTGTTAAATAGCTGACCCCTGTGCCTTTCCCCCTTTCCCCATTCAAGTTCAGCCTCTGTGCAGACTTGGTACTGTATATTAATGGAGTTGTACAGTATCAGTCTTTGGGTGATGGCTTTCTTACTCTGGCATAATATCCTCGGGCATCTATCCACTTTTCAGCCTGTGTAGGATACCTCTCTTTTTAAGGTTGTATGATCCTCTACTGTATGTTTGCTTGCTTTTTAGAATCGGGTATCTAACAAATGGCACAGGTAAAGAATAAAGAAGGCCTTGGCATGTGCAATTAGGAAAGCTGATCTAGGAGGGGTGGGGTGGGGTGACAGAAGGATGGACAGGAGCAAGAGATTGGAGTACCAGGGTCCTGCTGAGTACATCCAAAGCCCTGACAAGCCCTGGGGAATGAGATCTTCCTGCCATTCATTTTTATTTATTTATTTTTGGGTCCGGTCGTGGGGCCTGAACTCTGGGCCTGGGTGCTGTCCCTCAGCTCTTCAGCTCAAGGCTAATGCTCTACCACTTGAGCCACAGAGCCACTTCTGGCTTTTTTCTTTTTGCTTATGTGGTTCTGAGGAATCGAACACAGGGCCTCAGGCATGCAAGGCAAGCGCTCTACCACTGAGCCACCTTCCCAGCCCCCCTGCCATTCATGAGTCTGGTGGTCTCTTGTCCTGCACTTGGGAAATCTGGGCCCTCCTGGGCTATATCAACCATGTAAGATGTCACTTTGTTGTCTTTGCTTTTTAGGTGGGCACTTCTCATAGCTATTACTGTGTTGTGACATACATCTTATGCTTAAGCACAGCCCTGAGCTCTGAGGGCTTTCTTGTCCTTACCTGGCTTCCAGGAAGCAGGAGAGAACAGGACTCTGCGTTTTCTGCCTAGAATCATTCCAAGAATTGAAATGCTTCTGTAATAATGTGACTCTTTTCACCGTAGATTGAACCCTGGGGGAGCTGACTTTTCTGCATCCTACGAGAGGACTTCTCAGAGATACTGTGTGTGTGTGTGTGTGTGTGTGTGTGTGTGTGTGTGTGTGTGTGTGTGTGTGTGTGTGTGTGTGTGTGTGTGTGTGTGTGTGTGTGTGTGTGTGTGTGTGTGTGTGTGTGTGTAGGGAGGAAGGGAGGACATGTCTGGGGGGACAGGAGTCCTGCCAGAAATCTGTCATTTGTATAGAAGGACTTTTATTAATACTCAGGGCTTTATACACCTGTTTGGACCTTCTGACTGCCCCAATACTTGGGCTGTATGTGAGAGCAGAAAAGCAGAATTTTCCATAACTACTCAGATGGGTCCCACGGCCTTGTCACGAAGAGTAGCAAGCAGGAAAGCAGAAGGAAGGAAGGAGTGTCCTGTAAGCTCACCTTGCATGGGCCAGGGTAGGAGATTCAGGTAGGTTGAGGTGACGCTCATATGGTTGGGGAGTGGCATATCTGTATTTTAAGAAAGGGTTTGTCCAGTTAGTATTGATATCTGTGGATATCTACTGACTGTGGAGCAAAGATACACAAAAAGACTGGACCCCAAAACAAAACAAAACAAAAATATTGCACTCTGTGTGTGAGAGATACACAGACAGACAGACAGACAGACATTATATATGTATGACTCCTACTGGGGCTTGAACTCAGGGCCTGCATGTTCTCCTTTAATCTTTTTTTCTTCTCAAAGCTATGCTCTACCACTTGAGCCACAGCTTTACTTCCCACTTTTTACTGGTTAATTGGAGATAAAAGTCGGATTTGTCTGCCCAGGTTGGCATCAAACCTTGATCCTCAGATCTCAGCCTCCTGGTGCCACGCTTGTCATCCTAGCTACTCAGGAGCCTGTGACCTGAGGATTGCAGTACAAAGCCAGCCCAGGCAGGAAAGTCTCTAAGACTCTTTTTTTTTGTTGTTGTTGTTGTTGTTGTTGTTTTTGGGTCCAGTCGTGGGGCCTGAACTCTGGGCCTAGGCGCTGTCCCTCAGCTCTTCAGCTCAAGGCTAGCACTCTACCACTTGAGCCACAGCGCCATTTCTGGCTTTTTTTCTTTTTGCTTATGTGGTGCTGAGGAATCGAACCCAGGGCCTCAGGCATGCAAGGCAAGCGCTCTACCACTGAGCCACCTTCCCAGCCCAATCTCTAAGACTCTTATCTCCAGTAAACTACCAGAAAACTGGAAGTGGTACTTTGGCTCAACATGGTAGAGTACAGCAAAATGGTTTAGGGACAGCATCCAGGCCCTGAGTTCAAGCTTCATGACCAGTTCCTTCTGCCCCACCCCCACCCCAAAGTTATGCCTTTATTGACTATGTACAGATATTTTTTGTTGTTATTCCCAAAACAATATGGTATAAGAACTATTTGCATATCATTTACAATACAATCACTAGTGTATATCATCTTGAGATGGTTTAAGGTCTGTGTCAGAAGCCTGTGTGTTCTATGCATGACTTTATAGAAGGAACTAGAGCAGTCCTGAGTTCTGGAATCTTCCGAAGAAGGGATCCTTTCACAGATACTGGAGGACAACTGAAGTTTGAAAAAAAATGTTAGTAATTTAGATTTGGAAAAGGAAAAGAATCCTTCTAAAATTTCAAGGCTCATAGAAGGAATCTGCAATACTTTTGCTGATCCAAACTGGTATGTGTTTAAACAAACAAACAAACTTGGGAATCACAGGAGTGAACGCTTGCCAGTTCACAGACCTTCCCTTTTTACTGACTTTGGCTCATTGGTTCTTCTCTGGCATATAAGAGGTGAGGGAGAGTGTAGAGTGCAAGGGTTCAGGCCCTTGGTAGGTGTTAAGGGGGACCATGTCATGGCCTCACTGCGGGCTCTGATACACTCTTGCTCCGAGCAGTCATAGTGACGCACAGTCTCTTATCTGTGCCCTTGACCATGGCCCATGTTTTGGTTTCTTCTATTCTGCAACACTGTTTGCTTTGTGTGTTTGGAGACAGAATTTTATGAACGGAGGAAGTGTTCCCGTGTGGATCAGATTAGTATCTTTCTGGACTTTGAGCCAAACTGGCAAAGGGCATGCCAACTAGATCTTCTCTCCAAGTATGGGGCTCACCAGGCATTTCAAGGGGCTCCTGAGAGGCCACCCAGCTGGGACAGTAGGGTCCATACTCCAAGGTCAGACAAACCACTTGTCATACTTGTTTCCTGTTGCTGTTTCCTTAGAACAACACTGGCTGGAATTTTCCACGTGGCTTCACCTTTTGAAATGGCTGAGGCGTGCCAGCTCACAGAGTTACTGTTACGGGATCTTCATTTTTTTTTTTGTTTGTTTTAAGTAATTGGTACATAAACAATGACTGAATGTATTCTTTCTTTACTGAATGTATTCTTTCTTTTGTGGGAGGTGGTTGTTTATAGGTTTTTAAAGAGCAATGGAATGATTAGTACAGTGATCCCTCACCTGTGGTGGGAGTTATGTTCCAGAGAACCCCCATGACAGGTGCTACTTTGTGGATTTTCTTCCTAGGTTGAAAAAAAACAAACAAACCACACTCAATATCTGGCTCTTGCAGTATTGTGTGTACATACATATGTGTACACACGCGTGCACCTCTATCATGGCCCCTCAGGACCTCTCAGTCACCTTGGTTATGCCAATGGCACTTACCCATGCCTCCAGTCTGGCTTTTTGCTGGTTGTTTTGGAGATGGAGACCCTTGAACTTTTCTACTCATTCTGGCTTTGAAACACAATCCTCAGATCTGAGTCTCCTGAGTAGCTAGGATTACAGGATTACAGTGCTTGGGTTGGCTGTTGTATTTCTTAGGTCCCTTTTAGTCAGGAAAGACTCCTCATTTCCTCTCCCTCCCTGGCTCCCAGTCATTGACTTCATGAAGAAGCTGGGCCCCTTGTGAGGAAGGAGACCATAGTCACAGTATTCGTCTGATTCCTTCCTCATGGTGTCATTTGGCTCCGTGGATTGACCTTTGTATTTCCTTGAAACAGGAACTTGAAAAGGTTGAACTACAGTTAGATCCAAGTTAGTTTACTTATTGTTTTTTTGTTTGTTTGAAGAATACTTAGATGGCTCCACGTCTTATATTTGCCCTCCCAGGTACACACTGTCTGAATATTCTTAGAACTCACCAAGCCTAGTTGGTGAGTTCATAGGGCAGCTTCATTAAGTTCTTTCCCCCCACATTTTCATGTACTTTTATTCATTAAGGATAATTTTCTGAGTATACTTGATCTCTATAGACTTTGAAAAAAATTGTTTTTAACCCCAAACTCTACAGTGATGAATAAATTCCTGTTTTGTTTGAGCTGTTTTGGGTTTTTCTCTTCTCTCTCTTTCTTATGCCATTTTAAACTCAAAGTTCTTTACTTCCACGATTCCATTGTGAATTTTTAAGCATACTGAAAAGATGAAAGAATTAGGTAATAAAAACTGTACGTCAGTTAAAAAAAATACAATTACTGTGCTCAGTGTTGGTGACCCATGTCTGTAATCCTAGCGACTCAGGAGGCTATCTAAGGAACATGGTTCCAAACTAGCCCAGGTAAGAAAGTCTGTGAGACTCTCATCTCCAATTAACCAGTAAAAAGCTGAGAGTAATAGAGTGCTAGCCTTGGGCAAGGAAGCTCAGGGACAGTGTCCAGGCACTGATTGAGTTCAAGCTCCAGGACTGGCACACGCGCGCGCGCACACACATACACACACACACGCACACACACACACACACACGCGCGCGCGCGCACACACACACAGAGGTTACTGGCCTAATGAGCTGGATCACCCATATTTTTCCAGCTATTTGGGAGGTGGAGATTGGGAGGATCACAGTTCTAGGGAAGTCTAGGCAAAAAAAAAAAAAGTTTGTGATCTCTTTTCAGTTAATAAAAACTGGATGCAGTAGCATGTACTTCTCAGCTACATGAAAACTGTAAATAGGAGGATCCAGGTTAAAATCTATCTATCTATCTATCTATCTATCTATCTATCTATCTATCTATCTATCTATCTATCTATCTATCTATCATCCTGTCTCAGAACTAACAGGGCAAAAAGGCTGTGGGTTTTACTGAAGTGGTAGAGCACCTTCTTAGCAAGTACAAGGCCCTGATTTCAAATGCTAGTATCACACACAAAAAAAATCAAGTCCTATCAGACTATACCAATCATGTCTAGTAAGTATCCTGTACCTTATATCTTTGTTATTGAATCTTTAGCATAGATTTCTAGAAGTCAAATTGCTGGATTCAAGGTTAAATGATAGTAAAAATTTGTTAAATATTGCTAAATTCTGTTCTTGGCATTTGAGTAATGTGTAAGTGCCTGCTTTCTCACTGGCTGATCAGTAGATATATTGTCAGAGGTTTTTGCTCAGGGCTTAGGCACTGTCCCTGAGCTATTTTGCTCAAGGGCTAGCATTCTACCACTTGACCCACAACTCCACTTCCAGCAGCTTTTTTTTTTTTCTTTCTTTCTTTTTAGTGCATAATTGCAGGTGAGTCTCGGACTTTTTGGCTTTGAACCACTGTCCTCAGATATCAGCCTCCTGAGTAGCTAGGATTACAGGTGTGAGGCACCAGTACCCAGATCATGCTCTGTTCTTGAGCTTGTTTGACTTATTTGCTCATTGTTGGCACTCTGCCACTTGGGTCACTCCTTCAGCCTGACTGGATTTTGCTGGTTATTTTGGGGATGGAGTAGTAAACTTTTCTGCTCTGACTGTCCTTAAACTGAGATCCTGTGGATCTCAGCCTCTTGCGTGGCTAGGATTACAGGAATGAGCCCACCAGTCTTCAACTTAGAGTGCATACGGATCTATCTATCTATCTATCTATCTATCTATCTGTCTGTCTGTCTGTCTGTCTGTCTGTCTGTCTGTCTGTCTGTCTGTCTATCTATTTCTTCTTTTATTATTATAAAGGTGATGTATAGAGGGTTACAGTTACAAATGTTAGGTGAAGAGTACATTTCTTTTTGGACAATATCACATTTCGTCGCGCTCTTCCAGGTTTTCCCTCCCATCCTACCCACACATTGTATAGTTAATTTTTTACATAGTGTCTAGTGAATATCACTGCTGCATTTGTTCACCCTAGAGTAGTTTTAATAGCTGTTTATAGTCCTTTTTTCGCCATTTTATGGGCTCTGTCATTCTGGTTCTGTTTTGACTCATAAAAGTCCCTCCCCCAACCTGCCTTCATGAAGCTTCTTCTTTTCCTGTTTCTACTTCTGGGAATTAATGGCACTAATACAAAGACAATTGAATGATCTTAGTTACAAACTAAAAAATCCATTTTACTTACCAGGTCAGAGATGGTGTTTTTCTGATTTCACCATATTGAAAGTATTTTTAGTTACTGTCATTTCATTTGAAAACAAATAGGGCAAGGAAACTAGAAGTAATACTTAAACGATACAATGGGAAAATACTTGAATCACGATCCTCAAGTTGTAAGGATGGTCTTGTAAAGATAATTACTTTAGACTTATGGATTCATTTTTTTTCAATTTCAGAATATGAGATTTCTGTGAACAAAGACTTTGTTTTGGTTTAACCTTGTCTGTTCTTGTTGTGTCTCTTTTCCTCTCCCCCATCCCTCTTATAAAGCTTGCATTTGTTCTTTTTTCCCTATAGGATTTGTGGTTTGGGACCATCAAGAACAAGTCTGTCCCTTACCAGTAGCCCTTTGTAGGCTACATGACCTAGGGACAGTAAAGGTCAGGATTACATACAATGGAATATACCCATTTCATAGATTTTCAGACTCACACAGGTGTTTATTACCCAGATAGAAACCGTTCTTCTTTCCTCTTCTTTTCTTTTTTCTTTTCTTTTAGGTCCAAGACCAAAACTGGAATTCAGTACCTGACACTTCACTTATTGGCTAGTGCTATACCAACTGAGCCATGCTTCCAGTCCCAGAAACAGTTCCTTTTTAAAACTGCAGCCTGGGTCCAGGGTTGTAAGTTTAGGCAGTGGGATGCTTGTTTGGTTCCGTGCAGTAGCCCTGGGGAAACCTAAAAGAGCCAGGTGGCCTTCTGGTTTCTGGGTCACACAGCTGCTTGGTGGGGAGTCCTGAAGGCATGGCTTTTTTCTTTTCTTTCTTTTTTTTGGGGGGAGGGGAGGGCCGGTCATGGGGCCTGAACTCTGGGCCTGGGCGCTGTCCCTCAACTCTTCAGCTCAAGGCCAGCGCTCTACCACTTGAGCCACAGCACACTTCCAGCTTTTTTCTTTTTGCTTATGTGATGCTGAGGAATCGAACCCAGGGCCTCATACATGCAAGGTAAGCACTCTACCACTGAGCCACCTTCCCAGCCTCATGACTTTTTTCTTTTACTCTTTTACTTCTTGCCTAGAAAGTGGGAATAAGACCCAATCTGTGACTTTTTTTTAAATGAGGCTACATAGCATACCTAGAAAAATGCCCAATGTGTTCTAGGCATTCAGAAAATGTTCATTGTTCAGTGTTCACTGTTACATGTTGTATGGTGTTAGTTATTGTTCCTAATATTGAATCTACAAATCTGCCCCCCCCCCCACCTCAAACTGGAGTTTAAATTTCTTACAAAATAGTAAAGTCAGAAATGGAACCCATGAAGCCAGGCACCAGTGGCTCATGCCTGTAATCCTAGCTACTCAGGAGGCTGAGATCTGAGGATCACGGTTCAAAGCCAGCTCGGGCAGGAAAGTCTGTGAAACTCTTATCTCCAATAAACCACTGGAAAACCAGAAGTGGCACTGTAGCTCAAGTGGTAAGAGCACTCGCCTTGAGTTGAAGAGCTGAGGGACAGCGCTTAGGCCCAGAGTTCAAAGCCCCATGACCGACAAAAAAAAAAGAAATGGAGCCCATGGTTCACACTTGTCATCCTAGCTACCTATTTAAAAGGCTAAGATCTGGAGGATCACAGCTTGAGGCCAGAACAGAGAAGCCTATGAGAGAGTTTATCTCCAATCAACCATCAAATGTTGGATTAGAGGCATGGTTCAAGTTGGAAGAGCACCAGCCACGATCTCATAAGCCAAGCCCTGTAGCAGCGTGTGTGTGACGTGTGTATGTGACGCGAGTGCATGTACACACACACACACACACACACACACACACACACACACACACACACACACACAAAACACCTTTTTTTTTTCTGTAATATTAAAGGCCTTAATAAAATACCATACATTTTGGCTAATTCACCTCTGGTGAAATCCACAATACTGCTCTGAATTTTGTTTAGAGATACTAGTCTGCTAGGGCTCCCATAATATGACATCATGGATTAAGGGCTTACACAACAGACATGGACTCCCTCCCTATTCCTGAAACTGGATATCTGAGACCAGCGTGTCCACGGGGCTGTTTCCAATGAGCTCTCCCCTTGGCTTGCCCAGGTCCACCTTTCACAGTGTCCTTGCCCGGCCTTTCCTGTGCACCCGATCCCTGGTGTCTTCTCATGAGGACATAGCCTATGGGATCAGGGTCCCACCCTGATCCCACTGAACCTGAATGACCTCTGTAAAACCCTTTCTTCACATAGTCACATTGGGATGAGGGCATGGACATATGAATTCTGACAAGACTAGAGCTCTCCTCTATGGAAAGGATTAAGTATTTCTACTGTAGTCAATATGTAGGCTCCTTATTGCCTTCCCTTCTCCTCACCACAGATGACAGACTCTTACATCTTCTTTCCTTTTCTTTTTTGGTGGTAAGGTTTTGAACTCAAGATCTTGTACAGGTAAGGGCTCTACCACTTGAGCCTCCAGCTCTTTTTTCTTCAGTTATTTTTCAGATAAGGTCTTGTACTTTAGCTCAGGCTAGCCTCAGACAAGATCCTCCTTTTTACACCTCCTACATAGCTCATGCGTGTGCATGAGCCATCACAGTTTGTTTGTTGAGATGGAGGCCTTACTACTTGCTCAGGCTGGCTTTGAACTGTAATTCCCCTGATCTTCCCAGAAGCTGGGATTGTAAGTATGAGACCCTATACCTGGTTCTAAACTTTCACTTTTTTTACATTCTCTACTTTTACCATTCACAACATGTGTATCTATAATGTAATGACTTTCAAACTGTGACCCTGACCTCCAGACAGAAATAGATTTGTGTGTGTAAGTAGTAAATAATTCACAATTTGGTGGCCACTCTGACTTAGAGGGCATGCATTCTATTTTCAGTTCCATTTCATTTTTTTTTGAGCTGTTTGCTAATGAGCATACTTCATGCAATTTGAAAGACCTTGCTATGCAGACAGATTGGGTTGTGGACATAGGTTGAATGACCTTCCATTTGAGCCCTTTGGGAGGGGGGGTTATGGCTGTGCATGCAGCCTGCCTTGATTTACCATTACTTATGAAACCCATCCTAAGACTTCCCTGCAGAGGAAATCGTAGTTTGGAAGAGTTCCCTGCCATTTGGCAACCTTTGTAGGAAATAGCCAGCAGGGTGGAAAAGTTTCATCAGCTCCATTGTTTTTGCTGAGAGAGGCACACAACTAGTCTTACTTTCAGAAGCAGGGGAGAAATGAAATCTCACCTCAGCTACAGGGGGTATGTGCTTATTTTTCTTCCTTTTAGGTATAGGCTTGGTTTTGTTCTAGAATTACCTTTCCTTATCCTAATCTTTCCCTAGGAGATAGAAAAATTATTTAAAAGAAAATAAAGGTCTAAACCAGGTGCTGATAGCTCACACCTGTAAATCCTAGCTTCTCAGGAGGCTGAGATCTGAGGATTATGGTTTGAAGCCAGCCTAGGCAGGAGAAAATCGGTGAGACTCAAAGTAGAGCTGTGATTCAAATGGTAGAACATTTTAGCTTTGAGCAAAAGAAGCATAGGCATAGTACCCAAGTCCTGAGGCCAAGCCCCACTAGGGACACAAAAAAACAAAAGCAAAACTCTTCCTTCTATGGGAGGACTCTGAGACAGCACAAGGCTGTCAAGATCCCTTCGAATTTCATATTTGAATGAAATTCATTACATATCTTGGACATGGAACTGAGCTTCCATTTCCTCCTTTAGGCTTCATTATGCACCAGTGACACAATGCTGGGAGCAGGCTAGAACTGGAAAAGTCAGTCCTGTCACCTCTCTTGCTGGTCTCCATTTCTCCAACTTAAAAATATTTTTTTAGGGGCTGGGAAGGTGGCTCAGTGGTAGAGTGCTTGCCTTGCATGCATCAGGCCCTGGGTTCGATTCCTCAGCACCACATAAGCAAAAAGAAAAAGCTGGAAGTTGTGCTGTGGCTTAAGTGGTAGAGTGCTAGCCTTGAGCTGAAGAGCTGAGGGACAGCGTCCAGGCCCAGAGTTCAGGCCCCATGACCGGACCCCCCCAAAAAAACAATATATTTTTAAAAAAATAAATGAAGACATTCATGAAAACAAGAAGCAAAGGATTGCCAGCTAATAAAAATACTCTCTCTTCAGTTCATTCTCTACTTGTTGGTTCTGTGTCATGACCAGTTTGTTTGCTTGTAATGGACAATAATGGAGGAAGATCTAGAAAGAGCAGGTCTTCAAATGCCAGCAAGGAGTAGAGTAGTAGAGCCCCAACTTTCTCAGGGCGTTGGTGCATACTTACTGGCTTTGTGAAGTGCCTCAGCTGTCCCCTGATGCAAAGGTGCCATTTCAAACATTCAAGATTGTGACAGTGTTCTTGGTACTGTCACCACAGCTGTTCCCTAGAACTCTTGAAGTGGGCAGGAAGGCTGGCATCAGAGGTAGGGAAATCTGATGTGTACCTGGGCCCTGTTGGCTTATGATGGTCACAGCCAGCTGAGGAACCGCGCAGATACTCTAGCTCCTAAGTTCAGGTAGAGAAAGGTGGCAGGTCTTAGGAGAGTCATGCTGTGGAGGCCTGAATTGCTTGGTTTGTTTTGTTTTAGAATGAGCTTTCCAGCTGGGGGTGGTGGCACATACCTGTAATCCTAGCACTGAGGCAGGAGGATTGTGAGTTCGAGGCCAGCCTGGGATGCATAGCAAGATCCTCTTCAAAACAAAACAAACTTTGCTTGTCCTGAGAGGTGTGGGGAGCCCTCTCAATGGGGGAGAAGTAGAGGCAGAGGCAAGAGTATTGCAACCACTCACCTCAGAGTTAGTCCTAAGTGGGCTGTTCCTTAGAGTGCAAGACTAGAATACAAGGTCCCTGGTCACATGGCCTTTATATCAGGATCAGGGACCCCCAGCCTATCAATAAGGGCATTTGACAGACAGGACTGGCCTTCCCCATGCTGACTGGAAGCTGGCTTTGGTGATGACCCAGGGATGCTGATTTATTTGGGCAATGCTGTGCCTAAAAATTGGTAAAATACAATGGGGATCAGCTCTCTTGTCTTTTTACTCATTTCTTGTATGAACCATTCTGTCAGCTCCTCCTTCCTTAGCGCATGGCCTGCTCAGAAGAGCACTGCTAATCCAGATGCCCATTCTCACTCTCCCAAGTTCTCAAGTCCAGTTGAGGCTTCTGGCACTTTCTCATAAGGAGTACCAGCTGAGTCACCCTCATCCATAGTGTTTGTAGCCACAAGTGTTTTGCATTCTTTTGGGTTATAGAATATTTGTAATACCTTGAGGGGGCCCAAGTCTAAACACGTGATTCATTTGTGTGTCATACACACCTTATCCACGTAGCCCAAAGCTGGATTTTGTTTTTCATGGCAGAACTGAGATTTGAACTTGGGGCCTCAAACCTGCTTTGCTTTGCTTGCTTGGCTGGCACTCTACCACTTCAATGATGCTTCTAGCCAGGCATTTTGCTGGCTAATTGGAGATGGAGTCTCAAGTTTTCTGCCTGGGCTGGCTTTGAACCACGGTCCTCCAGACTTCAGCCTTCTTAGTAGCAAGGATTATAGGCACTAAAGGTGATATTATGCCATATTTTCCATTTTGTGCATGAAATAGTTTGTATACTTTGAAGCATCAGAAATCAGATGTGGAAGCTCCCCTTCATAACAGTGTGTCATGGTGCCAGGTTTCACAGCAGGGGCAGTGCAGCATCATGATTTTTGAATTGGAGATGGAGATGCCCACCCTGTGTTTATAGGGCCTTCCCATGAATTTACCTTTTGGGGAAAGGTAATCTGAAGGAAAGGTACAGAGAGAAAGGAAGTTCAGTTTTAATAAATATGTATCTGCTTTGGGGTACAGGGTTTGTGGATCTGGTGGCATTCTGCTTTTGCATGGACTAGATAATTCTGTGCTGTTCACTTGGCGGTCGGTCATTATTTGAGGTTAGAAAAAAATCCTTTTTTTTTTTTTTTTTGGTGGGGAGCATTGGTCGTGGGACTAGAACTCAGGGCTTAGGCACTGTCCCTGAGCTCTTTCACTCAAGGCTAGTGCTTTACCACTTTGAGCCACAGCTCCATTTCTAGTTTTCTGCTGGTTCATTGGAGATAAGGGTCTCACAGGATTCCTTGCCTGGGCTGGCTTTGAACTGCAATCCTCACACCTTAGCCTCCTGAGTAGCTAGGATAGGAGTGAGCCACCAGCACTTGAAGGCTGGAGTCTTATTCTGCATCCCATTCTGGAAATGTAGCCAAGCTAGACCTATGTCATACACAGGTGTGTGTGTGTGTGTGTGTGTGTGTGTGTGTGTGTGTGTGTGTGTGTGTGTGTGTGTGTGTGTGTGTGTGTGTGTGTGTGTGTGTGTGTGTGTGTGTGTGTGTGTGTGTGTGTGTGTGTGTGTGTGTGTGCCTGTCATCAGTGCCCCTATGCTGAGCGTCTGCTGGGCCTGTCACTAGGAGCTGGGCACAGTCCCTGGGCCAAGTTCCCACCAGGCAGTGGGGATGCCTAGGAGGTCCTTGGAAAGAAATACAGATAACTAAAATGACTAAGCTCTTTGTGAGTGCTTTTACTTGGTGCTTTGATAATGTGGTAGGTATTTTGGTGACCTTTCAAAGAAATTTGGTTTAATGCTTCTGGATTTTTTAAGGACCCCCCCCAACCTTGTCTGTCCCACTTCAAACAGGTTTTTAGGGGATATTTCTTTGAGTGACATGAAGTATCCATTTTTGGTGTGTGTCTGCTGGTATTGGGACTTGAACTCAGGACCTGCATACTCTCCTGTAGTTGGTTTTTGTCCCTCCCTCTCACCCCCATTCTACCACTTGAGCCACAGCTCTACTTCTGGCTCTTTGGTGGTTAATTGGAAGAAACGACTCATAGATTTTTCAGCCTGGTCTGGCTTCAAATTAGGATCCTCAGATCTCAGCCTCCTCAGAGGGTAGTATTACAGGAGTGAGCCACCGGTGTGTGGCTGAAATCCATTTGTAAATCTATAAACTTCCATGCTCTTGCTGGCTGGGTTGAGCTCTGCTGGTTGCATGGCTCACAGGGCTTTTCCAGAGGCTCTTTCATGGTGAACTTGGTCTCTGGTACTTTTGGGGGGACTGTTGTTTTCACGGGGGAACAGTGCAGACACAGTTCAGAGTCCCTCTGCTACTTGGGGCAGTCCATGCTGGCACCGCTGTGTGACCTCAAGTGTTTGAAGGTACGAGTTGTTCTGTTGGTACTGAGGAGATCTGTATGGCCACGGAACAATCCCAAGGGTGTCCTCATTGGTCAGCTGGCCTGTCATGGAGCAGTGTTGAGACTTCAGCAGAGGGTGGCTGCACCAGTTAGAGGAAGTGGCCAGGGTGTGGGACTTGCATAAGTGCAGGTTATACACTAGTTGGAAAACAAAGTCATGTTTTAGCAATTCCTTTCGCTTTTTAATCTTGCTTTCTTTCTCTTCTAATGCAGGTGCCACATTTGAGGAAATCAACCAGCACTGGGACTGGCTGGAACAGAACCTCCTCCACACCTTGTCTGTTTTTGATAATAAAGATGACATTGCCAGCTTTGTCAAAGGGAAGGTGAAGGTAGGTCCCTGGAAACTGGCTTTCTGTACCCTTACCCGACCCCCCCCCCCCACCCCCTGCCACTTCCTTCTCAGAACATCTTAAACACTTTACATTGACTCAATGTTTTGGCTTAGTGTATAAGTCTGAATGAGTTCAATGTCTTACCTGGAAGGTCTTGTAGAATTGAAGTACAACAGATTTTACTGGTGAGGATCAGACTGCATTCTCAAGTCTATTTCTTTTACAGAGGAGGTACAGGGCCTTTTGGTAGTGGTTTGAGAAAACTGGGATGTTGAGATTTTTTTTTTTTATAGAACATTCTTTTATTCCTTAAATTAGTAATTCTCAACTTTCTCATCAGGACATCTCAGCTAGGACTTCTTATCACTTATTATTGTTTTTGGTCATGGGGCTTGAACTCGGGGCCTGGGCACTGTCCCTCTTTAGCTCAAGGCTAGCACTCTACCATTTCAACCACAGTGCCACTTCCAGTTTTCTGGTGGTTAATTGGAGACAAGAGTCTCACAGACTTTCCTACCTGGGCTGGCTTTGAACTGCGTTCTTCAGAACCCAGCCTTCTGAGTAGCTAGGATTATAAGTGTGAGCCACCAGCACCCAGCTCTCTTCCAGCTTTTTGATGGTTAATTGGAGGTAAGAGTCTCATGGGGACTTTTCTGCCTAGAGTGGCTTCTAACCACTATCCCCAGCAGCCTCCTGAGTAGCTAGGACTACAGCACCTAGCCCATAGATCATTTTTATACACTGTGAATCCTATACAGTCTGCACCTGGTTTTTGAAAATGATCTGCTGAAGGCCAGTCTATAAGGGCAGTGGTCAGTGTTGGTAGCCATGACCACTTTCATATTCTCACTCCTCATCTGTGGTTGAGTTTTGATGATAGGTAAGAGCCACTGGCGCCCAGCTATATCAGTTGTTTTGAGGTCATAATAATCCTCATGACAAAGTGGCATGACAAATTTAATATGACAAATTCTGATCCCCAATACTTTGAAGCTAAAATGCCTTAAACAAGTCCTTGCCCCAGGCACTATTGGCTCAAACCTATAATCCTAGCTACTCAGGAGGCTGAGATCTGAGGATCGCAGTTCGAAGCCAGCTCAGGCAAGAAAGTCCAGGATACTCTTTATCTCCAAGTACTTACCAAAAAGCCAGACGTAGATTTGTGGCTCAAGTGGTAGAGTGCTAGCTTTGAACATAAAAACTCAGGGACAGCACCTAGATCCTGAGTTCAAGCCCCAGCATCAGCACAAAAATAAATAAAAAAATATTTAAAAGCTGGATCAATAGAAAGCCCACGGATTGGGAGAAGGTCTTCACTAGCCATACAATGGACAAGGGTCTCATATCTAAAATACACCTGGAACTCAAAAAATCAAATCCCCCAACAACAAATCTGCAAAGAAACAACTGCCCAATAAATAAGTGGACTAAAGACTTAAAGAGAAAACTTCTCTGAAGAGGAAAGAAGGATGGTGAATAGACATATGAAGAAATGCTCAACCTCTCTAGCCATAAAAGAAATGCAAAACAACATTGAGATACCACCTCACCCCAGTTAGAATGGCTATAATCAAGAACTCTAATAACAACAGATGCTGGAGGGGATGTGGACAGAAGGAAACCTTACTACATTGTTGGTGGGAGTGTAAACTTGTTCAACCATTTTGGAAAGCAGTATGGAGGTTCCTCAAAAGACTCCACATAGAGCTCCCCTATGACCCAGCAATCTCACTTTTGGGCATTTACCCAGATGATCACAAACAAGACCATATTAAAGCTACACGCACAACTATGTTTATATTGCAGCATTATTTATCATAGCTAAGATATGGAACCAACCCAGATGCCCCTCAGTAGATGAATGTGGTATATATACACAATGGAATTCTATGCCTCCATTAGAAAGAATGACATTGCCCCATTTGTTAGGAAATGGAAAGACTTGGAAAAAATTATATTAAGTGAAGTAAGCCAGGCCCAAAGAAACATATGTTTCCCTTATTTGCAATAACTAGTATATATATAGTCTGAGTCAAGCAGAAAAGGTCAGATAAGTTGATGTTAGGGGAATGAACCCTAAGATAAGTATTCAAGTGGTTTTTTTTTTCTTTCATGCAATTGTTGCTAACATATTTATAAGATGATTTCTGTGTTGCTTTGTATGTCCCTCCCCCATGGTATAACCCCTGCTTTCACTGGATTTGATGTTGGTATAATTTGTGGAAGGGAAGGGCAAAAACAAATCGTTTAACTAGGGATACAGGTGGACCCATTGCAACAATGAGATGTACAAGTCGTTGTGTTAAAAAAATGAACTTTACAACTTTGGTGGGGGGGAGAGGATCGGGTGGATGGAGGTGGGGGGAGTATGGGAAGGGATGGGAAGGGGAAACAAAGAGGAGGCAACAATGCTTGATAAGAAATGTACTCGTTATCTTGCCCATGTAATTGTAACTCCTCTGTACGGTATTCTCACAATTAAAAAAAATTAATATTGTTGAAAAAAAACACACAAAAAAGCTGGAAGTAGAACTATGGCTCAAATGGTGGAGCACTTGTTCTCTGCTTCTCTCTGGCCAACTCTGAAGAATCTGGGAGCTAGGACTTTCCTACTTACATTCTAGACATTTGGCACTCTATAAAACTGGGGGGAAAATGCCTTCTGCTTTAAGTTGAGTTTATATAAGTAGAGACTTCAGTCCTTAGAAATCAGGAGGCTGCACCAGGTACCACTGGATGCTGGTCTGAATATGCCTGTTCACTCTAGAACCTTCCTAAAACCCCAACAGGCCTCTAGAGCCAGGGGAGAACACAACATTTGTGTTGTGTTGTAAATATACTTTACCAAATCTAATTATTGCCATCTACAGTATTAAATAACACTGAGAAAAGTTGAGTTAGTGGCTCAGGCCTGTAACCCTAGCTACCTAGAGGATGAAACATGGAGAACTGAGGTCCAAAGCCAGCCCACGCAGAAAAGTCTGCTAGATGTTATGTCCAGTTAACTAGTACAAACCAGGCTGGAGTCATGGCTCAAGTAGTAGAGTGCCTGCTGTGAGCAAGCAGGCTGAGCAAGAGTGTAAGGCTCTGCGTTTAATCTCTGGTGCTGGCAGAAAAGAAGAAATATAGTGAACAAAAAATGAAAATTGCTTTAGATTTATTTGAAAAATAAATCCCATTATTTCAATGTCAATGCCTGGGTTTAATTTCTAAATACCTTGTACTTGAAGTTTGGGTTATACTCCCTAAAAGTGTACTTGTTTTATGGAACATAAGCTTTCAAGAGAAAGAAGGGAAAAATTGTAAAACAGAAATAAGGGAAAAGTTACTTTGTGTCCTGCCCTGCTGTCTGCCCACATGCAGGACTTTGGAAGTACCAGATCCCACAACACTTGACTCATATTGTTGCTTTACATGTGAAGATGATATAGAATACACAATGGTAGTGAAATGTATTTGGCTTTATAGGGCCTATTTTTGAACATGATAAGGGAGACTTTTGTTCGTGTTTTTTTAAAAGATTAACTTCCTAAATAATTTTTTCTACAATCAGGTTTGGACTCAGGGCCTTTTGCTTGTTGCTTGCTTTGCTGATTTGCTTGGCTGGTACTCTACCACTTCAGTCTGGCTTTTTGGTAGTTAATTGTAGAGAAGAGTCTTTTGGCTTGTGTGTGTGTGTGTGTGTGTGTGTGTGTGTGTGTGTGTGTGTGTGTGTGTGTGTGTGTGTGTGTGTGTGTGTGTGTGTGTGTGTGTGTGTGTGTGTGTGTGTGTGTGTGTGTTAAGGCTGGCTTTGATCTTTGACTCTCTATGTCTCAGCTTCCTAAGTGACTAGGATTACATAAGCATATGCCATTGGCATCTGGATAAAAGTTTTAACTTTAAACTCACAGATCAGTGATTCTGTAGAGTTGATGCAGTGAGTTCATTGAGTTCACATGCAGCAGTCAGTTATCTGGCCCTCAGATCTTTTGTGTCAGTTAACTTTCTGTCACTATTAAAAAACACCTGAGATGATTAATTCACAGTCTGGGCCATGGTTGGTTGACTCCCTTGCTCTGGGTAGCATAGCAGGGACCTTTGGCAGAGTTACAGTTCCTCTCACAGGGTGGGCAGGGAGCAAAGTGGCTAGCAAAGAGGCTAGGCCACAAGTTCCCTTCAAGGGCATGTCCCATGACCTTCTGCTAGCTCCCATTTCTAACACCTTCCAATTCCATCAGCTCTGGGGAGCATACCTTCATCGTATAGGATGTTGAGGGACATTTAAGATCCAAACTGGGCCATTCTTGAAGAGAAGAGCAGGAATGCTAACAAAACCCAACTGCTGGTAAGTGGTGGAGTGAAAGTTGGGGTGCTTTATGGAAGCAGTGTCCATTCAGCCTTCCTGCTAACCATCCCCACCCTCTCCACCTTCGCTCTTCCGGATAAGGGACCACTATGTTTCTGTGCCCAGGCTCTGATTGCTGAGGAGACCAGCAGCAGGCTTGCAGAGCAGGAGGAGGAGCCCGAGAAGTTTCGAGAAGCCCTGGTGAAGTTCGAGGCCCGATTCAACTTCCCTGAGGCTGAGAAGCTGGTCACCTACTACTCCTGCTGCTGCTGGAAGGGCCGGGTGCCTCGCCAGGGATGGCTGTACCTCAGCATCAACCACCTCTGCTTCTACTCTTTCTTCCTGGGCAAGGAACGTAAGTGTGGCAAGCCGTACCCACAGCTTTTGGTTCTTCAGTCAACCCTGATCACGCTTAGCCTTGCTCACAGGAGAAGCCATCAATGAAATTTTACAACAAAGAAGATGTAAATAACTAGAATGGCTGAGATGACAGCCAGAGATATGTGATAAACTTCCAAATGATGTGTGCAGATATTTATGCTTAATTACTTATCCTTCTACTATTAAAACTGGAGTTTGAGATCCTAAGGCTAAACTCTCGGGGTTGGGGGATAGGGTGGGGGCTTTCACATGTTAGTTCAGTCACTGGTTCTTGTGTGCCAAACAGACACAAAGTATAGAGAAAGGAGATTTGTGATGTATGTAAGCCACGGGAAGATAGCACTTCAGTCCATCTTCAGCCATCTTCAGGGTATAGACCTGAGCTGTAGGTTTAAATAGACAAAGAACTGAGGTCAGGGGGTGATAGAGCAGTCCAAGTCCTAGTCCTGGCCTGGTTGACCTAATCTTTGTTCCATGAGGTTTCCAGAGAAGTTGTTCTAGCAGTCCTCCTTGGAGGGAAGCAGACAGACCACTGTTGGCTGTCTGTCCTGAGATTTTGACTGTCTTTTTCCTTTGAGGCAGTTTCTGTCATCTTTCCTTGTAAAGATGTTACTAAAGTTAGATCCTCGTCCTTCCTGGAACAAGGTGACCAAGGTGACTGCGGAGTAACTGCAGGCATGAATGGCTTCCATGGAAGGACACAGAGGCAAAGTGAAGGCAAAGTGCCTAAGCTTTTAGCCTGATTTTCATTAACTCATAGATCCAAATAAGTGGTCAATGCCTTTCCCAAGAGGCAGTGCAAGTACCTCTTACACTATTGGGGGGTCTTGATTTGGGGAGAGCTCATTTTTTTCTTGCCCCCTTATGATGCATTTCTGTGGCAGTCACTTCAAATAACTCCTAAAAGGTTTTTATTGTTGGGGATTGCTGTGACTATTTCTGCTTGTTAATACAGGGAGGCCATTTAAAAATATTCAGCCCTGAAGGTCACACTGCTGGATGCACAGCTAGATACATAGCTAGATGCTTCTGGAAAGGGAAGAAGCATCTGGTGGGCCTACCTGAGTTCCAGGCACTGATTGACTTCTCACATGTTCAGTGGCAGGTATTGTCTTGGGCAGGTTAAATAAACAAAAGTTATAGTGTCGGTTGTAGATTGGATGTTTCAAAAATTATTCCCATTAAAACTGCTTCCAGAGAGCTGGTTGCATGGCCCAGGGGTAGAGCACTTGAGGTCCTTTTGTTTGTCCCTCAGCCATTCAGCTCAAGGCTACTACTTGACACAGTGCTACTTCTGGTTTTCTAAGTGGTTAATTGGAGATAAGAGTCTCATGGACTATCCTGCCCGGCTGGCTTTGAACCAAGATCCTCAGGTCTCAGCCTCCTGAGTAACTAGGATTACAGGTGTGAGCCCGGCTTTGTCTTTGTTTTAATATGGTATGTTCTTTTCTTTCTGCCTTATGATGACTTGGACATATGCCCTATTTGCATAGCCCCTCCCTCTCTCTTGAATGTGCCCTTTTCCAACCTTCTTTTTCCTTCTGAAGTGCTTCTCAAAATAAACACCCTATTTTTCCATCCTTTACCTGGCCTAGCCTGTTAGGAAACTCCTGTTGTCCTTCAGAACCCCATTCTAAGTTTATCATCTCCAGGAAGTCTTCAATGGGCCCATGTAATTTGTGCTGCCTTTATGGTTCTGTTCTGGCTTCGCTTCCATCAAACCAGTGGTTGCTTAGTTGCTTGTTTGATTAGTAGTTTTTTCTATTTGAATGAACTTTTCAAATGCAAGGCTCTTCACAAAGCAGGTATATAAGTAAACTTAGTTGCTGATACAGTGTGTGTATGTGCTTGCATGTGTGCATGTTTGAGTGGGTGTATGTAAAAGACTGTATGAAAGCTGGGTGCTGGTAGCTCACACCTGTAATCCTAGCTACTCAGGAGTCTGAGATTTGAGGATCATGGTTCAAAGCCAGCCCTGGCAGGAAAGTCCATGAGACTCTTATCTCTAATTAAACACCAGAAAATTGGGAGTGGTGCTGTGGTTCAAGTGGTAGAGCATTAGCCTTGAGCTGCAGAGTTCAGGGAAAATGCCCAAGCCCAGGGATCAAGCCCCACAACAGACCCCCCCCCCAAAAAAAAAAGACTTTATGTGAAAACATTTAGAAGGAACTGGAGAAGTCTGTTTTCAAGTCTAACAAAGAAGTGGAGCCTTTTAGCTAGGCATTAGTGGCTCATGGAAACCACCAAAGCAGTACTACAAAGCAATTTAAAAAGCAATAGTAGGTAAAATCATTCCCTACTTGATTACTAATGAGTGTCACTAACCTTAGATGTTTTAGGATGTCAGTGTTTGGAGCAACCGCTCAATAGTGTTTGTGGTTTTTAGTTATATGTGTTTGTCTGATAAAGCAGCCATCAGATATAAGATGTAATTCTCCCTCTTTGCTCTCTATTAGCACCCTTGCTATTACTGTATCAGAAACCCAAGAATAGAAAATCTTTAAAAATAATATACTGTATTAACTTATATTTTAAAGAGACATATCTTGCAATGTTGTCTAAATTGGCTCTAAACTTCCGGGGCTCAAGGGATTTTCCCAGCTCAGCCTCATGAGTAGCTGATACTTCAGGTGTGCACTACTGTGACCAGTTGTATGGTTCACTTTGGAGAGTTTCATAAAAACTGCTTGGATTCTGTCTTCAAAGCCTAACAGCTGTCTGTTTCTCTTTAAGAGAACATGAAGAATCCTTTTAGGCATTTTTTTTTCTATTACCTTGCCCAAGGAACTCTGGTTTTGGAGTCAGAATTCATGTGGATTGAAAAACATTACACGATTGTTAAATATAGTCTTAGAAAGTTTGTGTATTGCTTACCTGATATTCCATAATTCACAGTCATGTCTGTGCTCTCCCCCTCACTAGGCTTAAGAGACTTTTGCATTTTATCTGGAGGAAAGCTTTGGATGTTGCTTGATGACCAGCTCAGTCAGCTCCAGTAGCCTGGTAGAACATGTGCTCACCTTTTTTCTCTTGCAGTTAAACTTGTGATCCCGTGGGTTGATATCCAGAAACTGGAAAGAACGTCTAATGTCTTCCTGACGGATACCATTCGGATCACCACACAGAACAAGGAGCGTGACTTTTCCATGTTTCTGAACCTGGATGAAGTGTTTCGGATCATGGAGCAGCTGGCTGATGTGACACTCCGGAGGCTGCTGGATAATGAGGTGTTTGACTTGGACCCTGACCTGCAGGAGCCAAGCCAGATCACCAAGAGGTAGAGCTTTTGTTCCCCAGTGACCCTCAGGGTTCAGTGGACTCAGGCCTCAGTTTTTTGATGGCCTTAAGTATAGAGCTGTCTCTCCGTATTCCCAGGGGATGGGTTCCAGGATCTCTGCACACACCATTCCCTGTGAATGCTACGATCTCTTATATAAATGGCAAAGTGTTTGATGTGACCTGTATCCTCCCCATTTCCAGCTGACTTATGATGTAATGAAATATACATGCTGTGTAATATTGTTTGTTATACTGCATTATTCAGAAAAAAAAAAAAACCAGCAGGAAAAAAGACTGTATTTAGTAGAGAGTTGTTTTTTTTTTTTTTTTTTTCTGGTGGTTTGATTGATGGTTGGTTGAAACCAAGGATGCAGACCTTGTGGACACTGAGAGCCACACAAAAGGGTTTTGGGACGCAAGGCCTGCATTCTCTGCTTACTTGCTCAGGCCCAGTGCCTTACTACTTGAGCCATACCTCTAACCTCTTTTTGCTGGCTCATTGGAGATGGAGTCTTGCAGACTTTTCTGTTTCCAACCATGATGCTCCAGATCTCAGTCTCCTGAGTAGTTAGGATTACAAGGATGAGCCATAGGCACCCAGCTATATTTAAAGTTTATAATTGCCCTTAAAGAATCATCCAGATTTTTTAAGTTGTTAATCGTGATAGAGATAACAATTAGAAGTGATTAGTACTTATTTTCTTTATTCAGCAGGCTTTGATTTATGGATCCAGATCCCATTTTTCAGATATTTAAAAACTGATATTCATAAAAAGTACTTCTAGGGCCTGGGAATGTGGCTTAGTGGTGGAATGCTTGCCTAGCATGCATGAAGCCCTGGGTTCGATTCCTCAGTACCACATAAACAGAAAAAGCTGGAAGTGGTGCTATGGCTCAAGCAGTAGCGTGCTAGCGTTGAGCAAAAAGAAGCCTAGGGACAGTGCCCAGGCCCTGAGTTCAAGCCCCAGAACTGGCAAAAAAAAGATACTTCTAGGAACTGTAAGTGTGGCTCAAGTGGTAGAATACCAGTTATGAGGGAAAAAGCTGAGCAAGAGCTCAAGGCCCCTGAGTTCAAACCCTGTTACTGGTACCAAAGGAGGGTGGCAGGGGAGAACTTTCTAGAACATATAATATAGGCCTCACCATGATAGGAATCTGTTATGGATTATACTTTGCTGGTGAACATTCATCCATTTGTATTTGCAGTGGTATACATAAACCCAGGGCCTTTTGCATGCTAGACATGTACTCTACCACTGAGCATTTTGTTATATTAAAATACTTTGTAGAAAAAGTTTTGGAGACAGCTGAATTTATTTAGATGCTAATTTGACAAAAATAGTATGTCAATATTGTTTACAGTTTGACCCCAATTGATCCTATTCATGGAAAATTGTAGCGTCATTGCTTTAGCTATCACGTTAAGTTCATCAGAAGTGCAGAGGATGGTATGTGAGCGTCATGTTGATCTTGAAGCTTATGGATTCTGACTGAATCAGTGCTAAATGGATATAATGGTGTTAAAAAGGTGTTCTTTGCGAAACAAGTTACTATAAAGTGATGCCTGGATAGATAGATGTGTTAAATGTAGTTACAGAATCCTTCACTACTATTTGAATATTTTCCACCATTAAGCTTGAACTCAGAGCCTTTAATAGCTTGCTGGCACTTTACCACTTGAACTATGCCTCCAGTTTGGCTTTTTGCTGGTTGTTTTGAAAATCAATCTCCTGAATGTTTCTACTAGGACTGACTTCAAATTGTGATCTTCCAAGTCTCAGCCTCCTGATTAGTTAGGATGATAGGTATAAGCCCACCGGTATTACTGTTAAATGAAATCTTTTGTTGTAGTTACAAGCATGTAGCAATTATTATTATTTATATCACATAATTTTTGTTGTTGTTGTTGCTTGTGGGGCTTGAACTCAGGGCCTGAGTGCTGTCCCTGAGCCTCTTTGTGCTCAAGGTTAGTGCTCTACCACTTAAGTCACAGTGCTACTTCCCTGGGTTAATTGGAGATAAGAGTTTCACAGGGACTTTTCAGCCTGGGCTGGCTTCAAACCATGATCCTCAGATTCAACCTCCTAAGTAGTTAGGATTATAGGCGTGAGCCACTGGCACCCGGCCACTTTAACTGTTTTTAAGTGCATTGTCTTTAAGTGCAGTTTTAAGTGCATTAAGTGCATTGATGTGCAACCACTACCACCATCCTTCTCCAGAATGCTTCTTACATTGCATAACTGAAACTGCAACCAGTAACACTGACTCCCTATTTGGCCTTTCTCCAGCTTTTGTCAGCTACCTTTCTATTCCATCTCTAGGAAGTTGGCTAAGTCCCCTGTGTGAATGGAATCATGTAGCATTGTCTTTTTGCATATGGCTCATTTCACTTAGACTGATGTCCTCAAGGCTTATCTGGGTGAAAGCATGTATCAGACTTCTTTTTTTTAAGGCTGATATTCCATCACAAGTGGATATTCCTCTATCCACGCACACAGGTTATTTCCATTTTCTGGCTGTTGCAAATAATATTATGATAATTGTGGTATACATATTTTTCCAAGCCTCTGCTTCTAATTCTCTTGAGTATCTAGAAGTAGAACATCATATAATAATTATGTTTTAAAGAACCATTAGTTATTTACTTAATTTTTAAAAGTGGATCTCTTCTAACATTTCTCTCTGCCTTTTTACTGGGTTTTCTTGAAGGTATCCAAAGAAATGAGTAAAGCACAGACTATGTGCTGCCTTTTTTTTTTTTTGCCAGTCCTGGGGCTTGAACTCTGGGCCTGGGCACTATCCCTGAGCTTCTTTTGCACAAGTTTAGCTTTCTACCACTTGAGCCACAGTGTCACTTCTGGCTTTTTTGCCCCCTGTTTATGTGGTACTGAGGAATTGAACTCAGGACTTCATGCATGCTAGGCAAGCACTCTACCACTAAGCCACATTCCCAGCCTGGTCATATGCTTTCTTTCTTTTCTTTTCTTTTCTTCTCTTTTTTTTTTTTTTTTTTTGGTGGGTTGTAGGGCTTGAACTCTGGGCCTGGGCGCTGTCCCTCAGCTCTTCAGCCCAAGGCTAGCACTCTACCACTTGAGCCACAGTGCCACTTCCGGTTTTCTGGTGGTTTATTGGAGATAAGAGTCTCATGGACTTTTCTGCCTGGGCTGGCTTTGAACCGTGACCCTCAGATCTCAGCCTCCTGAGTATCTAGGATTATAGGCATGAGATACAGGCTCCTGGCCAGGTCATGTGCTTTTGTATGAAGCCATTTGGAAGGACAACTGAGAAAGTCTTGTATGTGTGTGTTTGTGTATATGTAAGACAACTTTCTGAGAAAGTCTTTGTGTGTGTGTGTGTGTGTGTGTGTGTGTGTGTGTGTGTGTGTGTGTGTGTATGTATGTGCACGTGCGCGCATGTACATGCATGTGTGTGCGTGTACTGGGGCTTGAACTCAGGGCCTGGGCACTGTCCCTTAGCTCTTTTACTCAAGGCTAGTGTTCTACCACATGAGCCACACCTCCATTCCTCCATTTCTGGCTTTTCGGTGGTTAGTTGGAGATTAGAGTCTCACAGGCTTTCCTGCCTGGGCTGGCTTTGAATTGCAGTTCAGATCTCAGCCTCCTGAGTAGTTTAGGATTACAGTTTTCTTCTTGGCAGAAAACTGGTCTCCTTTGGTGTAAGTCCAATAAATTTTACGTGGTTTGGATTGCCTCTGATCATCAGAGCATTCCTGTTCTGAAAGGGACCCCTGGAGTCTGTTCTTTGGTTTTGTGATGCTTAGTGTCAGGTGCTCACTCTCTGCCTGGCTGGGTTGACAGTCTCTGGATCCATCTGTGTCTGTTTTAAAAGGAAGTCAACCTGGTATTGTGGGAAGCACACAGAATATCTCTCATCTCTGTGGTAGTTGGCATCCAAGTTCTTTTTACTACCTTACAAATATTTGTTCAAAATGGAAAAAGCCACTATTACAAATCTCTGAAAAAATGTTGTATGAGACCAGGTACCACCTAGATCTGGTTCCTATTCACCTGTGAATTGCCACCACATTGTCCCAGGTAGGCAAAGGAGCCTTCTAACAGCTTTAGGTATGCTGCTAAGCCATAGGCTTACCTGGATTCCAGGTAAGGTGTGATTGAGCCATACTTCTAGGTAGACGTTTATTAGAAGTGAGGAATGAAGAGGAAGCCCAGACTTCTCCAGCAGCTAATTTTTTACTGGTAAAATCATTTGGGGGTAAAAAACAACTATCAGTGTTGGCCATATTTGTTTATGCTCCCAAATTCAGTGTAGTTCTGCCAGCTGCCCCACCCTGCCCCCACAGTCTACTCTGGGAATTGTTAAAGAGAGAAGAGAGAAGAATAAGGTAATGACACAAAGGATCCTTGGGATGGGTGGTCCAGGAGCTCTTGGGTGGTCAGACATACCTTGGGGACATGGATTGTTGCCCGGGACTATGACTTCCTCCCAAAGTGGAAGGTAGAGTTGCCAGCCCTTTGCCTGGCAGTTGTCACTGCAGGCAGCTTTTGTCATGGAGACCGAGGCCTGTGGGTGTAAACAGGTAATGAGTCAGTGCCCTTGGCACCCTGCCAAGAGAACCCAGGTCTGAAAGTTTAGGAAAACAGTCTCCCTAGCTCAGGCCCAGCCAGCAGTGCTGGAATGTCTCTCTTCCCCTCCCCTCCCCTCTTTCTCTTTCCCTCCCCCTCCCCCTACTTTCTCCATCTAAGAGATTTCCAGCAATGCCCTTGAGGGCATGAACCTCAGTGCTTAATCACTCTGGTCCTGTTGTGCCTTTGTGGGGGCCTTTGGATCCTGGCTAGAGCCAGGCTTGGACCTGTGTAGGAGAAGGAAGGAGAGTGCCTTGACACCTGGGATCTATGCAGTGAGTGAGTGCTGGCAGGACTTGGCACCCACCATTGCCCAGCTCACCAGGTGCATAGGAGACCTGCGCTCTGGACTCCTTAGCATGTCTTGTCGTCAGAGCTTAGAGACAAGCAAGTGAGGGCTGGGAGGGACTGCCCAGAACTCATAGAGGGAGGAGATAGGAAGTAAGAGGGAGAGAGAAGGTAGACAGCCATGTTTGGGGAGCAGAGGTGATTGGAGAGGTGCGGGCCATGACTAAATCTGCCTAAGCTATCTTGACTGACTGCACTTACTGACAAAATGCCAAGTTGTATTGTGTGTGGAACCTGCTCCCATGGCACAAGTGCTTTCTGACTTTTCAGATCCCTTTAACTTCTTCCTGTCCGTTTCTACCCCTTCATGCAGTCCTTGCTGTGTGTGCATGTGTATGAGCGCTCCCTTCCCATGCATGTGACCCAAGCTGAGCCCTGCACTGGAGCAGGTTGACAGCTCTGGGGCTCTGCAGCCCCACCAGTCCTCACCTTGCAGGAAGCTCTTGTCATCTTCCTCGCAGCCCCTCCCCCCAGACCTGGAGCTGCAGGAATGATTCCATTACTACTGGGGCAGCTAAAAGGATGAAGGCAGGAACTTCTTTGAAAAGTCTCAGATGCCCTGTCTTGTTGAGGTTCTGGTCTCTTGGGGCATCTGGGTGGATGGATTTCCAAGGGAAGGAACCTGCAGAGCCCCAAGTGCTAGGGCTGGGAGGGCTTCATGTTCTTTAGGAACAAGCTACCACACTAGAGTGTCATTCTGTCATTTGCTTAGGACTCTGGCGGTCACAGAGAATTCATCTGAGGAACGAGATGTTCTGAGTACACAGTAGCTTTGAGTTTCCTCACTCCTTTCTGTCTTAAAGGCTAGATTTGGCATTTCCCAAATTCTTTATCCATCCATCCACCTATCCACCCGGCTGGTGTTCTACCACTTGAGCCACAGCTCCACATCTAGTGTTTTAGTGGTTAATTGGAGATCAGAGTCTCATAGGCTTTTTTGCCTGGCCTGGCTTTGAACCATGATCCACAGATCGCAGCCTCCTGAGTAACTAGAATTAAGGTGTGAACCCCTAGCACTTAGTACCATTTTCTAGTTTCAAAGGATGAGGCACTGGCCTGGGATGGTCACATAACTAAGAGCCACCCAGGGAAAGCCTTTGTGTGCTTTAGAAGGAGCTGTGGCTGGGGTGTCCTGTATCATTCATAGATGTGAAACCCTTGAAACTGAGCTAACCCGGATGGTTCACCTGCCCAGCTTGCTGGGGAGCCTTTGGCCTAAAAACAGCATCAAGCTGGCTGATACAGTCCCGTCACATGTGTGGCCCAGATGATCGGGTGGAGTGACAGGTGATATGTGAGCTTCCTAACAGTGCTCTGGACCATTGGCTGGAGAGGAGGGCAGGACACCTATATTTGATGTGTCTTTATGTGATCTTCTGAAATGGTAAAGAAATCAGTGAACTCTACCTCTTAACTTTCTTGGTCTATGTTCTTAGAAATTAAATGTGAGTTTTTATAAGCTGTTTATATAGAATCTAGAACTTTCTGTTTAGTTGCCATGTGGGAATTGTACATATTGATTTCAGCTGCAACAGCAGACATAAAGTTTTGATCAACTACATTCATGCCAGCATAGTGACAGGCTTGCCTGGTGGCATGTGGTCAGGCTGTACTTTCTCTGCTAGTCTCAGCTCTAGCACTGCTAGAGTGATTGCTTTGGCCTGTGCACATTAGCACTAGGGGAGGAGGGGGAGGTTGTGAACCAAGTCCATCTCCCAGACCTGTGCTGGCTGCCATCTTAGGACATGATGGTTGTGTGGCCTTTCTGTGTCTTTAATGGAGACAGTTGCAGGTACTGGAAGGTCTGAGGAGCAAGCTGCATCTAGGAAGCTTTGCTTTTGAGGCTGTTCAGAAAAGGCAGCTGATGGATTTAGCATTAAAATTGCTACCTTTGTAGAAACAGACAAAGGATGCTCTTCCTCTGGTCTGCATAAGGAGCTGATCTCACTACTCATGGTGCTGTCTTCATGTCAGCTACACCAGATATTTAAGTATGTGGGACATAAGTGGCTTGTACCTGTAATCCAGCTATGCAGGAGGCTGAGATCTGAGGATCATGGTTCGTGGCCAGCCTAGGCAGGAAAGTCTGTGACATTCTTACCTCCAGTTCACCACCCAGAAAGCTAGGCTCAAATGGTAGAACACTAGCTTTGCACAAAAAAAGCTCAGGGGCAGTGCCCAGGCTGTATTAAATCCCCATGACTACACCCCCACAAGCTGGGGATGGAGGTGTGGCTCAAGTGGTAAAACACTGTATGGGCTCCAAAGTATGTCTGTGTACACACACACACACACACACACACACACACACACACACACACACACAACCACCATCACCACCACCACCACCACCACCACCACCACCACCACCACCACCACCACCACCACCACCACCATACACCCATAACTGAGCTTTCTGCTTGCAATGCTAATAATATACTGCTGAGCTACACACTCACCTCTTCTTAAATTTGTTTTGTGCCCTCACTGGGACTTGAATTTTAGCCTGGGCACCCTCCCTTAGCTTTCTGAACTGAAGGCTAGCAATCTATCACTTGAGCCACAGCTCCAGTGCTGAGTTTTGGTGGTTAATTGGTGATAAGAGTCTCTTTTCTGTCCTGACTGGCTTCATATCATGATGTTCATATTTCAGCCTTTTGAGTAGCTAGGATTACAGGCATGAGCCATTTGCTTTTCAAATTGATACTGAAAACATAGGAATTGTACATGTGAATGGGGTACTATGTGATTTTTCATATTTGTGTATGTTATGTGATGCTTAGGTTAAGTATAACTTTTGAAACATTTATAATTTTTTGGTAAAAATATTAAAGATCTTTTGCTCTAGCATGTAAGAAATCTCATTCCACCAGGTGCTGGTGGCTCACACCTGTAATCCTAGCTACTCAGGAGGCTGAGATCTGAAGATTACAGTTCAGAGCCAGCCCAGTGGTAGAGCACTTGCCTTGAGCTGAAGAGCTGAGGGACAGCGCCCAGGCCCAGAGTTCAAGCCTCACGACTGACAAAAAACAACCCCCCCCAAAAAAAAACAAAAGCAAAAACAAAAACAAAAAAGAACTCTCATTCCTACTTATATATACCCAAGAGAATTGGGGGCTCAGGTCCACATGTACCATGTGGTACATTGATGTGTCTTATGATCACCTACCATATTGGGCCACAGTAGAGTAGAGCAGACTCTTCCTTCTCCATTGTAGCTTAGGACTGAGCGGCCAGCCTCTCCTCACCCCTTCTCTTGTGCTTTCCAGCTGTGGTAGCCATCTTCCTGCTCTCTTAGGAGACTGTCTTTCATTTACATTTAAATATGTTGGACATGGTTGCCCTTGGGAGCTTGGTCATCTTGACCATCCCATGCCTTGCTCTCTTGCAGGTTAACTTCTGGAGAGTTCACAATGCCTTGCCTTGCTCCCCTTCCACAGGCTCCTCTTCTCCTCCTTCACCTATATCACCACCTCCTCCTCCTCCTCTTCCTCCTCCTCCTCCTCCTCTTTCTCCTTTTTCTTCTTCTTCTATTTAATTACATACCATCCATTTCACCACACAGTTTTCTACACTATTCATAGAATTGTGCATCCAACACATCAATCAATATTGTTGTTTTATCACCTCCAAAGTCAACCCCATGTTAAGGAGCATTGACTGGCTATTTCTCCTGTCCTCCAATTTCTCAGCCATCATTAGCTTGTTAGCTGCCTCTCTCCACTGTCTGGTGTGGATATTTCCTCTCAGTGGAATGGAGCAGTGTGTGTGACCTTTCTTTCTACTTTCTTCAAACACAGTGCTTTCTGCTTCCTCAAGTCCCGGAGTGCATTCCTACTGCTATGGCTGTATAATATCTACCCAGTTACAGGGATGGGCCACATTTTGCTTATCCAAACAATTGGTGGACATTTGAGTAGCTCCTACTTTTTGGTTATTATGAATAATACTGCTATAAAAATGTATGGTCAGGGCAGGGAAGGTGGCTCAGTGGTAGAGCGCTTGCCTTGCATGCATGAGGCCCTGGGTTCGACTCCTCAGCGCCGCATAAGCAGAAAAAAAAAAAGAAAGCCAGAAGTGGCACTGTGGCTCAAGTGGTAGAGTGCTTGCCTTGAGCTGACGAGCTGAAGTACAGCACCCAAGCCCAGAGTTCAAGCCCCATGACTGACCAAAAAAAAAAAATGTATGGGCAAGTTTGTAAGTGGAATTAAGTTTTGTTGGGTAGATATAACTAGGAGTGAAATTTGGGAGTATGTGGGTTTTTTTTTTTTTTTTTTGGGTCCAGTAGTGGGGCCTGAACTCTGGGCCTGGGCGCTGTCCCTCAGCTCTTCAGCTCAAGGCTAGCGCTCTACCACTTGAGCCAATCTTTTCTTTTTTCGCTTATGTGGTGCTGAGGAATTGAACCCAGGGCCTCAGGCATGCAAGGCAAGCACTCTACCACTGAGCCATCTTCCCGGCCCCTATGTGGTTTATTTTTAACTTTGCAGATTCTTGCTAGCTCATTTTCCACTCACATCCTCACCAGCACTTACCATCCAGCTTTTTTTTTTTTTTTTTTGGTACTGGTACTGGTGTTTGAACTCAGGGCCTCAGGCTCTGTGTTTTCCAGGTGGACACTCTACCTTTGAACCCTAGCTCCACTTTCGGCTTTTGGTAGTTAATTGGAGACCAGAGTCTCATAGGCTTTTTTTGCCTAGGCTGGTTTCAAACTGCAGTCCTCAGATCTCAGCCTCCTGAGGAGCTAGGATTATAGGCATGAACACTATCACCTGACACTACCTGACTTTTTGATACTTTTGGATTTCTTAGGCCATTTCTGTGGTCATTCCTTATACTACTCAAACCAAGAAAATCTGCTTACCTTGACCCAAGGTTCTCCAATTATTTCTCTCTGCAGACAACATTCTCTGTTAGGAAATTGGAGCATGGGAGATAAACTGGCTGCAGAAGTACAACCTTTTGCATTCACTCAGTTCTCAGGTTGTGCCAGTAGGCTTCAAAGTATTTTCTTTAGTAATCTTATATATACATTCACTCTTCCTGCCTCTTATTCTCCCCTGCTCGGCCTTCACCAGGGATCTCGAAGCCAGAGCACAGAACGAGTTCTTCCGGGCGTTCTTCAGGTTGCCGAGAAAAGAGAAGCTGCAGGCAGTTGTGGACTGCTCCTTGTGGACGCCCTTCAGTCGCTGCCACACAGTGGGCCGAATGTTCACCTCTGACAGCTACATCTGTTTTGCCAGCAGAGAAGATGGCTGCTGTAATGTTGTCCTTCCACTCCGAGAGGTAGGGTTTGCTTAGCTCAACAATTTTGAGGGCTTAGAAGTATGGTGGCAAGTTCCTGCTCAGCTTTCCAGTGGCCTTCTTCTTGGTGAATGGCATCACGGTGGTGGGAGAATGTGTGAAAAGAGGATAAAGACAGGAAGCATGGAAGGGCCAGTCTGGCTCTTTTGTAACAACCCATCTACTGGGGACTAGCCAGGGTCCTATGAGAACTGTTTTAATCCCTTCTCAGGGCAATACTTCCGATGACCTAACCACTTTCACTTGGTCCCACCTGTTCTTGGCTGTACTATCTCTTAATATTGCCCTATTAGGGACCAAGTATACAACACATGCGCCCTTGGAAGACACATTCGAGCTATATCCAGTCCACAGAAACTAGTGATACTGGCTGTGAGCTGGAGCTCCAGAAGGGATGTTCACATGACATGCCTTTGCTGTGTGAAGATGGACATCTAGAAGGGTGGCCATTCAGAGGGGAGCAGAGCCTAAATTGGACCATTATCCATTTGGCTGTGGCTTTTTCTTTTGTTGCTTTGGCAACCTGAAATTTATCTAGAGGTGATGGGTATAAACAGAGTATTCTAACCTCCACATTGTTGATAAAGCTGTTATTAAAAAATACATGCTTAGCAATTAAAGCTTTTCCAACAACCTTTAGAAATGAATCGTCCTCTTCCACCTGCAAAAAAAAAAAAGCAACCTATAAAAAGCTTTACCTTTTGAAAATAAATGACACATGGCTTGGCTTTTATAATCTCCTCTAATTTCAGTTGAAAAACTAACAATTGTTTCTTCAGTATGAATCAAGTTCTTTTCTCCTATAAAACTCTGTAATTTTCTTTTTGGAACTAGTGGGGAACAAACTGAGTTTACTCCAAGTTCTGAGCAGCTGAGTCCTTTGAAGTCAGGTATCCCCAGCTGATTCTTCAAGATGCAGGAGTCTTGGGTCTTGTGTTATAGGCCCTGAGCCTTGTTCTTAAGTGGACTCAGGCTTTTCATTCATAACACTCTACCTCATCCATTCATAATGTCCTACCTCCATGCATTGTTCTGCAGTGGATGTGTTCATTATACAAACATTCTTATTAGTGGAAGGAGAAATTTGGAACATGCCTCACGTAATTTTTTTCTGGCAACATATACATAACAAACTAATTTTTTTTAAGTGTACAGTTCAGTGATACTTAGTAATTCACATTGTTCAGTATCTACTAATACTATCTTCTAGGACTTTTATATCCTCCCAACTTGAAATTCTCTCATTAAATACTAACTGCCCTGTCTATCCTGACCTGACCCCTACTCTTGGCATCTACCAGATGGCCAGTTCCTTACAATATCTACTCTAGGTACCTTGAATAAGTAGACGCATAGAGTATTTGTCTTTTTGTGATTGGATTGATTCATGTAGTATGATGTCCTGAAGGTTCATCCATATTGAGGCATTTGTCAGAATTCCATTTTATTTTTTGGGGGGTTCAGGTCCTGGGGCTTGAACTCAGGGCCTGAGTGTTGTTCCTGAGCTGCTTTTGCAGCAGGCTAGTGCTCTACCTCATGAGCCACAGTGCTACTTCCAGATTTTTCTGAGTAGTTTATCAGAGATAAGAGTCTCACAGACTTTCTTGCCTGGACTTATTTTGAGTCACAATCCTCAGATCTTAGCCTCCTAAGTAACTAATATTACAGGGATAAACCACCAGTATGAGTCAAATTCCTTTCTGAAGGCTGAATGATATTCTGGTATCTGCCTAAACCACAGTTTGCTTATCCATTTTTCTGCTGATGTCTCCTCAGGGTGCTGCCACTTTCCAGTCTTTTTTGGGTAATGCTGCTTTGCCCCTTTTCACCTTTACTTTCTATCCTGGGGTATTTTCTTAATTTTGTAAACTTAGTTATTTATTTTTATTTCTTAGTTTTTGTGGGTTGTGGGGCTTGAACTTGGGGCCTGGCACTGTTGCTGAGCTCTTTTTGCTCAAGGCTAGTGTTCTACTACTTGGAGCCACAGTGCCACTTCTGGTTTTGTGGTAGTTAATTGGAGATAAGAATCTCACAGACTTTCCTGGCACCCAGCCGTAAATTTATTTTTTGATGGCACTTGCATTTGGATTTGAGGCTTATGCTTGCTAGGCTGTCTCTGTTTGGCTAAGCCACACCCCCAGACCATACCCCTTTTGTACTTTTTAAAAAAAATTTGTTTTTGTCGGTTATGGGACTTGAACTCTGGGCTTGGGCACTGTCCCTCAACTCTTTAGCTTAAGGCTAATTACCACTTGACACACAGAGCCACTTCTGGTTTTCTGGTGTTTAATTGGAGATAAGAGTCTCAACAGACTTTCCTGCCTGGGCTGGCTTTGAACTGCAATCCTCAGATCTCAGCCTCCTGAGTAGCTAGGATTACAGGCGTGAGCCACCGGCGCCCAGCTGTACTGTATTTTTTGTTTTTTTACACCATTACATACATACATACATACATACATACATACATTTATACATTTCTTTATCCATTCATTCAGTCATTGTGCCAGTACTGGGCTTGCACTCAGGGCCAGGGTGTTTTTCCTTAGCTTTCTCATTTAGGGCTGGCTTTCTGTCACTTGAGTCACACTTCCACTTCTAGCTTTGTGTGTGTGTGTATGTGCGCGCGTGATTAGAGATAAGAATCTCTCAGATTTTTCTGCCCAGGCTGGCTTGGAACCTTGATCCTCAGATCTCAGCCTCCTGAGAAGGATTACAGGTGTGAGCCATTGGCACCAGAGTTATACTTGGTATTTTGAGGCGAGGTCTTGTTTTCTGCTTGGGCCTGGCTTTTTGTCACTTGAGAAAAGATCTTGAGAACTTATTTTTGCCTGGGTTACCTTGAACCATAATCTGTCCATTCCTAGCCTCTCAAGTAGCTAGGATTACAGGCATGAGCAGTTGGTGCCTGGAGATTTATCTTGAGGGAAACAAATATTTTTAAATTGCTTTTTAAACACTGGTTCTGGGGCTTTAATTCAAGGCCTTGGTGGTGTCCCTGAACTTTTTTGCCCAAGGTTAGTGTTCTACTACTTGGGCTATATAGCTTCACTTGTAGCTTTTTGGTGCTTAATTGGAGATAAGTCTCAGACTTGTCTTTGTGGTCTGTTTTGGAGGCATGATCCTCATCTCAGCCTCCTGAGTAACCAGGATTAGAGGCATGAGTCACCAGCTCCCTGCTGTCTTGGGATATTTTCTGAAATGTGACTGGCAGTCTGATTGTAATGGTCCTTGCTGAACTCTATGTCACTGTGCTGCAGATTGTGAGCATCGAGAAGATGGAGGACACAAGCCTGCTGCCCAACCCCATCATTGTCAGTATCCGGAGCAAGATGGCCTTCCAGTTCATCGAGCTCAAGGACAGAGACATCTTGGTGGAGAGCCTGCTAGTGAGACTCAAGCAGGTTCACGCCAACCACCCTGTGCGATATGACACCTCCAGTGAGGATGACATGGTAGGAGTCTTCACGGAGTGGCCATCCATGACAGAAAGCCCTTAAACCACACTCCAGGCAGTGCTTCCACAGAAACTACACAGAGATGGGCCACTGGGTTGTTAAGACAAACACACCAGACACTGTTGGGCTTGTGCATGTGTCTTGTGTCACTTCATGTGCGTGTGTGTGTGTGTGTGTGTGTGTGTGTGTGTGTGTGTGTGTGTGTGTGTGTGTGCGCATCTGTGTGCACTGGCCCTGGGGCTTGAACTCCGGGCCTGGGCTCTCTCTGTTAGCTTCTTTTTTCAAGGCTAGTGTTCTGCTGCTTGACCTATAGCTTCACTTCCAGCTTTTTTTTTGTAGTTTAGGGGTCTGGAAACGTGGCTTAGTGGTAGAGTGCTTGCCTAGCATGCATGAAGCCCTGGGTTCGATTCCTCAGTACCACATATACAGAAAAAGCCAGAAGTGGCACTGTGGCTCATGTGGTAGAGTGCTAGCCTTGAGCAAAAGAAACTCAGGGACAGTGCCCAGGCCTAGAGTTCAAGCCCCAGGACTGGCAAATAAATAAATAAATAAATAAATAAATATTAAAAAGAATCTCATGGACTTTCATGCTCAGGCTGGCGTTGAACCTTGATCAGATATCAGCATCCTGAGTAGCTAGGATTACAGGCATGAATCACCAGTGCCCAGCTCTGTGTCACTTTGGTAATATAGAGTGACCTGGGTAAATGTTACTTAGAGGCGCCAGTGGGGTACTTTCCTCACAGGTTTCAGGGCTAGCTGTAACATGCTGAGTGGGAGCTTTGTCATTTCTTAAGCTAAGCGTATTAATTGGGACCTGTGTTTACTGAGACCTTGTCTTCTATGACCCTCCCCTCCCCTCCTTTCCCATACCTTTTCTTCCCTTTTCCTCCTCTTTCCTATATTCTCCTCCCCTCCCCTCTCTTTTTTCCCCCTCCCCTCTCTTCCTTTCCCCTCTCCTTCCTTCTTCTCCATTTCTCCTCTTCTCTTCTCTCTTTCTTTCTTTCTTTCTTTTTCCAGTCATGGAGTTTGAACTCAGGGCCTGGGCACTACCCCTGAGCTTCTTTTTGCTCAAGACTAGCACTCTACCACTTGAGCCACAGCGGCACTTCTGGCTTTTTCTGTTTATGTGGCACTGAGGAATCAAACCCCCAGCTTCATGCATGCTAGGCAAGCACTCTACCACTAAGCCATAGGCCCAGCCTGACATGCTTTATTTATAACACACTTTTCTTTAAGATATAAGGCATACAATTTAATTTTGAATTGCCACACAATAATTGTGCTTATTTACTCTCTCTCCTTCCTGCCGTGCAGACATCCCCTGTGTTTTACTCAGCAAGCATGTGTGGTGAGCACAAGTTTGGGGACCTTACAGTGGAGTCTTCTCAACATCATGAGGAAAGTGAGAAGAGCCCCCCACCGCACCCTGAGCCCCTGACTGCTGTCTTCCACCAGCGGTCAGGCTGCCAGAGCCCTGACTCCCGCCTGGTGGGTGAGGTGTCTCTGTCCTGATAGGGACACAGAGCTGGGCAGTGGGCATGGGTGGTTGCCCACCTTTGATTACTATAGAATGTGGTCTCAAGAGCTGGTGGATGTGGGTGGGTGGTTGGAGACCCTTGGCAGTCAGCATTCCCTTTCCCCATTGTCCTCTGGGCAGACAGCTGGGGGAGGGGTGGCTGGCTGTCTCCACTTGTTCTCTTAGTGTTTGACTAATGCCACTATCCCATGTGGTCTGGGCATCTGGTAGTGCTGTCCATCTGGGCTACTAGGTGATTCTGCTCCTAGTCTTTCTTCTGCTTGCCAAGGCATGTGAGCACCTTGTTACTGGATTCCTTTTTTTTGTTACTGGATTCCTTTTTTTGACATGCCTGTCTTCTAGTTTTTACTGAGCTCAAAGTGTGTTTGCTACATTTATAGATTTTTATTTTCTATGTACGGCCACTTTGGGGCAGAAATCATGTACAAGTGTAGCTGGTCTAGAAATTGTACCTTGATATGCAGCCGTAACAGGCAGGAAGCCAGGTAGCAGCCGTGAGGAACAGGTGGTGGCTGTGACATTATTGCCTAGTTATTTCCTGCTCACCAAGGATCTTCTGTAATCAGCTGTTAGTGTTTTGTTCTTTTTTGTTTGCTTGTTTTTGTCTTTTTTTTTGAGATAGCAGTCTCATGGACTTTTTTGCCCAGACTGGTTTCAAACCACAATTCTCCTATCTTAGCCTTCTGAATACCTAGGAATTCAGGCATAAGCCATCAACACCTTGCTAGGAATTGCATTTGATTCTCATAAATTTTCTCCCCTGTCTCTCAAGTCTTGGAGGGCCGGTTATTCATCTTAACATTTTTTTGTGCCAATTGAGGTTGAAATATATGTACTGCATAAATTCAGACATCACTGGCTCTGTCCTCTAGTCCATACAGTCAATTCTGTGAGGACATTCATTCTGCCATTAGGGATTGGGGTTGGGTATTAGGCAGCTGTGGACAAACCTGTCCTACAAAGAAGCCTCTATGCATTAACAAGTATTTCCACTTACAGTCCCAAGAACAGATCAAAATCAGTCTATGGAATGACCACTTTGTGGAGTATGGCCGGACCGTGTGTATGTTCCGCACAGAGAAGATCCGGAAGCTTGTAGCCATGGGGATCCCGGAATCTTTGCGTGGAAGGCTCTGGCTCCTTTTTTCTGGTAAGTGTCTCTGTGCCATCTGGCCAAATAGTTTTGGAGGAGACCCAGATACTGAGGTAAGCAGTACACAGTCATTCCTCGCTATATTGTGGTCCACTTTTTGCTGCTTCACCATATTGTGAGTTAAAAAAAAATACATATCTAATTCTGAATTGCAAAGTTTTCGTGTGGAATTTTGCAGTGGATACTTACTTATATAATTATGATTTTAATTATTGTTGCCTACAAATTTCAAAACAATAATAAAAACAAAAAAAGTTAACTCAAACCCATTAAAAGAATATTAAATTGAAATAAAATACAGTATATCAGCGGATAAACACTGCACTGTACACATGGAAATACAGTAAACCACTACCACTTCCTCAAGTTTGCCAACATGAGATTGTACACAGCACACTATTGGCTGATGGAATGGAAGGTGACCAATCACAGAACTATGTTCTGTATCCTGAATGCTGATTGTCTATTTGCTCTCCTGCACTGTGTTCGTACCTTCAAAATCTCTCCTTGTCCACTTCACATCGACATCTGGTCACTGAACATAGTGTTGCTCTGTGGTGCTGTGTTTTTGTGAAATTTTCATAAAAGCTAGAATTTATTTTAATTCCTGTAATGCCACCCAAACGTTCTGCACCTCTAAGGCTTCTGGCAGTGAACCCAAGTGCCAAAGGAAGATGCTTACCATCAAAGAAAAGGTGGAACTTCTCGACATGTTAAAGGAAAGCAAAAGCCACAGGGCTGTAGGCCACCATTATGTGAGCAATAAATCTACTGTTCATCACATAAAGAAAGACAGGAAGAATAGTAGGTCTATGGCAATGATAACTTTTAACAAGACTGCAAAGTGGGTGGACACTTTGCACAATAAGGCCAGTATGAGCATGGAGTTTACATTGGCCCTGTGGATAAATGACTGCAGGAAGAAGAATATCTTGCTGGATACCAACACCATTAGACAAAGGCCAAGAAACTTTATGATAGTTTTGCAGAAAGTACTAATGTTCACAACTGTGATGAGGATGAAGACGAGGACAACAATACAGAAGCAGGACTGTTGGTGCTTCTTCCACCAGACCAACCCCATTCGGTGCCAGCAAGGGTTGGTTTGACAAATTTCAAAGATGCTTTGGACTCAAGGGCATTTTTCTGCATGGAGAAGCTGCCTCTGTAGATAAAGCTAGAACCAAGGAATATGTGAACAACATATTGAAATCCGTTATCAAGGAAGGGAGCTATAAGCCTGAACAAGTTTTTTTTTTTTTTTTTTTGGTCCGGTCGTGGGGCCTGAACTCTGGGCCTGGGCGCTGTCCCTTAGCTCTTCAGCTCAAGGCTAGCGCTGTACCACTTGATCCACAGTGCCACTTCCGGCTTTTTTCCTTTTTGCTTATGTGGTGCTGGGGAGAATCAAACCCAGGGCCTCAGGCATGCAAGGCAAGCGCTCTACCACTGAGCCACCTTCCCAGCCCTGAACAAGTTTTTTAACATGGATGAGATGAAGTTAGCAAATGAAGAAGAGGATGAGGAACAAGATGAACTATGGGTTGGAGAAGAGGAGGAGGTTGGCCTAACACTCAATTGTCTTGCAAACATTGTTAGAATAGCCAAAGAGTGGGGAGTGGAGGGGTGTAGCCGAGGAGGTGGGAGGGAAGGGATGGTAGGGGAAAAACAAAGGAGGAGGCAACAATGCTGGATAAGAAATGTACTCATTACCTTGCTCATGTAACTGTAACCCTTTTGTACACTGTTTTCACAATAAAAAACTTAATTAAAAAAAAGAATGGCCAAAGAACTTCAGCGATTGGCTAAAGAATGGGACCCCCAGGTGCTTTGTTCATTGCACTTCATAGATACAATCAAGAGTGGCATATCAGTTTATAAAAACCTTCTCACTCAGCAAAAAGCAGTGCCAGCAACTCCCCATAACTATGTTCATCACTTGGACGAAGAGATTAGTTATGCCTACACCTTTAGTGGAAATAGAAGTTACGGCCCAGGGCGAAGATACTGAACCACCTGATGAAGCACATGGTACAATGGTGCCTTCAGAAGAGCTGTAAGGCTCTTCTTGGCTGTGCAGTACATTCATGTCATTGGTATCACCTTCATCGCCATCAGTACTGCACAGCTACATAATTCATGATCTTCATCATTCAAGTTGTAGTGTACTTCACTGGTGAGTACCCATATAGAATTTTATATGTTGTTAAAATTACATAGGTTTAAGAGTGTAGAAAGTGTTTAAGAGCATATGAAGTGTTTATAAGAGAGTGGGAAAGGTTTATAGGAGAGTGGGAAGGGTTTATAAAGCCTTAAAATATAAATAATAAGTATAAAACTGCTATTTGGTAGATTTTCACCTATCACTGGGGTCTCTGGAACATAACTCCTGCAATAGTGAGGGATCACTGTATATGTGCAGACAGAGTCCCCTATCTTTGGTTTAGCTGTGAATTCCCAGCTGCAGGCCTGAGAAGCCTTCTTGTGTTAGCGGTAGACCTTGTGTAAATTGCCAGGGTCTCTGCGTTGTAGTACCTCATGATTAATATGATGTCTGGACATAGCAATCTCATCTCCTTTAAAACTGACCTTGTCAAACCTATAATCCTATCTACTCAGGAGGCTCATATCCTGAGGATCATAGTTCAAAGCCAACCCAGAAGATTCCATTCTAGCAAAAAGCTGGCTGGAATTGTGGCTCAGGTAGTAGAATGACAGCAAGGAAGTAAGCCAAAAAGCCCAAAGGCCTTGAGCGAAAATTCTAGTTCAACCAATAAACAAATAAGCAAGTAAATAAATAAATAGAAATTGACCTTGATAAGCTGAGTTCAGTGGCTCAAGCCTGTGATTCTGGCTATTCGGAGGTAGAAATTGGGAGTTTGCAGTTTGAGGCTAGCCTAGGCAATAAAAAGTTCAAGATACTCTCTGGACCAATGGCTGGGTGCCATTATAGTGCATGCCTGTTATCCCAGATACAGGGGATGTACAACTTAATGGCTGCTATATAGTAAGGTACCCCTGTCATCCCCAGCAACTCAGGGAAGTGTAAGTAGGAGGATCACCACCCAGGCTGGTCAGGCAAGACTGGACCTCATAAATGACCAATGTAAAAAGGGCCTGTGGTGTCATAGCTCAAGTGGTAGAGTGCCTGCCTGGCAAGAATAATGCTGAGTTTGATCCACAGTACCACCAAAACAGAAACTTGTCTGGTGGTGCTGGTGTCTCACACTTATAATCTTAGCTACTCAGGACACTGAGATACTCAGGACACTGAGATGTGAGGACTGTGGTTCAAACCCAGCTTGGGCAGGAAAGTCTGTGAGACTCTGATCTCAAGTTTACTATTAAAAAGCTGGAAATAGAGGTGTGGTCCATATGGTAGAACACCGTCATTGAGCGAAAAAGCTAAGGGACAGCACCCAGTACCCTGAATTCAAGCCCTAAGACTGGTGCACACACAAAAAAAGGAAAAAACAATCAAATACCAAAACCTGTCCTTATCAGCCTCTCTGTAGTACCAAGAATTCTTTTTAAGAGTCCTCTGGACAGGAAATGTCTGTGGAGATATCAGCCCTAAGTAAACTACACAAAAAAAATCTTCATTCTTTGTCTAGTAGCCTTGGTGTCCCCAAGTACTTTCTATGAGTCCTTCCTCCACTGAAAGCCCTGGGGCACCCACAGGAGTTACATTTGCACATTCCTCTTCTGTTCGCTCTCCCCACCACCACCTGACCTGCCAGTGGTAGCCCTGTGCAGCATCTGACCCCAAGGCCTCCCTCTGTGGCTAGCTGCTAGTCTGTGTCTCATAGGTCTTTATTAATGGGGCAGTTACATTGATAGATGGGCTGACATGGGGACCAGGCTTCCCCAGAGCCTGCTAAATGGGTGCTGGTCTGTCTCTACCATCCACTGGAGCCATTTCATCCCACTGTGCAAATGCATGTGGCCAAGGACAAGGGAGACACTTGATATCTATAGTGACATGGCAGCTGTCAGTGTTGTGTGATCTGCTCCTATATCACCTGTCCTGCTCAGGTCAGCAGTAAGCCTCTCAAGGCTGGGGATGGCTCTCTCCCTGATCTCTATTCCAGTGACTAGGACCTATCTTGACTTGCCTCAGCCCAACCACACGTGCTCCTCTTTTATCCCCCCACAACAAACTGGCCATTTCCCCTTCCTGCCTAACATGCCCATCCATAGCTATTATTATTATGATTTTTCTAATGCCAGTTCTGGGGCTTGAACTCAGGGCCTGGATGCTGTCCCTTAGCTTTTTAAAAAAAATTAGAATTCTTATTATAAATGTGATACACGAAGGGGTTACAGTTACATAAGTCAGGTAAGAAAGACATTTCTTTTTGGACAATGTCATCTCTTCCCTTGTTCTCTCCCCACCCACAAATTGTATAGTTCATTTTCAACATAGTGTCTAATGTGTTACCACTACTGCGTTTGTCCCTTAGTTTTTGTTGTTGTTGTTTTATTTTGTTTTGTTTTTGCTCAAGGCTGGTACTCTACCACTTGAGACACAGCTCTACTTTTGGCTTTGGGTTGTGTGTGTGTGTGTGTGTGTGTGTGTGTGTGTGTGTGTGTGTGTGTGTGTGTGTGTGTGTGTGTGTGTGATTAATAGAAGTTTCATGGACTTAGCTGCCTGGGATAACTTCACACCACGATCCTCAGATTGTAGCCTCCTAATTATATAATTAGGATTACAGATGTGAGCCACTGGTACCCAGCTCCACCACGCTTCTTGCTCCTGCACTCTCCAGTGTTCAGTAGGCTAGGTGTGCACTTGGGTTTCTCCTACCCCGGCCTACCTCCTCTGCACACACCTGTTTCCCAGCTGCCTGTCAAAGACTCACCATTCAAGCCATCCCTTAACACAGAAAATGGATTTGGACTTAATCACAACTGTATATTCAGTGTTGAAAAGTAATATGTAGAAGAATCAGCAAAGAATGTGATGTCACCAGCCCCGCCTCTAAAGTGACACCTCTTAACACCATTGGCCAGAGGTCTTCTGGGTCTTTTTCATATATATTGCACATGTGTGTGTGTGTGTGTGTGCGTGCACGCGTGTGTGTGCACACACACATTTCACATGGCAGGATATAGAGATAACATTTATGAACTATCTTTTCCTAGTGACAGAATGTTTCCTAAACAAGAGAAAAATATAACTTAGATGGACATCAGTGACTCATGCCTGTAATCCTAGCTACTCAAGAGGCTAAGATCTGAGGATCGGGGTTCAAAGCCAGCCCAGGCAGGAAAGTCCTAAAGACTCTTATTTCCACTTCACCACCAAAAAGCTGGAAGTAGAGGTGTGGCTCAAGTGCTAGAATACCCACCCTGAGCAAAAAAAGCTAAGGGAGAGTGCCCAGGTCCTGAATTCAGGCCCCCAGTACTGGTGCATGCGTGTGCATGTACACATACACACACACACGCACACACACACACACACACACACACACACACAGGTTTGTTTGTTTGATGGGGAGAGTGCTATTTTATTTCAGTAACTGCATGTCTCCATTTGTGTTAGTGCTATGTATTACATCTGCATGTCACAGTAATGAGCAAGAGTCAGGTGGTCTGGAGAGGATCTGCAGCCAGAGGGTATGTCCACCATTCCTAGTCTGAACCAGAAGTATAACTGTCTTTAAGTCAGATTGATGAGTGAATGGAGGCCTCACTCACAGTCTTTCCTTCCTCTCTCACAGAATACTAGAGGCTGGGCATTAGCTATACTTCTTGTGCCTGGCTGCCTGGCTTTGTTTGCACCTTTGGAGTCTCATCTCCCAGCCTTGGACTCTTAGGTGATGGTGTATTCATCTTGTTAACTCTGTAACTCCAATCATGCCTTACTGTGTGGCTTCTACACGTTTCTTGATAATTACTTGTCAGAGCAATGTATTAGGTCATGAATACCTGTGTATACTCCCCCTTCTAGGGAGTATAGTTCATTACAATTTTATTAAATAATTCCTTTTTTCTGTGTTCTGAGAGCCTCATATATTCCTATCCCTAAAATAGTTTTGAAGCTAGAGGTCTAAAGACCTCAGGCCAAACTCCACTAACCCCTATAATCCAAATAAAGAGACATGGTGAAGGGCAGAGGAAGGAGATTTATTAATGGCAGCCATGAGAAGACAGCACTTCAGTACAGAGTCTTCAGCCATCATCTTCTCTAAACAGATACTCGCCTTGGGTTAACTAGAAAGAATTTGGAGTAGGGGTAGGCAGTTCGCAGTCTTAGTCACAGGCCAGTTCACAGGTGGCATTAGAGATGGCACCAGCTAGTCTGACAGCCCGTTGTCTCAAGACTGGTCAGCTGTGGTCTTGTTACAGTAGGGGCCATTGACACTGGGAAGATGGATAGTCTCTGTTCAGTCTTCATAGTCCAAGATGGCTGCCAAGTGAATGGCTTTTACAGAGGCGGGAACATCTGGCCTGTAGACCATAGAAGGTCCATGAAATTATTTGGTATGTGACTGGACAGACACTGGCACCTTTCATAGGCATCTCATTGACTGCCCTTGGCTGTGTGCCTGAATAGATCATTTTGGTACTTCCCTCACATGATCTTATAAATAACAAATGGCCTTGAAAGCAAAAAATGCTTCCCCACTCCATGTTTTCCAAGGACATAGGCACAGAATGGAGGCTGGGATGTCTGGCTCTTCTGCCTTTAGTTAATTTGTAGATGTAAGTAAGACATTGCTTTTAGTAAAAGGTAATTTAAGAACCTCTTAGTTTACCTATGAGTTTTTTCTATCTCCCTTTGCAACCGTTATAGTAAAGTTTTGTTTCTTAGGACAAGACATGACATGAAGTTCTTTTGTATGTGGTTTCAAACTACTTGGTGTTCCTTGGTGGGTAATGAGCCACCATTGGGGTCCTCAGCCAGGATGCCCCTTTTCTCTGGCAGTTGCACTCTCCAGTAGTCATTTCTCCTCTTGATGCTGCTTTCCTGTCCTCAGATGCTGTGACAGACCTTGCCTCGAACCCTGGTTACTATGGGACACTGGTGGAGCAGTCCCTGGGGAGATGCTGCCTGGTCACAGAGGAGATAGAGCGGGACCTGCACCGCTCCCTGCCAGAGCATCCCGCCTTCCAGAACGAGACAGGAATTGCTGCCTTGAGGAGGGTGCTGACAGCTTATGCCCATCGGAACCCCAAGATTGGCTATTGCCAGGTGAAGGGGCAAGCACCACTGTGTGAATACCCCGTAGTCTGTGTCTGTGTCAGCCCACCAGGGCTTTGATCTGTTCTCAGTCATCCAGACCTGGGGACTGTTCTATCCTCTGAAGGTGCCATGCTCAACTCTTTCTCAGAAAGAACAGATCAAAGGGCAAAACTAACTTTTCTTTATCTGGGTACAGTGGAACATACCTGTAATCTCAGCTACTTGGGAGGTTGTGACTGGGAAATCACAGTTCAAAACAGAGTTTATCTCAGTCTCTAAGCCAGATGGGCTGGTGTGTGTTTATCATCTCAACTACATGGGAGATGTGAATAGAAGATCACAGTCCAGGCTTCTTTGCTTTATTCAAAAACAAAAACAAAACAAAGCAAAACCAAAAAAAAACAACAAAAAAACAAAGCAGGACTAGGGGCTTGGAAAGAGTGGTAGAGTTCTTGTATGTCAATCACATCTTGAGGCTCTGAGTTCAAAAATCCAGTATCACCACCAAAAACCCAGCCAACCAAGCAAAAAAGACAGGCTGGTAATTAGAATTAAATTTTGCCCAGTGTGGGAAAGGAAATGAGCTGAGCAGATTCCAGTTTTGCCACCCTCTCTAGGCCAGAGATGGGATGACATTAATGGAACTTGAGATCTCTATAGAAATGATAAGGATTGAAATCGCAAGGCAATTTGGGGAGGAAGGGATAATTAGGGCAGGCCACTTACCTAAAGGAAAGGTGAGTGGAGGTAAGAGTTCCTCTGAGCCATTCCCAATGAAGGGATAAAGTCAGCAACCACAAAGTAAAAACCAGATCAAAATCACCTAAGACTGGATTAGAGAAGCTCCTGACATTTAGCAACTTAAGACTGAACTTCATAAACAAAGTCAGTGGGTGAATGACAATTACATGTGTCTGTTTGTCTGCCTGAATTTATCAAGCATTGCTGGATTTTGCCAAGCCTGAGACCTACATCTTAGCGAAACCCAGCTTTACCAGGGGGCTATGGGGCATGATCACTCACTTGGGACATGTGATGCCATGGTTGTCACTTCTCAAGTGTCAGTATGATGGGGTACACTGGATCACTCACCTGCCACATCTTTTTCCTTGGACTTCAACGCTTGTGTATTTGTTTTGAGGTACTGGGGATCAAACCCAGAGCCTTCCATACTAGGTGAGCACTCTACCAGTGAGCCATAACCCCAACGCTTGTGCCTGTATTGGGGCTTGAACTCAAGGCTTCATGCTCTTGCTTTTTGTTCAAGGCTGGCACTCTACCAGGTAAGGTATACCTCTGTTTCTTGCTGGTTAGAGATAAGGGTCTCACTGACTTTTCTGCTTCTGGATTCTGAACCTTAATCCTCAGATCACAGCTTTCTGAGTAACTAAGATTACAGATGTGAAACACCAGCATCTGGCCCTTGTTTTTTTTTTTTTATTTGTGAACATACTGTACAGAGGGGTTACAATTACATGGGCAGGATAATGCGTACATTTCTTACCAAGCATTGCAGCCTCCTCCTTTTGTTTACCCTTCACGTCCCTTCCCAGCCTCCCCCCTCCCCCCCAATCCCAATCCTTCTCCTTCCCCCCCATTCCCCCCCCCCCCCCGCACCGACATTGTAAAGCTCGTTTTGGACATGACAACTTGTACTTCTCATTGTTGCAACAGGTCCACCTGTATCCTTAAACAACTGGTTTTTCCCCATCTCCTCCTCAAGTTATACTGACATCAAATATAGTGAAAGCAGGGGTTATACTGTGCGGGAGGGACATACAAAGCAACAAAGAGATAATCTTATAAATGCGTTAGAAACACATGCATGAAAGAAAAAAAACATTAAAATACATATCTAAGGGTTCATTTTCCTGACATCACATTATCTGACCTTTTCCACTTGACTCATGCATATACTAGATATTGCAAATAAGGGAAACCATGGGACCTATGTTTCTTTGGGCCTGGCTTACTTCACTTAATATAATTTTTTCCAAGTTGTTTTTTTTTTTTCTTTGTGTCTCCATGCCACTGGTTGCCTGGTCAGTAATTGTCTCCTCTCTGTCCCTCTGAGCAGTCCATGAACATCTTGACCTCTGTGTTGCTGCTCTATGCCAAGGAGGAGGAAGCCTTTTGGTTGCTGGTTGCCGTGTGTGAACGCATGCTGCCTGACTACTTCAACCATCGAGTGATCGGTAATCTACCTCCCTGCCTCCTCCTCTGGATATGGGGATGGGAACAAACCCTTTGGAAGATGGTCATCATCCATGCTGTTCATGAGATCCCTCTGTACCATGCAGCTGGTCTCTGCACAAACACTGTTTGACTCATGAATTGGAAAACGAACTCAGAGAATTCTCTGTGCAGTTCTAGCTGTGTGGAGAAATCAGTTTTGATGTAAACACCTACAGATTTTGGATTAAAACCAAATGATTTGCGAGGGATAGCGGAGTTTATAAGAAGGAGAGTTCTTAGGTCCAAGAAGCAGGTCACAATATGAAAATGAGTGATTTTTCCACTGATGTTGGAAAGGAACAGGGCTTGCCTGTTGGTTGTCATGGGAACCTATGCAGAGGTGGTTCTCTGTTCCATAGGAGAGGGTGGGTGTGTCAGTGCTGAAGACTTTGGGAATCATACTTACATAAGGTGATTTTAAGAAGGCTTTTTGGAGCTGGGTGTTGGTGGTTCATTCCTATAATCCTAGCTACCCAGGATGCTGAGTTCTGAGATCATGGTTCAAAGCTGGCCAGGGCAGGAAAGTCCTTGAGACTCTTATCTCCAATAAACTACTCAAAAAAAAAGCTGGAAGTAGGCTGTGGCCCAAGTGGTAGAGTGCTGGCCTTGATCACAAAGAGGCTCAGGGATAGCTCCCAGGGCCTGAGTTTAAGCCCCAGGACCAGGGGAAAAAAAAAAGATTTTTTTTCTGGGCTTGTATTAATCAATTTTTTGTTAATATAACTAAGTACTTTAAAACAGGTTACTTATACAAGTTACTTACAAAGAGACAGTAGTTTATTTAGCTCATGTTGTGGTAGATGAAGTCACGGTGCCTGTTTTGGTAGCTGAGTTCTGGTGAGGGCCCCCTGGTGGGGGACACATTTTGGAGCAGGTGGTCGCATCTCTAGTTAGGAAGCAAAGAGAGCTGGTTGGGGCCAAATTGGTCCTTTGTAACAACCCTCATATGACCCAGTGACCTCCTGTTCCTAGTGACCTAAGGACCTGCCCCTACGTCCTATCCTCAAGGGATCCCCACCTCTAGTAACTCTACCCTAGAGACCAAGTCTTTAACACAGGAACTTTTTGGAGGCACAGTTGTGAAGTCATATCTAAACCTATAGCCCTACAACCTGCACTTGGAGCGTCTATCTTTTGTGTGGTTGAAGATTTGAAGGTGTATGTCGGTGGTCTGGCACAGCTTCTGGTGGGGAAAATATTGTCAACATCGTTTAGGTTTGGTGACAGTCTTGGGGACATTTCTTAGTAATACAGATAAGAGAAGGAGGTGGTCTAGAATTATAATGGCATGTGGGAACAGAAATAAAAGAAGCAATTTGAAGAGGAATTTGGCCATTGACTGCATGTTGGGGGCAAGGCAGGAAGAAAATCCCCACCCCTCACCTTGAAACAGAGATCTAAGCATGAAAGGATATGATACATTGTAGGAAGGAGCAGGAGCAAGTGGGTGAGATTGGCCAGGAAAGAGGTGATGCTTGTGTTTTCAGTGGGCCACTGGGCATCTTCACAGCTCCTTTCATTGCCTGTGTGGCTCCTTGGCTTGCTTCTTTTTCACTTTGTGTTGTGGTAGGTGTTGTACTGTCTAGCATGACAAGCAATATAGCACTGCAGTGTCTTTGGGAAGCATGAAGCAGGGGGAGTATTGCTGAATGGCAGCTTGGACTCAGCAGTGAATAACAGTTCAGCCTCTTGTGATGATGTGTGATGACCACTTCCTTGAGACAGGAAGGAACAGCTGGAATATTCCATCAACACAGGAAGTTCCTTTTCTGCCCTTTCTCTGACATACACAATGCTTATTTCTGTCTATACTGATTTCTGTCACCACAGAAATCTGGTCCATTCTTGAACTTCATACACATGTAGTAATAATGAACTCTGGCTTCCTTAACATAGTATATAATGTTTGTGACAGGTGTCTGCTTTGGTGGAGCACCAGTAGTTTGCTTCTGTATTGTTAGGCAGTGTGGCACTATGTTTATGCCATGATTATCCACTTACCTGTTGATTGGCAGTTGAGCTGCCTCCAGTTTTAGTCTGTGAAAAGTAAGCTTGCAGTAACTCTGATATGATTCACAAGTCTTTCTGTAAATCTAGACTGTTATTATTCTTGGATATTTACCCAGGAATCTTCCTAGATCATGGTTTAATGTAACAACTGAATAAGAAACAGTCAGTTGGCCTCAGTCTTCACATCTGTTTTCTTCCTGATAGGTAATTTTAGAGTTTTTTTTTTAAGAACTTTTGGACTTTCTTGTGGATCATCTTAAGTCAAATACAAAGAGAGAGAAAGAAAGAGAGAGAGAGAGAGACAGACAGACTGTGAACAAATAAAACAATAAAGCATAGCATGGAGCTGATTTCAAGGATAAATTTAGTCCTTTTTTTTTTTTTGGAGGGTGAATGTCAGTGTTTCATTCCATTAATCTGTAGAAACAAGAGAATATCTACTTCAACCTAGAATATTGTCATGAAGGCCTAAATCCTAAGAGGTTTATAAAACTCCTATGGAATTGGACTATACCTCTTCCATATCTAAAAACATCTTTTCATTTTAGTATAAAAGATTTCTAGAGTCCTTGATCTAACCTGAACACTTTTTACATGTATATCAATACAAAATGTAATTACACCAGCAATGGTGGAAGATCCTGTTTGTTTTAATTAAATCTTGTTATCTACTGACTTTGATCATTTTAATATGAAGCAAAATATGGATTATGTTTAATATATGTGTTTTCCAGAATAATTATAAATTTATTATTTCATTGATTTCTAGAAGAAAACTCATCAAAATATGTAACTCAGGAGTGGGAAAAAAGTTAACAAAAGTTCACAAACAAAATGGAACTTGCTAGCTTTCCAACTATCAATCTATAATGTTGGCATGTTGTGCTTTCTTCCTTATGATAATCTAATCTTCCAATCCTGGGTGAGAAGGAAAATCTTCCTACAAACCTGGATTTTTAAATGACAGGGTTTTTTTTTTGGGGGGGGGAGGTCCAGTCGTGGGGCCTGAGCTCTGGGCCTGGGTGCTGTCCCTCAGCTCTTCAACTCAAGGCTAGCGCTCTACCACTTGAGTCACAGCGCCACTTCCTCTTTTTTCTTTTTTTGCTTATGTGGCGCTGAGGAATCGAACCCAGGGCCTCAAGCATACAAGGCAAGCGCTCTACCACTGAGCCACCTTCCCAGCCCAAACCTGGATTTTTAAAGAACATACCCATTGCTCATATGTTCTTTTCAAGAATGACTTAGTGTGTTGTCTCCCAACCTGTATGCATGTATAGTTTCTTTTCATATTTATGACCCTTAGTCTACGATAGTAGATTTAAGGTGCATTTTCTTTTCATTTGGTTTGGGTGGCTGGTTGGTTGGTTGGGTTTTGTTGTTGGTTTGTTGATAGTGTGGGGATTCAAGTTCAGGGCCTTGTACTTGTTAAACAGGTGCTATACCACTGAAGCCATGCCCCCAATCCTTTTTATTTATTTTTGATAGCATCCTGATTTTTGTTCAGGCCAGCCTGTGCTGACAAATCCTCCTATTTATACATCCCACTTAGCTGGAAGCATTTTATTCATTCAGGTGGAGTCTCATGAACATTTAAAGAATAATGTAAAAAAGAAACCATCAGTTCTCCAAAGAATATTTCATACTAGTAGTGTATTGGCATCAGATGGCCTATGTCCTTGTTAACACTTAGGATTGTCTGGTTTTAGTCATGCTAGTGAGTTAAAAGTGGTATTTATTATGGTAGTTTCAATTTGCATTTCTTAGTTAACAGACATATTTGTCTGTGCTTTTTGACTATTCCTTTGCAGTCTCCTTTGTTCAAACCTTTAGTTTATTAAGAAGAAAACTTGGTTATAAATATTTTACAGAATTTCAGGAGCTGTTTATTTTAGGTATGATTTCTGTGGTAGGCATATATATTGCAGATGTTTTCCCCAAATCTGCATTTTCATTTTATTAATGATATCCTTTGAAGAATAGTAGTTTTTAGTTTTCATGAAGTCCAATTCAGTTTTTCTTTATTATTACTGCTTTATATGTCCTAAGCTTGTTGGCTTTGTTCCTATGTTTTCTTCTAGAAATTTTTCACATAGGACTGTGATCATTTCAAATATATTTTCTGTATGGCTGGAGGTAGAGCCCTCTGCATCCTTTTCTATATTAGTATACAGTTGATTGAGCACTATTTTTGTTTTAAAGACTATACCCATTGAATTACCTTGTTAAGCCAGGCACCTGTGGCTTGCTCCTGTAATCCTAGCAACTAAGGAGGCTGAGATTTGAGGATCAAGGTTTAACGCCAGCCCTGGGTAGATAAACCCATAAATCTCTTTAACCAGCAAAATGCTGGAAATGGAGGTATGGTAGAGTTTTGAGTGGAAAAACAACCAAACAACCAAGAGCATACGGCCCTGAGTTCAGGCCTCAGTATCAGCATATGCATGTGCACATGCACACACACACACACACACACACACACACACACACACACACACACACACACGCACACACACACACACACACACACACACACAGAGTGAGTGACTTACCTTGCCAAAATGTAAAAAAAATCAGTAACCTAAGTATGAATCTTTTTCTGAAGCCATATTCTTGTTTTTCATTGTTCTGATTGTCTTTAGTTTCAGGCTAATTTTTGACACTGTGAACCCTTTCTCTTCAAAGCTCTGTGGCCTTCCTTTTGCAGGAGCTCAGGTGGACCAGTCTGTCTTTGAGGAGCTCATCAAGGAGCACCTCCCAGAGCTGGCGGAGCACATGACAGACCTCTCAGCCTTGGCATCTGTCTCTCTGTCATGGTTCCTGACTCTGTTCCTCAGCATCATGCCTCTGGAGAGTGCGGTGAATGTGGTAGATTGCTTCTTCTACGATGGGATCAAAGCTATCTTCCAGCTGGGGCTGGCTGTGCTTGACGCCAATGCTGAGGATCTGTGTAGCAGCAAAGATGACGGCCAGGCCTTGATGATCCTTAGCAGGTAGACTCCTGTGGTTGGCTGGGGATGAAGCTGGTGGCAGCTGGGGCCCTCAGGATAAGGCCACAGCAGGTGTGCCAGATCTGAGGAAGCTTTCTGTTCCATTCTGCTATTCGCCACCTGTTGCTTGGTCTCCCCAGAGAGACCGGCCAGCATGTGGCATTGCTGCAAGTGTGGGGGAAAGGTGCCATCTTCCTAACCCCCTCCACCAAAGGAGAGTGAAGACTAGAAACGTTTTTTAACTAACAAGATTAAACATCTTCAGTTTTTTCCTTTAAGTAGTTGTATGAAAGAGTTTCAATTCAACACATCCATTTATAAGTACCGGGCATCTTGAAATAAATTTATAGTCATTATAAAGGTGATGGACAGAGGGGTTACATGTCACCCCTTCCCTTCCTCTCCCGGTTTTTCCCTCCCACCCCACTTACAAGTTGTATAGTGTCAACATAGCGCCCAGTGAGTACCATTACTACATTTGTTCTCCTGTACAGTGCGTCTTGATCAACATCACTCCTTCCACATTCTCCCTATCTTTCCCAACCCCACCCATCACCTCAAGACTTGGTTCTGTTTTCCATATACACTGAGTATTATGACTGCGTTTTCCCACCCCTCCTCTCTTCATTCATCTACCCCTCTCTTCTCCTGGCCTCATCTCCCCCTCCCCAAACACCTGTTCCAGCTGTTTGGTATTGATTTTGTTAGATTGAAAGTTGTTCAAATGAGTTACACCACTGGATTTGTCCCTTGCAAATACCATACTCTAGTCAACATGCTTCCATATATATATATATATATATATATATATATATATATATATACATGTGACCATTTATATATTTATAATATGAATATATATAATTTATAATTTAGTTCTAACATCCAAATAAGGGAGAGCACATGCATCCTTTGTGTCTCTGAACCTGACTCACTTCACTTGGCAATTTTTTTCAAATCCATCCATTTCCATACAAATGATGAGCTATCATTTTTGTTTAGATCCATTGAGGGTCATTTGGGCTGTTTCCATGTCTTGGCATAGTGCAGCAGTGAACATAGTTGTGCCAGTATCTTTACTGTATCTTGACATGCAGTCTTTTGGATAAATGCCCAAGAGTATTATTGTTGGATCATAGGGTAGGAGGCTAAATGTTGAGTCTTAGATGGACTCTGTGACCTTGAACAGTGCTGGGAGACACTAGGAGAAATGTTGCTCTTTAGCTAACTGGAGTGGTGGAGACAAGCCCAGTGCCTCTGTGAAGGTAGCATGTGGTGTGTGGTTCCTGGATGAGGGGAGACATGCCTTTAACTGAAGGTATGCTCAGGTTTCTAGATCACATTAAAAATGAAGACAGCCCTGGGCCTCCCATTAGCAGCCACCATGCCTTTTTCTCCGATGACCAGGAGCCCTATCCTGTGACTGACATTGCTGACCTCATCCGAGACTCTTATGAGGTATGAGAGCCCTGACCAAGCCTCCAGTGTCCTTCTCTTCTCCTGGCAGGGGGACCTACAGGGAAGGTTCCTTGGTAACTTCCTGTTTCCTTGGGGCACAGCAGAGACTCTGAGTAAGTGGATCCTTTGTGTCCTTATAGAAATTTGGGAACCAGTCTGTGGAGCAGATTGAACACCTGCGCTGCAAGCACAGAATCAGAGTCCTACAAGGCCACGAGGACACCACCAAGCAGAATGTGGTGAGCAGAGGGCACCTCTCAACTGTGCTGGTGGGATTCAGGAGCTGCCTGGAAGTCTGGCTCTCATAGGTGATGGCACATAAAAAGGCCAGCTTAGCTTAGACAGGCTGCTGGTAGCTCATGCCTGTAATCCTAGCTACTGAAGAGGCTGAAATGTGAGGATCACAATTTGAAGCCAGCCAAGGCAGGAAAGTCCTTGAGACTCTCTTCTCCAATTAGCCACCAAAAAGCCAGAAGTAGAGCTATGGCTGAAGAGCTAGAGCGTTAGCCTTGAATGAAAAAGCCAAGTGAAAACATGAGGCTTTGAGTTCAAGCCCCAGTACCTACCTACCCTCCCTCCTACCCCACAGGCCAGCTTATTCTTTCCTTCTTCCTCTTCCTTTATTCTTCCTTTCCTTCCTCCCCTCCAATGTACTAAAACTTTAATGGAGGTGACATAGTATAGAAACTGCATGGGATTTGGGACTCTGATGGTGAGCCATAAACTACCAGGAGCCTGAGTTTCCCAAGTTGTAAACTAGAGCTGACACCTCCAGCATAGACTTAGATGAGATGCAGTGTGAAACATGCAGCAAGTGCTCCATTCAGAGCCATCTTCCTGTCCACACTGGGCCTCTGCTGGACTCTTCCCTCCATTAAAGCTGCCTCCCTTTGCCTGGAAGCACCTCTTGGGAGCTGGACAGAGGTTGAAGACAACATCTGGATAGATGCTGCAGGGTCATCTGGGTGTTAGAAAGGAAGGGGTATTACGATCTCTGGGAGACGAGCCTGTGAGCCTGTGCCTCCCATGTCCCCTACTCAGAGGGCTCCATTTCTCCAGAAGTACAAGCCTGGAATTTACCCTGCCAATGTTTCTTCTTTCCTTAAGCTCCGTGTTGTTATCCCAGAAGTCTCGATTCTTCCTGAAGACCTAGAGGAGCTCTATGACTTATTTAAGGTATGTCAGTCTGGGAACCGATGGAGAACCTGGTTCTGAAACAGGCCCAGCCTGCTCAAGGTGGGCTTGAGGCTGCCTGGAGGGCCCTGTGGCCCTTCTGTGGCACTTGAGGTTGGAGCTGGTTTGCCTGCATGGTTCTGCACAGAAACCTCTCAATGGAACCCTGTGAATACCAACAGGCCCTTGCCTGGCATCTGGGAGGGAGGGGCCAGGGAGTCCTGCGCATCTTCAGCAGGACCTGTGTGGCCCTGGAGCAAGTGCTCTGAGCTCATTGAGCTCACATCTTGCACAACGATCTGTGTGTGTGTGTGTGTGTGTGTGTGTGTGTGTGTGTGTGTGTGTGTGCTCTGAGCTCATTGAGCTCACATCTTGCACAACGATCTGTGTGTGTGTGTGTGTGTGTGTGTGTGTGCTGAGCTCATTGAGCTCACATCTTGCACAACGATCTGTGTGTGTGTGTGTGTGTGTGTGTGTGTGTGCTCTGAGCTCATTGAGCTCACATCTTGCACAACGATCTGTGTGTGTGTGTGTGTGTGTGTGTGTGCTGAGCTCATTGAGCTCACATCTTGCACAACGATCTGTGTGTGTGTGTGTGTGTGTGTGTGTGTGTGTGTGTGTGTGTGTGTGTGTGTGTGTGTCAGTCCTGGGGTTTGAACTCAGAGTCTGGGTGCTGTCCTTTAGATTTTCACTCAAGGCTAGTGCCCTACCACTTGAGCCACAGCTCCACTTCCAGCTTTTAGGTAGTTAATAGGACTGCTTCACACTGCAGTCCTCAGATCTCAGCCTCATAAATAGCTAGGATTATAGGGATCTGGTCTTCCTATTCCACACTATGCGAATGTTTGCAGGTTGCCAATCTACCATAAACACGGACCTTTCTAAGCTTCACACTCAATACACTTAAAAAAATCATTCATACAATACACATACAGCAGACCCTTAGTATGTGCAGGTATGTAGTACCTAGAGACCACTGTTTAGGTGCATGATCAGGATGCATGAAGCTCAGCATTGTACTGCAGATGCTCCATTCACAGCTCTATCCAGCTTCTGTTAAAGACACTCTGCCTTTCAACAAATCTCAGTGGTTCCCTTATCACTTCAGTTAAGCACATTCATGCTTACCTTGTTTTGGGGGGACACCATTTGCTGTTTTATAAGGTAGATTTTTTTCACAAAATTAAGCAGATCACAGAACAACTTAAACAATTGACAACCCAGGGCTGACTGAGACCCTCTCCATATTAACTGAGCTGTATTACTCAAGTTGGGAAATAGGAATTTTTATTTTTGAAATTTTTTTAAAATTTTTATTACTGTTTTGACCTTTCTTGGTCAAGATTGCATATAATAAATCTGTGGAAGCTTGATCATTTCCTTTGTATGAAGACAAAATACAAAGTCAAAGATAATTTGGTATCCTAACCCCCACCCTCCAAATTAGTCTCTGGCTATTCAAGAGGGAAAAAATAGGGAATATTGGAGAAAGAGCAGGAAAAAAAGGTATAAAGGTTTTAGGTGCCTCCCCTTCCCCTCTATACTGGGGCTTGAACTCAGGGCCTAGGTGCTGTTCCTGAGTTTTTATTGGTCAAGGCTAATGCTCTACAACTTGAGCTACAGCTCCATTTCCAGTTTTTTTTTTGCTGCTTAATTGGAGATAAATTTCAAACTTCCTGCCTGGGCTTGCTTCTAACTGTGATTCTCAGATCACAGCCTTCTGAGTAAGTAGGATTATAGCCATGAGCCACTGACACCCAGCTTATTTGTGTGTGTGTGTGTGTGTGTGTGTGTGTGTGTGTGTGTGTGTGTGTGTGTGTGTGTGTGTGTGTGTGTGTGTGTGTGTGTGTGTGTGTGTGTGTGTGTGTGTGTGTGTGTGTGTGTGTGTGTGTTACCAAGGAATGGAACCCAGGGTCTTATGCATGATAGGTAATCATCTACCACTAAGCCACATTTCTTGCTAATCCTGCTTTTTTTTTTTTTTTTGGTCAGTCATGGGGCCTGAACTCTGGGCCTGGGTGCTGTCCCTCAGCTCTTCAGCTCAAGGCTAGAGCTCTACCATTTCAGCCACAGTGCCACTTCTGGCTTTTTCTGCTTAGGTGCTGAGGAATCGAACCCAGGGCCTCATGCATGCAAGGCAAGCACTCTACTACCACTGAGCCACCTTCCCAGCTCCCACTTATTTTTGAGATAGTTTCACTTCCTGCTCAAGAAAGGCCGAGTCCATGATTCACCTATTTTAGGCTTCTCATCATAGCTCGGATGATAGATGCATACCACCAGGCACAGCTTCTTTCTGTTGAGATGGAGTCTCAAAACTTCTTCCAGGTTAGCCCTGGATCCTCTCAGTCTCAGCCTATCTTACAAAGCTGGGATGATAGGTGTACCAAGCTAATGTTGAGAAAGGGGTCTCATGTATGTGCCCCCATGTTAACCTCAAGCCCCTGTCCTCCTGATTTCAGCCTCTTTTGTAGCTAGACAGGCATAAACCAACTAGTGCCCAGGTGAAGTTTTTCTTGTAAGGTTAAAAATGCTCATTTATTTAGGATTAACTGTTCTTTATTTGGCACAAAAGGTGGTTTTAAAAATCTAAGCTTCTATATTTTAAAGTATGTGTTTAAATTAACAGTAAAGGTGAATTTTGGTGTATACCACACTGTTTGTATTTCATAAGAAAGAGTATTTAAAAAAAACTGTCAACTGTTATTTTCTAGTTCTGTCTTTCCTATGAAAAAATGTATGACTTTCATGTTTGTAGTTAGCCTTACAAGTGTAGGGCAACACCACAAACAAAATCCAAAACAAAACACCCAAACACTGTAAGTACAAGATAATTTTTAAAATGTATTTCTAAGGGAAAGTCAAGGAAAATAGATAAGAGCTCTAATCCCATTGTCAGCAGGGAGGCCTCGACCCTCTCAACAGCCTTCCCAGACCTTTCCTCCAGTCTCCAGCTCTGAATTTCCATAGCTTCACCAGTCTTAACTTGGTAGTATTTTGAGACTTGTTTGAGCCCTGTGGGATATGGTACCCTCCAGGTGGGTTTTACCTTTTGACCTTTGAATTTCAAGAAAAGGACCACGTGGAAATAAGTACACCGTTTTATAAATAAGGTTTGTCAAGTCCACTCCTTCACTTCATTTTATTCTCCCCTAAGCCTAAGGTGTTTAGGCTTATTTCCTTATTCTAAGGAATATTTTTACATTGTTTCCTGTCTTTGCTACTTTGTGAACAGTGGTTGGCCAAGCATGCCATGCATTTCTCTGGCCCTGGTTCTGTTATTTCTAAAGAATGAATTCCCTAGGTGAAACTGGGTGAAATTTGGGTCAAGGGATATGTACATACCAAATTTTAGTCCCATCACAGTTCCACTGGAAGTGTCTCATTTCCCTCATTCCTCCTCATGCACTCCAAGGAGTGCATGATGTCTTGGATCTTTTTGAAATAATGCTATCTGGGCAGAAAATCACATTTCATTTGAATTCAAATGTATTTGCTATATGTTGAATACTGTTTCCTAAGTTTGCTGGCTAATTGCACACCTATTCATAGCTTTGGTCTGTTCAGTGATATGTTTTTCTGTGAGTCTGTGTAAGATATATTAGTCCTTAACCAGTATATTACAACTGTTTTCTTCTGGGCAGACTGTTAAAGGTCTTTAGCATGATAGTGCGCAGAAATATACATGGAAATTCACAGTGTGCTTAGGGGTTCTAAGAATGAAAACTTGCCGGCCACTGTAATCCTAGCTACCTATGAGGCTGAGATCTGAGGATCACAGTTCTGGTAGGAAAGTCCAGCAACTCTTACCTCCAATTAACTACTAGAAAAGCAGGAGTGGAACTATGGCTCAAAGTGGTAGAGTGCTAGCCTTGAGCAAAATAGAGCTCAGGGACAGCGCCCAGGCCTTGAATTCAAACCCCATGACCAACAGAAAGAAAAAACAAAACCTAACAGACCTTTGTTTCACACCTAACACTTGTTAGGGTACCTCTATTCATTCTGGAATGACTACTTAAAGAATGTGATTATGAGGAATATACTGTATATTCTGTAATTGTAAATTTTGCATTTTGGCTTGCATCTAGGTAATAGAAGGAATTGAATTGAAAAGAACTACAGTTATTGATAACCTTTTCAGACTTTTGCCAACTAAGCTGTCCAGGGAAAAGAGCTTGTGCAGATGTTTCATTTAAGTCAACCATTCCTCAGTGACATGGCCAGTTTGGAGTGTGTTAGTTTCAGGACCATTCCCAGGTCTTCAACTTGCCTATTCCAACTTAAAAATTGTACATAGCTGGCTTTTTGCTTTTAACTGGAGATAGAGTCTTATAGATATATTTTTTTTTTGGCCTGGGCTGGCTTCAAACTGTGATCTTCTAGGTTGCAGCCTCCTGAGTAGCTAGGATTACAGGCATGTGTAATGGGCACCCAGCTAAAATTCCATTTTCACACAGGTAGTCTGGCTAGAGTGGTGAGATGATTTATGCTCATGAACAGCAGTTCATGAGACCACACAGCCTTGAGGAAGGTTGGGTTGGCCTTGGCTCTGATACATGGGTCACAGCTCTTTTCTCCTCTGTCTCCAGAGAGAACACATGATGAGCTGTTACTGGGAGCAGCCCAGGCCTGTGGCCTCACGTCATGACCCTAGCAGGCCCTATGCTGAGCAATACCGCATAGATGCCCGGCAGTTTGCACATCTGTTCCAACTGGTTTCACCATGGACCTGTGGGGCCCATACAGAGATCCTTGCTGAGAGGACGTTCAGGCTCCTCGACGACAACATGGATCAGCTCCTGGAATTCAAGGCATTTGTGAGCTGTCTAGGTATGACTTGGGGTGGGGGGGTGTCCTTGTGCCTCAAGTTGATTTGAGCAGGTCTGAAAACAGAAGTGACTTGTGAGAGCAGGTCCAAGGAACTGCCTGACATAGTTTTGTAATTTTATTTATTTTTGTGTCAGTACTAGGGCTTGAACTAGGGCGTGGGCACTGTCTATTAGTGTTTGCACTCAAAGTTGGGGCTCTACCACCTGAGCCACAGTTCTACTATCAGCTTTTTTTGTGGGGGGGATCGGTTGTGGGGCTTGAACTCCCTCTTCAGCTCAAGGCGAGTGCTCTACTCGCCACAGTGGCCACAATGCCACTTCTGGTTTTCTGGTGGTTAACTAGAGATAAGAGTCTCACAGACTTTCCTGTCTGGGCTGGCTTTGAACTGTGATCCTCAGACCTGAGCCTCCTGAGTAGCTAGGATTACAGGTGTGAGCCACCAGTGCCTGGCAGTCTACTTTCAGCTTTTTGGTGGTTGAGTCTTATAGACTTTCCTGCCTGGTTGCTTTGAACTGCAATCATCAGATCTCAGCCTCCTGAGTAGCCAGGATTATAGGTGTGAACCCAGTGATTATACTTTTTTTTTGTCTGTCATGGGACTTGAACTCAGGACCTGAGCACTGTCTCTGAGCCTTTTTGCTCAAGGCTAATGCTCTACCACTTGAGCCATAGTTCCACTGCCTTTCTTGCCCTGGGCTGTCTTTGAACAGCAATTCTTAGATCTCAGCCTACTGAGTAGCTAGGATTACAGATGTGAGCCACCAGTGCCTGGCTTTGATTTTGCATTTTTAACCTTTCATTCTGCTGACTCGTCTCAGGACTGTCTTGGTCCAGGCTGTATGAGGAACTTGTTGGAAGCTATGTTCCTAGCCTGTGTCTTTTGAAAAGTACAAGGCCAAGCAACATTGCCTTGTAGCTCAGCCACCAGCCATTGCTCTTAATGTTTACACTTGCAGCGTGGTGTGATGGATGGGGCAACAGCATAGACCTTCCGGAGTTGTCTTACCATAGTGAGTTTGGATCGTTTGCCACATGCACTTTTAAACATTTGTATTCAGAATTTTCGCTTTCTCTTTACAATTCTTACAGATATTATGTATAATGGAGAAATGAATGAGAAAATTAAACTGCTGTACAGGCTTCATATCCCTCCAGGTAAGAAAATCCAAGTCGAAAAATCAATTACAAGGTTGGCTTTGTGCATGATGCTGACCTTATTTTTATACATTTCATTTTTTATTTATTTTTGTCGGTTGTGGGGCTTGAACTCTGGGCCTGGGCGCTGTCCCTGTGCTATTCAGCTTAAGGTGAATACTCTACCACTTGAGCCACAGCACCACTTCCAGTTTTCTAGTGGTTTATGGGAGATAAGTCTCACGGACTTTTCCTGCTCGGGCTGGCTTTGAACCGCGATCCTCAGATCTCAGCTTCCTGAGTAGCTAGGATTACAGGCATGAGCCATAGGCACCGGGCTACATTTCATTTAGAAGTGGGGCAACAAATGTTATAATTGGGTTGTAGATCACAGATTTCTAGCTCTGTGTATTCTGTGGCAGGAGCTGCCAGGCTTGAGTATGTGTGAGCATCATCTGCAGGGCTCAGCACACCATGTACTGGTGTGATTTGGTGACTTGGTCATAGTCTGGTAAGCCAGACTGCTCAACCACTAACTTGAGAACTATTAATGAGGCAGAGATGCTGGGAGTAAGACTTGGATCACTATAATGGATAGTGGTTACTTTAGGCTGCTGTGTGGGTTTGTGTGTGTGCGGGAGCCAGTTTTAGGGTGTTAAACTCAGAGCTTCTGCAGTCTTGCTTGGTACTTTTCCACTCAAGGCTGGGGCTCTACCACTACCATTTGAGCCATAGTTCCATTTCCAGCTTTTTGCTGGTTAATAAATAAGAGAGAGTCTTTATAGACTTTTCTGCCTGGGCCACTTCACACCATGATCCTCAGATCTCAGTCTCCTGAGTAGCCAGTTTAGGTAACTGTTGTTGAAGCACTATTTCATTTTTCCAGTACAGGAGATTATATTCCTTCAACTTTATGCAGTGGTGTTTGGGAACAAATCAAGTAATTTTGAAACCCATGGAGTGAGACTTGTTATTGCAGGAATGAGAACAATAGAACTCTTAGGTCTTTGATCTTTATAAGTAGGAGAGTCCCACAGGCCAGTGCTGTGGTCCTGGTGTTGGATGGTGCCCAGGCAAAGTTCAGCAAGGAGTCTTAGAAGGAGGTGGGCTATCGTTTTCAGGGGCCATGAGATCCTGGTGCCTCTGACAGCTATTAGAAATGTGTATAAAAAATTGAAAACATACATGTATGCTATTTGTGGGCTTTCTAAGCACAGCACTGGAATCGAGCCACAGTTGAATTGGCATATGATATTTTTAGGATATGATTCTCAGAGAGCTTTACTGATCATCCACAGCCCCTCCTTTACCTTCCCAAGGACCCATTAAGGATTACTTTAATGGATGGTGGTTATTTTAGACTACAAATTGCTTAGCATTGACTAAGTTCTGTTTTTCATGTCTATTTCAGTTACTGTGTTTTAATTTGCTCTTCTCACAAATGTTTTCAAATGACTTAGAAGACATGCCAGTTCTTTTTATATTCCTTATCTGTTTTTCATAACCACCCCCATCTCCCATCCACATCTACAGTTCCTAACTAGAACATGATGGATTGTATTTTTTTCAATTATTTTATCTTAATTTTTTCTTTTTCTTTTGGTGCCAGTGCTTGGGGCTTAAACTCAGGGACTTCCAGTCTCTTGGCATTTTTACTTAGGTTGGCACTTTACCACTTGGGCTACACTTTCATCTTCAGCTTCTTGCTGTTTAATTGGAGATAGGAGTCACACAGACTTTCCTGCTGGGGCTGGCTTTGAACCACAATCTTCTCTCAGATCTCAACCTGAACAGCTAGGATATAGAGGCATGAGGCACTGGAGCTCATCCTCCTTATTTATCTTGATTTTTAAAGAATAAACTGCTCAGGGCTGGGAAGGTGGCTCAGTGGTAGAATGTCTACCTTGCATGCATGAGGCCCTGGGTTCAATTCTTCAGCAGCACATAAGCAGAAAAAGCTGGAAGTGGTGCTGTGGCTCAAGTGGTAGAGTGCTAGCCTTGAGCTGAAGAGCTGAGGGACAGCGTCCAGGCCCAGAGTTCAGGTCCCATGACCAGCAAAAACAGAAAGAAAGGAAGAAAGGAAGAAAGAAAGAAAGAAAGAAAGAAAGAAAGAAAAAGAAAGAGCTCATGGATGTAGGAAGAATTACATAGATATCTCAGCATTTCTATCATATTTTAAATATTGGCATATTTTATTTTTTGCTGGTCCTGGGGCTTGAATTTAGCCTAGCTGCTATCCCTAAGCTTCTTTGTGCTCAATGCTAGTGTTCTACCACTTTGAGCCACAGCACTATTTCCAGCTCCAGTAGTTTACTGGAGATGAGTCTCATGGACTTTACTGCCTGAGCTGCCTTTGAACTGCAGGCCTCAAATCTCAGCATCCTGAGTAGCTAGGCTTACAGGTGTGAGCCACCAGCGCCCAGATTTATCTTTTTATTCTTGATAGTTAATGTACTGTTAATTACTGTTCCAAATTACAATTAGTATTCCTAAAGGGCATTTAATTATACTTCTTAACAGCATTTATAGACCTCCAGCCTTGAAAATCAGTAGTTCAAAGCCTTAACATACATGATGATAGTGTTTATAGTATATGATTGGCTTCAAATTGTTAAATGGAAAGGAAGAGTTGATAAATTATTTAATATTTGAGGTAATTTGAGGTAACTTCCTAAGGCCATCAAGTACTTTTAAGTACATCTCATTTAAGTAGGCTATTTTATTTTTGGTGTGAGGGTTGAACTCAAGGCTTGTGTGCTTTCCCTTAGCTTTTTTGTTCAAGGTTACTCTATCATTTGAGCTACAGCTGCACTTCCAGCTTTCTTGGTAGTCAGTCTTAAGGACTTTTCTGCCTGATCTGACTTTGAACCATGATCCTCAGATCTAGCTTCCTGCGTAGCTTAGATGTAAGCCATCAGCTCTTGGCTCATTTAAGTAGAGTTTTAGCATATATTTGCTTTCCACCATAATGACTCACTTTTTAATTTGTGGGACAAACATACTCCTCAGGGAGAAAAATTTAAAGTCAAAATTTAAAGTTACTAACAAAGATAATGAGGATTACCTCAATTTTGAGTTGGTGCATCTCAAGAATTTTCTTGGGCCTCTAGGTCCTGGGCAGGAGGCAGTGAATCCATTGAGCACTTACCACAGATGCTCACTTGGCACCAAGAAAGTTTAGCCTTTGCCTCAGTCTTACAAGGGTTTCTGTGAGCTTAGCCAGACAGGTCTGTGACGCAGCTTGGGAGGCATTGAGGAGCAAATACTTGAGGCATCTGCATTCTGGAAGAGTTCCTGTATTGGCACAGTGGTAATTGCAGTATTATGTCACAAAGGAGCTAGAAAAGTATCTTGAGGTGACTTGAAACTCATCAGGTGCCATGTAGAATATTCCAGAAGATTGAAATCTTGAGTTTCCATTGCAGACTTGTGAAACTACAGATGTTGGTCATTTGGCACATTTTATTTTCATTAGGAAGAACCAGCAAATGAACTAGAGAGAATGCTACATTGGGCAGGAAGGACCACACAGGGAGATCTGTAGGGGGAAGAGCAGGGCTCCTGACACTTGACTTCCTTTCTAGAAGCACTGAGGTTCATGGCAGATGTCACTTTGTGTATAAAGTAGCTCTTCCAAAGGTTCCCTGCTGGTCTCATCCACCTGAAATGTTCTTGCTGGTAGGGTGGCTCAGTGGAAGAGCACTTGTTTAACGTCATTTTTCTGTATTAATTCTAGAACTCTGAGTTCTTCCAGTCTTTGTTTAGCACTATGTGAAGAGATAGATTTGAGGTCTTATACAGAACCAAGAGCATTTGCTGCTCAAAGAAAGCTTGGTCAAGAAGTCAAGCACACGAAATGGTTTGTATTAACAGACTTAAAAAGTGTGGACACAAATGCCTTAATGCTATGTAAGCATAAGGTCACATCTATAAAAATTCAAATTTCTCACTTGAGATTAAAACTATAGACTCTGTATAAGCACAGTGCTTTTATCCCTGATGTATTAGATTCCAGTTTCTCATCTAAGGTGCCTTTTTCTCAATTAGAATTTTTTTTTGTTGGCCGTGGGGCTTGAACTCTGGGCCTGGGCTCTGTCCCTCAGCTCTTTAGCTGAAGGCTAGTGCTCTACCACTTGAGCTACAGTACCACTTCCTAAGGTACCTTTTTCTGTGATATGGTATGGCCGACTCATCCTGCTTCTTGAGGATATTGGGAGTTTATCCCCCCACTAATCATCCTGTTCCCACTACATTGTGTTTGTTGGTTCTTCTGTTATGGCATGTCAGTGGAGTATCAAGCTTTTCTATCCCAGTGTCTTACCTAGAAAATTCCCACCTGACTGCTCAAGTACCCTTCAGACTTATACGTTTCTAGATTCTCAAGCACACCAGATAAAACTTATTTTAGAAAACACTGTGGAAACTAGACTTAGTATGTTGGTCATAGGGGAAAAAAGCCCTACCCTAAAACTCTTGATGTGAAGGTAGCCATTAAAAAGCTCTGGTGCCATCTTATGGAAGTTCCTTGAATTACAACTGAATTTTACCTTTATCATTAAGTTGTAAATTTAAAGGCATTTTCCTTGCCAAACCTGGTTATTTTGTAATGGACTTACTGAGCTAAATCACATACCATTCAAGTTACCTATACAATGATGTGTATAGTTATCAGTCAGCTTTTTATTTCTATGTAATTTCCAGACCTCTTCATTGCTCTACCCTCTTAGCAGGGGCAGTAACCTCCTGACTCTGGATTTGCCTATTCCTATAGGTGGAAAAGATGCACTGTGTGCCTGGCTTCTTTCACCGTTTCCAAGATTCCATCCATGTTCTAACATGGATTGTAATGGCTTACTCCTTTCTATGGCCATACATTCCAGTATCTTTACTCATGCAGTGATTTGTGAACATTTGTGTAGTTTGTTTGAACATGACTTCAGTTTGGATAGATATTGAGTGGAGTCAGATGGTAGCTGGGGAAGTGATATTTTCCAACCACTTTACATTTCTACCAACAATATATAAGGGTCCCGGTACAAAATTGTAAGACTCACTTCAGCTGTTCTATCATCTAAATGTAGACATGCAGCTATACGGAAGTAATTGTCAAGACAGAATTATAACCAATTGTTCTGCTACACAGATAGTCAACGTCTTGTTTTATATGTACCTCTCTGTACGTATCATACTGCCTGGTGTTTTAGAGAATGTTTCTTTCCACATCAGCTATGGTAAATTAATAGCATCATATGGGAAACTGCATTTAGGTTTGTGGGCGTTGCATGTGAACTCTCCAGCCCAGAGTATGAATTATTGGTGTTAGTTGTTTTAGTTGCTATTGTCAATTTTGGTTACACATAAAATTGAACGTAAATCTCTTTTCTTTTTAGCACTTACTGAAAATGATCGAGATAGCCAGTCACCATTGAAAAATCCTCTGCTATCCACATCAAGACCCTTGGTTTTGGGGAAGCCCAATGGTACGTACCTGCTTTCATTACCTGCACCAGCAGTCTATTTCTCTAAAGGCCCTCAGGTACATGGATAGAATTGACCTATGGTAAGATGTAAAAGCACTCTTCATTGGAATCCTTGCTTTCAACTGTACAAATCGTGCTTTGTGGAATTCCCCCTTACTCTTTTGTTTTCTTGCCTTCATAGAACTTAAATCATTGCCTTTCTTTTCTCAAGGTGATTCAGTTGATTATCAGAAGCAGCTGAAGCAGATGATTAAGGATTTAGCCAAAGAAAAAGATAAAGCTGAGAAAGAGTTGCCCAAAATGAGCCAGGTATGAACTTTATTGTACGAGAATGAACTATTCGGCGAAATGATTTCACCAATAATAAAGTACAGGTCCCTTTACTTCCCAAGTCCAGGATTCCCGCCTCCCCACACCCATCCCCTTTACAGTCCTGGAGCTTGAAACCAGGGCCCGGGCACTGTCCAAGGTTTTTGCTAAAAGCTGGAGCTCTACTTGAACCCCAGCACCATTTCTTGCTTTTTTCTGAGTAGTTTCCTAGAGATAGTCTCATAGCCTTTCTTGCCTGGCCTTGAACTTTGATCCTTAGATCTCAGCCTCCCAATAGGTAGAATTATAGGCGTGACCCACCTGCACCCCCAACCAAACCCAGGGTCTCATGCAAAGCAAGTGCTCTACCACTGAGCTGTTTCAGGTGGAGTATCTTTCCATTGGGGTTGTTTCTAAGACATCTTGTGATGTCTTCACAGATGAGAAATACTGCTGCTTACTGAGGAGATGTTCAGATTTCCCTTGAATATGTATGGGTCAGTTAAACCCTACTGGAACTATCTATACTAAAGGCTGAACACCAAATATGAAATAAATCCCTTTCCAGTAGTCTTGATACAAATCATTATCTTCCTTTTCTTTCTCAAAATTGTGGATCTCAAATTATTCAAGTGTACTTTCCCAACCCCTTAGTAACTTGTAGCTAGATCCTACCTGAGGCAGCTTACATCCCTCATCTCAATCTCAGCACAGTTGTCCTCCAAGAAACACAAGCACCACTGTCTTCATTTTGCAACTTTAGATCTATTCCATGAGTGAGGCACAATTTTACTTAACATTTTCAACATTTTTGTCTTACCTTTAAGAGTGGGTTCTACAAATAGCCTACACCAATGTGTGTGCAGACTACTTGACAGCCAGTTGTAATGTGCACCTTTAATTCTGGCTAAGCCAGAGATCAAAGCCAGGTTGGGCTATGTGGATTTTCCCCTTCAAAGTCTGTCATTAAAAAAAAAAACTGCCCCAAACTCCAAACTCATCTTTTCCTTCTGCTTATGTGTATTCTACTATTCTAGAGAGAGTTTATCCAGTTCTGCAAGACTTTGTACAGCATGTTCCACAAGGATCCAGAAGAAAATGACTTGTACCAAGCCATTGCCACAGTCACCACACTGCTGCTGCAGATTGGGGAAGTAGGCCAGCGGAGCAGCAGCTCAGGAAGCTGCTCCCAGGAGTGTGCAGAGGAGCTGCAGGCTTCAGCTCCTTCTCCTGAGCAAGACTCCGTGTTTGTGGACACTGGGAAGACTCCTCAGGACTCCCGGGCATTTCCTGAGGCAGAAGGGGACTGGACCGTTTCCCTTGAACATGTTTTGGCATCACTTCTTACTGAACAGTCGCTAGTCAACTTTTTCGAAAAGCCACTAGACATTAAATCCAAACTTGAAAATGCTAAGATTAATCAGTACAGCCTCAAAACTTTTGAAACAAGCCACCAACCACAGCCTGATCTCAAGCTGAATAACCTGTAGCAAGATAAGCCTGCAGGGAGCACACTGGAGGTTGCTATACCAAAGGATGGACTGGGTTTACTTCTTTTTGGGTTAAGACTACAGACCCAAATTTCAGAAACCACTTTAGCTAGACACGTGGATACCCAGAACTGATAGAACCTCAACTGTTTATTCTCGAGCCTTGTCAGTTGGACAGTAGGTAGTTTCTATCAGCTCCCTTGACACCGTGACTTTGTTTCACTTTGGATTCATTTAAGTAGTACAACTATGTCTGATAGACCAGTCAGATACTTCACAAAACCAAGGACAAGAAAAGCCCTAGGCTGCTTTCACTCAGAATGCTAGCAGGACTGTTCAAGAATCAAGTTCACTTTCAAGATCTCAGCTACTGTGGGTGCAATTGTATTTGGCTTTTTTTGCACTAATTTTGTTTCAATGCTGGTAATTGAAACCATTTTAATGTATTTGGTTGTATTCACTTTATATGTCCTTCCAAAAATGTGTACAAATCATGCTTTCAATGTTGGCCTCTGAGTTTTTAAATAAGAATTCTTTTTATATCAACTTATTACTTTTCTTTTTCCTTGTGCTGATTTAAGGTGCAGGCTATATCAGTGAATAGACATGCCAAGGCCCTGATCATCTATGTTGTCAACAGTGCAGGATGCTAGGCAGGGTCCTTTAGAAAGCTCAACAAATAATTGAGGGCCCTGGTAGGTTAGAATTTACAATAAATATATTTTTTTAAAGGTAAGGTCTACTAAAACCATGCTGCCATTTATTTAATTAAATCTGCAGATGTGCCATTGCATTTTCTTCATGTGTCAAGTGGCCCAAAGCAACTGAGCACTATGTATTGGTTTAACCCTTCCAATCTCCCCGCTACCTCCAGCAATGTTTCTCAAGTCAGAATCTCCTTGTGCTTGCTTTGCATGCATAAAGCCCTGGGTTTCATTCTTCAGCACCACCTAAGCAGAAAAGCCAGAAGTGGTGCTTGAGCTGAGGGACAGCGCCCAGGCCTTCAGGCCCTATGACCAACAACAACAAAAGCTTTGAGCTGTTATGGGACTAGGTAGGCATAAGAACTCACAAAAGTTCTCCATTAAGAGTAGGCATCACATTAGTGTATTAGAGAACTACATTAACAAAAAAAGGAAACCCCAAACATAAAAAGCAATTTTATAGCTTTATTTGACACTAATTCTCATCCACATTGACTGTCTGTAGATCTGCAAAAGAAATGACAGCCAGTCAGCTTACACTTACCAAATTATATAGCTGCACACCCAAATATCCTTTCTAGTATGTTCCCAAGTTTTCTTTTTATGAAGTCCTTACAACCCATTATTTATGCATTTTTCCATATCAAGACAAATTTTTTATAATTATGTAATATAATTTTTAAATTATGCCCGCCGCTCATCCCTATTGGAAAGTTATCAGGAATTCAAACAAGTGCATAGTATTTGGATACAAAAATGAACATATGCTAAAAATGGCTCATTCTTGTCTGACTTAAGCAAGGTGTGGAACAGAGTGAAACTTACTTTTGAATGTGGTAACAGGGACATAGGTTACCAGAGTATAGAGCTTGTTTGGGGAGTCTTCATCCTCATTCCGTTTTCTAGATAGCCGCACACGGATCCGGTAGGGGACATTCCTAAGAACAGAATTCTGTCACTAACGTCTTCCCTGCAGAAACCTGCTAAGCTCTACTCATACACCCTTAGCCTTAGCCTTGTTCTGATAGTAGCCTGTTCTTTGCCCATTGACCCACTTATCTGTTCTGAAAATAAATACAAGTGATTAAGCACTGTAGTTTCAGGATGCATGCCTGCATCCTACAGCAGTGATCAAAATAAACACTCTTTGAGGGAAGGGCCAATGATCTTGCCCCCAGCCAAGAAGCATGCTTTCTGATAGGCCTTCCAGGACTAGATTTTTGTGGCACAGCTCCTAAATCTCCATTTTCACTTGCTGGTATTCTAGGCATTTATCCCACACTTTAACAGTGATGCTTACATTGCTGTCTCTGAAATACCCCCCACCTACACACTACTGTTTCCTTCATGAGGTCTCAGCTCCACCCTTTAATACAGGCTTCCCTACAGAGGCAGTCACCCTTGAGCCACTGTTTTTAGCACCTTATTCCTTTGGCCCAGACAGCTTTGTTGAGCCTGGTATCGATGCGCACATCTGGAGTCCCCATCTCCTTCATGGCAAACTTCCGGATCTCTTTGAGTGCACGAGGAGCACGCTTCTTAAAGCCCCTAAGATTCAAATGCAATCAAAATTATATAAAATACATACATGGGAAGTGCTGTTTCCATAAAACAAACTAGGCAGGGACAATTTATAATCACTACGCAAAGACAAGCAATTAGAATGCACACTTGACAAGAAGTATAACCTTTTTCCATCTAAGTGAATTAGGCTCCAAGATGGTATTTTTGGCAGGTAATTCCATGGCCATTAATCTATTCAGTATGCATGTATGGACCAGGGGGTCTGAAATGTGTGCAAATATGAACCAAAAACAATTTGGTGGAGCTCTGGGTATCTTAGGCACTCTCAGAGCACAAAACACACTAAAACTTATCCCAAACCCAAGTCTAGCACTAGTAATCCTTTTATTTACAATAAAGGCACTGATCCACTTAAAATTTAATGCTTTCAGTTACATGCAAAATAAACTTAGGCCTGGTAGTGCACACATGTAATCTCAGCACTCATGAGGATTTTAAGTATGACACCAACCTTGCACTCAAATATTTCAAAGAAAAGTACAACTTTACACAGGTTGAAAAGATTAAAACATTCATGAAGCCACTCCAAGTGTGGGAGCACAAACATCCTAGAGGGGTGCCCCATAATCCTAATACTGTACATTGTTCAATCCTTACCAGTCCCTAGCTATTTCTAAAGCCCAAACAAGCTTAGAAGTTACAGTAGCAGGGCAAATAAAGAGTCACTACTTAACTGTGAGGAAAGTGTTCAGATACAAGAAAACCAGCCTTTCTGAAAGAGAACTATGTACAAAAATACATAGGTCAGGTAATGTGGGATCAAGAGAAAACAGCCTTAAGAAGCCAATGTTGCACAAGACTGGGTGAAACAGGAAACCCTCAAGAACCAGGATTGAGAATATTTTCTGACAAGAAATACCTGAATATTTGCAACATCATTCATGGGACACACAAAATTATCAATATAGGCAGATGGGCCTGGGCAACTGAGGAACACACATTTGTCAAAGACCAAATGAAGGGCCTGAAAGAGCCTCACACAGCAATGAACCAGACATTCCTGGATCTCTGCACTAGAGGATCAGATTGGGGTAGAGAAAAAAACTAGAGTTTGAATTATGAGACACTTGTTCAGCCAAGCAGAAGAAATATCAGATGGCAACTGGTACATTTGAGGCTTGAGACAGTGATTGGAATTACCAAGCATGGATAGGAACAAGGACTGTGGCCCTTACATCACATTGTAGAGAGATGTGGACCAGAGAACAGTTACTGAAGAATGAAAAGTTACTGTTGACACCCAAGAATGAACTGTCAGTTGTTTACCAAGGGATGGATGAGCATAGAAATCTCCGCAAATGGCTTTTCACGCAGCACCCCCATGTTCATATCAGTATAACCTCCCACTTAAAAATGGGGCGAGAAAAGGTAGTTACAGCAGCTTTTAACACAACTGTTTTTCGCTGGGCACAGTATTTTGCTACTAAAAACAACTTTGGGGCTGGAGGTGTGGCTCAATTGGTAGTGCACTAGTTCTCAGTTCAAGTCTCAATGAGATGGGAGTGACAGAGGAAAGAAATCTTCAAGAATACAAGAGATCTGGTTTCCATTCACCAGTAACCACTGTGGACAAGGGGAAAAAACTGCTGACGAGAATTGGGAACCAGAACACCCTCAACTCTCACCTTGCCAAGGTCATAACAGCCAGGGGTCTTCACCATACACTGCCATTAACTGTAGACTCCCATGTTCAGGCATCCCCACTTAGGCCACCACAGGTGTCAAGAGAAGGAAAGAGACCCTACTTCACTTTCGGGGCTCGACATTTGTGTCGAGCTATTCCTAATAACCAGTTAAACTTTCCTGCCACCTATAAGTACTCTTGAGTCTATTTTCCCTTCGTCTCCTTTTAGCCCATCTATATTTAAAAATCGCTTCTTCCACGTAATCCCACGTTAGCAGCCACTACCTCAGAGCAACACACTCCAAACCACACACGCAATATACATCTTGGAGCAAAGTGTAATTTCTAGACCATGAGGCTTTCAAACAATGAGGCAGGGAGTCCTAAGGATAACGAGACGCAGGGGTGCAGCAAGCCGGTCTGCAGGCCCATTAACAGACTACTTACACTCCATGGATGCGCTTGTGAATGTTGATGGTGTATTCACGGGTCACCACCTCGTTGATGGCAGAACGGCCCTTTTTCTTCTCACCGCCCTTCTTTGCAGGAGCCATCTAAATGCAGGCGACAAGGACGCTCAGCAGAGTGGGACAAGCCCGAGACAAGCCCTCCCTCTCGGCGTGGCTTCACGCTGCCGGGCGTGGATCTGAGCAGGCCCGGCCGCCCTACTAGGCCCGCCACCCAGCGTCTGGGTATCCGGGCCTCTCCTGGCAACCCTGCCGGCTCCGACTCCAGCCTGGCCATTCTCCCTTCCAGGATCGGGGAGACACTTCAAGCAGCGCGGGTTCCCAACTCCTGGGAACGCGGAGCCCTCGGGTGGCCCGAGAGAGGCCTCGCCGTGCCAGCCAACACACACGTAGGGGAGGATGGAGCAGGATTCCCCAAGCCCGGACCCCACCGCCCATACTCACTCTGCCGGGCCCAAGTTGGAAAGGAAGAGCGCTACGGATTGTGGGAGGGAAAGTCGCTATCCAAGTACGACTTCCGGGTCACCTGGCGACGAAAGGCGGGGAGGAGGCGTGGCTAGGGAAAAGGGAACGCTGAGGCTGTGACGTAAACACAGTGCGCCCGCCGCGCTGAGGCGGGTGGAAGCGGGGCTTGCGCCGGCGCGGTTGCGCACCGTGATCTGTCTGCGGAGGAGCTGGGAGGGGAATGGTTCTGTGCCTCTTCCGAGGAACAGGGCCAGGAAGAGAAGGTACCCTTTACGCTTTCGTTCTCTCAACATGTACCGTCTGGGTGGTGTCTCGGGAAGGCCCACTTAACGCCAAGCGCTTCAGTGAATGGGAAAATGCCCGGATGCAGGCAGAGGCCCTCCAGTCAAGCGCTTTAGTGAATGGGAAAATGCCCGGATGTAGGCAGAGGCCCTCCAGTCTAACACACTAGTTAATCAGTGGTCGTAGTCCAAGACCTCAGGGCCACAAAGGCTGAGGCGGGCTGGGGCTCCACCTTCTCACCGAACCCAGGCTTCTGAAGCCCTGAGCCGAACGGTGCTCTGCTTTCAGCTTTCCCAAGTGTCCGCCAAGGCAGGAACTGGGGTGGGTAGACAAGCTCTTCTCGGTGTCTCCTTTTTTTTAAGGAATTAGAAAACAAAGTCCTCTCCCTTAGCTTTCTACTCGTCAGCACACACCTGCCTTCCCCCCAAAATAAAAGGTTTGCACTACTACGATTACTTAGAGATGTTTTTGGGGTTTGGCCTTTGGCCTAGGCTACAGTTGTTAGCTCACAAAAAAAGGGGAGGGGGGGTTTCTGTTAAGGAAGAGGAGGGTGTGGCAGAGTTTTGTTGATCCCGGCTCTCATTTGCTTTCTTCCACTGCTTACCTACAACTTGCCTTAGGCTGTTCACACACGATGACCCACGCGTTTGGACAGTTCTTATCCTGAGTCTCTGGATGGCTCCTTCACTAGTGGTCCTATCCTTTTATCAGGCTTCCATTGACTTGAGGGGAATCAAGCGACAGCCTTCTGGGGTGCCATCCCCAACGGGTAAAAGAATGTTGCTGTAACAAGTCAAAAGATTGTATCCGATGGCCTCATTTTTGATGAAATGTGATCAGATCCTACTTATTTTTACTTTTATTTTTGCCAGTCCTGGGGGTTGAACTCTGGGCCTGGGCACTGCCCCTGGGTTCCTTTTTCTCAAGGCTACCACTCTACCACTTGAGCCACAGCGTCACTTCCGGCTTCTGTGGTTAATTGGAGATTAGAGTCGCACCGACTTTTTTGCCCAGGCTGGCTTTGAACCGCGATCCCCAAATCTTAGCCTCCTGAGTAGCTAGGATGACAGGCATGAGCCACTGGTGCCCGGCTCAGATCCTTACAGAAGGGAATAGACATTTTAGTGAAAGTCTACAAAATAATTCTCTCCAATGACAGGTTTGCTCCCTGAAATAAAGGTTAAAGATTATTTGGTTGGAGGACTGAAAATAATGCTCTTGCCAGGGACTCTGGGTTTCAGTCCAGTTCTGAAACTCATCTTTTTTCCCAACCTGCAGGCAGGCCAGTGACTGCCAGACCTTATGGGAAACAATAGGATTTTTTTTTTGGGGGGGGGGGGCGGTGTAATATGTATGCCAGTATTAGAGCTGGAACTAAGGTCCTGGGCATTGACCCTTAGCTTTTTCACTTAAGGCTCATGCTCTACTACTTGAGCCAACCTTCACTTCCAGTTTTTTGGTGGTTAATTGGTGATAAGAATCTCACAATGTTTTTCCTGGACTGGCTTCAAACCTGGACCCTCCTGAGTAGCTAAGATTACAGATGTGAGCCACTGGCACCTGGTTTAGGAACTTGTTATTTGCAACTCTGCTTTGTTTGCTGTGTTAATTACCCATACCTTATCGTGACTACCAGAGGATCCTCAAAATGAAACAAGATCTGAATGATTCCCAGTGAGAACAGCTAGAAAGGAGACAAGCTATATTCCAGTTGTGTGTGCTGGTCTTGGGGCTTGAACTCAGGGCCTGGGTACTGTCTATGTGTGCTGGTCTTGGGGATTGAACTCCGGCTGGGTGCTGTCCCTGAGCTTTTTTTGCTCAAAGCTAGCACTCTACCACTTGAGCCACAGCTTCACTTCCAGCATTTTCTTTCTTTTTTTTTTGGAGGGGGGGGGTTAGTTAGAGATTAGAATCCCATGTTGGGGGGTGGGTAGTGGTGGAGGTGAGAGGGTAGGGACGGTAGGGGAAAACAGGAGGCAACAATGCTAGATAGGAAAGTACTCATTACCTTGCTCATGTAACTGTAACTCCTCTGTACAGTATTTTTACAATAAAAAACATACAAAATGAAAAAAAGAATCCCATGTTTTTTCCTGCCCTGGCTTCCAACTGTGATCCTCAGATCTCAGCCTCCTGAGTAAGTAGGATTACAGGTCTGCCACCAGTGCCTGACAATATTCTAGTCCTTTCAAGGGTGACATCTCTTAAGTGGCTAGAAGGGGTCCTTTTTGGCTGTTATGTTGGGCTCTACATGAAAGTCCTTTCTAGAACTCCCTCCCCCCCCCAGTTCCAATGCAGAACTAATTCCCCAAGCAGAACCACTTAAAATATTTTTCTAAAAAGAGAGTGTGTATAGTGTGGTTCAGTAGTAGAGTGCTTGACTAGCATGTGAGGGGGCTGGGTTTGATCCTCATTAATGCAATCAATAATAATAATAACAACAACAAAGGCAAGAAGCCTAGTGATGAAGGGGTTAAAAGAAGATGTGTTCAGTGAGGAGGAGGCTGTTGCAGAGACAATGGAAATGGAGCCAGAGAGGTGACTAATTAGTGGGGCAGAGAGGAGAGAAATGGTACAAAAGATACTTGGAATAAAAATCAACAGTTCTAAGTGACCTGCCTATGGAGTGGCAATTTAGGAGAAAGACTTGGTAGTTAGCCAAAACACATTAGAAAGGTAGAAACTCATACTATATATTATTACACAATCAAGATGATTCTGTAACTTTGAAAGAAATTCAATTGTGTCTCCTAATAACAAACTACATTTTGAGAGATGCATCATTAGACAATTTCATTGTTGTGCAAACATATAGGTGTACTTACACAACCTAGATAGTTTAACCAAAATAGGCCTAGGCTGAGTAGTACACCATCACCCAGGCAGACTGTCAGATGAATGATCCATCATCATGTGGTTCACGGTTGTGTATGTTTTCAGCTCTGTCACAAGAGAATAAGCCAATAACAGGGATCTGAATACCCTTCTGAATACCAGCTTCCATTGCACTCTAGGCAAGGAGATTTTAATCTCTATTGCTTTTTTTTTTTTTTTTTTTTTTAAAGCAAGACTCTTTAGAGGGTATTTGACTTCATGCTTTGGGGAAGAAAAAGAATCAAGATAGACGATACCCTGGAGGTTCTAGAAAGGAATCTGGAAAATCTGTTTTCTGTTGGGCACTGCTAAAAAAAAAAAAAAAAAAAAAAGCAAGCTCCCATTGCCAAGTTGTGCAGATCTAACCATAAAGAATATTAACAATAAAAGACTATGAATTCACTATTGCATTGTTGGTGGTTATGTAAACTAGTACAACCACTCTAGATAGCAGTCAGGAGTTTTCTTAAAAAAACTAAACATAGACCTTCCGAGCCATACCATTCCTGTACATTTACCCGGAACATCATGAACCAGGATACCACAAAGACACTTGTGCATCATGTTCACTGCTACACTATTCACAATAGCCAAGTAGTGGAAACATCCCAGATGCCCTATAGTAGATGAGTGCATCGAGAAAATGTAGTTCCTATTCACATGGAATTTTACACAGCCATTAGAATAATACGTCATTTGTAGAGAAATGGATGGACCTAGAACAAATTATGTTAAGTGAGGTAAGCCAAGCTCAGAGAGACAAATGGCACATGTTTTCTCTCATATGCAGAAGCTAGATCTAAAATACTTCAGGATATGATAAGTTATCCAGGACTGTAGGCATTCACACAGTGAGACCCAAGGAGCATACTCTTAGGGGAAGAACACAAAGGCACAATGCCTATGTACTATTGACCATATAAAATAATATTTATAGAAAGGAACACCAGGAAATGGAAAAACAAAAGACCGAGTTCAGAACTTCAGGCTGAAAGCAAAACATGAAATAACAATAAAAAGTTTAGCTGCAACTTCAATTTAAAAAAAGTTAATACTATAGTACTTGGGCAAAAGTCCTAATTTTTTTGTATGTTCTTAATGGGCTTTCTTCCCCAGAAAAGTAAAGCTGTTTGCCTAGTATGAATTTCATGGGAATCTGTCCATTTATCTGGAAGATCCAAATTAGCTATTTCTCTAGGATAGTAACATCTTCCTTTGAGACCATCAGTCTGTACCCATCCAATGGGCAGAGAGAAACTAAAGTGACTTTAGTATCAAACACTCAAATTTTATCAGAGCATTTCAGCAAGAGTGCAAAATGTGGGCTAGAACTGCTTATTGGTTGGTCTATTAATCATATTGCACATATAAACAACATTTTAAAGTTAATTTGCTGGGCTCTAGTAGCTCATGCCTGTAATTCTAGCTATTCAAGAGGCTGAGATCTGAGAATTATGGCTTAAAGTTAGCCAGGCAAGAAAGTCTGGGATTCTTATATCTTAATTAACCCCCCAAAAGCAAGAAATGGAAGTGTGGTTCAAGTGGTTGGGTGCTAGCCTTGAGCACAAAAGCTCAAGGACAGTGCCTAGGCCCTGAGTTCAAGCCCCAGTACTGGCACAAAAAATTAATTTAATGAACTTAGTTGTCATTAGAGCCAGAAGATGCTGTATTTTCATTGTTTGTAATAAATATACTGTTCTCAAGGGTTCACATTTCTGTTATGTGTCTTGAGCCAAAATCTTATGCTTTTACAAATAGAAAGATCATGTTTTTTTTTTTTTCCCCTTCTGGAAATAGGACAGGGTTGCAATGAGCAAAATTTAATAAATCAAATACTTGGGATGAAAATTGCTGTAATACGTATTTACAGAAATATTACACAATAGAGTTGTTGAGTTCACCCCAATTTTGAACATGTTTAAGATTTAGGCAGAGCTAATTAAGAGAATGGCATACTCCACCCTTTTAAAAATGGCTTTCAACTAGGAAATCCTAGGACAATAAATACATCATGCTCATTAAAAATCATGTCCTAATGAGGGAAAAATGGTGATAAAGTGCAGCAGTGGAGCTCATTGGACATTGATGAAAGTGAACTAAAAAACTCGTGGGTGGTGACTGGAGGGAGGGACTGAGAGAGAATGAGGGAATAGAAGACACTGTACAAAAGGAAATGCACTCATTACCTGACTCATGTAATCCCTTTGTATATAACCTCTGTAATAACAATAATAAAAAGTTACATCCTACTTAGAGACAAAGATTCTAATAGCCAATTAAAATACAAATTCTTTTACAGACAAATCAGATCTCTAAACCTTTGAATTTACAAAACATTAAAAAGAAGGCAAAACTGTTTCCGACAAACTTTTTGTTTTAAAAATAGGATTCATTTCAGGTTCCTTCCAAGAGTAAATACATCTAGCAAATGCAAAATATTTTGACTTATCTTTTTCTCAGGAAGATAGCAATTTTACAAATAATAAAATTCCATTGAGATGCATTAATAGGGTACCCTTAGGCCATCCAAAACTGATTGTGGTCATGGAACTGAGGAGTCCAGTCTTGTTACAGAGGTGGGTGGAAGCACAGAGTTGAAGTAATGGAATAATAAAAGGAATTCAGCTCCTTCTCACTTATGGAAAAGGACCTGCCATCTTGGTAGTTCTCAAACATAGTATACCAGATCACCCTCTTGTTTGTTAGAGGGTGGCTATCTGTAGCTGGAAGAAACCTCAGAGATGCTGCTGCTGAATTTTTCCACACTCTCACCCCAAGCACACATCTTACCTGCTTGTATGTATCACTGGCTACTTAATCCTGGCAGTGAGACCCATAAACTGTACCTGGGTGAGTTTAATTCTGGGTAATGAGTGACTTGGCAGAGGTGGTCTCAGTCATCTTCCTACTTCCTGGGTTGTTTCCTGGAGCTTTTTGCTGTTTTTGTTTTGCTGTATTTTCTTGATACAAAATTTAATATAACAAAAATAGTGCCCACATTGCTGCCCAATAAAAGCTTGGCTCCAGGAAGTGGTGCTGTGGCTCAAGTGGTAGAACACTTGGAGCTGAAGAGCTGAGGGACAGCTTGACTCCATCACCTTGATTTATTGTATGACTTATATCATGCTTTATTTGGCTCTTGAATAGCCCCCACCCCCACCCCAGGGCCAGTGTGTTGAAGGCTTGGTTCAGGGAGCTGGAGGTGCTGTTGAAGTGGTGGAACCTTTTTTTTGTTGTTGTTGTTGTTGGTTGTGGTGATGGTGGGGCTTAAACTCTGGGCCTGGGCACTGTCCGTTAGCTCTTCAGCTCAAGGAGAGCACTCTACCACTTGAGCTACAGTGCCACTTCCTTTCTGGTGCTTAATTGGAGATAAGTCTCACAGATTTTCCTGCCCAGGCTGGCTTTGAACCTGATCCTCAGATCTCAGTGCCTTGAGTAGCTAGGACTGTAGTGGCGTGAGCCACAGGCACGCAGCTAAGTGGTAGAACCTTTAGGAGGTAGGACGTAATAGAAATAGGTTAGATCACTAAGGATTGTTCTGACTTCGTCCTGTCTCTCTCTTTGCTTCCTGGTTACTGTGAGGTGAAATAGTCCCACTATGATGTACGGTGCTGCCCTAGGCCCAAAGCAGTGGGACTAAGAACCACGGGTTGAAATCTCTGAAACTATGCATCAAAATAAGTTGATTAGCTCAAACTTTTTCACAGCAATGGAAAGTTGACTAATACACATTGTTTCTAAATTTTTGATTAACCTTAAAACATCTTTGAAATATAAGAAGAAATGTTTCCTACTGGAAAGATTCATGTAAAGATACATAACAAGGGACAGAGGAAATTGTACAAATCTGTTAATTTATTACAAAAGGTCCACTCACAGAAAAACACAAGGAAACTTTTATACTTTTGTATGTATTTGGGAAAGGAACTGGCTTCTCCATTACAAAATAATTTACACATAATCCATAGTTTTATTTTATATATAGAAATAGGTCATTTTTACAACAGCTGTACAATTCACTACACTCTGTCTTATAATTACATAAAATCTTTTCTTTAGAAACATCTCAACATAACAAAACATACAAAAAAAGTCAAAGTGCATTTTGAAACAAAATCCAATCCTTGGGAATGATTGTGAAAGATCTGTCAAAGGATGCAGCCTCTTCACACGCAGGCCAGCACGTGGTACAGCATCCTCAGAGATGGCCCCTTTCTAGGCCGCTTGGCTTGTGAAACTCTGCCCTCATAGGATTAGACTTCTTTGTGGAATTCTGGAACATCAGGTACATATTTGTGCTTAGCTTTGGAGCCCCCTTGGTAGTTGCAATTGATAAAGTGAAGAGGAAATAGTCCAGTGTTATATGCTGGAGGGGATGATCACCACCAGTGGGAAATGGGCTGAAGAGCATAAGGTTTAGGCCAAGGATGCAGGTCTGCAGCTTTTTTAAAGACCAGCTTCGTGCTCTGGTTCGTGGGCTATTGTTTGTTACTGTGGTCTCCAAGTGAAGCAGGAGACTATTATTATATTATTATTATTATTATTATTTTAAAAAACAGAAAGTACCTATAGTTATTTGCTCTGCATCTGTGCAAATTAAAACAAAACCAATCATTTAAAAATAATGAAAAATAATCTCTTTATTCTCTCTCTTTCCAATAATCTCTGACTCAGTCCTTGAATGCAAAGGAAAGATGACCAAGAGACTGAAGGCCTAGGTAGAATAACCTGTGGGCTCTCTGGGGGTGCCTTGAAAAGCACTATCACCACAGGTAAACTGAGGAACAGTGACTTCACGCTTCCTGTCCAGTATGGCTGTAAAGGGTGGCAGAGAACCCTGATGTCCAGGAATCATAGCCAGTCTTCCTGTTCTTTCTTCACCCTCCAGAAGTGACCACCATCCAGGTGTTCTGAAATTTAGGGTACACAGAAGCAAGTGGCTTCTGTCCCTCTCCTCATGGCCAGCCACTTTCTGGTCCCTTGGTTAAAGCTGATTGTGTTTCCACTCCAGTACCAGGCCACTATCGGGGTGGTGGCTGCAAGCCTGAGGACTCAGAGAGCCGGCTGACCCTGCGGGGTGGACGAGGGGGCTGCTGTTGTGGCTGTGCAGGTGGTGAGGCATAGCCCAGGGTCCCTGGTTGCTGGGAGTAAGTGGAAAGAAGAAGAGAGTCTGGGGGCTCACTGTGCAGAGAAGCCGATGCCTGGACCAGAGAAAAGAAAATGAGATCAGAGCTGGGTACTGGTGGCACATACCTATAATCCTAGCTACTCAGGAGGCTGAGATCTGAGGATTGTAGTTCAACAACAGCCCGGGCAGGAAAGTCTGTGAGACTCCTATCTCCTCTTAACCACCAGAAAACTGAAAGTGGCGCTGTGGCTCAAAGTAGTAGAGCGCTAGCCTTGAGGCAGAGAGCTCAGGGACAGCTCCCAGGCCCCAAGTTCAAGCTTCACAACTGACAAGAAAGAAAGAAAGAAAGAGAGAGAGAGAGAGAGAGAGAGAGAGAGAGAGAGAGAGAGAGAGAGAGAGAGAGAGAGAGAGAGAGAGAGAGAGAAAGAAAGAAAGAAAAAGGAAGGAAGGATCAGAGCAGGTGTGATTGGCCAGCCTATCTCTGTCTTTAAGGCCACTATAATAGTCTTTGGGGATCTGGATGCTATCAGTGACTCACATCTATAATTCTAGCTATTCAGAAAGCTGAGATCTGAGGATCATGATTCAAAATCAGCCCAGGCAGGTAAGTCTGAGATTCTTATCTTCAATTAACCACCAAAAAGCTGGAAGTGGAGCTGAGGCTCAAGTAGTAGAATGCTAGTCTTGAGCAGTAAAGATCAGGGATAGTGCCCAGGGCCTAAGTTCAAGCCTGAGTACCAGCCCCACCCTCCCTACCCCCTACCCCCTACCCCCCCCCCCCCCCCCCCCCCGCAAACAAACAGCAACAACAATAACAAAATTCTTGGTGGGGGTAGAAAAGAGGGAAAGCTGGCACAGAAACTTTTCAGACCTGGGGGGTGTGGGTGGGTGGGTGTTGTTTCATGGGAGGGGTGGCTCAGGTCGCATTCTGAAGGCTGTGAATGGCATCTGAAGCAACTGTAGGCATTTTTGGGTGGTGCAGAATTCTGAAACAAGCTGTTAACTAGAACTCAGGGGTTCCTTCTGGTGTAATGGGCCTGAGGCTGAAGCTGCAGGAAATGGTTTCTTATACATGTGCACGATCCACACGGCCCACTGTGTTTGTGGAGGATGGAGACCAAGGGCCAAGGGCAGATGGCAGAGAGGCAGGATGCACACATTCTGACATGCTTGCCCGCAGGGTTGCCTCTCCTTGACTTATACCACTCCCATTCACCACCCTCTACCAGCAAGTGTCCCAACTTCAAGTTTGAACTTCAGAAGCTTCAATCTCATTTCTACTCTTCTATGTCCAAGTAACCCAGCCTTTCTGCTCTGCCTATAAGGCTGTCAAGGATCCTGGTACCTGCCCTTGTGTGAGTTTGTGCTGCTGATCTGCCACCTTGTTATCTCTACTCCTCCTTCACCCACATTCAAGTGGGGATTTCCTTGACAGGCCAAACTCTGCAGTGGAGGCCTCTGAGCCTTCCTTCTCTCCAAATCCTTTCTCCCATGAATCAGCCCCCCACCCCCCCCACCCAGTAGTCCCCACTAACACAGAGCCTGTGCTGTAGTAAACCACCAGGCCAAAGAGCTGTTTGCATCCTGACCCTGCATGCTGCTGCTGTAGCAGAAGTTTGGAAAGTGTTCATGTTCCCCCTCCCACGCCCGCCTGTCCTCTTCCTCATCATTCTTACCCCAAATCACTTTGTGCCTAGAGAACTAGCAAGCTCTGCAAAGCCAAATTAGGAGTGGACACCCCTAGGCATGGGTTTAGGGAGGTTTCAGAATTAACAGATTGTTTGGCAGCTTTGGAATGAAATTACAACTCAGACCTTCATCTCTGCCCCAAAACCCTCAAAGATGTTGCTGCCATGGTATGGCAGCCTCTGATTGAAGATACCAAGCAGGGTAAGAGGGATGTCCTTGCAGGGGGATGGGGGGGGAGTTGCACAGGACAGGGCAAGACTGACCACATGTGTGGAGACCAGAGCTATGGAGGACCTCAGCATGCACCCTGACCCCGCCTGTCCAAGTCCATAGCCCACTGCTTCTGACCCCTCCTCCTCCCAGTATGTTTCACATTTGCTGAAAGTCATTTTTGTCTTCTGAATTGTGACTGCATGGCAGTGTGCTAATAGGCCCCATCTCACAATTTTCAGGTTTAATAAGGCAGTCCATTAGACCTTTTTTTAAATTAAAAAAAATTTTTTTTCCTGGTCTTGGGGACTGAACTCTGGGCCTGGGCACTGTCCCTCAGCTCTTCAGCTCAAGGCTAGCATTCTACCACTCCAGCCACAGAGCCACTTCCGGCTTTTTCTGCTTATATGGTGCTGAGGAATTGAACCCAGGGCCTCATACATGCAAGGCAAGCACTCTACCACTGAGCCACCTTCCCAGCCCAGTCCACTAGATCTTTAACTCAGTGTGATTTAATTTTACTTTTGTGTACATCTTTGTATAAAATTATAAATGTACAGACATGTTCAACAAGTAATGTCTGACTTTTGCACCAAAAATATGGGCATATCACAATGCGTAACTGGTAAAAATTTCCTTTAAAAGGGGCCATCGTGGCAAGCAGCCAGTGGTTTATGTCTATATTCCTATCTACTCAAGAGACTGAGATAAGAGGACTGCTGCTTGAAATCAGCCCAGGGAGGAACGTCTACAAGACTCTTATCTGTAGTTAACTGGCAAACCAGCAAAAAGCTGTAGGTGGAGCTCAAGTGGTACAGTGCCAGCTTTAAGTGAAACAGCTAAGGAAAAGCATCCAGGCTCTGAGCTCAACCTGCAGGATTAGCACAAAAAAGGGGCCATGTAGCCGGGCGCCAGTGGCTCACACCTGTAATCCTAGCTACTCAGGAGGTTGAGATCTGAGGATCGAGGTTCAAAGCCAGCCCAGGCAGGAAAGTCTGTGAAACTCTCATCTCCAATAAACTACCAGAAAACGAAGTGGCACTGTAGCTCAAGTGGTAGAGCACTTGCCCTGAGCTGAAGAGTTGAGGGACAGCACTCAGGCCCAGAGTTCAAGCCCCATGATCGACGAAAAAAGGGGGGTGCATGTTAGCAGATACCCCTTTGAGGCATAACAGCTTATCCTTAATTTGAATGTTACACATACATGGACTTTATAAGCTTTAAGCATTAAAAGCTAAAAATGGGAATCTTTCTGGAGCTTTCCTCTCCTATCAAAGACAGGACAATCTTGAAAACAAGAGAAAGCCTATCTGATGTGGAATGTGTAGGATGATCCACCCTGTTCTCTGTGTCTAAACCTGTGTAGGTCCCCCTGGGCCCTGGTGCCCACCTGTAGGTAGTGTGGCGTCTGCTGCTGTGCCTGTGCCTGCAGGGGTGACGGCTGGGAGACAGGGAAGCTGGGGTGAAGCACGGCTTGCCCCATCAGCAGAACGGGGGTTGCGGCGCTGCTGGTGGTGGCGTGCGAGTCTGGGCTAGGAAACACGGCCTGGCTCTGCGAATACCTGTTTAGTTTCATGTGGGAAGGAGAAAACAGATCTTCTAAGAAAGAGGCAGTGAGAGGATACTAAAGCGCTGGCCACAAAGGAGATCAGTTGCACATAAAAAACATCAAAGGGCGTATCCAAGGTGGTTTTCAAAAAGCAGCCTGTGGGACGGGAAATCTTTGCAAGTTATATACGTGATGAGGTGTCAACATTCACAATATATAGTCTCTTCAAAAGAATCCGATAGCTCCACTTAAATACTGTATATATATAAAATATATAAAACACTTGTTAAAAATGATGTGGAGACAGTAAGCTTGTATGCAATGCTGGTAGAAATGTAAAATGGAACGAACTCTGTGGAAAACAGCACAGAGATCCCTCAAAAAATTAAACATGAAACTAACATATGATGCAGTAATTCCCTTTCTGAATATATACCTAAAAGAAGCAAAATTAGTGAACAATACTTGTACACTCACAGAAATGTTATTCAGAAGCCAAAAAATGGAAAGAGGCCAAGGGCCCATTGATAGAATGGATAAAAAATAAAGAATATATTCACAGAATGTAGTGTCATTCACTCTTAAAAAGAAAGACATTTTGACGCAGTTACAACAGGAGTGAACCTTGAAGCCACCACACTAAGTGAAATAAATGGTGGTCACCCAGAGACAAATGCTATATGAGGAATCTAGAATATTCCAAGTGACAGGGAGACAGAAAATGGAGCAAGGGTTGCCAGGGGCAGCAGGAGTGGAGGGCTGATGGTTAAACAGGGAGAGGTTCAGCGTGGGAAGACAAGGCAGTTCTGGAAATGGATGGTAGAGACAATGGTGCAGTAGTGTGGATGCACTTAATGCCACTGAATGATGTACTTTAAAAATCATTAAAATGGTACACATCATAATATATATATTTTACCATAATCTTAGAAATGACAGATGTTGATGATAATGGCCCACAGACAAGGAATGCAGGAAGACCATAAAGGAAAGATGTGGAGGATAATGGGTCAGAAATGGATATTAGAAGACAGGACAGAGAAATCTACCTCGTTTTATTTTAGAGAGAGAATTTCTTCAGTGAGGTTATCTGCAGTAGGTTTGGGGCTCCACACTTGCCTTGAGAGGTAGAGAGGTGTGTGTGTGTGTGTGTGTGTGTGTGTGTGTGTGTGTGTGTGTGTGTGTGTGTGTGTGTGTGTGTGTGTGTGTGTGTGTGTGTGTGTGTGTGTGTGTGTGTGTGTGTGTGTGTGTGTGTGTGTGTGTGTGTGTGTGTGTGTGTGTGTGTGTGTGTGTGTGTGTGTGTAGAGACCTAGGCAGGTACCAGCTCTCTCTCTCCATGTGATGTCATGTCATGTGAGCAGCACCAGGCCCTTGCTGGACATGAGCAGATGTGAAGTGCTGCTTTTATACTTCCGGTGCTCTAGAATATATATAAACCTTCCTGCTTTATGAGTTACACAGTCAGTGGCATCCCGTTATAGCAGCAGAAAATGGGCTAGGACAGGAAGTGAGAGCGAGGAGGCTGCATCTGGGTGGGAGAGCCCCACATTTGCAGGGTCTCATGTCGTGGGTCATAGTGCCAGAAGCATCAAGCAGGTTGGGCTCAAAGTCTGCCAAAATGGACAGCTGGGGTTGAAGAAGGGTAAATTTACCAGAGTTGTCCACCAGGGTGCAGTGGTGTTTAAGCTTACAAAGAACTCCAAAGATAACTGCAAATGAGGGACAGCATTGCTTCACGCAGATCCTGTTGGAAGCATGGAGAGTACGTACTAATTTTCATCTGCATAAACGGTAAATGGTGAGGGGAAAAAACAAAACCCTACAGGGAAGTCTTCACAAAGGCTGCGGGGCATACTTTGCTGGTCTTTAAGAAGAGACCCACAGTGAGTCTGCCAGCTCAGGCCCATGAAGCCCTAAAGCATAATTTGAAAGAGAAAGAGAAAGGCTGGGACCATTTAGTTCAGTCTCCACCCTCCCACCCCCACCAACCACCCCAGGCCACTTACTTGACTTGCCGCCCAGTCCTGCTGACTTCTAACGGCTGTCTTACATCACAGGATCCAGGCATCATGGGCTGGATGGGCTGGCTCAGTAGCAGCCTTCAGAGAGAAGAGAAATGGGAAGACTATGGATCAGCACCCAGACTGAAGCCCCAGTGTCCAGGGCAGCTCCACACAGCCTGGCTGGCCATCTGGCTGACTCTCACCCCCAGATCAAACACTATTGGGGGTGGGGTGGGGGACAGCAAGCTCTCTTCTGCCACTTCCTTAGCAGAGATCAACAGCTGAGCCCCAGAGTCTGAATTCTGCCTGGGGCTAAGGCAGAATGGGGAGCTGAAGGGCGGTCCACACCTGAGCTGCCGATCGTGGCTGAAGTCGGGGCTGGGCTGGCACTGGCTGGCATCCTGGGAGGCGGAGGCAGGTGTGGTAAGACTCAGGCCTGGTGGGAGCACAGCCGAGGCGCTGCTGAACTGGGATGTCAGGCTGTTCACAGAGCGGGTGCTACCGTGTATCAGCTGGGAGCTTCGGATTGGCTTCGGACCCTGGAGTGTCATGTCATTGGATAGAGAACACTTAGATTCAACCCAGGCCATGTCTCCAGGAAACTTCCCCACAGCCTTCCTCTACCCACCCTCGACTCTTCTTGAACTTAGGATGCACCAACTCTGTACTGATTGTCTTGACTGTCTTTCTTGTAAGCTCCTCAAAGATTCATGAAGTCCCTTGGGCCTTGGATAGTTCTGGTTCTTAGGAGACACATAACCATTGTGCACTGAATTCAACTAGTGTTTGCTTCACAAATGTCACTTCAGACATAGGGACCTCATTGCTGTTTCTCCAACTTACTAAGCTCATTCCTGCCTCAGGGCCTTTGCACATTCCAGGCCACCTATGTGGAATGTTCTTCACTATGCTGATAGAGCTGATTCTCTCAACCCTCAACTGAGTCTTTGCCTAAATACTGTCTTCTCAAAGTGGCCTCTCCTGGTCACCCACAAAAAGCTCCAACCCATTTTCTGCCCAGCAAAACTTACATCATCATTTGATATTTTGTGAGTTTTACTCATTTGTATCTCTCCTTCCACTTAGAGCAAAGTTCTTAAAAATCCTTTTTATCTAGTATTCTCCCTCAGTGTTAGGAATTTGGGGGCTGCCATATAGGCCTCCAATATTTATCCAGTGAAGTAACAAATAAATGAGGGAGTAGGCTCTGGTCTGTTTCCCTTCTATCTGTCACTGCTCATTCCTGTGTTGATACTACAGTTGTGTCAGTTTTTAGACTTTTTAAAAAACAAAATCTTGCCATAGCATATAGTGTAAATCCTTCCTTAGGGTTTTCTTTTTCCAGATGCTGCTATTCCCACCCATTTTGATGACTCTTTGACTCACTTTCAAAAAAAACCCTAACATTAGGAAAAATGGATTATTATTATTATTATTATTATTATTGGTACTGATCTGGGGCTTGAATTCAAGGCAGGGGCACTGTCCCTGAGCTTCTGTGCTCAAGGCTAGTGCTCTGCCACTAGAGCCACAGCTCCATTTCCACCTTTTTGGAGATAAGAGTCTCATGAGCTTTCCTGCCCAGGCATGTGTTGACCCATGATCCTCAGACCTCAGCCTCCTGAGCAGCTAGGATTGCAGGCGTGAGCTACCAGTGCTTAGCTAATATTCTTATTCTTGAACCCTGTATCTAGGCTGATTATGTACAGTATTTTTTTCTTGGCATTATTCTATAAGCAATGTAACAACCACTTCAAAGCATCATGTCTGGCATGTTACGTGACCTACAGACAATTTAAAATATGTGACAGAGGATGTATGTAGGCTCTGAGCAAAGATTGTCTTTTTTCTTCACTATTGGGGATTGAACTTTGGGCCTTAATACTTGCTAGGTAAGTGTTCTACCACTTGAGTCACACCCCAATCCTTTTGCTGTTAGTTGCTTTTCAGATAGGTTTGCCCAGGCCAGTCTTGGATTAAGATGATCCTGCCTCCACCTTCTTATTATCAGGGATATAGGCAGGAACCACTAACTGGCTTAGAGTCTTGATAACTTTTGCCCAAGCTGTTCTCAAACCATGATCCTCTTATTTCTGCCTCCTGAGCAGCTGAAATGAACACCATGCACTACCATGCCCATTTATACAAGGGACCTGACTATCCTCGGTTTTTCCTGGTACCTACCTCATAGGAAAACCGAGGGTAAACTGTTATTTCCCCCGTTATCTGGCTAAGTTCCCAGATTCTCTATTATGCCGGGAGCACATGAGGGCAAGGGCACTTCTCACCCTGTGTGTTTCTCTGTGAATAGGAACTCAGCCCAAGCTCCCTGGGGCCCCGGGAACTGTGTAGAGATGAAGGTTGAAGGGGAGGCAGTGTCCTACTTTCAGTCCTTTGGTTTCCTGGGAGCATGGGGCTCAGGACTTCATAATTTGACTCCATTCAAGTGTCATTATCCACCAGCGGCAGGGTCCCATTGGGAGATGGGTAGCACTTGCAGTGCAGGAGAGAGGCTACACAGGAGGGGCTCAGCAGGGTAACAGGTGGGCAAGGTGGACCTGGGGTAAGGGACAATGAACCGAGGGACATGACCACCAGTGAGTGTCCAGGATGTTCTCATTGCTCCCAGGATCAGTTCAATATCCATGGTAGGAGCAGGGATTCCAGAAGGATCCCAATACAATACAACTTGGCCCCTCCAAGCGATTGCACAATAAAGAAAAGCACACACCCTCTCAGCCTGCCCCAGGCTGGGCAGCACAGCTCTCAGCTGTGGGGGTCAAGTATGTCCTGGCTTCAAGACTGACTACAAGAGTGACCAGGACAGAGTGTGGGGCAGGATGTGTTACCTGGGTGGAGAGCACACTTGGTTCTCTGAGCAGGTGCTGGTTCGTGACTTGGGCCGAGGTCATGGGCCCAGCGAGCTGAGAGCTGGCCACCAGCTGGGGCTGAGCTGCTGCACCCGGCCTTTGCTGGAGCTGCTGTGGAGCCTCGGGCCGCTGGGTGCTGCTGAAGCTCAGGGACACTGCTGGCTGCTGCAGAAACATCTGGGAGCAGAAGAGAAGCCCCTGTGAGCTGGGGCCATGCGTGCCCCACAGGCAGGTGCCTTCTTTGTCTTTCCTGTTACAGTACGAGCACAGATTTCTTCCATTTTTTTCTTTGCTTTATGGTAGTACTGGGGTTTGAACTCAGGACCATGCACTTGCAAGCAGGTACTCACCCCTGGAGCCACACTTTTAGCCTTTTCTTTTTTTTTTGCTTTAGCTATTTTTAGAATACTGTCTCATGTTTATACACTGGATTGTGATCTTCCTATTTGTGCTTTTGGAGGACAAAAGGCATAAGCCACTACACCGAATTGCTAGGTGAGATGGGGGGGTCTCACTGACTTTTGCCTGGGCTGGCCTCCTAGCTGCAATCCTCCTGCTCTCTGCCTTCTGAGTGGCTGGGATTACAGGAATAAGTCCATCATCACTGTGCCTGGAAGATTTATATTCTTTTTCTTCATTTGTCAATCTTGGAGACTGAACTCAGCCTGTGCCTGCTAGGCAAGCATTTTCCACTCGAGATACATCTTCAGTCGTTTTGTTTTTAGGCTTTAAATAGGGTCTTGTGCTAGAGGTCTGATCTTCCTGTCTCTGCCTCCTAACTTGCTGGGATTTATAGGCATGTGCCACCATCACTAGCTAGGGCAGATGCCTTACCCTCCTTGACCTACCTGGACACAGCTCATGATGTAGCAGCAGACCTAGCAGTGGGTTGGCTACACACTGTCACTGCCTTCATGAAGGACACAATCAAGTGAACACTTCTGATACTGAAAGTGGTATACATCAGGTGCTCGGTACATCATTTGATATACTTTTTATGGTTCAAGTTGCCTTACCAGCTCCTTATAAGGGAGCCCCTTGGGAAAGGAACACATAATGTCTTAATGGTGCCAGGTTGCATAATCCATGGTGTGGGCCACATTATACCTCAAGTAGGACTAGGCCCTATTTATGCCCAGTAACTGGTGGATGGATAGATAAGAGGGTGACAGGTGGGTGTGTGGATGGATGGAGAGGAAGTTGCATGGAGGACAGATGGATTGTAGATGGTAGAAGGAACCAATCAGTGTGCATGTTGTTTGCTACTACATTACTACAGTAGTCCTTTTAGGAGCTAACCTGCGAAGCCAGCAGAGGGCAGACATGTCTCAAAAAGAACAAGAGGCAGTCTCTCACTGATGAACTGGCAATGGGGACTTTCAGCACATCCATAGATTTACAGGGCCTCACAAAGGTTTGAACTTATCAATAATAACTGAATAACCAGGGACGTGAGCCAGTCATCTGGCCAAAAGGGAATTTTATGGCTTAAGACAATACGTGTGTGTGTGTGTGTGTGTGTGTGCGCGCGCGCGCGCGCATCTGTTGTGGGGCTTGAACTCGGGGCCTAAGTCCTGTCTCTGAGCTTCTTTTGCTCAAGGCTTGTACTCTACCACTTGTGTCACTTTCTTCTCCTTCTCCTTCCTTCCTTCCTTCCTTCCTTCCTTCCTTCCTTCCTTCCTTCCTTCCTTCCTTCCTTCCTTCCTTCCCTCCCTCCCTCCCTCCCTCCTTCCTTCCTTCCTTCCTTCCTTCCTCTCCTCCTCCTCCTCCTTGTTGGTTAGTTGGTTGGTCGGTTGGTTGGTTGTGGGCTTGAACTCTGGGTCTGGGTGCTGCCCCTCAGCTCTTCAGCTTAAGGCTAGAGCCCTACCACTTGAGCCACAGCACCACTTCTGGTTTTATGAACAGTTTAATGGAGATAAGAGTCTCACAGACTTTGCTGCCTGGGCTGGCTTTGAACCTCAATCCTCAGATCTCAGCCTCTTGAATAGCTAGGATTACAAGAATAAGCCACTGGCACCCGGCTCTTCTGGCTTTTTCTGAATAGCTTTTAGAGATAAGAGTCTCATGGAATTTCCTGCCTGAGCTGGCTTCAAACTGCAATCCTCAGATCTCAGCCTCCTGCATAGCTGGGATTACAAGTGTGAGCTACCAGTACCCATCAAGACAATACTTCTTTAAAGACTCTGAGGGTCAATTTTATGGAAAATGTGAAGAAAAATTGTTCCCTAATTCAAGTAGGAAAAGTTTTTTACTTTATAGAACAAACTGACCTTGTATTCATTATTTTTGTTGGCTTAGTTTGACAAATTCTTGTCATTATAGGATGCTTCAGACACACAAAATAAAGTACAATTAGGTCCCACATGACAATACATCTTCCATAGAATTCAGTATTTATCACAAGCTTGTCATTCTATGTCATCAGACATAGAATGCAGCCCCCTCCCCTCCATCTTTTCTTTTGTGTGAGTACTGGTGCTTGAAATCTGGTGCTATTCCTTAGCTTTTTCACTTAAGGCTGGCACTCTACCACTTGAGTAACAGCTCTACTTACAGCTTTTTGGTGGTTAATTGGAAATAAGAGTCTCATGGACTTTTCTGCCTGGGTTGACTTTGAACAGTGATTCTCAGATCTCAGCCTCCTATGGTGAATAGCTAGGATTACAGGTATGAGCCACTGGTGCCTGGCTACCCCACTCTTTGGGGAAGGTGTGGGGGTGGTTGGACTAACTTTTACTTGCTTATTATGTACACTTAAATCACAAAATGTCTCCTTTTAAAAACAAATGTCACATTTTAGTTAGACATTGTAGAATGTATTTCTTTATCTTAAAAAGAAAACAACCTACAAACAAGATGGTTGACTGCTGGAGGAATCTTCTCTGGTTTAACTATCTGTAGATTTCCATGTTCTTTGGAAAATTCCACTGCCAAGATCAGGCCCAAGGAAGGAAGAGACTGGAGGAGCTGATTTCCATGGCGCCTCTCACAGAGCTCAGGTGCTCTTTGGAACTTTAAAAAATGCTCTGGCCAATGAGGAAATACCCTAATTTTCTGTAGTGGAGTCAAAAGTGGTAAGTCTGTCATGCGCTGCTTGCAAGTCTAGCTCTTGTTGCTGATGCAGGAAGTGGACTGTGGTGAATGTTCATACACCTAACTTAGTGTGAACACTCTCTGGCTCAGTCTCCCCCTTTCCCATTAGTGTGAAAACTCTACTCAAGTGATTACAATTGGGCAAGTTCTGGGTTTACCAACCAGGCCTTGGGATCAGCAGGAAGAATGCTGTAACTGGGAAGAAATAAGTACAAAGGGTCTGCTTGGCTGGGTGCTGGTGGCTCCCACCTAGAATACTAGCTACTCAAGAGTCTGAGATCTGAGAAAATTCCATAAGACTCTTATCTCCAATTAATTAGCAAAAAGCCCAAAACAGAGGCATGACTTAAGTAGTAGAGCGTCAGCCCTGAGTGAAAAAGCTAAGGGAGAATTCAAGCCCCTGAATCAAGCCCACAGTACTGGCACACACACAAAAGGGCTTCTTATTATGTTGATAGCTTGATGCCCCTTTTCTATGCTTGCAACCACCTTTGTGTGTGTAAGTGTCTCTGAAGCAGGACGCTGGGTGTGGTGCAGGCCGTCTGGGTGAGGCTTGCTGCTTGCACGGCAGTCACAGAGGCCTGGGGTGTAGGCGCAGAGTGGTGGCCTGTCTTTGCCTGGGGTCCTCTCCATGGTGAGGGTGCTACTCAGGAGGAAGGGGAGGAACAGAAGTGTCACTCCTGGTCCCCATCACTGCCTAGGAGCACTATAGAAGACACTGGCAGGCAGGACAGCCAGGGGGGGTGTCTCCAGCCAACTAACATCCTGTGTGAATTTGGTTGTACATGCGCTCCTGCTATGGCCTGCCACTGTCTGTTGTTGGTGACACTGAGCTTCAGAAGCTAGGTGGTCAGGATAAGATCCATATGGCAGGGACAATGTCCTGAGGGGTCTCTTCTTGTCTCTCTAAAGAGAATAGCAGTGCTTGGTGGTCCAGGCAGACTCCAAGCTTTGCTAGAATTACATTTGCAATGGAAGATTGAGCCTAAACGCAATTGTGAAGACATTCCTGTACTAAAACAGGTAAAATTTAGTAAAAAATAATCGTGTGTTTGTGTGTGTGTGTGTGTGTGTGCATGCCACACCAGAACTTGGGTTTGAACTCAGGGCCTTGGTGCTATTCCCTAGTTTTTTCTTTTTCTTTTGTACAAACTGGTGCTCTACCACTTGAGCCACAGCTACACTTCTGGATTTTTGGTGGTTAGCTATAGATAAGAGTCTCATGGACTTTCCTGCTCAGGTTGGCTTTGAACCTCAGTCCTCAGATCTCAGCCTCCTGAGTAGCTAGGATGACAGGTGTGAGCTGCCAGTGTCAGCTAAACAACTTATCTCTAAGGAGAGATCTAACAAACCAAGTTTTCCCTCCAAAATTAAAATTACCTGAAAGGAGTTTAATACCTGGTATTAAACTGAGAGCTGCTTCCGTCAGACTGACCAGTGTCCACCTGGCTCATGGGACAGGTGTTTGGGAGATGGCCCTTCTCTGTCTGCCCTCTCAGGCTGTGTAGTGTGCACAGTGTGCTCCTCCCTTCTCCCTGGCCTCATGTGTTCATATTGTGTCAGTGGAAACAGTATGAAGTTGCCTTTGCCTCTTGCTGCTGGGGCTGAAGCTATATGCATGTTGGGAGCTACAATTTAGGACCCAAGTGGCAATCAAAGGTCAGATTTGAGGATAACAATGCAGGGGAGACAGCCAATGGATGGGGCCTGTAAGAGTGATGGGGAGGGAAGGGGAATTTCATGTCTGGGCAGGAGATGGGAACAGGGAGGTGAATTTGCTCCTTGCACTTTGCAATGGATGTTTCCATGTTCCCTGAGCATATGTGGCCCAGTGAGGTGCTTCACAGAGGCTTGGAGAAAGCTCTGGCTGTCTTAAGGACTGGCCCACAGAGTGGGGAGGAGGGAGGCCCACCTGGACAGGGACATACCTGGACATTGGAGTCCTGGACCAGGCAGAGCTGCTCCTGGATCTTGTGGAGTTCTTCCTGCTGCCACCGGATGTTGGCCTGTAGGATCCGCGTCCGTTGTTCCAGCTGGTCTTTAATGGTCTGGAACATGCTGAACTGTGCTGAGAACTTCCGAGGGGGACAAGGTCAAACACACAAGCAGATCAAGGAGTTATTTATTCTGCCTGGCAGAGAGCTCATGCATGATTACAATCAGCCCTGTGCACATCCCCTTCCAGTCCCTGAGCTCAGCTGAGCTCAGGGAGCAGGAGCTGGGGATGGGGTGTGGTGTGCTAGGGTATCCAGCCAGCCATCCTTTCCCAGGCTGCTGGTGACAGTATGCCCAGTTGGATCACAGGACTGATTTACTGCACTGTAGGTAGGGAAGCCCACACAATGAGTGTGATGGAAGTCCTACTTATATACAGATTCCAGATTTAGTCAGGGAGACAAAAGGACAGCATCTGAGTCTTTATTTCTTCCTTTTAGTCATTGAAGGCATGATGTTATCATCACAGAAATTCCTGGGCCCAATCTTAAATCTGATCCTGGGGCTTTCCAATGGAGGTGGGACCATGGAGACCTTCCTGCCTTTCCATCTTCCTCTTAGGCTCACTTGCTGCTATGCAAGTCAGAAAAGAACACTCACCTGGCCAGAGAGGCTGGTGGCTCATACCTGTGATGCTAGCTACTCAGGAGGCCGAGATCTGAGGATCTCAGCTGGAAGCCAGCCTGGATGGGAAAGTCCATGAGACTCTTCTCTCCAATTAACTGGACAAAAGCTGGGCTCTCTAAGGCTGTGGCTCTCATTTACTAAGGCAAATGAACTTTCCGGACTTGAGATTTTCTTTTTTCTCTTTCTTTTTGTCAGTCCTGGGGCTTCAACTCAGGGCCTGGGCACTGTTTCTGATCTTCTTTTCTTTTGCTCAAGGCCAGCACTCTACCACTTGAGCCACACTGCCACTTCTGGCCTTTTCTGCGTATGTAGTACTGAGGAATTAAACCCAGGGCTTCATGCATGCTAGGCAAGCACTCTACCACTAAGCCACATTCCTGGCCCCTGGACTTGAGATATTCTTTTCCTCTTTACTCCCCGCTCCTTCCTTTTGGTTTCTCCGTTGTGCCTTTGGCCTTGAACTCGATAGGCAAGTGCATTATCACTTGGGCCACTCCACTAGCCCTTTTTGTGGTTGGTTATTTTCTTATTTTTATTTTTGAAAAGATTTTTATTGTTATTATAAAGGTGATGTAACAGAGGGCTTACAGTTATATAAGTCAGGTAAAGAGCACATTTCTCTTGGACAATGTCACCCCTTCCCTTGCTCTCTCCAAGGTTTTCCCTCTCATCTCCACTGTGTTGGTTATTTTTGAGAGTTTTGGTTTGTGTCTGGGACAGCCTACATGTCATCCTCCTGAACTGCTAAGCTAACAGGTACATGTTACCCTGCCCAGCCGTTGGTTGAGATGGAGTCTTAAAAACTCAGCCTATTCCTCACTGATCTTGAACCACAATCCCCTATTTATACTTCCTAAGCAGCTAGGATCATAAGCTTGAGCCAGAGTTGGGCTTCTCTTTTTCTTCATTTTCTCCCTTCTTCCTTTCCTTTTCCTTTCTTTTTCCAGCTTCTTCTCCCACTTCCTTCCTTCTTTCCTCCTTTCCCTCCCCTTCCCTTTTCTTCCTTCTTGCCCCTTTCCCTCCCCCTCCCTTTGTTATTCCCTCCTTCCTTTCCTTTCTTCCTCTTTCCCTCCTTCTCTTCCCTTTCCTCTCTCCATCCCATCTTCCTAGCCCTTCCTCCCTCTCATCTTTATACAATGCTTCCCTCTACTCCTGATATCTTTATATGACATCCAGTCTGCTTCTTGCCCACTGTCTTTGGCAAATGCCTCCAGAATCTTTTTCTTTTCTGTCCTTGCACACTTGGCTATCAGGGTGCCTGAGAGTGTGAAGACACAGACAGCACATACCAGAGGATGCTGCGACCAACCACAGCCCTTGGAGCAGCAAATCGATAACAGAAAGAGCAAGGAGAATGGCAGGTACTGTCATTTGCAGACACCCACATAGGCCAGCCATTGCCCCAGACAAGCAGAAGTGGACTGACCCACTTCACATAAACCTGTGACATGCCTGCTCAAGGTCATCTGGCTGGATACGGTCAGAATGTGACCCTGAGGCTAAAAGCTTGACTAGTAAGCTCTACTACTAGTCCCCAGCCCACCTCAGTCACAGTGACTCACATTTTTATTTACACAAGTGTAAAAATGCCTGTCCTATGCTGCCTGCCACACACAACCACAGTAGAATCAATCAAAGCATTCAGCTGGAGTTTGGAAAGAACATTCTATCAAGCAAGCCACATGTATCAGATATTTAATTAAGAAAAAGACACAGAAGCTGCTGTGGTTGGTTCAGATCTTCAGCTCTACCTACAGCTGAGCCAGCTCTTCATTGTTTGGTTGGTTTGGAGAGTGGCCACAGGGGCTAGCATTGCAGAGTAACAGGACTTAGCACTGTCCCAGGTTTCCTCTGGCGTCCAGGCTAGAACCAAGGACCTAGAGTACACCAGGAAACTCTCTATTGCTGAGCTACAATCCCAGCTCTTTTATTTTTATTTTTGGTCAGGTTTTGATGGCAAAGAAAGTGAGATACTTATCTCCAATTCACCAATAAAAAGCTGCGAGTAGAGCTGTGACTTCAGTGATAGAGCTGAAGCTTTGAATGAAAAAGCCAAGAAAAGTACAAGGGCCAGTACTGGCACAAAAAATATTTTAAAATTACCTTTAAGTAGTTGTACAAAGGGATTTAAATTCAGCATGTCAGTTTATGCTTGACCCTTTTTGGCAAAGAGGTCTCCTCTACGTTAGAGACTTTTAAAACCTTTTTATTATATTTATTTAATCGGTCATGGGGCTTGAACTCAGGGCCTGGGAATTGACTCTGACTTCTTTTGCTCAAGGCTAGTGCTCTACCACTTTGAGCCACAGCTCCACTTCAGATTTTTGAGTGGTTAATTGGAACAAGATTTTCATGAGGAATTTTCTGGCTGGGCTGGAAAGATAGGAGATAGGAGATAGGAGAGAGGAGAGAGGAGAGAGAAGGAGGGAGAGAGGAGGGAGAGAGAAGGAGGGAGGGAGAAGGAGAGGGAGAGAGGAAGAGGGGAGAGAGATGGGAGAGAGAGAGAGAGAAAGAGAGAGAGAGAGAGATTTTTTAGAAGTATAGTATTAAGCAAAAGAGGCTTTTTGGAAAAGAGAGAGAGAGAGAGATTTTTTAGAAGTATAGTATTAAGCAAAAGAGGCTTTTTGGAAAAATTATTTGTTATTCAGACAACTACTTTCCAGAATTTGGATTCTATTTTACTCATCTCTGACAGAATGTGACACTGATAACACTGGTGAGGGATTGAGGGGAAATTGAAAAATATAATCATTCTATTTGATGTGGGTATGGGGAGGACCTGCTGACTTGAGAAGTCAATAGAACTGGTTCCCTGTACATAGGGCAACCGGCTAAGGATGGAAAATATTAGACAAGAGGTACATCTGAGCCAGGTGCTGGTGGCTCAAGCCTGTAATCCTACTAATAAAGATACTGTGATCCAGAGGACCCGGTTCAAAGCCAGGCTGAGCAGAAAAGTCTGCTAGATTCCATTTACAAAATAACCAGCAAAAACTGAGTTAGAGACATAGCTCAAGTGGTAGAGTACCAGCCCAACAAGTAAGCCAGAAAGAGCACAAGGTTCTGATTCTAAATCCCAGGTTGTTCAAACAAAACAAAAGATTGTCCTAAAAACCGCAGTGAGCTGGGTGCTGGTGGCTCACGCCTGTAATCCTAGCTACTCAGGAGGCTGAGACCTGAGGATCACGGTTCAAAGCCAGCCCGGGCAGGAAAGTCCGTGAAACTCTTATCTCCAATAAACCGCTCAGAAAACTGGAAGTGGCACAGTGGCTCAAGTGGTAGAGCACTAGCCTTGAGCTGAAGAGCTGAGGGACAGCATTCAGGCCCAGAGTTCAAGCCCCATGACTGACAAACAACAAGAAAAAAAAAAAAAGACCACAGTTGTTATTAATTACAGTGCACTGACAGACCAAGGTAGTTACCATTACAAGTGAAGTCAAATGAAGAGTTCGAATTCTGACAGGGCTTTACTGACACCCTTGAGAGGCATTAACACAGACTTTCTTAACTATGCTGGTCAAAGGAATTCTTTCTTATTTCACATGCCTTTCGATCAAAGGGTACTTACTTCTTCATACCATACATGTGCCTTAGCAATCTGAAGAGGAAAAGCATGCTTCTGATTTTTTTTTTTTTGCAACAAGGATAAAGATGGACTACGTTAATTAATAGACTGGGTGCACAGCTTTTAACACACTCCTCAAGTCTGACACTGGCAAGAAGCATATGCTAGCATGTGTAAAGACTGTAGGCCACTTCTGTGTTCTGATTATGTTCTGAAATAGCTTCCATCAGCCATGGCAGATTTGCACCAAGGCAGAGATGGGCCTCACGTGGACAAACACCACTGGTGGTGAATCTCCAGGGACCCAGGTCTGGCTTGTGCCCAGGGATTAGGACAAAGCTAAATGCCACACCAAGGAAGGGAAGTCCGAGCCCTCGGCTTAGCAGAGGCTCTGCCAGTCAATCAGCCCAACTCCTCCTGAGTCAGTCAGCCTATTGTGGGGCCCCTGTCCCCTCTACTCCTGGCAGATGAGAGGCTTCTGTACCTCCCCACTAAACACACACTCAGGTACCTCTTTTCTGGTCCCCTGTCTCTCCATGTGGCAGCCTCCTCACCATCCTTCCATGGCAGCCTGTTTGGTGATGGTTCTATAGAAACATCTCTCTTGCCTGGAGCAAGGCTCTCTCTACATGTCTGCCTGCCTCATCCTTAAACTCTGGGCACCAAGAGCAAGGACCGGGCTCTGATCATCTCCGCATCCCTAACTGCTTGCTCATAGACTGACCTAAATAAGAATTCACAGAATGTGGTTGAAATCGGAAGAAATTACTCAGCAAAGCCATAATCCTTTTTTATTTAAAAAAATTCTGGTATTTATAGCACTGGACTCAATAGTTTTTAGATCCTTTTGGACTCTTCCTACGCCATGTGGCCTAAAGAAGACCTTTTCTACAACCTCACAGCCAATCTGGAGTCATAAAAAGGGAATGGAAGCTGAGCATTGGTGGCTCACACCTGGAATCCCAGATCCTCAGGAGACTGAGCTCTGAGGAACTGAGTTTAAAGCCAGTGCAGCAGAAAAGTCCATGAGCCTCTCTAGCTAACCAGAAAAAAACCCCACAAAAACAACAACAACTCAAAAACCAGAAGTGGAAATGTGGCATAAATGATTAAGCGCCACCTTGAGTGAAAAAAGTTAAGCCTCTCCTCCCCCGCGCGCCCCCCCCCCAAAATAAAGAAGGTAGAAAGTGACAGATGAACAAAGATATTGTGAGGACAAGTAGACCTGGGGGAAAAGAAGTTGGGGGATGTACATGGATAAGCCAAGTGTGGCAGACAAGGCCAGGGATAAAGATGACAACATGGCTGCCTATGCCCCCGTGTGTCTTGGGAGGCACACCCCCCTTGTAGGGCCTTGGTGGCTAGCACACGCCCAGAGGCTGTCATTCACTTTGTCTGGAAGAAGTGGTGCCCCGTCCCAAGTCCCAGATTCACCTGCGCCATGGGAGCCGGCGGAGTCTGCAAAATGGTCTGTGGCAGGAGCTGCTGCGTGAGGTCGCAGGTGGATGGGGAGGGCAGAGGGGTCTGGAAGGAGAAAGGAGCTTGTTAACCGACTGCTTCTGGGCTGTTCCAGGGGTGGCAGCTCTCATTCAGCAGGCTTTTCCAGTTAAAAGGAGGCCCCCTGTGCAAGCCTCAAGGTGGACAGCTGAGCGTGAAGCCTTCCAGCAGGTATGCACATTTAGACGATGCTGGTAGGCAGTGTGGTCAGGGCTGACACCTGCCTGGTACAGGGCACAGCTGGCCTTTGAACAAGCTCCTGGAGTATTCAGGGTCCATGATTCCTGGTCTGGGAGTCTATCCTCAATGAACTAAGCTGTTCTGTCCCCTAAGTAACTGATCCTCAGCATGTCATCAAGCACTCCCAGCAGGGATGCGCTTTAGCCAGAGTGGGCTTGTGCGTGACCCCAGTCTCTTCTGTGCATCAGGAATATAGACAGGCACACCTGCTGTGCGTGTCTGTATCCAGGATCTCATTTCAACAATGGAGACTGGATAGTGTCACTGGTCACGTGGAATCTTTAGAGACCCCCCGCCCTCCCTCCCCCCCCCCCCCGAGTAATGAGCCTTGCTCCTGGTCACTTGGGAGGTTGGGTAGGCAAGGGGAGATAACAGAAAGGGGCAGACAGAAGGAATGAACTCCTCAGGTTTTTGAGCTGCTGCAAGTCTTTTGTTTTGTTTTTGTTTTTAAGGGAAAATCAAAGGGCTCTTCTGAAGTTGTCCCCAAACTGACTCCCCCTCCTGGTCCCTAGAGACTGTAAACAGCAGCATGGTAGAATGCATTACCCAGGACATCAGTGGGAGGAAGTCCCAATGGGTGGGCCACTCTGAGTGACCTCAGGCCCAATCAGACCCTAGCTTGGACCTTCCTACCTGCACAGCCAGGAGGAATGGAAGCATTCTGGGCCACTGTCCTTGGCCACATGGGCCATCCTGGACAGGACAGGAGGTAGACAAACAGCAATCACAGCTCAGAGGCAACTCCAGAGCATGCTGGAGAGGAAGGCAGGGAGCTTGGTTCTGCTCTGTTTGCAGATATAACATGTTACTCAAGCTTCTCTGGCATAGGGGGAGGATTCTGGAGGACTTTTCCACCAGGCAGGAAGGTGACATGTTAACACCCAAGTGCTGTGAGGGATGAGATTGGGTCCCTGTGGCCGTGGATTTGCTACTCATATCACACGAGAAGATGGGAGACATACACACACACGTGCACGCATGCACACACACACACACACGTCACGTACCGGTATGGTGGCTCCCTGGCTGAGCCCAGCCACTGGCAATTCTTGAGGCAGAGTGGCTGATCTTGGCAAAGCCGTGGTGCTGGTCTCTGCCATCAGCTTGGTGGGTGTGGCTAGAAGAAAGCAAGGCATTACTTTCCTGACCCACAAGTCTTACTTGCTGTCTCAGCAAGAGGGGCACAGAGACTATGGCCTTCGTAACCCCAGAGGTCGGCGGAGACCTTGGGAAAAAGGGAACCCACCATGACTTGCCATGGCTCAGCGGAATTACAAAAGCCCGACCTGGGAGCTGGAAGGAGCCACCACAAAAAATGCCCAGACTTTAGTTTACTTTAGCCTAACCACTTGCCTTGCCCAGGGGTAGCCAAGCTAGCCATCCCACCGTTTCCTCATTGCATGGAGGGAAGACACCAGAGTGTGGGAAGAGGACGGAGAGGCAGGTCAGTAGGGAAGGACCCAAGGAGGGTATAGACTTTTTGGACAAACAAGGCCCTGCTTCCACTCAGGCCCAGGGATTTCAGGGCACTCTGTACCCTTAGGTCTTGGAGGTCCCTTTGCTACCCTCCCACCAACTAGCACTCACAGGTGGGCTCTGATATGGCTGTGTGCGAGGACTTGTGGGAGCTCCTGGAGGACGCTGATGGAGAAGGACTGGCGTTGAGGCCCGGGGTGCCCACGTCCAGGGCACTGAAGTGTGGGGGAGGTTCCAGGCTCGAGCCCTTGTCCTGAAACACATACGCACGTGCGCGCACACACAGCCCACATGTCAGTATCAAGATGCAGTGAACAAATGACACGACCTTACTTTAAAATATGTGAAGACATGGGAACTGTTGACCAGATACCACAGCCATCTGGAGACACTCCCAATCACATTCTCAGAGCAGACATGTGTATGTTTATATATATATGCACACACACATCTATCTATCTAAATAAATAATCCAAGCACCTTTGAGAGACTTACAATGTATAAATAGCATCTATTATACTTTCTTACCTTTTATCTTGATTTGTTTCAGACTTTCCCAAGTGACTTTGCTTTTGATTATTTTTTCTCTTAAGATTGACAGCTTGCCACCAAGAATTTTGCTTTAGAAGAGGTTTACTGCTAGCATGAGGCTGTGCTCATGGCCAATGAGACAAATGTCTCTGGTCTCTTCCAGGCACGTCTCACACAGCCTCCTGACTTGAGCTCTCAAGCCTCAGTGACCTGGAGTGGAGCACAGGCAAAGGGCCTGTGGCCTTCTATCTTTTACCTCTGGCTTGTAACTGATCTTGGCCTCAAACATAGCATGATGAGAAGGAAACACAGTGGTCCATCTCTGAGGGACCATGTTCCCATCCTCAGTGGTTTAAGGATTATAAGTGCATGACAAGAGGGGTTGATCTTTTTTTGGGGGGGAGTAAGCAGTACTGGTATCTGAACTAGGACCTTGACTTGGCTGCCACTCTAGCCTTGAGCCACACCTCTAGTCCTGCTTCTTATTAGTTATTTTGGAGATAGATTCTGGTAAACCTTTCTGCCTGGGCTGGCCTCAAACTGCAGTCCTCCAGATCTCAGCCTCCTGAGTAGCTAGGATTATAGGAGTGAGCCATCAGCACCTAGCTATCATCATTTTTAAACTAAAGAAGAAAACATAGTGATTACTTTCCTGGGTTGTGTCAATGCACAAGTCTCTATCCACAGTCCTGGGTATGAAATCTCATGTGTGAGTACATAGGTTTTCTCTGTCTTTTGGGTTGTGGCTTTAAGGAGGCTAGACACTGTGTGTGTGTGTGTGTGTGTGTGTGTGTGTGTGTGCGTGCGCGCGCCTGTGTGTGCCTGTGTGTGCGTGTGCTTGCACGTGTGCTGCGAGAACAGTTGATGTGGCTGACACATGATCCATAGGCCTTCCTGTGCAACAGATGACAGAAGGCTCCTGGACGTGCCGTGGAGAGGCCAGCTGTGGGACTCCATCTCCCGGGAGGGGCGGTCCCTGGGCCATGGCTGTCTGTGAACTATGTGTTCTTGATCAGCAGAGAGATAAGCCCAGAAAGTGAGGGCAAGCACTCCAGAGCTTGCAGCGCTCTGATGTCACTGCCTATCAACCCCACACAGGGATGTCTTTACCTGGTGCTCAATTGTATTTGTGTGTGGATACATGTGTGTATTTTATGTTCTTAACTTCCCCAAGTGACTAGAAAGCGCCATGATGAACTTCTGAATAGATGGTGCTCACACATCACACCTGTTGTGAGGTAAGATGCAGCTAACACCTGCCTGTGAAGAGCCTGATTGCTGTCTCTGGCATGATGCATGATGTACAATGTAACAAAGCTTGGTAATAAACTCTTCCTTAAACAGCAGCAGTGATGGTATCAGTGGGGATCACTATTGGATGCACTACCTTGCTCTTTATTTTTGTGCCAGTACTGGGGCTTAAACTCAGGACCAGGCCTTCTTCTTTAGCATTTTTGCTCTACCACCTGAGCACAGCTCCACTTCTGGCTTTTTAGAAGTTAATTGGACATAAGAATCTCATTTTTTGCAAGTCCTGGGGCTTGAACTCTGGGCCTGGGCACTGTCCCTGAGCTTCTTTTGCTCAAGGCTAGCACTCTACCACTTGAGCCATAGTGCCATTTTTGGCTTTTTCTGCTTATGTGGTACTGAGGAATCAAACCTAGTGCTTCATGCATGCCAGGCAAGCACTCTACTACTAAGCCTCATTCCCAGCCCTTGGGCTGGCTTTGAATCATGATCCTCAGAGCTCTGTTTCCCAAGTAGCTAAGATTAAAGGTATGAGCCACCACTGATTTATGCTCTTTAAAAGTGGCTTCTTCCTCCCAATTTGGTCCTCAAGAGATGAAAGATGCTTCCATCTGGGCACAGACAGCCCATAGCTAAAGACTTTGATTCTAAGTCCCTGGACATCCTAGAATTTGAACTTCATCATTTTCTTTCTTTCTTTCTTTCTTTTTTTTGTCGGTCGTGGGGCTTGAACTCTGGGCCTGGGCGCTGTCCCTCAGCTCTTCAGCTCAAGGCGAGTGCTCTACCACTTGAGCTACAGCGCCACTTCTGAACTTCATCATTTTCTAAGAGACACTTTCCCTCCTACATTTTAACATATGTGAAATGGTGTTGGTGTTGGGTTCTTCAGTTGGTGGAAACAAATTCTTATTTCATAGATTGCTTGACAGCCTTTTCTCTTTCTTAACAGGAGAGAAAATAATAGTGTGTCTTCCAGCTGAAAGCTTCTTAGCTTTAAGAAAATACCACATGCCCTCTCATCCTCTCTCTCTCTGTCTCTCTGTCTGTCTCTCTGCCTCTGCCTCTGTCTGTCTCTTTTCTCTCTCTGTCTTGCTCTCTCTGTCTCTCTTCACCATTTCAACCTGCTTTAAGAATGGCCTTTGAGGAACAGGTCTACTTACTTAAAGCTCCCTGCAAAGAACTGGTACCATCATGGCTATAAGCCCAGACCCTGAGACAGAAATGACATAGGGGCTGGGGTTGTGGCTCAGTGCTAGAACACATGCTTTACATGTCCGAGGCTCTGGGTTCCATTCCAAGTGCCACAACAACAACAACAAAACCAAAACAAAACCAGAATAAGACTTGGAGTCAACACACAGCACATAGGCAAAGGGAAATATGGAGACCCCTGACTTATTCCCCACCCCAGTGGGATGATGGGAATTCTCCCACGCTGCTTTTATCTGCGAGAAAAATACAAGTGAGCCTAGTATAAGTTAGAAAGTTGCTAAACAATTCCTGAGTTTCAGAGGTTCGCCTCCCTCCCTTTCCTCCCTTCTTTCCTTTTTCCATCCCTTCCTCCCTTTTTCTCTTTTTGTTGGTATGGTGTTTAAACTCAAGGTCTTGAGCTTGCTATGCAGGTACTCTCCCATTTGCAAAATTCCTCTAGACTGGCTTTTTGCCAGTTAACTGGAGATAGAGTCAAGGCCCAGGCTGGCCTTGAACCGTGATCCTCCAGATCTCAGCCTTCCTAGTAGCTGTAATTATAGGTATGAGCCACAGGTTTTCAGCTCGGAGGTTATTTGTAATCCAGCTCTGTGAGTACAGGCCTTGAGGTACTTTTTGGTGTTTCTGTGCCTCATATTAAGAATGAAGGTAATACAAGCTGGGCACCGGTGGCTCACACCTGTAATTCTAGCTACTCAGGAGGCTGAGATCTGAGGATTGCAGTTTAAAGCCAGTCCAGGTAGGAAAGTCTGTGAGACTCTTATCTACAATTAACCACCAGAAAACCAGAAGTGGCTCTGTGGCTCAAGGGGAAGAGCACTTGCTTTGAGCTGAAGAGGTCAGGGACAGTGTCCAGGCCCAGGGTTCAAGCCCCACGACCACTACCACCACCACCAAAAAAAGACTGAGGATACAGAATCTACCTCACAGGACTGTTAGTGGGGAAATAATGAAATACTCCACACCTTTTTTTTTTCTTTTTTTTTGGGTCCGGTCGTGGGGCCTGAACTCTGGGCCTGGGTGCTGTCCCTCAGCTCTTCAGCTCAAGGCAAGCGCTCCACCACTGAGCCAGCTTCCCAGCCTACTACACCTTTTACTTAGAACACTGCAGGAACAGAGCTGGCATCAATGTACACAACTTCTTATTTTCAGTTTTGTTATAACTCACAGAAGGCTCCACCCAGTGGATATCTGCTTTCACTCAAGGGCTGGGTGGAACTTACCTTCAGTGCCGAGGGGTGCATGGTCTCAGATGGCGGGTCTTCTAAAGCCAGCTCCTGCCTCCTTTCCACCCGGACATCTGCGTAACTGCTCAAGGAAGCAAGAGATGACAATGGAGGTGGCCCACGCCAGGATGACAATGCCCAACAGCCACCTGGGGACTGTGGACACCATACCCCTCCCAGATGACACAGTCCAAAGGGCCATGTCTGTTCTCCATGTGAAAGGCCACCGATGTCCACTGCAGTGATTCTAAAATTATGCACAAATACTTCCATTTCTAGGATATTCTTTTTTTCTGGTCATGGGGCCCGAACTCTGGACCTGGGCGCTGTCCCTCAGGCTCTTCAGCTCAAGGCTAGCGCCCTACCACTTGAGCCACAGCACTACTTTGGCTTTTTTCTGCTTATGTGGGGCTGAGGAATTGAACCCAGGGCCTCATGCATGCAAGGCAAGCACTCTACCAACTTCCCAGCCCCTCTAGGATATTATTCCTTTCTCCTGTGCTATCTTCCCTACCCCAACCCACTCTCTGAAATCTTCAAACATAATAGTCATTTGGTGTGTGTGACTGGTACTCTACCACTTGAGCCATACCTCTAGCCCACTTTTTTGCTACTTAACTAGAGGTAGAATCTTACAGACTTTTCTGCCCAGACAGGCTCCAGATTGTGATCCTCAGATCTCAGATTCCTGAGTAGCTAGGATTACACATGTGAGTCATTGGTGTCAGGCTCCAGTGTACTTGAAAATTCAGGAGTGGAAACCTTTTTTCTGGCAAGAGGTATGTGTATAAAAACATCATTATTGGCTATATAAAATTACAAATGCAGCTAGACACCGCAGGCAGTCAAGGGGACACATGAGAGAAGTACACTTATCTATTCTGTCATGTAGCAAATGACTTTGAGGGTTTTATATGCTCCACAGCCTGATGTTTCCCATCTGTGCAAAATCATCTGTAGGTGACTTATACCTAACACAGTATAATGCTATGTACATTGCTACTGTTTAGGAAACAGCAAGAAGAAAAACATCTGTATATGTTCAGTACAGAGGTTATTTTTTTTTTCTTTGCCAATACTGGGGTCTGAACTTAGGGCTAGGGTACTGCCCATCGGTTATTTTGCTCAAGACTGGCACTCTACCACTTGAGCCATAGCTCTACTTCAGTCTTTTTGCTGGTTAGAGATAAGAGTGTCATAGACTTTTCTGTCTGGGCTGGCTTCAAACTTCAGTCCTGAGAACTCAGCCTCCTCAGGAGCTAGGATTTTAGGAGTTAGCCACCAGCTCCTAGCCCCTCCTACCCAAGAGATAAATAAAATTTTTTTTCACTCCATGGTTGGTTGACTCCAAAGACATAAAACGTAGTGGATATAGAGGGCTGATTTTATGAAATGTACTCCTCCTGGCCTTTGTTTTTCTCAAAGGCTCTTTTTCTAAACTAATTTCAAACTGATTGATGGTCTGAACATTTCTGCAGTGGCTGGGGGAAGGGAGGAGGGCCACTGTTCATTCCCCTTCCTCTCTACGTGTAGGGACCCCACACAGGAGGTGTCTATGTCATGCCTTCTTTCAGTCCTGATAGTCCGTGCTGGGCTCCCTGAGGTCACCAGGAACCCCTGTTCCCCTGTTCCCCGGGGACCCCCTCCCATACATAGCAGCCCAGTGGTGCCTCCAACACAGCCTCAGTTGTCAGCACGGGTTTTTGAAGCATTAAAAATAAAAGGAGTACGTGTTTGAGTTCTTTAGAGGCAATGTTTTAATTTTCTTCTCAAAACAGCGACAAGGGAAAGCTGGGGGGATGGATAAAGACAAGGGAAAATATGTAAGTAGGTCATTCAAGCAGGAACTCACCAAGTAAGATCCTGGCAGCTTAAAAGAGTTCATGAGCCACTGAAAGGGACCTGGCTGAACACTCAAAAGAAGTCTTAGCCTGGGGAGGAGAGAGCTGGGTGGGCACCCGAAGAGACTGAGCTCTGGGAACTGTCCTGCTATCTGCCAATGACGGCCCTGTTTGATATTTAGATACAGGGAGTACCAGAGGTGGCTGCTGACCAGCCCCCGTCACCAGGACCCGGCCCAGCCTCCCTACCCGCACAGTACCTGACCACCGAGTGTGTGCACACAATGAACTCGGGCTTGGAGTTCCACTGGTGGTAGGTGATGTAGTAGTGGGTCTGTAGCCAAATCCACTGCTGGCCTTTTGTCAGGAACCGATAGCAACACGACTTCCCTTTGCCAAACTGCATCACTGGGGTAGAAAATGGATTCTGCATGTAATATACACCAATGCTGGGCAATCTTCCATCCCAAGACTTACTACCAAATCTCTCCCATCTTCCCTCCCTCTTTCCCTTCCCCTTTCTGTCTTTCTCCCTCTTTCCCTTCCTTCCTTTTTCCCATTCACTTCCTTCCCTTCTTCTCTCCCTTCCTTCTTCCCTCCCTCCGCCATCCCTCCCCTCCCTTGCTTCCTTTGTATTGCTGGGGATTCAACTCAAGGCTGTGTGCTAGGCAAATGCTCTACAGTCAAAGTCTAACAAATTCTAAACAGAATGATCCATGTACTTTCCCAAATGCTCAAAAGCTGCAAGAGATCTTTGAATTAAGGGCAGATCTAGACAGATCTTCAAACTGCAGGGCTTAATTAAAAAAAAAGAGGCCCTGGCTTTCCTGGGGTTCATCTTTTCCCTGCAGGTAAGTTGTCTTTGGAGCTGCCAGAGCTAAGCAGAGGAGGGAGCATCCTGACACTGGGAGAATTGGATCCAAAATAGACCTGACAGCCAGCAACTGCTGGACAGATTCTCTGGCTGCCAGTCAGAAGTTGAGACAGTTTGTACAGTTGGAGAACTGATATGGATGCCTCTCTCCCTAGCCTCCTCCTTTAGCTTCAGACCTGCCTGGAGTCCCTATGGTATGTCTGCCATTGACTGCTCTGGGGTGCCCAGGAAGAATGTTAATGGTTAATTAGTCTGTTAAAGGGCAGAATGGACTATGGATCTGAGGAAAAAGTACAGCTTCAGTTTTATTGCTAGAGAGGCTGAAATGTAGCATCCTGGTGAAAATAATTAAAAGAAATCCGTGTGTGTGTGTGTGTGTGTGTGTGTGTGTGTGCGCGCGCGCATGCACGCACGCGTGCACACACACACATGCACGAACACACACCAGTATAGGGGCTTGAACTCAGGGCCTGACCATTGTCTCTTAGCTTTATTTGCTCAAGGCTGGTACATGTACACTCTAGTACATGAGCCACAGCCCTACTTCTGACTCCTTTCTGGCTAATTAGAGATAAGGGATCTGTTTGCTCTAGCCTCTTGAATAGTCTGAGATTACAGGTGTGAGCCACTGATGCCTGGCAACAAAGAGAAATCTTACTGAGGACACTAAGCTACCACAGGGGCCAGTGACTTAAGAGAAGGCTGGGTGTGGATGTGGTCTTCACAGAGCAAGACCATCTAGCCCAAGCCACAGTCTTGCAGATGCCAAACATCATTCTTTGGCCTGAGTGGCTTTTCTCTGCTAAAGGAATCAGACTCAGTCAAGGATTTAAAGCAGTTGTGCTACTCAAATTTGAATGGATGTATAAATCACATGGGACTCTTGTGAAAATGGATATTCTGAGTCTTATGCTGAGTGGAAAGAAGCTGGGATTCTACAAGTCTAGCAAACCCACTATGGTCACACCCACACTTTGAGGGAGCATTAGTTGGTTAAAGGTTTAAAGATGAAACTTAAATTCCAACAGCTGATCCAGCTGGAGCTCAAGCCTGTTGTTCCTTCCACAAGGATAATACAGATGAGAAAATGTGAATGGGTTTTACAGACAAAATATCCATTAAAATACATTAGTGGTCTATTGATGTATCATGACACACAAGCCAATGCTACTAAGAAGAAGCACTGAAAATATGCTTGTGAATGGTTAATTCTCAACTTCAGTGAGAAGGGACATGCAGATCATTCTCACCCTTCACATCCTGAATCCTAATCACAGTTGTCTTCTGTGGCAGAAAGCATTCGCTGACTTCCCCATCAGCTGTCTAAGGGGTCTTCCTGCTCCTCCAATATCCTATGCACAGCCCTTTCTGCACACCAATAAATATCCTGCCAAGTCAGCTGTCTCTGGCTTTCCTACCATGCCTTGCTCTGCAAAAGGCTCATGGACACTGCCATCTCCTGATGCTCACAGAGAACTTTTCCTTAAAAAATCTCAGGCTATCAAGGCCACTGACTGGGAGAGTGCAGGATCTGAAGAGGAATAGCCCAGTATGTGGCCAAGAGCTGGTGACCAATACCTGTGCTTAAAGAGTTATGTGCATTTGGTTTTTTGTCTTTGAAATGCATAAAGGAAATTCTGACAGTCCCTTAATTTCTTGATGAGGATTAAATCACATAGTTAGTTGTCTGAATGATCCTGACACAGTGCTGGGGATTGATGTAAAGTTAATTCTGAGCTAGAGCAGAACACAGGCGAGTTGAAGCAGACAAGGACCTCCAATATGTCCCAATCATTGCAAGAAAACTCAGGTAATAGAAAGACTTCCAGCAGCAAAATGCCCTTTGTCTGGGCCCTTGTGGACAAAGCAGAAGGCCTGGGCTGGGAAAGTGGTACTCACAATGCTGGTGGCATCTGGCCAGGAGTTCCAGGTCATCAATGTGGTAGTAGTCATAGCCAGAGGTGCCTAGCACTTCAAAGGGCAGGTATCCTATGATGGGCGGGGCTCTGCAGGAGGACAAGGGGATTCCTCATCAGACAAAACCCTGTCGGATACACACGCTGGTCACGCCAGTCAAGATGAAGTATGCGAGCTGCAGTTTGTATGCTTGGTGGTCCAAATGGAGGCTTCATTTCTCAAGAGCCTGAGGTGAGGATGTGGGATAAAAACTTTCCAATGGTCAGGACTGGAGAGCTTTTAGTTTTTTCTGAAGGGCTTACTTATTTTATTCATTTTATTAATTAATTATTTTTTGTGCTTGGACTTGAGGCCTCCTGCTCTTTCTTAGCTTTTTCTGCTCATGGCTGGTGCTCTACCACTTGAGCCACACCTTTACTTCTGGCTTTTGCTGGTAATTAGAGATAAGAATCTCAGACTTTTTCTGCCGAGGATGGTTTCAAATCATAATCCTCAGATCTCAGCCTCCTGAATAGCTAGGATTCCAGGCATAAGCCACCAGCACTGAGCACAAGTTCATTATTTGGCCATTTAAATATTCTATTCTCTTGGCAGAGCCCAGCCCAAATGATAATAAAATGTATTGAACAATTAGAAACAGTTATAGATTGAGTTAGCTCAATAGCTAAGTATAATGAAGAATTAAAGGGTGGAGAAGGGAGATGGTTAATTCTTAAGTAATACTACCAAGGAAAGACAAAGGGCTGGACTAAGGGATCTATGGCATGGTGAAAGAAACCTCAGGAGAGAATCCTTCTACACTGGCTTCTGCCATTGTAGGACATGGTAAGGGCCAGAGTGTGGATCGTCTCAAAGATGTCCTAGGGCTGAGCATCAACTGAACAGAGAACCAACACAGCTCTAGGACAGGTGGACGGGTGCATGGAAGGCCACCCACTGCCCCCTTGGTCAGGAACAGGCAAGTTTGCCCTTCCCTTCCAGGGGACCAGGCTGGACCTTTCTCTCCCACACACAGCCTGGCTCTTGCAAACAACACTTGAAAAGGACCCAACCCAAATATGTTTTTCTTTTTACAGACCTGTGATCCAGAAATAAAAATTTCCATTCCAAGCTATGCCTTGAAGTGAATTCTTCTAAAGGTTCATCAACTATACACATTTCCTGCATTGGAAGAGGGGAAAAATTATCATGTCACTTGGGGGGGGCCAGATGCTCTCCCCTAGGTTTGTTCAAAAGGAATGCATGGTGGGTAACAGAAGTTAAAATCGTTCTGAGCCTGTCTCCAAGTTGTGTTGGACTGAAACTCGTCATCTGTAGCTAATTTCGGTATTAGCTGATACTAAATTTATTTCCCAAGCTGGGGAAAAATACCCAGGAGCCAAAATGTCACACCACTCCCTTCCCATTATCTGAAAATGTGGTAAACATGTGCAAAATGGCTCTTCATCTGAATTTGAATGACTAATTTAAGTCCTCATTTGTGCCAGGGATGGGAAGGCAATACCGAAGGAGTCAATCGTTTGACTTTCTGATTCTCAGCTCTGGCCCACGCCTGCTCTGAGCAGTGTTCACGTTAATGCAAAGGGTAGGAAGATAGAACGATCCAGCAGTATCTGTGTCCCCACCTTCTGCCATCCCCCCCTGAAAATAAAGTTATACAGGAAACTAGAGTCTCAGATGGGGCCTGTAACCCAGACACTTGAGATTTTTTTCAAAGCTAGTGACAACTTCATAGCAATTTCATTCTCTCCCATAAAGCAATGCGACTCCAGCTCCAACAGCTCCACATGATGACTTGCCTTTAAGAACTGTGGTGTAGCCAGACGCACGGTAGCAATGAAGCAGATCTCCTTCCCCAGGGGCACGCGGCAGGGTCTTGAGAGAGTGTTGTCAAAGCCATTACAAGAGGGGCTAGGCACTGGATAGGGGAAACACATGGGTTAGCCTTGTCTGATGACAGCTGCTGTCTAATACCTGGGTGACACAAACTGCATTGAGAGATTTATGCATACCAACACGTTCACTCTTCAACACGAAGCACTCTTACTGTCTCATTACACCACTGAGGAAACCAGACACCTGTACAAGGTTAATCTGAGCTGGGACCATTCTACTGCACTGCCCCTCATTCCTACCAGCCCTTCAGCCCTTTGCTTCTTGCCTTGGGAGAACTGTTCTACAACCCAAGACCCTTATCTCATAGGAAGGGACTGAATATTCCTACAGCTGCTGTCTCCAGGGTCAAGCCCATAATCAGATGGTGCTCCTGACACGGATGGTCTAGTCTCAGGGAAAGTTGTGATAATGCCTTCCCCATTCAGTCCAGGCTAAGTACACATGGCGAATGAAGAGCTTTTGCCCTGAAACTAATCCTGGAGAACCTAGGCTGAGGCAGGGGCTAGGTTACTAAGGAGGTGGCCTTGGGATTTAGGGTGCTACCATCTGGATCTTCAATGTCTCTCAACAGCACCCGACCCCCCCCCCCCCCATGTTAAAAACTTAAGTTTCCCAGCTTGGTGCTATTGGGAGCTGATGGAAACTTTAAGGGACTGGACCTAGAAGCAGGCTTTAGGCCACTGTTCTACCACCAAAGCTGTGGTGGAAACCATTTTGTTTCACCTCAGGTCCTTGCCATATAACATGCTACCTCGTCACAGGCCCAAAAGTAGTGGACTTCTGAAACTGTGAGGCAAAATAAACATTTTGCTTTTTAAAAATTCACCATCGTGAGCATTTTATTATAGTAACAGAAACCTGGTAAACAACACCTGGGATCATACCAATACAATAGCAAAATAGTACCACAGCAAAACTGGCTAGTTTTGTAGTGTTGCACAGGAGACTATATCTGTCTGCTTATTTATTCTCACAAGCCTAGGAAGGCATTATGGTTTTACTTTAGAGATGAAGAAAATAAGGCCTAGAATGGTTTTAAGACTGAACTGTGGTCAGGTATTACAAGTGGAGATAACCGAGCAGGGATGGCACCCAGGTCTGCAGACCCCAAGTCTCAGGCTCTACCAGGGAATGGAAGGTGTAGTTCTAGATTCATTATGGTGCTAGGACTGGGCCTCCAGCAGCCTCTGGGAGGTACCATGTGGCATCAGTGGAGTCTTGCTTGGGAGGTTCCTGACCCACTTTCAGGGACTATGAAGAACTGATTGACCTTTGGGCCAAGAAAATTCTACTATCTTGAAATGGAGAAAAGTACCTTGTCAAATCTGAGCAAGTCCACTGAGCACTTAAATGGAATTCTCAAGGTCAACTATCCACCTGGCTCTCTGGGACCCAGGCTTCCATCCAGACCAACCTAATTCCATAGCTGAGTGGGCTTACCATGCACATCCAGGTTTAGGATCCCTGGAGCTGAGAACTGACTCTGCTTTTAACGTGTAGGGACTATAAAATTGTTTCTCCATATCCAAAGGTCCTGAATTTGTTAACTGTGGGTCCAAAATATTTGAAAAAAGATTTTATCTGTATACAACATGTACCGACATTTTCTTGTTAGTATTCCCTAAGCACAGGAGTATAACAAAATATTTACATTGTGTTAAGTATTATCAGTAATATAGAGATGACATAAGGCATACCACAGGGTGTGAGCAGGTGATATGTAAACACTATGCCATTTAAGGAAGCTGAGCATTCCTGGATTTTGCTATCTTTCAGAGATCCTGGGACCAGTCCCTCATGGACACTAAGGGATAACTATATAACATGTATGTTCTGAACATGCAGATTTAAGTATTATTCTTTTCCATTTTAAGAACCGATAGAGAATCAGAAAATGGAATGCATTTTAAAATAAAATCTATGCAATTATATTTTAGGTTTTTAATTTTTTGTTTTACATATTTATAGGTCTCTAAATGATTGTCTTATATGGTCTTCTCCCACTACATGAATAAATTCATTTTTACCAAAGATGTCTTCTAAATTCACTCACATAAATACCAATAAATGTTTCCAGACAGGAATATAAAGTGGGTAAAATAAAAAATAGTGGTCTCTAGAGTGTTTGCATCTGTCGTGAGTTGGCTTAGATTACTGCAGATTATTTTTCAGGATGAGCCAAGAAATTTAACAAGGGAAAGGAAAACAATTCCACATAAGGGAAGGGTCTGCAGATGTGAACATCTGTGTAATAATAAAAAAGACATTTAAAACCTTCCCAGATGTGAAATATTCCCTGCTTGACTCGAAGAGACATTACCCAGCCAGATAATGACCTAATAAATTCTCCTGACTCTTTTGAAATACCAAGACCTTCCAAGCAAACTTCCGAACACTCCCCAGGAATTTAACAGAAAGTCTCCTTTTTCTATCTCTACCTTTTGGAGGCGTTCCTTTGGGCTATGAAATTCTTAGATAGTCAAGAAAGCCTTTCTCCTGACGTACAATGAAGAGGAATAGGGGAACAGGTAAAGTGGGAAGACATCTTCCTTCTTCATGGGCAGCAGAGTCTCAAACCAGTAAGTGAGGGATTTGTAGAGGTTACCCTTGGCTAGGTTACCACCTAGACCAAGAGATATTTCATCTTCAAAGGCTTTAAGATGCAATTGCATGCCCCAAAGAGCAGTTTCCTTATCCTTGTAGCCTGTGGTCAGTCAGCTAGATATTTTACAGATGGACCCAAAACTGAGCAACTTCCTTCCAAACAAGCTTGTCATACCCAAGGAACATTAACATCTGAGGGCTCCAACAGGGGTGATGCACAGTAAATCAAGGATGGATGTTTTGATAGAGGCCAAGGGGAAAACCTAAGGGTGGGGTGGAGAACAAGCAAAGGAAGTGCTTTTAAAGATTTTTTTTTCTCTGTTGTGTTTGAAATGGCGTTTTACTCTCAGCCAGAGACTCTGTGGATTTCAGTGTTAATTCATGACAGGATTCCCTAAGCCCTCCCAGTCATACTTAGCACATAGAATAACTCGCTGGCACTTCACATCCCAAGGTAGTTTAAAGCCATTAATTAAGAATTCAATTACTTGTTTCAATTTAAGTAATAGAAAAAAAAACCCCATCTAATTACAACTGGCTTCCTTACCTCTCAGAAGGATTTGCCACTAAATGTATATACAGTCCTGCTTGCTCAGCTCTCTGACCAATAATGATACAGACAGAGATACAGACCAGAACATGATACATGATAGACTCATAGAATATATATATATTCTAGCCAAAAGCTAAATAAATCATCATCTCCATGGTGGGAACTGGGACTTGTTCTTCATCTCTTGAGAAGACTCCATCTCACAGTCAAACCGTAAGTTAAGGCTGAGTCCATTAAGTAATCTTCTGATCCTTGCTGCTAACTAGCACTCAGACCTTGGGACCCCAGGGTGGCTTCTCCATAGAATGAGCTAGTGCTGCCTGTACTCTGCCCCGAGGGACAGTGGCCTCGGAGTGTGGTTCTGGGACACCCTGGCACTCAAGCCTGCTCATTGGCTTACTGATGCACAGGTACTTTTTAGAGAAAGCCTAGGTGAGACAGAGGCTGGAATCACACTTGAATTACCTCCATGTGTGAGAAAACAACCCAAAGGCTGGCATGAGTTTCTACATGGAGCAATGCAGGATGGTGCTGTTTTGGGGTCTTCACAGTAAAAAGGTCCACAGGTTCTCAAGTCCTGAGACCATTGTGACCATCCCTACTTTCAGATACCTCGAAAGAGATTTGCCTTAGTTCGTAGGGTTCCAAAAATGAAGAGTCCTACTTCTCTAGAGACCCAGAATGACTAATGTCTACTTCATTTGGATGTACCCAAGTTTGGCTCTAAGTCTGCCCAGACAAAGGTGATCCCCAAATCAGTCAGGATGAGGATACAGAATAACTATGGGGGGACGATGAGCTCAGGCCTGTCATACTAGCAACTCAGGAGGCTGAGATTATGAGGACCACACTTTGAGGGCAGTGGGGAAGGTCTTGTGAGACTCCTATCTCAACCAATAAACAGCTGGGTACAGTGATACACATCTGGTGTTTCGGTTATGGGGGAAGTATAAATAGGTAAATTCTAGCCCAGGCAAACAATTTGTACGAGACTATATTTAAAAACAAAGTAAAAAATGCTGAGCGCTTGTGGCTCATGCCCATAATCCTATACTCAGGAGGCTGAGGAGCTGAGGATCACAGTTGGAAGCCAGCCTGGGCAGCAAAGTCTGAGACTCTTATCTCCTATTAAGCACCAAAAATCCAGAAATGAAGCTGTGGCTCAAATGGTAGAGCACAACCCTTGAGTAAAAAGGCAAAGCAAGGGCTGAGACTCCAATTTCAAGTCCCAGTGCCAGGACAAAAAAATGAGTGATTATTAGCAGCAAAGGAATAGAAAGGAATGGAAAAAGATGTACTGCCCTTGCTTGGCTCAGCACAGTCATCAGAGTCGTTAAGTATTCTCATCAAAGATGGCCTGCTTGTGCTAACTCGGTTGCCATGGCCAGAGGAAATATGCAAGTTCACAAGCCTGTACTCTCAACACTTAGGACACAGCAGGTAGGTGTCTGGGAAGATGGGAGGCAACCTACGATGAGCTGTTTCTAAATCCCAACTGGGACAGACATTCCACACGTCCGGATTATGGTTTCCGGATTATGGAGAGGAAAAGAATTCTCTGCACATTCATGAGAAATCCTCTCTCACTCATCAAATCCTAATTTCAAGGTTCATTTCCCTCTTCATAGCATGCCTTGTTCATGTGCAGCTGGCAGGGCTCAGGCCAGCCTCACACTCACGCTTCCTCCTCTAGGTCTGGGCACTGCCCACCTTGCTTAGGCAAAGCTTAGCTTGTCTCTCTTATCTTCTAGATCTAGAGGAAAAAAAATCAATGTGGGGGAGAAGGAAAAAGCCATGAGAAAGTTGAGGGTTTGCAATTTGCTGGAATGAAAATAAATTCCTTTAAAAGAAACTGTGTATGTGTTAACGTACATGTGCATATATTACATATAATTACACATATATTATATATACAACATGTTATATAACCTATTTCTTATATGTAACACAGATATAACATTATATATGTGTATAATTTTTTGTGCCAATACTGGGGCTTGAACTCAGGGCCTGGGCATTGTCTCTGAGCTACCCCCCCCTTCCCTGGGGCTTAGGGAGCTGTCCCTGAGCCTCTTTGTGCTCAAGGCTAGTGCTCTACCACTTGAGCCACAGCACCACTTTTGGCCTTTTCTGTTTATGTGGTACTGAGGAATCAAACCCAGGGCCTCGTGTATGCTAGGCAAGCACTCTACCACTAAGCCGGTCCCTCCCTGAGCTTTTCTGATCAAGGCTTGCATTCTAAAACTTGAGCCACTTCTCCACTTCCGGCTTCTTGGTGGTTAACTGGAGATAAGACTCTCACAGACTTTACTGCTCTGACTTAATTCAAACAGTGATCCTCAGATCTCAGCCTCTTAAGTAGCTAGGATTACAGGCATGAGCCACTGGTGCCTTACAGCAAACTTTTCAGAACAGAACATTCATTCACCAAGTATTCTTAGGGGCCCAGAGGATTGTAATGCCATTGCTAAGATACTCACTGGATGGCTGGTACAGATACTTTCTGCTCAGGAAAGTAAAATTTCCTATAGGCCCTTAGCTCAGTCTTCAAAGTGGTTCCTTGAACACATTTTTAAAAATCACAGCCATGGGAAAACTTGTATGGAAGTTTGTTCACTCCCCAATTGAAACAAGCAGAGATATATCAGATAAATGAATGAGCACATCTCATTGCTTATTTTAACTCAACCTTAGAAGTTTGCACAGGACACTGACCTTGGGTAACAAAATGTTCTCTTTTATTATCTAAACCCTACCACAATCTCATTGGGCAGCAATGAGCACCGGGGTGTGCTTTGCTGCTTTGTTGGCAATACTCTGCTGTGAACTCTTAAGAGACAGTGACAGACATCAGACAATCCTTCCATGAGGCTGGCTCAACTTTCCACTCCATTTCCAAGGAGGTCTGGCATGCATGAGCCTTGATCCTTTAAGTGAGACATCTCAATTAATTAAGCTCAAGGGGGAAACAAAACTCCCCAAATAATAACCTCAAAGCCAGGCAACCTACAGAAGTCCCAGGAAACATATGGAATTGAGTATCCTAAGCCAAAAGGGCCTGGCTTCAGCCAATATTTCAAATCTGGCTGTGTGGTTCCAGGCAAGTAGGTGAAATGAGGGCAGGGAAACTTTTATACTGTGGTGTGTGGTTTCTGGAAAGCCCAGAGTGGAATGTTTGCTCAGGGTGACCTATTTGGAATCACACCAGCAACTTTTGAAATGCTGCGTTCTGGATTTCAGTCAGTTACACATTTAAATCCAAGTCTCAGGGAGGAGCAAGGGCACAAAGGAAGAATTGCTTGTTCATAGCAGGAAGTTACCTTTCATGAGCCAAAACTGCTTCTGAGGACCCCCTTAAAAGCAAGAGTATGCATCACACCTTTGAAAAGCATTTGGCCAGTCTCTCCCCCTCCCCCTCTCTTTCTTTCTCTCCCTCCTTCCTTCGTTTTTTCTTTATTTTGTGTCATCCTAGGGCTTGAACTCAGGGCCTAGGCACTATCCCTTAGCTTTTCCCTCTCAAGGCTGACACTCTACCACTTAAACCACAGCCCTACTTCCAGCTTTTTGGTGGTGAACTGGAAAGTCCCATGGACTTTTCTGCCTGGGCTAATTGTGAGCTGAGATCCTTGCATCTTTTCCTCCTGAGTAGCTAGAATACAGGCGTGAGCCACCAGAAACTGGTCATTTGGCTAGTTTCTTTCCAGTTACAGTAAAAAAAAAAAAAGGGATATGTCACTTGTGTGTTAAGGGGAGGGGTGTTGAAGGCCTCCTGGCCCACATTTAAGTGGAAAAGTAAAAAGAATCTCTCCTCCTTAAAAATATCTGTTACAAGAGTGCTTGTCTGGAAAGTACAAAGCCCAGAGTTCAATCCCTAGCACTGAAAACAATAATTTGTTACAGGACATATGTAGGTCTATCTCAAGTATATTCTGGAAGTAGTCAATATGCCACTATTATTAGTCAAGTGTGTGTCAGCTCTTCCTAGAAGAGGGCTAGACAGGTGGCACCTATCCTAGCCCATCCCAAGAGCAGGGCAAAAACTGTCAAGTGAACACTTCTCAGAAAGACTACTTCCTGGCCTATTTCCTGATACTTCTTTATTCCCCCCAACTTCTTTCTCCCCTCTCTCCTTTTCCTCTCTGCCTTCTTCCCCTCCCTCTTCCCCTCTCCCTTTCCAGGGTCTGGGGGTGGAATCCAGGACCTTGCCTGGCATAGTGAAGTACTTTTTATGTTTATTAAAAATCTAGGCTAGAGCCACAAAGTCCTATCTTCCCTTCCTTGCTCTTGGGGGTAAGGCTGATACAATCCTAAGGAGTGAGAAAGATTCCATGGCATTGGAGTGGGGGAAAAGTTCCATTTTAATCAAGTATTGGGGAAGAGTTGTGATAGTTACACTGACATTGGGAACTGGAGTTTGTGTGTTGTGTGTGTGTGGGTGGATGGGACATCGTCCCTCAGTGAATCTGGACACTTGTGACTTCAGCAAGGGCAAAGGTGCTTTACACCCTCCCTTTCCCAGATTCCTGCTAACTAGGCCCATTCATAATGGATTCATGTCAACGAGGCTCGTTCCTGCTGGAGGAATTCCTGGAAGTTTTCTAGGTTACCTGGCAAGAAGACAGGTGCCTCATTTGTGTAATTTAAGGGTCACCAAAAGACCTGTCTGGCTCAATCTCACCCTCTTTCTTCCCTGCCCTGGCCCTACATACTTAATTACTTATTTCTTCTCTGGTTTTATTTCTTCTTCCCCCTCCTCCTTTTTTCTCTTTCTTTCTCTCTTCCTCGGGTGTTGGGGATGGAATATAGGACCCTGTGGTACATAGTAGGCCAGTACTCTACTAGTGAGCTAGACCTTCAGTCTTATGTTTTCAATTGACATATGAGAACTGTACATATCAATTAGGAGCCATGTGACATTTGGATACCTGCATACATGTATAATGTTCATATTGGGCTAAGCATAAATATCTCCTTGAGAATTCATCTTTTTTTGTGGTGAGAAAACATTCAAGATCCCTCTAATATTTTGAAATAGGCACACATTATGGTTCTCTGTAGTTCTTCCCATCTGAGTGTAATAAGCTTGAGGTCATTTGCTTCAGGGCCCGAGGGCTCCACATTTACATTTGAGGACTCTTGTCTAACTTACAGCAGGCTCTGAGGAGACATGACATTCTTATTTTTCAATTTTCTACTTTCAATGCTTCATGTTATAACAGAAACAGCCTAAAAAGAGAGTCACACATAATTTCCACACACTCTTTTAAGCAAACAAACAGCCTCAGCTTGAAGTGTTAAAAAAATCCCAGGTATTCAAGAATGAAGCCTGCCTATTTCCTTGAAATCTTCTAAGTGTGATAAAAAAAAAAAACAGGATGCTTCCAAGTGATATTTGTCAGCTTCTTAATGAGCGTTGTGTAAATGTAAATCCACAAAGGATACAACAGCTTCTTACTAGCCAACAACAGGTTCTTTTAATTATGTGCACTGTTGTCATGGGGATGGGTGGGCGTTGCATCCCATAATTTCCATCTTGAAATCTAGGGTGCCTCTCCCCTCTGTTCTGTGCAAGTGGCTGCTTAGGATGCCCTGCTATTCTAGCACCTAGCATTATGGCCAAAACACACAAACAACTTCAATTGCTATGATAAAACACAAATAGTATGACGTTTACCCTCTTTTTCCCTTCAGTGCTGGGGACTGAACCTCTAGATCTTTGCACAGTTGCATCCAACCACTGAGCTCACTGAGTCTCAGACCCATCCTGAACTGAAATTCTACCCATCCAACAGCTCCTTATTTCTCCCTCCTCCAATCTTAGGCAAGTCTACTTCTGTTTCTATGAATTTAACTACATTAGATGTATCATAATAAATAGCACAATCATGTATTTGTCCTTTGGTGATTTAGCATGATGTTCTTCAAAACTCTTCCAGCTGTAGCATATGTCAGAATTTTCTTCTTTTTTAAGGCTGAATATTCTATTGTAATGATATGCTCATTTCTTTATCCATTATTTACTCAGCAATGGACCAAGCAGCCCAGAGGCTGCTTCTACTTCTTGTCTATGCAAACAATGCTTCCCCAAACCTACATGCACAAATATCTCTTCAAGTCCCTGCTGATATTTTTGGAAAAATCCTCAGAAGTGGAACTACTGGATCGTATGGTAGGTCTATGTTTAATTATTTGAGAACCACCCCCATACATATCCCAAGCAAATTCTGACCTACTACTTACATTAACTCAATGATAAAGCGGTCTGGAACCTCTACCACTGAAGTCCCCACAAAATGGCATGTGGTGTCACATTGGTTCAAGTCCATGACTCTGAGCCAGAATTCCACAGTCCTTTCCAGCTGCCCATTTCTGGGCCTCAGATCTCCTGAACTGGGATTTCTAGGGGAAGACTTGTGAACCTGCATCAAAAATGGTTGCCTCACCCTAAGAACCTGCACTGGGGTTTTCTACAAGGGACCTCTTAGGTCTGGTTCTCTAACTAGGTAGCCTAACAGCTACCATTTACTTCTGTGTGTATTCACTTAACATTGTCTTTTGGAGTTTGGACAAGCTTTTCAGATGAGTTGGATTAGACATGGTCAGGCCTTGATTTCATCTGCTTTACTCAGATTTAGGGGCTCACTTGGGAGAGGTAATCTGCTGCCACTTCTAATCATTCATCCAGCTGGAGCTTTGGATGTGCTGGTCCTCTGAAGGCTTCCAAGGCACTGGGGGAGCCCACAAAAACCCTGGACACTGGGCCTGAAAATTGTTCTGGCAGCATCACTGTGTTGACTATCTAGAATACACATATTTATGCAAATGACATGCACCGGAGGATCCTTGGAGCTTGAAGGAACCATTCTGGTTAGCCTCAGCCTTGGGACTTGGCTGGGACTAACTTGCCTGGGCTAAGAGGACCACATGGAGGCAGAGTTACACAGAAGTAATAAAAGTGGCAGAAGTCAGTGCTGTCTTCATCTCACCATGCCTCTACCTTCCATCTGCCCTTCCCTCATTTCTACAGCTCATCTTCCTGTTTCTGTCTTTCTTTGGTGTTTTTCTTTTCTCCATTGCCTGTCAACATCATTGTCTATTTTTTCAAAGCTGTTTGTTTTGTGTTGAGTTTTGAGGATGCCAGCAAATAAGATGCAAGCCTTTCCTTGCTGGGCCCATAATGGGACTGAATTTCTGGCCTCAGGCCTGCATTACCATTCTGATCATGCATTTTGCATGCGTCTGAAGTATAAATGAGTACTTAAGTCAAATGAGTACTTAAGTCAGAGTTCATGCCTCTGCAGCCAGAGTTTGGACAATTAGTTATCTGGGTAATTTCAGAAACAATGACTTTACTGCCTATCTTCTCCTGATGAATAATTTATCCATTGTAGATTGCTGCCTCATGGTAAAGTAGCCCCTTCATTGAGCAGTAGTGAGCAGAGTGAGTGAGCTGATGACCCATGAACCAGAGCTATTAACGCATGCTTACAGCAGGGCTGTAAAGGGGAGATAAAAATGCAGAAAGCAAGGCTGAGAAAGCCTAGCTTACATTGTTCTTTATTAACTATAAGGTGTTTCTCACAGTACAGAATTATTTAATTAGAATCAAAATAAAGTAACAAATCACACACAATTCAGGGGGATTGTATACACAGGAACAAACAGGAGTGGGTGTGTGCTTCCTCCATAGGAGTGAGCTTTATGAGCAAAATGCCAGTATGAAAGCATACATTTTCCCCTTCTCCTCCAATGATAGAGCACTTCGATGAACAAAACGCAATTATCAAAGCACACATTCTCCCTCCTCTTCCAATGAGAGAGAGCCTTAATGAGCAATATGCAAATAGGAAAGCATACATTCTCCCTGCTCCTCCCTCCCTCTGTCTCTCCTTTCCAGGATCCTTAGGCCTTCACATGCACGTTTGCATGATAAAAGACACTTGTAATTATGGGAACATTAAGGCTTACCATTGTTGTAAGAGCGAAAATTTCCTACAAATTTTATGTATTCATAAGTTGGAAATTCCTTTGGGTTCAAGCTGCCTCTGAGAAGATGGCAATAAAACTCCAAATCGTTGTCAGCTGGGCCGTTAAGGGAAGAAAAGTAGAGAAAGGAAGATGAACATCACATACAGTCTAGACTACACAAATCACGTCTCTGTGAAAACTCTTTCAGGATTCAGTCCACACATAGAAGCACCTTTTTCTCATGAGTGATGGCTTCGAACCTTTGTAGCTCAGGCCTTTCTTGTTGTTCTTCATAGATATTCGGCATTCTATACTTGGACCTAATTAGTCTTAATTTGCTCACAGATGTCTGTGGTTGGTTATGTCGGGCTTGATTAGTTCTGGTTGTTTTCATACAGTATATTAAAATAAAGCTGCTCATATAGAGCCGTTCTCTTTAATTTAATCTTTTTTTTTGCTTTGCTTTGAAGTAAAATCAGATGTACGACAGGACAAATTAGGCATGGAAAATGGACTGAGGCTTGAACAAATGCAAGCATCTTTGCTACCACATGCAATCATGCATGGTTCATTAAGTGACACGTGGTTCATAAGTACCAGGGCCTTCTATCCAGGTTGCCAAATATGTTGATTAAAAACTTAAAAAGAATTCCATAAAATTACAAATGTATATAAATAACATATGACAACCTCTGGAGGACAGAATTTCAATTTCTGACCTAATAATTTAATTAGCCATTGGTTACTGGGTCTTACATAAATTTAACATTGTAAATATTCCCTGAAATAAGCAGACTGTCCACTGATTTTCATACTATTTATTAAAGACTCATGTAAAAAAGATCTCTTGTCATACATGCAAAATAAGCTATTATTCTTAAGTTCTTATGCTTTCAAGTTTTCCACATAAAGCCCAAATATCTTATATATTCCAAACTCCAGTTTTAGTTTTCAAATTAAAATAGAGCTCAAAGGATTTTGGAACTGTTCTGAGTCATGAGGAAAATTATTCTTGAAATTTAGTCTCCCCCCCATCTTAATTCATTCTAACCTTCTTTCAGAAGTAAAATTCTTATCTTTAGGTCTGCTAACACCAGTGAATTGAAACTTACATTTGAGGAGTTCTGGTGAGGGAGAATCCGTCATGAGCATAGGGGAAGAAAGCATTTTATAAACTTCAGAATGTTCTTGTTCTGGAAGGAAATTTAATAAATTCTGATCCATGACATCCGACTGCAAAAGAAATAAAAAGCAGAAGTGCACACTGCAGGAAAATGAACAATAAAATCAAAGGTAAAAACTGAATTTTTTTTTAACAATTCAGAAGCCATTTCTGAACTGCAAAGTTTAAGATTTGGTTTCCTGGGAAGACTTTCAATCTGAATTGTAACTTAAAAGGTTATGGGAACTGGAGGTGTAGCTCAGTGGTATAACAAGCACTTGCCTAGCATACGTGAGGCTCTGGGTTCAATCCTAGGTACTGAAAAAGAAGGAAGGAAAGAAGATAGAAAGAAGAAAGGGAGGAAAAGAAGGAGAGAGAAGAAGGATCTAGTGTAGTGATGTATGTCTGTAATCCAGCTACTTTGGAAGCAGAGGTAGGAAGATCACAACCTTAGACTTACCTAAGGCAAAAACATGAGATCTATCTGAAAAATAAACTCAAAAACAAAGTACTGAGGAAGGGACTTAAGTGGCGTTCTCGCCCTGAATTAAATCTCCAATCTTCAAAAAGAAGGAACGATTAGACATGCATATAATAAAACAAAAAGTTTGCGATTATTATTTGATATCTTCAGGAGATTGTTTTCATGACCAACTATGAATATTCAATTCCATGGATGCTCAAGTCTACTAAGTAAAATGCCATAATATTTGCATATAACTGATGGATATCCTCCTATACAATTTGAATCATCTCTAGACAACATATTTAATGAAATATAATTGTTTTAAAATAGTTGCTATACTGTATCAGAAAAAAGGATCTGTACATGTTTAGTACACATGCATGTATATTCAAGTACTGTCAACCTGTGGCTGGTTGAATCCTTGGATGTGGAACTTATGTGTAGGTGTGGAGAATCCTCTGTAGTTGATCAAATGCACCTGTGCTATTGCCCAGGGTTCTGGAAAGAACAAAGCATGAAGTCTGCTCCTACTGGAGGAGACCTGTTTTGCTAACTCTACTGCCTTCTGGCTGGAGGAGTTCTACTTAGACACCCCCCAAAGACTGCATGGGGTTCCTTTCTGAACATTCAGACCAGCAAAAGGCTGCCTGTTATTTCTCAGTAACCTCTAATTGCTGGAGATGTACTGTTTTCAAGTACCCGGATAGTGGGCTACAGAAAAAATAATAGCTAGGGTCTAGATACCGTCCTGTTCCATCAAACTATGTGATGAGAAAAAAGGCCTGAAATCTGAATCTGCATTGTCCACGTGGTTTCTGAGCACTTGGGATGTTGGCCAGTGTGTTGAGGTTCTGAATTTTGTTTTGTTTTGCTTTGGTTTTTGTGATGGACTGTGGCTTGGACTGAAGGACTAGGTGCTGTCCCTTGGATTTTTTTTTTTTTTTTTTGCTCCTGACTGGTGCTCTACTACTTGAGCTATAGCTCAAATTTGAAGTTTGAATTTCCACCAACTCCTATGCTCCACTTCCTTCAGTTAGATACCCCCAGACACCAGTCACATGGCTCCCAGGGCCTGCCCCATCTTCTCTGCAGTTTGGGTTCTCATCTCAACCACTGGGTTTTCATCTCTGCCATTGCCAGATGGCACCGAGAGTCATTTCCCCATACCACACACCCAGGTGATACCTTGGTCCCTCCCTTTCTCACCTTCACCTCCTCCATTCATTACTCAATGTCCACATGCTTCCTGATCTTCCTTCTTCCAATTGTCTCTGTTCCATTCCCTTCTTTAAAAAATATTTTTTTGAGCCAGGTATGGGTGGCTCATGCCTGGAATCCTAGCTACTCAGGAGGCTGAGATCTGAGGATCATGGTTTAAAGCCAGCCCGGGCAGGAAAGTCCATGAGACTCTTATATCCAATAAAAACCACTAGAAAACCAGAAGTGGCACTGTGGCTGAAGTGGTAGAGCGCGTGCCTTTGAGCTGAAGAGCTGAGGGGCAGTGTTCAGGCCCAGAGTTCAAGCTCCATGACCGACAAAAAAAATATTTTTTGAGACAATACATTCCAGGTTAGCCTTGAACTCTTGATCTTCCTCCCACAGCCTCCACAGTGCTACGACTACAAGTGTGCATCCCTATACCCAGGTGCTCTACTCTTTTGTGTTTCTGATTTCTACTCCTGTCCAAATTCCCTTAATCTCTTGCCTGGAAGATGATTTGACAAACTGGTCTTTCCACCTCCATTATGGTCCCTATCTAATTTAGCTGTCCTCTGCAGCCCGAAGAAGACACAGATCATATCAGGGCATTACTTCACATAGAACTATCCCTTGGCCTCCCACTGCTTGGGAGACAAATGCTAAACTTTGGACATACTTTTCAGGCTGTGCATATCACATCCCCTACCCATCCACTGTTCACAACCTTCCATACCCTCCCTCCCTTTGTGTTCACTGAGATGGTTGACACCCTGGCTGTGTTCTCCCCAAGCTGAGTTATCCACAAATGCAAGGTAAGGAGGTGAGAGGATTACATGCGATTGTTGGTCTGCCTTGATGATAAAACAGCACAGAGCCAACATTCAATAACTGCTACCTGTACTGCATGAAGCAACTCCATGGCAGTGTCACTTTCTTGCTCATGTAACACATTGACTGGTGTCCTCCCCTCCCTCCCTCCCATGGGAGCTCCCTTCTGTGTCCCTAACCTTCATAATGGCACTTGGCCTTCCATAACAATGCCTGTGGACTAGCTGCATGAGTGGTGTGGACACTCACCAGGAGAGAAGCGAAAATCAACATGCCTAGAGGACAGCAAGGACAGTGCGCTGGCTCTCAGATGAGGGGTGGTGTCAGGGGGCTCCCAGGGAACAGCCCCACAGGGAGGATCTGGGGACAAGAGGAGCTCTAGGTAGAGCTCACAGAGCTATGGGAGCCATTAAGCAGGGCTAGGCTAATGGGGTAGGGCTAGGCAACACAGGACGCAGGACCCAGGTTACAGAGACCTGGCTTAAGGAGACCATGAAGCAGAGGGCACTGAGGGACTTCAGACAGCCAGGAGCAGTGCAGCAGCCAGCCCCCGACTTAACATGGGTTGACTTAGGGTTTCCTGACTTTACGACAGTACAAAAACATCCATATTCAGTAGGAATTACACTTAGAAATGTTCTGTTTTCCTGGGCTCGTGATGTAGTCTAACCATGGGAGGTGGCAGCAGCAGCCGGGGGCTGCAGCTCCCAGTCAGCTCATGAGCAGACACAGCACTGCAGTACGCTGTGCTGGTGGACTCGGTTGCATAGTTTAGGTGCAGTCAGAACATTTTCAATGTACAATCCAGCTTGCCCTGTGTTTATCAACACAGGCTAGCCTCATGGTAAGTTGAGGAGCATCTGTGCTTTTATTTTAAAGAGGTCCTGCTCATGATTTAAAGGAATGGGGCACCAGAAGTCAGGCTAGTGCTGTCCAGAGTGTGAAGGGAGACAGGATGGGGAGGAGGAACAGAGTGCAAAGGCATGCATTCACTATCAAAGCTGCAACCAATATTACTGAGGGGTGCTAGGTGCCAGGTACTGGGCAAGGGAAGAAACACACAGAAGAGGCAAAGGAGTCAGTGCTGTAAGGGTGAGGATGGTGGACACAGCTTAGTGGCTGACTGGAAAACAGGAGGGGAGGAGGGGAGAAAGGAAGAACTTGGAATGGCTGTGGTTGGAAGCAGTATATGTATGTGTGTATCCTTGTATGTATGTATGTATGTATGTACGTATGTATGTATCTCTATCTGCCCACCTACCTGCCTATCTATACTGTGTGTATATATATATGTATATATATATATATACATATATATATATACACACATATACACACATACATACATAGTCCTGGGGCTTGAAATCAGGGCTTGGGCATTATCCCTTAGCTTTTTTGCTCAAGGCTGGCTTGTGCTACAGCTCTACTTCTGCTCTTTTGGTGACTGGTTGGAGATGAGAGTCTCGTAGATTTTTCTGTTCAGTCTGGCTTTGAGGTGCTACCCTTAGATCTCAGCCTCCTGAGTAGCTAGTATTACAAGCGTGAGCCACCAGTGCCCGGCTGGAGGCAACAATCTTTACTTCTATGAACAGACTACCACAGACATCCTCACCAGCTCATGCTATCATTTCTCAGTTTGGCTTTCTCCATCTGTTTTCCAATGCTCATGGTTTTATTTTAATCTCATTCCCTTTAGCTTCTTCAGCAGATGACTCATGTTCACAGACAACAGTAGCCTTTCTTCATAAAGATATTTCAGACACATGAAAAACATCTCTAAGTCCCTCTATGGGGTTTTCTCAGAGGGCCCCTTCAGAAGCTGCTTCCCTAAGATTGTGTGGCAGAGGGTAGAGTGAAGGGCTACCTGGCCTAGGTGAGCATATGGAAGGGCAAGGGCAGGCTAGAGGGTGGTGGAACACCTCAGTGTCTACACAAAGTAAAGATGAACAAAGGGAGGTGGGGGAAGGTGGGTTGCTGGGGAGATTGGCAGGAATGTGGGTTAATACTCTCACAGGGCTCAGAACTATGCTTGGCTCTTACATGGATCTGCCAGTATATTACTATCATGCAATTTCCACATGCCATCAAAAGGTGATAATTTGATCATTTAAACCCTAACACGGATAGAAGGTAAATTCCATCTGCAACTGAACTCTTCCTTGAATGAGCTGCACTCTGTTGATTAAAATAGTAGCAATTACGGATAAAAAGGAGGGAACACACCATGGATAGCTACTACCATTGCTAAGTCCCATGGTCAAGAGCCAGTCCTTACCTGTGGGAGGCAGGCCTTCTCTTGCTGGCTGGCCCTAGGCTGTGTTATGTCGGAACTACTCCTGTTCTGAGCTTTCCTGCCCTGAGTTCCACAACTCACCTTTCCCAGGTTTCCCCACTAGAAAAGCTGCAGACTCAGGCCACTTCTGTCCCTTCAACTAGTAGCACAGGCTCAACTATGCTGCTCCAAGTGAAACAGGCCTGTACTTCCAAAGCACAGGAGCCAACTGGCAGGAATCGAAGTGGGCTGGGTGGACGTTCAGTCCCTAAATGTCCTTGAGGGACCCCAGCAGTTCCGGCTATCGAGATGCGTGCTGGGCACAGTGAGAAGGGATACATGAGAAATCCTGGGAGGCAGGCATGAGCTCAGAGAAGTCCTCCTGGACCTTGATCTGTCCTAAGAAGTCAGAGGCACGATTGAGAAGCTTACATTCAGCTGAAATTCAAATCAAACTGAAGGCCAGATGGTCAAGCTCCCATAAGACAAAAGGAGAATCACTCTGACTTGATGTAGTGAAGACTTAACTAAATATACAAAATCCCAACTATAAAGAAAAAGTATCTGTCATCAAAGTACCCTGGAAAGGGAAGGGGTATCCACACAGTGAGGACATGCATCAGCCTATGGTAAAGATCCACAATTCACAATGAAGGTTCAATATTGTGGAACACCTTGAGAAAGTGTCAGTGAGCCCAACTACAATTTGCCTACTCTGCCTTGGGGGACAGGGTTCCCACCAAACACCTTCCTTCAAAGCAGGACGAGGCGGGCTAGCCATTCCTGAGTAGAGAGTTTAGTCCTCTGCCCAGCCAGTGGAATCATTCACATAAGTCGCATCCTCCATGGAACCAGGGAGTGTCCAGTTTCTTTATAACAAAGCTCACCTCCCTCAGCCCTTGCTGGTTCACCTGTTCCCAAGTGCATCCCTGGGCATGCCTGTCTGGTAGGCTTTGTTTCCTCTCTTGCAATCTGAGAATGTGTGGCTCATGACCTGCTGTCAATCTTACCTGTCCTATGTGCTGTGTTGTATGTTAGGATGTGCTCACTGCCTTACAGTGGGGTGACTAATAGGTGATGAAAGCAAACTTCAGCTAATTACCAGAAGTGGAGCTGTGGTTCAAGTGGTAGAGCCACTAGCCTTGAGTGAAAAAGCTAAGAGACAGCACCCATGCCCTGAATTCAAGCCCCAGAACTGACAAAAAATACAAAAAATACAAGATAGTTTATATATCTGATCCATTACATTTATGATAATATCTTGAAGCATTATTTGTTAACTTTTTTTTTTGGTGCCAATACTGGGGCCTGGGCATTGTCCCTTAGCTTTTTTGCTCAGTCTAGTGCTCTACCACTCGATCCACAGGTCCACTCTCTGTGTGTGTGTCTGTGTGTCTGTATGTGTCTTATGTGTAGCTTGGAATGTGGCAGCTCCAGTTACAAATCCATCCCCTTGTTCAATTAATGTTTAGGAACTTGCTCAGGACAAGAGACATCATTTCTGCCTTTAGAGCTTTGGTCCTTCTTATCAGGCAAACATCACTCTCAAGAGCAAGTCAGAAAGGGGATCTGGGATGCTAATTAAAAAATAACAAATGTCTGAACATGAAACACAGACCATGTCTACTTTTTACTGTGTGTGTATCTTAAACTCTGGGCTTCATGCCCTCATTTGGCTTTTTCACTCAAAGTTAGCACTCTACCACTTGAGCTGCAGCTTCACTTCCGGCTTCTTAGAGTAGGTTTACTAGAGGTAAGAGTCTCCTGGACTCTCCCGCCAGGGCTGGCCTTGAACTGTGATCCTTAGATCTCAGCATCTTGATTAGCTACCAGTGCCTGGCTATGCTTACAGTTCTGTCCAGGCCTCAACTCCCTTTCATCCTTCCTGAGAGGAACTCATCCCAGGAGTCCTTTGAGCTCCTGTTCTCATTTCCGTGTTGAAAGTCTGTTGATTATAGCAAGATGGGCCCATGGTCTGAGAGTCTAGAAGTATGGTGGAAGCAGAGAGAGACTTTAAGGCAGACAGTCTCTGATAGCAGTTGAATTCTGTTTTGTTTTTTAATATCTCCATCCCCAATGTCCTTCTCATCCCTAGCTACACAGGGGGCGATGGGACTGAGCCTGGGTGTGCCAGCTTATACTTAAGGATCTGCTACTGGGAGTTAGAGCTTCCTGTCCCCTGCCCAGCCTGTGTCCCAGCGGCCGACCCTTCTCCACAGACTGGCCTCCATCTTTCAGCTCCTCGTTCTCTCCCTTCCAAATCACCCACCACAACTTTACTCAGTCCTCTATGGCATTACGAGGAGTGGTAAAGCACCAAGCACTACAGCCAAAATGACTGAGTTAATATGGCAGCTCCATTCCTGGCTGGCTGTGGATCCTTGAGTAAATTACTTAACCTCTCTGTGCTGCCATCAACAAGGAGAGCAAATATGATCTAGCCCTCCCTCTGGGCAAGGCATTGTTCCAAGTACTTTTACACACAGAAATTTCTTTTTGTGTGTGCCAGTACTGGGCATGAACTCAGGGCCGCAGCACTGTGCCTGAGCTATCTCTCCCAAGGATGGCATTCTACTACTGGTGCCATACTTCCACTTCTGGCTTTTTGGTGGTTAATTGTAGATACAAGTCTCATAGGCTTTCCTGACTGGGCTGCTATCCTCAGATCTGAGCCTCCTGAGTTGCTAGGATTATAGGCATGAGCTACTGGCACCCAGCTGCAAGTGAGTCTTAAGGATGACTGATGCCCAGTATGCACTCAGGGTTAGACACTAATGGTTGGGTGGGTAGAATTTAAGCCAAAGTGCAACCCTTGAAGGAAAAGACAAATCACAGGGCTTTTGGACATGCAGTGTGTCCTCTGTGGCGAGATCCTGGGCTCACACTGAAGAATGAGTACATACAAACTGAAGCCAACTGAACTAGAAACAGAACGCTACCTTTGGTGTTAGGAAGACGTCAGACCATCCTGGGCCCTGTAGAGCTGCCCCTGCTCTGAGCCCTGCCTTGACGTTGCTAGATGGGACTCTGGAGCTTCCTTGAAAAGAGGGGCAACAGAGGTATGACTCCCAGATCACCCAGCTGTGTGCTATGTGCTGCTGGACGCAGGGAAGTTTCCACCCACTTGCAAAAGACCACCCTGGTAAGTAGTAGGCAATAAAAACTAGCAGTAAATTGAAGTTAGATTTCAGCATGGCCCAAGCTGCGGCCTACTTCTCTTAGGAGTTCAGGGCTGCCAAGTTGTGTGTGTGTCTACCGTGGGTCTCTGTGTAGATACTTAAGAAGTATTCAAAGGAGTCTAGCATTAATAAGTTAAGAGTACAGATCATTTCTGATCCTTTCAGACTCAGAGAACAATCTGTAAACATAGTCCTGAATGGCTTTATAATTTCAAGTCGTAAGAATGCCCATCTTACTTTCCACCGTTTATGGCAAAGGGTCAGATAACTGTAAGAGCATAAAGCAGAACAGTGCACTCCTGCGTACCAAAGGACTCTGCTCTGTCTCCCCTTCCTGGTCAGGGGACATAGCACATTTAGTAGTTTTCCATCAGGGCCCATCACTCCAATTTTATCCCTTCAAAGCAGAACACAAGCTCCCTCTGGAGAGCCACTGAACTTCCCTTCTTTCTCTAGATGTCCTCAGTTGAGGCCCCAAGAAGCCATGCTGAAGACAGGGGTCACGTCTGCCCCATGACCATCCTCCTCATGGTCTCTGCTACAATCAAGGCATAGGGGACCTTGGCCTTCTCTGGGATAAGGAGCCTCTTCCAGCCACTGTCACAAGGCATAGAGACACCTCTGTCAGCCTGGTGCACCCGGGCTTCAGGAGGTGGGCTGAAACACAAAGGTGAGACCTGAAGAGGTAGACTATGGTATAATGGGAAGGTATCTGCTTAGGCACAGTGATTGTTCTGAGTGGCAGATCTATGTGCACACGACACCATTTGCAGAAAGATGGGCTGGAGTAGAGGAATGCAAGGAATGGATGCACCCAGGACCCTCAGGAGAGCAGAGTGCTAAGGTAGAGAGAAGCTGCCCACAAGGCAAGCCATGTTGCTTCCCAGGCAGGTGTGGCTAAGGGAAGGGAACCACAGACCCCCATTGTCTTTATGTATGAACCCAGGGCAAGCTATTACCCCCTCATCACATGAACTGGCCACCTATGCCTTGTGTGCAGGGGTGAGGAATGGCTGGGGTGGATGGAAAGACAGATGCGAGAGAACGTTTATCCACCCCATGCAATGCTGCTGGTGGGGCTGACATTCAGGATCAGGTTCCGTAGGAATCAATGATGGTGTGGGAGGACATGGGAGAGGGGCCTTCAAGGATATGTCCTGTACTAGAGTGGCACAGACCTGTGAGTTGGTCACACCATCCTGAGCCCAGGGTTACCAGGGAGAACCGAAAGGAAAGGAAAGGGAGGTAGGGAAGAAGGAAGACAGAAGAGAGAAGGAAAGAGACACATTTACCTATTGGGACAGACATCTGTCAACATCTGTCACCACCTCCCAAGCCTGGACTGCAGAGCTGGTCCTCACCTCCTGGCCTGCCCAATCCCTGATCACCCCTAAGGCCTTCCAAGAGGTTAGTTCAACAGTGTCTTCCCCAAACATTTTAACTCTCAGGAAGTTATCTGTGCTGCTATACCCTCATGACAATTAGTGCCGCAACCTGCATGCAATCTCAGCCACGCCTCTGAGAGCTCCAGTCTGAGCTCTCTGTTGCCTGTTCCTCCCTCAGGTCTCAGCTGTCCCCTGAGCTCAGCTCACGGTGCTGTGGCTCTGGGTGATCTCTGGACTCTGGTTTCATGTCTGTACTCTACAAGCCTTGGCTTGCAGAGATCCCGATGCCCTGGCTGTCCCAGTGTAATACATACTTGTTCTGCCCTTTGTCTGCCCTAGGACCTTGGGCTTTGCCTAGTTTGGGCCTTCAGTACTCAAGACACCAAGGAGGATCTGAATTCCCTTTTCACACAGACCTCTCCAAACCTGTCCCACCTCCAACCAGAGACCTGAATGATTCTCCACACACACAAAAAGAAAAAGTGAGCTGGCAGGTTCTCTAGAGCAGAAACTCACCGGTAAATGGCCGAGGAGAGGTGTGATACTATCAGAAACATAGATGATGCTGCCGTCCGTGGTCACTGCGATAATGAAGCCGTCTAATGCCTGTGGAAGATGCGACAGTTGAAATCTCCTTAATGATGCCTTCCCGGAGCAGATGGCATTGAAGCAAAGGACCCATCTGATGACCTAGCTCTGTTCGATAATCTTTACAATATTTCCATGAATAGCCCCACAACACTCTTCTGCCACATGTAAAGCAGGATAGGCTGAGTGACAGAGCTGACTTACTGGTCTCACAGAACCTACTTAAGTAGGTTTCATACTAGCCACATTACTTGACTGAGTCAGAAAGATCACTGTCACCATTAAGAGGTATCAGTAGTATCAGCAGTATGGTCAGTTCCCCACTTCCCCCCCCCCCCCCCCGCCCCGTAGCCCAGATAACACGTTAACAGTCCTGAATTCCGCAGCAACATTTTCTGCAAAATATAAGAGCAAATGAATGCCTTACAGACAGACAGTATGTCTGTTAGACAAAGGAGACCTCTTGCTTGCATTTGCTGCCACAAAAGAAACTGCTATTGAAAGAATCATTAAAAAAGGACATTCACAGCCAGACCCTGGTGGCTCATGCCAGTAATTCTAGCTACTCAGGAGGCTGAGATCTGAGGGTTTTGTTTTGAAGCCAGCCTAGGAAGTAAAGGTTATAAGACTCTTATCTCCAATCAACTACTCAGAAAAAGTTAGAATGGTACTATGGCTCAAGTGGTAGAATGCTAGTCTTGAGCACAAAGAGTCTCAAGGCTCAGCTCAGGGACAGCATCCAGGCCCAGGATCAGGAAAAAAAAAAAAAGAACATTCACAGCTGGGCATGGTGGTTCATGCCTGTAATCCTAGCTACGTCGTGGTAAGTATAAATAGGGGGATCACAATCCAGATCATCCTGGGCCAAAAAATGATCCTAAAAGAAAAATAACAAGAGCAAAAAAGGGCTGTGTAATTTAAGTGGCAGAACACTTGATTGTAAATATGAAGCCCTGAGTTCAAACCCCAGTACTATCAAAGGAAAATAAAAAGTCTGGGTAGGGGTAGATGTTTTATAACACAACTAGACATACAAACATTTCTGGAATTGTGAAAAAACGTATTTACACACCTTAGATATCTAAGACATCTTTAGACTATATGGTAAGCACATGGCCCCAAATACTCAAAAACTACAAGAACGATGTGAACACTGATTTCTCACAAGGCACACACTTTCAATGTTTTAAGTATTTGCTGAGACTTCATGAAATGTGTGTATGTATATGAATGCTAGTACTGGAGCTTGAACTCAGGACCCTGGGCTTGCTTGGCTTGTTCCCTTATGGCTGGTACTCTGCCACCTGAGCCATACCTTGCTGGTTATTTCTGAGGTAGAGCCTTGCAGACTTTCCTTTCCAGGCCAGCCTTGAACCCTGATCCTCTGAGTCTCAGTCTCTAGTAGTTGGGATTACAGGCATGAGTCACTGGTAAGAACTGTGACAATGTATTTTCATATGGATGCTCATGATGCTTTTAGAAAGACACATCTCAGAGCTGATTTCTAAAATGCAAACTGTGTGATTCATCAGAGAACAGGTCTCACTAGCAACTGGCTGTCTGAAGAGCTCCAGTGAGATGGAAGAGATTAAAAACACAGCTTAACCTCTCCAGAAAGCAGATCTTTGCGGGAAGAATGCATGTGGTCAGGTGACATCCACTGTGCTCCTGGCACTGTCGGGTCACTGTTTCAAAACAGTTGTATCTCCTAATCTGAGAAAAAAGAATGAACTATGTGCTTAGCAAGCTCTGGCAACATTTCACATGTCTTCAACTAAATCCTGCCAGGGTGCAGCTGAGAATCTGCCTGGGCAAAAGAGCATTGATTCTTTGAAGTCTGGAGGGTGTAAGGCCGTCAGAGCCAGAACAGTCCTCTTACTGTACTGACGGAAGGAAGGACAGCTTTACTGCATACCGACATGTGAGGGGGAGCTTCCTTGCAGGAAAACTAGGCTCATGTATTATTTTATATTGGCTTAGATTTAAGACTGAAAAAAACACATTTGTGGGCATGCCTGTACTGGGGCTTGAACTCTAGCTTCATGCTCTTATTTCTGCTCACAGCTGGTGCCTAGCTTACAAACATTATTTTTCCCCTGATGGTACTAGGATTTATACTCAGGGTCTCATTCTTGCTTGGCAGGTGCTCTATCACTTTATCCACACCTCTTCTTTTTGCTTTACTTTTCAGATGGTCTTTCTTTTATGACAGGGCTGGCCTTGCCTTGAACCATGATCTTCTCAATATTTCACTCCAAGCAGTTACGTCACTATACCTAGTCTAAAGCACCTCCCTTCCCCCTTCCCTCCCTTTCTTCCTATGGCTTTGTGCTTTGTATATTAGAGCTCTTACCGTGGAGCCATGCCACCGGCTCTAATTTTTACTGCTTATTTTCCAGATGGGGGTCTTGCTTCCTTTCTGGGAGTCTGCCTAGGCAACATCCACCCATGATAAACTTCTAAGTAGCTAGAAAACCAGTACCATATCTAGTTCTACACTGAGAAGGGGTCTTGAGGCCTATTTTTCGGCCTGGGCTAGCCTTGATACTTGATACCAACAACTTGAACCTCCCAAGTAGCTAAGATTTCAGGTATGAGCCACCAGCACCTGGCATAAAGCACATTTCTTAGATGAACGTCATCAACTGGGCAATGTGTGCAGACAGTTTTGGTTCTCATTAGTGGATGGGTGGTGCTGTCACCTAGTGGGAGGGGCCAGAGATGCTACAAAACATCCCACACTGTACAGAAGAGCTCCAAGTGTCAGTCAGGTTGAGGAACTCTGAATTAGATTTATGGGCTATGATGACCAAGAAAGACTATTCTAGTAACTTTCACTTCCTTTTTTTCCCCCTTGTCCTTTTTTTCTGAAGGTATTTTTTTTTATAAATTTGTTTTTAATAGCTGCACAAAAGCAAAAAATTAGACATATTTATGGAGTACTCATAATATTTTATTTTTTATATGTGCTAGTACCAGGCCTTGAATTCAGGGTCTCTTGCTCTTGCTCAGCTCAAAACTGAAGCTACACTTCCACTTGCAGCTTTTTTTCTGGTTAATTAGAGATAAGCATCTAGAGGATTTGTCTACCCAAGACTGGCTTTGAACTTTGATTTTCAGATTTGGCTTCTGAGTAGTTAGGATTACAGGTGTGAGCCTCTAGCATCCAGCCTCTGACATTTTGATACATGTATATATTGTGTAATATGTTTAAATCGAGTTAAACTTCTGTCCCTTCCAACATTTAGCATTTCTTTATGGAGGAAGCATGAAAAATCCTTTCTTCTAGCTTTTTGAAATGCGCAAAACATTATCATTATCTATAGTCACCCTCGTGTACTGGAGCACACTGGGTCTCCCTGCCCTACTGTACCCTAGCACCCACCTATTGGCCTTCTTAGATCCTCTGCCCTCCTTTCATTCCCTGGCTTCCAGAAACCACTATTCTATTCCCCACTATTTGCAACTTTTCCTGAAGTGAATGTTTGTAAGGTGTGGAGGTGCTGTTAAGGACGTTGGCTGGAGCTTTCTGGAAAAAGGCAGATTAGAAAGCTGGACAAAGTAGGAGTTGAATCATCAGTCTTTCTGCACAGTGAGCCCATGTCCTTCTTCAATTTGTCAGGCAAATAGATATTTAAAAAGCTGAAGTATTTATAGAGGGAAGATCACATTCATTAGCTCAATGACATTTCCCATCACATATAAGAACCGAAGTGAGTCACTGAGTTAAGCATGCTTGTCTCTTGCCATAGCTTCAAACATCCCCCCCGCCCCCTCCCCGCCTGCAACAGCACCCAAGCGAAAGTCAACAGCAGGTGACTGCACAGCCATGTAGGTAAAGTTGATTCTGACCGGTTCTAGAATTTTATACTTGCCACTAGCCAGAGAAAACTAAAACCTTCCCTTTCCACAATTCCCAATTTATGACGGGCATTTCTTTATGGTTTTTTTTGGAGGGGGGGGGAATAGCCTCTGGGCCAAGAGAAAGGATTGCTATAGCATTTCTAGATAAAAATGCAGAGATAGTATGGCCTTTCCAGTTCCCAGTCAACAAGAGCTTTCCCTCCATTCAAGTCACTTCTCTCCTTTTTGAGTCTTGTGACTACAGTCTCCACTCTTCTGATCTGCAACAGTCATCCTGTTCCTTTACACTGATGTCTGATTTTGTGCGATCTCAGAGAAAAAGGGGGAAAGGCACGTTCATGCTTGGGGACATGGTTCCCTAGAAGTGTGAGTTCCATCTCCATTGGACAAAGAGAAACACCTGGTTATAAGGACTGGTGTCTGGATCCCTACGTTCTCATGAGGTCCTCAGGAAATGCATCTAGAAAAAGGAGAGGCACCCTGGTGCCAGTGGCTCACGCCTATAACCCTTGCTACTCAGGGAGCTGAGATCTGAGGATCATGGTTCAAAGGGAGCCTGGGTAGAAGTCAGTGAGACTCTTATCTCCAATTAACCACCAAAAAGTTGGAAGCTGTGGTTCAAGTGGTAGAATACCAGACTCGAGTGTAGAAGTTCAGGGACTGCACAGAGGTTTTGAGTCGAAGACCTAGTGTCAGCACACATGCATGTATGCACACATGTGCGCACACACACACACACACACACACACACACACACACACACACACACACACACACACACAAGGTCATGTGCATCTGGAATGGGACCTGCATTGTAGAGAAGCTACACTGTGGAAATTGACGACATTATTCTTATAGAGACCCCATATGTTTGGAGGGGCAGCTCAAGCCATCAGGGAGGAGAAGCCAGAAGGTTCCAGTCACTCAACACCAGGTCTTTGTCAACTGAAGAGCAACAGGTTAGAACAGAAGCGTAGCAGATCTAAGTCAACTATTAGCTGGTAGTTTAACAACTTGGAGCTGAAATTCAGAGACAAGGCCTATTGGTCAGATAGGCTTTAATTCTGGCCTAATTCACTCATCGAGTGACACTTCCTCTCTATTTACTTCAAGGACTCTATACAGGTGCATTAAGATTTTCCTTAATCAAAAGTCTCTTTATAGAAGTTCCAGTCTCCTAAATTTCAGTCCCGTTTTCCAGGCGATAAATTTATCCGTTTTTAACTTCATAAAAGCCTTGTTCCTCAGATTCATTTGATACTTTAACACTCACAAGAAACAACAAAAAGATTCTGCTTATAGGCTTATTAAAAGCTGCCTACTGCTAAGTGCCAGCGGCTCAAAGTTACAATCCCAGCTACTTGGGAGGCTGAAAACAGGAAGAACAATTGTTCTAGGTTAGTTCAGGCAGGAAAGTCTATGTGACGTCATCTCCTTGGAAGATGATGGATATGGTGGCACAAGCCTGTCATCTCAGCTATGATGGGATGTTAAATAGATGGCTCAAGGTTCAGGCATCTGTCTATGCAGGAAGAACCTATCATAAAAACAATTAGCATAGAAAGCTGGAAAATATGTATTTAGGCTGAAAATAGCATGGGCAATTTATGACCATAACTCTTGCTCCTAATGAAATGAAAATGCTTTTAGATATGCATTAAATTATGTCACTGCTCTTAAAAAAATAACCAACACAAAAACTGGCTGGAGATATGGGTCAGTGCTAGAGTACTTGCTTAGCAAGCACAAAGCTCTGAGTTCAAAAACCAGTAAAACACACACACACACACACACACACACACACACACACACACACACAAGTATTTTATACAACATGATTATATGTTTTAACTACCTTTCCACACGAATTAAAAGATAAATCCATGTATATAAGGTAGCATAATGATGCATTAATTTAACATTATATTTCACAAGCTGCTTTAAATTTAACATACTTAAAATGCATTGCTTCTGCAGAAAGTTCTCTATTTTCTTTAAATATAGTTCCTATGTAGAGCTAAGTATCTCTCATTTTATGCAAATGTTCATTAATGCATTTATATTTCATAATATTTAGACATCTTTATTCTGGCATTTTCTTATTCCAGTACTTTCTGTTTTCTGCATGTTAATCTATGTAAATTAAAGTTTATACCAGCCTTATATAGACACATGGGTAAGCTATAGAAAGATTTATCCTAAGAAGCCACTCTCTGGAAACCCTATCCAGAGTTGCTCATTGTATGAACTGTGATGAACTTTATTTTACTAATCTCACCTCTCCAGGCTCTCTTAGGTCAAAGGTCTGGACTTGCTATGGATCAGGCTTCTCTTCCCACAGGGTCATATCCAAAGGCCTCTGTTCTTTCCCCCTGGAAGTCAGAGTACTCTGCCAGATGCTTTACAGAGACTGGTCCTCACCTGTACCAAGGGCTTTTAGCCACATGTAAATACAAGGATACTGGAGGAGGTTTTCACAAATCCAGCCCTATGAACCTGGCACTTGATTCAGAGGATAAAGCCTGGGTATCTTGGCATGGCAAGGGCAGAGACACTGATCACTGTGATTGATACTCACAGGCCATGTTGAAATAGTAGGAGCTGAAGTTAAAAGCATAACTTTCAGAAAAGACTTGTTTTGTTTCTACTCAGCTCCTGAACCAGGTGTCCTGTAGTAAGAAGGGGAGCTAACACAACCACATTTCACTGGAGATATTTGCTTTTATGGTACCTTAACTCCATATGTATAAACAAGAGCAGGCAAAACCTCAGGCCAATATCTAGTTCAAGATCTCCTTCCCAGGTCCAGAACAGCTCTTCCTCTGGGCACAAGGTCTAATGAGGAGTACTTTGTAAATTAATAATGTGAAAGTACATTTCACCTCCAACATCAGCTGGGTGAATTCTTCATTACTGAGGAATGAAGGCTTCCAATCTTGCTGAATGTCGCAGATTTCCGTTTGTGCTGAGACTTCTACAGAAAAAGAAAAACACACACACTTATGTTCAAAGGCAACTAGAACTTGGAACTTACCAATGAAATGCATATTACTTCTGTTACTTTTGTGTAAACTTCAATGCAATAATTAAACTAATACAAGGAAATATATTATCCTGATGTCTGAAGACTGGGAACTTTGGTTACAATGGGCTTAAATACACTTTTTGTTAATTTCATTTGTGTTTGTGCATGTGTGCATGTATGTGTGTGTGTGCGTGCACTTGCATGCATGCACATGCACACGCATGTAGGTATGTGGGCATGTTGGTACTGAGGCTTGAACTCAGGGCCTTTGATTCTTTGCTTAGCTTTTTCACTCAAGGCTGGCACTTTATCACTTACGCCATGCCTCCACTTTTGGCTTTTTGTGATTAATTGTGGTAAGAGTTTCACAGACTTTTCTGACCAAGCATGATCCTCAGAGCTGAGTCTCCTGAGTAGCTAGGATTACAGGCGTTAGCCACTGGCACGTAGCTAAAAACATTTTAAAAAGTATTTTTACACCCCTTTAATGAAGGAAGATAGAATAATGTCAGCATGGGCATCACACCTGCCACTGATAGTGGCATAATGCTCTTGAATTTCTACACAACCAAGTCTCAGCAGCAGCAACTGGCATCAAATAGATGCCACCTATCAAAGCAACAGGAGTGAAGACTGGGACGGTGACTTCTTCATGGTTAAGGCAAAAATACTTCAGAGATCTGGGTTTTCAGAAGTCCTAAAGGGTGAAAGTCAGTGGTCCAGTGGATGCTCCAGTCACAGCCCCCCGCCCCTACAACTTCATGCACAAAATTCCAGAATCATCATAGGCTTATACTAAATAACCTGTTTATTAGAAAAGAATGACTTTTTCCATCATTTCCATTACTGAACAATAACGTACTATACAAAATACTCATTACTTGAGGTTTTGTTTGAGATTTTTTTGCTTCTTTCTGAGGTGTTGGGGATAGAACCTAGGGCCTCACACATGCTAGACTATCATTAATCTACAACCACGGCCCAAAGGTTCTGTTGAAGACCCGACCTTACAGTTTGCAAGACATATTTCTTGTTGTTAATCTATAGTCTACCATTTCACATAACTATCTTACACTGAGACATTATTCACATTTATTAATTCAATAACCACTGGGTTAGACAGGACTCAAATATTATATAACTTTCATTTTTCAAATATGGCTTATTCTACCCTTTTTAAAAATGCTGGTACTTGGGCTTGAACTCAGGGTCTGAGAGCTGTCTCTAGGCTTTTATACTCAAGTCTGGCACTTCACTATTTGAGCCACAGCTCCACTTCTGGCTTTTTGCTGGTTAACTGAAGACAAGAATATCCAAAGACTTTTCTGCCTTGACTGATTTTGAACCTTGATCCTCAGATCTCAACCTACAGAGAAGCTAGGACTCTAAGTATGAGCTACCAGCACCTGGCGGCTTGGTTTAATTTACTTTATCTCTGATAAAATTATTACAGTGTGTAATGTAATGTGTGTGCAAATGTGATGTTCATAATTATTTGTATGGCCTCCATATTAAGCCAACATTTTTTTTTTTTAATTGTATTTTATTTTATTTGAGAACATACTGTACAGAGGGGCTACAATTACATGGGCAGGATAATGCGTACATTTCTTACCAAGCATTGCAGCCTCCTCCTTTGTTTACCCTTCACTTCCCTTCCCTGCCTCCCCCCTCCCCCCACCCAATTTTACCCCCCTCCCCCCACCCAATTATACCCCCCTCCCCCCCCCCACACCGAAATTGTAAAGCTGGTTTTGACATGACATTTTGTACTTCTCATTGTTGCAACAGGTCCACCTGAATCCTTAAACGATTTGTTTGTCCCCATCTCCTCCACATGATATACTGATATCAAATATAGTGAAAGCGGGGGTTACACTGTGGGGGAGGGACATACAAAGCAATAAAGGAATAATCTTATAAATGCATTAGAAATACATGCATGAAAGAAACGAAAACATTAAAATACATATTTAAGGGTTCATTTTCCTAACATCACATTATCTGGCCTTTTCCGCTTGACTCATACCTATACTAGATATTGCATATAAGGGAAACCATGGGACCTATGCTTCTTTGGGCCTGGCTTACTTCACTTAATATAATTTTTTCCAAACCTTTCCATTTCCTAACAAATGGGGAAATGTCATTCTTTCTGATGGAGGCATAGAATTCCATTGTGTATATATACCACATTTTCTTGATCCATTCATCTACTGAGGGGCATCTGGGTTGGTTCCATATCTTAGCTATGGTAAATAATGCTGCAATAAACATAGTTGTGCTGGTAGCTTTAGTGTGGTCTTGTTTGTAAACATTTGGGTAAATGCCCAAAAGTGGGATTGCTGGATCATAGGGGAGATCTATGTGAAGTCTTTTGAGGAACCTCCATACTGCTTTCCAAAGTGGTTGAACAAGTTTACATTCCCACCAACAATGAAGTAAGGTTCCTTTCTGTCCACATCCCCTCCAGCATCTGTTGTTATTAGAGTTCTTGATTTTTGCTGTTCTAACTGGAGTGAGGTGATATCTCAATGTTGTTTTGATTTGCATTTCTTTTATGGCTAGGGATGTTGAACATTTCTTCATGTGTCTATTGGCCATCCTTCTTTCTTCTTCAGAGAAGCTTCTCTTTAAGTCTTTCGCCCACTTATTTATTGGGCAGTTGTTTCTTTGAGGATTTGTTGTTGGGTGGTTTAATTTTTTGAGTTCCAAGTATATTTTTGATATGAGACCTTTGTCCGTTGTATGGCTAGTAAAGATCTTCTCCCAATCGGTGGGCTTTCTATTGATCTTGCCAGCTATGTCATTTGCCCTGCAGAAGCTCTGCAATCTTATGCAATCCCATTTGTCCAACCTTTCTTTGATTTGTTGTGCTTCCGGGTCTCTATTCAGAAAATTTCGACCTGAGCCAAGGAGACCTAGGGTTTCTCCTATTCCATCCTGTAATGTTTTCAGAGTGTCTGCTTTGAGTTCAAGGTCTTTGATCCATTTGGAGTTGATTCTGGTGCAGGGTGATATATAAGGATCTAGCTTTAGTTTTCTACATGTAGTTAACCAATTTTGCCAGCACCATTTACTGAAGAGGCTGTCTTTCTTCCATTCTATTGTTTTAGCTTCCTTATCGAAGATTAGATGGCTATAGGTCTGTAGGTTCATTTCTGGGTTTTCAATTCTATTCCATTGGTCCTGAGGTCTGTTCTTATGCCAATACCAAGCTGTTTTGATTACTATGGCTTTATAGTAGAGTTTGAAATTTGGTATTGATATTCCTCCAGCAGTGTTCTTTCCGTTGAGGAGCGTTTTTGCTATTCGGGGTCTTTTATTGTTCCATATGAATTTTTGGATTGCCTCCTCTATTTCCTTGAAGAATGAGGGTGGAATTTTGATAGGTATCGCGTTGAATTTGTAGATAGCCTTGGGAAGTATTGCCATTTTCACGATGTTAATCTTGCCAATCCAGGAGCATGGGAGGTTTTGCCATTTTTTAAGTTCTGTGTTGATTTCCTTTTTCAAGATTTTAAAGTTTTCATCATAGAGGTCCTTCACTTCTTTGGTTAAGTTAATTCCTAGGTATTTTATTTTTTGTGGGGCTATTACAAATGGAGTTGCTTTCCTAATTTCAGCCACACTTTTCTCGTTGTAAGCCAACATTTTTATCTACGTTATATGGCAAAACCACTTTCTAGGGCTGGGAAGGTGGCTCAGTGGTAGAGCACTTGCCTTGCATGCATGAGGCCCTGGGTTCGATTCCTCAGCACCACATAAGCAGGAAAAAAAAGCCGGAAGTGGGGCTGTGGCTCAAGTGGTAGAGCGCTAGCCTTGAGCTGAAGAGCTGAGGGACAGCGCCCAGGCCCAGAGTTCAGACCCCACGACCGGACCCCCCCCCCAAAAAAAAAAAACACTTTCTAGGTATTAGTTTCTTAATACTGACAAAACCATAAGAAAATTCGACTTATAATTGTTTTGACAGATTAAAATAAAACTAACCTATTAAGTCTCTGGAGAAGGCAAATTGTTCAGGTAGATACACTATCCAATGTAACACTTATTTGAAGTGCTTGGCATTGAATCCAAGTCTATGAGTGCTAAACATGTGCTCTGCCACTAAGCTATGACCACAGTGTCTACACCCCTAGGTTTGAGAATTGCCCTTATGGGGTGCATAAAAATGAACTCTGTTATCTCAATGAATGATCTGAAAGAAGTCAGCAGTTGCTTGTGAAGAAAGATGGTGGTGTGTAGGGCTGAGAGACTCGAAACCTCATTCTATCTTCTACCAATGTTCTAGTCAATGCCAGGCTCTTCTGTAAGTTTCTTCCTTCTAGATGTCTAAAAGAACAAATTCCTGCTGCTGCTAACACAAAATTGGACCTTTAGTCCTATGTGATTTTTAAGGACTACAAATGAGGTGCTACAAACTTGTCAGGCAGGCAGTCCAGTGAGAACCAGTGTGTTGGGCTTACTGCTGGGTGCCATGATACATGTGGCAAAATGCATGCTGGGAAGCAGGACATGGCTCTACAAATCTTGGTCCCAGTTATCTTGGGGTAAGGGAGTCAGGCTACATAAATAATTACCACAGTTTGACCACTTAGAAAAGGGATGGACCCATAAATGCTTTCTTCCTTCTCCCTAACACAGTCATGTTAAAAGCTCTTCTGAGCGGTAGGAATAGACTGGATTGTTTGGGAAAGGAGTCTTTCTGGCAGCCTTTCAAATTTCATTTAGATAGAGGTCCATTCAACTTAATGATGAAGGGAAAATGAAAGATCAAAAATGCCTTGATATAAGTAACCTTCAAATCATTTCTAAGACCAGCTACTTCTCAACACCAGCACGACATTACTGAAAACTGCCATTTCATTCACTTTGTGTTTCAACAATTTGATTTCAGTCCTTGAAAGGCTCAATTCATAGAACATAAAAAGTACATAAATGAGATAAGCTATCTCAAAGGAAGTAAATTCTGTCATACTGGGAAATAAAATTCAGGGTTTCAATCACATCTCCACTGACGGTTGTCATTACAGATAGGCCACAGGTGGGGGGGGGGAGGGGAGACTAAGCAATGAGATGTGATGACAGTGTTTTTCTAAACATCAAGGGCAACCAAACTAACTGAGAACCATTGCTGTAAGAAAACACTGCAATTAACAGCCAGTACCCCCTTCCCTGTTCTGCTGTTGTGTAACTTCTAGTAACAGATTGCTCACCAACTGATTGCTTCTTGTGTGCCTGAACAGAACATATTTGGGCTGTATATGGTCACAGAAAAGCCTGGAAAATGCAAAAGAAACACAACAGCTGGTTACCCAGTCCAAAATTGAAAGCAGCCATGGTAAGAGTATATCTCCTTGTTCTGTGACCTTCTCCACACCATCTCTCTCTCATCTATGAAGGCAGACACACTGAAGAGGCAAGCGGAACAACAGAACTTGATGTGGATTAATATTTCTCTTAGCTTGATACTCAACACAGGAAGAGGACAAGGTTTGGTTAGCCTTGTCTGGTAGAGCTAGCATTCCGATGGACATAGACCAAGATGTTCCATATTCTATCTATGTAATTTAGGTAGTGGTCTCTTATAAAAGATTGGGTTGATATGAAATCTCACTATGAAAAAAATATGGTCGGGTTCTTATTTTAATTTGGATTACTTAAAAGAGAATAAAGATACATTCTAGGATCAAGATTTGGCTCACAATCTGAGAAAATAGGAAAGCTTGGAAAAATGAAGGAAGAACGAAATAATTCAAACACGAATGTGGACCTAGTTGATGTTACTTATCCTGAGGTCTAACTTTAGCTTGAAGGTAGGAAGCATGTCTGAATCTGAACTCTTCAACCCTAGCTGCACATTAGAATGACTTGGGGAACATTAAAAATACTGATGTAGCTGGGCACTGGTGGCTCACACTTGCAATCCTAGCTGCTCAGGAGCCTGAGGTCTGAGGGTCACATTTCAAAGCCAGCCCAGGCAAGAAAGCCCATGAAATTTTTATCTTCAGTTCACCAGAAAAAGTTGGAAGTGGAGCTGGGGCTCAAGTGGTAAAGCATTAGCCTTAAACAAAAAAGGGATAGTGCTGGGGTCTTGAGTTCAAGCCTCAGTAATGGCATAGAAAGAAGTTAAAAAAGAAAAGAAAAGGATGGAATGAAGAAGCCAGGTGCTGGTGGCTTATACCCATAATCCTAGCTACTCAGGAAGCTGAAATCTGAGGATCCTGGCTTAAAGCCAGCCTGGACAAAAAAGTCTGTGATTCTCTTATTTCCAATTAACCAGCAAAATGACAAAAGTGGAAATGTGGCTCAAGTAGTAGAGTGTCAGCTTTGAACAAAAAAGCCAAGCAAGCGCACAATGCCCTGAGTTCAAGCCCAGATCTATCACAGAAAAATGCCCAGGCCTGGTAAAAGCTTTACCCCCAACAAGTGTCCTGGATCTGAAATGTTTGCCCATTTCTGTGGAAATACTCTTCCATGGCAGTTTCAACGTATTAACTTGATGTCAACTGGCTTGCAAAACTCCTAAACATTTAGCAATCTTATCTTAAACTGGCACAAGCTAACTCCAGTATATTGCTCCAAAGAGTCTACTGCATTGATCCATGGGTGGTACCAGTTTGTATGTATGTATGTATGTATGTATGTATGTATGTATGTATGTATGTATGTATGTATGTATGTATGTATGTATGTATTTTGCTGGTACTAGGGCTTGAACTTAGGGCCTGGATGCTTTCCTATAGCTTTTTAGCTGAAGGCTGATCCTCTACCACTGGATCCACAGTTTCACCTGTGGATTTTTGCTGGTTAATTGGAGATATGAATCTTAAAGACATTCCTGCCTGGGCTGGCTTTGAACCTCAATGCTCAGATCTCAGCCTCCTGAGTAGCTGGGATACCGTCAGTGTTAGGCTAAATCTATTTTTTTTAACTCCTTGGCTGATTCTGATGGCAGCCAATGCTGAAAAGGAATAAATCCACTAACGTATGGCTAAACACAGCTATAATACGAACATTTGTACGAGTCCCATACATCTTAGATGGGGGTGTGAAAACAGGCCTCTGTAGCTAGGCTACTGGGTTTAGACACCATATCTTCCTGAGTCACAAGTGTCTCAGTTGCTTCATCTGTCCCCTGGGACTAGATTAAAATGCCGCCATGATGTTTAGAGTCCTCGCACTGTACATGGCTCACAGGTACCATGAATAAATGCTGGGCCTCACTTTCCTTCGCCATGCTCATTTGCCAGTGGGAATCACACCTATGGGGAGGACACCAATTGTAGCTGTATTGGTTTTTCTACTTTAAGCCAAATTTTTGTTCAATCAATCATTTCTACATGAAACCTAGCATGGATTTTCCACTGCGGTCTGAGTTGGGCATCCAGACATGAACGAGGTCCTGAAGTGACCCCAATGGTGTTTAAGTAGGTTGTTCAGTGCCGGCCTTCATCTTCTAAAAAAAAGTGATACTACCTAGGCCCTCCTGGGTTCAGGAGCTGCATTTCTGCTGACCTGTCTTTTCTGGGGTCCAGATTTGACAATTCTGTAATTCCACAGAGGACAGACCCCAGCATAAATGTCACACGGATAAACTTGATCCCAGCTGTCCTGTTTCTCTGTGGCACTGACCTAGTTTGAGTAATTGGCACAAAATATCTTGGCAATCAAAGTGACCTGCTATTTCACTTGGTTAAATCATTATTTAGGAAATAGAATCATTCTGATTAAATTATCAAAGCACCTGAATATTGCTGCAACACTTAATTCTAAATCTCACTTGTCTGGTCTCCCTTGACTTTTAATAAAAGTAATTAACATGTTCCTTGGGTAGTTTTGAAAGAAAACAAAGGGAAGATCTATTATTGCTGTCATATTATTAATAGGTATATACAATTATCATAGAAATAATAAAAGAATGACATAAATAATGCAACTTTCCCATGTCCCAGCAGTGTCCTCTTCCTGAGTAGACATGAAATCATCTTGTCTAAGACAATGTTCTGGAGGAGGGGGTGGCACACCAAACATAATTATGAGCACATAGGAAAGGAGAAACTGTAATTACTTCCTTAATGGATCTGACATTTCTGACTTTATTATGTTTTCTGTCAAGGTTAGGGCAAAAAGAATTCTGTTCTTCCTGCTTGTGAATTGCTCCTGAACCCTCTTCACTGTTGTGACTTATTATTTGCTACCACTCAAGGGAAATGGCAAGGCAGGGTTGCTCAGAACTTAAGAGCCAAAGGGTTTGGGAGAGAACAAGTTTAAGGATGGCTCCCAGTGGTAACTACATAAAAGGGAATGGAATCTGCATATAGAAATGAACTAGCCAGGCACTGGAAGAACGTGATTGAGTCATACTTCTAAGATTTCAAGAGGTAAAACCAATGTCTGGTAGTGGGAGTCAGGACAGTTAAGTTCAGGCAAAGTAGAAGTAGACAGGAAGAGGCAGCTATTGGGGAAGGTTTGTGTGTTTATGCATGTGCATGTGTGTGTGCACATGCATGTGTGTGGTATGCCAGTACTGGGGCTTCTTCAACTCAGGGTCTAAGTGCCACTCCTTAGTTATTTTGCTCAAGGCTAGGCTCTATTACTTGAGCCATACCTCCAATTCAAGCTTTTGCTGGCTAATTAGAGATAAAAGTCTCATGGACTTTCCTGCCAAGGCTGACTTTGCATGTTGATTTTGAGGACTGTAAACATGAGCTGTCAGTGTCTTGGGTTTTGACACTGGCCTGTTCCAGGGATTTCTCATGAAGATTGCAACCATGGTGAATGGTACCTGCTTGGGCTGAGGATCACTGTAGGCTGCTCTGAACTCTCTCTTTAGGCTGATAAAGAATCTGATGCTGGACACTGGTGGCTCACACATGTAATCCTAGCTACTGAGGAAGCTGTGATCTTAGGACTGTAGTTCAAAGTCAGCCTGAGCAAGAAAGTCCATGAGATTCTTAACTCCAATTAACTACCAAAAAGCCAAAAGTAGAGCTGTGGCTCAAGTATTAGCACACTAGCTTTGAATGAAAATGCTAAGGAATGGCATCCAGTCCCCAAGTTCAAACCCCAGCATTGGCATACACACAACAAAGAACATAGAATATAAATCCTCTCCTCAACTTGCTGGACCTGGGACTATTGTGGAGGTCTTTGACTGGGAAGCTTGTGACCGAAGGGAGGATCTTTCTCTAGGGAGAGGCTCAGCTGGAAGAGCTGCCTGATGAGGTCAGCACCCCATGGAAAGGTGCAGGTCAAGGTAGAATAAAACCAGACAGAAGCTCAACATTTACCATTGTGTTTCTGCAAAAACCCAATGACCTTCTCCAGCACAGTGGTTTTGTCCATTTTCCGCGTATTGCCAGGGAGCATGGAGCTGAGCTCTTTGATAAGAACATTGAACTGGTCTCGACGCTTCTTCTCAGACTTGTTTCGAGAAGCTCTGCAAACATATAACACAACAGTTACTAGAATATTCCAAGGCTTGTTATGAAACAGAGGTTTTTTTTTTCTTCCTTCCTTCCTTCCTTCCTTCCTACCTTCCTTCCTTCCTTCCTTCCTTCCTTCCTTCCTTCCTTCCTTCCTTCCCTTCCTCCCTCCCTCCTTTTTGTGCTGGTAGTATTGTATAAACTCAGGGCCTGTGTGCTGTCCTTTAGATTTTTCATTCAAGGCTAAGAATCTACCACTTGAGCCACAGCTCTTTTTTTATTTTTTTATGAACTGGAGATAAAGGTTTCATGAACTCTCCCGAACATGCTGGCTCTGAACTGTGATCCTTAGATCTCAGTATCCTTAGTAGCTAGGATTAAAGTTGTGAGTCACTTGTGCCCAGCTTCAGAAGTACTCTGTATCCAAGTCTGTTTAACTGAGATTATCTTATAAAAAAACTTGTTCAGGATAAAAACAGTAGCCACATTTCAGAGCTGAGAAAGATGTTTTGCTGGGCTTTTTTTCTTTGGCCACCAAGAAAAACAGCATTAGGAATAACTTCTGACTCACATGCAAAAGCTTACACAGCTTAGATCCTCTAAGACCTGACATTCTGATTTCATAGAGCTTTAAGGTTCAGAGAGCAAGCGATGCTCTGTTTACCTGGATGGCTTCTGCCCAGAGAGACACACTCCAGGAATCCCTCTTCAGGTTCCAACCATGTCCTCTCTCCTCCAGAGACCTAAGTCTTGAGATGCCACGTCACAGGGATGGTCTGGCATCCTGAGTGTGTCACCTGGGCATATGCCTGGCCTTTGCCCCTAAGATCTCTTTCCTGTTGGGGAGACAGTCTGTGGGCCATGAGGACCCAGTGCACAGGTACTGTGTATGGCTCTCAATATGCCAGAACAGTAGAACATGTTTTAAGATGAAATGGAGAAACTCAAATGCATATCAAATCAAAGGAGCCAGTCTGGAAGTTACATACTATATGACTGTAACTATCTGCCACTCTGGTAAAGGTAAGACTACAAAGACAGCAAATGACTAGCCATCACCTGGGGAAGGGATAAACAGGCAAAACACAGAGGGCTATGAGAGCAATGACACTGTCTGTAGAATACTACAGAGGGAGGGGTATGCTTTTATATGTTTGTCAAACCCACAGAACGTTCAGAACCAAGACCAAGTCTTAATTCATACTATGGCCTTTGATGACTCTGACATGTCAATGAACTTCATCAACTCTACACAGAGTGCCAACTCAAGCAGGGCATATTGGCAGTGGGAGGAGGCTGTGTGTATGTCGGGTGGGGGAGGCTCTCAATTTTGCTGTGAACCTCAAATTCCTCTATAACATGAAGTCTATTTAAGAAATCCTATCTTATACTCTGTGCCTATAGAAAAGATGAATGCAAAGCTGTCAATAAGGGGAGAGAACCTTTCCTAAGCTACCAAGTCACATAAGAGGTATTCTAGGCTTCTTAGGAATTAGAATAAGGGATGAGGAGATTTGGGGGGAAGGTGGGGTTAGGGCTGCTCTGACAACCAAAAGAAACACCTGACCAGCCAGGCATATAGCTTATTTGCAGAGTGCTTGCCTAGGGTGTACATGTTTCTAGGTCTGTAAAATAGAGACAGAGACAGAGAGAGACAGAAGATAGACATGCAGACAAGAGAGAGAGAGAGAGAGAGAGAGAAAGAGAGAGAGAGAGAGACATACAGACATACAGACAGACAGACAGACAGACAGACAGACAGACACACACACACACACACACACACACACACACACACACACACACACACACACACACACACACACACACAGAGTCATGATGGAGTCCTTCAACCTCTCCTGGATAACATACCAAGGTCTCTTTGTCAACAGTCAGCTTATCCCTAGGTGGTGTACAGCTGGGAAAAATAGCCTACTCCTTCCTAAAACATCCAAGATAGGCTTGTCCCAGAAAGTCAGCTCATTGAGAGGAGACAAGGGGTGACACTGTTCAAAAAGAAATGTACTCTCATCACCTGACTTATGTAACTGTAACTCCTCTGTACATCACCTTTAAAACAACAATAAAAAATAGGAAAAAAACCAAGGGGATAAGGGTTCGATAGCACCGTCATCTCCTGCGCTCTATCTTTTGGTCCAGGGCCTGGGGTCAAGGTTCGGAGGGGAACCAGTCCCTCATCAGGAGGCTCCTGGCAAAGAGAGAAGTTATGGTCTGTATAGAAGGTGTTGGTAGATGGTGGCAGGTATTTTGATACCTTCTTTGGGGAAGGCATGAAGATCTCCAGGCCTCAGCATCAATAAAGACTGCTTCCCCAAGTCACAGGGAAATCATACAGGCTAATATCCTTTCCTAAGATGGCTCAATGGCCACACCCGATGCTCGCCTCTGCCTGCCACACACCAGCAGGCTTTTTTTCTTTTATAATTTTAATGTTATTATTAAGGTGCTATAAAGAGGGGCGGCCATTTCATTAGCTAGGTGATGAGTATATTTCTTTTTTTTTGGACAATGTCACCCCTTCCCTTACTTTCCCCTAGTTTCCTCCTCTCCCATCTCTACTCACAAGTTACATAGATCAATTCGTTTCAATAACTACTATTTGTAGTTATACCTTTGTGTTCCTCTCCCAAGAGTATCCTCCTTTAGTCTGTGTGTAAATGCCTGTATAAGTTATTGTGTCTAGTTATATTTTAGATCTAGCTTCTACGTATGAGAGAAAACATGCACTTGTTTGTCTCTCTTGAGTTTGGCTTACCTCACTTAGCACAATTTGTTCTTGGTTCATCCATTTCCTTGCAATGACCTCTTATTCTTTCTAATGGATGAGTAAAATGCCATTGTATATATGTACATTGTATTGATCTGTTGTAGGGCATTTGGGTTGTTTCACTAACCTGGCTATTGTGAATAGCGCAGCAATAAACATGGATGTGCAAGTGGTTTTTTTTTTTTTTTTTTTACCATATTCTGTAATGATCTGGATAAATGCCCAGGAGTGGCATGGCAGGGTCACAGGGAAATTCTATGGTTAGTATTCTGAGGAACCTCCAAAACTCCACCAACACTGCAATAGTATTCCTTTTTCTCTGCATTTCTTGTTGTTTGAATTCTTCATATTGACCAATCTAGATATCTCAATGTTGTTTTGATTTGCATTTCCTTTATGGCCAGGGATATTGAGTGTTTCCTCAGATGTCTATATGACATTCTTATGTCTTCTGAGAAGTCTCTTCTTAGCTTCTTTACCCATTTATTGATTGGTTTATTAGTTTGGGGGTTGTTAGTTTTTTGAGCTCCTTATACATTTTGGACATTAGGACTTAGTTGGATGAATTGCTGGTGTAGATTTTCTCCCAGTCTGTTGGCTATCTTTCTAGTTTAGTAACTGTGTCCTTTGTTGTGCTGAAACTTTTGACTTTGATGTAATCCCATTAAGTCAAAATCTCTCTTCTGTCTGCTGTACCTCTGGGACTCTTCAAAAAAGTTCCTACCTATACCTGTAAAGTTCTAATGCTTCTCCTATGCCATCTTGCAGTAGTTTCAAACACAAGTTGTCTTTATTCTAACACACATTTCCAACTCACCTTACCCTAATTCTGTCTCACTCTGGACTATTTCCTGATCTTTTCTCAGAGCCTCCAAGCCTACTTCAGGTGCACAGGCACTAAGAGTCTTTCCTCAAGGTCTTTTCTTCTCTGACTTCTCTCTGCTTCCTGTTTCTTCTTGGCTTTTAGATTAAGAGATTCCAGCATAGGCCTCATTCCTGGTTTCCTGGCTGTAGGCAGGTTTGGCAGGAAGAGGCTGGGTGCCTCATTGCTAGTTCAGGGTAAAAGGCACAATGTTCAAACACGAGAGAGAAGAAAGGCACCCACCTGTTCCCTTTCTCAGTGACTGTCTCTGCATTATAAATAATTTTTTAGCCTAGATTTTAAAGAGTGACATGCAACCTCCTTAGCCAAAAAAAGCTCTGTTCCTGTCCTAGTTTGCCCATTATAAATTATTTGTGAGCTGATAACACACAGCTCATTATAGATCTGTTTTCTTCTTCAATGGGTGTACTGACATTGAACATGGCCTGGCAGAGAATTCAATGGAGGCTTCATCATTACTGCTAGGAACACAAGCTTGTTTCTGCCAGTCTTTAGCTGGGACGCACTGCAGTGCCCACTGGAAATCGCTCAATGTCAGCTGGATCCCAGCTCTGAGACAAGAGGGAGCCCAGGTACCTGGGATGACCTTGCTGCCAATAATGAAGTCTAGGAACTGGGATCACAGGGTAGAAGACACTTAAGCATTCTGCCTCTGGGATTTTTTTTTAAAAAAAATTATTTTCATTCCAAACAATTCATCCATTTTAAATGTACAGCTTGATAAATTTTGTTAAATATGAAGGGAGCACTTTTGGAGTATGCTTTTCTGACTCTTTGTATATAGTTTTATGCAGGCATAGGCATTCATTTCTCTTGGGTCAATAAGAGAGATGTGAAATCGTGAAGTAATTCCATAAACATATGCATAACATATGTTTGTATGTTATATAAACATATATATCATTATATATCACTTTGATATTGTTATACAAAGTTAGCTATACCCTTTATGCTTTTCTAAAAACTATGGATGCGTGTCCTGGCTGCCACCTCAACTACTTGGAATTGTCAGTCTTTATTTATTTATTTGCTTCGGTTTTTTTTTTTTTTTTTTACTTTAGCCACGAATGTGTTTTGTTATTTTGGTTTTGATTTCTGCTTTGCTGGTTCTGGGGCTTGAACTCGGGGTTCTGTGATCTCACTTGGCTTTTTTGCTCACAGCTGACACTTTAGTACTTGAGCCACACCTCTACTTCCAGCTTTTTGCTGGTTATTTACAGGTAAAGAGTCTTGTGGATTTGCCTGCCCAGGTTGGCTTTAAATCAAAATTCTTAGATCTTAGCCTCCCAAGTAACTAGGACTAAAGGCCTGAGCCATCAGAGCCCAGCTTGAAGTGTTATCTTAATATGCTTTAAATTTGCCTTTTTTTCTGATAACTGGTGATGGTGAGCATCTTTTCCCATTCTTAATGGCCATTCATACATCTCCTTTTGGAAAGCATCTGTTCAAATCTTCTGTTTTTATTATATTGTCTGTCTTCTTTTTTTAAATTGGGTTTAAGAAGGAAAAAAAGAGAGAGGATAAAGGAAGGGAGGGTATGAGTGTTGCAAACATTCTTAAACACTTCACCCTTTCATTTTTGAATGCAGGGCTCAAAAAGCCCCAGGTTATCTCTCTGGTGTCATCTTGGAAAGGCTGGGTATGGCTATAGAGGTATCATTTATTGGGCGCTTACTGTGTACCAGGCCCTATGCAATGTTTTACATATATAGTCATGTGAGAATACAAAGCATTTTAGTCTACAATGGATGACATAATTAACAGTAATGCCATAAGATTCTAACAGAGCAGGAAAATGCCTATAGCCTAGTGACCTTGTGTGACTGTGTCAGTGCTGATGTAAACAAACCTGGGCTACAGTCATATAAAAGTACAGAGCTCTAACTAGGTACCATACATGTATTTGATCATGACAATATAAAACTGGTACAGCTTATATATTGGCTGTACTATGCTTTTGAACATCCTAGCAGATTTTTTTTTGTCAGTCGTGGGGCTTGAACTCTGGACCTGGGCACTGTCCCTGAGCTTTTCAGCTTAAGGTGAGCATTCTACCCCTTAAGCCACAGCACCTCTTATGGTTTTCTTGTGGTTAACTGGAGGTAAGAGTCTCACAGACATTCCTGCCCAGGCTGGCTTTGAACCATGATCCTCAGACCTCAGCCTCCTGAGTAGCTAGGATTACAAGCATGAACCATGGGCGCCTGGCCTCTAGTAGATTTTTGTAGAGTGTATATCTATTTTTTTGAAAAGGCTTGATGGTAAAATGCATGCTTAATTCCACCAGCAGCTTTATCCTGTGTCTACTATGGCTCTTGATGTTAGGGTAATCCCTTGTGTTTGAGTCAGTTTCATGTTTTACTCACCATGGCCCTAGAAGCAGCAGGCTAGTAGGCTATTCCCTAGGTCCACAGCCATAGCCCAGCTGTGCTAGGCCATCTAGGTCTCAGTGGCAAGCTCTTCACAAATCATCTATTTATGCATGTCTCAGAATCTCTCTATCATTAATATACTGATACTAATGTGTAATGTAGTAATATATATATGATACACTATAACATATATAATGATTTTTATTCATCCACACAAACCCATATTAAGTAGGTACTATTCTCATTCCTGTTTGGATGGAAAAGCCAAAGGACCAAGAGACTGTAACTTGCCAATATCACATAAATAAAGTATGCTGGCCCAGTTGTATGCATGGGTGATGCACTGCTTGTCTCTAAAGCTCTTCCAATCATGAGGCATAATCTGTCAAAAGGACTTATGCCCAGTGTTTTGGGAGCACAGGAATAACTCAGAGAAAACCAGCATATCACACACACACACACACACACACACACACACACACACACACACACACACACACACACACACACACACACACACACACACACACACACACACACACACACACACACACACACACACACACACACACAAAATGATGATGTTGCCTCTCACTGGGAAAGGACACCCAGAACACCAAATGAGAGTGTGGTCCCAGTCCAGCTACCAGACTGTGGCCTTTCCATTGCTGTGGTCATCCGGTCATTGTTGGTGCTGCTGCTCAGCCAGTATTTGTATTTTCCATTTTACACAAAGTAAGACTACCCTTCCTCACTGCTGGAAGTGAGTGTGGCCAAAGAAATACGAAAATGGAAGTGCCAGGTAGATATATGAACAGTCAGCACAGAATCTGCTGCACTGCTATTTCCTACCTTCATTGATGGCCAAATGAGGCTTCTCGTGGCCTGGGTCCCTGAGAGAGGACACATGACAGCAAGGGCCCAGTAGTCCTGTGATATAGTTAGGGTTTATGGAGATTCGGGGGCTGTTTGTTGTAGCAGCACAACCCAACTTATCCAGATGGATGCAGTGTGGACTGAGGAAGAGTGTGCTCCAGGAAGAGCTCAAGTTTAGTGAAGACAGATCTGAAAACTGGGTGTCAAGTCACCTTTCAGGTCCTCACACCTGGCACAGCATGGGCTTCAGAGAAACTCTTTTATTAGTTTCAACTGACAAAGAATTTTATCTTTTATGAGGTACCACATGATGTTTTGACATGTATTTAATGGGGAATGACTAGAGCAGCCTACATAACGTGTCCATCACTATATGTCTTTTTTTGTGGTAGGAAATTAGAGATATATTCTCATCGATTTTGAAATATATCCAATATATACAATAGTCACAGTGCCCTGAAATAGGTCTCAAAAAACATTTTCTTCCCAGCTAACTGATTCTTCCCACTTCTCATTTCACTGACATCTCCCCATTCTCCACGCTCTCCTTCCTATGGTTTGGATGTGGTGTGTCCTCCAAAGACTAATGTGTTAGAAGCTTAGGCCCTAAGAATAGTAGTACTGAGAAGTGGTAGAGTCTTTAAGAGGTGGGCTCTGGTGGAAGGTAACTAGGTCAGTAGGGTATGGCTCAGGGAAAGATTCATAACTGTATCCTTGGAGTGGATTAGTTGCCATGAGAGTGGGTTGTCTAGCTTTCCCAGTTTACTCTTTTGCTTCCTTTCTCATCATAAGTTAGCCTCTCTCTCCCTTTCTCTTTCCTTCCCTCTTGCCCTCCAAACTCCTGATATGTGACAAATCTACCACAAAGCTCTCTCATAAGAAGCTGATGCCAACACAGTATCACTGGACTTCCAGAAATGTGAGCTAAATGGGCCTCTTTTGTTTTAACAAGAGGCCAGTACTTTGTTGTTGCAACAACACAAAATGGACTGCGGCGTCTCTTGATCTCTGACAGGAGAGCTCCCTAGACACAGCAATTAAAACAGAAAAGAACATCCTTTGTTCCATGTTCTTTGTTTAACACTCCTTGTGCATGTAATGTGTAGGCAAAAACAAGACTTTTTTTCCCCTTCGGTGGCTTTTTGATTTCTGTACCCTTGTCTTGTATATAAGTTTATCTGATTTGGGGAGAGGAAGGGGAAGTATAGAAATGGTGGGACAAAGGGTAAACTAATCCGGCCATGAAACCACTAGACACTATGTTGGAAATGTACTATACAACTTTAGGGGGAAAGAAGTCTGGAGGGGAAAAAACTGGGAGAGAATGAGGGACAGACACTGTTCAAAAGGAACTCTACTCATTACCTGCCTTATGTAACTGTAACCCCTCTGTGTATCACCTTTACAATAAAATTTAATCTAAAAAAACACAAGTCTTTTGTCAGGTGTGATAGTTCACACTTCTAATCCTGGCTACTCAGGAAGCAGAGTCAAGGTTTGAGGCGAGCGCAGGCAAAAAGTTACAAGACCCTAACCAATAGAAGCTGGATGTGCCCAGCCTTAGATAAGGTGCTTGGTGATTTGAGCTGGGTGAAAAATTCAGAGATGGCCAGAGGGGTTCAAAAGGAGGGAGATGAACCATAGAAAATGGATAAGGAAGTCCTCAGAGAGGGCCGGGCAGGTGAAGTGGCCTCAAGGGATAAGAGGGAATGTGGTGACAAGGACAAACCAAGTAAAGCTGACAGGCTTGTTTAATAGGGCACATGTGAGAAAGAAAAGGAAAAAAAAAGTGAGGGATCCAGGTACTGGTGAGCCAGCTACTCAAGGCTGAGATTTGAGAATGGAGCTTTGAAGCCAGCATGGGCAGACAAATGTGTAAGACGCTTATCTTCAATTAACCAGTAAAAAGCTGAATTAGAGGCATGGCTCAAGTGGTAGAGTGCTAGCGATAAACAAAAAAGCTGAAAAGGGCCAAGTTCAAGCCTCAAGACCAGCACAAATAAAGGAAAGGCAGGTAGACTTCTGGGCTTATGTTGGTCAGCTTTCTATCCCTATAACAAAAGACCTGTGGTCATCAATTTATTAAGACAAAAGGTTTATTTTGGCTCATAGTATGGGATGTCCCAGCCCATGTGTGGTTGGCTGTGATGTTTTGGGCTAGTGGTAACACATCATGGCAAAGCATAAGGTAGAGCTAATCTATTTCCTTCATGACCAAGAAGAAAAAAAAAGGCAGGCTGGAATTCCACAGGGGCATATTCCCCATGACCAGAAGACTTCCTACTTCTCCTACTTCTTTTTTTAAAAAATACATATTTTGGGGGGGGGGGAGATCCAGCCGTGGGGCCTGAACTCTGGGCCTGGGCACTGTCCCTCAGCTCTTCAGCTCAAGGCTAGCCCTCTACCACTTGAGCCACAGTGCCACTTCCAGCTTTTTCTGCTTATATGGTGCTGAGGAATTGAATCCAGGGCCTCAGGCATGCAAGGCAAGCACTCTACCACTGAGCCACCTTCCCAGCCCTTCTCCTACTTCTTTTTTTTTTTTTTAATATTATTTTATTTTATTTGAGAACATACTGTACAGAGGGGCTACAATTACATGGGCAGGATAATGCATACATTTCTTACCAAGCATTGCAGCCTCCTCCTTTGTTTACCCTTCACCTCCCTTCCCAGCCTCCCCCCTCCCCCCACCCAATTATACCCCCCCCCCACCGACTTTGTAAAGCTGGTTTTGGGTTCCACCATGTCCTAGTGGAACCACTCTGGGAACCAAACTTTAACACACGGACCTTTGGGGGAACATTCTAGATCTAAGCTACAGCAGAGCTTCAAATGAAACCCAGAAATCTGGTTGGAGCATGTGGCTGAGACTGGGACAGGGTGTTGACAATTTGTTTGGGGTGAGAAACTGGCCAGAACAGCAGGAGAAGGTGGGAAGAACTCAACTTAGGGGAAGTGTGCAGATAAAGGAAGTTCAATGCAGATTCTCTGCCCCTAGTGCCAGCACCAACACCCTTGGGCATCAGACAGGGGATGAGGAGTATTCTAGATGTAGGATCCAGTTGCATTTGTGCAGGAAAAGTAACGGCCTGGGAAGAAAAGTCTGTGAGACTTTTCTCTTCAATTAACCAATTAAAATCTGTAAGGAGAAGTGTGGTTTAAGTGGTAGAATGCCAGCCTTGAGCAAAAAAGCTGGGGAACAAAAATTAGGCACTGAATTCAAGCCCCAGTCCTGGCATACACACACAAAGTTGTATCCTCAAAATGAACATAAGGTAAACATGACATTCTCTTGGGGGTCTAGTCATATATATTCTAGCCCGTGTATTAATTTGTATAACCATCATTACAATCAAGACACAGAATAGTTTCCTTCAAACTCCCTCATTCCCTCCCTTCCCCAAGACCCTGGCAAGCTCTGCTCCATTCTCCATCACCAGACAGATGGCTCTCGACTTAACGATGCTCTCACTTTATAACTGTGAAAGTGACACATGTCCTATAGAAAGTACTTTCAATTGTGGATGTCAACCTTTTTCACTGGTGTTGTAAGACCTTCTGTAATGACATAGGACAGCCCCCAGTCATCCACACGATCACAAGGAGAAACATGCTCTACAGTGTATCATGTAGTTAAAACTGGGGTGCTCCTTCTGTTAGTGTGTATTGTATACATTCAACTTATGGTATTTTCAACTTAGCACGAGTCTACTGAAATGGAACCTTATTGTACATCAAAGAGCATATGTACTTTTTTTTAGGAATGTGACATCAATATAATCAAGCCACAGGTAACTTTTTGGAGTTTAGTTTCTGCCCAGCATAATGCCTTTGAGATTCATCCACATTATTGTGTCTATACCACAAGTCTTCTTATTGACAAGTAGTTTTCTAGAATATATACACCACAGTTGGTTTAATCCATTCACCCATTTAAACCACTGGTTTCCAGTCTGGGTAGTGACTGGGTAGCAATAATAGAGCTGTCAATATTTGTGTGTAGAAGTTGGCATGATCATGTTTTCAGTTCTCTGACACAGCTAGGAGCAGGAGATTTGGCTCTTATGGAAAATGGATGTTTGACTTCATAAGAACCTTTTCCAGGGCTAGGAAGGTGGCTCAGTGGCAGAGCGCTTGCCTTGCATGCATGAGGCCCTGGGTTCGATTCCTCAGTAACACATAAGCAAAAAGAAAAAAGCCAGAAGTGGCGCTGTGGCTCAAGTGGTAGAGCGCTAGCCTTGAGCTGAAGAGCTGAGGGACAGCGCCCAGGCCCAGAGTTCAGGTCCCACAACCGGACCCCCCCCCAAAAAAAGAACCTTTTCCAGGGGGATATTCCCCCCAGCAATGTATGAGTGATTAGTGATCCAGCAAATGAATTAGTGTTGTCAGTAACTTTATATCTTAAATTCCTCAGAAATGTGCAGTAGTGCTGGGCACTGGGGCTCACACCTGCAATCCTAAACTACCCAAGAGGCTGAGGTCTGGAGGATCACAGTGGGGGGCCAGCCCAAGCCAGAAAGTTCATAAAAATCTATCTTCAATTAACCAGCCAAAAACGGACCCGGAAGTATGGCTCAAGTGGTAGAGTGTCAGCCTAGCAAACAAGTCAAGGCCCTGAGTTCAAACACCAGTAACTGAAACAAAACAAACAAAACCAAAAGCCACCATCCCTACCCAAATCAAAACAAAGGAAATGTATGCAACAGTGCCTTAGTTGACTTGAACTTGCCTTTCCATGCTGGCGAGTGAGTTTGTACATCTCTGCATTTTGGCCACCCACCTGCTGTATTTGATGAAGCATCCACAAAAAGCTTTTGCTCATTTTAAAGCTGGCTTGTTTCCTTGTTTCTAGATTTAGTGGATTCTTTTTATATGTTAGGTACAAGTTTGGTTATTTGGCTGTCAATATTTTCCCCAAACTGAAACTTTCCATTTACTTGATGATATCTTTGACAGAGTATATTTTAAATTCTGATTAGGTCCAATTTAAGTTGTTTTTCTCTCATAAATTGTGTTTCTGGTGTCAGCTCTAGGAACTCTCTAACTTCACGTCACAAAGATTTTGTCTTATATTTTCCTTTAATAAGAGTTTTCAGTGTTTTCGTATTTTCATTTATAGTCTAAGTTTAATTTTTATTTCATGAATAGGTGTTCAAGTTTATCAAATTCCTCTTTATACATCCTCTTCCCTCCCTTTTCCTCTTCCTCTCCTTTCCTTTCTTCCCCTCTCTCCCTCTTTCCTTCCTTCCTCTCTCTCTCTCTCCCTCTTTCCTTCCTTCTTTTATTTATTTATTTAATTTTTGTGGCAGTACTGAAGACTGAAGTCAACAGTATCAAGCTTGCCAGGCAAGTGTTCTACCACTTGATCTATGTTTCCAGTCTGTCAAACTCTTTTCCTTCATCAGTTATTCTAAGCATGTGATTTTCCCATAGCTTGCTACGTGGTATATTACATTATATTACATATACGTGGTATATTACATCTCTTAACACCCACCCCCCCACCCAACAGATGTCTTATCTTGAATATACAGACGGATGGGATTTTTTCAATATTAAGTTGAGAGATAGTTGCATCTATGTTCACCCAAGATATTGGTATGTAGTTTTTGTCATCGTTTTTGTATACATAGAAATGTTTTGTCATACTGTTTATGTATAGAATTTTGTATGGTCTCAGAATAAATTAGAAAGTCTCAATGAATAAATTAGAAAGGATTCCCCTCTGCTTAGACTTTCTAGACAAGCTGCATAGAACTAGTAATGTTCCATTTTTAATATCTGGTAGAAATCAATTCAACACAATGATATTGGGACTGCCAGGGGAGCTGCACTATATTTGCCATTTCTTAAGGTGGAAATCTAGTTGTTGATGTCAGATCTATTCTTAGTCCCAATGTGAGCATTTAATGTGTAGGTTTTCCTCTCAGCACTAGAACGTCTAAACTTCAAAATGCTGTGTTCTTTTCCATCCTGATAGAGTGTTTTCTAATAATCTTTGAGACTTTTTCTTTGATGCATGATTTAGAAGTTTGTTCTTATTTGGCAAGAGATGGTGTTGCTGCTATCTTTGTATTTAATTTTGGTTCATTTAGATTTCTGTACATTGTCTGACAAAGCAACATTTGGCCAGTTTCATTCCATGCTGCAAATCTGATTCTCATATTGCCAGGTAGAATGTTCTGTAAATATCAGCCAGCTTCTGTTGGCTGAGAGAGTGTTTGAGTTCTTCTACCTCCCTGTTTAATTTCAGTCCACTTGTTCTGTTACCAAGAGACACAATAAAGTCTGATCTCTGTGCTTCATATTGTACTGTATGTATTTTTGAAGCTCTGTTTTTAGGAGTAGGATTTTAGAATTGGTATCTGTTCTCGGTGAGCTGATCTTTCTCATTATGCAATGCCATCCTGCATTCCTGATAGCTGTTTTTACTCTGATGCCTTATCCATTTGTAGTAATATTGCTACTCTGGCTTTCTTAAGTATTTATGTAATATATTGGTTCATATAGTTTTACTTAATAACCTACCGATAGCATCATATTTCAGGTGAATATTTTCTAATAACATATATTTAGATTATTTTTTAAACTCTATTCTGACAGGCTTGGTGTAATGGCACAAATCTATAATACTAGCTCTGTGGGAGATGGAGATCAAGGTTGAGGTTCTAGGCCAGCTGAGTACAGGAAAACTCGTTGAGATTCCAAGTCAACCAAAGACTGGGCAGAGTGACCCAGGCCGTAATCCTAGCTGGGGGTGGGTGGGTAGCACAGCTACTGGCACATGCCAGGATGCACAAGCAGGAGGATTGCAGCCCAGGCTAGCTTGGGCATAAAGTAAGAGCCTGTATCAAAAATAACCATCACAAAGAGTGACAATGATCAAGATACACCATATTCATATACTGCTTTGTGAAATGGCAACTCCTTTGTACAACTACTTAAAGATATAATAATAACAACAAAGAAATCACCACTAAAGTAGGAGCTGGAAGTGTGGTTCAAGTGGCAAAGCATTTACCTAGCAAATGGGAAGCCCTGGGTTTAATCTCCAGTACTGCTAACATTAAAAAAAAAAACTATTCTGAAAATAAAACTACTTTGATAATGTCTTTTAGGTGGCATATATATCAAACCTACATATAATTATGTATATGTTTATATTTTAAAATACCATTTTACAATCTGTTTTCTCTTTCTTGTTTGTTCTTATGGGTGTTAATTTAAATTTATTTTCTTCTTACATTGTAAGCAGTAACTCCAGGGAATAGACAAAATTTGTTTTTTTTTAGGATCCAATTAGTTTTACTATTTCAATTGAAATGTAGAAAGTTTCGTCTATATTGCTCCCTTTAGCACCCTTCCCTGTTCAGGCTGTATTTGCCTAAATGTATTATATTCACATAAACTGAATACTCCAACCGAATGAGCTATAGTTTTTTCCTACAGTGCTCAGGATCAAACCCATAGCTTTTCATCACCAGGAAGCATTAAACCCATGAGCTTCAGGTCTTTAGATGATGCTATTTTTTCTCTGTCAGTCATGGGACTTCAACTTGGGTCCTGAGCACTGCCCCTGAGCTCTATTGCTCAAAGTTGGTGCTCTACTACTTTGAGTCACAGCACTACTTCTGGTTTTGCAGTGATTAATTGGAGATAAGAATCTCAGGGACTTTTCTGCCCGGGTTGGCTTTGAACTGTGATCCTCAGATCTTAGCCTCCTGAATAGCTAGTGTTACAGGTGTGAGCCACCAGCTCCCAGCTAGATTGGACACTATTTTTAAATGTCAGACTACTATGTCTTGCCAGATAGTTACAGTTCTATTCTTCCTCATTCCTGTTCCTGGGTAGCTCAGTATATTTCTGCTGAGACTTGAAGTATTTTGAAGGCCACTGAGAGAAGAAGAGGCTGTTCCTTCATCTGCGATGTAACAGCAACATCTTACTCTTTAACCACAGTTATCCAAAAATGTCCAGGTCCCACTGGGACACTGGCCTCATTTCCCAGCAACTCTTATTTAATACTCACAGGCAGTGTTTAACTGGAGCACAGTCCTAAGGAACTTCTCAGCAAAATCCTGAAAGGAGTGCTTACACTGTTCCCAAGAAAGGCAGAGAGTTCAAGAAGGAAGACATCTGCCTACTTCTTTTTATTTTCTTGGCAATGGGGCTTGAACTCAGGGCTTTGGTGCTGTCTCTTAGCTTTTTCCACTCCAGTCTGTTTCTCTACCACTTGAGCCACAGCTCTACTTTTTGATGGTTAACTGGAGATTTCTTGCCTGACCTGGCTTCAAACTGTAACCCTCAGATCTCAGCCTCCAGAGTAGCTAGGATTAGAGGCATCATCTACTGGCAGATGACCTTCTGGCTATTCTTCATCACTGTATAATTTATTAAAATTGTTGAACTAGCTTTTAGGAAATTACCCATGTCTCAGATGTCCCCAGAGAAATCTGGGTCTCCTTTTGCTAAGACATTTTCTTGTCACCAAGTCTGCCAGGAACACATTTCTCCTCTGACAAGAGCTAACTCACAGACCCCAGCCAGGTAGTCAAAAGCCCCCCCCCCCCCCAAGGGACTCCTGCTTTCCATTCCACCATTCATCGGGCCACAGGAAGAATCAGCATTCAACCTTCAAGTCTAGCTCTACTTTTGGCCTGTGGTTGTGAGAACAGAGTCATTCATCTGAAAATTACAGGGCAATATAACTGGAGTGTGTCCTGTTACCTCCCTGGTTCTTGCCAGGCTTATTGCTACCTTAATCAACGCTAAAACAAAGAGAAAGCTTCAAAAACTTTTTACCCACTTTTCTTCCCACTGCAATGGAGCTTATGATGATGTAAATAAAAACTAATCCAGCTGGGAACTAGTGGCTCACACTTGTAATCCTAGCTACTCAGGAGGCTAAGATCTGAGGATCATGGTTCAAAGCCAGAATAGGTAGACAGATCCAAGAAACCATTATCTTTAATTAAACAGCAAAACTGGAAGTGGAGGTGTCGTTCAAGTGGCAGAATGCCAACCTTCAATGAAAAAAGCTAAGGATAGTGCTTAGGCCCTGAGTTCAAGCCCCAGGACCAGCAAAAGATAAAAAAAAAAAAACCAGAACAAAATTCAATCCAAATCCTACATTAGAAGATAATAGCAAAACTGCCACAAAAGGCTGGAGCTGGGTACATGAGCAGATACCACACAGGGCTTAGTTTTTCCATTCTGGATGATATTTGTACATGGGCACTCAACAACATGTGTGTACCAGTACTCCTCCAAGTTGGCCACTGAGCTCAATCTTTCGTCTCGACTATATTACGTTCTATGAGAGAACAGTTGGCTGAGGCGTAGTTTATACTGCACATTTGATCACTATCTGGTTACTTCACAAGATACTGCAGGGTATATTCTTCCTTGGTTATGCAGCTTGCTTCCTCTAAGGCCATCCAACTCTCCTGAAAGCCCTTGGGAGACAGGATCATGCTACAGCTATGCGTCCTTTTCTGCAGTTTTTACTTGCTATATAACTTCACTAACAAATACACACAAGATGGTCTTCATCACTGGTCCACACAAGCCAAGTACCCCTAACCTTTTCTCCTACCTGAGGTGCTGAAGCAAACATCCCAGCTTCCCTCTGATTTGTCTGCTTTGCACAAGGATACCATGACAGACGTGTGTGTGTGTGTGTGTGTGTGTGTGTGTGTGTGTGTGTGTGTGTGTGTGTGTGTGTGTGTGTGTGTGTGTGTGTGTGTGTGTGTGTGTGTGTGTGTGTGTGTGTGTGTGTGTGTGTGTGTGTGTGTAGTATTGGAGCTTGAACCCAGGGCCTGGGTACTATCAATTAGCTCTTTCCCTCAAGGTTGACATTCTAGCACTTGAGTTGTACGTCCACGTCTGGCTTTTCATGTATTAATTTGAAATAAGAGTCTTATGAAATTTTTCTACTCAGGCTAGCTCTGAAACTGTAGTCCTCATATCTCAGATTCCTGAGTAGGTAGAACTACTAGTAATGAGCCACTACCACCTGACCATCGCAGAATATTGCTTGTATTTCTACTCACCCCTCTGCCTGGACCTAAAGATTAGAGTCAAGGAGTAAAAGGACTTTAGCTTGTGTTTCAGATCTGACCTTCACTGTATGAAGAACTCTCAAGTATTGCCTAACCTTGCCTGATACTCCTGATTGAACAAAGTCATAAACTCACCACCCGCCTCCGTCTCTAAACTAAATGCATCCACTGGACACACATCATGTATTCTTTAATGTGGATCAAAAAATGGAAGTATACTTTCTTCTTAGCCAAGAGGTTTTCTTTTGTGCCAAGACATGGAGTAACTATTTTCAATGCTGTAAAGTTATAGGCACTTGATTTTATTTGGAAAGCAAAGATTATCTTGTCAATACTCACTGTCTCTACTGCTTGGGTATGTAGTGAAGCAAAAGGAGCAGCTTCTATATACCAAATGCCACAGAGATCCAGACTTAAACTCTTGCTCCAATTTGAATTGCTGCCTGCCACTGACTGGCTGTGTAATCCCTGATCCTCTGATTTCTCTCCTGAAAATGAGGCTCACAATACTGTGTTTTTGAGGAGAGGCTGTAAGGAAGGGAGAGTTCCTGTGAGCATGCCCCATACATCACAGCTGTCCTGACTGTAGTGTGCAAACTGCACTCAGCGAGGTGTCTATACATGGCCACATGTAGCTCCTGTGGTAAGTCCAGGATAAGCCATTACTGTTATCACCCTCCCCCACACCCCCAGTTTTTCCAGAAGGAGAAAACTGAGGCTATGAGAGGTTTTGTCACTTCTCCAAGAATCAAAGAAAATAGAAGCAAGAATCATCAAATCTGTTTAATGGACATGCCTAGGTACTTCCTGCCATATCACATTACTTTCTGCCATACTATACCACTTCATGGTATGTCATACCACTTCCTGCCACACTACACCACTTCCTGCCACACTACACACTACTTCCTGGATAATCATACAAATACCCCTTTCCCTTCCCCCACAACACAATGTCACATCAGAACCAGAAATCTATGCTTATGAATGGTACACAAAATGGTAAACAGAAAATTTCATTACCTGAGGATTCTAAATATCTCTTAACTGAGCTGTTTCCCTGATTGACCTCTTTGAGTATCAGGACCCTATTTTTTCCATCTCCTCTAAAGAACACAGCACAGAGTTCTGAACACACAATAGGCACTCAATAATCACAACCTTGATTTACATATAAATGCACAACATTTCCATGAACCATGCCCTGCTTCAGAATCCATGATCAAATGACCTAAATACACCATGAGTTTCCCAAAGCTCTGAGACTCTTACTTCCCACAAAGCATTTATTCTGAAGAGAACAGGGTTAAAACCCTAAAGCTAAATATTTCTAATCTCATTAAGAATATCATGGGAGTCAAAATCAAGACTTTCATTAGGGCTTCCAGGTGGGATTAGGACATTTCATTTTTTTTGTCCATCATGGGGCCTGAACTCTGGGCCTGGGTGCTGTCCCTCAGCTCTTCAGCTGTAAACTAGCACTCTATCATTTGAGCCTCAGCCCTACTTCCGCCTTTTTCTGCTTATGTGGTGCTGAGGAATCGAACCGAGGGCCTCATGCATGCAAGGCAAGCACTCTACCACTGAGCCACCTTCCCAGCCCCCAGGTGGGATTAGGAAAGGGCCTCCCACATTGCTGCTACAAAACCTGCAAAACCAGAGGCTTTGAAATGGAAATAATCTCAGGTTTGTGTTTGCTTTCCTTTCTCCAAATGTTACAAAGGGTACTGCATTATTGCTGCCATCTTGGTGAAGAGTGTGGGTGTTCATGAACATTCTACACCAGTTCTCATCTGAGGATAAGAGGAATGAGGGACAGAAACTTCTGCACACAGGTACCTATGCAGAAGTGGCTCCCATGGTTTGGTGCTATGGTTTGGATGAACCCCAAGGGTTCATGCTTTGGAAACTTAGTCCTCAGTGTGATGATGCGAAGAGGGAATAGGATCATTAAGAGGTGGGCTTCACGGGAGGTGGCAAGACTAGCTCCTCCCCCCCTCTGGCTTCCTGGCTTGTGATATGACCTCTCTCTCACAAGTGCTTTCCACTGTGATGCCATGCACCATGAGGTGCTCCCTAAAGACTCACCAATGCTAGTGCCTTTGAACCTCCAAAACCATGAGCTAAGGAAACCTCTTTTGTTCTAGTAAAACCTCAGGTATTTTGTTATAGCAATCTAAAACTGACCAACCACAGGGGATGTGCCCATAGCCCCTGGGAATGAATGAAAAAGAAATGTCACACAATCTGACTTCTAGAAACTTTCTGTGAAGACTTCTGCGACAAAAGTAAAACTTCTGTAGACTCCGAAGTCACATTGGAATGTAAGTCTCAGTCTGGATCTGCAGAGTGATGGCATTTGTTCCTGTATGCAGAGAGTCTCTTGTGATCTGAGGGATTAGAGCAGAGTCTCAGGCTAAGGAAGTCTGTAATTAACTTCCCACCTGCCACTTACTAGAGCTTTCTCACTTCTGTCAAATTAGATTAGTCCATCTTGCTGAATCTTACTTTTCTCATCTCTATAGTAGGCATAACAACAATACATGCCACAAAGAAATTCTGAGGGGAAGGTTTGAGATAATGCTCACCAAAGTACTTAGCACAGTAGTTAGTAGGTGTGCACAGAACATATAGGAGACAGTCAATAATGTCTGGTCACTACTGCTATTCTTTTCATTATTGCTAATAGGAATAGGAATGTCTGTGAAATACATTATTGTAAGGTGTCATACATTTTCACATACATGTGAAACTACATGTGGTAGTTAATATCTCAGAGAAGCTGCTCAGTATATTTTTGGCTGATTTGTAAAATAATAGCCCTAGGAAGGCAGGGAAGACATTATTACTTCTTGTAGGTGAGAAAACAGGGGTTGAATCATGAAGGGGTTTGGGGGATCTCATTAGCTCAGGTTTCTGTGTCCAGCATTCTATCCACAGCTACTCGGCAGGAAGCCAAAAGGCTTCCTGTCTATGTTCAGGACAGGAAGGATCTGCTCTAGACCGGCCTGGTCCTCTTCAGTTACTTCTTACTGGGACCCAGATGGATTTTGCAGTCCTTGCAGTTTCTGATGTACAGTCTGTAAAGCACTGTTGGGAGGATCCAGTGCCACAGGACTGGCCCATCGCATCTGAATACTCTTGGGACTTAATTGCTTTGTTATTTGCTTGAATTTTCATTGTAGGGATTTTTCAAATACATGGACAAGCAGAGATAAGAATCAAAGAAGATAAAGCAGAGATGCGTTCCCTGGGCTGATGTCCTAGTTTCCTAGTCCTTACCTACACAAATCTCATCCCATCCATGCTGCTGGCCATTGCCTCTGATCCCTGATTTTTAAAGGAAATATTGAGGAAGTTCCAAACAATCCAGACTTTCCCAATCATTGCAGTTACAGATTTAGCAGGTCTGTGAGTGTTGTGGATTTATGTTTCTCAAGGCTGCCTCCCCAGGTAACAAGGAAAGACAACCACCAAGCTGGGTGAGCTCTGTGGGCTCCCCCGTTTAGAAGTGACAGACATGCTGGCCATGGGTACTGTGCAGGACAGTAGAGGCAGTATTACCTCCAGCCACAAGGGCTCATGAGGGACTGTCCTAGAGCACAGAGTGCCCCACCACATGCATACAATGGCAGATGCAGCACCGAATGAGACTGGAGGGAGGAGGCAGTCTGCTAGGCCTATGACTCAGGTTTTCCTGGGACAGGAAATTCTGACTTCTATTGCTAGTCCTGCCACCTCAACCCCAATGATCTTCAGTGGCCTCCTGACTACTCTATCCCCTGTATACTCCTTATGGGCAGCAGCCCCTTGTTTATCCTCCTCTCCTCATACTAGCGTGGTAATTGCTGACTTGGGTGCATGGTGTGAGTTGATGACATTTGGCGTGTGTGTGTGTGTGTGTGTGTGTGTGTGTGTGTGTGTGTGTGTGTGCGTGTGTGTGTGTGCTGGTGCTAGGGAATGAACTTGGGACCTTTTGCTTGGCTTTTCCACTCAAGACTTGTTCTCTACTACTTGAGCCATACCTCCATTTTCAGCTTTTTGCTGGTTAATTTGGACTTTTCTTCCCTAAGCTGACTTCAAACTATGATACTCAGCTCTCAATCTCCTGAGTGGCTAGGATTACAGGTGTATACCACCAGCATCTGGCTCACTTGGCCATTCTTGACCTCTAGAATGTCAACTTCATGACTATACTTTATATGTATCAGGTATTCAATAAATGTTCCTTGAAGGAATCAACACAGTCATAAGAGCTCCAGCATTACATCTACCGGGCTAGTACTTCCTACTCACCCAACCCTGTTTGCAAGGTAGCCATGATAGCTCCAACGTACAGATGGTGAAATCGAGCTGTGCTGTCTGGTTACTGCATACTTCGTAACAATGAGTAATGATGGTATCATCAGTATATTGTTATTACCCAAAGCCAGAGGCTCTCCACAGATGCAGGGCTTGAACCAGGCCGACTTGGCTTCTATTAAGCTTGCTTTGCCAATATGTCCCAGGAAAGCCACAATCAGTCCAATGGAGGAAGACAGAAATGGACTGGCAAATACCTATATTAACAGTTGAGTTCACTCAGCAAGCTGCAGACAGTGAGTAACCTAGTGACTTTACCTGTGAGAAGCAAAATTGAGGGAGCAGCTCTGAAATTCTTTTGGGGAAGTGTGTTTGTAGACATGTTCCAGAGCTGCCTGGCTTGTTAGTGCTTTTGCTAAGCAGAATATGGGCAGGCAAGATTCAGACAGACAGACAGACAGCCATGGTGCTCATGCTGAGATAAGCTAGTCCTGCTTACCTCTTTGCTCTGTCCTTCTCATCTTCATCCATTAGATTTTCTATGCAGTTTTTTCCTGAAAAACAAAACCCAAACCCCAGATGATTATGGTATATTTCTAGATCTTTCTTACAGGTCTTTCTGGGGCCCATGATTTTAATTTGATCACATCTATATGCGTCATGTTTGCCCTCACAGACACTGGGGGTCATTAGACCACACTTTGGGAACTGCCCTGGAGACCCAGCTCAAAGAAGCAGCATTTGTTCATTTTGAGCCTGAAATGAGCAAGCGCCTCCTTGTGGATGTCTGCACTTGGCCTCACTGGTTCCTTCTCAGAAGTCAAGAGGGCCTAAAAGGGCAGTATTTGGTTTCCAGTCCTTGAAAATCCACAGCTGTCTCTCATGTGGCCAGGAGAAAGAGTCCCAGGGAGGAGACTCCAGACTGCTACCCTTAGGCAGTCACACTTTCCCTGACAGAAAAGCTCACAGATGTAACAACCCAGGAATGTTCTCCATGGAGCCTCTACTTTCCCAGGCCACTGGCCCCTCAAGCCCAACTATCCAGTTTCCACTTCTGCCCCAGGCAGGATTTCTCCACCTCTGAGCATATCCCTGATCCCTGATTCCTTCTTTTACTCATCCATTTCCTAGAGCCCTGCCTGAGTAAACCAAGATGGTGTGAGCACTATGCAGAAAGCTGAGCTAACCTTGTCCACAGGCTTTGCTCCAGCCCAGAAGCCTCTGAAGTCAAATCTCCAAAACCCATGCTTATATTAGCAATGACTCAAGAAATGTAAGGTTTTGGATAAAGATTCTTAATTGAACTTTCTCTGGGACTGTTTAGGTTAGTAATTTTGAGATACCTACATGCACAGGCACAAGTCCGAGCCAGAGCAAGATGGAATTCTGCAGCTATGTCTTCTCTCTCTTTACATATGGCTCATTCAGCAAGTGACAGCTATATTTAGGGACAGAAACTCATTCAGCAGCTAAAGTTTGCACCATGTCTACCATGGGGTTAACAGGGAGGTAGGTGAAAGACCTCTAAAATAAAAATTATAAGCCCTTGAAGACAATATGAGAAGATGGGAAAATGTCCCATGATCTTAGATTGGTAGAATCAATATTGTGAAAATGTCAAAAGCAATCTACAAATTCAATGCAATATGTATCAAAATTTCAATGCTATTCCATACAGAGATAGAAAAGGAAAAAATTTTAAATTCATATGGAAACATAAAAGGCCCTGAAAAGCCAAATCAATCCTAAGCAACAAAACAAAACAAGACAAGACAATGACAGTAGTATCACACTACCAGACTTCAAATGATCATATAAAGGCATAATAACAGAAATAACAAATTGGTACTGGCACAAACCAAACCTGAAGACTAATGGAAAGAAGACCTTGGAATAAACCATGCACCTACAACTAATGGATATTTGACAACAAAACATCTAAAATATATGCTGGAGAAAGGACAGCCTCTTTATAAAGTGATTCTGGGAGGGTGGGAAGTCTACATGCAAACTAGTGACATATTTCTTATCCTGTACTATTATCAATTCAAAGTGCATAAAGCCTTTAATGTAAGACCTGAACCTTGAGACTACCATAGGAAGGAATAGGAGAAATACTAGAATGTATTGGCATAGGCAGGAACTTTCTGAATACAATTTCAGGGGCTGAGCAAATAAGGGCAAAGAATCAACAAATGGGATTGCATTAAGCAAAAATGCTTCTGCACAGCCAAGAACACCGTCATGAAGCTAAAAGACAGCAACAGAATGAGAAAAGGTATTTGCCAGATATATGTATAACAAAGGGTCTAATTACCAGAACATACAAGGAGCTCAAAAAACTAAACCCCAAAGACTCAAAACTCAGTCAATAAATGGGCAAAGGAGCTTAACAGACAGTTCTCAGAAGAAAAAGCTCAAATTGCCAATAAATACATGAAGAAATGCTCAACATTCCTAGTCATAAAGGAAGTGCAAATCAAAACAATAGTGAGATTCCATTTTCATTCAGAATGGCCATCATCAATATGGATACTGGGTATACTATTGGTGGGAGTACAAACCAGTATAACCACAACGGAAGTCCATATGGTGATACCTCTAAAAACAAAACAGAGTTAACCTATAATCCAGTCATTCCACTCATGGGCATTTGTCTGAAAGAATGCAAGACAATTACAATAAAGGAACCTGCACACCCATGTTTGTTGCAGTACTATTCACACTAACCAAGTTATGGAAATAGCCCACATTCATTACAAGGGACAAATGGATTGAGAAAATATCATGCACCCCTCATCACACACACACACACACACACACACACACACACACACACACACACACACACACACACAAATGGAATTTTATTCATTCATCAGCTAGAATGAACTTTATGCCAGTTGTAAGGGCATGCATGCATGTGGCAAAAATCATACTGAGTGAAGTAAGCCAGGCTGAGAAAAACAAAAAGACAAAAAGATCAAGCAAGTTAAAGTATAATATATGTATCAATGAAACTCCATGGTGCACACCCTTTGAACAGACATTTTAACAAAATTAATGTAAGGAATGTGCACATGTTGAATAGTGGGAATAGGAGGGTGTGGATGAATGGAAAAGGGAATGAGGGATGAATACAGTCACAATACTCAATGTGCATCTTGAAAAAGGAAGTGCAAACTTTGATGTACAGACTGATGGAGCAGGGGTATTTGGGGGGGTTATGATGAAAGGGGTGACTGATCAAGACGCACTGTATACATAAATGGACAGCATTAAGTTGTAGTCCCTTGTAGAAACATTTGTAATAAAAAACACACGTATGCTCAAGCCTCATCTAAGACCATTGGAATTAGAATCTCTTGGACAGGGCCCATTTTTTGACGCATAGTCATCTGTCCAGTCTTTTGTCTGCTCATTTTTGCCTTTCATCCCAAGAAAACAAAATAAACATTAATCAAGTGCAAAAAATAAAATAGGGTTAACATATCTGCAAACAGGCATGTACTTAATGATTTCCAGATGGGATCTGCTCCAAGCTTATGATGTGAAAAATGGTGAAAATTCACGTAGTGATACCCTTCCCTAGCCTGTGCTCCCAAGGGGGAAGGGGTTCCCCAAGCACCCAAGGGGAAACTGAGGACCCCTCTGTACTGTGCCCTTTAACCAAAAACCCCTAGACAAAGCATGTTTATAGGGCCATGTTATCAGAGCTGCTGGAATCCTGTTGGAATGACTGGGGTTGGACAGTCATAAACAAAACATCTAAAAATGACAAATAGCTATCCCTATCAACTCCATCTCCTTGGTTTCATAAATGCCTATCCTTAAACATTTCCTGAATGTGTAAAGCCTGATGGTCTGCACCCAGATCCTCTACTCCACCTCTTACATGTCCTTGCCTGAATCCTCTTATTTGACCTATCTTGGTCACTCAGCTGCACTGTTCCAAGCGTGAAGAGCAAGTTCCTCAGAAGCACTGGTCCCTAAACTTCCTTGCCAGCATCCTCAACTCTGTTGTCTTCCTTGTTTTCCCTGTGTATTATTATGGCAGTGGCAGTGAGCAGCCTTGAATGAAAAAGCTAAGAGTCAGTCGCCAGCCCCTGAGTTCAACTCCCAGTAAAAGTACACATCATGCACACATGTGCACACGTGCACACACACATACACACAGCAGTGAAATAAATATACATGATACATTTTTTTAAACTTTTTTTTGGGGTCAGGTCGTGAGGCCTGAACTCTGGGCCTGGGCGCTGTCCCTCAGCTCTTCAGCTCAAGGCTAGCGCTCTACCACTTGAGCCACAGTGCCACTTCCTGCTTTTTTTTCTGCTTATGTGGTGCCGAGGAATCGAACCCAGGGCCTCATGCATGCAAGGCAAGCGCTCTACCACTGAGCCACCTTCCCAGCCCCTACATGATAAAATTTACTATCTTAGCCATTTGTAAAGTACAACTCAGTAGTGATAAGTACACTCATATTGTACAAGCACCACCATCCTCCTACAGGACTGAAACTCTAGATTCATTCATTAACCAGTAACACTCTATTCCCCTAACACTCCAGCCCTGCACTCACCATTCTACCCTCTATCTCTACGAATTTGACTCTTCTAGACACTTTATGATAGTATACTAACAGTATTTGTGCTCTTGTGGCTGCTGATTTCACTTAGCATGATGTCCTCAAGATTCATCCATGTGGTAGCAGGGTCCAGCATTTCCTTTTTGAGTGGAATAATGCTCCACTGTGCCATAGACTGTTTGCTTCTAAATGTTGGTTACTGTGAACAATGCTGCCGCGAACACACCTGTACCTCCCTCCTTGTAAGGCCTTCTCTTCCTTCACAACGAAGAGGAGCATTGACTCTGGGTAAGCACACATTGACAGAGCTTGAGAATCAGCCTATCAGGAAACCGATGGCTCAGAAGACTTTGCTGGAGTAGGGGGACACTTACCTTTCTAGGGGCTATTTATAAAAGTGTAGTCACCCAGGGCTAGTCACACTAAGCAAGGGCCAAAAGGACATGTTTTCCAAACCTGGAAGTCATGTGGTATAGCGGGGAGGGGGTGGCAGCCTTTGCTAGAGGGACACAGGCAAGAAGGGACCCAAGGAATAAATACCCTCACCTCAGTTTCCCCCTGTCCAGTAAGAAAACAAACGCCCAGATGGAGTTCCCATACACTCTTCACTTATCTTTTCTTCTTTTTAATATCTTACGTAAGTATGGTGCAATGACAGACTAATATTGATATATTACTAGGCAAAGTGCATATTTTCTTCAGGTTTTCTTAGTTTTTCTTTTTTTAAAATCAAATGTTCTTTTTTGGTTTCAAGAACTACTTTGTAGGAGGACTACATGAGATTTCTTTGTTATGTCTCTTTGGATGCACTAGTGTCTTAGACATTCCTTATTTTTCGGTGACTCTAGCAATTTTGAAAAGCATCTCAGGATGTGTTCTTTAAATTTTTTTCTGATGATCAGATGGCATGGAGGCCTGGAAAGAAAGGCAACTGAGGTAAAATGCCTGCCTCCTCACAGGATGGGGTGAGAAAGACTTGCTCATGTGTGTGTATGCACCTCCATCACATGTCCCATCAACTTGCTTAAAAACTTACTTGTAAGCAGCTCAGTAGTGACACAATATGTAACTATAGATCATTACATTTTATATACATATTGCATAAAGGTCTTACATATGAAACATGCACACACTACATTTATCCATGAAGAATATATTTTCCTTCAACTTTCAGATATCCTTCTTTTAGATTTAAATCTATAAAGTGAAAGCCATAGATCCAATTATTAATTAAAAAGGTGTGAATTTTTCTCAATATTGATTTGCTATGCCTCCATCAGAAAGAATGACATTGCCCCATTTGTTAGGAAATGGAAAGACTTGGAAAAAATTATATTAAGTGAAGTAAGCCAGACCCAAAGAAACATAGGTCCCATGGTTTCCCTTATTTGTAATAACTAATATACGTCTGAGACAAGCAGAAAAGGTCAGATAAGATGATGTTAAGTGAAATGAACCCCAAGATAAGGACACAAGTGTGTTTTTTTTCTTTCTTGCTATTATTTCTAACGTATTTATAAGGTACCACGTGATTTTTTTTGTTGCTTTGTATGTCCCTCCCCCATGGTATAACCCCTGTTTTCACTGTATTTGATGTTGGTGTAATTTGGGGAGGGATAGGGAAAAAACAAATTGTTTAAATAGGGATATAGGTGGACCCATTGCAACAATGAGATGTACAAGATGCTATGTCGAAAAATGAACCTTACAAATTTAGGCAGTGTGGGTGTAGTTATGGAGATGGGAGGGAAGGGATGGTAGGGGAAAAATAAAAGAGGAAGCAACAATGCTTGATAAGAAATGTACTCACTACCTTGCTCATGTAACTGTACCCTCTGGTACAGTATTTTCACAATAAAAAGCTTATTTTTTTTAAAAAGTATGTGTTTTTGTTCTTGGTTATGTAATTACTGAACTTCATTGATTAACAATCAAGTCCACTGCCTGGCACTCACATAATCGCCTGCAAACATACATTAGAAAATGTACTAGTTCGTAACTCTGCCATGCCCTGTTTAGTCAAGCACCATACTATTGTAATTCCTGTACTTTAGGGCAATTCTCTTCTCTTTTTCCCCCTTCCTTCCCTTCTTTCCTTCCTTTCTCTTTCCATCTCTCCCTTCTTCTTCCCTTCCTTCTTCCATTATTTAAAAAAAAATTGATAGTACTAGGGTTTGAACTCAGGACTTCACTCTGCTAGGTAGGCACTATACATGGGGTCTAAGAACCTGATCCTTTCCCAATTCCTCCTTTCTGGGGCTAGCTTCAGACCATAACTATCCTGTGTAGCTGAGAGTATACATATGGATCACCACTCCTGGCTTGGTTATCAAGACATAAGCTCATTAGCTTTTTGCCCAGACTGTCCTGGAAAACTGTAATCCCCCTCATCTCTGCCTCCTGTGTACTGGGATTATAGATGTGAACCAAAAGTCTTCCAAAGTCATTGCTCTTAAGTTTGCCTGGGCCATTGCAGATATTTGCATTTCCATCTTCGCATCTGTAGAGATGCTTGCTGCAGTAAGACACTGGCGTCTCATGCCAACCATTCTAGCTACTCAGGAAGCTGAGATCTGAGACTTACAGTTTGAAGCCAGCCCACGCTGACAAATCCTCAAAACTCTTATCTCCAATTAACCAACAAAAAGCTGGAACTAGAGGAATAACATGGCTCACATAGTAGAGTCCAGCCATGAGTGAAAAAGCTGGTTAAGAGTGGGAGGTTCTAAGTTCAAGGCTTCGTACCAACACCACACACACACACACACACACACACACACACACACACACACACACACACACACACACACACTTGCTGTGTGCTGTGACTGTGTTGGGAATGTGTTGATCTAGGGATCAACTTGGGGGAAAATGACATTAACATTGGGGGTGGGGTCCACGAACACGGGCTCTTTTTCTGTTCGCTTCTCTTTTAGGCTCAGGGATAAGGCAGAGCCAGCTGATGTACTCACTGTACCCACTGTGTGTGTGATGTTCAGTGACTCACAGATGCTTCTGACATGCTGGGCAGAAGGAAGCCTTCCATGGGGAAAGCCCCTGCTCTGCTGTCACTTCCATAGGGTGAGGGATGCATATGTCAGGTGATGGGAAGAAAGCACAGACAAGCAAGCAAGTAAACACAGTCGCTGTTTACAAGTGTATGGGAGACAGCTAATGGAAGATCTGGAACGATGAGGGAGTGCTGTGGGGGAAGGGGAAGCCTGGCCTTGGTATTTTAGGGAATCATTTCATGTCCTTCTTGGAAAGACACTGTGTAAAGGTGTGATCTGTGGGGAGTTAGGGAACATCCATCCCTAAGGATGACTCCAGGAAGCCAGACAGGGACCATGAGTATGGGGCGTTGGGGGGGAACAGCCAGGAGGCCGGGGGGAGGGGGGAGCTGTGAAGGGAAGGCTAGTCGGAGAAGCTGAGGGAAACACCAAGTTTGTTGTTGTTGTTGTTGTTATTGTTGTTTGATGGTTTTTTTATTTTTTTAGACCTGGGCTTTGAACCGAGGATCTTGTGTTCTTTCTGGGCTTCGTTGCTCTGATGGCACTCTATTACTTGAGTCACACACTGCTCACCTGGCTTTTTGATGGTTATTTTGGAGATGGAATCTTGTGAACCTTTGCCTGGATTGTCCTCAAGCCATGATCCTCTAGATCTCAGCCTCCTGAGTAGCTAGGATGACAGGAGTGAACCACTGGCACCCAGTGACTCATTTGGACTGTTTATCCAAGTAGAATGGGAAGACACTGGAGGTTCAGAACAGAGAAGCCACAGCTTCCACTCTCCCAGGACACTTGTGGTTCTAAGTAGATTGTTTACAAAGCCTGGTCTACAGCAGACACGCAAAAGCAGCCTCCCTGCTTTGACAACAGTGGTAATATTATGCCCCATTTTAAAGGGAAGGGAGGGAGAGAGCCAGGATGAAATCCCCATCTGAATCCCTGTGTTCCTAACATCACTCCCACAAACTTCTCAACCAGCGTGGCAAAGCCGGGTCCCAACACCAATGAAGTAGAGTTGAAAGTACAATTATATCCTCATGATTAAAATGAAAGCAAAACCTGCCATGGGCAAAGAGCTGTTACTATGGGGAGAGCCACTGAGTCAGAAAGGAAGACCCATGCTGAAGGCTCCCCACCAACCTCTTTATCTCCACGCAGTTGTCAAGGTGGGAGCTGGCCAACCATCCTCTGCGTATGAATTAGGAAGGGCTACCTCCTCCCAGCAAAATGTCCTCAGACACATGCCCCTGGGGACAAAGTGCCTACCCCTGGAGCTGAGTCAGTAGCTGTTCTTTCCCTATGCCTTCCCCGTGTGGCTGGGGTTCTGACTTCAGAGTCAGCCTGATTTAATGTCCATTTCAACCTGCTTGTTCTGTGATTCTGAGCAAGTCCCTTAAACACCCATGATCTGTTTCCTTCAAAGCTACCATGAAGCAGATACCAGGAAGGAGGTGTGTCTGCAGGTACCAGTGCTGTTTAGGGTGCAGCTGCATTGTAGAAGGCCTCTAGGTGAGTCTTGATCACTCCATACTTACAGCCTAAGTCTGCCACCCTTTACATTCATGACTGGTTACTAAGCCCTAGTTTAGGCAAGTGCCATTAGCCTCATCCCTTCTCTCTGTTTGCCTCTGATCCCTCCCTTCCTTTCTTTATGTAATGTACTTCATTTTTAAAGGTTGATAGAGGCCAAGCTTGTAATCCTAGTTACTCAGATAGCTGAGATCTGAGGATCATGGCTCAAAGTCAGCTGAGACAAGAAAGTCTGTGAGACATTTATATCCAGTTAACCAGCAAAAAGCCAGAAATGGGGGTATGGCTCAAGTGGTAAAGTGCCCAGGGGCAATGCCCAGGCCCTGAGTTCAAGCCCCAACACACACACACACACACACACACACACACACACACACACACACACACACACACACACACACACACACACACACACACACACACATTCTGACATAAACTAATTGTATGCATCCATAAGGTACACTGTGATATTTATCTGCTGCAAGGACTCTAAAACATTCTCTCTCAGACACTTAACAGTGAGGTCACACAAGTGACAGAACCCCTGCGGTGACTGCATACAATGTTCATGGAGAGTTAGGTTATTCTATTAAATCAGAGGTGGGCAATATTTTTCTATGAAGGGCCACCAAGTCAGTATTTCAGAAGCAGACCAAAGACCTCTCAACTCTGCCACCATTGTAAACAAAACAAGAAACAGCTATTAGTGACATGTAAATCAACAGACATGGCTATGTTCCAATGAAGTTTTATTTATAAAAACAAACAGTGGGACTGGATCCAGACCTGCACTGTGGTTTGCTGGGCCATGTTAGAAGTATTACCAGAATCGCTACTCAGGCTGCTTCTTCATTCTCCTTTAATTCTGAATTCTGGGTACAGTCTTTATAGGCCTAGTGGATCGCTGTGTAATATGAAGGTTTCCGCGAAATGACTACCATAAGCCTGTTGTATGGCAAGGCCAATGTTTGTACAAAATAAAATCATGCTGTTTTCCAAATTGGCTGAAAACTGGTTTGGATTATAGGTCCCAAGCTAGCTTGAAAATCCCAATACTCCTCCCCACCATACCAACACAATCCAGTAAATTTAGTTCACTAAAAACCAAAGTATTGAAAACAAGAACAAGTTGAAATCAAGAGGCCAAAGCAAGCCCAGACATCTCCCCAGTTTGCTGGCTTTATTTACGGCTAACAGTCTGTGCCTTCTGTCTTCCCAGTCAGTCCCTGGTGAGGGGACCTCATGTCGTCTTGGATGGATGTCTGTGTCTCACACATGGGAGCTCCACAGTTTTTCCTTATCGTATTTAAGAAATAAAGCGGCATTGAGACACAGGTGCTGATGACTGCCACACTTACATTGTCTCTCTCTTGTTGTCATTTGGAGAAGCTAGGAAACTGCTTCTACTTTTGTGATTCTTCCTCCATGGGGAAATGGCTTTTGGGGCTGCAGTGACTCATTTGCTGGGGAAAGAGATTTTTGCTAAAGAAAATAGACAGTGAAAACTCCCCTTTAAGGAATTCTAAACATGTTCCAGAACATTCCAGAAAGGCCAGACTGACCAATCTGATTTTAACTCCAGCCCACTGTTGCACTTGTCCTATGCAGTCACATGTCAGGGCACTTTCCAGGGCCTTGAGGAGCAGGATAATCCCCAAGGATATGATGAGAAGACCCTTGTGGAACTTCTGTGACCAGCATCCAGCAGGACTATAGCTTCTTAAGGCCCCACGCTAAGGCTCTATTCACATGCTTTCTTTTGCTGAGTGGCTGATGATTCATTGTTCAGGGAAATGGTGACATAGGGCATGAAGGAATGGATGGGGAAAGTTAGAAAATTTGTTATGGAATAAATTTATGATGACATCATTTGGACAGCAAAGGAGTTCCAAAATAGAAATGTTAAGTTTAAGGGCCATCCTAACGTGACATGATATTCTTGTAGCCTTTGGCACTTATATTCCCATCGCCGAAGATTCCTCCCAGGGGACCCTTTATCAAGCGTTCAAAGCACACTATGTCATCCTGAGCCAAGGAGAGAAGCTAATGCTTGACAGTGTGTGGTCAGGGTGTGGACAATGGATGCCTAGAGAAAGCAACAAGACGGGAAGAGGAGATTGTGATTCACACTGCAGCCCAGTCAGTGGAAGATTTCGTGGAGAACTGCAGCTCAGCTGCCACAGATGTACCACAATAGCCCACCAGTGCTGCTCAGCCCTGCGTCCCTATTCCCAAACATTTGCTTCATGTGCTCTTTTAGGCCTTCCAGAAAAATAAAAAGGATAAAATAGAACAACAAGTCGAATTCGTTTTGCATATCTGGGCTGTAGAGTCTTGAATTTCATCTATCGGAGCTTCCAACTGTGTTTAGTCATGTTTCACATGAGCCACTAACTGTTGGAGACAGTGCAATTTGTTTGGAAATGTTCCGAGATGTAGGTTTGAATATCTTCCATCTTCCTTTTAGGTCGAGTGATGGCCAGTGAAAGATGATGTCATCTGGAAACCCAAACCTCTGAGAGGCTGTACACAGTGGAGAGGAGACTCCACGAGATGCCTCATCTGGCGGATTGATCTCTCTTCTACAATGCAGTGGTTACAAACAGGTACTTGTGGCTGGAGGTCTGGCTGAAGTGGTAGAGCGCTTGCCTAGCATATGCCGGCCCTGGGTTCAATCTCCAGCTTAACAACACTTGTAAATGGCAAGAGGCTGGGAACAGAAGTCCAGGCCCCATAGCCCACGCTCATCTAATACCACATGCTTCTTGTCACTGTCACTTCTTTTATTTACAGTTAAAACAGAGAATGCCTCACCAGTTGGCCCTGTATAGCCAGAGGCTCTGTCCACCATAGCTTCCAATGCCATCAGGCCCCAGAGGAGCTCCCAGCCACAGGTGGTCCCTGTGGGGTGCATGTCCTTCATGCTGCTTGACTCTACTGTGATTTATTCTGTTTAACTTATTCCCTTGTAAAAGGTATCCATGATGGCTGTTAGGGAACATCTGTTCCTTCATAGAGTTTCAACACAGAATGGAAAAGGCAGAAGGATGTTTATTGGAAGGCTCTAGACATGCAAAGGCAGGGTGGTTGAGAGCCCCTCAGGTGGGATTGGATGGCTGGCTCCTGACTGAATTCTGGCATGATGTCTTCAGGGTATTACAGTCACTCCTGCAATCCTACCCCAAGAACCTGCTCAAGTATGCTCACTTCTCCTTCTGACCAGATCCCCCATAGTCTTGCAAAGAATCACACAGGCCTGCAATATCTACCCAGAGTGCACCTTACACAAAATCATGGTGCACTCTGCTCCTCTGTGGGCTTCCAGAATGAAGCCAGCTTTGCCATACCTCCCCCTGCTTCATCTACCTCAATAGCCAAATCTGAGTAGCCTCAGTAAACCCTGAAGCTTCCTGGGAGCTCAGACTCCATATGAGCCTGGCTCACTCCCAGGCCTGGCCAGCCCACTTTGGAGGCCTAGCATGTCTTGTGAAGGCTTTCCAGCAGGACAGGGGTTTACCAGGCCTTGGAGAGTATGACTGTATTAACCATCACCCAGGTATGTCATGTGAGACTCGGAAAAGCACGAAAGCAGTACAAAGACAAGAGCAGACTGGGAGGAACCCACCTCACCCCAAATGACCCAAGGACTCGCTGCTGGGCTGGTAAGAAGGAAGGTGTGAGGATCAGGAAGACCTCCATCTACCTGCTTGTTCTACAGTAGTCCTCTCCATCGGAAGATACCTGCCTCAGCCCCAAAACTTCAAGATACCCCAGTAACACCTAGCAACTATGTACAATGCAGGAAATGGGCACAACCTCACTACTAAAACAAAGTTCATTGAAAATGAGAAGGTATTCAGTTGTATCTGCTAGGTTCAAACCTGGGTTGTCCGAAAATTCTGATGTAAGCCCAGTTGGGCCATGTGGTTACAGCAGGAACGTTGGGACCCATTAGTATCTAACTGACTGGTAAGGCCTCCATACCATTGGACATAAATCCACAGAGTAAACTAGTCCTGGCCATGCCTCCTCTAATCTCCCTCTGCCTCCCCCAAAACTTGACCATCTCAACTTCAGGATATCCAGCCTGGTTAAAAAAAAAAAAGTGCATATAGATCAAACACGTACATGGGAAAAACAAACATATGCCAGAAAAACCAAGTATGGATAGAGAAAACCTGGGATGTAGACTATAGGGACCAGAAGTCAGCAGGGGAAAGCTGACAGGAATGGCTGGACCCTAAATCTCATATGCTGCCTGAGCTAGTGGAGCTCTTTGACAAAGGCGGATGGTTCACACCTCAAGGAAGCCCTTCACAAACATCTCTTTTCCTAGTAAGGTGTTTAGATACTGCTGATGACAGGGTCACATTTCTGGATATAACAAGAAAAGAATCCCAACACAGTATTATGTACTCCCCTCTTTCACCAGACTCCCACCCTCCAAACTTTCCCTTGGTGAGAGCCACAATGTGAAGAAGTTGTCTCCACTTCCCCCTCCCAGGTGCCTGGTACATAAGGTCTATTCCACTTATCCCTATCACTGTGACACACTGAAGATGGTGAGGACAGAGGGATCGTTAATGAGCCAATGTTCTGGCAGTCATCTAGTACTTCTACCTTGTCCTCAGAACACTTGTTTACATACCAGGTTCTTAAGACCCTGGCCTCATGAAAATCAATGGCCACCATAGTCCATTCAGGTAAAGGTGTGGGAGGTGGGTAGTGTATTTGTTGTTCTAGAAATAACTGAGGCCAGTGGTGTTTGGCTTTACAAGGACTGGACATTTCCCAGATATTTGAGGTGTGTGTGAAAGTTATCTTAGTTTCCTTCCACTTCTTTCTTGTTCCTGGCTGATAGAAGAAGCTGCAAGAAAAATGAGATGTTTCTTCAAATCGTTTAAATAGGGATACAGGTGGACCCATTGCAACAATGAGATGTACAAGTCGTTATGTTGAAAACGAACTTTACAACTTTGGTGCGGGGAGGATTGGGTAATGGGAAGGAATGGGAAGGGGAAACAAAGGAGGAGGCTACAATGCTTGATAAGAAATGTACTCACTATCTTGCCCATGTAATTGTAACCCCTCTGTACAGTATTTTCACAATACAAAAATTTAAAAAAAGAATGAGATGTTTCTTCTTTTAATAAGTGTAATCTTTGAGCTTTTCTCTTTCACAATACCCAATAAATGCATGATTCACCAATGGCTACCCCTCCTTGGTGAGGGTTTCTAAGCTCTGGGTGGTATAAGGGCTTCAACACCCCTTCTTTTTTTTTTTGGTGATAATGGGCTTGACCTCAAGGCCTTGAACTTAGACAGCTGCTCTACCACTTTAATCACATCGCAACTCTTTTTGGCATTAGTTATTTTTTCAAATACGTTCTCATTTTTCCCTCAGGGCTGGCCTTGGAGCTTGATCATCCTATTTATGTTACTGCTAGCTGGGGTTACAGATGTGCACCACCATATCTGGCTGAGGACACCCTTCTTAATGTACATGGCTAGGAAAAAAATACAAGAGTTGGTAAAATAAGCCACAGATAAATTCTGGCTTATGGTTTCCTTATACATCCGTTCTAATCATAACTGTCTAATGCTTTTTTCTCCTTTAATGTCTAACAGGTATTATCCTACGCTCCCAAGCCACACGATAGCAAAGTTTCACCAAGGAATAAAAGAAGTAGATGTGTGTGTGAGTAAGTGGGGGATAATACATCTACTAGCATGTCCCACAGTTTAGGGGGCCTGACTCCAAAATGTAGTGTTCAAGTCCCAGGAGGACAAGCTGTTAAGCTGGAACTTCGGTCTCCCATCCTGACACCTGCTCTGTGTCCTCTTCTGCCTCTATAATTTGCTATCATCCTCTTCTATTTCTCCTGTTTCTTGCTGAACTTGGCATCTCAAGATGGGATGGCCCCTACCCTCTGAGCAGTTCCACATACTGATGTTCCCAGGCTCAGGACAGTGCTCGGTATGGGGTATGCAGAGCTGAAAAGCTTGTCTGTAGCCATTTGTTTTTGTTTGTTTGTTTGTTTTTGCCAGTAGGGGGGTTTGAAGTTAGGACCTGGATTCTGTCCCAGCTTTTTTGTTCTAGGCTAGTGCTCTCCCACTACAGCTCCACTTCTAGGTTTGTTTGTTTGTTTGTTTGTTTGTTTTGCCAGTCCTGGGTTTTGAACTCTGGACCTGAGTGCTGTCCCTCAGCTGCTTTTGCTCAAGGCTAGGGCTCTTCCACTTGAGCCACAGCACCACTTACGTGCTTTTTTTTCTGTGATGAATTCGAGATTAGAGTCTCACCGACTTTCTTGCCCAGTCTGGCTTCGAACCACAATCCTCAGATCTTAGCCTCTTGAGTACCTAGGATTACATGTATAAGCCACTAGTGCCCAACACACTTCCAGCTTTTTGGAGATGAGTCTCATGGACTTTTCTGCCTAGGCTGGCTTCAAACTGTGATCCTCAGATCTCAGTACTGAGTAACTAGGACTACAGACATGAGCCACCAGCACTCAGCTAGCAATCTGTTTTTAAAGGCTGGAAAGAAACCTAGTTTTGGTTCCCAGCAAGAATCCATCCTAAGTCAAACTCTCCAGGGGAGAGGCTGAACACAAGTTAAGGGGTGCCTCCAGGATTGGACCCTTTTATGCAACTTTTTGTGCAGAACACATAAAACCATTCAGAACACCTCCTTCTCCATGGCTCAGAAGGCAACTTGCTCTGTTTGGCCCCCTTGGACGACGGCTCAGTGTGCTGTGGGCAAACAGCAAAAGTAGGTCAGCTCAACATCCCACTTCTTCCATGGTGATGAGCCAAGGATGATGTGAGTCCCAAGGCCCCTTGTAGGCCCACCCCTGGTGGCTCAGGGCAGCCTCTAGGGGGCAGACATGGGACCCTGGGAAGAGGAAGATCCAAAAAACACTGGGAAGACTGCACTTAAAACAATAACAACAATGACAAACAAACAAAACAGAAGGGGAAGCACAAAAACAGTGGGACCAAAGGTGAACTAATTCAGCAGTGATACTCACTAGGCACTATGTTGGAAATGAACTATACAATTTGGGGGGAAGGGAACAGGAAGGGAAAAACTGGGAGAAAATGAGGGAGGTGGTGACACTGTTCAAAAAGAAATGTAACTCAATACCTGTAACTGTAACCCCTCTGTATATCACCTTTACAATATTTTTTAAATAAACGAACAACCCCCCTCAAAAAAAACTTGACTATAAAACACATACACACAACACACACACACACGCACACACACTTTCTTTGTCATTAAAGACATCAGCTCTTGGCTTTCTGGAGGTGCTTGAGGCCTGGCTCTGACAATTTGCAGGAACACCACAGGCCGCTGACACCTGATGTCCTCATTCCTCATGTCCTGCCCCGACCTTCCTGCGGCTGGAATAATAAATGCTCCCTGGGTTGAGGATGGCTTGTGTCGGTGATACCAGGACTGGTGAAAGACTAGGCCCAGACAAGGAATAGAACTGGCCCACTCCTGCTGTTCCTGCACCAGTATGCAGCTGTCCCAATGCAAAGGCCTCTCCAGCACAAGTTGGGCAGGGTAGGTGATCTAACCTATACTAGGAATCTAGGCTGGCATGAAGGGGTCTCAGATGAGCCTCAAGTGGTACTCCCAGAGCAGGGGCAAATGAGAATCTCTGGAGATCCCTGAGAAGTTTTTCAACAGAGCCCATGCTGGTGGTAAAGGGACAATATCTGTCCACACACAGATGTGAAATTTTCCAGGCCTTTATGTTTCCTCTCTATAGCAAATTTACCAGTCAGTTCTGTCAGTAAGCGTTTCTGAAACATTCTAATCTAAAAACCCATGACTGCAGGAATGTTCACCCAACCTCTTCCAGGAAATGACCTTATCTGAAAAAATTTCTCTGACATTTTTAAAAACGAAAAGGCAAAGAATCAATCCTCCCTTCCTTCCCCCTCCTCTCTAGGCTTTAGTGCATGCATTTCTTTAGTACATGATAAATGGAATTCACCACTGGCAAGAGAGGTCAGGATCTAATCTACTGGTGAAGAGGTCCAGGAAGATTCTAGGTTTAAAGTCTGACTCTGTCATCTAACCAGCTGAATGACTAGAAATCCCTCTGTGTGTCAGCTTCTTAACTTCACTGGGCCTGGGCACTGTCCCTAAGCTTTTTTGCTCGAGGCTAGTGCTCTATCACTTGAGAAACTTCTGCACTATTGGTTTGCTAATTAGTGATAAAGATTCTCACAAACTTTCTTGCCTGAGCTAGCTTTGAATAGTGATCCACAGATTTCAGCCTCCTGAGTAGCTAGGGTTACAAGGATCAGCCACTGTGCCCAGGTAGTAATTTTTTTTATTTTTTCCTCACATGTCATGAACAATTCCAAAAGGTATTGAAATGATAAATACCAAATACTGACCAGGGACAGCAATTATCTTCCCTTCTGAATTCCCAAGAGAGTCACCATCTGGGAACCTGCAAGCCAAGTTTTTTGGGTTTTTGATTTTGTGTTTGTTTTTTTTTAATTATTCTATATATGTGTGTGTGTGTGTGTGTGTGTGTGTGTGTGTGTGTGTGTGTGTGTGTGTGTGTGTGTGTGTGTGTGTGTGTGTGTGTGTGTGTGTGTGTGTGTGTGTGTGTGTGCGCGCGCGCCAGTATTGGGGCTTGAATGCAGGGTCTGCCATTCTTGCTTGGCTTTTTTGTTCAAGGATGGTCTACCACTTGAGCCATACCTCCTCTTCTAGCTTTTGGTTAACTAGAGATAAGAACCTCATGGACTTTCCTACTTGGGCTGGCTTTGAACCTCAATCTTCACATCTCAGCTTCCTGAGAAGTTTAGCTGTGTGCTACTAGCGCCCAGCCATAACTTCTTTATTCCTCCTTTGCAAATCCTTCTAAACGTATCTTGCAATCTAAAAGGTTGCTAGAGAAAACATGAGCTGTTTTCCTGAAGAGCTGGTGGTAAACACATCTTTGTGAATAGAATCCTACATTAATACACGTGAGGCTTCAAGCCCACATGCTGGGGGAATGAGGAATCCCACCCACCTCACTAATGAACCTTCTGCCATGCAGAATTCTTGTCCACCAATTAGCCTGCAGAACAGTCACATACACCTGTTCCCCAGGCACCACAGCTGGCTGCAATTATTTTCAACTTTGAAGTTCTGGGTAAAATGAAGAGAACTGTTAGGATTCTTGTTTGGGGGTTAAAAAAATAATTTTACATGTTTAGCTAAACTTACAAGTGAAAGTGAAATGCTATTAAACCAGTTGTGCATTAGTGCTTTCTAAGATCCAAAGCATGTCTTAGTGGTAGCATTATTTCAAAGAATGTTCCATCCACTTGAGTTACTTAAGTAAGCATGGTGGTGTATGTGTCCTAATGTACACTCATATCTTTATCTAGAGCTAGTCAGTTTGTAATTCACAGAGTATGTTGCATTATCAAGTTCATGAGAAAACAATCACAATCTAACAGAATAAAATAATAATAATTTCAAGGCCACACTCACTCTCTTTCTTTCCCTCTCTTTAATGTTTGAAAAAACAAAACCAAACCCAGAAACAGGCCCAGGCACTAGTGACTCATGCCTCAGGAGGCTGAAATCTAGAGGATCTCAGTTGAAGGCTACTCTGAGTAGAAAGGTCCTCAAAACTCCATCTCCAAAATAACCAGCAAAAAGTGGAGCAGGATAAATGGCTCCAGTGGTGAAGCACCAGGCAAGCAAGTGCAATGTCCTGACTTCTAATCCCAGTAATTCCACTCCTCTTTATTAAAAAAAACACCCTAAATTATAGTTTTTGCCAACCTGTTTAAAGGAAAGAAAACCAACATAATAAAAGATTATGGAGAGAGCGAGCAAGTAAAGGAAGAAATGTACTATTTACTCGACTTAGCCAATCTGTATATCACCTTAATAATAATAATAATAAAGATTATGTCTAGTTTAAATAAGCTAAAAAATCTCATTGTTTACTGGAGGAAAAAGCAATAGCTACATATAATATATTCATTCCTTATTTGGGCAGGGGAGGACCTGGTACTGGGGCTTGAGCTTAAGACTGGAACTCTACCAATTGAGTCACAGCTCCACTCTAGCTTTTTGGTGATTACTTGGAGAAAAGAGTCTCATAGACTTTCCTGCCTGGGCTGGCTCTGCACTGTGATAATCAGATCTCAGCCTTCTGAATAGCTAGGATTACAGGCGTGAACCACCAGCACCCAGCTCGCATTCATCCTTTATTAAGAATTAAAAAGAGCCGGGCGCTGGTGGCTCACGCCTGTAATCCTAGCTACTCAGGAGGCTGAGATCTGAGGATCACGGTTCAAAGCCAGCCCGGGCAGGAGAGACCGTGAGACTCCTATCTCCAATAAACCACCAGAAAACCAGAAGTGGCGCTGTAGCTCAAGTGGTAGAGAGCTTGCCTTGAGCTGAAGAGCTGACGGACAGCGCCCAGGCCCAGCGTTCAAGCCCCACGGCCGACCAAAAAAAAAAAAAAAGAATTAAAAAGTTTAGAGCCAAATTCTCTCTCTTTATATATCATATATGCACGTAAACATGTACCATATAGATATTTATACTTACACAATATATTTTTTTGTTTCAGTACTGGGGCTTGAATTCAGAGCTCTTGGCTTTTCTGCTGACAGCTGGTATTCTACCACTTGAGTCACACCTCCATTTCTTTTTGCTGGTTAATGGGAGATAAAGAGTTCTCACAGACTTTCCTGCCTGGGCTGGCTTGAAACCATGATCCTCAGATCTCAGCCTCCTGAGTAGACAGGATTACAGGCACCAGTACCTAGTTATATATACATATCTTTAAAAAACAGAATGGCAGTAAGAAGCACTAAGACCTTCCTCTCCTGGAAATACTTCTCTTCTTATACTCTCATTTGAGATTCCTTTCCTCTGTCACATGTTTTTTTTTTTTTTTCTTCCAGTCATGGGGCCTGAACTCTGGGCCTGGACGCTGTCCCTCAGCTCTTCAGCTCAAGGCAAGCGCTCTACCACTGGAGCCACAACACCACTTCTGGCTTTTTCTGCTTATGTGGTGCTGAGGAATCAAACCCAGGGCCTCATGCATGCGAGGCAAGCACTCTACCACTGAGCCACCTTCCCAGCCCCTCTGTCACATGTTTTACATGGTTTATTCTGCCTTGCTATGGAACAGAAAACAAGGTCAGGTATTCCTAAGAATGACCTCATGCTATGCACAGGCAAATGCCCCATAAAAACTTTTGGGGAAGATCAAGAATCCAAGGGCCAGGAGAAATGTGCCTGTGTCTGAGGTAGTGAGTTGCCCAAACATCCCATCCCTCTATCCCTCTATGGACCATCTTGGTTCATCTTGGTTCCAGAAAAACAAATGCAATGAATTTGCCTTCTAAAGCTTCTGCTTTCTGGTAAGTTTCTGAATGCCACGTGATAGCTCATCTAGTGAAAGAAAGGTGATGAGAATGTGGTTTTCATTTAAAAATGGAAGGTAGAGTTCAAAAACAGCCTTGGGAAAATGTAAAACATTGAAAATTTACTATGTTTTGTACTCAAGCAAGCAAGTAACTCACAATCTGTCTCACAGCCCTGGGTTTAGAAAACCCTCAAACCCGGAATCAGAATCAAGTTCTCTTAAGCTCCTATCCCCTGCCCTTGGAGGACCTGCAAGAGTCTAGAACAGAAGGCAGAAGTTGAGTCAGGCTTCCCAGGGAAGAAGGAACCTCTTCTTTCATTTCCTTCATGAAGTTACAAAAGCTTTAGGACCTTGTGCCTCTCTGTAGGGGTGAAATAGGTGGTCTGTTCTTTATGCAATGGAGCCTAAATGAATGGCAAGGTCTCTTCAGAAGATATGACTACAATATCAGCTCTGCTGAGAGCAGATCCTGGCTCAGCATTTAGGTCAAAAGCTTCCTCCCATACAGGTTCTACATACCTCACACGATGGCCTTGAGCAGTCTTGTGTGTAGGTTCCTAGACATCACATCACCATGGCCTTGTACAGTTGCATACGTGGGTCCCTGGGCAATCACATCATGGACCAGTGCCTCTGGAAGACTTGACTGGATCCCAGAGGTGTTATCAAATAGGCACCCAGCCAGAAGGGTTAAATGATGCAGGGAGAGTTCAAGAAGGCTTCATGTAGCCTCTGATTGGGTCTAGAGGCTTATATAGCCCTTGGCAGTCCAATGACTAGAGAGTGATGTAGCTCTCTCCCAGAGACTTTTTATTGGCCCTACACAATGCATCTGGTGGTGCCCTCCCTTAGGAAAACTCTTGTGTAGTATGAGCTCCCTTTCTCTTTTTCTTCAATGATTTTTTGAAGTTTTACTTCTCCTTTTGTGCCATGGACTTCTCCTTTGAGACCATAGAGACAAAGGACCTGATCTAGATGCTGCAGTTTTTCTTCATGATCATCACAGAGTGAGGTGGTAAGGGGGAATCCTTGATCTTTTCTGAACTGTGCCCTTTATTTGGTGGAAAAGTAATTTCTTTATACTATTGAGTAGAACATAAATATGTTCTTACTTGAAGATAGTCACTTAGCACAAGTGCTACCCTGGGTGGGGATTGCCTGTACAGGTGGCTCTAGGTAAACAAGGAGGTAGCATGGGGAAGGTGTGTTAAGAACCCACAGCAAGCAAAGAAGAACAGGCCTGAGGAGTAGCTTCCAAGTACTTTCAGGTTTTCCACAGAAAAAGGGCAATGTGCATGGGTCGGAGAGAGGGTGGAGAATGACCAAGCAAGGTTGAGGGGTTACTAATGTGGAGTTAGAATGTGGCCTGCTTTGTGAAACACAGTATCTCCTTTCTGCCAGCAGGAAATTAGTCACCATTACTTTCTTTTTCTCTAACACCGGAGTTTTGAACTCAGAGTCTGGTACTTGCTAGGCAGAGATTCTTACCACTGACTCACGCTTTCAGCTCGGATTTTCGGGGGGCTTATTTTGGGATAGTTTTGCTTCCCACCTGGGTGGTACCTGGGTGCAATTGGGCTGTTAGTCTTCCTGATAGCTCAAATAACAGGTGTGCACCACAGTATAGAAAGGTCTCTCAAACTCCTCCCCCTCTCCCTGTTTCTAGCTGGCTTCCAACTCCTATCACAACAATCTCAGCCTTCCAAGTAGCTAGAATTACAGGCATGAGCTACAGGCACCTGGCCAGAAAATCAGCCTTTATGGGGTTAGTTTATGAGGGCTTTAGACTTTTTTTCAGAATTAAATCAAGGAAACAGATGGAGGTGGTTACACAACTCTACACATATGGTACAATGACACAGAACTATACATGCACCTGGTGCCAGTACCAACGTCCTGACTATCATGTCAAAGGTCACCACTGGGGAAAGTGAGGACAGGAACACCAAACAAGGACCTTTTTACAACTTCCTTTGAATCTATATTATTTCAAATGAAAAGTTGTGGTGCATTCTCTCTCTCTCTCTCTCTCTCTCTCTCTCTCTCTCTCTCTCTCTCTCTCTCTCTCTCTCTCTCTCTCTCTCTCCCTCCCCCTCCCTCCTTCCTCTCTCTGTCTCTCTCTCTCAGTCTCTGTCTCTGTCTCTCTGTCTCTCTCTCTGCCAGTACTGGGACTCAAACTCAGGGCTTGGGCACTGTCCCTTAGCTTCTTTGTTGAAATGTGGTGGTCTACTACTTCAGCCAGAGCTGAACTGGAGTTAAGAGTCACACAGACTTTCCTTCCCAGGCTGGCTTCAGATTAATCATGATCCTCAGCCCCCAGTCTCCTGAGTCACTAGGATTACAGGCTTGAGCCACCTGTGCCCTGGCTCATTTGTTTTAAGGAAGCAAAGAGCCAATAGAGCACAAGAGGCTTGCATGAAGAGTTCAGGCCAGAGCTCCAGGCTAGGGAGTGGGGTTAACCTCAACTGCAGGTTTTGCCCAGGAGATACTCTGCAGCTTCCAGGATGCACAAACACTGGCTGCGGGGAGCTTAAGACCTGGAATCTGTCCCACTGGTTGTTTCTGAAGCTAGATATCAAGGCCCTGGACCAGGAGAGCAAGCTGGGGAGATTTGGAACATATCTTTCCTGCCAGTTCTACCTTTACCAAGTACCAAAGCCTTCTATAGCCTGTAGATTCTTGACTGGTACCTTGGAAAACAAGTACTTAACACACTTCCATAGTAACCAGACCAAGGCTCATTTATGACATGTGGTTATCTCCAGAGGCCACCAGAGCATTTTTTCCTGGTCTCTACATGTAGTAAGTGCTGCAGTAAGGTGCACCAGCTCTAGCAAGCTGCTGAAGCTCACTTCTTTCCAGCCCTCTGTGCTTCAGCTGTTCTTGTGACCAATCATCTGCGGGACCCCACACTGCCATGGGGGGCCTATGAGAAAGCTCCATGCCTCGGATGACCTCCTGCAGGACTGGATGTGATGTTGTGACACATGGTCTGGGTGTGGAGAACCCTTTGGGCTCCAGAGGGCTGCAGTGTAAGGGCTGTCCATTTAATGAGGCATTCACAGCAGAGAGAGGGGAAGGAGGCATAAAATGTCCTACTGATGTCAGCGAGAGGTGTTAAGAGTAATAGCCAAACTAGGAGTCTCACTGCTTGTGGGGGCCTATAGATGAGCCTCTCTGCCCTGACCAAAACCTCCTACCTCTAGGGAGACACCGTGTCCACTCTCACCCCCCCTCCCTTCACCCCCAAGAAGTTCCTTCAGTGAGCCTACTCCTCAGCCCAGATTTGGGGTAAGGCTGAGAGTGAGGAATCTGGAGGCAGAAACTCAGTTCTGGGTGAGCACAGGTGTGTTGTGTATCTGAGAGTGGCTGGCACAGCACCCCCCTCTCTCCTTTGTCTGTTCCCTGCTCCTTAGCACACAAATATTTACTCAGTCGGGGCTGTGGGTGGGGCATTGTGGTAAGAGGAAAGTGATTAGAAGTGGAGGAATAAATGGAACAAGTCTGTGCAGAGGCCCTGAGTCTGTTATGATGGGACAATGGGCACTGCCAGGGCATGGGATTGAGGGAAGTCCCTGGGCCTGGACTTTCTCATCTGCCAACAGAGACATCGGTCACTTGCCTGGTGGCCACTTGCAGTTGGTGAGAAGATACGATAAGAACCTGAGATTCTGAGTGATTTGCAGATAAAAGTCACAAAGGCATTTCTTATATGTGCATTCAGGTCATCCTGGATATTGAAAATGTGGATTCTTGTCTAGGGGCTTGGAAAAGTCACTAAAAAAGTACCTACTGGGTTTGAGTAGGGTGGGACTATACTGAGGAACACCTGCTTCTACTAAAGCCAAGAGCCACTGGGAAGAGCCTTGGTCTGGGTGACCAAGCTCCACCCTAGACAATAGAAACTGCTAATTAGCCACTGTTTCAGAGCATGACATCTAGCTGTGCTCACCATCTCTCTCCCACCATCCCACCAAAGAGTTGCTGTGTCTCTTTCCCTAGGAACCTCCGCTACTTTCCTGTAGTTGTACTTCCTGCTAGAGGAAGTTTTTCCTGTTGAACCCAATATAACACCACAGTCCTTCCTGAGACTCCTATTCATTACTTCTGTTTCTAGGGACCATATAGAACAATAGCTCTCAGACTTTTTTACATCACAATTATTTAAATTTTAATGTTCTTGTTGTTATTACCAGGGTTTGAACTCAGGACTCCATGCTTGCTTGGCTGATGCATTATCAACCTGAACCACAACTCCAGTCCAATCTTTGCTGATTATTTTGGAGATGGGATCTTGAGAATTTTTCTGCTTAGGTTGCCTATGAGCTTATCTCAGCAAACTGAGCAGCTGAGATGACAGGTGAGATTAGTAGGATTACAGGTGTGAGCCAGTGGAATCTGGATTTTTTTTTTCTTTTTGAGACAAGGTCTCTCTATGCAACCCAACTGGACTTTGAACTCAAGATCCTTCTTGCCTCAGCTTTCTGAGGCAATGGGATTACAGCCCTGAGATTTGTGTGTGTGCCACTATGCCTGACTCACACGTCATCATTTTAAAAGGTGCAATGAAGTGACATCTACAGCATTCACAATGTGGTACAACTACCATCTTAAAACTTTTTAAAACAACTCTCATCTTAAAACTTTTTTTCACCCCAGAGAAATAAACCACATTTATGCAGTAATTGATGCCCATCCAGACCTTTCCCAACTTTTTCCTGTGTCTAAATTTGTTGGGTGTCACATAAAAGGAATCATGAAGTAGGTGACCTTTTGTCATTGGCTTTCCATTTAGTACAATATTTTCAACGTCTATCTATACTAGCACATGCATCAAAATTTCCTTCTTTTTTAGAGGCTGAGTAATATATCATTGCATGGATGGCTATACCACATTTTTTTTTTTTTTTGGTTGGTCGTGGGCCTGAACTCTGGGGCTGGGTGCTGTCTCTCAGCAATTCAGCTCAAGGCGAGCGCTCTACCACTTGAGCCACAGCGCTACTTCCGGCTTTTTCTGCTTATGTGGTGCTGAGGAATCAAACCCAGGGCCTCATGCATGCAAGGCAAGCACTCTACCACTGAGCCAACTTCCCAGCCCCAATATTCCACATTTTTAATTCCATTCATTCATTGGTAGACAATGGGGTCACTTCCAGCCTTTGACTATCCTAAATGGAGCTGCTATGAAAATGAGTGTATATGTTTCTATGTGGACACATGTTTTCATTTCTCTTGGGGGAGTATGCCAAGGGTAGAGTTGCTGGGTCATATTAACTCTTATTAAGGAAGGAATTGCTATACTGTTTTGTATCAGGGTGACCCAGTTTACTTTCCTACCAGCAACATCTGAGTATAGTCATTTCTCTGTGTTTTAGCTGGTAATTTCCATTACATTAAAAAATTTAAATTATAGCCCTCCTAGTGATGCGGTCTCAGATCACAAAGCAAATTGTCCTCTTTGGTGACCATGCTATGGTGGGTATTGAGTTTACAGTGAGGCCAAGGCCACTAGCCACCCCAAAGAAGACTCTCTCACCTTAACAATTGCTAAGAGGTATGGGGTTTTGGCTATTTGTGTGTGTGTGTGTTTGCTTAGACTCAGGGCCTGGGCACTTTTGCTTAGCTTTTTCGCTCAAGGCTGGTGCTCTACCACTTGAGCCACAGCTTCACTTCCAGATTTGTTCTGGTTTAAGAGTCTCACAGCCTTTCCTGGCTGAGCTGGTTTTGTACTAGGATCTTCAGATTTCAGTGTCCTAAGTAGATAGGATTTTACGTATAAGCCACTGGCACCCGGACAGAGTTTTTTTGTGTGGGTGTGTTTTTTAAAAATAAGGTATAGAATAATTCAAAGCTTTGGGAAAAGAATGAAGTATGCATTGTGGTCTGGATTATCATTGCGGAGACAGGTGCTATGCGTGAACGGGCTTGGCTGAATGGGGGTGGGGGGATTCCAGGCTCCAGGGGAGGGAGTAGGGAGAGCAGGAGGCTTCTGGGTGCCAAACAGGTCATGAGAAAAAAGTAAGGAGAGGAGGAAGCTGATTCCAAAGGCAGAATTGCAGCCTGAAATTTGTAGTCAGGCAATGGCCATGTGAACACTTCAAAGAGTTTGCACGGAGAGGAAATATGCAGCTCTGGCTTGTAAGCAGCACCAGCTCAGCAACTCAAGGAAACAGAGCCATTAACTTCTACATTGATGGACCTCACAAGAGAAAATATTGAAGATCTCATGACTTTCTAAACAGAGATTATGCCCAAACATTTAGAAGCAAAAAAGGAAATGCAGTGGTTTTTTTCTTGCTTGCTATTGTTTCTAACATATTTATAAGGTGATTTTTTGGTTGCTTTGTATGTCCCTCCCCCACAGTATAACCCCTGTTTTCACTGTATTTGATGTTGGTATAATCTGGGGAGGGGAAGGGAAAAAACAAATTGTTTAAGTAGGGATACAGGTTGGCCCATTGCAACAATGAGATGTACAAGATGCTATGTCAAAAAACAAACTTGGGGGGGGAGGATTGGGTAGGGGGGAACGGGGGGGGGCATGGGAAGGGATGAGAAGGGGAAACAAAGGAGGAGGCAACAATGCTTGATAAGAAATGTACTCATTATCTTGCCTATGTAACTTAACCCCTCTGTACGGTATTTTCACAATAAATTTTTTAAAAAAATAAATAAATAAAATGAACTTTACAGCTTGGGGGAGCGGGGGGAGGGGGGAGGAGTGTAGTCATGGAGATGGGAGAGGGCAGGAGGGATGGTAGGGGAAAAACAGAGGAGGAGGCAACAATGCTTGATAAGAAATGTACTCATTACCTTGCTCATGTAATTGTAACCCCTCTGTATGGTATTTTCACAATTAAAAAAAACTGATTAAAAAAAAAAAAGGAAATGCAGACCACAACATTTGGAACGTTTTAGTTGTACCAATGAAGTACAGCAGCAGACTCTCCCTATTCTGGGCCAATTCCACCCAAAGGAAATGATGTCACCACCTCACAGAGATAAGTGTTGCCATGTCCATATTCTTCCATGGGAACAGCCTAATTATCCAGACTGTGGATAAAGGAAACATGACAAGGAAACAAGGGAACCTCAGTCAACTGTAGAAAAGGAAATCTCACCATTTGCAATATCATAGTTGGAGCTAGGGGACATCATATTAAGTGAAATAAACCAGACACAGAAATAAAAGAAATGCATGATATCACTTATTGTGTGCTATCTTTAAAATTTTCAAATATATAAAGAATGAAATAATTGGTTACCAGGACCAACGTGTATGTGTAAGAGAGCAAAGGGGAAGTCAATGGGATATAAAAGAAGTCAAGGGGAAGTCAAAGAACACAAAGAAGAAAATATACAAGATGAATAAGTCAAAAGATCTAATGTGAAGCATGAGGATCAGTGTTAGGAAAAAATACATCATTAGGGTGTTTTTGGTTTGTTATTTTTTGTCTGTCGTGGGGCTTGAATCTGGGGCTGGATGCTATCCCTGTGCTCTTCAACTCAAGGAGAGTGCTCTAACTCTTGAGCGCCACTTCCAGTTTTCTAGTGGTTTATTGGCGATCAGATTCTCATGGACTTTTCTGCCCAGGCTGGCTTTGAACCATGATCCTCAGATCTTAGCCTCCTGAGTAGCTAGGATTACAGGTGAGAGCCACCAGCACCTGGCTTCATTAGGGATTTTTATTAGACAAATGGAGTTCACCTGCTCTTGTCCCACACAAAAACGTAACTGTGAAAGGATGGATATGTTCCTTTGTTTATAATTATTTTCCTATCTACATTTAGCCTATAATAACACATTGCAAACCTCAAATACATACAATAAAATGTATTTAGAAAATATAATCAATCAGGCATCTGTGGCTCATACCTATATCCTAGCTACTCAGCAGGCTAAGATCTGAGGATTGTGGTTTGAACCTAGTACAGGCAGGAAAGTCTGTGAGACTCTTATCTCCCATTAACTAGCAAAGTCAGAAGTGGAGCTGTGTGGCTCAAGTAGAAGAGTGCCAGCCTTGAGCAAAAAAACTTAAGAAACAGCACCCAGGCTCTAAATTCAATCCCCAGTACAGGCACACAAAAAAAATGTAATCAAAGAAATAAATTTTATTGACAAATATCCCAGGGATATTTTTACTTCATTTTCATAAAAATATTTAGAAAACACTTTCCTAAATAATTTATAGTATTAAAAAATCAGTGGTGAATATTCTAAACCCAGTTATTCCATGGACTCCTCTGAATATTAAACTTTAATTAACATCACTCCCTTACAGCTGGGTATCTGTGAGAATTTACAAAGTAAATACAAAAAAAATTGGAAAAAATGTACAAACTGAGCAAGGGAGTTGCTTTGACTCTGTGGGCAGGTGACCAAAGGTATATATTATTTGTTTTGGCATTATGGGATTTGAACTCAGTACCCTGCACTCACTAGGTAGGTGCTTTACCAGTTGAATCATGCCCCTAGTCCTTTTAGCTGTAGTTTTTGTTCCAATAGGGTCTCACATTTATGTCTAGAGTAACTGGAACAGCACTCCTAATATTTACACTTTCTACATAGCTGAGATGACATGCCAGCACACTCAGATTTTATTGAGATGGAGGGGGGTGATTCTTCATAACTTTTTACCCTACCCAGACTGGTCCTGAATGAAGATCCTTCCTTTCTCTCCCACTGGAGTAGCCAGAATTATAGATGTGGGCCACCACACCTGGCATAAAGGTATATGTACACTGCTGTTGTACTTAACATACCCCACAATGCCATTACAGCTAACCAGGTATGTTCAGAAAAACAACCAAAGCAGCAAAATCTCTCCATGCCTTTCTACACTCTCAGCTGTTTCTCTGCACTCTACAGCTTGTGGCTGTGGTTCTTTCCCATGTTCTCATCCAATACTGGAAAGATGACCTGTTGCTATCCAGATTCTCAGTTATCTGGGTCGGTGATCCCCAGCTCCTTTTGATTGGACACACATCTAGGAAGCCCCCTTGTTCCTGGTGGTTTCTTGATCCTCCTGGCCTCCTGCCTAGCCTTTTCTAGCATCTGGATCAGGTGCATACTGACTACTGCAGGGACACATGCACTCACCCAGGGGCCAGGGGCTGTCCTCTGTAACAGGAAGTGTCAGGGCTGCTACAGAGAACCATCTACAGACATGGGAAAACTGACTTGATCACCAGCTTCAGGACTCAAAATAGGAGTCCTCTGGGCTTGCAAAGATACAGGACTTCATGCGTAACTTTACTGAACTGATAACCATAACTAATACCATAACTAACCCATGCTGAAGTCTCCACAGTGTAATAGGCTCCTAACACTGACCAGGTAGTATTTTGGCCATGTTTACTGTTTAGTCATTTCATTTTTCTTGGCCTCTAATGTTGTACAAGGGAAGTCTTTGGTATTTTTATGAGAAAGTAAAATAAATGGAATAAAATCAAAGGCAGAGAATAAAAATAAAAAGAATTGCTGTAGGTACAGCTGCATTTTAGCTGATTGAATCAAGATCTATCCCTAAAGACTGAATGACAAGCATGGAGTGCAAAAATCTCTACGAGGAAATGCATGGGTGGAGGGCGGGGCTACCTAAGATGGGTGCCTGACACCCACAGGATACTTTCCAGTGAGGAAGTTCGTTCCTCATGAACATGCTCAAGGCTGGCTAGCACATCTGAGGGAAAGGGATCCTTGGTAGTTCAGTCGATTCGATAAAACCCTTCTCAAAACCTACTGTTCCACAATTCTTCTTCTTTTCTTTGACAGTCCTAGGGCTTGAACTCAGGAACCTGAGCACTGTCTCTGCATCACATGCACAAAACAATAATAAGCAGAAGGGATTTAAGAGGCTCCTCCTTAACCCAACCACATACCAGGTTCACAACGATTCCTAATGAACCACCATTGATAGAAAAATTACCAATTAAAGTCACAGCTGTCAAATCTCAGTAGGCAGCAGAAGTACTTGGAGAGCAAATGTCTTAGTCTGCTTTCTGCTGCTGTAACAAAATACCCAAAACTGGGTCATTTATATAGAAATATATTTGGCTCATGGTTGTGGAGGCTGAGGAGACCAAGAACACAGAGTCAGCCCTTGTTAAGCACCTGGTGAGGGCCTGGTATTTACCTGCTGCAGCAGAGGACAGAGATGAGATGGAGCAATCATGCTGGCCAGATCTCTTCCTAATAGAAAGCCTCAGAGACGTCATTACAAGGATTCACCCCTCACTACCTCACTGTAACTTAATCACCTCACCAAGACGTGCCTCTAAATACCCTCAGCATATGAATCTGAGGATGAGGAAACATATTTGAACCACAGCATATGAATTTGAACCACAGAGCAACAGATTCTGGGCCCCCTGGATTGGCTGGAGACCCAGCCACATCTGAAAAGCCTGGAAGTTCAGATTCCAAAGAGAGATTTGAGAAGCACAACCCCATCCTGTGAGCCACCTTGCATGGCAGCCTGGGGAACAACACCATCACTGCACTTCTCCATGTTTGTTATAAAGTTTTCCAAGAGCTAAGATTTGAACTCAGAATATCATGCTTGCTAAGCAGGCATGCTTCCTCTGAGCCATGGCTCCAGCCTTTACTGCATTTTTTGACCCAGCACATTCTGATTTTGACCCAACACAAGCCTGGCCATGAGGCTGGGTTACAAATTTGTGATTGTCCCCTTCACCCTACAGACAAGATTACAAAGTGGATCTGCACACTGGGTGCACTGCTGTAAGTATGCATACGACAGACACGGAGCTAGCTAGCAGGTAGAGCTGCATCCGAGAATAGCTGCTTCTGAGGCAGGCCTGCTTGAGTCTCATCAAACAAATAGTTAAGTCATGGTAAATGCAGAGAAAGGCAAATGATCTGATCCACTGGAATGTAATAGGATAATAGGGTTGATAGCATTTTTGAGGCTAAAATTAGCTTAAGAGCCCTCACTTCAGAACTCTGTGCTCCACACACTTCTAACTTCTCCCCCGTATCGCTTCTGTGCAAGCATCACGCAGCTTGAAATTTGCTTTCTGCGGTATTGGATTCCACGTGGGTGTTTTTTCCTCATTCGTCTTCCTTTTTGTTACTTCAAGGGAAAAACAGCCCTGGGAAAGCTTTTATGCCGCCTGCTATTGTTCTGCATTTAAGGAAAAGTACATGCTGCTAACCAGAGTCTTGAGACCAGGCATCAGGCAAATTCCAGAAACTTCCAATCTTTGTTAAAAATGCCAAAGTAAATGACTTCTGGGCTACAAAACTAACAGAAAGCAACCCTGCCAATTCTTTCCAAGTGTTGGCTGGCTCTACTTCCAGGAGGCAGGCTGCTTCATCTTTACATCTGGGCCATCCCCAAAGTCTTGGTTGGGCACTTAAGCTATTTGTTTTTGTTTTTGTTTTTTAATTCTGGTAAAATACCTGTAAGTCAAATTTACCATCTTTACCATTTCTAAGTGCAGTTCAGTGGCATTGAGTAGGTCACACTGAGCAACATGGAAGGCAGAGATTGGGGTGAGGCCTGCCCCAATAGGAATGTTCTCTGAGTCTCCTTCTCAATCAATGGCTGGGCCTGGTGGTACATGCTTATTATCTCCAAAATGGGCGAAGCACATGGCTGAGTTCAATGGCACACACCCGTCCTTCCAGCAACAAGGTGAAGCACCAATAAGAGGATCACAGTCCAGGCCTGCCCGACTATAAAGCAAGACTCTATCTTGAAAATAACCAAAGTAAAAAGGAACTGACACAGTGGCTCAATGGTAGAATGCCTACTTAGCAAGTTTAAGACCCTGAGTTCAAACCCCTTATACTAGAAAAAACAATACTGAAAAGAAGGCTGCTTGGGACAGCATGGCAGAATGCATGTGGAATAGGATAACGCCTCCCCCCCCCCCCCCCCCGGGAGAAGGCTATCAGAACAACAGTCATTGATTGTGGGCCTGAATGGTGTAGAACCTGACTTCTCCAAAGTCCAAGATGCCACTAGAATACACTGAGCCCTTCTTCAAGGGGAAGATGGGAAGGGTGGGCCTCTCACAGGAGTCATGTCCTGCAGGGATATGAAGTTCTGTCATTGTTTTACACAGCCATGCCTAATGGTGTTTGTGTAGCCCCTCAAACTACAGTGCTTATTCGAATGCAGGCTCAACTCTAATGGGCATAGAAAGGGAAGGGACCATGCAGGACAGGATGAAGTCTAACAGCGTTCCACCACATGTGAAACTGGAATTGTAGGAAGAGATATTAGAAAACTGTGGAAAAGAAAATATCCAAAATATAATTTCCTACCAATTTATAAAACCTACCAATCCTTAGATTGGAAATCCTAGAAGGAAAAGGAAAAGCATATCTACTTCCAGAGATAATCATGATGAAACTAGAGACTATCAAAGACAAAGGAATTATCTTAAATGCACCAGAGAAGAACTGGTCAATAAAGGAGAAGCAACAACTGGACTGGCAGTAAAGGAGTAGAGTGTGATAGATGTCAGATGACAGGAATGCACATGGCTCCTGAGTTATGGCTGGCTGGCTTAGAACTGTGGCTTTATGATGGTGTGAAAGCGTACCCAGACAATCACTCTGTTGTTTTACTTTTATTATTATATTCAATACATTGTATCAATTGTGCAAAATTAGGCTTTGTGTTAGGACATTGTGCCAACTGTAGGACTAGTACAAGTGCTGTTCACATTGTTTAAGTTAGCTTAAGGCTAAGATATGATATTCAGTACTTTCAATCTGTGATGTGAATTTTCAATTACGACATCTTCAACATTGAGTTGAGATTCAAGAATATGATAAAGAGAATCTGTAATAACATCTATATACCGACAGAATATAAGTATCATCCTAGAATTATATACTTCTTGCAAAAAATGTCTTTCAAGAATGAAAATAAGGGGCTTGGAAGGTGGCTCAGTGGTAGAGCGCTTGCCTTGCATGCATGAGGTCCTGGGTTCCGTTCCTCAGCACCACATAAGCAAAAAGAAAAAAGCCGGAAGTGGTGCTGTGGCTCAAGTGGTAGAGTGCTAGCCTTGAGCTGAAGAGCTGAGGAACAGTGCCCAGGCCCAGAGTTCAAGCCCCACGACGGGACGCTCCCCCCCCTCCAAAAAAAAAAGATTGAAAATAAAATAGAAATTTTAGATGAAGACTGCCACAATCAATCTCTCACTAAAACAAATTCAAAATAATATTCATTAGGCAAAGGGATATTATCCCAGACTAGAGTTCTGGGAAGCAAAAAGAAATGGTGAAAAAAGATGTATTGTTTATTTTTTATTTATTTATTTATTTTTCAGGTAAGAGGTAGGTTTATTCAGTAGACCTGCTGGGACCAGGCAAGGTTGGCACTCCATGTGGATATTGTTTATTTTTTAAATGCTAAGTAACAATATGTATGCAAAGTCCAAAGTCTTTGTAATTTGGGGGAAGACAATTATTCATATTAAACTTTGCTAAATATAAAGATTAAAATACTAGGGTAATCGTTAAAATAAGAGACATAGAGAGTGTAAGTTCAAATTAGTAGTGGAAAATGTAATCAAGGAAGAAAATCTCAACGAAGATGAAAATGAAATAAAGGACATAGAAAAAGGACAAACACCAAGTATAATATAAAATAGTTAAATATTAACCTACTTTAGCAATCATAATAAATGTACAGACTAATTTTTCCAGGTAAAAAATGGCCATCAGACAGGATTTTAGAAAAATCTAGTAAAAAAAATCTAGTAACTGTCATTTCTAAGAATATCTGAAATATAAGAACAGAAGAGATGAGAGTTAAAGGAGGAACAGACAACAAATAAAAACTAACAAAAAATCTGTCATACCTGTATTAAGGTAGCAAGTATAACTTACTTTACAAGCATAATGTATAAATAATAGTGGGTCAAAAAATAGCTGACACCAGTGGCTCACTCCTGTAATCCTAGCTACTAAGGAGGCTGAGATCTGAGGATCATGGTTCAAAGCCAGCCCAGGCAGCAAAGTCCGTGAGACTCTTATCTTCAATAAACCACCAGAAAACTAGAAGTGGTGCTATGGCTCAAGTGGTACAGTGCTCTCCTCACCTTAAGCTGAAGAGCTCAGTACTAGGGTAAAGTATTAGGGTAATCATTAAGAGACATAGAGAGTATAAGTCCAGGAGTTAAGAGTGTATGTTACGAATAACAATGCTGGTCTCTTCAGCAACATAAAGCACACCATTCTGAAGGTAATAACTTATACGTTAATTAATTTTTTAGCTAATGTAGTATCTAGTCATCCAACAACTAATTGAAACTGAAATGGTTGCTTCAAATTCTCCTTTTCAAAGATGGAAAATGATCTACTCCAACCTAAAAGAAAAATACAGCCATACAGCCATATAGCATCTATAGTGTTCCATATACATACATTAGTCCAAATGGCTCAATTTCTATATCCAAATGGCTCAATATCTAATAGGACAATTACCTGTCATATTACCCGATATAACATTTATGAAATGAGATATGTCAGAAATTTCTGGCAATGACTTTTCTTTTTGCTTTATATATTTTGAGGCTTATTAGGACATACAAGTTTTGCATTATTTTTGCTCCAAGTGAGTTGAAACTTGTATTTGTACTTTTTGTTTGGTTTGGTTTTTTGTTGGTGGTGGTGGTGGTAGTGGAGCCTTAGGCTTATTCACACTTTCAGCTGGGGGCAGTTCCTGCAGCTAGGCTCCAGGTATGGCCTCCTAGAAATTTGAAGAAGTTGGTCCAAACAGGACTCTCCTTGTTCCTTAGTTCAGCAGCTGTCCTTTCTGATCTGAGTGACTTCAGTTCCTAAGTCAAGAGGAGGCACGGTCTCTTTCATGTGGGTTAGATATTCAGGCAATAGTGCCAGGTAACTAGAATTTGCTTACTCTTTTCTCTGAGATGTAGTCAAAGGGTTGGTTTTTGACAAGGTCCTAAGTGTTCAGAGTTTAACCCTTATTCTAGTTAGAAGTCACGATGGAGTTGAAGGCTGTGGCCAGGTTACCTGAGATGAACAAAGGTATCCTACAGAGTACAAGACAGTAGACCCAGGCACGTGAAATCTGTGAGCATATTATTAGGTACATTAAGCATTAAAGAAGTTACTTCAATTTCAGGGAGTTGGCTGATCAGATGATAACTCATAGTTATTCAGTGCTACAAGAGCTTAGGAAGCACAAAATCTGACTATATCACACTATTCTGGAAACAACAGAGGCCATTTATAAGCAATTTAAGTATACACCTAGTATTTTATTTTGATGGATTACTGAAGGTCTAGAATTTAAGGTAATTTGATAAATGACTGAAACAATACCCAAAAAATATTGTTCTGGCATTCAGATGAGCCTTTTTCCTATACGCAGCAATGCACAAATAACAAGCCAAGAAAAAATAAAAGATATCCCATATGGGCAGTGAATTACTTACAACTTCCAAAGAAATAATGATGCTAATTCATATAATTTCTGTCTTCAATCTCAGCACAGGACTTTCAGAACCCTACAAACACTAGAGTTTCTATCTTAAATGATCCTCAATAGTCCAAATGTTAAAGGGCTAGTCTTCAGCTTGGTGCTACCCAGTGGTAATGGAAACTATCAGGTGGGTACTCCTACGAGGTCTTTTTCTTTGATGTCTCTTCAGTTGATAAGTTGGTTGGTTGGTTGGTGTTCTTGGTGAACGCTGGAAAGGCTTGTTAGGGATGTGCCTTCAAAAGGGACCTGTGACCCTGGTCTCCTGTTTTTCTTTTGCATCCTGGACATGAGGTGAATGGCTTTGCTCTATGGCATATTCCTGCCATGATGCTCTGCTTCACCACAGGCCAGGGGAATAATCAATCATAGAATCACACCTCCAAAACTATGACCTCCAAGTAAACTTTATTGTTGATTATCTCAGGTATTTGTTACAGTAACAGAAAGCAGAATAATACACCATGAATACAGTTTGTGTTCAGCTTAGACTCAGCCAAATTAATGTGTTTCCAGCTCAATATTTGTTTCATGAAGAATAGTGTCTATTGCATATATTTAAAGAGAGAGAGAGAGAGAGAGAGAGAGAGAGAGAGAGAGAGAGAGAGAGAGAGAGAGAGAGAGAGAGAGAGAGAGAGAAGGGGGACAGAGGGAGGGAAGGCATAAGAGAAAGAGTTGAGAGAGACACTGGACAGAGAGGTAAAGTCAAAAAAGGACAGAAAGACACAGAGAGAGAGAGAGACAGCAATAATTATACTATGAGATGGAACCCGGAGAGTTCTGCATGAATTACATACATAATAGGATTCATTAGAGCAGATGGAAAAGACTAAAATAACAATGGTCAAAATGACGAAGAGATAAAATGTTAGCACAAAAAGTCATTTCTTCACCATGTGTGAAACGAATCCAGCTATATTTAAATATTTAACTCTTGAGCCAGAAGTAGTGGTAGAAGCCTGTCATTCCAGTTTCTGGAAGGCAACACAGGTGGATTGAGAGTTTTGAGGCTAGTCTAGGCAAAAGCTAGAGCAAGACCGTGTCTCAAAAACAAAATAAAAAAGCCAGGCACTGGTGACTCATCCCTGTAATCCTAGCTACTCAGGAGACTGAGATCTGAGGATCACAGTTCAAAGCCAGCCTGGGCAGGAAACTCTGTGAGACTCTTTTTTTTTTTTTGGTCCAGTCGTGGGGCCTGAACTTTGGGCCTGGGCGCTGTCCCTCAGCTCTTCAGCTCAAGGCTAGCACTCTACCACTTGCGCCACAGCGCCACTTCTGGCTTTTTTTCTTTTTGCTTATGTGGTGCTGAGGAATAGAACCCAGGGCCTCAGGCATGCAAGGCAAGCGCTCTACCACTGAGCCACCTTCCCAGCCCCTCTGTGAGACTCTTATCTCCAATAAACCACTTCGAAAACCGGAAGTGGCACTGTGCTCAAGTGGTAGAGCGCTAGCTTTGAGCTGAAGAGCTGAGGAACAGTGCCCAGGCCCAGAGTTCAAGCCCCACGACCGACAAAAAATAAAAATAATAAAATAAAAGAAAAGGACTGGAGTAGCTCAAGTGGTAAGTGGCTTGCCTAGCATGTGTGAAACTCTGGGTTCAAAACCCAGGACTGCAAACCAAACAAACAAAAACAAAGCCCCCCCAATACAACTCTTCAAAACCCACAATTTCCCATTCCTGTGTAAGCAAAAGCTACTGAAGGCCCTATAGATGCCATTCTAGCCCACTAAATCTACTTCCCATCACAAGCTAGTGATGGGCTTCATATCCCCTTAGTCTGTAAATAAAACAAACACCACCTTGAACAGGGTATGAAAGAGTGTGCCCACATATGGAACAAGCCTCTGATCCGAGCATCCTTCTACCTGCCCAGATTGCTCCCTCAGAGACAGAGATTAAAGCTTCAACGGTGACCACATGGGACTACCATCAAACCAAGCCGTGGCAATGGAAGAATGTGGCAGCCCTCGACCGTCAAAGTAATGTCACTCCAGCACTTGGGATGACTTGAATGACAAATAGCTGCAGGCTTGTCCCTTGAACATGTCATTTCAAAGCAAGGTTTTAGAGACGCCAAATTATACAGAGAGACTGGTGGCTGACATTATTCCAGTGCTTTCTGCATGTGTTGTGATCTCTGACAGAAGCAAATTCACATCCTCATGGGGAGGACACTACTCTATACACACTGTTACTGATGCTCTAAAAGATATGGTAAGTACTGCCACAGGAGCTCCAGACCGCTGCCATTTCCAATATGGGGAGGACATAAAGTGGGAGATATACAAGGTAACCCCCATGATAAGATGATCTCCCCACCAGGTAGTGTGGCTTACATTTGCAATCCTAGCTCTACAGAAGGCCTAAGATTGGATATAATGGTTCCAGCCTCGCCTGCTCATGGAAGTTCACACGACTCTATCTCCACCAGTGGCTAGGGGTGGCAGCACAAACGTATCATCTTAGAAATGCAGGGAGGCACAAATAGAAGGACTGCAGTCTAGAATGGGTTAGGCATTAAACAACACCTTATTAAGAAGATGATGGAATGACTCGTATGGTGTAGCATCTGTCTAGCAAGCATCAGGCTCTGAGTTCAAACCTCAGTACTCTTTCCCCAAAGATCTTATGGATTGTGACCTCTACCTTTCCCCATAGAACCCAAGCCAAACAGCGCATGCAAAAGCCAAACCCTAAACCTTACAGATTTTTTTTTCCTTAAAGGAGTGCACGGCCATGCTTCCATGCTTATTGTATCAACAATCTGGTCTACTTGGAGGCATCTTCTACTTCCTGAATGAAGCCAGGGATTTAGGGTGGTAACTAGGTGTATGGTATATCACCAGCACCTGCAGCACCATCCCACAGTCCACACCCCTGCAGTCCTAAGCCAGCCCTTCCAATCAGTGGCTTTCCATCTGACACCATGCGGCCAGGACACACAGTTAACACCAATCCCTGATTTAAAATAAAAAAATGAAACTAGGAGGCACTGAAAGCTCCCAATGTGTCTTTTCAGACAAAAGCAGAAGTTGAAAACAACCTCAGGAACATCATCTGTTTCTGATTTAGAGGAAAAAGTAACTTGGCAAACATGACTCAAAATGCCACAACAAACAAGTTCACATCTACTGAGATGACTGCAATGTGTATGGAAGGCAGCTCACTTGGTTACCATCGGAAGAGCCGGTCTTGGGTGATGATGCCATGGCGTGCTGGAGAATTATACAGCTACCTAGCAGCAGTTGTAGATCTAGTCATGTGTATTCATCCGTTTTCTGTCGCTACAACAAAATACCCCATCCTGGATAGTGTATGATTCAGCTACAGTTTGGGAATCCTAGATTAGGTGGCCCCATGTGTTCCGCTTCTGTGAGCCTCTCCCTGACCTGTTGACCTCGCAAGCTGGCAGAGAAGCAGAAAGGAGGCCAGGAGCATACAGCAGGACCCATGCATGTGGTGGCCTTTCTTTAAAAGATCCACTCTTGGGAGAACTCACTCTTTGACAGCATGTGAATTTTTCCCAAAGACAATGCCACCATGACCAAACCACCTTTACTAGACTGCTCCTTTCTTTTTATGTACTGTGGTTTGAACTTGGCCTCAGGCTTGCTGGGTAAATGCTTTACAACTTGAGCTACACACCCAGCCCTTTTATTTTTCAGATAGGGTCTTATGTTTAAGCTTTGGACTACCATCAACTGACTTATGTCTCTCACTTAGCTAGAGACCAGGCTCACACCACCACATCTGGCTTACTGATTGAGATGGGGGAAGGTCTCACTAACATTTTTCCCAGGACTGGCCTTGAAACACCAATCCTCCTGATATCTATCTCCCAAATGACTAGGATTACAGGAATGAGCCACTACCTCCAGCCTAAGCCCCACATCTTAAAAGTTTCCACCACATCAACACGACTAGACTGGAAGCCAAGTCCATGGGACCCAAATCCAAACCATGAATACATGAAATCATCTCCAGCCTAGAGCATCTTCCTTGACTGAGATGTATTCTTCGAAATGCTATGGTTACAGAATCTATTCATGGATTCTTTCTTAGTCTGTCTTAATAACCTTCAGTCAATCTAATTTCTATGAATCTATTTTCTGGCAGCAAATAATTGAGGTACTACATATCTAGCTACACATGTGCATATATGTATGGACACCCATAGAAATATAAGAGAGTCTTTTTATCTTACCACATGCCAAGTTCAGCATAGGTCTCTGAATAAATCAAAATGTGACCAGTAGTATCCATGTCTTCCCTAGCATACAGGAGTCAGGTTGACTACAGATGGTACAGAGCCCTGAGCTGAAGAAAACAGCTATTTATTTTTTTCTTTTTTTTGTCAGTCCTGGGGTTTGAACTCAGGGCCTGGGCACTTGTCCCTGACCTTCTTTTGCTCAAGGCTAGCACTCTACCACTTGAGCCCAGCACCATTTCCAGCTTTTTCTGTTTATGTGGTGTGGAAGAATTGAACCCAGGGCTTCATGCATGCTAGGCAAGCACTCTACCACTAAGCCATATTCCCAGGCCCCAAGGTCTACTTCATCAATGCATCAAAGGCTAGCACTACAAAAAAAAAAACAAGGTAGAATGCAAGTTGAAGAACACACTATTCTACTCAGGTTGGTGTAACTCAAGGTGTGTAGAAGAGAACTCAGGTGCATGGGCAAATCTTATTCTTCTCAGATGGGTCTGCAATGCCAGCCTCTCTCCCCAGCTGCAGACACCTGTGCCTACTTGCCCCTCCCACTGCTGTGTGACCACCACACAGGATCAGAGGCTCACACTGGAACCTCCCTGTGAATACCTGCTCCACCCTTCCTGCCCCAAGTCTTTTATCCAGGAAATGACATCTCCATTCTCCCTGCTACCACCACCAAAGCCACCCATCACAACGGTCCATTCTAGCTTCAAAGTCTCCCTTGCAGCTGGCTCCACTTTCTATCCATACCAAGCTTCAGCCAAGTTTCCCAAGATACCTCCCTTCCTGGGCTTATGCCTCTCCTTCAACACTCCCCAAGGGCAGCCAGCAGATTGTCTTAGAACTTCCAGTCAGACTACTCTCCAGCTCAAAACCCTTAGGCATAGTGCTCTTCACTAAAAGGCATCACGTGGATGGACTCCAAGCCTAGTTCAGGACAGAAAGTCAGAAGTATTCAAAGAACAATGCAGACATATCAAAGGCAGCTAAAAAAAGTTTTCAGTGGCCATGTATGGGACAATGTTAGAGTCAGCATTGTAATTATAGTTCACAGAATAAAACTAGAACCTATAATCAATCTATATAGGTACAAAGGGAGGAAGGAGTGAAAGAATAAGGGGAAGCATGAATGGGCCTCCTCCAGTAGATTCCAGTTAATATCTGTAGAGGGATGATGGAGTTAAAAAATGTACCATTTGGCAATCACCATAGTAATGGTATTCTAAGCAGAAGGTGCCAACTGATCTTAAAAGTAGTGCATGAGGCTAGATGACACACAGTATGTATATGTTTGTGTGCATGGGGATAGTCTCAAAATATCTCTCACTCTTCATGAAAAAAGAAAACAGTTCAGTGAAGATACCAAACCAAAGGTATCATCACCAGACAGTGAGATCCTCTCATGTGTGGCATCCCTTTGTGATACCCTTGCCCCAAACAACTAATGCACATCTAATTATTAGAAAACAACAGACAAACTCCAACTGTCATTGCATAGTGTAAATGGTTTGTAGTCTTGCAAAGGGCCTAACATGGAAAACAAGGGCAGATTTAGGGCTGTTCTAGCGGAACAAGGCAACTAAATGTAAGGTGGACTCCAGACTAGATCCTGGAGCAATTAGGAAACATACTGGAACTATATGTGAGTGACCTCCAAGGGAGTCTGAGGATTAGGTCCTCTTCCAGTTGCCAGCTTTCCCTTTTCTATGACTGTACCATAGAATCACAGGTCAGTGTCCTTAAACCTCATCACTGCAAATAACCTTCACATGGCTTCATGAAAAATAGTGACAGGACCAATAATCCTAGCTACTCAGGAGGTAGGGTGGAGATTGGGATTATTTAACATTTCAAGGCCAGCTGGGGGAAAAAAGCTTAAAAGATTTCCATCTCTAACAATAACCAATGGCTGGGAGCAGTGGTGAATACCTGTTGTCCAGGTGACAGGAAGAAACACAAATAGGAGGTTCACAGCACCCAACCTCTACTGAATTTTCAGGGGTTGAAGCAAGATCCTTCTCAAAAAGGAGCTGGGGAGTAACTCAAGTCATGGAGCACCTGTCTAGCAAGCATGAAATCATGAGTTCAAAGCCCTATACTGCCAACATAAAAAAGAACACCAGTGACAGATATCTAAGTAGAAAATATAAGGCAAAAAATGCTATTTAACAACAGGAACTCCTAGTGAAGAATATAAGGAAGCTACCTGCACTGTTGTTACAACTTTTTCTTTTTTGGTTGGGACCTGAACTCCGGGCCTGGGCGCTGTCCCTCAGCTCTTCAGCTCAAGGCTAGCTAAGCCACAGTGCCACTTCCAGCTCCCCCCGCCCTCCGCTTATGTGATGCTGAGGAATTGAACCTAGGGCCTGATGCATGCAAGACAAGCACTCTACTACTGAGCCACCTTCCCAGCCTGATCATTACCACTTCTTAATGAGGAATGATTCAGAATATTAAAGTGAAAAACAACCAGTCAATTTTTACCACTTTCCCATACACTTGTAGCAAAATGCTAAAAGAGTACATTCGGCCCCTTATTACTCCAGCCAGTCCTCCAGTCACATTTCCCTGTCTTCTCTGGTCATGTTTTGTTTTGAGTCTTCCAGCTCATGGCTGAGATTCTACTTCTACTTCTGGCTTTTTGTTAGTTCATTGGAGATATGAGTCTCATGGACTTTCCTGCTCAAGCTAGCTTTGAACCTTGATCTTCAAATCTCATCCACCCTAAGAGGCTAGGATTATAAGGCATGAGCACCACTGGTACCTGATGAATCCAGCGTGTTTTGCTGGTTAATTGGAGAAAAGATTCTCTTGGACTTCTGTACAAGCTGGCTTATTACTCAGATCTCAGCCTCCTAAGTAGCTAGAATTACCGTTGTAAGCCACCAGCACAGGGCCTCTGCTGAGTTTTTAATGTGATAGTTCCTCTGCATGGAAAGTCCTCTCTGTTCTGTTGTGAACCACTGATTCCAAACTCCTCCCATTTTTCAGGTCTCCATTTCAATGCCACTTCCCCAGAAAGGCCACCCTTGTCCTTTAGAGAAGATCCAACCCCCTGTACACGGGTTTAGGTAACTATCACCCTATATCCCATTTCTTCCACCAGCCTATAATCTCTAATTTCTGCTCACTTTCCTCACATGAACTCCCAGGGCTAAGGATCATTAAAAAAAAATTTTTTAAGCAAAAAGTCAAGAAAAAGAAAAGATCCCCTCAAAAAGAATGTCAACTACAGAGACCCAACTTGCTTCCACATTTGGTGGCCATAATCTTTAAACAACACATGAATGGATGTTATTATTTTACTCTAACATCTGATGTCTCTCAAGACCATGATTTTGCCACCTTACTTGATTTTATTGAACATGTTCTTTCTAGGGAAAGAATGAGGACTGGTATATTCTAATTCAAATAAAGAGGACCAAACAAGTACACTAACATGTAAAGTGATGACCCTTACTGACTAAAAACAACCAATGTGGTAATGAGGACGTTTTCCATAGTACAGAGAAGATGATTTTTAGAATGTGAAGCAGGGAGTAATTAATTTTCCATAATGGTCACACTGGGACCTATTGTGAGAGCTGACATTAACGATGTATTTCTTTTCTGTAATTAATTTTTATGTGTAGTTCTGGGAGCTTTCCACCATCTTCTCCTGGATTGGTGTTCCTACCTCTGCCACCTACACCAATGGCAGGTCAGCTCTTCCATAAAGACAGAGGCATACAGAGAGCCAGAAATAGATAGCCACATAGCCAAACTTTAGTGTGACCACTGCTTTCCCTGCTCAGGGAGGAAATTAATTAATACTAGCAAGAGAGCATGCTGGTCCTGGCATATTGTTCTCTCTGCAGTTCTGGAAGCTATATAGGATCCAAAGAGATAAAGTACTAGCAAAGAGATCCAAGTTCAAATCTCACTGCTACCACTACCTACCAGCCTGGCAAATTACTTTGAGGATGGCAATGATCATGACTGGTAGTACTGAGGAATGAACTAAGAGCCTCATGCTTGGTAGGCAGGAGCTCCATCACTTGCATCATTCTTTTTTGTGATGGCCATTTTTCTTTCCAGAGCTGAGGATCAATTTAAGGGCCTTGCACTTGCCGGGTAAATGCCCTTCCACTGAGGTAAATGCCCAGCCTATATTTGACTATTTTTTGAGATAGGTCTGGGCATCCTAAACTGTGACCCTCCGTATTTGAGCTTCCCTGTATAGTTGAGATGAGAGGCTCCCATTGCAGTGCCCATCCATTGGTGGAGATGGAGTCTCATGAACTTTTTTTGCCTTGGCTGATCTTGAACTACGATGCCAGGGTCTCTGCCTCCCAAGTAGCTATGAGCCATCAGGCCAGGCTCTTCTGTCACAGCTTTAAATGTGGATGGCATCTTGATCCCTGAAGGCACAGGTTAAGGCAGACAGCCTGTCGCTTATGGTAAGAACTTCAAATTGTAGCAAAAACTTGATACCAAGCAGAAAAGAGAACTTAGGTCATCAGTCCCCTGACCTCATGGGGTCATGCAAACAAACTGATTAACAACAAATAAATTACATTACAAATTCCTCATTAACACTGGGAGTATACTTCAGTGACAGAGCACTTACTTGTCTACTATATAGGAGTTTCTGGGTTCAATCTCTACCACCAAAATGAAGGAAAAAAAATAATAAACCCTCCCTCATTTCTTCCTCTTGAGTACTGACTGGTTCTTCCAGTTTCCTAAGGAAAAGGATGTTTTAGAATCAGTTTTACACTGTTTGTAACTGATAATAGCCAAATAGACAAGTTAAGCTGGGCACCATTGGCTCATCCTTATAATTCTAGCTACTCAGCAGGCTGAGGTATGAGGATACCCATTCAAAGCTAGCCTGGGCAAATAAATCCATGAGACTCCATTTCCAAAATAACCAGCCAAGAGCCAGGTTGGAGGCACGGCTGAAATGACGGAGTGCCAGCCAGGAGCAAAAAAGCTAAGCAAGTACAAACCCCTGAAATCAAACCCTAGATCCAGCACCAAAAATATATGCAGCCGGGTGCCGGTGGCTCATGCCTATAATCCTAGCTACTCAGGAGGCTGAGATCTGAAGATCACAGTTCAAAGCCAGCCTGGGAAGGAAAGTCTGTAAGACTCTTATCTCCAATAAACAACTAGAAAACTGGAAGTGGTGCTGTGGCTCAAGAGGTAGAGCGCTCACCTTGAGCTAAAGATCGCAGGGACAGTGAACGTCCAAGCCCAGAATTCAAGCCTCACGACAGACCAAATAAATAAATAAATAAAAATATGCAAGGTTAGGACAACACTTTATTCTTCAATGTAAGACTAACCCTCAAAGCAGCCATAAAAAAGAATAGTGTATCATATCACTAAATAAGCAACACTGGGGTTAAGGAAAGCCATGGCCCAGAGAGAAATGTCTTGCCAGAGTAAGTGATAGGCACACAGACACAGGCACCAAGGCCTGCAGGTATGTAAGGGCCGGGCTCACCACCTGGGAGGCTCAGCCAGCTCACAATCAACCTTCCAGTGAAACTCTCTCTGAAACACAAGTCTGATGGCTATCAAGTCCCTGCCTGTCCCACCTCACTGAGCACACACCCAAGAGTCCCAGTGGCTACAACCAAGAGTAGTGCCATACTAACCGTCCAGTCAGCTTCTCCTCCCCCTAGCAGCTCCCTGCAAGGAGGGACTGAGCCTTTCACCATTTGTCACTGCCACCTACCCACAGAAATGTTCTGCTGGAGTTTTCAAGGAATGAAAGCTCAGCCAACTCTCAGAAACATCTTAAGCTAGGAAAGGATAGCTTGGCTTTTTCCCTGATGTCATCTGGGTATCTATACCCAACATAGCAAAAACGCGCCCTCACCTTCCTGCTGACTTACCCAGGTGCTCTTTGCCCGGCCACTCAAGGTTTTTTGTTTGTTTTTCCTCTCTTTTTAGTGCAGGTCCAGGGGCTTGAACTCAGGGCCTGGGCACTATCCCTGAGCTCAAGGCAAGCGTTCTACCACTTGAGCCACGGCTCCACTTTCTGCGTTTTTTGGTAGTTTATTGGCAAAAAGTGTCTCATGGACTTTCCTGTCTGGGGCTGGCTTTGAACCATGATCCTCATAATCAGCTTCCTGAGTAACCAGGATTACAGACATGAGCTACTGGCACCTAGCCCACTCTGAGGATTTAAACAACTCATAAATAATAGAGAAAAGCAAGGACAATCAATAGCCCAGCTGTCAACTGGGTCCTCCTGCTCTTCCCTCCCTTCATCTTCATCCTCTTCCTCCTCTGCTTGGGCACTGAAATTTGAATTCAGGGCCTCACATCTGCATGCTAAGCATGCTTGCTTGGGTAGTACACCTGACCATTTGAGCTATGCCTCTAGCCCAGCTTTTGGCTGGTTATTGGAGATGAGAGTCTCTTGCAGTTTTCTGTCCTGGCTAGCTTCAAACTGAAATGCGCTAGATCTCAGACTCCTGAATAACTAAGATTACAAGTATGAGCCACTGGCTCTGAGCTAACTATCTTCATCTTGTGACATCTGACCTCCCCGGTGTCTGTTTTTGATTGACATCAACTTTGACGCTCATCATCACACCTCCCCCCAATACATGCTTTCTCTACTGTTTTTGAATTTCTAGTTATGCAGGTAGAATTCAGAGTTGCTCTCAGAAGAGGCTATGTGCCTTTAATTCTGAGCATGATTATATTCAGTTTCTTTAAAAATATTACATCTTAAAAAGCCAATGTCAGATAGTTACAAGTCAAGTGAGGAAAATACTTCTTTTGTTTCCCTTCCCTTCACCCTGAGTTTTCACTAGTTTAGTTCCATTAAGGTATAAATAGATGTTTGGAGGAAGAGTCTTGTTATTATAGCCCAGGTAGTCTCTAATTCACCATTCTCCTACCTCAGCCTCTCTAGTGCTGGGACTACAGGCATATGTCACCATACCTGGCTAATGGAATGTATTCAAATATACATCAGAGGACTTTTCTACTGGCAGGTTCAATGGGGCCCTGGGTCTGCACAAACAGACCAGGCACTGGTGACTAAAAGACCTGGGATACAGCATGGCGACATTTGCTCAGGAATGTGGACACAGCTTAATGAAACAATTCCTAGCTGAAATGATCTCCATACTTCATTAAGGAAGAGAAAGATTAGTCATTAGCAATCCAAGTAAATATGTGAACCGTAAACCTGAATCTATGGCCTTCCTGAGTTTTACTAGGCAGTTCTGTCATAAGAAGAATTACCTGACACCTACTGCTGGTCCAACAAGAAATATTCCTAAGAAGCCAAGCAGACCTGAATCCATTTCCTGTTGTGGTTTTGACTTTGGATGTGTTTCCTTTCAATATGCAATTTCAGACCACGCTCAGTAAATTCTTTTGTGATTAAGTACAGATCTTAACTCTAAGCTACCTAAGCAAAGTGTACTATTAGAAGCCAAGCATCTAGGAATGTGTTTGGGGAGACAGAGGTGACTAAGAACTGAAGTTTTTGGAGGTGCCCCTCCAGAAACTGTCCCCAAGCTGAGCTTCCCCATCCAGACTGAGCTCTTCTGAGATGCTCCTTACTAGAGAGTGGGTGGGATTTTCCTGAGAGAGTTTTGGGGAAATTGGTCAGGAGTGAGGGGAAGATATGGTACTGTGGTTTACCAGCCATGAGTTTGGGGAATGGGTCTGGCTGGCTCACTCAGTACTCCTAGCATCTAGCATGGTGCTGGTGGTAGGTACCTACTAGCAACGGGACAACTGGATGGATGAGAAACAGAAAGAAGGAAGGAAGGGAAGATATACTGAGACTTACATTAGGGAAAACTGAGTTCTTCAACACCTTCTTACATCTAGATGGAAGAATAAACACAGAATACATACATCAACCAAGAAGGTTAAAAGTATTCAAGAACTGAGACAGATCAAGATGTATTGTACTCATAAATTGACATGTTGAATTGAAATGCCCTTGTATAACTACTTAGAATTTTAAAAAAGATTAGCTTGGCCCTGGTAGATCATGCTTATAATTCTAGCTTACTCAGAAGGCTGAGATCTGAGGATCACAGTTTGAAGCCAGCCTGGGCAGAAAAGTCCATGAGCCTTATCTCCAAAAAACCACTCAAATGACAGAAATAGAGCTATGGCCAAAATGCTAATATTACCAGTCTTGAAAGCTAAGGGACAGTGACCAAGTGAGTTCAAGTCCTAGTACCAACACAAAAATAAATTAAATTTTTAAAAAGAACTCAGAGAAACTTTGAATGCCAGTGCTTTCAATGATGCAAACTTCACCAGTGGCATCCAAGAAAGAAGATTCCGTAAAGTTAAGATATCAGTTAGTCACAATTTCCCCCTGAATCCAACGTGATTCCAGCTGAACTCACAGGCTAGACCTCTGTAGGAGACAGACTAAACAAAACAAGCGAGGAGACCTTTGCCTAGGAAGCATAAAGGCAAAGAGTGACTCACTCACTGAAATCCCCCATGTTTCAGAATGGAGTTCACACAAAAATTTGAGGAAATAATTTAAGGAAAACAAAACTACATGCTCAATAGATAGTAAGCTTAAGGACTAATGTGTAATTTTCTATATTAATATCCCCAAGGATAGAAATGTAAATGTAGTCTAGAAAAACGCTATCAGGAGAAATATACGAATCATACGTCTAATGTCTTAGCCAGATGCGGGTGGCTCATGCCTATAATCATAGCTACTCAGGAGGCTGAGATCTGAGCACTATAGTTCAAAGCCAGCCCAGAAGGAAAGTCCATAAGACTCTTATCTCCAATTACTATGGGAAAACCCTAAACGGTAGAGCACTAGGCATTGGGCAAAAGAGCTCAGGGACAGCACTTAGACCCTGAGTACAAGGCCCACAACCAACCAAAAAAAAAAAAAGTCTTGAAGTCACATATTTTTGAAAGAGGGCCATAATATAGATGAATGTAATTTTGATAATACCATTTTAGCATGTAACCAAGAGAAAAGTATTAGGACAAGCCAGGTGCCTATAATCCTAGCTACTCAGGAGGCTGAGATCTGAGGATCATGGTTCAAAGCCAGCCTGGGCAGGAAAGTCCGTGAGACTCTTAACTCCAACTAACCACCAGAAAACTGGAAGTGACACTGTGGTTCAAGTGGTAGAGCGCTCGCCTTGAGCTGAAGAGCTGAGGGACAGCTCCCAGGCCCAGAGTTCAAGCCCCATGGCCAACCAAAAAAAAAAAAAAAAGGTATTAGGACAATTTACATTTCCATTTTTTCCTACTAAATCTTTGAAATCTGGTATGTATCTTACAATTATCCCACATCTCAGCCCGTACTCACTTTGCAGATCCTCAAAAGTACGTACAGGTATATAAAGATAGGTAAGGAGCTACCTGCAATGGGCATAGGCAAAGAGGTCAGCAGTACTGGAGCACATCTCCTTTGTGGGGTTTCAGTTATTTTGGTCTATGCTTTTTTTTTCCCCCTGTGGATTCCTGACACATAGTGCTGATCAGGTAGGAACTCATGGGTAACCAAGCAAGGCCAATCAGAATCCTCATATACAGAATCTGGTGGAGGTGCAGAGTGTAGCATAGTGTAAGGCTAGTTCTCCCTCTTTTCCTTGAGGTTTCTAGGAAGTGATTTTGGATCTCTCTCCACTAGGGGCAGAGATTGTCTCAGGATGGGCCCATGAAGAAGCATGAAGAACATTATAGTTCCAAGTCCTGAGGCCTTCATTTGGGCTTCTTGTTTGGATTCAGCCATCAGCTCCATTTCTTTCTAAGACCTTCTCTCATGTGCTTAGGCCAAGCTGAGTTTTCAGTCTTCTGGTTAGACGGCTCCCATCGTAGGGTTTATCTCTAAAATAGCATTCCAGACCACTGGTCTGATTCACAAGGCAGACTCTCCATCTTTTAACTTTCATTAGTGCTGCATAGCTCCTGTCCCCTCCCCAGGTCAAGCATGGTTTCAGATCTTTACCCTCACGCCTCTGTCCTGTGGACAGATGGCACCATCTGTGGAGTTCAGTGGCTCCACCTTGCTGCTTGAGTCCATGGGTCTGCTTTGTTCTCCTGCCTGGAGGAGCAGAATGGTGCCATGACTTTGCCTTTCCTCTGAGTATCTAACTGGTCTCCTTGTGGGCTGCATAAAAGGCCTATTCTGAAGTGCTGACCTTTCAGAAGCCACTGAACACAAAAGGAGCCTGTTCCAGGCCTGAAATCATAAACACAGGGATGACAACCTTGTTCTTTGCACAGGCTTGAGATCTACACTGGTTTTTCCAGCGCAGCAATCCCTTCCACACACCCAGGAAGCAGCCACTTAGCACACCAGACAGCCTTGAAGGAACAGAGAAATAAAGCCAAGCCTCGCCTTGATCCACAGAGGAGGGAAATTTGCTAAGAGAATTCTAATAAATGCAAATTTAACTTTATATACTTTGCTCTCATTTTGCAGAACCAGTTTGCATGCTTGATGCTGAATATTTTTCACTTTTCCCTTTAGTTTAGGTCTTGTTCCTTCCTAAGCAAGTTTTGGGCAGAAGCAGAGAAGGCTGCCTTCAGGTATCTGAGGGATACACTCTCAGAGTGCATTATTCCTTATAGTGATCATGGATTGAGATATACAGTCTTAAATAGCTCCCCTTCTTTACCTCACAGAAGAGGGAAAGTTTCAAAGTTTGGTCATTAAAATCCACAGCTCAAATTATTCTTGCTTCCCTTAGGAAGTTCAGCATTCTAATTAATGCCTAATATTGTACAAGATATGGAAAAGTAATGAGTAATATTCATATCAAATCATTAATACGTGGGTTTTTCTTTTAACCAACTAAACTCTCCTGCCCAGGAACATGTGGTAACCTACTCATACAATACTTTTCTCCCTGTAGCTTTGGATAGTGTGGGACAGAGGCAGGGAGCAGGTGGCTATCTAGGCAGTATGGAAGCATGAATTCCCTCATTGTCCCATCACCCTCTTCCATCTCCATTCCTCACTACTTTGGCGAGGGAAAAACCGGTTTGCAGCCTGGATGGGCTACTCTGCAATTGCTGCTTTTACAGATGCAAACATTTGTAACACAATGTCCCGTTCTGACACTGTTGGGTGGAGCTCCATGGGGAAAACTCTAGACTCAAGATGGCCAGGACATATACAACGGACAAGGGTCTCGGATCTAAAATATACTTAGAACTCAAAAAATTAAATCCCCCTACAACAAATTCTCAAAGAAACAACTGCCCAATGAATAAGTGGGCTAAAAACTTAGGAAATAAGAATGGCCGATAGACACATGAAGAAATGTTCAACTTCTCTAGCCATAAAAGAAATGAAAATCAAGACAACATTAAGATTCCACCTCACCCCAGTTAGAATGGCCATAATCAAGAAATCTAATAACAACAGATACTGGAGGGGATGTGGTCAAAAGGGAGCCCTACTGCATTGTTGGTGGGAGTGTAAACTTGTTCAACCACTTTGGAAAGCAGCATGGAGGTTCCTAAAAAGACTCCATATAGAGCTCCCCTATGACCCTGCAATCCCACTTTTGGGCATTTACCCAAATGATCACAAACAGGCCATACTAAAGCTACCAGCACAAATATGTTTTTCACAGCATTATTCACCATAGCTAAGATATGGAATCAACCCACAATGGAATTCTATGCCTCCATCAGAAAGAATGGCATTGCCCCATTTGTTAGGAAATGGAAAGACTTGGAAAAATTATAGTAAGTGAAGTAAGCCAGGCCCAAGGAAACACAGGTCCCATGGTTTCCCTTATTTGCAATAACTAGTATATGTCTAGGACAAGCAGAAAAGGCCAAAAGCTATGCATATATGACCATATAAGATGATGTTAAGCGAAATGAACCTCAAGATAGGGACAAAAGTGGTTTTTTCTTTCTTGCTATTGTTTTTTGCTGTTGTTTTTAACATATTTATAATGTACTATGTTTTTTTTTTGTTTCTTTTGTATGTTCTTCCCCCATGGTATAACCCCTGTTTTCACTGTATTTGTTTCCGTTGTCCTGCATCTTGCATATACATTTTTCTAATTTGGGGAGGGGAAGGGAAATAACAAAATGCTGAAATAAGGATACAGGTTGACCCATTGTAACAATGGGATGTACAAGACACTATGTTGAAAATGAACTCTACAATTTGGTGGGGGGGGCAGGGAGAGAGGAGTTGGGGAGGTGGAAAATGGACTCATTACCTTACTCATGTAACTGTAACCCCTCTGTACAGTATTTTTACAATTATATATATGTGTATATATGTATATATATGTGTATATATGTATATATGTGTGTGTGTATATATATATATATATACATACATATATATATATATATATACACACACACACACACACATATACATATATATTTTAAAAGATGGCCAGGACACTGATTCCGGGGACTTCTGGAAACTTACTTGCTGAGGAATTCAGGACATGTGCCTGCCTGAGCCTTACCATCTCTCTTTCAAAGTGGGACTACAATCATACACATCTGAATCAATATTCCAAGAACCACCTCTTTGGCAAGGGTCTACTCAGGAAACCATCACTTGTCTTCCTTTTCTGTTACGGTGACCCCACCACCACCTTTTCCCATATAAATAAGAATATTTACTTATTTTAACACCTAGAGAATTCAGGAATGTAACTACTAATTTTCTAGGTGAGAACAGGTATAGCTCAGTGATTAAGGCATCTGGGTTCCCATCCTCAGCACCACAAAAATAAACTAATGAGTGAAAAATAGAAATAAATATATTTTTTACACCTTCCATGGACTTAGGACCCAAGACATCTTCTCTTAACATCTTGTGTTTTCCTTCCTAAGTACAGGTATATTGTAGGTAGGTGGGATAGGTTGGGAAGAATTCTGAATCTATCTCACCTGGTACTAGATGCTCCTCCCTCATTTCAGTCCTCACAAACATCCCTGGCAACACCCGTGTTAGTCCAGCAACAGACACATAGGTACATTTAACCACACTACATTTCTCAGACATCTCAACTCCCAATGTGTTACCTGCATACAGGGCACTGGGTAGCAAGGCCTCTCCCTTTGGTAGTCTTATTCCCTAGGAAAGGTACCTGAAGTAGAGTTCTTGGGTACAAACATGACAACTGCTTTTTAATCCACATTGAAGATGGCTTTCCCTGCATGCATGCCATATACAGTGCTATGGAGGGCCTATTTCCCCCAGGAACTACCCTCCATCAGCATTTTCTATTTTATAAATGGTGTTACAATACACACAGCATGGAATTTACCATCATCACTTTTTTTTCTTTTTCTTTTTTTCCAGTTCAAGGGCTTGAAATTAAGGCCTAGAAGATGTCCCTGAGCTTTTTGCTTCAGGCTGGCACTCGACCATGTAAGACACAGCTTTACTTCTGCTTTTTGATGGTTCACTGGAGATAAGTCTCAGGGACTTTTCTGCCTGAGCTGGTTTCAAACTGTGATACTCAGATCTCAGCCTCTTGAGTGGTTAGGATCATAGGTATGAGGCACCAGTACCCAGCTATCAGTTTCTTTTGTTGTTATTTTAATTTTATTGTCAAGGTGATGTACAGAGGGGTTACAGTTACATAAGATAATGAGTACATTTCTTGTCAAACACTGTTACCCCGTCCGTTGTTTGTCTCCCACTTTCCCTCCAGCCCCTCCATCTCCTGCACCCAATTGTAAAGTTAATTTCCACATATTGTCTTATGAATTATCATTGTTGCATTGGTTCACCCTTTGTCCTTTGTCTCACTATCTGTTTTTCCCCTTTCCTTCCCCAATTCAGATAAACATACATACAAGACACAGGGAACCAAAATCAAGTGACAATAGAGATGACAACAGAGAATAAATCAAAACGGTGGCACGGGCGGGGGGGGGGAGGGGGAGACAAAAAAGGAAGTTCACACAGTACATTAAAAACAACAAAAACAAAGAAAAAAAACCTCTTGTTTTCCTATCTTGGAGTTCATTTTGCTTAGTATCATCTTATATGGTCATATGTACATAGCTATTGAGCTATTGTGATCCTCTTCTAGGACTATCCTAGACATATACTAATTATTACAAATGAGGGAGTCTATATTTCTTTTTTTGGGGGGGGGATCCGGTCATGGGGCCTGAACTCTGGGCCTGGGCCCTGTCCCTCAGCAATTCAGCTCAAGGCTAGCACTCTACCACTTGAGCCACAACGCCACTTCTGGCTTTTTTCTTTTTGCTTATGTAGTGCTGAGGAATCGAACCCAGGGCCTCAGGCATGCAAGGCAAGTGCTCTACCACTGAGCTACCTTCCCAGCCCGGAGTCCATATTTCTTTGGGTCTGGCTTACTTCACTTAATAGGATTTTCTTCCAAGTCTTTCCATTGCCTTACAAATGAGACAGTGTCATTCTGATGGAAGCATAGAATTCATCTACTGGGGGGTTGGTTCCATATCTTAGCTATGTTAAATAATGCTGCAAGGAACATGGTTGTGTTGGTAGATTTAGTATGGCCTTGTCTGTTGTCATTTGGGTAAATGCCCAGAAAAGGGATTGCTGGGTCATAGGGGAACTCTATGTTTAGTCTTTCAAGGAACCTCCATACTGCTTTCCAGAGTGGTTGAACAAGTTTAGACTTCCACTAACAGTGCAGAGCTAGCATTCCCTTTTGGCCACATCCCTGCTAGCATCTGTTGTTATTAGATTTCTTGATAATGGCCATTGTCACTGGGATGAGGTGGAATCTCAATGTAGTTTTGATTTGCATTTCTTTTTTTTTTTATTTAATTTTATTTTATTTGTGAACATACTGTACAGAGGAGTTACAATTACGTGGGCAGGATAATGCGTACATTTCTTACCAAGCATTGCAGCCTCCTCCTTTGTTTACCCTTCACATCCCTTCCCAGCCTCCCCCCTCCACCCCAATCCCAATCCTTCTCCTTTCCCCCCTCCCCCCCCCCCCCCCGCACCGACGTTGTAAAGCTTGTTTTGGACATGACAACTTGTACTTCTCATTGTTGCAACAGGTCTACCTGTATCCTTAAACAACTGATTTTTCCCCATCTCCTCCACAAGTTATACTGACATCAAATATAGTGAAAGCAGGGGTTATACTGTGGGGGAGGGATATACAAAGCAACAAAGAGATAATCTTATAAATGCGTTAGAAACACATGCATGAAAGAAAAAAACATTAAAATACACATCTAAGGGTTCATTTTCCTGACATAACATTATCTGACCTTTTCCGCTTGACTCATACATATACTAGATATTACAAATAAGGGAAACCATGGGACCTATGTTTCTTTGGGCCTGGCTTACTTCACTTAATAGAATTTTTTCCAAACCTTTCCATTTCCTAACAAATGGGGCAATGTCATTCTTTCTGATGGAGGCATAGAATTCCATTGTGTATATATACCACATTTTCTTGATCCATTCATCTACTGAGGGGCATCTGGGTTGGTTCCATATCTTAGCTATGGTAAATAATGCTGCAATAAACATAGTTGTGCTGGTAGCTTTAGTGTGGTCTTGTTTGTAAACATTTGGGTAAATGCCCAAAAGTGGGATTGCTGGGTCATAGGGGAGTTCTATGTGAAGTCTTTTGAGGAACCTCCATACTGCTTTCCAAAGTGGTTTGATTTGCATTTCTTTTATGGCCAGAGATGTTGAACATTTCTTCATGTGCCTATTAGTCATTCTTATTTCCTCTTCAGAGAAGTCTCTCTTTAAGTCTTTAGCCCACTTATTAATGAGGTTGTTTTTTTTGGAGAATTGTTTGGAGAGGATTTAATTTGTTAAGTTCTAAGTGTATTTTAGATAGGAGGTCCTTGTCTGTTGTATGGCTAGTGAAGATCATTATAAGAAGGAATAGGAGAAACATTAGAGCTCCTTGGTACAGGTCGAAACTTTCTTAATAAAGATCTAGAACCACAACAAATCAAAGAAAGGTTGGACAAATGGGATTGCATGAAACTGCGGAGCTTCTGCATGGCAAAGAACATAGCTAGTAAGATAAATAAAAAGCCCAAATACCAGTTTTAATTGCATATTTCTGTAGTGTTAAGTATATTCATATTGCACAACCCATTTCCAGAACCTTTCCTCTTGCAAAACTGAAACTCAGTGCCCATTGAGCACTAACTCCTTATCCTCCTTGTCTCCTCCACCAGTCTGGAAACCTCTTTGTTTTTATTTACACTCCCTTGACTTCCATTTTCCTGATAATCTTTCATCATTCTTCTGCCTCCACCAGAGAAAGGGAAGGAGCCTCAACCTTCAGTGAGCTGACGTGTAAGTCATTCTTGACCACAAATAGGAAGCTCTACATTACAGTCTTAGTTTTAGAATCTGTTTCTAGATTGTTTTCTTATACTGAAGATGTTCTTTTCTGCGAATATCCCTAAGGCTATCTTTATGTTTTAATCATCTTTTTATAGAATATAGTTTTAACCAAAATCTGCTATTTTCTTTGTGTGTTTTTTCGTTTCTTTTTTGTTCTTCTATCCTTAGGAAATTCTTTATTCTCAAAGTTTCACAAATGAGTCTTTTTCTATTTTTTTCTGCTTTTCAAAAAGGAAAGAAAGCCACTGCTAGATCTGTCTGGGACTTAAGCTGGCTATATAAGGTAGAGTGAGGATATAGGTTTTTAGAGTTGTCCCCCACATTGCAGATTCACCTCTGCCTACTGCCTCTTTCAGTCCACATCAAATCCTCAGCCACACTAGCTCCTCTGATGCAGCCAAAGCCGCGTTAGCTTCCTCCTGTCCTCCCCAACCTTTCCTGGTGTTCCAAAACCTCTTTGTTATTGACTATAGCTCTGATGATGCCCCGAACTTTCCACACCCTTGCTGAAGAGCAAAGGAAAGAATTTAATAATTGAAACTTCACATAGCTAGGAAATGCATTATAGCTTTTGGTAGCTATGGTAAAACCATACTCACCATAGGATTGTGGCATAATTAAGAAAGGTCTTTCAAAGTGAAGGAATCCTGGAGTTCAGATGAGGACACTGAGCCCCTGGAAGTGATACCAGGGACCTAAGTGCCTGCAGCTAGTAACAGTAGGGCTGGGAATCACACCAGTGCCACTGCTGGGGAGGTAACTAACATACAGGTTAGGGTCTTATTTTATTGACAATCTTCACTACATTAAATCCAAGAGCCAACCACCACTGTTCTAGAAGCTTCTAGAAGCATCTATGAACTTTGCTATGAGAGCAGTGTTGGGGGAAGGTAAGTGATTACCCTCCTCTCTCCAGCCAGCCTACTCTGGCACACCTATCTATAAGGAAAGCTGTATTCCTCAGGAGAATAAGAGAGGGTGAAATGATCCACCACATGCTCTTACATGCTATGCTGCACAGGTGGCACCCTACAACAGGGAATCTGAGGACTCAAGACAGAGAAGGAGTCAGGATAACTGGGTATAAGCTCTTTTTTCAAATAGAATAATTCCTACTAAGTCTACAGTCTAAAGTAGAAAGCTGTCTTGTATGTATGGGGAAGCCTGTTGACTGTGTATGTGAATCATTTCCAGCTATATATCTATGACATCCCTGACTATGGGAAGTGTCCTCCACAGGCCTCTCTAGCCCTCAATCTCTGATTGTGCAAGCAGCTCTCCAACACTCATCTATTTCAGCTGGAAGCTCCCTTGTCCACCTAGGTGGCACATGTGCCCTTTCCTTCCTTAGGGGCATCTAAGAAGCAGGTCCCTAGATGTGGTTGACCTTTTTATGGTGACCTGCCTTAGATCATGCCAAATTATGGGGAGGTGGGGGGTATGGAGGCTCCAGAACCTCTCTTTTCACCTTCCATCTCCTCCTTTAAATCTTTCTGTTTTATGAGTCTATGAATTGCCTCAGATCACAGAGGCAAAAATGCTCTGATCCAGATCCTGCTCCTTCTGTTTCTACCTTAACATTAATTGGTATCACAAGTACAGTGAAGGCATTTCTTCTACAACATTACCTGTATCATCCTAACAATTACATCCTTAAAAGAAAAATACATTAAAAAAACCAGGATTGATGGGAAAAACAGAACAAGGCAGACCTACAGGCCCATGGACATTATACCCAAGGTAGTCACAACTCAATAACAATGCTACTCTAAACAGGTGTCTGGCTCACCCCAGATCCTCCCTGAGCTCCTGTTTCCTCCTTTAAAGGAAAAGTCCTTGAAGGCATTCCTTATTATTATTATTTTTTTGGTTGGTCATGGGGCTTGAGCACTCAGGGCCTGAGTGCTGTCCCTGAATTATTCTGTTCATGGCTAGCATTCTAGCACTTTGATCCACAACACCACATTCAGTTTTCTGAGGCTTAACTGAAGATAAAGAGTCTTGTGGTGAGAGCTGGGACAGTGGCTCAGTGGCAGAGTGCTTGCCTTGCATGTATGAGGCCCTGGGTTCAATTCCTCAGGACCACATAAACAGAAAAAGCCGGAAGTGGTGCTGTGGCTCAAGTGCTAGAGCATTAGCCTCAGGGACAGCGCCCAGGCCGAGTTCAAGCCCCATGACCGACTTTCCTGCCTGGTCTGGCTTTGAACCGCAATCCTCAGATTTCAGCCTCCTGAGTAGTTAGGATTATAGGCATGAGCCACCAGCACCTGGCCACATTCCCTTTCAAAGTATACTATTTTAACCAAATTAAGAATATGGTCCATTAGGGAAATGAACCCTAAGATATGTATTCAATGTTTTTTTTTCTTTCATGCGATTGTTTCTAACACATTTATAAGATTATTTCTTTGTTGCTTTGTATGTCCCTCCCCCACAGTATAACCCCTGCTTTCACTGTATTTGATGTTGGTATAATTTGTGGAGGGGAAGGGGAAAAACAAATCGTTTAAATAGGGATACAGGTGGACCCATTGCAACAATGAGATGTACAAGTTGTTATGTCGAAAACGAACTTAACAACTTTGGTACTGGGGTGGTGGGGGGCGGAGAGGATTGGGTGGAGGGGCAGGGGGAGGATGGGAAGGGATGGGAAGGGGAAACAAAGGAGGAGGCAACAATGCTTGATAAGAAATGTACTCATTATCTTGCCCATGTAATTGTAACCCCTCTGTACAGTATTTTCACAATAAAAAAAAAAGAATATGGCCCATGGTTCCCCTTCTGCATCAATCTCCTCTTCCTGTTTGTGACAGTACTTAGGGACTTTTGGTTTGAACTCAGGGTTTCACACTTGCAGGTACTCTACCACTTGATCCACACCTCCCACTTCTTTTTGCTTTGAATTCTATTTTAGATAGGGCCTTGAGTTTTTACTTAGACCAGCCTGAACCAAGATTCTCCTACCTACAGCTTCACACTAGCTGGATAACAGGTGTACATCACTAGGGTCAGCTTATTATTAAGATGGAGGTCTCATACACTTTTTTTCCAGGCTGGCCTCAAACCATGATCTTCCCAATCTCAGCCTCCCAAGCAGCTGGATCATAGGCGTGGGCCTCTGCATCTGATTTTCTCACATGTATGTATACACCTCTGTATGTATGTATGTATGTATGTATGTATGTATGTATGTAGGTAGGTAGGTAGGTAGGTAGGTAGGTAGGTAGGTAGGTAGGTAGGCCACTCTGTTGAGCTATGAAATTTAAACACAGAAGGGCATATCTCCCTAGCATTTTTATCTGCTCTTGTAACTTGCACCAACACAGTAAAACTGAAGTGGATCTTGAGGCTATTCAATCAACCACTGCTTGTAGCAAACAGCAGCTTTTCTCTCTTCTTGGCTCCTTTCCAAAGGTCTATATATACTGCAAAGGCTTTTGATACCAGTGAGCTCTATGCAGAACATTAACACACTGGGAGAAAACAATCTCCCAGGAAACTTTGCTACTTACAAACCACATCCTGTTGAGCAGTATCCCCAGGAGCTCATGGCTTAAACAAATACACAAAATACCTTTTTATATTTTTGTATTTATTTACTTATATTGTGGTAAAGAAAATGCATCACACAAATCATTCCATTTTAATCATTTTAAAGGGTGTTAAATTCTTTATCACAATTAAAAAGTAAGCTTTCTGAAAGCCTACTGAAAAGATTAATGACATAAGAAAGTAGTTAGATGTTTTGTTTCTCACCATCAACCTCTTTGTTCTGTTTACTTGTCCTCAAATTCAGCTCTACTGGTAGAAAGTCAGCAATAACCATATCAGCTACAGTTCAGGTCAAATTCCAAAAGAGAGTATAATGGTTATTATTATGTCTTATACTACAAAAGCAAAGCACATATATAGTAACTGATATGTTTGGAGGAAACAAGAGAGAGACTGAATACCTCCACATCATGCAATGGGAAATTCCGATGTCAGTGCAGGTTCACAGTAGGTAAATGACAGTTCAAGTCCAATGAGTTTACATTACTGTGTGTCCTCAGGCAAATGGTTGAACCGTTCTGGACCTCAGTATATGCTGTAGTGTGAATGTACCTTCCAAAAATCATATTGAAATTGAATTGCCATTGTGAGGCTATTAAGGGGAAGGACCTTTAAAGTGATTAGTCTCTAAGAGCTTTACCTTCCTAATGGTACTCTGGGTCCCTGGTCAAAGGATGAACCTAGCTGACTTCCTCTTGCTGTCAGGGCTCATTTCCCATCTGCCTTCCACCATATACAGCACCAAGGCCCTTATCAGATGCTGGCGCCATGCTCTTGGCCTTCCCAGCTTCCAAGACCCAGAGTCATGCAAATGTCCACTGTTCATTATCTACTTAGGTTTTTGGTATTCTGTAACAGGAGCAGAAAATGGAGGAAGATATAGTTTTCAAGCTTCAAAGTGAGGGTAATAGGAAAAGTTAATGATTAACACATTTAAAGTACTTCTAACAGAGTATGGCCCAAATATATCTTCATTAAATGAAGCATGTCACTTTTGAAAGATCCAGCAACAAAGATATTTCAGGTGAAGGACCTACTAATAAAGCATTGTTTGTGCCATAGGATCTCAAAATGCCTTATTCTCAGAGTTCATAAAAATACTTTAAATAAGTTAAGGACATGAATAATTATTCTTTTCAGTGACAAAAATAAATACTCTTTTTTAACCTAAAAAAAAAAAGACATTGTTATTCTCAGTAGTCAATGGCACAAGAGTTGTTATTAGAAAGAAAAAAAAACTTGCCAGCTTTGAGTTAACTCCCACACACAGCGGATGTCATTTAATTTAAAAGTATACACACACACACAAAGAGAAAAAAATGTCTTTTTAAAACCATCCCCTCTTCCAAAATTGCAGATGTCTTTCAAAACCCTACATAATATTTTTAGAGTTTATTTATAGAACTTAAATACTTTAGACACATTTTATGTAAAACTTAGTGCTTTAAACTCTGCAAACTTTTTTTTCTTCACATATTTGAGAAACGATTCTCCTGAATCCCTTGACACTCAGCAATGTAGCTACCTAAGAATTGCCTCTAAATGACAAAGCACACATACAACAAACACATAAATAAGATCCAGTAGTCAGGAGTAGAGAAAGCCAAGTAAGAAGGCCTGGGGGTCCTGAAGTTGTGGACCACCCCCCTCCCCCAGACTAGCAAAGACACAGCATGCAGGTACAACTTCTCTTCCCTCATACTTTCATATGAGACCCAGGGCAGGTAATCCATGGGGTCACACATCCAGGAATGGCACAAAACCTTCACTGAAGAAAGAGCAGGTGACTACAGAAATTACTACAAACAGTCCAGAATGGTCTAGAACAATCCATTGCTGGCCAGAAAACCCTCTATGTTGATGAGGAATCACATCAAGGGAGACAGCAATGGGCAACAGAACCCTTATCCTCAGGGGTGAGTAGTGAAGATATAACCATCACTACCACAGATGGGCTGGACCTGGATTGGGACTCTCCCTGTCCTACAAGGCCACTTATACCTCAGAGAAACTGTTCTCTAGCATAGAGCTTAAGCTTAAGGAAGACAGGCAGATGCGCAGAACACACAAGGTACAGTGTTGACAAGCCCCACAGCCAAGTACATAGCTATACACAAGCGCTGACCCTGGAAGCCCACAGGGGCCTTGGGGAGTGGCAACCCAGGGCAGTCTGCATGGAACACCCGAAGGAATCCTGCTTGCTTACCTGATTGGCAGCTTACAGGGTCTGAGTGGTTCCTGTGCCAACAACTATGCTGGGTTTTACTGGTTCATACCCAGCGCTACAGTGGTTTTGAGAGACTGCATGAATATACAAATGGACAATGGTCAGGTTGTATATGAAATCTGTGGATCTGGACTGGAGATGTAGCTCTGCAGTATAGTGCTTGCCTAGCATGGGTAAAGCCCTCATTTCCATCCCCAGCATCATAAGGCAACAAAAATAGACTTCCAACTCCAAACCTATAGAAACCCATCACCTTATCTACAACCAACAGCGTGTGCTGTCAGACTTACAGGAAGTCAGAACACTATCCCTAACAATCCAACTAATAACCATCAGTTCCAAATGGCTAGGAACTTGACAGTTGACCTGATTTGGGTTCCCATTTCCACCTTAGGAACAACTGGAGACACAAAGCATGTCCCTCTGACCAATCACATAGCTTGCTTCTTTCTAATTAGCTCACCTTCAGCCCCATCCTTCAAGGCACATCGTAAGCCTATCATTCCTTCAACTAGCAGGTTTCTCACATCCCTGCCTGCTGTTGCTGTTGGCTGGGCTTCTACCACAGACAGAGGGAGGCGAGCTCTTAGGGAAGAGCCCGCAGTATGCCTCTTGTGCCTTCCCACATCCTTTCCCAGTCAAACTGACAAAGGAAAGTTAAGTCATTTCAGTGGAAGAGTTATCCACTGCTCTGGAAAAAAGCTACATAACAGGTCATATAATCACATAACACTGTTTTCTTGCTTTCAAGAAGTAAGTGTGCTGCATGCTAGTGGCTCACCACTATTATCCTAGCTACTCAGGAGGCTGTGATCTGAGCATTGCAGTTCCAAGCCAGTCCAGGCAAAAAAAAAGTCTGTGAGACTCTTATCTCTAATTAGACACTAAAAAGCTGGAAGTGGAGCTGTGGCTAAAGTAGTAGAGTGCTAGTCTGGAGTGAAAAAGCTGAGGGATAGCACCCAGGCCCTGAGTTCAAGCCCCAGTATTAGCACCAAAAACAAAACAGGAGGCAAAGAAAGTAGATATGACTTATCAGAAAGTATCAATAAGAAACAGTGGCTGATATACAATCAGACAATCAGAATGTTCTCTACATTCATGGGATAATATATAGCTAAGGAAAAAAGAAAGACAGGAAGAGTCTGCCTCCTTTTAGTTGAGGCACATCCATATTGTGCTCCATACAACTTACAGTTGCAGAATTCCTGGATAACTGTGTAGTACACTTCACAGTCACAAGCTCCTCAGATCTGCTAGTGACTAAATAAGCACAAGGAAGGGGAACTTTCCAGCAGCACTGACATATACTTCTTTTAATTCTTTGAAAATTGGTGTTTCAAATATACTTACTTAGGAAGAATGATCCAAGTGCTTGCTGGGCTGGGTGCCAATGGCTCATGCTTGCAATCCTAGCTCCTCAGGAGGCTGAGCTCTGAGCATTGCAGTTCAAAGCCAGCCTGATCAGTAAAGTCTGTGAGACTCTTATCTCCAACCAACCACCATAAAGCCAGAAGCAGAGCTATAGCTTAAGTGGTAGAGTGCTAGCCTTGAGTAAAAAAAGCACCCAGGCCCTGAGTTCAAGCCCCAGGCCAGGTGCACATGTGTACGTGCACACACATGCACGCACGCACACGCACACACACACACAATTGCTTGCTGGTCAGAGCTCCTTATGCTCTAAACATCCTGAGTAAATGTTCTACTATAGTTTTAATGGGTCCTCAAAGTTTCTATGTTAGAAACTTAATCCCAATGACACAGTGTTGGGAGGTGAGGCCTAACAAGAGGCAATTAGGTCCCCAGGACTAATGGACTAATATTGTTATCACAGGAGTAGACTAGTATGGCAGGAATGGACTAACATTATCACAAGAGTGATTGATTTTAAAAGGATGAATTTGGCATTCAAGAAGCTGTGGCTAGAGAATTTCAAGTTTGAGGCCACAGATGTGAGGATGGCCTAGCTACAACATCTGTATTCCACTGATTGCCAGGGTTGATCAGGCTGACCTGGCTGTTTAGGCCTGTGTACCATTCCTCCCTTACCATTGCTCGTGTCCCTCCCAGACACACTGGGATGAAGAGACAACCATTTCTTAAAAGTGTATGAGTAACTGAGCTCTCCTGCCAGGACCTCCAAGTAAGCTCCCAAATTTCAGACCAGCCTGGGCTACATGCACACACTGAATGACTAAGTGAATGAATGAATGAATGAATGAATGAAGGGCCTCTATCTTCCACCATGGGAGAAGGAGACAGCTACCCAACAGACTCCCAACTCCAGAACTGTGAGTCTAATAACTGTTCACTGTGAATTACTCAGGCTTGAGTAATAGGCTGCAGCAGCAGAAAAATGGGTAAAAACAGGTCCCGAGGTCTCTGAGTATTAAGCCTTGCTCTCTCTCTCTCCACGGTGTCTAACTCTTGGTAGCATCGCATACTGAGCACAGTGCTTGGCTCCATGGGAGTCTTTAAAAAAAACCCTGGGCAGAGCTGGGCACTGGTGGCTCGTACAGTTACTTAGGTGGCTGAGATCTGAGGATCATCGTTCAAAGCCATCCTAGGCAGAAAAGTCTGTGAGACTTCTATCTCCAATCAACCAGACCCCTGGAAGTAGAGGTATGGTTCAAGTGGTAGAGTGCCAACCCTGAACAGAGAAGGTAAGTGACAGTGCCCAGGCCCTGAGTTCAAGCTCCAGTACCAGCACAAAACTAAACAATCAACCAAACAAACAAACAAACAACCACTGAGTGGTTAAATTAGTTCACCATGGTTGGGGCTAAGGATACAACCATTACATCAAATGAGTCAGCCTTGGAAGAAAAATTGGGTGGCAAGGCCAAGATCTTGCCGAAGGTGAAAATTGATGTGATCTTGAGATGATCTGTCCTGGCAGCTACCTACCTGTGTCCTGCCTCCTGCATTTCGAGTTCCTTTTCTATTTCCTCCAAAGCAGCCAACCACCTGAATCTTCCACTTGGAACAGGGGATGTGAGGACTGGACTTGCTGAGTTCTAACCTCTGAGGACAGCTAATTGATGGGTGAGATATAGGAAGTGCTGAGTGGACATTCTCTATGCAGAACCCTTTATCACCTCTCCACAGTCCTTTACCAATGGATCCTCTGGACAGTTTGATGAATGTCTCTATTTCCTCCAAGGAAACCTTTTTTTGTTTCTTTTTGACCAAGAAAAATTTAATGTTAGCTGGGTACTGTTGGCTCACGCTGGTAATCCTAGCTACTATGATCTGCAGATCTCAGGTCAAAGCCAGCTCGCGTAGAAAGTCCATGAGATCTTATCTTCAATACACTACCAAAAAACTAGAAGTGGAACTGTGGCTCAAAGTGATAGAGTGCTAGCCTTTAGCAAATTGTGCAGGGACAGCGCCCAGGCCTTGAGTTTAAGTCCCACCACTGACCATAAAAAAACTTGATGTTAATACTGGAGTTTTTGGGAAAGTGTTTGAATTAAAATTGCTTTTCTTCTTTTCCTTGAGGTGTTAAGAAACGAACAGAAACAGGGCTATGGATCATTTCAACAAGTAGCAAAAATTAGAAGACAAGACATATAAAAACATACCCCATACATTGGAAAAGTTTTTGGCCAACTATTTCTGTACACTGTCAAAACACTTTTTCATAATGAAGGCTCTACTTACCTATTTATTAAGCTATGTGTCTCCTACCTGCTTCCCCCAAACACAGAAACAAAATCACTATTTACAACTGCTTTTACATCTGTATGTGCCATAGCAGGGGACACTACAGACAATGATTAAAGTTCCAACAAAACAGAGACTGTGGACTTTGATCAGAAGGTATGTGAAGTTTCCAGATGAAAGTGATGAATGCTGAGAAACCATGAGGTGGTGCTGGCATTTTCTACCCCTCCCCAGGTATAGCTGGGGTGTCAGCTGTCTTGTCGAACTGAGTTTTTCTGTAGAAAGAATCCAGCTACCATCTGTAATGCCTGGCTGCTTGTTGATGCACCCAGCATCTCTGTGGAAGGAAAGGAGGAAGAAGGAAGGAAGGAAAGCAGGGAAGGTGGATGGGAGGGAGTAACATGGAAGCTCCTGTGTTCTGATAATGGACCAGGGCTGTGTTGACCTATGGTCCTAGTTTCTCAAACACAGCTCAGAGACAAAAACAAGGTTCCTCAGGACAGGAAAGCACTCATTATTCAAGGCTGCTTTGTCCAGCTGTGCAACATCAGCAGTGCCGCTCCATCACTTAGCTCCCTACTTTAGATTCATGAATGCAGACACAAAAGGAGCCAAGTAGGAAAAGACACATCCAGACTTGGTGGCCAGAGCATTTTCCATGAGGGCTCCATACCCAGATGACAGGCAAGTGAGGAGAGCCAAAGGCAACTTACCACATGAGCCCTTACAGCAAAGCATGTACTCTACACAGCTGAGTCTGTGTGTGTCTGTGTCTAAGTCTGTGTCTGCGTATTTGCATGACAGAAGCAGCTGCCTACTTCCCTATCTAGTTAGGAGAATGAGAAACCACTGCTTTTTGGAGATGGGATGAAAGGACCAGGGAAACACAATGTTCTCCAGCCTCTCTCCCCCTACCTCCTTTCTACCCTCTCTAGCTTTTGTTAACCTCTGTTCTATTCTTTACTTCTGGAGATTAACTTTATTAGCCTCCATATATGAGTGAGACCCCTCAGTATTTGTCTTTCTTTTTTTGGGGGGGGGTCCAGTCGTGGGGCCTGAACTCTGGGCCTGGGCGCTGTCCCTCAGCTCTTCACCTCAAGGCTAGTGCTCTACCACTTGAGCCACAACGCCACTTCCGGCTTTTTTCTTTTTGTTTATATGGTGCTGAGGAATCGAACCCAGGGCCTCAGGCAAGCGCTCTACCACTGAGCCACCTTCCCAGCCCAGTATTTGTCTTTCTGAAAGTATAAATATTCTGCACTGATCTGATACAAAAAATTCTAGACATGCTGAGTGTCAAATTTTGTTGGAAATGAAATGGAAGGAGAAAAAAGTTGGAGGGGCATCAAAGTTTGTGTTAGATTATATATATATATATATATATATATTTCTAGAATGCAAGTAGATTTTTTGGTATATTAAAAATAATTTCTCTAAAGCAATGAAGCAAGGCACCCTTTATACCTAAGTAGTGACAACTGCACAGTGAGATCGCCCTCATTCTGTCATCTGATGATCACAAGTAGAAGGTGGGGCTTGCTATCTCAATCCCTCAGGAGATACAGGAAGTATCTTCCTACAACTTAAAGGGACTGAACTAGGCATTTGCTGGTGCCCAGTTCTCTGTATTCCAACTTACTGACTGTGCAAAGCAAAATCCATCAGCATGACCAGCACACAGATGATATTACCTATGATCAGAAAAATAGGAGACGCTGGTGATAGCATCCTGAAATAACACAGGCTTTTTTCTCTTAAGGTCGCAGCTACATCCTATTTGGGTTCTAAATTGATCAATCCTTCCCCAGGAAATCAGGTAGTATGAGAAATAAGAACAGGACAAAGAATCAAGTGAGCTTCATCATTAACCAAAACAAAACCTCTGTGTGCTGGATTTACTCTCGAACAGTCAGAGATTCTGGGAGGATGAGGGCTCATTTCTGCATGACTCTGATTTCTGTAAGAAGTAGAACTTTCTAGAAACCGCAATGTGGATGCAGCCATCAATCACAAATACTGAAGTACTAACAAGTATTTTTGGCTTTAATTCCCAATCCTAGAAAATTGACCCCAGAACTCCAACATGAACCACGATGCACCATTTATCCATCTCTTGTCTTCTTTCATATATCTGACCACACTTTTCCCCATCTGGGAGAGATGAAGAGAAATATTCTTCCCAAACTCTGTATACCTCTTCTCCCTGTCCCATAGTCTGGGATTCACCTACATGTTTGGAGTGAAGCTGTAACATGGCACAATCAGGGAGATTTTAATCTTAAAATCAAGATGCAAACATCTTGGGGGTAGGGAGAACCAATGAGGAAGGACATTTGTCTGGTATAGCCTACCCATGATGCTATTGTTTGGATCCCAAAAGGTCCATGGTCTGAAGGTTTGGTTCCTAGCCATAGTACTCCAGGAAGACAGTAAAGCCTTTAAGATGTGGGGCCTACTGGGAGGAGGTTAGGTTAATACAGGCAGGCAGGCCCTTGAAGGACTGGACTCCAGCCTCTTCCTCATCTTCTTTCTTTCATTTTCCTGGCCAAGAGATGAATGACTACCTGCTCCCACCATGATATACTTCCACCTGCTCCCAAGCAACAGTACCAGTCAATTATGCACTGAAACCTCCAAAACCATGTGCCAAAATGGACCTCCTCTTCCTAAATTCATTGTTGGGCATTTTGTTATATCACACACACACACACACACACACACACACACACACACACACACACACACACACACACACACACACACACACACACACACACACACACACACACCCTATATCTAACTTTGTGGTGCTCCTTGAATAACACTCCTGAGCATACACACACACACACACACACACACACACACACACACACACACACACACACACACACACACACCTATATCTAACTTTGTGGTGCTCCTTGAATAACACTCCTGAGCATATTATTCTACATCTACAATTCTAGTCCCATCATCCCCTATCACAATTTCTCTAGGGTGCAAGTTTGGTATGTCATTTCCTCTATCTGAAACTGTTCCTAAATCAGCCTCAGCATTGGTTTTCTAGCACTTTTAAAAACTACAAACAGCCCAGAGCAATCCAGATCTGTTACTAAAGGAGTCTGGAGAAGCGACAGGTCATTCTGAGAAAGTACCAGATGGCTAACTCTGCATCTATGATCAAGTATGGAATAGTTGAGGCTGCTGGAATAAATCTGTTGGTGGTGGTGGTGGTGGTGGTGATGTTGTGTGCCTTTATCGGTCATTGGTAACACCAAATTACCTTGATGTTCAGGTTTTGTTTCTGTTCTCATAAACAGTCGTGGTAGCAGGTAGACAAAGACATACTAGATCAAACTAGGCTCCTAATGTTTTCCTTGGAGAACCCCCAACACTTATGCTCACAGCTACCAAAGCTGGCAGAGGGGTGGGGGGTGTGGAGGTGGGGTGGGGGTGGGGGTTGGGCATCCTGAGCTGCCCTTAGCAAAGTAAGCAAAATGCTTTGGGAATCCTCTCCAAAATCTAAAATGTGCTACACATGAGCCAGTGGCTCATGCTTGTAATCCTGAATACTCAAGAGGATGAGAACTGAAGATTGTAATTCAAAGCCAGCTTGGGCAGAAAAGTCCATGAGACTCTTAACTGAAATTAACCAGCAACAATCCAGAAGTGGAGCTCTGGCTCAAGTAGTAGAGTGTCAGCCTTGAATGAAAGCTCAAGGCCAGTCCCCAGGCCCTGAGTTTAAGTCCCATTATTGGCCCTGGTACTCATGAGAGAGAGGGAAGGGTGAGGGGTAGAGAGACAGAGGAAGAGAGAGAGCGAGAGGGAGAGAACACTCACACACACTCATATACACACACACACACACACACACACACACACACACACACACACGCACACAATTAAATGGAGGAGCCTGAAAAGGCCTGTGATACTCTCAACTTGCTCATATTTTCCTATTACCCCAAGTACTAAGGCTTGTATTCATGTATGAATGAGCTTTTCAGGGTAATCCTGAGAGACTTCTAGGAAGAACTTCTAGAAACTTCGCTACAAGTCAGTTGCTGGGTTCTAGGCACTTGGGGTAGCTACAGCCCAGGTGAAATGGCAGTTTGCAAATATGGTGCTAGGTGACTCCTACTTTTCTACACCAACTTCACAGCTAAGCTCTGGTTAAAAAAAAAAATTGTTGCGGACCCCAAGAAAATGAGACAAGACAGAATAAATGTCCTCATTACAGCTACAGAAACAATTTTGAAAAGCAGGTTAGCTGCTACAAGATGGCAAGAAACCAGATAATGATTTTGCCCTAAAAAAAAAAAAAGATTTTCCTGCAATCACTTTTCTTTTGTAGCTTTCATGGGCTGCCTCCTCTGACGGCCACAGACACTGGATTACACACGCCAGCCACCACGCAGCAACCCCACACTCTAGAAAGCCACTTAATCTAAAGAAGGCACGGTCTGAATACTTCATTTGTTCTAGACATATCCACTATCTTTCTGCAAGTGGCATTTCAGAACAAGTAAATAAACTTCGGCTGTTCTATTTTTGGTGCTTTCTTTTAAAGGGCTACCTTCAAGTGCTGGCTGACTGTCCTTGTTTGCGTCACTGCTTTGAACCTTGGTGTCTTGGATAGAAAACAGCCCTCCCCTCGAGAGACTGTTGTCCTACTAAAGGAGCAGATGAGTGTGACTGACAGCTGATCATACCATCTAGCCCTCCCAATGACTCTCAGGCCTAACAATATTTCACTATGCGTAACTGGTTCAGGAAAAAAAAATGATAAAGAGATGCCCCAAGAGTAACAGTGACAAAGTTATGGGGTAAAACAGACAGGTGGGAAAATAATGTGGCTGACCCTGGCTCCCAGGCTATGCTTAAGAAGCACTATTAGAAGTAGTTGAAAGTTGAGTACAGGTGCTCATGCCTGTATTCCTACTAATTGGGAAATGGATATGGGGGTGTGGGAGAAAAAAGTTCTCAAGACTCCATCTCAATCAATGACTGGGAACAGCAGTGCACATCTGCTATCCCAGCAGAAGTGTAAGCACCTGTCATCCCCAGTGACATGGGGACACAGGAGGACCAAGCAGCTCAGGCTCCCCTAAGCTGCATAAAGGGAGACCCTATCTCAAAAATAACCAATGTCAGTGGGGCACCTGTAATTCTAGGTAGGCAGGAGGCTGAGATCTGAGGATCATGGTTCAAGGCCAGCCTGATCAGGAAAGTCTGTGAGATTCTTATCTCTAATTAATCATGCAAAAGCTGGAAATGGAGCTGTGGCTCAAGTGGTAGAGTGCCAGCCTTGAGTGGAAAACCTAAGGAACATTGCTTTAAGTTCAGGCCCTAGTACAGCCTCACTCTAAGAATCAGTGCCAAAAGCGGCAGGAGGCATACCTTAAGAGATAGAACATTAAAAAAGAAAAGTTGTTCAATTACTCCTGCAGAGGGTAATTGCAGTTAATAATATCATAATGTATAATTCAAAATAGCAAGAAGAGGAGGTTTTGAATGCTTTTTATCATGAACTGATAAATGTTTGAAATGATAGATAACCTACTTCCTGAGCTGATATAGATGTACCAGAAGAACACACTGTATCCCATAAAAATACACAATTATCTTGCCATTTAAAGGTTACTCAAATAGATAGGCATTTTATTCCTCATCTGAGTTGTGAGCAAGTTCTGGGCATGTATTCTGTTTATCTGAAAGACAAGTCAGATGTCAGAGATGAACAAAGGGAGCCGGTCCTCCGCAGTGAATGGGGATGGGCTGTGTGTAATCTTGTCCTGTTTCTCCCTGTACCCATAGGCTGCAGAACTTGCCTTCCATATCTTATTATACACATGTCCCAGTGCAGATTGTGGAGAGCATGAAGAAAGATAAGGTGAGGCAGGGAAAGTTGGCTTTAGTCTCCAGTGTGGCCTTCCCAGAACTTCTGGGTGGTATGTGCACAGGCTGACTTGCTGGAACCAGAGCCTGAGAAGCCCCTGATTTTCTAAGTGAAGAAACAAACCTTCTTGGATCTCAGGAAAGCACTGAGCCACCTGGAGGGGTCACCTGCAAGCTCTTGGCTCAGAGACAGACCTCTGTGCTGTATGAGTTTCCAAGTGTCATTTGGAAAACCATAAGCCATGTTGCACTGGGTGATCACTGAGTTCTTTTCCTTCTACCTCAAATCCACTAAGTAACCATGTGAATACATTTCTAGCTCCATTGAGATCAGATGAATCTTGTTCTTCAAAGTATTTGTCACAGGAGGAAAATAATAGGGTCCAGGTCAAGTGTGATAGTACATGCCTTTTATTCCAGCATTAAGGAGGAGTATCATGAGTTCAAAACCAGCCTGGGAAACTTAATAAAACTCTTCTCAAAAAATAACTAAAACGTCAAACGCTGGTGGCTTGTGCTTGTAATCCTAACTACCTGGGAAGCTGAGATCAGAGGACTGAAGTTTGAAGTCAGCCTGAGCAGAAAAGTCCTGACTCAAGTGGTAAAGCACCAGCTGAGCCAACATGAGATTGAGTTCAAAACCTAATACTGCAAATAAATTCATTCATTCATTGAAAAAAAGATCCTTCTGGGGTAGAGGAATCTGAGTAGTAATACCTCAAGCCGATGCTCTCTATAAAAAATATAAAAAAAGAAAGGTTACAGGAAATAGCACGAGACACATTTGTCACAGTGAAAACTCTACAAAGCCCATACAGTCTCATGGGAATATACACAAACTATTTGGTTTGGACTGAAATCTCAGACACAAAAGGTTATCAAGGTACTTTGCTCTTATAAACGGCAAAAGGTTTTGCAAGTAGCTGTCACCCTGAGCAACTGCCAAGACATTTCAAGTGCCTGATTTCTTCTATCTTAAGTATCTCGGGTTCTTCATTATGTTGCTCTAAGAGGATGCTGAGCTATGATGTTTTTATTTGCTAACATGCACCCTGTCTGGGAAAAATCAAGTACTTCATTCCAGAAGAAAACAACTTGAGTTTGCCATTTACCCAGCTGAATGTCAGGACAGTGGTAAACTAGTCACAGCAGCCAATAATTTAAAACACACACACACACACACACACACACACACACACACACACACACACACACATACACACACACACACACACACTTCTTTTCTTCCTTCCTTCCTTCCCTTCCCTCCCTTTTGTGTGTGTGTGTGTGTTGATACTAAGGCTTGAACTCAGAGCCTTGACACTATCCCATAGCTTTTTCACTTAAAGTGCTCTATCATTTGAGCCACAGCTCCACTTCTGCCTTTGCTGGTTAAGTGGAGATAAGAGTCTCAAATTTTCCTGACTGGGCTGACTTCAAACTGTTATCCTCACATTTCAACCTCTTAAGTAACTAGGATTACAGGTGTGAGCTACCAGTGCCCGCCCAGCTTCACAGCTTGCTTTGTTTGCTTTGTGCCCTGCCCCCCCCATACTCCCGTCCTCCTCCTCCTCTCTCTCTCTCTCTCTCTCTCTCTCTCTGTCTCTCTCTCTCTCTCTCTCTCTCTCTCTCTCTCTCTCTCTCTCTCTCTCTCTCTCTCTCTCTCTGATGCAGATCCTGGGGATTGAACTCAAGAGTGCTATCCCTTAGCTTTTGTTGCTCAAGGTTAGTACTGTTAACACTTGGGCAAAAGCTCCACTTCCAGCTATTTGGTGGTCAAACTGGAGATAAGAGTGTCACAGGTTTTCCTGCCCACACTGGCTTTGAACCATGATCCTCAGATCTCAAACTCTTGAGTAACCAGGATTACAGACATGAGCCACCAGGGCTGGCTTTGCTTTTCATTTTTATAGTTAACTTTAATAAGCCTCTGTGCCCTCCTCTTGATTTCCAGCCTTGAGTATTGCTCTCTCCTTATAGATAGAGAAGCAGTTGTGACTCTTAGAGGCCACTCAGTTTCCATTGACCACTTCAGGGCCCCAAAGCTTTCTGCCATGGGCCACAAGCTGTCTTTATCAAATGATCTCTTTATTCAACCATGTTGGGTGTCACTAACAGATACAATGATGTCCACTTACATGCGCTATGATTTAAAATCAGGTTATGGGTCAACAGTGGCACACCAAAGAAAAGGAAGAATATTTTTAATAGAGATCTTATAGTCACAGAGACAATACAGATGGAAGTGTTAGAAGTCCTGAGCTGTTAGAAGTTACAAATGTAGCTCTAAGAAGGTGCAAGGGATAGCACCCAAGAACACCCAAATGGGAATTAAGACTCTACAGCTAATTGGAGATGCAGCCATAGCCAAAAGACAGAGAACTAAGTGAATTGTGTACATAAAGTAGAAGTTACCTGGCTGACTCCTTTGTAACAAAGGACCTGTGCAAACACAGTACAGGTCAAGTTTTTTTCCCCAAGGAAAAAGGAACAGGCAGTTGCTGTACTATGTAAGCTATACCCATCATCCTTTTTTACTTTTGTTTTTTTGGTTAGAGTGTTAGGTTTTTGCCTAGGGCCAGTCATGGGCTGTGACTCTCCAATCTATGCCTCTAGGAAGGCAGGTGCATACAACCATACCAGCTTGTTGATTAAGATGGGATCTCATGAGCTTCTTGCCCAGGCTGACCTTCTAATCTCTGCCCCCTGAGTAGATGGGATCATAGGTGTGAACCATTCTGCCCAGTCTTCTTGTTATTTTGTTTCGTTTTCTTTTCTTTTCTGGAGAATGCCACTATCTAGGCACAGGGATAGACCAAAAGAAAGCCACTGCACAACTAGAGGAGTAACAAATAACTTCCACTGACTAATTTCATCTACAGCCCTCCTTCCATGGCCACGGGTTTTACATCAGCTGATTCAACCAACCTCAGACTGAAAATACACAAGAAAAAAATTGTGCCTATACTGAATATACATACTTGTTTCCTTGTTCTGCCCTGAACAACAGAATATAGCAACTGTTTCCACAGCATTTCCATCAAATTAGATATTATAAGTAATCTAGACATGATTTAAATATTCAGAGGACATGTTAGGTGATCTTCAGATACTATATGCCATTTGCACATCCTAGACTTTTACAGTGATGTGGATCCTGGACCCAAGCTCCCAAATAGTCTGAGGATAGATAATCTGTTTTCACCAAAATAACCTTCAACTCCACATGAAGGAGTCCAGACTTCCCTTGAGCACAATCTCCAAAAGGAGTTTTGTTTAGATCTAATGACTGTAAAGCTAATAGTAAAAGCATAGGAGTTATTTTATCAATTGCTTCACTTGGTTGTGTGGAATGAACAGCAGGTTTTAGAACACATTTAGTGACCAGCATTTCCATGATCTCTAGACCAGATAGATGGAGGTCATGTCACTGTTTTCACAGTGAAGAGCTGAGAAACAAAGGCCAAGGGTGAAAAGTCCCAGAAGCAGCTCAGAAATACTTGACTTCTCTCTGATGAAGTCTGTTTGTCTTGAGCCATCAATCCTACAGACTATTATCAATCAAACCCCATGTCTGATTTGGAATAGAAGCAAAATCCCTGGCTTAAAGCACCATAAGACCATACCCAAGTCACCATGTTAGACTGCTGTGAGTGGGTTTCTCTCTTTAGCATCACTAAAGAGGAAAGGACCAGAAATAAAATCCAGAACCAAAGACTTGGAGAGGTCACACAGAGTTGGACATCTTCATGTACCCATCAGCTGCACTAATTTCAGAACTGGATGGCACTCCTCAACAATACTCCATTCCCCATCTGAAAACACCGGCGAAGGGATCCTTGGCAGGGATGGTCATACGGCAGACAGCCCATATGGAAGCAGTGACATGGCAAATGTTAGGTCAACATGGCAGCCAGCCTGCCTTCTCTTTGTTCTCACTACAAGCCAGCTCCAGGTAATGCCTGTTTCCTCCCTCATTCTTGTCACCGGGCAGCTGATGATAACTGCTCAGCCTGCAAAGTGCAGACTCATGATCTTGCCTATGTTTAAACAAGACCTAACCTTAAGGAACAGTGGAAAATTGAAGTCATCAAGTTTTTAAACTCCGAACATACTCATGATGGTTTGAATCTTCAATGACTTCCAAAGGCCCACACATTAAAGTCTTGGTCACCATTCTATTTCACTATTGGGAGGTGGTGGGACACTGGAAAGGTGAACCTAGTGGAAGGAAGTCAGGTTATTGAGACTATGTCCTTGGAGAGGTTACTGGGTCTGCTGACTCCTTCCTCTTTTCCTCCTTCACTTTCTGGCTGCCATGAGATGAACAGAACTCATATGCTATGCACTTCTAACTTGACATTCTATGTGGCCATAGGTCTGAAAGCAATGTGGCTGAGTGACCTCTGAGGAAAGGATGAAACTTTCCTCCTTCTAAGTTTTGTTATCTTGGGCATTTTGTCATACTGGCAGAAAAATGACTATCACAATACTAAACAGATGTTTCAGCCTAACACTAAAGACAAGTCTAAATGCTGCCAAAGTAGATTATTGGGGAAATCACCCCAGAAGAACTATAGGCCCAGTGACTAGATGCCGGACTTGAAATGGAATTCATCTGTCTGAATTAAGAACAAAAAGTTGTTCATGTGTGTATGCCAACGATATAGACTTAAATGATTGTTTAAAGGCATTCTTATTTCTTGGTGGTCTCAAACTTTGCTCTGATAATTCCATTTATACCAGGATACTTGGGATGCTTTTGTGTACAACAAAGACTCGAAGTCTACTCTATTGTTCCTTATTATGTCCCCAGGAACTCTATTGATAGGTTTTATTTCCTGTGTGTCATATGTTTCCTATGGGAGATTTTTCCTTTGTCATATTGCTTCTGCCTTTCCTATCAGAGGACAGCATATGGCTAGTGTTTCTGAGTACAAGAGTGGCACTTGGCAAATGTGTTCTTCCCTAAAGGGGGATTTCCATTTCTTTCTTTCTTTTTTTTTTTTTTTTGTCGGTCATGGGGCTTGAACTCTGGGCCTGGGCGCTGTCACTGTGCTCTTCAGCTCAAGGTGAGCACTCTACTGCTTGAGCCACAGCACCACTTCTGGTTTTCTAGTGGTTTATTGGAGATAAGAGTCTCGCAGATGTTCCTGCCCAGGCTGGCTTTGAACCACGATCCTCAGATCTCAGCCTCCTGAGGAGCTAGGATTATAGGCATGAGCCACCAGTGCCCAGCGGATTTCCATTTCTTATAAGCATCACACCCCATTTGCTTTGATGTCTTCCCTAGCAGAAATGAAAAATGTCAAAGAACCCAGCAAACTCTTTTCCCAACCATATCTCCTACAAGGCCTAAAGTGTTTCTCTAAGTGACTACTGAACATTCCAACAACTGAATTCAGGGTCTGTCAGACTGAAAACTAAGAAGCTGTATTGCTTTCAGGATCCAGTTTGCAAGGACATCTCCACCCAGGGAACAGGTTACTGAACTGGTATGTCTCCTAATAACATTTTTAAGAAGTCTTTTAAAATTACTCTTTTAAGCTTGCTGGTGGCTCATACTTGTAATCTAGCTACTCAGGAGAAGCCTCTGAAGATCATGGTTCAAAGCCAGGAAAGTCCATAAGATTCTTATCTCCAATTAACCAGCAAAAATCTGGGAAGCGAAGCTGTTGCTCAAGGGGCAGAGTGCCAGCCTTGAGCAAAAAAGCCAAGGGACATCACTTTAAGCCCTGAGTTCAAGCCTTAGTTCAGGCACAAAAATAAAAACAGGAAATAACTACTCAGTGAGCCACTTAAGTCATCTTTGACTTATAATGGTGATGGTGATCTGATTTGTAATAGAATCGGTTGTATTATAAGAAAATGTCTACAAGATCATCTCCATTAAAAAAATCAAATACAAACATTTTAAGGCCTAGGAAAAAGGCTGATAGGAAATACATTTTAAAATGTGGGACATCTTGATCCTTGTTGATTCTTTGCTCTTTTCCAAAACCTTTATAATGACTCCTACAAACAGAAAAAAAAGTTTAAAAATTCTCTTTAAAATGAGTTTTTAATATTGTATAGCTTCACAAGAGGCTTGAATCACACAGCTTGATTTTCTCTTGCCTGCTTCTGGAAGCCTGGTTGATTTTCAGTGACCTAAGCATATTTCTGAACACAGCAAAGCAGCAAAATCCACAAAGTTGGGGTTCTTGAAAACTGGGGCCTTTAGGTCTCATTCCTGCCCTCACTCTTCCATCTTCCTGCTCTCCATCTCTCCACTGTCCTGAAGGCCTGCCTTGACTCTACTAACTCCTCTACTTTACCATTTCCCCTGAACATCAAAGTGCTATTGCCAGCCAGGCACTGGTGGTTCATGCCTATAATCCTAGCTACTCTGGAGGCTGAGATCTGAGGATGTTGTTCAAGGCCATCCTAGGCAGGAAAGTCTGTGAGACTCTTATCTTCAATTAACCAACAGACAACTGGAAGTGATGCTGTGGCTAAAGTGGTAGAGGGCCATCCTTGAGTGAAAAAAAAAAAAGCTCAAGGACAGTTCCCAGGCCCTGAGTTCAAGTCCTAGTACTGACACTAAAATAAAAAGCACCATTGTCATGCTCTTAAAAAATTATTTTCAAGGTGTACATTTATAGAATGTGGAAAGCGTGGTAGCAAAGAAATCTTTACCAATAATAAATGAACCTCTAGCAATTTCCTTTGAGGAGCAGAATGATACTAAAGCATTTCTAGGGCCACTAAGAGCACTAAAATCACTGCCTTGGCACCGCTACAGGTCAGGAGGAAGTAGTCATCTTGAGTATGGAGTGGAAAGTGAACCTCAGGCAAATTCCCACATGTCCTGCAATAATGTCAGATAAATTATACTATACTGAAAGGACTGATTGATAGCCTTAATCCTTTAAAGTGCTCCACTGGAAAATGAACCATGCATGCACACACACACACACACACACACACACACACACACACACACAACACACACATACATCATGTGTCTGTGTGCCTGTAAGAGAGAGAGAGTAGACAGACAGACAGACAGACAGACAGACAGACAGACAGACAGACAGACAGACAGACATACTGGGGCTTGAACTCAGGGCCTTGAGCTCTTGCACAGCATTTTCTGCTCAAGACTGGCACTACAGCACTTGAGCCACTCTTCTACTTCCAGTTTTTTGCCAGTCAATGGAGATAAGAGTCTCACAGTGTTTTCTGCCAGGGCTGGCTCTGAAAGATAAGCTTCAGATCTCAGCTTCCTGAGTAGCTAGGATTACAGGCATGAACCCCTGGCAATGGCTCTTTGATGTTTAAGAAAAATGGAAAAGTAGAAGAATAACTAGAATCAGGGCAGATCTACCACCAGTGCCAAGTTACCCTCTGCATTATATTTTTAAGGCAGCCTAGATGCACAGAACCTGCAGGTTAAGCACAAGACACAGCGCCAGGTAAGGTATCAACAAAGCTAGCCTGAAGAAGGGAAGAGGTAAGTATGCGCCCAGCTGCTCTACTTTGTATCTATTTAACTTCCTATCCTATGAACCTACCTATCTTGGTTCTCTACTCCTGCCTTGGGTTTGAAGGCCTTACTAACTTAATCTCGAGTGGGTAAACTACATGGAAAAATATTCAAGGAAATACCTCATCCTCCTTGCTTTCTGGTCCCTTCTCTCCCATCAACAATAATATCTTCAATCACTTTTTCTAGGCCCAACAAGTGTCCTTGACTATTGTAATCCTCGGAACTAGGCTAGATAAGCATTTTTCACTTTTTTTTTTTCCTAGCAGGGTGCTTAGACTCAGAAAAATTCAACAGTTGCTCCGAGTCACACAGTAGCTGAGCAGGAGCTATCTGAGGCCTGCTTAATTTCAAAATAGGCACTTTATTTCTTGCAAGTTACAAAGTTCCCCATTTAGACAACACTACAGATCATGGTTAGCAATGTGAAAAGTCCATCCAGAAAATCCCCTTTCCTATGTCCTTCACTGGCCACTCTGCAGAGCAGTCTCCCAAGAACTCATTCTCAGTTTAGAAGAAAATGAATCCATCTCTTTCTCTCTTCCTTATCTTATGGGATCCTCTGGAGCAGGTAGGTCCTGCCTCTGTCATTGTACCATCTGGGGTTACTATGTACAGTATGTTTAGTAGACATGTCCTGAACTGGATCAGGCAAATCCCAGAATGCTGTTACTACATGGCATCCAGACATGATGCTCAGATGAAAAATGATAAAGCTGACATCCCAACGCAGATATCCTGAGTTCGAATCTGCATTGAACAAGGCCCCTCTGTGATTAAGGGGCACTCTGAGGTCCCACGCCCACTGCCTGTGCAAACAGATTGTTAATTTGCACCAGTGTAGGAGACAAACTCTCTATTTTAAATAATAGAATGGCACATAAAGACCTGAAAAAGTTCAAATGGTGTCTGAGGAAAAATTACCTAAGAAACGACTTTGCTTAAAATATCAAGTAGTCCCAAATGTCAAAGAATTCAAGTGAGAATGAAGGCACTGGCCTAAGGTAAAGACTGCCTGAAAACTCTCTTTTGAAACACATGCTCCTATTTAATAAATGTTTATTTAGTGCTGTAAGATAGTATTAATCATCATCAGATTTAAAATGGAATTGCTCATAGTTAAGTACCCCATTAGCATTCAGAAAGTTCTAACTTTGGATATTAACGGCTGACAAATCAGCTAATTTCCCATACCTTATTAAGCACCTATCATGAATGAGGCCTTGTAGGGATGAGAGGAAGAGACAAGTATGAATATGACAATCTCTGACCTCCTGTTTTTGCTACAAATAGAGTGACTATCAAGAATATACGAATCAAACATTTCTGTAAGCAAAGAAGTCATCAAGTACCATTTTCACTATTTAAATGTGAAACCCAATTAGATGCTTGCTATGATAAAAACCAATTAAACTGTTGGTGTAACGCAGCCAAGAACACTGAGTCACTAGGCTATTTTCAATGCCTCACAATCCAATCTGACCTGCCTTGGGAGAGAGTTGTTATATCCTGCATGTTATCAGCATAGGACAGCCAAGATCCAGTCTGGGAAAGTATGGGACCTACCACTACCCTGGAACAGCACGGGACATATCACCAGAACAGAAAAGCATGAGGCTTACTACCAGCATGAGACAGCAATCATATTGGAAGAAACTGGCCATTCATGTCAAGAACAGAACACATAGTTGTTTTAAAATTAACAGCCCTTGTGGGTTCTTGGGATTCAAAACCAAGACTCTATCAAAAAAAAATAAACACAAAAAGTATACACAGATATAATTATAATCCTGAAGAACTTCAGTAATGTTGAATCTCTCACTTAAAAACAAGCAAGCCATTTGAGCGGGCTCCAGTGGTTCATGCCTGTAATCCTAGCTACTCAGGAGGCTGAGATCAGAGGATCACGGTTCAAAGCAAGCCTAGGCAGAAGTCCATGAGACTTTATTTACAATTAACCATAAAAACACCAGAAGTGGCACTGTAGCTCACATGGGAGAGCGCTCACCTTGAGCTGAAGGGCCCAGGGTTCAAACCCCACAACCGACAAAACAAGCAAACAATGTCAAGAGTGAGCTATAAAGTCTATCAAGAGTTAAGCGAGATTGTACAGAAAGTTTAAGTGGATTACTACCATTAATGGTACACCAAGTAACAAAGATTTTCTCTACTATTTTCACTATTTCTAAAAAGCATTTTCATTATTAAACAGCCAGAAACATCAAACAGGATCAAACCTTTTTAAAAGAACAAAGTAAGCTTTAAGACAATCGTTGCCTATATACAGATTGATTCTCAGATCCAAGAGAAGGATGGAAGGACTGACATTGGTCAAGATGTATTGTACTTACAAACTGACATTGAATTGAAACCCCTTTGTACAACTACCTCAAGACAATGAAAAAATAAAAACTTTAATAGGTTTATTCTTTCATTCCATATGAACATCTCCAATGATGCCCAGGAATTGTTTTCATCATACTAATTAGGGAAGTTTACTGGGTTCTTAGAACTTGGCATGTTTGACTCTTGGGGACTGGGTTAACATTTTATAAATATATTTTCTGTAGATTAGATTCCCTTTTTTAGCCTGGCCAGAAATAGTGAGAATAAAGCTATTTCTGAATTTACATACAGTGGCATCAGGAAAAAAAACAGATGCATAATTTTTTAAGAGGAAATTAGCTAAAAGCATACTAACAATTCTTCTAAGTCACACTCCCCATCTCTCTGTGAGGTGGAAAGTAATTACTGATTGTATGCCACACACTTTATTTTTAACTAAATCTTTAAGTAAACTGCTGAGAAATAGCAATACTTCTGATTCCGGTTTAGCTGTAATGAGACATTGAATTTGGTTTTGTAAAATAGTGGCCCAGGTCGGACTGTTTTTTTTTTTTTAAACATTAGGCTTATGTTTATTCAAGGTTTATTTCAAAACCATTTTTTTTGGGGGGGAGGTATCTTTGGCAAACATTTTTCTTTCGGGAAATCTCAGTAGGGAAATCTCAGTAGCAGAAAGCAAGAGCGAACATATACCCTTGAATTTGAAGGGTGTCTTCCAAGGAAGAAAGCTCTGTTTTTAAATGCAAGCCAAAATTACTTGGCCAATTCACCAGTCACCGGATGGGGATGAGGACTTGGTTGCTGTGGGGGACGCAGAGGTGTCGATACAGCTAAGTCTTGCCAAGAACTAATTACCTGGGAAGTCCAAACCGAGGTGGGGGGGGGGGGGAACCTCTTCTAAGGAACAAGAAGGCTTGGGTTCTAATGATCAAGATCGACTAGCTCGTCTCTGCTAATTAAATTAATTCAATTTACCTGTAAACAAACAGGTTAACTATTCTGACGAATGCGGGGTGAATACCACAGTATTAAGGAAACAAAAGAACTCGCCCATCTCGGACCCCCGCTTGAACACCTGTGGAGTGCATGAGCTTTTTTAACTCTGGTAACTCAAGCCTCCTGGATACCATCTTCGGAGATTCCGTCCGTTTGTGAACTTGCGCAGACATATTTACAGTCTTCATCTTGTTTCAGCAATAAAACGGGTTACTATCTATGAATCACAGCGCTGAACACAAACTTTTCTTACCTAGAGGAGTGGCAGGCACGGAGGGGAGCTGGTTTTGAATCTGGCTCCTCGGTACCAGTCTCCCCGGTTCCCAACCCACAGCTCCTCCTTAGAAAGGTCAAAGGTCCATTCTGGTTCAGGTGCACACACACACCTCCCAACAAAACGCCTCGCCGGCACCCCGACCCGGTGGCCTCCCGAGGAGGGGGCCGGACGCGCGGTCGAAACGCACGGGACCCAACACCCCACCCGGCCCGAACCCACTCGGGACCTGGAGACGCGTGATGGGGCTCGGGGAGGACAGCGGGCCATCTCCACGCTACTGTTGGGGGGGGGGGAGAGACAGCCCCTATTCAAGCCCGTGGGAAGATCCCCAAATTCCGAGATTGGGGAGGGGGGGTGCCCGGTCCTTGTCTCCAGGGCGAGACGCACCCGAAGCCCAGAGGCTGAGCCCCCGCTGTCGTCGTCCCCGAGGCGCTGATCCAGGCGGCCCGGCGTGCGGACCGAGGGGAACTCTCCTCCCCGCGGCCCGGCGGGGCGCCCCGCGCTGCGCAGTCTCGCGCCCCTCCCGAGCCCGCGCGTCCCCCGCGTCGGCAAGCAGGTGGCGGGGGTCCTGTTGCCCCACGCGCACGCACTCCACCCCAGGAACCCGGCGTGGCCAACGTGCCGAGGTCCTCTTACCTCGGAGCGGGCCGGGGCGGCCCGACCGGGCCGGGTGCAGACTGGGCCGGGAAGACGCGCCTCCCGCCGCCGCTGGGGGCCCAGGCGGCGAACGAGCGCGACGAGCTTCTCCCGGGCGGCGGCGGGAGGCGCTGCTCTCGCTCGTCGCCGCCGCCGCCGCCGCCGCCGCCGCCGCGGGTTTCGGGGCTCCGCGGCCGCCGCTGCTGGGCCGCCCCCGCGCCGGTCGCTCGGCTGCTGCGGGAGGCCGGCTGCTCGCGCGGCAAACTCTTCCGCACGCTGAGCCGGCGGGGCCAGCCGCCGCCCCCGCTCCTCCTCCCCCTCCCGCGCCCTCCGCCGCCTCCCGCTCCTCCTCCCGCTCCCCTTCCTCCTCCTTCTCCTCCTCCTCTTCCTCCTCGGCTGGGCCGCCCGGTCTCTCCTGGCTCCGATCCAGCCGCGGACACGCACCCCGCCAACGGCGCGGGCAATCGGACCCCAGGACCCCCGGCTTCTGCAGCCAGCGCAGACACCCCGGTGCCCCCCAGGCCGCCGCTGGCCCTGCGGGGCTGCGACGGGTGCGGATCCGGTGGGGAGCCTGGGGTCGGGACTGGCAGCGCTGAAGGGTTGCGGGTCGTGCTTGGCGGAGAACCGGTGGGCGAGGGCGGGACGACGCGGGACTAACCCACGGAGGTCCCGTTAAAGTTGTCGCTTGGGGCGGCGGGGGCAAAGAGGAGGAGAGGACAAGATCTCCAGCCTCCGCCTCGGTAGACTCTCAGTGCCCGCAGCCACCCTGCTGACCCGGGGAAGGACGCGGATCTCACTGCCGCTCTTTCCCCGAAGCTCCCCGCACCCCAGCGCCGCCGGGCCTCTCTGCGGGGAACCCTGCGGTTTCTCCGAGGGGTGGGTGGGTGGGGGTCCCGGGAGCTGAGAATAAACATTTTTGTTTGCTCAGGATCGGGGCGGCGGCTAGGGAGGGGAATACCCCGCGCCTCTGCCTAGGCGCACGTCGGGGGGCGATGCGGGGTGTGTGGGGAGGGGGGAGCCCATCCAGGATGGCCGGGAACGGACTGAACAGCCCGCCTCCAGTGTTTTCTCCTGCAGAAGCCACGCGGGTGAGGGGCTGCGCCCCGGAGCACGCCCTCCGAGCCCGCCCGGCCTCTCCCCTCCCCCCGGCACCGGGGCAGGAAATGTTCCACTGACCTACATATTTTTCCAAACATACGTGACCTTTTTTTTTTTTCCCCTCCGTGGGAGGAGACAGGCGAGAATCCAAGAAAAAGAGAAGCTGGAGAGAGAGAGGGAGAGAGAGAGGGAGGGGGGAGAGAAAGAAGAGAGAGAGAGAAGGGGAGAGGAAGGAGGCGCGCTGGAGAAAACACGCAGGCTTTCACCCAGCTCCCGCAAACAGCCAGCCGACCCTAGATGCGCATAAAAAATAGACCCCAGGGGCTTCGGCCGGAGTCCCCGAGTCCGAGCTGGGGGGGAGGAGGAGGAGAGGCCGTGCGCCCCGCCCAGGGCCGCAAAGGTGGCGGACTTCCCCGAAATTCGCATCCCCCCCTTCCACCCCAGCGGCGGCGATCGCTGCGCCGACGAGGCACCGGGGTGAACACCTCCAACCCCCGCCACCCCACCCCGGGAGGGGAGAAATCCATCCCCACCCCCAAGTCCACTGGCAAAGGTCACCCCTTTCCCTGCCATCTCTCAGGTACGTTTCCTGGCGCGTCCCGCGCTCGCGCGCACACCCATTCTGGAGAGTGGCCCTGGGAAGGAAAGCGCCCCCCGCTGGTCCTTTAGTGAACCCTCCGATTTTATGGCCAGAAGGGGTCTCCTGAGGTCTTTACTTTCCCCCCAGGGCCAGACCGTTAGGGACTGGGAATTTGCCCCCACGCGGTTCTGGGGCCTAGATTTCTTCTCCCCGCAGGAGTTGGGAGGCCCGCTCCCGCGCAGGCCGACCAGCAGTGCCTTATTTGGGCATGCAACCCCACACCGTCAATTAGATGAAAACGTTCACACAGAGCTCCCTTTCCCGCCCTCCCCCCCCCCAAAGTAGGTCATTCTCTTTATTTCCCACTCGTATTATTTATTTATTTTTGGTCTAATTCTCCTCCTGAAAAGTAATCAGCTGTGAGGAGCTTTGAGCATCCTAAGAACTGCTCTCATCCTTTGGCTTGCTCCTGACTTGGAGGGTTTTGAGGAAACGGGGGAGGGGGGAGCGGGGGGGGGGGTGTGGGGTTGTTGGCATTTGCCCCATCCTGATGTTGAAGTTTCCCTCTTTCCAAACAGAAAACTATCTATCTATCTATCTATCTATCTATCTATCTATGATTTTTGTTTGTTTTCCTCCTCATTCTTTTCCTTCAGGCAAGTAGGGTTTGCCCTGCCCTTAAAGCCTGGCTATGACTAATATCTACTAAAGAATGAAGTTGTGTACTTCTAACCGGATTTAATGAAGAATTTAAGGCCACCTCCCTTCCTTTTTGTGCTTTGAGAGAGATTCCAAGTCCCTCTCCCAACTACCCCCAGGGAACTTGAACACTCAGCCTTCTTTTAGGAAACTTGAAATGGTCTGAGTAAATCACTCATCAGATTACTGCAGTGTAGCAAGTATTTTTGCTTGGCTCTGTTTTTGTCTGTTGGAGAATCTCTTTATTAGCTAGTGTCTTTCTGTTTGTCATGGAAACAATATGCATGTAGTTGTTGTACTTAAACCATCCCATCTCTTAGGTAAGCCCAAGCAGAGAACAGGGTCCCCAGAAGAATTTGCCCTTCTCTGAAAATGTAGAGGAGAATTTCAGAGAAAAGTATCCTTATTCTATGAACTTGACATTTCATTCCATTGACACTTGTTGAAGACTTGCCATGAGTCAGGCTGGACTTGGCCTGGGAGGAGCCAAAGAAATGTTGTGACAGTTTCTATATACTGAGGGTTTTTACAGATAGAGATAGAGATAAATAGGAGCTAAAGAGAGCTTTCCAGAAGACAAAGTGTTAAACGAATTCAAAGGTTAAATGAATTCAAATGAATTCAAAAAGAGTTCTTGCTATGAATGTCTTAAAGTGTTCTTTTCCAATGACTTTGTGCTCCATCTTGCTACAGCTATAGCCATGTCCTAAAATTGTCATTTGCCAAAAAATGGATGCAGCTCCTCCATAATCTCAAATTCATGGATTGCTCTCTCGGGCTATCACCTCCCTCCCCTTCTTATCCCCCCCCCAAATCATTCAATCTTCAAACATATCCAATAATCCATTATCTTGCCTTTCATAAATTTTACTCCCTATATTCTTCGTAACTCTTATTTTCTTTTATAAATGCCAAGGCTGGTACAATCTTGACACCTTTGTTTTCTATCCTAAATGCCTGAAAAGGAGACATATATTAAATTCACCTCCACTCATTAGGTTTCTGCCTTCATTCAGCTAAATAGGGCTGGAAAAAAAAAGCACATAGGTAACCCTTGAGTTAAATTCATGAGCACAAACCTCAATGAAGCTCCTTTAGACCTTTAGCATTTATTAAAAAATAAATAAATTCAAAGGAAGGATTCAGAATGGGATTCTTGGAAGAAGTGCCAGTGATACTGGGATTTTTCATTAACCAGAAAAAAAAAGCCAAGGTAGATTATCATTTAAGCATTATTTAAATGTGCAGCATGGGCCTGGGCACAACAGTTTACATATGTAATCCTGGCTACCTAAGAGGCCAAGATCTGAAGATTACAATTTGAAGCCAGCCCAGGCAGAAAACTCCATGAGATTCTTATGTCCAATTAACTAGCAAAAAGCCAGAAGTGGAGCTAGGGCCCAAGTGATAAAGTACCAGCTTTGAGCAGAAAAAGCCAAGAGAGAGTAGGAGGCCAGTACCAGTACAAGAGATAATAAAATTAGATGTGCAGCATTGGAGCAAAAGAACCATTTGCAAACTTTCAGTTACGGGAAATTCTTTTATAGTCCAGTCATTCATCCTTGATAAGAACTTCATTGGCTGAATACTGAAATGATGTCCCCAAAGAAACCCAGATCTTTTCCAAAGAATCAAAATGCATGGAGGGAAGATAAAAATATTTTGTAGTCATTTAAATGAGTCTTTGGAGATACTGTGAAATAATTTTGTTTGCTTGTTTATTGAGACAGGGTCTCACTGTATAGTCCAGATTGGCCACAAATTTAGAATTCTTCTGTTTTAGCCTCCCAAGTACTAGGGTTACAGATGTGTACTATCACACCCAACTAATAATTAAAAGTCTTCACAGTCTGAATGGGTGAATCTACGGCATATTCTAGTTTAAAACATTTATCCAATTAAATTATCAACATAGATATTGAATGACTATCAGTGTTTGGTTAATGTTTCAATGTATGAGTTACTACAATAATTACAGACTAGTCAAGGTTTTGGGACATACATTTAGTAAATTAAACACAATTTTAGGATAGGCAATAAGAATATGGTTCCATGCAGCATAACATCACAACTTTTCTAGTTATTCTAAGTAGAAGGACTGCATGTGTGCATGTGCGTGTGCATGCACGTGCATGCGTGTGTGCATATGTGTGTGTGTGTGTGTGTGTGTGTGTGTGTGTGTGTGTGTGTGTGTGTTGATAGTGAGGCTTGAACTCAGAGCCTGAGCACTGTTCCTTTGCTTTTTCACTCAGGACTAGTGCTACCACTTGAGCCACAGCTCCACTTCTGACTTTGTGCTAGTTAATTGGAGATAAGAATCTCATAGACTTTCCTTCCCCATGCTAACTTCCATCTGCATTCCTCAGATCTCAGTCTCCTGAGTAGCTAGGGTTACAGGCATGTGCCACCAGAACCCATCTAGGAAAACTCTTTGCTTATATATGAATGTTCAGAAGTCTGTCTGTTACTTCCAAATAGCAGTTTTTACTTAAAATTCCATGCATTATGAAGTAGAATAATATGATGGTCAAAATAATGTTGCAATCGCAGCAGAAAGGAAACTTGGGTAGTAGAAACATGAAGTGGAGGCCTTAGAACCTAATTGGAGACTGACTCAGAGACCAGGGCTTAGAGAACCAATCAAGAAAAGAATTGGGAATGCCCTCTCTGCAATTACCAAGGTCAGAGTTAGAAAAACACCTACCTCAGCTCTCCAGAAGCTTTGTAGATGAGACAAGGGCAGGCTATAGCAACTGTCTCTACACCTGAGATGCTACCAGAAGACAATTGAGCTTTGTGCAGCCAGTCTGGTGGAGTTAAGACTTGCTTTGGCATTTAGGCTTGTTAGATCATGTGGTTGGCAAACTAAAGAATGAAGTAAGCTTGTGTGGAAGATCTCCAGAGGAAAATGGGGCTGGAGGAGTCTGAAAGACAGTTAATGTCTTTCCTGTCAATACCGTTGTCTCTGAGGATCATGGGAAGAATGGTATACCTATGTGCAGGTCTGTATGTGCATATGCATACACACACACATCTGAAAAGATCTGGTAACACTATTGACTAGATGAGCACTATAAAATAGTCTGTATACTTGAGGCCTGTGAAGAAGTCCTTTCATATGCATTTTCTCTAATAATAACATTTTTTAAAGAATCTGTTTACTTCTAAGAGGAGTAAAAATTTTGTTGCTAGACATTATGGCTCATGCCTATAATCCTAGCTACTCAGGAGGCTGAGATCTGAGCATTTCTGTTATAAGCCAAACCAAGAAGAAAGGTCCATGAGAGTCTTATCTAAACAGTGAAAAGCTGGAAGTAGAGCTGTGGCTCAAGTAATAGAGTGCCAGCCTTGAGCAAAAAAGCTAAGGATAGTGCCCAGACCTTGAGCTCAAGCCTCAATACTGGCATAAAAATAAATAAGATAAAATAAACGTATAAATAGTGTTTTTCAGTGCAGTTTTGGCTCATAAGAAAACAGAAGAAGATACAGAGTTCCTGTGTTCCTGGCTCCTACTACTCCTTACCATGTTCCTCCTGCCTCAGAGCAGAAAAATTGTTACACTTGGCAAACCCACATCATTATCACCTGGAGTCCATAGTTTACTTGAGTGTTCGCTCTTGGGAGTGTGCTTTCTGTAAGTTCAGCTGGATGTATACAGCTATGTACACCCACGGAAGTATCCTACAGAATAGTTCCCTGTGCTGAAATTCCTCTGCTCTCTGCTTTCCCACCTCACTATGGGCAACCATGGATCTTTCTGTTTCCAGAGATCTGCCTTCTCCAAAATGTCATGCGGTTGGAATCACAGTGTGAAAGCCTTTTCCGATTGGCTTTTTTCATGTATAATCTGCATTTCCTCTGTGTGTACTTGTGGCTCCATAGCCCATCTCTTTGTAGCACCTAAAAACATCCTAATTTTTTTCCCCAGTTCTGGGGCTTGAACTCAGGGCCTAGACACCTGTCCCTGAGCCTTTTTGTGCTCAAGCCTAGCACTCTAACACTTGAACCACAGCACCAGTTCTGGCTTTTTCTCAGTAGTTTATTGGAGAGAAGAGTCTCATGGATTGTTCTGCCTGGGCTGGCTTCAAACCATGAACCTTGTATCTCAGCCTCCAGGGTATCTAGGATTACAGGCATGAGCCACTGGCACCCAGGTCAGAGGACTTTTAAATGGTCTCTTAGTAAGTAACAGTTGCAGTCATAAAAGGTGACATTTATCTAATCCTCTGTGCTGAGTATTCACATTACCTCATTTCATTTTCAGAAGTTCCTGTGAAAAGGGTGATTTTTTATTTCCAGCTGTTAGATAAGAAATCTGACTTAGAGAGGCTCAATCTTCCCTCTGTCATTTGGCAAATACATGACAAAGAAATGCTAGAACCTGAATTTCGTGACTGCTGGCCTAAGTTTCCCCCATCCAACCTACTGCTTCCATGTGTCAGGTGCTAGCATGAAGATGCTCATGGGATCTTAAATTTTCTCTGAGGTCTTCCTAGGTAATACAAACTGTGGAAGCAGGCTAATATCACTGTACATTGCTTGATTCTGTTTTCTCTTGTCTTAATGCACTTGTCATTAATATCTTTATTCTTCAAGTGGCTATCTTTCAAGTCCTTTCAGTGAACTCTAGATGAAGGACAAGGGTTGGCAACACTCAGTGCTGATGATTGATAGAAGGAAATAAAGTCCATGGGTCAATGTATACATTGTTGTCATCTCATTACCAACACCACCATTTGGACTTTGACAGTGGGCTAGATGGGGAGTGTTCTTTGGTAAACATACGTGATCATCATAGTAACTTTGGGTTTCAGGAAGAGAGTGGATGCAAGTTCCTCTCAGCAAAGAAAAACTATGTGAGTCAAGTGCCAGTGGCTCACACCTGTAATCCTAGCTATTCAAGAGGCTGAGATCTGAGGATGCAGTTCAAAGCCACCTTGGGCAGGAAAGTTTGTGGGACTCTTATTGCCAATTAACCACCAAAAAAGCTAGAAGTGTAGCTGTGGTTCCAGTGGTAAAGTGCTAGCCTCGAGCAAAAACACTGAGGGACAGTGGCTAGGTCCTGAGTTTAAGCCCCTATGCTATTGTGTACACACACACACACACACACACACACACACACACACACACACACACACACACACGCATATGCACACACACAAGACTGTGTAGCTCTCCATGGTTCTATAATGGAGGAGCCGAGAAGGCCAGTTCATAGAAGGTATTGTGGCCTCTGGTCATTCCTGCTGGTGAGCAAAGGGGACAGGGAGTAGCCTTTCTCATGGAGACTATAGAACTTGCAGGTGCCTCGTGGAAGTATAAACCCTCCAACATACAATCGCCTTCATAATGAACCTGTGGGAAATGGGAGGGACATTCGTTGCCTATAGAAAACAGAGAGGAAGCCAAGCATTTCGGTGCAGGGTGCTGGGAGTTGGGAGAGGGGTAGATGCGAGGGCAGCAAATGTGGGTGCACTATGAAAGTGCCAGAAGGATGGGAGGTGGTGTTGAGCTCTGCAATTAGCTGGGGTGGTTTCAGAAGGAATCGTAGAGCTAGAGCTCAAGCTCAACCAAAGCAGGAGAAATCATTTTGACATTGGGAGGCACTTGGCACTGGCTGGCATTGGAGGAGGCACAGGCAAGCTGTTGAGACATGCGCTTTTCCAACAAGTGCAAGGAACAGCTTTAAGAACAGGCAGAAAAACAGCTGTGTTGACACTGAAGTGGCCATTGTCTTTAACTGTTCTCAGCTCCCATTCTATTGAACTCAGCTAGCAGAGGTAATTCTAATGTGTTTATGTGCATCTCTGCATTAGTGAACACATAGCAAATAGACATTTCTAGTTCATTTCTAAGTGTGGTTTCCATTTCTGTCTCATTTAAAAAAAATCTCTGACTTCCTCACAGAGCTGTTTGAACAGTTAAAGCACTACACTAGCAAATGCATAATCTGCCATGTACTTTGCCCGGGAAGAGCATCCAGTGATATAAAATTCATTATACATAGTTCATTTGAAGTGAAAAGCTAATTATAGAAAAATGTTCTCCAAGGAACTATTTATAGCCTCTCCCAAGTAGGCAGCAAACTCTCATTTCCTTTGTGGGCAAGCATAATTTGATCAGTAGGCCTTGTTACAAGTGAGAAAGTAGATTTTCTCAATGGTTCCAGTTGTTTAACACTTGTGTTGATAGTAAGCATGATTCTGTGATGAGAATGACCTCATTCCATGGTACATATGCTATTATTGCATGTTACTTCAAGTTCCTTCCCTTCCAGCTTTCTAGGATGCTTTCATTGTGACAACTGGCCTTATAATACGTTTATATTCTAGAATGTGCATTAAAATATCCTCTTCTCTGGACAACAATCTGGAGGTTCCTCAGAAAGCTAAACACAGATCTTCCCTACAACCTAGCCATACCACTCCTGGGCATCTGCCCAGAACATCACAAGGCAGGATACCATAAAGACACTTGTACATCCATGTTCATTGCTACACTATTCGCAATAGCCAAGTTGTGAAAGTAGCCCAGATGCCATACAGTAGATGAGTGGATCCAAAAACTGTAATACCTATATACATTTTATACCACCATTAGAAAGAATAACATTATGCTATTTGCAGAGAAATGGATGGACCTAAAACAAATCAAGTTAACTGATGTAATCCAAGCTCGGAAAGAGAAATGGAACATGTTTTCTTTCATATGTGGAAGCTAGATCTAAAATGCACGGGGACATAATAAATTATACAAGACTCTAGGCAATTATATACAGTGAGACCAAAGGAAGATACTCTTAGGGGAAGAACACAAAGGCACAATGCCTCTGGATATAATCACATAAAATGGAAACAAGAATTTCTTTCCTTTGTTGTTGTTTTTCTTTTCTTTTTGTCTTGTTTGCTCATTTATCTGTTTTGGGGAGTATAAGAGGGCACAGAAATGGAGAGACAAGGAGTGAACAAATGCAGCAGTGGTACTCACTAGACACTTTCATTGAAAATGAATTATACAACTTGTAGGTGGGGACTGGAGGGAAAAATTGGAAGAGAATGAGGGAAGGGGTGACATTGTCAAAAAAAATATACTCATTACCTGACATATGTTGTAACTGTCACACCTCTGTACATCACCTTTATAATAACAATTTTTAATCCTCTTTTTTTTTAAATCACCTCAATGAGTTTCAAGTGGTCCTACAGGTCTGTGTTTGGGGTTATTAGGGATTTTATTTAAAAACTTTTCGCTTGGAAATTTGAGTTGTCAACAGGCAGCAGTTACTTGGATGCAGCCATCTTGATTGCAGAGTAGTGGCTCTAAAAAGGTGTTGTTTGGAGCAGCAACATGAGCATCCCCTGGGAATTTGCTAGGCAAATTCACAAGCCCCCATTCCAGATCTGTCAACCCAGCACACCCTTGTCTACGAGCCTTTCAGGAAATTTTAATGCATACCAAGTTTCAGATCTATTGCTTTAGAGAGTTTGTGGTGAGGATAATGGGGGTTTATTCAACTCTCTTATAGTTTGTGCAAACTGGACTCCATGGGTCAACCCTGGGCTAGAGCAAAGCCAGTATTCATTAATTTTTCTTATTTTCTTATTTTCCCATCTAACAAATGATAGAATGACAGCCGGAAGTGGTTACATTACTTGCATCAGAACATTGCTGGCAAGGAGTGGTGGCCAATACAGTTTGGGCTTCTCCTGCCCATGCCTATGCTTTAAATTCACGGTGCATCCCGCAGTTGTTCTTAGGGACAAGCAACTGGTCAGGATTTTAGCAAGCCCTCTGCCCTGCTCCCCACTTTCTGGTGACCTCATTCCTTTCGCTTTTCTTTTTGTCTCCTAGTCACTTCTCTTGCCCTCACTCTCAGCTCCTTCAAAGACATGAACTGCTTTTACACATTATCACCCCATCTCTTATCTCTTTCCCATGTAGCTCTTCATCCGAGCTAGTTAGGCCAAGTTGAAATCAGAGTGCTGAGCCAAGACCTCATGTCTTCAGGCTGTGGTTTCACTGTGGCTCTTAGATAAGGGAATACTGGCAGAAAAGAACCTTAGGTTGAAAGGTGTAAGGGCTGTGGATGTAGCTCAGTGGTACAGCATTTGTGTATCATGTACGTGGTTTTGAGCTCAACCCCCAGCTCCTCAAAAAGGAAGAAAACATGGATTCAATAAGGAACAACTACCCCAATGAGCTGTGCGAGCATGCATATCGAGTTCAGTAGGCATTACTGAATTCACAAGGAGCTCGTAGGCTAAGAGAAATTACACTGAATTGAGTCGCTAAGTCAGAACTAGACATCTGTAGCATAAATTAGTGTAAGAATAAAAATATTAGCATAGTACATGGGTGGCAAATATAAAACATTAAGGAAATGTAATGGGAGCTCAGAAATAAGTTCTCACATTTATGGTCAATTTATTTTAACAAGGGTACCATGGCAATTCAATTCAAAAGAACAGTCTTTCTAATAAAGGCACTGGAACAATTGGATGCTGACACACACAAAAAAAGAATGAAACTGAACTCCTTTCTCACACCATATTCAAAAACGAATTCAAAATGGATAAGACACATTAATGTAAGAGAACTATAGATCTCAAAGAAGATAAAACATAGGGTTTCTACTCCCTAGGTTCCTAAAGATAGGAGTATATTTAGAAATAACACTAAAAGCAAGAGCAATCAAAGAAAAAGAAACAGGAAAATTAGACTTCATCAGAAGTTGAAACTTGAGATGACTGGAAAGGCAACCTACAGAACGAGAGAAAATATCTACATAATATGTATAGTAGTCCTCTCTTATCCGTGGAGGCTACACTCCAAGCCTCCTAGGGTGTGTGTGAAATTGCAGACAGCACTGAACCTTAAGTCTACTATATGGTTCCCTATATACATAACAATAAGTTTCAATTTATAAACTAGGCAAGGAAGGTATTAAAAACAATAAATAAGAATTCGAACAATTTACTGCAACATAGTGGTTGCAGTTACTTACACTTATTTATTTCTGCCTATTTTCATTTACTGTTTTCAGACCACAATGGACCATGTGTACTAAAATGTGGGAAGCCAAACCACGAGTAATATGGGTCTGTTATATATGGTAAGGGACTTGTTTCTGGAATAGGTAGAGGATGTTTACAGCTAAGTAATAAAAGACAAATAACCCACTTAAAATGGGTAAAGGATCTGAATAGACTTTACTCTGAAGGAGATATATGCCAAATCAAGGAGCACTTGAAGATATCAAACACCCTGTGTCATTAAGAAAATACAAATTAAAATTACAATGAGATTCTATTTCACACTCATTAGATTGACTGTGGTGTTGGTTTTTCCTAGCTGTGACAAGTACCTGAGAGGAAAACAATTTTAAACATTAAATTTTGGCTCACAGTTTCAGATGTTTTAGTGCAAGATGGGATACCCAGACATGAGCTAGAACATCATGGTGGTGGAAGCATATGTTGGAGGCTGCTCTCTTGATGGCAGCCAGGAAGTTGAGAGAGAGAGAGAGGCAGGGGTGGGAGCAGGAGGAGGGAGGAAAGGGGCTTGAGAAGATTCCCTGGAAGCTTCCCAGGGCATGCTCCTAGTGGCCTACTTCCTCCTACTAGGCCTCATGTCCCAGTCTCCTCCACCTCTCAATAATGCCATTGTCCTATGAATCCATCCATAGATTAACCCATTAATGAAATAAGAGCCCTCATAAACCAATCTCCTCTCAACAATTAAGTCCACCAGTTAGGGATCAAGTCTTCCACACGAGAGCTTTTGGAGGACATTTCATATACAGATCCTGATAGCAATAATTTAAAAAATTTAACAAAATGGATAATAAGAACAATGATCATAAATAATATATGACAGGGCAATATCTTATACTACTGACTGGTGGGAATGGAAAATAGTTCAGTTACTTTGGAAAACAGCCAGGAAGTTCCCCAAAGAGATACCCATAGTTACAATACTATCTAGTAATTCTACTCCTAAGTACACACACACACACACACACACACACACACACACACACACACACACACACACACACACACACACACACACATCCAGGAGAAATGAAAATAAATAGCTGCACAAAAACTTGACCATGTTCACCACAGCATTATTCACCAAAGCCCAAAACTGAAAATAACCCAAATGTCATTTGATGAGTGGATGAACAAAATACGGTGTGTTTGTGTGCTGGAATATGATTTAGCCATAAAAGAATGAATTATTTCTGTGCATAAAAAGGAATGAAATAATGATACAAGCTTCAATGTAAGTAGATCTTTAAAACATCCTTCTGGGTGAACAAAGTCAGTCCAAATGACCAACAACAGAGAATTTCATTTCTATGAACATCCTAAACAGGCAAAACTATATACAGACAGAAAGCAGATTGTGGTTGTCTATTTCTGAGGATATAATAGCTTGGAATGTGATAGATTAAGGATTTTAGGGGTAGCAAAACTGTTCTAAAATTGTAGTGACAGTTTAGAACCCTATGAATATATTACAAACCACTAAATCATACACTTTAAATAAAGGGTTAATTGTATGGGATGTGGGTTGTATCTGAATATAGCTATTAAAAGCAGAAAAAAAATAAGAGCAGTAATTTTGCCCAGCTCTTCTTTCTTGAAGACTTACTTGTTCATTCAATATTACCATGCTTCCTTTCTACCAAGGCCTAAATTATCACTTTTCTTCTTTCCTTCTCTTTCCTTTCCTTCACCTTTCTCTTTCCTTCACCTCTTGTTGCCTATCAGTGTGCAGGTTTACAAGGCTCTCTCTGGGGAGAATCCAGACCCATACACCATTTCCTTAATCTCTGTCTCTGTTCCTGACAGCTTCTCCTAACTCCATTCTTACATTCCCTACTACCTGATGATTTTTCCATTTGGATATCTCCAACTTAGCTTGTCTAACACTAGTTTGCCTTTTCCTTTTTCCCTTCCTCTATACCCAACTTAATCTCCCAACTTCTCTATTCATAATAATATTACTTTAATAATTACTTTAATAATAATAATACTTTTATTCCAGTTACCCAAGCTTGAAAGTCAATCTGTACCTTTAAACCTCTTCCTTCATTGTCTCTTAGAATTCAGAAACTGAGTCCTAGTAGAGTCTGGCTTCCTACTGTTACTTTCATTCATGTCTTCTTTCCTATGTTCTCTCTTTTTTGTAGCTCAGTAGGAATATTCTGTAGCCTTCTTACTAGCCACAGTAACTACAGATGTTAAGCTGTGCAAGAAAAAAACAGAGTAGATGTGGTGCTTTAGGCTGGGCTTCCTAATTCCCTGTTGTGACCTCCATGCTGGGGTTCCATAAAAGCTGAAAGCCAAGGACCTGAGGGAAGCCTATTCATTAATGGAGTGGGTCATTTTGGGGAAATGAATATAGGCCAAAGGGAGTGAGTTTAGAAAGTCCCATGGCAGGCCTGGCAGAGAGCAGTACACACTAACTCCACCAGACTGAAGAGTTCACACTGTGTGATGTGTGCTCTCCCAAAGTCACATTTCTGTCTTTTCCCCTTTTCTGACTGCTCCTTGATTAATGAAGCAGGTCATCAGGCTTCTACTATCATTAACATGAAATTCTCCCCAGTACTTCTGCCAGAATTGAGCATACTACTTCCTTGTCTTTCATGTATGTCTTTCATGCATTATTGCATATACAACTACTTCCATTTTTATGGCCAAAAGCCTTAACATTGTCATTTCAATTAAGGCTTTTGATACAAAAAACAAACAAACTCTTTTTCTAGGTCTGGATCTCCCCTCTACTTACTAACTACCTCACTTACTAACATGGTCAGTGTATCCAGCCTCATTGCTGTAAATTCTGTGCAATCCATGGGCCTATGGCTCCCAAATGTGAAGCTGTAGCCTTATAGACCTCATTGGCTCCTTGATGAGGTAAATGTTTTACGTCCTGACTTGAGCAGTGGAAGAATGTTATCCAACATAAGCAGTAGTACCAGCCAGGCCTGTCACACCTCATACTTGAGTGTCGTCTCCTGAAAGATAGATACTTTGTGAGCCTTGAGTTGTAAAAGTCAAATACTGAACAGTCTAATTGCTTCCATTTATTCATAATAACAACGACAACAGTGATAAAGGAGCCTACGGAATGTTCACAGCAACTCCTGGACATGGCATTTTTCTCTGCTGCTGGCGATGTGGAGGCGTGTACAGATTCTCAATGTCAACATCATGTTCGCATGCGCCAGGGTAGATCACCAGCACACGGTCTAGGGTTCGATCTTGTTTTCCCTGTCAATCAAAGTGTTTAAAACAGACAGAGAAGTTTTACTTGAGAGCAAAACAAATAGTAAAAGAAACAACAAAAAAGAAGGATGACCAGAATCCGTATTCTGCGGTCCTGCGCTCAGGGCTGGCTTATATATAGATTCTCTTGCTTCCTCCCACAAGGGTGTGTGCTAGGTCTGATTGGTTCAGGGTGAACAGGCGCCCGCGAAGGGTTTCCTGATTGGTTCCCCTGCTTTGGAGCACAAACACAGCGGAAGCCCTATGATTGGCTGCCCCATATCCACATGATCATGGAGCAGGCTTTTGATTGGATGGAGGCTGAGGCACTAGCCCTGAAGTGTGGATATTTCTGGGTGCATCCTTCCCCCTGCTCTTATATGGAAGCCAGTCCCAGTCAATGTCTTTCCTGACTATCTAGCAGCAGAAGCCCAACTTCCCCCCAGTCGGATGTGTGAGAGCATGCTCAGCCTCTGGAGTTCCTATCCTGGATCGGAGCGGTGGGTGGGGGGCAGCTCCTCTCCTCAGCTCCCCACCTTCCCATGCTGGCACCAGGCAGGTCATGGCAGAACCGCCTGCTGCTGCCCTCGAAGTCCAGGTTCAGACTTGCTCTTTGCAGACAGGGCTTTCAGAACCCTGTTGACTTCAGAAAACTGCACTGAGAAATACCTGAGACTGAGTTTAATGATAAATCATTGAGAGGAAAAAATTAAAAGCGAATTGGGTTGGGGACAAGGGCACAGGAGACTCTTAGGAGGCCCCTGGAGGCCTTTCATGTCATCTCTAAAGGCAAGTACTGGTAACATGACGTCACAAGCACAGTGCCATTGCTAACGTGGTTGTGATCTTATGCCTCCTCTGGAGCCTTACTTTCCAAACTTGCCTGTCCCATGTTCTTTAAAGCAGGTCTGCTTTTCTACATACGAGGAAAGAATGTGTGTGGTAATAAGTTTTTTGTGTATGTGACTGGGAATCTTGTTAACCTCTCAATGAACTGTTTTATTACCATAAGTAGCATAATGTGTTAATGAGGGTTCCAGCATCCAGCTGTGCTGGGTATGTACTGCACAACTCAGGGAGGGGGGATTACACAGACTGCTGAGACACTGAAAACACACTTGAATTCAAGAGGCCCTCAGGGCATCATGCAAAGGGTAAGAGGAGGGTGACTTTGCAAAGTGACTCAAGAGGAGTCAAGCTATTTTATGGGGGAGACACAAGTACAGCTGAAGGACTTTCCACTTGGAATTCCCACAATGGCTATTTTCCTGCCTTTATTTCCCAGAGTTTCCAAACAACCCTCTTCCCCAGTACATTTATAGCCTTGCAGAGGAAGGTGAGGTTTGCCTACTTTTATTTGAGTAGAAATGAAATGTGAAGTAATGGAGTATATAATAGGTTGTCTCCGAACAGATAGAAACGAGCAATTTTTAGTGTGGTATAGCCTAGAGAGACAAAGAGGGAAGGTAGGCCAGCTTTTAAGAGTGAACTTTGACTGGAGTCCTAACACACACACCCATGTAAAATCTCTAATAGTGGGATCCAGGAGAAGGTTCTGGAAACCTCAGGGAGGTAAGAGTTGTCCTCTCTTTCATAGTCAGGATGGGCTGCCCAGATGCTTCTGGATTAAAGGCTACATTTCCATCTGAGAGCTAGGAAGGACAGGAACAGCTCTGCATGGAGTGGGAACTGGGCCTGGAATCTTGGGCCAAATTCACGTCATTCATCGGCAGTTAACCTTCATGTCTTTGGAGAACTTGTACAGTTTTGTTATTAATGGGAATACTGTTTTCACCCCAATGGGAGAAAAAAATGTCCAGAAACGTGTTTAATGTGGGATTTTTTTTGATACTTAAAAACATTGCTGTGATTATTCTGCTTCCAAAAAAAGACCTGTTGATAACTTTTCCATATGGTAGCTTTCTGCTATTACTGTCAGTGGCTTGGCAATTTTTAATATTAAATTCCTAATGCTAAGCAGAATTTTATCCAGTTTTTAAATCCCTAAAACCAGTTGAGTTTTCTGAGTTTTTCTTTAGTTTCTTTTTATTCATATTGAAAAAGTATCTCTATGAAGTGCTCTGGTGTGAATGTGTCCCTTTCAAAATCCCTGTACTTTAAAAACAAGTTTTTGATTCAGCTGTAATAATTGCACATATAAACAGAGTATACAGTACACCATTTGAATGTATGTTGAAATTTTCCCTGCTCAAATCAAAGTGGTGGTGTTAGGAGATATAGGATGTGGGGAGCCACAGGCCTGGGGCCCCACATGATTGGAACCAGTGAATGCTCTTATAAAAGTGACTCACAAGTCCCCCTAGAGCCTCCTACTATGTGAGATGATGACAATCACAGGGTCAGCTATGAAAATGGAACCTACCAGAGACAGATCCTGCCAGGACCTGATCCTTGACTTCCAGGGTGGTGAGAAGCAATGTTCTATTTAGAAGCCCCAAGATCTATAATGTTTTAGTATGACAACCCAAAAAGACAAAGAGGGTCCCCACCCCCAGGGCTGTCTAATCTCTGTGTATGTGGTTGGAGGCTTATTGCAGACCTCAGGTGTAGGCTCACAGGCTCCCTGAAAGGCATGTCATTCTCCAGGTTCAGAGACTCAGGCCTTGCATTTCCCCAAGTTACCTCTTCCAAATCCAGTAACACTATGCGTCAGCGTTGCCAGGGCAGATGCAGCCAGGCCCAGGATAGAAGTCTTTCCTCCACGCAGAAACAACTCTGATGCAAGCAGGCCCCGCTTGCCTGCCCGACAGCAGGCTGTCTCACACAACTGAAAACGGCAAAATGCCTTTTCCTAAAAATACCAAAGAAGACTCTTGCAAAATCGCCTAGTATCACTTATCTTTGGCCCCATGGATGATATTCACAGCAGATGAAGTCACACTGATGCACATGTAGAAAGTGAAGCCGATTCTGAGCTCAGGAAAGAATTCCCATATATACCATGTCTGCCGTGGGGGCGCAGCTTGGCCTGACTTGCAGAACTTCTGAAATGTGGCACAGTTTTCCCTTTGGAATTTCAACAATTCATGCATAAAAGGCAATAAGTTCATGCAGGTCAAACCTGAATGGCTCCAAATGTCAAACATAAGCAAAGACCAGACTTTTGGGTGAAACTTTTGTGTACCCCTTGACATTCCTTACTTTTTTCTTTCCTACTTGTCCATAAATAAATTCATTGAATAGTTTTCAACTCTGGAGCTAAGTCAAAGGGATGCTTTTAAAAAGTCTTGATTGTCTTTATTTACATTAGATGCTAGATACGTCATAATATATCAGCCTGAAGTCACCATATTATGATTTTTTGGTGGGTTTTGTGTGTGTGTGTGTGTGTGTGTGTGTGCTAGGAACATGCACTCAGGGCCTGGGCACAGTCCCTCAGCTTTTTCACTCAGGCTGGTGCTCTACCACTTGAGCCACAGTTTCATTCCAGCTTTCTGCAGGTTAATTAGAGATAAAAGTCTCTTAGATTTGTCTGTCTAGGCTGGCTTTGAATCACAATCTTCAGATTTTAGCCTCCTGAGTAGTTAGAGTTATGAGTATTAGCCAGTAGCACTCAGCTAAGTTATTATTATCATTACTACTACTACTAATAATAATAATAATTTTAAAGAAAGTCACTGCATACATACCTTCTTAGCCTGGCTGTCTAGGCACGAGCTTCCCTTGGACACAGGGATGTTTTGTCTCAGGGAACTGCAAACCATGGTGCTACATTAGGTTGAGCACTTAGTTGTTGATAACAAGTCTGCTATGATTGTTTAACAAAGAGATTCATGAAAGATGAACTATGAATTTAGAATTATCAGGAAGGATGAGAAAAGAGCCTACAATGAGCTCACAGAGGTGAGGTCTAAAGCTTTGGGCATGGCATTTGGTCGGGACCTACCATCTTTGCCTAGCCTGGCATTTGCCAACTTGCACTAACAACTTGACAGGATAGCACATCAACAACATTCCATTGTTCTACCTTGAAAAATAAACAAGGGCACTCAGGAGACTGAGACACAGGATCCTGGTTCAAAGCCAGCCTAGTCAGACAAATCTGAGAGGCTCTTATTTCTAATTAACCAGCAAAAAGCCAGTGGTAGAGCCAAGCCTCAAGGAAGAATCTGAGGAACAGCATCCAGGAAGGAAGGAAGGAAGGAAGGAAGGAAGGAAGGAAGGAAGGAAGGAAGGAAGGAAGGAAGGAAGGAAGGAAGGAAGGAAGGAAGGAAAAAAGAAAGAAAACAAAGGCAATGAGAGCATTAGGCCAGTGCTGCAGGGAGCTGGATTGAGGGCCAACGCAAGAGGAGATCCCATGCTGGAAACCAACAGGACCTGACTTTCCCATGACTCTTACCCAATGGTTCTGTTTGCCATCTCAGATTACTCATTTGTGAAGAAGGGAATTTTGTGCTTGCTCAGGGTCCTTTAGGATTTCAGTGGCAATCCTGCAAGGACTGAACAAACCTGGAGAGGCTCAGGGAACATCTTCCTGCCCTAGAAGCCTAGCTGGCTGAACCTTCACCATGCAGAGTTCAGAGTTCACTCACTGCTCAGCCACCTGGATGGGGTTGCTTCAACTCACTGCGCCCTGTATGACCCTGCAGAACTTCCTTCAGCAGATATTGAGACTTGAACTCAGGGCCAGGGTAATGTCCCTTGCTGCTTTGCTCAAGGCTGGTAGTCTACCCCTTGAGTCACACCTCTACTTCCAGTTTTTTTCTGATTACTTGGAGATAAGAGTCTCACAGACTTTCCTGCCAGGGCTAGCTTTGAGCTACAGTCCCTAGATATCAGCCTCCTGTGTTAGTAGGTTTATAGGCATGAGCAACAAGTGCCAGGATGTCCATTTTTGATGAGCTAATTGTAATGTGCACAATGACAATAATAACAGGTAACAATGACCTGGAGTTGTCTACCTCCGCAGCATTTTTAAACTTCAAGATGTCTGCAGGCAGGTAGAGCAGGCTGGTGATTATATCTTGGCCAGACTGTCTAAAGCTCAGAGAAATTAGAATCAAATTTCTGCTCTGCACTCTCTATCGCTATCTCAATAACATCCATGTGTGCAAACTAGGGACAGATCCTAAGGGAAGGGAAGGAAAATCAGCACTAGCAGCCTAGGTGAGATTCAGGGTTCCTTATGGCAGCCCACCAACTCTTATTTATAGCCAGGGGCTCACTCCTTCTCAATTCTGTAGCTGAATGTGGCTCTGGGCACTTCCTCTGAGAGCAGCTGTCTTCCTTAAGTCTCTGTGCCCTCCCACGAGGTAGCTTTCCTGTGTCATATGCTCTCTCTCTTCCCCACTGTTCCCCTTCTTTCAGGGATTCCCTTCTTGCCCTTGTTCTGTGTTTGGTCTGTGGTCCATGGGGCCCAGCTGTTGTGCCAGCATGACAGAGGGACTGTGGACCCCCATAGTACCTGGGCAGGCAGGCAGTTTGGGAGACAGGCCACACTTTGGCCCACATTCTGTGGCATGAATACTGTCTCTGGGTCCCTGAGTATGGTCCCGATCCCTTACTAGTGTTCAAAGGTAAAGGCAAACCTTCTGTCCACCCTAACCAAGAGGTGATTGTAAGAGTTTGGCATCATTGTTGTTATCCAGACTTTAGGCAGCCAGAAAGCCACTGAGGCATGGTGAGGCATTGCTTCTTTAAGATACCAAGAAAAAATACCAGCGTCTGTGGAGAAAGACTGACCAGTAGGAAGAGCCTGAGAGGTCAGGAGAGATTCTGGAGGCAAAGTGGATGTGCTGCATTATTAAAATTGTTGGTGGGCTGGGCTCCAGTGGCTCACACCTGTAATCTTATCTACTCAGGAGACTGAGATCTGAGGACCACAGTTCTAAGTTAGCCTGGTCATAACAGTCTGTGAGAATCTTATATACAACTAACCATCAAAACTCTGAAGGTGGAGGTGTGGCTCAAGGTGGTAGACCACCCGCCTTGAGTGGAAAAGCTAAGGGACAGTGTTCAGGTCCTGAATTCAAACCCTACTACCAGCACGCATGCATGCACACACACACACACACACACACACACACACACACACACACACACACACAAGCCAAATAATTTCAAGCAATGGGAATTTACTCTTTAATTGTTCTGGAAGTTAGACAGCCAAGCTCAAGATGTCAGCAGAGCTTTGCCTCTTCCTAACTCAACATGGTTGTTGGTGACCTTGGAGTTCTTCAGCTTGTGGGAGCATCACTCTAACCTCCACCTGTGTGGTCACAGCCCTTTTCTCCATGTCCCAGCTCCCTCTCCTTTCTCTCAAAGGATACCAGTCTCTATTGGGCCTACCCAAACCCAGAATGAGCTTGCCTTAATTTGAGCATCTCTGTAAAGACCCTAACTCCAAACAAGGTCACACACACACACACACACACAGGTTATGACATATGGGGGACACTACTCACCCAGAAAAAAAGAAAAAAATCTCTTGCTAGTATTCAAGCACAGTGAAGAGAGGAAAGATGGCAGTTTCAAATATTGGATGCCACAGTGGAGTTTCTAAGGCTTAAAGTATATTCTACTTAGGCAGGCAAGGGAAAAAAAAATCTATGTAGTCAGTCCATTTTAAGTGCAACTATGAGGAAAGAGATGATTACACCAACTGAAAAATTAATGAATTGTGTTTATGACTTCTCACAGGAGCCTAAAACATGCCTCATAAATCTCGGCATCTATTGCAATATGATTATTCACCCAGGGAAATTAACATAGCCTCATAAAAAATAATTTGCTTCAAGATAGTCTTTATTGCTTGACATTGGAAAAGAAAACACAGGAAAACATTGGCCACTGATTTTGTAGAATACAACATTGAATCTGATTTCAAGTCTTGCATTTAAAACTGTTTATGAGGCTAAGCAAAGCTCCTTCGTTGAGTTATATATTTAGGTTCCTTGAAAGTAAGATAAAGAAACTTTAAAGCACAGCATCCAAATAAGTAAAGAGCCTTTCAGCGTAAGTAATTTATTTCACAATTTCCATTTGATTAAAAGCTAATTTCTTCAGTGGAGATTTAGATTTTTATTTCAGATTTTCCTTATTTGAAAGAGAAAGGGTAAACTATCTAATCTGCATAATGGACTACATTCCTTTTAAAAGAGAATTGTTGCCAGGTGCTGATCACTCACACCTGTAATCCTAGCTACTCAGGGGGATGAGATCTAAATATCTCAGTTCAAAGCCAGCCCAGGCAGGAAAGTCTGGGAGACTCATCTTCAATTAACCAGCAAAAAGCTGGAAGTGGGACTATGGCTTAAGTGATAGATAGAGCTCTAGCCACAGCAAGAAAGCTCAGGGACAGAGCTCAGGCCCTGAGTTCAAGTTCCAGGACTCTCTGTCTCTCTTTATCTTTCAAAAGTGTTGAGAGCAGAAAAAGAGCCTGCTAAAACAATTAGCACAAAGGCCCCATTCCATAGAGGTTCATCACCCAACATGACCTTAAGCAGTCCTGAGTGCAGGCCCCTAGACATCACATTACCCTTACTTTCAGCACTCACACGTGTGGGTTCTTGGGAATCATGTTGTGGCCCATTGCCTCCGGACATCATACACATGAAGAGAGTAAGAATAGGATGGGGAAGGCCTTAGGAGACCCAAAAATCCCACTCCATGAAGAAGGGAGACAATCTGGATGAAGATAGTAATAACTCCAAAATGGAATGTACTACCCAGAACCAAATCCTCTGATATCATCCAACAGCCTGTGACATTTTTTATTAGGATGGCATTGTGTGGAGGAACCAGAAATCAGGTCAGGTGGGTGAGTGCCACTGTGGAAAGTGGCCACTCAGCCACCTGCATTTCTCTAGAGATCTTCCCTGCTTCTTCCTGGATCCTGGATGTGCCAGATGTGCCAGTCCTCATTGGCCTTATTTCTTGGCCTTGAATGTGTGTGTGTGTGTGTGTGTGTGTATTCATTCAGCAATATTAGTTGAAGGCCAAGCATTGCCCTTAGAAATGGTTAAGATAGTAAATTTCGTAGTATTTGTATTTTATGACAAATTTTAAAATATAAGAAAATATATAAAACTATTTTTGAAATATTGAGTCTACATATTTCTATCCAATAACAGATTTCTATAACAAAGGAGCAGTCCAATAGAGAGCCCAACAACTTTTTTTAGTCTCTGTTCATGTATATGTATGTGTGTGTTTATATGTACATAAAATTAAGAACTCGAAGTTGACGGAGCAGTTGTATCATAGAACAGAACAAGGGGCCAGACATGAATGTAAGTAGTATACCAGGACTGCCCCTTGCCATGGCACACTATATAGACATGCAGGTAAGAACAAATTGACTTCTCTTTATTTGTTACTCATAGTGCCTACTGTTTGTATCTGCTTGACTACTTGTTCTACCATGATATAATTACTTACTATTAGAATCAGCTGTGTACAGTTCCATTCTCCAGTGCTGCTTGGACATTCTTATAGAATCTGCCTGTGGATCTGATGAAATCTGAACCTTTGTGCTCCTGTTAATAAAGTCGGAGGTTCACTTCACACTTGTGTCCCCAAAGGCTCTCCAGGAAAACTTCCAGTGAGGATGGCAATGTTGGCAGAACATGCTTCTCAATGTGGTGGCTGCTGACCACTTGGGATGTAGTTAGTGAGACAGAGGAACTCAATTCAAAATATCAAATAACTAAACCCTCAAAGAATCAACAACCCAATTAATAAATGGGAAAAGAGTGTAGGAGCTAGCTAAGGACTTCTCAGTAGAAGTAAAAATGACTAATAAATAAATGATAAAAGGCTCAACATCTCTGGCCATAAAGGAAATCACAAATGAAAACAATACTGGGATTCCATCTAATCCCCAGTTAGAATGGTCATAATCAAGAATACCAACAGATCCTGCTGGACGTGGGGGAAAAATCCCAATACACTATTGTCAGGAATATAAACTTGTGCAACCACTCTGGAAAGCAGTTTGGAGATTGCTAAAAAAAAAAAAAAAACCACCCCTAAATGTAGTACTATCCTACAATCCAGATATTCTACTCTTAGGCATTTGTTGAAAAAATTACAAATCAAGATACAGTAAAGAACTTGCACATCCATGTTTATTACTGCACTAATCACCATAACCAAGGCATGGAAACAGCCCAGATGCCCTTCAATGGATGAACAAATTGTATAATGTGATATCTATCTATCTATCTATCTATCTATCTATCTATCTATCTATGAATTTTACTCTTCCATTAGGAAGAATAATGTTACACCATTTTCAAAGAAATGATTGGACCTGGAAAAAATCATGCTATATGAAGTAAGTCAGGCCCAGACAGACAAAGGACACTTGTTTTCTCTCATATGTGAAAGTTAGATCTAAATTTAAAATGTATGTGTAAACATAATAGGGTTATTTGCATATACACCCAATTATGTTAACTAAAGTATGTACTAAGGTATATTTGGAGGAGGATTTCACTGGTGTAATTTGTTTGAACAACTAACTTACAGTTCAACAAAATGAATACCAGGAAGCTAGAACATGTGTTTTCAGGATGAGGGTGTGTGTATGTAAAGTCAAGCAGGCAGGGGGCAAGTGAATAGAGAGAGGACAATGAGTGAATGAAGTTATAATAACCAATGTATATATGTAAATATGTATATATGTATATATAGAAAATTGAGAGGGATGGGTGGAGTTGGAGAAGAATGGTGATAGTTATCAAGTAGCTTTGTACTTACAAACTGACATGTTGAATTGAAACTCCTTTGTACGACTACTTAAGGATAATAATACAAAAATTTCATTTAAACTTCAGTTCAAATAGCCATTTTGGGCAAAGCATGGGAGATTTTAGATCCAGAGTGGGTGTGCCAAGGTAGAATCTGCCTTCCAGATGGTACTAGAACTTTCCAGATGGTTCTGCCCTGTAATTTGAGCCACCATGGTTCCTGGTTCCTGTTTAGAGCTAGAAGATAGTTGCTCATGGAGGGTGGAATGCTGGGGCAGGCAGTGGAGATCAAGGCAACCCTTAAAAATCTGGTACTGCAAGAGGATTAAGGCCTGCAGGAGATAGAGGAGTGGCTGTTTTCTCCTGCTTCTCAAGCACAGTTCCGAGTGAGGGCATGCTAGCTGTCCAGGGAAGTGAGCTGATAGCCCATGGATGTCTCAGCCTCCCATAGTTTACTTTTGTCCTAGAACTGGGGATCAGGAGTGGCCTAAAGAGAAGCTTTAAAAGTAAAAATGATGCCCTGAATGAAACCTCCTCATTCCTCCCAAGGGCATTTTCAACACAGCAAGTCTCAGAATGGAGCAAGAGCCTACACAATGGCACATCCTTAGGCAGGGTCCTTACTTGATGGTATGATACTGGGGTTCTGGCATGTAAGCAAAAACCTATCTGTTCTCACCCGGCTTTAGCTAGCCACAAGCTTGACCTTGTTTTCTTGTGTTTGACCTTGTTTTCTTTACTATTACCTCCTCCCTGTCACTGCTGACAGAGAATGAGAAGGGACCTGATTTCCTGGCCAGCCATACAGACAGACACAGTACAGACAGACACGGAGAGAGCAGGTCTTGCTTGGCACATAAAACCTTTACTGAAAACTTATGTATGAACCAATTCATGTCTGTAAGACAATAAGTAGCTTAGAATTTAAATAGAATACAGCCAAGAATAAGGTTGAGAAGAAACATGCATACACACATTTAGATGTACTTACACATTTGACACAAGTATCTATCTATGACTCAGACAATATAAAAAGAGAAAGTTATCCAAATGAAAAGTTCAAGTCTCTTTCCCTTTTTCCTTCAATTCTCTCTATAAAATATAACTACATATTGCATTTTCTTGATTCTTTCCAGAAATTCAGGAAATAGCCCACATGCATAAGTGCTCATGTCTGTTCACATACATAATTCACACAGGGATAAAAATCCACAATCATGAACACTGGCTTTTTTACATCTTATACATGGAGACTGTTCATGTACTATCTTCAGCACAGGCAGGTAGTCTTCCTTTGTCCTGGCTGGATAGTATTGCACCCTAGGGTATTATGGGTTGAATTATGTCAATACACATCCCCACACACACATACACATAAAAAACCAAGTACCTCAGTACATGACTTTATTTGGAGGCAGGGTATTTACAGAGGTAAGCAAGTTAAAATGAAGTCATTAAAATGGATCTTTATCCCCAAATGACTGGTATTCTTATACACAGGGGAAATTCGGACAGGAAGACAGACAATATAGGGAAGATGATGTGAAGTGGCAAAGGCGGAAGATGGGAATCAACAAGCCAAGAAGAAATACTGCAAAAGAAACCTACCCTGATGGTACCTAGATCTTCAACTTCCAAACTTCAGATCTGCAAGGCAATAAATCTTGTATTTAAAGTTGCCTAGTCCATGGTACGGTGTTATGGCAGCTTGAACAGACTATTAAGTGGCACACTGTAGTTTTTATCACTAATCCTTTTGATAGGCTTGGTGGGGGCAGTACTGAGATTTGAACTCAGGGCCTTGCTGCTTGCTTAGCACTTAAACCATGCCTCCAGCCCTGCTTTTTGTTTGCCATTTTGGAAATAGAGTCTAGTGAACTTTTCTGCCTAGCTAGCCTTGAATCTCAATCCTCTAGATTCAGCCTTCTGAGTAGCTTGGATTATAGGTATGAGACACCAGCATCCAGTTACAAAAGAACAGGTTCTGTTTGCAAATTATACTGGTACTGGGGACCAGTACAGGCCTGGGGACTGTCTTTTAGCTTTTTTGCTCCAGGTTAATGATCTACCACTTGAGCCACAGCTTGATTTTCAGCCTTTTGCTAGTTAATTGGAGATAAGAGTCTCATGAACTTTCCTGCCTGGGCTGTCTCTGAACTGTGGTCCATCCTTAGATCTTCGCTTCATGATTAGCTAGGATTACAGGTGTGAAACACCGACTTTTAGCCAAAAAACAATTCTAATTCATTAAGCAAACTCTAATTAAAAGATCTCCTTCCTAGGGGCTGGGAAGGTGGCTCAGTGGTAGAATGCTTGCCTTGCATGCATGAGACCCTGGGTTTGATTCCTCAGCACCACATAAGCAGAAAAAGCCAGAAGTGGTGCTATGGCTCAAGTGATAGAATGCTTTCCTTGAGCTGAATCACTGAGGGACAGCACCTAGGCCCAGAGTTCATGCCCCACGACTGACAAAAATATAAAAGAACTCCTTCCTGTAAGTTCTTTTCTGTATGGCAAAAGCTTCTTTGGGGGAATAAATATTCACCCATTCATTTTTTCTGATTGAATTGCTTGTATTTTGACACATCAAACTCTTGTTAAAGAGAGTCCACAAGGTACCTGGGCAGGTAGATGAAGTGTGGTTACCCAGATTTCCCACCTTGTGGTGCAGTCATGTATGAAGAGAGTCAGGTGACATTGTTAGGAGTCTCTGGGTTGCAAGTGACAGAAACGCCAAAAGGAAACTAGCTTTACAGACAGACATCTTTCAGGACCTGAGCACAACTAGACTTTAGAGAAACATGGGTAGGGTTCCAGACAGCATAAGTTGTCTCTCCCTTTGACATCAGGGATGCCAGTCTTGCTCTTTTGACCAAGACTTCCTGTCTCCAAGAGGTCAGCTTTCCCTACCTTGAAAAGCCTCTGCTAGGCTCAGCTTGGGAACAGTGGCCAGTCCAGTCCCTGCCCCAGGGCAGCCTGAGAAGTGCCTGATGACAACCTTGCAATCAGTCACTGGTGATGAAAGAGGTGTGGCCTGGGAGGCTGGGGGTGAGGATTAGGGGGTCTCAATCATTCAGCATCCTGGGAAAGGTAGATTCCAGCAGGGCTGTCATTTGGTGAAAACCTAAGGCTTCATGAGGTGTACTAGAAAGCTTTGGCTCTGCCCTCTCCTGAGCCTCAGAGAGGACCCCTGCCTTTGGCAGGTCCACCATCCAGTGCAGCAGACTACCACAATTACCCCTGGCAAAACCAGGCCAGGCTCTGCCTGCAGAAAAATCTGGGCTGCGGCAGTGGAGGCCCAAATCCTGCCAAATGAAAAACCAGTTAAGAGATGTGGCTGGCATGCAATGTAAAGAATAACTTGACTAGTACTTAAGGTTATTTAGAAAAAATACCTTTGGTCACGTGCTTTCCAGAATGTTAGGTACTTGAAATGATTCATCCTTACCCAGCCCAAAGCAGATTTAATTGCCGTCTCCTCCCATGATGCTTCTTTTAAAACTTGACCATCTTTTCTGGTTGTGATTCAAATTCAGCAAAATATCAACTTGGGTTTCTTTTTTGGGGAAGCCAAGGAGGAATTTTTTCTATAGCTAAACACTCTCAGGCAGTAAGAAGAAAAGGGACTAAGCTGTATAGGCTAGAAGCCTTGCAAGGGCACCATAACCACAGAAAACCTTTACACTAGGAAAATGTCATTTATCTGGGAGGCCTGGGAGATCATCTTTCTCAACAGCCATACCCAGCTTATAAGCAAAACCAACATCTAAGGTGACCCAGGCAAATAGGTTCCTGGCATCCAGTGAGTGTTCCAGCCAAAGACCCTTGATGTCTGTGACTATAGGCGAGGGTCACTATTCCTAACAACTCTGAGGCCCAGGTCCCTGATGCCCTTTCTAATCTGAGCATCCTTGCTTGCTTGTGACATTGTACCAAGGTTGTCTGCTCTCAAGCAACCGCTCAGCTAGGAGCCATGGCTGGCCTGCATACAGATGTGTTTAGTGGGTAGAACTGTATATTGGCTCTGCGTTCAAAGGCTTCTGCTCTACCCTGGATCCAGTGGCAGGACCTGGGTCCTGGATTCAGACAGATCTCAGCTACACCTTAACTCTGCCATTCACCTATGCTATCTGAATCTTAGCCTCCTCTTGACTGTCTTTTATACTTATGGAGGACTGATTCTAGAATCTCTCACCCCAGGAATAGGAAAGCCATGGATATTCAAGCCCTCTATAGAAGGTGTTGCATAGAGCCTACACACATCCTTTGTATTCTTTAAATCATCTCTGCCTGCCTTATAACACCCAATCAATGTCAGTGCTACACAGATAGCTATTATACAGACTTGTCTGTATAGTGGTTGGGGGCATTGGCCCTGGGGCCTGTATGTCCTGTGAAATCATTTGGTACTTACTGGGACAGACAAGATTTCTTCTTGTTGGCTGCTAGCATCTGGTGCCTTTACTGATAAATTTGTATGGCCTAAGAATGATGTTATAAATATTCAAATGGACCTGGGCAGGAAAAAGATTCCTTCACTCCTGGTCATAGCGAAAATGGGCAGAAAAAGGGAGTCTGTTATGTTTAGAACAGACTCAATTTTTCTGTCTATTTTCTTTTTTATCCTTTAGTCTTACTGAACTTTTGCCATTTATTTGACGCAATCTGTGGTTGTTGGATCTATGTGTGTGGAGGCCCTGGATGTGGAAGGCAGAGTGTAATTATAACAGTGCCCATGTTATCAGCTGAAGTGAGGATTGAATGAGCTAATCTATGTTCTGGCACAAACCAGGAGCTCAGTACCTGAGATTCTGCTCTGTAAGACCAATAATATTTGGATTAAACCAGGATTGTGCCAGTATGGTAATGAGGCAAAATGTAAAGTTTTCTAGTAATGTTGACAATAAGTAACATTTTAAATTGAGAGGATATTTTTTGTTTTGTTTTTGATTTTGATCTGAACTTAGTACCTCTTACTCTCACTCAACTTTCTTGCTCATGGCTGGCACTCTACAACTAGAACCATATCTCTAGCTTAGCTCCTTGCTGGTTAATTGGCGATGGATTCTCACACACTTTTCTGCCTAAGCTAGATTTGTACCTTGATCCTTTGGATCACAGCCTTCTGAATAGCTAGTATTACAAGAGTGAGCCACCAGCACCCAGCTGAGGGGGTGCTTTTTTACTTGTAGAGTTATCTCTCCTTTACCTTGTTTTGTCTTTATGCTTTACACTGGAGAAACAAGGGCAAAGATCATTTGATCTGTCTCCAAACAAAGGAACCAAGGTTCTACCAACTTTCCCTGCTGTCTTATGAACACTGAAGGGCAGCCCCAGCCTTGAGAAGATGTGATTGGCAGTGCCATGACATTGCAGTGGTATAGGCCATAGAAGAGAATGACCATTGGGTGTGAGACAGGAAGGAATGCTTAGGACTAGCAAGCCAGGAGGAACAGATATTAATCTCTGAGACCAGGAATTGAAGCCTGAATTCCTTCTCAATCTTTGCAGATCCTAGCATGGGTACAACAGACAATCAATAAACGTTCTCTCTACCCATATATCTATTTTCTGAGACCAGGTCTGTGTAGCTCTAGCCACTTCTGAATGTCCATACCTTAGATATTATAAATCAACCACAATGGTTATTTAAGCACCAAAATGAACCTTGCAGGATTCTATAGTGTAATCTTTGTCCTAGGACCTGCTGGGGGTCAAGAACAAGGAGTACCAGCCCTGGAATTGGAATTTTGGCAAGAGGTGGCCTGAGGGAAGGGATGGTAGGGGAAAAAACAAAGGAGGAGGCAACAATGCTCCATAGGAAATGTACTCATTACCTTACTCATGTAACGTAACTCCTCTGTACAGTATTTTTACAATAAAAAATGTACAAAAAAGCCTCTAAACCTCTGTTTCCCTACCTGAAAAGCAGTATTGATAATATCTTTTAAAGTTGTGGTGTGGTTGGGAGAAAATGAATATAAAGCAACTAGAACATGACAGAGGCTTGATAATGTGGGTGATGATCATCCCTTTCCAGGCTCCGTTTCAGTTTCTGTTAGTTGAACTGCCAAGGAAACGCTGTTTGGCTCAGTTAGATTCTGGACAAGGTTTTACTCTCCTTTTCTTTCTACTCCAAATTAGTCATTAACTCTGGAGAGCTGCCTGCCCTCAGGGTAGCTTCCTGGAGTAAATGATGGAGATACAACATTGAACTCTTCCAGGAATCTCAGATTCCCCCTCTCCTTGCATCAGTTAACCTCAGTCTCTCCCTTCCTCCTTCCCTTCCTCTCTTTTTTCCCTCACCTCCTCCCTCTCTCTTCTGTTTCTCTCTCTCTCTTTCCTGTTAAAATTGAACCTAGACAGTGTTAAGTTGAGCAAACGTTGGCCTAAGGTTGCCTCTGTACTTGAGTCCTAGCCCAAGAAAGACAAGAAACTTGGTAATGTACTTTGGGCACTGGAGTTTGAACTCAGGACTTCATGCTTGCTAGGCTGGCACTATACTACTAAGCCATGCCTCCAGCCCATTTTTTTTTGTCGGTCATGGGGCTTGAACTCTGGGCCTGGGCACTGTCCCTCAGCTCTTCAGCTCAAGGCGAGCGCTCTACCACTTGAGCTACAGCGCCACTTCCGGTTTTCTGGTGGTTTATTGGAGATAGGAGTCTCACAGTCTCTTCTGCCCGGGCTGGCTTTGAACCACGATCCTCAGATCTCAGCCTCCTGAGTAGCTAGGATTACAGGCGTGAGCCACCAGCGCCCGGTTTTCAGCCCATTTTTTTTACTGTTTATTTTTTAGCATAAGGTCTTGCTTTCCGCCTGGGCACATGCCTGGACATTGATTTGCCCACTTTAGGCTTCCTGTAGTCGCTAGAATCACAACTGTGAGCCCTTCCCAACCCAAGATCTTCCTTCCTCAGCCCACCTTGATGGAGGACACCTTCCCCCAAGGACCTTTGCTGTCCTTGACCCATCCCACACCTAACGTCCTTTAGAGTTTACTGCCCCCCATTCAGCAAGCATTTAAAGGGAGTCTGGAAAGGGAGGGCCCAGGCGTGTCTCTGCAGGGAGGAGGCAGTCTGAAGAGACAGGTGCAGGAAGGAGGGGGCGGGGCTCAGGAAGCAAGCAGAGGCCCACAGTGAGAATCACTGCTGTCCAGGCCAGGCTGAGAATGAAGCAATCCCTGTGAAGGAGGGGATGGCAACAATGTACAGCCTGATGCTGTTCTCATCAAAGTGGACGCATGCTCACCTGTGTCCGGGAGGCTGGAGGCCAGCCATGAGGTTGTCTCAGATAGGCAGTGACTCTGGACATTGGAAGGGTGGATGAGTCTGTCCCCAACAGGAGATGGAAGGTGGAGACTGACTATGCAGGAAGGGCAACACAGATGAGCGATATGGGGCTATTGTCACCCCAAGTGAGAAGAAGGAGGAGAGGATGCTGAGTTTGAGGACCCTCAGGCCTTTCCTCAGGGCCATGAAGGCTGGCGGCTGCCATCACTGCCCGAACTGTACCCAAGTTGCTTTGTTGTCACCTTGCACCTCTCATATACCCACCACCTCTCACTGGCCTCCCGAGGATGATCTTGGGGTCCTCAGTCCCTTTGGCTTCCCCACAAAACCCAAGTTCAATCACACATTCTGTCTCTGCTGTTCACCACTGCTTAGTATCTTTAATTGGCAATATAGGGATTGGTGGCTAAGCTGGAAAATGGGGATTTATCAAAAAGGCTCTGTTTAAACACCATTACATTGTTCTCTGGGATCCCTGGCAGATGAGGCAGAAATAAAAGCCACAGTGCAGTTCTCCTGCAGGCAAGGGGGGAATCCCAAAGGCCCTGCTCAAGCAGTGGTTGGGAGAGGGAGGGGATCCTGCAGGCCAGAGCTGTGTGCACTGGAGCCACAGGAGCTGCAGAACAGGTAAGCACTGGGCCCCTGGCTTCTGGTCAGCTAGGGGAGGAAATGAGGCCAGCAAGCTGGAAAGAGCCGGACCAAGGAGCCTGACAAGTGGAATTAGTCCTGCTACATGCTCATTTGGGGAAGTTGTACTTAAAAAAAAACATTTTTTGAGAAGTAGAAAGTATGATTCAGGTGGTAAAAGTACCAGCCATGAGCAGATACATCAAACAAGAGAGTACAACACCCTGAGTATATATCTCTATATCTGTCTGTCTGTCTGTCTATATTTGGATCAGGAGATAGGTGCTTGAGGTAAGGTTTCACTGTGTAATCCAGGCTGTCCTTAAACTCTGATTCCTCTTTCTTCTCAGATTACAGGTATGAACCATTATGCTCAGCAGAATACTTTCTAGAAAGCAGTTTTGAGGGACTCATTTTTGAAACAGAATTTATCCGTAAGTATATAAATGAGACTGAATCGCACATTATCAGTTTTGTAGAACTGAAGATTGTCGCGTTTTTTTCATGGCTTACCATTATTCTGTTATAGCCACAAATTAAAGCTGAATTTCTGACAGCCTATCACCAAGGAGTAAAGCTTATTGATAGATTCTTTATTTTTAACCAATTAACTTAAAACAATGGCTTTGGCATTGAGAAGAAACAAAACTCCCAAATTGTGCTCTGCTCCCAGAGCAGGCAAGTCTTTGTGGGAAAATCTCCTTTCTAATCTGCTGGGAAGCAATCTATTTATACCTTCGGTCTTGAAGGAAATGTGTCATTCTGATGGCTTGCATAACTACAATCACATCACAGAGCTCCCCTGAATGCACAGCCTTCCTTCTGACAGGTGGACTGTGAAAACCTATTCTGCCTGCATTACCTGTGCTTCAGTCTCCTGGTAATCCCCACCAGTGACCACCTGTGCTGGGATTGTGCAACCAGGCAACAGTGGGGCGTATTGCTTACTTATCTCTTAAAGACTGAGAATGCCAGCTTTCCAGCCCATTTCCTTCCCTGGCTCTGGATGAGCTTCAGGCCTATCAAGAGGGCCCAGAAGAGGGCCATCAGTGCTACCCACCCTGCCATACCCTGGGGTAGGCCGGGAGTGTGGAGACTAGGTAATGGCTCTCTCCAGGAGGACAGGATTTACAACACAGAGGAATTCCCAGAAGGACAAATCTGGGCTAGTTTTGAAGGTTGTCAGCAGGGCTCTGATGGTCATGCCTATAATCCTACACACTCATAAGGCTGATCTGAGGATTGCAGTCTGAAGCCAGCTCTGGCAGGAAAGTCTGTGAGACTCTCCAATTAACCACCAAAGAGCTAGATGTGGAGGTGTGGCTCAAGGGATAGAGTACTAGCTTTGAGCAAAAAAGCCAAAGAATAGGATCAGCACTGGTGGTGCATACCTATAATCCTAGCTACTCAGAAGGCTGAGATCTGAGGATTGTGGTTAGAAACCAGCAGGCACAGGAAAATTCATGAGACTCTTATCTCTAATAAACTATTTTTTAAAAAGCCAGAAGTGGAGCTGTGGCTCAACTGGTAAAGTGTTAACCTTGAGCAAAACAAGCTCAGGGATAGCATCCAGACCCTGAGTTCAGGACTAGCACCCCTTCAAAAAAAATTATAAAAAGGAGAAGGTTGTCAGAGGGAAAGGAGCTCTTCAGAGAAGCCCGGAGGGAGATGGGCTGAGGCTCAACCTGAGGCTGGCCTGCCGAGGTGGGGGGGCCTGGATGAAAGAGAGCCTGGAAGGTCTCTGGTTTGTAGATGTAGAGTACTGGGGAATGCTGAGCAAATGCTGGGCAGCTCAAAGTGGGCATAGGCCAGATTCCAGAGAGCTCTATAGCAACTGGCAAAGGAATTTGAACTTTGCCTCTAACCTTATAAGTGGTTGAAACTCGTGGATTTTACAGATCATTGACTTTTTTTAACAACTAAACTAGGGGAAAAAAGGAAAATAGGTTACTTCTACTGTTCATCCAGAATTGGTGTATTGGAAACTTCATCCGCCATGCCATAGCACTGAGAGGAGGGGGTCTTCAAGGGATAATTTAGCCAGATGCCTGTGGCTCAAGCCTGTAATCCTAGCTATTCACTCAGGAAACTGAGATCTGAGGTTTGTGGTTTGAAGGTCCCCCGGGCAGGAAAGTCCACGAGCCTCTAATTTCCAATTAACCAGCAAAAAGCCAGAAAGGGAGCTGTGCCTTGAGTGGTAGAGCACTAGTCTTGAGTGAAAAAGCTCAGGGACAGTGCTCAGACCTGAGTTCAAGTTCTGGGATCATCATGTGTGCATGTGCATGCTTGTGTGTGTGCACGTGCATACACACACACACACACACACACACACACACACACACACACACACGATGATTAGGTTACAAAGACTTGGCTGTTGAATATGGATTAAAGTCTTACCTGTCCTGGAGAGAGTTCATTATAAAAGCCAGTTAGGCACATCCCTGCACCCCCTTTGCCCTTCTACCCTCTTCCATGTAAGAAAGTCCTTGGCAGATGGAGATCTGCAACTTTAGACTTTCAAGTCTCAGGAACAGAAAGAAATAAGTCTTTGTAATATATAAAATCTTTTCAATAAATAAATCTTTTAATCACTTACCCAACCTTTGGTGTTCTATTGTCAGCACAAAATGGTCAAAGTCAGTCATCAAGTTTATTTCACCTTGTACAGACACAATTAATGCCTCATTATCAGCTATCACCTGCTTTCACAGAGAAAGGAAATTTTAACACCCTTTAACACCCTGTAGGGACAAAAAAAGGAGCAAATTATTAAAATGAGGACAACATTCTTTGAGGGAGGACAACTGGCAACCTACCACACTACCTTTGCCAAAGACCAAGCCTGTCCTCATGGGACGCTCCAGAGGCCAACTCTGTTGTCAGCATGGAGAGATCCAGAGACCATCAGGGTTTGGGGCAGGGCCACAGCCTGGAGGTCAGAGATAGGAGGGAGCTGATCAGAGTGCGCCCTGGTGTCAGGCTAACCATAGAGAGGTTGTTGTCACAACTCCTCCTGCCCTTAAAGTCATATCCTGGCTGGGTGCTGGTAGCTCATGCCTGTAATCCTAGCGAGATCTGAGGATTGCAGTTCAAAGCCAGCCTGGGCAGGAAAGACCGTGAGACTCTTATCTCCAATAAACCACCTGAAAACGAGAAGTGGTGCTGTGGCTCAAGTGGTAGAGCACTCACCTTGAGCTGAAGTGCTCAGCAACAGTGCCCAGGCTCAGAGTTCAGGCCCCAAGACCTACCAAAAACAAAAAGTCACATCCTGTATTCACAGTCACCCATATAATGACTACCCTCTTCATCCTGTCCTAGACAGTGCATGTATGTATACATTTATGTGTATATTTATGTGCATATATATACATACATAGTATATATATACTATATGTATGTATACATATACACATGCATATATTTATATATAGTATAAAATTTACATAGTATATGCATAAAACATAGTATATGTAATATATTATGTACATAGTATATATACACATAGCATATATAGTATATAATATGCATGGTATATATATGTATATAATACATATAAATACTATGTCTTCTCATAATCTAGACTATGTGTGGTCCCTATGCTGCTCTCCCTATTTCCACCTCTTATCCTGTAATCCAACCCCATGGAGAAGCCAAAAGGACTTTCAAAAAATGTTGATCATGTTCCTCCCCAGCTTGCCGAGAGGTGCAGCCTCTTGACCAACTCCCCCATCCTGATCCCCAGGGTGACCTTGCAGAATCTGAATGCAGCTCTGATCTTTTTGGACCTTCCTGGCATGCAGGACTTCAGCCACAGTGGTTATTGTTCAGTCCTGTCAATGAATTACCCACAGAGCCTAGCATCTCCAGCCTCCCTGTGCATGGGTGCCTGTTGCTTTCCTGTGCTCTATCTTCCTTCATGGCTTCACTGCTGTTTATGGAGAAGGTCCCCAAATCATCTCCACTGCCACAGGTCTTCACGAAGGAAGTGTGGACTTAGCATGTAGCTGTACCCACAGCAAAGGTTTGTGACAGTAACAAAGCAAAGATGCAAGTTGAGCCCAAAAGGAAAAAGAGGCTGATTCTGAGGATCCCAGGGGAGGCTTCCTTGTATACTTTTCTTCTCAGACCCCTCTCCCTGCCAGTAATGAAAAGACAATGCCCCACATAAGATCCTTCTGCCCCAGGAAGCCCATCAGACACTCAGTGTCGGGTCACTGAAATATCTCTGCTTAGGGTGCACCCCAATTTCAGGCCTCCAGCAGGAAGGCAGGTGCTCAGAACAACTCATCCTGTTTGCATAGTCTAGGCTTTAAGAACCGACTGACTTGGAACAAGGCAGATGTCCAGACCCCAGGTGCCAGCCAAGGGCCATTCTTATAGCGAGCCTACATGAGTAACTCTTTTTCTGCACAGCTTCTGTCATTGGTCCAGGATGAGTACAAGGCTGTGAGCTGTGAGTGCCTGGCCCCTGTCTGCTGTCTTTACCATCCTCTTGTAAGGGATGCATAGTAACTGCTGGGGTCTGAGCTCTGGTCCACTTCCCAGCGGTGGGACTTTGGACGGGCTCCTTGGGCTCTCATGGCCTCATTTTTCTCCTTTGATGAGGAAGGTAAAAGCAGTCCTTCCTCTTAGAATCCCCATGTGACTTATTTGTTTAATTGATGCAATCTGAGATAAAGGGCCTTGGCTCAGTTGGTAGCTAAGCAAAAGGAAACTAAGGGTAAAATGGAGAGTGGTTAGGGAGAGTGGAAAAACAAATAAACAGACTGATTAGCCAGGAGGCTTGAGAAGGAAGAAAACTGCAGTTTTAGGTCTGAGTGACTGGTGATTGGGACATGCAATGGCCACCCCTCTGGAGGTCATCGATGGGCCACACAGTTTCTCTGTCCTACTTCCTGAGGAGGAGCCTAGGGCTGGCCCTGTGTGCTGATGTTTGATCAATAACTCCAAGGTGTGTGCTAGAGAAGGCTGCTGGTTGCCATCTCAACCTGCTGGTCCTCTCCTTCTGAAACAAGTTAGTAGAAAAGCAGCCAATCAGGGGATGGCAGACTATAGAACTGTCAGATGACAGAATAAGCTGATAAACTAAAATCTACATGACAACAAACTGGCTTGTGGGGGGGAAGGGAGGGAAGGAGAGCTTCAGAACAGTAAGTAGGAAAGACAAAAGAATGAGGAAATAACCTGACAGTAAATCTTTGATGCCACAACCTTATAGGAAACAGAAAAGAGACCTACCAATCAGAAAGTCATCTTCAAGGACTTCCATTCTCACTAACCTAAAGCCAAGCTCTGTAATAAGGAAGATGTTACAAGATGGCCAACATGGGCTAACTGTTGTCTTTTAGATGGCATATCTATGCCACATGTTCTCTTTCTCTGTTATATTTCTTTTCTAATAAACTGTTCTGCCATCTTGACTTACATTTGCCTCTTAGTTTTTCTTTGGCCAGATGCAAAGACTGAGCTTGTGTAGCTGCTCTAAATTTTCTGGTAACATATTCGATACTAAGGATCAAGTATCTTTTTCTGACTCAGATTCATGGAAAGATTACACTTCTAGGTTATGCATCCTGCCCAGCTCCTGCTAGCTAAGTGGTTGTGCTCTGCTCCATGTGATCATAACTTCACTTTGATGACTGATTGTGTCGCTGGAGGACTACAGAGAGTCAGGGCTTCTCTCAGCTTCCCATATTCCATGCAAAACCTCAGGTTCTTGAGATATACTCATGAGAAGCTTGTCAGGGTGTCTCACGAGGAAAGATCCTTTAACAAGGATTTATTTTAGTATAATAGGGTTAAAGTAGGGAGAGAAGGAGGTGGGGGGAGTAAAGGGGAGGAAGATATTTTCTACTTCTCATGCAGGAAATAGGAGTAAAAGATTGAAAATAACAGTAGTTATCTACTGCTTTTAATCTTTCTGGGCTGGAGAAAATACATGGTTCTGGGTGGCTAGGATGGGAGCTATTTATTATTCTAAAATGTAGAAACATTTCTGGATCTATCCAAGACAGGGAGAATAGGTGAGTGAGCTTTAGGCTTCCTTTTCCTAGATATGCTTCCCACCATTCTGTCTCTACCCATTCACAGAGGCAGGCTGTCACCATTTTAAAGGAGAAGGCAGATTTAGAGAGCCCCAGGAAGGTCTCCCAGTCCCTGTAACTTAGCATCTAAAAAGAGGTATATTAGGAAGAGAAGCCTAACTGCCCTTTTAGTTACTTCCTAGTTTTACTTCTGAGTCTGGTCCTTTTGATATTTGTGATGATACATACATATATATATATATATATATATATATATATATGTATATATACATACATATCAAATTACATAAAATATAAACCAAATTATATGCATTATATGTAACATGTATATAAAACAAATATTATATATTGTATAATATTTACTGTATATTTGTATATAAATTTTAATACAGTTGTATATGTGTATATATCCATACATATACAATTTTGTATAGATCTATATTCTATATATAATTTGCCTCTCTCCTCATCTAACTATTCTGTCTCAGCTGTACCAGTTGGCCTTAAGGGCAGCTCAGTGCTGGCTAGTCAGAGGGCTCTGATTTGTAAGCCTGGTTTAAAAGAATAGGCTGGACATGGAGAATTCTTTTCACCGAAAGCTGGAGTTAGGCTGTGTGAGTCTATTTTCAGTTGCTACACCAAGTACCCGAGGCTGAGTAATATATAAGGAAAAGAGGTTTGTTTATCTTTCAGCTCTAGAGGTCTAAGAACATTGGCATGAACTTTGCTCTTCCTTGAGGCAGATAGCATCTCAGTGACAAGATGGTGGGACCAGGCAGGGAGTAAGGATGAACCAGATTTACTCTGCTCTGTTTTGAACAAGTTGTTGCCAGCAAGCACCAACTCACTCTGTTAAAGTAGCCTTAATCTTCTCTGTCTGTTCCTCCTCAGACCTAGCTTCCCTCCTTCCACTAGCCCAGCCTCTTGAAAGTCCCATCACCACACTGATAACACAGGCTCTAACACACAAACTCTGAGGACAAATCATGTTCACACCATCACAGGCCTGAAGAAATGGGGCTGCTTAGCATTAAGACTCCAATTATGAAGACACAGTAAGTACTATTAGAGTCAGAGCAAGTCAGAATTGGAAGGGAGAAGTAATGTTACTGTACAGGGTAGGCAAATGTGGACAGAAATGGAAAAACCAAGAGAGAGACATTTCTTAGCTCTGTTATAGGCTGGACACTATAAGCCAAATTAATGAAGGCATTTTGAGTTTGGTTTGAAGGTATCAGGGACCTGGATGTGAACTCTGCTTCAGGCAATCTGTGTGCATTCAGGCAAGCACTTAGCCTCTCTGGACAGTGGTCTCCTTAGTGGTGTAAAGGGAATAATATCACTAAGTTCACAGGGTTATTGTGGGACCTAAATAAGGCCCAGCCTATAAATGACTTAGCACCATTTCTAACATATCAAGTGCTTAAAAATATTAGGTAGAATTATGATATCTTCACAACTATTTCTTGAGTTAATTCAGTGTTTCTGACCATAACAAATTAAATCACTGGTGTGCCAGAAGATCCTCCTCTCTTAAGAGGACTGCCTTCCTTCCTTCCTTCCTTCCTTCCTTCCTTCCTTCCTTCCTTCCTTCCTCTCTCTTGCCTTCTCTCTCTCTCTTTTCTTCCTTTCTTCCTTTTTTTTTGTGCTGGTATTGGTGCTTGAGCTAAAGGTCTTGCACTTTCCCTTGGCTGTTTCCACACAAAGCTGGGGCTCTACCCCTGGAGCCACACCTCCACTTTTGACTTTTATGGTTATTATTTGGAGATAGTCTCTTGGGTTTGTTGTCTGGACTGGCTTCAAACTGTGATCCTCAGATTTTAGCCTCCTGAGTAATTAGGATTATAGGCATGAGCCACTAGTACCTGGCTAGATGGTTTCTTACAAGGAAATTGGGTTCTTTATACTTTGGTTACAGGGCTCTACCATCTTCCTTGTGCTGAATACATGTAGCCTTTTAGTAGAATTTCTCTGACAGCTGATTTCTTCTCTTTTAAAGCATTCAGATTTCTATTTCTGAACCTAACCGTAGTTACAATGGTTGTTAGCAGGTTCCATATAGTCCTTTTTTTGCTAATAGTCAACTAAATTCCGCTTCACACAGCAATTTTTGACCAATGGAAGTCCATTAATTCTTACAATGCTACTTACCAGTGATTGACAAACGTCCATGGTCTATTTAGCATTTAGCCAAATGAGGGCACTAAGAAATGAAGCAGTCCTTCAGGAACAGCATAGACCAGTTTCTTCTAGACTTGCACTGTTACACACACACACACACACACACACACACACACACACACACACACACACACACACACACACACACACACACACACACACACACACACACACACACACACACACACACACACACACACACACACACACCCTACAAGCCTCATCGCGGTCCCCTGACAAGTCAGACTCACCAAGTTGCCTTCATCCATTTGTCAAGGTATTGCCCTTCCTCTAAGATGAGGCATTCCATTAAAGTACTGATGCAAATGACATGTCTTCCCATCACAGAATTTCAACTTCTTTTAACAAAAGAACTTTCAAATGCATGCAATGAAATAAGACCCGGGGGACTTAGAGACATGTACTTGCTTCTTTCAGCTTATTATGTTCTTATTGCTGCTTCCTCTCAAGCCTTTTTATCCCATGAGTGATGTACTCTTTGGGTACCAGAAATGAATAGTACCTTTTGACAGTCAAAAACATAGTCTTTAATAGATGAATATCTGTGATAAAAGAATTTTTTTCCTCCTAGTGCTGCCTCTGATTAGAATGGGCCAACTGCCTTCTCTTTCCTGAGTGGTTGTATCCAAGCTTCCTACAAATCCAGCTTATTTTTCTCTTTACCCTCCCATCTTTCCAATGGGTAGTCTACTCTGAAACCAATCTCTGTAAAATACAGTAAAGTGGCTATTCATATGCAGTCACATTGTTTGGTATTACAAGTAATTATTTAAAGTATATGGGAGCATGTCCCTAAGTTATTTGCAAATGTTATGTCACTTTCTTTAGAGGACTTGAACACTGTGATTTTTGGTATCTGCAGGGGTTCCTGGAACTAGTTCCTTAAGGATATTGACCAATCACTCAACTCATCTTGACTGAAGATTGAGTTAGGAGCTGAATGAAAAAAATAGCCAATGGAACGTTAGTCTCCCTCCTCTTCTAGTCTTTCAGGGCCAGAGCAGATGGAGGAAGTGTGGTCTATGCACTTACTTCCCTTTCCTCTTGTTACACAGTGAGTGTCAAGCCCTGTGCTGATGTCTGAGTAGTATAGAGCCACTTAAGACCAGTCCCAGCTCTCAGCTATTGTAGATTTGCAATAAATGCCATTGCAAGTGATAAGTACCTATGCAAACCTAGGTGCCTATGGCTCACATCTATAATTCTAGCTATTCAGGAGACTGAAATTTGGAAGATCATGGTGAGAATCCAGCCTAGACAGAAAACTTTTCCAGACTCTATCTCCAAATTAAGCAGCAAGAAGTTGTGCTGAGGAGAGGGGAAGATGGCGGAGGAGAAGCTGGAATCTGAACAAGCTCTCACATAGAAAGCAGTTTTAGAGTTCCAGTGAACAGTCCTAAGCCAGAGAATCACACCAAGTATGCCATCACAGGACAGAGAGTTAGACAAGAGAGGGGAAGCCAAGGCAAAAAGACACATCTGAGCGCCTGCCAGCAGCCGCCGTGGCGGCGGCGGCAGGGTCGTGGCGGAAAACGCAGCCGGCCATACCTGAGTGCTCACACAGACAGTCCGGGACGAAGGAGCCAGGCGCAGCGGGCGAGAGGATTCTACTCAACACCAGCAAGAACCGACAAGGAGCGGACATCTTCATCCTGCAGTTTGCAGACCAGAGACGACCCAGGATCCAAGACTCGACGTGAGTAGAAGCCCGACTTCCTCACTCCTTCTCAGGGAGCAGAGGAGGGAAGGCCACCCCTCCCCCCCCAGCACCGGTGATCTCCATCTTGGATACCGACAAAGCTTGGAGGAGCTGCCAGCTCCAACCCATTTAGCAGGTCACAAGAACTTAACGGCGGTGAAGTGACCTGCCAGACTCGGCTCCATCCAGGGAAAAGTCACCCAGCTCAGGCACCAGCCATTGGACTGGCTTTCCTCACTGGGTAACCAGAGCCAGAGGCTGCCCCTCCCTCTAGCAGCCTCAACAATCAATTGAAAAACAGAAACCCTGAGAACGGCTCCAGGCTGGGCTCTGTGAGTTTTTTTTTTTGTTTTGTTTTTTTTTTTTTTTTCACAAAATAGCCCCAGGAAGAAGCTAGTGATTGTTGAAAGGCCTCAACTCTACCCAGAACCTAGCCTTACCACTGCATCCCCCTCTTTTGTGATTCTCAAAGCAGATCACCCTCCCAGTAAACTAATCTGGGAGGGGGATCTCAAAATCTTGGGTAAAGCAGACCATTCTTCTGCCTGTTCGAACAAACTGACTTAAGAAACCAATCAAGCCACAGGACCTCAACCTGACCAGAGACTCCAACAAGAGGCTGTTTACAGACATAAGGGAGATACAGGATTCTTCCCACCCCTCCCAAAAAATAAAAAAAAAAAATCAAAGAACTTTTTTTTTTCTTCTCTTCCTCTTCTTCTTCTTTTTTTTTTCTCTTGTTTTTTCTTTTTTTTTTTTGGTACCTTATATATATATAAATTTTTTCCTTTTCTAAAAATTTTATTAATCTTTAATTTTTGCCTTTTTTGAAAAAATAATTGTTTTCCAGTAACTTTTTTTCCTCTTATAATTTTTATTTTAGGAATACATGAATGTGCGTTTTCCTTTCTTTTCTTGTCTTCTTTCTCTTTTTCTTTCTTTCTTAACTTTTTGTTTTTTTGTCTAGCTCTACTGAACTTATGATCTTTTTCTTTCCCTTTCTAATCCCTTTCACCTTTTCCTCTCTTTTGATCTTCTTTATGTGACTTAACTCTTGTCCTGCACATCCTCAGAAAAACACAAGAAAAATGGCAAATCCGGGTATCTCAATTCCCAATCTTGATAATCAGGGGTCAGATCAGATAATGAATAATCCAGAGGAGAGTTCCCAAATAGCTCTACAAACACTGGTGGCAAACATGATAAATGAGAAGTTTGACAACTTACAAAGGACTCTGTATGAGCATGATAGGGAGAGAGAGGAGGCATCCCAAAAGTTTATACAGGAATATCATAAGCGTGAGGAAGCTACTCAAAAACTGATACAGGATTTGCGTGAACAACTTGAGAATACTCAAAGAGAAAGGGAGGAATGGCATGAGCAGGCAGAGAACACTCAAAGAGAACTGCAGGAATCCCACGAACAGGAAGAAAGAGAACTGCAGGAATCCCACAGACGGGAGGAAGCTAATCAAAGAGTAATTCAGGAATTGAGAGACCAGGTAGAGAATACACAAAGATCACTAAAGGCATTCATGGAATCCATTAACAAAGAGCTGAAGGAAGTCAGGGAGACCACAAAGGGAATGCTGAATGGAACCCAACAGAAGGAATGGGAGTCCAAAGAAACCATAACCAATCAACTAAGTGATTTGAGAACAAACACTGAACACCAAATTAAGGAAGTAAAGAAATTCATACAAGACCTAAAACAGAGCTTCAACAAAGAACTTGAAGCCATCAAAGCTGACCAATTAGAAGGAAAAGAGATAAAAAACAAAGTAGAGAGTCTTGACAGCAGGTTAGACCATGCAGAAGATCGAATCTCAGGGATTGAAGACAGCCTAGATATTATAGAGAAAGAACATACAACCATCCAAGACAAGTCCAAGAAATATGATAGATCTATCCAACATCTGGAAGACACCATCAGAAGGCCTAATCTAAGGATAATGGGTGTAGAGGAGCACCTAGAAACAGAAGTTAATGGTCTAGGAAATTTGTTTAACAGGATCCTAGCAGAGAACTTCCCAAACATACAAAAAGATAGGCCTATTCAGATACAAGAAGCTTTTAGAACCCCAAATAGACCAGACCAGAATAAGACATCCCACCTTCACATTATAATCCACACAGGATCAACTCAGACCAAGGAAAAGATCCTTAAAGCTGTCAAGGAGAAAAGGGTAATCACCTATAAAGGGAAACCAATTAGAATCACCTCAGATTTCTCAGCAGAGACAATCAAAGCAAGAAGAGCCTGGAATGACGTATGCCATGCCCTAAAAACAAACAACTATCAACCAAGAATACTGTACCCAGCTAAACTCTCCTTCATAACTGAAGGCCAAATAAAAACCTTCCATAGCAAAGAAAAATTGAAACAATACATCTCCACCAAACCAGCCCTACAAAAGATTCTTAAAGATGTCCTACACATAGAAAACCAACAAGACCGCAACAAAGGCCAAGAAACTGCACCCAAACTGAGAATCCAAGAACCATAGGAAGAACCCAGTTTTCACAGCCCCCAAGAAGGTGGATAACATGGCAGGAACTCCCAAATACCTCTCAGTCCTATCTCTTAACGTTAACGGACTGAACTCTCCAATTAAGCGACATAGACTGTCTAGTTGGATTAAAAAACAAGACCCTTCTATCTGCTGCCTGCAGGAGTCACATCTTGCCCGTAAAAACAAACACATTTTCAAGGTTAAAGGCTGGAACAAAATCTACCAAGCAAACGGCCCCCATAAACAGGCGGGAGTTGCAATCCTAATATCAGATAAAATAGACTTCAAATTAAAATTCGTGAGAAGAGATAAAGAAGGTCGCTACATACTAATTAAAGGATCTCTCCTTCAGGAGGATATTACAATTCTAAATATCTATTCGCCAAACAATGGAGCACCCAAATTTATCAAAGAAACACTACTTTCCCTCAAATCCCATATAGATCCAAAGACATTAATTGTTGGGGATTTTAACACACCACTCTCCCCACTAGATAGATCAACTCGGCAAAAACTCAACAGAGAAACCACAGATCTAAACAGCTGCATAGATCAACTAGACTTAACATACATCTACCGAACATTTCACCCAGCAGCATCAGAATACACGTTTTTCTCAGCAGCACATGGAACGTTTTCTAAAATAGACCACATTTTAGGCCACAAAGCAAACTTGTCTAAATTCAGAAACATTGAAGTTATACCTTGCATTCTCTCTGACCACAAGGGAATAAAATTAGAACTCAACACCAAAAGCCACCAAAGAAAGTCCGGTATCACATGGAGGCTGAACAACACACTGCTGAATCAAGAGTGGGTCATGGAAGAGATTAGAAAGGAAATTCAAATGTTCATGCTTTTCAACAAAAATGAACACACAAATTACCAGCTCCTCTGGGACACAGCAAAGGCAGTACTCAGAGGCAAGTTTATACCTCTGAGCTCCTACATCAACAAGTTGGAGAGATCTGAAACTAACAAGTTAATGACACATCTAAACCTCCTTGAAAAAGAGCAGCAAGATAAACCCCAATCCAGTAAACGGAAAGAAATAATCAAAATTAAATCATAATTAAATGAATTAGAATCCAAAAAAACTATAGAAAGAATCAACAAAACAAAGAGTTGGTTCTTCGAAAAACTTAACAAAATTGACAGACCCTTAGCAAATCTTATCAGAAAAAGGAGAGAACACACCCAAATTAATAAACTCAGATGAGAATGGAAACATCACCACGGATACAACCAAGATTCAGAACATTATAAGGGAATACTTCTCAAAACTTTATGCTAATAAGTTTGAGAACTTGACAGAAATGGACCTTTTCCTAGCAAATATTGACATGCCAAAACCAAACCAAGATGAGTTAAACCAGCTCAACAGGCCCATATCAAGCATTGAAATAGAAACAGCAGTAAGAGACCTCCCAGCTAAGAAAAGTCCAGGACCAGATGGTTTTACAGTGGAATTTTACAAGGCCTTCAAAGCAGAGCTCACACCAATACTCCTCCAACTCTTCAATGAAATTGAAAGAAAAAGCTCACTACCGAACACATTCTATGAAGCCATCATAACCCTCATCCCAAAACCAGGCAGGGACTCATCAAAGAAAGAGAACTATAGACCCATTTCTTTGATGAACATTGATGCAAAACTTCTCAACAAAATTTTGGCCAATCGACTTCAACAATTCATCCAAAAAATCATACACCATGATCAAACAGGATTCATTTCAGGGATGCAAAGCTGGTTCAATATACGCAAATCAATTAATATTATTCATCACATCAACAGGAGCAAGAATAAGAACCACATGGTTATTTCAATAGATGCAGAAAAAGCATTCGACAAGATCCAACACCCCTTTATGATGAAGGTTTTGGAAAAATTAGGAATCCATGGAACATTCCTCAATATAATAAAGGCTGTATATGACAAACCTACAGCCAGCATTATACTCAATGGTGAAAAACTAAAGCCATTTCCTCTTAACTCAGGAACAAGACAAGGATGCCCACTCTCTCCACTTCTCTTCAATCTAGTATTAGAATGCCTAGCTACAGCAATAAGACTAGATGCAGACATAAAGGGGATCCAAATAGGGAAAGAAGAAATAAAACTCTCCCTCTTTGCAGATGACATGATCTTGTATTTAAAGAATCCCATAGATCCCACTCCCAAATTACTCAAGCTGATTCAAAACTTTGGCAAAGTAGCAGGTTATAAAATTAACCCCCCAAAATCAATGGCTTTTCTGTATGCCAACAATGAGAAAAGTGTGGCTGAAATTAGGAAAGCAACTCCATTTGTAATAGCCCCACAAAAAATAAAATATCTAGGAATTAACTTAACTAAAGAAGTGAAGGACCTCTATGATGAAAACTTTAAAATCTTGAAAAAGGAAATCAACACAGAACTTAAAAAATGGCAAAACCTCCCATGCTCCTGGATTGGCAAGATTAACATTGTGAAAATGGCAATTCTTCCCAAGGTTATCTACAAATTCAACGCAATACCTATCAAAATTCCACCCTCATTCTTCAAGGAAATAGAAGAGGCAATCCAAAAATTCATATGGAAAAATAAAAGACCCCGAATAGCAAAAACGCTCCTCAACAGAAAGAACACTGCTGGAAGAATATCAATACCAAACTTCAAACTCTACTATAAAGCCATAGTAATCAAAACAGCTTGGTATTGGCATAAGAACAGACCTCAGGACCAATGGAATAGAATTGAAAACCCAGAAATGAACCTACAGACCTATAGCCATCTAATCTTCGATAAGGGAGCTAAAACAATAGAATGGAAGAAAGACAACCTCTTCAGTAAATGGTGCTGGCAAAATTGGTTAACTACATGTAGAAAACTAAAGCTAGATCCTTATATATCACCCTGCACCAGAATCAACTCCAAATGGATCAAAGACCTTGAAGTCAAAGCAGACACTCTGAAAACATTACAGGATGGAATAGGAGAAACTCTAGGTCTCCTTGGCTCAGGCCGAAATTTTCTGAATAGAGACCCGGAAACACAACAAATCAAAGAAAGGTTGGACAAATGGGATTGCATAAAGTTGCAGAGCTTCTGCAGGGCAAATGACATAGCTAGCAAGATCAACAGAAAACCCACGGATTGGGAGAAGATCTTTACTAGCCATACAATGGACAAGGGTCTCATATCTAAAATATACTTGGAACTCAAAAAATTAAACCCCCCAACAACAAATCCTCAAAGAAACAACTGCCCAATACATAAGTGGGCGAAAGACTTAAAGAGAAACTTCTCTGAAGATGAAAGAAGGATGGCCAATAGACACATGAAGAAATGTTCAACATCCCTAGCCATAAAAGAAATGCAAATCAAAACAACATTGAGATATCACCTCACTCCAATTAGAATGGCAAAAATCAAGAACTCTAACAACAACAGATGCTGGAGGGGATGTGGACAGAAAGGAACTTTACTTCATTGTTGGTGGGAATGTAAACTTGTTCAACCACTTTGGAAAGCAGTATGGAGGTTCCTCAAAAGACATCACATAGAACTCCCCTATGACCCAGCAATCCCACTTTTGGGCATTTACCCAAATGTTTACAAACAAGACCACACTAAAGCTACCAGCACAACTATGTTTATTGCAGCATTATTTACCATAGCTAAGATATGGAACCAACCCAGATGCCCCTCAGTAGATGAATGGATCAAGAAAATGTGGTATATATACACAATGGAATTCTATGCCTCCATCAGAAAGAATGACATTGCCCCATTTGTTAAGAAATGGAAAAACTTGGAAAAAATTATATTAAGTGAAGTAAGCTAGGCCCAAAGAAACATAGGTCCCATGGTTTCCCTTATTTGTAATATCTAGTATAGGTATGAGTCAAGCGGAAAAGGTCAGATAATGTGATGTCAGGAAAATGAACCCTTAGATTTGTATTTTAATGTTTTTTTTCTTTCATGCATGTGTTTCTAACGCATTTATAAGATTATTTCTTTGTTGCTTTGTATGTCCCTCCCCCACAGTATAACCCCTGCTTTCACTATATTTGATGTCAGTATAACTAGTGGAGGAGATGGGGAAAAACCAGTTCTATAAGGATACAGGTGGACCTGTTGCAACAATGAGAAGCACAAGTTGTCATGTCCAAAACGAGCTTTACAACGTCGGTGCGGGGGGGGGGGGGGGGGGAGGGGGCGGAAGGAATAGGATTGGGATGGGGGGAGGGGGGAGGCTGGGAAGGGATGTGAAGGGTAAACAAAGGAGGAGGCTGCAATGCTTGGTAAGAAATGTACGCATTATCCTGCCCATGTAATTGTAACTCCTCTGTACAGTATGTTCACAAATAAAATTAAATTAAATTAAAAAAAGTATAAAGATCTACCCCTAGAAATGAAAGCATAAAGTATACAATCCATTAATAAACAGTTGTTTAGCAGAATGGGAAAAAAAAAAAGAAATTGTGCTGAAGGCATGGCTCTCAAGTGGTCACATACTAGTCAAACGAGAGCAAGAACATGAGGTCCTGAGTTTAAATCCTGGGGTACTATTTGTTTAAGCCTATATGAAAAATAAGAAATAAAAATGGCCAATAGACTCATGAAGAAATGTTCAGCATCATGGCCATAAAAGAAATCCAAATCAAAATAACATTGAGATTCCACCTCACCCCAGTTAGAATGGCCACTATCAAGATAACAGATTTTGGCAGGGATCTGGCCAAAAGGGAATGCTACTGCACTGTTGGTGGGAATGTAAACTTGTTCAACCATCTGGAGGCAGTATGGAGGTTCCTCCAAATACTAAACATAGAGCTTCCCTATAACCCAGCAATCCCATTACAGGACATTTACCAAAATGACCATAAACCAGCCCACACTAAAGCTACCAGCACAACCATGTTCATTGCAGCATTATTTTCCATAGCTAAGATATGGAATCAACCCAAATGCTCCCCTAATAGATGAATGGATCAAGAAAATGTGATCAAGGAAATACATATATGTGTATATATGTATATATATGAATTCTATGCTTCCATCAGAAAGAATGACAGTTCCCCATTCCTAAGGAAATGGAAAGGCTTAGAAAAAAATATATTAAGTGAAGTAAGCCAGACCCAAAGAAACATATACTTCATGCTTTCACTCATTTGTAAAAACTAGAATATGTCTATAAGTCTACGAGTTAATCCATGGGTATTAAAAGACAATTCTCTTTGGACATGATTAATTAAGCAGAATTCTAAGCATTGCACAGTGAGAACATAGAAGGATATTCTTAGGAGAGGATCACAACAGCTCAATAGCTATGTGCATATGGCCATATAAAAGGATGCTTATCAAAATGAGTTGCAAGAAATGAAAACAATGTTTTTTATTGAACTGTTTTCAGTTATTTCTTTTTCTTTCTGTTTTTCCCCCATTTGATTATTCCTCGTTGTCATTCTTTTTGATTTCTATACTCTTTGTCTTGTTTATCTGATTTGGGGAAGGGAAGAGGAATCACAGAAATGGTGGTACAGAGGTAAACCAATTCAGCAGCAATACTCATTAGACACTATGTTGGAAATGAACCCCCAATTTGGGAGGAGGGGAACTGCAGGGGAGTGAGAGAAAATGAGGGAGGGGTTAGCACTGTTCAAAAAGAAATGTACTCCTTACCTTACTTATGTAACTATAAACCCTCTGTACATCACCTTTACAATAAAATTTAATTGAAAAAATAAATAAAAATTAAAAAAAGAAAAAGAGAGATGACTCAAACTATAAATGGAAGTGGAGGCATTATAGCAGATAACTCAAAAATGAAAAGGTTCATAAGAGACTGTTATGATGAATTATATGCCAACAAATCTAATAACCTAGAAGAAGTGGATAAACATACAGAGAAATATAACCCACTAGGACTGAATCAAAAAGAAATACGAAAGCTGGGCATCAGTGACCTGTACTTGTATTTCTAGCTACTCAGGAGGCTGATATATGAGAATCACAGCTCAAAGCCAGGAGAGCAGGAAATTTCATGAGACTCTTATCTCTAATTAATCACCCAGAAACTGGAAGTGGAGCTGAGGCTCAAGCTGGTAGAGTGCCAGCCTCAAGCAAGAAAGTTAAGGGACAGTGCTCACGTACCAAGTTCAAGCCCCAATACCAGTACACCAAAAAAAAAAAAAAAAGAAAAGAAAAGAAAAAAGAAGAAAGGAAGAAAGAAAGAAGAAAGAAAGAAAGAAAGAAGAGAAGAGATAGAAAACCTGAACTGATCAATAACAATGGAGTCAGGTGATGGTACACACTAACAATACCAGCACTCAGGAGGCAGAGTTAGGAAGATCATGAGTTTGGACTGTATAGCAACACCCTATTTCAAACAAAACAAAGCAAAAGCAAAAAAATAACCCCAAAGGGATAGTAGTAACTAAAAACCTCCAAACAAAGAAAGGGCGGGACTAAATAACTCTACAGCTGAATTCTACCAATTTTCAAAGAATTAATAGCAACATTTTTTAAAAAAAGAAATAGAACTGGACACCAATGGCACACACTTGTAATCCTAACTATGCAGGAGGCTGAGATCTGAGGATAATGGTTGAAGCCAGCCGTAGCAGGAAAGTCTTTTCTACTCTTATCTCCAATTAGCCACCAAAAAGCCTGAAATGGAGGAAAGAAGGAAAGAAAGAAGGAAAGAAAGAAAGAAAGAAAGAAAGAAAGAAAGAAAGAAAGAAAGAAAGAAAGAAAGAAAGAAAAAAGGAAAGAAAGAAAGAAAGAAAGAAAGAAAGAAAGAAAGAAAGAAAGAAAGAAAGAAAGAAAGAAAGAAAGAAGGAAGGAAAGAAAGAAAGAAGGAAAGAAAGAAAGAAAGGAAGGAAGGAAGGAAGAAAGAAAGAAGGAAAGAAAGAAAGAAAGGAAGGAAGGAAGGAAGGAAGAAGGAAGGAAGGAAGGAAATAAGGAGGGAAAGAGAGAGGGAGGAAGGAATTAAGAAAAACAGACACAGAGAGATCAGAGATAGAGAGAGAGAGAGAGAGAGAGAGAGAGAATGAAAAAAGCTGCCAGGAAATTTTCCTAACATGTTTTACAAGACCAGACTCATAGGATAACTTTGCCAAAAGCATCACAAAAAATAAAACTACAGGGAAGTATTTCTGCTGAACTTTGATAGAAAAAAATCCTCATTAATATATGTACAAATAAAATACAATAAAAATTCTGTACTGAAATATTGAAATGATGACCATTATAACCAGGCTTTTTTTTTCTATTCCTTTTATTTTCTATTCCTGGTGTGCAAATCTGGCTTAACATAGGCAAATCAATTGATGTGATACATTCCCTTCATAGAAGCATAAAACCCACATTATTGTACAGAGTTACTCAGAAAAGCACTTGACAAGGTACAACATTTTCTTGACAAACACACACACATGCACACACACGAAATCAATTTTTTTCTTAGTACTTAGAAGGATATATTCTAAGACAACCAAAGGGTGTCTGAAACTTTGGATAGTATTGAATTCTATAGATGGTATTTTTTTATTGCAATGTATACATTCCTGTGATAAAGTTCAACTATAAATCAGGCATATGTACAGTAACAAAGTTATGCAAATGTGGCCTTTTCTCCCAAATATCTGCCTGTTCTATAGTCACCATTCTTAATGTGCTCATGTAAGGTGAGACAGTACCATCCAATGAGACAGAGCAGGTGATTACAGGCATTGGGATACAGCATTAGGCCACTACACAAAGGACACTTGAACGGTGATACTAGCAGTTGATTTGACCATTGAGACAGCTACTAAATGACTAACAGGTAGGTAGTGTATGTAGTATGGAAACACTGGAAAAAAGAGCTGATCCACATTCCAAGAAGGAGAGAGGGAGATTTTAACACACTACTCAAGATGGCAGCAATTACATCTTAACAATTCCTTAACTTTGGCTGGAAGCTGGTGGCTCATGCCTTAATCCTAGCCACTCAGGAGGCTGATATCTGAGAATTGAGGTTTGAAGTCAGCCTGTGAGACTCTTATCTCCAATAAACTACTCAGAAAAAGCTGGAAGTTGTGCCATGGCTCAAGTGGTAGGGTGCTAGCTTTGAGCAAAAGAAGTAAGGGACAGTGCCCAGGCTCTGAGTTCAAGCCTCAAGACCAACACACACACACACACACACACACACACACACACACACACACACACACACACACAAATTCCTTATATTTGAGATTTTTTAAATGTAGTATTTTCAGACAATGACTAAGCACAGGTAGGTAAAAACACATAAAAGGAGGAAGGAAATGGAACATAGTTCTCAAATACTGCTCTGAGGGTTTCACAAGTATCCTTTCAGAGACAACATGATTATCTTCATTCTCTGTTTCCATGATAGAAATTGAGGCCCAGAGAGGTGAAATAACTTAGTGTTGGAGTGAGATTTCAGCCCTTCCTGCCAACTCTCTGTTCTTGACACTTTCATGGTGGTGTAAACTATAAGGAACAACTCTACAGGCCCTTTTTTGATGTATTGGTACTGTAGCTTGAATCCAGGACCTGGGCATTATCCTTTAGCTTTTCTGCTTAAGGCTGGTGCTCTACCACTTGAGTCACAGCTCCACTTCTAGATTATTGGTGATTAATTGAAGATAAAAGTCTCACAAACTTTCCTGGCCAGGCTGGTTTTGAACTGTGATCCCAACCTCCTGAGTAGCTAGGATTACAAGCATGAGCCACTGGCACCTGGCTAGTGCTATTTTTCTTATGAAACAATTGCTGTGTTGTTTGGAGTTGTTTCATCCACTTTACCTGCTCCTTAGTGAGCTGAATTTTTTGTCTTCCTGGAGGAGGTGAAGTAAGGTAGAATGAGCTTGCTGATTGCTTGTCCCTGAAGCTATAAAAATGCTGCTCTTGCTAGCAGAGTGGCTCCCTTGCTTCATCTCCATTGCTCATTTATGGGTATTTCTAAAATTCGGAAAGCCTTTGTTAAGAGTTTCCATCAGTTTAAGGGAATCAGATCAGGTGCTTCTCTCTACTGTTCATTTCCTAGCTACTTTCTCAGGTGAGAAATGCCCAATTTAACAGGGAACAAATTAGTGGCCCTGTAATAAACCTGGGGACTGTGCAGAGAAAACATTCCCTTGTTGCATTTGGTAAATCGAATGTGCCAACGAACTCATGTTCTTAGAAGAAACTCGTTTCTTAGAAATCTTCCCTCATCACACAGCTGTGAGGACAATTGCAGGTTCATTAACTTAAGTGAATTGGAAAAGATAAGCACAAGAGAATGTTTTCCAAAGATGGCCTCGTCAGGGTTTTAAATTAAAACTCTGTGGGTGGAGGCACCTAGTTAGGAAAGCAGTCTTTTGAGCTGGTATCTTATTTGTATTGCATGGAAAATCCAAGGGATGCATCTTCCAGGTTGGTAAGAGGCTGTAGTTAGCAGGTGCTCTATTCTGTCTTTCTTTTCTGGTTGAGGATAAAGGTAAGGCCCATAGTTTCCTGGTTACTTATCTTTAGTGAAGTTGCTTGCCATTGACAGAAACATGCTGTTTTATGTGTGTGAATCAGCTGTTTCAGCCCAGCCAGCTATGCAGCTAATTCTTGCACCTCTAACTTTGGATGACCATTGGCTGGGGCAGGGTGGGTTCAAAGTCTTCCTTGAACTTTGTGATGGAACTTCCTTGAATATTGTGCAAGGATGTCAGACAGAGATGAGACTTTATGACAGCATATTAAATTGAAGTGGCATGTGTAAGAAAAGAGAAAGAGCAGAAAGGGTGAACTCAGCAGACCAACAGGATTTATTTGGTAGGAAAGCCTGGGAAGGGCTTCTAGGCTTCAGCAGGGCTGAAGGGGAAATGGAGTGTCCCCTTAACTACTTGGGTTCCTTTAAATATTAGGCAGAAAGAATGAAGTCAGTAGAGGGGCAGATGGCAGTGGGGTGAGATGGAGGTGGGGTAGGAGAGCAGTGTTATTTTGACTGAGGACTTTCAAGGTCTAACAGCATCTGTGTCTGCCAGGGGTGTCCGCGTCAGACGTGGCCTTGGTCTCACACTTTTTTTCCTCCAGAACCACAGTGTGTGTGTTCAGGGGGAAGAGGAGGGGACATGATTCAGTGGGGTTGGCAGCAAGCACAGTTCTAAGATATGGCAGTCAGGGGGAAAGGTGAGTGCTTTCATTTCAAGTCATTTTCCATCAGTGTACAAAGCTGAAGATCAGACTACCATTGGGAAGAGAAACAACTAGAAGGCCTGAACTGGGGAAGCTGCCTGGATCATCCCCAGAGTCTGTTTCCTGAGACATAAACTGGAAGATTTCCCACCCACTGCTCTGGGTGGGGCTCAGACTTTGGTCCTGTCTGAAATTCTCTCTCCTACAGGAGCTCATCCTTGGCTCTCTTGTTGCTATGTAACTTATTTCCCTTGCTTTCTCCTTTGCCTCCCAGCATCCATTACTTGGGGTAAAGAGAGGATTTGCTACTAGATCACAAGATTACATTTTGTTTACTGTTTAATATATGACATGCAAAACTTAAAGGCAAAGCACCCTCCAGTTGCCAGAGGCTCACAATGTAATCCTAGCTTCTTAGGAGGCTGGGATCTGACTTGAGTTTGAAGCCAGCCCAGGCAGGAAAGTCTGTGAGACTGTTATCTCCAATTAACCAGCAAAATCCAGAAGTAGAGGTGTGGCTTAAGTGGTAGAGTATCTGCCTTGAACATGAAAGCTAAGGGGTCCAGGCTTTGAACTTAAGTTCTAGTACTGGCGCACGCATGTACGGGTGAGCACATCCACACCCAACAAACAAACAAACAAAAATTAAAAAAAAAGCACTCAATCCCTAGCAATCTGGCTAGCAGGTTGGGCCCCAAACCAGGAAGGTTTGCCACAGAGGAAGGGGGTTCCGGTTTCAGGGCCTGAACCATGATTCACTATCAACTTCAACTTTGTGAGCCTTAGTTTCTTTAGTTACAAAATGGAAGTAAAAGCACATAGTCCCCAGCCTTATTGGGTAGAATGAAGATATGACACATAAGAAAGTGCTCTGAGACTTGCAGCAGTTTTCACTTGCAAACAGGAGCTCCCTGGATACATAGTCTACTGTCTCCTATAACAAAGTTCCTGTAGTTCTTGGGTGTGGAAATCAGAATCAGGTGTGAAATAGAGCTCAGCCTCTGCCAAGGCTTCATTTAGCCAGCTGATACTGTACAAAGAGGAACTTCTACAGAACTCACTTACACTTAAGGGTAACCTTCTTCCCTCTGTGATTGGGGGGAACTCATCTGAGAAGTGTCAGTCTACTCTCACTTTCCATAAATACTATGTATCACTTGCTCTGTAGTCCCATGGATTTGATCTTACAAAGTGTTCAGGGGCTCTTTGATCTCTAGAAGACTTCTAGGAGAATTGAAATGGTGTAACTCCTTTTAACAACCAGCAGTTTAGCAAAATGAACACTGAGAAGCTGAAACACATGTTACTAGGAGCAGGGAGGTCAAAGAGTTGGGGGTGAACAAATGGAGAGAGGAAAGGTGGTAGATACAGGCATAATCTTCAATGTATATAAGTAAAAATGGAACCAGGAAACTTGAGGGGATGGATGAGATTGGGAGAGATGGGGGAGAATGATGGAAGGGGTGACATTGATCAAGACATATTGCACTAAAAAACTGATGGATGGAACTGATACTCCTTACCAACACTTAAAGATAATATATGATGCAGTTTGAAGCCAGCCTCAGCAAAGTCTATGAGAAAGTCTATAGGAAAGTCTATGAGACTCTTATCTCTAATTAATGATTAAAAAATCCCAGAAGGTATGGCTCAAGTGGTAGAGTGCCAGCATTAAGCAAAAAAGGTAAGGGATAATGCTCAGGCCCTGAGTTTAAGCCTCAGTACTGGCACAGAGCAAAAGTTATTTTTGCAACTCTACCTGTAGAAGCTATGTGACAAGATATGGCCTTTTCGCCTCCATGATGGCTGTTGACTAGAGCATGGGGGTCAGAGCAATATAAAAGGTCACTGGAGAAAGGAGATGTGGAGAGATTTCATGAGAGGGGTGAAAGGTTGGAGCATGCCAAGGACTTCTGGCTTAATGAGGGGAATAGCAGGGGGCCAGTAATAGGAGCTAAAAGTAGTTTAGTGTAGTTAATCAGTAAGAGCCTATTTTGTCATACCAAGATGCATGTGAACCTTCTACCAAATAATATTTTCCTTCTTTCTTTGCTTCCTCTCTCTGTTTTTCTGTCTTTCTCTCTCTTCATTTCTGTCCTTCCTTCCTTCCTTCCTTCCTTCCTTCCTTCCTTCCTTCCTTCCTTCCTTCCTTCCTTCCTTCCTTTCTTTTCCCAGTACTGGGTCTTGAATTTAGGGGCCCCTGCTTACCTGGCTTGCTTGCTTCACTGGAGCCCAGTCCCTTGAACCACACCTTCAGTCCTGTTTTATTGGTTTGTTTGTTTTTGTGCTGGCCCTGGAGCTTGAATTGAGGGCCTGGGCACTGTCCTTGAGCCTTTGTGCTCAAGACTAGCACTCTACCACTGGAGCTATAGTTTCATTCCTGGATTCTTTGATGGTTAATTGGAGATAAGAGTCTCACAGACTTTTCTGCCGGGTCTGGCTTCAAACCATGACCCCCAGATCTCAGACTCCTGCGTGGTTAGCATTACAGGCATCCAACTTCAGTCTTGTTTTTGTTTTTGTTTGCTGGTTATTTTGGAGATGGAATCTCATGAACATGGCTACTTAGGATGACTTTGAAATATGAATCTCTGATGTCATCTTTTTGAGTAGCTAGGATTATAGATGTGAGTCAGTGGCACCAAATGAGCGTTGTTGTGGATAGATAATTTTTGTGCTAGAAAAAAGAAAATTTTGTGCAGAAAAAGCCTAAAATCTAAAACAAAGCATAATATCCTAAAATCAATAATATAAGTTTAAATTTTGGGAAAACATGGTTGTTACCATTATCTGGCATTATCAAGTTCATCAGTAAAAGTTTCCATTTCTTTTTTCTCAAAGAGTTTGAGTTTGTACATTAAGTACTAATTCCATTACACGTTATTACACCAAAGTTTCTCTTAAATAATATTAAATTAGTTTTAATTTAAAAAACTGTTCTGTTTGGATATGAAATAGTCTGTTCAGGAATTATCAAAAATTAAATGAAAAAAAAATCCCCTTAAAACCTACTCATGATTAGAGTATTCTGATAATTTTCAGCAAATTCAACAATATTTTCACATATTCAATTTTATCTTACAATTGCACCTATCCTCATTTTGCATATCTTTTTCTCCCCAGTCATGTGGCTTGAACTCAGTTCCTGGGAACTGTCCCTGAACTTTTTCATTCAAGGCTAGTGCTCTGCCATGTTAAGCCACAATCCCACTTCTGACTTTCTGGTGGTTAGTTGAAAATAAGAGTCTAATAAGCTTTCTTGCCCAGGCTGGCTTGGAACCCTGATCTCAGCCTTCTGAGTAGCTAAGGTTATAGGCATGAGCCACCCGTGCCCGGCCTAATTTTTCATGTCTTATACAAGTTTCTTTTGCATGTTCTATATTGTTGTGTTTTGCTTAATGAGATTTTTTCATCTACTTGAATTTATTGGACTGCAGTAAGAACTACAACCAAGCAAGCCACTTGACTTAGACTGAAATCTTGGTTTGGCTATGGATTTGTTATATCAGTTAGTCTGCATTCCTAAGATGTTATCATAGCCTTAAGTTTACAAAGAAACAAGAAATCATTGTATATGTGTCATATATACAATCTATATAATATATTATGCATCTACTTTAATATAGCTTATTTTTTATTATATGAAATTGGTTCATGTAGGTATGAAGGCTAAGAATCCTCCAAATTTGTAGTTGGTAAGCTGAATAACCAATGACACAGTTTCATTCTGAGTCCAAAGGCCTGAGAAATGGGAGAGTTGATAGGCTGAGGGCATGGCTCAAGTAGTAGAGCATCTATGTAGCAAGCATGAGGCCTGGAGTTCAGTACTGCCAGAAGTGCTGACTCTGTAAGTTCCAGTCTGAGTTTGATTCTGAAGGCAAAGACTTCAGGCAGCCAGGCAGAGAAGAAATCCTTCCTGTTAACAGGAGGCTCAGTCTTCCTGTTCTATTCAGGTCTTCAGATGATGGATGGTAAAACCTGCAGTGGCAGAAGGCCTAGAGGAAATCTGAAAAAAAAAATGTTTGAGGTTAAGAAAAATGAGTAAACTGGGCAGCCTGAAAGGAAGAAGTCAATGAATTAAAAATTTCAAGATAGCAGAAGGAAGAAACTCTAAAAGCAGCAATTACTGGAAGGGGTGCAATCAGGACTCTGGCTGGTGGTAGGCTAGCATAGTACCTTCATTAGGAGCCTCATTAAGAGGCACTACAATGGTATCAAGTAGATATGTGTATCAGACTCTGTTACAGGTGACTCACTCTTCCTTCCTTCTGGCTTTCCCTACTAGTAACTACTCAATTTTGTTCAGAAAGAAAGATGTCCAGCTGGAATTCTCCCCTTGTCACAGGCTCTGCCTGCCAGGGATGTCCCATGACCTAGATCTTATCTGTGTGCTGTGTGTTGGTGTGGAGAGGTTGGAGGAAGGGGGAAGATATTATCAGTTCTGACTGAAAACAATAGAACTGGCTGGTACTCATAAAGGAAATGCAAATGAAAACAGCACTGAGATTCCATCTTGCCCCAGTTAGAATGGCCATCATCAAAAATACAAACAAGGACAGATGCTGACGGGATGTGGAGCAATAGGAGCTCTATTACATTTTTGGTGGGTGTAAGGTCCGCTCCTGGATGGCGAGCAGACTCCACCCTCCTCGCAGCAAAGTCTCCACCCAGTACCTGCGTTACCTAGGCAACTGGGATACCTGGAAGAGGTCACGTCCGCATCTGCTGAGGTCACATCCTAACCTGATGTGGCCACACCTTTCTCCCACCTGATCCCACTTCCCCTTACCTGGCCACACCTTTCCCCGCCCATACCCTACATAAGGCCTAGCCCAGGCCCAGACGCTCTCTTGCTCTCTTGCTGCCCCCTTTTTTCTCTCTCTGTTCATTTCTAGCTCTTGCTGCTCTTCTTTTGCTCTCTTGCTGCCCCCTTTTTTCTCTCTCTGTTCATTTCTAGCTCTTGCTGCTCTTCTCTTGCTCTCTTGCTGCCCCCTTTTTTCTCTCTCTGTTCGTTTCTAGCTCTTGCTGCTCTTTTCTTGCTCTCTTGCTCTCTCTCTTTCCCAGTTGGTATTCAAGATTTGAACTCAAGGCCTAGGCACTGTTCCTGAGCGCTTCCGCTCAAGGCTAGCACTGAACCACTTTGAGTTATAGTACCACTAGTATTTAAGGAGGTTTGAACTCAAGGCCTGGGCACTGTCCCTGAGCACTTCTGCTCAAGGCTAGCACTCTACCAAACTACCCCTTATCTGAATACCACGTGCGTGCTGGTGCAGTTCTTACTCGGCTTCCTCTTTTTAAAAACCTAACATAAATGGTGCCGTGACTCGGATAAAGGCTTAAAGTCAGGATAGCTGGGATTTCTCTGTTTTTTTTCTTCTTTTTCTTTTTTTTGTTCTTCCCTTTATGCTCTGAGGAATACCCGCAGTTCTGACGGCCTTTTGCGAACCAGTCTCTGCGGCGGAATCAACGCATCGATACCATTGCTGCCTTCACATCCATGTCCACACTTCTCTACTCTGGTGAGTGAAACTACTCTACGGCTCTCTGTCACTCAGTCTCTGTCCAGACGTGGCGCCACGCCAGAGAGCTCCTACGGCCTTTAGCTGAAAGGCGGTCACCTCTGAAGCCAAGGACGCTTGGCTTTGGGGGCTTGGCCATTTCTCTCTAGAGGGCTCTGGGGGAAGTCGGGACGCCGCTTCTGCCTGGTCAGCTCTCCTTCACTCACCAGACTGACTCTTCTACTCATTTAATGGGGTGCTACGAATCACGCCTGAGCCGTGAAACCCCTTTGAAATGTCTCCCGCGCTCCCTGGAAAGCCAGAGAGCCTCATTTTTATGCCATTCTCAGAAGCACAGTTTTTGCTACTGCAATGGTAAATGATCAGAAGTCTGTTTACTTTCGGGCTCTCTTTGCTTCTCTCTCTGCCATTCATGTCCAACTTTCCCTATCTCTCCCTTTCTCTTTTCTACAACTTTTTGGCTTGTGCCTTGAAGAGTGCGACGCAGGCTGGGTCCCAGGGACCCCCCTCTAGGTTCCCTCTCAAAGGCTAGCCAATGTTGGCTTAAATCTATTCAGGCTTTCTTTGCATTCTTTCAGAAATTCTCCATCTTGAATCCGCCATCTTGGCCACGTGGTGGGTTAAGGGTTTGGCCCCATCTGACCCTTAACCTTCCACTAAGTTTACTACTCCATCTATTCTAAGGTGCCTTGCTAACAAGTTGCTCTTTTCACAGGCCCTGGTAACTGAGGCCCAACCAGCTGATATGCTTTGTTAGCAAAGATGTCTAAATGTTGTCAAAATTTTAGGTTTTGAGTTTTGCCTTTTTTGTTTTGTGTTGTGTATTCTACTACTGACTACGTGGTTCTAAAATACTGGGCATATCTGTGCTAAAATTCTCATCACATCTAATGAGTTTTGTCATTTCAGAATATTTGTTGGCAATTCTTGATAAGAACCAGGTAAGCTCTACTTATTCTACTTGATCTCCTTGTTGCCTTAATTGGAAATAATAAAGGGCTTTTGTGGCAAAGATTTCAGTTCAAAGCCAGCTCGGGCTAAAAAAAATCCCTAAGACTCCGTCTCCCAGCTAAACTCTGCAAGTGGTACTATAACTCAGTGTGGTAGAGTGCTAGCCTTGAGCAGAAGTGCTCAGGGACAGTGCCCAGGCCTTGAGTTCAAACCTCCTTAAATACTAGTGGTACTATAACTCAAAGTGGTTCAGTGCTAGCCTTGAGCGGAAGCGCTCAGGAACAGTGCCTAGGCCTTGAGTTCAAATCTTGAATACCAACTGGGAAAGAGAGAGAGCAAGAGAGCAAGAAAAGAGCAGCAAGAGCTAGAAACGAACAGAGAGAGAAAAAAGGGGGCAGCAAGAGAGCAAGAGAAGAGCAGCAAGAGCTAGAAATGAACAGAGAGAGAAAAAAGGGGGCAGCAAGAGAGCAAAAGAAGAGCAGCAAGAGCTAGAAATGAACAGAGAGAGAAAAAAGGGGGCAGCAAGAGAGCAAGAGAGCGTCTGGGCCTGGGCTAGGCCTTATGTAGGGTATGGGCGGGGAAAGGTGTGGCCAGGTAAGGGGAAGTGGGATCAGGTGGGAGAAAGGTGTGGCCACATCAGGTTAGGATGTGACCTCAGCAGATGCGGACGTGACCTCTTCCAGGTATCCCAGTTGCCTAGGTAACGCAGGTACTGGGTGGAGACTTTGCTGCGAGGAGGGTGGAGTCTGCTCGCCATCCAGGAGCGGACCTTACAGTGGGAATGTAAACTGATGCGAGCACTATGGAAGGCAGTTTGGAGATTCCTCAAAAAACAAAACTACTCTATGATCCAGCAATAATATTCTTGGGCATCTACTCAAGGCATTACAACAAGTCAGTATATGGTAAAGACACTTGCGCATCCATGTTCATTGCTGCACTATTCACTGTAGCCATTGGATAGATGGGCTAATAATAGATACTAAATATAATGTATTTTATATATTTTATACTTAATATGCTTTATACTTAAAGGTGTAGAAAAATCTATTTTGTACTTAAGGGTAATAGGGAAAAAAAGACGAAAAAGAGCTGTCTGGCCCTTGCCTATTGCCCTGCCTCTTCCATCTTTCTATAAAGAAGCTGTGCAAATAGAGCATCTAGTTCATGATGTTGAGGGTAAAATTCCACGGGTTATGGACAATTTTGGAGATAGCCTGATGTATTTTGCTTTGTGAGGTGGACACAAGCCTTTTGGAGACTGGGAGGGGTGGGTGTGAAATGTTAGAGTAGAAAGTAACCTTCCAAATGACTCATGTCCCAACTTAGACTCCAGTGGTGATGCTGTTTAGGAAATTGTGGAGATGTGAGAAGAATGAGGCCTACCTGAAAGAAGTTGGTCACTGAGGTGTGCCCTGCCCCCCCCCTCTTTCTCCAAGTTCTACCTGCTGTGAGGTGAAACACTTCTACCACATTCTCAGTGCCATGATGATGTGGACAAGCTCATGGGCCTAAGCCACCATGGATGAAAAACCTCTGCAACTGTCAGCCAAAATAAACAGTCCCTCCCTTTAAGCTGTTTATGTCGGCTATTTTGGTCACAGCAATGAAACATCTCACTACCACAAGTAGTTTCATAACATCTTTTTTCTCTCAAAGAAACAGGATTTCAAGTACCTAACCTCAGTATGTGACCCAACTCACTGGGTTATGACAACACTTGTGTTCTAGTCAGTGTTTTCTATGGGTTTGAATGATCTTCAAAGAACTTGTATAGCGGTGATGAGACTCACCGCTATACAACGTCTCATTCAATAAAGTATTGTCGATGGAATATGTTATTTGTCTGACCATTTGGTTCATTTACTCAGGAGGAGGGATGTCAACATCTTCCAAACTGACTGAAATAGGGAGAGAGGGAAGCTGAGAGTACAGGCTTTTCTACTGTTAGTTTACTCTGTGCACAGGAAGGAAGAAACTGGCTGATCTTTGAACAAAGGATCAACTGTTTGGGTGATAGCTATAATCTCAGAAAGGTGGACTATGATTGCTCTCTCACTAGGAGGAAGGCAAGGTACATGTCAGGGAGAAAGTTAAGAGATTAGGAGAGAGCTGAAAACAATGCAAGAATCCCCTTACTTAAACTAAGGTTTGTTTTTATTTTACTTTTGTAGTACTGAGGATTGAACCCAGAGTCTCATGCACACTAAGTAAATGTTGTACTATGCAGTCAAATGCTACCCCAAAAGATTGTGTGTGTGTGTGTGTGTGTGTGTGTGTGTGTGTGTGTGTGTGTGTGTTTTACTTGAACTCGAGGTCTGAGCATTGTCCCTTAAGGTTTTTGCTCAAGGCTGGCACTCTTTCACTTGAATCATAGCTCCTTTTCCAGCATTTTGGTGGTTAATTGGAGCTAACAGCCTCACGGACTTTCTTGCCTGGCCTGGCTTGGAACTATGATCCTCAGATCTTATTCTCCCAAGTAGATAGAATTACAGGCATGTCCCACCAGTGCTGAGCAGTCTCTGTGATTTTAACTAGTCTAGGTACCCTATAGGGGAACCATGCAGTGCTGGTCCTGTTGTGTCTGGTTTATTTCAGTTAGTCCCTTGTCTTCAAGCCTCAATGATACAAACTTTACTGTGGCTATGTCAGCATTTCCTTCCCTTTTGGGTCTACATAATATTTGTGTTTTAGTCTCTCCAAACTTCAGTAAGAACACCACCCAGGTTGTGGTGGTGTTTGCACAAGAAAAATTTGTTTCTACTGCTTCTTGGAGGCTGAGAAGTCTGACATCAGGGCACCTGCAGATGTGGTATTTGATGGATGTGCCTTTCCTGCTTCATTACGGAGGTGCTTTGCCACTGTAGCTTCCCTTAAGAATGAGGGCCCCTTAAGAATGCTGTGTTACAGAAATGGCAGGACAAAGGGTGAACTAATTCAGCAGTGATACTATCACTATACAACTTGTGGAAGAGGGGATCAGGAGGGGAAAAATTGGAGAAAAGGAGGAAAGAGGTGACACTGTTCAAAAACATGTACTAAATACCTGACTTATGTAACTGTAACCCCTCTGTACATCACCGTTACAACAAAATAATTGAAAAAAAGAATGTTGTGCTAAAACCAACAGAACTACATTCTTTGGGGATAAAATTAAAAACCATTGACAATAACTCAGGCGAGGTGTGGTATCATATGCCAGTAATTCCACTATGCAGGAGATTTGGTAAGAGGATCATAGTTGAGGCTAGCCTGAGCAAAAAGTTAGGGAGATCCCATTTCAACAAATAAGTGGGATGTGGTGCTTTACACCTGTAATCTCAGATACACAAGTAGCATAGGTAGGAGGAATGTGGTCTGAAGCTAGCTCTGGGCAAAAGTATGAGATCCTTGTGTATGACTCAAGTGGTAGAGTGACTACCTTATAAGCATGAAGCCCTGAGTTCAAACCCTAGCGGTACCCCCCCACCCCACTCCCTGACAAAGATGAGTATTCATTTGCAATAAGAGTAATTTTGGCTTAGAAATTGTTTCTGTGTTGGCCAGGCACTAGTAGCTCATGCCTGTAATCCTAGATACTCAGGAGGCTGATATCTGAGGATCACAGCTCCAAGCCAGCCTAAGGCAAGGAAGCCTGTGAAACTCTCCGATTAACCACCAGAAAAAAGGAAGTGGTGCTGTGGCTCAAAGTGGTAGAGTGATAGCCTTGAGCAAAGTAACTTAGGGACCACTCTGGCCCAGCCCCTGAGTTCAAACCCCACAACCAGCAATGAGACAGAGACAGAGAGAGAGAGAGAGAGAGAGAGAGAGAGAGAGAGAGAGAGAGAGAGAGAGAGAGAGAGAGAGAGAGAGAGAGAGAGAGAGAGAGATTATTTCTGTGGCAAGAGAACCAAGGATGTTGGTTCAATACCAGTGTTGTTAAATAACATCCAGGAAGTTGAGAGTTCCACCATCACTGATGATTAGAGAATACAATGGTTCCCATTACAAGAGCTAGAACCCTTCCCCTCCTTCACCCAAGTGGCTTAGTTTGTAGTATTTGCTATCTTCTCCAACGTCCTTTTCTCCTTTCTCTATTTGCAGAATTCTGATTTGGCAGAGAGAGGGGCAGAGTAGTCTACCCTCTTTATGTATGAAAAATAATTGAATGAAACCACTCTCCTCATCAGTAATTGGCTTAGGTCAAGGCACTTGACTCAACTCCGACCAATGAGCAGTGACAGGAAGTCTTATGGGAATAATTTCCCCATTTCTGAGAGATACAGAAGGGAAAGACCATCTCTTCTTCCTCTAGATTCAACAGCTCTGTTCTCAAGGGGAACTATATGGCTACAGCAATAGCACTCTGAATAGCAAAGCAGAAAAATGAAACTGGCTGTTGCAATAAGCAATCCTGGAGCAGCCTAACTTTCCAGGCAGCCAATACTATTACTCCTCTTCCTTCTCCTCTACTTCCTCCTTGTTCTTCTTCTTTTCCTGTTCTTCTTCCTTTTGGAACTTGGGTTTGAATCCAGGAACTCATCCTTGATAGACAGGCACTGTACCAGTTGAGCCAAGATCCCAGCCCTTTTAGCTTTAATTATTTTTCAGGTATGATCTCAGCTTTAAACCCTGCTCAGACCACCTCCCGAGTAGCTGATATTAAGGTATATGCCATCATATCCATTTTGTTTTTATTTTAAGGTCCTGCTATTATTTTATTTGTTTGGTATTTGGTCTGGAACTGTGATCTTCCTATTTTTATTTCCTGAATTGCTGGGATTGCAGGTTGCAGGTATGTCCCTGGACTGCTAGGCTTCTTTTAAATGAGACTCCTCATTTCTGTTGATCAAGCCTTGTCAAGTTGCATTTATTTTATTTTATTTTATTGTAAAGATGCTGTACAGAGGAGTTATAGTTACATGAGTAAGGTAATAAGTCAAGTTGCATTTTTTTTCTTACTGGAAGCCCAAGCCTCTAAAAGATACACAAGCCATCCTACTGGGTTGACTGTTGCCAGCTGAATCTTAGAAAAGGCACTTTTGATCATGTCACATCTGATCTAAAATCTTAATTTCCCTTCTCCATTGCAAATAAGTTTAAAATAAATCTCTCAACTTGGCATTTACAATTTGGGGGGGTAGGAGATGGGGAGTGGGGGGATGTAGCTGAGGAGGTGGGAGGGAAGGGATGGTAGGGGAAAAACAAAGGAGGAGGTAACAATGCTAGATAAGAAATGTACTCAATGAGATGTACAAGATGTTATGTGGAGGGCTGGGAAGGTGGCTCAGTGGTAGAGCACTTGCCTTGCATGCCTGAAGCCCTGGGTTCAATTCCTTAGCACCACATAAGCAAAAAGAAAAAAAAGCCGGAAGTGGCACTGTGGCTCAAGTGGTAAAGCGCTAGCCTTGAGCTGAAGAGCTGAAGGATAGTGCCCAGGCCCAGAGTTCAAGCCCCACAACCGGACCCCCCCCCCAAAAAAAAAAGATGTTATGTCGAAAATGAACTTTACAACTTTGGGGGGAGGGTGGTAGGGGTGGAGGTGGGGAGGAGGGGGAGATGGGAAAGGTTGGTAAGGGGAAACAAAGAAGGAGGCAACAATGCTTGATGAGAAATGCACTCATTACCTTGCCTGTGTAATTGTAACCCTTCTGTATGGTATTTTCACAATAATTTTTTTAAAAAAGGAAGGAAGAAATGTACTCATTACCTTGCTCATGTAACTGTAACCCCTCTGCACTGTATTTTCACAATAAAAAACTGAATTAAAAGAAAAGATCAAGCTTTGCTTTCCAAAGTAATTTGTCTCCTACCCATTAACCAAATTTAACTTTCTGATGGTTTGTCCATTTGGTTGTTCCTTCCTGGGACCATCTTTCCTCCCACAAATCTTTGTTTGTTGATATTTTGTCTCCAAGCCCCCTTGCCGGGTCCCTTCTCCATGACAACCTTTAATGGCTAACATTTCCTTTATAAAATACTTCCTTAAGCTGGGAGCCAGTGGCTCCTGCCTATAAGCCTAGCTACTCAGGAGGCTGACAGCTGAGGATTTGGGTTCAATGTTAACTCAGACAGGAAAGTCTAGGAGACTCTCATCTCCACTTAACCACCAAAAAGCCCAACGTGAAGCTGTGGCTCTAGTGGTAGAGTGCTAGCCTTGAGCAAAAAATTCTTCTATGTTCTAAGTGTTATTTACGTACATTTTTGTGTGGTTTGAATGTGGCCCCCAACACTCATTTGTTAGAAACTTAATCCCCAATACAATGGTATTGGGAGGCTGGGCCTATTAAGGAATGACTAGGATGAGAAGATTCTATTCTCACAAACAATTCACGTGGTTATCGGGGAGTGGGCATGTTATTTCTCGAGTGGGCTTGTTATAGGAGGGAGTTGGCCTCTCTCTCCTCATTCTCTCACCTTTTCTTGTCTCCCTGTTTACTGCCAGGGATAACTAGAATGTCATCACTAAACACTGCCTTGTTGGCATTAACATTCCCAGCCTCCAGAATTGTCAGAAATATTTCTTTCATTATAGGTTTCCCACCCTCAGGTATTCTGTTACAGTAGGAGAAAAGGGCTCAGAAGTCTCACTCCACCCACTCATGTGTGAACCTTGTGATCCCAGTTATTTGGTACACCTAGCAGCTCTGTGCTGGTGCTTCCGGCAAGGTGGTCTCTTGGGTACCCCTGTTTGTGTGCTGTTTGTATGTAGGGCTGAGTCATCAGTGCTCTTCCCAGCTCCTGAACGCTGTGGTCCTTCGCCTTGAGCTTTCTTTTTGTTAATCACTCCTTTTAACTTCATTAAGAACAAAGACATTGTAACCTCTGTATAAGAATGTGAAATGGTACTATTGAAATGGTTTTTTTCCTCCATGCATTTTTTATTGTTATTATAAAGGTGATGTACAGAGGGGTTACACTTACATTAAATCAGATAATGAGTACGTTTCTTTTTGGACAATGTCACCCCTTCCTTGGCTTTCTCTCTAGTTTTTCCCTCCCAACCCTACCCACAGGTTGTATAGTTCATTTTCAACAGTGAACAGTGAGTACCACTGCTGCATTTGTTTACCCTTTGTCCCTTCATTTCTGGGCCCTCTTTACCTTCCCAAAGATAGATAAAGGAACAAATGAGACAAACGGAAAAGAAAACAAAAACAGCAGCAAAGGAAAACCCTCTTCTGTCCCTGAGCTTTTTCTGTCAAGGCTAGTGCTCTATCACTTTGAACTACAGCACCAATTCTGGCTTTCTGATGGTTGATTAGAAATAAGAGTCATGGTATTTCCTGCCAGGCTGGCTTTGAACTGTGATCCTCAGATCTCAAACTCCTGAGTAGCTAGGATTACAGTCATGAGCCACCAGTGCCTGGTGATAAATATTATTTTATATGATCAGATACACAGAGTAGCCTTTGTGTTCCTCTCCTAAGAATATCCTCCTTTGGTCTCATTGTATGTGAACGCCTATTTTTGTTTTTGTTTTTGTGCTAATCCTGAGGCTTCAACTTAGAGTTTGGGCTCTGTCTCTAAGCTTTTTTGCTCAACATCAGTGCTCTACCACTTGAGCTACAGTCCCCTTCTGACTTTTGGTAGTGTTTAGTTTTTATTTTTGTTTTTAATTGGAGATAAAAGTATCATAGACTTCAAATCACAATCTTCTGATGTCAGCCTCCCAAATGGCTAGTATTACAGGCATGAGCCACCGGTGCCTGGCTCTCTATTTGAGTGTGAATTTACTATGAAGCTGATTCTTGAAGCCGGGTGTTGGTGGCTCATGCCTGTAATCCCAGCTGCTCAGGAGGCTGAGATCTGAGGATTGTGGTTCAAAGCCAGCCCAGGCAGGAAAGTCTGTGAGACTCTTATCTCCAATAAACCACTAGAAAACCGGAAGTAGTGCCGTGGCTCAAGCAGTAGAGCACTAGCCTTGAGCTGAAGAGCACAGGGACAGTGCCCAAGCCCAGAGTTCAAGCCCCAAGACTGACCAAAAAAAAAAAAGAAAAGATGATTCTTGAATTCTGCTCTGCTATATTCTATGTATGAATAACCAGACTGAGGATGTAAATTCTTAGACATAGTTTCCCATCTATACAATGAGGACCATGGTAGCTATCTCACATACTAAATGACATGATTTATCTGCAGTGGTCCCTCCTGCAGGCCCACTCATACCTAGTCTCCCTCCTGCTTGGCTCAGATCCTATGTCATTTCCATAGTACCACCCACCCAGGACCATCTTGTATCTTTGCATTCCTACATGGGGTGTATGATTAGGCCAGAGGGGAACTGAGGCTGATCAGATAAGAGGGAATGTGTTAGAGTATTCATGGAGAGCTTTCTTTATTCAGAGAGACATAGAGAAGTAAAAGGAAAGACACACAGAGGAAGAGTTCAGCCTCGTCCACTGGGCATTGTCATCATGACAATGAAGATGGCGGAGAGAGAGAAGATGGCTGTCAGGTCTCTGAGTGGTGGAATTAGGTTCCTAGGAGTTAATCTACGTAGGGATCAGCAAATCTTATTTCTTTTTGTTTTTTTATTTAGAATTGGGCTTTATATCGTTGCAGTAGAAATCATTGTCATTGTATAACATCTCATCCATTACTGTATTTCACAAAGATAAATTGTACTTCACTTAGTCTTTTTTTAATATAATCTCTAAAAGAAACTATTTGAGAAAACGGAGAAAGAAAATATGTAACTAAATTAAAACCATCTTGGATGAAGATAATTTTTATAATGACAATTTGGGTTTATTTGTTTGTTTTTGTGGCACCTGCTTGCTTATTAGACAATCTCTAAGAGAAGAAAGATAGGTGACCATTATAGCCCATATGGTGCTGTAAGAAATAGTGGAAGTATCAAGAAAAAACACAAATAAATAGGAAGTTCATCAATATAACCTACTGGAATTTGATGTCCTGTTGAAGCTCTAACATATTTTGTTTTCATGGGTAGCAGCGAACGGAGATCAGAACAAAGGAAACACATGACAGATACTCTTGCAAGTGAAGATTGGTGACCACTATTAACTGACAGGGGCTCTGTTGTTCTTGTTGTTCTTGTTTGTTTTCAAGTCAATAGTCAAGTTTTAAATTAAAAAAATTGTAAAACATCTGTGGAGAAATCCCTAGGGTCAGTAGAAGAGCCTCCTCTTTCAGTATCAATATTTTTGTGTGAGTGTGCCAGTCTTGAGGCTTGAACTCAGGGCCTACACACTGTTGTTGATCAAAGCTAGCACTTTACCACTGGAGCCACAGCTCCACGTCCAGCTTTTTGGTGGTTAACTGGAGATAAGAATTCCATGGACTTTCCTGCTCAGGGTAGCTTTGAACTGTGATCCTCAGATCTCAGCCTTCTAGGTAGCTAGGATTACAAGTATAAGCCTCCAGCATCTGGATGTCTTTCAAATCCCTCTACAGAACATAAATTAATAAATTGTCAAAGTTTGCTTAATAATTTAGAAGTGTTTCTTCTCCTTGCAAATGTATTCATCTCTGTGCATCATATCTGCAAATGGGAAGCTCTGAAGGTAATATTTCTAGGTTCTCTAGTTGTATGAAAATCCTGCCAGAAAGGAAAGAAAAATCCCCCCAAATATATTTTGTAGTACTGAGGATAACAAGATATCCCATTATAAGCTGAAAAAGAAAAGCAATGATGGAAGGAGTGACATTGGTCAAGATGCACAAAATATAGGACTGGGTATATGGCTTAAGTAGTAGAGTGCCTGCCTAACACATAGTGCGAAGTTCAATCACCAGTACAGCCAAATATATATAAAGCAGTATATTCATAAAATAGCATTGTTAGCCTGGCATCAGTGGCTCATGCCTGTAACCCTAGCTACTCAGGAGGCTGAGATCTGAGGATCACAGTTCAAACCCAGCCTGGGTAGGAAAGTCCGTGAGACTCTTATCTCCAATTAACTACCAGAAACCAGAAGTGGTGGTATGGCTCAAGTGGTAGAGCACTAGCCTTGAGCTGAAGAGCAAAGAGACAGCGCCCAGGCCTAGAGTTCAAGCCCCACCACCACCACCAAAAAAATAAAAATAAAAAGCATTGTTGAGCAGATCTACCCATATTGGAATGGAGCTACAAGGATCCCACTCCAAGTGTCTGAAAGGCTGACTTCCCCTTGCATGAGACTAAAGGTTGTTTCAAACGAGCCATAACCAGTTTCTTTCCCAGTGTAAGCTCTTCCCTGTTCTGACCCTAAAGGAGTCTTGGAAGTCCCTCCCTTTTGCCTGAGTCATATGAAATGTAGACATTAAAACTCATTCACTCCAGGGTATTAACAAAATGGAAATCCGTGGGCCATGAAGCTCCATCTCTGAGGAAATTGATACCTTGTACTGATGCTTTAAGCAAAACACTAGCAAATAATACCCAAAGGCCTGGAAAATAAGACCCAGGAAATGCTAGAATCTCAGAAGTCTATGACAAAGGCAACTTCATTTTCAAAAAGACCCTGACTCAAAAGAAAAGCCCCTTGTAACTAATTCTGTCCCTAAGGGATAACCATGGGTGGTTACTGTGTATATCCCCCTAGTTCTAAAAATGACATTTTGAAATTTAACTTAATGTTAGGCATTCCCTTTTGAGCAGCTCTGCCTCCATGTCTGCAAGGTAGCAATCCCACAACCCACACAGAGTTCACTTTATAAAACTTAGCATTTGCATATAACCTATGCATATCTTCTATAAACTTTAAATCATATGTAGATAACCACCCCCACACCTTTTTGGTAATAATGGGACTTGAACTCTGGGTCTTGCTCTTGCTTGGCTGGTGTTCTACCACTTGAGCAAGGCCACTAGCCTAGTATTGTGCTGTAGGTGTGGCTCAATGGTAGAGCATCAGTGTTTTAAATTGGAGATTGAAGTCAGATGCTGGGCAGGGGTACTGATGTACCTAATCTTGGCCCCTTTTACAGACAGGACCTAGAGGAAAAGAAATGGTATACACCTGCCCAGGTTTTCATATACAGCAAGTCATGGCCAGGAACCAGCTTCAGGACCTAGATGTTGCCCTGGTTGTGATGCTACTCCTTCTGTGGGCATGTTAGCCAACTGCTGGTTATGGTCAGGTGACTCTCATTAACAACCTTGTCCTTCAGACCACTGCAGACAGATTTGCATGAGTCTGATTATTTCAATGGCACGAATTTCTAGAAGTTCAACAGATGAGTAGGCTATTTTGAAAGGCTTTGCTGTGAGTGTGCAGATTTGGGGGGGCATGAGAATATCCTTGTCATTTTCTACTCTGGGCTACAATCTGTCACATCTACCATTTTTACCTAAGAATCACTGACAGACTGCTCCCAGTAAGTAGCAATTCTAGAAGTCAGAGCTCACCTTTCCAGACACCCTATTTACACAGCGAGCTTCCCAGGCCAGAAGCGAGGGATGTGAAGACCAAGGAATAAAGGCTGGTAGTCAGAAAGATGGTAAGGCTGGAAGGCTTCTGTCACTTAAACATTTTCCCATGACTCTCTGAAGCTATATTGCCTTGGGTAGATAGTGTTCTCACTTTCTAGAAGAGGAAACGGAGGCTTGAAGTGCCTGATTTGCCCTGTTCTCACTGGGAAGAAGCAGATTTGAAACCCCATCTATCTGTTCCCACCCTTGTGGTGCATAACCATGATCTCTTGTGTTTCCCAGGGACAGTGGGCACAGCTGTGGAAGCAGATGCAGGGGGGTAGGCACAGGGATGGAGGTGTGGGTACCCTTGGGTAGTGGGAGCACAGAGAGAGGAAATCCCTTTTTCCCATGGTCCATTCATTTTTCTAAGGTCTGGAGTGATGATGTCTTAGACACCCCTACCCATGAAGGTGGGCCCCTGGACTGGCAGAACAATATAGAAGGAGGTTGGATTGCAGAGCAGAGATGTCCTAGCAGCTCAAATGGACTCAGACCACTGGTAGGTGAGGGTCTTTACTTAAAAGCTTGAGATGAATATAAATCTTCATCTCCTCTTTCCTTGTACCCTCCCCCCGTCCCTACCCCCTTGCAAACTGCTCTGGAGCAAATCCTATAAACTGATTATGATCCATGTTCAATCATTCATGGCAGTTCCAAGCAATAGAAGCTAGAATTTTAATATAAGTGGGGATAATAGAAGGATTGGATTATGCAAATCAGGCCCGCTAGAAATGGCTCTGCTCAGAACATAATGCTTTCACTGAGATGGGGAAAAGGAAGTATTAAAGACACAGACCTGCTGGGTGCTGGTGGCTCATGCCTGGAGTCCTAGCTAGCCAAGAGGCTGAGATCTGAGCATCAAGGGTTGAAGCCAGCCTGGACAGGAAAGCCCATAAGACTCTTAATTCCAATTAACCACTAAATCCCCAGAAGTGGATGTTAGGCTCAAGTAGTAGAGTACTAGCCTTGAGTCAAAAAGCTAAGGGACAGCATCGAGGCTCTGAGTTCAAGCTGCCCTAGTACCCGGCCCACACACGAAAACCAGAGCCAATGGGGGTGAGCAGAAGCAGAGGTGAAGCTGCCCGGGGAGAAGGCCCTTCCTGCTTGGTCTTGCATTCAGTCAGAACTACCAGTGTTCTATGTCAGGCATCATTGGAGGTTCCAGGAAACAGAGGTGAATAGGATCAGTAAAGAGACTTATTGTTTTTACCTCCAGAAAATGTATAAGGAGCAGGGAGACAGTAAATATGCACACACATCAAGGAAACTTCCTTGAGAGCAGAATGTGAGCAGAATCCTAAATGAGGAGCCAGTCATGTGGCTGGGGAAAGAATTGCAGGCTGTGGGACAGGCCCAAAGGCAGCCATGGGTTTAAGCATCACAAAAGGAGCGGGAGGGAGAGAGAGAGGGGGTGAGAGAGGAGCTGGATGCTGGTGGCTGGTGACTGTAATCCTGTAAGCATCACAAAAAACAGAGAGAGAGAGGGGGTGGGGGAGAGGGAGAGAGAGGGAGGGAGAGAGAGGGGGGGAGAGAGAGAGAGGGAGAGGGAGGGAGAGAGAGAGAAGGAGAAAGAGAAAGAGAAAGAGAGAAAGAAAGAAGAGCTGAATGCTGGTGGCTGATGGCTATAATCCTGTAATCCTAGCTATTTAAGAGGCTGGGATCTGGAGGAGTGCAGTTTGTAGCCAGTGCAGGGGAGAAAAAATTCCAAGAGATTCCATCTCCAGTTAACTAGCCAAAGGCTGAACTAAAGGCTGGCCCAAATGGTGGAGCCTCACCTGTGAACAAAAAAAGTTGAATCCAAGGCCAAGCTCTAGGACAAACAAAGAAAGAGACAGACAGACAGACAGATAGACAGACAGACAAAGATGGGGGGGGGGCAGGGCTGATGGCATGAAAGCTGTTATCCTGAGGGAGGAAGAGGACTGTGTCCTAAGCAGAATGGAATGATATTTACTGTAGTAGATGTCAGTGCCTCATAACGAGTGCCTCTCTTCTGCCATCTACAGATTTTCACCCTTTAATTACACACATTTCAAGGTGCCAAACACATTCCAGATTTAGAGGGAAGACTGTAATTGCGTTTAACTTAAAAACTTACAATTCCTAAGTCAAAGAGGGAAAAAAACCCATCCAGATGGGATTAAAGAATTATTCCTGGGTCAGCACTGTCTTTTTAGAAGCCCAAAATAATAAAGACTAAAATCGTTACTGAAAGGATCCTTCACATCCATCCTGGGGGGACCACACAAAGGCAGGCAGGCACAGGAGAAAGATTATTACGAGGTTTATTAGAGGAGCCTTATTTTCCCAGGAGAGGGCGCACATGGCATCCATCCCTATCCAGGTAGCAGGGGAGTCTGAGGGCAGGAAGTGAGGTAGGTAGGTGTTCAGGTGGGTCTGGGTGGAGAGAGGGAGGGGCCAGCTGTATGGAGGAAACTCCAGGGGTGGGAGGAGCTCAAGTCTGGGTGGAGCTGAGGACCAAAGGTGGGCATAATACTAACAGTTACAGTAGTTGAACTTCCTGTAACAGGACAAGACTGGATACGGTCTATTCCCTAACTCATCACTAACTGGCATGAGATTCTGGCCAAGTCCTCAGAAACCAGGCTCCTAGTATGTGACTCTACCATCTTCAATGTTTTGCCTTCATCCTCCTGGTCCAAGATGGCTGCAGAAACCCCATTTATCACACCTCTGTTCCAGGCAGCAGATAGTTAAATGTAAAGAAGAGTGTGCTGGCTCCCTTTAAAGAGACCTCAGAATTGATGTCATTCTTTTTTTTTGCTTTTATCTCATTTGCCAAAGTTTAGTCACATGTCTACATGTAGCTTTAAGGGATCTTGGAATAAATGAATACTGGTGTAGGTGGTGACATGCCCTAGTAAAACCAGACTCTGTTATTGAAGGAGAGGAGGAGTTTCCGAAAGCAACTAGTAGCGTCTGTTGCTTGGTCTGCCTTTGCATTCTTTAGAAGTCACAGTATTTTATTATAAGGCCTCCTTGGGCAGGCTGAAACACAGATTATTGGGTTTTTTTCTCCCTCTTTTCTCTTGCTGCCCCCTCCTCCCCCTCCTCTTCCTCCCCCTCCCCCTCCCCCTCCTCCCCCCTCCCGCTCCTCCCGCTCCTCCTCCTCCTCCTCCTCCTCCTCCTCCTCCTCCTCCTCCTCCTCCTTCTGGTTATACAAACAGGTTACAATTCCATAAGTCAGCTAATGAGTATAATGCCTCTTGATTAATGTCACCCCCCCTCCATCATTCTTCCCCGTTTTCTCCCCTCCCATATCCACCCTCAAGTTGTGAAGCTCAATTCTTACATAGCGTTCATTGAATTAATGACTGCGTTTGCTCACGCTTCCTCCCTCCCTCCACGTGCTCCAGCATTACCCTCATCTACCCACCCCTGACTACTGTTCTTAAGGTAGCAGCCCTGTTTGCTGGGAGCACCATCACCAAGACCCCTGCCACAAGGACCAATAGAAACATGTTTAGTGAAGGCCTGCTAAGTGCTCCATGAACTGCGATATAGCTGCTTCAACACCAGTCCCCCATTCAGTATATAGCAATAGTGTTTCCACAAATGTGTGATATTGCCTGCCCCTTTGCCAAGGTTGGACTTGAGCCGGGTTCAGATTCACACATGGTAAAGCCAATAGAACGGTCTGATGCTGGGATTGAGGTGGGAACACTGGCTTGGGTTAAGAGAAAGTCTTGCCAGTCCCTCCTGGGACACCTGATAAGGACCTCACTTCATCTCCTAAAACTGAATGTGGAAAGAGTCCTGTCCAGCTGTTCCTAATCAAGGCTGGGACTTAATTGGTGAGTGGAACAAGCATGCTGCCCAGCAGAAATGCTCAGGGCACTGGGCTTCTCAGTCCAGGTTTCAGCTGCAAGTGTGTGTTTGATTGCAATTGTTGGTCAGAGTGAACTTGGCACTGAAGCATGTCTGTAGGAAACTCAGCAGGGTGGAATGCAGTCTTCAATGGAGAATTCTATGACCACAAAATAGCTAGAAGTTTGACTAATGCCACACAATGGCGGCACAACTGCCCAGCTGCAATTATTCCACAGATAGTTACTGAGCATCAGCCCCAAGCCAGCTGGAGAGATGGTGGCCTCATTCCTGTGTTCAGAGGGAAGCACAGAAGTTAAGCATCTCATGCTCCCAGTGTAGGATAGTTGCTTGGGAGAGGGAAGTTCAAGGTCAGAGCATTGCACAGACCTAATCTAGGTTTGGTAGAAGGTACAGCCTGGGAAAATGGCTCTTGGAAATCTATCCATCTATCTGTCTGTCTGTCTGTCTATCTATCTATCTATCTATCTATCTATCTATCTATCTATCTATCTATCTATCTATCATCTATCTAATCTATCTTTACATAATTGAAGCATGAACATGTAACATAAGATTATCTTCACATGAAGTGTTGACAACTCTAGGCACAATAATACACCCCAGATCTCCACAATTTATCCCTCCCGATTCACCAGAAAGTAATGTAAATAGACTGATAGTGACTCTTGATTTCTCCTTCCTTCCTCACAGCCCCATTCCCTTTATAATTGTATGAATTAGTGAAATTTAGACATGGCAGATAGGTGGAATCATGCAACATTTGTCCTGTAACTGGCTTAGTTCACTTAGTGCAGTGTTTTCACCATATTACAGCACTTCTCCTTTTATTTACAGATCTTTTATTTTAGGCAAAATAATACATTTTTTATAATGATACTGTACAGATGGGTTGCAGTTAGTTACATGAGCAAGATAATGAGCCCATTTCCTACCGAACATTGTTACCCCCTCCTTCGTTTGTCCTCTACCATCCCTTTCCTCTCCACCTCCCCAACTTGTCCCTCCCCTCCCCCAAAGTTGTAAGTTCATTTTCAATATAGTGTCTTGTACATCTCATTGTTACAATGGGTCACCTGTATCCTTATTTCAGCATTTTTCTATTGTAAGTATGTTTCTCTCTCTTTCTCTTTCTGTGTATGTGTGCAAGCACTGCTATCAGAGCTTATACTCAGTGCCTCAAGCTCTCAATCAGCTTGCTTATTCACAGCTGGTGCTCTACCATTTGAGCCATGCTTCAAGCCTGGATTTTTGCTGGTTATTTGGAGATAAAGTCTCTTGGACCTTTTTCTGCCCAGCTAGAATTCAAACTGAAATCCTCCAAGTCTCAGCTTCTTGAGTAGATAGATACGAGCCACCATACTGAGATTCTTTACTTTCTTTATTTGTTCATTGGTTGATTTGCACTCATGTTGTTTCCACATCTGAGGTATTGTGAATGCTGTGTCATTTTACTTTCTCATCAACAGTACAGAAGACTTCCTAATTTCTCTGTGCCCTCAACAACAACAGCAACAGCATATACACATGGAGGTTATGGCTTTGCTTTACATTTTCCTGCTGATTAGTGAGGCTGAGTACTTTTTCATATACCTGTGGGATTATGTGTATGTCTTTGGAGAAATGTTTATTCAAGCCTGTTGTCTAACTTTGGTTATTATGATATAACCCAATAATGACTACTTGCTGTTGGGTTGTATGAATTCCATATGCATCTTCTCTGACCTCTTGCCTGATATATGGCTTATACTCTTTTTACCTTATTCCTTGGGCTGCCTTTGTACCTGGCCCACTGTTCTTCACTATGCAGACCATTTCCATTTGGGGTGCTCCACTCCTCTCCATTTGCTTTTGTGCGTACCTGAAATATCACAAGGCCAATGTCATGAAGATTTTCCTGACATTTCCTCCCATGGGTTTCACACTATAAGTCTTTAATCCATGTTGGGATCTATTTTTATATCAACTTGATAGAAGAATAATTTACATATAACTTTGCCAATTTTAAGTAAAGAGTTCAATGAATTTTGACAGTTTATTATAATGATTGCGACAGCCAACTCTTAGTATTTGTCTATCACCCCAAAATGTCAGCCTTGCAAGCCTTCACTGTCAGTACGCTTGTCTTCCTATTATAGATAGCCAGACCTGCTTCACTTACCATCAATTGGAGTTGTACTTTCTGGGGTTTAATATCAGTAAAATACAATTAAACACACACACACACAATTCTCTCTCTCTCTCTCTCTCTCTCTCTCTCTCTCTCTCTCTCTCTCTCTCTCTCTCTCTCTCTCTCTCTCTCTCTCTCTCTCTCTCTCTCTCTCTCTCTCCCTCCCTCCCTCCTGGTACCAGACTTGACCTCAGAGCCTTGCCTTCGCTTTGCTTGCTTGCTTGGCACTCTACAACTTGAAACATGCTCAAAGGCCAGCTTTTGGCTCGTTAATTGGAAATGATATCTCACAGACTTTAATTTAATGCCCTGGACTAATCCTCCACCACAACTTAGCCTCCTGAGTAGTTAGGGTTACCTACCTAGGGATCCCTGCCTCAGCATTATATATATATATATATCACTTCATCAGCGCTGTTGCATGTATTAGTGGCTCGCTCCTCTTCGCTGCTGGCTAGTATTACATCCTACAACTAGTGAGCACTTTACTCATTAGGCTATGCCTGAATATTTCACTTGTTTCAAGCATCATTATACATAATGCTGCTGTGACCTTCATGTGTAAGTTTTCGTATGGAGCAAACACTTTGGAAACAACAAAGTGTTTCCAAAAATGATCATGTCATTGTGTATAAGTGTATGACAGTTACCATAGTTCCTCTATTGATATCTAATATTGCACAGCAGATTATAGCATGCATCTGTTACCCTATGGCTCCTGCCAGCCTGGAGATGTATAATTTATAGATTTTTCTACCCTATCTGTGGGTTTTCTTTGCAGAAAACTTCAGTTTGTCAGCGTGTGTGTGTGTGTGTGTGTGTGTGTGCTACTATATTGTCTATGAGTAATGACAATTGTCTTTCTTCCTTTTGGCCTGCCATTTTACATGGTTTTTCTTTGCCTTCTTGGACAGAAGCAGTGGAAGGGGCCCCACTGCCTTGCTCCTGAATGTAGGAGGGAGACTATGTCATTCTTTTTTTTTTTTTTTTGGTCCGGTCGTGGGGCCTGAACTCTGGGCCTGGGCACTGTCCCTCAGCTCTTCAGCTCAAGGCTAGCACTCTACCACTTGAGCCACAACGCCACTTCCGGCTTTTTTTTCTTTTTGCTTATGTGGTGCTGAGGAATCGAACCCAGGGCCTCAGGCATGCAAGGCAAGCGCTCTACCACTGAGCCACCTTCCCAGCCCCTATGTCATTCTTTACCACCTTTGCTGGGATGATCAACAGAGGCGTGCCTTTTATCATTATGAGGTACTCTATTTCTCATTTGGTGAGAGATTTTTTCCTAAGTGAATTTTTAATTTTGTCAAATAATTTTCCTGTACCTATGGGTTTGTCATTAAAAAAATTTTTTGTAATGTAGTTTTAAGTAACATAGATGAATTTTCAAAGGTTAAGTGCATGTTGTATTTCTAGCACAAAAGCCAATTGGTTGTGATATCTTTTTTTTCCCCCTCACAGATTGATGGAAGTGTTTTTCTAAAAGGCGTTTGGAGTTTGGAGTCTGTTTATGAAAAATATAAAAAATCATTTTTCTTAGTTTCAAAAATTCTCATATAAAGACAATATGTTATGAGTTTATAAGACAAGTGCAAGTCAATATATATAAATAGCAAAAAAGAGAGGAAGGGAAATGGAAATACACTTGTGAGATCTATCACCTCTCATTTCTTTGTGTAGATCCAAGTTTCCATCTCATGTCATTTTCTCTCACCTTGGGGAATTTTCTTGCCACTTTTCCTGGGCAGCTCTCAGGTTAGTTTTTGCTTATCTGAAAAGTCTTTGATTGTCTTCATTTTCAAGATGCTTACTGGATATCTTGAACTCTGGGCCTGGACGCTGTCCCTCAGCTCTTCAGCTCAAGGCTAGTGCTCTACCATGTGAGCCATAGTGCCACGTCCGGTTTTCTGAGTGGTTTATTGGAGAAAAGAGTCTCATGGACTTTCCTGCCTGGGTTGGCTTTGAAACACAATCCTCAGATCTCAGCCTTCTAAGTAGCTAGGATTACAGGCGTGAGCCTTGGCGACCGGCAAGAACCATTTTTAGTTGTATAACTTTATTTTATTCCATTCTCTTGCATGTTTTTACAATGTCTTACCAGAAATCTATAACCATTCTTTGTATTCAAAGTATCTTTTCTGTCTAGTTGCTCCTAAGTTAATCTCTTTATGTCCAAGTTTCAGAAATTTGATAACAGTTATTTGCTGTGATTTCCTTTGTTTATCCTGCTTGGGATTTGTTGAGGTTCAAGAATCTCTAGATTTATAATTTTTTTTTTGTCAGTTGTAGAACTTGAACACAATGCCTGGGTACTATCCCTGAGTTCTTTTGCTCAAGGCTAGTGCTTTACAACTTGAACCACAGTTCCACTTTTTGTCTTCTGGTAATTAGTTGGAGATAAGAGTCTCACTGACTTTCCTGTGTGGGCTAGCTTTGAACTGTGATCCTCAGATGTCAGCCTCCAAAGTAGCTAGGATTACGGGCATAAGCCACCAATGTCCAGCTTGGGTTTATAGGTTTGTTTGTTTTTAATTATAAAACTTTAAGAAAACCATGTTCAGAGAGACCAACAGTATAAGTTTTCTATCATATGTGGGAATTAGATCTAAAATACATTGGGACCTGATAAATTATACAGGACTGTAGACATTCACACACACAGTGGACCAAAGAAGGATACAACTAGGAGAGGAACACAAGGGCACAATGTCTACATGCCTGTGACTTTATAACATAATATCCATTGAAATGAACTCCAGGAAATGAAACAAGAGAGTTTTTTTCTTTGTTGCTGGTTTCTTTTGATTTTCTTTTTGTCTTTTTTTCTCCTTTATCTATGTTTGAGATGAGGCACAAAAAATGGAGAGACAAAGGGTAAACAAATGCAGCAGTGGTACTCACTAGACACAATGTTGAAAATGAACTATACAACTTGTAGGTGGGGATGGGAAGGAAAAACTGGGAGAGAGCAAGGGAAGGGGTGACATTGTTCAAAAAGAAATGTACCCATTACCTGACTTATGTAACTATAACTCCTCTGTATATCATCTTTAAAATGACAATAAAACATTATAAAACTTCAAGAAAAAAATCTATCCATATATGTTTCCCTGTTTCTCCTTCATATGTCTTCTAAGCTGTTCAAAGTGTCTCAGAAGTCAATAACATTTGTTTCTGCAAGTCTTTTCTTTCTCTTTGGTATTTTGGACAGTTTGTTGTCTTCATCTTCAGGTTTGTTTGTTTCTTCTTCAGTGCTAAATGTGCTGCTGTCCCTTCCAGGGTTCAAAGGTGAAGAGATGGCCGTAGCCTGGGGTCCTGGGATCTGTAGGGATCCAGTGTGGCTCATCTGTATTCCACCCTGCTGCTTGGAGCTCTTGGTAGAATGAATGCAGGTGCTTCTCCCTTGGGAACTCTCCCCAAAGGGTCCAGTACTCTTCCTTTTTAAATCATGAAGGGAGTAGTCACCTTCCCATCTCTCCCAGAGCCAGCTTCCCACTCCTACCTAGTTGGAACTATCTCCTGGTCCACATAATACAGCAGTTAGCAGCCCATCGATTCCCTCTGTGCAACAGAGCTGCTTGGCTCTACTGCCTTGAATGATGAAGAAATCTGAGCTTTGTGAGGAAAAAAAATAGGAAATGTTCTTCTCCAAGTCTATTGTGTCCATGTCCTTGGGATTTGAGAGAGGTGAACAATTGCCTAATGGATTGAATTCTGATCTTCTATCAATGCACTTAAGGGATGAATCTTGAACGTCTGTCTGCCCTGGGAATGAGAGAAAGGCAAATGTTTTAAATTGAATGTGCAACTCATTTGAATGTCTCCTCCTTTCACCATTTGTCATTTTCTTTTAAGAAAATGCTAAGCCAAGAGGCTGATGACCTTCCAGAGAAAGTGCTTTCCTGCTATTCTGAGACTTTTCAAGCATCCACACTAAGTAAATGTCAATGCAGGAGCTTATGTAGGGAAAGGTTCAATGCCTTCCTGGAAGGATGCTGTTAAAAAGATTATAAAGCCAGGCGCCCATGGCTCATGCCTGTAATACTAGCTATTCAGTAGGCTGAGATCTGGAATCACAGTTCAAAGTCCATAAGGAAGGGAAGAAAAGTCCATAAGACCCTTCTCTTCAAAAAACCAGAAGAGGTGATGTGGCTCAAGTGGTATATCACTAACTGAGCACAAAGAGGCTCTGGGATGGTGCCCAGGCCTGAGTTCAAACCCCAGGACTGGCCAAAACAAAACCACAACAAAAGACAAAAGAAACAAAGACACAAAACCCAAGCCTTCATTATCCTTAGCCTCTCCCTCACAGCACACCAGGCAGCTAGACCAACTCAGCCAGTCCCTGGTCATGACTGTCTCTCTAAATTTAGAACTTTAGAAGTAAAGCTAGAAAAATGTACTTTAATTGGTCTTTTATGGAAAATAAATTTTGATGCTTTTTATTTTTGCATCATTTTGTTTTAACACTATTCTCGATTGGTAGTAAGTGAACAAAATATATATTCACTATGTTCATTTGAATGGGTCCTTTTAATGAATGAACTATTTTAACATAATGGACAACATGGGAGATATAGGAGAAAAACAAGATGTAGAAGGTTTTTTGTTTCTTATTTGGTGCTAGGACTTGAACTGTACTGGGTACTGTGCTTTGGATTTTTTTCTCAAGGATGGCACTTTACTACTTGAGTCACACCTCTGTTTCTGGCTTTTTGCCCTTCAATTGGAGATAAGAGTTTCTTGAATTTTCTTGGGCAGGATGGCTTTGAACTTTGATCCATAGATTTTAGTCTCTTGGTTAGCTCAGATTATAGGCAGGAACTACGAGCACTGGATTCAAAGTGTAATTTTTATAATTGAGTATTTGGGAAGAAGAAATTTCCTACTGTGATACATCATGCCTTAAAAGTATCTTTTGTTGGTTATGTGCCTGTGGCTCATGCCTGTGATCCTAGCTATTCAAGAGGCTGAGATCTGAGGATGGAGGTTCGAAGCCAGCCAAAGCAGGAATGTCTATGAGACTCTTATTTCCTACTAACCACTAAAACACCCTAAGTGGAGCAGTGGGTGAAGTAGTAAAGCACTAGCATTAAACATAAAAGCTCAGGAATAGTGCCCAGGCTCTGAACATGTTATGTTCCCCCATATTTTAATGTCATCTTCTATTTTTTCATAATCACTTGAGAGTTTTAGTATATAAATATGTGTATTTTATCTAAATTATAGGCAATATTTCCTTTTAAGGGGAACTCATATTTTTAGTTCTAATTTTTCCTACTAGTATTTAGAAATGTGACATTGTGTGCTGAAATTACAATCTAGAAAATTAGTAGACTCATGTGTATATATGAGTATGTATATATGTATATAACCAGGTGCCAGTAGCTCATGCCTATAAGGAACAATGTTTTGGTATTGTGAGAAGAAAATGTTCAAATTCTTTATTGTCCTTTGTATCCACAGCATTTGCAATGCAACTTTGTCCATGCTTTGCATCAAAGTTGAAATCTAGCCAGGTGGTGATGGTAGCTTACATTTATAATCTCAGCTACTTAGGAGGCTGAGATCTGAAGATCATGGTCTGAAGCCAGCTCAGGTAGTCAAGTCCCAGAGACTCTTATCTCCAATTAACTAACAAATGAAAAGCCAGAAGTGGAGCTGTGGTCCAAGTGGTAGGGTGCTAGTCCCAAGCAAAAAAGTTCAGGGACAGTGATAATGCCCAGTCCCTGAGTTCAAACCCTGGGCCTGGAATGCAAGTACACACACACACACACACACACACACACACACACACACACACACATACACACAGGGGAAATCTATTTCTCTTCCTCTTGAGTTTTGTTAGGTCTGCCCAGGGAAATGGCCCCTTCTCTTTGTTTTCTCTCCATGCAAAACTATAGATTCCTTCCCTTTGTTCTCTTGTCCTGCCCAGCACCTGTAACCCAGGTAACTGGCAGTGCACTTCTTCATCCTCTGAGGTCACTTCCTCATCCACTCTGGTCACACCTCCTTTGGACAGTGAGAAGTCCCCCAGGCTCTGAGGTCACTTCTCAGTTTGAAGCCAGGAAAAGCTGAAAAGTCTGTGAGATTCCTATCTCCAATTAATTAGGAAAAAGCCAGAAGTAGGGATGTGGTGAAACAAAACAGTATATGAGCTTTTTACATTAGCAAAAAAGGATCTGGGCTGTAAAAATTTGGCAGCTCTGTCTTTAAGGGTTGACTGTACCCTACATCTTCAGTAAGGCCTGAGTAGCTTCTGATGATGATACCAAATATATTTTAATAGTGGAAATCCTAACTGTATACAATATAATAAATTCTTCACTAAGGACATTTTATTTTAAGGAGGCAGATTGAATGGAATTTAACAGCAAATACTTAGTTTGATCAAAACTTAAGTCCTGAGCTGACACAGGTGGCTCACATATCTATGCTTAGCTATTTAGGTGGCTGAGATCTAAGGATTGTGGTTTGAAGCCAATCTGGTCAGGAAAGTCCAAGAAATTCATATCTCTAATTACCTCCCAAAAGCAAAAAGTAAAGGTGTAAGTCAAATGGCAGAGTGCTAACCTTGATAAACAAAAGATCAAGGATGGTGCCAAGGCCCTGAGTTCAAACCCCAGGACTAGCTCTCTCTCTCTCTCTCTCTCTCTCTCTCTCTCTCTCTCTCTCTCTCTCTCTCTCTCTCTCTCTCTCTCTCTCTCTCTCTCTCTCTCTCTTTCTCTCTCTCTCTCTCTCTTACACACACACACACACACACACACACACACACACACACACACATGCATGCATGCACGCATACTCACACACCCCTCGAGTCCTCTGAACATTATCAGCTACCCTTTCTGAAATGGACACATTGGGAAAATTGGTGATGCAGGAGTGCAGGGACACTGCTCCCCAGAAGTGCTGTCTCGCAGTGGAAGTTTGTCTCCACTGTTCCTGCCATGAGCTGCAAAAGAGCATTTAGAGTTGCTTCCCATCAACAGAAGGTTTCAGTAGCAACCCATGTCCCACGAGGAGCTCCTTCTACACCCCTGACATCAAACCCATCAGAGCCTGGGAGCAATGGATTCCATGTTAAGGAAGAAGAGAAATTCCTAGAACACAGACAGAGAAAGTCCACTGAGCCCCATTTACCAGGAGTAGGGAATCACAGACTCCCTGGGCCTATGGTTCTTGGTGGGCATTTCTACTGGCAAAATTTCTGCACTCTAATGGTTCACACCTGTAATCCTAGCTACCCAATAAGTTGATATCTACAGAATTGCAGTTCAAGCTCAGCAGAACAGAAACATTAGCGAGAGTCTATCTCTAAAATATCTAGCAAAGGGGCTAGGACGGTGGCTCAGTGGTAGAGTGCTTGCCTCACATGCATGAGGCTCTGTGTTTGATTCCTCAGCACCACATAAACAGAAAAAAGCCGGAAGTGGCGCTGTGGCTCAAGTGGTAGAGCGCTAGCCTTGAGCTGAAGAGCTTAGGGACAGTGCTCAGGCCCAGAGTTCAAGTCCCACGACCAGCAAAAATTAAATTAAAATAAATAATAATAAAATATCCAGCAGAAAGCCAGGCTAGATGTACTCAAGTGATTACTGAAAGTATTACTGAAAGCTAACAAGCCCAGAAAGTGTAAGACCCTGAGTACAAACCTGAGTGCTATGAAAGTAAACCAACAAACAAATACCCCAAAACAAAACACCTTGAAGGGAAGCATGCCTAGCCTGCTAAGGGAGGATATAGATCTGGGATGGGGCTGCTGATGAAGGGAACAGGAACATATCCAAGTTGGCATGGTTGAGGTGATCAAATCCCCTTAGCATAGTAGGCTTACTTTTTTCTTCTTTTTTTTTTCTTGTACTACAACTGAGGCTTGAACTCAGGGCCTTGTGCTCTCTTTTGGCTTTATCACTAGCCTCTCTTCTCTCTCACCTCTGAGTATGAACACAAGTTGCCCAGTGAAGTTGAAGTTGTCTAGCAATCTAGAGAAACAAAGAAGTATATAGAAGTGAAAAACACATGGTACCAGGTATGCTGGTGGCTCACACCTGTAATCCTAGTTATTCAAGGCTGAGATCTGGAAGACTGAGGTTCAAAGCCAGCCTGGGTGGGAAAGTCTGCAATATCCTAGCTCCAATTAGTCAGCAAAAAGCACTAGTCTGCTAGAAGCATGACTTAAGTGACAGAACTCCAGCTGAGTGAGTAAGCTGAACTCAGTAATGGCAGATAACACCAAAACCACCACCAAAACAACAAAAAACATGGCGAATTCAGATCTCAGTGAATTGCCAAGTTATCTGTGCAGATAATCTTTTTTATGCAACTTTCTAGACAGCTGACCCTCTGTGATGGATTTTAAAAGCTACCAAACATATACTTCTCAGACTACACCTAATGCTGACGAATAAATAAAGAGCAAATGGTCATTTTCTAGTAGAGGTGAAAATTCGGGGTTGCTAACCAAGCCCCCCCCCTTTTTTTTTGGTCGTGGGAATTGAACTCTGGGCCTGGGCGCTGTCCCTCAGCTCTTTAGCCCAAGACCAGTGCTCTACCACTTAGCCACAGCATCACTTACAGTTTTCTGGTGATTAATTGGAGATTAGAGTCTCATGGACTTTCTTGTCCAGGCTGGCTTTGAACCGCCATCCTCAAATCTCAGCTTTCTTAGTAGCTAGGATTACAGGTGTGAGCCACTGGCACCCAGCTTCCAAACTCTCTTTTAAGTGATGACCGGTCTGGTGGTCTGTATCTGTGGCTACCTTGGAGCTGAACTGACCCCACCTGGGTGAGCTTTTCAAAAGGTCAATTAGAGGGAAATAGCAAAAGAGAGCATCAACTATATGAGCCAGGCACAATTCCACGTTTCAAGAGTATGGGACTTAAATTTGAATTGAAAATTGAATTCAAAGAGACATAAAATAGGACAACACAAATCAGTGGTAAAAGGACAGCAGATACTTCTATACACTTTGGACCATGTACAGATGTAGTGGTGAGGGAGTCTGTTTTTTCAGGGATGTTGCTTTTGTCACCAGGGTTTTCATAAGTGTCTTTATTCAGGAGAGCCTGTCAAGAGGCCTCTAGACTTTCAGACCATGAGGACATTTGGTAAGTTACTCTGAGACATCTCTTCTGCTGGGATTGTTGATGGATCTCTAGTGTGGGGAAAGAATTATTGTATTATTTTCTTTGCTTGTCCTACTGGGGAAAATGTTCAGATTTCTTTTTAAGGCACTGCATGCAGAACCATTCTTATTGCAAGCTATACATATGTATCTATTTAATTTTAACTCCAGCTCTGTACCAAAAGGCAAGTTCATTTACTCAAAGCCTAGACAGAAGGCTTTCCCAGGCCTGACACCTTTCTTATTTGCTACTTAAAGTCTTTTGGGAGAAAAGAACAGATTTTTGCATTTAGTTCCTTTTCCTATTTCAGGGGGAAAAAAAATTTAAAAATCCTAATGTTTAAAATCCAACTGTCCTAATTGGAAGAAATTCTTGATCTTTCATTGTAGTCTGCTTACTTTGGATAAGTGCCAGAGCACTTGGCCTTTCCCACTGCTGAAGCTGTCCTCAGACAGACTCCCAACCCCACCTGGAGTAGAAGGGGGGCCTTCAGTGTCCCCAGACTCCACGTAGCCCCAGAGTACAAGCAGGGTCCTTCCTTTGAGCTCAGCCAGGATGTCCTGTCACAGCCTCCTGTCTCCTTTGTTTGGCTCCCACAAGGAGCTCTGCTCTGCCCTGCTGTCCTTACACTCTCTCTCTGTAGGTATGGGAAAGGAGGTTGAGGTGGACAAAGTCTAATTCCGCAAGGAAGGAGGTGGGGCACAAGCTCAGATCAACTCCTGCCTGCCGTGCCCAGAGCTTGCTTTGGGTCAACTGGCATGCTAAGAAGGTATCCATTCTAGGCAGAGAGGTAGGGACAAAGTTTGGGTTGTAGGATTATAGGTGAAATTAGTGTTTCTCCATAAACATGTGGCTACACAGATGAAAGAACTATCAGACAAAACAAGTGCTCAAATTTCCTTTGGTGTTAATGAGAATTTGCTGATTAAAGGAGTTGCCCAATTCTTCCTCTCATTCATACTCAATGAATCTATATGTGTCCTACAAAAGAGGACACTGGTTTGCTTACAGGATTAAAGTGTGCCAGAGTTGTCCCTAAGTGGGTTGCATTTGATGATGAACACTCCACGTTATTTTACTGCCAGTCTTTTCCACAGTATCTCTCAGCTTGACTGTGTGGTTGGCTCTGGGCAAAGGGATATTAGCAAGAGGAAGACAAGCCGAGGCTTGATAAGCTCTTACCCAATGAAACTTGTCTTCTAGGAATGTTTGCTTCTAGAGCCAGCCACCATATTGTAAGGGAGCCCAAGCTAGCATAGGACAGAGCATGTCAATGGAAAGAGGATCCCAGCCTTCCAGCTACCCAGCAAGATACCAATCATGTAAGCAGAATGACCTAGAATGCCACAGCCACTTGACTTGTCATGAGACACTCCAAGTAAGACAAGTAGAAGACATTTCAAGCAAAGGATTCATCAACCCACTAAATCATGAAAAATAATAAAAATGTGTGTGTGTGTGTGTGTGTGTGTGTGTGTGTGTGTGTGTGTGTGTGTGTGTGTGTGTGTGTGTGTGTGTGTGTGTGTATCCTAGGGCTTAAACTCAGGGCCTGAGCACTGTCCCTGAGCTTTTTTGCTCAAGGTTAACACTCTGCCACTTGAACCACAGTTCCGCTTCTAGATTTTTGGTAGTTAATTGGAGATAAGAGTCCCATGGTCTTTCTTATCTGAGCTGGGTTTGAACCATGATCTTTAGATCTTAGCCTCCTGAGTAGCTAGGATTATAGGCATGAGCCACCAGCGTCTGCCCTAAAACAATTGCTTTAAGCCAGTGAGTTTAGAATGATTCTTCCACTACCTGAAAGACTTCTTATATATGTGTCTATATAGATATCTGGGAGGTGAAAATTTTCACAGGTCAACCATAAGCTAAGAATTAGTCATGAAAACAAAACCTGGACATAAGTTAATTATTTGCTTTTAGCAACAGGATAGATTAAAAAAATCTCCTTGTCCATGACTTTCTTGGGGTACATTTCTTGTGTGATGGCAGCTCCCTAGCAGATGGCATGCCCAGAGATGTCCAGAAAAGGGGTGCTAGGAAAGTCTATGGATAATGGACATTGATCTTGTTTGATATGATTGGCTGTGGTTTCTGAGATTAAAAAGTACCATATGGGGGCTGGGAAGGTGGCTCAGTGGTAGAATGCTTGCCTTGCATGCATGAAGCCTTGGGTTCCATTCCTCAGCACCACATAAGCAGAAAAAAGCTGGAAGTGGTGATGTGGCTCAAGTGGCAGAGCGCTTGCCTTGAGCTGAAGAGCTGAGGGACAGCGCCCAGGCCCAGAGTCCAGGCCCCACAACCGACAAAAAAAAAAGTCCCATATGGAGTCAGCCAGATTCTTCCAATCCTACCTCTCCACCCATGAGTTAGGGCTGCACTGCAGAGAGGAGAGAACCAAGTCCAGATGTGGGTAGTAAGGAAGACACCAGGCCTGTGCCTGGCCCTGCAGAAGTTCTGGGCCAGTGGCGTGAAGACACTGGAGGAAGGGATGGAGTAAAGGAGCTAAGAAGGGGAGCTTCACCTTATTGAGATGGGGAACCCTACCTGTGGGCCTGTACCATGGCATATGTAACAGTCACAGCAGGACTGCAAGCACAGAAGGCAGAGCCAAGGAGAAACAAATCATCCCTTAAAAGCTAGGCTGGGTTCTGCTTTGCCATCACTTCCTGTACACATATTCTTGTCTCCAAGTGAGGGAAACTGTTCTAGCTCACTGCAGTGGGTGCAAACAGACCCCACCCACCATTTCCTGGGTGTAGGTGTGGTGGGCAGATGCCAGAGGGATTTTAAAAGAAGTGGTGCTATGTAGGGTGTGAGGATTTGCTATCATGCCAAGGCAGCAATATGTCTGCCCAGGAGAAATTCCCACTATCCGCCACCAAGCTCCAGCCCCACAGCCCTCATGGAGTAAGATGCTTCCTTCCCCCTCCCCTCTCTTCCAGTGAGTCAGTCAGTCCTTCTTTCTTCCCTTCCCCTCCTTTCCCCTCCTCTCTCTTCCCTTCCCTGTGCAGTCCTTTTGTGTTGTCCCTTTGTATGGTCTCCCTTGTAATTCCCATCTCAGCCTCTTTCTAGATCTTGTGCCTCCTTTCTATATATGACCCCGTAACCCCAGGCAGCAGCTCCTACCATGGCTGACAATATCTGTCTCTCTAAATGTCTTTCCAAACTGGGCAAGATGAGGATGATGTTGTCACACTTGCAGGAAACTGGCATTTTCCAAGAAAGTTCTAGAGCTATCTGCTCTATCTCTAGAGATGATTGGCTCATGGGTAGAAAGTGAGGCTGAGTGGGGACAGGACAGCTTTGACTAGCACATCAGGAAATGGAGGTCATTCAGAGAATGGAAGGGCTATTCTGAAGAAATCAAAGGCAAACCGGATGTCAGTAGACAAGCCAGAATGAACTCCACACACACACACACACACACACACACACACACACACACACATTCATTGAAGAGGACTTTGAGAATGAGTGAGCTCAGAGTCAGAGCCCTATATTTAGTGTCTATTGTGTGGGGTGCGGGCAGGAGCCACAGAGTTCTAACACCAATTACACTTCAAGTAGGGGAAAAAGTAATGAGGACAAAAATAATAAATATTTTCAGGCCTCAAAATTCAGGGCATCTAAATGGGGTTTTCTAAAATACCACCCATGGGGCTGGGAAGGTGGCTCAGTGGTAGAGCACTTGCCTTGCATGCATGAGGCCCTGGGTTCAATTCCTCAGCACCACATAAGCAAAAAGAAAAAAGCCAGCAGTGGCACTGTGGCTCAAGTGGTAGAGTGCTAGCCTTGAGCTGAAGAGCTGAGGGACAGCTCACAGGCCCAGAGTTCATGCCCCATGACCGGACCCTCCCCCACCCCCCAAAATAAAATAAAATACCACCCAGTGAAAGTGCTGTCTTTGCCTCTTGCCGTTTATCTGAGGGCCTTCTGACTCCTGACACACACAGGGTAACAGCATAGCAAGGTGGCAATCCCAGTTCCCCCGATCCATCCCTGCTTAGGTCCCAGCTGTGTGATCCGCAGCGTCTCAGATTTTGATTTTCCTGAATGGCACACAGTGGACCTCACTGCAGAGAGTTGAATTCCAAACATCTAGGAAAAAGTTGGAAAGCTGCAACTACCTTCTTTTTTTTCCTCCCAAACCAACTCTTTCCAAAGGGTTAGGATACACTGAAGCTAGAAGTGCCTATAAATTCTACTCTGACTTATGAACTCGAAGAGATCTAAGCTGTTGAGAAGGAGAAGGTACTGAATGCAGGCTTGCATGGGGGGAAGAGGCTATGAAGGCAAGGCTGTAGACTCTGGAGCTCAGACCCTATGGGTCTGAACCTATGGGTTGTGAACTGTATAGCCAAGGCCATTCTCAGAGCCCAGATAGTTAAAACAGTTCACCAAGCAAAGAGCATATTTCCTCCTTTTCTTACACTTGATTCCAGCATAAAGGGGTTCCTTTCTTTCTCCTTCAAACATGGGAAGGGGTTGGACTAAATAAAGATGCTGCTGAGGGAGGAGTTCTAGAAGCCCAACCAGGGCTGGAGAGGCCCCTCTGCAGGATGGAGAAAGGCACACACTGGTGTTCCATTAGGGTTGGCAAGAACTGGGCAATGGGACAGAGCACACAGGAATGGCCTGAACACTTGTGGTTGCTGTGTAGGATGGCTACACCAGTGGAAGGAAATCACCACTGACTGACCCAGACCTTGAGTTATGGGTGATGGAAATGGTTTCTTGGTGGTTAAATGCTAATATTGAATCTCTGGCTGCATCACACAGCTGGTCAAGATTGAGAGCAAACATGGTTCATTTCTTAGTAACTAAAACGAGATGGCCCTTCCTTCACTGCTTTATGGGACTCTACAAGACGTGCCTTATATGACACCCAGCTTCCATATTGCTGTTATGTCCCAGATCTCTAGAAGTGCTGGGTTCTACATTCTTTACTCTTTTTTAAAGTTATTAATTTATTGTTATTATAGAGGTGATGTACAGGGGGATTACAATTACATGAGGTAATGAGTATGTTTCCTTTTGTGCAGAATCTTCTGTTCCCTCATTCTCTCCCAGTCCCTCCCTCCCATCTCTACCCATGAGTTGTATAGTCCATTTTCATCAGTGTCCAGTGAGTTCCACTGCTGTTCTTTTTCATCCTTTTTCCCTGGAGTTCCTTATTCTCCCCCCCCAACCCTTCCAAAGATATACATGTGAATACACCATACATAAGGTAAAGAAAGCAGAGACATCAAAACTAAAAACTGAAAGAAAAAAAAAGAAAAGAAAGGGAGGGAGAGGTCTCTTCCCCCCCCCCCCATATCTTGGAGTTCATTTCAGTATGTATATTGTTTTATATAAATATGAGAAGGCACTTAGGCATTGTGCCTCTGTGTTCCTCTCCTCGGAGTATCCTCTTTTGGTCTCACTGTGTGTGCTTATCTAGAATCCTGTATAAATTATCATATCCCAGTGTATTTTAGACCTAATTTCTGCATAGTAGAGAGAACTGCATTCTTTATTCTTGACCTCAGTAGGAATCCCAACCCCTTCTAGTTGTCTTGAATTGGAATCTCCAGGGGTGGGGCCTAAAAGAGTTCTTTATTTGTTTTTGTTTTGTTTTGTTAGTGTTGGTACTTGGTCTTGGACTCAAGCCTGGGCAATCTCCATTAGCTTTTTTGCTTAAGACTGTGAGCTCTACCACTTGAGCCACAGCCTCACTTCTGGCTTTTTGGTGGTTGATTAGAGGTAAGAGTCTGATAGACTTTCCTGCCTGGGCTGACTTTGAACCATGTTCTTCAGATCTCAAACCTCCTGAGTAGCTAGGGACATTTTACAAGCTGTATCTCTTGTTACCCTTCCTTCCCAGAGGAGGGAAGAAAGGTCTGATAAGGTACTTTTTGGTGGCAAGCGTGTGGCAGGTGGCATCATGTACAAAATGGAGTGATCACATGACCAGAGAAGAAGCCAGAGACATACAATGTCAGGCTGAAGACTTTTTTTATAAGAGCTTACTATAAAAAAGACTTTATAGAAGAACTCAAGACTTTTTCTAAGAACTCATTCTTAGCAGAGTGTTGGTGGCTCATGCTTGTAAGCCTAGCTACTCAGGAGACTGAAACCTGAAGGACTGAGGTTAGAAGTCAGCCTGGGTAGAAAACTCTGTGAGACACCATCTCTGATTCACAAGCAAACAGCCAGACTGGAAGCATGGCACTAATCATGAGCAAGCAAGCAGAGCAAGATTGCAAGGCTCTGAGTTTAAGCCCCAGCACTGGCACACACACACACACACACACACACACACACACACACACACACACACACACACACACACACAAAGTAAAAAGTAACTTTATTCTTGTGAGAACTAAGACATTCTGTAAGAGTAGTATAATTCCTTGCAAGGCCTCTAAGTAGCCTAATTACTCCCCACTAGGTCCACCTCTTGAAGGTTTGACACATCCACACTGTCAAATTGTGGACCAGGCTTCCAGAACTACATCCTAAGGTCCTAACTAAGCCAAAAGAATGGGCAGTAGAAACCTGAGTCAGCAGCTTGGGTCTTTCTTTCCATTCGCCCCCCCTCCCCCACTCCTCCCCCTCATCCTCCCTCATGCCCTAGGGGTTCTCATGCTTCCTTCACTCCTTCGCAGCTCCATTATTTCTGACGTGCACCGTGTACTTTTGCCATTCTGCCTTCCTGCTGCGGCATCAGGGCTGAACTTTAATAAGACGAGAAACACCATTTTAAAATCCTTTTGCAATCTTTCACTTTTTATATTATGCCTAGCATGCTGATCTCTCTATGAATAAACAAATCACACACTGAGTGGGGTGAGAAAATGCATTTCCTTTGTGCTACAAAAGTTCTTGCTGGAGGCACTGTGACTTGTAACACAACTATCTTTGTACCCTAGTTTTTTTTCCCCCTGATAGGAACAAGATATTCAAGCCACTCCCTGCTAGGATATAGACTGTGGAGGAGGCCCACCTGGCATCTGTCAGTACCTGGTGTCCTCTCCCTGGTCTGTATCCATCTGCTCCAGGTCCTCTGAAGCTGAAATGTCTAAAGGCTTAATCTATTAGAGTTGCCTCAGGCTACCTGTTCAGAGGTTCAGACACGGCCAAAGTAGGCCAGGAAGGATATCACATTACACCTGGGAAACTGGGGAGATTATACCCCACAACTCACCTGGATGAGTCCTCAGGAGCTAGAGTTTGGATCAGAGGCCTCCAGTGCCGAGGACAGGTACTCAAAGTAAGTAGGGTTCACCTTCCTCCCAACTCCACCTGATGGGGTTGCTGCTTGGTGCTCCTTCCAAAGGCTGGATGGCTGTCCCACTGGGACCAGTCATAACCCCAGCCAAGTCAGTTTAGCACAACTGCATCCTTGGAGACCATGCCAGAGTGGCAAATTCTTCCTTGACCTTCCAATCCCTCAGGAGATTTTACCATTTCCATTTGTAGGCTAATAGCCAACAACACAGCTAATGCTTTAATAATGTTGACTGTTAAGTCAGGAGTCGATGTTCTCATGAGATTGGGAAATTGACTTTTATGGTTTTCTGACCCTGTAACATGCACAGTAAAAAAACGATAATATCAATGCCTATAATCAAGGGTAATTATATAGTTTAAAGTGCTTTTCATTTTTTCCCCCACAGAAATACTGAGAACTTTTTTTTTCTCTTTGATATTTTGGGACATTTTCAAGTATATGTTTTTTAGATAAAGTCTCTCACTAGGTAGCCCAGACTGGCCTCAAACTTGATATTTAACCAAGGCTGATACTAGAGATCCTCTTGCCTCGGCCTTCTTTTTTTTTTATTGTGAAAATACTGTACAGAGGGGTTACAATTACATGGGCAAGATAATGAGTACATTTCTTATCAAGCATTGTTGCCTCCTCCTTTGTTTCCCCTTCCCATCCCTTCCCATCCTCCTCCCACCCACCCCCCCACTAACCTCCCCCCCTCCTCCTCACCAAAGTTGTAAAGTTCGTTTTCAACATAACAACTTGTACATCTCATTGTTGCAATGGGTCCACCTGTATCCCTATTTAAACGATTTGTTTTTCCCCTTCCCCTCCACAAATTATACCAACATCAAATACAGTGAAAGCAGGGGTTATACTGTGGGGGAGGGACATACAAAGCAACAAAGAAATAATCTTATAAATGTGTTAGAAACAATCGCATGAAAGAAAAAAACAATTGAATACATATCTTAGGGTTCATTTCCTTAACATCAACTTAACTGACCTTTTCTGCTTGACTCAGACATATACTAGATATTGCAAATAAGGGAAACCATAGGATCTATGTTTCTTTGGGCCTGGCTTACTTTGCCTCGGCCTTCTGAGTGTTGGAATTACAGGCTTGCACTGGCATGCCCAGCTGAAGAACAAACCTCCTTCACTCCCTCCTACCTTCCTGCCTTCCAGCCTTCCTTCTATCCCTCCCTTCCTCTTTTCTAGTTTCCTTTCAACTAAGGTTTTGCACATACTAAACATACACATGCTCTACCACTGAGTTCTATCCACAGCCAAAATAATTTCATTTCCATTTTTTTTTTTTGCAACCGGATCTCATTATGTACATCAAGCTGGCCTTCTTCTTCTTCTACCTCTTGAGTGTTGGTTACAGGCATGCACCACTATGCTTGACCCTTAAAAAAATATTGACACAAATTCTTTTCATTTTGATATTTGCTAACAGTGGCTTTGTCACAATAAGAACTTCCAGGACAAGAGTTACAAATCACAGGGTGGCTTTGGGACTTGACAGGGTGTGTGCAGGTGCTAGGTATGTGGACAGGATGGTTTCTATTGCAGACCGGTGAATCACACACACTAAGGGCTTCTATTACAAAAGTCAGTTTATACAGTGTTACCTAGGATCATTAAACATTTTTAAAACAATTTTTGTTTAGATCTAATTCACATATTATGCAATTTATGCATGGTAATTTACACATTTATGCATGAGAGTCCTGTGTCCTTCACATCACCAGTGCTTGTTATCTTTCTTTTTGGTGAGTGCTATTCTAGAAGGTGAGAAATAGTATCTCATTGTAATTCTGATTTGCATTTCCCTCATGGTTAATGATTTTGAGCATCCTTCCGTGGCCATTTGTGTATCTTCTTTAGAAGAAATGTTATTCATATCCTTTCCCCATTATAAACTTAGCTATTTGATTTTTTTGTATATTATGAGCTTTTAAATTATACTACAGTTGGAAATGGTACTGTGGCTTAAGTGGTAGAGCACTAGCCTTGAGCACAAAGATGCCTAGGCTCTGAGTTCAAGCCCCAGGACTGTCAAAAAATTATATTGTTGATGAAAATACTTTCTTATATCATTTTCAAATAGTCTGTCCCATTCTGTGTTGGGACAGACATTTTTTTTTACTGTTGTTGATGTAATAGCATCACAATAACTTTAATATTTTTGCAGACCAATGATCTATTTTGATTTTTCTATTTGTACTTTAGGGACCATATCTAAGGAACCATTGTCTCTTCAAGGTCATGATATTTATTCTTATGTGTTTAAACCTGAGAAAGTTGATAGTTTTAGCTCTTACATTTGGTCTACTTTGAGTGAATTTCTCTGTGTGTGTGTGTGTGTGTGTGTGTGTGTGTGTGTGTGTGTGTGTATGTGAGTAGGGGAGGGGGGAAGGGATCCCCAACTTCATTTCTTGTATGTGCATACCCAGTTGCCCCAGTACCATTTACTAACACAATTATTCTTTTTAAAAATTTATTTTTATTTTATTATTATTTTGTATTTTTATTGTAAAGATTCTGTACAGAGTGGTTACAGTTACATGAGTAAGGTAATGAGTACATTTCCTATCAAACATTGTTAACCCCTCCTTTGTTTCCCCTACCATCCTTTCCATCTCCACCTCCCAACTCCTCCCTCCCCCACCCCAATCTGTAAAGTTTGCTTTCAACATAGTGTCTTATACATCTCATTATTACAATGGGTCAACCTGTATCCTTAAAACAATTATTCTTTTGCCATTGAGTAGTTATGGAGCCCTTGTGAAAAATGAATTGATCATACATTGCAATTTTATTTCAGGACTCTCAATTCTCTTCTATAGGCTATTTGTCTTTTTACACCCATACTGTATACTGTAATTCCTTGATTGCTATATCTTTGTAGTAAGTTTTGAAATCAAGAAATGTGAGTCTTGCTATTTTGTTCCTTTTAAAGATTGGTCCCTTTATAACTTCAGATGAATTCTAGGATCAGCCATCAATTGCTGCAACAAATAAACAGCTGGATTTTTGTGGGCCTTTACTGGGGCTTGAATTCAATGCCTATAACTCTCCCTTAGAGTTTTTACTCAAGGCTGGTGGTCTAATACTTGAGCCACAGCCCCACTTTCAGCTGGTTAATTAGTGGTAAGAGTCTCATGGGCTTTCCTGCCCATGGGCTGGTTTAGAAAGGTGATTTTTCAGATCTCACCTTCCTAGTTATGTAGGGAAATAGAGACAAGGCACTGGTGCCCAGCTCCCGCTGGAATTTTTAAAATAGGAACTCTAATAAGGAATTCTGAATTCTGGTAGGAATTCAGTTTAGGGTAGCATCTCAATGATATCAAGCCTTGGAATTCATGGATATTGCATATATTTCCACTCTTCAAATGAATCTCAGTACTACTTTGCCTTCTTAGTATATAAGTTTTTATTTCATTCATTTATTCTTAACTATTCTATTTTTGGACCTTATTATACATGGAATTTTAAATTTTATTTCATTTTTGCATTGTTAATTGGTAATGTGTAGAAATTCAACAGATTTTTTTGTACATTGATTTTGTATTCTGTTATCTTGTTGAACTCATTTGTTAGAGGTCAATTCAGATTTATATTTATTCTTGATTTGTTTTCCACAGGTTATGTCTCTCTAGAAATTCTCCTATTTCAACTATGTTGTCTATGTTATTGTTCTGCAATTATTCAGAATCTTCCCTCCCTCCTTCCTTCCCTCCTCTTGCCTTCTTTTTCCCCTCCCTCCCTCCCTCCCACCATCCCTCCCTCCCTCCCTCCCACCATCCCTCCCTCCCTCCGTCCCTCCCTCCCATCCTTCCTTCCTTCCTTCCTTCCTTCCTTCCTTCCTTCCTTCCTTCCTTCCTTCCTTCCTTCCTTCCTTCTTTCTCTATTGCTAATACTGAAGCTTGAATTCTAGGCCTAGATACTGTCCCTTAGCTTTCTTTCAAGGCTAGTGTTCTACCACTTGAGCCACAGTTCCACTTCCAGCTTCTTTGTGGTAGATTAAAGAGTCTCATACATGGACTTTTCTGCCCAGATTGGCTTTGAACTGTGATCCTCAGATCTCAGTCTCCTGAGTAGGTAGGATTATAGGAATGAGCTACCAGTGCTCAACTTTAGAATATGGCTTTGTAATTGTTTTTGATTCTCAAAAGAAAACAGTAATGCCCTCTCTTACACTCTTGGCTTTCATAAGCCAAGATCTTTCTTCTATGTTAATACAGGCATTTGCAGCTATTCATTTTACTTGAGCATGTTAAAGTTGTAGCCCAAGTTTTGGTTATGGTGTATTTTCCTCATTATTCATTTTAGTATTTATTAATTTTGTTTGAAATTTCCTTTTGGATCCACTGGTTATTTAGGAGGCTGTTGCTTAACTTCCACATATTTTTGTACACTTGTAATGTCTTACTGATTCCTCCTTTAATTCCATTGTGGCCAGGAATCATACACTGTATGACTTCAGTCATTTTAAGTTAGTTAGTTCTTGTTTGATGGTCTAGTTTATGATCACTGAGACTGTTCCACAAGTACTTGAGAAGAATGTGCAGTCTGCTGTTGGGTGGAGTATTGGATGGACTTCTGCTGGGTTGTTTCTATTTCCTTGTTGGTCCCTTGACTTGTTTAGCCACTATGGGGTGGGCGTAGGTCATGGACATCTGCAGCTATTATTACTGAGTCATCTATTTCTTCCCTGAACTTCTTTTATAATTTTTCACGTTGAGGGGCTCTGTTTTTAGATATTTACATGTAAATAACTTTGATATTGATTGACCCATTTATTGTTATAAAAACTCTACCTCTTGTGATATTTTTTAGACTCCATTTTGCCCAAGTACAGCAACCTCTGTCTTATTGTTATTTTCGTGCTTTGACTTTTTCTTGTCACTCTCCTTATATACTATATATTGTTTAATATTTGTATTTTAAAGAGACAGAGAGGAAGATTTTGCCATACTAACCTCCTTATTCACCATTTTTGAGCCTCTACATTTCTTCCCCGTTGTGCCATTTCTTTACTGTAACAAACACAGTTGTTTCCACATACTCCTTTTATGTTTGTTTGTTTGTTTGAGCAGGTCTTGAGGCTTGACCTTAGGGACTTTTCATTGTCCTTTAGCTTTTTGTTCAAAGCTCTATTACTTAAACCGTAGCTCATTTTCTGGCTTTTTGGTGATTAATTGGAAGTAAAAGTCCCATGACCTTTCTACTGGAGCTGGTTTTGAATAGTAATTCTCAGATCTCAGCTTCCAGAGTAACTAGGATTATAGGCATAGGCCAATAGAGCCTGATCCTTTATTTTTTTTATATTGTATTGGTTCTAGGGTTTGCACTTGGGGCCTAGGTATTGTCTCTGAGCTTTATGGTTCAAGGCTAGCATTCTACCACTTGAGCCACAGCGCTACTTCCAGCGCTATTTAGTTGTTAATTGGAGATAAGAGTTTCTCAAATTTTCCTGCCCAGACTGCCTTCAAACTACAATTCATAGATCTCAGCCTCCTGAGTAGCTAGAATTATAGGCTTGAGTCACAGGTGCCTTGCTCCTTTATGTTTTTATTTATAAATATTTTACACTCCTAATATTTTAAGTTTAGCAATGCAATAATATGCATATTATCTTTTGTGGTTCCTCTTAAATCATTTGGGAAGTAATGGGTAATTATTTTATCTTTTATAATTCCTTATATAATTATTACATATTACATAAACTAGTACTGGTGTCTTGTTCACCTCTGTGTGTCACACAAATTCTCCAAGCGAGGATGCTCCCATGATCATCTGTGTGGTTACCAACCTATATTATCTATCTGTTGAGGATGTAGTTGACAGGTTAGATCATGGAAAATAAGGCCTGGGAAGCAGAAGTAAGAAATTCACAGGCAAACATTTCACTAATGAATGGCTGATTAAAAGCACATAGGCAAGCCTCTCAAAAGTCTGAGATCTGAGGATCACAGTTTGAAACCAGCCTGGGAAGGAGATTCTTATTTCCAATTACTTAGCAAAAACCTAGAAGTGGATATATGGCTCAAGAAGTAGTTCACCTGCCTTGAGAAAAAAAAACTAAGGAACAGTGCTCAATCCCTAAGTTTCAGCTTCAGTAACACACACACACACACACACACACACACACACACACACACACACACACACACACACACACACACACACACACACACACAAGTACTACTAGGTTCCTTGCCTTAAACTTTACTCCCTCACTAGACCAGACACAGGCAATAAATAAGCAGTTCTGTCCCCCTGAAATTTCCCACTTGTTCAAATGATTACAATGCTGTGGGAACTGAACAAGATTCTGTTAAAGAAAGACACTCTTAGAGAAAAAATATTTGGTACAAAGATTCCTTTGATCACAGAAGTATTTTCAAAGAGGGAAAATTACCTTAAGGATGGACATCTGTCTTGAAAGGAGCAGCTGATGAAACCCATCCTCTGTTTAGGATGCTCAAGGAGTATAGACATTTCTGTCACAATGATCCAAGTCCATTTAACTAACCAGATTTGATATAACCAATTAATAGTGTCAAAACAGTGTAGCATAGGAGGTGGGCATAATAGGTATCGGTAAAAAAAGAGAACAGATATCCTAAGGTGAATTTGAGTCAAACCCAATCCACATTTTTACCATAATACCCCCTATATCAAACACACTGTGTGTGTTCTATAAGATGTGCCTAACACCATTTCTGGGTGTTTATTATCTTTCCTTTGTTTTGCATTACTCATAAACTTTTTATCTCTACCTCAATGTGTCTACTACTCTTTTCTTTGTGTCACTACTACAAACCTGGTACCCTAAGATCGGGTAGAGGGGCTCTTTGCTTTTGAAGACCTCCCTGAAAGCCATGATTCTTCTGACATTGACAGATGACATTAACATTGACAGATCACTGGTTTAGGGCATACACTGCACCCCGAGTGACAATTCATCATCTTTACACCAGTTACTAACAGACACACTGGCCCAGGCTTTGTTTTCATTTTTATGTGACAAAATTCATATATACAATTTCATTTCATTAGAAGCAGGAGATGTTCTTTATATACTCTAACTCTAATAAACTTATTCTGGGCCCCACATTGGTTCAAGTCCCAGAATCAAAGAATGAATTAATAAAAAACAAATAAATCATTGGCAATCTGCTCAGCATTGCTAAATTTTGTTTTCAGTAGCCGTTTCTTTGTTCTCTCAGATTGATAATGTGATGGAATCTGGTAGAATTTCCAGTTAAATCACTCATTTCTCTTTATTGATAGTCACTTTTTAGTGAGACACTGATGTCATTCTTTTTTAACCATATACTCAGAATTTCTCTATTCTTTTGAACATACCTACATTATCTGATTTAAGAATGTTCTTTTACATGACGGTTTTGTTGGAAAAAAAGGTCCACTGAGATTTTCCCTTCTGCCATTCTAAAAGTCCCAGGTCTCGCCTTTTGCACTGTTTAAAGCTATTTCCCAACAGCCCTACAATGAGATGTACATTCTCTTCCTGGCAAAGCTTTCAATTGGTGGTTTTCTGTCATTGCCCACAATCAAAGGATTTTTTTGTTTATTGAGGATAAATGACTATTCCAAGTGATGCAACAGGCCCAGCTGGCACGTCCTGTGTGGAGTATGTAGGTCAGAACTTTCCTTGTTTGTGTGTTTCTTGGAAGCAGGTTGACTGTTCTTGTGTATTTAAAAAGACTTTTCAGAGAGCAAAGAGCTTATTATCTAAGGGGAGGAGCTTGTAGGCATCTGTCCAGGAGGTTCTGAGGGGCCTTTCCAGTGATGTGTGCCTGTTTCAGGACGACAGAGAATGTACATACACCACGTGCCCACAAACCCACTCATTAACACACACACACACACACACACACAGAACAAAAAATGGGGGGAGAAGGAGAGGGCGAGGAAGACAGAGATGGAGAGACCCAGACAGACAGACCCAGAGAACATAGCAAAAGTAGCAGCCCTTTTATAGCTCCTGCTTGGTCATGGGCATGATGTATTTTATCTACTGGAATATATGAAAACAAGAATGGATCACAGAGGCAAATAGTTCTTTACATGGTAGTTGCAGGAACATGCTTTTGCATGGTACTAACAAGACATCCAAATAGATTTAGCCTATTTCTTTCCTGGGACTGAGTCTGGGATCATCTAATAACCCAAAACCAGAGGCTCAAGAAAAAAAAGAATCCTCTAAACATGTAGGCTTTGAGAGAGATTCAGGAATTAGAGTGCCCATTTAACATATTTTAACTCTCTCTCTCTCTCTCTCTCTCTCTCTCTCTCTCTCTCTCTCTCTCTCTCTCTATATATATATATATATATATATATATATATATACATAGATAGATAGATAGATCATATATATCTCTCTGTCTCTCTCTCTATATATATATATGATATATATCATCAATCTGTAATTAATGAGAATGAGGATAAACATAGCTGAAGTCTTTTGTTTGCATGTATGATAACACAACAATTAAACCTGCTGAAATTGTTTTTAGAAGAGGGAATAGGATGAGGGACACTGATAAAGGGGTGAGATTGAGATACATTGTATACATGTGTAGAAATGTCACAATGAAGTTCTCATTGTATAAGTAATGTATGCTAGTGAAAAAAGCAAACAGAAAAGAATTAATTACAGGATGTTTTAGACTCCTTCCTGTTCTTCAATTTTCTTATCTATAAAGAGAGTGATGTGGTTGGAGATGTGCCTGTTGATAGAGTGCTAGCTAATGTGCAAAAACTTCAGTTACTGAGTTTGAGTTGTGCTTTCTGACCAAAAAAGCCAAAGAAACAAAACAAAAACAAAAATAAAAACAAACAAACAAAAGAAAGTGATGTAGTGTCCATCACAAGAAGTTGAGTAGAAGATGAAATAAATTCATACAGTGAGTCCACCCCTAATGTTACTCATTATTTCACTTTCACCAAGGCTGGAGTAATGAGTGAAAATTCTAAAAATAAATAATATTACTATTATTATTAATAATTTACTTTATTGTGATTATAGACGTGGTATACGGAGGGATTACATGAGACAGGTGATAAGTACATTTCCTTTCATACAGCATCTTCTGTTCTCTCATTCTCTCCCATCCCCTCCCATCTCTACCCATGAGTTGTATAATCCATTTTCATCAATATCTAGTGAGCTCCACTGTTGAACTATTTTACCTTTTTGCCCTCAAGCTCCAAACATGTACAACTGAATACATCATACATAAGGTAAAGAAGACAGACTCATCAAAAATTTAAAAAGAAAGAAAGGAAGGAAATAATGAGATCTCTGTTTCCGTATCTTGGAATTCGTTTCAGTACATATATTATTTTTTCTAAATATGAAGAGGCCCTTAGGCATTGTGCCTCTGTGTTTCTCTCCTAAAAGTATCCTGTTTTGGTCTCACTGTGTGTGCGTAGCTAGAATCCTGTATAATTTATTATATTCCAGTATACAAAAAATAATTTTATAGTTCAAAATTGTGTGCCATCCTGAATAGGGTGATGGCTTCTCACCTATGTCCCTTCACCCCACCTGGAACATGAATCACCCCTTTTTGCAGCATCTCGGTGCTGAATCTGTATGTATATATGCATATGCTAAGTCCCCATCGGTCCCTTAGCAGCCATCCAGGTTATCAGATCACTGTGATACTTCCACTATGCTTGTATTCAAGTACCCCTTACTTTACTTAATTATGATCCCAAAGACCAAGTGTGGCAATGCCAGAAATTTTGCAACTGTATGCTATTATCATCAATCTATTTTATTATTATTGTTGTGAGCCTCTGATGATGCCTACTTTGTAAACATAGGAAAAATTAACCTTTACAAGCACAGGAAAAAATAAAAGCTCATAGAGGCTTCAGTACTGTCTGTGGATTCTGGCACGTATGAGTAGCTTAGGATACTTCCTGCGAAGATGGGGACGACTGTCATGGAAAATGCTTGGGAAAATTCTGAGCGTACATCGAGCCCGGAGAAGAAATTGTGAGTGCTATTCTTGTTGTTGCTGTTATATTGTTATTGTTCTTGACCCTGTTGCTTTGCTGTAGCTATAGCCAACCTGCACCTCCACCCTGCCTTGCCATAATGCTATAAAGTGAAAGAGCATGCATATCATAGTTTAGCTCTTAAAGTTTCTCCAAAACTCCTATGTTGAAGGCTTGATCCCCAAAGGTATCAATGTTCAGAGATAGGGCTTTTGGAAGGTGATTGGATCATGAAATCTCTGACTCCAAGAATGGATTAATTCATTTATGCATCTATAGCTCCATCAAGTTCTTGCTGCCCTTGCTGCCAAACCTACAAAATCATCTCCCCTCCACATCCCCCTGAACAAACACACCCGTGTGGTTCTGGAGAAAAAAGTCTGAGACTAAGGCCATGTCTGATGCCAACACCCCTGGAAGACACAGATGCTGTTAAGACCTTAAAACTCCTCAGTCAAAGTAACAGTGCTTTCCTACCCCACCTCCATCTTACCCCACTGCCACTTGCCCTTCCTCGGACTTCACTCTTCCTGCCTAATATTTAAAGGAAGCCGTAAGGGCGGAGGTGTGCCATTTCCCCATATCCCAGGCTGAAGGAGACTTGATCACCCTTCCCAGGTTTTCCTTCTAAATATATCCTATTGGTCTGTTGAGTTTCACCCTTTCTGCTCTTTTTTCTTTTCTTACAAGGCCACCAGGAACTGAAACCTCTTAAGTTGTGAATCCAAACCAGTCTTTCTTCCTTCTTAAGTTCTTTTTTCTCAGGTATTTTGTGGCAGTAATGGAATAGATGAACACAAGGAGAGTAGTCACTGATCTTATCCGAGCATGGCTAGACCTTAAAGGTCTGTACAGGAAAGACTCAGCTTCTCTGAGCCATAAGAACATCTTGGAATCTCAGAGCCCAGAAAAGAAGCCAGGATTTGCACCTTCAAATCACATTGTAGCCAGTCATTGATGGCTTACACCTGTAATCCTAGCTACACAGAAGGCTAAGGACTGGGGTTTGAAGCCAGCCCAGGAAGGAAATTCCATGGAGGCTAAGGACTGAGGTTTGAAGCCAGCCCAGGAAGGAAATTCCATGGAACTCCTATCTTCAAGTAACCAGCAAAATCTGGAAGTGGAAGTATGGCTCAAGTGGTAGAGCACTAGTTCTACCGCTAAGGGACAGTACTTAGGCTCTGAGTTCAAGTCCCTACTGGCACACACACACACACACACACACACACACACACACACACACACACACACACACACACACACACACACACCTATATCCTAGAGCCTAGAGTCCCTGCTGGGTTTCAAAAGAGATGTGTACAGCAGAGCCTGAAACTGGGTGACTAAGAGCCATGAAAGGATGTGCCCTTGTTGTTGGTAGAAACAAAAACAAAATTAATTTACACTTGAATTTTCTTAATTCCAGACAGCAAGTTATGTTTGGATTTATATATCACAGCTCTTAACATAATACTTGGCTCTCCTGCCTGACCCAGAACACTGTGATTTATAAATTGGAAAGTAAATGGATTGCACATCCTGGGGACTACAAGTCGGGGATAAGCTCTTCATCAGCAACTCTTGGCTTTTAGCCACTTTTTCTCCATTTGGGCTACAGGTGAATAAATCACATTTTACAGAGCTCCATTCCTGTAACTCCATTCTACTCATTTTTCTTTCTTGAAAATAAGGACTTGCATATTTTGTTACAATTAGCCAAGGAGTATGTAGTCTGTTTGACAGGTCAGGCTTTCTTGCTGGAATTGATCTTCTGTACTATACCAAATAGTTCCCCATACGCATCTTTGCACCCCTGTGCCTTCTTGGGCTCCTTCTGAGCAGTTTTTCTCCTGTAGCTGGTAATCACCATCACCATCACTACCACCACCACCACCATCACCACCAACACCATCACCACTGCCTGTTTCTCCAGCAAATGTCCACTTTACAGTATTCCTGGGAGTGGATTCTAGCCTGAAGGAATGTTTCCTCCCCCAGCAGGATCAGCTTAATATGGACAGAATGCTTTCCCTAAAATAGCTCCTCAAACTGAAGCTTTTCAGCCATTACCTTAAACACTAAACCACCATGGAAGAGGAAAGGACCGAGAACACAAATGTATAGCTAGCTTCTACCAGAGCCTTGGTGGTAGACTCAACATTGCTTTCTCAGGTGAGCTGCCCAGCCCTGGACTCTACATAGAAATAGTAAAACTACTGGCTACAGTGGATTGGAGGGTGTCTCCCAAGAATGGATGTCCTTCCCAGAACATCAGAATGGAGATCTAACTTGTGAAGAGGATTGTTGTTGATGTAATTAGTAAGGATAAGGTTATGCTTGGATAGGAAGGGTACTTAATCTGCTATGTATGGGTGGTGTCCTAAGAAGAGGATCAGAGTCATAGACAGACATACAATGGGAAGACCCAGGAGGAGGGCTGGGAGTGAAGAAGTTGAAACCAAGGAGTTCAGAAGATTGCTGTTGGCTGCCAGCTGCTAGGAGATAGGTGGAAAGCAGATTCTTCTGAGTCCCCCGCCCCCCAAGAGGGAAACATCATTGTGGATACCTCCATTTTCTGGCTTCCTGACCTGTGAGAGAAAATCCAATATTTATCTTAGGAAATTGCTCATTTTGCTTCGTTACAATGCTTTTAGAGAATGAATATATGCAAACATGTAGTCGTGTGGCTGCTTGTTTTCATTGCAGACCTTGCTACAAAATTTCTGAGAACTCCCAGCAAGCTGGAGGTCTTCAAATGGAGAGAGGAGGGGTGGTCCTTAATCTATTTCATTACCAAATAAATGTCCTTTTTTTTTAAACAAAAAGTGAACAAAATAGAATAGAAGAGAGAGAGGGGGGAGGCGATTACAGTACAGTCCATGGAGAGCACTTTCTGATGCTTTCTGCACAGGCTTAAAAATATGTGGATGTGACCAAAAAGGTTGAAAACTTCCTGCCTTAGGCAGAGCTTATATCATTTCATCTTCAAAAAACTACAGCTCAGTAGCTTGTCGAAGTGGGAAGTTAAAACATACAATTGTCCCTGCATGCACTCTCCTACAATGCCACATTTTCACCCAGCAACTAAAGCTCAGTTGGGACCAATGGTCCTCTGGCCTGGCTAGAAGTGGCAGCCGAGGGGCTGTATTCTTGTCCCACTTTCCCAATGGTGGAGATACCAGCCAGTGACCAAGGTGGTTGGGCAACCTTTAGCCTTCATCCCTGGAACCAGGAAAGCTATCCCTTGGATCACAAATGAAAGAAAATAGAGCATTCCAATACCCTTCATTTTAATTTTAGTTTTATTATTATTAATTTTTTGGCACCACTGGTATTTAACTCTGAGCCCCATTCTTGCTGGGATCAGCAGGTTATTACCACTGAACAGGTATGCTTCCAGCAATGTTTTCTTCAGTGACTTTTCAGGTAGGATCTCATTTTTGCTCATGGCAACCTGGATCTGGATACTCCTACCTATGGCCTCCTGCATAGCTGGGATGGTAGGTTATGACTACCTCACCAGACTTACTAATTGAGATGAAGGTTTCACTAACATTTACCCTGCTCTAGAGTGGCTTCAAACAGTGATCCTCCCAATCTCTGCCTCCTTAGAAGCTGGGATTAAAGGCACTATCACCATACCTAGCTATGGTGTGTGTGTGTGTGTGTGTGTGTGTGTGTGTGTGTGTGTGTGTGTGTGTGTGTGTGTGTGTGTGTGTGCGTGTGTGTGTGTACACATGAGCGCATGCATGTGCTACTGGGATTTGAACTCAGGGCCTTGTGCTTTCTAGGCAGGTACTCTGCCACTTGAGCCATGTTGCCAGCACCTGAGACTTTTTTTAATGGTCCTTTATGCCATTAGTGTTCCAAGTGTCCTTGAAATAAATGTGTGTAGAGTTGGAGATAGTCTTCTACGAATGCCAATTAATTTGGTTGACACTTGCTCAAATATTTCTATTGAGAAATATATCCTATTAATCATTCCTACTAATTATCTCTTACTAAGCATTCAAAGGAGTGTAAATATATCTAAGCACAGATTTTTCTTTCTCTTGTTAGTAATCCACTCTTTATCTGAATTTATTAAGAGCATTATTGCTGTGGTTGGGTTTGAGAGAGGCAATGTAACCTTCAGAAGATGAATCTTGCTCAGGTGGGGAAAGTGTGTCCCTAGGCCGTACCACTGTGCACACTTGAAGGACATACCTTCTGCTCTCACTCTGTCTTCCAGCTACCATGAAGCCAGTGGTTGTTCTCTACTCCAGGTTGCCTTCCACAAAGTTTACTGCCACCACAGATCAGAAACTACAGGGCCAAACAATTACCAGCGGAAACCTTTGAAATCATAAGCCCAAGTTAATCTTTCCTCTAGGTCATTTTGTCACAGCAATGGAGAGCTGGCTGGTACTAACACACACAAATAGGATTTGGGTGTCTTCTTAATTAATTGCATCTGGGATGATTAGAAAATACCCCTCTTTATCTCTGGCAACACTCCTTGAAGTTTACCTTGACATATTAATATATGTACTCATTTTTTTCTGCAATTATCAATGGCAGGATGTACCTTTTGCTTTAAACTCCTCTGTGCCTATGTTCTTGTTGTTTTGTGCCAATCCTGGGGTATGAATTCAGGGCCTTAGTTTTTTTTCTCAAGCCAGCTCTCTACCATTTGAGAAATAGTTTCACTTATTTTATTACCAAAAATCTCACAGACTTTCCTGCCTGAGCTGTTTTTGAAACATCAGATCTCAGCCTCCTGAGTAGCTAGAATTATAGGCATGAGCCACCGGTGCCCAGGTGTGCCTTTATTCTTAAAGTGTGTGTCTAGTAAAGAGCAGATAAATGAATCTTGGCCTTTGCATCCAATCTGACAAGCTACTTTTATATTAAAATGTTTAAGCAATTTTGCCACTTATTTTCTATACATGTTATCTGCTCTTTCCTCTTTCTTGTCTTTTTTCTCTTCTTTTAATTAACTCAATAATTTTTAGTATTCCATTGTAGCACCTTTATTGACTGGGGTTTAGTGGTTGTTCTACAGATTGAACAACATACTAACTTATTATAGTCTACCTTTACTTACTATCATATTTCATGTAAAATATAAAAATCTTACAAGAATATTAATTCTTCCATTTATTTCCTGTCTTTGTAGCAATTTTCTTAAATTTTAATTTTAAAAAAGCAATGGGCCACATCACATAGTCTCAAGATTTTTATTTCAGATGCTCAAATGAACTTAAATTAAGAAACAGAAATGTTGTATTCTTCATTCCATCTCTTGCCTTTCCTTCATGTACATTGGAGCTCTCATCTACTTTTATTTCCCTTCAGTCAAATGAACTTCCTTTAATACTTCTGGTGATACAGTGTGCTGACAATTTTCCTTAGTTTCTCTTTAGCTTGCAGTATCTTAGTTACACTTCGTTTTTTAAGATAAAATTGCTGAAATACAAGTCTAAATTGATATTTTTCCTTCCAGTACCTTAGAGATTCTTTTTATATTTTAGTTTTTTGATCATTTTCCTTCTTTCCTGATTTAACATTTTTCCTCTGTCTTTAATGTTCAGAAATTTTACTGAGATCCCTCCAGAGAGATAATGTTTTTGTTTATAACCTTGAGCTTGAATGTGAAGCTCATAGGTTGATGTAGCTCATCAAATTTGGAAAACATCTTGCCATTTTATGTTTACTATTTTTGCTTTAATAATTCTTACCTTTCTTTCTGAAACCTCAGTTCTACACATGTTAAAAATTTGTATCAAATAAAGGAATAGAAGACACCATATAAAAGGAAAGGTACTCATTATCTGACTCATGTAATTATAATACCTGTACATCACCTCTATAATAACAATAAAGTAAATTAATAAAAAAATTACATTATCTGGGTGCCAGTGGCTCACGCCTGTAATCCTAGCTACTCAGGAGGCTGAGATCTGAGGATCGAGGTTCAAAGCCATCCTGGGCAGGAAAGTCCGTGAGACTCTTATCTCCAATAAACCATTAGAAAACCAGAAGTGGCACTGTAGCTCAGGTGGTAGCATGCTTGCCTTGAACTGAAGAGCTGAAGGACAGCACCCAAGCCCAGAGTTCAAGCCCCATGACCAACAACAACAGCAACAAAAATATATTAATTTCTGCTGAAAGTCCCAACTATTCACTTACAATATTCACATTTTTGTTATAAATCCTTGAACAAACTGAATGCCATTGGTTTATGCCTACAATCCTAGCTACTCAGTATCTGGAGATGAAGAAAAGCTCTCAAGACTCTATCTCCATTTAACCAGCAAAATGTGGAAGAACCAGTGTGGTTCAAAATGATAGAGAGCCAACTATGCAAGCAGGAAGCCCTGAAGCAGACCTTGGTATTAGCAAATAACACTAATACTAATAATCCTGAGTAAATATATAGCAGATTTTTAAGATATCATGTCTTCTAATTTCACTCTTCTGCCATCTCGGTGATTCTATTTTTCTCCAGGCCTTAGGCTATCTTTCCTACTTTTCATTTGTCTGGTAATTTTTATTGTATGCTGCATATCATGAATGCAATGTTGTTGAGTGTCTAATGATTGTCTTCTTGCTTTCAAGAGTGTTGAGCTTGGTTCTGGCATATTGTTACTTTCCTAGAAGTCAGGTTTGTTTTAAGCATTTCTAAGGCAGGCTAGGTAGATATTATGTCAGGGCACAACTTTAGTAAAGTCCTAACAAAATGCAGAGGATTGCTTTCCCTCTTTACTGAGGTTCTTTCTTCTGGATGCTTGGATTGCCTAGTTGGCCTAGCACTGTCTCTCTCTGACCATTCACCTCTCAGCCCCAGAATTTGTTCTCTAATAGGCCTGTGGAATTTCACCTGTTCTATGTAGCACTGATTCAGCAGGTCCACTCTGCAGATTTCTATCCTTGTGCAATTTCTTCTTCTTTGGTCTCATCCCTCTCAAATTCCTGCTGTCCCAGTCAGCACTGAAACTAGTATTTTTACTATATCCATTGAGAACACTGCTCTCTTTCCCAGCTCCACTTTTACGTTATAATCTAGACTGTGCTGGCATAGACTGTACTTCTGTTATAAATGCAAAGTCATTTCATTTATTTTTCTCTCAGGGGCCACGTACCCTATGCTGACAATGATTCCAATGGTCTGATTCTAAGCAAGGTTTGTCAGACCCCAAACCTGACAATGGCTGAGAGCATTGTTCTACTATGCTTTCCAAGTGTATTTTTGGTTTGGGGAACATGTAAGACTCATAACCAACATTTCATCATGGGCTCAACTAGAAGCCTCCAAAAGGCTCTATTTTTACAGATAAGAGCATGAAGCGTTAGAAACTCTGTTCTACCCAATGAAGAGCAATCATGTTGCAAGTATCAGAATCCTGATCACATCCCTGATTTCCTTCGCTACACTTAGACCTCTCTCTGTCACTTTTCATGTAACACAACAGTATGAGAGTTCAGGAACAGTTCTCATCTTTTGTCCTGTGCTAATGCTTCAGTCTTTTGGAGACTTTATTACAGAGTCACCAGACATGGTCTTGGGTCTGACAAACCTTGCTTGGAATCAGATCCTCTAAAGTTGATTGACCTTAGACAAGTCTCTTCCTATCTGCATTTCTATGTCACTATGTATGAAAGGAAGATAAAAATTTCACTTTGGAGAAGTTTTCCACAATCAAATTTTCAGTGTTTAGCACTGAGGCTGTTGTAGGGATGTGCTCTATAAATGTGATTCTGTGAGAGGAACATATACTGCTCCCTCCCTCTCTCCCTCCCTCTCTCTCATTGTGCACATGACAAGCTGACTTGCTTTGTTTTATAAAGCATTTTGAGACAACAGCTCTTGGTAAGGTGTAGATGTTATTAATATTTCTGGATCACTATGCAATTCTATAAATATCTTCCCCTCTTCTAGCTTCATTATTTTCTCCTTTACCTCACAAAAAATGTAAGTAAGTGATAAAACTATGAATTACAGGCTGCTTGTTCTCTGTTCTATAATTAAGGATGAGGTAAGAGAGCATGCATGTGTGAAGAAGGGGGATAGTGCAATGCTGCCTGCCTCTAAAGTGATCATGAAAAAGGGCTGATTGCAGAAACACTCAGCTTAGAGGAGCAGGGCCAGGAACCAAAGGCTGACGGCCAGCACCTCTTTTAATCTGTAAGGATTTTCTTTGCTTGGCTTTAATTTTCTCACAACTAATTTTCCAACCTGGCAAGCGTTTTGTTTAAATCCACAACATGATACCTGCATTGCTTTTTTGCTTATCCATAAAACACAACAATCAACAAGTCATCTAGCTCAGTCATACATTTTCTCTGTGTTGTAAGATAATTGCCAGAGCTTCAGCAAAATTTGATTCTTTGTATATATCTGATCATTTAGGATCAAAGGAACAATCTTTATTATTAAGAAAATGTCTTTAGTCCCATTTTTGTTTTTGTTTTGTGTGGGGTTTTTTTCTTTTTTTTTTTTTTTTACTTCCATAATATCAGTTGTTTTATTTTTGGTATTGAGTCTTCTCTTTTTTTCTTTTTTTAATTTTAATTTTTATTTTTTGTGAACATACTGTACAGAGGGGTTACAATTACATGGGCAAGATAATGAGTACATTTCTTATCAAGCATTGCAGCCTCCTCCTGCTAGTCCTGGGTTTTAATCTCAGGGCCTGGGGGTTGTCCCTGAGCTTTTGTGCTCAAGGCTAGCACTCTACCACTTGAGCCACAGGTCCACTTCAGCTTTTGTGGGTAGTTATTTGAACATCAGAGTATCATAGGCTTTTCTGTCTGAGCTGGCTTTGAATCTCAGTCCTTAGATCTCGGTCATTAGAATAGCTAGGATCACAGATATAATGTTGCTGGTACAGGGATGAGCCACTAGCCCCTAGTCCATTGTTTTTTAGAAGGACTTCATAGGATGATGGGGAATATTCCACTAGGAAGAGGAAAGCTATAGCTTCTGATAAGCATATGGGATTTGTTTTCTTTAGCTAATATAATGACTTTTCTTTTAGCTTCATCAGCTCTTTGGAAAGAGAGAGGTGGCAACCTTCAGAGGAAACTGTGGAGAAAAGTTATGAAACAGCCTCTAAACACTGAAGACTTGGGGATTAGCAGACATTAATTCAGATCCAATTCTACCCTTGTTAGTTCTGAATATAAGCAAGTGAATAAATTCCTCTAACCCTATTTTCTAGTATGCAAACTTAGAATAAGAATGGCTGACTAACAGGGCTATAGGGAATTAAGGAACATCAAATAACAAGGTATGGTTGATACAGGGGCTTCATACATGATTATTACAATAATTATTGGTGCCATTGCAGGGCATGGCCTGTAGCCTGCAGAGTGCTTGAGTAAAGACTGTTTTAGGGAAGGCTAGGAAGTTGCTTTTCAATTCTTTTGAATGCATCAAATCTCACTTCTCCCTGTTTTGCCATTTGAGGCAGTGAATAGCACTTCTTGTAGAATTACTCAATGAAATAACTGCATCTTTCTCTCAGTTTATCTGGTCTTAGGAACAAACAAGAAGACCCATGTGAATGCCACCAGGGAAAGTTCCATGGCCCACTTATTGAATTTTAAATTCATTGCTTAGATTATGTTATTTGAACCATTTCCTTTCCTATGGTTATAGTTGGTTTTGTAATTGCACTTAACTAATTTATGTTGTATCTTTAGATCTTGTTTGTTAGGGTGTCATTTATGGTCATTAGTTTCTCTCCGCTGAATAGTACTGGGCATTGGCCCCTCAAAAGATGGCTGCTCACTAAGATGATTCCCATGCAAAACTAACAGAGGCACAAATTGCAACACTGAAGAAGCAAGATAATGTAACTCAAGTTTTTAACTTCAATAAGTGAATCCAAAGATATGGAAAAGAAATTTAAAAGTCCATTATATAGAATGATTAACATCCTCAATAAAAATTTAAATAAATGTAGGAATGAAAGAAGTCAATTCAAGACTAAAATAAGAAATTCAACAATGTGGATGAGAAATTCAACCAAGAGATTCTGAAAAAATTCTTACAAATGGAAAGTTCCACAAATAAAATAAAAAATTGCAAGCATAACTAGCAGACTAGAAGAAAGATTTCCAAGGATTAAAGACAAGTTTGAAAAATTATTACATTCAAATAGCAATAAAGAAAAAATCAGTCATAACACAATAGCCAAAACCTCTGAGACACAATGAAGAGATCAAACCTATGAATATGTGGTATAGACAAGGAAACTGAGATGTAGACTAAAGGCATAGACAACAATTCAGTGGACTAGCAGAAAGTTCCACAAATCTAGGGAAATAAATAGACATCCAAGTGCAGGAGTTAATTCAGAATCCCAAATAGACATGGTTAAAAAAGAACCTATTATGTCATAGTTAACATCCAAGATGACAAAACAAAGAAACAATACTGAAAGCTGTAAGAGATAATGTACGTTATTTACAAAGGAAAACCTATCCAAATGACAACAGACTCTCAGAAGCAACTCTAAAGGCAATGAGAGGATAGATTTATTTATTTCAAGCCCTAAAATGAAATAACTGTTAACTAAGAGTACTAAATTCAGGAAAATTACCTTTTAGAATTGTAGACACAAATAAGAACTTTGATGATAAGCATAATCTAAAGCAGTTCATTATCTCTGAGTCAGTATTGCAGAAGATCCTTAAAAGACTACTACACAGCAAAGAGAAAGATATACACAAGCATGAGCTCTCAGAAAAGAGTAAATCTCACAAATAAAACTCATAAATGAGAATGAGGAAGGAATTAAACATTATTAACCCAGTAAAGCAGTAAACTTCTAAGAATGGATAGATTAGTAAACACCTTTCAATAAAAACCCTAAGCATCAATGGTTTCAAACCTTAAAAGATACAAACTTGCTGAATGAATTTGAAAAATAAGATCCAACTATTTGCTGTCTGGAAGAAACTCACCTCACTGACAAAGACACAGAGACTGAAAAAGACTGTAAATCACATTCCTAGCAGATAGAATACAAGAGCAGGAGTAGCTATACACATCTTACAAAGCATACTTTAAACCAAATAAGTGGTAAATGATTTTTATGTTTTTTTTATTGTGAAAATACTGTACAGAGGGGTTACAGTTACATGAGCAAGGTAGTGAGTACATTTCTTATGAAGCATTGTTGCCTCCTCCTTTGTTTTTCCCCTACCATCCCTTCCCTCCCACCTTCACAACTGCACCCCCCCACCACCTAAATTGTAAAGTTCATTTTCAACATAGTGTCTTGTACATCTCATTGTTACAATAGTTCAACCTGTATCCTTATTTAAACATTTTGTTTTTTCCCTTCCCATCCCCAAATTATACCAACATCAAATACAGTGAAAACGGAGGTTATACAGTGGGGAAGGAACATACAAAGCAACAAAAAAATCACATGGTAACTTATAAATACGTTAGAAACAATAGCAAGAAAGAAATAAAAAACACTTGTGTCCCTATCTTGGGGTTCATTTTGCTTAACTTCATCTTATCTGGTCATATGTACATAGCTTTTGACCCTTTTCTACTTGCCTTCTACATATACTAGTTATTGCAAACAAGGGAAACCATGGGACCTATATTTCTTTGGGCCTGGCTTACTTCACTTAATATAACTTTTTCCAAGTCCTTCCATTTCCTAACAAATGTGGTGATGTCGTTCTTTCTGATGGAGGCATAGAATTCTATTTTATATATATATATATATATATATATATATATATATATATACACACACACACACCACATTTTAAGTTACTGTATACTAATAAAGGTAAAAATCCATTGAGTAAATATAATGGTTGTAAATATATTTGCATCAAACATTGGTGCCCCAATTTCCTAAAACAAACATTTCCAAATGAAAAGGGACAGATAAATTTAGATATAATAATAGTGTGAGTCGCCAATACCTCACTCTCATAAATCAATGGATCATCCAGACAAAAGATCAACAAAGAAACTTCAGACTTTTAACTATAATTTTAAAAGTTGAAGGAAAAAGAACTTGGGCAAAAACAAAGGATGAAGAGCAAGGAAAAGAAGAAGGAGGAAAGAGTTAAAGGAAGGGGGAAAGGAGGAGAGATGGGAGGGAGGAAGGGAGGAAGGAAAGAAAGGACAAAAGGAAGGAAGGAAGGGAGGGAGGGAGGGAGGGAGGGAGGGAGGGAGGGAGAAAGAGAATTTTTTCCCATTCTGCAGGAAAAGTTCACTGGCATCTATTTAAAAGGGTAACTTTACAGGGTAAAATACTACACATTTAAGTTGTAGGAGCTTCAAGAAGGCTCAACAGGCTTGCTAATTTTCTAACAGTCTGAGTGTTATGAGTCTTAGTGACTAAACCTTTTGTACTAATTTATATTCTGTTTCTTGATGCAAGGGGCACTTTGTTACACTTTTATGTCTTCTCTTAATTCTTGCCACATGTTGTGTCTCAGATTTGTCCTTTATTTTGGAATGGAGGGAAGAAGGATAGGACTTATAAATCTTCCACTGCCCAGCAATTTACATAAGACTTATCTTTAATTATTTCAGTACCGACCTGAAGTAGAAAACACTGCTCTCATTTTACAGATGTAAAAACAGAGGAACTAAGAGTTTGCATAGTGAGTATAAGGCAATGTTGTGTTTAATGGCCTGGTTAGAACTTTATCAGTTCTATGTGCCAGAAACCCACTTCTGAATGGCCTAGCCAGAGTGGCTTACAGATCCCCGCAACTGAGAGAAGTAGGCAAATTCAGACACAGCTGGGGAGGCTGAGTTGCAAACTTTAAGATTGAATTTGTCTGTTTCCTGTTCTAAATCTGGCTCTTACCTTTTGCAGTCAAGATGGCTGCCAGCACTCCAAATTTTCATCTTACATTACCAGCTATCCCACCAGGAAAAGCACTTCTCTTTTTAATTGTTCGATGACAGATTCAAAACTGAATCTCATTGGCCTGGCTTAGCTGCTACATGCTGTAATCTCAATGTTTGGGCCCCTGTACTTTGCCATATTTGTGTGTTAGAGGCCAATATCCCAGAGGTGGAGTTTCTGGAAAGTGAGATCATGAGAGTAGAGTTCTCATAAACAGGACAAATGTCCATATAAAAGAGACCAGGGAAATTTTTTTCTCCTTCCTACCACCGGAGAACACAGCAAGGATGGTTGTCTACACACTAGAAGAGAGCCCTCACCAGACACTAAATCTGCCAGTGCCTTGACCTCAGAATTACAGCCCCCAGAACTGTAAGAAACAAATTTCCATTGTTTATAAGCCACTCAGTCTGTGGTATTGTGTTATAGCTGTCCAGACAGTGCTAAAACATCATGATCCGCTCTGAGAAAATCTTGTGGATTTGTGGCTTGTCTAGGTTGTGTTCACAATCCATCCCACCACCATTACCATACTGGGTGAGTCAAGCCACACAGCTCAGACATAGAGAGAAGGGTAAGGCATGTTTCCAAGATCCATTCAGAGGCTGCTTTCAGTAGGAGGTAAATGGAAGTGGAAAGACAGAAATGAATGGTGCTTTGCCCAACATTCACAGCTGTAGCCCTGGGCCTCGCCTGGAGGGGAATGCTTGGAATCAGCCAAGAATTCGCTCCATCGGAGGCAAGAAAGGAGACATTCTAACCAAACAGCTCTACTCTGTTCTAACCATGTATGTTTTATGAGTTAAGAGGGAAAATGAAAATCAGACCTCTTTCTCCATTCTGAGGAGGCTTCATAGCTCATGCAATAGGTATGTGCATTTGTGCTAGACAACATGTCTCAGAAAGTAGGGGAATGAAATGTCAAGCAGAGAGGGACAGAAAGGTACAATGTCTAGTGCATCTGATCACACAAAATAATATTTGTCTAAATTAACTCCAAGAAATGAATACAAGAGGTTTTTTTTCTTCTTCTTTGCTGATTTTGTTTTCTTTCTTCTTGTTCTATTTGTTCATTTATATGTCTTTGGGAGTGTAAGGAGAGGCATAGAAATGGAGGGACAAAAGGTGAACAAATGCAGCAATGGTACTTACTGGACACTATGTTGAAAATGAACTATACAACTTATGGATGAAGGTGGGAGGGAAAACCTGGGAGAGAGCAAGGGAAGGGATGACATTGTTCAAAAAGAAATGTACTCATTGCCTGACTTATGTTATTGTAACTCCTCTGTATATCACCCTTAAAACAAGATGATTTTAAAAAAGAAATGCCAACCACAGAATACTTGTCCTGTGCTCATTCATGCAATAGAACTACAGTGATACAGTGTCTAGTATCTATCTTTTCCAGGGTCTACTACTAGTCCTCCTCGTGGGCCCACCCTCCACTGCTGATCAGAGGCTCTGGCCCCAGAAAGGAAGTGAGGAAATGAACTACACAATAGCTGTGAGGACACATCCCACATCCGACCTGAGGTCCCCTCTTTTGTTTTGGTACTTTTGTATTTTAAAAACACTGTACAGAGGGATTACAGTTACATGAGCGAGCAAGGTAATGAGTACATTTCCTATCAAGCATTGCCTGCCTCCTCCTTTGTTTTTCCCCTACCATCCCTTCCCTCCCACCTCCACAACTACCCCCCACCCTCACAGAAGTTGTAAAGTTTTCAACATAGTGTCTTGTACATCTCATTGTTACAATGGGTCAACCTGTATCCCTATCCCCTCTTTGAGTCCCTCTCTACACAGACTCTTGGTCACTCTTAGAATGTCCCCTCCCAACACCACATCTCAACTCCTGACCTTAAGCAAGTTATTTAACCTCTCAGTGCTTCAACTTTCCTCCTCTACAAATAAGTCAATGAAAGTAAAGTATTTAGCACAGTACCTGAGCAATGCCCAATGCAAAAGAAGCCTTAGCTATTATTATTACCTCTTCTAGGTATCACAAAAAGTGAATGAGTTGCTAACACATGGATCATGTTAAACATTGCCCAATATGTAGTAAATAATTAATTAATGTGTGCCATTGTTATTACTCAGAAACGAATAGGACAGATAGACCTATACTTGGTGGCCAGCCTCACAACCTTGGCATTCTGTTACTTAAGTCTGAGGAGTGATGAGAACACAGCCATGTTTTCATCTCTCCAAGCCTAGGGGAACTCAGCTTGCGCTGCTCATTGCAATCACTTGGGGAACTGACTGCCCAGAAACTCTGAAGGAATCACACTGGTGAGCTGTTGATGCACAGGTAATTACAGTCGTCACCTGAAGTTCAGTCTCTGAACTCAGTGCCAATTTACAACACGAGCAGGGTTGTCAAAAAAGGAGAGATTATGCTTATTAATTTATCATTCAAGGGAACACAGTAAAGACTCTGGTCAAAAGCTGCTGTCCTGTTCCTGAGAAAATCTGTCTGGTCTTTAAGGGACTGCCCAGGAACACTGTGCTGGGGTACATGAAGGAAGGCATGTTTCAAGACCAGATGGTAGCCCTAGTTCTTCTTCTCTCTTAGCTTCTGGAGCCACATCTCTGAAGATGTGTGCCTTGTTTGACAGAGAGAGGAAGGGATTGGGATGGGGGCTAGTGCGAAGAATATTCATCTTGAGTTCCCAGCAGGAGAGAGGGGGAAAAATGTGTCAGCTTAAATTCCCATGCATGGGACTCAGAAAAAATAGACAGTAGCTGAAGCTGGCAACAAAGTTATTTGGTAGTTGCTGCCACACAGTGGGTAGACAGAGCTGAGACCCTGCCTTGGCGGGGTCTACTTGGGAGGGAGGAGATGCTAGCTACCAGGGCAGGGACATAACAGAGGAGAGAGATACCCAGAGCCCTGAGCAATGGAAAGGTGTAGACAACTCGTGGTCCTCACAGGATCCCTACGGGAACCTCCTGATGGTTATGGAGCCAAGGACAAACATCGGTGATCACAAACAGCGAAGAATTCAGCACCCTGAGAGAGAACAGAACCCTGTGTAGTCAACATGGTAAAACCTCTGTCTTCTATGCTTGGGTGGAGAGGACAGAGTGCCAATCAGTGAAGGATGGGAATCTAGAAGCTCTAAGCCTGACTGGAGGCAAGATACAATGTCTTCAAGTTATCAGGTGTGATTTCTTATGGGCAAAGGCTATGTGTTTACATCCATTGATTTGTATTTGTAGAAAGCAGTCCACATGGTAGTGGTGTGTTGAAAGAACAACACAGTCTCTGCTTGTGTGGGTCTGGAGCAGGATGTGGTATAAAAACAGGAAGGCTTCATCCAGGTGCTGTGACTATGGAGTGTTCCTGGGGCACAGGCTGGTTGCCCCAAGCTCTTTTGGCCTCTGGGATGTCTTCCTGAGGGGCACTAGTCTAGTGCTAAGTATCAAGGATAAGAAACAGGGAACTTGGAGGCTATGCAGGAGGAAGGGCTTTTATTTTAATAACCATTCCAGGCAAAAGTTACCTGGAAGCCGGGCGCTGGTGGCTCACACCTATAATCCTAACTACTCAGGAGGCTGAGATTTGAGGATCATGGTTCAAAGCCAGCCTGGGCAGGAAAGTCCGTGAGCCTCTTATCTCCAATAAACTATCAGAAAACCAGAAGTGGCACTGTGGCTCAAGCGGTAGAGTGCTCACCTTGAGCTGAAGAGTTGAGGAACAGCTCCCAGCCCCAGAGTTCAAGCTCTCAACAACAACAACAAAAAGTTACCTGCACTCTGAGATGCTAAAGGAAAAGAATTTGAATCAGATGATATCCTTCCACCCTAAGCCCAGGCAAACCAGGATGTTAGCCTGAGGATTTTACCCAAGGACCCTGAAAATGTCCCACATGCATAGAGCCTTTGGAGGAACAGAAGGAAGAGTGAGGGAGTGAGCTCAGTCCTCTGTGAAATCAAGGCTGGGGCAGAAGGTACTGTCTGCCAGATGCATTTTTCTCTGAAACACCTTGTAGAGGCTCCACACTGTTCCCATGGTAATTTTAGTCAAGCCGAGAGGGAAGTAGCTCATCACTGCATGGTCAGTTAGCCAGAAATGTGATTTTTATATAATTTCATTTGACTACATCTGTTATCCAAAATCACACCCACTTCCAGAGTATCCATTGCTATTTTCTAACTGAAAATTATAAGAAAGGGCACCCTTACCAAAATATCAAAATTGTGCGCTCTCTCTCTCTCTCTTTCTCTCTCTCTCTCTCTCTCTCTCTCTCTCTCTCTCTCTCTCTCTCTCTCTCTCTCTCTCTCTCTCTCTCTCTCTCTCTCTCTCTCCCCCCCCCCACTTCTCAGTGCTTCGAAACCATCAAATTGATTCTGCTCAAGGCTAAATATAGAGATGACTAACAATGATTTCCACAAGAGCCTTAGAAATTGCTTGTAAGCGAGTAAATGGAAAATACATTATCCAGCAACCACATCAACCAACATTTGAGACTGTGGGCTAAATCCAGTAGCTGAACAGAAATGAAGAGAGATGTGTTTTTCCCCCAGTCAGCAGCAGAGCAGGCTGGAAAGAGCAAGGATGCCTTCAGTCTGAGCCAGACAAGGCCATCACTCTAGTTTGGAGGTGCTCCTTAGGAGGGGCTGTGGGGTTGCAGGGAGAAGCCCATCCTACTGTGGGTCTCAGGGTGAGTTTTCTAGAAATTGAGTGGTTTATGAGCAGTGGCTCTGTTTTGTCACAGAAAATGAGATCCTTCACATTTCTCATCTCTGAGGAGGCCAGGGATATTGGAAAAAGCAGATGAGAGAGAGCAAAGGTGGGTAATGCATGATGGTGTGAACAGGCCTAGCCCAGAATCACAATCCAAACAGCTCTATTAATGGTAGATGCTCCTAGTAAGCAAGTCCCTTTGTGTATATGTCCAAAACAGCAGGACTCTCTCACCTGGAAGGCTCAAGACAATCTTTAAGCCTGGGCAGGAGGGGCTCCTAGCCTCAGCCCTGTGCCCTGACAGCCCTGATTCTCACATGGTAAGAGATCCAGGCTCAATAAGATGTGTTGTTCCATAATTCATGACTCTCATTATGGACCAGGGGTTTGCAAACTACTACTATAGTACACTGCATACTTTAAAAAGGGTCTTTCTAGTCTGGTGTGGTGGCTTATGCCTGTAATCCTAGCTACTCAGAAAGCTGAGATCTGAGGATTGAGGTTTGAAGCCAGCCTGGGCAGACAAATCCAAGAGACTCTTATTTCCAATTGACCAGCAAAAGGTTGAAGTGGAGGTACAGTTCCAAGTGATAGGTGCTAGCCTTGAGCATAAAAGCTGATCAAGAGTGTGAAGACCTGAGTTTAAGGACTAGTACAGGACACACACACACACACACACACACACACACACACACACATACACACAATCTATTTTTATATGAAAGAATGAAAGGAAGAATGGCACCTGAAACATACAAATTTCAGGATCTGTAGTGAAGTTTTACAGGAACATAGTCATGCTCACTGGTTGTCATGTTTCTTGTGGGTCTCATCCTATAACAACAGAGTTGGGTGGTACTAACAGAGGTCAGATACACTGCTGCCTTTTTCCATTAAGATTTTTTTTTTAACCATGGACTAGTTGGCCCAAGGCAGTTTCATTATGACATTTCCATACATTCATACGATGTGCCCCAATCAAACTTCTTCCATTCCTCTCCCTCCTCCACTTCTTAAAACAATTTCAACAGATTTTGTTGTTGTTTTCATACACACAGATTTGTTTTCCAAATCTTCAAAAAGAATACCCAATGATAGGTAAGGTACAAAAACGAAGTTTATTAAGCTCCCTGTTTTGGAGGCTGTAGTAAAAGATGACCTGGCCTCATCTTCCTGGTGGCCTTCTGGCTGTCTACACATGGCCAGTAGCATCATGGCGACAACACATGGCTCTCATGTGGTTGACAGGGATAGCCAGCTGACCCAGCCTGCTAGTTAGAGGAAGAAAATTGACAACTGAGACAAAGAGAACAAGAATACAACCCACATCAGCTTTCTTGTTTCTGGCAGGCGCTGTGTGGGTTCCAAGTCTTGGACACATCTACTTCATGAAAGTGGGGAAGGGGGGCTTAAAAGGGAGATCTAATCAGAAGGGACCCTCCCGCTGGATACCGGTGGCTCACGCCTATAATCCTAGCTACTCTGGAGGCTGAGATCTGAGGACTGCAGTCCAAAGCCAGTCCAGGCAGAAAAGTCCCCGTGAGAGGCACTCATCTCCAATTAACGACTCAAGAACCAGAAGTGGCGCTGTGGTTCAAGTAGTAGAACTCTAGCCTTGAGCACAGAGAGGCCCAATGACAGCGCCCAGGCCCTTCCAGATGGGAGATCCAATCAGAAAGGCCTCCAGTAGCACTGCTTAACCAATCAAAACAAAGAGAAGGGACCAGGGATCAAATATCTGGCAGGCCCAGACAAAAGAACGGTGGATAACAAACTGGGAATAGCCTTCTCTTGGGAGAGTCTGCTCTCTCTTAACTCCTCTTTCTTCCCTTTTTGCTTTTAAATAAACTTATTTTGTTCACTTTAAACATGTTGCTGCCTTTTTTTTTGATTGACAGAGATAAAGAATCTGGCCCAGGATGGTTTCATGGTGAAAGAGTAAGCAAGGGAGACAGGGAGTGGGCAGGGTCACTACTTTATCACCACTGTTCTCTGGTGAGCAATTTCCTTCTGAGCGTGGTAACCCATGCCTTAATCACTTTCCGGAAGGACCTCCTCTGAAAGATCCACCATCTCTCAATATGTGGCAATTTACACAGGTCTGTGTTCCCTGGGTATGTGTCAGCCTTTTGTATATGAGACCCCCTGTGGCCCAAGTCCATTTCTATCATCTAGGAAGGGCTCCTCTGGGTTTCTTAGTTTCAGCCAAGGAAAGCAAAAGAAGAATCAGGAAGCAAGGATGGAGTCCACATGGTTCTTGCCAGACCCCTCAGTGTAGAAAATGGAGGCAGGAAAAGAAAGGAGGCAGATCTGAACAAATGGCCCAAAGCCAACTTTCACTGGCTACCATGCACAGAACCCTAAGGAATTGAAAGAAATTGATTTTAACACGGACCTTCTGGTATGTATGCAAAATCTGGCTGTTTTTTAATGTTACAGCAAGTTGAATTCAACTTTTAAATAGTTACCAGCACAGCCTAAGATCCTCTACTTGTGTTTGCACTTTAAGCATGCATAATACTATGCATGTAACATGGGGAGGAGGGTGCGGGGGCTCACAATCAGTTAAGATGCTCTTACCCTAGAGTAACAAATCCACCATGGCCAAAGGTATATAATTCCAGGCAATATTTGCAAGTGAGTGAGTCTAATAATGAGAGTGTGAAAATAAGAAGCTCTGCGGTGGAAAAGGTCCAGGAAAGCTGCAAGAAAAGAAAGATGAAAGAAAGAAAGAAAGAAAGAAAGAAAGAAACAAACAAACAAAGAAACAAAGAAACAAAGAAACAAAGAAACAAAGAAAGAAAGAAAGAAAAAGAAAGAAAGAAAGAAAGAAAGAAAGAAAGAAAGAAAGAAAGGAAGGAAGAAAGGAAGGAAGGAAGAAAGAAAGAAAGAAAGGAAGGAAGGAAGGGAGGGAGAGAGAGAAAGAGAGAAAGAGAGAAAGAGAGAGAAAGAGAGAGAAAGGGGGAGGGAGGAAGAAAGACAAAAAAAACCGCAGCACGAAATACTGACACAGATGTGGGCAAGATGCATGCTCAGGACTGGGAGAAAATTCCCATATGCAAAGGATTCTTGTCCATAAGCCTTTGCTTCACTTTTAGAATCAAAACTGCAGAGCATAGCCTTTTTAAAAAAATTATAGTTGTGATCTAGGTAAGGAAGATATAAAATTCTAGTCCAAAAGAATAGAATTGAAGGCCATGGCCTTGATTCTGTCTCAAAGGATAAGTAAGCTACTGTACGTTATATGCTTTATAAAAAAGAAGTTTTATATTATTATTGTTTATAATTCCACACAGCATTTTTTTTTGCTGATCTTGGTGCTTGAACTCTGGGCCAGACCACTGTCCCTGAGCTTCTTTTGTTCATACTACTTGAACCACAGTGCCACTTCCAGCTTTTTTGAGTAGTTTATTGGAGATAAGAGTCTCAAGACTTTCCTACCTGGGCTGGCTTTGAACCATGATTCTCAGATCTCAGCCTCCTGAATAGCTAGGATTACAGGCATGAGCCACTGGTACCTGGTGCACACAGCATTTTTTGATGAACCCTGTAACATTTCCATATGACCAATGCCTGAAAAGATGCCCCATTGTGCTTTTATATTGGACACAATTGAGAATTGAAAGAAATATTGTACAGACAGGTACTGAAGATTTACAGGCCTTATTTCACATAAGTCCTCTGTGACAGATACTCTGATAGTCCTCAAGCTACAAAAATGTGATTAAAAAACCACAAAAAGTAAGACTTAGGACCAAAGTCACACAGCTAGGAAGTGGGCAGAGACAGGACTGTACATCTTGATGACTCAAAACTCATGAGTTTCACATCTATGCCCTTCCTCCACAAGTGGATTTCCCACCTCAGTGAAGAATGAATAGAAGAATGTATGCAAACCCAAAAGCAGGGAGTCAGTAAGCTGGTGAATAATGAAATGTGTGTTTAAAAATGTCCCAGTGTGTGTGTGTGGGGGGGGGGGGGTAGGGGGGAGGTAGGGAAGGGATGTGAAGGGTAAACAAAGGAGGAGGCTGCAATGCTTGGTAAGAAATGTATGCATTATCCTGCCCATGTAATTGTAACCCCTCTGTACAGTATGTTCACAAAAAAAAATTAAATTAAATTAAAAAAAGTCCCAGTGATGTTGTCTATATACACCATGAAATAAAATGTAAAGTATTGTGTGAATTCTAAATAAAATATGAAGAACTGCAAAGGCTCTGAGATCTACCTTATACCCCCATTTCCTGTGGTGTTCACTCTTGTTAGGGGCTTTCTGGTGGGAACCTGGGAAAGCAGTCACGTGGAGAATTATGGAGAAGGTTTATGTGAGTTGCACCTCACCATGTCAGGATTTATTTCCACAAGCACCAGCTGGATACAGTCAAGGAGAACAAATGCATTTTCTCTACCCATTAAGGAATTCAAAGGCAAGAAAGCCTTTAAGGTAAACAGAATGAGTTTATTTGGAAAAGCAAAGAAAGGAAAGAAGAGTTCGTGGGAGCAGGCTCTCTCTTTTCCAGTTAGGAAAATCCATAGCCTCTTTGGGCCTGCCAGGTATTCTCTCCCTCTTGGGGAAGTGTATCTTTGATTTGATTTGTTAAACAGTAGTCATCAGCTGCCTGAGGCCTTTCTGATTGGATCCACCTCCCAGCATGAGGGCGGAAATGGGAGGGCTTGCCTTCAGCTTTGCATCTGTCTTTTTTGTAAGTGCATGCACCTGTCTTGGAACCTCTGTACAGGGCCCACTAGGAATAAGAAAAGTTGTTTGTGCTCTGCCACTGTTCCCCACCATGTTGATCTTTGTCCTAGTTGTTATTTTTCTTCCCCTAAAGCCTAGTTGGGGTCACCTAGCTAGCCTTCTCAAGAAGGTCTGTGGGACAAAATTCTGAAAATATCTGTTTCCAGGTCTCAAGATGGACTCTTAGTGCAACACCAGAAGAGAGACAGAGGCAGAGGATTCTGGGTATACCCATGAGGAGATGAGAAGAGAATGCAGTTGATGTGTGAGCCCTCCCTGGAGGCTACATTATGACCAAACTAAACTTTTTCAGCTGGCAGAGATTCCTCAACACTTCCCACTAAAAATGTACAATTAGAGAAGGATGCATTGCCATATATTCCTGCCTGCCTGCCTGCTGGGAGACCCAGTCTGGAAGAGCAGATCATCAACCAGGAGGCTGGAGGCAGCCTTCCCCTGAGTCCTGATTGGGACCGATCTTCCTTTACTGCTCTATAAAGCCCTGTGTCAATGAGTTGATTAGGCCCTGGGGTTGCCAGAGTAAACATTACCTCTAGGTGCATCTGTGGGTGTTTCTGGGAAAGATTGGCATTTGTTTGAATCAGTAGACCAAATGAAACAGCTTGCCCAATGTGGGTGGGCATCATCCAATCTGTTGAGGGCCTGAATGGAACAGAAGGAGGAGGAAGGCATTTGTCCCTTTCTTCCTGCCTCCCTGCTGGAGAACAAACATCTCATGTCTTCTCCTCCTGTCCTTGTGCTAGGATTTCCAACCATAGCTTCCTTGGTACTCAGGCCTTCTGGCTTGGCCTGAATTCTGTCACTGGCTTTCAGTATCTCTGTAGACCTTGACTAATACATGGCCAGTGTTTTGTTTGTTTGGTACTAGGGCTTGAGCTCAGGGTCTTGACTGTCTCTTAGTTTTATTTTTCACTTAGAGCTGATGCTCTACCACTTGAACCACACATTCACTTTCAGCTTTTTTTTCACTGTTTAAGGAATTTTATTAAAGCAAGAATTTTATAAACTAAATGACATTTCCTCACAGAATTATCAATTCCGTTACTTAGAACTGACATCCTGAGCCATTCCACAGTAAAGAATCACAAAATTAAAGAAAGGAATGCTTTAAATTTTTGTACTTTGTTCACGTTCAGCTTTTTGGTGGCTAATTGGAGAAACAAGTCTCTCAGATTTGTCTGCCCGGGATAGCTTCAAACCACAATCCTCAGATCTCAGCCTCCTGAGAAGCTAAGGATACAGGTATAAGCCATTGGTGCCTAGATTTTGAGAGCTGGTTTGGGGGCTTTGTTGTTATTATTGCTGCTGCTGTTATTGTTATTTTAAGTAGTTGCACTCAGCAACTCAGATTACAGGTAATACAATGAATGCATCTTGATTGTCACCCCTTCTATTGTCCAAGTGTTGTTTTTAAAGTAGGGTCACTGAGCTTAATGTGCATCCTTTGTGAAGCCTGGTTCAGTTGAGCCAGCCTGGTACTGAAAGCTACAAGTGAATCATGCATGGCCCTACCTTCCTATCCAACCACCTTCCTGCCGATCAACGGGAAGTCATTAGGAACCCATCATCTGCCAGACACTGGGCAGAGACTGCAAATAGGGCATAATCCGCAGCTCTGAGGAACGCAGAAAGCAAGGAGAAGCACAATGTGATTCTGCTTCCCTGTTTGTTTTATCTGCCATCTCCTGATAAAAAATTTTCTATATACTTAATAAGTTGTACATTTCTAGATACTGACAACAAGTGGAAACTCAAGTTTAATAATGTAACAGTTGTGAGCTGGCTGCCGGCAGCTCACACCTGTAATTCTAGCTACTCAGGAGGCTGAGATCTGAGGATTATGGTTCGAAGCTAATCTAGGTAATAAACTACTCAGAAAAAGCTGGTAGTTTCTTTGGGCCTGGCTTACTTCACTTAATATAATTTTTTTCCAAGTCTTTCCATTTCCTAACAAATGGGGCAGTGTCATTCTTTCTGATGGAAGCATAGAATTCCATTGTGTATATATACCACATTTTCTTGATCCATTCATCTACTGAGGGGCAACTGGGTTGGTTCCGTATCTTAGCTATGGTAAATAAGGCTGCAATAAACATAGGTCCCATGGTTTCCATTATTTGCAATAACTAGTATATGTCTGAGTCAAACAGAAAAGGTCAGATAAGTTGATGTTAGGGAAATGAGCCCTAAGATATGTATTCAATTGTTTTTTTCTTTCATGCGATTGTTTCTAACACATTTATAAGATTATTTCTTTGTTGCTTTGTATGTCCCTCCCCCACGGTATAACCCCTGTTTTCACTGTATTTGATGTTGGTATAATTTGTGGAGGGGAAGGGAAAAAACAAATCGTTTAAATAGGGATACAGGTGGACCCATTGCAACAATAAGACATACAAGTCGTTTTGTCGAAATGAACTTTACAACTTTGGTGGTGGGGGGGAGGAGGATGGGGGGATGGAGGGAGGATGGGATGGGAAGGGGAAACAAAGGAGGAGGCTACAATGCTTGATAAGAAATGTACTCATTATCTTGCCCATGTAATTGTAACCCCTCTGTACAGTATTTTCACAATAAAAAAAAAAAAGCTGGTAGTGACACTGTGGCTCAAGTGGTAGATCGCTAGCCTTAAGCACAAAGAGACTCGAGGACAGCATCCAGACCCTGAGTTCAAGCCCTAGGACTGGCAAAAGAACAATAAATAGTAACAATGCATAATTGTTACAACAAATTGAGCCACTTGTGAATCTAATAAGCATGTAAAGGATCTTATGCTGAAAATTATAAAATGCTCAGGGAAGAAATCACTGGAGACCTCACTACTCTAGGGTGCTGAGGGGAAAATATTCATGGATTAGAAGACTCAACCTAACAAAGGCCTCAGTTCTTCCAAAATTATTCTCTAGGTTTAATGTTGCTTCTATTAAAATATTAGTGGTGTGTGTGTGTGTGTGTGTGTGTGTGTGTGTGTGTGTGTGTGGTATGCACACGCGTGTAAGGCTTGAACTCAGGACCTGGGCACTATCCCCGAGCTTTTGCACTCAAGGCTAGCACCTAATCACTTGGAGGTACAGCGCCACTTCTGGTTTTCTGGTGGTTCTGTAGTGGGGGAATGGCAACAGCGAGACCACAGGATCCCCCCTAGCGCTGGTCCACCTGGGCCTTTTAAACATTACTCAGCAGGGGCGGGGGAAGGGGAGGAGGAGGAGAGGGACAATCATACTTCATAAGGCTGTTTTTCGGATTCCAACCAACCGTAAGTAACAGAGCAAAGGATGTCAATGGCTCAGCTTAGTTGGGGCACCCGTAGTTCAGGAAAGGGCAGTAGTACGGTTACAAAAGCTAAAATAACTAGTTAGGTACCAAGAAAGTCTTATCCACAGGAAAGCTTAGTTATATTCATATTTTAAATCCATTCATCACTCACTTCACAGTTTAAGTCAAAGACTACAGTTCATTTCTCATTCCCCATCATATCACTAAATTCATTCACTGTCCACCTTATACAGTTCAAGTCAAATACTATAATTCATCTCTAATTCTCCATCATATCAGTTCTTTGGAAGTGGGAATCTTACAGACTTTCCTGCCTGGATTGGCTTCAATCTGTAATCCTCAGATCTCAGCCTCCTGAATAGCTAAGATTTACAGGTGTGAACCACTGGTGCCCAGCTAGCACTTTTTTGTTCGTTTTGGTTATAAAGTCAAGCTTATTCTAAAATGTGCATGGAAAGGGCTTCAAATAGCCAAATGTATATTGTCATGAGTCGGGGTGGGGGGAGTGGGGGACAAGAGGAGAGAGGGTAGACAAATGGAGAGAGGAAGGGTGGGAAAACACAGCAATAATATTCAATGTGAAAATGGAGCCAAGTAACTTGAGGGGAGGGATAGTATGGGGACAGATGGGGGAGAAGGATGAAGGGGGTGACATTCATCAAGATGTATAGCACTCATAAACTGATATGTTGAACTGAAACCCCCTTGTACAACTACCTTAAAGTAAAAAACATAAATTAAAAAGAAAGAATAGCCAAGATGATATTAACAAAGGAGAATAAACAATAAAATAATTGTACCTACTGTAGACAAGATATCATGGCCTTAGTGAGGAGGAGGTAGTGATAGATTAAAGAAACGGAACAGAGAATACAGAAATAGATTTGCGGCAATATCCCCAATTAATTGTTGACAAAAAGGCAAAAGAGGAGCCATGGCCTTTCAGTAAATGGTGCTGGAACAATTGAATGTCTGTGAAAGAAAGAAATGAACCTTGGCCTAATCCTAGAGTATCTCACAAAAATTAACTCCAAGCAGACAATAGGCCTATATGTCAGTGATTTTATGTAAAATGCAAGACAATACAACTTAAAAGTTTGTTGTTAGCTTTATTTGCACAAAAGAGTTGCCATTTAACAAAGAAGTTCATAAATGCAATAGATCTTGATCAATATCACCCCTTTCAAGGTCACTCATCCCTCTCTTACCCACCTCTTCCTTCCCTCTTCATTTTGTAGGGTATACATTGGATTTCTGGCTGCATTCTTCCCTTCTTCTACTCTTTTTTGTCCATCCCTTCCCCTTGACCAGCACCACCCCTTTCAAATGCTGGCTTCCTGGTGTTTTATTTTGCTGAACTTTGACTTTGCCTTTCTAATAAATTACACTGTTTGAAATCTCCCTTGAATCTACCATATTTCAGTTATATTGATATATACTTACACGCCACTCAACCTATTTACTTACATTTGTAAGCTAGACTTTCACATATAACTGAAAACACAAATCTGTTGTCTGGTCCTGCTTACTTCACTAAGCATAATTTTTACAGGTCTTCCATTTCTTTACAAATGGTACAGTATCATTCTTTCTAATGATGACTAAATTTCCATTGTGTATATATGCCACATTTTAATCTATTTATCCATGGAGGGGCATCTGGGCTGATTCCAGGAAAACATAGAAAGTCTTTGTGATGTAGGATTCAGACTTCTTAGACTTGGTACCAAATCCATGACCCCTAGAAAGGGGAATTGATAAATTGGACTCGGTCAGAATTTAAAACTTGGCTGTGTGAAAGCTTATGTTAAGAGAATAAAACAACAGGCTACCAATTTGAAGAAAATATTTGTAAGTCACATACCTGGAATTCGTAGCAACTTTTAAGACTCAACAATCCAGCTCAAAATGAAATGACATGCACATGTTTCACTGGAGAGTATGTACGATGGTAAAGAAGCACATGATAAGATACTCAACAAGGGCCCATGTGGTGGCTTAGGCTTGTAATCTTGGCTACTTGAGAAGTGGAGATCAGCAGGATCACAGTTCCAGGTCAACCCCAGGCAAAACAATTTTGAGACCTTCTTCTCAATTAATAGCTGACTGCAACAGGCTGAGCAAATGTGAAGCCCTGAGTTCAAATTACAGTACTGACAAAAACAAAACCAAACAACAACAAAAAACCAACTAAGAGTAGCTGGGAGCATGGCTCCAATAATTGGGCACTTCCTTAGCAAGTGTAAAGCCCATAGTTCAAACTCTAGCACCACCAAAAAAGTTTATTCAGCCTGAATATGCATTTAAAAATGCCAGTCAAAGCTGTAATGGCATATTACACCTACCAGAATGGCTAAAATAAAGTGGTGATCAGAGAAAATGAGGCTAAGGTACAGAGAAATTGGATTGCTTATGTGTTACTGGTGGGAAAGAAAAATGGTACAGACTGGAAAAGAGTTTGCCAGCTTCTCTTAAAAAGTACAAGTGAACTTATAGCAATTATACCTTTGAGTCTTCATCCCAGAAAAAAAAAGATTTTAAAATATGTATACATAGTGTTCGTGGCAAAACAAAACAAAACAAAAACAAACCAAAAAAATCACAAAATGTTTAAAAAAATCCTTAAGGGCAATCCAGATGTCCCTTGACAATAATTTAATAACCAGTACATTCGCACCCTGGAATACTACTCAGTAATAAAAAGGAAGAAATGGTTGATATAGGTAATGAGTTAAATGTGATAATATTTGGCAGTACTGGGGTTTGAACTCAGAGCCTTGCACTTGCTACATGAAGACTCTACCACTTGAGTCACATCTTAACCCTTTTGGGCTTTTATTTTTCAGGTAGGGTCTCACAATTTTTCCAGGATTTTGCCTGGACCCACAAACCTCCGACCTAAACCTCTAGTGTAGCTAGAGTCAGGTGTGCATCAGCACGTCTGCCTTATTGACAAAGGTGAAGTCTTGCTGACTTTTCTAAGCTGGCCTCAAACGTTGATCCTTATGATTGCTGCCTCTCAAGTAGCTGGAATTATAGGCATGAATCATCACATTCAGCCTCATTTACACAATATGTGTGAGGGTGTAAAATTGTAGAGATGGAGAATAGATTAGAGGCTGCTCGGGTTCGCACAGGGAGAGGACAGTGGCTGCACTGTATTCCCACTGGGTGGCAAGGGAAGTCACATAGTCTTCATTGCACAGCACTAAGTGCACACTCAATTGTTACATGTAAAAAAAAAGTGGTGAAAGCGGAGTAGAATCAGCATATTGCGAAGCTGCCATACCATACCATATTGTGTGACTACACTCTACTCACACAGGGTGTCCATGAGTGGAAATGATGTGAAAAGCATGTGAGATCCCTGTACTGCTTCTAGCATTGCATAACAATCTATGACCATCTCACAGGCTTTAAAAAAATGCATCTACTGCTGGGAAAAGGTATTCCCCAGCAAGTGCACAGATTCCTCTCCACATGCGTTATCTCATTTGTTCCCATTGCAAGGATATTTAGCCATCTTGTTAACCTTACTTTTTTTTTTTTTTTTTGGTTGATCGTGGGGCTTGAACTCAGGACCTGCTTGGGTGCTGTCCCAGAGCTCTTTTTCTCAAGGCTAGCATTCTACCACTTTGAGCTACAGCTTCACTTCTGGTTTTCTGGGGGTTAATTGGAGATCAGAATTTCATAAGACTTTCTTGTCCAGGCTGGCTTAGAATAGTGATCCTCGATCTCAGCCTCCTGAGTAGCTAGGATTACAGGCATGAGCCACCTGTGTCCAACCTTTTATAAGAAAGAAATTGGAGCAAAATGGTTAATGTGGCCAAGAAAACACCATGGCCTTGTTGCTTAATACCAGGGATGGACTGAGATCCAGCACGTATCTCACCTGTGTCAGCAGAGATACTCCTTTATTTACAATAAAGAAATTGAGTCTCAGAAATCTAATGTGTGCAAGGCTATGTAGTCAGTTTGCAAAATAGATATGTTTGGGTTATACATTATAAAAATGAAACTGGATTAAAGCAAAACGTGACATTGGTTCAGGTAATTGAACATCTATGTTTTTTTCAGGTACTGAAGCTATGTTAACAGGATTCCAGCTTCTCTAATTTTAGCTCTGTCTTCTCCTGCACCGATTTTAGCCCCGCCTGGCTCTTCCCAAATGATGGTAAGACCAAATCCACCAGCATAGCAACCCCGTATAAAGGGTCTTTTCCCCATGACCTCCAGAATCACCCAGATCACCTGCTTAGAAACATGGATCATTCCAAGTGGCTTGGTCTGGGTCATTTGCTATGTTAGCTTTCCATCATGGAAAGAGAAACAATAATTTGATTTATAAAAAGGAAAGGTTTACTTTGATTCACACTCTCTCTCTCTCTGTGTGTGTGTGTGTGTGTGTGTGTGTGTGTGTGTGTGTGTGTGTGTGTGTGTGTGTGTGTGTGTGTGTGTGTGTGTGTATGCTGGTCTTGGGGCTTGAATACAGTGTCTGTCCCTGAGCTCAAAGCTCAAAGCTCACAAGTCACAGCTCTACTTCCATGTTTTGGTAGTTTTATTGGTAGTAAGTGTCTCACAGACTTTCCTCCCTGGGGTGGCTTTGAACCATGATTCTCAGATCATTAAAGGTTTGAGCCACTGATGCCTGGGTTGGCTCACACTTTTATAGTTTGGGTCATGTTTGTGGGGCCCTGCTGTTTGGAGGCCTGTGTTGAGGCAAATTCATCATGGTGGGACTGCATCGCAGAGGAAGCAAGGATGAGAAAGAGGAGAGCTTATCCTACAGCCTCTCATAGGCTGGTCAACAGTTACCTAAATGCCTCCCACTAAGCCCCACCCATTAAAGGTTCCATTACCTCCAAATAGTGGCCCGGGCTCAGAACAAGGCTTCAACACACAGGCCTTTGAGAGTCATTCACTCAGACCACAGCACATGCCCACCTCATCTGGCGGAGGCTAAGAAGATTGGTGCCTCAAAAGACAGACTGAGCAACTAGAAAACATGTTCCATTGGATCCTACAAGGGTTTCCTGCAAGAGGACCAGGTTCATAGGCTTTAGTCAGTTTTCTATGGACGTGGACTACCACTTCTGCTCCCATGACAATTCCTCCACACTCACCACTTTGACAGGGCCCCTGGTCGGAGGGACCCTCTGAGCTACACAGAAATCAGAAGATAGGACAGGCTCTTCTAAGAACCCACATTCCTCTCCCCAACCCACCATAGACCTGCCTTCGTTAAAGGAGAAGACAAATGAGTTAATAAAGGCAAACAGCTTTGCAACTAACCATATGCAAACGCTAAGTGGCTCGTGTTCCCTTATTTTTATCCACATCTCCCCCAACCACTTAGGCAGGTGCCAAGAGCCTGCGGCAGTCCATTGCCAGCTCCCACTTCACCAGAGCAGAGGCCTAACCACAAAGAAATAGTACAGCCAACCAGGCAGCACAAGACCCCACGTTAGATAGGAGCATCCCATCCTCTAGGGCCCCCAGAGCCTGTCCCTGCAGAGCCTACGGGGAGCTGCCAGAGATCTCAGCCTAGTTCTTGTGTGAGCCTTTGTCTGTTCCCAGGAGCTTGGCTCATCAGTCATCCTCACCTTAATCACCTTCTCCAGCTGACATCCTTAAAATTAATGAGGAATTCCCTCCCCTCCAGCTAGCTAGTTAGGGTAACAGGCCCATTTTCTCCTTCCCAAATACATCTCGTAGGTAAAATAATGCAAAAACATGTTTGTTTCTCTTCCACCCTGGCTCCATTTTTTATCCTTTTGGCAGCTCTGAAGACAGCCAATATATAAGACTCCGATACTTTAGTGCTTTGTAATTAGCCCAAACTAGCAAGGCAGACAGGGTTTGCTGGTGAAGAGAAGGAAGGTAAGTGAGGGAGGGAGGGAGGGAGGAAGGGAGGGAGGGAGGGAGGAAGGGAGGGAGGGAGGGAGGGAGGGAGGGAGGGAGGGAGGGAGGGAGGGAGGGAGGTGAGGGTGAGGCTGGGGTTGGGGTTTATGTGTAAGGAGCTTCTGAATAAACAACTTGCTGTGTTGGAATTTAATGAGCAAGGGTACCTGGGCAGACCTGGGCAAAGCTATTTCTTTAAAAGGCAGGCTTTAAGCCAGACACTGGTAGCTCATGTCTGCTATCCTAGCTGCTTAAGAGGCTAGGATATGAGGATTTTAGTTTGAAGCCAACTCAGTTAGGAATGCCCATGAGACTCTTTTTTTTTTTTTTTTTTTGTCGGTCGTGGGGCTTGAACTCTGGGCCTGGGCGCTGTCCCTCAGCTCTTCAGCTCAAGGCGAGCGCTCTACCACTTGAGCTACAGTGCTACTTCCGGTTTTCTGGTTTATTGGAGATAGGAGTCTCACGGTCTCTCCTGCCCGGGCTGGCTTTGAACCGCGATCCTCAGATCTCAGCCTCCTGAGTAGCTAGGATTACAGGCGTGAGCCACCAGCGCCCGGCTTGCCCATGAGACTCTTATCTGCAATAAACTACCCCCCAAAAAAGCCAGAAGTGGAACTCTGGCTCAAGTGGTAGAGTGCTAGTCTTCAGCAAAAGAAGCTCAGGGATAGTATCCAAGCCCTGTGTTCAAGCCCAGGTCTGGCATAAAAAATATGGGCTTTAAAACAAATATTTTGTCAGGTTCTGGTAACTCACACCTATAATCCTATGGAGGCTCAGATTTGAGGATTGGGGTTCCAAGCCAGACTAAGAAGAAAAATCCATGAGGCTCATATCTTCAATTAACCAGGCAAAAGCCAGAAGTGGAGGTATGGTTTAAGTGGTAGAATGACAGCCTTGAGCTTAAAAGCTTGAGCTTAAAAGCTAATTGAGAACGTAAGACCTTGAGTTCAAGATTGAGTACCAGCACAAAATAAGCAAAACAAGAACAGTATTTTTCTTCAATCTCCTGGTAGTATGGACTGACTTTTTACTCCCCACTCCACATACACCAGTTCATGTATTGAAACCCAAGTCTCCATTGTGATGGAGGAGGTAGAAGGAGCTACTGGAAGACAATAAAGTCATGAGGTGACCTCTCAGGCTGTAACCATGGTGATATCCTAAGTTCAGACTTCCACTCTCTGGAGTAAGTTCTGTTGTTTATAGGCCCCCAGTCCGTAGTACTGTTACAGCAGCCCAAACTTAACCTCAGTGCCTGAAGTGACAGGCCTTTCTCTCCTGCAGGTCAATGCATGGAAAGGAGGATAGATATCACCTCTGAACCAGACAGGATCCCTGAGGATCCTGCAATGTCCTACTGGAGAGGAAATGGAGTAAGTCAGGCTTTCCTCACTATAGCTTTGGGAAGGCTTTGGGCCTGCACTTCTAAAGGATTGGAATTCAGCTGATTCAACATGTCCCATGTAACCTTGAGTCATGTACACATACACTACTTTAGGTAACTCTATATGTAGCCTTGAGATGATGTGTGTGAGGGAGGAGGAGTGAAAGAAGAGGGGGATAGACTGGCTAGAGGTAGTCTGAACAATGTACTGCTACTGCTACTAAGTCTCTTTACAAGAGAGCCTGTGTATAAAAGCATGGCCATCAATCTCATCATGCCTGGTATCTGCCCGCGTCACCTTGTAGTACCTGCCTCAAAGCACTGAAATGACCTTTCCTGTGACTTTCTCCCACAGGAAGACACCGGATTCTTGAAGGAAGAACCTACTGCTTTCTCACCCTTGGACCATGAGTGTGAATATGCCTAGCACATAGTAGGTGCTCAGTAAGATGTACTGACATGAACTGATGAGGGATGGATATTTACTTCTTATGTATTCAAATGACCTGGTTCACACAGGAATCAAGGTGACTCCTAGCACAGTTGTATCCCCCATGAAAAGTGGAAGATATAAAGAGAATGTTGTACTCTCACTTTCAAGAGAGGTTTCCTGGCTGGGCATAAGTGGTTCACTCCTATAAGCCTAGATATTTGGGAAGGTGAGATCTGAGGATCATGATTTGAAGCCAGCCCTTGTAGAAAACCACAAGAAATTCTTATCTTAATTGAAGAATTAACCAGCAAAAAGCCAGAAAGAGCTGTGGCTCAAATGGTAGAGCACTAGTCCAGAGTGAAAAAGATAATGGAAATTGCCTTGGTCCTGAGTTCAAGCTCCAATACCAGCCAATACAGAGAGAGAGAGAGAGAGAGAGAGAGAGAGAGAGAGAGAGAGAGAGAGAGAGAGAGAGAGAGAGAGAGAGAGAGAGAGAGAGAGAGGGAGAGAGAGAGAGAGAGAGAGAGAAAGAGAGAGAGAGAGAGAGAGAGAGAGAGAGAGAGAGAGAGAGAGAGAGAGTGAAAGGCTTTCTGGAGCAAATGTATCCTGACCAAATGTGAGAGGACTCTAGCCTCCCTGTCCCCTCCTTTTCTCTCTCCCTCTCCCCCCCAGTCTCTCTCACATACACACCACAAACAATCTGTCCTTCATTTATGCTAAGTCTTTCATCCCTCAATGCCTGATGGTATGTTGATGACACTCTGTCTGCTGGGCAGAGTCACCTTCAAAGGCTTGTCCAGCCTTACTGACCTTTACCCAGCAAGCTCTGTGACTTCCAAGTGAAGCTGCCAAATGGAGTATCTAGGGGCCGGGGAGCGAATGTGCTTCTCATCCACTGTAAGATCTGAAATGTTCACCAAAGCCCTTGTATTGAATACTTGGACACCAGCCTATTTTGCTATTTGGAGGTGGGGCCTAGTTAGTTCATTGGCATTTAAGGGGATATTGGGACCCTGGCCACTTCTAATCTGTCATTCACTCCCTAGCTGTCTTAGGTGAGCAGCTTTGTTTCACATGTGTTCCCTGCTATGATATGCTCCCTTGTCATAGGCCCAACAACTATAGAACCAGTGGACCATGGACTGAATGAAACCACATCCTTCTTCATAAGTTGATATCCCAGGCATTTGGTCACAGGAGTAGAAAATGGCCACACCTTATTCTGACCAAACACAACTCCCAGTGGAAGCAAATTAAGTTCCCGACCTCTAAGGATGGAAAATGGCAAGTCTGGGCCCTGAGCCAGGACCAAGAAGGATGTAAGAGAAATTATGGCAGCAATTCTAAGTCAAGACCAGCCAGCTTGGGAAAGATGCAAGTTATGAATAATTTCTAATTCTTTGTTTTGTTTTTTTTTTGGTCAGTCGTGGGGCTTGAACTCTGGGCCTGGGCGCTGTCCCTCAGCTCTTCAGCTCAAGGCAAGTGCTCTACCACTTGAGCTACAGCGCCACTTCCGGTTTTCTGGTGGTTTATTGGAGATAGGAGTCTCACGGTCTCTCCTGCCCGGGCTGGCTTTGAACCGCGATCCTCAGATCTCAGCCTCCTGAGTAGCTAGGATTACAGGCGTGAGCCACCAGCGCCCGGCAATTTCTAATTCTTGAAATGCATCAGCACTCCATTGCTCTACCCCAAGCAAAGGAAAAGCCAATCACACCCTGCTTGCCTCCAAAATAAAATAAAATGCTAAGCGAGTTAAACTGCTCCCGAGAGATGCAGGTCTTCTAAGATGAAGTCACCTTGTTTAGCCAAGAAAAACACAGGATGCCAGTTAAATTTGAATTTCAGATAAATAAGAAAAGATTTTTAGGACATTAGGTGTATAACATGAAACTTATAGAATATATGTATATTTAAAATATGACTTGGGAAATAACAAAATGAGGATACAGGTTGACCCATTGTAACGATGAGATGTAGAAGACACTATGTTGAAAACAAACTTTACAACTTGGGGGGTGGGGAGGAAGGGAGGAGTCGGGGAGATAAGAAGGGAAAGGGCGGTAGGGGAAAAATAAAGGAGGAGGTAACAATGCTCATTACCTTACTGATGTAACTGTAACCCCTCTGTACAATATCTTTACAATAAAAAATATATATACAAAAATATTACTTGTTTTTCTGGAATTGGCATTTCGTTGGGCTTATGAATGTTGCCTGGCAACCCTCCTCTAAGATATAAAGGCTGCTGCTGAATTTGAATGTGTTTTGTTCATAGGAGGGTAAAGAGGCAGTGGACTGCCATTAGGGGTGACCCAGACAGGCTACAGAGAATCAGAAAGGCTACTTCAAACATGGGCTCAATCACAGGTTACCTGACATCAAAGAGATACAAGTTGGACAACAATAGTTGGCCAAATCATCCTGACATCCAAGCTCACAACCAGAAAACTTTAGTCATTTATAACAAGTCAGACATGTATCTTTGAGGATAGTGAATAAGAACTTGTGGAAAGGACTCCAAGCTACCCAGAAATCACAGTGTCCATTTGGTAAGGGAAAGCAATGTTTGCTCCTCTTGTGGCTCAGGTGTGGGGCTGGAGGATTATCAGAGCCACCACCTTGATTTGTCCTGAGTGAGTCTGCTGTGTTTTTTGGCATTATAGGCAGAGCCATTTTAACAGGGTTGAGTGCTCGAGGGTTCTGAGTCTTGAGATGCAGATGGAGAATAGGAGGAGGAAGGGCAGATATACCAAAGATCTGAAGAAGGATCATCCGAAAGAGAAAGGGGAATAAATATTCATACATTTAACATTGACACTAAAGGAATGTTTTCTTAGTCAGGCACCAGTGGCTCATGCCTGTAATCCTAGGTACTTAGGAGGCCGAGATCTGAGGATTGTAGTTCAAAGCCAGGCAGGAAAGTCTGTGAAACTCATATCTCCAATTAATCCCCAGAACCCCAGAAGTGGAGCTGTGGCTCAAAGTGTTAGAGTGCTACCCTTTAGCAAGATGAGCTCAGAGAAAGTGTCTAGGCCCTGAGCTCAACCCCAGGACTGACAGAAGATAATTTTTTTTCTTTAAAATACCTAGCTAAAGTATTACCAAAAAGAAGGTGTTCAAGAGGTAATTTACATCTGGGAGGCAATGACAGGTGAATTGGAGGTAATAAATACTCTTGCTGTTAGTAGTCCAAGAGCTTATCAGTGACCAAGCCATTCACCCCATAACAACCCCATTAGGAAACACAGTTTTATTTTATTTATTATTTAAGTTTTTTATAAAGGTGATGTACTGAGGGATTACAGTCAGGTAATGGGTACATTTCCATTTGAACAGTGTCAGCCCCTCCCTCATTTCTCCCTGTTTTCTCCTCCAGTTTCCCCTTCCCTCCCAAGTTGCATAGTTCATTTCTTTTTATTTTATTTTATTTTATTTTATTTGAGAACATACTGTACAGAGGGGTTACAATTACATGGGCAGGATAATGCATACATTTCTTACCAAGCATTGCAGCCTCCTCCTTTGTTTACCCTTCACCTCCCTTCCCAGCCTCCCCCCTCCCCCCCCACCCAATCATACCCCCCTCCCCCCCCCCCACACCGACATTGTAAAGCTGGTTTTGACATGACATTTTGTACTTCTCATTGTTGCAACAGGTCCACCTGAATCCTTAAACGAAGCTGGTTTTGACATGACATTTTGTACTTCTCATTGTTGCAACAGGTCCACCTGAATCCTTAAACGACTTGTTTGTCCCCATCTCCTCCACATGTTATACTGACATCAAATATAGTGAAAGCGGGGGTTACACTGTGGGGGAGGGACATACAAAGCAACAAAGAAATAATCTTATAAATGCGTTAGAAACACATGCATGAAAGAAAAAAACATTAAAATACACATTTAAGGGTTCATTTTCCTAACATCACATTATCTGACCTTTTCCGCTTGACTCATACCTATACTAGATATTGCAAATAAGGGAAACCATGGGACCTATGTTTCTTTGGGCCTGGCTTACTTCACTTAATAGAATTTTTTCCAAACCTTTCCATTTCCTAACAAATGGGGAAATGTCATTCTTTCTGATGGAGGCATAGAATTCCATTGTGTATATATACCACATTTTCTTGATCCATTCATCTACTGAGGGGCATCTGGGTTGGTTCCATATCTTAGCTATGGTAAATAATGCTGCAATAAACATAGTTGTGCTGGTAGTTTTAGTGTGGTCTTGTTTGTAAACATTTGGGTAAATGCCCAAAAGTGGGATTGCTGGATCATAGGGGAGATCTATGTGAAGTCTTTTGAGGAACCTCCATACTGCTTTCCAAAGTGGTTGAACAAGTTTACATTCCTACCAACAATGAAGTAAGGTTCGCATAGTTCATTTCTAACATAGTGTTTAGTGAGTTTCACTGCTGAATTGATTCATCCTTTGTCTCACAGTTTCTTTGCTTCCCCTTCCCTTTCCCAACTCAGATAAACTTATACACAAAACAAAATATACAGAAATAAAAAAAAACAGTGACAAAAAGGAATAAACTGAAGGAGGAAAAAATAAAACTGCAAACAGTACAATAAAAAAACTTCTTGTTTCCATTTCTTGGAGTTCACTTCAATAAGCATCATTTTATATGATCATATACACATAGCTTTTGAGCACTTGTGATTCTCCCTGAGGATATCATCCTTTGTTTTCACTGTGTGAAGTAGAGTGCTGTTTAATTATGTCCCAATATAATTGTCTTTTACTATCCATTGGATTTACTTGTAAATTTATAGGTATAATTATTACAGCTAATTACAGGTATAATTATTACAAATGTGGGAAATCATGCAACTGATGTTTCTTTGAGTCTGGCTTAATGTATTTTTTTCCCAAGCCTTTGCATTTCCTTATGAATGGGGCAATTCTTTCTGGTGGAAGCATAGAATTCCATTGTGTATATATACCACATTTTCCTAATCCATTCATCTACTGAAGGGCATCTGGGTTGGCTCCATATCTTAGCTATGGTAAACAATATTGCAATGAACATGGTTGTGGTAGTGGCTTTACTGTTGCCTAGTTTGTAGTCATTTGTATAAATCCCCAAGAGTGAGATTGCTGGGTGATAAGTAACATCTATGTTTAGTCTTCTGAGGAAACTCCAAAATCAATGTTGTTTTGATTTGCAATTTTTATGGCAGGAGGTATTGAACATTTCTTCATGTGTCTATCAGCCATTCTTTTTTTAAAAAAATTATTATGAAAATACCATACAGAGGAGTTACAATTACATGGGCAAGATAATGAGTACATTTCTTATCAAGCATTTTCAGCCATTCTTAATGATTCTTCAGAGAAGTCGCTAAGTCTTTAGCCCATGTGTGCAGTGGTTGTTTCTCTGAGGATTTATTTATTTTGTTCTAAGTATATTTTAGATATGAGGCCCTTGGCTGATCCATAGCTAGTAAATCTCTCCCATTCTGTGGGCTATTTATCTTGCTAGCTATGTCCTTTGCCATGTAGAAGCTCTTCAGTTTTGCAATCCCATTTATCCCATCTTTCTTTGATTGGTTGTGCTTCTGGATTCTTACTTAGGAAGAGAAATGCAATTTTAATATCACCTTCCAGAGAGAGAGATTGAGGTGCAAGATGGTTAGTTCACTTACTTAATATCATGCAGCTAGCAAGTGGCAGAACAACTTGACAGTCTAGACTATATTCCAAATGACATCATTTGAAATCATAGTGTTGAATGAATACAGTAGGACAAAATAGTAACACAAAGAGTCAAATTTATGGGATTACAGCTAGTATTTAGTTAGCATGCATATCCAAATGTTATCTCTATGAGGCAATTTTATACTCAGAGAGGTTGGGCACTCTGTGAAAGTCACACAGCTGACAGGTAGAGCCAAACAATGACACAGGTCTAGTTCCAATACCAGCCCATCTACCTTCAAGTTCTCCCTATGTGCAGGAAATGCCATCCCAAGATACATCTTCACTTTGATGGGAGATAATCTGTCAACCTAGAAGTAAACTTTGATGGGGGAAATTCTGAAAATATTTTAGTTTGGGGCGAGCATCTTCCAAGCATCCTAGAAATCACAGCTCCTAATTTGTTGATTCCCATGTCAGGCTGTGCTAGAAGGCCCAAAACCTGAGCCCTGCCTGGGAAGTTTTTTTTTTTCTGGTTGAAGTTGGGGCAGGCATCCCTGTAGGAAGAAGGAGAGACTCAAGGTCAGGAGGAGAAGGTAGCATTCTAAGCATTGACTACGCAGCAGCATTTTGTGTGGGAGCCTCACTTCTACCCTGTAGTGAGAGTCCCCGGACGGCTGTGCTTCTGCAAGGCTCTGAAGGGGGAAATGTACCCTCCCTAGGTTTATAGAACAACTTTTACTTTTTTAAAATTGACCCTTTGGTTTGAAGTCCAAGTGAAGAGTGGAAATTATCACCACTGCAGTCAAAATGTATCAGAGTTTAGGACTTATTTTTCTGTTTTCCAAGCTGTGAGTGGAAATAAAAGCTTCTATCCTTTTCTCTTTCAACAGAACCCAGTAACGTGAACCTTATTACATTACTTTTGTTTAAAAACAACTGGCAAACGTTTGGAAATGTGAAGAAATACAGAGCAATTGTCTGGGAGTCTGTGGCACAAAGCCAACACATTATATCCCTCTTGAGGTTTGAGGAGGTCTTGCAGACTGATGGGAGAGGAAGGGAGAGGATGGAGACGCCAGGAATTAATGAAACATGTATAGCATGTGACAACAGGCACGGGTGCGTGCTGATATATGGAGTGAGTGGTCCTGCTCACCTCTGATTACTTCAGAGTATTATGTGGCCCGGGGAACACCAAATACCCAGCATGCCTCTGTGTCCTGCTTGGCCAAAGTAGGGAAAGGCAAACAAGGATTGCAAGTGCAATCACACCTGTAATCCCATTTACTTAGGAGATGAAGATCAGGAGAATCATGGTCTGAGGCCAGCTAAGAAAAGAGCTAGTGAGACTCCATTTCATTCGATAAAAGCTGAGCATGATGGTTCACACCTGTCATTCTAACTAGCTTAATTAGCTTAATGAGCTAAATAGCTTAATTATGCTTAAATAGCTTAATTGGAAGGATTGTGGTCCAGGCCAGTTTGGGTATAAAACAGAAGACTCTAACTGAAAACTAACCAAAAGGAAAATGGATGGCTCAAGTGGTAGAGATTGTGGCTAGCAAGTGCAAAGTCCTGAGTTCAAACTTCAGTACTGAAAAGTAGGTTTAAAAAGAAAAAACCAAAGCAAACAAGTAGAGTATCAACATATCAACAACTGTGAACGATGGACTTTGTCACTTACCAGCTGTGACTTAAGGATCTCTCTGATTCTTGGTTTCCTTATTTATAAAACAGTGCTTGGAACAACTGTACCTGGATTGTAACAAACCCAGTCCCTGCAGTCAGGGGCTGGCCAAGGAAAATAACACTCCCTAGAGACATGACTAAGAGGTTTTGTGACCTCTTTGTGGGGATGAGCCACCAATTGCCCGGCAGTGTCCTTCCTAGGCTAACTCTCCTCCATCCACCCCAATTCCTGTCCCTTCCAACATCTCTCCATACTCAAAAGCACTTTCTTTTTAAGATCTCCATGCTTTCCATACTGTACATCTCTGCCTGCCTTCTCTGTGCAGCACCCTGGTAGGTTGGGAGTAGTGTTGGAATTAGGATAATAATAACACTATTCTTCTTGCTATATAACATGATTCAAACCCACAGATGCAAAACCACTAATGAATGATAAGCCTAAAGAAAAGACAATGAGTGTTAGTTTCCCTGCTTCCCCAGATGCTGTGTCTGACAGGTTTTCACATGCATGACAGGAGCAGCAACAGCACTGATATGTTGCTGAGATACAGGTAGCAGAGAAATGGTCTACTCTGTTGAGGATTGGAGGTCAGTAGTCCTCACCCAAGCCAGCCCCAGGGTGGGATGAGGTCTTCATTTCAGGAAGGATGGGGGTGAGTAGGGGAGCTGGGATAGTCTAAAGTTGAAATGGTGAAGAATTGGAAGAGGGAGTGTGGTGGATGTAGTGATCTATGACCCAGGAAAATCCCTGGCAGGCTGTTAGCGGAGACTTCTCTCCCTGGGGGCAGGAAAACAGCCTGGTTGGGGCTTTTTGGTCTTTGGAAAAAAGATACACATATGAACCTAGCAGCACTGGTGCTTCATGCCTATAATCTTACCTGCTCAGGAGGCAGAGATCTGAGGATCAGGGTTCAAAGCTGGCCCTGGCAGGAAAGTCCATGAGACTCTTATCTCCAATTAACCATCAAAGGTGGGAAATGGAGCTGTGGCTCAAGTGGTAGAATGCCAGCCTTGAGCAAAAAAATCTGAGAACACATCCAGGCCCCAAGCCCTAGTGTGTGTGCAGGCATCCACACACATAATACCCATCACATATGACACACATGCACTGCCACCACATATAAGCACACACATGATACACATGCACATGATATATACATGCATGTGCACACATATGATACACAGAGGATACATGTACATGGCACACACAATACAAACATGCACATACATGATGTGTACTATATACACATCGACATATAATATGCACACATGATACATGCATGCACACACAGGATACCCACATATGATACCCACACACATGCACACACATGATGTAGACAATCCTTCCTTTTCTAGTGTCTTTCAAAATGACACAGAAAAGCAGACCCAAAAGGAATGAAAAAAAATAAAACTTTCAAGAAGGTTCAGTTTCTTCTCTGTGAAGGAAATAAATCCATGGAGGCTTTGATAGGTGTTCCTATTATGGGCAGCATGGTGTCCCATTGTCCAAATTCATATGGTACCTCAGCTGTGACTGCATTTGGACTGGTTCTCTAAAGAAGTCATTAAATTAAATACAGTTTTGGGGTGTGGGCCCTCATCCAGCATGACTAGTACCTTATAAAAAAAGGAAAGCTGGACCCAGAAACACTCCTACAGGGAGAATGCCGTGTGAATGCCAAGATGTTCACTCTCAAGTCAAGGAGAAGGGTCAGGAAACTAGACGTGCCAACACCTTGATCTTGGCCCTCCAGCCACCGGAACTGTGAGCAAGTGAGCAAGTGTTGCTAAGCCAGCCAGGCTGTGGTCCCTTGGTCACAGCAGCACTAGCCAATTAATGGCACTTCCCCCATTTCTTAGCACAGAGACTTCTGGCTGTTGGGAAGGTGTTCCTAGTTCTTCCTGTTTTTGTGTATGCCAGTTCAAAGGCTTGAACTGAGGACCTGGGTGCTGCCCTTGAACTTTTTTGCTCAAGGCTACCACTCTACCACTTTAATCACAGCTTCATTTCGGACTTTTTAGTGGTTAATTGGAGATAAGCATCTCATGGATTTTCTTGCCCAAACTGGGGGGCTGGTTTCCAACCAGGATCCCAGCTTCCTGAGTAGCTAGGATTACAGGCAAGAGCCACCAGCCTGACTTGGATGCTTTTTCTAAGTGTATTTTTTTTTTCTCTTTGATTTCCTGACAGTCAGCAGCTCCTGCATTTTGGCTCTGCAGTGACACTAAGAAGAACAAGGGGCCAACAGAAGTGGGCTCTGGAAACCCCTAACCCCAGAGACCAACCCGGCAGTGTCCCAGATGGGTCCAGCTTGCAATCATAGTCATAGTAGCAGGGAAGCTGTCTCACAGAGCCCCTGCGGTGGCCCCAGCAGGTGAAGTAGGAATCTCCACAGGATGAAACCTATTGACAGTGCTTGCTGGTCTGGGAAGGAGCCCCAAGATCATTGTTTTCAGTCAGTTGAAGCTGGAAAGGGATCTTTGCCTTAACAATTTCCACATAATCCTCAGCACCTGGAGGAGGCCAAGGCCCTGGGAGGAAGTAGCTGGCTCAGTCAGGAAGTGAACCTGGTATGTCCCAGCAAGGCAGTATAGGGATGAAGTGAGGCTCTATCTCTTTGCATTCAAGGTCTAGCTATCCTTTACTTTCAGACCTTACACCTCGATCCCCAAGGTTTCATAAGAAGTGGGTGGGACACAAGAGATAAGGGTGAGATGGAGCCCCTTCCAGTCTGTGAACATCACTGATGTGCTGATTGTCCCATGCATGTGGACCCTCCAGAGGGGCTCTGTGGTTTCAGGCCCCATGGAACCAGCATCCTTAGTTGATAGTCCTGAGGTCTAAGGCTAGATCCTGGGGGACATACACTGTTTCTGACATCTTGATTTCCGAAGAGACTTTATCCATTTATTCTTTTTCCACTTCTTTGGAAGTGATTCTCCCCATCTTCTGAGGAGCATGGGACATCAGAAAGAAGAAAAAAAAACCACAAAAAAAAAAACACCAAAAAAAAATCTAAGCAGGCAAAGGGAAAGTCAAGATATGGAATTACATTTCTCTGAATGCAGGGACTTATCATCATCGCTACCATATATTGAATTTCATTGTGTTATGTGGTTTCTATCAGTTATCCTTAACCCTCACAACACAACACAGAAGGAAGCTATTACAAGCATCTTTTTACTCATACTTTTAAAAAATTATTTTCTAGTAGTGTACAAAGGGGTTCCAATTCAACATGTCAGTTTATGAATGTGATGTATCTTGATCAATGTCACCCCTTCTATCATTCTTCTCCATCGTTCCCAACCCCACCCATTCCCTCAAGTTCCCTGGTTCTATTTTCACAAATGTACATTGAATATTATGACTATATTCACCCACCCTTCCTCTATTTGTCTGCCTCCCTCACCCCTTGATATTCCCCCTCCCAATATATTTCAGCTTACTGGTATTCGTTCTTTTAGTTGTTCAGAGGAGCTGTACCATTGGCATCCTCTCCTCAAAGTATCTCACACTATAGTCAGCTTTTTAATGTACTTATGCATGTGTTTTCATATATATTTGTAATTTAGATCTAATTTCCACATATGAGAGAAAACATGTTCTGTTTATCTGTCTGAGCCTGAGTTACTTCCTTAGTATAATGTTTCCAAGTCTATCCGTTTCCCTGAAAATGACACATTATTCTTGCTGATAGATGAGTAAAATTCCAGTGTGTGTGTGTGTGTGTGTGTGTGTGTGTGTGTGTGACATTTTCTTTCTTTCTTTTTTGTTTAGGTCCTGGGGATTGAACTGGGCCTAGGCACTCTGAGCTTTTGTATGCAAGGCTAGCAGTGTTCTACCACTTGAGCCACAGCTCCACTTCTGGCTTTTTGATGATTAATTGGAGCTATGAGTCTTATGGACTTCATTGCCCAGGATAGCTTCAAACCTTGGTCCTCAGATCTTAGGCTCCAGAGTAGCTAGCATTACAGTCATGAGCCTTGAAGGTCCAGATTGTGTCACATTTTCTCAATCATTCCTCTATTATAACTAATATCTTTTTATTTAATTTTTTGTTGTTATTATAAAAGTGATTTACAAAGGGGTTACGGTTACATAAGTTAAATAAAGAGTGCAATTATTTTGGGACAACATCATGCTAACTAATATCTTTTAACAGATGAGAAAATTGAAGTGTAGAAAGTGATCGCCCAAGACTTCACAGCAGATAACTACTGGTAGCAGCATTTGAACCCTACATCTTTGTGTCTCTAAAGCCACTCCTACCAAATGTACACTCCTGGAAGACAGACACTCAAAAATGTGTCTCTGTGTGGTTTCCTCCTCTGTGGAGAAAGGGAAATCCTGCAGAAGAAATGGCTTGAAGAGAAAAATAGCTTCTCACCAGATTATTTGTGTAATTTCCAAGTCTTATCTTTTCTGCTGCAGTAACACCATACAACCGATTATAATTTATAAAGAAAAGACATGTATTTTTCTCTTAGTTCTGGAGGCTAGAAATCCAGAGCGTGGTGTAAAGTATCTGTTTGTCATTTGATGAGGGCCTGATGCCATGTCAAACATGGAGGAGAGCAGCACAGGATGAGACAGTATGTAAGCTGGTTCCAGTCTCTCTTCTCTTTCTTATAAGGCTACAGGTGCATCATGGGAACTCGACCTCTAGGATCTCATTTAATCCTTATTACTTCCCAAAGGCTTGGCTTCCAAATACCATCAACATGAATTTGAAGATTCAGCTTCAATATGAGTTTGGAAGGGACAACTCTGGAATCACAGAAATCTTACCACTTGCTTGGAAGGCTCCTGCTGTATGATTTTATATTTGGAGAGATCAGTATATAAAGCCAAAAAATGGCAGCTTTTTTTTACTGGACACAGACTGGAGAGAGGTGTGTGAATGATTGGATTCAGTGTCTACCGTCAAACCTTTTGGGGTTTGGGTTTATGGCTCTAAAGAGCAGGCTGAGTTTCTGCATTTTTCTGTATATATCATATGATTGTCAGAGTCTGTGCTAGGGAAGAAAAATTCTCTAGATGGGAGCTCGTATTCCAGACCTGGAAGCCCCCTTCAGAGCACCATTCAGGCTGAATAGACAAAATGTGGACTAGTGAGTTTGTGTATGTGTGCACACAATGCAGGACCTTCTGCCTGGCTCTGCGGTCACCATCCCTGCAATATCCGGCCTATTTCACAGAGACGTGATTCAGTCATAGGGATCTTCAGCAAACCTGTGATTTAAGATGGACACCCTTATTTCCAGAGGATAGAGGCCTTGTGTTCAAAAGCTTCACAGTTATCAGTTGGTTCTTTGTTTGCTTGCTCAAAGCCTCAAGGTCTTGTCCGGCTTTTTTGCTCAAAGCTGGAGCTCCACCATTTGAGCCACACCTCCACTCCCCCCTTTTTTTGCTGGTTGTTCCAGCTGGTTTCAAGCCATGATCTTCAGCTTTCAGCCATCTGAGTAGTTGGGAGTACAACATGAGCCGGCAACAACCAGCTTCTACAGCCATTTTCTTATGATATTCCTTCAGCTTTATTTCCTGTGCTGCTTCCTTTTCTTCTTCTCTTTAATTGTTATTACTCATTAGGTATATTGCACAGAGACGAAAAGTAGGTCAAGGAGTTATGAGAGAGAGGGGGGAGGGAGGCAGAGAGAGAGAGAGAGAGAGAGAGAGAGAGAGAGAGAGAGAGAGAGAGAGAGAGAGAGAGAGAGAGAGAGAGAGAGAGAGAGAGAGAGAGAGAGAGAGAGAGCGCAAGTATTGTATAAAGCTATCTTGACCAGATGAGATCTTGAATGGGGAAGAGTGGTTTGTGTAGGAATGGCTGCCATCAAAGCTGACCTAAACATGAATTCTGGCCAATACTTGAAGCTTCCACCCATTGAACGTATGATCTCAGAATTGCATTTTGAAATAATTCTTCCCAGTCTAAGGGCAGTTTTTAAATCCCTGTTCTATAAAATCTTGGCCACCTGAGGATCCTTCATTGAACAGGAACAAGGGAATATTGAGAAGTCCCTCTAAGTGAATAGAGTGAATGAGAGAGAAAAATGACTGACCAGCCAGATCTCTGAGTATTACATGCACTAATCAGTGAAAAGACATGCCCTGTTTACTCTCTCCTGGCCTGCAGCTGCTCTATGCTAGAAGATTTGCTGCCAAAATGAGAATGTTTTTGGTATTGGGCTTGAATTCAGAGCCTGGGTGTTGTCCCTTAGCTTTTTTGCTCAAGGCTGGCATTCTGCCAATTGCAAATTTTGTCTGCCTCATTGGAAATAAGACTCTCACACACTCTTCTACCCAGGCTGATTTTGAACCATGATCATCAGATCTCAGCCTTCTGAGTTGCTAGGGTTACAGACATGAGCCACCAGTACCCATAAAAATGAATATTTTTAATATATATATTTTTATTGTAAAGATAGTGTACAGAGGGGTTAAGTTACATGAGCAAGGTAATGAGTACATTTCCTATCGAGCAAAAAATGAATATATTTAAGGGCAGTAAGATGCACAGTGAGATCATAGCGAGGCTCTGTACAGGAAGGAGAAAGGCATTGAGCAGTGAGTCAGGTGCATGGCAGTCTGGGCGGGGTGGTGAGCCCTGATCCCAGGCTGCCTGGAAGGAGTTGAGTCCCCAGGTGTCCAACTGTAATAATTGCTGCTGCTCTTGTCTTCTATGTGAATTTCCATGCTGGGTCTTGATGGTGGTGTCAGTGTTCACAGGCTTTTGGGTTTGTCTCATGCATTATTTTCCCCTCTCTTTTACAAAAGAAGAACGAGAAAGAAAGGGAAGGGGGGAAAGAGAGCCCACTAGCACTCAGCCCTGCTGATGTTCTTTGCCTGGGTTGTGTTTTCCTAGAAAGCAGCCTGCTCTGACTCCCACATCTTTCTCCCAATGACCAGGTGTGTGATTGGAAGGATAACTGTAGAGAGCCATCGCTGTGTCTTGTTGGCTAAGAAAGCAGTATTTCTGCTCTCTGGAAACATCTGTACCTCACAATTCCCTATGGAAGGCATTTAACAATGATGATTATGATTCTGATCAATATTAGGCATGCAAAAAGGAAATAACATGTGGGTAAAAGCTACAGGTTAAGCCAGGCGGTGATGGCTTGTGACTGTAATCCTGACTAATCAGGGAACTGAGAGGCTGAAAAACCCAGAGAATTACAGTTCTAAAACAGCCTGGGAAGAAAACCTGGACAGGATTACAGGTGTGAGCCACTCCTTAATAGGTTTTTAAGGGGTAAGGAGTATTTATTTGCTTACTGCTTTTCATAAGGAATATCTGCAGGTTTGTTGAAATTACTGTGAAACTTTCCTGTTTTATACAATAGAATATTGCTTTACGCAGGCTGACCTAGCTAAAATTAGTGTACTTTCAATAAAAATCCACTAACTAAACTTATAAGTAAAATGATTATTTTTCTCCTTAGCCTTTACTTAGTGGGCTTTGGGGGCGATGGCTTGAAGAGCCAATATTTCTTTAAATTGGTGCCAGGGAAAATTGAATTGGTGATTTCTTTTTTTCCTCTCAGCAAATGTGCCTATAATAAGCAATGACCTTTAAAACCATCCCAGATATGATTCCTTGCTAAAAGTAGCTGCTGTATTCTTTAAACATTTGCATTAACTGACTGGTAAAATGAGAAGCTTGATGACAGTTCAGTGGGGGAAGATAAGCCGGAGCATGGAGCTCTAGGATGTGGTGGTAATCGGTGTCTGTGGGCCAAGACTGCTGGGCCACTGCAAAATGAGGCATGCAGAGAAGGGGTGGATTCTAAGGACTGCAGTTAGATCTGGGCAGAGCTTGGCAGCATGAGTGTGGAGACCACAGAGACCAGAAAGACATGTAATGATTTTGTGTGTATGTACCACTACTCGGGCTTGAACGCGGGGTCTGGGTGCTGTCCTTGAGCTTTTTTGCTCCAAGTTAGTGCTCTCCTTCCAGCTTTTTGGTGGTTAATTAGAGATAAGAGTCTCGTGAACTTTCCTTCCCAGGCTGCATTTGAACCATACATTTCAGATTCTCAGCCTCCTGAGTAACTCAGATTACAGGCATGAGGTACCAGCATCCTGGGCCTCCATGTATCAATTTGAATACAAATAACAGCAGTTCTCCCTGTACAGTACTATTCCCCTCAGTTTGGGAAGAGAGGCCTTTGACTTGCAGGATCATTTCCTCCTTTGCTTTTCAGACTGGAAAAAATGTAGGTAGAATATCGAAATCTTCAAACTGCTTCCCTCCCTCCTCTCACATCTATCAAAATTTCTTTAGCCTATGGCCACATTATAGGCTAATCAAATGCAAGTTTCTCTGCATGCATCCACATGACTTTCCAACAGCGTTTGTCATGACTAGCCACTCTCTCCTTCCTCTAGTATTTCCTTCTGCTTCTGAGACACAGACTCCAGCTCTTCTGCCCATCTCTCCTTCCTACTTTGTCACCAGCAGCTCTCTCAGGTTACCCAAGATTCATGTGTTATTGGTTCCTTGCCTCTCAGTCCTGGGTTATCTTCTTTGGACATACCCCAACATCATTCATAATAAAAATATCAACACATTAGGAATAGAGGGGAGTAATCTTCAGTTGCTATCTACCAAAGAAGGAATCATCACTAATATCTTGATGGAAAGTATTGGATGGATTTTTTCCCTCCAAAGCCAGAAATGAACTAATATCCATTTTTATCACTATCGTTCAACACAGTACTCATGGAAATAAGGAAAAAAAAGAGAAATAAAAGGGAGACATATTAGAAATGAGGAAACAGAACTCTATTCACAGGTGATCGGATTGAGTGTCTGTAGAAAAATCTCCAGAAATCAATTGAAAAGCTTCTAGAAATTGTAAGTGAATTCGGTAATGTGTACTACTAGCCATAAAAACTATGCAAGCTGAAATAAAAAATACAGCAAAGAAAATGAAATGTTTAGGTTTATACTTGAAATTCATACAGAATCAGTGTGTTGGAAATTATAAATAATTGAGTAGTTATGTCGTGTGTACAGATCAGAAGACTCAACATGATAAACATCAGTTCTTCCCAGCTTTATCCACAGGCTTAAAGCAGTTACTATCAAAATCCCAGAAAGAAGTTAGGCATCGGTGGTTCACACCTAACCTTAGCTATTCAGAAGACTAGGATCTGAAAAGCACAGTTCAAAGTCAGCCCAGGCAGGAAAGTTCATGAGACTCTTATCTCCAATTTACCATCAAAAAGCTCCACTATAATAGTGTCAGCTAGCCTTGAGCAATAAAGCTCAGGGACAGCACCCAGGCCCCTAGGACCACACACACACACACACACACACACACACACATCTGAGAAAGATTTGTGTAGACATAGACAGTATGTAATCACAGTATTCAAGATAGCATTATATTGACAGAGGATTCATCCATAGATCAATGAGGCAATAACAAACCAAGAAATAGACCTATATAAATAGGCTGTTTTTTGAAAAGGTGTGAAGGGAATTCAATAAAGAAGGGATTGTCTTCCTTACAAATGATGCTGGGACAATTGCACTTGTGTTGGAGAAGGAGAAGGAAGAGAAGGAAGAAGAAAAGGAAAAGAGAGAAAAGGAGGAAGAGGAGGAGGAGGAAGAGTAGAAGAGGAGGACTACAGTCTGCAACTCCAAATGGACCAGAGATTTAAATATAAAAATGTAAAACTTTTAGATCAAAAAAATGGGAGATGGGGCTGGGAAGGTAGCTCAGGGGTAGAGCGCTTGCCTTGCATGCCTGAGGCCCTGGGTTCTATTCCTCAGCACCACATAAACAAAAAAGCCAGAAGAGGTGCTGTGGCTCAAGAGGTAGAGCGCTAGTCTTGAGCTGAAGAGCTGAGGGACAGCGCCCAGGCCCAGAGTTCAAGCCTCACAACCAACAAAACAGAAGGGGAGACAATCTTCAAAAAGCAGGGTGTGTTAAGTTCACTGCCTTAATAAGAACGATATCTGAGACAAACAACTTATAAGAATGAAAGACTTATTTTGGTTCATAGTATAGGGATTTTAGTCCCTGGTTGGTTGGCTTTGTGGTTGGGAACCATTATGACAAGAAGCACAAGGTGGAGTGTTGGGAAACAAAGGAAAAGAGAAAGCCACAGAGAGCAAGGGACTGGGGTCTCAATATCCCCTTCAAGGTCAGGCTCCAATGACCTAACGTTCTTCTAGTAGGCCCTACCTCTTAAAAGTTTCACTGCCTTCTAATAGTATGACTAGTGATATGACTAGTGATCAAGCCTTTAAATGAGGAAGGTCTGAAGGACACTGAAGAACCAAACCATAATACTATCGAGAGTTCTTAGACTTCACACCAAAGTAACCACCTATAGAAGGAAAACTTGACAAATTGGACCTCACCAAAAGTAAGAAGCTTTACCTTTATGAAAGCTCATGCTACAAGGATGAAGAAATAAGCTACAGAATGGGAGAAAATACTTGCAAACCAAGACTAGAACCTAGAATATGCAAAAAATGCACAAATCCCAACACTAAATACCCAAAGTCTGGTAGGTAAAAGGCATATGCAAATATTTTACCAAAGAGAAAATAAAGATGACAAATAAACACCTAAACAGACACACAAGCTTAAGTGCCACAGAATGAATTCAAATTAAAACCACAATGAGCTATCACTACACACTTTCACAGTGATTAAAATATTGACCATACCAAAAGCTGGCAAGTAGAGGAGAAGCTGAAATGCTCATATATTGCTGGTAGGAATATAAAATGGAGCAGAAACTCTGGCAATAGTTGGGTAGAGTCTTACAAAACTAAACATATCTCTACCATATGACTTAGCAATTACACTCTCATCTTTTACCCCAGAGAATTGAAGACAGGTTCACACAAAAACCTGCACATGGATGTGTATAGTAGTTTTATTTGATACAGCTGCAACTTCTCTAGATGTCCTTCAATAGGCAATGAGTAAAACAGGCGGTGTGCATGTGTATATGTACACACCTACCCTAGAATACAACTCATAAGTAGGAACTACTGAAACATAGAACTTCCATCTCTTTACAGTGATTTATGAAGAGTGAAAAGCCTATTGATCTCATTAATATTAATTTCTGAAATAACAAAAATGTTAAGAAATGAAGGATGGCTGCGGGGATAAGGATGGGAGACGTTCTAAAAGGGCAATAGGGGCCCATGATGGATCCTTGTGATGTTGGAATTAGTCAACATCTTGATGTAGTGGATATGTGAGCTCATTCGGGCAATAAAATGGTATAGGACCACACACACACACACACACACACACACACACACACACACACCACACACACACACACACACACACACACACACACACACACACACACACACACACACACACACACACACACACACACACAGGACAAACAGGAAATCTGAATAAATCAAAGGACCATATCTATGTCTATAGCCTAGTTGTGATGTTAGCTTTCTGAAGTTGGTGCCCTCATAACCTAATTAGATTTTACCTCTTTGGTGAGTATGGGCATGGAGCTGCTGTTGGTTGGTTGATTTGGTTGCTTGCTGTGCTTTTTTTGGAGACAGAGTTGCACTACATAGCCCTGGCTAGCCTGAGCTTCCCAAGCACTGAGATTATGGACATGGACCTGATTTAGGCTCTACCTAAGACAATTGCACTATAGTCTTGCAAATGTTACCCTTGGGGAAAACCAAGAAGGATAAATAGGGATCAATATTCTCAATGGGACCGATGTTTTCTAACAGTCAAGACTATTTTCTTGAGCTTTTGATTCCTCAAATGTTACCTAGCCCTTCCCATCACAGCTTTTCAGAAAGCCTGAGAATTCCCTTATTGTAGTTGATGTGTCGCCTAAAGAAAGCCTGAGAATTCCCTTATTGTAGTTGATGTGTCGCCTAAAGAGGTACACAAGAAAACATATTGGCCTTATCAACAGATACTGGAAAGAGTTTCAATATTTGGTATTTACCTCTTCCAAAGATCATCCTCCATGTAAAGGCACGGGTGTGTTCTCTCTTTCCTCTGCATTTGACACAATGATGTGTATGTAGTGACTGAATTATTGCTATGGTACCACAGGAGTCTCATGGCAACCATCAAAGAGCCACTTTACATGTATACTTGTAAAATCACTGGACATGACTAATATTTGTAGTTCCACTTCTTCCTGGGGAATGCTGAATTCCCATGTTTATCTTTTAGCACATCAAGGATACAGTTCAATAAATGATGGATGTTATTTTGTCTCAAAGGGCCCTATACTCAGCCCGTCTCCAGCTCTAGATGACAAGTGAACACATTCAATTCATTTCAGCAGCAGATGAGCATTTTCTATACACAAGGCACAGAACTAGAGTTTATGAAACATGGTAAATGTAGGAGAAGCCAAGATGGGAAAATAATGCCTCTTGTTCTCAGGCATCTGAGAATGTCCTAATGAGCATCTTTGTGCCAATTCTATAGCAAAAGACTGGCTTTGGTAAAAGCTATTAGTGAGGGCTGAAATGGTGTTTTGATATCTTGGGAGAGATGACTTCCTGACAGGGATGTGCACCAGAAGAGTTACAGAGCATTTATTGGAAGAGCTGTGAACACAAGAGTTAAGAGCATTCTGGCCAACTTAGCACATCTCATCTAAACCCTGACTTCTTCACTTGCCAGCAAGTCAGTCTTTGGCCAGTTCCTCCTATTCATGATCAGGAAAATATAGTCAACCAATTAGATCCATGTGGAAATAAAAGGAAATACATGTGACTTAATCAGCATAAAACCTGAACTATAACAAGTATTTTATAAATGTTGTCAATCATTATTTGAGCTGTCAGGTTTTCACAAAAAAAAAAATAAATGAAAAGATGAGGCTTCTTCAACTGTTCTGTCTTTGGTCTGTAGATGGATTACAGGGTGATGGAGTAGGTGCATCATAGCCTAGGAGAAGCAAGTCTGAGCTTCTGTCTTGGTCTATTGTTCTGTTGCTGCAACAAAACACAGGAAGTTTGGAACTTTATAAAGACAAGTGGTTTACTTAGCTCTGGAGGCTCAAGAGCTTGATGCTATCATTAGCTTGGCGCTGGTGAGCCCCTCATGACAAATGGCATCACAGTGACAAGAGCTTATGCAAAAGCTGTGAACAGCCCACACAGAAGAGGGACTTGGGGGGAGATGCCAGGCTCTCTGAACAATAATGCATTCTTTGAGTACTAATCCAGTCCCACAAGACCTGCATTTATCCAATGTGAGGTTGGTGCCCCTATGACCTACTTAGCTTCCATTAAGTTTCACCTCTTTGGTATGTTGTTTACTTGGTTGGTTTGCTGAGACAGGACTATTATAGACCAGGCCCAACCTCAGCCTCCCAAGTGCAGGGATTTCAGACATAAGCCTGGCTTAGGCTCCACCTCTTAAAGGATCCTCCACCTTAAAACTGCCACACTGGAGATGAAGCCTCTTAGCATAAGTGAATAAGGGAGCCACAATGGATGGCTCATGGTCATTACGTTGAGTTTCACTGATGCCTGGAGCAGGTCTTATCACAACTCCTATGATAACTTGCTTATTGCTTTTTTGAGGGAAAGAATAATACCACCTTAGTGGCTGTTTTATCCCAGGGAAGGTTCACCCATTTCCTGTGGTGAGGCGTGGAGGGGATTCTGAGATGTATAGTGATTACATCTTGTGGCCTAGAGCATTTTTTTTGTCCTGCTTGCTTTGTATTATTTTTCAGGATGTCATGACAGAAATGTGCATTCCATGGATCCACGTGTCCTGTGGTCCAGGCAGCTTTCTTAGATACCATTCTCTCTATGCCTAAAAGCCTTACCTCTGGCCCAGCCACTTGGCAAAACCTGGTATAGATTTTCTAATGTCCAGAGACACCCAGCTTCCCGTTTCATAGAGTCATGAGAGTGGAATGGAAATTACAGCTTAAAATATAAGGGGAAAACTTTTAGATTCATCAGTTTGAAGTCCTAGGAAATGTCATGTAAGCACCGTACCAATGAGTTGTGTTTTTTTTTTCCTTTTTGTCCAGAATCTGTGATACTAGAATGGAACGCCATCGTGCCATTTACTTGCTTTGTTTTATCGACTCATTCACTGAACAGGAAGCCTGGTTAGCACTTGCGGGGGGGGGGGGGGCTGAGACCCCACCCTGAAGGTAAACCAGTTGTAGCTATGATGAAATTGTGGATGAAGTTTTGCAGCCTGAAATCTAGAAAGAGGTGGGATATATATATGCCAGCAGAAGGCAAACAATCATCACCCAAGCAAACGTGTAAGAAACACATAGGTCATGTGAGGAGACTCTGTCATAGCCAGGGCTGTGGAACAGGAACTGTGTATAGGCAGAGTGGAAGTACCTGCTTCATCGAGAGGGTTGTAGTGCAGGATGGTGGGCTGAGACAAGTCAGCCTTGACTGTTGGGACTCTCCTGTCCTATCTTTTCTGAGACAGAAGCATGCAGGAAGAAAGCTCAGCATCCCACTCTATCCAAGCCATTAGCTCACCACCCCAGAAGCATACTCTCCTAAGGCAGAGCCCCTTCTCCAGATGTGAAGGGAGAATCCTTAGCCAAAGACCCCAGATCCAGAACCTCCATTGCTGGTCAAAAAGTAGCTCCAGGGCTGGGAATATGGTAGAGTGCTTGCCTAGCATGCATGAAGCCCTGGGTTGTATTCCTCCGTACCACATACACAGAAAAAACCAGAAGTGGCACTGTGGCTCCAGTGGTAATTAGTGTGCTAGCCTTGAGCAAAAAGCAGCTCAGGGACAGTGCCCAAGCCCTGAGTTCAAGTCCCAGGACTGGCAAAAAATAAAGTAGCTCCAGAAGCATTAGAGGCTAGCTGAAGCCTGGACATAGGGAAGACTGGGCTCCCTCCCCTGAATAGCCCCAAGTGTCAGGGGTCTCCTGCCCTCCCTCCCTCTGCTAATGATGCTGCCCAGAGACCATTCTCCTCTTTGGGATAAGCTCTCTAGTTCTTGGGGACTCTGCTGGTCTTCCTCATCCTGTCTAGGAAAAGTCATCAGAATGGCTTACATTGTTCCAAACATCATTCGAGATCTTTAATATGTTCTGCTTGTTTAAAAATAACCTTAAACTGGATGCTAGTAGTTCATGCCTGTACTCCTAGCTGCTCAGGAGGATGGAATCTGATGGTGGCAGTTGAAAGCCAACCCAGGAAGGAAAGTCCCTAAGACTCTTATCTCTGATTGACCAGCAAAAAGCTGGAAGTGGAGGTGTGGTTTAAGTGGTAGAGTATCAGCCAGGAGTGGAAAAAGTCAAGTGAGAGTGTGAAGGCTTTAAGTTCCAGCACCACTACCAGCACAATGACAGCAACAACAACAATGACAGCAACAATAACTCAAGCTCTTGGAGTCGGACAAACACTGACTAGGGGCCATGTTCTCCTTGCCCTATCACTAAGCAGACCAAGGCCAGCCCTGAAGAGCAGACAAGTGCACAAGCAGAAGGGAACGCGGCCAGGATGGCGAAGGTGCCACAAGCCATGTTACGAGCTGAGCTGCCGGCTCAGAAATGAAGCTTTTGTAGCTCTTGAAGGGCAGAAACTGGACACCAGGTGGCCTTTGTAAATCAGGAACTATAGGACCTGGGCGCCTATTATGAATGAAGCCTGTCTGCAGGTTCCCGCAGCCTCTGCTAGGTGCACATGCGCAAAGCCTCATGCTGTAGAGCTTCGTTCATGCCTAGCAACTAGAAGGGAAGTTCATCGCAACCCACTGTGGGTGGTCAGACCCTGAGCACCCGCACCCCCAGGAAGCTGCAGCATGACATCAGCCAAGCCAGGCATCCTGAGCACCCCTCCACCTTCAGTTTGATGGATGCTGTGCTCGGGTTGGTACTTGGGGCAGGGGGTTGAACTAAATGAAGCTCTAAGCTTATTGGGAGCCTATAAGCACTTGCAATTCTAGCTACTTGGCTGAGAACAGAAGGATTGAAGTTCAAAGCCAGCCTGGACAGAAAGTCCTCAAGATCCTTCTTAGCTAATTGCTGGGTGCAGTGGTGCACACCTGTTGCCCCGAGCTACACGAGGGGCTGAGATAAGGAGTTCATGGTGCCAGTCTAGCAGAGGCAGAAAAATCTGAGATTTCATCTCTATGGAGTTAAGTTGGAGTGAAGCCAGCCTGTGATCCCAGTGAGGAAGGGAAAGCTAACATAGGCAGATTGTGACTCAGGACTAGGTAGCAAGACTTTGTCTCAAAAATAACCAACAAGCAAACAGGTCTGTGGTGTGGCTCAACTGATAAAGTGGCAGCATAGTAAACATGAGATCCTTAGCTCAAACCCTAGTACAACCAGAATAAACGCTAAGCCCCCTGGCTCCTCTAAAGGCTGCATGTAGCTTTACTGCTTACTCTTCAGTAAGCTCTAAGCAATGGACACAGAGCCTGTAGCTACAGAGGGTGAGCCATGCCCACTTAAGACCTCACTGTTCTGGCCCCTTCATGCCTGTACTACAGGTGTCTGGGAGCAATGAAGCTGCAGAGAGACCCTTCCTGACTTCTTTTCCCTCTGCCTGCATCAGGCTGCCTTTCCTCCATTTTTTTCCCTCCCTAGTGCTTACTTTCTCCCTCTCATGTCCTGTCTCTTCTTCCAGGAATTCCACCAGCCACCACCCTGGCTCTGGAAGTACTGGGGCCTCACAGGGGTCAGCTAGGTTCCCTTTCTGTACAGCTTTGTGCAGGTGACCCACTGACCTACTTTTCAGTACTGTTTGGCATAACTCAGCATCTTTGCAAGTAGAAGTGCCCCTCCTCCACAGACCTGTGATGTTTAGATTGTGTGACAGGAAACATGAGGGTAACAGCCTTGCAGATAAAAATATAATGCACTAAAGTGTTCAGGGCCACCAGGCTGGCTCTATTTAATCGCACAAGTATCATTTGTCATGAGAGATGTGACAAATCTCTCTTTTTTTTCCCCTCCCAGCTTACAGCTCTGTGTTCTCTTATGCATATCTAGGAGGTTTACTTCCCCATATCCCTGTTTGCATATTTAAATAAAAACAAATTGGTTCATTTACCCTGAGACACTCAGCCTGATAGGGACTGAAAATTATGTCTATGGGGGAAGGGGAAGGTGTTGTATTTGTTTTGTATTCAAAAGCTCTTGGTTGAATGGATCGTTCAGAAAAGAAAGAAATATCTAGAATGTCTTCAATCATCTGCACAAAACAGAGCCTGAGATTGCTCAGGGAAAAAAAAAAAGCTCATTGATAAAACAGCACACAGACAAAATCAATGTTGGCAGTGTGTCACAGACCCAGCGTTCCGTTTTATTTGTAGCTTCACAGAAAATTGCAGTTGTGGAATTGCTTTCTCCTGCCTGTATTAAAAGATTTGAAGAAAAGAGATGAGAGGCTGCCAGGCAAATTAGATATCACGTGACCTCATCTGGGCCGTGCTGGAGGAGGTGAAACATGGTCAGCCCTCTTCGGGAAGGAGGAAGGAGCTTTTCACCAGTAAGAAATAGCAAGGCTGACTGATCCAGGGCAGAGCCCTTGACTTCATTCACACCAACCTGCTCTTCTCTTAGTCTTTCCAGCTCAGTTCCCTGTTAACTACTGGCTAAACACTGGGAGTCCTCGTTGGTATCTCTCTTACCATCAACAATTCCTGGGGGCCTAATCTCCAAAGTCCACCCAAAGTCTATTGGTTCTCCCAAGGAGGCAAGAAGAAGCATTGCTGCTCAGGGAAAATGAGGCAATGGTCAGTCTGACAGGAGTCACTGACCAGCCCCTTCCTGTCAGCTACGCAGAGCACCTTGACTTACATCTATTTCTCCAGCCCAAGGCCAGGTACCCCGTGGGGTTTTCTTGACAAATGAGTGGGTGTGATGCTTTGGGGTAGACAGAGTAGTCAAATTTGGAGATCTGTATCAATGGTCTGTTAGTCAATGCACTGTAAAGCCAATACAGCATGCTGGGTGAAGGCATAGACTTAGAGCCAGACCATCTGAGTAAGTGCCTAATCCCTCTGATTATCTGTGCCCTGGGTAGGGTTTATTAATTGTCATGTTGTTGTTATAAAGGTGATGTACAGAGGGTTTATGGTTACATAGGTAGGTAATGAATTTACTTCTTTTTGGACAATGTCACCCCTTCCCTCTCTCTCCCAGTTTTTCCCTCTTGTCCCTACCCACAAGTTGTATAGTTCACTTTCAACAGTGTCTAGTGAGCACCACTGCTGAATTTGTTCACCTTTTGTCCCTCCATTTCTATTCCCTCCCTTCCCCTCCCAAAGACAGATAAATGAACAAATGAGATTTTTTTAAAAAGAACACAAAACAACAACAAAGAAAAAACTTCTTGTTTCCATTTTCTGGAGTTCATTTTGATAAATATTGTTTTATATGATCAGATGCAAATAAGCATTACACCTTTGTGTTCCTTTCCTAAGAATATCCTCCTTTGTTCTCACTATGTGAATGCTTCTAAGCTACCAAGAAGTGATATTTTGTTATGGTATCCTGAGCTACAAGCAAACAGCACTTCCCTGGAAGAGGTCGCAAGTTCTTCTTTCTCTCCTGTTAGTAACTGCCCTGAGAAGTGCCAGTCCACTAGCCTATATTCCCTACCTTGTCCTGCAGTGCAGCCATGTGCACTGTCCTCATTTATGGGGCATGAGTGTGTATAACTTGTGCTGTTTCCAGACTGGACTTTAAGCCACCTCTGCACATTCACTCTTGCTTTTGATGTCTTGAGCAGCAATGAGCAGGGAAACTCGGAAGCCACATGTAGACAACAGCAGAATGAACAGCCATCAGTCTAGGCATAGAGGATTCTATGTTGGCATTCAGATAGTCACTGGTATTTGGCCAGAACCACTATGTTTTTTGAGTGCGCCATCCCCACTTTTGGTGCCAGTCCTGGGATTTGAACTCAGGGTCTGAGAACTATCCCTAAGCATTTTTTGCTCAAGGTTAGCACTCTACCACTTGAGCTACAGCTCCACTTCTGGCTTTTGTTTGGTGGTTTATTGGAGATAAGACTCTCCTGGTCTTTCCTGACCAGGCTGGCTTCAAACTGTGATCCTCAAATCTTAGCCTCCTGAGTAGCTAGGAATACTGGTGCCTGGCTTCAGTGCTCTTCTTAAAGCAGCTATTGATATCCAAAGTGGATAGATACAAAGGAGTTAAGATTGTGCCTGACACAGAATGAGCACTGTGTAAGTGTTAGCTGATGGTTCTGCCACTGAAGAGAATGATAAAGCATCATCATGCAACCTGGAAGAAAAGCTTATGTGCAAATTATGTGATTATGCCAAAGGTATATGCCAAGGAGGGTTACATGCTATGGATTTTCTAATGTCCACCTCAGAGCTCAGAGCCGTTGCCCTGATAATCTAAAATTGACTAGCAATACAGAATACAAAAGCATATGATATTTTGGATATCCTTGGTTATGAAAGCTTTTTTTTATGAGGACTAAAATAGTGTACCCTGCTCAAAAAGTTCCCAAGAAGAGTAATTAGCATCTTGTGCCAAGAAGACAGGAATGGAATGGTAATTACCAGGCTGGATGACTTTTCACTTACCTAGAAATATAAATGTGAAGAGGATGTATGCACCAGCTCCTTCCTAAATTCGTATCTGGATTTTTACAGTGACATTGGCACTTGGATTAAGTGCATTTCCAGAAAGTCCTGCATATCTGTGGCCACGGAGAGAGCTCAGCCCTTGCAGCTGTCATTCTGGGATGCATGGGTTTCCTGGGTTGCCTGGTTACAGGAGCAGAGGAGAGAGCTACCAGAAGAGAGAAACTAGGAGAAGGCAGCCCTGGAGTTATTCTAAGTGGACTACAGAACAATGGAGTCACTGATGTTATTGTGTGGATGGAAAAATGGATGGAATTTGCCCTTAATCTTCTCTGTGATGGCCAATGTAGAGACAGTTGCCTTTGTTGTCAATCAATATGGATGGAGCATTCATCTCCACGTGCCCACAGAGGCCTGCTCAGGTTATTTGCATTCATTTCTACTTTGGACATGAATGAGGAAAAGGAAAGAACAAGTCTTGCTATTCCCTTTAAGGGTACACCCCCCCAAAACCTGAGGGCCTCCCCCCTTAAGCACCATCTCCTAAAGGTTCTACCACTTCCCAATAGTACCAAGGTGGGGACCAAGCCTTCAACACAAGGCCTTTGGGGAATATTTTAGAATCACAGGAAGCCACAGAAGACATGAAAAGCCAGTTCTGTAGAGTGCCAATGTGAGACTCTAGAAATCCAGCCTACATTTGCTCTCTTACTTTCCTTATTCTGGGCCAGATATATTTATTGCTACAATAGCAATAAATAGTAGCAATACTCAACATCATGCAAGTACCTATGATGTGCTGGGTTTGGTGCATCATATGAGCTATTTCTTTTAAATCTCAGAAGGGCCGTGTTTATCTGTGCCATAATTCTAGCCCACTCTATCTCATATATACAGCACAGCACAGCGCCTAGAAGATTCTAAAAGACATAATGTGCTCTAGTTCAGAGCAGGAAGTGGGACAAATTCCCCTATGGGCTGGTGAGTTAGACATTACCCCATGGTAGCTTTGAGAATTCGTTACCTGGCTCTCTATCTCATTCATAATTCTCCCTGTCTGTGTGTCTGTGTGTAATGTGAACTTGCAATTCTACCAAAGATTATAAAATGTGGACGTTTATTTTTCTCCGTGGGAAAAAAAAAGTATTGGGATTTTCAAAGTGTAGTAGTAGTTTATTATTCAAAAAGGAGGTTGGTGCTGACTTTGGCCTTGGATTGTAAAAAGTAGTTGTAAGAATAAAGATCTGTCCCAACAAGAAACAGAGAAGAGACAGAAGTCAGAGCTTCAGTGTGTCATGGGGGTGAAAGTCATGGTCTCAGATGTAGAGGTGCAGGAGTGAATGTCTTAGTCTGTTTTCTGTTGCTATTACTAAATACCTGAGACCAGTGATCTATAAAGAATAGACATTTATGTGTTTCACAGTTTGGTTGGCTGAGCAGTCCAAGAGCATGTTTAGCATCTGGTCAGCACCTGGTGAGTCCTCTTGAGTCATATCATAGTAGAGGTTGCGACATGATGAGACAGAGCACGCAAGCAAAGTAACTCAATTATCTATCCCTCCTTCTTTTCTGCTGGCACTGGGGTTTGAATTTAGAGCCTCATGCTTGTGTGGGTCATTGCTCAACTGGTACTCTACCACCTGAACCATGACTCCATCTTGGTTTTTTGCTGGTTCATTAGCGACAGAGTCTCTCAGACTCTTCTATCAAAGCTGATTTCAAACTGATTTCCCCAAATCTCAGCTTCCTGATTAACTAGAATTACAGGCAGGAGCCACTGACAACCAGCTTCTCTTCCTCTTACTATAAAGCTACTAATGGCATCATGGAGAGCCCACCCTATTACTTAATCTAATCCTAATTACCTCCCACAGGCCCCACCTCCAAATACCATCATTACATGATTCTTGAGGACTAAGTTCCCAACACATGATTTTTTTTTTGCCAGTCCTGGGGCTTGAACTCAGGGCCAGGGCACTATCCCTGAGCTTCTGTTGCTCAAGGCTAGCAGTCTACCACTTGAGCCACAGCTCCACTTCCAGCTTTGTCTGTTTATGTGGTACAAAGGAATTGAACAGAGAGCTTCATGCATGCTAAGCAAGCACTCTAACACTAAGCCACATTCCCAGCCCTCACACATGATTTTTGAAGGGACACATGAAACTCACAAGGAGTCTCTGGGTTGGGTTCTGGGGCCTGAGGCACCACAAGGGCAGGGCAGGGAGGACCTCCGGGAATGGGTCCAGGTGAGAACACACGACCCAGTTACACAGTTGGCAACAAGTAAGAACTGGCATGGAGAAGGTGAGAGCCCAGTTACAAGCACAGAGCTACCAGAGCGGAGCGAGATACACAACAAGGCCTTTGGACAGTGTCTCCATCTAGAACCTCCTCAAATGTCCTGCAGCAGGAGCTGGTGAGAGCCAAGGTACAGGCTAGGGGGAGATGAGGCGGCAAAGGGCTGGAGGAGAATAGCCTGGCAAACCCCCAACTCCATGAGGCTGGATGTTTTATGTGGTACACCCATCAAGGAGTGAGCTCATGTGTGGACTTTCAGAAGGGTCCTAGAGCACCTAGCTTCCATGTATTCTTACAGCACATCTCAGAAAGCCCTCGGAAGCAGGTCCCTAACTTGTAGTCCCCACAAGAACTGGTGTCCTCAAAAGAAGGTCAGAAGCTCAGGAGCAACGAATGGACTGACTTTTCTTTCTCTGTCTTGAAGTTCAAAGAACACAAATGCATTCACTGGAAAAAAAATAACTGATTTTTTTGTATAAATCTGAAATATGTATGGGAACTGAAAGCTGATAGAGCTGGGGAAAACTCCAGTTGTGGCCTTGCAAATACTCAGCCCCACCTTTTGCTCAAACTGGATTCCTGGTTCTTGTGGGGCAGACGTGGCCCTCTCTACAGACACCACAAGAGCACTATCTGTAACATAACAATTCTGCCTCCTATGTATGCACAGATTTCTTTCTTCCTCTTTAGATGGAAGAAATGAATTCCAGCAAGAGGAAGACATCATCTTCCCAATATGATATAACATTCATGCAAAGCACAGATCTTAAACAAGCAAAGTTACATTCTCAGCAACAGTTGGTCCAGAGCCTTGTCCTGTGTCAGTCCTTGATTGGTTGCCAGATAAATAAACAACTGAAGAAAGTCTTGTGTTTTCAGATGTAGGGTAACAGTACATCTTGGAGGCATGGAAGAGTGAGATTACAAGTGAATCCCTCCCTGCCTCTTGCTAACTTTAGGGGGCATCTAGTGCTTTTGCCTAACCAGTAACCTTTCTACCTTCTCTAGGTAATAGCACCTGGATTGATTCTCCGTTCATTGAGTTCTGATGTACCAGATGGCTCCAAGCTACAGTGGGCATGTGGCCAAGCCTGGAAAAGCACAGATAAAGTGAATGACTTACCATGCTTTGGATTTTGGAGGCAAAGGACTCCAGCATTAGAAAATGATTTTATCCACATGAGCCCAGATAGCAATCTTCATAATAAACTCCCTTCAATAGCCATGGTCTCTCTCTCCTTGAAAATGTTGGCAGTTGGCTGTGGTGCCAGTTACTTTGTCCTTAGAGATCAGAGAACATTTACACAGATGACCAGTTGGAAACAAATTGGATTCCATCTCATGTCAATATAACCTCAACAAGAACAAGTATCCTTTTGATCTGGTGGTTGACTTTGGCTCTGTTACAGCAAGGTGCATTTCACAGCTAGTGAAGAATTAAGATAGAAGTTGTAATGCATCTTAAGCTCTCATCCTTCAAACACTTATGTTCATACAAACCTAAGAAAAGACAAAGGTCCACAGCTTGGTCAATATGTGTAATAACTTTAGATTGAGACTCTCATAAACCATTACTTTTTTGTGCATGGAGCTATTTCTTTATTTTAGATCAAGTCCAGACTTTTTGATTGGGTTAATATCCATAAAGGAGTTAATTCACTCCCAAATGGTGGGTATAGTCACTGCTGGCTCCATGGTCTGACCCTGAAAATTGATCATGAGGTGGTGTCATCATGTATTTGTCTAAGAAGAACCAGGGAAGAAGCCAACACCAAACCAGGCAGCATAATATTCTCAGCTTCATCTCTTAGAAACATAGTGGGGAAGTGACTAGCTTCTTCATTTGGTTTAGTGGCGGGACAACATGTTCATCTTCTGAAATAAGTTTCAGAGCTTGTGGGATTCATTATCTAAGGATCACCTGAGCTTTACAAGTGACTACTACAGCAGGGCCATTTGTCTTGGGTGGGGATACTTTTTAATCCCCATTGCTGGGCAATGCTACACTCAGAGGCTGCAGCAAGAACAGAACCCCTGGGATGTCTGCCAAATGGAATCGCTTCTCTGTGGGGCCTCCATAGAGATGATTTCATCCTAAAGGTCTACAATCGCAGAGGACATAGTATAAACCATTTCCAGTCCCTGGAATGTTTCTGAAATGAACACAGGAAAAGACTCGGGTTCCATGTTTGCTGTGCCCATCATCTAGATTTGCCAAACACACAAGTGAAAGATTTCTGAACAGTTTGGAACTCACGGATAATAGTTGGAAATTTTTTTTAATGATGCCATTGAGAGTTGACCCCAGGAATTCTTTTTTCTTCTTTTATTGATCTGGAAGTTCTTTTATACTGACAGCCTGCATTTGAAATAGGGGATGAAGGTGGCAGCAGCTCACAGCTTAATTATTGATAAAACAAGAAAACACATCAGAATTCTACTCTAGGCTGTCAGCTCTGCCAAGGGCACAAGTCCTCTGAGTCCTGCATGCACATTTCACAGTCCATAGAGATTTGAATGGATGCTGGTGACAAGACTGTCCCCTCCCCAGGAAGAAAAGACAAAATGATGTATAGCTATGGCTGCAACTTCCGAGTACAAAGTTTCCATCTTCTTGCATTTCATCTGAAATGTTGCATGTGTTGAGAAGGAGTTGGCGCCAAACAGCTTCTCAAGCATCTCAAATAAGAGGCTGTGTTTTGAGGACCAGCAGGAGGTAGCAGCAGGCTGTGGCTCATGGTGGGACTATGAGATTCCACCCAGCAGTTTCCTGGACCAACACCAAAGACCTCAGCCCCTACTTGCTCTGCCTGCTCTGCAGCCATCTGTCTCAGGTGGGAAAGCTTTAAGCTACCAGATCAGTACTCAAGGAGGAATGTGGGGAGGGGACAGGGCAAGGGCCAAGTAGGTACTAGGCATTGAGGCATGTGCTCATCACATGCCTCACGGTCCATGTTGGCTGGCTCCATTGTTTCTGAGCTTGTGATGAGGAAGAATAGCATGGTGGTGGAAGTGGGGTGCGGAGCGGGGGAGACTATCATCAAGAAGCCTGCACTAGTCAGCTCCCTCCTTCTTTACCTTTTGTCCCATCTGACCCACCCCCCCCCCATTCAGGACAAGCCTTTCCCCCTCCCCCTGCTTAGTTAATTAATTATCTCTGGAAACACTGTCACACTCAGAAGTATGTTTCCCTAACCTAAGTGTTTCTCAATCCAATCAAGTTGACAGCCAGAATTAACTAGAAGAAATAAGGGTGGACAGGAAGAGGAAGTGATTTGATTTCTATAGCCCTGGATAAACATGGGTGACTTTAAGCAAATCACTGAATGTTTCTAGGTTCTGGCCTCAACCATTATAGTGGAGAATAGTTCTGACGCATCCAGTAGCCTTCAGTGTTAGTGTCCTAGGAGTCTAGAAACTCAAGTGTAGGAGGGCCTTGGGCCCTCACCGGTTCTCACATCATCATCTGTGTCTTCTCCCAAAGAGCTTTTTGCTTGTGGGATAAAAGCCTCACTCCTGGCCCACCTCAGCCTTTCTCCAACTTTCTGGTCCAAAGGAGAAAGCAGTCTCAACTAGCCTTGGCTTCAATCCATAGCCTCCTGCCACGCAGAGCAGCCCTAGTTCCCATCCATTGGCTCTTCCCAGAGTAGTGAGCTGCAGGATCAGGAAGACAGTTCAAAGCCTTTCTGTCACCTGTCCCATCTCATCAAGTACTTCCTTTTAGAAGCTGCTGTAGAGATGAGGTGAGCATCCTTTCAGCCCTCTGTCTAGCACTCATAGGCTGTGTTACTGTCTAAACAAACCCTGAGCCTCCAGGCTGGGCTGTGCAAATAGGGTTGGACCTGTCTGTACAGGGAGGCCCACCATGCCTTCCTTCACTAGTGGAGTGAGGAGGCTCAGGATTGGTCCTGGCAATCCAGGGAAACAAAACCTTCCCACAGCAGAGATTTCCCAGAAACATTGTCATGGTAAAGGGAAGGATGGCAGAATAGCCAGAAGATCACTGTCATTAGACAGATGTCATGGCATTATACAAGTCCACATGTATGGCACACTGCTGCACCCTGCTCCGATAGCACCACACACACACACACACACACACACACACACACACACACACACACACGTACATACACATACAACACAGAATCAATCTCCAAGTCGGATGCAATCTAAGCATGCATTGTATGACTGAGCTACATCTTCAAAGCCCTCTCAATATTTTTTATGATGACTGAATTTTCAAGTTCAACCAGGAAGATTCTGAGGGTTGCTGTTTATGGTAAACTTAGGAAATAGGATAAAACACAAGCAAAAGTTAGTGCCCAACATTACTACGCTACAGGAAAGCAGAAGTGAAAGGCATATGCTTTCACCTCAGATTTATTATCTCGTTGAAGAGAGAATAGTAAGAAGGAAGATTCTGAGGGTTGCTGTTTATGGTAAACTTAGGAAATAGGATAAAACACAAGCAAAAGTTAGTGCCCAACATTACTACGCTACAGGAAAGCAGAAGTGAAAGGCATATGCTTTCACCTCAGATTTATTATCTCGTTGAAGAGAGAATAGTAAGAAACTTTTAAGGCCAAGTGGCAGGTGAAGACTCCAGCAGTGCATCCTGGGTGGTAATTTTCTCCACTGTCTCCTGTGGCCTGAGGTTGAGCTGATGCTGGCACCTGTTCCTCCAAGCAGACTTGGATTGGGGGGAGCCTGTGTACTGCGGCTCTGATTGGTGGCAGGTTCTCCTTGGGTAGAGTCTGCATAGCACAAGTTCTGATTGGCGGGAGTCTGTAGAGAACTGGTTCTAATTAGTAAATGCCTTGTATAGTAGAGATTGTGATTGGTGGGGGTTGGTATAGCTGGGTAGCTGAAAACTATCTGGAGCATTACAGAAGCCTCATTCCATATTCTACCAGGGAAGAGAGAAGTTCAGACCAGTCAGGTAGCACACACAGCCCCAAAAGGGGTATATTCAGGCACACTACTACTACCAGATTCCCAAGCACATGAAAGGTAGATATGGGAGATTAAGACAGCTATCAGGCAACTAGTCCCAAAACAGGCAGAATTTAAGTGAACAGACAGAAAGGAGATAAATATTCTGAGCAAGAGGAAGACAGCAAAGAAAAGGCTGAAAGAATTAAATTCAACATGAGAAACCCTTTTGCCATTTATTTAAGTCAAGTCAGATCATTTTCTACTCTAGACTTCTGCTACTAAAAGTCCACGAATGGCTTAACTTCTGTGAAGTTTAATTCTCTCTCTTAGAATAATGAGGGACACACACTACAGGGACATTGCATTAAGTATGGCAAGAGTTGCAAAGGAAATTTCAGGGGTTATCATGTGCTATTGGAGTACAGGATGTCATGTTCAATAGATTAGGTGAGTAATGTGTCATGAGCAATTTGTGTGGGAGATGGCTGAGTGTATCCAGAGCTCTATGCAAAGGCCTCCTGTGTTGCTGCTCTGCACCCCTGGTTTATTGCAAGCTTGACAACACCCCTTCCCCAGAAGGAACAGGCACCTTCCAGTGGCAGCTGCCCTTGGTCCTGCCCCCAGCAGGTACCCAAGTGATGGAGGTTGTGATACCTAGACTCACAGAACCTGGCACTTGCCATCCCTAGTCCCCATACCCTCATCCATCTCAGTGCTCATCTGAGACTCTCTATCATCCTCCTTCAACTCATCCTAGACCATGATTCCCCAGTCTCTCCCTACATCCAGCCAATTTGTCCTCAACTTCAGAAAGACTGGTTATTTCTCTCCCTGTGCTGTGTGTTCACAAAATGTGACTTTGTTCCTATAAAACTATCCAAATGAGCTGGGAAGGTGGCTCAGTGGTAAAGCGCTTGCCTTGCATGCTTGAGGCCCTGGGTTCGATTCCTCAGCACCCATAAGCAAAAGAAAAGCCGGAAGTGGTGCTGTGGCTCAAGTGGTAGAGCGCTAGCCTTGAGCTGAAGAGCTGAGGGGCAGCGCCCAGGCTCAGAGTTCAGGCCCACTAGCGGACCCAAAATAAAACAAAACAGAAACTATCCAAATGATGATAGTCTAATAGATGAAAGTTTTAGAATTATCTAATAGGCTACCACCCTCAAAATAACAAAAAAATGTTTTGCAAATGCCAATCCAAAGGCTCTCTTGTTTTCTTTGAGAAAACAAGTTACCATTTTCAGCAAGTGGCTTCTTGTTGTTGTTGATTCTGGGGCTTGAACTGAGTGCCTACACTTGTTCATAACCAATGTTCTCCCACTTGAGACACACTTTTTGCTCTTTGCTGATTAATTGGAGATAAGAGTCTCTCAAACTTTTCTGCCCTGACTGGCTTCAAACCACAATCAGAAGCTTTAAAAGCTACAATTATGGATGCAAGCTTGGTTAAAATGGCTTTTTCAGAAGAAAAGGATGTAATTCCATTTTCATTGAAAAAATAATGGAAAGGAAGTAAATAACAAGGTTGCAGATTTCTGATGGATTTTCTTTTGTTTCAAGTTGAGACTTTTGGATGTATTTTGTTACTACAACACATTTCAAACCTTCAAAAAGAAGGTGATCATGAAATGACATTACATTTATTTATCATCCTCTTTCAGCAAACCTGGACATGTCCTTGGGCTGAGAAGTTTATTTCTTGTTTACAATAACAGATTTTTTTTCCGTTAGGACTTAGTTAATGGAGAAAGAATTCTTGCAGGAAGAATTTCCCCATTGCGTGGTGCTGATTCTTGATGCTATACTCTGGAAATTCAGCACTTCACTCCCTACCCTGAGAGTCCTATCCAGACCAGTCTTTCACAGGCAAAGCAATCTCACATGCTGCTAGTTAGATACAGGATTAGGAAACGGAGGCACAGAAAGTCGAACCAACTTATTCAAGTGGCAGTGACAAAGTTGGGTGCAAATTCAGGTTCATTAGCTACCAGAGTCTGAGCACAAGAGATCATTTTTAGAAAGTAGTACAAGCCAGATATATCAGCTCAGTCCTATTATTCTTGGTTACTTGGGATGCTGGAATAGGAGAATTATGATTGGAGGCTAGCCTGAACAAAAATGAGAGGCTCTATCTGAAAAACAAACTAAAAGCAAAGGAGCTTGTGGCTGAAATGGTAGAACATGTACCTAAGCAAGCTTGAGGCCTCGAGTTCAAACCCCAGTATTGTAAAAATAAATGGAATAGAAATAACATAATAGAAGAAATCAAGTGTAGAAGAAATCAATAAAACGTTGAGGGTTTTATGGAAAATGGCCAGGTGCTCCCCACGCATCAGAATGCCAGGGTACAGACAGGAAACAGAAATGACACCAAGAAAGTAATTTGAACATGGAAAATGCTAAAGTAATCACAATGACTAAGAGAGTCCCTACTGAGAAAGGAGAATAGAAATGACCTAAGACTAAGAGGAACAAACCAAAGGAAGTAACAAAAATGGCTGGGACTTAGCCTCCCAGGAGAGAGGTTCATTCTAGTGAATGGTAACATCCGGTCACTCACATTCTCAGACAAATTATATGATCAAATGAAATTTATGACATATCCAAACACTAAACTAATTTCCTGCCAATCTCTTAGATTTGCTATTGGAAATTTGGACTGAATTTCTTACCTATCTTTATTTAGCCTTCACATTCCCTTTTAGAAGTCAACCTCCCACAGAAACTGCTCCTGCCTCCTCCAGCCCCATCAGGCATCCTTTCTGGACATCTTCAAGGCCTCATCTTACTCAAAACCCTTTGCCATTTTCTCCCCATCAGACCTGGAGTCTCAGCTAGGGCAGGATCTCCAGTACCAGCACATGCCAAGTATGCAGTAGACACTCAACTGGTACTTGTTGAAACACTGACTATATTCGTACATGAAAAGGAATGCGGTAAAACGCATAATTTTTAACCAAGAACCAAAGTTTTACTTGACTCATCCTGACATCTAGTGGTAACTAACCTCTATTGTAAACCCAATGCAATCAGCATAACTGCTATAAAAGTCATTCATTCCCTTTTGTTCCTGCAAAGGTCTGAGCTGGTGGGTGCCCATCCTCCAAAGGTCCATAGGTCACAGCACCCTCTGCTGCTCACCCCAGAGTCAGCAGCAGCATAAATATTGTACCATTACAGGAAGCAACCCAGGAAGCATAGGAGCCAATGTCACAGAACAATGCAGAGAACTGTGAGTGGTGGAATCTGTGATACACATAGCTGCCTCTTGAGACCTGTTTATAGTTAACCTTACATTGGACTCTGGTTCCAAGTTCCAACATATTGTCCTAAATCTGTCCTGGGCATCAGCAAACATCTGCAAAGGCAGTGCTCCGTGATGCTGGTTGCCTTGGTCCTCTACCTCTGCAGGGAAAAGAGGCCAGACAGGGGGATTCACCTGGAAACATGGTCCTGTCTTCAGCCTACACCCCTCCAGTGTCTCTTTCCTCTACTTCTCCACCGGATGTGGGCAGTCATGTGGATGCAAAGTAGAGCTAGATTTCTCATACATGATTTAAAAAAAAAAAAAGCAATTGAAAATATTGAAACACTGGGCTGGGAAGGTGGCTCAGTGGTAGAGCGCTTGCCTTGCATGCCTGAGGCCCTGGGTTCGATTCCTCAGCACCACATAAGCAAAAAAGCCGGAAGTGGTGCTGTGGCTCAAGTGGTAGAGCGCTAGCCTTGAGCTGAAGAACTGAGAGACAGCACCCAGGCCCAGAGTTCAGGTCCCACGACTGGACCCCCCCCCAAAAAAAAGAAAGAAAGAAATAAGAAAATATTGAAACATTAGGAAAACAAAGGTGAGTTTTCTTGTGAGCCCTCTGAGGTTGCATCTGTTATCCATTGTTGGTTGAAAATATTGTAATTCAAAATGCATTTACTACACTTGAGCTATCAATCACCACAGTTTAACCTAGCTTATCTGAAGCACATGCTGAGTATTTACACCAGTCTAAGCTGGGCAAACTCAGCTAACATATTCAATAAATTACATTATATTGAATATGTAAGTTATTGCTTATGTAATTTATTGAGTACTACAGTGAAAGTAAAAGGCATATGGACCTCTAGATATGCTTTTGTACTCTGGTAAAATTGAAAATCATAAGTCTCCTGTCACACGCTCAGTATTGTCAGAAGCCAGAAGGAAAACACTGAAACATATTTATGTGTGTAATAGCAGCTCTATATGACCACAAGAAACACAACAAAAACAAACAAGTTGCTAGGTGCTGGTGGCTCACACCTGTAATCCTAGCTACTCAGGAGGCTGAGATCTGAGGATCACAGTTCAGTCAGCCCAGGCAGGCAGGAAAGCCCATGAGACTCTTATTTCAATTAACTACCAGAAAACCAGAAGTGTGGCACTGTGGCTCAAAGTGGTAGAGCACTAGCCTTGAGCAAAAGAGCTTAGGGACAGCATCCACACCCCAAGTTCATGCCCATGACCAAAAAAAAAAAGTCCAAGGCAAACATAAACTGATTAAAAAACAGCAAACATATGACAATATGCTAGGTCCTTAATATATAAACAATAGTTATAGGTATGTACTGGTGGCTCATACCTATAATTAACAGCAAAATGCCAGAAGTGGAGGTGTGACCCAAACGGTAGAACACCAGCCTTGATTGAAAAGGCCAAACAAGAATGCAAGGCCCTGAGTTCAGGCCTCAGTACTAGGCACAAGCACACACACACACACACACACACACACACACACACACACACACACACACAGAGTTACAAATCAATAAAAGACTAGATAAAAATAAAATAAAGAACAGGTAATTCTTCAAAATGCACATAATTTGGGGCTAGTGTAGCTCAGTGGTACAGTACTTACTTAAAATACACAAGGCTCTGGGTTAAAACCCCACACTCTGAAAAAAGACACAAATAGCCGCTATATGAACATTAAAATAAAATGGTTTGTTGAGTTGGTAAAGAATTAGATTTTTTTCTTAATATATATATTATTGTAAAGATACTGTACATAGGGGTTACAGTTACATGAGCAAGGTAATGAGTACATTTCTTATCCAGCATTGTTATACCCTCCTTTGTTTTCCCCCACCCATCCCTCCCCACCTCCCAAACTCCTCCCTCCCTCCCCCTCCCAAAGCTGTAAAATTCATTTTCAACATACTGTCTTGTATATCTCATTGTTACAATGGGTCATCTTGTATCCTTATTTCAGCATTTTTATATTTCCCTTCCCCTCCCCAGATTAGAAAAATGTATATACAAGATGCAGGGCACTGGAATCAAACAGTGAGAACAGGGGTTGTACCATGGGGGAAGAACATACAAAGAAACAAAAAAAATCACATAATACATTATAAGTGCATTAAAACGAACAGTAACCCCTATCTTGGGGTTCATTTTGTTTAGCGTCAGGTTATATGGTCATATGTACATAGCTTTTGACCTCTTCTGCTTGTCCTAGGCATATACTAGTTATTGCAGATAAGGAAAACCATGGGACCTATGTTTCTCTGAGTCTGGCTTAATTCACTTAATATAATTATTTCCAAGTCTTTCCATTTCCTAACAAATGGGGCAATGTCATTCTTTCAGATGGAGGCATAGAACACATTTTTTTTGATCCATTCATCTACTTAGGGACATCTGGAGTGGTTCCATATCTTATCTATGCTAAATAATGCTGTCATAAACATAGTTGTGCTGGTAGTTTTAGTATAGCCTTGTTTGTGATCATTTGGGTAAATGCCTAAAAGTGGGATTGCTGGGTCATAGGGGAGCTCTATGTGTAGTCTTTTAAGAAGCCTCCATACTGCTTTCCAAAGTGGTTGAACAAGTTTACATTCCCACCAACAATACAGTAGGGTTCCCTTCTGTCCAAATCCCCTCCAGCATCTGTTGTTATTAGAGTTCTTGATTATAGCCATTCTAACTGGGGTGAGGTGATATCTCAATAGTGTCTTGATTTGCATTTCTTTTATGGCTAGGGAGGTTGAGCATTTCTTCATGTGTCTATTGGCCAGCCTTCTTTCCTCTTCAGAGAAGTTTCCTGTAAGTCTTTAGCCCATTTATTAATCAGAGTTTGTTTCTTGGAGGATTTGTTGTTGGGGGATTTAATTTTTTGAGTTCTAAGTATATTTTAAATATGAGACACTTGTCTGTTGTATGGCTAGTGAAGATGTTCTCCCAATCCATGGGCTTTCTATTGATCTTGCTGTGAGAGTTTTTTGTTTTGTTTTGTCAGTCATGGGACTTGAACTCTGGGTCTGGGCACTGTCCCTCAGCTCTTCAGCTCAAGTCTAGCACTCTACTACTTGAGATATAATGCCACTTCCAGTTTTCTGGTTGTTTATTGGAGATAAGAGTTTCACGGACTTTCTTGCCCAGGCTGGCTTTGAACTGTGATCCTGATCTCAGCCTCCTGAGTAGCTAGGATTACAGATGTGAACCTCCAGAGCCCGGGCACTATGAGAGTTTTAAAGGTATACATTTCCAGAGGAAAATTTGGTTACAGATATAAAAGTAGTAAATGCATTCTCTTTTAACCGAAGACTGGCTTAAAAAAAAAATAATCCAAGAAAGCCTATGGACAAATGTGTGTGTATAATTGAAACAATGTTCTTTCCAAAAGTTTGAAAAATAATGTTATTAGTAAGCCAAAATCTTACTTGATTAAATATATAATGACCCAGGAGCTTGTGGCTCATGTCTGTAATCCTTACTACTCAGGAGGCTGAGACCTGAGGGTCACAGTTTGAAGCTATCCAGGCAGCAAAGTAGTTGACACTTTTATCTCCATTAGTCATCAAAAAAAGCTGGAAGTGCAACTCAAATGGAAGAACGCTATTCTTTTTTGGGGGGAGTGGCGGGGGGAGAGTGGGGTCTGGTCATGGAGCCTGAACTCTGGGTCTGGGCTCTGTCCCTCAGCTCTTCAGCTCAAAGCTAATGCTCTACCACTTGAGCCACAGCACCACTTCTGGCTTTTTTCTTTTTGCTTATGTGGTGCTGAGGAATTGAACCCAGGGCCTCATGCATGCAAGGCAAGCGCTCTACCACTGAGCCCCCTTCCCAGCCCAGAAGAGCGCTATTCTTGAGCAAATAAAAAGCTGAGGAACAGCACCAAGGCCTTGAGTTGAAGCCCCAGGACTAGCACACACACACACACACACACACACACACACACACACACACACACACACACACACACACACACACACACACACACACACACACACACACACACACACACACACACACACACACACACACACACACACACACACACACACACAAAATCCCCCAAACAAAACAAAACCATAATAGTGCAGTGGTATACTGACCCTATACTGTCCTATTTTAGATGTGAGACATGATCATTAAATTCTAGGTCTATTTTAGATATGAGACATGATCATTAAATTCTAGGTCTATTATCATGAAAATTAGACCTATAATAGTTGCATGACTATATAAACAACTACAAAAATGGTAGAATTGTCTGTAAGTCTGCATAAAGTTTTAGGTTTGAAAGATTTCTCACCAAAATGTTAGCACAAGATTAGACTGTAGAGATAAATGTTTAGCATAAAGTTTACCTTCTCCATACAGATTTGTCAGTATTTATGGTAAGCAGGTATTGTTTTAAAAATCAGAAGAAATCAAACAACGTTTCTAAAGAGAAAATAAAAAGCCATGCTTTGCAAAAATGTTTCCTTTCCCAGCCACAACACTTTAACAGCTGAGCCAGTGCTTCTATAGGAACTGAAATTACCTACGAGGACCAGAGAGAAGCTATGTATTCTGTAAGGTTTCTATTTTCAGTTGGGGTGATCCAGTTCTCCTAAATACCTCAAAGAACGTCAATGGACAGTAGGAACAATCTGTAACCCTGTACACTACATGATCCATAAATATTCAAAAATGTGAAAGCAACCATCAGCCAAGTCTGTGGGTTTTCTGTGTCACAGGTTCCCAGTGAGCTTTCCTACCTAGAACAGGACCTTCCCCAGACTCCCATTTACAGTAAATGTAATTACACTTTAATGGCATGCATCTTCTTCTGTCACTTTTTCCATAGCTCCTATTTTTAACCGGCACAATGGGAACATTTGTCCTCTGATTCACTGACAAGGTTTGAAAGCTAGGAGTTTGGCTTTTAAAATGACAGTACCCTAATCCTATTGCTGATTTTCTTAGATGAAATAACAGCCTATAATTAAGACAACGGAGCACAGGAACAGGATAAGAATAGACTCTGAGTTGAGTTCAGGTGACAGGATTTATCAGTAGCTATGCTAGAATGGAGACCAGGCTCTGATCCTGGCTTGGTGGCCTTTCCAAGTCACTTCAAAGTTGTGTAGTACTGTCCTGATTCTTTGAGGTGCAGGGAAGCCAATCTGGGATTTTGCTCCTTTGGACAAAACCCTGGTAGCAGTTCGGGGATATGTAGATGTCCAGAGCTAATGAAGCATTGAAATTCTCTCTCTGTGAGACAAAATATGAGAGAGAGAGAGAGAGAGAGAGAGAGAGAGAGAGAGAGAGAGAGAGAGAGAGAGAGAGAGAGAGAGAGAGAGAGAGAGAGAGAGAGAGAGAGAGAGAGAGACGTGTCCCTCCCTTTAGATTTCAGTGAGCTTATGAGAACTTTGATTCCAGAATGTTGTGGGTTGATGCTCTGGAAGGTCTAGGACCAGGTCACGAAAGGTCACAGTCCTCCTCCTCGCTCCCTTCTCTCCCTTGCTCTTGGGACATTCTCTCCTGAGCCCAGCGCCAGGATAACACAAAGCTAGAGGTGTGATGAAGGTATGTGTCATTGTTTCTTTCTTGGATCCAGCCACTGAGCTACACCATCCTGTTTGGTATTTTGTTTGTTTATGTGTATGTATGCGGATACCAGGGCTTGAACTCAGAGCCTCACACTCCTCACTTAGCTTTTTTTTGCTCAAGGATGGTGTCCTACCACTTAAGCTACATCTCCACTTATGGCTTTTTGCTGGATAATTGGAGGTAAGACTTTTCTGCTTAGGCTGGCATCTAACCATAATCCTCAGATCTCAGCCTCCTGAGTAGCTGGAATTATAGGGAGGAACCACCAGAGCCCAGCCCATTAGGTCCTGACTCATGAAATTTGTAAGCATGACAGGGTAAATGTTTATACCATGGGTTCATAGTGGGTTCTGGTCGGCAAAAGTGACCAGAACTCCAATTTTGATGTATGAATTTGCTAATGCTTGCTGTTGGTAAGACTGTGTTCTAAACAAGATACAAATATCAATTTATTTATAAAATTGAAACATTCATTTTCCTAATGGCTCTTTGAGTCTCAATCTGACTATTATTTAGATTGTACAGTTGAGGAAAGTGAAGCTCAGAAAAGGTAATTAATTTGCCCAGTGGCACACAGCTACTGAGAAGCAAACAGAGTGTCCAGGTTGAGGTCATGGAGCTGCAGCATGCATGTCTTAAAACACCAGGTTAAGGCAGGCTTCAGTGGTTCACAACTGTAATTCTAGCTACTTAACAGGCTGAAAACTTAGAACTGTAGTTCAAAACCAGCCTGGAAAGAAAAGTCCATGAAACTCTTTATCTCCAATTAACCACCAAAAGACCCAATTTGAAATGTGGTCCAAGTGACAGAGCACTAGTTTTGAGTGGGAAAAAGCTAATAAAGAAGCTGATGGCTCACACCTGTAATTCTAGTTACTCAGGGGCTGAGATCTGAGAATCATGGTTCGAAGGTAACCCAGGCAGGAAAGTCCAAAAGACCCTTATCTCCAATTAACTACCAAAATTCCTGTAGTATGGTGTAGCTCAAATAACAGAATATCAGCCTTGAGTGAAAGAACTAAGGAACAGTTCTCAGGTCCTGAGTGTAAGACAGAGGAATGGCAGACACACACAAAAGCTAAGTAAAAGCACCAGGCTTAGGTTGGAGGCATGGCTCAGTAGGTAGAGTGCTAGCCAATGAGTCAAAGCAGCAGGTACCAAGTTCAAGTCCCAGTCTTGGACCTAAGGAAAAACAAAACTCAGAGCACCATACTCTGAGTTCAAACCTTAGAGCACATGTTCGCTCTCTCTCCTCCCTACCCCCACAAACTGGATTGATACTTCACCCTGCAAATATGTCTGACTTAAACTCTATGCGTCGGCTCCCCTCTGGACCTCCAGTATCCATTCAGCATCCTTTGTTTTCTTTTATGTCTTGCCTTTCTGGGATATGATCCCAGACCCCAGGGAAATTCATCTATGCTGCATACCTTGAGAAAAATGAACTATACTGATTCCCTAGGAAAGGACAAGTTCATTAAGCATCTTTCAGACCAGCCTCGGGATGACTTCTGGTCCTGACCTGATTTCTCGTAGGCTCCAGGCAGATGCTAATTTCCATCTCTACAGCCACTACCTATGTAGTGTACCTCCCCCCGCATTTTATCTGGGCACACTTGGAGCTCTCATGTTCTTGTGTGCTTACTCAGCAGGCCTGCTGACTCCAAAAGAGGACACTGCCTGATAGTACCTTCCAGGGCCCTTAGGAGCTCTTAGGGGCTAGATTTCTTTGCTTCCTGAAACACTTCTGTGCACCTGCTGCCACATCTGCTCCATAAAGGATAATGCTTTGTGGCCTTTTAGTAGAAATCCTTTTTTTCTAGCTCTGCTTCTGCTATTTAAAAGTTTTTACCAGAGCCACAGGGTCAGACTCTGACTGGATGCCATTAGTTCATGCATGGATCCCTTACAAAATTCTTTTTCTCTCTAGGCATCAATCAAAAATACAAGCCAGGCACTGATAGCTCACTCTGGTAATCCTAGCTACTCAGGAGGCTGAGATCTGAGGATTGTGGTTCAAAGCCAGCCCAGACAGGAAAGTCTGAGAGACTCTTACCCAATTAACCACCCAAAACCCCAGAATTGAGGGTGTGACTTAAATCTTAGAGTGCTAGCTTTCAGCAAGAAAGCTCAGGAATAACACCCAGGCCCTGAGTTCAAGCCCCATGACCAGCACCAAAAAAGTAAATAAATAAATATAATAATAATAAAAATAATAATTAATGCAACTTGATTGTAAGAGAAGAACTGTTGGGAAGGGAATGATCAGGGGAAGGGAAGAAGGGGAGAGAGTTTCAAGGCAGGGGAGCATGGGGTGAAGAATGTAATCAAAGTACATTTTGTCTATGTGTACGAAAGTAGCATAATGAAATCCACTAAAAATTGTGTAATGAGGAGGAGCAAGGAGGATTAAGAAAAGAGTAATAGAGGGCTGGGAAGGTAGCTCAGTGGTAGAGTTCTTGCCTTGCATGCATGAGGCCCTGGGTTCAATTCCTCAGCACTACATAAGCAAAAAGAAAAAAGCTGGAAGTGGTGCTGTGGCTCAAGTGGTAGAGTGCTAGCCTTGAGCTGAAGAGCTGAGGGACAGTGCCCAGGCCCAGAGTTCAGGCCCCATGACCGGACCCCCCCCAAAAAAAAAGAAAAGAAAAGAGTAATAGAAGCATATTATGTACCCATATGGAATTATCACAATGAAATAATTTTGTACAATTGTTTACAAATAAAAAAGAGTCAGGCTCCAGTGGCTCACACCTGCAATCCTAGCTGTAATCCTAGGCTGAGATCTGAGGATCCCAATTCAAAACCAGCAGATAAATCCCAGAGACTCTTACCTTCAATTAAGTAGCAAAAAGCTGGAAGTGGCAGAATGGCTCAAGGGATAGAACTCCAGCCTTGAGCAAAAAATCCAAGTGAGTGTGTGAGGTCCTGAGTTCAGGCCCCAGTACTGAGAGAGGGGGAGAGAGAGAGAGGGAGAAAGCGAGAGAAGGAAGAGGAGGAGGAAAGAAAAGGAGTTAATGAAACCTTCCTTTTAGGTGATCCTTTCCAAACAAATAATAGCATGAATAAGAATGCCTTAGCTTTCTACCTACCCACTGTTCTATTTGCAGAAGAGATGAATTCATTAACTTTAAAAATAATTGCCAATTCAGGGCCTTCAGATGTCACTGATTTTTTTCTCCCCCTGCCCCCTTTTTGATGCTATCCCTTCCTATCAGGCTCTTTTATTTCTTTACATTGTATTTGGGGGTTGGGTATAGGAAACTATGGCAGGTGACAGATACAAGCAGATACCTGGAGAGTCCTGAGAGGAACCCGATCTAGTTGCTACAAACACACAGGTGCAAAAACCTCTCAAAGGAGCATTCTGCTTGACTCAGAATTCATTTCAAAGGGATACCCGCCTCTCCTGCGTACTGATGGGGAACCTGAACATTCGTTCTTCTAAGACCTCTCACCATACAGAATATAGGCAGTGGAACCTGCCCAGCTATGGAAAAAAAATGTAAAAAGAAGCCTGGGCATTTCCCTCTAGCTCAGAAGAGAACTTGCCTTCTGTGTCTTCTCCTGCACCTGTCTGCTTCAGTTTCCCTCACTTTTACTCTAACACAGTGAGGATTGGAATATGTGCCTGGAACCCAAGTGGCCTTCATCCTACATGGGATTCAATCCATGTCTCTAGGCGTTACACGTGAATGAACCTGAAAGAATTCTCATCTTGGGATCTCTAAAGACACAAGCGGCAGGCTAAAGGACATAGTCCAGCAGGTGGCCTATCATTGTTTCAGCCTCCTCTCTCTCTCCATGTTGATGCTTGTTTGTGATTTACATGATGAGTCTGTTCACACTGATGCATAGTCTGAAATAACCCAATCCACTGTGGTGGAGAGTAATGGCAATGTCTCTAACCCTAGGATTTCATTTGCCTCACTTCTTGCTCCTCTGAGTTTTTAACTAGGCAGTACTTGCCTTTATTGAAGCAATAGCTATAGAAAGATGCTGTATCATCAATAGGAGCATAGCACAAGCTGTTAGAACTGTGAAGGACATGGCGCATGCTCAATTCTCTAGTGTCTTCCTTGAGAACTTAAAGCCTCTTGCTCTGTGAACTTGCTGGAGGGGCCTGGGGCATTTAGGCACATGGTCTGAGAACTATATCATTAACTTCTACTAAGAACTAGAACTGGTGTTAAGAAATAGAACTGTTAAGTGTCCTTCTGACATTGTGTTCCCAGTAAACTTGGAAAAACAAATCAGAATCAGAATCTTTGGGGCTAGAGTCTATAAGAGAGGTGAGCTGGGGTTGAAAGTCCTACCTTGACTTTGATTAGAGACTCTGTGTGTATGTGTATGGTTATGTATATGTTACACTGTTTCATGGGGGTATATCAAACAAAGAAGTTGCCAAAAGAGGTGAAATATTAGCTTGTTAAGTATTCAACCTCTTAGTAAACTCAGCTTTTTATGAATAAAAAGTAAGTCAGGAGACACTGGCCCACCCCTAGTAACCCAGCTATTCCAGTGGCTCTAATCTATGGGTCTCAGTTCAAATCCAGCTCAAGAAAACAAATCCAAGAGACTCACATCTCTAATTAACCAGCAAAAAAGGCAAAAGTAGGGGTGTAACTCAAGAGGTAGAGTGCCAGCCTTGAGCAAAAAAAGCCAAGCAAGAATGCAGGCCCTGAATTCAAGACCCAGTACTGGCATAAGAAAATAAAAAAGATATGTACATATAATAGATAGAGGTGATAGTTGTATATTTACTTTATATTTAAGGTTATAATATTTATTATGCTACTCAAATTGTTCCAGGTTTAGTCACTGGGAGATCTTTCAGTTGGCTCCTAAAATACCTTGGATCTGCTTCCATCATTGTGGCTTGTGGGCTTATAAAAACATATAGTATGAATACATTTATATCTACACACATACATATATATATATGTTGTAAATGTTTTAATTTTTATCATGTTATAGAAAGCTGCTTACCAAAAGTACTGGATTTAAATTTTTCCTCAAAAGATCGTATCCATTCTAATGGATATTCAAGGAATAGCAGAGACACCGTTCTTATTAGGCAGTTGATGTGTCAGTACATAGCCTCAGCATTAGTTATCTGCTTTCAAAATTAACAGCTAGAATGGTCAAGTGAATACAGCCCCAAACGCTTTCACCCGGGGTGGGATAAAACGACATTATTTCAGCAATTCTAAGCACTCTCTCCTGGCTTTGAACATCTCTGAGGTCAGGGCGCTTCTAACACTTGCCCTTATGGTAATTGGGATCAAGTTGTCATCCTGCGCCACCTTCTGGTAGAATCAAGAAAGTGTCAGCATCTAGACAAGCTGGATTACTTTATCTAGTTCATTTTCTTATTGTTTTTCTTTCCACATATGTACAAGACGGATAGATGGTTTTTTTAAATCTATACTTGAATATTACAGGCTATTGCACACTCAGAACCCCACCTTGCGAGCAGCAGCCTCAAGGTTGTTTGCCCAGTCTTCCTATGGCTCTGCTCTTGCCTAAACCTAGCCCAGAAGCTCTGTCACTTCCCCTGGGAGAAGCCCTCCACTTGGCTTGGATGGAGAAACACACAATCCAGGTTCCCATCTGTGGGTGGATAACTCTTAAGAGGTCTTTGTCTCCAGAACTCCCCTTCAATTCTCACCCTTATCAGCTATCCCCCATCACATTTCCCTCTCCAAACTCCTATTCCTGCAGCCTGGTCTCGCTTTTCAAACCCTTCACCTACGTCCTCACTCAGACCTTGAATCTGGGCAGATCCAAACCAAAACACATATGGCCCTCAGTTCAAACATACTCTTAAAAAGCTTAGATGAAGCAGGGCGCCCGTGGCTTACTCCTGTAATCCTAGCTACTCAGGAGGCTGAGATCTGAGAATTTTGGTTCGAGGCCAGCCCGGGCAGGAAAATCTGTGAGACTCTTATCTCCAATTAACCACCAGCAAATCAGAAGTGGTGCTGTGGCTAAAGTGGTAGAGTGCTAGCCTTGAGCTGAAGGACAGTGCCCAGGCCCAGAGTTCAAAACAAAACAAAACAAAAAACCCCACTTAGATCAACTGGTAAGATTGATTGGAATATACTTGTAAATATTTGTAGAAATATAATACACCTGGGCTAGGAATTGGCTTAGTGGCAGAGTGCTTGCCTAGCACCCATCAAGCCCTGGGTTCAATTCCTCAGTACCACAAAAACAGAAAAAACCTGAAGTAGTGCTGTGGCTCAAGTGGTAGAGTGCTATCCTTGAGCAAAAGAAGCTCAGGGACAGTGCCTAGGCCCTGAATTCAAGCCCAGGGACTGGCAAAGAAAAACAAAAAAAGAAAGAAAGAAAATGTAATACACCTTTCTATAGCTAATATAAACTAATCAAAATATTTGAGCAATCAAGAAATGAGCATTCCCTTTGTATATTAATTACCATTTCCATTTTGCTGAGTTGAAGAGCTACCTATTTCAAATAAAATATTGTTAGAATTGTTAATAGAAACATTAAAATGGGGAATGACACCCAGTTTTCTGGTTAATGTGTATCAAAATTATGTATTTCTTACACATAAAAATATCGTGTGTGTGTGTGTGTCCTGGGGCTTAAACTCTTGCGCTTAAGGAGGCTTCAACACTGTCTTTGAGGTTTCATTCTCTAGGCTGGCACTCTAAAACCTGAGCCACAACTATACTCCTGGCTTTTTTGGTGGTTAACTGGAGGTAAGAGCTTCATGAACGCTCCTATCCAGGCTGGCTTCAAATTGTAGTCCTCACATTTCAGTCCCCTGAGGAGCTAGCATTACAAATGGCACCCAGCGTAAACAATCAGTATGACACATGATTATTAACTGAAGCTCATACTGACTCCAAGTTCCTATTTTCATTGATCTGTTCTAGAACCCCACCAAGACCCCACATTTCACTTGGTAGGCATGCATGTCTCCTAGCCAGGACAGTTTCTCAGAAACTTGTGTCTGGTAACTGACAATGGTGAAGAGTTCTGGTCATCTATTTTGTGGAATGTTCAGTTTAGATTTTTCAGATGATTCCAACTTGATTATGGGTTTCTTCGAAGGAAAATCAGAAGTATCACTTTCACCATATCATGTCCAGAGGCCACACTAGCAACATGGCTCACAATGGTTAACTTCGACGTGGACCACCTACAGAGCTAGCATTGGGTTTCTGCCCTGTATTTTCCTTCTTTCTCCATATTGCATATGTTGGAAGGAAGTAACTACGTACAATCCAGCTGATAGGAGTTTCTTAAGGGTTGAGAATCTACAGTGTTACTTGTAATTCTGCATGGGAGACAGCTTATAATCTGTATGGTCATGGACTTTATACTTACGGCTGCAATTCAGTATTTGTATTGTTCAAATTATTCCAAATGTAGCCCCTGGGAGGTATGTCAACTGGCTCCTGGATGCCTTTGATATATGCCTATCATTCTGGTTTGGAAATGTTTATTGCTTAGCACATCTGGCATGACCTGATGCTCCAGGATCATCTCTATTTCCAGCTTTAAAATCTGGTATTTTCCCAAGCAGCCTTGGTTAACTAGAGAATAGGATTAGAAAATAAGATGAGCGCCAGGTGTGGTCTTTACTATTGAGATGTGCCCTTTAACCCCCTCAATTGACGGAGCAAGGAAATATATACATGAATGCTAACTTGTGTATATTCACTAAGTGTTTGTCTCTAGCCACCTGTAAGCTAAACATGAGCTCAATACTACTTGTCATTCTCATATCCTTCTCCTATCTGTAAATCAGCCTCCTGCCACCTGCTGTCCAGTTACATAATTGTTCCCTTCTAGTATACAAGTATTACTAACCCAAAAGTAATCACTTTATCTACTGTAGCACAGCACTTATACACAGATCCTTTGGCTCTTCCCCTTGCAGGCACCACAGACTGCCCTTTCCTCAGCACCTCCTCCTCCTACTTCCTTCTGTGAAGCCATGCTCTGCATCCCATTTGAAAGTCCTAAATGGTTTTTACAGTTTGCCTATCCTAAGATGGACCCTGTCCTATTGAGGTCCATGAATTATGGATGGTAAATGCCAGTTGTCTTATCCCTATTATTATTGGATTTATCAGACTAGTCTCAACTCAAATTCTCATGCACTTTATTCAACCCTCCCATCCTACTCTTACCTCCTATCGCAGATTCCTGACAGCTTACTTTTTCCACAGGACCAGCTGGGAGGGCACTTTGTAGGAGAGCAGTGTGCAGAGTAGGTAATGCCTAGTGCTTCAGATACACGAATGGAAAGAAACATCAAGAGTTGAGTTGAGAAGCCGGGCACCGGTGGCTCATGCCTGTAATCCTAGATATTCAGGAGGCTGAGATCTCACAGTTCAAAGCCCTCCTGGGCAGGGCAGTCTGTGAGACTCTTATCTCCAATAAACCACTAGAAAACTGGAAGTGGTAGAGTGTTTGCCTTGAGCTGAAGAGCTGAGGGATAGTGCCCAAGCCCAGAGTTCAAGCCCCACGACCGACAAAACAAAACAAAAAAGAATGAGTTGAGAGCCACTTATCCAAACATCTCATTTTGATGCAAAGGGCGAAATAACTTTTGTTGGGGCATGCTTCCAAAGTAAGCAATGTAGGCACAGCACATTGGCCACACTTGATTAGTATGCTCACAAAAACTTGGGGGTCATTATAACAAAGCTAGATTTAAAACTGGAAGGAATGAAAAAGAAGTTTGGCCTGGTTCAGAGGATACCTAACTGAAGAGCCTTTTCTTTTCTCCTTCTCAAATACATCTTTGCTGACATCCTTCTAAGCCACTGGGAGGTGGGCATGAGAATGTAGTGAGGCTGCAATGGGGTATGTGTGGGCAATCTAACTACATCTTTCCCCTCCACAAAGCAGGAGACAGCAGACAGCATCAACAGTGTGAGACCACATAGTCTAAACCATGTCTTTTCTCCCATCTAGTATCCCAATTCTGGAACCATTTCTCACCCCCCCCCCCCCCCCGCCCCATGTCTACCTGCTGTGGAGTTATGACCTCAGTGCTAAAGAACCAAGTTTCATGACATGAGTCATCTTGCTGATGCTCTAAAGAGGGGGGAAATGGTAAATACTACAGGGATGCCTCCTAGAAAATAGCTGAGGATGCTAGCAGCTCAGGTTCCAAATCACAAGTCCAGGTTTAGGATAAAGATGCTGCTCTCTTACTCTAAATCAAGTTCAGTCAGATAGCTGAACCTCTGCCTAGGTCCAGTGATGCAGACAGATAGGGCTCATCAGCCAATGCCCTAGGCATCTGAACTCTTCTTCCACACAAGCTTCCATAATCCACTGATAAGAGCTTTTCCTGGAATAGAGGCAAAATGATGGGGCAGTTCAAATCTAGATCAATGGGGCACAGTGAATTCTAGAATCAGATGCTGCTTGAGCTCCTAAATGAATCCAGCTTGAAGATCTCCATCACTATGGAGACTGCCCATGTTCAAGCACACTTCTTTTTGTGAGTGAATTCCAGTTCTTGGGCAAATACCAAATCAAACCACCCTCTTTGTCTCTTCTCCCCCTTGTACCACATACATCCATTGTAAGGTCAGCTACCAAGGAAACTCTAAGAAGGCAGTTCTCCTAAACCACACACAACCAGTTATGTGACAAACACACAAGTCACCAAGCTGCTTCTACCTTGCAATTAAAGTTTTCATGAACACCCTTCAAAGTACACAGTTACAGAAAACATGTTTTCATCAGCAGCACTAGCTCAAACTTAAAAAAAATAAGACACTTCTGACAGATGAATTAAAGCCAAAAAAAATTTTTTTTTTTTTTTTGGAGGGGATGGGTCACAGGGCTTGAACTCTGGGCCTGGGCACTGTCCCTGAGCTCTTCAACTCAAGGCTAGTGCTCTACCACTTGAGTCACAGTGCCACTTCCGATTTTCTGGTGATTAACTGGAGATAAGAGCCAGGGTTGGCTCTGCCCCGTGATCCTCAGATCTCAGCCTCCTGAATCGCTAGGATTACAGGCATAAGCCTGTAACAGGAGGCAATGTCCAGCCTCCTATGTATTTTTTTATTTGAACAACTGGTTTAGCTTTTAATGTTATTAATTTTAAAAAAAGTTTCCAGAAATTTAATATAATTCCCAGCATTAATTTCTGAAATATATAACATTTAAAGTATAATTGTGAAGAGGCTAAAAAATCAAAAAAAGATGTGTTCTTGCTTTTTTCTTCTGAAGATACATCCAGATTATATGTCACATCAAAAAAGTTCAAAAGTTATGGCTGCTGAAGCCTTGGTTTAGTCACTGTCGGAGCTGCTGCTGCTCCTCATGGGGACAGAGCCCCGCACTAAGGATAGCAACTTGTCTTCAATGGGTTTCTTGGGGTTCTCCTCTAGGTCTGTCTTGATCGCTCCAGACTCAGATAGTTTCCACTCCAGCTCTGCATGATAAAAGACAGAGAAACCAATCACCAAAGATACCAAAGACACCAAAGGCACTGCTTGGGGTCTCTCACCATTATGCCCATGACTGAGTCAGCTTTTTGTTCTGGGTACAAAACATAAGCTCCCAAATTTGGTGGCAATATTAGTGCTACAATTTTAAGGTGCCCAAAGAGATGGGAAAAAAGTTTAGATATCTATGAAGGAAAATATCAGATACTTTTATCAAACACTTTTTTCAAATGATAAGATCAAAGGAGACAAGTAGACTTGAACTTGTACAAAAAAATGACAGTAAACACAAAAAATAAATCTGTCCTCTAGCTACTATCGTTTCTCAGCTTAGGTAATTTCCCAGTAAAGAAAGAGGCAGGTTTCTAGTTGGAGGGGTAAAAAAAAACTCCACAGATCTGCTGGCAATCTCATCATTAAATCCAATTTTAGTTAACAACAGGAAATTTTCCAGCTTCATGTCTAATAGCTCGCCTATTTGGTCAAGGAATACTTGTATGATGATACCCTAGAAATGATAAAAATAAAAAATAAAAGCATTAGAAAGTAACGAATCAGTAACCTCTTGTATTTCACTCTCTTTCAACCAGTGAAATTCCACACCAGTGTAGTAAGACCTGGTGAAGCAAAACCAAATGATGCAAATTTCGTCAAAGAACTCAGGTAGAACCCAGGGCTGCCTGAGACATTGAAGCCAATCAACAGCCTGCTTACAAGGCAGGCCAATGCAGGGATGATCTGCTTAGGACTTTCACTACATTCAGCAACCAATTGCACTGGAAGTCCTATTAAAGTACTCATGAATCAGAGAGTAAAACAGTGGTTACTGGTGTCCAGGGGTAAATGGGGATCGTGGTCCAATGGTACACACTTTTCAGATGTAAGACAAATAACCTCCCAAGTCTAATGTACACCATGGTGACCATTGTTAATAATAACACACTATAAACTTGAAATACACTTGCTTGTTGAGTAGATATTCAGTATTTTCACCATAATAAAAAAGAAAAGAAAGGTAAGTGTAAGGCAATGGTGATTATTAATTAGCTTGATGTGGCAATCATTTTGTACTGCATTCCCTATCAAACAATCAGTTCTATACCTTCAACATAGGCATCTTTTGTTGTGGTCAATCATACCTCATTAGTTGGGTTACGGGATTCATGTAAATGATTTTCCACTCTAAGTACACATTTCTTTTAAAAAATTTTGATTTTAACTCAAGAATATATTTATGAATTGACACATGCACACCTATGGTATTAAGTATGTGACTGGTATTCATCTTTACAATATGCACAATTACTGTATATTAATGTTGTTATTCCTTGGTAATATCTGTAGGTCTTTTTCTGTAAGTAAAGTCTAGCTACAACAGCACACTGCTTTGGCTTACCTGTGCTTAGTCTATGACCAAACATATGAGTTTTGGTTTCCAATGCACCAGTGTTGGGAGTCAGGGCCTTTGAGAGGTGTTAGGCCTTTGAGAGAGACTGGCGCCCTTCCTTCTCATCAGACTAGATGGCTTTGCAGGCAGCAGATTGTTAAGAGTAAGCCTGGCACCTCTCCCATGCCGCTCTTCTCCATCCACACACCTGATTCCCTTTCCACTTCCACTCCCACATACTCACACCGACGGATTTAGTATGAAGCCCTCGTAGCCCCATAGATACTAGTGCTATGTACCTAGACTCTCCAGCCTCCAGAATCATCAGCCAAAAGCAAATCACTTTTCCTTTTGTTACATCAACAGAAAATGGACTCTCTTTCCTTACAAAGGAGATCAAAATCAGATACTATTAATTTGTATGTCTTGGACAAGGAAATAGTGTTTGTTTAACTGCCTGATGTATCTCCCATACATTGACTATTCCCAGGTGAGTATCATAGTGGTAAAGTTGTGTTTCAAGATATATATTTAAAGGCCAGTAAAGCACAATTGGATATATTAGCTCAGTAAAGAGATAAACTTTCCTTGGCTGGGATGCCTCTGGCTTAGGTTCTTTTATATGTAGACATCTCTGTGTGTAATGGACAACCCAGTCCTTTCAGAGTTAAAAGGCAAGAATAAAGGGATGTGTAATTAGTAGAGGCTCAGTGCCAGTGGCTCACACCTATAATCTTAGCTATTTAGAAGCCTGAGATCTGGAGATCGTGGTTCAAAGACAGCCCCAAGCAGGAAAGTCTGTGAGACTCTTGTTTCCAATTAACCGAAGTAGAGCTATGGCTTAGTGGCAGAGTACAGTCTTGAGCAAAAATGCTAACAAAGAATGCCCAGGCTGAGTTCACACCTCAGGACCAGGACAGCTACTAGAAATTCAACTGAGAAAATACTAGAGAAAGAAAATATTAGAGAAATACAAACAATAGTAAAACTAATAACTAATATTTTGTATGAATTAGATAAAAAAATTAAGGATCTCATATTGAACTTCAACTTAAAACAGGGCATTCAACTGAAGAAAAAAATTATATCTGGAGTTAATTGTGAGTGACTAAAAATACTCCCCACCGTCCACACATCCTTACTCACTGCAGAGTCTTCTTACCATCTCTTGTCAGATTCATTCCACCGAACACCAGGGGACCAATGAACTGTGCCTTGATATCACCTCCAAGGTATACAAATATAGTGGGCAAATTCCTGTCAGGGTAATTTGGTATGCAGGTTGTTGAAATGGCCTTGATAAACTTGACATCAGGGAACTTCCTGGCAAGCTCATTGAAGTGTTGATTTATAAGGGCACACAGGGGAATCCTAGAGCACAGAAATAGAAAACAGAAGCAACTCTGATCAGTGCATACCGAATAAAGCACAGTTCCCTCCCATCCAAACATGCCTCCAAGATAGCTTCACAATGGGTTTATTACTAGCAAGACAAATGTAGACTGAACAAACAACTCTCAAAAAACAATTACATGTTCAACAAGAAATGTACTCACCACCTTACATATGTAACTGTAACCCCTCTATACATCACTTTAACAATAAAATTAAATTAAAAAAAAAAACCAGCAAGACAGGCTCATGCCTGTAATCCTAGCTGCTCTGTCTGGAAGCTAAGTTCAAGAGAATCACAGTTGGAGACAAGCCCCAAGGGGTAGGGAGTGGAGGCTCAAGAGATTCCATTTCAATAAATGTCTTGGTAGAGCATGTATGCCTCTCATCCAAGCAATGTGGGAGGTATAAATAGAAGGGCTGAGGTCCAGACTAGTCCAGACATAAAGCAGAACTTATTCTGAAAAATTAAAAAAGAAAAAAGGACTGAGATGTGGCTCAAGAAGAAGAGCACAAGACTCTGAGTTCATACCCTAGTACTGTCCAAAAAAAAAAAAAAAAGAGCGAATCAAACTAATTAAAACCAGCATGAATTCTTAATGGCTTCAATATAAAAGATAATTGCTCTGTCCATTCAATTCTCAATGTCACTAGGACAGGAAGCATTCATCCTTTAAAGAAACTCCTAGTCACACAGACTAGAGCAAGATTAGGCAGAGAAGACACTAGAACCCTGAAGGCCAGTAACTCCAGTCAGTCAGGGTCAAAGTCACTCCGGCCACCTACAAGAGTGATAGTGATACTCTTGAAAACCCTCTAGACAGTTAGGTAACTCAGGAATTCTCTCACAATAGAAGTGATCATTTTATGCTTTAACAAGGGCACTTAAATTACCCAAAAATATTAACCTCAAAGTCTTAAAGTGAAAATTAGGAATTATGATCTGGAAAGATCAGCAATAAAGAACATTAGTTACAAATAACAACAAAAAAAAACAGTATGTGGACAGTAGACCTAAAATACACTGGGACATGGTAACTTACACAGAACTCCATGCATTCACACACAGTCAGGCTAAAGAAGTAAACCCTTAGGGGAAGAACACAAAGACCCAATGCCTATGTGCCTCTGATCATATAAAATAATATAGGTAAAATAATATAGGCAAACAAGCTGAGTGAGAGCATGAGGCCCTGAGTTTAAGAACATACTCACAAATCAAAACCCAAAGTCTGCCGGGCACCAGTGGCTCACACCTGTAATCCTAGCTCCTCAGGAGGCTGAGATCTGAGGATTGTGGTTCAAAGCCAGTCCGGGCAGGAAAGTCCATGAGACTCTTCTCTCCAATTAACCACCAGAAAACCAGAAGTGGCACTGTGGCTCAAGTGGTAGAGTATTTGCCTTGAGCTGAAGAACTTAGGGAAAGCACCCAGGCCCAGAGCTCAAGCTCCACAACCAACAAAAAAGAAAGAAAGAAAAGGGGGCTCAGTGGTAGAGTGCTTGCCTTGCATGCATGAGGTCCTGGGTTCGATTCCTCAGCACCATATAAATAGAAAAAGCCAGAAGTGGCACTACGGCTCAAGTGTGGTAGAGCGCTAGCCTTGGGCTGAAGAGCTGAGGGATGGTGCCCAGGCCCAAAGTTCAAGCCCCATGACTGACCAAAAAAAAACAAACCCTAAGCCTAATGCAGGTTCAGACAAATGCTGATCAACATCTTATAGACAACATGGAAGATCAGCTCACCCTTGTTTGTAAAGGTGCAATACTACCCACAAGCCTTCACCAGCTTTGGTAACTTCTTGAACATAATCCTTTCCTGAAATCTCCAAAACTTCTCCAAACTTATTCTTCAGTTGAGTTGCTTTCCACTCAGCCAGTCTTCGCTGCCTGCACCAACAGGAGGAAAGAAACGTGTTAACACACATGCAGTATGCACACACATGTATGTGCATCAGCTGTCAGAAGGCAACCCTTGCAATAATTCAGGCTAATCTACTTACAAGAGGGCAGTTCACTGAAATATAAAATATTATTTTTGAATGGGAATCCTTTCCAAATTAAATCTCAAATTAACTTTCTCAAAGGACACACAATTTATCACCATCCAGAATAGCAATCATTGCTTCTTTGTGGGACTCACTTGTACAGCTCAATAGCCCGTTCATCCTCCTCATTAAATTCATCTTCATTCTCTTCCAATTCTTCCAAAGTCATATCTTCATATGTTTTCACTGCATTGTGTGATGTTGGCAAAGGTAAAACATCAAAAAGAGGAACAAATAAGCATTTGGGGGTTTTCACTTTTCTGCTAAAGATGTATGTGCACACATCATAAGACCAGCATCCCACCAAGACAAAGCTTGCTTAAGATATTTCACTAGTGAAGTGGCGCTGTAGCTCAAGTGGTAGAGCGCTCGCCTTGAGCTGAAGAGCTGAGGGACAGCGCCCAAGCCCAGAGTTCAAGCCCCACCACCGACCAAAAAAAAAAAAAAACAAAACGATATTTCACTAGTATATAAGAAGTTGGGCCAGTACTACTGGCTCATGCCTATAATCCTAGCTAATCAGGAAGCAGAGATCTTGGGATGATGGTTCAAAGCCAGCTCGGGCAGAAAAGTCTGAGAGACTCTTCTATTTCCAATTAACCAGCAGAAAGCTGGAAATGGAGGCATGATTGAGTATTAGCAATAAGTAGAAAAAGCTGAGCAAAAACTCAAGGCTCCAAAGTCAAGTCCCAGTTGTAATACACACAAAAAGTTGGAAGTATTTTTAAAAAGACCTACATTAAGATGGTTTTACCATGTGACACATCTGATCTCCATACAATAATAGGAGTATAAATGGTAAGTTTTTCACATGTCATTACCTTGCTCATGTAACTGTAACCCCTCTGTACAGTATTTTTACAATAAAAAAAAAAAGACTTGGATCTGGTCTTGGCTGGGCATACCAGCAGTTCTCATATGATTCAAGAAACAGAGGAGAATACTAGGGTCTTCCCAAAGTACAGCTTTCCTAGAGTTAAAGGTATACTTAGTTTTTTCTTATGAACAGCAGGCAGCTCTATCTTTTCTTCTACCCAATTGCTATGAAATGTTATCTCATTTTATTGCCATAAATACCCTTTCTTATTTACGGACATTTTAGGCTATACTCTGTCTCCTCTAAGCAAGTTCACCAAACTCAAGGGACCTACATTGTATGTCTTTGTGTATATGAGTTCATGCTTGTATTAGGGCGGTGGGACTTGAACTCAGGGCTTCATATTATCACTTGACTTCTTCACTCAAGGCTAGTGCTCTACCACCTGACCCATAGCTCCATTTCTAGCTTTCTGCTGGTTAGTTGGAGATAAGGGTCTCATGTGCTCTATCACCTGAACCAAGAGTCTCATGAACTTTTCTGCCTGAGTTACAGCCTCCTGAATAGCTAGTATTACAGGCAAGAGCCACCAGCATCCTGGCAAGTGACCAACGTTTCTTGATAATGAGCAGCATCTGATCCTAGGCCATTCTGTCAGTGGCTTAAATCAGTTGACTCATTTATGGATTAAAATTCCCCAGGGCACAGTTGACTTCTTTTCTTCTTTATCCATACTTACTCTCTAGGTGTTGCACCAATGAGCTAACTTTAAATACTATGGACATGCTGACAATGTCCTAAGCTTTGCCTTCAGCCCAGACTTCTCTAACTGGAGAAAAACAAACCCAACTTCCTACTTACTGTTTCTATTTGTCTAACAAGACCACAGTTAACATGGCCCACAACATTTGGTGACAGCTCCATCCTCAGGCTGCCCAAGCCCAGCAGGAATCATCTTTATCCTACAGCATTACAGGGAGGTCCATCAACAAACCCTGTTGTCCCTAATTTCAAAATACATCTAGCTCTGATCAGTTCTCACTTCCATCATCACCTCCCCAGCTGAAGACAACGGTATCTCTCAGTCTGGCCTGAGTTTTCAGACAGGTCTCCTTGCTTTCTGTCTTGCCCGTCTCACAAAATTCTAGCTCAGTAAGGCAGCAGTAGAATAGTGGTATCAAAATGAGGACAAGCCAGACATAGATAGCTCACACCTATAATTCTAGCTACTCAAGAGACTATAATCTGAAGATGGAGGTTCAGAGGCAACCCAAGCAGACAAATCTGAGAGACTCTAGGTGCTCTGGGGGCTGGTGGTTCACATTTGTAATCCTAGCTACTCAGAAGGCTGAGATCTGAAGACTGCGGTTCAAAGCAACCTGGGTGGGAAAGTCTGAGACTCTTATGTCCAATTAATCACCAGAAAACCAGAAGTGGCACTGTGGCTCAAAGTGGTAGAATGCTAGCCTTGAGCAAAAGAGCTCAGGGATAGCTCCCAGGCCCCGAGTTAAGAGCTCTACAATCAACCAACAAAAGCAAGGGGGAGGAGGGGGAAAAGCTGGAACTGAAAGCATGACTCAAGCAGAAAAACACCAGTTGCATGCAAAAAAGTCAAATGAGAATGTGATGTCCTGAATGGAGGCTCCAAAACTTGAGTGACTTCCTGAAAGCCATAGCCCTTACTAAGACATGCAGGTTGGGCCCTTTGCAGCCTCTGTTAATTGTTTCTCCCAGTCTCCCCAGCTCTACTGGCCTCCTCAGATCCTCTTAACATCTCAGGCCATCTTCTCCCTTGCTGAAATACCTCACCACACCTCCTCTCATCCACCAAGTGTCATTTGGTGAGGCCCTCTCTAGAATTATAGCTACCCCCCTTCCAACCTTTCTCCCCCTTTCCCATTCTTATTTCCCTTACAGTTAACTGTCAGCTTCCACTACAGGAACTGAAGTTCCAGGAAGGCTGAGAATTTTGTCTAGTCAGTACATCACTAAATCTTCATTGCACCTGACACACAGTCATCATTCAATAAAACTTCTCTGGTTAAATATTACCTAATAATTCTCTAAATCAGCTCCCACACGTAAAAGTAGAAAACAAGAGTTCAAATTCCTGTGACCAATAGTTCTCAAATGGTGGCATATACTTGAAACCCTTTAAAGCTCTTATTTAAAATGTAGATTCAGAACTAGGCACTGGTGGCTCAAGTCTGTAATCTTAGCTGACATCTGAGTATCACAGTTCAAACACCAGCATGGGCAGGAAAGTCCTTGGAATGTTACCCCCAATTAACCACCAGAAAACTTAAGTGGAGATATGGCTCAAAGTGGTAGAGCACTAGCCTCAAGCAAAAAAGCTCAGGGACAGTAACTCGTTCAAACTCCATGACTGACAAAAAATAAAATAAATTGTAGATTGAGAGCTGAGTATATATATCAGTGGTAGAACATATGCCTAGCTAGCGTATGCAAGGCTCTGGATTCCATCTCCACCACTGCAAAAGTAAATAAAGACTGTGTAGATTCTTGCCTCAGAGATTTGGACTCTGGAGCAACTGGGAATATCTGAACATACATTCTAAGGGAAGTAGTGAGGCCATCTTTGAGAAAAGTACTATGTGTTAGTAACGGACGCTTTCACACATTAGCCAAACCACAAAGATTAATTATAACCATGGGAAAATATAAACAGTAAAAACTGAAAAAGTTTCCATGGCATTATCAAAAGTGAGGTTATATACTCATAAGAGTACCACTTGTGCTGGGTACCAGTGGCTCACACCTGTAATCCTAGCTACTCAGGAGACTGAGATCTGAGGATCATGGTTCAAAGCCAGCTCGGGCAGGAAAGTCCATGAGACAGATTCTTATCTCCAATTAACTACCAGAAAACCAGAAGTGGCACTGTGACTCAAGTGGTAGAGAGCTATCCTTGAGCTGAAGAGCTCAGGAACAGTGCTCAGGCACAGAGTTCAAGCCCCATGACCGACCAAAAAAAAAAAAAGTATCACTTGTGATCAACATAAGGATTGATGGACATCTGTGATGTTCCCCTAATGGTGATGTTTTTAAGAGATGCTGTGATTGGCCTAAAGTCCCACAGTGACAATGTCAGAAGATCCTCTTATTACAGCAGTAGGAGGGAACACTCACCTACTGACTGCTGGAGGATTCGCTGTTCCTCCTCTTCTGCCTCCTTTTCCAACTCTTTCAGACTTTCCTTCGCGGGCAGGATGCCCTTTTTGCGTAAGATGTCATTCCACTCAGTGTCTGCATTGGGGTCCTAGAACAGGGCCAAGAATACCATGAGTGCCAAGTGTGAATGGTGACATTTGTAACAAGGGACCAAGTGGGTAAAGCTATGGGAAAGGAGGAATTTAAGCCAAAATCTTCTAAGAATTATTTCTGAGAAAGTGTCAAAAAGAACCACAATTCCTGTTCTGCTCTTCCCTCATGGAAGAGCTAGTTTTAGGGTAAAAAAAATAGGATATAGCTAGGCATCAGCCTGGGCAGAAAAGTCCTCTGAAACTCTAATCTCCAATTAACTACTCAAACTTTGAGCTGTGGTTCAAAGTAGTTGAGCACTAGCCATAAGCAAAAGAGCTCATGGACAGCACCCAGACCCTGAGTGCAAGACCCAAACTGACAAAAAGAAAAAAACTATTAGAATATAGCTGAGAGCCACTGGCTCACACTTATAATCCTAGCTACTCAGGAAGCTGAGATCTAAGGACCAAGGTTTGCAGTCAGCCTGGACAGGAAAGTCTGGGACTCTTATCTTCAATTAACCACCAAAAAGCCAGAAATGGAGCTGTGGCTCAAGTGGTTGAGTGCTACCCTTGAGCACAAAAGGTCAGGGATAGCAACCAAGTCCTGAGTTCAAGCCCAGGACTGGCGCAAGCGTGCTTGAGTGCGTGCGTGTGCACGTGAACGCACACACACACACAAACACACACACACACACATGTACACTAGCATAATATGTAAATCAGAATCAACATTGAAATCAAGTCTCTGACATGTTTTCATTCAGTATTTTTATTAATGACTTGTAGTGATTCATGTAACAGATACTATACAGAAAGCCATAGTAAAGTTTGGCAATCCAAGAGTCACCTATATTACTACAAAGGAAGAGACAAGCAGTGAACAAGCACATCAAACTACAGCAAAACAGGTCGTGACAAACATGATGTCAAATAGGCTATTGGTCTTGTAGTTACAAAGCACCTTTAAAAGAAGATGACATTCTGAGCATCTCAAAGGTATAATGTAGTAGACTTGGAGAAAGACAAATTAGCCTGACAGCATTCTCTAAAGGCCAAAGTTAGTACAGCTGATGCCCTTGGAGTCTCTCCTAACAGCCCACGTTTATTAAGCACTAATAACATTTATTAACAGAACACTAAGCAATAAGTAGTCTTTAAAGCCCTTGACTTAGGTCTATTCAACCCTCCCAAGCATATGTGAGGCACTGTGGTCATAAAGTTAATGCCATGCTCTCAGGCACTGGTGGCTCACACCTATAACCCTGGGTAATTAGAAGGCTGAGATCTGAGGATCACCATTCAGAGCCAGCCCAGCAAGAAAAGTTCTTGGACTCTCCTCTCTGTTGGGAAAATGGAGAACAGAATAGGAATAGGCCTGACTCGATCATCAACAGGTAAGGACTGTTTATTGAGGAACAAGAAGGGGCATATATGTTCCTGAGGGTTTAGAGGTTGTGCAAGGGACTGGATTTTGGGGTGGGCTTAGATAGGGCTTCAGAATAAAAAATATGATATGGTCTCCTTGGGATCAAGGACTATGTCCTGGCCAAGCTCACAGTGGAATGCTGGGTGTGGGGGGTTTTTGTCTACAGGAGGCCAGGGTGGAATTGACCTGCCTGCTGAGCATGTTGAGTACACACCTGGTGCTTTGTTTGACCCTGGGAAATAAGGCAGGACTCAATCCTTCATATGCCATCTTTAGGTACATAAAAAGATTGGGCCTAGAAGGGAGAGGCAGATCCTTCACTCTTCAATTAATCTCCAAAAAAATATGGAAGTGGAGCAGGATGGCTCAAATGGTAGAGCACTAGCCTTGAGCAAAAAATTTCAGGGCACAGCACCTAGGCCCTGAGTTCAAGTCTCAGGACTGGTATGTTAAGTGTGCGCGCGCATGCACGCACGCACACACACACAGATACTGCCATGCTTAACAGCCAAACTGTTAACACCAGAATGACATATGTCAAAGTGGGCTCTTGGCTATGAACTCGGTGGCCCAAGTTGAGCTTGTGTGGTTTGGTAGGAACACTGCTAACAGAGCTCAAACTTGGTTTGGAATATGGAGTACTGGGGTAAGAGCAGTAGGACAACCAAGCCTCAGCCTCCATCTTGTGTGCCTCCATCTTGCTGAGATTTATCAGGAAAAAAAAATAAAATCAACAGGTCAGAGGCCTCTGAAGAAGTTGCATGTGTGTGTGTTTCCTGGGTCTTGAAACGGAGAACCTGGGCACCATCCTTGAGTTTTTTTGCTCAAGGCCAGCCCTCTACCATTTGAGCTACAGCCCCACATCTGGCTTTTTGGCCATTATTTGGTGTTAGAAGTCACACAGACTTTGCTTCTTGGGCTGACCACAGTCCTCAGATCTCAGGCTTCTGAGGAGCTGGGATTACAGGCCTGTTCCACCATACTACCCCAAGTCAGGAACTGGAAAAATAAGGAGACGCAGGCTGTCCCGAAGCTTCTTGTCATGTTCTTTTAAAGACAAACACTGTATTTGTAGCGTCCTTCCTCAAACCCCCAGTGCTCCTCTCCACCACCACAGAGATGCCATCTACATTTCCCATCTGCCACTACGCAGAAACCATTCCTAGTATCAGGCCGCCGTAAAGTCTGGGAGGATGTGACTGTCCTTGGGCAGGAGGCATACTAGCCAGGCGCCGGTGGCTCACGCCTGTCATCCTAGCTACTCGAGAGGCTGAGATCTGAGGATCAGGGTTCAAAGCCAGCCCGGGCAGGAAAGTCCATGAAACTCTGATCTCCAATAAACCACTAGAAAACCGGAAGTGGCGCTGTAGCTCAAGTGGTAGAGCGCTAGCCTTGAGCAGAAGAGCTGAGGGACAGCGCCCAGGCCCAGAGTTCAGGCCCCATGACCCCTGGAGCCCAGTTCTGGATGACAGGGGAGCAGATAAAGAGGCACCCCCATCTCAGCTCCAGTGTTGGGGGTGAAGAGAGTTAACCAAGGCCTAACACAGCGGGAGCAGCGCCACGTCCACGGCGCTTCTCCCCGGCTCGCGGGGTGAAAAGCCCCGGGCGGGCGCCTCACCGCTCCCAGCCCCGCTTCCGCCTAGGTCTGGGTCCACACACACAGGAAGTCAGTGGTGCCACCTGCGCGGGCCACTCCTTCGCAGGTCCCGGGGCAGCCCGCTCCTCCGCACTGCGCCTGCGCGCGGGGGCCCGGACGCACGCGGCCTCCCGGGTCTAGCAGCGCCGCTCCGCTCGCTTCCCATCGGCCTTAGTGCCCGCCACGCGATCCCTCCGAGACAGACCCCCCCCCCCCCCCCGCCCCAGCTCCCAGGCTCACCCCCTCCCGGCCGAGCTCACCTGCATCTTGCCTCCAGCCTCTCAGGTCGGCCGCCCCTTCCCTCAGCCGGGCCTCCGCCCCGCCCCTTCCCTCAGCCCGGCCTTCGCCACGCCCCCATCAGCGAGCTGGGCGGAGTCGTCGCTGGCTCTCATGAGATGCGCATGCGCACGAGCATCCGCTGAGCCTGACCTTATTAGGGCTGGTCTTCGGGAGGAATTGTGGGTGGAGCTTGCCCGGGCTGTTTCCCAGCACAGACCCAAACCCAGAGAGGCCACGCCCGCCAGGCAATTCCAATGAAAGTGGATTTCAGTAATCTGCTGCGCTGTGGCAAACCGAGGTAGGAGCTCCTAGAGCTCCCGACGGGGCAACTTATTTGTAACACATTCACTAAGAACCTACTGTGTGTCAGGCAGTATCAGAGCCTCTGAGGATGCATCAGTGATCAAACTAGATAAGGGCTTTGGGGCATAGTTCGATGGTAGAAAGCTTAGTTCGCATCCGGAAATCCATGGGTTCCATACTACACCAAAAAAAAAAAAAAAAATTGGAAGTCAATTACTTCCACGACTGATTGGTGTTTGCTAAGTGCCTAGTTATAGGTCACTGAAAAATCAGCACATGCAGTACATGTACACTGTAGATAGGCTCCAGGTGTGCTGTTCGATCACGAATTTGAATTGAGAGCTGTTTTCCCCCTCCGTATTCAAGGAAGCATTGTTATAAATACAATCTCCAAGAACCACTGGAGTCACAACAGTAGACACGAGAATAAAGCATCCTTTCAGCAAGGCCAATTTTACTTCTGCAAAAGGGTACACCATCAGCCAAAAACGTGGCAAGCTGGTAGACAGAGCAGGCAGCTTCTTATTTATCATTAATGCACCTCTGCTCTGACTGGTTGAGCTCAGGTTCCCTGTCCAAGATTGGCTAGTTTGAATCGGGTAAAATCTATTTATATAAGATGACTGTGAAAAGACTTTGGAATAAGATTAGCAGTACACAAGTCATCTCAAAACATAACCACACACCTAGCTATTTAGAGAACAATCTGAGATGTGTCTTCTGAGGTGTATCTTAATTCCATCTTGGAAAAAAAAAAAAAAGTTAAGACAAAACTCATTCCTTATCCCAAAGGAGTTCCTCTTTCACTTTCTGTCCAAAGCAAGAACTTTGAAGCAACAGTTTTTCTCACAGCAACCTAAACACCTGGGCTAACTTACTACCTCCTAGCAACACAACAACACTAACAATTGTCCTGTCCCAAACTTCATTACACATTGGAATCACCTAAAAGTCTTCAAAAATTGCACAATCAGCTGGGCACTGGGAGCTCAAGCAGGTAATCCCTAGCTACTCAGGAGGTTGAGCTCTGAGGATCTCTGTTCACAGCCAGGCCATGGAGAAAAGTCTTTCAACCTCCAATTAACCACTAAAAAGCCAGAAGTGGAGCTATGGGTTAAGTCTGTCAGCAAAGTGGTTGTAGCTCAGAGGTGGAGTGCTTGCCTAGCATTCATGAAGCCCCAGGTTCAATTCCTCAGTACTACATAACCAGAAAAAGCCAGAAGTAATGCTGAGCCTCAAATGGTAGAGTGCTAGCTTTGAGCAAAAAGAAGCTCAGGATTGCAGTTCAAAGCCAGCCTTGGGCACACCTGGAAGCATCCGCAGCAATTTGTGGGGGAGCTGGCCCAGGGCTTGGGCGGACTCAGCCGAGGGCTCCCTGAGCTAATTTCTCCATGAATGACTTAAATGATCCCCCAAATTGGAACTTCCTGCCTAATTCCAGAGTTGACAGAGGTGATGGAAGCAGGTGGAATTATGCCTGATTGGTACCAATGCTGGAATTAGCATTTCGGAGTTCCAGAAAGAAACAACAAAAGAGAACATCAGAGAACAGCTGCTTTCCAACAGGACCTTGAAGCCAGGTACCATGCTGTCATCTCAAAACACTGAAGAGTTGTTCTCAGCTGTCTTTGGAACCTATCTCTCAGGGCACAAGTTGGTGGAAGGAAGGAAGCTTCTAGAACAGGAACAGGCTCAAGTAATGCAAGCAAAAAGTCAGTTGCAGCTTCCAAGAAGTGTATATCTGAGCTGTCTGGAAGAGAGGCAGGACTGGCAAAGGAAAGCCCAGCTCATGCTGAAGGAGATAGGAGAGGCTCTTGTGGAAAGACAGAACATCTACTGCAGTCCAACTTGCCCCCGTAGTGTACAGCTGCAACTAGAAAATAACTTATTGGTGCATGCTTCCACGGACCACTGACCTAGAGATAGAAGCTGGCTTAACTGACATATTTAAGCGTGATAAGCATTGTGGGGATGTCTGGGACACCAACAAATGCCCAAATGGGAGGCTCATGTGGTTGTATCTCAAGTACTGGGAACTGGTCGTGAAGCTGAAAGAATTTAAGCAGGTGGAGCAGGTCATACTAGAAAAGTAAGAAGAATAGACAGCCATTTGTCATGGCTTTGTGCATTTTTGGATCTCAGATGTCTTTCTCTGTCACCCCTATGTGATCATACATAGCCCTCTCCAGGGAATCTACTCCTGTTTCTGAACAGGCACTCAGCGAGGCCTTGGCAGGCAGGGGTTCCTCTGGTGCTCCACAGCAGTGAAGGATTCAGTTGCTTTAAAACGAGCTGCTAATATTTATTAAAGCAATGTTGTCTCATATTTTAGCTCTTGGGTAAAATTTTTTTTCAAAAATGAAATACAATATTGATCCTCACCATAAGTGATTTCTTTGTTGTTTTTTCTTTCTCCCTAAATCAATTCTGCCCGAGTACTTTACTCAGAAGCCATTCAGAAGTGATGCCTTGCACTGACTAATAGTAATAGATGCCTTGCACAATGCTAATAGCAATCTCACCATGATCTTATTAGCAAGCTCACCACGATTTTATCTTGTGTGGAAGAACTCTCACCCACAGAAGAAAAAAAGAAACACCAAATGTTCCTTGTGTCAAGTTGGTACTCTAGGTGTGTTTGGACTTCAATCTTGTATATGTATTCTGTATGTATATGTATTATTTATAAGCAATGACATTCAATCAAAAATACTTGCCACTTAAAAAAAAAGCCACCTCTGTCAGAAAAGTCCTTGAGATGCCATCTCCAAGATAACAGAAAAAAAGTGGACTAGAAATATGTGTCAAGTGGTCAGGCTGGAGATCAGCCTGGGCTACATAATAAAGCCTAATCTCAAAAACCTGAAGAGAAACGAAACAAAAACCTCACTAATGTTAAGAGAAAAGCAGAATTGGAAATGTGTACTCAGGACCTTGTGCTCTACCACTTGTGTCATACTTCTTGTCCTTTTTGCTTTTAGATAGGGTCTCACATATTTTCCCCAGCTCAGTTTGGGATGATGATGCACCTACCTATATCTCCTGCATCACTGGGATGACAGACATGGGCCACCACAATTGGCCTATTGCTACACATTTTTTCTGGTGATTTCTCATTCATTATCACTGATGACCAACTTCTGGCAGAAGTGTCTTGAATAATGATGGCCCTCAAACCCTTGACCCAGGGATGTGACACAAAGGTACAGGGTAAGAAGAAAAAAATGCAATAAAAATATAATTTGGGGGCTTTGCCCATAGAAAGGGGTATTTAGGTAATTTTAGAAGAAATAAGATTTGACTTGGATTGTCCTGAAGTTAGTCTATGGGATCATATAAACATATCATACAATTAGTAAAATATGACATTTTCCTGGGTTTTGTGATTTTTTTTTAGTAATTTAACAACTCTTACAAATGGATAACTTGTACTTGTTCCTTGTTTTAATTAAGATGACTCTCATTTTATATTGATAATTTTGTTTTCTTAGAGAGGAGTGTACATCAGTCTCCATAAGATTGCACTCAAGTAAGGATACTGGCTCAATGTTTCCCTGAGATAATTGGCCCTTGATCTCCCAGATTGTTTCCCTAGATGGTTTACTTTTCTATTAGGTTTAAGTGTCCTCATCTGGTTTGCTTTGGTTATGTATAACACTTTTGTTGGGTTTGATTCCACACACCTTGTGTGGTTTTGACCTATATAAGCTTTGTGCTAAGCTGCATTTGGGGCTGCTGGTCTTTGAGATATGAGTCTACCAGCAGTCCTCCAGCTCTCCGGGAATAAAGAGGAATGACTAGAAGGGCACTTATGATAACTGGAGTATGCAAACACCCACCAATATCCTTTCTGCATATGTGAAGTTCCCCAGCAGGATAACAATGAGCCATTCATAAAGTCACATGCAAGACTTAATTATAAAAAAGATCAAAAAGCTGGTTCCCTGGTCCCCAAACAAGGTAAAGCAGAAGGTTCTGCTGAATTTTTTAGTAAACTAAAGGAGCAAGTGAGAAAATACTCAGGATTGAATGTGGAGGATCCCCTGCTTTAGGAAACTGAGTCATGAGGGTATTAGAATAAAGAAAAAGCCGAAAATGACCTCAACCGACCAGATCAATCTCAATGGAATGTTGAAGAGAGACACCATGGTGATCTGAGGAGAGTCAGGAACCATGAGGCATCATGGGGGACAGGAGTGGAAGGACTTAAGGTCATGGGTAAGGCAGGGTCCCAGGTAGCTGGAGGGCTCAAAGAGTTTTGCAAGTTTATGGTGCAGCTCTGTCTCCAGGAAACTATTGTTTGAGCAAGTCTCTCAGGTGCCCATCATCTGACAGTGTGGAGGAGTGGACTTTCATATTTACATTAAGATTCTGGGCTGGAGGGTAGTCAGTGGGCCAAGTCATGGGAACAATATTGTTATGAAAACAAAGCAGGGTATGTTGAAACTCCATTTTGTAACCAACAGCTGGCCTGATACAGCAAGGAAATTAGAAAGACTAGAAAATTGGAAAGACAGAAGTTTAGAGGATTATTAAGAGAAGCCCAAAAGGTCTATGTAAAAAGGGATGTAGAGTCAGGTGCTTCTGGCTCAGGCCTGTAATCCTAGCTACTGATGAGGCTGAGATCCAACGATCATGATTCGAAGCCAGCTAGGGCAGGAAAGTCTGTGAGATTCTTATCTTCAATTAATCACAGAAAAAGTTAATCAATTAATCATTAAAAATTTAAAGGTATTGCCGGGTGCTGGTGGCTCACACTTGTAATCCTAGCTACTCAGGAGGCTGAGATCTGAGGATCAAGGTTCAAAGCCAGCCCAAGCAGGAAAGTCCATAAAACTCTTATCTCCAATAAAAACCAGAAGTGGCACTATAGCTCAAGTTGTAGAGTGCTAGCCTTGAGCTGAAGAGCTGAGGGACAGTGCTCAGGCCCAGAGTTCAAGCCCCACAAACGACAAAAAAAAAAAAAGAATTAAAAAAATTAATGGTGTTGTAGCTCAAGTTGTACATCATTAGCTTGAGTAAAAAGGAGCTCAGGGACAGAGCCCAAGCCCAGAATTGGAGCCCCAGGACTGGCAAAAAAGAAAAATAAAAAAGGATAAAGAGAACCAAAAACAAAGTAGGAAGATGGTTAACAGACTCAATATAGATTCTAAGCTATTCTTTTGCCAAAGGATGATCTGATATTTACCTCAGAAAATATCTTAAACCCAGACAAATTCCTAGTGGAAGGACAATCATCCAATCACATTGAACATGACTGTCTTAGCCTAACAGTATACTAGACAAAAGTCAGACTGGACCTACAAGAAGCTCCCTTTTTTTTTTTTTTATCTTATTTGAGAACATACTGTACAGAGGGGTTACAATTACATGGGCAGGATAATGCATACATTTCTTACCAAGCATTGCAGCCTCCTCCTTTGTTTACCCTTCACCTCCCTTTCCAGCCTCCCCCATCCCCCCCACCCAATCATACCCCCCTCCCCCCCCACACACCGACATTGTAAAGCTGGTTTTGACATGACATTTTGTACTTCTCATTGTTGCAACAGGTCCACCTGAATCCTTAAACGACTTGTTTGTCCCCATCTCCTCCACATGTTATACTGACATCAAATATAGTGAAAGCGGGGGTTACATAGTGGGGGAGGGACATACAAAGCAACAAAGAAATAATCTTATAAATGCGTTAGAAACACATGCATGAAAGAAACGAAAACATTAAAATACATATTTAAGGGTTCGTTTTCCTAACATCACATTATCTGACCTTTTCCACTTGACTCATACCTATACTAGATATTACAAATAAGGGAAACCATGGGACCTATGTTTCTTTGGGCCTGGCTTACTTCACTTAATATAATTTTTTCCAAACCTTTCCATTTCCTAACAAATGGGGAAATGTCATTCTTTCTGATGGAGGCATAGAATTCCATTGTGTATATATACCACATTTTCTTGATCCATTCATCTACTGAGGGGCATCTGGGTTGGTTCCATATCTTAGCTATGGTAAATAATGCTGCAATAAACATAGTTGTGCTGGTAGCTTTAGTGTGGTCTTGTTTGTAAACATTTGGGTAAATGCCCAAAAGTGTGATTGCTGGATCATAGGGGAGATCTATGTGAAGTCTTTTGAGGAACCTCCATACTGCTTTCCAAAGTGGTTGAACAAGTTTACATTCCCACCAACAATGAAGTAAGGTTCCTTTCTGTCCACATCCCCTCCAGCATCTGTTGTTGTTAGAGTTCTTGATTTTTGCTGTTCTAACTGAGTGAGGTGATATCTCAATGTTGTTTTGATTTGCATTTCTTTTATGGCTAGGGATGTTGAACATTTCTTCATGTGTCTATTGGCCATCCTTCTTTCTTCTTCAGAGAAGCTTCTCTTTAAGTCTTTCGCCCACTTATTTATTGGGCAGTTGTTTCTTTGAGGATTTGTTGTTGGGTGGTTTAATTTTTTGAGTTCCAAGTATATTTTAGATATGAGACCCTTGTCCGTTGTATGGCTAGTAAAGATCTTCTCCCAATCAGTGGGCTTTCTATTGATCTTGCTAGCTATGTCATTTGCCCTGCAGAAGCTCTGCAACCTTATGCAATCCCATTTGTCCAACCTTTCTTTGATTTGTTGTGTTTCCGGGTCTCTATTCAGAAAATTTCGGCCTGAGCCAAGGAGACCTAGGGTTTCTCCTATTCCATCCTATAATGTTTTCAGAGTGTCTGCTTTGAGTTCAAGGTCTTTGATCCATTTGGAGTTGATTCTGGTGCAGGGTGATATATAAGGATCTAGCTTTAGTTTTCTACATGTAGTTAACCAATTTTGCCAGCACCATTTACTGAAGAGGCTGTCTTTCTTCCATTCTATTGTTTTAGCTTCCTTATCGAAGATTAGATGGCTATAGGTCTGTAGGTTCATTTCTGGGTTTTCAATTCTATTCCATTGGTCCTGAGGTCTGTTCTTATGCCAATACCAAGCTGTTTTGATTACTATGGCTTTATAGTAGAGTTTGAAATTTGGTATTGATATTCCTCCAGCAGTGTTCTTTCCGTTGAGGAGCGTTTTTGCTATTCGGGGTCTTTTATTGTTCCATATGAATTTTTGGATTGCCTCTTCTATTTCCTTGAAGAATGACGGTGGAATTTTGATAGGTATCGCGTTGAATTTGTAGATAGCCTTGGGAAGTATTGCCATTTTCACGATGTTAATCTTGCCAATCCAGGAGCATGGGAGGTTTTGCCATTTTTTAAGTTCTGTGTTGATTTCCTTTTTCAAGATTTTAAAGTTTTCATCATAGAGGTCCTTCACTTCTTTAGTTAAGTTAATTCCTAGGTATTTTATTTTTTGTGGGGCTATTACAAATGGAGTTGCTTTCCTAATTTCAGCCACACTTTTCTCATTGTTGGCATACAGAAAAGCCATTGATTTTGGGGGGTTAATTTTATAACCTGCTACTTTGCCAAAGTTTTGAATCAGCTTGAGTAATTTGGGAGTGGAGTCTATGGGATTCTTTAAATACAAGATCATGTCATCTGCAAAGAGGGAGAGTTTTATTTAAGAAGCTCCCTTTAAGACTGGTGATAAACTCTTGGTGGAAAGGTCTTCTCAGATAATTGACAGGAAGAAACACAATGGCTATTTAGTAATAGATGGAGTTCACTTCACAGTGCCTGTTTGGTCAGCCCAAACTTAGCATTTCTTATGCCCCCTCAAACTATAAGGTGTGAAGTGTGGACTCATGTTCTATGACTCCACTGCATTGCTTCTTCATCAAATTTGCATGTCATGTTTATTAAACTAAGTTTGGCCTAAAGCTAACACCATACATATTTTAAGTTTGTCCTAAAGGTTTCTGCATGCATAGTGAATTGCAACCTAACATGATGTGGAAACAGACAGTAGCCCACTTTGTAACAATTAGTATTGAGTCAACCAGAGGCAGCTCATTATTCAAACCCAGTTAAAATTAGGGAAACACCAAACTTGAGACCATCCACATTTCTATTTTCTGTGTATCTCTTCCCTTTTTCTATCCATAAATGTTATCCATCCATGTGGCTGGTTTGCAGTTACCCTGGCTATGGGAGGTGCCCGATTCACGGAATTGTTCCTTGTGCAATTAATCTCTGTTTCATTAATAAACTCCAGCACTAATCATATCTCATCCCTTTCTCATTTTGGGCCTACCACTGGTTCAGTTAAACATGACTGTGAAAACATACACAATCTGTTAGCCTTGCTTTATGTTTTAGATCATACACCTTCAGTGGGCTCCCCAAATTGCATTCCCTGCTCTGTTTACTCTGCCTTAAAGAGCCATCTCACATCTTTTCTCCAAGACCCAATGCCATTTCATCTCTTCCCATTATCAGATCAGTTTGAATTATATGGTGACAAAAAAGCGATAAGAAAGAAATGTTCCCAAGGTTTCTCTGCCAACTGCACTGTCTGCATGTTCTCAAATCCATTGAGATGATAGTTGTTCAGTCTTGTGATCGTCCTGTCAGCTCCTGAGAAGGAGCAGCACCAGCTGTGTGCATTGGAGCTCTCTTCATTTCTTTTTTTTAGCTGGACTTGGTTGTTGAAAGGTGTTTTTCATCTCTCCTGTGCCTGTTGTAGCTTTCAACATGAACTACAGGCATGCAGAATGACATTTTGGTCAATAATAGATGCCTATTGGGTGCTGGTCCCATAAGACTGTAATGGACCTGAAAAATTCCCATCACCTGGTAACATCATCGCCATCATAATGTTACATCAAAATGCAATACTCACATGTTTATGGTGATGTTGGTATAAACATATCTACTCTGCGGCTAGGCATATAACAGTTCTGTACAGTATATAACATTTAATGATAATAAATGACTGTTACTGGTTTATGCCTTTACTACAATTGTTCTCATTGTTTTAGAGTGAGTACCTTCTGTGGTAGACAGCACAAAGTCCCTGGTTGCCAAGGTAACAGGAAAAACCCTACGTTTCATCATTACCAAGGCTACTTCTATGACATGCCCAGGTATCCACCCAAAAAGATTTGCCCTCTCCCTAAGGAATGCCCCCACAAAATCCAAACGTACCCTGTGAAGATTGCCATCAAAGTGGTGATAAAGAACCCGATAAATATTTCTGGGACCAAATTGGCACCAAGTCTGGATAATCAGGAAGGAAGGAGGCTTATTTGATCAAGCAAAGCCCTCACCCAGTGCCTGTGCACTGACAACAAGAATGATGCCCCTACACTGGCTTTTGTGCTTGTGATGCCAGGATGTCTGCTCAATACTACATAATCTCTATGAGGAGCATGCACATAGTCACTGTGGTGGCCCTAACAAGCCAGGGTATGTCAGATGTGTATTTGTTGCATAAGCATTACCTGTCAATCAACCTGTCCATCAGAGTTTATACCAAAGAAGGGCTGCCTAAACTCTACCCAATGGTCCACCCACCTGTCTTTCTTTCCTGATTCTCCCATAAAAGCAAGAGGAAATATTACCTTCCCTTCAGTGCTTCCTCACAGCCTTTCCATGAGGTTTCTTATGCTTCTATGCCCTACTCATTCTTTGTCAGAGATGCAAGGAACCTGGAAACATTAACACTATTGTGTGTGCTCTAAAGATGTCTACAGTGAACTGAGTTGCTGCATAATAATCTTCCTCTGCCATACAGCTTTTCTAATAAAAGCTTACATCACTTTCCTTATGTTTCTCATCTTGCCTGAATTATTCTTTTACTGGATAAAGAGTGAGAGGTTAATAGCTACACTGGCTTTCTGGTTTTCAGAACTAGTCTTCCTTCAGTCATTGGAGAATGGATGAGAACTTCCCTCGGCTTCTGAGTCTTCACCTCAAATCTCAGGTCCTTGAGTTCCACTTAAGAAAAGCATTTAAGAGTGTCTCACCAAAAAGAGAGTCTTCATTTTAGTAGAATAGGATTAAAGTGGGGGGAAATGGAAGAGAGAAGTATTTCCTGCTCCCCTCATTGGAAATAGGAGCTAAAGATGCAAAGTGGCAGCTGCTATCAGGTTGTCTAACAACTTCCAACAGTTAGATAGTGGTTCTGGGTGGCCAGGATGGGTACTGCTTATTATTCTAAAATATGGAGATGTTTCTCATCCTAAAAGCACAAGGACAATACTTAGGTTTTGGAGCTTCCTTTTTCTATATACATTCCATCTGCCTGTCTCTACTTGTTCAAAGAGAGCAGGGTTTGTTTTTCCATTTCAAAGGCAATCACACATTCAGCCCATTTTGTATCTTCCAGTCTTTGTCACTTAGCCTCTGAAAGTATAATGGGAGTGATGTTTAACTGCCTTTTCCGTTTACTTCCTGGTTTCAACTTCTGAGTCTGGCCCTTTTGAAATTTGTTAAATATAATATAATTTTCCCTGCTTCCCATTTCTCTATTCTGCTTCACTTCTACATATATAAGAAAGTTGGCTGGGAACTAGCAGAAGCCTTGTTTAACCATTTTGGCCTCAAAAGGCCCAGGAGAGTGATTGATCAAGACCCTCTAGGTTTGTGTAAGTATACAGTGTAATAGTGTATTCTGTTTGTTTATTCACACAACAAAATTTTCAAAGGACCGTTTCTCAGAACTTATCCTATCATAACCTACCATAACCCTGTGTTAAAGACACTTCCTGGAAGCCACAGTTCCATATGCTCACTGGTGAGTGAGCATATTCCCAGCTATCTTGTTGCCTCCAATCCCTCTTTCCTATTTAATTCAACTCATGATCTTTTGTTTGCCCATGGAAGAGGCTTTGATTGAGTTCACTCCTGACCACTACTATGGGAAATCCAGTAACTCATTCTTTTTTTTTTTTTTTTGGGTCCAGCCATGGGGCCTGAAGTCTGGGCCTGGGCGCTGTCCCTCAGCTCTTCAGCTCAAGGCTAGCGCTCTACCACTTGATCCACAGCGCCACTTCCGGCTTTTTTCTTTTTGCTTATGTGGTGCTGAGGAATCGAACCCAGGGCCTCAGGCATGCAAGGCAAGCACTCTACCACTGAACCAACTTCCCAGCCCCAGTAACTCATTCTCTACGCACATTCTCCTCTATGCACAGCGTTGACTTGATATCTGACTCCCTCCTTTGTGAAACTCTTTGCTAGCCTCTATGAACTCTCAAGTCCTCCACTTCACTTTGTCCTCATAACCAGCTCCTTTTTCTCTTCCTAAACTCTAAGCTCAGACTTGATAATGACTCAGTTCTTAGCTCTCTCTTCTACTGACACTCTCTTCTTCGAAGAACTCAGTGGGTTCATGTGGCTATACTTTTCTATGCTGAAGGCTTTGGAAATGAACTCTCTGCCTTAGTACTCCCCCTGATACTCCAACTTCATAAATCCAACAGCCTACAGCATTTGTACACCCCTGAGAAATCCTAGTACTCTACAATCCTTATTCTCCTAACTTCAGGGACGAGGCAAGTCACTGGTCTCAGCTTACAGCCTTAGGTCCCCTGCACACATGATATCTGACCCCCCTTCTTTCAGCCAAACAACAACTGCAAGATGCCTTCAGTTAGAGTCTCAAAATAAATAGGAAAGACTGCATTCTCAAATATGCTATGAAATAAGATCACCTAGACTACAGGACTTCTTGATATAGTGAAGGGCAAATGCCTCTCAGGATTTTGAATACTTCATGCATTAGTATTCTATCACACTAGAATTTCTATTATAAAAATTAAACATTTATCAATGCTTCATGGATTTTATAAATGCTATAAATGCTATAAAAGGCACAATTGCAATAGAGTTGTACAAACTTTAATCAATCCATATTATCCATTAGAAATTGTATGTAAAAATATGTTCCAGTTTTTGAAGCTATTTTATTTGAGTGAGTATACCACATTGAAAAATGGATATTTGACCTATGTAATGTCATTTTGTCCTCACCTCCATCTCGGTGGGTTTTTAAAAAATTTTTATTGTGATTAAGTGATCACATAAATTTCACAAATTTCATAGCATTGTGAGATAGTGATAGTTAGAGTCACAAACACATTCTAACCTTCATGAGGCACCAGTAGTTAAAGAGGCTGTGTTTCTTCCACTGTATATCTTTAGCTCCTTTGTCAAATATCAGCTGACTGTAAGCATGTGTTTTTACTTCTGTATCTTCTAATCTATTCCATTGGTCTTTGGGTCTGTTTTTGTGCCAGTACCAAGCTATCTTTTTTGTTATGGCTCTATAGTAGAGTTTGCAGTCTGTCATCTTGATCCCTCCTGTGTTTTTTTGTTTTTTGTGTTTTTCTTGTTTTGGCCTGGAATTGTTTTGGCTAGTCTAGGTCTTTTGTTGTACCTTATGAATTTTTGGACTTTTTTTTTCTGTTTCAGTAGTGTACAACATTGGGATTTTTTTTTTTTTGGTCGGCCAGGGGCTTGAACTCTGGGTCTGGGCGCTGTCCCTCAGCTCTTCAGCTCAAGGCTAGTGCTCTACCACTTGAGCTACAGTACCACTTCCAGTTTTCTGGTGGGTTTTATTGGAGATAAGAGTTTCACAGACTTTCCTGCCCCGGCTGGCTTTGAACCTCGACCCTCAGATCTCAGCCTCCTGAGTAGCTAGGATTATAGGCATGAGCCACCAGCATCCAGCCATCATTGGGATTTTAATGGGAATTGCATTGAATTTGTATATCAGTTTTGGTAGTATGGCCATTTTCAATATATTAAGGTTGCCTAACCAAGAACATGGAAGGTCTTTCCATTTCTTGGTCCTCTATGATTACTTTCTTTAAGTTTTACAGTTTTCATTAAATAGTTCCTTTACATCTTTGGTTAAGTTAATTCCTAACTTTTTTTAAGGTTATTGTGAATGGGGTTGCTTTCTTAATTTCGCTTTCTGTCTCTACTGCCTGCAACTGATTTTTGTGGGTTTATTTTGTTCCTGCTACTTTGCCAAAGTGGTTTATAAGTTCTAAGAGTGTGGGGGTGGAGTTTTGGGGACCATTGAGGTATAGTATCAGATGTGCAAAAAGGGATAGTTTAACTTCTTCCTTCCCTATGCAGATTCCTTTAATGTCTTTTTCTTGCCTTATTGTTCTGGCTAAGGATTCCAGAACTATATTGAAGAGGAGTGGAGACAGTGAGCATCCTTGCCTTGTTCCTGATTTTAGGAGAATTGGTTGTAGTTTTTCCTTATTAAGTATAATAGTAGCTATTGGTCTGTCATATATAGCTTTTTATTGTTTTGAAGAATGTTCCTTTTAACATGAATAAATGTAGTACTTTATCAAAAGCCTTTTCCACGTCAATGGAGATAATCATGTGGTTCTTGACATTGGATCTATTGATGTGATGTATTACATTTATTGATTTATGTATGTTGAACTATCCCTGCATCTCTGGGATGATGCCTACTTGATCGTAATGTGTGATTTTTTTTTGATATGTTCCTGGATTCTGTTGGCTAAAATTTTATTGAGGAGTTTTGCATCTGTGTTCATCAAGGAGATTGGTCTGTAGTTCTCTTTTTTGGGGGGGTCTTTGCCTGATTTGGGGATGAGTGTGATATTGGCTTCATAGAATGAGTGTGGGATAACTCCCCCTGTTTCCATTTCTCAGAAGAATTTGAGGAGTATGGTTATTAGTTCCTCTTTAAAGGTTTCATAGAATTCTGTAGTGAATCCATCTGGTCCTGGATTTTCCTTATTGGAACACTTCTGATTGCTCCCTCTATCTCTCTTTGTAAGATATTGGCTTATTTAGTTGATTTATGTCTTCTTGGTTCAGTTTGTGAAATTTGTATTTCTCTGAAAATTCATCTATTTCTGCTAAGTTTTCCTTCCTTACTGAGTATAGATTCTAGAAATAATTCTTTATAATTGGATGTCTTGGGTATTTGTTGTAATTTTTCCCATGGCATCCCTGATTGATTTGGGTTTCCTTTCTTCTTTTTTTAGTTAATCTTGCCAGAGGTCCATCAATTTTATTGATTTTTTTTCCAAAAAACTAGCTTTTTGTTTTATTAATTTTATTTATAGTTCCTAGTCTCTATCTCATTAATTTCATTCCATCTAGTAACTTTAGGTTCAATTTTTCCTTGCTTTTCTAGCAGTTTTGGTTGCAACAGGAGATTATTTTTTGGTCTGTCCCTATTTTTTTTTTTGATGTGTGCACTGAGAGCAATAAATTTTCCCCTCAGGACTGCTTTTGCTGTGTCCCACGGGTTTCTTTGTGATGTTTATTCATTTTCATTGAGTGTAGGAACGTTTTAATTTCTTCTTTAATTTCTTCTGTGACCCAGGTGTTGCTCAGAAGTGTGCTGTTCAATTTCTATGTATTTGTGTAATTTCCATGTTTTGTACACTTCGTTATTGAGAACTAGCTTGATTCCACTATGGTTGGATAGAATACAGGGGATTATGTTAATCCTTTTGTATTTGCTTAAATTCCTTATGTGACATTTTGGAAAAAGTTCCATGGGCTGCTGAGAAGAATGTGTACTGGGTTGTTGTAGGGTGGAAAACTTGGTAGATGTCAATGAATTCAGCTTAGATATGGCATCATTTCATTTGGAGGCTTCTTTGCCAATCCTCTGGTTGGTAGACCTGTCCTTTGGTGAGAGTGGAGTATTAAAGTTTCCTAGTATTTCTGTATTTGGATCAATTTTATTCTGTAAGTCTGCAAGTATTTGCTGAACAGATTTGGGTGTACCAATATTTGGGGAGTATAAGTTGATAATGGTAATATCCTCTTTCATCCATGTATTAATATGCAGTGTCCTTCTTTGTCTTTTTGTGTTGATTTCAATGAAAAATTTATTTTGTCAAATATCGGGATGATAACTCTTGCCTTCTTGGTGGGAGCATTTGCATGGTAGATCTTCCTCTATCCCTTTACTCAGAGTTTGTTTTTTATCTTTGGCTTTGAGACTGGTCTCTTGAAGGCAAGAAATGGATGGGTCTTGTTTTCTGATCCAATCTGCAGTTCTTTTTTTTTTTTTTTTGATTGGTGAACTGAGCCTGTTAATATTTATGGTTATTATAGAGAGATGCATTGTGTTTCCTATCATTTTCCTGCTTTCCTAAGTTTTTCTGGACAGGTCTTTTGCTATCATGAGCGTGGTTCCTGGGGAGTGTGACTCTCTGCTTTCCCCCCACCCTCTGCTGAGGCGTGTGCTCAGCGTCTGACTTCAGTCGGGACAGGTGGGTTATGCAGGTCAAGCACCAGATCCCCAGGTCTGGCCTCTGCTCCCAGTCCCCAGCCTGGGACACACTGGTTGGGCTCAGGTGGGACCTGTGCTACTGCATTTCCCACCCAGGGGGGGTATGTAGCTCCGATGTCTTCTTCTGCTGGCTGCTGTGGTCCCAGGGTGCTGTTCTCAGCTTAAGCATTTAAGCTCGCTCCCAGGGGTGCTCTTGGTCGAGCCTGGTAGGCTGGATGTGCTCCATGGGCTGGTGGGGCGCTTGCACCGTTCCCAGTTTTAGTGGGATCTCTAGTCCAGGTGATAGAGGGCAGGGTCCAGGTCAAGCTATGGGGGTACTGCCAGCACTGGTCTCCCTTGGTGGGGGGAGGGGCTGTCATCTGTGGGGTACTCACTTATCCTGGAACTGGTTGGGACCTGTCCAGTGGTGCAGTGGCAGATCGCTGTGTCTATGTGCTGTAGGTCGCTGGTTGCTGCCATGCTCCGTGTACCGTTGAGATGATTGTGGGCTGGGCTGGGTGGTGGTGCTGGCTCTGGGTCTGTGTTTCACGCCATCTCTGCCTCTGTTTATGCTGTACAGGTCTGCACCATGGACATTTTTTGTGCTGGCTTACTATGGACCACTGTGGTTCTGGGGGGCCGGGCGGCTTTAGTGGGCTGAGACAGAGAGGCTCTGCCGGTGAGGTGGGGGAATGGGGTCTTCATGCAGATTCTGAGCTCTGACGTTTCTGTCTCTGCACTCTGTCAGCACCGGCACCTTGGGAATCTTCTACACTGGCATTTTGTCCATAGGCCCCTGTAGTTCTGGGGTAGTTCTGTGGTTCCTCCCCACAGCCGAGGGGCCGCTTGGCTTTGGTGGTATGGTGCTTTGCAGGGATGCTTCACTGCTGAGGGGTGGGAGAAGGGTCTTTGCGCAGGTTCCGAGCTCCAAGATTTCTCTGTTTACAATCACTGGGTCGGGCATCTGCATCCTGGGTGTCTTGTGCACTGGCATTCTGCAGACGACCCACTGTGGTTCTGGAGTCTCCAGCAGCCCTGGGCCTGGCTGGGCCACTGTTTGGCAAGAAGCTGCGTGGCCAGCAAGGGGTGTGGGAAGGGTCTTCACACTTTTCCATTCTGAATTTTTTTCCTTTTCTTGTTTTGCTTCACCTCCTGTTCTTCTATGGCTGTTCACCTTTTCGCTGTTGTTGGTCTCTTGGGGAAACTGAGCATTGGAACTGGAACTCTCTATTTGGTTGGAGAGGGTTGTGGTGTTTCCCTACAGTTCTATTGCCATCTTGGCCCCCCTTCCCATCTTGGTGTTTTAACAGATGATGGAGACTTTTCTGCTTACAGTTGCCAGCTTTCTAATAAAGACTTTGCATTCAACCTCTCAAAGTGTGGCTTCTTTGTATCTTGCTGATCAAATTCCCATATAACATTTGGAGGCTTCATCGATGGCCTGAGTGATTGGGCTGCTGGAGATGGGGAATTCCATGGGGGAGCCGCACCCTGAGATATTCCAGGACCCTGTGGCCTTTCTGTCGCTCCAACAGCCAGACCATGGACACCTGACTTGCCACTAAATCTTTTTGGAGTCATTTAGGAGACCTCTGGAGATCAGTAAGTGTCTGTTTCTGTTTTCTGGAGATAGGTCTATCTGGAATGTTGTGGAAGGGGATTAGTCAAGATCATACCCCCAACCCTCAAGCCCTCAAGGCTTGAGATGTCAACAGAGGGTTTTGGTTTGGTTTAGTTCTGTTTTTTCCTTAGAAACTGGTACCAGTCAGTGTCATTGTTCTTTGTAACTCTTAGTCATTTTTGTTGATTTCAGGAAGATACCCAGTGTCATTTTGTCTGTAGCTGCACCACTCTTCTTGCATGTCAATCTCTAGAAATATAGTTCTTCCTATAGTAAGCCACTGTCCCTTAGTGTTTGCCTAAAGACTTTTTTTTAAAGGTTTTAAGAAGAAAAAAAGTGAATCTCTCTTTGTAATATAATGTGCTATAAATATAAGTTGGTATATAAAGTGCTGTAGTCTAAAAATGGTTGAAAAAAATAGCGTTAAGGCCACTGCTTAAAATACATGGTTAAAACTTACTTTAAAAAAGGAATTTTGTGGAAACTATAAAATTAACTCCTAGCAAATTGAGAGCCCTTTGTGAGTCAAAATGCCCTAGACCCACCTTAACTTCAATAAAGTTTATAAAATAATTTGGGAGAGGGCTGGGTAGGTGGCTCAGTGGTAGAGTGCTTGCCTTGCATGCATGAGGTCCTGGGCTCAATTCCTTAGCACCCCACAAGCAGAAAAAGCCAAAAGTGGCACTGTGGCTCCAGTGTTAGAGTGCTAGCCTTGAGCTGAAGAGCTGAGGGAGAGCACCCAGGCTTGCCTTCCCCTCAGGAATCAGGGTTGGGCACTCCCCCTTTCTTAATAATATTTGCAGACCCTTAAGATTAAGCCTCATCTAGGAAATGTTAAAAAGCAAATTAGTGTGCTAATGTGTCTCATTACTAAAATTGTTTTAGTTTTCTGTTCTTAGTATTCTCTTTAAGAATGGAGATTCTGTTAAATTCTGTTTGTTGCTGGTTGTTGGAAAAAGTCTTTGTTTTCTAGTACTGACCATGTGCTTCTATAGTGCTATGAACAAAAATGTCTCTTGCCATTGGAATTCCAGAAAACTTATGGCCAATTTTCATTTTTAAAACCTAAGGATGCTTTAAGATCTATGTGTACAAGTGTGTGTGTATGTATGTATTTGTGCGTGAATATGTTAAAAATAACACCTGTCATCAATGTGTAAAAAAAATTAGTCTTTTCTATCAAACTAAAGTGATTCTGTTTTGTATGGTAATAATTTTTGGTTTTAATATTTCCTGACAGTTTTTGCTTTTGACTACAATTGTAAATAGTATCTATGCTGCTTCTGACCACTAGCCAAGTTAGGGAGATAAATCTTTAATAGACCCTTTCTAATCTTGGTAATCAATTATACTTAGAATGTCAACCTAACTCCTTGACAAGGAAGAGGGGCAGATTGGATTGGGATAAAAAAGCAGCAACAACAAAATAGTAAGCTGCTCGGTCCAGGTAGCCTGGCTCTGGATAGAGTAATGGTATTGTACTCTTTTGTGCAAAATGGTCTTGAGAAAAATCTCCTGTGTCTATTGTTTGTCTATTTATTCATTTTGACACCAGAGAGTCATTGTACAGTTCTAAGGTAACCAAGAGTTAATTGGATCTGCAGGCTAAAAGAAAAAAAGCGGGGGACAATTTTAAACGCAAATGGTAAAGAAGGTTGTCAGATCTGGGTGTTAACAAATGTTTCAAAGGACTATAACATTGTCTTAAAAGGGGAACTATATAATTTGCATTAAAAGGTTTTATAAAGGTTATTTTAAATACAAATTAAAGTACAAAAAAGAGAGAAGTTTGTAAAGAAAGGCTTTAGAAGGTAATTGAGGAAAGATGATTTCCTTTGGATAAGAGAGAATTTGGGAAGAATTGTCTTAAATGTTTGTTTCACAGTGGAGAAAGGAAGACTAATGACTAAAGGTTCAAGTAAGTAGCAGATGATATGAGTATTGTATGAGTCTTGAATTATAAGATACAGGTTATTTGTAAAGTTAGTGAAGTTGGTATGTAATTAAGTTGGCTGTGATTTAAATAAGTTCAAGATTAATACACTGATGTAAAACCAGCATTTCATTCTTTATATCCATCTATGTAAGTAATCATTTCTTTACTATTAAGTTTGTCAAGTTTTTAATGATGTGAAACTAAATAACTAAACCAAAGTTCACTTAAGTGTTTATGTCAAGGTCCTTCAAATGAATACTTTGAACTAAATTCTGTATTTTGCTGAGCACTGTCCATGAGCTCTTCCATTTGAGGCTAGCACTCTACCACCTGAGCCACAGCACCACTTCCAGTTTTCTGGTGGTTAATTGGAGACAAGAGACTCACAGAGTTTCCTGCCCAAGCTGGCTTTGAACCATGATCCTCAGATCTCAGCTTCCTGAATTGCTAGGATTATAGGTGTTATTAGCCACCAGCACTTGGCAATGATAGGGTTTTTTTGGTTTTGTTTTGTTTTGTTTTTACCTGAAGCTCTGGGGAGAACCTTGAGCAATCAGGTGTCCCAAATAATTCACTGGGAACAACTAAGACTGAGAGTCTTCTTAAAGGGTATTACTTGGCTCCCAAATTATAACAGTAAGCTGAAATAATAACCTCTAGGTTCCCTGCTTGTGCTCAGATGAATGCAAACAAAATAAAAAGCCACACCCAGGAGTAAGGGCCTGAGGAAGACTTCACAGCATTGGGAGATAGATTTCACTGAAGTTAGCCCCCCTCCCCCCACATCTTAGGTTATAAATATCTCTTAGTTTTCATTAATACCTTTATAAGGTGGGTAGAACAACTCGGTGTATTCCTTATAGGGTGAGGTTTAACTTGTTTGAAATAATGTTTGGAAGACTCCCTCCCTTACTCTCCAGGCTTTGCTCTTAAATGTTGGTTAAACTTAATAAAGCTTCCTTAAGTTTTTACAGAGTTTACAGGCAGCCCCGCGGGAAGTGCATAAACAGGTCCTGGAGAAACTGCCATTGCCCAGCTCAGTTCCAGTCCATTCTTTCCAACTTGGAGATTCTGTTTGGGTTAAGAAGTTCACTAGAGATGGCCTCACTCCCACCTGCAAGGGACTCTACACCTGTTCTGACCACTCCCACTATGGTGAAAGTCTTGCCTGGCTCCATTACATGCAGCTAAAACCTGCTGACTTGAGATGGAAGACACACACCACTTCAGATCTATTGAAGCTAAGACTTTTGTATTACACTGCTCCTTCACCCTTTCTGTCAGCTACTTCCTCAGAATTTTCTTTGTTTGACATTCTGTGCTACACAGATTTGTAAACCTTACCCAGCCTGATCTTGGAAAGGATTGCTAGTTATGTTTAAGCTCAAAACCTCCTTATTATATGGGTGTTGATCATACCAAGCCAACTTTAACCGCTGGGTTGGGATCAGCCCAGGCAAAACTGAAGGGGATTGGACCTTTTGTTTCTATGGCAGAGGGAACTCTGTGCAGCCTTGGGAGAAACATGTTTTTATGCCAACGAAACAGGTCTGATACAAGAGAGCCTCTCTATGGTAAGAAAATACATAGAAACAAGAAAGCAAAAGTTCTCACATTCTCAGAACTGGTTCCAAAAATTGTTTAATTGGTTCCCATGGCTAACAACTCTGATATCCGCAGCCTGGGGCCCTTAATTCTACTTCTCTTGGGTCTAGTCATAGGTTCATGTCTTCTCAATTGTTTTGTAAAATTTGTTCAAAATCATATTAATTCGGTTAAGCTCATGGTCTCCAGGGCTCAATATAGCCCTCACACCAAAGAATCAATGATTTCACTTCATGTACATAAAACCAGTGGGGAATGAAATATGAATAATTGGCCTAAGTTATGACATCTTGTCCTCACCTCCATCTTTGTATTTTAACAGTTAGTTGGTGGGGACTTTTTACTCATTTCAGAGAACTGAAGGTGTGTCAAGGATAATTAAGATCCAGGAAAAGTCTTGATTCAGTTAATTCTTGTCCTAAGCCCCAGGAAAGTCTTGCTCTATGGAATTCTTGCTCTTAATTGCCTGATTGTTCCTTCTAGCTTGCTTTGCATCTGTAAACACATTTTTGCTAGGTTTAGTACTTCATACCAATCATGTGTGTTTTGCCTTTATAAGCTTTGTAATAACTACATTTGGGGCTGCAAGTTTTTGAGGGACATGAATCTATTTGCTGTTGCCAGCTTTCTAATGAAGATTCCTGATTAGACCTCTCAACGTGTGGTTTCTCTATCTCACTGATCGATTTCCTATATAACAACATGACCCCATAAGAAAGGCTTAAGAACTGTTTTTTTTTTTTTCTGAAAAACATTGACTTCTTCCTTGGGTGCATAATTGGTGACAGGCAAAGGCTAGACATCTCAGACTCTTCTATTTTGTATCTAATATCCATTGTCTTTAGCCATCCTCTACTGTAGTCATTTTCAGTCATCTTGGAATGGTGGAGGGGGGTAATTGGAGGGGTTGGAAGAGATAGAACCCTGCCAGCCAATGATGACTTATTATAAAGCCTCCTCTGGCAAATCCAGAGACAATATACTGTCAGACCACCTGACTCCACCTCTGAACACACCTGTAGCTTGGGACTGACTGCTCTAACTATGAGTACCTTTCTCAGTTCTCTCCATATAATTTAAGGCAATTGTGTATACCCTATTGATGGCTGAAAATGTAGTGGTTAAGTACTTAGCAACCATGTAATAAATCTCCTTTCTCTGCCCTTCACCATGTTTCTTTATTTGGTGTATAGGAATGAGTAGCCTGCTATGTGGTCCCAGAGTTTGAACTATGGCCTAAAAACTCTGATTTCAGTCCTACATTTACCATGAAAATATGTTTTTAAAACTACCTATTCAATATACTATCAGTCAGTTAAAAATAGATTTTTCAAATTGTAAAGAACATCATAATGGACAAAAGAAAAGAATATTTTTATATTCAAACTAGAAGAATATCCACCAAACACCCCTGTGGTTTCTCTATACCCTTTGTGTATATATGTGTATATATATATGCACATATATATATACATATATATACCAGTTTCTGATCTCAGATATTAAATTACAGAGGGGTAGACATTGATGTAAATTATATTAAGTGTGTAATACAAATCTGAGATATATTTCTAAGTGAAAGACAAAATTTATGTTAACAGTGTCAAACATACTCTTTAAAGTATTAATATATTTAAAAATATTAATGATATAGAAAAATTCAGAGAAAAAATGTAACTCTATTTACTGTCTTGTAAACTTTATATAACATTTATGATGCATAGAACTATACACATCAACATGCATATATGCTTATACCCACCCTTCCCACACACAGTCGGCGGCTCCCTTCATGTAACTGAACATTGTGCATAACTAAAGTTCTCTTAGAAAAGCAAGGGCTGCCTGGCCACTCAGCACCCATCCCTCTTGGTACAAGTACGTGGTGCTATCCCTGGTTCTAGAGCCAGGATACCTGGGCTCATACCTTGCTCTAACACTCATTAGTAGTATAATCTTTAACAGCTAGTTAGTTTTTCTAGTTACTAACTTCCCCATCTATAAAATGGTACCTACCTCACAGAGGGAAGTAGGTTTCAAGATTTATATTGTCTCTAAAGTAAAACAAGCCATTTGACTAGGGGAAATATGACTTTCCCTTGTCTAAGAACCTAGAAAAAATTCTGTATGGTTTAAATTTTCATTTTCCTACTAGAAAGGCTTTAGGGTAAGCAACAGAGAATCACACTGATTAAGTCTCACATTGATTTATGTATGTCATCCCTGTCTCTTATTATTTACAATAAACCCATGTAATGGTTGTCAGCCACACCTATGAACCACAAATCTCAAGAAGACCAATCTTAGGATAGGTTTTGAGGCTCATCCTAAGATTGATATAAAATTATATTAAGCTGCACAACATTGACACCCACATGTTGGTTCTTAGCAATGAGGTCACGTTCCCCTTGAAAGGAGCGATCCAAATTGGATTGCCTAGTTCACGTGTTTCCCATGACTTGTTCTGACAGAAGATGGTATAATGGGCTGCCTGGTTGTATTAGAATTTTCCATTGCTATACTGAAGAGTAAAGTTGGGTTTTGTTTGTTTGTTTGTTGTTGTTGTTTTTAAAAAAAGAAGTTTATTTTACTCATAGTTTGGGAGGCTGAAAGTCCAGTATGCATGGTAGCAGCTCTGGTGAGCTCTTGATAATCTGATGAGGACTAGCTAGCATCAATGTCAGCATGCTTTAGAGGAGACATCACATTGTGAGACAGAAAGCCAGGGAGAGGGGGAGAGACCAAGTTTGTTCTTTTACAATTCACCTCCAAGGAAATTAACTGAGGTCTTGTGAAAACTCTTTAATCTAAGGGTGCTGCCTCCCAGAACTCAAGCATCTTGCCTTAGGCTCTATCTCCTGAATTTCCACACATCAACTCCTAAGACTGTCACATTGAGACCAAGCCTCTAAATCATAAACCCTGGGAAGACAGCAACATCCAATCATAGTAAAAATAAATGTAGTCATGTACCCGTGGCTCATGCCTGTAATCCCTGCTACTCTAGAATCTGAAATCTGATGATTGTAGCTCAAAGACAGCCAGTCAGGAAAGTCCATGATACTCTTATCTCTGATAAACTGCCAAAAATGGTAAGAAGCAGAGCTGTGGCTCATATGGAAGAGCTCTAGCCTTGAGCAGAAAGACTCAAGGACAGCATCCATACTCTGAGTTCTAGCTCCAGGACTAGTGCCACACACACGAAAGAAAGAAAGAAAGAAAGAAAGAAAGAAAGAAAGAAAGAAAGAAAGAAAGAAAGAAAGAAAGAAAGAAAGAAAGAAAGAAAGAAAGAAAGAAAGAAAGAAAGAAAGAAAGAGAAAGAAAGAAAGAAAGAAAGGAAAGAAAGAAAGAAGAAAGAGAAAGAAAGAAAGAAGAAAGAGAAAGAAAGAAAGGAAGGAAGGAAGGAAGGAAGGAAGGAAGGAAGAAGGAAGGAAGAAGGAAGGAAGAAGGAAGGAAGGAAGGAGAAGAAAGGAAAGAGAAGGAAGGAAAGAGAAGGGAGGGAGGGAGTGTGGGAGGGAGGGAAGGAAGGAAGGAAGGAAGGAGGAAGGAAGGAAGGAAGGAGAAGAAAGGAAAGAGAAGGAAGGAAAGAGAAGGAAGGAAAGAGAAGGAAGGGAGGGAGGGAGTGTGGGAGGGAGGGAAGGAAGGAAGGAAGGAAGGAAAGAAGGAAGGAAGGAAGGGAGGAAGGAGAAAAAGAGAAATTTAAAGGGCAAGGAAGAGCATCTGCATCTGATGACTGGTTTTCCAACAGCAATTGAGCTCCTCAAGTAAGCCTACTGTTCCCACTATATTGTAAGAACTGGCTCTTGACTAGAGACCCGTCTCTAGGTGAGAATATAAAAGTAGGAGCTGGTATGCAATATGCAGTATTTCAAACAGCCTGGCAAAGAATATGGAGTTCGCCAAAATGTCACAGTTCTTTAATAGAATGTCAAGTATTAAGCAGGTTAAGTCAATGATATTTCTGATGAACAATTTGATGGAGTCACTGATTAATTCAGTTTATATTGTGAAAGAAAATCTTTTCAGAAACGGGAGTCATAAAATAGGAAAAATAATATAAAGGATATTGCTGTAGGGAAAATAAATTAGGAAATAGAGTGAGCTTTTCATATGTGTGTGCTCCACATCTGTGAGTTCCATCAGCTGGGAATTAAAAATATTCAGAACTAAATTCTGCCCATACTGATCATGTAGAGACATTTTTCATGACAGCAGGTAACTTTCAGTTCATTTTCAGGATGGGCTAGGGAGGCCATTAAGGAATTAGGATTGGTGCTGCTGCAGGGAAAGGAACTCTTCCAAGGGGTGGAAGTGGGTAATACTAGGATTTAAACTCAGGGTTTCAAGCTCTTATTCAACCTTCTGCTCACAGCTAGTGCTTTGCCACTTGAGTCACATCTCCAGCCTGGCTTTTGGCTGGTTAATTTGAGATAAAATTTTACCATATTTTACTACCCAGGTTAGCTTCAAGCTGAGATTCTCAGATCTCAGCTTCCTGAGCATCCAGGATTATGGGTGTGAGCCACCAGTGTCCAGTGTTAAGTGAACTCTTAAACTGAATATGTGTGAATACTTCAGGTCTGTGAACCTTTTCTGAGCTAAGATCTGCAAAGCCATTAACAGCTGTTCATGGAGGCCACAGCTATAACTGTCACCAAAACAAATGAACTTTACACCAGAGCGATAGCCACAATAATCAGTCATGAACAGCATGATATTAAAAGAGCTTCCCTGCATTAACGCCTGTGATTTCATGTGCCCTGTAGAATCCCTGTCCCCACCCCCACTTTTCCTTTAGTAGTCCTGAACAACCTACCATCCTTGGAATCTCTGTGTTTTCCCAAATTGCAATTTTCATACTGTCCCCTCCCCAATTTTTTATTTTTTCACTTCATGAGTTTCAAAAAACCAACACAATTATTTACACAACACTTATAATGTGCTAAGCATTATAAGGAATTTAGGGATAGTTAAAAGCAGATGTTATATATGTGATTTATGTGTATGTAAACATATATACATATGTTATATGCAAATACTTTACAATTTTTATATATTTATTCTTTATTTTTGCCGATCCTGGGGCTTGAACTCTGAGCCTGGGCTCTGTCCTTGAACTTCTTTTGCTCAAGACAAGCACTCTACCTCTTGAGCCACTTCTGTTTTTTTCTGAGTAGTTTATTGGAGATAAGAGTTTCACAGACTTTCCTGTCCGGGCTGGCTTTGAACCACGATCCTCAGATCTCAGCCTCCTGAGTAGCTAGGATTACAGGCATTAGCCACTGGCACCCGGCCAGGATCGATCTTCTTGAAGTAACAATATAGTGACTGAAATTTCAATAATTTGGTGAATGTGGTAAATATATTAACAGATACCTGAAAAGAGAATTTGCAAATGACAAGAGTTGAGGATCTTGCTCAAAATAGAACCCAGGAAGATTAAAAGGAGATGAAGAACTATGGAGAGATAGGTCTGCCATATATGTCCAAAGAAGATAGAAAGGAGAATGGACCCCTCCTACTCAAAATTTGGGTCAAGCATTTATACCCAAGATGAAACTCCTATAGTGATGTTCATGTCTGAAAGTAACGACTTGTGAGAGCAAGGAGAAAGAGATTGGCCTGAGATAGCGTGTGGGGTAAAGTGAAGGTTCCGGTGAACAGGCCAGGGGTATACTGGTATCAAAGACTGGTATCATATACTGGTTATGCTGGTATCAAAGACAGAGGAGGGAACAAACAGGCTTTCCTGTCAGCTGGTCCAAAGTTGGAGTAGAAGGAGCAGAGGAAACAAACTATGAGGCTTAAAAGCAGCTATCAAAAATATAAAAAAATGGGGCTGGGAAGGTGGCTCAGTGGTAGAGCGCTTGCCTTGCATGCTTGAGGCCCTGGGTTCGATTCCTCAGCACCACATAAGCAAAAAGAAAAAAGCCGGAAGTGGCGCTGTGGCTCATAGTGGTAGAGCACTAGCCTTGAGCTGAAGAGCTGAGGGACAGCGCCCAGGCCCAGAGTTCAGGCCCCACGACCGGACCCCCACCCCACCCCCCCAATAAAACCAAAAATATAAAAAATGGAGTTGGGCTCATTACGACAAGGGAGAAGAAAATGGCAAAGAGCTAAGGCTGACAATTATTCCAAATTAGATATGAATACTCAAATTTTAGAAGCACACTTTGTCCTGAATAGGACAAGCAAAACTAAATCCACACATACACAGAGATACTACAGAAAATGATAAACTACTGATATGCTACTTGCCATCTGTTCATACTCTTACCCTCTTGTAGTCTTGCTTTTTTTCTTTGGAGCTGGAAGACATTTCATATTTCTCCAAATCCTGTGCCAGCTAGGTTCTAATTAGAGGTTCTTAATCCAAAATAAGATTAGAGAAGCCATTCTCTCTCAAGTATTGCCTCTGCTCATGTTTGGAGGTATTGGCTCCTTTCAGTGACAGCAGCAGAAATCAGAACAGAGTTCCTTAAAAAAAACAAAAATGAAGCTACCACATCATCATCTTCTGCCCCTCTTTGACATATATCTGAAGGAGTCTGAGTCAGTCAACAGCAGAGACACTTCGACACCCACGCCTATTAATAGCAGCACTATTTACAATAGCTAAAACACAGAAACAGCTGAAGTGCCCATTAACAGATAAACAAAATGAGATAGATATACGCAATGGAACATTGTGAGAATGAAATCAAGAAAATAGATGAAACTGGAACTATCATGTTGAGTGTGAAATAACCCAGTTTCAGAAGGACAATCACTGCATGTTTTCTCATATGTAGAATTTAAATCTTTATTTTTTAATGCAGACAAGCATGGTGAGGTATGCCTGTAATCACAGGCACTGACCAGAGAATCACAGTCTGAGCCTGGCCCCAAGCAGAAACACAAAATCCTATTAAAATCCTGTTAAAGTAATGATGATGATGATGATGATGATAATGATGATGATGATGATGATAATAATAATAGAGACCTGACTATGGCTCAACTGTTAGAGTAGCTGCCTAGCAAGCACAAGGTCCTGATTACAAGCCCCAGTATTGCCAAAAAGAGTGGGGAACTATTTGAAGAAACTATTAGGGCAATGGGAGAGAAAAAGAGGGGTAGGTAGAGAATATAATTGAGTATACTATGTACACATATGAAAAAGCCTAACGAAACCCATTTTTTCAATCATTTCATTAACTTTTTGTATATATTTTTATGGCAAAAGTACTGAACAGAGGGCTTACAGTTACATGAGGAAGGTAATGAGTACATTTCCTATCAAGCACTGTTACCTCCTCCTTTGTTTATCCCCTACCATCCCTTCTCTCTCCATCTCTCCAACATCTCCCTCCCCCCTCACCCTTCCACCCCTGCCCCACCCAAAGTTGTAAAGTACATTTCCAACATAGTGCCTTGCACATCTCATTGTTACAATGGGTCAACCTGTATCCTTATTTCAGCATTTTGTTATTTCCCTTCCCCTCCCCAAATTAGAAAAATGTATATACAAGATGCAGGGCACCAGAATCAAATACAATGAAAACAGAGATTATACCATGGGGGAAGAACACACAAGAGAAACAAAAAAATAAATCACACAAAAATGAATTTTTTAACTTTTGTTTTTGGTCAGTCCTGGGGCTTCAACTCCTGGCCTGGGCGCTGTCCCTCAGCTCTTCAGCTCAAGGCAAGCGCTCTAACACTTGAGCCCAGCACCACTTTCAGTTTTCTGGTGGTTTATTGGAGATAAGAGTCTCACAGACTTTCCTGCCCCGACTGGCTTTGAACCGTGATCCTCAGATCTCAGCCTCTTGAGTAGCTAGGATTACAGGCATGAGCCACTGGCACTGTGCTTTTTTTTTAAACTTTTAAGAAAGTTTAGATGGGAGTGTAAACTTGTTCAGCCACTTTGGAAAGCAGTATGGAGTCAAAAGACTCCACATAGAGCTCCCTTATGACCCAGCAATCCCACTTTGGGGCATTTATCCAAATGACCACAAACTAGGATATACTAAAGTTACCAGCACAACTATGTTCATCACAGCATTTTTTTTTTTTACCATAGCTAAGATATGAAACCAACTCAGTAGATGAGTGGATCAAGAAAATGCGATATATATATATATATATATATATATATATATATATTCTTTGCCTCCATCAGAAAGAATGACATTGCCCCATTTGTTAGGGAATGGAAAGACTTGGAAAAAATTATATTAAGTGAAGTAAGCCAGGCCCAAAGAAACTAGGTCCCATGGTTTACCTTATTTGCAATAACTAGTATATATCTAGGACAAGCAGAAAAGGTAAAAAAAAAAAAAAAAGTTGTACATATGACCATATAAGATGATGCTAAGCAAAATGAACCCCAAGACAGGGACACAAGTCATTTTATCTTTCTTGCTGTTGTTTTTTAATGTGTTTATAATGTACTATGTGGGGTTTTTTTTGTTTCTCTTGTATGTTCTTCCCCCATGGTACAACCCCTGTTTTCACTGTATTTGATTCCTGTGCCCTGCATCTTGTATATACATTTTTCTAAATTGGGGAGGGGAAGGGAAATAAGGATACAAGGTGACCCATTGTAACAATGAGATGTACAAAACATTATGTTGAAAACGAACTTTACAACTTCTGGAGGTGGGGGGGGGGGGACAGAGAGGAAGATGTTGGAGAGGTGGAGAGGGAAGGGATGGTAGGGGATAAACAAAGGAGGAGGTAACAGTGCTTGATAGGAAATGTACTCATTACCTTCCTCATGTAACTGTAAGCCCTCTGTACAGTATTTTTACAATAAAAACTATGTACAAAAAATAAAAATAAATGTAAATAAGCAAGTAAAAAAAGAGAAAGTTAAAAAAAAAAAGTTCTGAATCTCCAAGTCCCAAAGAACCAATCTAGCCTTCGGATATTTAACTAAAAGTCCATTGGATGGTCAAAAGATAGGTGGAAAAATCAGAGTAGTTTAGTACTTCCCCTGTTACACTAATGTGTGTAATGGAGTACATGTTGATGTCTCCTCAGCTGCTTTTTTGGAACTTCTCTTTGGTCCTTTCAAGATTACCTTTCTCATCTGGGTGCTGGTGGCTCACGCCTATAATCCTAGCTACTCAGGAGGCTGAGATCTGGGGATTGAGGTTCAAAGCCAGCCCGGGCAGGAAAGTCCGTGAGACTCTTATCTCCAATAAACTACTCAAAAACCGGAAGTGGTGCTGTGGCTCAAGCGGTAGAGTGTTGGCCTTGAGCTGAAGAGTGCAGGGACAGCGCCCAGACCCAGAGTTCAAGCCCCACAACTGACCAAAAAAAAAAAAAAGATTACCTTTCTCACTAGTCCCTGGGGTTCTTCTGGTTGTACTCCACCTGAAAGAAAACCTGTTTTACCAAATTATATGTGTGTGATAAAGTGAATCACCTTACTGGAAAATTTATATCATTATGGACAAAGTTTAATCTAAAAGACTTTTTCTTCCCAGCAAGCCCCGTTAGGCCTGAGGTGTTATCCATCTCCTGGAGAAGTGAGACCATGCAGATAATTCACCAAACCAAGAGATTTCTATGGAGAATTCTACCTGAGTTACCTCAGGGATACATATACTAGAATTAGAAAATCATGTTAAAGGAACAATTGTGGAACCTTTCCTGCCTCTGCTTAATTAGAAATAAAGCTCCTCGTTCAAAAGAGCAGGTCCTAACTTTAAAGGGCAGCTCAGGATTCATTCTCAGAAAGATATTTCTGCAAGATGCTAAATAATTCACCCCATTTGTTCATTTTCATATTGATCTCATCACATAGGCTTAGAGGGATCATTGTCTTTTCTGACTCCAGGGAGATGTTGAAGATTCATGTCTGTCTGAATGTAAGGAAATCTGGGAAGGAACCTCCTGGGAATGAATACAAAATAACATGTCTATTTGATGAAGACATCCAGTGAATTAGGTGCAGCTACAAGGAAGAGAACATTTCAGCGCTTATGTCTTATCTTTTAAAGTTATAGGGGTGTAATTATCTCAAATGTTAAATATACTGCATATGTTTATACTTGAAGATGGAATCCTCGTTTAGGAATGAGCTTCTCTTTATTTAGGAATGATTTTTTTCTGCCAAATATTATTCTGCACTTAAAAAGTTAAATAGTTGTACAAAGGGGTTTCAAGGTCAGATCATGAGTACAATGAATCTTGATCAATGTCACCCCTTCCATCACTGTCCCCCATCTTTCCCAACCCCATCCATCCCTTCAAGTTATATAGCTCAACTTTTACATAATGTACCTTGGAGATAATGACTATATTTGCCCATCCTTCCCCTCTCCATTCATCTTCTTCCTCTCTCACAGCCCTTTCCCCCAAATACAGTGTCCTTACGCTTCCTGGTTTTATTTAGTTTAACTGTATGTTAGTAGTTCCAAAAAGTTATACCATTGGAATCTTCCCCTGAGTATACCAGCCTTTAGTCAATTTGATTGTATGTATATTCTTCTCCATGTTTTGTCAATTTTCTAATCTTTGGAACCTTTATCTTTAATCTTTGAAATTATTTTACAAGGAAGTTCATCCTTCATAAGAAGAAACAGGCACAGACTGTCAGCTAACATTCCTGAGGCCACACCAAAGTTGTGTAGAGCTACTCCAACCCATGTCTTCTGACACTAAATATGGGCTCTTAAGACTGCACCAACCTACTTGCCTTTAAAGCCTAATAATACCAGTAGCCTGGATATACATTACTGTAATTCATGCTAATCAGCCAGGACCTCTGACACAGTTTCTCAGTTATAAACTGCTAGGCTTTACACCCTATTTAGTTGTGCAAGTTTTCTGTTTTCCTAGCACATAAACTCAGCTCTCTGCTATATCAAATACTTTCTCAGCATCATGACAAGAATTATAACTCTACCAATTTTATGCAAAAAAAAAAAGATTGTGAAGAGGCAACTTGACCTTTTAGTAGGAAGGTTTTTCTTTCTTAAAACAATGTTGACAGCTGGGCACTGGTGGCTATCGCCTATAATCCTAGCTATTCAGGAGGCTGAGGTCTGAGGATCATGGTTCAGTGCCAACCCAGGCAGAAAAGTCTGTGAGACTCTTATATCCAATTAACCACAAGAAAACCAGGTCTGGTGCAGTGGTTCAAGTGGTAGAGTCCATGCCTTGAGCTGAAAAGCTCAGGGACAGCACCCAGGCCCAGAGTTCAAGCCCCATAGCAAAACAAACAAACAAACAAACAAAAATATTGAGACACAATACCAAGCCTGTGCCTCATGAAAAGTAATAGATATGTTGACTTGTCCTTGACTATATCATATCAGGTGCATTGCATTTCCTAAGGCAGTTGTTGATTATTTTGGTAATGGAGTTTCTTGACTCAGTTCAGGCAAATGACTGACCATATTGCTCATGACTGCTGAAACTGAACCTTTTTCTCCACCTTTAATCACAGGAATATCTGAATGTTCTAATATCTGAATTCAGCTCTGAGCTGAATTGTGTTAATATATGAGGGGGGATGATGGTTAAAAAAAAATCTACGAAGAGCTGAATGCTAACAGCTCACACCTGTAATTCTAGCTACTCAGGAAGCTAAGATCTGAGAATCAAGGTTTAAAGCCAGCCTGAGCAGCAAATACTCTTTATCATCCTCATACTACTGGTTCCCATCTCAAAATAGCCCTGATTTTACATTCATGTCATTTAATTTTTTTTTGTGGTCTAGATTCCATATATGAGAGATAATGTGTAGTATTTGTCTTAGTCTTATTTCACCAGTGACAGAAAGTATCAGATGTTTATTAAGACAATAACACATGACATCTATCCCCTGATGGCATCTCACTTTAGAAGGCTGGAAGGGTTAGTTCCTTTAGTCTGGGAAAGTGAGCTGGGGACAGACAGGCTGTCTGCCCTAGGCAGTGAGGAACTGAAGTCATGGTGAGATAATTCCAAGGAGCTGTGGGAACTGATTGCAGAAACAGTTTACAGAGTTCAGACAGCAAAATGCAACACCAAAACCCAGGAGAAGGGTCTTTTACATCATTGTTTCTCACCTTAACATGGCTATGAGAATCTTTATGGAGATTCTTTTAGTCAGTCTCAGGTAGAAGCTTAGATTGGTGCATTGCTAAGAAGCTCCAAGGTGATACTGATGATGCAGTTCTCTTGAGTAGCAGAACTCTACAATCAGTCTCCAGGACATGACCTTTTAGATTTTTTTCTGTGTGTATGTGGGGCCGGGGGGGGCAGGTAATAGGGGGGTCGATGTACTTGGGTTTGAACTCAAGGCATTGAACTTTTGTTTGCCTTTCTTTCTCAAAGGCTGGCAATCTACCACTTGAGCCATACAACCACTTCTGGATTTTTGCTAATTAATAGTCAGGAACAGTTTTTTGTATATATATATTTTTTCTTTTAAATGAGGCTTTATACATAGCTATACACATATGTACATGTAGTTCTGAAGGCCAAAGAAGTAACTCCAAATTCTGGAGTCTTAAGAAGTTCTACAGATATTCACTGGATTTCAACCAATGATTAACTTGAAGCTTGCCCTTAGCATGGTATTAAGGGATAAGGAGGAATTTAGGCCAAGGTAAAAAAAAGCTTCACATTCTGAAAATAATAGTGACAAAACACAACACTCATGGATCAAGGAAAATAAAATTGAAAGAAGGGCATGATTAGAAAGAAACTTGTAGAATTCTGCTAATTCCAGGTTCTTCACACGGTAAGACTGGTGACAAGCAAAAGGTCACTTGTCAACACATCAAAGTTAGGTAGAGAATGATGACCCACAGGAGCAGCCTTGCTGAGCTTGAGGATTGTTCAAAACTTGAAATGAGCTTCAGATCAGTTTTTGGCTGAAGTCCACCAGAGCCCCTTTCATGAAGGCCATGCTCAGAGTCAACCACCACTTTTGTCCCACCCTGTTCAAATACCCTCTTTCTCCTTGCCTGTCGTTGGGATTAATAACTGCATGCAGTGAAAATTTGTTGTGGAATCCAGAGCATCCACCTCCCTCCACTTGCAGCTTTAGGAATTCTGACCCTTTGGTGATTTCCAGAAGCCTCTGGATGCAGCTGTCCGTGAGGTGGATTTGCTCTTTGCCGGCCTCGGAGTTGGAGGACGATGCATCCCAGTGTCTCTGAAGTCCAGAAGAGATCAAAAGGAATCTGTTCCTCCACCAGGGAATGACCTCTTGTATATATTTTTTATTGTAAAAACACTGTACAGAGGTGTTACAGTACATGAGTAAGGTAATGAGTACATTTCCTATCAAGCATTGTTACCCCCTCCTTTGTTTTTCCCCTACCATCCCTTCCCTCCCCAACTTCCCAACATCTCCCCCCCCAAGCTGTAAAGTTCATTTTCAACATAGTGTCTTGTACATCTCATTGTTACAATGGGTCAACCTGTATCCAACTTCCCAACATCTCCCACCCCCCAAGCTGTAAAGTTCATTTTCAACATAGTGTCTTGTACATCTCATTGTTACAATGGGTCAACCTGTATCCTTATTTCAGCATTTTGTTATTTCTCTTCCCCTCCCCAAAGTAGAAAAATGTATATCCAAGATGCAGGGCACCAGAATCAAATACAGTGAAAACGGGTTGTACCATGGGGGAAGAGCATACAAAAGAAACAAAAAAAACCCACATAGTACATTATAAATACATTAAAAACAACAGCAAGAAAGACAAAACTTCTTGGAGTTCATTTTGCTTAGCAGCATCTTATATGGTCATATGTACAACTTTTTTTTTTTACCTTTTCTGATTGTCCTAGACATATACTAGTTATTGCAAATAAGGTAAACCATGGGACCTATGTTTCTTTGGGCCTGGCTTACTTCGCTTAATATAATTTTTTCCAAGTCTTTCCATTTTCTAACAAATGGGGCTATGTCTTTCTTTTTGATGGAGGCATAGAATTCCATTGTATATATGTATGTATGCATATATATATATATACATATATAAAACATTTTCTTGATCCATTCATCTACTGTGGGGTATCTGGATTGTGGGCTAAAGACTTAAAGAAAATTTCTTTGAAGAGAAAATAAGAATGGCCAATAGACACATGAAGAAATGCTCAACTTCTCTAACCATAAAAGAAATAAATGCAAATCAAAACAACATTGAGATTCCACCTCACCCCAGTTAGAATGGCTATAATCAAGAAATCTAATAACAACAGATGCTGGAAGGGATGTGGCCAAAAGGGAACCCTACTGCATTGTTGGTGGGAGTGTGAACTTGTTTAACCACTTTGGAAAGTAGTGTGGACGTTCCTCAAAAGATTCCACATAGAGCTCCCTTATGACCCAGCAATCCCACTTTTAGGCATTTACCCAAATGATCACAAACAAGAGTATACTAAAGCTACCAGCACAACTATGTTTATCACAGCATTATTTACCATAGCTAAGATAAGGAATAGTCTTATGGACATTTTTTCATCCAGGTTGGCTAGAATTACCGTCTTCTAGGATTGGTGACTCAATCACAAAGCAATTATGGCTGTTCATTTGAGACTCTCTCACCAACTGAGCATGATGGTATTAACTGAGGAGTCAAAGTCAGGGATTCTCAGTATACTACACATTAAAATCTCCTTGGATCTTTAGAATAAAATCTACCTATGTCCAGGAATCATTCTACTCCCAAATAATTTATTCACAATCTCTGAGTCTATTGTTGTGATGTTATTCTCCTTTTCGGGAATCATTTAGACTTAAGATGAGGATTTCATTAAGCCAATGGAACCCACCCTACCAGGTGGTTTGGGGTAGGATTTTGCTATTAACAACACAAAAATTTCCTCCAACATTGTCCCATCTACTACGATACCATCTCTTATACAATTGAGAGATGCGTTTCAGTGAACCTTTGGACCGATCTGTGAGATGACTGTCCTTTGGGTTGAGTTTTATATGAATTTGCAACCAAATCCTTCATCTGTCAAGCACTGTGCTGAATACATCATATACTACTTAATTGAATGCCCACAGTACATTAGTTCTCCCAGACAAGCAGTATTATCCCCACTTTAAAGAAGTGTTGTTCTAGCCAGGAGCTGGTGGGTCACACCTATAATTCTAGCTATTCAGGAGGCTGAGATCTAAGGGTCACCATTCAAATCCAATCTGGGAAGAAAAATCCATGAGACTTTTATCTCCAATTAGCCACCAAAGAAGACAGAAGTGAAACTGAGGATCAAGTGGTAGAATGACAGCTTTGAGTGAAACTATGAGGGCCTAACTTTGAGAAGTTCAGGTCGAGAGAGGACTAGACTGTGTGACATTCATCAGATACATCTGTTCTCTCATGTTCACAAGCTCAGTGTTGGAACAATGGTTGGAACATTTCCTCTGTATTCTGTTCTCCTTTCCTATGAGACCAAGAAACTCTAAACTTTCACAACCTCAGGTAGTCATCAGAAATTCTAATTCCTACTCTCTTTTTTAATATTGCTAGAAATTTATTAATTTGAATGATTATTAATTTGTTCTGGCTGCTAAGGCCAGGATATGAAATGCATTAGATCTTCCCTCTTCCAAAGTAAATTCTCAAGCCACATTGTTTAGCCTCATAGAAATTCAATTTCATGAATTTAAATTTAATTGAGCCTTTATAATGAACTGTGTGCAGAGCATTGATAATGGGGACCCTTGTTCTTGTGGTGTTTCAACGTGTATCAAAAAGATAGATTAGGAATTAGAAGAGAGACAAGGTTTGTGACAGTTTGCCAGCGGAGAATGTCAAGAGAAATCTCTGTATAGAGAATCTCCTCACCAAATTGGAGTGGAGAGGTGTAGCTCAGCTCCATGTCTTCTTCCCATGATGAGAGGGGATGGAATAGTTCATTGTGAATCAAGTCATTCACACACTCAGGATCTTAAAGAATTTTTACTATTACTTCAGCCTATTATTTCAGGTTTCATTCACCCTTCCCTGTACTTTTGAAGAATAGCTATAGAAATGTTGAAGAATGGCATTTCACCATTCAATGCCTTCTTTCAGGATCTCTTCAACAGACATAGGCTCTTCACCCTAGTTTCCTAGGCAGCTCTCCATTTCCAATCATCCACTTGGTCTTTGACCACATATTTCAGTCCCTTTCTCCCGCTTCTGGCCAACTTGGTCCATAAGATTCCATCCCTTTTCCCACCCCAAGTTTCAGTAGACTGTCATCACATTCTAGTTGGATGCAATGAGAAGGAACACTTCAGGTCTTTCTGGTAAAGCACCGGCCAGATCTTTGCAAGGCCTTTAATCATCCATATCCTCCTGCTCTTATAGTGCAGCAATTTACTCTGCAGAAAGAGTCTCTTCCTCTTTCCCAATGTTGAGCTCTGTGTGAATCAGATGATTGCCCACCAAGACTTTCTCCTCTTCTAAATCTAAGGCAATAGTAATTTGAGATCAACATCCAAGCGTGAATTGCATTTTTTAATGTGGTCCTAGTGTGGATTTCTCTCCATGGGAGGTAAGTGGTGTTTGCCATACATGATGAATGTGTCAGCTTTCATAATACAGAGTATGGTGGTGATTGATCCAGGCTGATACCTCTAAATGATGGGAAGAATAGAGTTACTCCAATAATCAGGGTCATCACATCCCAACTGAGAGCCAGAGAGAAAAGCTTATTGTAGTTTTTATTTGTTCATTTATGACAGTACTGGGACTTGAACTGAGAGCTTTGGCACTATGCACTATGCCTTGGCATGTTTTGCTTAAGCGTGGCACAATACCATTTGAGTCACATCTCTACTTTGGATTTTTTGCTGGTTAATGAGAGATAAGTCTCATGGACTTTTCTTCCCAGGCTAGTTTTGAACAGAGTTCCTCAGATCACAGCCTCCTGAGCAACTAGGTTTACAGGCATGATCTACTGGCACCTGGCTAACATATTTGTTCTTTCAGCCACAATAACAGGGTAAACCACATAGTGTTTTACTTTAACTAATATAAATCTTGTTACCAAAATGTCTGTGTATCACAGCTGAGTGAGTGAGGACCTTACATGCTAACTAAAATGTATATTTTACAGTTCTATTCATCTAGTCTCTTCTGTGGGGCACTGGTGGCTCACATCTATAACCCTACCTACTAAGAGGCTGATATCTGAGGAAAAGTCATGACACTCATCTCCAAATGAAGAGCAGAGAACTGAAAGTAGAATTGTGACTCAAAGTGGTAGAGTGCTGGCCTTGAGTGAAAAAGCTCAAGGACAGTGTCCAGTCCCTGAGTTCAAGCCCAACAACTACCAAAAAATCATGCTCTTCTTCACCAGCTAAAGGTGAAGGTTCCTTTCCCTTCCAAGGATGCAAACTTATGATCTACCATAGGACTACGTAACACCTTATTGTTTTTGGAGCTACATGTATTAAATATCTTCCTGGCCTCCACTTTATTAGACAATTCCCTGCATTCCATTACATGGATATCTAGAAGACAAAGACTAACTGCACAAATAAAATAATTACCACCCATTCTCCTCCGGAGTTTTCTATTGATTTTGATTTAATCTCTTGAGGCAAATTGATGGACTTAATATTAAATCAAAATACCAAGGGTTAGCAAAGAGATCAGAGCATTGAGTAAAAAATAAAATGTGTCAGAAGTAGAATTTTTCCAGCTTTCCAAAGAGCTTGGTTCTGGCCATATATACTTGTTATTATCTGACTCAAGATAAATACCTTTGTAAAGACTAAGGAAGCCAGAGTTACTCAAAGTGTTGAATTGGAAGAGTAGGAGTTGCTGTCTTAGACTCCCCCATTTTCCAGCTCACCCCGATCTCTTCTTGGCTCCAAGTCACACATGGCTCTGGCATTACTTAGCCATGGCCAGTCCTCTCCTCGTTTTGGTTCTTGCATAGGGCATGTCACCTACACTTAACAAGTCAAGTGAAGTGATGATCGGAATAATCACTTTGTGACTTCCTGTCCAATTTAATTCCATATCTTCATCTCAGTCTACTGCTGTACTCAGCTCAGAGACTATTCTGTGCCCTTGATAAGTGGCCTTGATACTGAGAGTTAAAAACTAAAGGAGCCAGTAGAACTAAATGTGCGTTCTGACTGCAATGTGGAGGAAGACCTTAGAAAAGTACTTAGTTCTTATGAGTCTGTTTTCTTGAAGCATAATACTCTCACTGCATCAGAGACTCACCTCTCCTCCTTCTTTATATTTCCATCTTCTTCTGTTAGACATTGTTGTATGACTGAGTTCTCATTTCATGAAATGGGCTAGGTAAATCCTCTCTCCTGACTTCTTCTACTCTTTTCCTATTCAGACAACATGGAGGTATTTAACGTATCTTGGGCAGAAACTATTAGGTACAGCAAAGCTGAACTTGGAATAACCTGCAGTGGATTGTCTCAGAGCTGGAAATAAATTTCTCCCTGAAATCCTAGGATTTGTCTATTGCAGTAATTAGCATTACTTTAATATACTAGTTTTCAGGAGTGTCAAAACTAATCCAAAGTACTTTCTACAGTGCCTGGAAGATTATGTACTTGGAAAATAGAGCTATGTTATGAGGAAACTCATAGCATGTTGTGTTTGGTAATATTAGCATGTGTAGATATGTGTTTGTAGTTGTAGTTCAACACATGATGCACTCTGAGCTTGCAGTCATCTTTTGTCTAATTATAATAGCACTCATGAAAGGGTTATCAATTGCCTCATTTAACAGTGAATAAACTGAGGGCTGGGAAGGTGGCTCAGTGGTAGAGTGCTTGCCTTGTATGCATGAGGCCCTGGGTTCGATTCCTCAGCACCACATAAGCAAAAAGAAAAAAGCCGGAAGTGGCACTGTGGCTCAAGTGGTAGAGTGCTGGCCTTGAGCTGAAGAGCTGAGGGACAGTGCCCAGGCCCAGAGTTCAGGCCCTACTACCGGACCCAAAAGCAAAAACAAAAACAAAAACAAACAAACAGTGAATAAACTGAGACTCACAGAAGTTATATAAGCTGTCTATCTTCATACAAGTTTAGACTCCTAACCTAGTTCATTGCTACTGTATTTTAAAAAATCAGAAGAAAGAAACCTGTAGTGTGCCCAAAGGAGGATATCAAAGAGGAAGATGTTTCCAAACTTAGTCATGCCAATGGACCTCCTTAGAATGGCCTCATGCTTTTCCAAACTGAAGATACTTTGTTCATGCCATGGTAATGACAGTTATGATAAATAACAAGCACTGAGTATTTATGGAGAGTTTAATTTTTTTAGTTTTAATTTTTACTTATGTGTGGTATGTGTGTGTGTGTGTGTGTGTGTGTGCGCGCGCGCACGCGCACACACGCGCGCATGTGTTTGGCAGTAATGAGATTTGAGCTCAAGGCTTCACACTTGCTGGGCAGGTGCTATACCACTTGAGCCATACCCCCAACCCTTTTTGCTTTCTTTTTTTTGGTCAGTCATGGGGCTTGAACTCTGGGCCTGTGCGCTGTCCCTGAGCTCTTCAGCTCAAGGCAAGTGCTCTACCACTTGAGTCACAGCACCATTTCTGGCTTTCTGGTGGTTTATTGGAGATAAGAGTCTCATGGACTTTCCTGCCCAGCCTAGCTTTGAACCACAATCTTCAGATCTCACCCTCCTGAGTAGCTAGGATTACAGGTGTGAGCCACTGGTGCCGGGCTGCTTTCATTATTTTTAAATATGATCTTATATTTATGCTCAGGCCAGTCTCAAGCCTCAATCCTTTTCATCTCTGCCTCCTAAGTAGCTACAGGAACAAGCCTCTGTTCCCAGCAACTATTTTAAACTAAAAGGAACACTCAGAACCACTAGATCAGGTAGTTCTATCATTGTGCTTTGAATAATTTCAGCAGCGTCTTGTGGTTGGTTGGGGATGGGAACTCTGAAATGGACGGTTTATATATGAAAGACACATTCATAAGTAAATCTTAGGCTATCTTTAAGAATTAGTTAACTCATGCTAAGACTTCTGTGGCTCAGGACTGTAATCCTAGCTACTCAGGAAGTTGGTATCTGAGGACTATGGTTCAAAGCCAGCCCAAGCAGGAAGGTCCATGAGACTCTTCCCTATAATTCAACAACAAAAAGTCAGAAGTGAGGGTGTGACTCAACTGGTATAGCACTAGTCTTGGGAAAAAAATCAGGGACAGCATCTAGGCCCTGAATTAAAGCCCCAGAACCAGCACACACACACACACACACACATACACATACACACACAAAATAGCTAACTCTGGGAGAAGACCTTTTTAGGGTTAGAAAACACCTAAGATGGCAAACAATCAAAAATGGAAAATAGGAGGCCATGTTGAGTAGCACACACTTATAGTTCTTTTTTGGGGGGGAGGGGGGTCCGGTTGTGGGGCCTGAACTCTGGAGCTGGGTGCTGTTCTTCAGCTCTTCAGCTCAAGGTTAGCGCTCTACCACTTGAGCCACAGCACCACTTCCAGCTTTTTTCTTTTTGCTTATGTGGTGCTGAGGAATCGAACCCAGGGCCTCATGTATGCAAGGCAAGCACTCTACCACTGAGCCACCTTCCCAGCCCTTATAGTTCTATCTATAGGCAGGTAGGAGAACTCTGATCTGATGATTACCCAGGAAAAGCACAAGACCCTATCTGAAAAACAAACTAAAAGTGAAAGGACTTGGCATATCACTCAAGAGGTAGAGCCCTTGCTTAGCAAGCACAGGACTCCAAGTTCAATCCCCAGTATCACCACAAAAAAAGAGAGGAGAGAAAAAAAGAAAGAGGAAAGAAAGGAAGAAAGAAAGGAAGAAAGAAAGAAGAAAGAAAGAAAGAAAGAAAGAAAGAAAGAAAGAAAGAAAGAAAGAAAGAAAGAAAGAGGAAGAGGGAGGGAAGGAGAGAAGAAGGAAGGAAGGAAGGGAGGAAGGAAGGAAGGAAGGAAGGAAGGAAGGAAGGATTGTAATTCAATGATAAGTCGTTTGCCTGTCATGTGTGAGACCATGGATTTGATCACCAGCAATGCAAAAATAAATAAATAAATAAATATGATTAATGTATAAGATTAATATGCCTATTATCTGGCAGGCACTTAAATGCTGAATAAATACATTAGTAAAATGAACATTTGTATAAGTGAGCTACTGAATAGGACATGAGGGCTTTCAAGGGGCACTTGGAAAGAAACCAGCAAAAGAAGTCTAAACTCCAAGGATAAGCACTTAACACAGAATGTCCCTAAGAGTATATCTTGACTGTGACCTCTGAATGTGACTTACTCAGAAATGTTGTTTATAGAGGTAATTCATTTATGAGGATAGCATCCTAGATGAGAGCAGGCCCTGAATCCAGTTATAAAGGTCCTTATAACATAAAGGAAAAGAAGACACGAGGCCTGGGGAAAAGATCACGTAAAAATAGACAGAAGCCAGTGCCAGTGGCTCACACCTGTAATCAAATCTCAGGAGGCTGAGATTTGAGGATTGTGGTTTGAAGCCAGACAGGGCAGGAAAGTCTGTGAGACTCTTATCTCCAATTAACTACTCAGAAAGAGCCAGAAGTAGAGCCTGGAGCACAAAGAGGCTCAGAGACAGCACACAGTCCCTGAGTTCAAGCCCAGCAAAAAAAAAAAAAAAAAAAAAAGACAATTCAGTCATGCTTCCACAAATCAAGAGGAAGACTAAGAGCCAAGAAGTAAGGCAAGAAGGCTTTTCTCTGTAGCCTAAATAGGCAGCATGGCACTATTAACACCTTGACTGGGGATTTTTGCCTTCCAGGACTATAAGAAAACAAATCTCTATTATGTTAAGCTTCCAAGTGTTGTTAACTAGTTGTGGTAGTTCTGGGAAACTAATTCAAGTTAGGGAAATCAGAGTGAAAAGCAATAAGACTTTAAAGCAAAAGATCTGGTCTACCTGGGACAAGCCAGCAACTTTGTGGTTGTGAGCAAGTCATTTGGGCTCTTTTTGTGCAGATCAAACTGAACGATAAATCAGGTCTTTGCCCACTTCAGGGTTCTAAGACTTCCTTTCATCGTCCCCTCCTGGCCAGACACAGAATCCTGACTTAGTTGGCCCTACATGGTGATCTGAGATATGTCCTCTTTTTGTGAAAGGCTTCCAGTGCTAAACATATGGGCATTCTCTATTTAGGGACTGCAACTGGGCCTTGAACTCGCTTATCAGAAGGAACAGTTGGAGCTGTGTGACAGTGGTTCACTGGTCTGTAATCCTAGCCATGCCAGTGGCTGAGATCTGAGGATACTGGTTTGAAGCCAGCCCAGTCAGACAAATCTGTGAGATTTTTATCTACAGCTAATCAGCAGAAAGCCAGAACTGGAGATAAGACTCAAGGGATAGAATGCTAGCATTGAATGATAAACTTGAATGCGAGGTGGCAGGACCTGAGTTCAAGCCCTGGCATAAAAAAGGAGGGGGCAATTGGATGGAGAGAGCCACTGGGTAGAAAGACCTCATAAAAATCCTTTCCATAGGAAACTGGAAAAATTGAGCTGAGCACCTTGTGTAGGGAGAATGGTTTTTACAGTGCAGATGCTGCTAATCAGTGTCCTTTGATTTTGGGGTTTTTAGTGCTGATGGAGTCTTGCTGAACACTGGTTGGCCACAAGGAGTGAGATGCTGGCTGGGAAGGTGAACTCCATATTCACCTCCCATCATCAGTCAGGCTAGGCAAGGGAAGCATTTCTAATTCAACTGGTGGTTTTACTCTCCTGTGTCTCCTTTTACCATCATCCCCTTGGCTGGCATTTAGTAGGCTTTATGCTAAGGGTATTTGTAACGTTGTGATGGAACTCACAATTTCTGGTTCGAGCAATAAGGATTCAGGGCTTAATTTGGTGTGAAAGAACCCATCTTTGGTTAATCCTAAATTATGAGATGGGTTTTGAAGACTGCCATTGGTGGCCTGTGACACAAACGTGCTCTGCTCACTCTGTGCAGGAGACATGAGGGAAAAACAGCTGCAGTTCAAGGATAACATGGAAGCATCTGAAGTTAAGCCAGCTCCGAACCCTGTCCCCACACTGGGCGTTGGACCAGTAACTTCATTTCCCTCACTGACTCCTGTGTTCAGGAAAATGCCAGGCACATCTAGGTTTGCTCATCCTGTCTCTCCTCAGTGTGGCAAGAACTACCGAGTGGTCTTAAAATATCCTATTTTCAAAAAGAGGCTTCAGACTTAGGACAAAAGCTTAGGAAGGTTAAAATGATAACATCCTGATTCAAAGATTTTTAAAAGACGTTTACAAGAACCAGGTGAAGTTATAAGAAGAGCTGTTATAAGAAGGGTGACATTATATGTAAGGGCAGTAGTGCCACAGAGACTCATGCACATAGACGCAGTAACCCTCTTTGTGTTACACACACATCTTCTGCATCATCCACTGGATGATCTTAGGAATGTTTACAGACAAAGAGCACTAGACATAAAAGCCTGAGCCTCATGGTTTCCTGAACAGTCAGGAGTTAGCACACCTTAACTTCATGGCTGTTGGCAGTGAAGAAATGACTCTCATTGGGGCAAGTTCATTGGGTTCAACTTGTGGAATGAAAACCATCTTTTATGAGCATATACAGTCATCAATTATTGAGTGACATCACCCTGCCAAAACTTTACATTATCTCACAAGTTTTCTAAGAAGATAGACTTTTCTAAGAAGATAGGCCATCTCCTTTGTCCTCTGTTCGCAGATATTATTCTTACTTGCCAATCTTCTTTTTTTTTTTTTTAATTGTGAAAATACCCTACAGAGGGGTTACAATTACATGGGCAAGGTAATGAGTACATTTCTTATCAAGCATTGTTGCCTCCTCCTTTGTTTACCCTTCCCATTCCTTCTCATCTCCCCTCCACCCCCCACCCTCACAAAAGTTGTAAAGTTTGTTTTTCGACATAACTACTTGTATATCTCATTGTTGCAATGTGTCCACCTGTATCTCTATTTAAACGATTTGTTTTTTCCCTTTCCCTCCACAAATTATACCAACATCAAATACAGTGAAAGAAGGAATGGACATACAAAGCAACAAAGAAATCATCTTATAAATATGTTAGAAAAAATCACAAGAAAAAAAAAACATTTGAATCCTTATCTTGGGGTTCATTTCACCCAACATCAACTTATCTGACCTTTTCTGCTTAACTTAGACATATACTAGTTATTGCAAATAAGGGAAACCATGGGGCCTATGTTTCTTTGGGCCTGGCTTACTTCACTTAATATAATTTTTTTCCAAGTCTTTCTATTTCCTAACAAATGAGGTAATGTCATTCTTTCCAATGGAGGCATAGAATTCCATATATATATATATATATATATATATATATATATATATATATATATGGTATAAATGTTGTCATAAACAGTATCTGATGTTGTTATAATTTGTGGAGGGGAAGGGAAAAACAAATCGTTTAAATAGGGATACAGGTAGACCCATTGCAACAACGAGACATACAAGTCATTATGTTGAAAACAAACTTTACAACTTTGGTAGGGGTGGGGGGAGGAGGGTTGGGTGGGGGGGTGGGGGGGAGGATGGGATGGGAAGGGGAAACAAAGGAGGAGGCTACAATGCTTAGTAAGAAATGTACTCATTATCTTGCCCATGTAATTGTAACCCCTCTGTACAGTATTTTCACAATAAAAAATTTTTTTAAAAACATAGTTGTGTTGGTAACTTTAGTATGGTCTTGTTTGTGATCATTTGGGTAAATGCCCAAAAGTGGGATTGCTGGGTCATAGGGGAGCTCTATGTGGAGTCTTTTGAGGAACCTCCATTTGCCAATCTTCTTTACCTTATTTTTTTTTAATGTGTGATGGTAGAGAAGTTTGAGCTCAAGCTTTTCTCTTGGTAGGCAGGCACTCTAGCCATTTTTTTTGGGGGGGGGTCCGGTCGTGGAGCCTGAACTCTGGGCCTGGGCGCTATCCCTCAGCTCTTCAGCTCAAGGCTAGCGCTCTACCACTTGAGCCACAACACCACTTCCGGCTTTTTTCTTTTTGCTTACGTGGTGCTGAGGAATTGAACCCAGGGCCTTGAGCATGCAAGGCAAGCGCTCTACCACTGAGCCACCTTCCCAGCCCACTCAAGCCATTTTATCAAAGAGGAAACTAAGGCACAGGAATGGAAAATGAGCCACTCAAGTAGGATGGCTCTAATAGGATCTGTAACTTTCTCTACGGGCTCCTCTGCTGAAATATTCACCCAAACTTGTACATTTGGAGGTGGTGGAATCTTTAGGAGGTAGGGCCTAGTGGAAGGAAGTTAAGACATTGGGGGTATATCCTTGAAAAGGGCTATTGGAGCTTGTGTTCCTTTCTTTGCTTCCCAGCTTTCATGAGATGAACTAGCCTTCTTTGCCAACATGTTTCTGCCATGGTGTACCGTGATGCCATAGGGCCAAAGCGACAGGGCCAACCAACCACGTTCTAAGCTGAAATAAAGCTTTCTTCCTGTTAAGTAGTTTGTGCCAGGTATTTGTCATAGCAAAGGAAGTCTGACTAATATACCAAAGTCACTCAGATAAAAAGAATAGAAGTCAGGATCTGAAGGCAGCTTGCCTACCATGACACCATCCATTCAACTCTTAATAATAGCAAGTTAATCAGGCATAATAACTCCATTCTAGGAATGGTAAACTTTAAAAATCCCATTATTAAAAAATTATAAAACCAACCCCCAAGACTTACCCACTGGAAATAAAAAGGTGTGTCAGTGCTACTTTTTAAAAAATACAATGATATATTCTTATGACTATAGAGCTGGAGAAATATCTTTAAATGCTGTTCACATAAAGGAATTTGACATCTGTTCAAAACAATCACGTCATAGTCTTCTCAATCCCAGCCTTTCTTTGCCACTGAATCCTGCAAAAGAAAAGAAAAAAACATTCAGTTCAAGTCAAATCCATTCTTGGGAATCAAGATGAGGCCCAAGGGCAAGTTATTATAAATGTATTTATAATTATGCATCCATGTCACATGTTATAAATGTCTATGTGGTTTTTCTAATAATCAGTACAGTACTTATAGGACTTGGTTTTGCTGGGTCTAACTAGGTTATTAGATTTACATAAGGGTTGTGGCCCCAGGGAACATCCTGGCCTTATATCTGCTGGGTACTTCCACCTCCCAGTTGGGATCTAGCTTCCTCAGGCATGTCAGATTCCTGGGGCCCTGATGCTGGCAGCAGATTAGAGAGGCTACAATGCAAACTAAGAACAATAGCCACACGTTCCTGGAACCAATTCCTTATGAGAGACAGAGGTCCCCTTCTACCAGACTGAGCCAAGGAATCTACTAATATCTAAATTCTGAGTCTCAGAGTGTATTGAATGGAAGGCACTGCCTTGCATGTCTGTAGTTAGAAGTGTGCCCACTGTAAGAAAACGGATGCCTTCTAGGGGCTCATTGGCACACCACTCAACATAGCAGGGTGATGTTTTCCTCAGTAGGGGGGCCAACTGAGAAGTCATAGAGTCATAGAGAGCTCAGCTGAGCTGCATAATTCTTTCATTCCTATCACTGATCTAGCTAGAGACATTCTAGCTCCCTAGAGCCAGGTATGGAAGTGAAGGCTGTGGTATTGACTAGAAAAATCTGCTTTGGCCAGGCTGAGGTGGGAGACTTTGTAATGCTGTGAGCAAGAAGCACAGAGGGGTGAGGGTGGTAAGGTGGCAGAGTCCTTTCTTTTAGCAGTGGTCCCCTTGGCTCCCTCTTGCTCCTCTAAGTCAGAGAAATAACAGAGTAAAACTACAATGAAGCTGACCTTGGAATATCCACTGAGCTGTGTCTTCAGTGTTTCTTCCATTCCTTGGCTGAAAAAAAAAGATACTGAGTTACAAGGGGATGAATAACTATATTATAATTCAAATCCTCTCTCTATTGAGCCTTAATCTTCTGCCTGGTATTTCTCATCCATCCTTTGGGATTACTTGGTAAACCCCATCTGGGGCAGTGAACTAGGATTCTGTCCCCAGGATCCTGATCATGTCTCCCTGTGGTGAGAGAACCTGTAAACCATCAAGCACAGGACTTCTTGGCCTACAGGCATCAACGAGATATACTGCTTTTCAAAGTCTTTTGGCATGTACTGTCTTAGAACTTGCTGCTTAGAAATATGGATTCTGGTTTTCCCAGCATCTGTCCATCATCAGAACTCCCTCCCCACTCAGTGTTCCTGGTGATCTGGCACACTCAACCTGTGTCCTGTTGGACCTTTTGCTTTGCACATTTGTAGGAGGACATTTTGACTGAGTCTACTCTAGGTAGAGGGGAGAAAGTCTCCATGTGATACTGGTTCTATCTGCTCTGCAGTAACTCCATCCATAATTAGGATGGCTAAAAAGAACTAGTGTTAGAAAATAGAAACAAGGGAGTCTGGAGGAAGATGGTGGAGAAGCTGGAGGCTAAACAAGCTCTCATGTAGAAGCCAGTTTTATTGTTCTAGTGAAAAGTCCAAGTGCTTACACTTACCGGTGTCCATGGTGGCAGCAGCAGTGGCTGCTGCAGCTGCCACATCAACAGAGAGAGCCCAGGACAAAAGTGAAAGAGGTGGTGTGCAAGTGGATTCTACTCACCACCAGCAAGAACTGATAAGTAGCATAAATCTTCATCCTGCTGACCACAGTCAGTCGCAGACCATGGATGGCCCAGAAACCAAGGGAAAGGTGTGAGTACCCCACAAGACTTCCTTACTGCCTTTCACAGAGCAGCAGTGTGAAGGTAGCCCCCCCACCACCACCACTGGAGAAGAACTACATCTTTGATACTGACAAAGACCAGGCCAGAGCAGCTAGCCCATAACTCAGGCCTTGGAAGAAGACAAGGAGCTATTCAACAGGTCAAAGGAATCTGACCTGCAGAGCTCAGCTCCACTCCCAGGAAAGCTGCCCTTCCCAGGAAGAGAAAGCTCTGCCCATGGAGGAGTGAATTTCTTCACTGGGTAAACAGAGTCAGAGGCTACCCCACCCTCACCGTAGCACAGGCAGCAGACCCAGCTGCAGGAGGGTAAAAGAAAAACAATTGGAAACTCAATAAACACAAATCCTGAGAATGGCTCCAGTGTGGGCTGTCTGAGTATCTCAGGAGCTAGCCCCTCGGAGAAAAGCTACTGATTGCTGACGGGCTTCAACCCTACCCACAACTTAGCCCCATCACAGCAACTCAAAGCTAAGGGAAACAGCCATCTCCCTCTTTTGTGATACTCAAAGCAGCTCACCCTCCCACTGAATGAGCCTGGGAGGAAGGTCATAAAGTTCCTGGTAAGGCAGAGCTTCATTCTGCCTACTCAAACAAACTGATTTAAGAAACCAATCAAGCCACAGGAAAATAAAACACTACAAGCAAACTAGAGACTCTACCAAGAGACTGGCTATGGACCCAGGGAAGACACAAGATCCCCCCTGCCAAAAATAAATCGAAGAACTTTTTTTTCTACCTAATTTGTAAAATTTTTTAAAATTGTTTTCTGTTTTTCCATCGGTTTTATTTTAGTTTTTTTAATTCTCTTTTTACTATTTTCCCTTTTGGTACTTTTTGTTTTTTTGCCTTACTTAATTGCTGTTCTGTTCATCCCCAGATATATACCCATTTTCAATTATCCTTCACTGTGTGAATACTTAAATTCAAATATTGATTACTCAATTCACAAACTCTCAGCCTTAACTCCTTTAATTGTAGTTTTATTTCTTTATACTTATATAATTTTAAGTGTTTCATTCTTAATTTTTTATTTTTCCTTTTTCCTTTTTATCTCTTTTCTTCTTTCCTTCTATCATTTTCTTCTCTCTGAACTTAGTTCTTGGTTATATTCCCTCTGTCCCTTTTCCTCCCTACATTCCTCTAAACTTATTTTCTCCTCACAATTCTCCCTACACCTATTAATTTCTGGTCTGCTGGCTCCTTCTTTGATTTTCTTAGTCCATTGATCCCTAGTAATTTGTTGTTGAACTAGATTGTATCTGTACTCATTCTGACTGCATCAAACAATCTGTGCAACTACAGCGCTCTGGTTGATGCTTGCCTTAAAATAGTGTTCTAGCACAGAATTGGTTTTGCTTTCATACCCAAATGGACAGAACAAGATGGAGAAACACAAGAAAAATGGCAAATCCAGGTATCACAACTTCTGCTCATGATTATCAGACAACAGAGCAGTTAAGGAATAATCCAGAGGAGAGTTCCCAAAATGCTCTGCAAACACTACTGGTAAACATGTTGAATGAAAAGATTGAAAGCCTGCAAAGGACTCTGTGTGAGCATGATAGAGAAATAATGTGAGTGTGATGAGGCTAACCGAAGATTAATACAGGAATTTTGTGAGCATGAGGAGGCTAATCAAAGATTAATAGAGGAATTGCATGAGTGGGATTAGATAAAACAAAGATTAATAGAGGCATTCATGGAATCTACAAACACAAAGCTGGATGAATCCATGGAGGCCACAAAGGGAATGCTGAATGAAGCCCAACAGAAGGAAAAGGGAGTCCAATGAAACTATAACCAATCAACTAAATGATTTGAGAATGAACACTGAAAACCAAATTAAGGAGGTAAGGAAGTCCACACAACATATAAAACAACGCTCCAACAAAGAATTTGAAGCCATCAAACCTGACCAATTAGAAGGAAAGGAAATAAAAAGCAAAGTAGAAAGTTCTGAAAGTAGGTTAGACCATGCAGAAGTTCAACTCTCTGGGATTGGAGACAACCTAGACATTATAGAGAAAGAATATACAACTATTCAAGACAAATCCAAGAAATATGATAGATCTATTCAACATTTAGAAGACACCATCAGAAGGCCTAATTTAAGACTAATGGTGTAGAGAAGGGCCTAGAGACAAAAGTTAAAGATCTAGGAAATTTGCCGGGCACCAGTGGCTCATGCCTCTAATCCTAGCTACTCAGGAGGCTGAGATCTGAGGATTGCAGTTCAAAGCCAGTCCAGGCAGGAAAGTCTGTGAGACTCGTATCTCCAATAAACCAGTAGAAAACCGGAAGTGGTGCTATGGCTTAAGCGGTAGAGTGCTGACCTTGAGCTGAAGAGCTCAGGGACAGTGCCTAAGACCAGAGCTCAAGCCCCATGACTGACTGAGAAAAAAAAAAAAGGTCTAGGAAATTTATTTAACAGGAACCTAGCAGAGAACTTCCCAAACATGCAAAAAAATTGGGCTGGGAAGGTGGCTCAGTGGTAGAGCGCTTGCCTTGCATGCTTGAGGCCCTGGGTTCGATTCCTCAGCACCACATAAGCAGAAAAAAAAAAAAGATAGGCCCATTCCGATACAAGAATACTTTAGAACCCCAAATAGACCAGACCAGAAAAAGACATCCCACAGTCACCTTGTAATCTACACAGAATCAATTGAGACCAAGGAAAGAATCCTTAAAGCTGTCAGAGAGAAAAGATCCATTACCTATAAAGGGAAACCAATCAGAATAAATTCAGATTTCTCAGCAGAGACAGTGAAAGCAAGAAGAGCCTGGAATGATGTATACCATGCCCTAAAGACAAACAACTATCAACCAAGAATACTGTACCCAGCTAAACTCTCCTTCATAACAGAAGGTCAAATAAAAACCTTCAACAGCAAAGAAAAATGGAAACAATATATCTCCACCAAATCAGCTGTACAAAAGATACTTAAAGGGGCTGGGTGTTTAGCCCAGCAGAAGGGTGCCCACCTGGCACACGCAAGGCCCTGGGTTCCTTCCTCAGTCCTGTAAAACCAAAAGATACTTAAAGATGTCCTACACATAGAAAACCAACAAGACCACAATAAAGGCCAAGAAACTGTCCCCAAATAGAGAATCCAAGAATCCTAGGAAGAACCCAGTTGACATAGCCCCCAAGAAAGTGGATAACATGGTAGGAACTACCAAACACTTCTCAGTCCTAACTCTCAATATTAATGGACTTAACTCTCCAATTAAATGACAGATTGTCTAGTTGGATCAAATGATCCTTCTATCTTCTGCCTTCAAGAGACACACATTGCTCACAAAAACAAACATATTCTAAAAATGAAAGGCTGGAATAAAATCTACCAAGCAAATGGCCCCCATAAACAGGCAGGAATTGCAATCCTAATATCAGATAAAATAGACTTCAAATTAAAATTAGTAAGGAGATAGAGAACCTTACATCCTCATTAAGGGATCTCCCCTTCAGGAGGATATTACAATTCTAAATATCTATTTACCAAATAACAGAGCACCCAAATTTATCCAAGAAACACTACTTTTCCTAAAATCCCACATAGATCCAAAGACATTAATTGTTGACTTTAACACACCACTATCCCCACGGGACAGATCAACCTATCAAAAACTCAACAGAGAAAGCTTGGATCTAAACAATTGCACAGGTCAACTAGATTTAAGAGACATCTATCGAATATTTCACCCAGCAGCATCAGAATACACTTTCTTCTCAGCAGCACATGGAACATTTTCCAAAATAGTCCATATTTTAGGTCACAAAGCAAATTTGTCCAAATTCAGAAACATTGAAATTATGCTCTGCATTCTCTCAGACCACAAGGGAATAAAATTAGAATTCAACACCAAAAGCCACCAAAGAAAATCCTGTAACACATGGAGGCTGAACAACACACTATTGAACCACCAGTGGGTCATGGAAGAGATTAGAAAGGAAATTCAAATGTTCATGATATTTAACAAAAATGAACACACAAATTACTAGCTCCTCTGGGACACAGCAAAGGCAGTACTCAGAGGCAAGTTTATAGCTCTGAGTTCCTACATCAACAAATTGGAGAGATCTGAAACCAACAATTTAATGAGGCACCTGTAGCTCCTTGAAAAAGAGCAAGAAGCTAAATCCCAATCCAAGAGACAGAAACAAATAACTAAAATTAAATCACAATTAAGTGAATTTGAGTCAAAAAAAAAAAAGAAAGAATCAACAAAACAAAGTTGGTTCTTAAAAAAAAAATTAACAAAATTGCCAGACCCTTAGCAAATCTTATCAGAAAAAGAAGAGAAAACACTCACATAAACTCAGAAATGAGAATGGAAACATCACCATAGAAACAACCAAGATTCAGAACATTATAAGGAAATACTTCTCAAACCTTTATGCTAATAAGTTTGAGAATCTGAAAGATATGGATAGATTTCTAGCAAATATTGACATGCCCAAACTAAACCAAGATGATTTAAACTAAGTTTAATAGATCCATCGCAAGCATCAAAACAGAAATAGCAATAAGATACCTCCACCCAAGAAAAGCCCAGGACTGGATGGATTTACAGCTGAATTCTACAAGGCCTTCAAAGCAGAACTCACACCAATACTCCTCCAACTCTTCAATGAAATTGAAAGTGAAAGTTCACTACCAAACTGTTTCTATGAAGCCATAACCCTCATCCCAAAACCAGGCAGGGACTCAACAAAGAAAAAGAACTGTAGACTCATTTTTTGATGAACATTGATGCAAAACTTCCCAATATAATTTTGGCCAATCACTTCAACAACTCATCAAAAAAAATCATGCATCGTGATTAAACGGGATTCATTTCAGGGAAACAAAGCTAGCCAGCAACACAACAAATCAAAGAAAGATTGCATGAAGCTGCAGAGCTTCTGCATGGCAAAAGACATAGCTAGCAAGATCAATAGAAAGCCCACAGATTGGGAGAAGATCTTCACTAGCCATACAACGAATAAGGGTCTCATACCGAAAATATACTTAGAACTTCTCATTATCTTGTCCATGTAATTGTAACCCCTCTGTGCAGTATTTTCACCAAAAAAAGGAAAATATACTTAGAACTCAAAAAATTAAATCCCCCAACAACAAATCCTCAAAGAAACAACTGCCTGATCACTAAGTGTGCTAAAGACTAAAAGAGAAACTTCTCTGAAGAGGAAATAAGAATGACCAATAGACACATGAAGAAATACTCAACTTCTCTAGCCATAAAAGAAATGCAAATCAAAACATTGAGATTCTACCTCACCCTAGTTAGAATGGCCATTATCAAGAAATCTAATAACAACAGATGCTGGAGGGGATGTGGACAGAAGGGAACTTTACTGCATTGTTGGTGGGAGTGTAAACTTGTTCAACCACTTTGGAAAGCAGTATGGAGGTTCCTCAAAAGACTCCACATAGAGCTCCCCTATGACCCAGCAATCCCACTTTTAGGCATTTACCCAAACAATCACAAATAAGAGTATACTAAAACTACCAACACAACTATGTTTATTGCAGCATTATTCGCCATAGCTAAGATATGGGACCAACCCAGATACCCCTCAGTAGATGAATGGATCATGTGATGTATATGTATATATATGTATGTATATATGTATATATATGTATGTATACATATATATTAATTCTATGCCTCCATCAGAAAGAATGATGCCGCCCCATTTGTTAGGAAATGGAAAGACTTGGAAAAAATTATATTAAGTGAAATAAGCTAGGCCCAAAACATAATCCCATGGTGTCCCTTATTTGTAATAACTGGTATACATCTAGGACTAGTAGAAAAAGTCAAAAGCTATGTACATATGACCATATAAGATGATGCTAAGCAAAATGAACCCCAAGAAAAGGACACAAGAAGTTTTGTCTTTCTTGCTGTTGTTTTTAATGTACTTATAATGTACTATGTGATTTTCTTTTTGTTTCTTTTGTATGTCCTTCCCTCATGGTATAACTCCTGTTTTTTTTTTTTGTTTGTTTGTTTTGTTTTACTGTATTTGGTTCTAGTGCCCTGCATATTGTATATACATTTTTCTAATTTGGGGAGGGGAAGGGAAATAACAAAATGGTGAATAAGGACACAAATTGACTCATTGTAACAATAAGATGTACAAGACACTATGTTGAAAATGAACTTTACAGCTTGGTGGGGGGGAGGAGAAGTTGGGAAAGTGGGGAGGGAAGGGATGGTAGAGGTTCGATTCCTCAGTACCACATAAACAAAAAGAAAAAAGCCGGAAGTGGTGCTGTGGCTCAAGTGGTAGAGCACTAACCTTGAGCTGAAGAGCTGAGGGACAGTGCCCAGGCCCAGAGTTCAGGCCCCACGACCGGATCCAAAAAAAAAAAAAAGAAAGAAAAAAAGAAAAATGGCGGTCCAAAGGTTACAGAGCGATCCTGCAACATAAAAACATAAACTGTTAAACAACTGTGTTGTATCAAACGTCCTCCAAAATATCCATGGGGACAGCCTTTGAAAAAGATGCCTGAGGTCAGCGGCATAATGACACTTGGGAACTTACTAGAGATTCAGATTTTTAGACCCTATCTTTCAGACCTACTAAATCAAAATTGCTAGGGTGGGGTTCAGTCATCTGAACTGTCACTAAGTGACTCTGAGGCACGATCAAGTGTAAGATCCACTATTTGTGGAGCTGAGCCACTGGCAGTATCACTTCCCAAGTTTATTCAATGTCATGTGGGCCCCTGAGCAGGAGAGAGAACATCCCCAGGAACGGATGCCCCAGCTAACTCATCTGTGAGATGAAATACTAACTGCAAGAGACATTGCCCCATCTTTCAAGGGTAAACCTTGGAAAACCTGAACTTGAGTATTCAGAAAAGATATCTGGGATACTGTTAGGAGACAATGTCCTCCCACATGGATCTAACAAGGCTGCAGGGGAGCCCAGCTCCAAATGCCTCCCTGCCCTTCCCTCATTGCAGGGCTGAAAAGGAGTTGCTCACAGAACACACATGCCTTCTGAGTAAAGTCCACAGCAGCAGCCCCAGAATTCCCGAAGGGCATAGACACGAGTTAATGCACCAGAAACCACATCTATAAGCTTGTGGTTTTCCTGTTGTGGCCCTGCATCTTCCCAGTCTCTAAGGCAGTCAGGAGGCAGGAGCCGAAAGAAAAAACATAAAAGAGGGGATGGGCAACTACAAGTCCCTGCAGAGGAAGGCAATAGGTTTGCTTGATGTGATTTACTGTTGTGTCCAGTATGCTTAATTTACCTGCTCCTCTAAGCAGCCCCAGCTTTGAAATGTAGATAGCTATTTCAGCCTTGTCAGCTTGCTTTTTCTGCCTATGAACTAAAGTGAGCAATGAACCTGGACCTCTCCCCAAAGTGGTACAATGTCAGGTGAGCCACAGAGGCAGGAGAGGAAATCTCCAGGAACCAATGGCTCAGGTGACTCATCTGTGAACCTAGAGATGAAATATTAATGACCAGAGCCATTGTCCCCATTTTCCCCTTGATTCCTTTCTGCTCAAGAATAAACCATGGGGGAAGCAAGGGAAAGATCAGCCAGTTTTCCAAGAGGTTGAGCAGTTTCTTGGGGATCTTGGGACTTTCAAGGCTTAATCCAGAGCAAGGGAGGATGAGTTGGTTATGCTACCAAAGATAAGTATATCCAAAAGATCTTCCTTCCTTCCTTCATTCCCTTCCTCTCTCTTTCCTTCTCTCTCTCTCTCCTCTCAGTACCATGCAACAGATTCTTGATTAATAGTGCAAATACGTTTAGCTATTGCTAAACATATTGCAGATAGGTCCATGGAAAGCAGGAAATATCACCAAGGCAAATTTCATGTTGGAGGAAGTCACAGGAACTCCCTCTGCCCAGAGCTCCCTCCCAAGGTGCTGACTGAGATTTGAAGCAAGAAAGAAAATGATCCCACACACTTTCCACATTTAAAATGAACCTTATGATGGAAAAAAAGCAACGCACATCCTTGCTGCAGAAACCTTTTCATCCTTCTGTCAGTAAGCTTAACAGCCAGGCGCCTCGAGGGGTGCACAGGAGGAAACTGCATCAGACGAGCACACAGAGGGTCAGACGGGAGCTGAGCCACTGCTACTGCCAAAGGAACATTTTGAGAACCCTGAGGCTATGTTCATTCCTTTGGACGCACTGCCCTTACAAATGGGTTTAATTTTCAGAGCAAAATCCATTTCTGACTGGAAGCTTGGATAGTTTATGTTTTCAATAAAGAACCGCTTGCCTTGATAGCGGGTTTCAATTCCAGCACATCACTTAGAACTATTCCCCTGGGTTAAATCAGGCTTTTATCAGCACTCTGTCCTCCTGGAGTGTGGAGTGTGTTGGCTCAAAGCAGCAGCTTCACGCACACCCTTCCTCTCACTCCCCAGGTGCTATGAGGGACAAGGTGCTGGAGGACACACAAAGCTCCATGTGGTGCAGCCCTGTTGTCTTATGCTTCTTTGAGACTATACAAACATTCTCAGGTGCTGTCCCTGAGCTTCTTTAGCTCAAGCTAATGCTCTACCACTTGAGCTAATGCTCTACCATAGAATTCCACTTAGGTTTTATTTGGGGAGAGGGGGTAGTTTATTAGAGATAAGAGTCTCAAGGACTTTCCTGACCTGGCTGGCCTTGAGCTGAGATCCTTAGATCTCAGTCTTCTGAGGATCGCAGGTCTAAGCTACCAGTGCCCAGGTAAGGTGATGGTTTTTATTTCTATCATATGTGCACATCCTGACAGCTACAAAACAGACATACTCACAGATCACTTTGGGGGGACAGTATTATTTTTTGCCAGTCCTGGGGCTTGAACTTGGGGCCTGGGCACTGTCCCTGAGCTTCTTTTGCTCAAGACTAGCACTCTACCACTTAAGCCACAAATCCACTTCCAACTTTTTTGGTAATTTCCTGGAGATTAGAATCTCATGGACTTTTCTACCCAAGCTGGTCTCAAGCAGTGATCCTCAGATCACCAGAGAAGGTAGGATTACAGGTGTGAGCCACCCGTGTACTGCTTGGGGGGAAGTACTTTACATATCACAAAGCACTTTTTAAAATTTAAAATTAGAAGGTGATTAGGAGTGATGGAAACAGGGTACACTATTTACCAGGCTCTGCTTATATAGCTGTTTAAGTGCCCAATTGTCTGCTATCACCCCTATGTCAGAAAGGAAGAGACAATCTCTGTTGCCCTGGGGGAAAAAAAACCTAGGAAGCTACAACCCTACAGCTTCCCAGAGGTTACCTGCTTTCCTGCTTGCTGGAGCATAGATTAATTCAGAATTTTTATTCATAGGTATGTACAGGACAGAGTCATTTTTACAGAAAGATAATTATGATAAAATACTAACCCCTATTTTTACTGAATGTGCTGGCTTCTGAATTTTGGAATAATGGAAAAAAAAACAAGAAAGAAAAAGCCATATTAGTACAATTAGTTGCTTTCTCTAAAAGTAGATGCCCACATGTCTGTGTTACTGGGCTGGATGGTACTCACCCTTTGTATATGCCTTGAGTGTCCTAGCAAGAGAATTCTTAAGGTGAGTTATATGTAATTTTACAACCAGCAACAGATAGAATTTTCAGTAGAAGGTATACCATGGATCTTACTGGTTTGAATCACATATTCTAAAACAAATTATCTATTTTAAAAGCAATTCCTCCATTGCAAAGTTAATAAGACTATGGTTTATGCAGGATATTGTGGTAAAGAAGTCTGTCCACAAAACACCGATTTAAAACAGTCAATTTTCATCTTTTCAATTCTTGGGGGGAGGGGAGCAATCTAGTCTCTAATATACAGCATCAATATTCTAACCACATTCCAGGTAACCAGCCATTTTGACTGCAAGCTGGAATAAAATAACTATTGCAAGCTTTCATTTGTGGTTTGGTTCATGTTTGGTTCAAATTAATATGTGAGGGATTTTTGTCCCCCAAAAGCTTTATACCTGCATTTTTACTCTTCTTGCAGAAAGATCAACTTTTCTTAGTTTTTTTTAAATGTATTATCTTTAAGTTTTTGTACAAAGGGGCTTCAATTCAGCATGTCAGTTCATAAGTACAAGGCATCTTGATCATTGTCATCCTTTGTATCATTCTCCTTCGTCTCTCCCCAAGTTTAAATGCTTATAAGCGCACCGCGCTACCCTTGTCTGCATAGATGACAAACAGGTAACATATTAAGGTTATGCTGGGAAGAAGACATCTTCAAAAACAAGGAGTCTATATTTTCATGTCCATATTTATAAACTGTTAGAGATGACAACTGTGAACTATCTTTCATGTCTTATGTACATTTAAACGTTCTTGAATCAGCTCAAACCTCAATCAAGACAGAAATTAGCATTAATGATACTTGTAATTTTATTATTGTGAATACATCTTCTTGCAAACCTTGGGCAGAGATTTTTCTGTGGGAGGTGGTGAGGCCAATATATATTCTCCCTTCCTTCCTGCCATGCGGGCATGCATGCATGCCCATCAATTGAGTCACACACACAACCACACCATACCTGACCAACATTACTAACAGCAGAGGCTAACTTACTGTTTTTACAGCACCTGCTCTTTGTGTTAGCAACTGCTCACAGCAGTGAGCATATGCATGCATTCATGTGTGCATATGTGTGTGTTCATTGACAATTATTGGATAATTGTGGTCATTTTTGTACTATCACCATCATCAGCTTCCTACTCTGGAATGTTACTTTAGCTTTTCAGGCCAAAAGATTATCAAGAATATGAACATGTCTTTTCTGATGCTAATTAGCTCTTTTGCAATTCTCTCTCTCTCTCTCTCTCTTTTTTTTTTTTTGGTTGGTCAAAGGGCTTGAACTCAGGACCTGGGCGCTGTCCCTGAGCTATTTTGCTCAAAGCTAGTGCTCTACCACTTTGAGCCACAGTGCCACTTCCGGTTTTCTGATAGTTAATTGGAGATAAGATTCTCACAGACTTTCCTGCCTTCAAACCACTATCCTTAGATCTAAGCCTCCTGAGTAACTAGAATTACGGGCATGAGCCACTGACACCCAGCCTTTTTGCAATTCTTGATTTTTCAGAGAAAAAAGAAAACAGGTCTAAATTTTTACTTACCTATCATTTTGTTCATTTTTCCCAAATAGACCTTACATTTCATAAGAGCAGATAGTTATGTTTGTTTGGCTCACTACTGTGTCAGCACTTGGCATGTGGCAGCTCTCTGTAAAGAGCTGTGTATTTGTTTTTTGTGCCAATACTGGGACTTAAAGGGCCTGGGCACTGTACCTTGGCTGTTTTGTTCAAGGCTGGTTCTCATTCACTTGAGTCACAGTTCTATTTCTGGTTTTGTTTGTTTGTTTGTGTTTGTTTTTATGTGGTTAATTGGAGAGAAGAGCCTTATGGACTTTCCTGTTCCCTTCAAACTGTGATCCTCAGATCTCAGCTTCCTGAGTAGCTAGGATTACAGGCATGCTCCACCAGTACACAGTTTGTTTTAATGAAGAATAATTAGGTCTCTGTTCACCAAGAACCTATTTCCCTTTTTCCCATCCAAACTGTCAGGCCACTGGAGGAAGTAGGCAGCTGGGAAAAAATGTCAGGCCATGGGTGGGGGGGTTATAAGGGGGTGAAGGGGAGAACATGGGACACAGATGACAGGCTGCTGTGGAGAAAAACCACATCCCTATCAAAAACAAAACACCATCTGAGTCAACCATTCTTCAAGTGCACTGGCCTAAAAATGCTCAACCTTGCAAAACAAGCTACATGCCACACTACATGCTACATGCTCACTAAAACTTCTGCTTTTACCCTGCCTATAAAAGCTATGCTGCAACTAAACTCAGTGTGACTTCTCTGATCCTGACCAGGGAGTTTCCCTGGGAGCGTACCCCAATAAAATTTCCTGTCAATCTTTTTATACCTCTCAGCATGGTCCTTTTCTTGCCTAAAACCTTACACAAACTTCTTTCAATGTAATTCAATGATCAAAAAACAAAATAGGAAGTTTCTGCCCATGACTTTATTTGCATAATAAATTGAGCAACCTCTCTCTCTTGGAAATACAATAGGAAATAATGTATTGGATGGGCTTTGGGAAAATGAATGAGGTAGAAACTCTTGCACTTGGGAACCCCATACACCAGTTTACTACTGCAGGTAGTGTATGAAGCAGTCCTCCTTTCCCAGCCTTTCCTTCTGTGGGGAACACTCTCACAGCCCTCATGAATGGGATGAGGAGGCCTCGGTAGTGTAAGGTAAGAAGACAAAGAGATCCAGAGCCCCAGAGTTCTCACTTAGAATTTTTACTTCAGGCTCCAAAGCTAAAATAATTATCATGACAATTGTCACAACATACATGTATTCTCCTAAACTGAGAACAAGTAAAAATGGCCATGATATATTTATAGAATTTGAGAGGCAAACGAGCATTTGAGTCTTGAAGAAGGCGAAGTAGCTTCATGAAGACACACCTATGGCTGTCATTTTCTATGATCTAGGCACTACTGAAAGCACTTCACAAATAATAAACCAATAAATCCTCAAATAACATTATAGGGCTGGTACAACCAGATTACAGCTGAGGTAACTGAAGCCTAGAGCAAGAAGAAATGGCTAACATTGGGAGGGATAGGTGAGACTGTTAAAAAGGGTGATGTTGATCAAGATGCATTGTATTCATGATTGCTTTGTTAAGTGGCAACTCCTTTGTACAGCTACTTATAATAATAAAAACAGAAACTGCTGAAGTTGAATGAGTCTGAATTTTGAGCCCAGGTAGTTTGGTTTCAGGGAATAGGTAGCCTGTGAAAGAGACAAAGACACCTCTGGCTAAGGGAAGGGCTGTACAGAAGCTAGTGCACTTAGGGAATAGTGAGGTGGTCTGAGTGGCTAGAGCATGGATGCTGAGGTTGGAAAGGTGAGTTGACAAGAGATATGACTCGAGGTAAAAGTAAGTAGGTGATGGGCTGGGAAGGTGGCTCAGTGGTAGAGTGCTTGTTTTGCATGCATGAGGCCCTGGGTTCCATTCCTCAGCACCACATAAGCAGAAAAAGAAGTGGCGCTGTGGCTCAAGTGGTAGAGTGCTAGCCTTGAGCTGAAAAGCTGAAGGACAGACCCAGACCCAGAGTTCAGGCTCCACAACCAACAACAACAAAAAAGTAAGTAGATGAAGCTAAAAATCACGGACTATCCTGAGACAACTTTTTGCACTTGGATGAAATCAATATTTACTTGATTTACAAACCATTGAATTATTTATTTTGTTACTCTAGATATTGTTAAATTCTCTACATGAGATGTATTGTTTTGATAACTTCTATATCATAGCATAATAATTAATAATGTACTCTACAATATATCATGGAACACATAATTCATTTTATGGTATATAACTATAATAATTTTAGGAATACACATGAATTACTAATACTTTATGCTAATTTAAATATAAGATAAAAGCTTGATATCGCCTATTCTTATATGTACACAAATATATACAGTGCATACACACGCACACAGAGCATTCTCCTGTAGAAAACAATTGCATTTATTTTATTTTTTTGGAGGGGGGGTCCAGTCGTGGGACCTGAACTCTGGGCCTGGGCGCTGTCCCTCAGCTCTTCAGCTCAAGGCAAGTGCTCTACCACTTGAGCCACAGCGCCACTTCTGGTTTTCTAGTGGTTTACTGGAGATAAGAGTCTCTCGGACTTTCTTGCCCAGACTGGCTTTGAACCATGATCCTCAGATCTCAGCCTCCTAAGTAGCTAGGATTACAGGCGTGAGCCACCAGTGCCTGGCTCACTTTTTTATATTATTTCTTTGTGATTTCCAAATTGCTGAATGATAAATTAGCCAAATTGATAAATTCAGACAAATTAATTTATGTTATACTCAAATACAACATCAATTGTTACTGGCAATTTATAAATATTAATGTATAATAAATAAATGAGGAAAAAAATTTTAGCACTCTACTTTCTTGAGCCACAGCACCACTTCCAGTTTTCTGGGTGGTTTACTAGAAATAAGAGTCTCACGGTCTTTCCTACCTGGGCTGGCTTTGAACTGCAATCCACAGATCTCAGCTTCCTGAGTAGCTGGGATTACAGGTGTGAGCCACCAGTGCCCAGCTAGGAAAAAATTTTTAGTGAATATTCAACCACATATTTTCAAGGTCCAGATTAAATAAAAGTCTCACAGCAGTGAACAGTGACAAACCTGAAGTTGCTCATCTGTGAAGGGTTGAGTAAACCCTGTGGTTAGAAATCACAAAGACATCAAAGTACAGAGACCTCAGCACTAACTTCCACATTTGTACCAATTTCATCAAAACAGTAAGCCATAAACAACTGCACAAAAGAGGTCAGTGGAAAGGTTTTGTTTTCCTTCTGAACCTTTGTCTCGTATGTAAATTTATCGGTTTTGGTGAATGTAATGGGAGCACAGACATGGTAGGGAAAGGGTGAACAAATGCAACAGTAATACTCACTAGACATTATGTTGAAAATGAACTATACAACTTGAGGGAGAGGGGGTTGGGAGGGAAACACTGGGTAAATGAGGGAAGAGGTGACACTGTTCAAAAAGAAATGTACTCATTACCTGACTTACGTAACTGTAATCCCTCTGTGTATCACCTTTGTAATAACAATAAAATAAAATTTTAATGGGAACAATCTGGGCACTAGTGGCTCACACCTATAATCCTAGCTACAAAGGATGCTGAGACCTGAGGATTATAGTTCGAAGCCAGCCCAAGCAGGAAAGTCCATGAGACTCTTATTTTCCATTAACCACCAGAAACCCAGAAATGGAGCTATAGTTCAACTGATAGAGTGCTAGCCCTGAGAAAAAAACTTTGGGACAATGCCTAGGCAATGAATTGAAGCCCCACAACCGACAAAAAGAAAAGTAAAAAATGTTACAGCTACAGATTCCTTTTGAAGTTGGGAAAGAACCAATGTGAGAAAGAAAAATTTTGATTTTGTGGGATACAAGTGACTAAATTACAGCCATAAGAAATATGGAGATCTTTTGTGGACGCAGATTTTAGCTACAAAAGATGTTGAAAAGTATTTATCCTAACAAATTAGAATTTATGAAAATTAGCTGTACAATTACACCCAAAACTTTAAACTTCGTTACGAAATTAGTTCTAACTAATTCTAACTAATGAAAGCAAAGTCAAAAGTGTTGTTTGATGGAGAATGTGCATGTCAATAATTTATTGTATGTTGTTATTGAAAACATAGACCTTTATTTTTATTTTTATTTTTTTATTAAAGAAGCAACTTTATTGAGAATGTTCCTACACTGACTGGTCAGGGCCGCAGCACAGGCTCGGGAGCTGATACTGCAACAGACCTTTATTTTTAAAAGTAAATCATTTAGTTATTTTTAAGAAAGAATTTTCCAAAGATAATATATTTCTACCTACTGCTAGAATTATGAGAGCTAATTAAATGCAATCAATTTAAAATGAATTAAAATAGAATGAGTTTTAAATTTAATGTTTCTAGCCGAGGTATTAGCAAATCAGGAAAGAGGTGGAATACTGAGGTAACAACTTGGTTTATATTTTGGTGGAATTTATGAAGATAGAATATCAGAAAATAGTGACAATAAAGTTTGTGCACACAAGTCATCACTGGAACTTAAAAGTCAGGCAGATACCTATTCCTACACCCAACAGAGGGGGTTTCCAGGGAGACCTGCTAACAGTATAAAGATGGACTTGTGAGTGCCCTTCTTCCTCCATGAGCAGGGGGATTTGTTTGCATGTACATGTGATAGAATACTTGCTGGAATGATTAATACTACAGTTGTAATCAATTAACTAGGCCAAAATTACATACAAACCCTTGGACTTTGATGCTTTAACATGTGAAAAATAGATCTCAGAGAAGCTTATATTTAAAAATTTAAGGGTGACAATGTACAAAAATAAATGTACTCATTACCTGACTTAAGTAACTGTAACTCACCTTTATAATAACAATAAAAAATAAAAATCAACAAAGGAGGTGGTAACAATGCCCTGCAAGAAATGTACTCATTACCTTACTGATATAACTGTAACCTCTCTATACAGCATCTTTACAAGAAAATAAAATTTAAAAAAATAAAATAAATAACTGCATGGCATTTTGTTTTCTGTAGCCAGTCAAACAATAATTTCAAACCTTGAAAAGTAATAGAATGGCTTGCAATGATGAGATATGATGTAGATTTAAAGTAATTGAGCATTTCTTTAGAAAGAGGGAAAGTTAGAAAATACCCACTCATTGCTTTCAGCTCTTTTGATAACTCACCTAAATAAGAAACAATTAGTCAGCCGGGTGCCAGTGGGTCACACCTGTAATCCTAGCTACTCAGGAGGCTGAGATCTGAGGATCATGGTTCAAAGCCAGCCCAGGCGGGAAAGTCTAAGATACTCTTATCTCCAGTAAACCCCTAGAAAACCAGAAGTGGCACTGTGGCTCAAGCGGTAGAGCACTCACCTTGAGCTGAAGAGCTGAGGGACAGCACCCAGTCCCAGAGTTCAAGCCCCATGACTGACAAAACAAAACAAAACAAAACAAAAGAACCAATTAGTCTTATTCTGTGCATTCCCAAAGAACTTAACTAGGGCTCATGATTAGAATTTGGATTTCAACTTAATTAAAGTGATTCAATAATGAGAAAGAAAGCAAACTAACCTCCTCAAGATTTATTGAGAGGTTCTATGTTGAGATAAAGACCATAGTAATCCTATCCAGAGAGCATAAAATAAAGTAGGAAAAGGGGGAAGTGAATATAAATAAATATAGGGCATTTAAATAAAAAGTAACAAGTATCCAATCATGTGATATAATCAGGGTTCTACTTAAGCCCAGAAAACACAGCAGCTGGCTGTGTTGGGCAGGTGATGTGCTGAGGTCACTGAAAGTGACAAAAGGACTAAAGAAAACCTTCAGGGAAAGTGGAGGGGACCCTGCTGGCTGTGAGAGGTTAAACCACCTGACCTCCATTGGTCTTCGCAGGACCAGGTTTCCTAGTATACTTAAGGTCATGTCAAAACAAACATATTGCTTGGGCGGTGTCTTCTCTTTGGATATATTACCAAAGTTCTCCTATTCCTCTAAATTAAAACTTCCAATGGAAAAATCTAAAGTTTGAAATAGTCCATGTTTCAATCACAGCTTTCTACAGCTCACTACCCTGAATCCTATGGGCAAATTACCTGGAGGTGCTGGTAATAGATCTGGACCACACACTGCAGACCATCACCCTTGCCCCTTGGTTCCTACAAGGAAGTTGGTTCTCAGAAGTTGGTGAAACAAGGTGCTTGTTGGGTCAGCATCTTGTACAGCGCTGTGAGCTTTGGACAAGCCTTTGCCTCAGACCTCTGGGGCAAAGCTGGAATTCACCTCTGCTGAGCCCATGGAAAGGCTTTGAAAAAAAGTCCTTTTCCTGATTCTCGAGCCAGCTCCTCCTCTGCTTCTTTCTAGTCACCGAGCAATTCCTAATCTTCTTGACTGTAAACTCAGTTTACTGCCTCTAATATCTTCAGAGTTCCAGAAGCACAGACCACTGGAGTCTTCCCCAACTCCCATGCTGGCCATACCTCACCCAACCCAATCTCAGCAGCACACATTCAGGCCACTTAAAGACAGTGCCGACAGGAAAAGTCACCTTTGGTAAAAGGCTGTGGCATTTTTCTATGTCTATCCTCCCTCAAAGAGTTAGAAACCAATATGAAACCAGAAAACAAGAGGTTAGAAATGGGAGTAAGTGGAGGATAAAACCCTAAAGGATTAAGATCTGTCTCAGTCTTCCTGAGAGCTCAGGCCAGGTGAGGTGTGATGAGGATTCCCTTACCTGAGGAGAGAATCTGTAGCATGCAGTAGCAGTCGATAGCCGAGATGGACATGAACTGGGAAAAAGGAGGTTTCATCTTCAGAGTCGGAGTTTCTTTTGCTGACCACAAGTATGTGATGATAGGGCAGGGTTCGAGCATTTCCCCCAGGTTCCACAGGCAAAGACAGTGCTCTCCTTAATGTCTGACCAGGCCAATGAAACAGGTGCTTTTATCTGCAGTGTCCTGGAGTCCACTGCCTGAGCACCAATCAGCTTCTCTCAGGAGGACCCTGGGCCCTTATTTGTAGAACAATATCGTCCTGGCATAAGCATTGTAGAAAGTCACCTTTTGTTCATCTCAGCAATAAAAATAAAAAGTGGGGAGTCATAATGGTTATTTTATAATGGCTTTAGAAACATTTGTGACTCAGGAAAGGCCTTTCTTCCTTTTCCTAATCAAATACTTGGATATAAGTCCATGAATTCTTTCAGAATGGAGTCTTGCTTCCTACCAACAAAGGATGTTTGTAGTCTGTGGATTCATCAAAAATGAACAAAATACAAACTTCTGGATATGACATTACAAGAAAACAAAAGTTCAATAATAGTTCTCTTAAGTTCTAATTATGGTGGGAAATTAACCTAATTATGGTGGGAAATTAACCTGCTTTTTTTCTTATTTATTTATTTTATGTAATTATTTAATGTCAATCTGGGCCTTGAACTCAGGACCTGAGCACTGTCCTTGAGCCTTTTTTGTGCTCAAGGCTATCACTCTACTATTTGAGCCACAGTGCCATTTCTGGCTTTTTCTGAGTGGTTTATTGGAGATAAGAGTCTCTTGGACTTTTCTGTCCAGGCTGTCAATCCGCAATCTGCAGTAATTCGCAGATCTTAGTCACCTGAGTAGTTGGGATTACAGGTGTGAGCCATCAGCACTTGGCTACCTGAGCTTTTTTATTTGCTCAAAGCTGGTACTCTGCCACTGAAGCAATGGCTCCACTTCTGGCTTTTTGGTAGTTAATTGGAGATAAAAGTCTCATGGACTTTTCTGTTCCAGCTGGCTTCAAACTACATTCCTTAAACCTCAGCCTCTTGTGTAGCTAAGATTATAGGCATGAACCACTGATGCCAGGCTCCTAGATTTCTTTCTTTCTTTCTTTTTTGGAGGGGGTCTGGTCCTGGGGCCTGAACTCTGGGCCTGGGTGCTGTCCCTCAGCTCTTCAGCTCAAGGCTAGCGCTCCTCCACTTGAGCCACAGCGCCACTTCCAGCTTTTTTCTTTTTGCTTATGGGGTGCTGAGGAATCGAATCCAGGACCTCATGCATGCAAGGCAAGAGCTCTACCACTGAGCCACCTTCCCAGCCCCCTAGATTTATTTCTATAACAAGTTATGTTCAAATTACACATATATATTTCAAGTTAAATCAGTATTCAAAAAGGCACAACAATATTGTTGCCAAATAAGAACAAACAAAAATTGACCCCATCTACTGAGCTCTTCTCTGTTGAGATTTGTTTTAGTCATTTCACATTTCAGGAAACTCTCACAGAAAACTTATAATAAATGTGCTGTTATTCTAATTTTACAAGTGGGGAAACTGAGGCAAGGAGAGTTCTTTTTAATCCAAGGCCACTTAGCTACTAAGAATTAAAAAAATTCAAACAGAAGAGTATCTAAGCTCAGTCATACATGTAGATACATGGGATTTAGGTTGACTTTTTTTTCTTAAAAGAGAGTTGATGTGGGATAAATAGGAGAAATAATGAAAACTAAGATAAATATCTTATATCACATTTGTAATCCTAGCTACTCAGAGGTTGGGACCTCTTGATATAGTTTTCAAGGTAGCCCGGGCAGAAAAGTCTGGAAGACTTCATTTCTAGAAGAATTGGTAAATCCAGCCTGTAGGCATGGCTCAAATAGTCCATCACCAGCTGTGAGCAAGAACATCAAGCCCTGAGTTCAAGCTCCAGTATCAGCACTAAACAAACAAACAAACAAATATCTTTAGGATGCTTCTCATTATTTACACCTTTAACTTTTGCCCTTTTGGAGATTAGGAGGTGGATAATGTATATAAACTGAATGTTTACAGTAGGCCTCAAACATATTATTTGTGGGGAGAGTTTTTTCTAAAACATATTATTGCACTGGTAGAGTTACTCAAGGAGCAGAGCACCTGCCTAGCAACAATGAGGTCCTGGAGTTCAAACCCCAGTAGCAACCCCCTCCAAATAAATAAATGAAATGGAGTTTAATTCTTAACAGTCAATTTACTTAATGATTATATAATTTTTTCTTTTTTATTGTGATTAAGTGATTACATAAATTTCACAAATTTCACAGTATTGTGAAATAGTGATACTTAGTTAAAGTCACAAACACATTCTAATCTTCATGGTGCTAATTGTTTTTATTGTGGTCTAAAAGGTTTATGAGTTCTATGAGCTTTGACTATACAGCTATTTCTTCCACATCGGGTGATATGTACATTTCTTTCCTTTTGCTTAGTGTCAGCTGTTCCCTCTTTCCCACTCATTCTCTCCCTCCCATTGCTGCCATTGAGTTTCTTAGTTCATTTTGATCAATGACCAGCACAGCTGATGGGTCCTGCTTTTGTATGTTTTCTCTTGTTTCCCTCTGCTTCTGTGTCTTCCTCCTAGTTTCCCTCAGATGTGCACATATATACTATATATATGGTCAGCAGTATGTGGTTATTTAGTAATGATACGACCAGATGAGTGGGGGTCCTTTATTTCTCTAGTCTTGTTTACTTTGTCATATCTCCTTACATGTTGGATTTAACATCCACTTATTAGGGAGACCATGTGCCATTTGTCTCTTTGCTCTTGGCTTACCTCACTCAACATGATTTTTTCTAGTTTCAACCATTTCCCTGAGAGTGCCATTATTTTGTTCTTTTTAATGGTTGCATAATATTCCATTGTATATAGATACTACAATTTTTGGATCCATTCATCTGTAGTGGGGCATCTGGGTTGTTTCCATATCCTGGTTATTGTAAACAGAGCTGCAATGAACATGGAGGTGCATGTGTCCTTGTTTCCTGGTTCCTGTTGTTCAGGATATAATTTTTTTTTGGGGGGGGGTCCGGTCGTGGGGCCTGAACTCTGGGCCTGGGCACTGTCCCTCAGCTCTTCAGCTCAAGGCTAGCACCCTACCACTTGAGCCACAGTGCCACTTCCGGCTTTTTTCTTTTTGCTTATATGGTGCTGAGGAATCAAACCCAGGTCCTCAGGCATGCAAGGCAAGCACTCTACCACTGAGCCACCTTCCCAGCCCCAAGGATATAATTTTTAATTGTCTTTTGTTTTTTTTTTTTTTTTTTGGTTCTGGGTATCAAACTCAGGATGTTACACTTGCTAGGCAAGTGCTTTGCCACTGAACTACATTCTAGCCCTATTATATAATTTTCAAACAAATGATTTTGTGTGTGTGTGTGCACATACAGACCTGTGAGTCAATATGGGGATTGAACTTGAGGCCTGGGCTCTGTCCCTTAGCTTTTTCACTAAAGTCTAGTGCTCTGCCACTTAAGCCACAGCTCCACTTCCAGCTTATTGATGGTTAATTGGAGATAAGAGTCTCATGAACTTTTTCTGATCTGTCTTGCTTTGAACCATGATCCTCAGATCTCAGCCTCCTGAGTAGCTAGGATTATAGGCTTTAGCCACTGCAAAATAAACACATTTTAATAAACACAAAATAAACTCAACAAAATAAACACATTTTAAAGATCAATTTTGAGTGAGAGTTGTTTTTAAGGACTATTACTTGTTTTTAAGATGTGATATTTTACCATCCAGTGTGTTACTTGTAGATTTATCATTTCATTCATTTTTTTCACTGTTTCATTCATGAGACATTCTTGCAAGGGTTATAACGGTTAAATTGCGAGTGCCAAGCTAATTGAATATAACTTTTAAATGGAGGAACTCACCCTGTAGATATCCCAGATCCTTTAAAACAAGTGTATGCCAGAGAACTACACTAAAAATGCCTCCACCTTCCCACACTAAATTAGCTTCCACTTTTTAAGTGGTTATTAGGATAAAACTCAGCAGGCTTTCAAGGAACTGAACTTTGTAGGGTATAAAAATATAATTTCTAAATCAATGATAGTTTCTCTGTTCAAAGTACAACTTCCTAAGGTTCTCAGAAGGACATTATGTTCTTCAAGAACCCTTTGGTCCAAAATAAATTGAGAGAAAACGGTGGTTTCATTTCCTCTTAGTTGAGACTCCGCTAAAGAAAAATTAACAGGAAAAATCAAGTGGAAGTTTAAGACTATGGAGCTATTTGAATGATGGATATATGTTGAAATTTAACTCAGGTTGAAACAAATCATATCACCACAGTACTAAGAGAGGTGAGCTGTTGTTGGGAATTAGATGATGAAGACTCTATCGTCATAAATGAAATTAGCATCCTCAGTAAAAGGCCTAGGCTTATGGGAAGCTTTCTCTTGTCCTTCCATCCATGTGATACACAACACTTATCTCTCCAGAGGAAGCAGCAAAAGGCACCATGTTAGAAGTTGAGAGCAGACCTCACCATCCCTCACTGGTCGATGCCAACTTGTTGCAACTTATTGTACAACTGAGGTTTGGGATACAGGGGCCATCTGTATCCTTCCGCCACAACACATTCCAAGGTTTCATTAACCAAGGTTTTTATTGGTCTTGTGTAAGGTATAAACTTCAACACATGACAATATTTTGTATACAAGTAGTAGGTGACCTTCTTATTCTGGGAAGGAGAGCTAAACAGTAAACAGCCTACAATTTGCATAGACCTAAGTCTATTCTTAGGCTCCACATAGTTTAGGGTGGAATCTGAGTTTTTGTTAAGCCAGAACTGTTTTGACCTTTCTAGGAAAACTCCCAGCATTCTAAGAGTGTATTGGGAGAAGGCATTCCAAACTCCCAATCCTTTCAGGGTCTCACAGCTTGGATTTTCAGACTCTCACAACAGCTTATCAGTCTTAGACTTCCAGTTTCCAGAACTGTAACAAATAAATTTCTACCATTAATTAACTACCTCATCTCAGGAATTTTGTTTTAGCAATGTTTTGACACACATTGCTACCTCCAAAGAGACGATGGAAATACCATCATCAGCTAACTAAAGAGAGAAGGGAATGGGAAGGCTTGGCTATGCAGAGAGGGCAGGAAAACTGAAGTCATAAAGGGTTGTTTTGTTATGGGGGAGAGTCCACCACTCAGAGACAGCCTCATGTAAAAAGATTACTTTATTGGGGAAGTGGATAGCTGACTGGCCATGGATGCAGCACAGACTCGGGAGCTGAAACTGAGACCCCAAACAGCCCACAAGGTAGGGTTTTTAAAGGCAAAATCCATGTGGTCAAGCCTGGCCACACGCAGGTGGCCAATGGGATTGTAGCACTTACACAAAGATTGCATATTTATGTCAGTGGCCAATGAGGTTACAGTCCGTCTCATTGTATCTGTTTGAATGAACCTATCATTCTGGTTTGAATTGGCATGTGAATTTGGGGGTCCCCCACACAAAGCAGGTGGATATTCTCACTTGTGGGGACAGAGATAAGGCTGCTCCTTCCTGGAAGGGCAAAGGTGGCTGGGCTGTTTTATTATTCATAACCAAACAGGGCTCAGCTCCTGTTTGGGCTATTGAGATCCTGTCTGGACTATTGATAACCAAACAAGGCTACACATCTCACAACCTGATCACAACAATCACAAGGGCTTTCCGAACAGTTTCCACATTTCCTGGGGTCTCAACAAACAGCTTATTTCCTGAACTGGGGGGCTTGTGAGAAAGCAATATTTTGATTCTCAGGGCAGGAGAGTGGGGGAAACTGCGGGTATATTAAAAATGGAATTAGTTTTGGCTCCCCCACCCCAACAGTTTGGCAGAGTTATCACTCTCTTCCCCAATGATAACAGTTTCTAAGTGATTCAAGATCAGCTTCCACCTCTTCGTCCAGCTTCAGGTAGAGAAATACCCTTTCAGTAGAGATTTCACTTATAGATCTGAATTTCTCTTACAGACAACTTCTACCTGTTTCCAGTGCTTCTCCTCTTCCTGCTGTTTCCCAAAATAATTAGCTCAAAATAATCCCTACAAAAAAGAGTCATAATTTGGAGTAGCATATGCTGATCTCCTGAAGTTGTGTATTTGGGGTAGCATATTCTATCTGTATAGCTGGTATTCTTAGAGAGGCTTATTTCAAACCCTAGCTGTCAAATCCCAAAAGTTGTGGTAGAAAAGACCAACCTCCCCTATTGGCTAATACTGTCCAGCCACCTGAAATAGACTTTCATTTCTGTCCACTTCTAAGCCTGTATCTTGTATGCTTTCTTGGCCTTTACCTCTACTTTTATTTTGGGCTATGTAGTGACAGAAGACAGAAGAGCTATGTGACTAGATGTGCTGACAGACAAGATCCAGGAAATTGAGAGCTACATACTTTTACCTGTTTATATTCTATTTCTTTTGTCAAGAATGGTCTCGAATAAAGGTAGGGCTCAGTAGATCACACCTGTAATTCTAGCTACTTGGGAGGTTGAAATCAGGAGGATGGGAGTTTGAGACCAGCTCAAGCAAAATGGTTCTTGAAAGTTCATTTTAATGAATAAAAAGTGGGATGTAGTGGTATACCTCTGTCACCCCAGCTATGTGAGAAGTGTAAAGAGGAAAATGCAGTTCAGGCAGACTCAGGGCAAAAAAAGTAAAACTGTTAGGTAAATTAAATCAGCAGCCAAGAAAAGATAGAGCAGTGGTATTCAGGCAGGGGAAAGGTTTATTTCTGAGCTGAAGGCTGCCCCTGGTCAAGTTGAAAGCCCACCTCCGGTCAAGTTGGAAGTCCATGCAGCTAGGACAAAGAAGGGTTGAACCACACCTACGCCAGGACTCATCAAGGCCAGGGGCAGGAGAAGGTGTGGCCACACTTGAAGCAGGTGTGACCTCAGGGAGGGGGAAGGTCACTGCCTCCAGGTGAGCCAGTTACCTAGGTGACGAAGGTTCTGGGCAGAGATTAACCAAGAAGAGGGAGGAGTCTGTTCCACCTTCCCAGGGTGGACCTTACAAAAACCTTATGCAAAAAAAAAAAAAAAGCAAAAAGAGCTAGAGACATGGCAAACAATAGACTGCCTGCCTAGCAAGCACTAAGCCCTAAGTTCAACTCTAGTACCACCAAAAAATGGGAATAAGAGGAAAAGAATAATATATAATAATAATAATAATAGTTATGAGTTACTTGTCCATCAACCTTCAAGCATCAACTTTCAACCGTAGACATCCTTTCTTACCCCATACTTATCATACAGAATTGGATATCAACAAAACAAATACCCTTTTAGTAAAACTAGTTGGCTTCTAGTTAGTGAAAGAGAAAGCTGGAACAAAGTTAGAAGTCAAAAGGAAGGATGTAGCCAGGTTTGTTTTGTTTGTTTGTTTTGTTCCTTGTTTACATCCCTTCTTGTCTGGCTTGGAGATGCCTCTAAAAGGAAAAGAAAGGCCTCTGTAGAACTTCAAGCCCTGCAGAATAAGAAGGATGTGTGCTTCCAGCTTGTTGAGGAGGGACAGAGGTGATCATCGAAAGGGCAGTGTTAGGAAGGATCCCATTAGCCTTAGCAGCTAAGCAAACATGGGTTCCACCATGTTCTGCCTTCTGTTCCTCCAACCCTAGTGGTAAGTGAGGCATGCTGCAGTTGCTGATGCCTGGGCAATGTTCCTCGTCACTAGACTGAAATTCCAGTCTCCTTTGTTGAATCACATCTGGAGATACAATCCATGGTATACATTTATATCAGGGGAAATTTCCTACATGCTCTGAAGTTGTACTGAAATGAACTGGCAGTGGACAGACCAACAGGGGCAAAGGGGCACACAAACCTATCAGTGGTGCTGGGGGGAGACTGCAGGAAAGTGATCACCAGTACCTCAGTGCGGTCCACATGCTCACATACCCTGCTTCACCGGGGAGAGGTTGATGGGCATAATGCAAGCAATTTGAAGGGGGTAGTAAAGGATTGTTAGGAGGAATGAATGGGTCAAGAGGACTGACATAATTTGTCAAGGAGTCACTTAAAGAACAGTGGGCCCAGAAGACAGACAACAGCTGGTGACAATGGCTACACACTGTGATAGGGCTTAATAAACTTCCCTGTCTTAGAGCTTACTCTTAGCCTCTGTAATTCCACTTTGCTTTTGTGACTCCATCTTATGGAAAGGACTGCACTCCCACCCATGAGACTAGTTCCCCTATAGTTTGACATTTAAAGATATATGTAGCCACTATTCCATTTCTGTTTCTAGGTAATGATCATAGAGAGAATCACAATCACAGAAAGGGGTCATGCTGCCCTCCCTTAATGCCTGCTTACAGCATCATCTATTACACTTCTGTCACTTCATGCTTGGCTTATACCTGCAGGAAAAAACCGTTAGGGACTTTCCACCCCTGAGCAAACAAGAAGGTGGGTTTTCTGCTTTAAAAGAGGCCATGAGGCCAGACTTGGAACTGCACTTTTGGGCACCCGCCTGTCCAGTGTAGCCCCAGCCGGTAATGAAGACTTTCTATGTGTCTGTGTGGTCTCTCCTGGTGGTCTTCCCCCCACAACACATGTGTGATTCTATTCTTTAAGCTTCCTTCCATGAAGTATGGGTTTCAGTTAATGAAACTTCAGAGTTTCGGGGACTGAAGGCAATTGTCTTTCTCTTTGGTGAGCATGGCCTTTGGCAAATAATACCACCTGCTGATCTCCATGGACCTTCAATTTAAAACAGTATGCCAGGGTGTCATTAACTGAACTTCAAGATCATCATATCTATTCTCCTCCCAAAGTTTCCTGTGTTTTTTTTTGTAATCTTTGCCTTCCCTGCTCTGACTGCTTATGCTTATTTGATTTCTGTCATTGCAAAAGACATTTTTTAGAATATAATACAAATGGAATCCAATAGTTTATCCTTCTTGAATTTTAAAAAATTATTCCATTCTGTAAAATTATATTAAATGAAGTAAGCCAGGCCCAAAGAAACATAGGTCCCATGGTTTCCCTTATTTGCAATATCTAGTATATGTCTGAGTCAAGCAGAAAAGGTCAGATAAGGTGATGTTAGGGAAATGGACCCTAAGATATGTATTCAAATGTTTTTTTCTTTCATGCGATGTTTCTAACACATTTATAAGATTATTTCTTCATTGCTTTGTATGTCCCTCCCCCACAGTATAACCCCTGCTTTCACTGTATTTGATGTCGGTATAATTTGTGGAGGCGAAGGGGAAAAACAAATCGTTTAAATAGGAATACAAGTGGACCCATTGCAACAATGAGATGTACAAGTCGTTATGTTGAAAATGACTTTACAACTTTGGTGGGGGGGGTGGGGAGGATTGAGTGGGGGGGAGGTGGAGGGAGGATGGGAAGGGATGGGAAGGGGAAACAAAGGAGGAGGCTACAATGCCTGATAAGAAATGTACTCATTATCTTGCCCATGTAATTGTAACCCCTCTGTACAGTATTTTCACAATTAAAAAAATTATTCCATTCTGCATATTCAACCATGCATTCATTTATTATAGCAGCATGCATCATATGCTGATACTGGAGCTTGAACTTAGGATCAGGACAAGGCTGGAGCTTTAGCATACCTCCACTTCTGGCTTTTTGGTGGTTAATTGGAGATAAGAGTCTCATAGACTTTCCTGCACAGGCTGGATTTGAACTGTGATCCTCAGATCTCAGCCTCCTGAGTAGCTAGAATTATAGATAGGAACCACCACTATCCAGTTCATTACTGAATAGCATTCCATTGTATATATTAGGGATTTTTTTCCATTCATTTCTTGATGAGAATTGGCTTTCTGGTATTGAGATGTTATAAATAAAGATTTCATGGGCTTTGGTAATAAGCCTTTGTATGGATATCTGCTTTTATTACTCTTGAGTAAAAGCCTAAGTTTAGAGTATCTGGACCATATGGTATCTATATATCTAAAATTTTTAAAAAACCAATTCTCCAAAGAAATATCATTTAAAATTTCTTCCAGCAGTGTGCAGTTGCTCCATATCCTTGCTAACAGTTGGTATGGCTAATGTTTTAATTTTAGCCACCCTATTGGTGACTTCTGTCACCAATCACCTAAATTCAAGTGTCCCTGTTTAAAATACTGGTACCTTTGTTCCTATCTGGATGATCACTCCATACGAATTTGAAGTGATTCAACACTCACCACCTGCCAAATAAATTAATGAATGCATGAATGAGTGGATTATCAAGTTTTTAAATTTTAAGAATCATATTTTACTAAGAAGAGGCACTATGATCCCACACCCTACATATATCATTTGCTCAATTCTCTTTTTATTTTATTTTCCTTTTCCATATTAAAAAGGGTTTTTTGAAGTAGGCCTACTTCAGTCAGGCCTCACCTCTGTGGCCAATTGGAGCTTACTGCAATGACAGAGAGAAAAGTGAGGGACAGCTGGAGCCATTTCAGCAGTGTAAGAGTTGTAACTCCTCCATCAAAGGCTGGGGCCCAAAGTACAGCACAAAGGTGTGCAATAATACCTGTTGCTCCAGTTGTCAGAGCATCTTACCCCAACAAAGCAGAAAGACTCCACCCTGATCTGAGACAGACTTTTCCCTTGGAATCACTACTTCAATAGTAAAGACCAAGTAGCACAAACATAGCCATTCTTTCTGTCCGGAATTGACACAGTGCCAGAAACACACCTCTGGGGGGCCCTAAATGTATTTCAGGAAACAATCTGATACTGGAAATGCAGAGAAGTTAAACTCTAAACTCTCCCTGTAGAAGTTGAAACTGCTCATTAGTTTCATTTTACAAGAAGCTGCTACTGGGGTTTATATTGGTTAGTCCATTTTATGTTGCTGTAACAAAATGCTTGAGTGTGGGTGAGCAGTTCAGTTAGCTCACAGTTCTGGAGTGGCAAGGTCATGGCACTGGCAGCCCTCAGTGGATGGAATTGCATTGGTGGGAGAATTTGAAGCAGGAAGGCTTCCCATTGCAAGACAAGAAGCCAGAGGAGGAGACAATCTTAATTTGTGTGTGTGTGTGTGTGTGTATGTGTGTGTGTGTGTGTGTGTGTGTGTGTGTGTGTGTGTGTGTGTACCAGTGCTGGGACTTGAACTCAGGATGTGGGCACTGTCCCTTAGATCTTTCACTCAAGGCTGGTGCTCTACCACTTGAGCCACAGCTCCCTTTCCAGCTCTTTTTGAGGGGGCAGTGATTAATTGGAGATAAAACTTTCATGGACTTTTATACCTGGGCTGGCTTTGAACTGCCATCCTCAGATCTCGCCTCCTGAGTAGCTAGGATTACAGGTATGCACCATTGGTGCTTAGCTCTTATTCTTTTATAATAACTCCCCTTAACAGGAATTAACTGGGGTCCCATGAGAAGAAAACTATGTTAACCACTTCCAAGATCATTGCCCCCAGTGACCTAACTACATCCCTTAAGCTCCACCTCTTAAAAGTTCCACCACCTCCCAACATGACCACACCAGGAACCCAGTTTCCAAACATGAGCTCTTTGGGACACATTCAAACAGTATCCCAACCAGGGGCCCGTAGACCTCTGAGTATATAAGCAAACCTACACAGGTCCTTGTATCTGAAAAATGCACAGACTTCTCTGGATGTCCAAGTTTTAAAATATTATTTCAAGGGTCTTCCCACAGTTCCCAGGCCTCTTCCTACAAACAACCACGTCCTTTGAAAGAAGATCTGTAGGCCATTCTAAAACACCTGGAGAATGAATGAAAAAGATACAGATTCTTGAGCCTTATTCCAGTTTCTTTGCCAGCATTCCTGGGAGCAGTGCATAGTAATCTGCTCTGTAACCATGTCTTCTTAAGAAATTCTGCCACAACAGGAATCTCTGCCAGTGGGTCAGAGACCACAATTAATCTTTCAATTTAAGAAGAACTTGGGAATCTATCTGTTCAATAGCTCATTTGCAACCCACTTTTGAGATCTTCAGTTTTCTGTCTCTAGCCAGTCATAGGCTCTTGTGATCAACCTCAGGATATAAACAGATGTTTTTAAACTGGTTGTGGAAAAAAAAACCCACAAAAATGAGTCTAGGTCAAAAAGTAGATAAATAGCAGAAGCTTTTCCTGAAGTAAAGGGAGATGTCTTCGTAGTTTGAGCCATGATCCAGTTCCATCCCAGCTTTTGTCATCTATGTGGCTGAGTGCAATCACCTGGCCACCAGAAATGTCATTTGTGTACTCATCTAAGCAACCATGGAGAAGGGGAAGTTTCAAGAAGCTTTTATGATTCAGATTTGTCATTTATAGAAGCAGTATGCAAACAACTCTCAAGAACTGCTGGCTGCTCAGCTCTGTAGGCATCCTAGCCTTCACATTTTACAGCCCACCATGAATAATTCTCACAATGGTACATCTCACCATTAGTCAGATGTCACAGGCTTATTTTTCATCCTAGGACCACACTGTAATGCCATTTAGCCCACACTTCAGTGTCATCTTCCACAAGATTTGTGTTTTTATTCCCCATTATGACACCCTAGGAGTGAGCTTCCCAGAATGCATTGGAGCATGCATACATGCTCCCAGTGCAGAGGAAGCAATCATTCTTGGAAAATGAAATCAGAATGACAGAACATTTATTCCTCCATTTCTCATGTTAGCAATTTGTTTTGAAGAGTTTGTAGTCCAGCTCATAGACTGATTCAGTTCTCTACTGTGTGAAGGCTATAGGATTCTTATCATTACAATTAACCAGCTACAATATCTGATATTAGCTTATTTCTCAGAAAGCGAAAGTTCAGTCTTAAGCCCATATCATACCAGCATACATCTGCTTGAAAAAAACTCAGCTGGCTTATGAATCTTTAAAGATAGGAATATCATCAAAGTGAAAAGTAAGGATTTTTTTCTACTTCGGTCTGAAACCAAAATCAAGACAGGCAATATTTGAAGTTACCTATTTCTGCAAAGATGATCCATGTTAGTGATCTTGTCCATAGGTAGATTCCAGGCTTTAGGGGATCTTTGGTGTAGGAAAAACCTGGATCATCCTCAAGGATGTCTGTTTCTATGAGTTGTATTTGACAGACTGTTGTAAGTTCTAACCAAGGCAAAAATCAGAAATATAGGGCTTACATACATAGAGTTTTCAAAGGAAGAAATAAAAAAAAAAACTGTCCTTATTTTCAAATAAGATGATCATTCATCTAGAAAATTCTCAAGTTGAAAAAAAAAACCTAGAGTTGCTGAATAGGTTATCTTCCTGTTAATTACAAAGTTTTATTACAAGGTTGATAAAATCATAAATCCTGCCCAACTGGATAATGAACGCTTATATTCCTCAATTGGTTTGGCTTTTCTCACACACACACACACACACACACACACACACACGTCACTTTGCTTACCTGAAATGTTGTACCCTTTTACTGCTACATTGTTTCTTTTTCACTCCTTTCCCCTCTGTCTTTTGTGCCAGTGCTAGAGCTTGAATTTAGAGCTTTTTCACTCAATGATAGTGCTCTACCATTCGAACCACAGTTCTACTCCCAGCTTTTTTTGTCACTATGGGCAGAAACATCTGTGAGAGAGACCCTTGTCTCCAAGTAACCACCAAAAAAACAGAAGTGGATCTGTGTGGGTTGAGTAAAAAAATGAAAGGACAGCACCCAGTCCTAAGTTCAAGTCCTAGTACTGGCACACACACACATACACACACATAAAACAAACTAACTGAAGCCGGGAGCTGGTGGCTCACGCCTGTAATCCTAGCTACTCAGGAGGCTGAGATCTGAGGATTGCGGTTCAAAGCCAGCCCGGGCAGGAAAGACCGTGAGACTCCTATCTCCAATAAAACCACCAGAAAACCGGAAGTGGCGCTGTAGCTCAAGTGGTAGAGCGCTCACCTTGAGCTGAAGAGCTGAGGGACAGCGCCCAGGCCCAGAGTTCAAGCCCCACGACCGACAAAAAAAAAAAAAAAAAACTAACTGAAATGTGGCTTAATTCATTGTCATGAGACAAACACCAGATATCCTGACAGTATCTGTGGGACCCCCCTAAGTTCAGCCTCTCCACTCTGTCATCTACCACTATCCCAACCCTGAAGGTAATCCTGCCTTTATTATTGTAATGGTTGCTGAAGGGAGACCTCTTCACCGGAAGTGGAAGCGACCACGGAGCCTGGGGACCTCTAACTGTCCATAGGAGGTGTAACTGGAGTGGATAAGGAAGTGACCTCAGAGCCTAGGGTTCTATGCTGACTCACAGTTGGGTGATTGACAGGCAAGTGATTTCTGGTTAGGATCTGTCCTTCATGAAGGAGGGCAGAGGAAGCTGTTCTCCTTCCTGGACAGACCTAACAATGACTTCAGCTTTCTCACCCAAATATGCATTCCTACTTCAAAGTTACAGCCATGATTCTCCATATGGGAAGAAGGAAATTCCAATATGATTGACGCAAGCTTAAGGGAAACTCCCAGTCTCAAATAAAATGGGAGTATCAGAATCCAATTATAAAATGTACAGATGTATTCTTGGTATATATATTTTTTCTTTAGTATTGCTGAAAAGAGAAAAAGACAATCCATTAGCTATGCATCTAGAAACTAAATAATAGCCTGTACTTACCATTTATTATTTGAAAACAATGTACAAATCCAGAGCTTATTGGAAATGACTCCAGCTCTGGGATAGAAAGTCTTCATTTCGGAATACCAAAAAGGAAGCTCTCAGAAACTACCAGAATCATGTCTACAGGACTCAGAAGCCAACTTGAGGAAGATCCAAAAGAGAAAGATGAGACAGTATAAAGTACATTTAACATGTAAATGTAGTTAAATGTACTTATTAAAACCCAACAAGTACACTTGAACTGAAAAGCTCATAAAGAGCTTTCTCACATTCAGAGCACAAGGAATCAAGTCATTATCTTGAAAATTAGTAAGTAATTGGGAAGAATTCAAGAGCTTTCCCTACCCTTCCCATAGGAATCTGACATCTAGGGACCCAAATAGTGGAGGGCATGTACTGTGTCTGATGTGAGAAAAACTGTCAAAGTGCATTTCTTAAAAGTTCCTGCTTTGGCCTGAAAGTGAAAGAGGAACTTCTTTGGGATAAGGAAGGATGTTTGAAATGTAAAGTTTTTGTCTTAACTGATTTTTTTCCAAGATTGAATTAAGACACATCTCAGAAGACACAGCTTAGATTGTTCAAAAACTATATGTATAATAGGGTATATTTTGAGATTATTTGTGTACTGTATATTTTGAGATTACTTGTGTACTGTTTTTTTTTTTCAAAGTCATTTAAACGGTCACCTTATGTAAATACATCTTATCCTATTCAAACTAGCCAATCGCGAGCAGATTGTGAACCTGAGCTCAACCAATCTGAGCAGAGGGGCAGGGCTTACTCATATGCTTGTTTGCCAGATATTTGGCTGATGGTACACCCTCTGCAGAAGTAAAATTTGCATTGCTGAGACAATTCTTTTCTTTCTTTCTTGTCTGTGGTTGTGCCTCCAGTGTTCTTGGAGAGCACATAACACAGCGAATACCCATGATGGGTAGTTTTGAAATTATCAATCTTCCAGAATTGGAGGTTCCTGTCAAATTAGTCACACATATTTTGGGGTCTTGCTATAGGTGTTTCCAGACAAAACTACTATGTGGGTCAGCAAACTTGGTGGAGAAGATCCACCATCAGCATAGGCACACACAATGCTAACTGCCAGGGGCCTAACTGGAACTGAAAATCAGAAAGAAGGAACTATTCCTCTTCCTTCCAAGTCAGGCATGTTTTCTGCTGCTGCCTTGGTCATATCGGACTACAGGTTCTTTGAGAGTCCTCTCTGTCTCTGTCTCTCTGTCTCTCCCTCTCTCCCTCTCTCTCCAGATCCTTGAATAGTACAATGAACAAGAAATTCTTGAACTGAAATATTATATTAATTTATTTTATTATCTCTATGTACAAAGAAGTTGCCATTTAATAAAACAGCTTATGAATACAATGTACCTTGATCAATTTCACCCTTTTCAATATTCTCACCAGTACCTCCACTACCCGTCCCTTCCCTCACTCTTCTACATTTTGTAGGATATACACTGAATTCTTGACTGCATTCTCCCCTCTTCATTCATGAGCCCTTTCCCCTTTACAACTCACCAAGAATAGTAGTAATTAAACATCTACAGATGATAAGATCTAAAAGAGAGAAAACCAGAAACCATGTGTCTGTCTTGGCCAAACATGGCCTAGAATGTCACCAAAGAAATTGAACTGGATTCTAATCCAGTTGTGGAACCAGCTGCCAAGTGGTAGGAAATACAGAGGACTGAGAATATGCATAATGTTCAATCAGCAAAATTCAAATCATAAGGGACTGTGCTGGTCACAGGCCATCATTTGTTAACAGGTAAGTCATAAAGCAATGAAAGTGTGATCAGGAGCCTGGGAGTCAGGAGACATAGGGATATCAAAATTCTTAGAAACTGTCAAGAAATCTCATATGCTCTCTCTGCCCCACCCTAGGGTAAAGCTTTGGTGTGAAAGGGTCTGATGATAACTTAATTTTATGTCTCTTAGACAGAAAGTACAGGCTCTTTCCCCCCTGAAATCCAGTACGTTTTGCTAGAACTAACCTGTGATGATCACACCAGTATAAGGGTATACACAGCACTCCATCATGAATAGATCTAGATGTCTATTTCAGAAAAGCAGACCTGAATTACATTTTCCAGGATAGTTCTGTTCCTTCACTTTGATTCTTCTAGCAGGACTCTGATTTCAACATTCTTTTCTGTTTACCTTCACTATTTGCCATTTTTCTCTCAAGTCCTTTAGGATCTGTTCAATTTTCTTTTATCTTTTGTCAGTTATGGGGCTTGACTTCTGGGCCTGGGTGCTGTCCCTGAGCTCTTCAGCTCAAGGCTAGCACTCTACCACTAGAGTGCTACTTCTGGTTTTCTGGTGGTTAATTGGAAATAAGAATCTCATGGGTTTTCCTGCCTGGGCTGGCTTTGAACCGAGATCCTCAGATCTCAGCCTCCTGAGTAGCTAGAATTACAGGTGTGAGCCACCAGCAACCAGCTAAAAATTTTTTTTAAAAATATATTTGCCCCTGTATATGCCTTTGAATTACCTAGACTGATGTTCTACTACTGGAGACATGCCTCCAGCTAGTCTTTTTGCTGCTTAATTGGAGATGGAATCTCATGGATTTTTCAGCCCCAGCTGGCTTTGAACCTTGATCTTCCAAATCTCAGCCTGCTGAGTAACTACGGTTATAGATGAAGGCCACTGTCTCCCAGTCTTTTATTTCTGAACTTATTGTTTTCCTTTATTTTAAATTCTTTCCTGGGTTTTGTCTTTTTTCTTGCAGGTCTTATATTTCTCTTAAAGCATTCTTAGCCTGCTTTGCACTACTTCAGTTCTGTTTGGTAGGTGTGTTTTCATTGTTTTCAGGGCTGATAATAATGCACTGTTATTTTCTTTCATATACCTTTGTATGAGCTTTGACCTTGGTCTTGCCTGTGGCTTTTTTAAAAAGTGAAATTGGTTTTTCTGAACAGTCAGAGTGAGGAAAAGATTCAAAGAAAATCTTTCTAATGCTCCAGTTTACTTTCTTCTGTCATTGCCAAGATGTTAACATGTTAGCAAACAGGGCAGCTTGCTTCTTGTCCAGCTGCCTGATGCTCACCTTGCTGCCTCTCTACTAATACTGGACTCAGCAAAGCTCTTCCCAGTCTGCTGTTCTCAGACTGGTCCTCTGTACTCTTTAGGTTTTTCTCTGGTTCTTAGATCTTTCAGCTGCAACCTGATTGTTCCCGAGTTTTTCTTCCTGTTCACTTGCTGCGAAAGAATCTGTAACTTGCCCCTGACCACTGGTATTTGGAGGTTTGTATGGGTATTGAGGCTTGAACTCAGAACTTCACACTCTCACTTGGTTTTTTCACTAAATGCTGGCATTTTACCACTGAGCCATACCTCCACTTTTGCTGGTTAATTGGAGATACAAGTCTCTGAGATATGTCTGTCCTGGCTGTTTTCGAACTACATTTCTTAAATCTTAGTCTCCTGAGCTAAGATTACAGGCATAAGCCACCAGTGCCCAGCTCTTCTGTTATTTTAAATGGTGATGGTTATACATTCACTTGATTTTATGATCCACTTATAGTTGCTGTGTGCAGTTTGAAAGCTATTGCTTGCCCTCAGTAAGCACTATAGAGATACATTAAAATTACTGTTGCTGTTATCATTTATCTTTGGGTCACCAACACCCTGAGCAACACTGACATGTAGAGATTACTTACAAATGTCTGTGAATGAATGGATTTGACTGTTGGTGGGTTTTGGTTACCAGTATTTCTTTCTTTCTTTCTTTTGGGGGGGGGTCCAGTCGTGGGGCCTGAACTCTGGGCCTGGGCGCTGTCCCTCAGCTCTTCAGCTCAAGGCTAGTGCTCTACCACTTGAGCCACAGCACCACTTCCCGGCTTTTTTTCTTTTTGCTTATGTGGTGCTGAAGAATTGAACCCAGGGCCTCATGCATGCAAGGCAAGCGCTCTACCACTGAGCCACCTTCCCAGCCCACCAATATTTCTATAGAAAGTCGAAAGCAGTGTTCCTTTAAAGATATCCTTTACCTTGACTCTTATAAGGAACTAGGGTATTATCTATATCCTCATTTGCCTTTTCTAATTAATAGTAAATAAAATTCTAGCCACTACAGAAAGAGGCAGTAATATAATTGTCATTGCCTGTATATATGCAAACTTGTTCGTGAGGCCAGACATCTGTTCATCCCATTGTTATCTCAGGTAGAGATATTATTTGGTGGCCCTGTAAGTGGCTGAAGTTTAATTTGAAATTGAATTCCTACTTTTCATTAACAAAGAAAGGGCTTATAGCCACCATGCAACAGTGTCAGATTTTCAAACACTTTTTGAAACAGTTTAAAGGCAGGGATGAGTATGAAATCTTACAGTAACAGAATTTCCAAACCTAGAGAGATTATTACCAGTGTCTACTTTACAATGGTCTAGCCCAGTACATTGCACGACTCTAAAACTATTTCAGTCTTCTTTGAAGAAGTTTTTAAACAACTTGTAATTTGATCCTAGTAAGACGTAGTTGGTGAAATAAAATGACTTTGACCAGAAAAAGAAAGATAAAACGGTATGAGGTTTTTTGTTTTTGTTTTTTCCTTCATGTACTTCTTAGTCCTAAGAGCTCTCAAGAGATCGCAATCAGGCACTCAAGTTACTAACTTCAACTTGTTTCTAAGACTCTGTGCATTATTGCCAGGGAACCAGTCTATTTTACTAGAGATTAAACCCAGGGCTTGGTGTTTGTTCAACAGACACCGTATCATTTGAGCAACGCCTGTAGCTCCTTCTTTGCCTAGGTTATTTTCAAGGAAGATTGGGCTGTAATCCTCCTACTTGTTCTTTTCTGTATTGCTTGGAGTGGGGGGGTATGAAGGGCGGGGGACACTCACCACTATGCCCAGCCATTTTGCGTCCCTCATAGCAAGAATAACAGGCATGCACCACTGTGCTCAGCTATCTGTTGAGAAGCAATTCCCATGAAATGTTATGCCTGATTTAGCCTCAAACTTTGATCCTCCAATCTCTGCCTCCCAAGTAGTCAGTATTACAGGTTTGAGCCACCTAGCCTGGCTCAGGGAAGTCTTTGGATCCTTAAAACAGGAAGATCTGAGTTTTAACTTTGTGGTCCTAAAAGAGAAAAATAATATGACTCTAGGAATACATAATGACTATTTCCACTTAACAGGAAAGGTTTTGCTACAATTGCTATTTTGATTTCCTGCCCTGCTCCTATAAAAGCTGCTTCCAAATTAATATATGATCTTAAAGTCAGAGACTGCAGAATATCTGATAACTCAGAGCCTTGATGGACTCACTGTTCCCAAACCTGTATTCCATTGGGATTATCTGAGGCACATCTGAAAATGAATCTCCAGGGTTTATTTGAACTAGCTTGTGTAAGATCCTCTAGGACAGGGCCCACAGATTCAAGAGGCTCTCTCTGGGTCTGAAGGCTCAATGTGCTTCCCTTGCAGCTAAAGTAACACCAAGGAGAGGTTGGCAAAGAAAGATCAGTGTATGGTCAATTTCCAGCTTTGTACTTGATACAGAGCTATTCTGCTAATGACCCTAAAACCATCTTTAGCAGTAAGACAGCAGGAGTTTGCCTATACTCTATCGTGCTTTATTATTAGTAGGTCTTCTCTGAGAGGGATACATTTTCCAAGCTATGTGACCTCAATACTAGAAGAAAAGGACCAATTTTTCAAAGTGCCAAGCCAGAACAACTTTACTACAAGAAATAATCCCACAGTTGCATGGTGAGCAATAGACCCTGTATTAAAAAAAGAAAACTAGTAGCTTTATCTTAATTTGAATCTCCTTACAAGTTAAGAGACATAAAAATAAGCTGCATCCTTCCATGATTAAAGAGAAAATAGTAATTATATGTTCAACCAACGGGATGGGTATTAATTACCTAACTATATGCCACCTACAGAAAAATTGATTTACTTGAGTTTTTATTCTCCTTATTTCTCCTTATTCTTCCATCTTAGATAAATGTTTCCTACATGTTCCTTTATCCACTGGGCTAAATTTTTTACCCATATATAAATGTATTTTTTTCCTTCAGTGACTATACAGATTTACATCCAGCTTCTACGAGATAGTAGGCACCTAGAGCTGGAAGGAAACACAGCAGGCATTCAAAATAAGACTGATTTTTCTAGTAGTTAAGAGATTTACCCTGGCAGAGCTAAAATGGGAATCATATATGCTGATGATTGACTGAGCATTCTTTCTACTTACCATCCATTCTATTAGATATATGCAACTAGGTAAACACAAGTGTGTGTCAGGCAGGGCGGGGGAAGGGAGGGTGTGTATGAGATGAAGAGGCTCAGACTTGACTCATGTCACTATGGAGGCTGAGAAGTCCCACCATCTCCTAGTTGCAAGCTAGAGAATCAGGAAACTTGATGGTCTAACTTACCACGATCCTAAAGGTCAAGAACCAGGAGCTTCAATGCGCAAGGGTAAGAGAAGAGAGATGTCTCAGCTCAAGAAGAAAGAGAACTAACCGTTTCTCTGTACTTTGTTCTAGTTAGGCCCTCAACAGAATTTGTGTTTTGTTTCTGAGTTACTAGGGTTTGAATTCAAGACCTTGTGATTATTAGGCAAGCACTCAACCACCTGAGCCAATACCTCAGTCCTTGTTTTGTTTTGCTTTTAGTTATATTTTGGGTAGGGTCTTGTGTTTTTGTTCAGATCTGGTCTTAGATTGTGATCCTTTTGCTTTCTGTTTCTCTCAGCACCTATCTGTTGCTGTTTCTCTCTTTCTCTCTCTCTCTCTCTCTCTCTCTCTCTCTCTCTCTCATGCACACACACACAAATACACATACACCTTCTCTCACTAGCACCATCAGCTGAGCAGATTTGCTCTACCATACTGTGCTTGCTATGATGATTTCCACTACCATCAGAAACAGAGCCAAGTGACTATGGACAATAATCTTTGTGTTGATTTTTTGCATGTATTTTGTCACAGCAATAGGAAGCTGATGAATATAGAAAATTGATGCTGAGAGGAGTAATTGCTGTGACTACATTTGACCATATGATTTTAAAGCCAGTCCAACTGATTTGTGGGAGGAATTTGGGAAAGTTTGCAGATGTAGGCTAGAAAAACTTAGAATGCTGTAAGCAAAGCTTAACAGAATGCTAGTCAAAGACCAGAAGACTAATAGGAATGCTGCCAGTAAAGTCTGCGCTGTTGAGGTTTTTAGATGGAAATGAAGACTTTTTTTTTAATTTTAGGATTTGGACTATAGACCTCATGTGTTACATTCTAGCAAAGACCTTGTCTACATTTTGTTCTTGCCCTGAAACTTGGCAGAAGGGTTAAATAGTGGCAGTCTGTCTAGGTGCTGATGGAGTATACCTGTAATTTAACTATTCAGGAGGCTGAGTTCTGAGGATCTCAATTCAAAGCCACCTTGGAAAATTATCTTCAATTAACTGCCAAAACCTGAAAGTGGGACCATGGCTCAAATGGTAGAGCACTATTTTTTGAGCAAAAAAGCTCAGGAACAGCACCCAGGCCTTGAGTTCCAGTCCCATGATCAGCGTGCACGCGCACTCACGCACACGCACATGCACACACAGACACGTGGCCATCTAGTTTAATTGGCAGAGGAAATTTCAAGGAAGCACAGCATTCAGCCTGCAAATGCATATTGTTGGTTGCTTTTAGAGTTATAGGGACAATCATGAGAAACTAAACAAAGTAAGTCTTGAAATTTTGTAGTTTGGCCACAAAAAGTTGTGGGTAAGGAAGAGATCAACACAATCTATTAAAGCCAAGTAACTTCTACTAGACCTATAGGAAAGATGACTTGAGAATCTCAAAAAACCAGCAAGCCTCCAGCCCTGCAGAATCAAAGGTACAAAAATATGAGTCATGTGAGAAGAGAGGATGGCCCATCACACTCACTTAGAAGGTGTTTTTTCCAGGGTTTTAGAGTGCTCAGCTACCCACGCACTCAGAAAATAGATGAAACAAAACCTTGCATATTTTGATGAAGTTCAGGTTTTTTTTTTCTTATGTTGTTTGTACTTTGGATGCCAGAACTAAAAAAAAAATCACAAAGTTAATCCTAAGTTACAAAGATTTTATGTCTATGTCTTCTGATTTTTGAGTCTATGCTCCAATATTCTATGATCTTCCTTGAGTCAATTTTGTACAAGGTGTGACAGAGATAACTAAATTTATTCTTTTGCTTATGTATATCCAGTTGTCCCATGACAATCTACTTAAAAACAATTCCCATTTTTTAAAATTATGTTAGTGCCCTTGTTGAAAATAAATTGATCATAAACACGAGGATTTATTTTTGGATTCCCAATTCTGTTCTATTTGATCTGTATGGATTTTCTTATTTGGTACTATACTGTCTTGATTACTGTAGCTTTGTAGAAAGTTTTAAGATTGAGAAATAAGGCTCCTTAAACTCCAATCTTCTTTTTCAACATTGTTTTGGCTACTGAAGTCTCTTGTATTTTCATGGTCGTTCATGCCAAGAAGCCAGATGGAATTTTGAATGAAGATGATAATGCATTTGCTCATCTCTAGAGAGTAAATTTTAGTGTGTTGATGCATTAGCATGAGATAGCTTTACACCTACATAGCTATTCGTCAAATTCTTTCAGAAATAATAGCAGTTTCCAGAGTATATATTTTACATGGTTTGTTAAATTGCTAAAAATTTTACTCCTTTCATGCTGTTATAAGTAGAAGCATTTTTCTAATTTTGTATTTGAGTTGAGTATCAGCATAGAAATTACAATTGATTTTTGCATATTTGTCTTGAATCCTGTAATATTTCTGAACTAATTTATTAGTTCTAGACACATTTTTGTGGAGACCCAGTACCCAGTTACATGGATCTATCAGTCTTTAAGTAAAAATGATAGAATAATATTGTGGGTTCAATTTGCAGTGCTGCATGCACACACAGAAACACAAGTGTTCTAGGAAAAGAGTTGTTTCACGTTGCAAACCAAGCCTATTGCTTCCAGATAACCCTATAATTTATTATACAGTAGGAGCATTTATATGCACTTCCCGTCAACCACTGCGGCTGTTACTGAGGACATTTCCGTAATACTTCTTGTTAGTCTGCTTTTACTGTGTACAGTGGTGAAAAGTGAAATGACTTCTGATCCAATTTCATCTCACTGCTAGTTTTTTTTTTTTTTTTTTGGTCCAGTTGTGGGGCCTGAACTCTGGGCCTGAGCACTGTCCCTCAGCTCTTCAGCTCAAGGCTAGTGCCCTACCACTTGAGCCACAGCGCCACTTCTGGCTTTTTCCTTTTTGCTTATGTGGTGCTGAGGAATCGAACCCAGGGCCTCAGGCATGCAAGGCAAGCGCTCTACCACTGAGCCAACTTCCCAGCCCCTCACTGCTAGTTTTATGCGCCATCACTTTTTACTGTCAGAGCAAATACCTAAATAGTAAAGATGACAAATAATTGCCTGGTACTTTATTAAAAAGAAAAAAAAAGCAGGGTCTCTGAAAGAATCTTGGAGAACCTCAAGGGCCCATGATCACTTAGAAATTATGTTCTCCTGTATTAAGGATTAAAACTAATACTTTCCCTATTTCACCCTATTTAGGGTGAATAATGTAGACAATAACAATTATGATTTAAAAGAAGCAAGAAAATATTCAGAATCAAATGTGAATATGGGTTCAGTTTTCTCTGAATGGCACATTGTACTGTGGAGAGAACATTTAGAGGCAGAGAACAAGAGAAAGTCATAATAAATGCACTGATGGGGACATCATTACTCTTATAGGCTCCTTTCCCATAGCTTAACATGCTCCTTTCCCATGACCTGGCAGGCACCTTTCCCAGAGTGACCAACACTATGCCCATTTGGTGTAGGCAGTAAATAATGGGCCTCCTTCCTCCTTACCTTACCTTGAGAGGACACTCCATTGGGTTAGTTACAACCATAAAAGGCAACAGGATTCCCTTAAAGTGACCTTCAGTCTGAGCAGCTGCAAGGCCCTTATCTACTACTTTGGCAGCTGCCAAAAAACCTAGCCCTGAAGGGTAAACAAAGGAGGAGGCTGCAATGCTTGGTAAGAAATGTATGCATTATCCTGCCCATGTAATTGTAGCCCCTCTGTACAGTATGTTCTCAAATAAAATAAAATAAAATTAAAAAAAAAAAAACCTAGCCCTCCATGATGAAGTCCAAGGTCCCTGCCTCCTAGCCCCTCTAGATTCTAAGAAGTCACCTCAGACAAAGATGGAAGCTTCTTCTCCCTGTGAGAATTGGCCTTGTCAGTCCCATTGCTGGTAATAAACCTTTCTTTCTTTGTTATACATGACTGTGTGTCTAAGTGGTTTTCTGGGCTTGTGCTTACAGACAGTAGGTAGGTAGACTATAACATAGCTGAGAAATGTCTTACATATGTTTTAGATGTCACCTAACACTCTTACGATTTAGGCGTGGCAGAGGCTAGTGGTCTGTTAAGCTGAGTGACATACTCGGAGAATTTTACCTAGTAGTCACTAGGATGTTGGGTCAGATTTGAAAGAAAAGGGCTACTAAAAGATCTACATTCCTTTATAGCTCTTCTTCCATGTATGCTTGTCCACTCAGATCATCAAAGAAAAACAGAGTCTCTTAGTTCAACCATCGCTGTGCCCCAAAAGAGTTTTATGGAAGGGAGTGTTGGGGAACGAGAAAGACAGTGAATGCTGCTATCTTTACATCGTGATGGTTAAATAATGTTAAAAAGAGAAATTCTTTAACAGTGATGCCTGACATCACTGGGATGGAAACACTGATGCGTTTTTCCTAGGTATCCAAGCTGGGCTCAACGTGTCATTGCATGGAACACGAACAGTATTCTAGACGGCTCCTGGGATTGTCCGGACCCAAGTTAAGCCAGGGCCCAAGAACAACCGAAGACAACATAACAATGGCCTTGGGTGAAAAAGTAGCCCTGAAAGCTGAGCCAAGGCTGGAATCAATCCTGTGTCACACAGCTTCTTTTAAGGAGGGTTTAAATAAGACCCTTCAGGCCGATCTGTATTGCATCCTGCTAGTGAAGACGCTATGGGAGAAGATGGATGGGTGCCGTGCCAAATTCATGCGATTTACGTTTTCTCCAAATTTGAAATAGGTCATAATAAGTATCGATCAAGTTGTTGCCTTCTTCTAAGTTGGAGATTTTTGCTTTCCTTCTCAAACAGCAAACGTGTTTTCTGGATGGAGACCAAGGAAGGATCAGGCAGGCGACGCCATCTCTCTAGCGGGGGATTGGATGCGATTTCAGCCGCAGCAAGGGAGGCGCCAGAGCCAAGCGCAGGACTCGGGCCTGGCGATCCCCGGTCGCCGCCTCCACCCGCCTCCCCACAGGGCAGGGCGGGGCGGAGGGAGGGGGCAGAGGGAGGACCGACGCGCGCGCGACGCGCGCGGACGGCGGGGACGCGGGCGGGGGCGCGCGGACGGCGGCGCGCACAGCCTGGCCGGCGCGCGGGGGCCGCGGTGGGCGGTGGCCTCGCCTCCCGGAGCCGGCGTCTGGGGTCGGGCTTCCTCCTTCCGGCACTGCGGCCGCCACATCCCAGGGCCCGGCGGGCCGTGGAGGCCTGGAGCGGGGCGGGCCACCCGCGCGCCCGGGACGCCGGAACGCCGCGCGCGCTCGCCCACAGGCCCGGCGAGGTCGAAGCGGAGCCTCCGGGGCCGCGGAAGAGCCCAGGAGCCCGGCAAGCGGAACGCGGGCTCGGCAGAGGGTGAGGTTGGGGCCCGCCGCGGGCGGCTGGGGCTCCGGGCGCACGCCGGTCCTCATCCCACTCACCCCACTCCGGGATGGACCGAAGGAAAACCAAGCCCAACGGTGATTCTGGCTGAGCAGCCTCCCTGGCGTGTTTTGGGGACTTTGGGACCCACCTAATGCAGGGGTCCCCCGGGGAGAGTCCCCATCAATTATGCAACGCGGCCGTGCGCGGGGACCACCCGTGGTTTCTTCCATCCTAGGCTGAGAATTTGCGTTTGGCCTTGGGGGGGGGGAGCGGAAAGAGGGGAGAATGTTCCACTTGGGTCCAGGGGGGCATGCAAAGAGAGGGCAGATGGGGAACCCTGTGCAATCTTCCCGGGGTGTCCAGTTGAACCCCAACGTCGGGGGGCGTCCGGGCATAGCCGGGGTGGAAATGCAGGGTCTATGTCAGCCAGGCTCGAGCGCTCCCAGCCTCTGCTTGCCAAGCCCAGACGCCTGTCAGAAGTTGGAAGTCGAGGCATCATTCATTCCTGCACTTCTGGCCGGGAAGATGAGCCAGGGTTTCCAAAAAGCTGTCTGGTTGTGTGCAAGTCTGCCACGGCCGGAAAGGACTGTGCAGTGGATAAGAAGTGGCACAGCCAGGTTCTGAGGAGCTAGGCTGGCGGGAACTGCCATAAAGGTTCATTTGTCTGAAAACCCCAAAGTCTGAGGCTTTGAGCCATAAGGAGTTGGGTTGATTACATTGATCATTTTAACTACCACCAGAAATGGCTAAGGCATTATTAGGAATTAGGCAACCAGGTTTTAGCTCTGCCTTGCTGGTCATCAACTACCTATTTTGAATGTTTTTATGTGATTGGGTTAAAAAGAAAAGACGCAAAGGGAGAAGTGATTTTTCTTCCAGGTCAATTAGAACATAATTTGTCTTGGTTCAGAATTAGAACTTAAGGCTGGAAAGAAAAGTCTTTCCATCCTTGCTCTTGACCCTGAAGAATAGAATCTGTAATCCCTGAGAGAAAAAAATTCTCTCCACTGAAAGGAAAAGGGTGTTGGCTAGAGGTAACAGGAGATGGAAAGAAGTGTGAATATTCTGGGCCATATGCAGTTATATTCAAATCATTTTCCAAAGGTTACACAATAAAAAAAGATGTGAGAAAGAAAGGTAGAACATCACAGACTGCAAAACTTAAGCAAGTCTGTTTTCTCTTCATGCAGTCCTATAAACATGCAATCATTTAAGCTCTGCAGCTTGGACTTGTTTTTAATGTTGACATCAAGTTTTTAGAATAAAAGCAATTGTATTTTTACTTTACCAGTTCACTAGTCTGTGAGCTCTGTGATTTCATAAATTTGGCTTCTCTTCAGTTTTTCATTCATCATGACATTTGTCTATAGTGTCTAGCAGGTGATCAAATGCTAAAGCTTGAAGGAATAAAAAACAATCAGATACCATCTCTCATTGGAATAAGTGATCATTTAATATCAGAATCTTTTACCCAATATCAAACACGAGACAGGTAGAGTAGGATTGGGTTGTCTTCACTGCAAATAAATTTTCATTTTTTTCATACCAAGCTACATTGAAAGCTCTTGTAAATGAGTAAATGTTGAGTATATCTTGGTAAATGAGTATTGATAAATGAGTAAAACAAATCCAATGTCACCTGCAGAATTCTATAAGAAACCTGTTTTGCAAAATATAGTCAAGCTCAGAATGGCTCACTATTTCATAAATATAAACCTACCAACTTTTAATAATGCTGATTGTTATTGTTAGTTGTTTTATACAGTGACAAGAGGAACTCCTTGGCCAGGGCAGAGTCAGTACCAGAAATGAGACAGTCTTCCTCACTGTAGTCCTCAAAGTATGTGATGGAGAAGGTGAGCTTACCAGGTATTCCAGGTGCAGCCACTTAGTATTTTTTTCAATATACATACTGCCTCCTGTTTTGCTTATGTAGAGATTTTAGGGAGCTTAAAACTATGAGTAGGAATATGTACATGTTCACTCGGAAATGTTTCCTTAAATATAACAATCACTGCACACTGAGGCTGGGATTGAGTTGTTGCCTGCTAAGACCTATGTTTGGCATGCATCACGCAGGTGTTCACTTTCTTACTGTTACTTGTGAGAATTCGTCTTGACTGTAGACTCATTCCTCACTAGGTAGAGCTGAATGTGTTTTCATTCTGCTAATCAAGGATCACCAGTCATTCTAAGATAGTAGATTGGAAAGACAGCCCCAGAGAAGACAAAGGATAGCTCTGAATTTAGATTGAGAGAAACCTTTACTATGAATTTTTTAAAATCTCACTGGTAGATGATAGAACTTTATATTACAAATTCCCATGACATGCTTTGCTTTATTAAATTAGAATTTAATAATCTTATTGATTAGTGTAATTCAGAGAGCATGACAAGCCTCCCATCCTACTAGTCGGATGGTCTGTTCTCTTTTTACCCACGGTCTAAGTTCCAAGTTGTTTTGTATGACATTTCTGTTACAGTATGTGGATGGGTTTGGAAAGTTGGGTACTGGACCCGTGATGCACAGCCTATGTATGTGATGTGTCTGGGGACCAGAGGTTTCCAGCTCAGCAGAGAACCATTGACAACTCTGTTTACTTGGTCCCTTCATTCTCCTCTTGTTCACATGATAAAAAGGGACACCGCCTTGTAGCCTTCTGAATCCTAGAACCCAGACCGTGGTCTATCCCAGGACCCTACATTGTTTGTTCTTGTATTAGTCAGATTTTTCATCAACATGACCAAATACTTGACAAAAACAACTTAGAGGGAGAAAAAATGTATTCTTGGCTCAAGGTCTTAGAGGGTTCAGTCCATGGTTGTTGGCCCCCCTGCATTTGGCCAGGGCATGGTAGCAGCAGGAACATTTGAGAAAGCTTTTCCCCTCGTGGGCGACTAGATGCATAGAAAGACATATAGCAAGGTGCCAGGGTGAGATATCTCACAAGGACACGCCTCAGCGACCCGCTTCTAGTAGGAACCACCTCCTGATGTTTCTACTCCCTCCCAAAATAAAACCACCAGCTGTGCTCCAAATGAGCCTGTGTGAGGGACATTGCATATTCAAACCAGAAGAGCCCTCTTTCTCTTCATACCTGTTCAGCATCATTCTGTCCCAGAGCCCCTGGCCTTCATCCCTTTACCCCTCTCTACTTATCACCATGGACCTTTTACCTGACTACAGGTGATTGTACAAATCAGTCACTTTACTAGAATGAAATACAGAGATCAAGGAGTATGCATCGTTGTATTCTTGGGACCTAGGACAGTCCTTGGTTCAGAGAGGGCTAACTAAATGAATAGCCAAAGCTTGTTTAAACAGTTGGATGGGCTTGTGTACTAGAGGCCTTTTCAGAACTTATACTAAGCCAGTTTATACATTGAAAGTAGCACATGTTATCAATACCTAGTAGGTTTTTTGCTTCTGAATGACATTTCAAAGTGCAGAGAAAACCATTGTCAGCTGAGCAAAATGAATTTATAGGCATCTTTCTCCCCTTCTCTCCCCTCCTCTCCCTTCTCCTTACCTTGTTTCCCACGTTGGCCTCAAACTCCCTATCTTCCTGCCTCAGCCTCCTGAGGGTTGACATTATAGTTGTGAGCCACCACACTTAACTTATCATTTTTCTTTAAAATGCAAAGGATGGAGGATTTGTATCAAAAGATGGTAATAGTATAGTAATTACAGTCATTACAAACATGTCAAATGTGTGCCATTTTTCTTTAACTGGGAGAAGAAAAAAAGAGATTAGGGTTTCTTATTCCAACCCTGCATTCCCCATAACTAACCACCAGTTCTTCCCTATGAGTTTGCAAAGAGCCCAGTCCTCTGGCTGGATATCAAGTCCTGACCTTAACACACAAAACCCCACATCATGACTGGAAGTGGGAGCTCTAAAGATGAATGTGGTGAATCCCTACGGCTGCCGGTTCTGTGCAGGGCAGCATGCTATGCCAAAGGGATGTGGGCACACTGAGCTTTGCTACCATGGTTAGCTGAAAGTGCCATGTTGACTTGGCTTGGATGGGGCTTGAACAAAGAGTAGTTAATTATAGAAAACGTCACCAGGCTAGGGGGAGAAGGTTCACCCTTTAGTAGAGCCCTGGAGAAAATACTGTGTGTGAGCCTCCAGTCAGCTTGTAGATGACACAGTGAGCTTGACCTTGTCCTCCTGGGAAGGGAGGTAAGTTCCAGGGAGAGATTCCAGACTTAGGATTACAATACAGTGAATGGGGTAGACTTAGAGGACCTGGAGCTAAGTGAGTTTGAAAGCTTTCCTTTTTGCTAAGCAAAAAGGAAAAATTATCCTGGTTCTCTCCAACCCCTACCCCAGGTCCAACAGATTCTGGTCCTACAGAGTCTAGTTGCCCAAAGATGGGAGAGCTGGAAAATAGTGAAATGGGAACACTGATGAATGGTCTCAGATTCTGATTCAACCTCTCTCAGCTGCTTGCTCAGATGAACTTTTGCTGCCAGTCTCCCTCCTTGACGTAGAAGGAGTGTTGGGAGAGAGGTCTGATGCTAGAATGCATCTTAATTAGATTCCCAGGATTCAGATTCCTGAAGTCTGGACCAGCAGTTCCCAGTAATAGCTATTCTGGAGAAGTTTCTGAGCGCTTTTAAAACCCACTATGTGCTATGCATCCTGCTAAGAGTGACTTTGTCTTGGCTGGCTGTTCTTGGAACCCAAGGCATTGCTATTTCTCAAAAGTCCTCAGGTGATTCTGACATGCTGCTTGGGCAGGGAACTACTGTCCTCAACGTGAAGTCATGCACCACAAGGTTGCTGTGAAATCTCACAGTAAATCATACCATGGTTATCTGGGTATACTCGCCTTCAGACTGACTCATCAGAACCTAACAGAGCAGAAACTGTGATTCTTCCTTGTTCATGCACTGTTTTTCAGAGACTTGGGCAATGATATGGGGAGGTAGAGCACTCAGGGGCTTGTCTCACCATGCCTGGTTGGAATGTACCCTCCATGAGTGAAAATGCACCATCACCAAGGGCACATTTGCTCTTTATATTTTTGCCTCTGCTGACAGACAAACTTAAACTCTAAAAGCAGATTCCACCACCACACTTCCTCTCTTCTCCTGTATAACACTCCTCAGTGGCTTTCCACTGTCTGCAAGGAAGACCTTGAATTCTGTAACAGCTAAGGTTCCAGGGCCCCATTTGCTCTGTCTCATCTCTGACTGTACTCTGAATGTTGGGGGCTTGTTTCCTGGCCTGGAACCCTGGCATTGTCCCCTAAGGGAACTGTTGTCCTTACTGCCCCAACCAGATTGTGTCCCCCGGTGGTTTATTTCACTTAACATGATCCCTCTCCTTCCATCCTGTTTCACTTCTTGAATTGCTTCACTGAATCACATGGGTCTCTACAAGACTTCAAGCTAGGTAAAGAAAGGAATTGTGCATGCATGCAGTGTGGGACTAACTTGTATCCCAGACACCTGTTTTATTGGGTAAATGAACATAGCTTTTATGCTATATAAATAATGCCATATAGCATTCTGTTATATAACATAAGTCATACATGCTATAAACCATAGAGGCATAGGACTTGAGTGGAGTAGGGCCAATGTGAGGGGACCAGGTTATCATCTTGTTGATTCTGTCTGAGTATTCCACAGTATTCCTCCTTCCCTCTTCCTCCTGATTTATCTAAACTTCTAAACAGGTTATCTTGACCTGGTAGCCTTTCCTCTTGAATGTGTATCTACTGTAGACCATCTTGTGTTGGAGGAGCATAGGGAAAAGGGGCAGCAGGGGAACCAAGTGCTTAAATACTGAGCTTCCCTCCACCTTGGGCCTCACCTTCAGAGTGAGTCTCTCTGAAGAGCAACCATGGGTAACGTGGTTCCTTGAAGGCCCGCGAAAACTCCTGCCTCTCTAGTTGGCCCGACATTTATCTGGGCACAGAAGAAACTGCCTGCTACTGCTCTGTCTCAGGTTTTGTGTTCTGATGGAGTAAGCATTTACAGCCACCAGATGAGGGAAGAATGCCATTGTGGCCAGGCAAGGCAGAAGGGGTCCTGCTATGCTGTGTAACACTTTGCAGTGAAGTAAACTCAAGTAACTATGGCAACACTATGGTACACGGCAGTATCCGTGTAAACAGGTGTTTGTTACATTATTCTCTGTAGTTTACCCTCTTTAATCTAGTAAAGATCGACACAGGTACTACATACTCGGATACATGTTGACTTTGCAGTTCACCATGTTTCTCCTGACTAGGTAGTATTTGCTTTCCATTCCCACATGATATAAAATGGTTTAAAAAAAAAGTGGCAGTAGTGAGGTGGACAAACATTAGAGAGCAAATCAAAATACCGTGAAACATGGATTTAGGTAGCATTTTAAAATAGTTTATTGATGACTGGGTGTTGGTGATTTATACCTGTATTTCTGGCTACTCAGGAGGGTAAGATCTGAAGATTGTGGTTTGAAGCCAGCCCAGGCAGGAAAGTCCATGAGACTTTTTTTTTTTTAATTGTGAAACTACCTTACAGTGGGGTTATAATTACACGGGCAAGGTAATGAGTACATTTCTTATCAAGCATTGTTGCCTCCTCCTTTGTTTCCCCTTCCCATCCCTTCCCATCTCCCCTTCCCCCCACCCCCTTCCACATCCCCTGTGTGTCCCCCCCCCCGCCACTGCCACAGTTGTAAAGTTTGTTTTTCAACATAATGTCTTGTACATCTCATTGTTGCAATGGGTCCACCTGTATCCCTATTTAAACAATGTGTTTTTTCCCTTCCCCTCCACAAATTATATCAACATCAAATACAGTGAAAACAGGGGCTATACCATGGGGGAGGGACATACAAAGCAACAGTCCATGAGACTTTTATCTCCAGTTAACCAGCAAAAAGCCAGAAGTGGGAGTGTGGCTTAAATGGTAGAGCACCAGTATTGAACAAAAAACTTAGGAACAGTGGCTAGGCCCTGAGTTCAAGCTCCAGAACTGGCACATAACAAAAAAAAGTGCATTGATTTTTATTATGGGAAAGATAATTTGCTTATTTATTGCAAACCTGTTTAAAACGCAAGTATATGTTTAAAACCTCACCATATTCTGCGCTTTCCAAGTATGTGTGTTTTATTTCATTTTATCCTATGCATTACATGTGTGTGTTTACCTATGTGCATAAACACATTCATACATACAGCATATTTGTGTATATATACATACATATTGTTTAAAATTAACAAGTAGGATCAGACACTCAATTCTGGAACTCCTTTTGTTATGAATTGACATATCATCATACTGTATACATTTCACATGCCTTTTAGGTAGAGTTTTATTTTAAATTCTCAAAAATTTTTGGACTCCAGCATAATTTCTTCTCTTTTTTTTTTTTTTTTTTTTTTTTGAGGCCGTGGGGCTTGAACTCAGGACCTGGATGTTGTCCCTGAGCTTTTTCGCTCAAGACCAGTACCCTACCACTCTGAGCCACAGTTTCACTTCTGCTTTCTCGTGGCTAATTGGAGATAAGAATCTCACAGACTTTCCTGACTGGGCTAGCTTCAAACCATGATACTCAGATCTCAGCCTCCTGAATAGCTAGGATTACAGGCATAAGCTATCAGTACCTGGCTACAGCATGATTTCTTCACCCCTCCTTCAGCAGTATGGTTTATGTTGTCTGTTTATTCAAATGCAAACACATGCATTGACTTACAAAATATTATTTTTAAGCAGCCGAAAAACCTACTATCATTTGGTTGTTTCTTCGTGTCAGTTAATGGACATTAAGTAGGTAACATGGTAGCTAGAGGCTACCTTATAGCTTCAAAGTTTGGGAATGCCTCAGGAGAGGTTTAAAAAGTATGGCTTCTAAAGAACCTCTTAGCCCTCCTGACTTTCCTAGCAAGTTGCCTAGTACATGTAGTCCTTCAGCAAATGCTGGATATTGACTTGCTATGTCTAGGGCCTTGTTCCTGTCCAGATGAAGCACAGCAAAAGCTCCCAGGCTGGGCTGGATGCAGTGAGGTCTGGTAGTAGAGTGATGTTGGCACCAAGTGGACAGTGAGCTAGGGGAAACTGACTCTTCCCCTACTGCCCATGAGGTATGGAAACAGGCCCTACTCACCCCCAGTTCCCAGAATCCTAGTGTTTAGGGAGCTCTGAAGCAGACCACAAGGTCTTTGCAGGCAGTAGTTTAGCCTGAGTGGCTGTTTACAAGACATTGGCAAGGACTTGGGCCCGATGCTCTTCTTGAGAGACTGGTTCTTTCAGGGCCCAGTTTTTGAACACATGAACCTTTCCAAACCCTCAGTCCCCATTGAGGACCCCATATATCCACGACACACTTTCAAAGAGGGGAAGCAACAACTGAGCTGAGAAGCTGAGAAGGGAGCCTGGCAGACCACCCGTCTCTGTCCTTTGTGGTGGGCAGGCTGGGCAGGGAAGGAGTCTCTAGACAGCTCAGCTCAGTGGAAGTTGTAGAAGTCACATTGGAAATTAAGCTTTTGGTGAAAATGAGAACACCCTAGTTGATATTGTATGTCGTGTGATTGTTAAGGAGATGCTTTGACACTGCAAGTGCGTGGTCCATAGGCTCATCTTTACAGATGAGAAAAGTGGGGCTGAGAGAGCTATTCCTGAGAAGGGGAGGGGCTATAGACACAGCCCCAGTGAAAGCAGTGGGCAGCTCCAGGTAGGGAAGCTGATGGGCAGCATAGTTCTCTAGCTTTCCAGCCAGCATAGGCATGGTACTCCTGCCCTAATCCACCCTGCTTTTAGAGCATGGATGAGGTGATTCTCAGGTGAGACTCTAACCTAACTCAGCAGAATCAAAGATTCCTCCAACAAGACTCGTTCACATTGAGATGATTTGATAAAGCTATAAAACTGTAATCCTAGCTATTCAAGAGGTTGAGATCTGAGGATCTCGGTTCAAAGCCAGCTTGGGCAGGAGAGTCTGTGAGACGCTTTATCTCCAATAAGCCACTAGAAAACCAGAAGTGGTGCTGTGGCTCAAGTGGTAGAGCTCTAGCATTGAGTTGAAGAGCTGAGAGACAGCGCCCAGGCCCAGAGGTCAAGCCCCATGACCAACAACAACAACAACAAAAAAACCCAAACTATAACCCAAGCTATAAAACTTCCCAAAAGCCGGGGGGAAACCCGGCAATGATGTTCAGGGCCAGAACACTAAAAGGCACACAAGGAATGATCAGAGCAGGTGACAGAATAGACAGAGGTCAGAAGTCCCGGTCATCTGTTCTACAAAGTAAGCACATCTGTGTGAGCGAGGGGCCAGCCCTGGGTGGCACCTTCATCCATGTTCACTTGTGTATGGCATGTATCCCAGGTTCCATGCCAGCACTTTTCTGTCCAGAATTGCATACAGCTCACTTGACTTGTCTCTATTCTCTTTATTCTTCCCTAGCCACAGTGGCCCCCCTCTGTTGAAAAAGGCCAGGGCACTGCCCCTGTGACCTGGGGGTCACAGTGTCATAGTCTTGAGGACAAGTTCAGTGGACCCAGGATTCTAGGGTCCAATGTCCTTTGGCACATGATACACATTGCTGTCTTTAGAAGGGAAACCTGAGTCGTCACCTGGGATAAATGGCTCTCCTTTCTTTCTTTCTGGAGTGGCATACATTAAACTAGAAGGAGGCACCACAGAGTTTCTAGTAGTCACAAGCTTAGCCTAGCCTAGCTCACTGAGGTTCTTTGGAGGCCAAAGGATCTGCATCATCCCATTTCATCTTCATGGTCACCCTGAGGGGACAAAGGCCTAGGGTCAGAGATGAGACACGGAACCAAGTCCAGAGTTAGCAAGTGGTGGGACTGGAATTCTGACTAAGCCTAGAACTCTGCTTTGTGCTGTGCTGCCTGTATTAAAGGATAGGAGGAGAAGGAGAATGGCTGGACACAGGACATCTGGCTTCGGGGGGTATGGCAGAGCTCTGGTAACAAAAGTGTTTGTTTTCTATGAATATATCTTGTGCAATATTTGAGTCATACGGAAAATTATTTATTGTTTATCTGAATTCAAACTTAACTGGAATCCCATATTTTTGTTATTTTTTAAAAATCTAGCACCCTGAGCTGGGGACTCAAGGAAACACTGGGTCTACATGTGGGCCTCTGAGGGTGTATCACAAGAGCCTGTAAAAGCCCAGGAATCTTCGTAGGTGGCAAGCCCCTGCCACAGGTATTCAGGTGGGGTTGGAGAAGTGCTAGGTAGATGATGTGCACGGACTTTGGGTCTCAGAGTCTGGTGCCATTGTGGAGAAGGAGAATTGTCATCTTCCTGTATTGGTGCTGAGCTCTGACCATTCGGGTCAGGAAACTGTCTCTCAAGTTAGCTACCATCAGCACATGCTGAGTACCAGCCTTCCCTGTCCAGATTTGATGGCTAGCCTCAGTCACTAGTGGAAACCCATCAGCTCTGTGAGTTGTGTTTAAGTTGTCTGTCTATCTGGCTAGGAGTGCCATGTTCAAAGTGAAGTAAAACACACATGTGAATCTCTCTTGCTGAGAATTGACAGTAACTTCCTGGTTCTTTGTGTCCTCTGTAGATACAGATTCTGGGACAGGTGGAGGACCAACTGATGTCCACATGTCACTTATGGCTTGGACCATGATAACCATGAAAAGTACCTGTCCACAAGGTTCTGCACAGGCCCTGTCCAGCAAGTAACTGAGGCAAGAAGCACAGGTGTTTGTTTGCACTTTTTAAAAAATTTTTGTTAATTTTTCATTTTTTTGTTAGCATGTATTAATTGTACAGAGGGTTTTGATTATGATGTTTTCATATACACATAGATGTACTTTGATCAAATTCACTCCCTCTGTTGTTCCCCTCCCCCATCTTAAAGATAACTTTAAATACGGTTCTATTTTCATAAATATTTATAAAGTACTTAGACTCTAGTCATCCCCCTTCATCCTGTCTTCCTGCCCTTCTCCTCTGCTTGTATCCACCCTCAAATAGCATGTTTTACATTCCTGTCACTATACACATACATGTATGTATATAATATATCTAGTATATATACACATATTGCATATATGTGTTATATATATACATATTATATATACATATATGTATAAATATAATGACAATGTCTGGGTGCTGTCCCTGAGCTATTTGCCCAAGGCTAGTATTCTACCACTTGAGTCAAAGCTCCATTTCTGGCTTTTTGAGTAGTTAATCAGAGGTAAGAGTCTTGCAGACTTTTCTGCCTAGGTTGGCTTCAAACAGATCCTCAGATCTCAGCCTCCTAAGTCACTAGGATTATAGGTATGAGCCACTGGTGCCTGGCCTTGTCATATTTTTAAGGACTAAATTCCACATGTGTGAGACTCTCTAGGTGTAGCTCTTCCTTATTAACCAGTTTGTATTCTAAGCCCAGCCTGCTGTAATTCCCTCAGCACAGCTCAGCCCTCTGCATATTTCCCCAGCGTAGTTCCCTGACAGGCCTCCAACTGACTCCCTGCTTCCTGATCATTGTGACAATGGCAAAATCTTACTCTAGCTTCCAAAAAGAAACAAGGATGCTGTTCTCTTATTGTCATTCCCCTCCACTGGGGTGTTTCAATTGATTTAGTTATTAAGTATATCCTTTCATATTATTAATTAAATATGAAATGTTAAATGCCAAGTCAAAATACTCATTAAAGTGGAAAAGATGTATTTGTATTGGTTCTATTTATTGACTTCACCTCTTTCTATTCATGCTTCTTGTTTAATTGGTTGACCTACAAGTAGCACAGGCCTTTCACTTGTGTTTTCCAGGAGGCCTCGTTGAATGGCTTATATTTGACAACATGCACCACCAGTGGCTTCTGTTGGCCGCATGCTTTTGGGTGATTTTCATGTTCATGGTGGCCAGCAAGTTTATCACCTTGACCTTTAAAGACCCGGATGGTAAGTATGTTTGGGAGGAACAGATTTTGCTTATTGAGTCCTGGCTCCAGCGCTGCTCCCCAGGTAGATACACAGTGACAGCTATCCCAGGACTGAAAGATGCTTGGCTTCCATGCATTCAGGGCACAGAGATGGAAGAGAGAGGTGGGAAGGGACCTCCTCTAAAGGGCAAAGGCACTTTGTGGCTTATTGACTGAGAAGCAGAGAGCAGGGCGTCTCCCAGTAGCACCAGCACAGGCTTCAGATAACAAGTTATGTTGCAGGCTTCAGTTTGGAAATCCACTCTGCCTCATGTCATCATGAGAGCCATAACTGCTCAGCATACCTGTGAGCCAGCAGGAGTTCCGCACTGGCGATACACATTTGAAGGTCACCTTCAGTGCAGCGAAAGGAGGTTCATTTAAATATATATTGTCAGGCTATCCTGGGAGATTCTTAACTCCTCTACTGAACATAGGCATTCAGATGAGGACATATAAAGAGCACCAGAACCCATCTTAGACATTTGCTTTTTGTGCGCCTCCATGTTTCTTCTACGAAATGGACACTTCTGTTTGCCCTGAGAGCCTGCTGGAATGGCAGTGATCAGTGTGATAGTGTTCTTAACTCCTTCTGCCACTTCCTTTGGAGCCAAGTAGATAATCCTGGGGAAGTACAAAAGACACGTGGGAGTTGCAGGGCTAATCATTACTGGCTGCAAATTGGCCTCATCCCCTCCACCCCTGCCAGAGAGGGAGCTCTTGGGAACTGAGACACAGGTGAGCACCTTATCTTTTCTCTGCATGGTGCTTCATATGGCCTCCTGCTGTTGCAGTGCATGACAATGCATCCACACCAGCACTATTCCCAGTTTAGCCCTGGTGGCTGCACCAACCTGTGTTTTCAGTGAGATCCAAGGGCTCAGGCTCCTGATACGTACTGTAGAGCTCCTGACACATCCCTGCCTGTTCCAAGTGTCACCCAGTGCTCACACCTCCCCTCCATCCTCTCTGCTCCAACTGCCTGTAGAGGATGAGGGTGGAAGGCAGATCTGCAGAGAGAAGAGAGAAACCCTGAAATTGACCCCAGGTGACTTTCTCAGCTCTATGATTTGTACGCAGAGATAGTTATCAGGCTTATAGCTTTGTTGTACCCTCCTGGTGACCATCAAAAGAGCCCCCTTAGCTGGGGCACTGTAGTTCATACCTGTAATCCTAGCTACTCAGGAGGCTGAAATCTCAGGAAGGTAAGATCTGAGAATCAGTGATTCAAAGCCAGCTTGGGCAGGGGATTCTTATCTCCAGTTAACTAACCTCCCCCTCAAAAAAACAGATAAATGGAGCTTTGGCTCAAAGTAATAGAGAGATAGCCTTGCGCACAAAAGCTCAGGGACAGTGCCCAGGCACCAAATTCCACCCCAGGAGCAGCATGTGCGCACGCGCACATGCATGCACACACACATATCCCTCTCATCTCCCAGGAGCTTTTGGGATGAAGCCAGTGAGGTTTGCACAGTCTTTGGAAGTTGTGATACACCCACTATATTAGGTTTACACCAAGGACTGAGGAGGCTCTGTCCGAAGGGCCAGGGTCAGTCTTGGAGGGTGGTTGTATTTGAGATGATGTGTGGCAGCTGGGGGAGAAGGGTTGCAGCAGTGAGACACACAGATATGGGATGGTCACAGGCCATCGACAGTGACAACTCCTGGGAGGACTGAGGAATTTGCACCAGAGGGCACTACAGCATTTCCTGCACAACTGTCCCTGTGCAAGTCTTCTGCTGCTTGAGACCAATCGTACTTGGTCCAGTTGAGAACCAGAAGTGTAGAATGGCTGAGCAACTGAAGAGAAACAAATTAATTCTGATTCCTCCACATGTTGCCTCTTGGTGCGGAAGGTGCTAAAGAGCAGGACATGAGGTTAAATTGTGGTTTACTTTGTTTAAAAAGTAGGAATCTTACTGTGTATTTTAGTGGAGCTTCCATCAGTAATAGTTAAATAATCTGTAGTCCCAGCTACTTGGGAGGTGAAGGCTGGAAGATCACATGAGCCCTCAAGTTCAAGGACAGTCTAGCTGACATAGACCTCAACTCAGAGGACAACAACAACAGATAATCAGTTAAATAAAACCCACACCCTTGCATTTTAACATTCTGTAGCAGAAGAGTTTTTAAAGAACACCTCTTTCCTACTGGGGCTTGATGGATAGTGTTAATATGCTGAGGTGTGCATGTTTTACGTTGTATGTTCTCAGAGAGGCGCAGGTGCTCAGGGTGATTTTGTGAAGAGAGCACAAGTTGAAGAGGGGCTGAAGGTAAAGCCATAAAGGAGGAGGATGTATTTTAGGATAACATTTAGGATTTTAACATGTCCTGAGGCAGCTTCTTCTAGTTCTCTTCTCTGGAAAAAAAAGAGCTCTAGTCTAGAATCTTAGTCAGTGGATGCCATGTTTTCTTCATGTCTGCCATGTTTGTGGTGATTTGACCTGACACCAGAGCCAGGGCACACAGCAGCTATGTTTTCTTAAATTGATGGGCAAGCACCAACTTGACTGTTGATATTTTTGTGACAGTTGTAGAGTGACATGCAATTGGAAGAAACACCACAGAGGAATCCTGAGTTATTTTATTTCCCCCCGTTTCCATAAGTGTAACCTCTTATACTACAGTGCAGTACCACAAGTGGGGTGCTGGCTTGGATGCAGGCAAGCTGTGGAACATTTTCATCATTCCTAGGAGCCATGATTCAGGCTTTTTCTTTTCTTTTCTTTTTTTTTTTTTTTACTGTTGGTTTTGTTTGAGGCATGATGTCACTATCTAGTATAAGGTGGCTCCATCCTCCTTTGCTCTCCCTCCAAAGTGCTGGTGTTTTGGGCACTACTGTGTCTGACTGTGTTTTCCTTTTTAACCACTACCCCATTCCCAGACTCTGACAACCACTAATCTGTTCTCCTGTAATGAATTTTGTCATCTTAAGGCAAGCAGTTCCTGACTTTTTTGGCTTGCTTTGCTCAACACAATTTCCTGGAGATTTGTCCAACTTGGTACTACCATCAGTTGGTATGGGACTTGAACTCATGGCCCTGGGATTTTGCTGATTAATTGGAGATAAATGTCTCATGGATTTGTCTGCCAAATTGGCTTTAATTCTCGAAAATCAGATCTCAGCCATCTGAGTAGCTAAGGTTATCAGTGTGAGCCACCAGGGCCCAGCTCTGAGTTCATTTTTTAATAAGGTGAACTTTAGATAAATGTTTATCTATTGTCGCAGCTCTCATTTGTTCAAAAGACTGTCCTCTGGCTGAGTTTCCTTCGCATTTCTGTGAAAAGTCAGCCATGCATCTTTTGTGTGGGTTCTTCCCTGGGTTCCCATTCAGTCCCGTCGATCTGGAGCCTTTTTCTGCACGAGATGACGTCTTAACCTCTTGTCTTTTAGGGTACAGTGCCAAACAAGAGTTTTTGTTCCTAACAACTTTACCAGAAGCAGGGAAGTTGCCAGAAGAGAAGCACTTTCCTGAGGAGCTACAGGTGGGCACACACCTGTTCCCTCTGACATGGATGTAACACTTCACAGGGAGCGCTGCACAGTGTTCCCTGACCTGTGGGGATAATTTCTTCCACCCGCCCTCACCAGCAGTGGTTTTCACTCACCATTGCAGCCTGCTTTAGAATCCAGGTTGAGAATCGTTAATTTGAAAATCTGAAATCTAAAATGTTCTAGAATCTGAGATTTTTTTTGGTCAGTGACATAATGCCACAGCAGAAAATTCCATACCATGGAAGTTTCATTTTTGTGCTGAAAATTACTTAAAATATTGTATTGCTGGGCACTAGTGGCTCACGTTTCTAATCCTGTCTACTCAGAAAGCTGAGATCTAAGGATCTTGGTTTGAAGCCCGCCCTGCCCGGAAAGTGCATAAGGCCATTATCTCTAATTAACTACCAAAAATCTGGAAGTGGAGCTCTGGCTCAAGTGGTAGAGCACTAACGTTGAGCAAAAAAGCTCAAGGACCACACGTAGACTCTGAGTTCAAGCTTTAGGACCACACACACACACACACACAAAAAAAAAAAAGTATAAAATTACCTTACACTGTGATCTATTTCTCGTTTAGACTTGAGTCCCACCCCCTCCCCCACCCCATATATCGCATTATGGAGATACAAGTATCCCAAAGTCCAAAAGAGTTTGAGATCCCAAGCATTTTGGATAAAGGATATTCTACCTGGAGTAGCTTTTGCTACTTCTATGTATTTCTGTATTTCTTTATCCTCCGTGTGGTAGGGACAGAGATCATAGTTATTTTAGTTTGGGTAGTTGGTTGTACTGAATTCCTGACCAGCTATACACGAGCCTGGTGAGGACAGCAGAACATGTTGAATAATATCAGGAGAAAACCTGGAATATGTAATGATCTCTGACCCAGAATGGAATTTTGGAGTGCGAAAGGGCTTTGGGCAGCAGAGCCGATGATTCAACCTCTGAACTGTATACACGACAGAACTGAATCCAGAGAGTTGGATGGGCAGAGCCCAGGGCAAGCCCCAACTCTTGCCCACTTGCACACTAACTCCACATTGACCTCTACAGATTCCTTTTGCACATAAATTCCTCATCATCGCCTGTCCAGGACAAGGGTTACACATGAAGATCCCTCTCCTACTCATACTGAATCTGGAAGCTGGTACTTACCATTGTCTAGAAGGGGCAAAATGGGCCAAGCAAGCCCTAAAGATGTTTGTCATTCCAGAATTAAACCAGGGAAAGGGGAAGTTTTTGTGTGTGGTTTACAGTATAGAAAGCATCCCTGTTAGAGTAGAAAGTTTTTGGAAGTCCTTTGACAAGACATTAATGTGATAGGGATCAAGTGTGCAGGACTCTTAAGATGACCAGGAATGCTGCTTGTAGGTTGAGAAAAGAATTGGAATAGATTGAAAAAACAAGAAACTAAAATCCTACAGAAAAGAAGAGGAGGGCTTTAATGAATTTAATGTGAGTAAATGTATAGTTGCATGGGTAACAGCACAAAGGTGCCATCAACTCTCTGCAGAATGCTTTTTAGACAAGGGCTTACTAGTGTACTGCAGCCTGTGGTGGTCACTCAGATACCAGATGCTCTCCCTGTAAAAACTGTGGTCCTGTAGGAGACATCATGTTCTTTGTCCTCCTGGCTGTCTAATGATTCTCATACAACAAGCTGCCAGGTGAAAGACCAGAGGAGCCACTGTCACATGCAATATTCTCTGGAGTCAAGAATCATGACAGTGAAATCTAGTGTATTTCTCCATGAGAAAGGTGATTTGTTAATGGAAGAGGCTTCTGTAAGTTCTCCTTTAAAAGTTTATTATGTGCATTATGAGTCTGAATGTTTGGTGAGAAAATAGTAGAAAATACTGTCAATCTTTAAACCTCATTTGTATATTTTCCAAGAGGGGGGAACACAATTGAGTAAGAAATTAATTCTTTACCTTTTGTGCTTGAGCTTGAAGAAAAGCATGATTTGCAAATGATGGAGTCTTTCTGTGATTTCTGAAGAACTTCTCTGAAAGTGCCATTCCATGGTGCACTGCCTCTAAGAGCCATCTGGGTTAGGTTTTAAAATTTTTAAACAGAGTGAGAAGGGAAATGCTCTCAGGTTAGGTGAGCAAGAGGTAGAAAAGATGAGGGAATTCCTTGGCCGAGTAAAATGAATCCCCCGTTTGCTATAAAAAGGGGAGGTGATGGGTGTAACGTTCCAGGGTGCTGTGGTGAATGCAGCTGGCAGGTGATGCTGGTGCTCACATGGTACGGAGAAGAGGCAGCTCTGTGGAAGACCTGCTCACCTTTCCTGGGTGTTTTCATTTCAGGAATAGGCTATTAGGAAGCCCCAGGACAATGTTTCCTCTACTGATTATTCAGAAAATGAAGCTAACCTCACACAGATGAAAAAGTGACCTGGACAAACGTTCTGAATGCGTGTGTCTATGTGTGTGCTGGGGGGTAGGAGTCTAGCCTTGACAGATCCAGGAAGGAAGGAGAGACAGTGGTGAGTGCATGCAATAGTGTGTTCTACAAGGCCTTTGTCCAGGAAGGGTGGGCTGTTACAAACTACCCTGTGAAAAGATTGTCTGACAAACCTGTGCATTTAGGTGAGTGTAGAGGGATCATGTGTTTTAAGTATGGATGTTTTAAAAAGAAAAAAGTAGAGGGAGCTGCAGAAGCATTTCACAGTGCTGACCAACAGCCACAGCTCAGGTTGGAGGACTAGCCGTGTGATTTTAGCATACTTCTTGGAAGACTTGGCAGACACGCTATCATAGCATGAACAGTGAGACATTTTAACTCATGGGCACAAGCTCATGTAACAATTTCTGTGTGTATACACATGTGTACATGTGTACAGCCAAGGCTTTACCAGGTGTCTACAATACCCTGTGTCTGGCCTCAGACTCAGCAGGAGCTGTGGAGCAAATGGTCCTGCCACACAGAGAGCACTGGAAGCTGTAATTGAGCTTCAGCCAAAAACCTCTTAAGTTGTGCCACAGAGGTTGTAGGCCACCATTTGGAACTTGAATATTCTCATCTTCATTGGATTTCAAATCAATATTCTCCCAAGAAGGAAGTCACAGTAGCCATATGGGCGCCTATTTTTCCTGGCCATCAGTGCTAGCCCATCTCTGTAACTCAGGGCGATGGATGTGCCCTGAGAAAGGTCTGGAAAGGAGGCTGAAAGTGGTGGTTGTCACTGTAGAAAGGGGAGGAGATCTGCTCAGGTCTGTCATATTACTGGTTTCTGTCCTATTTCTTTACTGCCTGTTTTGTTCCTGTTGTTTGCAGACGACTGGGAAGATGCTGCCAGAGAGCCAACTTGATCAACCCCTGGTGTATCTGGAGCGTCTGGAGCTCATGAGAAATGTGTGCAGGGATGAGGCCCTGAAGAATCTCTCACATACTGCAGTGTCCAAGTTTGTCCTGGATCGGATATTTGTCTGCGACAAGCACAAGATTCTTTTCTGCCAGACTCCCAAAGTTGGCAACACCCAGTGGAAGAAAGTGCTGATTGTCCTAAATGGTGTGTGGCACTTAGTGAATATCCGTCTGTGACATGGAGGGTTTGCCTGGGCAAGGGAGGGGGCAATTTCTCCTGAAAAGAGAGGCAACCTCTTAGAAGATTCTCTATTGCTTTCCTATTAATCTTCTGTAAAAGCTGGGGTAGGGATAATTCTTATTTTATTTTATTTTTATGGTCCTGAACCTAAGACCTTGCATATGTGAAGCAGGATGTCTACCACTGAGCTATACTGTCAGCCCTTGGTTAATTGTCAAAGGCATTTAGACAAAGTTAGGATGTCCTGGGTTTTCACAGTGCAAGAAGCTTGTTCGCCCTTGTTGAACCTTTATCTGATTCATTTTGGTCCCAATAGGCCCATGCAGTGTTCAAGTGCATCAAGGCTCCTGACTCGTGGAAACAGCACAAGTCTGTCCTCATGGTGCCTCTCTGTAGGGAGAGGTGCTCACACTTCAGAGCCTAGGAGGACAGCCCCACCTCATGGGTCTCAGGCCTCTTTACTTGCCAACCACGTAGCCCATTGCCAGTTGGGTTCTGCTAAGCATCTGTTGTTCCCGGAAATCTGATGTTTACTGGGGAACAAATGAGATCACAGGAAAGTGATAGAGATCTTGGTAGTGCTGTGGGCCTATGTGGCGTTACATTTATTTACTGCAATTTTTGATTACTTGCTGTGCTTTTCAAACACCAGGCTTGTTTAAATTCCAATTCATCTAAACTTATCAAAGATAATTATGTGCTTCTGGAATACCATAGCAGTATGTTGGACAATTGACGCTGAAAGAGAAGCCCAGAGATCAACCAAGGCAACATGAAGCATTATAATTTAAAGCATATTCTCCCAAGGACAAGAAAAATAGGAATAGGCTGCTGTGTATGCCAGTATCAAAAATACCTCTTCTTAACCCCATTAATAGATGTGAGTTTTTTTAGTTCACATATCAGTTACGAATTAAATTTAAAAATAAGAGAAAGAAAAAAAAAAAACCACCGTTGGCTTCAGCACCTGCCATAGTCCCAAAGTTTGATGAGAATATAATTAGAGAGAGAGAGAGAGAGAGAGAGAGAGAGAGAGAGAGAGAGAGAGAGAGAGAGAGAGAGAGAGCGCCTGTTTTGGAATTTGAACTCAACCTGGGTGCTGTGGCTAGTGCTCTACCACTTGAGCCACAACTCCACTTCTGGCTTTTTTTGTGGTTAGAGTCTCACAGACTTTTTTGCCTGAGCTGGCTTCAAACTGTGATCCTCAACTGTCAGCCTCCTTTATAGCTAGGATTACAGATGTGAACCACTGGCCCCCAGCTAGACTTGATTTTTGAGAGAGCATTTGTTATTCTCCAAATCATTGTTTCATCTAGTAGATTAAACTCAGCAATCTCAGCTTGTTTATTTGTAAAACAGCATGAATTTATATAATCATTTCATTTGTATTTCTTACAAAATGGGAAGTAAAGCAAAAATCCAGAAATGGATTTACCAAATGTTATAATCAAATGGGCTGTCCCAGTAGCCATCCTGCCATCCCTGGGTGCACTTGGACAGGTACATGGACAGGCCCAAATGCAGGTCCACAGAGCTGATTCTGTTCTGTTTTGTGGTCCTCTTGAAGCCAAGGCTCATGTTAGCCATTTTGCAGTACTCAGCACTGAGTTCTGGACTGACTTTAAATATTTGGGGGAAAAGGGAATGTGAAGAGTCAGGGCTATAGCCACTGCCTTAGATGGCCCATTAGAGAGGCTTCCCTGCCACAACTCAAAGTTTACAGGGCAGCATTAGCACAAAGGTGGGTAGGGAGTTTTGCCAGAGGTGAGGCTGAGCCCATCTCAGACTCATGACCAGTTACTTCCATTTGTCTATGTTAGGAAAAGAGAATTTGCCCTGTCACCAGCTCTAAGAAGGATACCCTCTCTTCCAGGCTCTCTAAAGCACCTAGTCCCACTGTTGACAATATCCTGCCCTGTTCTTCAACTCCTTTTGCTTTCTTTAAAAAGTTTTTTTCAGCTGGGCACTGGTGGCTCACACCTGTAATTCTAGCTACTCAGGAGGCTGAGACCTGAGGATCGCAGTTCAAAGGCAGCCCGGGCAGGAAAGTCCGTGAGACTCTTACCGCCAATTAACCACCAGAAAACCGGAAGCAGTGCTGTGGCTCAAGTGGTAGAGGCCTAGTCTTGAACTGAAGAACTCAGGGACAGAGCCCAGGCCCAGAGTTCAAGCCCCACGACCAACCAAAAAGAATTCTAACCTTTAAGTAGTTGTACAAAGGAGTTTCAAGTCAACATGTCAGTTTATGAGTAAAATGCATCTTGACCAATGTGACCCATCCATGGTTCCCCATCCCTTTCTACCCAACAACATATCTTTCAGCTTCTTGATACTCATTTTGTTAACTGTAGGTTGTTCAAAGATCAACTCCTGCTTCTAATGGATCACAGCTCCCATAACTTCCGCTAGGTTTTTCTAGTATCTAGTGTCTTTTTTTTTTTTTTAATCAGTCCTAGGGCTTGAACTCTGGGCCTGAGCACTGTCAATGAACTCTTCAGCTCAAGGCAAGCACACTCTACCACTTGAGCCACAGCACCACTTCGGATTTTCTGGTGGTTAATTGGAGATAAGAGTTTCATGAACTTTTCTGCCCAGGCTGGCTTTGAACCATGATCCTCAGATCTCAGCCTCCTGAGTAGCTAGAATTACAGGCATGAGCCACCAGCACCTGGCTATATCTAGTGTCTTTGCAGTGTGGGCTTCTGTCAGCTGTCAGGGAACCACTGGAGGTATAGAGTGTGGTACCACATGAGCACAGCCTGGCAGTGAAGATGAGGCCTTTGGAGATGTCATGTTTGTACATGGGCTTTGCAGTTTGCATACTGACCCTCTACCCTTGTATCAGTAGAATAAGTAATGTTGGTGCTAGGAATTCAGTTGCTTATCCTGAATTCCTTTTTTTTTCAACTTTTATTTTTATTTTTTATTTATTGTCAGTCATGGGGCTTGAACTCAGGGTATAAGTGCTGTCCCTGAGCTTTTCTGCTTAAGGCTAGCACTCTACCATTTGAGCCACAGCATCACTTCTGGTTTTCTGGTGTTTTATTAGAGATAAGAGTCTCATGGACTTTCCTGCCTGGACTGGCTTTGAATGATGATCCTCAGATCTCAGACTCCTGAGTAGCTAGGATTACAGATGTGAGCCACCTGTGCCTGGCTAATTTTTATTTTTTTACTGTTATTACAAAGGTGTTGTACAGAGAGATTACAGTTTTGTAAGGCCCTGAGTTCTTTAAAGGAAGATTTAGTCCAACATACTTATTGCCAGGGGTATGCACTGTCAAGATTTTCATCACCCTTCCCTGGACCCCAACTTTGTCACCCTTAAACATATACATTTGAATATCGGGGGTGTCATATGTGTCATGGGAAACTTGGCACCCAAGAAAAGTCAGATGATATAAGGGTCCCTTGGAAGCAGCCAACACACTTCTTCTTTCCTTCCAAGGAGCATTTCCTTCCATTGAAGAGATCCCCGAAAATGTGGTTCATGACCATGAGAAGAATGGCCTTCCTCGTCTGTCTTCCTACAGCAAAGCAGGAATTCAGAAGCGGTAAGAGCAGGTTTCTCAAAAGGGAGACATGATTTTTTAAAAACCTCTGAAGAAAGTTTGGCAAAACCCTAGGCTCAGTTTGTACTTGCTGCATATTCTAAGTTGCTCTGAGGACCACTGGGGGCTGCTGGTTTGTGTTGACAAGGAGCCCAGTGTGTGCTTAGTATTCAGTGCTTTGAAGCTCTCCAGCCCTCATGAGAATTTGAAGACTTTAGCCTTACTGTCCTGCAATCCACTAAATTTTTCTTTCTCTCCACCCAGCCCTGATGATTGAACTTAGGGCTTGGGAGTCCCCTTTAGCCTTTTCACTCAAGGCTAGAGTTCTACCAATTCAGTCATACCTCCACTTCCACTTTGTGAGTGGTTATTTGAAGATAGGAGTCTCATGGACTTTTCTGCCCAGGTTAGCTTCAAACCTTGGTCCTCAGATCTCAGCCTCCTAAGTAGCTAGAATTCCAGGTGTGAGCCCCTGGCTTAATGTAATCTTATTAATAGAAATGAATGGTCACTTCCTTGTGCTTTGGTTTTATTAGTTTTTATGAATTCCTTACTGAATAAGGTATTTCTTCATAAGAAAGGAGTGTGGATTGTGGGGAACTCCACTAAGTGTCTGACTTTTTCCCCCAAGGCATGCGCCTTCTTCTCCAGGTGTGGCATAGGCAGGCAGGCACAACCTTCCCTGATTACAGCAATGAATGGGAAAGTGGTCCCATAGTGCCTGGTGTAAAGGAATGAGTGTGTGTAGCACCTCAAGCAGGTCAGCAGCTGGGCCTTGCCTTCTCCTACTTTCAGTCTTTCCAGCTGTACAAATCACTGCTAGGAAGCCTCCTGCTGGGAAGCCTGCTTCCCTCTGCCCAGAGCTGTCATAAGACTGTGAGTCAGGACTGGCAGATATCCTAGCTATTCTGGAAGCTGAGAACTGAGGATCAAGATTCTAAGCCAGCCCGGGCAGAAAAGTCTGTGAGGTATTTATCCCCAGTTAGCAAAAAGCCAGAAGTGGAGGTATGGCTCAAGGGGTAGAACACCAGTCTTGAGGAAAAAGGCCTCTTCCTGGCAATTTTCACTTGGAATTTTAACGTTATGCCCTTAAAGTAGTTTTCTCTAGTGTTAGTTCATCTTGATGTCAATGGTTTTCCGACCCAGAATAAAATTTCTCAAAGTTCTTGAAATCTTGAATTAATTCAAATAAAGCAAAACTTTGATTAAATAGTCTTCACAGTAATCCCCTAAGATGCCTGTATCCTTTACAGTTGATTTCTCCCAGCCTCTATTTCCTCACCCATGAAAATGTTGCTAACAGAGTCAGGGCATGGGATCTTAAAGGGGATTAAGGAAGGCTGTGTGGGATTCACCATGGCAGGGTCCTACTACAGTACTCTTTTCTCTCATACTTTCAGAGGATCCTCCTCCAAGTGGATCAAGTTAACTTCTCTTTGCTTTATCTTCACCCTCCCCTCCAGGTTGAAAACATACTTCAAGTTTCTTATTGTAAGAGATCCTTTTGAAAGACTGATTTCTGCATTTAAGGACAAGTTTGTTCACAATCCCCGGTTTGAGCCATGGTACAGGCATGATATTGCTCCTGGCATCATCAGGAAATACAGGAAGAACCGAACAGAAACCCGGGGTATCCAATTTGAAGATTTTGTGCGCTACCTCGGTGATCCAAACCACAGACGGCTAGACCTTCAGTTTGGGGACCACATCATCCACTGGGTGACGTATGTAGAGCTTTGCGCACCCTGTGAGATAAAGTACAGTGTGATTGGACATCATGAGACTTTGGAGGAGGATGCCCCATATATCCTGAGGGAGGCCGGCATAGACCACCTGGTGTCCTATCCAACCATCCCTCCAGGCATTACGGTGTATAACAAAACCAAGGTGGAACACTACTTCCTGGGCATCAGCAAACGAGACATTCGACGCCTATATGCACGTTTTGAAGGGGACTTTAAGCTGTTTGGGTATCAGAAACCAGATTTTTTGCTAAATTAATGCATAGGACCTATGAATCTAGTTTGTTAATCCAGGGGCTAACCAGGTGGAGATCTGAGTACAGAAATGATACTCGCTCTGTCACACCCCTCCTTAAGCCCCTCTAAGGTCTCCCGGGGTCCAGTGAGCAGAAGGTACTAGATCCAGATTGCTTAGCTTGGATGTCAGGTGCCTTTTCCTCTGTGGAAGCGGGGGAAGACAGATACAGTCATGGTCAACTGGATTTGAGAAGCATAGCACAGCCTTAGGGCTGCTTCCCTCTGCTGTTACTGGCATTGGCACTAAAGCTCTCCTGTCTGGCTGAGGAGGTGTCACCTATGCCACGTGATGGCAGGAATGACACCTTGAAGAGGGTTAGAAAAGTTAAGGGACTGCCAAAGTCACCAAGGACCATGCAGGATCCATCTGAGTTACAAAAAGGACTCCTTGCCTTTTGTCTCTACTTTAACCATGCAGGCAAATCAGACTTCTGTGACCATTGAGTTCTCATGGTGTTTGCTGATGACCGCAGAATGGTTCCAGAGGTTCATCATTCGAGAACCCATGCCTGGGCAATGCTACCCTGTGTTTCAGAATCTTCCCACCACATGCCTATATCATGTAGCATAGGACATGGAATTTTAGAAAGTAAGGGGAGTGTAAATTACACTACTGAGGAGAACACCTTTAATGTAACATGGTAGAAGAAGTACTGGCAGGGCAGGGAGTGGATTGAGTACCTCCATTTTGACCCATCTGTCTTGTCTTTGACCACCCAATCTGGATGGTTCTCCACCTACTCCCTCAACAGCCTGCACTATCCTCAGAAAAGAGACCAGACAAATGGACCAACTAGGAGAAAACTGCACACAGACTATCGGGCAATATGCCAGCATACAGAACTCAGTGCTGCTTATACATTTTTCACTTTCATCTCAGCAGACCCATTTCCGATACTCCACCATTCTGGACTGAATGGCTAGAAGTTGGATAACCAAGTTCACCAGCAATAAAATCCTAGGCCGAGGCAGCCTCCAAGAACAAGTCTTCTAGGCCCCAGTGAGAATCAAGCCACAGTGACCATTTCAGATGCCCTCTAGCCAACAGTCAGTTTCCCTGAGTGAGTCCCTTGATCTCACATCTACATTGTCAACCAACCTAGCACTGCTATGAATGAGCCAGCTTTTTTTTTTTTTAAGGTAGCCTCAACCTTCCTATTCCCAAAAAGGCTTCCTGAATTTATGAATATGAAAGTCAAAAGAAATTTACAATATGTGCCAAATGTGACCTGTGTTACAGTCCCAGGGGAAATGCTCGGGGGCCTTGTGTGACTCCTGAGGCCTGGACAAGAACACAATCATGGACAGAAGTGAGGCTCACCTCTCCATTCTCAACTGACAAACCAAGGATGTAACACTGAGTTATTTTTCTACACAGAGTTTTAGCAAAACCTTTTTAAAAATCATTTCATACCTAATGAGCTGATTGTCTCTTTCCTCTTTGAAAAGTAACAGTGCATAATGTATATGAATTTAAGGCCTTAAGGTTAGCCCTAATTAAAATCGCATTTTCTCTCAGAAACAAAAGATTGCCTATGTGATTAGTATTGTTTCCCCTCCCCATTGGCATTTAGGTGATTTTTCTAACATATTATTGCCAAAAAGCAGAGATACTGTTATCAAAATAGCTCTTGGACATGGCACAGTATACCTTGGACTAGCCACCTCCACCCACTGTGGCCTTCAACCCCACACCTCACCCTTCCACCAAGGACCTAGAAGTCCCTTTTGCTACTTTCAGAATCACCTTCCTCTTGGCCTTAAAGGAAGCAATATTCTGTCTCCTAGTCACTATCACACTGTTTCAACTTCCTTGATTTTCTCCCCATACTTCTGCCCCAACAGAGCTTTTCTGCCACAAACCTGGCCTTGTCTTTCCAAGCAGTCCATTCTTTGGGTTTGGTGTTCTAATCTCACTGAAGCAGCAGACCCATTGGGGGCCCTGTCCCTTTGGCTTGGTTCTTTATCTGCTCTAGAGGCTGCTCATTGGTTTTCAGGACCTGCTCTCTGAAACAGGAGTCAGCCGGGCCCCTTGGCAGGGGCCCTCTAAGCCTACAAGAGGAGCAGTTCTGATGATCTCCGGGCTATCTTTAGGGTCCTGCTTAGCATAGTGAGTATGTGTACAATCTGCCTGTCCATCTCATTTTCTGTCTCTCTCATGCTAGGTCATACTTTCTTCTGGTGTTAATCCCATCTCTGTTCCCACTTCTGTTGGATGATTGAGCTAGGACCATGGTTCATACCCACACCAGTCCTTGTATCAGATGCCCTCTGCTAGACAAACCCTTGCTATTTTCTCTGCATTTGTTTCTCCATTTTTAGAATATGGATAGACTGAGAATTTTCTAAATCATATTTTCTTTGGGGAGAGGAGTCTCCCCGCCTCCTCCCCCCGCCCCCTCCTCCCCGGCCCCCCGAGTACTTCACCCAGACTAGTTGGAACTTATTATATAGCCTAGGCTGCCCTCAATACTCTTGATCCACCCACCCGGAATTAATAGGCATGAATCAATTACAAAACCTGGCATACCAAAATCATTAGGTACTGATTCCTTTTTGCTTAATAATTCAAGCTTGAATTCATTTTTCTCTCCACATTTTACCATAGATAAACCTCAACTTGCTATGGTTATTTACTGAGAAAGTCATCATAAGTTCAGGATGTAAGTTGAAATGCACTTAATATACCTAACCTAACTACATCATAGCTTACTATAGAGTAACAATTCTGGCATTTCTATTAATAGCATCTTTCACTGAGCTTACTTTAAAAAGGTCAAATAGCCAGGTGCCCAGTGGCTCATACCTGTAATCCTAGCTACTCGGAAGGCTGAGATTTGAGGATCGAGGTTCGAAGCCAGCCTAGGCAGGAAAATCCAAAAGACTCTTTATCTCCAATAAACTACTCAGAGAAAGAGACGTAAGTGGTACTGTAGCTCAAGTGGTAGAACACTAGTCTTGAACACAAAGAAGTTCAGGGACAGTGCCCAGCCCCATAGTTCAAGCCCCAGGACCACCAAAACAAAAAAAAATGAAAATACAGAAAACTATAAGTAGTTCTTGAAGACAAAAGCATTAAGGGCTTTGGGCCTGCATAGAATTGTAGATTTGCTCTGCTGCTACTTCTAAGTATAAGTTAAGGGGGTCAACTCGCCCTTGTTTCTCCATATATCCCCTCCAAACTGTCTCTTAGTGGAAGTTTCTTGGCCAGCTTCATTTTTCCATCGTCTTCTCAGGGGCACTGTCTCCTGATAAATCCTCGCTCCCATTTGTAAATTGACCTTAAGGAAGGTAGTCAGGATTTTCAGAAGTCAATGATGCTAGCACTTCAGAGGTGGTGGCAGGAGTCATGAATTCAAAGCCAGCGTGAACTACATAGGGAGACCCTATATCAAAATACAAGAACTGGTAGGGAGAGGGGGAGGGAAGAGTTGGGGAAGTGGGGAGGGAAGGGATGGTAGGGGAAAAACAATGCTTGATAGGAAATGTACTCATTACCCTACTCATGTAACTGTAACCCCTCTGTACAGTATTTTTACAATAAAAAATATGGAAAAAAAACAAGAGGTGGGGATGTAGACCAGTAGTAGAGTACTTGTTTAGAATGTGCAGAACCTTGGATTCCATCCCCAGGAAAGCAAAAGTAAAATAAAAGAGCTTATAATGATGACAGTTACAAAACACCACTGTGCAGAGGTTAGCTTCAGGATTATGGGGGCACATTTTCTCTGCTGAAGAGCAGATAGAAAATAGGAAAACAAACCCAAGTCTACAGAGAGATTGCTGAGACTCTGGGCTATTAAAATGGAGATTTTGTCTTTGTTGTCTTTTAAAAAAAAATCATAAGCTATAAAAACAATGCAAAGCTTCCATTCTTAAAAGGTAATTCTTAGCAAAAGGCTGTTAAAGCCTGCAAGAGTTTGTTGATGGTAAGGGTGATGGTTTAATGTACATCTGGAAGCTCATTAGCCAAAAAGCCAAGCAATAACATGAGCCCTACATTCAAGCCCCAATACCAGCACAAAAGAATTTTTAGAAAAGAAAAATCTGTGTGATCTATACATTGGCTATTTCAGCACAGATCATTTGAGGTATTTGCTTCCTATGTAGGGAAGTCACAACATTCTGCTGATTCTGACTTTGAGATATCAAAGGCTTCAAAATTGCATGTGGGAAGTTGGGTACCAGAAGCTCACATGTAATCCTTGCTAGCTATTCAGGACCCTTAGGTTTGAGGATGGTGGTTTGAAGCCAGCCCAGTCAGGAAAGATCCATGAGACTGTTAACTCCAATTAACCACCAAAAGGCTGGATGTGGTAGAGCACCTAGCATCAAGAACAAAAACAAAAAACAAAAAAACAGCTAAGGAACTGTACACAGGCCCTGTGTTTGAGCCCCAGAACTGGTAAGCGCATGTACATGTGTACGTACACACACACACACACACACACACACACACACACATACACACATACATCTCACATGGGAAGCACATGCTTGTGAGTTTGTTCACCTTGTTGGATGCTGGGTTTAATGCAAGGAGTAAAGAGCAGAAAGGAGTATGATGAAGAAACCTGGGTGCTGGCCACAGGAAGGGGTTTATGTGCAACATCAATATGGGCAGGATTGGTTCAGGTCTACTTTGCAGTGTGCTTGATTGCTTACCAGATGACTCTGTAGAATTAAAACCAAGATCCAGGATGTCTATAAACTGAGATGCATATTTATAAATGATTCATGAAGACTTATAAGGGCATTATGAAAGAATTTGTTGAGAACTTTCCATTGCAGTCTTATATATGTTCAGGTTTAGCACATTCTGAAAGGAAATAAAGGCTGGCCAGCAAACTTTTGTTCAATCAGTAGCCTCATTATCACTCAGCCAATATTCCATGAACACTAATGAGGCCCATTTCTGGCCTCAAGTTCTGGTCACTTCACAGATAAATCCACACCCCCACCTGTGTACAGCATATCTTTGTTACAGATGGTTGAAATATTTCCCATAGATTATTATTTTATATTATTTATTTTTGTCGGTCATGGGGCTTGAACTCAGAGCCTGGGCATTGTCCCTGAGCTCTTTCGCTCAAGGCTAGTGCTCTACCACTTTAAGCCACAGTGCCACTTCTAGTTTTCTGATGGGTTAATTGGAGATGAGTCTCACAGACTTTCCTGCCCTGGCTGGCTTTGAAAGGTGATCCTCAAATCTCAGCCTCCTGAGTAGCTAGGACTACAGGTGTGAGCCACCAGCTCCTGGCCCATAGATTATTTTTATGCTCTGTGAATCCTATAAAGTCTGCACCTGATTTTTATAATGATCTGCTGAAGCCCAGTCTGTAAGGGCAGTGTTCAATGTTGGTAGCCATGACAACCACTTTCATATTCTCACTCCTCATCCATGTTTCAGCTTTGATGCTTAGAGAGTCCTGCTTGTTTGGACATCAACAGGTTTTCTTGATAAAATTACAACATAAATACAGTTGTGAAAATTCAAAGCCTACTCAGTACCTTGGCTGAGCTGCTACCTTGATAGATGATATTTAGATCTGAAAGGTACCCCAAATATTTTGTCTTAAAGGCAGTATTGAGTAGTGGATCATGGGGGCACTGTCATCATCAATGGATTAGTTCCATGAATGAGAGCTTTGTTATTACAGGTCTTTCTCTCACTTGGCTTCCTTTCTGCCAGGAAGTGAGCATCTTTCTTCTATCACCTGCCTCCACCAGGTAGGATCGCCTCACCCTGTGTTTGCCCTGGAGTATCCCTAGGTGTCTTGAGATGTTATGCTACAAAAACTAATATTCCTTCAAATTTTTGTGTTAGAAGGTAATAAAGGTTGAAATTGCACTTAGATGCCTTATAAATAAATCTATAACATTTAATAAAGAAGGTGAGATGTTTTGGTTTTCTTCTTCACTTTGGGGTTGATAAGTAGATGCTTAAAGGTTTTCCAAAACATTTAGTGCACCTGTCTGAGTGAGAAGGGTGCAATAAACAGGGCATAGCATGATATTTGCTATCACTACATCAATAACTGCCTTTTTGTAGTACTCAGTAGGCAATGACTTTCCTAAAACACTTCCTGCACTTAGCCCTAGCAACAAGTATACTTGCCTTTTATCTAAGTGCACAATGGTGCTGTCTTGTGTTGTGTTTGTGGTTCATTATTATCCCCCTTATTGCAAATAGAAGAGATTCTCATTTATATCTTAGTTTATCTTACTCCTTTTTCCATGTGCTATCCTTCACTGGCTCCCATACTTGCTATTTTTTCTTCTGGGAATTTCTTCCCCCAACCTTTTTATAAGTGATGGACTTAGAGGAGAAAAAAAATTTAAAATTATAAACAACTATAATGAATGAAGAGAAGTGGGGGAGGGGAGAGAAAGTAGTCAGGATTCAATGTATATCTTACAAAATTAAGAAAAGTGCTGGGCACTGGTGGCTTACACCTATAATCCTAGCTACTCAGGAGGCAGAAATCTGAGGATCGTAGTTCAAAGGCAGCCCAGGCTGAAATATCCCAGTGAAACTCTTATCTTCAAGTAACCACTAGAAAAGTGGAAGTAACACTGTGGCTCAGAGTGGTAGAATGCTAGCCTTGAGCGAATGAGCTCAGGGACAGTGCCCAGGCCCTGAGTTCAAGCCCCAGAACTGACAAAAGAAAAAACAAATTAAGAAAATTAAGGAATTAAGAAAATTAGGGCTGGGAAGGTGGCTCAGTGGTAGAGCACTTGCCTTACATACCAGAGACCCTGGGTTCGATTCCTCAGCACCACATAAGCAAAAAGAAAAAAGCTGGAAGTGGCACTGTGACAAGTGGTAGAGCGCTAGCCTTGAGCTGAAGAGCTGAGGGACAGCGCCCAGGCCCAGAGTTCTGGCCCCATGACCGGAGGGCCCCCCCCAAAAAAAAAAGAATTAAGAAAATTAGGGTTAGGAGGGATGGGTTAGAATACTGAATGGAGTTACATTTACCAAGATGCATTACATTCATAAACTGCTTTGTTGAACTGCTTTGTACAACTACTTAAAGATTATAATAAAAACTTATAAACAGGTATGAGATTACCAACTGACAAGTGGGGATAGATGAGCATATTAGTTTTCAAGGCATTTCATTGTCTTTTCTACCACATCGATGGATTTGGGGGCTTTTGCCTCACTTGCTTAGCCACAGTAATGATTAATTGTACATCTGTGTTCTCCAGCACATCTTTTAACAATGACCACTGAATAGAAGCTTTTGATGTTTTAATACTGCACTCATATGAGGCCGGGGCCTTCCTGGCTCTTACTCTTCTGGTATATGTGTATATGGTTGAATATCTATTTGGCTCAACCTGTAGGTTGATACAACCTACAACTTGAGAAACATTTTTTGTAACCAAAACTCCTCTCAATCAATTTTCTTCCATCTTTTTTTCTGCTTCCCTTCTATTTCAGTCAAGACTGAAAATAACAAACTTCTCTATCTATTTTATATTTTATATTTTAATTTCTTTTTCCCTTCTATTCTCTTTCTGTTAGAACTTGCTATATATAACAGGAGACCCTGATTTTGTTTTATAGGAGCAGGTCAGTTGTAAAATACATCATGAGAATGGTATTTAGATCTCTTCAGGATATGAAATGTCTAAATTACACACCCACAAAACATACAGATACATAGAGAAGGCTTAGGGTGTTTCATGTCTTCCAGAATCAACTAGGAGAGGTGACCAACTTTTGCTTGCATCTTTTTTGGCCTTTGCAAGGGTTAGGATGGGGCTTGTCCACTGGTGTCTCACTTGAACTCCCAAGAATGGCTTGTATCTGAGAGAGAAAGTTCAATTCCACTGAAGTGACTGGTCCTGCAGGGTCCTCATGCCCAGCTCAGCCCCAATCCTCAGGAGTACCTGAATCCAGACCCTGCCAAAGCCAACATCATCTTGGGCTGAGGAATTAAGAAATGAACAATGCTCTGTGCATCAATTCTGGTGCCAGGCAAAGTGGGTATTTACCAGCCATCCCAAAGGACTCCTACAACATATTATAGACTTTATTTTATCAAAGAGTTCAAGCACTTTAAAGGCTTGAGATGTAAAAGGTTAAGTTTTAAGGTGGAAACAATTCATATTTAGGTTTCCTAATTCCTTATCTCGAACTCTGTCCATAGATGGCATCTTCATAACTATGTAATGAGTTAGTTATGACAGGTGTGGGTAATTACAAGGGCAAGTTTAGCCCCCTTCCTCCCCTTGATCTCTGTCTAACCCTTTTCATTTGCCCTTCTGCCATGTTACCTCACACTTCAAAGTGCCTCTGAGATTCTATCACCTTGCTTTGGGACTTTACAGCCCCCCACACTATGAGCCAAATAAAATCCGTTCTTTATAAGCCACTTAGTCCCAAGTGTTCAGTCATAGCAGCAATAAATGGACTATGACAGCAATTAACCATGATGAATACAACAGGAGTCTGGAAAGGAGGGGCTGACATGCCCAGCAGGTGCTCTTAATTAGATTGATAATTAAGAAGAAAGCCAGCTGGCTGGGTAGGAGGTCCGGAGAATGAATGGTACCTCTTGTGGAGGGGTGGGGGGGGGGATAAAGGAAAGTGGGGGAGGATCTGATATCTAGCTAGATCAGCTTGCTCCAGGAAAAGCTGGGACTGGCCATGACTACTAACCACGAAGGATCATATTTCCCAGGTCCTGTTGAGCTCCAAAAGAGTTAATTCTCAATGTGACATCAAACACAGCACAGGGGTGACAGCATTCCATAGTGTCTTGCCTAAAGTGGGTCTGAGATCATGTAAAATGGGGCCCATGCAAATTAGCTCCAGGGTATGGTCCAAGGGACTCAACGACAACTCTGCCCAGACAAAGCATATAAGGTGGCTCCTGCTTAGCTCTGTTACATTCATGGTTTGAGATCTGACTCACCAGTCCTAATTGGGAATGTACCCTTCTGGATGCCTTTCAAACATGATCAAATTTTGGCCACCCTAATAATGATACTTCTTCTCTCTAGCCATTCATTCTTTTTTTTCTGTGGCACTTCCAGGCCCACAAGTTCTTTTGATCCTGAAAATGACTGTGGAGATTGGGAAAGAGATTGTTAATTGCTTGGTGTATAGCTGGGGAAACTGATGCTTCCAATCACACAGCAACACTCTCAATCAAGAATCTATACTTCCTACTTTCCAATTTCCAAGCCAGTCATCTTGCCATCATATTGTGGGCTGTCTCTTGCTCTATTTCAAGGCACTAAGCTGTATGTGAATGTGAGAATATGCATATGCACCAATACTAGTGCTTGAACTCAGGGCCTGGGCACTGTCCCTTAGCTTTTTCACTCAATGCTAGTGCTCTACCACTTGAACCATACCTCCACTTCTGGCTTTTTGGTGGTTAATTGGAAATTAAAGTTTCATGAACTTTTCCTGCTTGGGCTGGCTTCAATCTACAAGCCTAAGATCTAAGCCTTCTGAGTAGCTAAAAGTACAGTCATGAGGCACCAGTGCCCATGCTGGAAATGTTTTAAATTAATTTTGCAGAGTAAAGATCCTGTGGAAGAAACAAAAATAACAATTTTCATTTCTTCTGGTATGTTTCAGGGAGTAAGTTTGTTCATTTACTAGTTTTCTTCCATGTATTACTTCGGGCATCAATCATATTACATTTAACCTGATTCTCATATAATAGAAGGGTTGTTTTTACTTTAGTAATAAATACAATGTATATAGGAGTACATGGGATAATATATGTACCATTATTACATGTACTCAAAAAATTTTGCATGCCTATCTCCTTAGTACTCTTTTCCACTTAAAATTTCTGTCTGGAGACTTATTCTGAACCATAAATAAGGAGATTTCTTGCAGAGACTAGAATTGTGAGTCTATCATTGGAGATCAGAGAGTGCAGGCAACCAAAAATCATAAGGGCAAAGTTCAAGAGAGGAGAGATATACAGAATAAAAAGGAGAAAAACAAATTTTCCTGGCTGTTTCCTTGAGACTCTCCAGAATTACAAAATGTATAAGGATAGAAGAACCTCCATGAGATAGGAAAAAAGAATAGCTATGTGCTGAACAGTTTCCAGAGCTCACACACTCTGGGAAGCATTGCAAGTTCACCATTAGCCAAAATGGAGTCCAACTTCCCCACTAAGGACATTGATAGAGACCCTATTACCACAGAAAGGACCTCACTGTCATTAACATCAAATCAACTCCACATCTTTTACATCAAAGCTTTAAAAAAAAGCCTAAAACAGGAACTTCAAATAACAGTCTAGTAGCAGAACAATACCCTATGCATTATTAAAAAGAAAAAAATTCCATATATTCATCAAAATAAAACCACACTTTTTAGAGCACCCAAGTAAAAATTTCTAGACAGGACAAGAAATCTGTAATCTATAATTTAGACTGGAAAGATGGAATTGGAAGAGAAGGTCATTAAAACATATGATAATTATGTTTAAAAGAAAGTGTGATTACATGAAAAGTGACAGATACATAAACAAATCAAAAAAAATTGGCTCCAGAGATTAAAAACCACAGTTTTCTGGAGTTATATTTACATATTAGATAGAGCAGAGGAAAGGCTAGTAAACTCAAAGACATATCAACAGATGGTTATAGAACCTATGTAAAATGAAGCATACAGAGACAGAAGACAAAACAGCCAGACATCAGTTGCTCATACCTGTAATCCTAGGTTCTCAAGAGGCTGAGGTGTGAGGATCTCGTTTGAAGCCAGCCTGGGCAGGAAAGTCTGTAAGACTCCAATTAACCAGCAAAATTATGGACGTGGAGGTATAGCTTAAGTGGTAAAGCGCCAGCTTTGAGTAAAAAAGCCAAGTGAGAGTATGAGAGTCTTGAGTTCAAGCCCCAGTACTAGCACAGAACAAACAAAAATGAAAGACTGAAAATAAACAAGGTGAGTGGCAGTGACCTGCAGGATAATACCAAAAAGCTTACAAAGCATGTAACTGGAATACCAGAGGAAAAGGGGGCACAGAAAGAAAAATGTGAGGGAATAATGGCCAAATTTATCCAAATTTGGTTAAGAGAAAAGAATAAACTTGGATGCCTTGTCAGAAATTGTACATGCTAGAACAATGTAATAATGTCTTTAATGTGCTAAAAGAAAATGATTTCCAATATGGAAATCTATGCTTATCAGAAACAATTTTCAAAAATAAAGACAACGTAGATATGCAGGAGACTGAGACCCGAGGATTGAGGTATGAAGCCAATCCAGGCAGGAAAGTCCATGAGACTTTTTTTTTTTTTTTTGGCCAGTCATGGGGCTTGAACTCTGGGCCTGGGCACTGTCCCTCAGCTCTTCAGCTCAAGAAGAGCGCTCTACCACTTGAGCTACAGCACCAATTCCGGTTTTCTAGTGGTTTATTGGAGATAGGAGTCTCACGGTCTTTCCTGCCTGGGCTGGCTTTGAACCTCGATCCTCAGATCTCAGCTTCCTGGATAGCTAGGATTACAGGTATGAGCCACCAGCGCTCAGCTCCATGAGACTCATCTCCAATTAACCACCAAAAAGCTGAAAGTGGAGTTGTGGCTCAAGTGATAGTAAAAGTACTCAGATTCAGTGCTCAGGCCCTGAGTTCAAGTTCCAGGATCATTAACACAAAAAAGAGGTTACTTTCTGTTCATTTTTTAAAAGCCTTCTATTATGGAAATTGTTAACCATATAGGAGAAAAGAAGGAATGGAAAGAATAAAGGTCCAGGTATCCATTTCCCACTTTTCATCTTCCATACAGAGTTCAGCAGGCAGGCATCCTATTATTCATCTGTTAATTAAGGAGTTCTTTGAAAAACAAACTGCCACACTTTGATCACACTTAAAAAAATTAAACATCCACTTGATATCAAATATCCAGTGAGTTCATAATTCACTAATTGTTACTTGGTTTAGGAATTTATTCATATTTTTATTATTAAACCATTGTACAAAGGGGTTACAATTTCACATCAGGCTATTAGTAACAATGCTTCTTGGTCAATGTTACTTACCCCTTTTATTGCTCTTCCCCGTATTCCCTCTCCCATCCCTATCCTCAAGTTAAGAAGTTCAGTTTTTATATAATGCATATCATGAAGAAATACTCAGCACCTCTGGTCATAAAGGAAATGCAAATCAAAGCAACACTGAGTTTCTACCTCACCCCTGTTAGGATGGCCATTATCAAGAAAACAAACAATGTTTAATGCTGGCAAGGATGACACCAAAGGGAACTCTAATACACTGTTGATGGAATGTAAGCTTATTTACTCACTCTGGAAAATAGTATGGAGGTTCCTTGAAAAGCTAAACATAGAAATTCCCTGTGACCCAGCAATTCTACTCCTGGGCATTTATCCAATAGATCACAAACAGGGTTACAGTAAAGCCACCAGCACAACCATGTTCATTGCAACAATATTTACTATGACCAAGATATGGAATCAGCTCACAAGGACCTGAATGAACTAATGGATCAAGAAAATGTGTCCTATGTGCACAACAGATCTTACTCATCCATTAAAAAGAATGATATTGTACCATTCATGCATAAGGAAATGGAAAGACTTGGAAAAATTATATTAAGTCAGACCCAGAGAAACAAAGCCTGCATATTTCTCCTCATTAGTGGTAGCTAGAATTGCTCATAAACACTTGGTGATATGCAAGTGGTTACAAATGTATTAACTGAAATATGGTAGACTCTAGGGGAAAGTTGAAGAATTTAATTTCTTAGAAGGACAAAGTCCAACAAAATAAACACCAAGAAAGGAGGACTTCAAAGGGGGTGTGGGGTCAAGAGGAAAGGGATAGATGAATGAAGGGGAGAAGTTGGAAAAACAGTAAAAACTTCATTGAATATACTACAAAATTAAGAAAAGTAAAAGAAGGGGTGGGTTGAAGGGGAATGAGAATGTTTAAAAGGGTGACACTGATCAAGGTGCATTATGTTCATAAACTGATTTGTTAAATGGCAACTCCTTTGCAGAACTTTTTTTGTTGTTGTTGTTGGTTGTGGGGCTTGAACTCTGAGCCTGGGTGCTGTCCCTCAGCTCTTCAGCTCAAGGCTGGCGCTTTATTGGTTTCACATCTCAGTCTCCTGAGTAGCTAGGATTCCAGCTACCAGTGCCCCTCTTGCGCAACTATTTAAAGATAATGTTTTTAAAAAGAATCTTAATGTAATGTCCTCTATGGACCTCGCTATTTCTGTGATAGTTTATTTGGATACATGTTGCAAATCTCACAATGTGTGTGTGTGTGTGTGTGTGTGTGTGTGTGCATTTTTGCTTTAAAATGTTGCTTGTTCTCTGAGAGCACACTCCCAGCGATCTGCTTTCTTTTGTCTTGCTATAGATTTGTCTAAAATAAGAACAATAGGGTCTTAGGTTTCATTATTTTTAACCTATAGCTTTTTATGGCATCTAGTTTAACTGCTGGGAAACTTCCCCTCACCATTTCCTCCCGGTTTTCCTGTGAATCTGCCAACAAACCATTTTTAAACACAAGTGAATTGTTACAAAGAAACATCAAAATTCAGAGTTAAAAGGAGAATTAGAATAATTCAACCACGAGAAACAGACCCATTTTGGTCTTTAACCATTACTGTCCAAAAGAGGTAGGTCTCATCCTTGGAGAGGTATGCTTCATATTTTCTTACCAGACTAGAAGGCTGGCCACATCTATTTTTTCCCTCCTGGGAATTGTTCTAAATTGATCTAAATCTAATATCTCTTTGCTTAAACTAGGCCTTTCCCCTTTTCCGAATCCAGGTTGGATCAATGTATTTTATATTTTCCTTAGTGGGCAGCCTTACATGAAGAAAAACATCACAGATTTAGAACAAAGAAGTTTATCCTTGAAATAATGAACAGTGCGGATTCTGGAATATGGATGTGCATTTTATTGCATCCCTATCAGCGTAAAATGAATGCTGCTGGTGGTGATGAGTACAATAGGGAGAGAAGACTACGTCATTATCACGAGAAATTCCCAAACCTCGCTAATGAGCACAGAAGGATTTTAATGCAAGCCCTGGCTCCCTGGTTACCATCTAGCTTTCATCTCCCTGCTTCCTGCAACCAGTCTGCAGTACCCTGTGATAGGATTTCCCAATCAAGAATGCAGCTGTCCACTTCTTAAATCCCTCCACCTCAGAGTGTCTGCTTTGGTATGTCCTCAGGTTCTGCAATCAAATTTGAGTTTTCAAATGTCAGTCTACACTCAGGGTTCCATGGAGAGAAAAGAATCCTGCTTTAAAACCTACTTCAGATGCCCATGTCATCAAAATGGCAGTCCCTGCATCAAACCCAAGGTGGGGTGCTGTGCTTGGTGACTTTCTTTGTGTTTGTCTAGGGAGAGCCACAGGTTGTCGGGGCAGCAGCGGGCAGAGCCAGCTGGACAAGCCCGCGCAGCGACTCCACCGCAGGCACCGGGCGCGCGCGCTCGCCCGAGGTGGGAGAGCCAGGAGGGAGGGCAGGAGGAGCGGGGAGGGGAGAGGAAGCGGGGAGGGAAGCGGGGAGCGGAAAGGGATGGGGAGGGGGGATCGCCCCGTTTCCACAGCGACCTGGCTTACGTAAGGCGCCTCGCGTGGGCTGGGGCTCCGGCCGCGCGCGCATCGCCTGCCCCGCCCCCGCCTGGCGCAGCTGCGGCTCGGTGCGGTCGCAGCTGCGCGCGGTCAGCGGTCCACGTCGCGCAGCCTACCGGGCGGAGCCTGACGCCCGCCCCTGCCTCGCCCCCGCGCGTGGTCGCCGCGACCCGGAGCTCGCCGCCCCCAGACGCCGACAGCCGGAGGCGAAGGCGGCGGCCGCGCTCCTGCTGCCGAGCACCCTGTCCTCTCGCCAGCTCCCCGCCGGGGCCCGCATCACCATGAGCCCCGAACCGGTGCCGCCGCCGCCACCGCCACCACCACCGCCGCCGGCTCAGGCTCAGGCCTCGGCCTCGGCCCCGGCCCCGGCCCCGGCCCCGGCCCCGATCCCGGTCGCGATCCCAATTCCGGCTTCGCCTCACGTTCTGGTTCCGTCTCCGGCTCCGGCTCCGGCTCCGACTCCGTCTCCCCAGTGTTTCCGCTGCAGCTACGGAGAGCCGTTCGTCCGGCGGCTACAGAAGGGCAATGAGGCCTTCCGCGCCGGGCAATATGAAATGGCAGCCGAGCATTTCCGCTCCTTGCTGGCCGGCTTGCCCAAGCCTGACCGCGGCCTGTGCCTGCGGCTGGGGGACACGCTGGCCCGCGCCGGCCGCCTCCCCGAGGCCCTGGGCGCGTTCCGCGGCGCCGCGAGGCTCGGGCCGCTGCGGCCCGAAGAGCTGGGGGAGCTGGCGTGCGGCCTGGCGCGCGCCGTGGGCCTGCGCGAGCGGCGGGTGCTGCTAGTGCCCGTGGCGAGGCCGAGCCGCGCGCTCCGAGCGCCGGGCGAGAGGCGGCCATCGCCGGTGCCCCCGACCCCCCGCGCCCTGCTCAGCTGTCCGCGCTGCCGGAAACTGCTGTACAAGCCGGTGACCCTCCCCAACGGGGTGACGGTCTGCAAGCGCTGCGTGGAGCTGGGGTCGCCGCGGCCGCAGATGCGACGCGTGAACGTGGTGCTGAGCGGCCTGATTGAGAGGTGCTTCCCGGGCGATTGCCGGCTGCGCAGGCTGGCGGGCCAAGCGCGGAATCTGCAGCGCCAGCAGCAGCTGGACGCCGCGCTGCTCAAGTGCGAGCAGGCCTTGGCCCTGGGTGAGTCAGCCAGGGTGCGGGCGCGGGGGGCTGGGGGGGGGGACGCCGCGGGGCTGTGCCCCTGGCGCACCTGTCGGGGCCTCTGGGCAGGGCTTGGGCGGTGGCTGGTCGGCGGCTCTAGATTTTCAAAGAGCTTTATCCAGGCAAAGGGTCATTTTGCTTGCTAAAGTTAGCGAGGTGAAAGGTGGTTTGAGCCACACGAGGCGGGGGGCGGGAAGCGGTGTCCGGGTACCCCACGGATTGGGTTTTTTTTTTTTTTTTTGGACCCTGGTTGAATTTCCTGAGATTCCTGCTTTGCTTTTTCAATCCCTCTTCTCAGCTGTTCGGAGTGGGTGGATGACAAAGTGGTTTTGCTGATCCCATAGGAAAATGCAAATCACTGACGCACTGGAGATGCAGGACTCGGCGCCGGGGAGGGATTTGCTTTAGGGTTCAGCTGGTGTCCAGCAGAGGACCCGGATTCTTCATTCTGCGTTCATGACCTCATACTGTCTGGCTCTGTTCTGTCCCTCTGGAAGGCCATTGGATGTTGTTATGGCGTAGATAGGCAGGGTAGGAGAGTTGGTTTTAATGTCATTTATTTGTTTACCTTTACCTGAGGTTTCTGGCCAGAACCAGCCCCAGCATCCGAAATTACCACCTGTTAATAATAATACGTAGTTTAAAGGAAAAGTCTGATCTCAGGCTTCTGTCTTTGTGTTTGACTTTAGGAGAATAGGATCAATTGGCAGTTAGGGGCAGTGTGTGGAGGATTTATTTATTTATTTTTGGTAACAGTATGATTTAAATCAGGTTAAAAAAAAAAGGTGTAACCATTTCTTACTAAAAGAACCGTGTGTTTGGTCAGTATGCCTTTTAGACTTAGGGTTAAGGTTTTTTTTTTGTCCCACCCAGAAGGTACACAGGATGAAATGAAGTACCCTATTGCGATAGTCTCTGCTGAAATAGAACCATTAACAAACTTTATGTAACAGGTATTAAATATAGTGTTTGCAGCCATATTTTAACAAATTCTGTATTTGTGAGTTTTCAGGTGTACGTGGTGTAGAGCAGTTTTATCCTATGGTATTACAGTGGTAATCATATATGTAATTTAAATTTTATGGTAGCCATGTTAAAAATGTGATAATATGAAATACAATTTAAAAAGTTTTTTTAACTGTACAGTCAGAATATCATATGAACGTGTCCTCAGTATAAAAATAGCAGGATTGGCTGGGAATGTGGCTTAGTGGTAGAGTGCTTGCTGGGTTCAGTTCCTCAGTACCACATAAACAGAAAAAGCTGGAAGTGGTGCTGTGGCTCAAGTGGTAGAGCACTTGTATTGAGCACAGAGAGGCTCAAGGACAGTGCCCAGGCCCTGAGTTCAAGCCCCAGAACCAGAAAAAAAAAACCCAGCAAGATTGTACTTTTTTTTTTTTTTTAATAAAAAGGTCTTTGCAATAGTGTGTGTTTTTCATCCACTGCCCTTCCCATATCAGACACTTTTCATGGGAAATACCTATATTTTTAGTTATTTCACTTGAAATAACTATATTTAGATGTTGAAGATGACTTAGAAAAATGAGAACTTTCACGTGTGGTTGAGAGGACTGCAAGGTATCTCCTTGAGACATTGTTTGGTACTGTCTACAAGTGTTAAAGTAGGAGCCTTAACCAGAAGTTTCAAAGAGGGGCATGTGTATATGCACTAACCATTTGTGCTCATCTTGTATATTGTCATTAAAGATAGTAGTAAAGTAGAAACAACCTGAGTACCCAGTGAGAACACAATGGGTAAATTATCTTATGATGCTTTCATGGCATGTTATTCAGAACAAAAAATAAGCCAGCCACAGTTACAAAGTACAGTGTCCATGAATCTCACAAATATAATACTCAGTGAAAGAAACCAGACTCAGTTTACCTGTAAATATAAGCAGGTAAATTACTATAGGTTGTTAGAAGAGAGGAAGTGGTTCTCCGTGGTGGATGAAATGGAATAGTGATTGGGAGTAGGTGAAGGCAGATCTACTTGTTGATCAAAGGAATGGACACTGATGTCACCACCTGTTTGTTAAAAACTATGTACCATGTTTTAAGTTTTAATTTGTATATATTGAACTCAGCTTAAGCATTTATTTTTTTATTTATTTTATTTTATTTTATTTGAGAACATACTGTACAGAGGGGGTACAATTACATGGGCAGGATAATGCATACATTTCTTACCAAGCATTGCAGCCTCCTCCTTTGTTTACCCTTCACCTCCCTTCCCAGCCTCCCCCCTCCCCCCCCACCCATTCATTCCCCCCTCCCCCCCCCCCACACCGACATTGTAAAGCTGGTTTTGACATGACATTTTGTACTTCTCATTGTTGCAACAGGTCCACCTGAATCCTTAAACGACTTGTTTGTCAGCTTAAGCATTTAAAGCTATTAGATTTTCCCAGTACATTTGTATGAAATCTTTTATTTGAATATTATTTTCTAAAGTTTAGAAAGTAAAGCAAAAATTCCCTATTTAAGAAATGTATGGAAGAGTGGTTGAGGATTTAGCTCAGTGGAAGAACGTTTGCCTGGCAAGTGCAAGGCCTTGAGTTCAATCCTCAGCTCTGAAAAAAAAAATTGTATAGAAGAAAATGAAGCTGGGGACATAGCCCAATGGTTGAAGTCATGGCTTCAAGTCTCCACCAGCAGAAAACACGCACAAACATAATTTTTAAGTTCATGATGAATGGGTTCCACACAGAAGTTTTGGGATATTAAAAAAAAAAGTTCACAGATGTTAGTAAACTGTCTTGGTTCACCTGAGATTCGGTTGAGACATAGGACTAATTTTGTCCAATAAATTGTCAGAATTCACAATAATATATTAGAGCAGAGTAATGTATGTAACAAAAATGAATTCAGTAGATGTAGATGATTTGCTATAAAAAGTGGATATTTTCCATTTGCAAAATACAAATTTGAGGTTGAAAATTAGTTGATTAAAAAAAACATACTGTGTACATCAGAATTTGGAATGAAAGTACTCAGAAACAAGTCAATAGGAAATATCAAAACTGAATCACAGAAAGACAAGCTAGAAAAAAGCAGAAAAAAATATATGGAACACAGACAAAAGTTCTGGAACCCCAGAAGAGATGGGGTAAGAGAAATATTGGAAGGAAAAAATTGTGGAAATATTCCAAAACTGATAATAGACTTTGACTCAATCAAGTAAGCCCAACAGGATAAGTACACATAAGATAAACCTGTTTTGGTTGACTTACTGAAAAATCAAAGAAATTTAAAAGCAGAGAAGACAAGGGTGCTTTTCCCTTTAAAGGAGCCATCTTTATGCAAAATTTTTGAAGCCAGAACATCATGGAATAACCCCTTTAAAGTGCTGAAGAAAAGAAAGAAGACGCCTAACCAAAATTATTTACCCAGCTTAAAATGCTTTTCAGAAATGAAGGAAAAAAAGCAAAATGCTTCAAGCCAAATAAATGGAGCTTGAAGGTTCTTATTTCCAACAGAGTTTTGTCACATGAAATACTGAGAGAACGCTATAGGAAAATACAGATTATCTTGTAGCTCAGAAAGGCCAGAAGATGGGAAAGTAACTATATAAATAATCTAAAACACTATTGACTGTTTCAAACAGCAACAGTTTTTCATGGTATAAATGACATATGTAAAATTAAAGCATATGTCAGTGGCACAAAACCAGGTTGGATAATATAGTACAGTTTGTGTAGTGCTTTCCATGTAATAAAAGGATTAATTTAAAAGACACTGATAAATCAAGCTTGCGTGTTTGCATTCTTGAGTAACTATCAAAAGGATAACAAAAAGCAAAAATGTAAAACATATAGTGGAATAGCAAATGCTTAGTTCATCCAAAAGAAAGAAGGGAGGGCTGGGAAGGTGGCTCAGTGGTAGAGCGCTTGCCTTGCATGCCTGAGGCCCTGGGTTCGATTCCCCAGCACCACATAAGCAAAAAGAAAAAAAAGCCGGAAGTGGCGCTGTGGCTCAAGTGGTAGAGTGCTAGAGGGACAGCGCCCAGGCCCAGAGTTCAGGCCCCACGACTGGACCCAAAAAAAAAAAAAAGAAGGGAGAATACAGCAGCCAAGAATAAGTGGGACAACTGGAAGGGAGAATTGGAGATTTAAATTCAGACCATTTAAACTAAATGTAAGTTGTTTGACTATTCTACTTAAAAGAAAAATGTTGACACTGAATTTAAGTGTAGCTCCATGTAACTTTCACATGGAGAAACCTTAGATAGAAGGACTATAAAAAAGTTAGAGTTGATAGGATAGGAAATGATGTTATGCAAAGATGACAAAAAGCATGGATGATATGCAAAATTAGTATCAAATAAAGTATGAGAAATGGAGCAGTTTATGATGTATGGGCTGATTCAACAGAACAAAGCAATATCCTCAAGTTTGTATGCACTTAAATGTATAACACAAAATGCCTGGTGACAAGATTAAAGGGAGGAAAGAGATCTTGAACAAAACACTTGGTGATTGATAAAATAAGGATAGAAAAGCAGGTAAGAATATAGAACACTATCGGCATTTTAATCTAATTCACTGTCACTACCTACACCTTATCAGCTTCATAAAACTAGAGGCAGTATGTTAGATTTGGTATGTTAGGTTTGGTATGATTATGTTTTCCAATTCCTTGGTTGGACCATAAAACTAATTGCAACAAATAATTGTAAGGTCACTCTTACTGACAACCTGTTCTTTGAGCACCGTGGATTTACACTAAAATAAGCAGATAGAAAATCTTCAAATATTTGAAAATAACTTGTCTTACCTATTTTCTGCTGCTGTAACAATACTATAAACCAGATTATAAGGAAAATAAATTTATCTTGCATGGTTTCAGAGTTTAGGAAGTTCATTGTCAGTACCTGGGGACCTTCTTGCTGTGTGATACAGCATGGCAAAAGGGCAAGGGGCACACAGCAGAGCTCACTTTTATAGGAAAGCTACTTGTGTGATAACTAGCTCAGTCTTGTGAAAAGTGATGCTCATGGCCTAATACCTGTTCACTGCCGACATCACTTAATATTGTTACGATGGCAATTAATATTATAACTGGAAGAGACTTTCCAACTTACAGGCCAAATAAGAAGTAGCAATTAAGTGGCTCAAGTGGTAGAGCGCTAGCCTTGAGCTGAAGAGCTGAGGGACAGCGCCCAGGCCCAGAGTTCAGGCCCCACGACCAGACCCAAAAAAATAAAATTAAATTAAAAAAAAAAAAAAGAAGTAGCAATTAAAAATTAGAAAATACTTTATTCAAAAGATGATGAAAACCTAACTCTGGAAAACTACAGACACCACAGCAGTGCAGAGAGGTTATATTTGTTTTAAAATCCCTGCACTGCAGACAACAGTTAAATCAGTTATCCCCAGCTCCCATTCCAAGAACCAGAAAAGAAAATTGAACCAAAGAAAGTAGAATGAAGAAAATAAAGGTGAAGGCAGAAATTAGTTACAAAATAAGAAAAAAAAACTGCTTTGTTAAATAGCAAGTTTTTGTACAACTATTTGTAAAAATAATAAAAATTTGAAAAAGAAAGTGATATATGTATGTATATAGTCCAGTATTTCTCATGAGCATAGTTGTCAAAATGTCAGATAAAATATTAGCCACTTGAGTCCAGTGATGCCCAGAGAATGGCACTTGGAGTCATGTAGAAAGATTTTCAGCCCTTGGAGATTAGCCAGTGCAGTTCACCACATTCACACAGGAAGGGAGAATGATTTTGTTTTATTTGAAGGGCACCTAGAAAGTGTAGCAATCACCCTGAGCTTGAAGAAATAACTGGACATTTTCCTACTGAAGGGAAAGGTGACAAGGATGTTTGCTGCCACAAATACTGCTTGGAATTCTACCTGCTATTCTAGCAAGTGCGATGAGGAGAAAATTAAAAGGCATTAGAATTGGATACATAGATGACATGTTGGTGTCCGCAGAAATATGTGAACTATCAGAGATCAGAAGTGAATTATCAAAATTCCCTGAGCACAAGAATCAAGATAGAAGGATAAATGTTAACTGTATGCATAATCAAGAGTAAAAAACAAAAATTATAACCAACTGTGTTACCAACAAAGTCTTTGAAACCTGAAACATCTGAATGGTGTCCAAGTCATTCATAGTGGTCAGAGTGGTGACTACCCTTAGGAGGGGTCTACCAGCTTATATAAGAGCACACCAGGAGATTTCTGGGGCCCCAGGAATGATCTGAGTGGTGATTACTGGGGTACATGTGTAAAAACTGAAGAAACATGTTAAAGATTTGTTGACTTGGTAAGTCCTGCATTGGCTTACATAAACAGGTTCCAATGAGGATCACTGTCGTTCTTTCTGTGCCCAGGGAACTCCACCCATTGTTTGTTTGTTTGTTTTGGTGTCAGTTCATTGAACTTTTTAACATACCATTCTCCATTCTCTACTGCACACATGTACAACAGTAACTGCAGTTCCAGCACACAGGCACCTCAGATGTGGCTTGAAGAGGGTAGCCCCCATCACTGAAACTCAAGAGAACTGTACATCTGGTTATCCCAGAGTCCAGGCCTCAGGTGTTACTCCTGATGCTTCCCCATAGGCAGGTTACCTCACTAGTCAAGAACTGTGAACATTTGCTGCCATCTGCTTTCTCCATACAGAACTTCAAATTATCTTTTCTCTTTCATTTATTTTTGAGTGAGTCCTGAATAAGTTTCCTTTAGTTTTCTTAAGCTTAAAGTCTAATGGTTAGAAATGGTATAGGCTGGTACCATCCCAATATATTTGACCTCATCTTGGGAGCTAAGCTGAATCAGGCCAGGCTAGTACTTAGATGGGAGAAAATGTTCAGGCATCTATTATTGGTGGTGGTCAACAAGAGTTGATACAGTGTCTCCTTGGGAAGTGAACCTGATTAATATTAGTGAGAAGAAACCACCTTCAGAATAAGAGTAAAAACTTAAATGCATTTATTAGAAAGGAATTATTTTGGCTGGGCACAGGTGGCTCACAACTATAATCCTAACTACTCAGAAGGCTAAGATCTGAGGCTCATGATCTGAAGCCAGCCCAAGTAAGAAAGACCATAGACTCTTTGTTTTTTTTTTTAATTTTAATTTTATTTTTTATTGTGAAAATACTGTACAGAGTGGTTACAATTACATGGGCAAGATAATAAGTAAATTTCTTATCAAGCATGGTAGCCTCCTCCTTTGTTTCCCCTTCCCATCCCTTCCCATCCTCTCCCTACCCCCTCCCACCCAATCCTCCCCCCCATCAAAGTTGTAAAAGATGGTTTTTCCACATAACGACTTGTACATCTCATTGTTGCAATGGATCCACCTGTATCCCTATTTAAACGATTTGTTTTTTCCCTTCTCCTCCACAAATTATACCAACCTCAAATACAGTGAAAGCAGGGGTTATACTGTGGGGGAAGGACATACAAAGCAACAAAAAAATAATCTTATAAATGTGTTAGAAACAATCACCTGAAAGAAAAAAAACATTTGAATACATATCTTAGGGTTCATTTCCCTAACATCAACTTATCTGACCTTTTCTGCTTGACTCAGACATATACTAGTTATTGCAAATAAGGGAAACCATGGGACCTATGTTTCTTTGGGCCTGGCTTACTTCACTTATCATAATTTTTTCCAGGTCTTTCCATTTCCTAACAAATGGGGCAATGTTACTCTTTCTGATGGAGGCATAGAATTCCATTGTGTATATATACCACATTTTCTTGATCCATTCATCTACTGAGGCTCTTATCTCAAATTAACTACCAAAAAAACTGGAAGTGGAACTGTAGCTTAAGTGGTAGAGCACTAGCCTTGAATACAAAAGCTCAGGGACAACGCCCAGACCCTGAGTTCAAGCCTCAGTACCAACACACACACACTGGAAAATAAAGGAAGATTTAAAATAAGGTAAAGGAAATGTGTTTTTAACTCTGGAAACTTCATCAAGACTAAGTTAACACAAAGCTGGTCTAAGCAAAGTAATGAAGGAAATGTAGTGATTATAAAAAATTGAATTGGATAACAATTCAGAAACAAGCTCATTACAAAGACCAGCCAGTAAGGCACAGACCAGGAATGAAGAGGAAGCATACATACAGATACAAAGTTTATAATATTACAAAGGAAAACATAAATTAACCTAGAAAAGGGTAAAAGTCTGACATGAACTAATAGCTTAAATAAAATGGAAATGTTAACTCAGGGCTTCAGCTAAAAAGGCATTAAGGCCCAAGTTTCAGATTATAGAAAAATACAGGGAGCCATCCATCTAATTGTCTGATCTTGACACATCAGAAAAAGCTTATACAGAAGAAAATTTATAGTCTATCCCAGAGGGGGAGGGGGGTGCGGAAGGGAGGAAGAGAAAGGGAGAGGGACACAGAGAAAGGAAAAGCTGTAAATATTATAAAAGATAGCTAATCATTTGCATACATATTATGACTGTTCAGAAAATTAAGGAGAGTCAGTTGGAAGTTGTAGAACTAATGAGAAACTTTAGTGCAATGCGACACATGTGAATGAGATCTCTGGTCTCACAAACTTGCAGCAGGATTGTTTCTCATGCTCAAGTTCTGGTAGCTTTTCCTCTCCAGAAACCTCCAAAGGAGGATTAGATAAAAAATGCATTTAATATGCAATTGAGGAACTTAAATCTGATCTTACAGCTGATATGATTATTCTACAGTTGCATTTAGTATATAATGATGTACTGAAAGAGCAAATACCACTGAGAAGAATGGAATAGAATTTTATAATGCTCTCCAGGCAATTTAAGATTTTTTTTTTTTTTTGGGTCCGGTCGTGGGGCCTGAACTCTGGGCCTGGGCGCTGTCCCTCAGCTCTTCAGCTCAAGGCTAGCGCTCTATCACTTGAGCCACAGCACCACTTCCGGCTTTTTTTCTTTTTGCTTATATGGTGCTGAGGAATCGAACCCAGGGCCTCAGGCATGCAAGGCAAGCGCTCTACCACTGAGCCACCTTCCCAGCCCCTCTCCAGGCAATTTAAAAGCATGTGCTTGTGAGTTCATTCAAAATCCTAATACATAATTGACAGTTGAGTACTTTTTATTTTGGTCATAGAGAATACTCATTTTGAATCTTAAGGGAAATATTACCTCAACTCTCCCCAAATCCTACTCTTTTCATTGGTAGACTTGAATTATCAGAAAAAAAAAGTAGTACTGTTATATTTTGAATTTAATCAATAAAAAAGAATCTGTAGCCAGTGGCTCACACCTGTAATCCTAGCTACTCAGGTGGTCAAGAGCAGAGGACCGTGGTTTTGCAGCTAGCCAGAGCAGGAAAGTCCATGAGACTTTTTTTTTTTTTTGTCCAAGGGCTTAAACTCAGGGCCTGGGTGCTGTCCCTGAGCTTTTCTGCTCAAAGCTAGCACTCTACCACTTTGAACCATAGCTCCACTTCTACTAGTTTTCTGGTGATTAATCGGAGGTAAGAGTCTCATGGACTTTCCTGCCTGGGTTGGCTTTGAACCATGATCCATAAATCTTAGCCTCCTGAGTAGCTGGATTACAGATGTGAGTTACCAGCACCCAGATAGTCTGAGACTTATGTCCACTAACCTACCATAAAAATCAGAAATGAAGTTGTGGCTCAAGCGATAAAGTGCTAGTCTAGCATAAAGGAAGCTCAGGGACTGTGCCTAAGCTCTGAATTCAAGTCTCAGGACCAACACCAAAACAGAAAAACAAAAGTCTGTGATTGTTTTCTGTCATTATAAAACTATTTGGACAATATCCTTGTTTTCTTCTTGGTCTCCAAAGCCGATGGTATTTACCACCTAACCTTTCTCAGGAGGAAAATAAAGTGAGATTATTGCCCTCTCCTCCAGCCACTTATCCTATACCAAGCTGTATCATTTTTTTAAATCTAAATCTTAATCTCCTCTTGTTCCTTCCCCCTTCTCCTACTTTCCTTCTTGTCATGCCTTTGCGACTTAATACATGTGCAATACTGACACATTTGTAAGTAGTTCCTGCTCACCATGGCTTCATGTCACATCCTCCTGCTCAAGTTTCTTCATGCAGACTTGCCTCAGTTACCTCATAGCGGGAAAGGAAGCATCTGAGCATTTGAAAGGACCAACTGGGAAGTCTGAGAGTCACATTCAAGGAGATGGAATAAACTGAGAGTTTGGACCAGAAACCCACCTTATTTTTGAATTTATTACATATGTTTCTGACCAATCATGGTAACAGAAAATTCAGAAAGCATTTAAATTTCTGCGTGTACCTTACACAGCTCAGTTGGTGCAGAGAAGTTCTCATCCAGTCCCAGGCTATTGACAAAGTATATTTAAATGTTGCACTATTGCTGTTTCCCTGCCCTCAATTTTGTTTTTGTTTTTTTTTTTTTAAGCAAATAATGCTTGGAAAGCAAAGTAAAAATTAGAGTAATCCTCCCAAATCAAAAAGGACACACATGTGCTTCATTAATTTAAGGATAAAGTGAGTAGTTTAGATCTGTTGGAAGCTCTGTGTCCTTAGTGGAAGGATGCTAGATGTCATTATGGAAAAAAACAGACTCAAGCCTGAAGTACAATACAAGTTCTATGCTCCTGAGCAGTTCTGTTTTCCCTCAGTGGTCTTCTTGGAACCATACACCCTCAGATACCAAGGGTCTACTTGCAAATTGGTACACATTTTAAGTACTCAGCTAAAATGTACAGTTCTGGTTCTGTTGTGAACATTCCACAATAGTACAGGTAAGCCAAGCCCAGCAGTATGAAAAATTGCCCGATGGTTCTTTGATGAGTTCTGGCTTTGTGCTTTTCCGTGGTACCTTGCCAAATCAATATTGTTATGTGCTGTGTGTCATTTCAGTCACTCTTATCCTATTTAGCTGATCTTTTGTCTGTAGATGTTTCTGCATGAGGAATCTAGGAATAGGGGTGCATTTTTCCAGCCACATACTTGGGAGAATGCACTGTAGGTACAGTTATGTAGGTAAATTAGCATGCATGAAATTATGTTGAAAAACATGTTACATTTTACTTTTCTGGTAGTTTCTTATACATGGATTTCCTTGTGTACTTCTATGAAGGTTATTTTAAATCTCCCTCTAAAGTTTCCGGATTATGAAACGTTGAATGTTACATCTGCACTAAAGATCTTTAGATGTGGCTCAGTGGTAGAGTGCTTGCCTTTCATGCATGAGACCCTGGGTTCTATTCCTCAGCACCACATAAGCAGAAAAAGCTAGAAGTGGCACTGTGGCTCAAGTGGTAGAGCATTACCCTTGAGCTGAAAAGCTGAGGGACAGTGCCCAGGTCCAGAGTTCAGGCCCCATGACCGACAAAAAGAAAAGAAAAAAGATCTTTAGATGTCAAAGCATTTTTGATTTTTGGAACAGAAGTGCTCCACTTGTAGCATTAAAATGATTTGGGCTGAGTGCCGGTAGCTCACGCCTGTAATCCTAGTTACTCAGGAAGCTGAGATCTGAGGATCACAGTTCAAAACCAGTCCAGGCAGGAAGAGTCTGTGAGCCTCTTATCTCCAGTAAACCACTCAGAAAACCGGAAGTGGAGCTGTGGCTCAAGTGGTAGAGCACTAGCCTTGAGCTGAAGAGCTGAGGGACAGCGCCCAGACCCACACAACCAACAACAAAATGGTTTGACAGTTACTCTGTGTATTATTGGATGTTACTGTTTGGCTATCAGTAATGCCCAACATTTCTTGTTTTTCTTGAAGTCATAATAATCCTATTTCTGTTTTCTTCAGAGAAACTCTAAATTGTACTTACCAAACTACTGAACTTTGAATTGGGGTTGGGTTTTTTGGGGGTAGGGAGATGGGGAGCATTTTTATCCCAAATAAATGATGAATTAAATATTAATAAATGATGAATCAAATAAATGATGAATATTCTGTGTCTAGTCTTTATGCTTAAATTAACATTTTTAGCAACTTACAGAGCATTTTCACTTAACTGCAGTCAATTTAGTTCTTTGTGTTCTTCCTCTTGTTAGCCCCTGAGGATGACTCACTGCTGCTGCTTCGAGCAGAGCTGTGCTTAATCATGAAGAACTATGAGCAAGCTCTGCAGGATGCTGATGTGGTTTGCCGGAAGGAGCCTCTCCTGACTAAGGTACTTGGTGTCTGTTGGCTTTGGAGATGCATAGTGTAAGTTTATGGAGAATAAGGCATCATAATTATGATCAGGTACCTGCAGACAGTGTGTATTCCCTCCAGATTCCAGTAGTCTCTGTTTAGTAGTCCATCTGGTACTAACCCAACCCAATTTGTAAGACCCATGTCTCCAACTGGATTTAAATAAGAAACACTGATTTTGATTATCCTTAGTCGTTATTTAGCTGAATAATAGGCCCAATACATTAAAAATATACATTATATACACTGTGAGTGAAGAGGAAATGTTAATGAGTTATTTAATTACTAAAATATAATTTGAGCTGGAAGATTGTATAAGGGCTGTTGATCCCTGACATACATAGGAGACAGGGGTGCCAGGGAAAGAGTTAACATTTTCTGTGTAACTTGGGCTTAGTGTCATTCTTGGCTTTTGGTCAGAGAGGTCTAATACTTCCGATCATACAAAATAAACTTTGCCAATCTCATAATGGCAGTGGAAATTATGCTTAAATATTAAGAACCCAGGGAACAAAAATAGTTTTTCCTTGAATCTTTGGCATTTAAACTTGTATAAGAAAATTTGAGTTTTACTATTGTGCTTGTAGGCTCATAATTCAAAATATTTATTATCATGCCATATTATATTATTACCTTTTAGAAACATTGAAGTGACATTAGCTCTTCCTCCTTTCCTTCCTTCTTGTTTGCTAGTATACTTTTAAACAAAATGTTTTAGCCTAAGCACAGTGGCTCTTTTTTGCTCAAGGCTAACACTCTTAACACTTTAGCCACAGCTCCACTTCTGGTTTTTGATGGTTAACTGGAGATAAGAGTCTCATAGACTTTCTTGCCTGGGCCTGCTTTGAACCATGATCTCAGCCTTCTGTATAGCTAGGGTTATAGGTGTGAGCCACAGACACTCAGCTCAGTATGCAACTTATAATTGAGGAATTTAAGACCACTTGCATTTAGTGTTACTGTGACAGAGATGTCGTAGTTTCTTTCTTAGACTTTTGCTATTTTACTTATTTGATTCCTTCTCAGTTCTCATTTGTTTATTCTTCTGGTGATACATATTTTTTCCCAGCTCTCTTCTTAGTGTGTGCAGTTTTCCTTAAGTATCTTCTGCAGTGCTGGGTTAATGGTTACATACTGCTTCAGTTTATGCTTGTTACATAAGTCTATATATCTCCTTTGATTTTAAAGGATATCTTGGTTCTAAGTTACTTTGTTTCAAGAAATAAAACTAGAAGTCAACAAATAGGCCTCAGAAAGTACAATCATTAAAGAAAAAAGTTGGCAGATTGCACTTCATCAAGTTAAAAACTGCTTTTCAAAATAGTTCTAAAAATGAAAATCATAAAATAGAAAATATTTGCAAGCATATATGTAATAAAGTTGTCATATATACATACACACATATACTAGCATATATAAAAAGTATTACCCATTTAGCAGCCAGCCAAGCTAAATAATGGGCATGTAATTTGAGTAGATACTTTACTAATGAAAATATATGAATAACAAAAAAATAAAAGATGTTGCACACCATTAGTCGTCATGGAAATGCACACTAAAATCTCAGGAAAGTACCACAACAGACCCACTAGAACAAAGAGACTGGTGATCCTAACTCCTTGTTAGATAGTGGGAAAATATTCTCAAATTAGTTCTTTGCTGTATTGAAGGTTTCTATTGTTTGCAGAACTTTTTGGTTTGATGGAATTCCATTTGCCAATTTGTACTTTAGTTGCCTACACTTTGGGGCCATATCCAAAAAAACTCTTTGCCCGGGTGCTGGCGGCTCACACCTGTAATCCTAGCTACTCAGGAGGCTGAGATCTGAGGATTGCAGTTCAAAGCCAGCCCAGGCAGGAAAGTCAATGAGACTCTTATCCAGTTAACCACCAGAAAACCAGAAGTGACGCTATAGCTCAAAGTGGTAGACTGCTAGCTTTAAGCAAAAAATTGTTTAGGGACAGCTCCCAGGTCCTGAGTTCAGAAAGTCCACAACTGACCAAAAAAAAACACAAAAAACCCCAAACACACCAATTTGCTCAGGTCATGTTTTCTCCTAATAGTTTCTTGGTTCCCAGTCTTACATTTAAATCTTTAACCTATCTTAATTTGTTACTTGTAAATGGCAAGAGATAAGGTTCTTTTTTCATCTATGTGTGAATATCTAGTTTATCTCTTTCCTTCCCACTGTTTATTAAAGAACCCATTCTTCTCCCATTGTGTCAAAACTCAGTTCATCCTGAATGCATGAGGTTATTTCTGAGTTCCCTTTTCTGTGTCATTGGTCTGTATATCTGTTTTTATGCTACCATCATGCTTTTTAGTGACCATAGCTTTGTAGTATGTTTTGATGTCAGATAGTTGTTTTTGCTTAGCAATGATTTGGCTGCTCAATGTCATTTGTGATTCCATCTGAATTTTATAAATTCATACAAATATGTCAAATGAAAAATAAACTTAATAATAGTCACCTGATGCCAGTTTCATCTTAGAAGATCCCTCAGAACTGCTTTTGGCAGTTCCAGCAGTGGAGACTCCAATGTTCTGATTGTAGATTGAACTTTTAAGACATTGAAATTTACCAAGACAGGGAGACATGGTGCACCTGTCACCATCCTTGATGGGTTTTGTTTATTTTACTTAATTTGAAGTTAAAACAAATAGTTTGAACAACTTTCCCAGTTGTGATCAGGTATGGATAGTTATTCTGTGGTTTAAAATGCATGTTTTGTCTTTGGGTGAAATCAGGGACACCACCTAAAAGCCCAGGCTCTGTCTGGATTGGGAAGAAGTAAGGAAGTGCTGAAGGAATTTATCTATTGCCTCGCTTTAAATCCTGAATGTAACTCAGCGAAGAAAGAAACACAGAAGGTATGATTTCTGATGACTGACTTTCTCCCTCAAGTTTTAACTCCAGCCTTTGTAAAACCAACAAATAGAATTCTGAATGTTCATGATACTGTGATTAAAAACATAACATAAAAATGATACAGTTCATACAGGTGACAATTTTGTGTTGGAGGCTGCATTTCCATCCATGAGTACAGCAGAATGTTTCATGAGATAGCATAGACCCATCTCAAGTGTGGACAAATAATAGTATACTTGAGTGAGGCTAATTATGGCAAAGTGAGACTAGGTGAGGTGAGGGAAGCAAAATGTTTTTCTATAGTTTGCAATTTCAGGTGCCATGTACACAAACCATGGTTTGTGTAGAAATCCAGTAAAAGACATTGTGATGATATGAGGTGATACATCTGTTAGCCAGATTTAACCATCGTACAATGTGTTTATATTTCAAAACATGATATAAACAATAAAAATCATAATTGCCTGTCCCCCCAAAAGACATTGTGGTATATATAAAAGGTATCAGTTTGGCTTGACTCATATTTTCAGTGAATGCTTGCCAGCATGTTGTAGAAATCTGCTCTCGTATGTAATCCTCATTGAATTACACTTAATGTAAGAAGTCCTTTTTCTTTTCTATGTTGGTCCTAGGGCTTGAACTCAGGGCTTGTGTGTTGTCTCTGATCTTTCTTGCTCAAAGCTAATGCTCTGCCACTTGAGCCACAGTTCCATTTCTGGCTATTTGGTGGTTAATTGGAGATAAGAATCTCACAGACCTACCTGCCTGAGCTGGCTTTGAACTATAATCTTCATATCTCAACCCTCCTGAGTAGCTAGGATTATAAGCATGAGCCATTGGCACCTGGCTGAAAGTTCTTAAAGTGCTTCCAATGACCAGGAGTTCTGTTTTTATATTTGACTCTCCCTATTTTAATGTGAATGCTATCATATATCTATTCTGTAATTTCTGTTTGTCATCAGCTCTAAAGCAATAGTTAATCAGTTCTTCCTTCTGCAGTTCAGAGATTCAGGTATTTGAGAATAGCTATTTCCTTTGCCTCAGTTCATTCTTTGAGGCAAACATGCTTTTCTCATAGGACAGGGCGTTGGGTTTCCTTCTCTGGTTGCACTCTTGCATGGCCCACATCTCTTCTTGTCTGTCAGCCACGCGTAGCAACCTTGGCCTTGTCAGGGTTCACATAAGGAGATGGACTTACTTTCAGCATCCCGCTGTTGGAACTGTAGCTAGTTAAAATACCTAGGTGTTGTTGTTGTTGTTGTTGTTTTTTAAAAAAACCAATTCCTACCGGTATCTTTACTGGTAGGAAGTAAAGTGGAATTTGTTCATCCTTTTTGATTTAGAATCATTGGTTTCTGACCATCATTCCTACCTGTTAAAATAATATTTACCCTGGAATCAGCTCTCTGCCATCCATGCCTGCTCAGCCCAACCTGAAAATTTCATAAGAACAGTAAAACGTGTATCTCAACTAGTCCTTATACCAGTGTTTTTTCAAAAAAGCCCTAGCTTGGATGAAGCATGTTTACAAATGTCCTAGAACCAGAGTTTGCGTTTTGTAGATTCTTGTCTAGATTATCTAGTGTGTGTGTGTTTTTTTTCCTTTTTCTGCTGGTACTGGGTCTTGAACACAGGGACTCATCCTCTCACTGGACAGTTTTGATCATGGCTTGTGCTCTACCACTTTAGCTATACCTCCAGTCTAGCATTTATGATGGCACATTTTTCTGCCTGAGCTAATTTTGAATTGAGATCATTCGGGTACTAGGGTCCTGAGTAGTTAGTGTTGCAAACATGAACCTTAGGCCCTGGCTCTGATGCTTTATTAATGGCTGGTAGACATAATTTATCACAGATAGTTCCAAAAACTGTAGCCCATTCATACTTATGTAATATGATCCATTCCCTGCAGCTCTGCTGAAGCTGCTTAGTCCCTGTTAGGACCCTTTCTCCCAGGCCACAGGAGAGTGTTTTGCTCACTGCTTCAGCGTCTTTGGCTTGTCACACTCACTGTAACATGAACAGCAGGAAGGTATTTTGTTTATTGGTTTGGTTTGGGTTTTGAAGACTTCACTGTCTTCTTTTTTCTTTCTTGAAGCTCTTGGAAACAACTGAGGCCATGAGGTTTGGAAGAACCACCTGTGTCAGCCAGAATGCCCACCTGACAGTTGCTTTCTTGGTGCTGGGAAAGAGTTCTTGAACCAGAATTCTGGCCCCATGCCTCCTCTCTTTTAGAGTTCTTTACCAGGTGGCTCTGCTGGTTCTGTCATAAATGGAGCTGTCCTCTGGAAATATCTCAATTCCATGAGTGATTTACAGCTTAGATTTAATTAATCTCAGAGCCCCTGGAATCTTCAATCCCCATTTTTCTCTTTCCTGTGAGACTTTTACATGGAAGGTTTTGTATAACAGGTGGGGACCAGACAAGAAGAAATTGAAATGTTCCTATTTTGTCATTTGTAAGATTAATGAAAGAGACTGGAAGCTAAAATGGTTAAGACATGGACTATATTAAAAAATGTTTGCATTTTAGAAGGTGGATAGTTAGAATTATGGTAATTTTTCTTTCCAATTTTATAGGCCTGTCTGGCCACATTTTCCTCTTGAAAACATGCTATAGATTTCTTTTTCTTCCAAAAGCATTTTAAAATACATTCCCTTTTCTTGGTATTTTTATAGGTAATATGTGAAGTGTTTTTTCCACCTTCAGACAACACAAATCAAAACTCGACCTCTTGCACCCATGGCAGATACAAAGCTCACTGTGATAGCCAGACAAACACCCAAGTGGAAGAAGACGATGACCCGGGGAGCCCTGGGGTATGTAGTATGGAAAGGAGTCCTGAGTGGATTATAGTGTGTGTGTGTGTGCGTGTGTGTGTGTGTGCGCGCGCGCGTGTGTGCGCACGCACGAGAAAGAGACAGTCCTGAGTGAGGGGAGCAATGCATATGTGAGTCCCGAGTGATGTACTCAGAATGTATTTGTCTGTCAGCATTATCTTGAGTAAGCTTTGAATAACTGGTCTGTGTTAAATTTTTCATAAATTATGGAGACATTTGGCTCTAGATAGATCTTAAGTGTTTCTCAATAGTCGTTAAAACTTTCAATGAATTCATTTGGGACTAGTGAGACTGAAAGAATCTCTTTTAGCACTTCCATACAAGTCAGTTCAGAGGCCTGAGATGATTTTGGCTTGGAGAAAAGAAAGAGGGATGATTTGAGTATAAGATACAAGAGGGATGATTTTGAGTATAAGATACATAACAGATATTTCTGTGTATATTTTATGTGTGTGATAGTGTTTATGTTGTCCCAGACAGAAATTATTCTGTGATTTACCATGCAAATGTTCAAGTGCATCTTACCAGTTGATAGATAAAAACAGTTATGAAAAAAGAGTAAAAGCCCTCCTCTTTTCCGGAACTTTCTAGAACAGGCTTCTGCATGCATGATTTTTTTCTTGTATGCTGTGATTTCTTGAATATTTAGGATTCTTTTTTCCTACTTAATTAGAACTCATCTGAGAGAGTTGATATGTTTAGAAATACAAATTCTTCGGTTTTATATTTTATACTGGGACTGCACTTTGAAGAGGATAAAAAAGCATTAGAAAATGTCATCCCAGTAGCACCCAGCACTGGTTTAAAGAGACAGCTTCCCAGTGACATGGAGGATGCGCACGGCCTCCCTGGGAAAATTCCCAAGAAAGGTAGGTGAGCATTTTATCATGGTGTTGTGTGCGCTAAAGGGATAGGATGTTAGCCAGTAGTTTATCTATTTTTTTTAATTATGCAAGTAATAGTAATGATGAGTCTACTACCTGTGGATATTTGAGATAGCTGGTATCACAAAAATTTCAGATTCCTTAATAGAGAAAGTTTTGGCTTAATTTTCACTTTCGTTCTTGTCTATCCATAAAAGTTGTTGGTATGAATTAACTAGACAGGAAAACATTCCTCCCCAGCATGGTTTTGTTAAACTGATATAACACATTTGTGTCCAGCAGAAGAATGCGCACTGCGTACTGTTACTCACATGTTAATTGTAACATTGAAAATTCTTCAGATGCAGATTGCCCACCTCAGAGGACTGTGAGTTCTAAGATGGGAGATGATCTCGAAGACTTTACTGTTGACATGACTGACTTTGAGTGTGCCCTTTGCATGAGGTAGGATGCTACAGAGTCTGTACAGCTCTGAAAAATATTAGCCTTTCTAAGTTGCATACCTAAATAGAATGTGCTTCTTATTAGGGAAATAACATAAACATTCATGATTTATTTATTTTTTAAAAATTTGAGGAAGGCTGGGAATGTGTCATAGTGGTAGAATGCTTGCTTAGCATGTATGAAGCCCTGGGTTTGATTTCTTAGTACCACATAAACAGAAAAGGCCAGAAGTGGCCCTGTGGCTCAAGTGGTTGAGCACTAACCTTGAGCAAAATAAGCTCATGGACAGCCCCCAGCCCTGAGTTCAAGCCCCAGGATTGGCAAAAAAAAAACCCCAAAAACCCCAAAAAATTTGAGGAAGATGTAAGAGGGGAATGGAAATAAATAATATCCAGAATGGAAAAGGAAGTTCATAAGGCATCCTTCTAATGTTCATAAATTCTATGGAAGTCTCTTGTGGACATGTCTTGATGAAGACACACATTTCCTTTCCAGGTTGCTCTTTGAGCCTGTCACTACTCCTTGTGGACATACATTCTGCCTGAAATGCCTTGAGCGCTGCCTGGACCATGCTCCACACTGCCCACTGTGCAAAGACAAACTTTCTGAGGTAATTGTGAAGGGACAATTTGAAGCGACAAGGAGGTACCCTACACAGCCTTGGCGGACCTCCTTTCACATCCTGCTTTGCTTTTGTCTGGCTGTTAAAGTTAGAGCCTCTAAAGACAGCTCAGTTCCCACCTTTCTGATTAATCACAATTATACAAGGAACATTTAGGTACAGAAGTAGCTAAATTTCAAGAAAATTTTCAGGTGTACATTGTAGTTGAGGTATATTATAAATAGCATATCTGTTACAAATATTTGAGAAAGGATATAACTCATGCCCTATGAGCTCTTCTGTACCTCATCTCAGTTGGGGACCGAATCACTTCTAACTGTGCCTCAGCAACCTAAATACCCTTATAGTATCACTTGACCTGAGATCAAGATCAGTGGAACTTATTAGGGCCCACACAGAAGCTACTTCTATAACTGTTAAAGATATTCTCATTAGGTATGGTGAGAAAATGAACAATATTTAAAAACAAGGCTTTTTTCTGGCCATTTTATCAAATAGTATGTGCTCCTGTGTACTGGGTGCCTCTACACATGGAGCAAACCGTTAAAGCTCTTGTGGGGATAGAAGAACCTTCTTTTTCATCCATAAGATGAAACTAACAATATTTGCCATAATTGTCTTCCAGAAACTAAACTGTACTCCTTCTTTAGATAGATAAAGTTTATTGTTTTTTTAACAAATATGTAGGAAAATACTGATGATTATTATTGGTGCCAAGGATTGAGGCTAGATCCTTGTGTGTACTAAACATATTATAACTTTAGTTGCACCCTGTAGCTCTCAGATTCTTTTTCTTACCTATAAGAAGAGGTATAGTACTTGAGCAAATTCTTAAATAGTTAACAGCCTTTTAATTTATTGCTAAAACTTGTTAAAAGTAAGTTGGTACAAGGCTAGGAACATGGCCCAAGTGGCAGAATGCTTGGGAGGCCCCTAAATTCCCAACCCCTGTTAAAAAATAGTTGTTGAATTAAAACCTTTCTAAAATATCCATGTTTCCTTGGTTTATTAAGTTGCCTGCAGGGTTCTCATGTGATCAGCTATATTGTGATGCATCATATGTCATGGTGTCGGATACCTTCTCAGTCTATTCAGCAGGATCATTGGGGGTGCCCTCTGCCAGTCCTCCTGATGTTGCTGTCTCTTCTTGCTGTGATGTTGCTCCCATCCTTGGCTGGAACAAGAGGCCAGGAAATGGTTCTTACTCTCATGAGAGTATGTGATCACCATTCCTCACACTGACTTTATTTGCCTCCATGTTCAGGGCTGCTTTATAGTAGAAACATGCAAAGATGCAAAATCTGGGGATTGACTAAAGTTTACGTCTTGTTCTTATTGTCTCTTGTTTTTAGTTCCATGGGGGCCTAATCACCAAAACAGCCAAGCTTGCCAACTCCAGATCTCTTTTATAAAACCAAATCCTCAGGCCTGACTGAGTGCTAATTTAGGATTATCCCCACGGCATCATTTTAACATTTCTTTTTTTGTTACAGTTGTTGGCAACCAGAAATTTTAATATAACTATACTGGCCGAAGAATTGATATTTCAGTATTTGCAAGAAGAGCTGTCTGACAGAAAGAGAATTTATGATGAAGAAATGTCAGAACTATCCAAGTAAGTGCTCACACTGCTTGTCCTTGGTGCCTAGTTCCAATTCATGAAGGCAGTCTCATTAACCTCAACTTTGTCATTGATTGGGATTTTTTTCCTAATAGTTCTTTGATCTTTAAACAGGAGAAAATATTAACTGCAAAATATAAATAGATGTATAATCATAAGTATGAGAACTATTTCAAAAGCATATTTAAACAAAATTATATAGTTGATTTTTATATCTAAATAAATGATACTAAGTTTTCCAGAATTGGAAAGGCAAAGTATGTAAGTCAAGAAACACTTCTATGGATGGTGACTTTTCTAGACTTGACAGTTTTACAGCTTTTCAGATGATTGAAGTTTTATATATGGATCTCCTATTTAAAATTCATTGCCTCTGACAGTGGTGCAGTTTTTGCTTTGATCAAAAGATTTTTTAGAGTAGTCAAAAGCTGTAAGTTTTCTAAGTACAGTAATTTAACAGTATGTTTTCTTAGATTTAAAGAAGACTTGGTAGACATCTGGGTGAGCAGAAAACATTCTCATGCTAATGGCTTTCCTTCCCCCCCCCCCCCCCCCAGCAGTGACTCGGATCTGAAGGTTTTGTTTTGTAAAAGAGAGAATTGGGGTTGGCTAGCTTTGGCTGTTGGGTGGCTCCCTTGTTTCTAATATATCTGACTTCACATTTGCCTTTGCTCTGCAGTCTGACCAGAGATGTGCCCATCTTTGTGTGTGCCATGGCCTTCCCCACAGTTCCCTGTCCCCTCCATGTCTTTGAGCCCCGGTATCGGCTTATGATAAGAAGATGCATGGAAACTGGCACCAAACGATTTGGCATGTGTTTATCTGCTGAACATGCAGGGTAAGAATTGCCAGAATCCCAAGGATAAGTGTATAACATGGTCTATTTTGAAGAAAATTTAGACTGATACTTGAAAATCTCTAGGATCTCCCATTATACCACCAAGACTCAGTTCAAGGCTATCCATAATGTGTCCTTTCCAGCCTCATTCTACTTGCTTCCAGTCATCATACTTGCTGGTCCAGTACCATGCTCATCATTCTCTGACTGTAGTTCATGGTCCCATACCTCCATTCTCCCCACAGCTTGCAGTTCTCCTCTAGCCCATCTGTCTGCCTAGAAATTTAAGGTCTAGCAGAATGGCTGTATCCTTAATGCAGATTCTCTCTATCTTGCCATCCATATAGTTTTCAGTCTTACAAGAATCCACAGCATCTGGCCTTTTTTCCTGTTGTTTCTTCTCAGTTGTCTAGGGATAGTTTTAGGGGAGCAGGGCTGATTTAGGGATTTCAGATCTCCAATAATAAGGTCCCTTTCTATCCATTTGGGATTTGTCAGCTCTTCCTGGTGATGAGTGCTAGATAGAAGGGGAAGCACATGTATTCAGTGGATTCTGGATAAAAATGGCTAGCTCACATTTGCAAAGAAGGCTAGGAAATGTATTCTGCATATGTGCCCAGGGTGGAGGAGAAAAAGATTTTTAGGGCCACCCAGTAATCTCTACCATAAATACCTAGGGAGGAACAAACTTTTTTTAAAAAATGAAAAAAAAAGACCTTTATGAAGAAACTTCAAAAACTATTGGAAGCTATTCAGGAAGCTCTAAATAAATATAGGGAAATGCCATGTTCATGATTGCAAAACTTATGAAAGACGTGGGAACATTACAGGAGGGTTTTTTTCCCCCCCAGGTCCCTCTACGTTTTTTAAAAAAATTATTGTCAAGGTAATGTACACAGGGGTTACAGTTCCATAAGTAAGGTAATAAGCACATTTCTTGTCAAACTTGTTCCCCCTTCCCTCATTTTTCTCCTTCTTTCCTTTTCACTCTTCCCTTCCCCCACCCCTGCCACACCCCCAGCTTATTGTCTTGTGTATATTGCTGTTGGCATTGGTTCCCCCCTTGTCCTTTGTCTCACCATTCTGTTGTCCCCCCCCTTCCCTTCCCTAATTCAAGTAAATGTATATGCAATACCAGGGTACCAAAATCAAATACAGTGACAACAGAAGATATACCATAGGGGGAAGAACATACAAAAGAAACAAAAAAATCACACAGTACATTAAAAACAACAACAAAGAAAAACCTCTTGTATTGTTTCCTAAAGGATTCACTCAAGTTGGTTTTAGAATTGGTGTGGAGAGCAGAGGACAAGGCCAGATAGTTTTTACAAAAAACGATTCAGTGATAGAAGAACTTTTCTATAACAGCAAGATTATAAACCATAAGTGGACCAATGAAGCACAATATAGAGATTATGAACAGATCTGTTCGGCTCATAAATGGACTCCAGATTTAAACATAATTTTATAAAAAAGACAAACTGCAAAAATGTGGTATCCACTGCCCAGAAGTTATGAATAATATATAATCTAAATAGGACAAAACAAAACATTCTTTCTCTTATATATATATCCCATAACATGCATATATATACACACCCATGTACATATAAATACACATATGTCTGTATGTTTGTTTACACACCCACATATTTACCTTCCTAATTATGAAATGTGAAAAACATAAACATTTAAAAAGAAACACTGGATTGTCCCTGTACAAGAGGGAAAGGTTTTGTGGGGAGTAGGTGTTTTTTAAAATATATTTTTGGCTTGAACTTAGTAGAGCCTTGTACTTGCGAGACAGGTATCTACCACTTGAACAACACTTCCAACCTTAGTGCTTGTGGTTGCTTTTCAGATTTGTTCTGGCTATTTGCCCAGGGCTAGCCTTGGATTATGATCCTTCTACCTACAGCCTTCTGAGTAGCTGGAATGATAGATATATATTACCTATACATGTGTGTGTGTATATATATATACACACATATACATATGTAATGTATGTAACAAGTCCTGGCTCATTTGTTGGGATAATGGATCTTGCTAACTTTTTTGCTCAGGCTGATTTTGAACTCCAGTCCCCCTGATCTTTACCCTCTGAGTAAAGATCAGGCATGAGCCACTGTGCCAGGCTGGGAAAGATTCTTATGTAAAATGTTGAGTGTATATAGCACAGAAGAGATTAATAATAAATAATAATCTTAAATTTTGATTCATCAATAGTCAGTGAAGGCCAAGTGAAAAAACAAGCTACGCAAACTCCACCAAGAATACAGAATGCTGAAAAGAATATTACTTTCACCAAAACAATATGAAAAACAATCAGCATAACCTTTCAGGGAAAAGGTAATCAGGAGGTAGAGACTTAACAAGTATGTGGGAAGAATGCAGTTAATTTAAACTACTTTTTATGATGTCCCAAGGGTCAGTGTGAGAATACCAGTCTGTTAGGAGCTACAGGCACAGGAGAATTTCCATCTCCCCAGGTATTTGTCCACAGATAAGACAAGATGTTCCTGGATGTGACAGGCTCTGCTGCTGAGTAGACATGGAGCCACCCTTTGAGGGTTGTTTGGTGATAGTTGTAAATCTGTTTTTTTTCTTTTCTTTTCTTTTTGGCTGGTACTGGGGCTTGAACTCAGGGCTCTTGATCTGTCTAGGCTTTTTTGCTCATGACTGGTACTCTGCTACTTGAACCACACCTCTACTTGAGGCTTTTTTGCTGGTTAATTGGAGGTAAAAGTCTGGCGGACTTCTTTGCCTGTGCTGGTTTTAAACTTCAATTCTTAGAGCTCAGCTTCATAAGGAGCTAGAATTATAATTGTGAGCCACTGGCACCCAGCCAGGTTCTCTCTTGAAGGGCATCGTTGAAGAGCTTCCATATACCCCATCGCTGTGGGCAGAATTACCTGTTAGACAACCAGGAAGGGGATGTTGTATGAGCTGTCTATGCAGCATGTCCAGCAGGTACTTGGATGTGCAGACTTGTAACAGGAATAGCACTCATCTTTATTGTTGAAGATCTATCATAAAGACGATCACCATAAGAACTTTGGAAACAGACAAGTTAGGGTTGAAATCTTGGCTCTAAATCTTTTTATGCCATTAAATAACTTGTTTAACTTCTATAAGCCTCTGGTTTTGTGAGGCTTGCGTGAGTTCTATAAGCTGCTCTGCACAGTGATTGGCTTATGATTATTGGAGTGATGAGTGTGGGTAAGGTCTCTAGTGAGAGCTTTGGAGTGAGGATAGCTACAACCAAGGATCCCATCCTGGGTGGCCAAGTAGGGTAGGACCCGACCAATCAAAGGTAGGTAAAAGGGCAGTGGAGGGTGTTGACTCAGGATCAGATTAGCAGTCATGCTGTAAAGAGGCTAAATAGGAATCCCTCTTGGGACTTGGCAACCAGGGCTGAGGAGCCGCATTTAAGATCCAGTCCCTCCAAAGCACTAGGTTTCAACCACTGAAGTCCAAGCCCTATCCTTGCCTGCCACAGCCATCTCCTGTGTTTGTAGCACTGAACAAGAGTTGTTATTGACAAAGAGTTGCTTAGAGATTGTAATCTTGCTGATGTCAGATAGTCAGGCCCTTTGTTTAGTCTGGATTTATGTTCCTTTTAAAAGGTGAGCCTTCTCTAGGAGAATATAAAGTCCCACTGTATTTGAAGTCATGACCATTTCTTCCCATCACCCTTTCAGGATTTCAGAGTTTGGCTGCATGTTGGAGATTAAGGATGTGAGAACTTTCCCAGATGGGAGCTCTGTTGTGGACGCCATTGGAATTAGTCGGTTCCGAGTTCTGAGCCACCGTCACAGAGATGGCTATAATACAGCAGACATTGAGTATCTGGAAGATGAAAAGGTAAACCTCATTTTAGAGGTCTGACTCCTTCCCTTCTTCATCGTGGAAAAACCTTATGAGATTTTTATTAACAGAGTCACTAATTTTCTGCTTAATTCTGCACATAAATTACTTACTCCCTATCAATTTTTGTGTGAGTTGGAGATGGTAGAGAAAAATACCTGATTTAAAAAAATAACCCTATTGTCCTTAGGGAGCATGTAAATCTACACATTGCAAAATAAAAACAGGTTCCTAATATTTTGTTTGCTATTCTAGCCTGGTGTATGTGGTGCAGGGTGTGGGGGAGGGGTAGGGGAATTCATCTTCTATAGAGGCATACGTGACCCTCTGCCCCTATGGTTCCATCCACTGTGGATTAAAAACATTACAAAATCAAAGTTGTATTTCTCTCACAATAAAAGGGGAAAACATCGTAGAAATACTGTGTTGTTTTATAAAGTAAAAAGTTGTACTGTTCCAAATATAACTTATTTGAGTGATTAAATAAACCGTGATCGATTGAATATATAATTGCTGGGAGTGTAAACTTGTTCAACCACTTTAGAAAGCAGTATGGAGGTTCCTCAAAGGCTCCACATAGAGCTCCCCTATGACCCAGCAATCCCACTTTTGGGCATTTACCCAAATGATCACAAACAAGACCATACTAAAGCTACCACCATGACTATGTTTATTGCAGCATTATTTACCTTACTTAAGATATGGAACCAACCCAGATGCCCCTCAGTAGCTGAATGGATCAAGAAAATGTGGTATATATATACACAATGGAATTCTATGCCTCCATCAGAAAGAATGACATTGCCCCATTTGTTAGGAAATGGAAAGACTTGGAAAAAATTATATTAAGTGAAATAAGCTAGGCCCAAAGAAACATAGGTCCCATGGTTTCCCTTATTTGCAATAACTAGTATATGTCTGAGACAAGCAGAAATGGTCAGATAAGTTGATATTAAGCGAAATGAACCCCAAGTTAAGGACTCAAATGTTTTTTCTTTCTTGCTATTGTGTCTAACATATTTATAAGATATTTCTTTGTTGTTTTGTATGTCCCTCCCCCATGGTATAAGCCTTGTTTTCACTGTATTTGATGTTGGTATAATTTGTGGAGGGGAAGGGAAAAAACAAATTGTTTAAATAGGGATACAGATGGACCCATTGCACCAATGAGATGTACAAGATGTTATGTCAAAAATGAACTTTACAACTTTGGCGTGGGGATTGGGGGAGGGGTGATGAGTAGGGGTGGAGATGGGAAGGAATGGTAAAGGGAAACAAAGGAGGAGGCAACAATGCTTGATAAGAAATGCATTCATTACCTTGCCCATGTAATTGTAACCCCTCTGTACGGTATTTTCACAGTAAAGAAAAAAAAAAACGCCATTCACTATATACTCTATATAGAAATTAGAGGGCATTAATGTAAATTCATTAACAACTTTTTTTTCTCCATGGGACTACTTTTATTATCTAGAACTAAAGTTTAGAGTAGCTTTAAATAACAGAAATAGCAGTCATTTCCCAGCTTTTACATTATAATTTATATGTTAATAATATATATCATGTGCATTACTGAACTGAATCCTAGAGGTAATAGAACTATTAATTGCATTTTCCAGATTAAAAAAAAATCAGAGGTGGGGGCTCACGAGTTAACAAGATGGTATTAGCAATTGTTTGGTTGGTTGTCTATTCTATATTTTGTTCTATTGATATTGCTTTTCATTATGTAATAGTAATAATGTTTCTTAATATGTATGTATGATGATATATTTTGTCCTGATTTTTATTATTAACACTTTGTTGCTCTTAAAGATAAAAAAGAATATATAGTTGCATGTATTTATTGAAAATTATCCATACTATGTATGGAATGAATGCTAATGTTTAGGAGTGTTAGAAAAAAATCAGGAAGCAATTAAAAGGACACAAGATTTCTACACTCAGTGATTTTAATGAAGCAATAGTGCGTTATGAAAGCAATACATTCTGTGAACCCACTTGGCAGATGTGGAGTAAGTCACTGGCTGTTGTGTGTGGAGGCCCATGTCTATCATGAGTTGCTGAATGCTTGCCTTTTCCTTGAACAGGTGGAGGGGCCAGAGTATGAAGAACTTACCACTCTTCACGATTCTGTGTATCAGCAGTCTGTGTCCTGGTTTTCTTCTCTCCAGGATCACATGAAAGAACAAATTTTAAGTCATTTTGGGGGAATGCCAGACAGGGAGCCCGAGCCTCAGGTATGTTACCCTTTTTCTTTTCTTTCTTTCTTTTTTTTTGATGCTGCTATTTCCTGCTGTAATATTCTAGACATACCATTCCAGTGTATGCACAGTGTGACAGCCCAGCATCATGTACTCCATAGGAATGCTTATGAACTGGTTCATTTATTGGCAGTCCAAAGAGGCATTAGTTAAGTGCCTAAGATCCAAAGGAGAACCTATAACATTAATGCTAACAGTACATGAAGACAATTTCCTTTGAACGAAAGTCACTTAACTCTGCTTGGTCTCAGCCTTCATGCCTTTTTATCTCCCATTAACACTAGGACTTAAATACCAATTTTTTTAAAATCATATTGATGATGACACTGTTTTGCACACGACACTGCCTCACATCTGGACTCTAGAGAAAAATACAGAATACCTGGTCACTTCGAAGCCTTATTTCATTGTCCTTTGTGGTAACACCTCCTTCCCCTATCTATTCCTCCTGGGCTTTTTTTCTGATCCCTCCTTTGCATGCCTTTGGTGAAGATGGTTCTCCAGTAATCAGTGGATTTAAATGAGAGGCCGTGGTAACTTGGGGTTGTGGCAGTGACCAGTTCTCTGGTCCACGCGTGGAGGCACGTCTGCCTCACAGAAGGCGTGTATGTGGGGTTGGTAGGGCTAGCTCTCAAAAAGCTTAATTTAAGATGGAATGCCTTCTCTTGTCTCCATTCATTTGTTACCTTACCTCTTGAGGGTTTTTGTTATTTATCATCTATGGGAATTGGAGGTTTTCTAAACTCAAAATGCCAAAATTGCCTCTAGATCTTACTTGACTACAATCTTGTGAAAGTCAAATCTCTCCCAAACTCTTTTTCTATACTGTACTTTAACTCAGATTCACAATGCAAGGAGATAAGGCCGATTTGCAATTAGGAAATCATGAGGCTTGAACTAGTGCTCTACAGCGGAGCCATAACTCCACATCTGGCTTTCATTTGGTAGTTTTTAGAGATAAGAGTCTCACAGGCTTTCCTGACAGGTCTGGCTTTAAACTGGGATCCTTAGATCTCAGCCTCCTGAGTAAGTAGGGTTACAGATATGAGCCACTGGTTCCTAACGAGGAAATGAATCATTCTTTTTGCTAGAGATTTCCATTTTAAACTCAGATTAATCTCTCATTGGTAGGCATATTTGCTTCCAATAATCACTGTCACAAATCATCACAAATGTGGGTGGCAGTTTACAGCAATACACATTTATTGTGATCAAAGTATGGTGACAGGATGCATTGCTTTCTGGAGGTTGTTGGGGGAGAGTCTATCTTCTGTGTTTTCCACTAATTTTGGGGTGTACTGGGGCCTAGTACTTACAAGATAAGCACTACTCTTTGAGCCAGTCCCCAGCCCTTTTTATTTTTTCATTTTAGTTATCTTTCAGGTAATGTCCAGGGCCAGCCTTCTACTATGAGCTTCCTACCTATAGTCTTTTTTTTTTTTTTTGTCGGTCATGGGGCTTGAACTCTGGGCCTGAACACTGTCCCTCAGCTCTTCAGCTCAAGGCTAATGCTCTACCACTTAAGCCACAGTGCCACTTCCGGTTTTCTGAGTGGTTTATTGGGGATAAGTCTCACGGAGTTTCCTTCCTGGGCTAGCTTTGAACCACAATCCTCAGATCTCAGCCTCCTGAGTAGCTAGGATTACAGGTGTGAGCCACCAGCACCTGGCTCCTACCTATAGTCTTACACATAATTGGGACCATAAGTGTGTACCAGTATATCCAGCTTTTATTGGTTATGATGTGTCTTGCTACAGTCTTCCCAATCTCTGCCTCCTGAGAAGCTGTAATTACAGGCCTGAAGCATCATGCCTGGCTAACTTATTCTAACTTCTAAAGACTGCTGGCTTTCCTTGGCTTATGATTCCTTCTGTGATCAAAACAAGGGACACTGTATCTCTGACCATTCTTCTGCTGCCATACTTCCCCTGACTGCCACCTGAAAAAGACACCCCTGATTATGTAGGACCCCTGTAATGATCTTGCCATCTTAAGATCCCACTGCCAATTAAAGTACATTTTCATGTTTTAGGCATTAGAGCATTGACATCTTTGAGGGTTGTTATGCCAAGGACAGAAGAGTTTTAGGTAGTCTGTGGGGAATGTCTTTATATGAGTTTCTTCTTACTAAACATGCTTTAGCTTCTCATTAAGCTAATGCCTCTCACCTAAAATCTTAGCTACTTGGGAGGCTGACTGGGAAGACTGAAGCTTGAGCCAACCTGATCACACATGCAGGAACCCCTTCTCAGCCAATAGCTGGGTGCAGTGGTGCATGTTTATCATCTCAGCTACTATGGGAAGTTCAAATGAGCTGACACAAAATTAGGGACACACCTGGGCTAGAAGCAGGACTAGTACAAAAGAGGATTAGAGGTATGGTTGAGCAAGAGAGTATCTGCCTAGCAAGCGTGAGACCCTGAGTTCAAAATCCCAATGTTACCAAAAAAAAGAAAAACATTGTTCACTACTCTGTAAGATGAGAAAAGGAGAGTACAACTTTTTTGATTTTTTTTTTTCCCAGTCGTGGGGCTTGAACTCAGACCTGAGCACTGTCTCTGAGCTAGTGCTCTTCGGCTTCAAGCCATAGCTCCACTTCCGTTTTTCCTGGTGGTTAATTGGAGATAAGAGTAGAATGGACTTTTCCTGCCTGGGCTGGCTTCAAACTGTGATCCTCAGATCTCAGATTCCTGAGTAGCCTGGATTACAGGCGTGAGCCACTAGTGCCCAATGCACAATGTTATTTTTAGTCCTCTGGTGGAAAACCATCCCAGAGATCACCAGAGGACAATAAAAGGCTTTGAAACTAAAGGCCTGGATATCCATGTTCCAGTGCCAGCATATCAAGAACAAGTTTATAGTCATCTTTTGTTTAGAATTCAAACCAGAACAAATCATGTGATAAAGGCTATCATACATATATATATGTAGCATGTGTGTATTTTTGTGCAAATAAAATTTTCATACATAAATTCATGATGTGTATAAATGCATAATGATTGCCACATGTATACTAATGTATACATATGCATCTTTTATACATACACACATTTACCACATTGGCTTATGATAAGGTTAATTTTCTTATGGTACTTAAACCATACATATATACATACTTTTAGCCTTTATGATTTATATAGCATGCTTGAAACTTAAATAGCAGTAGCATAGAACATTGGGTTGGGGAGGTGAAAATTACTTGTCTTTTCTCCTGGTTGGTGTATGTATAAACTCTTAAGTAGACAGTCAAGAGAAAAAAAGCAACTAATTTATGGAATTTCCCTGTAGAAGATGCTTCTCTTGGAATGTTCTTGCTTTTATGAGTTTCCCACCTTTGAATGTGTAACATACAAGCAAACTGAATGAGTTGTGATGTAGCTTTACAAGAGAAAGTGGCATTTCTGTTGGTTCACATGTCTGTTGGTTAAATTAGGGAGCAGGGCTTCATTAATACAGTATTTTCTTCTGGTTTACTTTTCAGAGCAATCCTAGTGGCCCGGCCTGGTCCTGGTGGATCCTGGCAGTGCTGCCACTGGAGCGCAAGGCTCAGCTGGCCATCCTTGGCATGACCTCTCTGAAGGAACGTCTGCTTGCCATCCGACGCATACTAGTCATCATCACGCGTAAGATGAATAATCGCCAAGAGGTGGCTCCCAACAAGGAGAGAAATAACTGATTTTCTTCTTCTGTTATGGTTTCTGGAAGCCCCTGTACATTTATGAGTGCCGGGCATGGACAAGTACCCATCAATTATTGTGCTCTGTAAAATGTTCATTGATAAGATTACCAAATGGGACACTTAACCAAACACTTAATACCCTCTCACAATTGCCAAGTTTGTGCCTGGTGGAATCTGTTGCTGTAAAAGGTTAGCCTGAAGTTCAGATAGAGCCCAGGGTTGGAAAGCCACCTAAGAAAATCACTTGGAAGCAGATGTTTCAGGAGGTCACTGGTGGCAGGGAACAGCACAGATGGCATATAGTGGCTTAGGGTCCACAAGAAAGGAGAAGCTGTTCTAGTCAGTATCTCACCCTGCTAAATGGAAAAATGCATGTATCTGTGGCCAGACAATAAGAGGAAAACATGTTTTTATATGGAAACAGATGGGTTAGAACACAGGCTGACCAAAGATGCACTTAGGCTTCGTGTGTTGCTGTAAAGTTGTCTGTGAACTTAAGGAATCAAACCCTTGTCCAGTGCAGGAGCTAAAATGAGTCCTCACCCAAGAAGTAGCAATTACTGGATAGAACTGTGTTTACTGTCCTGTTTTAGTCCCAGGTGTTGTAAATTGCATGTTGTATTCATTAACAGTGTCAAAAATACAATACATTTCATGGATATAGCAAAGTTGGAGAATAGTATAGTGAACTTGAGACTATATTTACACACTCTGAATAAACAGTGAGTTAAAACTATAAATGCATTGGGATGTCAAACATGTAGCCAGACTAGTACAGAAACCCTTGAAAGTGTAACTGTTCTCATCAATTGATTGCGTACTAAACATTGAGGCTAGTCCTCTTTTTCTGCCAGGATTTTCATGAGAAATTAGTCTCATCAGTAAAATTTATGCTACTATCCTTCCACTAATATATGAAGACATTAAAAAGCTGTCATAAATGGTAAAGTCTGTCTATTCTGAGGAAATATACCAGAATATGCAAGAATAGGTGGTTGATAAAGGGTAAATATTTAGGTTTCTCCAATACCAAACTAAAATGGTGACTTTTTAAACAAAGTTTTATGTTTATTAGACCATGAATTATCAGTTAAAGAACAATGGGTATAACTTCCAACCTGTGATGTATGCTGGTAATGCTGGTTGGAATAACTATCGATCTGAGATGTGCTCACTGTCCTAGCCACGTGCTGAGAGTTTGCTTCTTAGTTTATGAGGTGGGCATCCACTGAAGGAAAGTGTGAACTAATGGGCACATGACAATTGCAAGCTTTGCCCTCTTCATTCAAGGTATGTGATCTTCAAGTTTTAAAAAGTATATTTCACAATAGTAAATGTCGATGGGTTATCAACCCATTAAGCATTTTATTAGAAAGACCTTATAATATTTATAATTTGATGTATTGTAGGAGTTTTCAGCAGTTAAAACTTAAGTGAGGTCATGGGAGTTAGAAAATACATTAGTGAAACTTAACTATACAGCAGAACATTTAGAAGTATTTGTTGACTCAATGTTTCAAGTACTTATGTAGTATTTTCTTAAGCCATGTAGCCTAATTAATCTGACCACTTAAAAAACAAAACTGCTTTTCATGTGCAGAAGATCTTTACTAGAAGCTATTCCTAGAAAGTAATAGATATTAGCCACTCTTCTCTAGAATTTATTTTATATTTTAATAACATATATGAAGAATTGTAGCTAGACACCAGCGGCTCATGCCTGTAATCCTAGAGCTACTTAAGAGACTGAGAAAGAAGATTGCTCTTCAAGGCCAGCCTGGGGGAAAAATTCCACAAGGGCAGGAGTACTGCCCTTGTTGCTTCCTGATAGAGGAGCTGGATCCAGGAGGTGTTTGGGCATGGAGGCTCTGGGTTGGTTAATTTGCTTAAGGAATGTGTGCTCTCAAGCATCCTCTGCTATGTAAGAATTGACAAGCAGATGGAGAATATGATGAAAGGGAATGACGTTGATCAAGATGCAGTGTACTCATAACCTGACTAATGGAATTGTAACCTCTTTGTACAACTACTTCATAGTAAACCATATATATATTTTAAAGAATTGACCAGCCCTGGTAGGGGCATTCTTTTCTTTGTCAGGAAAGCTCTGACATAAAAATTATAACCAAAACATCAAAAATTATAAAAACATGATTAGTTCAAACTTGTTCTAGTATTTCTGGAGAGAGATTTATTTTTTTCAAAATGATTTAACTGTTTTTTTGCAAAGGAGAACTGAAGATTGTTGTAAGTTAAGTTTAACCAGGTTGATTTCAGCAAGAAATAGGTTCTAGAACCAGTCAGAACTCTAGACCCACACTCTAGACTGCCACTCCCTAAGACAGTGAGTTGTTTTCCAATCAGAAAAGCAGATATTATTTGATTGGTGCAGTCCAGTATTTTCCTTATCTGGGAGCCTTTCTTCTGGGATTGGCTAGCATTTCAGCTGCTATGATTGGTCAAGACCCAGTTGCTTGCTCACCAGGATATACACTTAATTACAGTTTGCTTGAACATCAAGCTAAGTTACAATTAACTGTATGTGGGGCTGTCCTAGACCAAATTTCATCATCCAAGTATGGAGCCAGTTTAAGACAACTATAATTTAAGAGTTCCCCACTTTAGGTCATCCTTTTAGTCCTTACAGAGATTAACCAAAACCATAGTCATGGGTAATGACACCATTTTCTGCATCTACCACAGTGAATCTACTTGATCAGCCTAGTTCAGAATTGGCAATTTAATACTGTTCTAGATGACTCTTACATTTTTGTTATTTCAGCTGCAATGAAACCATTTGATATTAATACTAAAATATTGCAGTAACCAAAAGAATGAAACTCAAAGTGACATAGTTGCTCTCTCAGTCAAGTTAGGAACATTAGCGTTGAATTGTATCCAGGTCTTAATTTATAAAAGTACTTAAAACTTCTAAGCACTACACGGTATACATTGCCAAGAAACTTTCCAGAAGGCAGTATTGAGCTGAGCCAAACAGAAGACCTGAACCAATAAAGAGGCAGAACAAAATAAGCAGATTCTCCACAAACGCAGTGTAGGCCTCAGGAACTGGAAATGAGGACCACTTACTGATATTTGAGCAAGAATCATTTCTCTACTTGCTCATAAGACTGCCCATAAATATAACCAAAGTACAATGGGAAAAGTGCTCTAACATACTTTCTCTATCACACATTGAAGATGTATAACCACATTTGTCATTAAGGGCACCTTCTAATTTTAGTCAAGTGGCATATATAATCAGTCATTCAAAACCACATAGACAGCCTGAGTATAGGTTAACTAAAAGTACAATATAAGACATGCCTCCTGGATGCTACCTGGACAAATTTTCTTCACTTTGTAACAACCAGGTTACTATTAGAAAGGGCAGAGTGCTACTTCCAGCAAACCTAGGAAGCAAAGGCAGTAGTGATGTTGAAACTCTCCATTTTTCCTTTGGAGTTTTGGAGTATTTCCCGTCGGAATCCTGAAGAATAGATATTAATGGAATAGCTTCTTCATTTTGTGGAGTTAGTCCACAGACTTAATCATTTTGGTTCTTGCTAGAGCATAAGTCTTTGCAGACATCAGCAGGTTATTTCATTGTGGGAAATGGAAGAGGTTAGAGGAGCCAGAAGAAAGAAAGATAAGGCCTTCAGGGTAACAGAAATTTCTAAGATCGTGAGGAAGCTGTTTAGCTTTACCTTAAAATCCCTACCAGGTAGATATACAATCGCCCTTTTTAAGTTGTGAGATACAGACCATGATTGGAGTCCTGAACCACTGTTGAAGAGTAGGGGTCAGAAGAACTTCCAGCCAAGTTTAATGGCAACCATCCTCTAGTGTCACTTTGCAAAGACTTAAGACTCCCACAGTCACGGTCCTTACCATCACCTACCAATAACTGGAAGTACAACAGTTGAGTTGCAGTGGCTCAGATAGAAATGATGAGGAGTTGGAAGAACTTTCTAAGATGGCTGTCTAATTACTGAGAAATACTGATTTTTGAGAGACACTAGGATGTCCCACAGCCTGGAGAAAACTGAAAGAGCTCATTCCACTTGAGCCACAGCACCACTTCCTGGAGCTCATCCCTAAAAATAACTGAGATGCAGCCTCTAGCAGTTAAGTTCACAGCCATGTTCAGTTGCAAGTAATGTAAGTAATGCCATTTCTGTCCCTGCAAAAAATAATTCCTTAATGAAGTTTGTAACACTGTTTCTGGGTAAACTCTTTAATCTGAAACTGGTTCATCCATCTTTTGGCTGCAGGATTATCATGGACCAATCAATTTTCTGTAGAAAAGCTTTAGAATTGAATTTTATAGGTTCTTAGCAGTTTTACTTGCTGATCTGGAAAGATTTGGGAAGGTCTTTATCTCTTTAGGTTCCTTCTGTTTTGTTTCTGTCATAAACTTTCCAATTTCCCTAGGTCACAATATCCTGTGAATAAATTGGGAAAGCTGCTGCAAGAATTCTAAACTCATTGGTAATTTTTTTTTTTTTAGAATTATTCTTTCAGACTGGGAAGTTTCTTATAGTGTGACTCAACTTTGCCCTAGATCAAGGGTAGGGAACATCTGGTCTGTGGGCTACATAAGACCCATGAAATCATGTGCTTCCTGATGGGACAGACATGTATGGTTTTTTTTTTTTTCTCACCAGCTGCTTGAAGTTGTTTGCCTGTATTGATTATTTTGTATGCCCTCTAATGATGTTATAAATCTTCAAATGGCCCTTGACAGAAAAAAAAAAGTTTTCCATCTCTGCCTAAACCATGGAAAAGGCAGTTAAAACCAACAGATTTGGCCAAAAGGCCTCACTTTATTATAAGGCTATGTTAAACTTATTATTTCTAAGAGGGGAAGGCATCTGGGCTTATCATGGTCAGTGGCCTGAAAGATGAATGGAAACTTAGTGCTTACCAGCACATGAATGGGTAAAGAAAATGTGGTATTATATATACATGAGGGAATATTATTCATTGTGTCATATCCAGGAAAACTGATGGAATTGGCCATGTTAAGCAAAAGAAACCAGGCTTAAACAAATACTCCATTTTCTCTCACATAATGAATTTCAGAGGAAGAGGACCAGAGAGCAGGGAGGGGCCAGGAAGAGAATGATAGGGGTGAATAAGATCTATCTATTACCATAATGAAACCCATTACTTTTTACAATAAATTGGGTTTTTTAAGCGGGATAGGGAGGAGTTGTTAGAGTTTAAATCTAGTTGAGGTCCTCTTTTACCCTGTCCTTGTCTGTTACTTGGGTTTTTCTGAAGAAGCTTTCAAGGAAAAAATTTTTGATTCATGTAGTCTTTTGGATGCTTCTACATATCAATTAAAGAGTGCATCCCACTAGTTTGGTGGGGGTGTTTATTGTTTGTTTTTCTATATATAGCAAGTAAACAATTCTGACTTCCCAGTGACCCTCAAATTTTCTAAGCTGTTTTCTAGATGATACGTTTTCCTAAAATATGCAGATTTGTGCCCATAATTCTGATACATAAACCTAGCTAGTGTTCTGAAGTATGGATTATGATGATCCCATTATCAAAAATAAAAATTTGAGGTCAGGTACCAGTGACTCATGCCTATAATCCTGGGTACTCAGGAGGCTGAGATCTGAGGATCCTGGTTTGAAGTCAGCCCATACAGGAAAGTCCATGAGACTCTTAACTTTTTTTTAAAAATATTTTTAAGTAGTTGTGCAAAGGAGTTGCCATTCAACAAAGCAATTTATGAATACAGTGCATCTTGATCTCTTAATCCCTAGTTATCCACCAAAAATCCGGAAGTGGAGCTGTAGCTCAAGTGGTAGAGCACCAGCCAGGAATGGAAAAGCTAAGGGACAATGCCCAGAGCCTGAGTTCAAAGCCTCAATACCTACTATGACCTTTAACTGAATCCAGTGCAATCAGCTGTCAAAAACACTTTGCCTCTGAGCCCAGTTCAGATTCTAACTAACCTACTCAGACACCTAAGGCTTCTTTTCTGAAATCCAAGTCAGTAAGTTAAGAAAAAGAAGAGAGAAAGAAAGGAAAGAAAAAGTTTAGAAAAACTTGGAGAGCTCAGAACTCAGAGTGGAGCTGGCGATAAGGGGAGGAAACTTACCTGTACTATATCTAGGTGTCTTGAGAAGCCATAGGGTTCAGCGGGCCCTAGTGAGTCTCTTGTATTAGCCACTCAGTGAACCCGTGGATTCTGGAAGCTCTACTTTGCAGCCTACTGACCACACCAAAAGGAGAATGCAACTACATTTAAATTTAGTAGGTTATTTTTGAGCAAGAAGTAAAGTTTTTAATTGGGCAGCATACCAACCCAAGATGGTGCAGAATGTTATCCCCAACATTTTAGACAGAAAAGGGAAGGAATTTACAGAGATGATAAATTGGTGCAGTTCAGTGTTTACTTTATTTGGCATGCAGTCACTTAATACTTATGGAGACACAAACTGGGAGAAGTGTGGTTAGGTGATTTTGTCACAGTATGAGCCACATAAGAGTGTTCTAACATAAACCAAGACAGCTACAATGTCACTAGGTGATGCAACATTATGGGACCACGTAGAATATGCTACAACTGGTTTATGTGTCAAGCTAGATTGCAATTCACCACATACTAAGAGTCTAAGTCAAATTTTATCATTCAATACAGAGGCTAGTTTGAGCAGGGATGGGCCTGGGCCTGCTGGTACCAGCTTGTGTCTACAGAACTTCAACATCAGAACCACTTCCTGCAGTCCTGCAGCTGTAAGTTATCAGGGCAAGGTGGGGCCAGGAGGGCCAGATGAGTTCCCGTGGCATTATGGCAGACCCCACCCCAAATTAGAGACTGAACCTTAGTAAGAAAGACACGAAGGAAGTTGACTGTCAGTCACAAGGCTAGATTGGCGTATGTGGTCTTTGAGGAGGAAGATGGAGTTGTAATGTAAGTATCTCTAACCTTTTGCTTTTCAGCAATCATTAAAAAAATTGCTTTGGGGCCTTTGGTATTTGCCATGCTATTTTAACTTTAATAGTTTTGTCCGCTTTTGTACTATGTATGGTCTGATCAGTGGCTGGCTCTTCTTTCATACTGCTCATCCTACCACCCTCCATTTTCCACTGAGCCCTGGAAAAAGGTTGCTGTGTTGAAAATTTGTATGTTTATGTATTAGTGTCATTAGCAACTTAATTTTGTAGTTGTGGGATGATTTTTCCATTTAACAATTTGATGTGCATTTTTTTCTACTTAATTAGAAGAGCAGATTTGAGCAAAAAGTTGATGTAGATGAACTTAAAAATCATGGTTTTACCTGTTGAGAAATTAGTGTATTGTCACATTCATATAATACCAAGTGTTTATCTGACTTTCTGTTTCCTAAGTTTAAGTCTGGGATAAAGATGTTAAAAACAATATTTGCTATTTGTCATTACTTAAGTGAGGCCACATTTGAATGTTGCAATATTTACTTCATTGTGTCTGTGTACTGTTCACTTTAGTTGGAATTGTATATTTAATATGTGATATTTGGAGTAAATAAAACTTGCAGTGTTGTAAATGTTATTTAATAAATAATCATGTGCAAATGACGTACAATGACTAGAACTAGATCAAATTCAGCTCAATCTAATCCAGGACAAATTCAACCTAACTTGATTACATTTGCAAAGACACAGAATATTGGATTCATTTCCTGTGGTTGGCTTCCAAACATAGAATTTTCTTCTTCACAGTTCTGGAAATCAGAAGTTGAAGGCCAAGGTATTGACAGAATCATATCTCCTTTTACATATGTGGAGTCTCTTCTAACTCCTAGAGGTTGCTGCGGGCCCTGACCTTCCTGGGCTTGTACATATCCGCAGTCTGTCTTCATTACCACAGGGCCTCCTCCCTCCAAGTCCAGATGTCCGTCTCCTATGTAAGGAAGTAAGTTACTAGATTTGGAGAGCAACCTAATTCAGTGTGAACACCACCTAATTTTATTTATTATATCTGCAGAGACATTGTCTCCAAGTAAAGTCACAGACACACATTGTTTAGAGGAGCTTCAGCTCAATTCAGATGTTAAATTAGTCCAACTTAAATCACTAGTAATAAAAGGGAAGAGGTTTAATTATAATTATGTTTTAAGATCTGTTCTATCCAGGGTAGTTAAGAACTGAAACCAATATAGCTATTTTGTGGGGGGGGGACATGGAGGAGGTTTGAGATAAGGAATACAAAATTATAAGTAAAGAGTTAACTGTGAAAATACATATTTAGGGGCTGGGAAGGTGCTTCAAGTGGTAGAGCGCTAGCCTTGAGCTGAAGAGCTGAGGGACAGTGCCCAGGTCCAGAGTTCAGGCCCCATGATTGCCAAAAAGAAAAAAAAATATTTATTTAGAAATTTTAAAAGAGTAAATTTTTTGGTGATGTATTGTGTTTATTGATTTATGTATATTGAAAATGAGCCTTGCATCTCTGGTATGAAACTGACTTGATCATAGTGAATGATTTTTTTTGGCTAGTTGTTGAGTTCAGATAGAAGATATTTTTATTAAGGAGCTTTGTGTATGTTCATCAAAGAATCTGGTCTATCTCTTTTTACAATGGGTCCCTTCCTGATTTAAGGATGAGTAGATTTCTGGACTTGTAGAATAAGTTTGGTAATGATCTTTTCCTTCCTATTTCATGGAAAAGTCAGGGGGGCATGGAGTAACATATTAACTTTTTTTTGAAGGTCTTATGGAATTCAGCTGTGAATTATTCATTGTAACCTAGACTTTTCCTTGTTGGAAAACTATTATATCTCCAGTCTCATTGCTTGTTATGAGTCTAAGTAGTTTATATCTTCTTGGTTCAGCTTTGACAGCTTGTCTGCCTCTAGAAATGTATCTACTTCTAGATTTTCCAACTATTTGAGTATAGGTTTTTAAGCTAATCTCTCATAATTGTTTGAATTTCTCTATTTTTTTTTTGTCGGTCGTGGAGCCTGAACTCTGGGCCTGGGCACTGCCTCTCAGCTCTTCAGCTCAAGGCAAGAGCTCTACCACTTGACCCATAGAGCTACTTCCAGCTTTTTCTGTTGATGTGGTGCTGAGGACTCGAACTTAGGGCCTCATGCATGCAAGGCAAGCACTCTACCACTGAGCCACCTTCTTAGCCCCTCTCTAATACTTTTTGTGATACTTCCTTTTTTAATCTCAAATTTTATTGATTTAGGTCTTTTCCTCCATCCTATCCCCCACTTTTTTTTTTCAGTCAAATAGCTAGGAGAGTGTCAATCTTACTAATTTTTTTCAAAGAGACAGCTTTTTGTTTCATTGATTCCATAGGGTTATTTTTTTTTTTTTGGTCTGTTTTGTGGATCTCTGCCTTGATTTTTACCTCTCTCAGTCTAGTAGTTTGGATTTGGTGTGTTCCTGTTTTTCTACAAGATAAACTTGTGTCATAATTTTATTTACTTGAGCAATTTCTGTTCTTTTTATGTAGGCGTTTAGAGCTATGAATTTTCCTCTCAACACTGCTTTTGTAAATTTAAATTTTGAAAACTTGGTATTGCTAACTCATCACAATACTGAAAGCTTATTTTACTAACTTTATGATACCTTTTGATACTTTTTTTCCCTTCTATTTTTTTTTAACCTGTAGACTGATCACTTATGCCTATGGAAGTTTACTTTTAGTTTCTAAAGGAAGAATTTTGGTTTCTTTAGGTACCTATTCTAGTGTAGTTATTGAAAAAGCCATAGCCCAGAACTTTTGGTTTCACCAGTCATTATTGGACATATAATTAAAATGACTAGTATTGTCAAATCTGGGAAAAGCTATGTTAAATTCTTTTATATATGAGCTGTAAGAGTCAGACATTTTATTAGACTTTCTGCAGTGTCCAATCTTAAGTCCTAGCGGTGCCTGCCTGTCCCAAGTGAGCTTTGTGTGCTTGATGATGGACATGTCTATATTTATGCTCAGAGGGGTCACCATTAGCCGTGTGTGGCTTTCCAGCACTAAGGATGTGGTTAGTGTGGCTGGAAAAGTAAACTTGTTATACAGTTCAATTTTAACCCATGGGTTTTCACCCATAAAGCTGTCCAATGCCAGCCTGTGGCCCACCAGCCCTGTGACCCACTCAGTGCTTTCTCCTCAGCCTTCTTCCAGCACAGGCTCTGTCAGCAGACCAAGGCCTCTGTCAGTGACCTTGGTGAAAACTAGTCATAGACATAGCGGTCTAAAACAGACATTCCTCCTGTGTGTGTTCAGCATGACTATCAAATCAGAATGTCTAAAAGTGAAAAGTCAAGCCAGGGGCCGGTAGCTCACACCTGTAATCTTAGCTACTCAGTAGGCTGAGATCTGAGGGTCTTGGTTCAAAGCTAGCCCAGGCAGGAAGGTCCATGAGACTCTTATCTCCAATGAACCACCAGAAAACCGAAAGTGGCACTGTGGCTCAAATGGCAGAGCACTCGTGTTGAGCTGAAGAGCTGAGGGACCGTGCCCAGGCCCAGAATTCAAGCCCCACTACCAACCAAAAAAAAAAGTGAAAAGGCTTGAGTTCTTAACATATTCCTTTGTATGTTGAGAGATCCTTTCCCTTCTTTCTGTGTGAAATCAGCAAGGGCTATGTGATGCTTCATAGCAGACATCCCCCATATTTGTTTTTCACTAATGTGTCATATTTATCTCTGGTAGGACCTGGGATTCCTGGCTCAGACCTCCAATAATAAGAGACTGATTGCCCCTGCTGCTGTGAGTTTTCTTGTCAGATGACTTGACTTTTTTGGGAAAGCTCATGACTGATCTCAGTGATGACGTAAAGATCTAGCTATGTGGGATTTACATGGGAAGCGAGCTATGAGCTCAGCAGAGACTTACTAATCACATATAGCTGGGCACCTCCCTTTGCCCATCCACCTTCCTTCCTTCCTTCCAGGTGATTGTCATGAAAAACCAGTACCTTGTAAGCCTCTTTAGGATTGGAAGGCTGTTTATTATGTATCTGAAATTGCTATATTGCCAGGTAAACAGAGCACTGTCCACCTTGGGTAGAGCAGAAAGGGCTCTGCACCAGGTCCAGGCAGTGGTGTGAGGAGCATTGACAAGTGAGCCACACAGCATGGCAGAGTATGGCATTAAGGGTGTCACTGGTTAGTGCTGTGGGCTGAGATATGTACCCAATGTCATTCCAGGAGTTTGCTCTCCAGGATCTTGAAAGGTGACTGTGTTTGGAAACAGGGTCCTTGGAGAAGTAAATACACTAAATGATTAGGGTGTACCCTCATTCATACCACTCCTGTCCCAAAAGGCAATTTGGAGGCAGATGTGTAGGGGGGGGAACCATGTGATGACAGAGAGGTAGCCTTCTGCTAGCCAAGGAGAGGCCTTGAAAGGATCGAACCTTGCTGACATGCAGAGCTCTGACTTCTAGCCTTCAAGGAGATGAGAAAATAAAAGGCAGCTAATTAAGCCACATTTTGTGGTACTTTGCTTGCTAAGGTGGTGCTAGACGATGAATACAATGGAATTGATCCCATCACAACATCATCAGACTGCTGGCCTGGTGCTGAGCCCTGACAGAGACAGGACATAAAGCATCCATGCCATCACAACTGCCAGGCTGAGCCAACATGTCACAAGGTGGAAGTGGACCAGAAAAATTCCATCTGAAGAAATGGTTCACACTTGTAACCTCAGAGATCAGGAGGATTGGAGTCTGAGGCTAGACCAGGCAAAAAAGTTACCAAGACTGTATCTCCATCAATAGGGTGGGTGTGGTGGTATGCCTCTGTGATCCCAGCTATGTAAGAGGCTGTAGGTAGGAGAATCTCTGAGGTTAGTCCTAGGTGAAAGCTTGAGAGCACCCCACACACACACACACACATGAAAGAGTTTAAAAAGATTGAGAGGTGCAGTGCCATCCTAGTGAGATCCTGAATTCAAACCCCAGTACTGTACCGCTGCCTCCCCCTAAGAAAGTCTTAAGATGAAGAGAGATGTGCAGTCATATACACGCATCATCAGTTAGGGAGCACAGCACACAGGAAGAGATGGCCAGGCTTCGGTATCCCTACCATTCTTAGGCCAATGCGTTTTACTCATTCATGTCCATGTGAGAATTCTGAGAGACTAGACAAAGGAAGACGAAAATGTCCAAACTTAGTTCATTCTAAATGGGCTTACTGTATATGTGAGGGCTGAAAAGAGATGGCAGCTGCACACAGCCTCAGTCAAGGGCCTTGAAAGAACAGTGAGGAAGAAACCTTCCCAGTGCATGGAATTAGTACAGAGTATCTGGTAAAGTTAGAGGATACATAGACCCACAGGTAGCCTCCTTGAAGTGAAAGGTAGTACGAGTGAGCTGTGCTGAATGGTGCAGGAAGCTGTTTGCCTCACAGGAAGTTGGTATGGCTGGTTGAAGTCAGAGTACCAGCCCCGAAGCTTGTCTAGCTTCTAGTGGAAGGGTGAGGACTCTGTGGTCTGATGTAGAGGCAAGGGGCACCTGGGATGATGAGAGCAGTGACAGGGCTATCACATTATGTTTTCCTGGACAGCATCTGCCGAGGAAGAGGCATCTTTTGACCAAGTAGACCAGATGTCTGGGCCAGCCTTTGTCACTAGCCACCATAATGCTGTCACAGGTAGTAGAGATGGCCACTACCAATGGGTCCAGTGGTGCAGGCTTTCATTTTCACCATGGCCGTACAACAATCTGTCATTAGCAGAGACAAGTCCTTAGCTGGGGAGCAAGCTGATCCCACCTTTCACCTGGGAGGGCCCATGATTCATTCTGATATAACTGAACAGAGCCTTTACCTTTGCAAACCACAGGGCTCAATCAGATCACTATGAGAGTGGTTGCTTCATTCACACTGGATAATCTCTCACCATTGCAAAAGAAAGACCAGAAGGAGAGCCTCCTTCCAGCAAAAGGTGGTAAGAATGAGCTGTGCTGAATGGTGCAGGAAGCTGTTTGCCTCACAGGAGGTTGGTATGGCTGGTTGAACCCTGAGGGGCTAATTTACAAAACTGGGATACCACCCTCCAGGGTGCAGGAGACACTTTGGGCCAAGCATCTTTACATGGGGTCCTGTCCACAAGGGAAACACCCATAGATCTGGAAACCAAAGGGTAGCAACTAACTTGTAGAGGCCTATCAAGAGTATTTGTGTTTCCTGTCCTCATCGTTGCTCTCTGCAAAGATTGGATGTCTGGGTCCCAAAGGGGACATGACAAGAGATTGTAATTTATTTTCAGAAATCAGTGATCCTCATGGGTGCTTTGGGATACCCTTGCTCCTTATTGATAGAAATGAGCAAGTGTAACAGCCCAAATCTGAGAAGGGTGTGGGGACCAGAGGCTCACACCTCTCATGGATGAGATTCGGAGCCATCCTGTAGCCATACATGATAGTTTTCATGTTGGGAATTGCAAAGCCAAAGCAAGCATGACTGAGCAGAGTGGAGAACCGTTACCTGCACCAGGTAAGGAGAGCACTGGAATTATTTCCAAAGCAATATCCTCCATCAAAGAAAATGTGAGTTCATTCATGGAGCCTGTACATACTCAACGTAGGAAAAAGCATTTTGGAGCATGCTCAATTCAAGGTATATGTTACTGTGAATCCTCAATAAGGTCATAGTTTGAGAAGGGGCAGTACTGGACAAGAATACTTCTGGGTATGCTTAGCATCTTTCTCAAAAAGATTTTCACTGCAGCCAAAGGAAAGGGCACCTTGCAGGTGTAATACAGTGGAGGGTGCCCGGAGATACTTCCAGAACATAGGTTTGAAAGCAAATCCCAGTGAGCAGGTCTTTAACAATGAAGGACTGCTTGGTGCAGGTGGATACACAGTCAGCACGCAGTCCTTGATCTTTGCGCCTCCTGGATCTGCTCAGCTTCAGAGAGCTGCGTCTCACTCCTGTGAGTGGTTGATGGACTGTAAACGCCTGGCTCTGCCTGCCTCAGGCAACCCCTGAGGAGTCATTGCAGCTCTCCAGGTTATTGGTGGGTTTGGATTGTGGTTCGCCTTTAGTCCTGGCTTTCCTTCCTTTCCCTCTCATCCGTGTTGATGGAAGAGAACTCTCCTCAGTAACCATCTACCCAACTTCATCTCAGGTGTTGTACAAGCACCTCCTATGTCACTCACAGTAATGGAATACACCGAATGTGAAGGACAAAGGCCAATAAGTGGTGGAGGAATATTGTGGCCAGACCAGCAGAGGTGTTGGCAACCAAGGACTGACCAACAGCACTACTACTGGCTGGATGGGCTTCCCTGGCTAACATAAAGCCCTCCAATCCCAGGGCACTGCCTGAACCATGCAGGGTCATGTTTCTCAATGCCTGGAGTCAAAGAGCTCTACGTGTGGCTTCATGTCTAGATGAGTTGACTGAATATTAAGGCCCCACATGGTAGATAAATTAATGACATTCTTTTCCCCAAATTTTCCATGTCCTCAGTCTAAGACCTGTTTATATGTTTAAGTGGATTAAATCATTCACCCCAAGTGGACATATTGAAGGCCTAACCCCCCCATCCCCACCCCATACCTTAGAATATGACGGGGACAAAACATTAAATACATTTAAAGAAGTAATTTAGGGTAAATGGGACCAAGCTGACTGGTGTCCTTATAGAAGGAGGAAGTGACAGCTGGGATAAACACAGGGAAAAGACCATGGAAAGAGACAGCATGACGGCAGCCACACGCAAGCTAGAGAGAGGTCTCAGGATAAGCAACCCTGACAACACTTTGATTTTGAATTTTCAGCCTCCAGAACTGTGAATCAATGAACTCCTGTTTGAACTGCCCATGCTCTTTTCCCTTGTTATGGGAGCACAAATCAGGCTTACATTTCTTGCATGGTAAAGGAAACATGGTGGGTATCATCATACTAAAATCCTTGAGATGGGACATTGATCCTGGATTATCCATTGAATGAAAGAGGGAGGAAAGAGGGGAAAAGGGATGGTGGAAGCAGGTATGAGTGGTGTGACCCCTCACTTCAGAGGTGGAGGGAAGGCCCACAAAGCTTGATAGGCAGGTGGCCAGTAAGAGCTGGAGGGTAGGGGCAAGGGGCCAGATCTCCCCCACATCTTTTGGGCCCCTTCATTTTAGCTCAGTGTGATTGCTGGAGGCCTTGTGACCTCTGCAAATGAATAATAAATCTGGTGGTTTTCAGTCTCCAGATTGACGGTCTTAAAAAAACAACCTTAAGTTGGATGTACAAACAGGTTTCAATTTAACAATAATTTAGAAGTGCAATACGTCTTGATCAATGTCACCCCTTTCATCATTCTCTCCCATCTCTCCCAACACCACCCATCCCCTCAAATTATTCTAGTTACATTTTGTCATATGTATGTTGAATATTATGACTGTATTTACCCACTCTTTCTCTCTTTCTCTCTCCATTCTTCATCCCCCACCCTCACCCCATCCTCCTCCCATCCTGACAATACATGTTTTGTTACCACAGCACAGAGAAATTCCAGAAGGGTTTTTACAGCCTATGTGGCTCACCTTATCACCCCTTTGCTGGCCCTCAATGGCAAGAGGGTGATTCTGTGGAAAGGGCAATGGCCTCTCAGCTCTTCAGACACAGTTTTCCACTGTGGGGTAGGTGTTTCCTCTAAAAAATTCAAAGCCAACTTTGGTAACTATACAGTCATTGATGGTCATTGCTTCAAAAAGAAAAGACACCGATCCAGGAGGAGCAGAGTCCTCCTGTGTAGAGAAGTCCCTGCCTCCTGGCAGAGCAAACCAGTGTTGGGCCCAGGGCCCCTGTTCCCCAATGGCCAGCTCTTGGGCAGCAGGGCTTCAGAGCAAGCTGGGACTTATTCCTATATTCTTCCCTAGCTTCCTTGCAATCTACAGATGATTTCAGATATGAATTTTCAAAGGGCAGATTTATTCCACTAAAGCCCTTCAGAACAAAGCCAAGCAATTAACCCTGCAGCCCTGGTATAAATAGTAAGATCCCTAGAAACTCAGCTGCGCAAGAGCCACAGGACTGTATATGGAAATTGTAATTTTGTGATGCGTTTCCAGACAAGAACAATCTGTGTGGTTGGGGACAGGTGAGGCAAAGTAGCTGAGGGAAGACAGGGGTGAGGGTTGAGGCAGAGGAAAGAGCTTGTCTGCATTCAGAGAAGGTTTCTATGGTGCATTGATCTACCACTACTGCACACCCCCGTGTCTACTAACAGAATAAATGGCCCAAGCCCTGCTATAGTTCAAATAAACAAAAAGTCGTGTAAAAAGCTGGCTGGAGCACCAAGATAAACACAGACATTCACAGCTTGCTTTTCACCATTACATGGCATTTGGAGTGCTATCTGTGCATCTCAGTAAGAGAGCACTTTAGGCATCTGCAAAACCTGAGTCCCTACAGGCCTGAGGTACCAATGGACAAGGCCAGGTGGAAACGGCTCGAGGTTCACTTATCTCTCAAGTATCCCTGCAAAGAGTCATTAGCCTTCAGACCCCCAATCCCCATCTGTCCTGAGGAGCCTTGCCTGTGCAGAAAGGAACCCATTGTCATGAGTACTGCAAGACCAGATTAATCCAGATTAATTGGGGCTAGTGCCCCTAGCCACTAGGCCTCACCTCTGAAAGGTCCCACCATTGCTGAACTTGCACCTGGGGTCCACACTTCCAACACATGGATCCTTTAGAGGGCAGACTCAAATTATACCCAATCATAGCACATTGTTCTCTAGCCCAGTAGCTTGATACTACAGCTCACCACAACACGTTGTACATCTCCAGCATTGCCCAACATCTAGCCAGCTACTCAGGGCTTCCAGGAGGCGCTGTGGTCTGGGAATTGGGCATCCATGGAGGCTGCTCCTGAGTTTTACCTCCTTTCCACCATCTTTACCTCAGAGTCTCTGTTCCTCACTTTGGTCACCTCTCTGCTAAGGTTTCACACGTGAGCCTCTGAATAAGTGAACAGCAACCCTGCCTGGACCTGTGCTATCAGGCAGCCTGCAAAGGGAGTTATTACCACCAAGCAGGGACCAACAGTCACTCTGCAATGTGGCAAAATCCATTTCACTGATGTGTTGCAGCCAGTGAGAGATGGGAGAGCAATGATGGATGCTCAAGGGGACAGAGATTGATGCCTCGTCTACACTGTCTGGTCCTGTGCTGGCTGCAGTTTCTCAGACAGCACTAGGAAGTGGAATTAAGTGGGTTAAGTGCCATCATGAGCAAGGATGGCTCAGCATTTGGATGTCACAAAATAGATCTGAGGTATGATTGATAAGAAAATACCACATTTCCTAAGGTCATGGTGCAGCTGGAAAATTCCACAATAATCTCTAACCACCGTGTTCTTAGCATAATAATGCCAATTAAATGCATGCAAAAAATGAATTAGTTCTATGTTTTGAGTAACATGTTTCAGGATTTTCTTATATGCTAAACACTTTGGGAACTATGAACAGCTTTACTCCAAACTTAGGAAAATACTCTGGACAATCTATTGCTACCTTCATTTTACAGATAAGAAAACTTTGGTGTCAAGACATTAAGGCCTTGTACAATGTTTCAGTAAGTGTGGAATTGACACCTGAAGACAGACAAGATAGATCTGTCCAACTCTAAAGCCTATAGGCTAAGATGAAGTAGCTCAAGGAGGACATTGTCACCTTAGCAACCAATGTCACCTTCCATATTCCTTTTGTCCTATTATTTTTATCATATATATATAAATTTGTGGGGGGGGGCTCCTCAGAGTCAGGGACCCTGTCTCCATCTTTGTAGTGTCTTGCACAGAGTTTAGTTTTTAGGCTTTAGTGTATGTTTTTTGGATCAGTGAATAAAGGAAGAAAGGAAGTGGCAGAGAAGGGAAGAAGAGGGAAGAAAAGTGGAATAAAAAGGAAGGCGTCATTGTAATCAAATTCTCTTCTAAAAGAAGAGTTAGGGTAAGCCTGTGTGTTTTTGCCATCTGCTGGAAATTGTGAAGTACTGCAGTCGACTGAGTCTCAAGACTCAAGCTGGGGCAGCCAGGGTCAGATTTCCAAAGATTTTAGATATATCCACAATCATGATGACAACTTTGGACTGAAATTGCACAACATATGGCTTCAAAAGAACATAGCACCTGTGAATATGTTGTGGATCACAGCATTCCTTATCAGAGGAGCACTGGGACAGGGTTAGTGTGGCAGTTACCCAGGCAGGGTTAGATTGAAGGGGATAATAGAAAAAATCATGGTTATTAATTCAGCTCCATTTTTCTCTTAACTGTATTGTGATTTATCACAATTTCTGGTTGATCTCAAATCTTCAGTATGTCCTCCAATGTAGCTTTAAGTTCCTTTATTCTCTTGTCTCTTTATCAAGTAAGTAATAAAGTATTTCAGACTTAAAAAACCTCCATCCTTGTAATTGGCAAGAGAAAACCCAGAAAATATGCAAAAATAGGGAAAGGGTTTTGGCAAGCTAATTAGGAAAGAAATATGGTGGATAAAGGTGATAACATGGCACAATGCCACAGGGAGATGGCACTTCAGTTTATCTTCAGCCATCTTCAAAGCAGATATGAACATTAGGTGTAAGTAGAGGAAGAATTAGAAGCAAGGGAAAATGATGTGCCTAGCTTAGGTGTCCCATTTACAGGTGTGACCTGGCTGGTGGTCATCTCAGTTCTGATTTTCCTGGGTTCCCAGAAAGTTTTTTTCTTAAATCACTGTCATCATTCAGCAGGAACAATCTTGTTTTTATGAGATGATTTCTCTAGCTCCAAGATGCATCCTGGTCATTTATAGCTAATTTTTCTCATTTGGGACATGATCTGCTCTTCTAAGTTTTGCTGTTAAGCAATATTAGTCTGACTTTCCTGAACTCAAGGTGATTGCAAAGTGACTGTGCAAAGAATGGCTCAAAACAATGAAAAATGTAAAATGGAGGCAGAGATGCCAGGCTTTCCCCTGCTTTTTATATAACCTGAGGCAGCAAAACAGTTTAGACACCTGTTCCAAACACACTTTCAATAGCCCAAAAGCAGGTTGTCTCTAAGGTGAGAACAACAGCAGAACCTCTGGAGTTTGAGTACTTATTGAGACTGCCTGTGAGAAATTCATCCTTTTGGTCTTGTATACAGAGCTGAGGGCCACCTGTGAGCCAGCAAACCTTAATTATATTTCTCTTTGTGACCTCACCCTCCATTTTTAGTTTCCCCATCTCTCCTCATCGCTCATGTCTAGCTGCTGTCCATCACAATGACCTTTTTACAAAGCTAAAGGATTTATCTGTTTTGTACATTTATTTTTTTTTAAATCTGGTCATAGCTGTACAAATAGTAAAGTAAGCCCTGAAGAAATAATAGCTATTCTCATCATGCCTAGCTGCAGGCGAGGTTCCCAGCTGGTTATATTTCCACTCTGTTTCTTTCCTAGAGTACATTGAGCTTACAAAACTAGTCGTGAGCTTGCTTGCAGGTGGACACAGCCAACAGTCCAAAAGGGAAATTTTGGGGTAAAACTTCTGGAAATACTATTCAAAGGGAAGTTGGGAAGCTTAACTGCTATTTAAAGGGAAGATGATTTCATCATTCCCCCTGTATTTCCTTCCTAGAACTGGGAAATGACAGGTGCACTCTGGCAATCATATTGTAACCGTGATACAATGGTGAATAGAACCATGCTTTAGGATTGGTAAATAGAAGACAGAGTTGGGATCCTATATGACAGAGTTGGGATCCTATATGACATCAGGCAACCAGCAACCCCGAATCATCTGCGTGGCTTTAAGGAGAGATTTTTTGGGGGGGGGGATCTGGTCGTGGGGCCTGAACTCTGGGCCTGGGCGCTGTCCCTCAGCTCTTCAGCTCAATGCTAGCGCTCTACCACTTGAGCCACAGCGCTACTTCTGGCTTTTTTCTTATGTGGTGCTGAGGAATCGAACCCAGGGCCTCGAGCATGCACGGCCAAGTGCTCTACCCCTGAGCCACCTTCCCAGCCCAGATTTTTTTTTTTTTTTTACTACTTCTGGCTGTACTTGCATTTAAACAATGTGTGTATCACTTGGGTAAACCCTGTGGATCTCCCTACTTTATATAACAGTCTCCCCATTTCCACCTCCTGAGCCTGGAGGTCACATCACGGCAGTTTCTTGTGTCTTACCTTTGTCTAAAACACAGCCACTGGTGAGGGTGAGGCCAGCCACTCGGTCCAAGCCCCTCCAGCGTCCTTGCAACTTACTTCTTCCCTGTTATCTCTCTTTGGTGGAATCAAAGTAAAATGTCTGACAAAACAGCTTCCTGGTGATGGATATGTGTTTATCTGATTTGGAGAAGGGGAAGGGAAGGGAAGGACAAAGGGCAAACCAATGCCACAGCAATACTCACAAGACACTGTTGGAAATGAACTTTACAACTTGGGGTTTAGGGAATTGGGGAAGGGAGATAGGAGAAGACAAAGGAGGGGTATAACACTGTTTGACAAGAAATGTACTCATTGCCTTACTTATGTAAATGCAACCCCTCTGCATATCACTTTACAACTTTAAAAACGTTTGAAAAAAAAGTCAGTAGTCACAGCTCAGTGCCCACAAGTAGCTGTGCTTGACAATGACCACATGGGGTCACTGCACCCTTAGGAATGAAGGAACACCCCCAGGTGCCTTTCTTGGAGACAAAAGCAGCCTGTGGAAGGGCTAATAGCAAATAGCCATCCAAAAATATTACTTGAATCATAGTCATTGTTGTTACAAGACTTTATAATTCCCATAGATTCTGTTTGCATTCAAAGCTGACAAAAGTCATGGAGCCTGTCTCAGAAAGGAAACAGAACTCATCAATCAAAGTCAGACCTGGGAGTCCCAAGCCCTGGATGGTGACAGTTTCTGTCTGCTGGTGGATGGTGCCAGGAAATATATGAAGCTGAAGGACTAGTGGTGCAGGCCAGCACAGAGGCTTGCTTTGTGCACTGCCTAAATGACCTTGGCAAGCTGCTTTGAGTCTTGAAGCTTTGATTTTCTTCTTTAGTAAATGGCATTGCTGGTATCTACGTTGGGTTAGAGTTCATGTATAACAGCGACCTGTGATAGCATATGGAGAGCAATGCGCATTGATCGTGTTCCTCCTGAGTTGGGGAATCTGGGAGAAGAGGAAGATGTGGGGGCTGGCAGGAGCACCAGAGACCCGAAGTGTCCTGTGGATGAGCCACACGTGTAGGGGTGGGGCTTCATTAAATTGGAGGTCACAGCGTGTGTGGGTGTTCAGACGGGCTCCTATCTGCCTTCTCAAATGCAGAGGCATCTGGAGGATTCATTGAACCTCAGCTTGCTCAGCCCCCAGCCCTTAAGGTTGTGCAGTGTTAACCAGGATGCTCCTACCAGCTCCGGACTTGAATGAGCCTATGCTTGGTTTAAAGCCAAGTACAGATTGGAGAATTGCTGTTAAGTTTGAACTGTGCCTTAGAAGTGTCCAGCAAGGCATCACAGTCCTCTAGCATCACTCATTTAGTGACAGCATTGGGACTTTCACGCAGGGCCTTTTACTTAGGGCCTGGGTGCTCTGCCTTAAACGCTTTTTGCTCAAGGCTGGGGTTCTACCATTTGAGCCACGGCTCCAGCTTTTTGCTGGTTAGAGATAAGATTCCCATGGACTTTCCTGCCTGGGCTGGCTTTGATCCTGAGGAGCTAGGATTTTAGGCATAAACAACCGGCACCTGGCTGTTACTTTATTTTTTGCCCTCAAAAGATTTCATTTGACCCAAGGATTCCTGGCTTTCAACATTTGGTGAGCTTTGAGTAAAAGTAATGGTTCTGTGTGTCCCAGATCAGTATCACCAGGGGACTAGCAGCTGTCTCAGAGCCGCTCAATCAGAAGCTGGGGCAGGCACCAGCCAGCTGGCCTTAACGCTCCTGTAGATAACTCTGGTGTGCTTCAGTCTGAGACCCATTGCTTGAGCAGGGTTTGACACTGAAAAATAACTTGTAGGATTCTGCAGGAAATTTCCAGTTTTTCTCCCTGATTTATGACCAGACAATGAACATAACAAATATTGCCTGATTGGCTCTTCTCATTCATGGGATCATGGCAGTCTTTATCTATTTGTTCATTATTTTGGAAGTACCGGAGGTTGAACTCAGGGCCTCGTGCTTGCTAAACCAGCACTCTACCCTGTGAGCTATCCATGCCTGCAGCCTGGCTTTTGACTGGTTATGTTGAAGATGGAATCTCTCAAGAGTTTTCTGCCCAAAGCTGACTTCAATGGTCAACTCAACAAATCTCAGCCTCCTGGGTAGCGAGGGTTAAGGATATGGGCCACTTTTACCTCGTTCTACCACTTCTTGTAGCTCAGCCTCATTCACACCCATAGCATAGTTAGCTGAGCCCCAAGTTGGACTCAGGCTGGGACAGCCATGGGCATCAACTGCTGTATCTATTACTCAGCAAGACCGTAGTCATCATAGCATAGTTATTCACACCCATAGCATAGTTAGCTGAGCCCCAAGTTGGACTCAGGCTGGGACAGCCATGGGCATCAACTGCTGTATCTATTACTCAGCAAGACCGTAGTCATCATAAGAGCTTTCTACATGGGAAGGCCAGATTGAGCGAGAAGAGCGGCAGGCTGACTCACAGACCCGAAGCGGGCGTCAATGCCTGGCGTGAAGCAGAAGACCCAGATGCCTTCTATCTGAAATGCTGTTTTGTTCTCCCAGAAAGACACTGGGAGGAGGTACTAACTGAAACCTCAAAAGGTCCTACCCTTTGGGATGTGAGCTCTGGGCCTCTGGTGTGAAACCCTCCCTGCCCAGCCACCACCATGACCTGGTGGCACAGCAGGGAATACCCAAGCAGCCTTAGGCACTGCTAATGACATCTCTCCAAAGCGTTTATGGTCCCCTGCTTTTGCCTTTTTGCAAAAATCTAACTCTGGTGTCTGTAATCTGGTCATGGGCCCTAGGGTTTGTTCCAGACCCGGACGTGGATAGCTCACTTCTTCTTTAGGTAGCTCGTGGGGAAACTGCAAACCACTCCTGAAACATCATCCTGGCTTTTTGTCATACTGTGGCAAGGCTGTGAAGCCAGAGCCTTGAGCCCGTATTTGTGGGTTGGATGCAGCCAGGTGTACCACAGGATGCCTGGTGGAGGTGACAAAGCTTGTGTCCAGCTATGGCCTATCTGATAGGCCCCACTCAGCATGTTCCCAAACAGGACTGAAAAAGGGGTCATTTTGCATCCATGGTTTAGTAGTTTATGCAAACCATAAATAAGCATACAGAATGTTCATTTGTCCCAGTGCTCCCACAGGGCCTTGTACGCTTTCCAAATGCCAGGACGGACTGGGTACTGGTGGCTCACACCTATAATATTAACTATTCAAGAAGCTGAGATCCTACAGACCAAGGTTCAAATCCAGCCTGGGCAGAAAAATCTTCAAGACTCCATCTTTAATTAGCCAAAATAAAGCTATGCTGGAGGAATGGCTCAAGAGATAGTCAGTTGTGAGTAAGCAAGAAGCAGAAGGCCCAGATTTCCAGCCCCAGACCCTAAGTTCAAGCTCCAGTACAGACAAAACAGTACAGAACAAAAACAACTGTTAGGATAAATAACTTAGGTATAATGATACATGTATGTATGAAATATGATATATATTACCTATATATACATAGGCTGTATATTACATAATTTATATTGTCTCATATGTTCAATAATTTATACACACTTCTTTTTCCTTTGTTCTTTGTGTTTGTCTTTTTTTTTTGTCAGTCATGGGGCTTGACCTCAGGGCCTAGATGCTGCCCTTGAACTTTTCTGCTCAAGGGAAGTACTTCACCACTGTGAGCCATATCTCCATTTCTGGTTTTCTGGTGGTTAATTGTAGATAAGAGTCTCACAGACTTTCCTGCCTGGGAAGGAACTGTGATTCTCAGATCTCAGCCTCTTGAGTAGCTAGGTTTACCAGCACCCTGCCCCCACCCCAGCTTTTCTAAGGAAAGAATCTTGATACTTTTCCAGGAAAGCCCTTACAAAGTCCTGCTGACCTTGGCAGTAGGACAAAGCAGCTGTCTCCTTGTAGAAAATGAAAAGCGGCAACAGTAGTTACATGATTGTCTCCCCAAGCCTTTCAGAGCCTTGGGGGACTTGGGGAGATCTGTACTAGGTCTAGAGATGCAGTTCCTCTCTTCCTGGCCAGCCTGCTGTCTCCTCTCCTACATTTTCTCCCTGACAGACCCACTGGGGCCTGACAGACCCACCCAGCCTGTCCCACCAAGAGCTGGGAGAAAGGCCTTAGTGGGTGCCAGTCTGACCTAGGCATAGGGCAATGAACTTGACTCACCCATAATACAGAAGCTGAGACACCCCCCACCCGGGGACTCAGAAGGAGCTAAGTACAGTAAATTGGGGGGGGAGGAGGAATGTGCCCAGACCCTCTTCACAAAGTACCACCCAGCAGGACTGGCGTCTGCCTGTGCCCTTGCTATTTCCTCACCGGATGTGCAGGGACTAAGTCAGGCGCAGACGCTGCCAGGCATGGGCTCTCCGGCAAGGTCATCCAGCGGACCCCAAGTGCTTAGATTTAGCACAGCACACAGAGCACACAGCGCTCTGGCTCTGGATGGAAGATCTGGAAACCCAGATTTCCTTACAGCTGCCCATGTGGGAGTGGAGGATGGGAGACTCACTAACCCCTGAACCTCTGGCTTCTTTGTGCCCAAAAATGGTGTCTTACCCCAACAAAAGGAGGAGCTGACAATCCAGAGAGAGGCCAGGCATGGCAGGCAGCAAGGCTCTGTAACCCTCCTTCCTGTGTGGCCACCACTTCCGGGCAGCAGAGAAGGAAGGGTCAGCAGGGAAAAGAGCTTGAGGTCCTGAAAAGCAAAACAAGCACCAACAAAGGACAGGTGCAAGAAGGTTAAGCACTAAGCACTCAGAGGAGAAGCACCCCCTTCCCTGGAATGAGGAATGTTAGGCAAGGCCTCCTCTGAGCCATGAGAAAGAGGGTAGCTCCCCTCGTCCAGTAGCCTGCATGCAGTAGGTGCTCAATCAATATGCATTGGACTCTGGCTGTTCATTCACCCAAGGCCTGGGGTATGAGTCACACTTTCAGTGTTCCTGAAGTTAAGGAATTTTCTTTCCTGCCCTGAAAAGCTGCCTATTTTTAGCTTGGATCTGTGCTGTTGGCACAGGACTCATCTAAAATAACTAGCCAGAAAGAGCTTCGATTAGAGAGCCAAACATGAATTAGATTCAGCACCTGTGGTGTCAGTTCTGGGCTTTGGGGACCCTGGGGGCCCAAGAGTTGCAGATGGGGGGAGAAAGGCCTGTGGCCTCTAAGGAAAAGGCCTTGGCCTCCTGGTGTCTGTCTGGCCCACACATGTGTAGTTCATGCAGGAAAAGGTTTTGTATGTGGCTATATGAGCAGATAAAATTCTGTCTTCAAAAAATGTACCATATAAGATACAGGACACCATAATCTTGTATATACATTTTTATAATTTGGGGAGGGGAAGGGATATAACTAAAGGTTACAGGTGGACCCACTGTAACAATGAGATGTACAAGACACTATGTTGAAAACAAACTTTACCATGGTGGGGCAGGGAGGGAGGAGTTGGAGAGGTGGGGAGGGAAGGGATGGTAGGAGAAAACAAAGGAGGAGGTAACAATGCTTGATAGGAAATGTACTCATTATCTTGCCCATGTAACTGTAACCCCTCTGTACAGTATTTTTACCATAAAAAATATATGGGAAAAATGTACCATATTTCAAAAGGTAAAATGCAAGACAAGAAAACAAGCCACAAGAAGTAATGTGGGGCTTTATGAGGAACCTTAGCTAAGTCTAAGTCATTGGTTTTCTTCTTCCAGGTTCCCCCAGTGACTCTGGTCAGGGTCCCAGCCATACTATGAAACTGCCCGTGTTGGCACCTGGTATGACAGGGACTGCCCCAAGCCCCTTTCCGTGCTCTCTGGGAGGTGAGTGGTGACACTGCCTCACTGTGAGATGGAGACACAGGCATATGGACCCCAAGCTTGCCTTCCTAGATTTGGACAGCACACCGTAGTGATGCTGAGGATCTGAGCTATACCGTTGGTCCCACCAAACTTATCTTCCTTTCCTTACATCCTCCCTGGGCACCAGCCTGTGGAGCTGTGTTGGCTAATTTTATGCGTCACTTAACTGAGCTTCAGGGTACCCAGATATCTAGTGTTTCTGTGAGGGAATTTCGAAATGACATTTAGCACGTAAGCCAACAGATGCTGAGTAAAGCAAATGGCCCTCCATGGTGAGATGGGCCTTACCCAATGAGCCAAAAGCACAAATAGAAGAAAAAGCCTGGGCGAGAGGGCATTCCTCCCACTGACTGCCTTCAATTGGATTAGAACCTTCGCTCTTGCTGGTTCTACAGCAACTTCAACCTCTGAACTTGAACTTAGACGTCAGCTCTGTAGATGTAGGATTTCCCAGTTTCCATAATGGTGGAGCCAATTCCCCATAACAACGTGCGCGTGTGTGCATGCGTGCGCGTGCGTGTGTGTGTGTGTGTGTGCGTGTGCGTGTGCGTGTGTGTGTGTGTGTGTGTGTGTGTGTAGCCTGTCCATGTTATGCCACGTGAGCTCAGGGCAGGATCCAGGCCATAGAGGGACAAGAAAGGCCTTTTTTTTTTTTTTTTTTTTTTTTGTCGGTCATGGGGCTTGAACTCTGGGCCTGGGCGCTGTCCCTCAGCTCTTCAGCTCAAGGCGAGCGCTCTACCACTTGAGCTACAGCACCACTTCCGGTTTTCTAGTGGATTATTGAAGATAGGAGTCTCACGGTCTTTCCTGCCCGGGCTGGCTTTGAACCGCGATTCTCAGATCTCAGCCTCCTGAGTAGCTAGGATTACAGGCGTGAGCCACCGGCGCCCGGCAAGAAAGGCCTTTTGAATGAAGAGCCCAACAGATCCCCATCCCTTGCTCATCTTCAGTGCTGGTGGAGAGCTGTGGGGGTGGGTGCAGGCAGGGAGGGGAAGTCTGGTAAGCAGGAAGGATGAGCCCTGGCTGGATGCTGCCCTGGCCACTGTGGGCCAGGATAATGTTGCCATGTGTGATGGGCCCTGGGGGGAGATCGCCCAGCCCACCCAAGTGTCCCAAGATTAACCTCAGGTCATCAGACCCACTGCAACATCCCTTCCTATCACTTACTCAAAAGTGATGTCCCACTCACAAACCTGAGACCACCTGAACCGGGCCAATGCTGGGCTTTGAGAGCAAAAGGCAGCTTCTTGGGAGAGAAGAGGACATTGCTAACACCACACCTGTGGCTGGGCAGCTTGGCTGTCCTCAGCATTGCATGAACTGCCCACATCCTGACGGGGCATCTGACGTTCCCCATGATCCTTCCCAGCGGGCCAGGCACTGCAGGGGCTAAAACTGAAGTGCAGAGAGGGGCCCAAGGTCGTAAAGCCATAAAGTTCCAGAGCTGGGGTTGGAGGAGAGTTTTGCATGCTACTGCTCTTCTGCCTTCTTCTCTGAAGAAGCTGTCATGGCCTTAGTGTGGACAGTTCTTACTGTAAAAGAATCTCTTAGATTTTTTTGTATTCTCACTGTGAGAAGCAGAGATCAAAGATACTGCTGAAAGGTAAAGCAAAGGTCCTGAGGAAGCAGAAGGCAGGTTTGGACTTGGACTGGAGAAAGGACTTTCCTGCTGGCAGGAGAGAAGGAAGGAGTTGACCAATATGGAGGCTCTTGAGGAAGCTTATACCTCTTGGCCTTGGTTTTCTTCACTGGGTGGTAGTGTAGGGATGTGGGAGGGATTCAGATGCAGAGGTGGGGAAAATGTGATGGGAAAACTAGCCAGACTGACCAAGTCGCTTTGAGAGGCCTGTTCATTGCTTGGTTTGAACCACAGTTAAAAATGTGTGCTTCTGGGGCTGGGTCACCTACCCTAGATGAGACATTATTACTGTAAGAAGGTGAACACCTATCCCACAGAGCAGATGGCTGTGTGTATGTGTGTGTGTGTGTGTGTGTGTGTGTGTGTGTGTGTGTATATGTACACACATGCATGCATGCATGCATATGTGTGTCCTGCAAATGTTCTTTCCCAAGTCAGGACACTAGAGTCATTGTCCAAACAGGTGTTCCAGGGAGTTCATAACTAGTAAGTCAAGCAAGAAGTGTTATCTGGGACTGTCCCAACAACCAGACCCTATAATTACCTTGTTACCTGAGCCTGTACAGCATGTCAGATCTCAGCTCAACCAATCCCTCCAAGACAATGTGCTCAAGAGAGATTTTGGGTGGCAGGATTCAGGGGGCTGGGTGCCTAAACCAACAGGATGTGGCTGACCAGAGAATGGTGAAAAAACCCTGAGCTGGGGCAGCAGGGAGAGATGAAGGCACTGGCCCAGACACCATCACACCCGGCCTTCAGCCGCTTCGGTGTTTGGGAATGAAGAAGACTGACAGCAAAAACCTCAAGAGACAATTCAATCAAGAAGATATCCCTATGTCCACATCCTGAGCTATTAGCAAAGTCAGAATAGCCCAAGCTCAGCACTAGATGCTGGAGAAGACACGGAGCAACAGGATCTCTCTTGCTTATTATTGGTGGGTATGCAAATGGTGGACACAAATGGCCCTTTCTTACAATCCTAAACATAATGTTTCTAATGGTCATGCTGCTAATTTTTATCCAAACAAACCAGAAACTTATGTCTACACAAAGACCTGGACATAGAAATTTATGGCAGCTTTACTCACACTTGCAGAACTTAGAAGCCACCAAGCAAAGTGTCCTTCAGTAAGTGAGTAGTTAAGCACTGGTAGATTTTAACAGTGGAACATTATTCAGTGCTAAAAAAAGAAAGGAGTTATCAAGGCAGGAAAAGACATGGAGGAGTCCAAACATATAGTATTAAAGAAATCCAATTTGACCATCCGCTCCCCCATTTCTCCCCCCCCCCACAGAATCCCATGTGATAAGGCTATTTATGGAGTGATTCCAACTACTTGACATTCTAGAAAATACTAAACCATGGGGACAGTAGAAAGACCATTTGTTGCCTGGAGCTGGGGGCAGAGGGAGGCACAGGCAAAGCCAGGGGGATTAAGGCGATGAGGCCACTCTATTTGACATTATATTGGTGGCCTGGGTCATTATACATGTGATCAAATGCCAGGTGCAGACCTGATGTGCACTGCGGTCCTTGGAGACAAGGACAAGCCCCGTGGCTTCATCGGTGGTAACACCTGTGCCTCTGTGGGGGGTTGGGAGTAGGAAGACCTCCCCTGTGTAGTCAGGCCCAGGAGTCCAGGAAATCTCTGTACTTCCCCCTCAGTTTTGCTGGAACTGAAGGCTGTTCTGAAAAACAAAGGCTATTTAAAGGTCCTGGTGAAAAGAAGGAGGCCCAGAGTAAAAAACTACACTTTCTCCCAGGCAGGGACTTTCTCACTGGTGACCAAAGGGAGAGCACTGTGGTTGTCATTTGAGTAATAAGAAGCATGAAAGTCCAGTGTTTGCTTCAGTTATTAGAAGACCTCAGGCAAAATTAGCCTTGTGGTTGTTTTTCTTCTTTTTCGCTAAATGAGTCCTTGTGGGTTTGCAGGGCGTCCTTTGCCATGAAGTGTGCTCAGATCTGCCTTTTCATTCTTACCAAGGGAGTCTGGTTGTGACAAGGGAAGAGGCAGCCACCCGTGTCAGCTGTGTGATGGACGTCCCTCCCCTGCCTTCGTCCCCCCCCCCCCCCCGCCCACCTTTTCTGTCCCTTCACCAAGTCCCTGCAGAGAGGCTGGGCCGTGGCGGCTGTGTGTTAGTGTTCTAGTGACCCTGGTGAGAAACAATCACAGCCAGGCAGCCTCAACTGCTCAATGCACAGCACAAATGCATGGGGTGCAGCGTGGGACCTCAGAGAGAGGAGTAGGTGCCTTTGGGTACACAAGCAGCTTGAGAAGGATGCTGATGGAGTGCTTCTCTTCTGTATCCCGGGACTCCAGGCTGGGGTTGCCAGGGCTGGTTACAGTGTTTAGCTGGATTGTCAATGGGGCCCCCAAATGCCTGTGCTTCCAAGGCACAGGAGGAGCAGGGCCCTTGGTGAGCAGTCCAACAACTGGAACAGGGGTGATAGAGCTCACCTGCCTCCCTCTCTCAGCCAGGGCCTCCTTCTGGGCCCACTTCCCAGGTCGTCCATCCTGCCTAGGACCTGATGCTGTGTGACTGTCATGCAGTGTGAGTGTGTGTGTGTGTGTGTGTGTGTGTGTGTGTGTGTGTGCACGCATTGCACACAAACTCGTGAGTTTGGGATAATGGAGTGGAGTGTAGCAGCTTACTGGTGGCTTCGCCCTGCGTCTGCTTTGTCTCTGAGGGAATAATTAACTAGTGTTAGTGTGGGATCAGGAAATTGCAATTATGGTGATGAGCTAACTGTGGAGCTAGACTTAGCGCTGAGAGAAAGGAAGAATATTTCACTATTTGGTGGTGTTGTACCCAGGCTCTCAAGGCCTGGCACTAGCTCACCTGGAGCCCTTCATCCCCAAACCTCTTCTTCTTAGGGGCGTCCAGAGACAGCCTGCCATCAAGTTCAGGGTGGGGTAAGGAAGAAAGGAGGCTGGTGTTCAAAGGGGGAAATATGCCAGCAAGGACCACGTGTGACTCTTCTTCTCTTATCTTATATACCCTCTCATGAACACACACACACACACACACACACACACACACACACACACACACATCCATACCCTCTCACACACTCATTCACACATTACCTCAGACTCATGTTGATGTGCACATGAGAATTCATTTGCAATTTTGTTTATTTTGTGCCAGTACTAGGACTTGATCTCAGGGACTCGTGCTTTTGTTTGGCTTTTTTACTTAAGGCTACTATTCTACCATTTGAACCATATCTCCACTTCTAGCTTTTTGCTAGTTCACTAGAGATGAAAGTTTTGCAGATTTGTCCATGTAGGCTGGTTTCAAAATGCAATTCTCAGTTCTCATCCTCCTGATTAGCTAGGATTATAGGTGTGAGCTACCAACATCAGGCTTGCATATCCCCATTTATACATTTATTCACAGCTACACACGTAATTCCATTCTCCACTCTATTCCCAACCTTGTAAACCATGATGACACTCTTGTTCACACTCAGAATTCACACATCACTCCCTGAACATACTCACCCTTTGAATCACACACATCCATACACACTCTATGCGCACACACACACACACACACACACACACACACACACACACACACACACACTCAACCATAAGCAGAACTCTCTTCTTGATCTCAGGGAGAAAATGGTCTGAATTTTGGTCTCAGACCAGATGCCTTGGGTTGTTAGAGGCTGAGCTGGCTTTGATATCTTGACAAAATGAATTCTCTGCCTTCCTTGTCCCTTAGGTGTGAGAGAAACTTCTGGGAGAAGTCGGTGCAGTGGCATCAATTTTGCAAATAGGCAAACTCTAGTCAACATGGGCCTGAAGCATCTTTAGACATGACAGCAATGAGTGTGTGGGGAGGTGGGTGTGTGTGTGGTGGGAGGTGGAGGAGCTGCATGTGGTATGGAGCCTCATGAACATGTGAAGAAGCCCCGAGTGAGAGAGCTACCCTTGACATTCAAGGTCTTCTCATACATCACCAGGCCAGACCCCACCCCGAGCCAGCCCAGTGCTTCCCAGTCTGCATTCTACATTAGAAGTAAGTATCCTGAGGTCCAACCAAGCACCCAGATCTGTGTTCTCATACCATCTTTTAAGAAAAGAATCAGGACTCCTTGAGAAATGATTGCTTTGGGGACTGTGGCCCTGGAAGAGATAAGATTCTGGGGCATCTGGAGTGGTGGAAAAACTAGAAGTAAGCACAAATCCATGGATCACAGGGGCCACCATGAAAAAGAGTAATAAGATGCAGCTCTAAACCATGAAGTTTGGAGGTGATTTACACAGTTGTAACAATTAGAGGCAAGAAGAAGAGCCATAAATAAACTTCTTAAGGACCAACACCTGCTTTTCACTTTCAGAATTTGACTCACACAGAGATTTTCAACTGATCCATGGATGGATTAGGGAGAGTGGTCACTCATACTATGCTGGGTTTTGCCTCTATTTCGATCACATTGAATTTCTCCTGAAGAGAGGACCAAATGCAAATTCTTTAAGAACAAGAGTTCCAACTGGAGTTTTGATAATGATCTAGGGACCAAGAAGACACTTCTAGCTGAGGACAAATTTGATTCTTCAAAACAATAAAGGGTAATAATAGGATGTAAGTCAACAAGAATGGGATTTTGACTTATTCTTGGTTAACTTAGCTCATAAAAGTAAACTCTTTTCTCTGTGAGTTCTAAGAATAGGGTTCAACCACATTCAGCGAGATTAAATGTGAAGGAAACAACATGGCCCTGAAATCCAGAAACATAGTGTAAGCCACCCTCCCCTATCCAGACTACATTTGGGTTTTTGTGAGTGAATTGCTCTGGGCCTGCCCAAGCCCACTCAGGACTTAGGTAAAGCTGAGATTGGGTCTCCCAGACCTCCTTTGATCAGATGGGTGTGGACAGGGACTTGCTATTATGTATATTTGGTTTCCATGACACAAAAACCAGAATCCCTGTGAGTATCTGGCACCCGTGCACATCCATGGGTACCAGTAGGATTGCCTTGTCTGTCTAATTTCCATCAGGGAGCCCACGTCATCTACAGGGAGTGCTTGAATGCAAGAAGTAAGGCGAAGAGCCTGTTTCTGCTCTGTGGACGGGGATTGTTTTTTCAAGCCAGATTCAGTCATCAAATGATTTTCCTACAAAACGGCAGGGGACACATGTCTTTCTTTAGTTTTGGTAGATCAGCAAAGAGTACAGAATTAAAAGACCATGGGAAGGCCAGAATTGGATAGCCTGTTAGGAGGCACCACCTCAGGGCATTCCAGAGCAGGGAGAGGTCATTTCTGGCCTGGCTCAGAGAAGTTATGCTATCTTCTCCACATGTGATTAAATATATTCTCAGGTTTGGTAGTGTGAGAAACTAAAAGTAGTATCAACTGTGTGTTGGTGGCTCACACCTGTCATCCTAACTACTCAGAGCCTGAGACCTGAAGATTGCTGTTTGAAGCCAGCTTGGGAAAAGTATTATGAGGCTTTTGTCTCCAAGTAACTAGCAAAAAGACGGAAGCAGAGGTGTGGCTCGAGTTGTAGAATGGCAACCTTGAACAGACAAAGCTAAGCAGGAGTGCATGGCTCTGGGTTCAAGCCTCAGTGCCAGCACACTAACCAAAACCATAATATATCAAAACTGCTCTGTGTTACCCAACACCAGTCTTATGTAGTTGGGCTCAAGATAACCATAATGTACTGTCTTGCCCGCATTCTAAATGTAGGGCTACTTGTCTTTTCTACTGTCTATGAAAATTCATTTTAATGAAAATTCTTCTCTGGTTTAGGAGCCAGTGGAGCAAAATGAGCTGCAGTCAGACTGATGCTCTGAGAAGTCACCTTCCTGCCCAGCTCACCCCAGGACATTTAGCAACACCCTGTTTCAGCCTGGTATCCCCCTCCCCCCTGCCGGAGAGCCCCACACCTCCATTCAGAAATGTAATATTCTGAAGAGCAGGAGGGAGTAAAGTCAGGAGAGTGAAGGAGAGCAAGGTTATTGAGTTGGACACCATGAAGGCTCATTGGATGCTCACTCTTTGGGACTCTGGGAAGAATCCTAGTGGGGGACTTGAAACTCTTCACCTGGGAAAGGAAGAAGATGCACCGACTCCCTCTCTTCTGCCTCCAGGGAGCAGCTCTCCTGCAGTGGGATCGGACGCTGGTTGATGGCATCTGGCTCCTGTGGCAGAGGTTGGATGAAGGAGGCTAGCAGGAGCTGAGATATTAATAAGAGGAGTACCACTTGCAATGGGTCCAGAGAAAAATTAGGGATGTTCAGACAACAATTTCCCACAGACCGAGAGTAATAAATGCACAATGGCCAGCAAGCCTGTAATCTGTAAGCAACCTGAGCCCCATTCTTGCTGAAGTACACAAGGAAAAACAAGGCTTTTGTGAGGAAAGTCAACAGAAAAATAATCACATTGGGCAAAATAATATTATTAAAGTTGTTTTTTTTGGTTAGTCATGGGGCTTGAACACAGCCTGAGCGCTGTCCCTCAGCTCTTCAGCTCAAGGCTAGCACTTTACCACTTGAGCCACAGCGCCACTTCTGGTTTTCTGAGTGGTTTATTGGAGATAAGATTCTCACCAACTTTCCTGCCTGGGCTGGCTTTGAACCGCTATCCTAAGATCTCAGCCTCCTGAGTAGCTAGGATTACAGGCGTGAGCCACCGACCCCCGGCTATTGTTAAAGTTTAACTCAGATGCTGGTGTTCCATTTGAGAAATAGAATGAGCTAACTGATGATACAGTAAGATGGAAAGGCATGTCTAAGAATTTTCCAGCGCCTTTGAAATGGGAGGCTACCAACTGTCACCATATTTACCTCCATGGTAAAACACAGGTTTCTTTCTTTTCCTCCTCCCTGCCTCCCTCCCTCCCTCCCTTCCTCCCCCCCCCCCTCTCTTTTGCCGGTCATAGGGCTTGAACTGAGGACCTGGGTGCTATCCCTGAACTTTTCTGCTCAAGGCTAGTGCTCTACCACTTTGAGGCACAATTCCACTTCCAGTTGTCTGGTGGTTAATTGGAAATAAGAGTTTCATGGATTTTCCTGCCCAGGCTGGCTTCATACCTTGATCCTCATATCTCCTGAGTAGCTAGAATTAAAAGTGGGAGCCATGTTATTGGCTAAAACACAGGTTGTGTGTTGCTTTACATTAGTGAATTTGTATCACCCATACTATGTTTCCATCATGTACCTTTGGGCTGACATTTGGCTTCCAAATGGAAAAGAGAAAAAAGCAGGGAGATGGATAGGATTTTCTTGGGGAAATCATTGCATTTTAAGAGAACGAGGAGGAAGAGACTAGAGAGAACCTGGTCATATATGGGTGAGGGAGAATGTTGGTGGCAGAATTAACTAGTTCTATATGGCTATTTACCATACACCTGAAGACAAAGCAACAAGCGAGAGAGGAAGAGTATGGAGTGGAAGGAGGTCCAGAGCAATGCCACTCTCCTCAAGGAACCTGGAGCTGAGGAAATGAGTACCTTGTGCTCGGTCTTCACAGTAGGGTGTGCTGTTGATTCAGGAGTGTTTCGCTGCTTGATTCTAAAGGCCATAGAGAGCAGAGAGCTGGGGCAAGGGCAGTAATAGTCCAAAGTCATAGAAAGTGTGTTTCTTAGGGTGACTGTGTAGGTTGTGTGAATCTCAACAACTAATTTGCATTTCTTATTTTTTTAATTTTTTGTTGAGATTAAGTGATTACATAAATCGCGCAAATTTCACAGTATTGTGGGGTAGTGATACTTAAACTCACCAACACATTTTAACCTTCACAAGACAAATTTTCATTATCATGATCTATAAAGTCTGTGAATTCTATAAGCTTTGACATGACTGTTTCTTGCACATCGGGTGATAGGTACATTTCTTTCCTTTTGCTTAGTGTTAATTTGTGGTTTTAAAGGCTTTGGGTCTTCCACAGAGTCTAGATTCCATCCATCCTCAAACTGTTCTCGCAGGTAAAAGATTTATGGAGGAGGCTGTAATAGATTCTGATACATATTTCACCTTATTTTCTAGCACACCATTTGATCTCACAGGCAGATTCACGAAAATGTAGTATTTATTATATAATATCCATGTTTTATTCAGTCTGATTACGCTGCGAGGGAGAGGCTGATGAGCCGAGCCCCCCCCCATTTCCCCCCTCCCCCCGCCAGCCCCAGGCCAGGAGGAGTCCTGGGTGTATCAGGATGAAATCTGTCCATAACCTCCCTCCCATAATCTTGGGGGAGCGGCTGGCTTCTTCTAATGAGAGGAAAAGGGCATTTTTCCCCTCTTCCCACCAGGGCCCCAAGACTGGGCAGAGTATTAATAACATGTTCAGAAACAGAGGCTCTTAATCTTATCAGAGCTAGAAAGGAGTCTGGCTTGTTACCAGTCTGCCACCCTCCACTTATCTATGGAGGCCCACAGTGGAATGCATCCTTCAGTCTCTGAAATTGGCACTTTGTTCCCCAATCTTCCCTGCTTGCAAACCCAGGAAACTGGAGGAGAAAGTTCTCATCACACGGGGCCTGCTGGGCCAGGAATCAATTGGCTTGGCTCCCCTCTGGACCCCCCTGGGCTGTGCACAGGGGGTCTTGGCAGCTGTAGTAACTCTACTCCTGCACAGCCAGGTTCTTTTCTTTTCCTGGACAAGATTTATGTGGTGTGGTTTAGTCTTACCGCAGACAGACATTCCCAGGAGGGCCCCTGGAACTCCTGGGGACCACAGCCCCAGTGATCGCTGCAAGTCAACTTGAAGATGGGGGTTTAGATAAAGCTGAGTTGATATCCAGGGGAAAGGGAATCTGTATGGAGATCAAGGAACCAACTTGATGGATGGTGTCCACCCCTGGGAGCCAGGGAGGGGAAGTGAGGAGCAGAGAAACCAACACAGAATGGGCTTGTTTAGGAGCTTCGTCTGCCTTAAGGCTGTGTGGAGAAGTAGGCTTCTGCTATGCATCCAAAAAAAAAAAAAAAGGACAAAACAAAAGCAAAACAAAAGAAATGGATTAATTCCTGGCTGCCTCTCTTACTTGGCATGATCCCAGGCAAGCCATTTAACCTCCTTGAGCCTGCTCTCTCTCTCTCTCTTCTCCTACCCCCCCCCCCGTGTGTGTATGTGTGTGTGTGTGTGTGTGTGTGTGTGTGTGTGTGTGTGTGTGTGTGTGTGTGTGTGTGTGTGTGTGTGTGGTGTAGTGGAGCTTGAACTCAGGGTGCTATCTCTTAGCTGTTTTACTTAAGACTGGCACTTTACCACTTAAGCCACATCTCCACTTTCAACTTTTTGGTGGTTAATTGGAGATAAAAGTCTTCAGGTCTCAGCCTGAAAAGTAGCTAGGATTATAGGTGTAAGCCATTGGTGTTCAGCAGTTTTCTTTTTAAGGCTATGATGAAATAATATTATATTAAAGTAAGTCAGTAATTGCTATTGTAAGGTTATACAGTTAACTTCTTGGTATCATAGAGCCAAAGAATGGCCTTGCTGCTGCTTTTTTGACACTGCTGATGAGTGGACAAAGGGAAGGTGAGTCCCTAGTTAGTGCTTGACCTTTTGGGATGCTGGGATGGAAGGGCATTAAGAGATATGAAACAACATGCTATTCTGTCCACAAAGTGTGCATCCTGTAGTTAAGGAGCTAGAGAGATTTTCCCAAAGCTGACCACCCCTGCCACAGACACAGCACTGCACCCTTTTCATGGAGTTCAGTCTGAATGAATACCCTCTTAGTTCCCAGGCAGTGCCAGACACTGGGGCCTTGCTGCTGATCTGAGCAGTAATCAGCACCTCCTGCCTTTCTCCCAGAATGTGGGATGCTAATGGCCTCCCCAGGGAGGCTAGCAAGTTTTAGGTGTTTGCAGCCTACTTGCCTCATTCACCTTCCTCCACCACAGGCCAGATGAGTGTGAGTCTGACTTGGTCAACAGTTTCATTTAAAAACAGAGGCAGAATCAACACTTGCTTCTGTTGGCCACGATGCAGTGACATTTCTGTTTTAAAACAATAACTTCAAGTTACTGTCTATAGTACAGACTCTAGGTGTGTATGCAAACAAACCTAGACCTTGGGGTTGCTTTGGGGGAAACTTCTTTCTATGCAGACACCTCCATAAGGACTTGAGGGTGTCAAAAGGTTGGTTTAAATGTTCTGCAAATTAGATGGAATCATTCTGTGTGTGTGTGTGTGTGTGTGTGTGTGTGTGTGTGTGTGTGTGTGCGTGTGCGTGTGTGCACACGTGCACCCGTGCATGTGTCATGTATGGGTGCGTGCACAGGTGTATGCACATGTGCCAGTACTGGGTCTTGAATTTGGAGTCTTATGCTCTTGCTTGGCTTTTTAATTCAAAGCTGGCACTCTACCATTTGATTCAGGCCTCCACTTCCTACTTTTTGCTGGTTAATCCAAATCTTTCAGATTTGTCTGCCCTGACTGGCTTTGAACCTGCATTTTCCAATCTCAACCCCCTGAGTAGCTAGGATTATAGGCATGAGCCACCAGCATCTGACTGGATGGAATCAGTCTTTCAATTAGTATACATTTGCTATTTGCACTGGTGGATCCAAGAGGCTCTGTCCTCAGGACCTTCCATCCAAGGCATCATTCTCCATGGGTTCAGCTTGGGAATTGCTTGCATCCTCTAGCCATTGGCTATGCTTCCCAGCCTTTCCTGTTGACTCCTTTCCCATTTTGCAGGTTGTGCTGGGGTATACCTAGTAAAAGAGGAGAAATGCCCACTGGGGATTTTGGTGGAAGCAGCAGCTAGGGACTTGGACCGTGTACTTCTGTCTGTAACACATCTGTCCCCAACCCTTGGAGGTCATAGATTGCTGCAGCCTCTCCTAGAGGGGTGTCTGTTCCTATGACTAAATTTATTCCATCGGAGTTTTTCCTTTACTGAAGTCTAATTGGTACTGTCATTATGTCAGAGGGAATGTTATGATTTTAGTCAAAAACAGTTAACTAGAGAAGACAGCCTGTATTATGGCCTTCGTCTCTGTCCCACAATGTGAGTCTTCAGGAAAGACCCAATAAGACCTAATTATGTGCAGTCACCACCAGCCTAGGCCTTCCAAGGCCCTCAAAGAACAAATAGAAAACTGGTAGTGAACATGCACTTCATTTGACTATGTCTGCCTAGACAAGAAAATAATTCTGCATTACTCACCTAGGGATTGTCTATTTCTCCTCCACGGTGAGCAACAGGATGAGGTTTGTAGAGGAATGGAGGGATGGAAGGATGGAAGGAAGAATGGGTGGATGGATGGATGGGCTTTACACAGCAAATTAAACCCACAGCTTCTCCCATGGTGATCTCATGTCCTGACTGCCCATTGGGTAATGGCTGACATAGGAAAATACCATAAAGAAATCCATGATTATCTCCTTCCCCAGGAAAATGAATATCGAATTTCAAAGAAATCAGAATAGCTATAGATTAAAGTACAGAGTTTCAGCAAGTCATCAAAGTAAATCATATTTTGCAAAGTTGCTACACAATTGCAAATGTTCTCATGGCCTTGTGTTCCTTAAATAAAGAATAGTATGGTTTGGTCTCATTTGTTATGAGGCCTGCATTTTACACACGTATTTTTCCCCCATGTGATCTGAAGGATAGAAGGGTAAGTAAAAGTTAGGTCATGTCAGATGCATAGATATTCCCAACTTGCAGTTACACAGAGGAGTGAAACATGGTACGATGTAACCAATAGGCATTTTATCTAATTATCATTTAGTACTTGGTATTTTGTGTTTTATTTATCTGATCCCTGAGTTTTTGTGCTTACTTAAAATCTGTCAGTTAAGACAGCACTTCTCTGGGACACATGAAGCTGTCTATAGATGGTCCTTGGGTCATTTCCTGAGAATAGGAGCAAATGACCTATTTTGCACTAAAAGCACTTCTTCCCCTCCATCTTTGCTGTGTTTTATGGTGTCTCCTTTCACCTGCTGACTAGTGCAAACCACCCAGATTGGGCCAAGCAGAACTGTGAAAATGAGCTGTTGTATTTGTTTCTTGGGGGGTGGGGGGAACAGGGATAACAAACTGGATGATTAAACAATAGAAATGTGTTCTCTCTGTCCGTTTTGAAGTCTGAAGAAGTTTGAGTCTGAGATCCAGGTATCAGCAGGGTTTGTTCCTGAAGACTGCAAGGGAAGGAACTAGTTAGGTCTTTCTCTGTGGTTTATAGATAAATGTCTTCATGCTCATGAGGCATTCTGTGTGTGTGTGTGTATGTGCGCGCGCACGCGTGTGTGCATGTGTGTGTGTGTGTGTGTGTGTGTGTGTGTGTGTGTATGTGCATTTCCCACTTTTCAGAAGGCAGTCATAATGGGCAGAGGCCCACCTTACTCCAATATAAACTCATTTCACCTAATGACATCTACAATGACTCAATTTCCAATTATATGTTCTGAAGTCTTGGAAGTATATTAGTCAGCTTTCTGTTACTATAAAAAAGTGTTCAAGAAAATCTACCTGAAAAGAGGTAAGGTTTATCTTATCTCACAGTTCTGGAAGTGTCCAACCATGGTTGGTTGATCCCAGTCTGGGCTTCCTGTGGCAAGGCAGTACATCATGGGAGCAAGTGTGTGGTGGAATAAAACCACTCACCTCATGGCCTGGAAGCAAAAACGAAATGAAAAAGGAGGACATCCCTGGACAGACAGGCACCAATCGCTGGGTTCAGTTCATTAGCAAGGTGCCTCTCGGCCTGTCAAATGCCAATCCAAATGTGCTATTGAATCAAATGTCAGGTCCTGTTATCCTACCAGCACTCAGAAGGGAGGCTGGATCCGTCAGCTGTGTGACATGATGTCAAGCTGGCAGAACTTGCTGTAAGTGAAAGCTGAGAAGCAGAGGAGGGTGCAGCTGCTGGGCTCCCACAGCAGAGAAGGCCATGTCTCCACAGGCAAAGTGACACAGCACCAAGACCCCAAAGACCACAGATGCACATTCAGGCTGTGAGAAGTGTTATGATTTTATAGTCATTGTTTTCAATGGCTGAGTTTCCTCATTACTTTTCCCCTACATTGGAAAGTTTTTTTAATTTAAATTTTATTGTAAAGGTGATGTAAAGAGGGGTGACAGTTAAATAAGTCAGGTTATGAGTATTTCTTTCTTTTTTAAAAATAAGTGTTTTATTGTGAAAATACTGTACAGAGAGGTTACAGTTACATGAGCAAGGTAATGAATACATTTCTTATCAAGCATTGTTGCTTCCTCCTTTGTTTTTCCCCTACCATCCCTTCCCTCCCACCTCCTCACTACACTGCCCCCCTTCCCGCCCCGTGCCTAAATTGTAAAGTTTGTTTTTGTACATCTCATTGTTGCAATGGGTCTACCTGTATCCCTATTTAAACAATTTGTTTTTTCCCTTCCCCTCCCCAAATTATACCAACATCAAAAACAGTGAAAACAGGGGTTATACCATGGGGGATGGACATACAAAAAAACCACACATGGTACCTTATAAATACATTAGAAACAATAGCAAGAAAGAAAAAAACCACTTGTGTCCCTATCTTGGGGTTCATTTCACTTACCATCATCTTTTTTTTTTTTTCACTTACCATCATCTTATCTGAGCTTTTCTGCTTGTCCCAGACATATACTAGTTATTGCAAATAAGGGAAACCATGGGACCTATGTTTCTTTGGGCCTGGCTCATTTCATTTAACATATTTTTTTTCCAAGTCTTTTCATTTCCAAACAAAGGGGGCCATGTCATTCTTTCTGCTGGAGGCATAGAATTCCAGTGTGTGTGTGTGTGTGTGTGTGTGTGTGTGTGTGTGTGTGTGTGTGTGTGTGTGTGTGTGTGTGTGTAATCTCACATTTTCTTGATCCATTCATCTACTGAGGGGCATCTGGGTTGGTCCATATCTTAGCTATGGTAAATAATGCATAGTTGTGCTGGTAGCTTTAGTATGGTCTTGTTTGTGATCATTCAGGTAAATGCCCAAAAGTGAGATTGCTGGATCATAGGGAAGCTCTATATGGAGTCTTTTGAGGAACCTCCAAAGTGGTTGAACAAGTTTACATTCCTATCAACAATGCAGTAGGGTTCCCTTCTGTCCACATCCCCTCCAGCATCTGTTGTTATAAGAGTTTTTTTTTTTCCTTTAAATTTTTTTTAATTGTGAAAATACTGTACAGAGGGGTTACAGTTACATGAGCAAGGTAATGAGTACATTTCTTATCAAGCATTCTTGCCTCCTCCTTTATTTCCCCTTACCATCCCTTCCTATCTCCCCGCCCCCCAACCCCACTCCCTCACCCCACCCCCCACGCTAAAGTTGTAAAGTTCGTTTTTCCACCTAACGTCTTGTACATCTCATTGTTGCAATGGTCCACCTGTATCCTTATTTAAACAATTTTTCCCCTTCCCCTCCCCAAATTATACCAACATCAAATAAAGTGAAAACAGGGGTTATACTGTAGGGGAGGGACATATAAAACAACAAAAAATATCACCTTATACATATGTTAGAAACAATAGCAAGAAAGAAAAAAACATTTGAGTCCTTATCTTGGGGTTCATTTCGCCTAACATCAACTTATCTGGCCATTTCTGCTTGTCTCAGACATATACCAGATATTGCAAATAAGGGAAACCATGGGATCTATGTTTCTTTGGGCTTGCCTTACTTCACTTAATATAATTTTTTCCAAGTCTTTCCATTTCCTAACAAATGGGGCAATGTCATTCTTTTTGACGGAGGCATAGAATTCCATTGTGTATATATACTACATCTTCTTAATCCATTCATCTACTGAGGGGCATCTGGGTTGGTTCCATATCTTAACTGGGATGAGGTAGAATATCAATATTGTTTTGATTTGCATTTTTTATGGCTAGAGAGGTTGAGCCTTTTTTCATATGTCCATTGACCATTCTTATTTCCTCTTCAGAGAAGTTTCTCTTTAAGTCTTTAGCCCATTTATTTATCGGGAAGTTGTTTCTTGGAGGATTTGTTATTGGGGGATTTAATTTTTTGAGTTCCAAGTATATTTTAGATATGAGACCTTTGTCAGTTGTATGGCTAGTGAAGATCTTCACCCAATCCATGGGGTTTCTATTGATCTTGCTAGCTATGTCCTTTGCCATGCAGAAATTCTGCAGCTTCATGCAATCCCATTTGTCCAACCTTTCTTTGATTTGTTGTGTTTCTGAGTCTCTATTGAGAAAAATTTAGCCTGTGCCACGGAAACCTAGGGTTTCTCCTATCCCATCCTGTAATGTTTTCAGAGTGTCTGCTTTGACTCCGAGGTCTTTGATCCATTTGAAGTTGATTCTGGTGCAGAGTGACATATACGGATCTAGTTTTCTACAGGTGATTAACCAATTTTGCCAGCACCATTTACTGAAGAGGCTGTCTTTCTTCCATTCTATTGTTTTTAGCTCCCTTATCGAAGATTAGGTGGCTATAGGTCTGTGGGTTCATTTCTGGGTTTTCAATTCTATTCCATTGGTCCTGAGGTAATGAGTATTTCTTTTTGAACAGTATTACCCCCTCCCTCATCTTCTTCCACTTTTCCCCCTCCTGACCTCCCCCCCCCAAGTTGTAAAGTTCATTTCCAACATAGTATTTAGTGAACATCACTGTTGCATTTGTTCATCCTTTGTCCCACCATTTCTATGATTCCCCTGCCTTTCCCCAAATCAGATAAATTTATGTACAAGACAAAGGCTACAAAAATAAAAACAGTGACATCACAGAATAAACTAAAGGAAAAAAAAGAAAGAAAAATGAAATAACTGCACACAGTACAATAAAAAGTCATCTTGTTTCTATTTTTTGGAGTTCATTTTGATATGCATCATTTTATATGCCCACATGCACATCACTATTGAGCCATTGTGGTCCTCTTCTAATAATATCCTAGACATATTCTAGTTACTATAAACGATGTTTCTATGGGTCTGCTTTACTTTGCTTCATATAATTTTTCCCCAAGTCTTTCCATTTCCTTACAAATGGGGCAATGTCATTTTTTGTGATGGAAGCACAGAATTCCATTTTATATCACATTTTCTTTCTTTTTTAAAAAAAATTTATTTTATTTTATTTTATTGTAAGGGTGATGTACAGAGAGGTTACAGTTACATAAGGGAATGAGTACATTTCTTGTCAAACATTGTTACCCCTTTCTTTGTTTTTCTCCTACTTCGCCACCCCCCACTCTCTCCCAGCTCTGTAAAATGTAAAGTTCATTTCCAACATAGTGTCTTGTGAATATCACTGTTGCATTGGTTCACACTAAGTCCTTTGTCTCATTATTTTGTTATTCCCCTTCCTGTTCCCAAATCAAATAAACATATATACAAGACATAGGGTACCAAAATTGAATATAGTGACAACAGAGGATAAACCAAGGGAATAAAACAAAAAAAATGACTTCACATAGAACATTAAAAACAAAAACAAAAATAAAACCTTCTTGTTTCCATATCTTGGAGTTCATTTCAATTAGCATCATTTTATATGGTCGTATGTACATAGCTATTGAACTATTGTGAGCCTCTGCTAGCACCATCTTAGACATATACTAATTATTACAAATGAGGGAAACCATGAGTTTTTTGGGGGGTCTGGCTAACTTCACTTAATATGATTTTTTCCAAGTCTTTCCATTTCCTTCTGAATGGGGCAATGATATTTTTTTTTGATGAAGCACAGAATTCCATTGTGTATGCATACCACATTTTTTGATCCATTCATCTACTGAGGGACATCTGGGTTGGTTCCATATCTTAGCTATGGTAAATAATGCTGCAGTGAACATAGTTGTGCTGGTAGCTTTAGTGAGTCCTTATTTGTGATCATTTGGATAAATGCCCAGGAGTGGGATTGCTGGATCATAAGAGAATTCTATGTTTAGTCTTTTGGGGAACCTCCATACTGCTTTCTAGAGTGGTTGGACAAGTTTACATTCCCACCAACAGTGTAGTAGTATTCCCTTTTGGCTACATCCCTGCCAGCATCTGATATTATTTTTTTTCTTGATAATGGCCATTTTAACTGGGGTGAGGTGGAATCTTAATGTAGTTTTGATTTGGATTTCTTTTATGATCAGAGTTGTTGAGCATTTCTTCATGTGTTTATTGGCTATTCTTCTTTCCTCTCCAGAGAAGTCTCTTTTTAATTCTTTAACGTATTTACTAATGGGGTAGTTTCTTTGAGGATGTGTTTTGGGGGGTTCAATTTTTTGAGCTCTCCATATATTTTTGGTATGAGACCCTTGTCAGTTATATTTTCTAGCTATCCAACCTTTCTTTGATTTTTTATATTTCTAGATCTCTATTTTGGAAGTTTTCATCTGTGCCAAGGAGCCCTAGTGCATCCCCTATCCCTTCCTGTAATATTCAGGGTATCTGCTCTTACCTCAAGGTCTCTAATCCACTTGGAGTTGATTCTGGTGCAGGGTGATATATAAGGATCTAACTTCAGTTTTGTACATATGTATAGCCAATTCTGTCAGCACCACTTGTTATAGAGGCTGTCTTTCCTTCATCTGATAATTTTGTCTGCCTTATCAAAGATTCAGTGGCCAGAGGCCTGTGGATCATTTCTGGGTCTTCAATTCTATTCCATTGGTCTTCAAGCCTGTTCATGTGCCAATACCAAGCTGTTTTTATAACTGTGGTTTTAGAGTTTGGAGTTTGGTACTGATATTCCTCCAGTACTGTTTTTCCTGCTAAGGATTGTTTTTGCTCTTCAGGGTCTTCCGTATGAATTTTTGAATTGCTTCTTCTATCATTAAAGAATGTTATTGGGTTATTGATGGGTATATACTACATTTCCTTGACCTATTCATCCACTGAGGGGCATCTGGGTTGATTTCATATCATAGCTACCCTCATTAATTTTTGAATGCCTGTTAAAGTTAACCTGTCAATGTATTCCAAGGAGCACTACAAATAAAGATGGACAATACACGCTTTTTGTTGGTACAGTTTTGAAATTGATGGCTCATGGGTATATGAGGTTGTTGTAGGAAATGGCAGGTGCATGGAGATGGACAGGAATTACATCTTGAGAGATCCAAAGGAAAAGGGGGGTTACAAGTGGCTTGTACCTATAACCCTAGCAAAGTAGAGGCAATTATCTGGAAGATCACAATTCAAGACCAGCCTAGGCCAAAAGAAGAAAAAATGTTCAACAGACCTCATCTCAGTAAAAAGAGCATGTGGTGGTGTGATGTTACATACTTCTATAGCTTTGGCAAGCTATAGAAAGATTGTGCTCCAGACTGAATTTAGGCAAAGAACAAGATTATGTCTCAAAACTAAGCAGAACAAAAGAGCTAGAAGCATGGCTTAGGTGGTAGAACACCTGCCTAGCATGCACAAAGCCTGAATTAAAACCCCAATACCACAAAAAAAAAAAAGAAAAAAGAAAAGCAAATCAAAGGCAGCCATATCAAAGAAAGAGGCGAGGAGGCCAGACAGACCTGGGTTTGAACATTGACTTGATTAGCATTCTGCCTGGGTGATGTTGGACAAGTTTGTCCAAACTCTCTCCCTGATCTCTGTGCTTTTCATAATGCCTATGTGAGTAGCTGTTAGAGGGGAAGCCACTCATTAGATGGCTCTACTATCATCAAAGATTTCCTCATTCTCCTTGGGTCCAGCTCTGACAGTCAGTAAAGGTGTCAGCTCAGCAAGACTACCCCCAAAGAACTCAGTAACTGTGAACTTGTCTTTTCCACAGAGCTGCTCTTATAGCACAATCTGGCCTTGGGCCCTCAAATCCCCAGGCTCCTGACCTGCTATGGGTTATTCACGGCTGAGACAGCAGGACTTCCTGAGCAGCCGGAGGCCAGGGCAGGAAGGGGAAAGGAGAGCGCTGGAGACCGTGCACACCTGGGCTGGATGAATGGCCACGTTGTGGAGCAGCCCTCCAGGGTGGCAGGCTCTGCAGCCCTGTGCCCTGTGTCAGTCATTACCCCGCCAGACTCTGGTTTGTTTTTCTTCCTTTTTTTCCCCTTTTCTTTTCTTTTCTCTTCTCTTCTTTTCTTTTCCTTCCTTCTTTCCTTCCTTCCTTTCTTCTTTCTTTCTTTGTCTTTCTCTTTCTTCCTTTCCCTTCCTTCCCTCCTCCTTTCCCTTCCTCCTCCTCCTGCTCCTCCTCTTCTTCTCCTCCTCCTCCTCCTCTTCTCCTCCTCCTCCTTCGCCAGTTCTAGGGCTTAAACTCAGAGCCTGGGCACTGTCCCTGAACCAATTTGTTATTGTTTTTTTTTTTTGCTCAGGGCTAGCACACTACCACTTGAACCACAGCTCTACTTCTGGCCTTTTGGTGATTAATTGAAGATAAGAGTCTTATAGACTTTCCTACCTGGATTGGATTCAAATAATGATCCTCAGATATCAGCCTCTTGAGTAGCTAAGATTACAGGTGTGAGCCACTGGTGTCTGGGTAGCATTTATTTAATGTTCTTCTAAGGGTTCATTTAGCTTACTTCTACATTTTAATACTACCAAGTTTTTGTTTTGTGCTGTCCTGGGGCTTGAACTCAGGGCCTGGGTTCTGTCCCCAAGTTTTTCTGCTCAAGGCTAGCACACTTGAGTCCACAGCTCTGTTTTTTGTTTTTGTTTTTGTTTTTTTTGTAGATAAGAGTCCCATGGACTTTCCTGCCCAGGCTAGCTTTGACCGCGATGCTCAAATCTCAGCCTCTTGAGTAGCTAGGATTATAGGCATGAGCCCAGCACCTGGTCTAGTACTACCAAGTTTTAAATGAAGACACAAGAAACATTGTGAAGTCTCTGAACCCTTAGAGGGTTTTAGATGTGTAAATCTTAAATACTCAGTCAAAATACACCAATGTTAAACATTCAGTAGATGTTTCTAATTTATGCCCATGGCAACTGTGTCCTCCAGTTTTGCACCCTTAGTTTTCCTGCTCCTCACTATCTTTGATTTTCTTTTCTTTTCTTTTTCTTTGGTGCTAGTATTGAGTGTTAAACTCAGGGCCTGGGTGCTGTCCCTTGGCTTTTCCACTGGCACTCTACCACTTGAGCCATAGCTCCACTTCTGGCTTTTTGCTGGTCAATTGGATAGTCTCTTGAACTTTCCTGTGTAGGCTGGCTTCAAAGCTTCATCATCAGATCTCAGCCTCCTGAGTAGCCAGGATTATAGGCATGAGCCACTAACACTTGGCTCAGCCTTTGCTTTTTGACTGTCTTCATTCCCCTTAACAATTAGATGGGTGAGAAATACCCACAAATTTTTAGTAGAAGCCTCTTCAGAATATAAGAAGAAAGGCAGACAAAAAACCAAATTCACACCATTTACAACAAAAGTTGAGTTTCAGACTAGAAAGACCACAACTATGTATCAGGAAACCATAATGAAAGCTCTTAACCACAGTATTGGGAATATGACCTTAGGGCTTTAACACTTGCTATGCCAGCCCAAAACCACTGAGCCATGACTCCAGCCTTACTTTTTTTTTTTTGCCGGTCATGGGGCCTGAACTCTGGGCCTGGGTGCTGTCCCTCAGCTCTTCAGCTCAAGGCTAATGCTCTACCACTGGAGCCACAGCACCACTTCCGGCTTTTTCTGTTTATGTGGTGCTGAGGAATCGAACCCAGGGCCTCATGCTTGCAAGGCATGCACTCTACCGCTGAGCTACCTTCCCAGCCCTCCAGCCTTACTTTTTGTTGGTTAGGACAGGGTCTTCTTTCCTACCTAAGCATGTACCTGAGCCATAATTTGCCTACTTTTGGCTTCTTGTAGGCCCTGGAAACTAGGATCACAGGCACATGCCACTGCATATAACTTTCCTTTTGTAGAGATGGAATCTTGGGGGTGGGGATCCTGCCCAAGTTGGCCTTGAACCACAATCTTCCCAATCTCAACTTCCCTAGTAGCTTGGAATGTCAGGTGCTTCTACCTACGGGTTGAGAGGGAGGCCACTGTGCCCAGCTATGTGTTGAGAAGGGGTCTGGTAAGCTTTTCTGTCTGGGCTGGCCTTGAACCACAATCTTCCCAGGTAGGTTCTCAGCCTTCCAGGTAGCTAGTCTTACAGGCATGAGCAACTGGTACCCAGCCATGACACTCCAGCTGTTTTGACACAATAGGAGTGATAGCAGATATGAACAGAGCATTGAAGGATGAATCTGCTGCAAAGGATACTGTCTTTCCAGGCAGCCATCTCTACAAGCATTCCAAGGGAATATGTCCTAGGTCAAACTTGCAGGATGAAAGGTGTGACTTGGTGCCTTAGCCCTGCTGGCCTGATGTCACCCCCATCTTTTCAGGTCAATTTCCACCTCTGACCTGTTCAGCTACTTCTTATTCAGCCAGGGCATCTGCATATGGTAGCAGTTAGGTTTTGACTCTAGCCTGGATTGGAAGGGCTCAATGTGCACCAGAGCCTACTCTGTCCAGATTGTCTAGTCAGCTTGACCTTTGCTCCCTCTTACCTTCTCTGTTTTAGCCCTTTCTAATGATGCTTGGAAATGAGCCAATTCTAGAACTGGCAAGAAACCTGACTTCTGCAGGTGGCCACAAGACCACCCCAAAGCTACCTTGGACCTCTGCCCCTAAGAGGAATTGCTCATAAAACATGGTCTGTGTTTCTCCACTCAGACACATAGTCCTAAAATGAATATGTCACCACCTTCTCTGGGGTCCCCAACTGATGGATGGAAGGCAAAAGCACAGCTACTCAGCTAGAACTGTTAGTTTTAAGGGAAGTGCTCACATTTGCAGGGCTATGTAGATTTCTTTAATTTCCACAGATGAATATCACGTTGCTCTCATAGCATTTAGTCTACACATAATTAAGCCTACTTTAATATTCACACTTGAAAAGTGTGAATAACATAACTCATTCAACCCCCTTTATGAAAAGAGGAAACGTGCAAAGCTCAGTAGAGTTTCTCAGGCATTCATTCAGGAATTAATTGCCAGTTTTTATGTCCCATTAGAACCTCCCCAAATCTCTTTAGGAGCCATTCCTAAAATCAGGACTTTATTACCACTCTGAAGTCCATTTTCCCCATGACACCATTATGAAAGGGAAAATTCTTTTCCTGGAATGTTCAGCCTGTACAATACCAAGGACTGACTGATGAATGCACACTTGTTGGGGGTTGCACTGTAGTGTAAGGGACCTGAGAAAGAGGAAGGAGGAAGGAGCTGGAATAGGCACGGATACTAGAATGGTTCAGTCTGGGGGATCCTGATAAATGGCTGCAGTTATTTTTGCTAATTATACAGGAGATGACTTTTCGAGGGAAAGAGAAGAAAAGTCCTTTGTAAGCCCACCACCTAAGCATAATGTCAACATTTTAAATTCTTTCTAAATACACACATTGTATTTACACTGCTGTGATCAGGTTATATAACTGTAGAGTAGTCATGTTATTATGATACTGGGTCCTGCGGCAGTTCTTTTCCTGATTCTGTCTCTGTGGCCTTTTTTAAACCCTGTTCCTTTATTTGTTCAGCCAATGGATATTCATGGAGTCCTTTAGTAAGGGCCAGGTCCTGAGAGTTCTGGAGTGAATAACACCGAAGAGTGTTGTCTCTTTCAATGCATATCTTAGTTAAAATTCAGAATTGAGCTAACATACATGTGTGATGAGAAGGTTCTGGAAATTTCTAAGTGAAGAAGGGTAACTTGAGGATACAGTGCTAGCTAGGCAGGTAAGTGCTCTATCACTTGAGCCAATCCAGCAGCTCTTGCTTGACACTTGTAAAAATGGTTTCTTCCATATGGTGAATGGATCCCAGAGGGAAGAGCAGCACAGGGAAAGTGGGCAAGAGGTCACTTCAGCCATTGGTGAGTAAAATGGCAGCTTGGATTGAAGGAAGAGAGAGGGGGGGGGACATTTGTGGTCCGCTGGATCTTCAGAGCTTACTGATGTGTATTATGGATGTTAGGGGAAAAGAAGGTCAGGATTTATGGTGTAAGTTTTTGGGCGACTAAAAATGACAGCAGTGGTTAAAGGTGAGATTGTGTTCTGTTGTGGACGAACATGATGCTCCTTGGACATCAGATGGAGGTGTCAAACTTGTAGTTGAATGAATCTGAGGTCCAGGTCTAGATGATCTAATTGATGATTATTGATCCATGGATAGCATTTAAAGCTGTGGAAATAGGTGGGCTCACTTGGAGAGACAGTGTAAATGGAGAACAGCAAAGTCCCATGTTCTCGCAGAACTACCTAACTTTTAAAAGCCCTAGATGTGATTATCAACACAGGCTCTCTGCCTCCCCTAGACAACACAGGTGTGTGTGAGATGGGGGTGGAGCTCTCCTGTCAGCTCATTCTTTTGTGAGGGGAAGTATTCTATTCTGGAATCTCTTAAACTTGTGGAAATACTGTCTTACACTTCTGATTCACAAGATGACAGGTTAGATATTAATAAATCTGTAAAACACATACTTAAATTATTTTATAACTTCACATAATAAAAATACTTTCAAGAGATGATCTTAAAAGTTGATGAACATCAACCACTTTGGAAAGTAGTATGGAGGGTCCTCAAAAGACTCCACACAGAGCTCCCCTATGACCCAGCAATCCCACTTTTGGGCATTTACCCAAATGTTTACAAACAAGACCACACTAAAGCTACCAGTACAACTATGTTTATTGCAGCATTATTTACCATAGCTAAGATATGGAACCAACCCAGATGCCCCTCAGTAGATGAATGGATCAAGAAAATGTGGTATATATACACAATGGAATTCTATGCCTCCATCAGAAAGAATGACATTGCCCCATTTGTTAGGAAATGGAAAGGCTTGGAAAAAATTATATTAAGTGAAGTAAGCCAGGCCCAAAGAAACATAGGTCCCATGGTTTCCCTTATTTGCAATATCTATGTATGTATGTATATGTATATGTATATGTATAAGTCAAGCAGAAAAGGTCAGATAATGTGATGTTAGGAAAATGAACCCTTAGATATGTATTTAAATGTTTTTCCTTTCATGCATTTGTTTCTAACGCATTTATAAGATTATTTCTTTGTTGCTTTGTATGTCCCTCCCCCACAGTATAACCCCTGCTTTCACTATATTTGATGTTGGTATAATTTGTGGAGGAGATGGGGAAAAACAAGTCGTTTAAGGATACAGGTGGACCCGTTGGATACAGGTGGACCCGTTGCAACAATGAGAAGTACCAGTTGTCATGTGGAAAACGACATGGGGGGTTGGGGGAGGCTGGGAAGGGATGTGAAGGGGAAACAAAGGAGGAGGCTGCAATGCTTGATAAGAAATGTACTCATTATCTTGCCCATGTAATTGTAACCCCTCTGTACAGTATGTTCACAAAAAATTAAAATTAAAATTTAAAAAGTTGATGAACATTTTTATGCCATTCTCTGTTCTCTATATATAGCTTTTGTTTTTGTTTTGGGGACAGGATCTTGCTATAAAGCCCATACTAGTGTTAAATTCACAATCCTTTCATCTCAGCCTCTAGAGGGCTGGGGTTGTATGTGTGAACTGTTAAGCCCTGCTCTGTTATATTTACATTCTAGATCTTCTCTCTCTCTCTCTCTCTCTCTCTCTCTCTCTCTCTCTCTCTCTCTCTCTCTCTCTCTCTCTCTCTCTCTCTCTCTCTCTCTCTCTCTGACCAATTGACTTTTTTCAAGTCTGTTTTTAATTTCCAAGTGTTTAGACAATTATTTCATGATTCTATTATGGCCTGAGGACATAATCAGCATGATTTCATTTCCTTTAAAGTTTTTGGGTATTGTTTTCTATCTTAGCATATGATGTATTTTATTGAATGCATGAATACTTAAAAAACACGTGTTTTCTGCAGTTGGGAGATCTCTGTGTGTCCAATAGATACTGCTAGCTGATGATATTGAGATCTTCTCTACTTTTGCCGATTTTCTTCTAGAAATTCTATTTTTTTTGTACTTGTACTGAGTGAGACTTGCACTTTGTCTTCACACTTTTTGTTGAGCTTTTTTGCTCATGCTAGCGCTCACCATTTGCACCATACCTCCAGTTTCAGCATTCTGCTGATTAATTGGAGATAAGAGTTTCTTAGATTTGCCCCAAATGGCTTTGAACCATAACCCTCGGATCTCAATCTCCTGAGTAGATTTTAGGTGTGAGCCACTGGCGTTCAGCTCTTTCTAGAAATTCTATCAGTAGCTGAGAAGAGAGTATTGAATTATAGCTGTGCAATAGCACAGTAATTATAGCTGTGGATTTTTATATTTTTCCTTTTTGATCTATTAGTTTTGCTTCGTTTTGAGGCTCTGCTATTTGGTATGTCCATATTTAAAATTGCTTATGTCTTCCTAGTGAATTAATTATTTTATTGTTACATTTTGTCCTTCTTTGCCTATTGTAATTTTCTTTGCTCTAAAATCTAGTTGATCACAAGCAGAAAAGGTCAGATAAGGTGATGTTAGGGAAATGAACCCAAAGATATGTTCAAATATTTTTTTCTTTCATGCGATTGTTTCTAACACATTTATAACTTTATTTCTTTGTTGCTTTGTATGTCCCTCCCCCACAGTATAACCCCTGCTTTCACTGTATTTGATGTCGGTCTAATTTGTGGAGGGGAAGGGGAAAAACAAATCTTTTAAATAGGGATACAGGTGGACCTATTGCAACAATGAGATGTACAAGTAGTTATGTCGAAAAATGAACTTTACAACTTTGGTGTGGGGGGAGGGGGGGAAGTAGCGGAGAGGATTGGGTTGGGGGGCGGGGGGGGGGGAGGATGGGATGGGAAGGGGAAACAAAGGAGGAGGCTACAATGCTTGATAAGAAATGTACTCATTATCTTGCCCATGTAATTGTAACCCCTCTGTACGGTATTTTCACAATAAAATAATAAAATAAAATCTAGTTGATCAGATATTAACGCAGCTACTTCTATGTTCTAACTATTATTTGGATGTTATATTATTCTATACTTTTATTTTCATACCAACCATGTCATTGAATATGAAGTGAGTTTCTTATATAAACATCAAATAATTGAGACACATTTTTAATCTGGAGAGCCAAAATTCTGCCTTTTAATCAGCTTGTTTAGATTATTTATATTTAAGATAGGCTGGGTATGGTACTTTACAGCTTTAATCCTAGCTACTCCAGAGATAGCTATAGGAGGATGGAAATCTTACGGCAAAAATCAGAAACTGTATCTGAAAAACAAATTTAAATCAAAAGCACTAAGGTGCCAGTCACTTATGCCTGTAATCCTAGCTGCTTGAAAGGCTAAGATTGGAAGGGTTACAGTTAGAGACCAATCTGGAAAAGACGTTCATGAGACCAATTTTTGACTGAGCATGCTCATTATCACTCTATATACCAGGAAGCCTAAAACAGGAGGATCATAATCCAGATACATGACCAAATCTAGAAACAAGACTTAATCTAAAAAAATAACCAGTGAAGCTGAGCACCAGCAGCTCATACCTGTAATCTTAGCTACTCAGAGGCTGTGATATAAAACATCAAAGCTAAAGGCCAGTGTAGAGAGGAAAAATAAATCTGTAAGACTCCATCTCAACCAGCAAAAAGATTGGCTGGAGATATGGCTTAAGTGGTAGGGAACCAAGCAAGCAAGCATGAGGCCTTGAGTTCAAACCCAGTGCCACCGAAAGTAGGGCATTGCTCAAGTAGTAGAGCCAAGGTGAAGGCCCTGAGTTTAAGCTCTAGTACTACAAAAAAGAAAAAAGAAAATTGATGACATATTTTTACTATTTGTTTCCTCTTTCTCATTTGTTGCGTTCTTGTAAATTACAAATGGTAGGGTTCTGCTTGGATTTATTAATAACATTTCTGCTGTGTTATTTTGCCTTTGGGGGGATTGCTGTGGTCCTGTAATATGTACCAGTGACTTTTTATAGTCCACTAAGAGCATTTCACCTTTTCATTATTTCTTTCCTTTTTCTTCTTCTTCTTTTTTCTTTTTTTAGGTCAGGTCTGGGTCTTGAACTCAGCACTTGGGTGCTGTCCTTATGCTTCTGTGTTCAAGGTTAACACTCTATCACTGTGAGCCACAGCTCCACCTCCATTTTGGGGTTGGTTACTTGGAGATAAGAGTCTCAAGGACTTTCCTGCCCAGGCTGGCTTTAGAACCATGAGCCTCAGATCTCAGCCTCCTGGGTAGCCAGGATTACAGGCTTGAGCCACCAGCACCCAACCGAAGAAGTTTAACATGAAGTTGAATTTGTGTTTGACAGGTTTTTTTCTTTCAGAACTTGAAAAATGGGCCTTTTCCTTCTGGCCTCTGTGATGAGAAATCCACTGTCAGACGACTTTGCTGTTCTCCCGTGGAAGCTATATTATTTTTCCTCTGGTTGCTTTTAGGGATTTTTTCATTGTCTTTCTTTTCCCAAAATTTAATTATGATTTTATCCTGGTGTGGATTTCCTTGGGTGCCTATTTAGAGTTCACTCAGCATCTGCAATTTGTAGCTTTTTGTCTTTTTGCCAAAACTGGCAAGATTTTAGCCATTGTTCCTTTGCATTCTCTTTCGGCAGTAGGGTCCACTGGGACCTCTGTTGCAAAGGTGCAAGTTTTGGTTTTGGTCACATGGGTCCTTGAAGCTTGGTTATTTTTTTCCTTCTTTTGGAAGAAAATTATTTTCTCTTTTTTGCTGAGATGGGGTTCAGGCTGGCAATACTTCCTCAAGCTTACTGACTGCCCTCAGTAATTCATACTCCATTACTGAGCTCAGACAATGCTGATTTAAAAAAAAAATATTTGTAGCTATGGGTCTTTACATTTTGTGGTTTCTGATTTTTCATATATATATATATATATATATAGTTTCTGTTTCTTTTTTTAACAATTAGCTAGTGTAATATTTTGTTTGATTTTTAAAAATGATATGATTATTATGAAGGTAATGTACAGAGTGGTTAGCTTCTGTTTCTTCACTGAAATTTAAAATTTTTCCCTTTCTGCCAATAGAATTTGTAGTTGATTACTGGAGCAAATTAATAATGGCTACTTTAAATTCCTTGTTCAATAGTCCCCAAATCTGATTCATGTCAGAGTTGACAATCAGGTTTGGGGTTTTTTGTTTTTGTTTTTGTTTTGTGTTTTTCCTTTCTTTCTAGTTATGATTCTTTGGGTTCACTGTATGGCTAGTGTTTGAGTTTTTCTTCTGTGCATTTTTTAAAAGATTTTTTTATCATGGGATAGTTTGACTATAATTTAAAAAAAAAAAACAACCTTCCTTTTCTTTCTTGCTTTCTTTCTTTGCCAAAGCCAAGGTTTGAATTCAGGGTCTTGTGTTACTTGTTCAGCTGGCATTCTATCACTTAAGCCATGTTTCTAGCCTGGCTTTTTACAGATAACAGAGCTTTTCTGCCCAGATCACCTTTGAACCTCAGTCCTCCAGGTCTTAGCCTCCTAAGTATCTAGCAGTACAAGTATGAGCCACTGGCACCTGGCAGTAAGTTTAGTATGCAGGCTACTTTTGCGAGTTCTGATTCCAATGTTGATTTTGTTTTCACAGCCTTTGGGGTGTTAGTTTGTTCTGTTTGGTTTATCTGGTGTTGGTGAGGCTCCCTCAGTAGTCCTTCCTAGCCCCTGCTTGCCTGCCTAGAAAGAATTTCCCTAAGCTGGAGGGAATGGATCATCTGGCCCTTGGACATAAAGAGTACTTCCTGGGGAGGATCCCACTCCTCCCTTCTCCCACTGGTGTGCCTTGGCCACCAGTGTCTGTGAGTAGAAAGGAGACTAGGGCTGTGAAGACAAAGAGGCTTCTTAGACAAAATCTGCCTAAGTCTTTCCCTGCTTCTATGTTTCCAGTTTGAGGAACAGGATCTCATGCCCATAGGAATAGAGAACCCTTCTCTTTTGTCGGTGGGGCCCCTGATCCATCCCTTGGACACTGGTTCTTGCTCCACATGGAGGAGGAATGAGGCAGCCTGGCCCACTTGTCCTACAACACTGGGAGCTGTGAATGCTGAGGCCTGGGCCAGTTTCTTCTCATAGCACAACTATGTTTATCACAGCATTATTCACCATAGCTAAGATATGGAACCAACCCAGATGCCCCTCAGTAGATCAAGAAAATGTGGTATATAAATATACATATATATGTATACACACACACATATAATGGAATTCTATGCTTCCATCAGAAAGAATGACACTGCCCTATTTGTTAGGAAATGGAAAGACTTGGAAAAAGTCATATTAAGGAAGTAAACCAGACCCAGAGAAATATAGGTCCCATGGTTTCCCTTATTTGCAATAATTGGTATATGTCTAGGATAATCCTATCAGCTGAGCAGAAAAGCTCAAAAGCTATGTATATGACCATAGAAGATGATGCTAAGTGAAATGAACCCCAAGATATGGACACAAGAGGTTTTTCTTTGTTGTTCATGTTTTAATGTACTATGTGATTTTTTCTTTGTTTTTTTTTTTTTCTGTATGTTCTTCCTTCTATGGTATATCCTTGTCACTATATTTGACTTTGGTACCTTGCATTGTGTGTGTGTGTGTGTGTGTGTGTGTGTGTGTGTGTGTGTGTGTGTGTGTGTGTACATATACATATATATATGTGTGTGTGTGTGTATGTAATTTGGGGAGGGGAAGGGGAATAACAAAATGCTGAAACAAGGACACGGGATGATCCATTGCAACAATGATACTCACAAGACACTATGTTGGAAATGAACCTAACAACTTGGGGGGGGGGTATTGGGAGAGGTGGGAGAAGGAAGGAATAGTGGGAGAAAAACAAAGGAGGAGGTAACAATGCCCAACAAGAAATGTACTCATTACCTTACTGATACAACTGTAACCTCTCTAGAGCATCTTTACAAGAAAATAGAAATTAAAAAAAAAGAGAGAACTTGTAGTTTCAAAGAAAACTTGAGAAGAAAACGCAAAAAATTCTATTGCCCCCTTTGCCACTTCAAACTCATGGCACCTTGTTATCAACATCCCCTATTAGAGCAGCACATTTGTGTTGGATGAACCTACACCTGCACATCATTATCCCCCAAATTCACAGTTATTATGATAGTTCATTCTTGGGGTGTTCTTTCTACAAGTTTGAACAAGTGTATAATAGCACAAGCCCCCATTGCAGCAGTGTGCAGAGGAGTTTCCTTGCCTTTGTGCTCTACCTACTCATCCTTCCCCATTCCACAACCCACAGCTTTTTATCTTTATTGTCTCCAAGGACATTTTGATTGCCTCCAAGTTTTGGCAGGGATAAACAAGGCTTCTATACTCACCATATGTAGGTGTTTGCCTAGATATGAGTTTTCAATTCATTTGGGTAAGCACCAAGGAGTGGAATTACTAGACTGTATGCTAGGAGAATATTTAGCTTTGTAAAGCAAAACAAAAAAAAACAATAAAAACAGAAAACTGCCAAATGATAACACCTTTGCTTTCCCACCGGTAATGGTGAATAGCTGCTCCTCCACATTCATACTGACTTCAGTGTTTTGGAGTAGTATCTGATTGATTTAATTGATTAACAAATTCATTTTTATGGTACTGGGGATTGAACTCAGAGTACTGAACTTGCCTCTCTACCACTTGAGCCAGGTTTAAATACTAATAATTCTGTAAAGCTTGAAAAGTTAATGTAAAACCTCTAACATGATAGGTAGTTGTGTCTAGCCATATTTATTACAGCACTGTCCACAGTAGCCAGTAGAGTCTGTCTAGGTGCCTATCAAAGGATGAATAAAGAAAATACAGTGTATCTGCGGAAAAATGAATGTAGTTGGAGATCATTATGTTAAACAAAATAAGCTAGACTCTGAAAGACAAGCGCCATATATTTTCTCTCATATGTAGAAGACAAAAAAATCATGAACGTAGAAGGGGGCCAGTGGGGTAAGAAAGGGCAAAAAGGAAGGGTGACAATGGATAAGAGAGAGTAAAAAGTTATGACTATGATGATACAGTACATGGGTGCATGAAGATCTCACAACAAAAGCATTATTTCCTAGAGTTAATATATGCTAATGAAATGTTTAAAAATTATTGTGCATAACACAGAGAATGATGGCAGTGGGGAAAGCATTGTAAAATCTGCATGTAGTTTATTCATAAGTAAAGAGAGCTCAGACAAAGCTTAATTAAACCATTGGAAACATAGAGACACAAAGTCAGTGATTCTGCACACAGGTAGAAACTCTACAGTCTCCCAAAGGAAAAGTGTAGATGCTCGTCATTCCCTATGGGGCTTACCTGGCATCCTCCTTGGTTCTTGTCATCCCCTAGGGGCTTACCTGGCATCTTCCCTCGGTCTCATTGTGTTAACACTTCTGCAAGTCAGTAACTCTTTAATCAGCATAATTTTGCTTCCTTTATAATGTTCGCTGGAGCAGATACAGCATCGTTTTTCTGCTGGTCTTTTCCACCCCTGGTATTGGTTATGTTCTTCTGTGTTATTCTCAGGAGAATCATCGGATGAAAAAGAAACAACATCTTGATGTAATACGATGCATTTTCATCCATTTGCCGCCCCCTCCCAAAGCCTTGTATAAATTTACATCCCGTAGAAGGTTCACCACAGGAAAGCCTTTCCAGAATCTACTGGGGCATGTTTAAAGAGAAACATGTGCTAATTGTGTAACAGGAAAGTGGTATCCTGGAGTTCTTTTAATTTGCTTTTCCTTGGTTGCTAGGTAGGTAATACCTTCCTCTGTGTGTCTTTTAACAATTTGAAGATCTTTTGGAAAATTGTTTGTGTTTTTTGAATAATGCCTTTGAATGGAACTCTTCCATTTTAATGATTACAAAAAATTTCACTAAAAAGCCAAACTGTAATTTGCTTAATCCCTTTTTTCTGTGCTGGATATGGGTTGTTTATGAATTACAATATTGTAAATTAATTGTTGTATTCATACAGCACATGGTAAGAGGGAAACTTCAGTGTGTTGATCACCATGTGTATAGCAGTGGCCCAATCAGACAAAGCAGTGCACATTCCTCTACAGGTAAGGGGGCCTACATGTCAGTAGGATGAGATGTTCTGAGGAAAAATAAACAGGGCACAAGGGAACTGTGGAAGACAGAGTCTATTTTATAAGAAAATTTTCTAAGAAGACCTAACTAATAAAAGGCCAAAAAGAAGCCAGAGAGCAAGGCAGGAAGCTACATATTGGTAGGACACGTTTTTCAATGAGAGGGTACAAACTTGCAAGGACCAGTCAGGTTATGATGGCTTATGTCAATAATCCTAGCTGCCTGGGAGGCTGAGATCAATCTGAGGCCAGCTTGGGTATACACATGAAACCCCTTCTCAACTTATGAGTGTAATGGTGTATGCCTGTCATTTCCACTATGTGGGCTAAAACTGGGAGGATCATGGTTCCAGGACAGCCCAGGAGAAAAAAATACAAGACTCCATCTCATCAGAAAGAAACAGAGTATGATGGCATACACCTTCCATCTCAGTTATGACGAGAAGCCTAAAACAGGCAGATTCTGGTCTATACAAGTACCTAGGCAGGAAATGGGAATCTCGCTGAAAAATCACCAGAGCAAAAAGAGCTGAAGGCATAGCTTCGGTAGTAGAGCATTTGCCTAGCAAGCATGAGGCCCTGAGTTCAAACCCCAATACTGAATAAAAGAAATGCAAGGGCCCTTCCTCAGGTACTGTTGAAAGGACGAGGAGGCTAGTGTGACTGGCATGCAATAGGCTAGGAGCTAGGGAAGATGAGGACATACAGGTGGCCAAGAACTAGATTTTACTAGTAAGTAGATACAAAGCCCTTGCATAACTTGAGGCCCAGAAGCTGCATGGGTACAGATGATAGGACTTTGATTTGTATGGCTGCTGTGGGAAAATGGATTATAGAGGCACAAGGGGAAGCAGAGAGACAGATTATGCCATTACAATATTCCTGGTGATAGCATAGGTAAAGATGTAGTCAAAGGAATTAGATGATGGAGTGATTGTGGCATTGGATAAAGGACTATGATCTTCACTCATAAGTGGAAAAGGGCACAGTTACTGAGTTCTGCATGAAGGAAGCTGGAGATGATATCTGAACCAAAGGCAGTTGTGAAGAAGGCAGCTGGCTGAACATCTATCATTCCTAGAAGAGGTCTGGAATACAGACCTGAAATTAGAGTATGAACTGTGGGAGCAGCCCAGTAGCAAAAGCAGGTACTTAGCATGCACTAAGCCCTGGGATCCTTGAGGGCTTCAGAAGTTGTGAGAGATGATAAATAATGACCCCTCTCAGAAAGGGGATATACAAAGAAGGTGAGGTCTGAAACCCATCAGGTGGTAATAATAAGGTAGAACAAGTATGAGAAGGAGCATTAGGCAGGAAGAGAATTATGGTATTCTGGGAGCCAGAAAGCAACAGTTTTCAGGATGAGGAGGGCTTAGAACTGAACACAAGGTTAACACAGAGATGTTAGCAGTGACTTTGGCTACAGCTGACATACAGTAATGAGGATAAAGGTCAAGTTGGGGTGGGCCAGAAGTACAGGCAGGATGATCGGCCACCATTTTGAGAAGTTTTGACTTAATGGAGAGTAGAGGAATGAGGCCGTGGACCACAGAGGATGAGATACAAAGATGGTTTCTTTCTCTTTCTTTTTTTTCAGATTGAGAGATGAGGATGTAATCCAGTGGATTAAGGTAGGGACAAGACCAGGTCATTCTTTGTGACAGTAGCAGGCAGAATATACAGGTCCAGATTCCAATGACTACGTGGGTTTGTTGGTAGTTTCTTTGCAGAAGAGTTTTTGCTGGGTGAATATGTCCTTTCACTGGAATAAGAAGCAAATTTATCAGTGAGAGGATGGTTGGAAGAAAAAGAAGGAGTGAAGTAAAGAGCTGTCAACAATGAATGGATGAAGGGTTGCTAAGTAGTCAAGATTTTGAAGTCTGCAGGCTATGTTATTTTTTGTGGCTTAGTCCAATTGCTCAGTTGAAGTTGTGCAGAAGTAATTTCATCATGGTTGGAGTTTTGCCAGATGATTAAAGTGCAGGGAGAGACAGGAAGAGATTCCAGGAATCCCTTCCAGGAATAATGTCTTCCACTGGAAGCTAAGCCTCATGAAAAAGGATGTAAAAACAGAAAGAATCTTTGTCATGAACCTAACATCGATGCTCCCAAGTTTGAACAAGAATGATAGCAGTGCCTAAAGAAACATAGAATGGTGGTGACCATGTGAAAAATAAATTACTTTGATATTCTGTTTTACTTTACCTGGTGGGACACATCTGTAATCTATCACTCAGGAGGCTGAGACAGGCAGATCACAGTGTTCTAGGCCACACTGGGCTACACAGAAAGACACTGTCTGGAAAAGAAATCTCTTAGGTGTCCTTTTATAAACTTGATTCAAACAAGTCTGAACTTGACTAAGGTATCTCCCCAGCATAATACTTTTAAAGTAAGGGTAGTTTTTTTTTGGTGGTTTGTGTGTGTGTGTGTGTGTGTGTGTGTGTGTGTGTGTGTGTGTGTGTGTGTGTGTGTGTGTGTGTGTGTGTGTGTGTGTGTGTGTGTGTGGTGTGTTTGTCTGTTTTGGTACTGGGCATTACATTTATTTTCTACTCTGTCTAGGGGGAAAATGAACAAGAAGAAATACACTTAATGTTACGCTGCCTAACCACCATCATGGATCCAAGATAGACTGGGTAGCTCTGAGCTGCTTGATTAGGGGGATGACAGGCACTGCAAAAGAAATTATTACTCAACCCCTGTATCAGTCAGCTTTTTTGTTGCTGTAATGAAATACCAGAGGCAGGGTACTTTTGAAACAAAAGCGATTTATTTAGCTCATAGTTTTGGAGGCTAAAAGTTTAAATAGCACAGCCTGGACTCTGGTTAGGGTCTTATGGCAAATTATGCAGGGAAGGATCACACTTCAAAACAAAAATCCAGAGAGAGTTTCAGAGGTTCAGCTTGCTCTTTTGGGAACTACCTTAATTCCTCCTGAAAGTCTGCTCTTAATTAGTCAAGAATTTATCACTAAATGATAGAATCGAAAACCCAGAAATGAACCCACAGACCTATAGTCACCTAATCTTCGATATGGGAGCTAAAAAAATAGAATGGAAGAAAGACAGCCTCTTCAGTAAATAGTGCTGACAAAATAGTGCTGTAGAAAACTAAAGCTAGATCCCTATATATCACCCTGCACCAGAATCAACTCCAAATGGATCAAAGACCTCGGAGTCAAAGCAGGCACTCTGAAAACATTACAGAAAAGAATAGGAGAAACCCTAGGTCTCCTTGGCGCAGGTTGAAATTTTCTCAATAGAGACCCAGAAACACAACAAATCAAAGAAAAGTTGTACAAATGGGATTGCATGAAGCTGCAGAATTTCTGCATGGCAAAGGACATAGCTGGCAAGATCAATAGAAAGCCCACAGATTGGGAGAAGATCTTCATCAGCCATACAACAGACAAGGGTCTCATATCTAAAATATACTTGGAACTCAAAAAATTAAATCTCCTAATAACAAATCCTCCAATAAACAACTGCCTGATAAATAAGTGGGCTAAAGACTTAAAGAGAAACTTCTCTGAAGAGGAAATAAGAATAGCCAATAGACACATGAAGAAATACTCAAGTTCTCTAGCCATAAAAGAAATGCAAATCAAAACAATATTGATATTCTACCTCATCCCAGTTAAGATATGGAACCAACCCAGATGCCCCTCAGTAGATGAATGGATTAAGAAGATGTAGTATATATACACAATGGAATTCTATGCCTCCGTCAAAAAGAATGACATTGCCCCATTTGTTAGGAAATGGAAAGACTTGGAAAAAATTATATTAAGTGAAGTAAGGCAAGCCCAAAGAAACATAGATCCCATGGTTTCCCTTATTTGCAATATCTGGTATATGTCTGAGACAAGCAGAAATGGCCAGATAAGTTGATGTCAGGAAAATGAACCCTTAGATATATATTTTAATGTTTTTTTCTTTCATGCATGTGTTTCTAACGCATTTGTAAGATTATCTCTTTGTTGCTTTGTATGTCCCTCCCCCACAGTATAACCCCTGCTTTCAGTATATTTAATGTCGGTGTGATTTGTGGAGAAGATGGGGATTAGTGAAGAAATAGCAGGACTCCTATGCTCTAGTGGGAAAGAAAGCAATAACAGAATTGATGGGTCAAATTGAAGGTAAGGAGGGGTTGGTGATTTCATCTTCAGTAGTCAGGGTTAGCCTCCTTTTGAGCATGACATTTATGTAAAGATTTGTGGGGAAGAGTATTCCAGGCCAACTGAAAAAGAAATGCAAAGTGGACAGTGTTCCTGGTGTTTTCTTTTGTGGCTGTTGTTGTTGGCCATGGGGCTTGAACTCAGGGCCTGGGTGCTGTCCCTGAGCTCTTTCGCTCAAGTCTAGTGCTCTACCACTTTGAGCCAGAGCACCACTTCTGGTTTTTGAGTGGTTTATAGGAGCTAAGAGTCTCACGGACTTTCCTACCCTGGTTGACTTTGAACCATGATCCTCAGATCTCAGCCTCCTGAGTAGCTAGGATTACAGGTGTGAGCCACCGGTGCCAGCGTAAGGTGAACACTGAATCTGAGGCAGATGGAGAAGTATATTTCCCCTATACTGTCTGTGTGATGAGGAAGAACTAGAGGAAGGTAAGGGCAGAAGCAGCGAGAAGGAGAGAGATGAGAGACATCCTGCAGTCATCAAGGTGAAAGGCAATTATGGCTTCATCAGTGAAGGAAGCCATGATGGCCAGCCACTCCTCGTTCTACTTTGAAGGCTCCATGGAAAGAGAATACAATTTCAAGACAAGAAAAGTCCAGCTAATTGGAGACAGCTTGACAAGAACTTCCTTCAAGAGTCAACTGGGAGAACAAGAATTTTTTAAAAAATATGAATATTCTATACAGGAAGGAAGTCAATAACTATAGTTCAAGAATATGAGAATTTGCTTAGCTTGTGCAGTTATGAAGACTAAGAAGTCCAAACCCAGGAGAGCTAATGGAATAGTTCCAGTCTGAGTCCAAGTCCAAGAGCAAATGAAGACAGATGTCCCAGCTCAAAGACAGTGAGGCAGAGTGAAAATTCCTCCTTACTAAGCTTTTTATTCTGTTCAAGGCTTGGATGTATTGGATGGGGCCACCCACACAGGGGAGAAACTGCTTGACTTGGACCACTGATTCAACTGTTGATCTCCCACAGAAGCTTCCTCGCAAATACACTGACATCCACAAAAGAACAAAGGTTAACACCATGCTTTGTGGTGAAAAACTTTACCTACCCTCTAGAACATGGCAGAGATGCTCTCAACACTTCTATTCAGTGTTGTACTGGAGGTGCTAGTCAGAACAATTTGGTCAGAGAAAAAAGTAAAAGACATCTACATTGGAAAGGAAAAATACAACACCTGTATATATGAAGGTGTGATGTGTATATAGAAAATCCTAAGACATCCAGTAAAAAAAAAAGTGTTAATAAATGAGTTCAGTAAGGTTACAAGACAAAACGTCAAAAGGTCAATATATGAAAATCAGTTGTTATTCTACATACCTGTGATGAACAATCCAAGAATGAAACCAAGAAGAGTATTCCATCGAGATGGCATTAGAAAGCAGTTTTCCATGGTTCCTCTTAGTGGCTATATAAACAGTAGGGTATTACACCTCTATCTGGATCATACAGCAAGTGGCCCTTTTGACGTGGTGACATGATGAGTCCCACTAAGTATATAGTGGGACAGTTCAAAATTGATGAAAATACCCTTAATGAAACTGGAGTCAATGGCTCATGCCTTTCATTCAGTGTGGAAGACTGAGATGAGGATGATTACAGTTCAAGTCCTGTCCCATCAAAAAATAAATAAATAAAAAGTTGGGCATAGTGGCACCTGCCTCTCATCCCTGCCACATGGGAAGCATAAATAGGAGGAATGTGGTCTAAGAGAAAAAAAAGTGAAACCCTATTTGAAAAAATAACAGAAGTAATAGGGGCAAGGGTGTGGCTCTCAACCCTCAGTTCAAAGTACCACTATATGTATGTGTGTGCGTGTGTGTGTATGTGTGTGTGTGTGTGTGTGTACCACTATGCTATATACATAAATATCTACATATCTACATATACATATATGTGTATTATGTATATATGTGTCTCTATCTATCTATCCTAGTGAAAACTGCCTTCTGGTTCTCATGGAAAATTCCTTTCAGATAACATCCCTTCCACTCATGAAGTTCCCTTTAATGTCCAGAAGCAAACAGCCATAGCACCCATTGGTTGAATTGAGAATCCAGCCAATTCAGAATGACTCCTTTCCCCAAATGAGTCCCTCAGTCCTAATTTAAATAAAAGCTTTTGGTTTCTGTAACTAAAAAAATGTCCCTGTGACAGATATTTGCACTTTAGCATGAATGAAGTTGTAATCCATTTTGTGCTCCAAACTCAGACAGAGACAACAATGGAAAGATATTATGTACTTCTGAGCACCAAAATGTAAATTGGAAAGCAAAGGGTGATAAAAAAAAAACAAACTCTGTGTGTGTGTGTGTGTGTGTGTGTGTGTGTGTGTGTGTGTGTGTGTGTGTGTGTGTGTTGGCACTGGTCTTGAACTAAAGCCTTTGTATTCTCTCTTGGCTCAAAATTGCCACTCTACCACTTAAGCCACAGCTCTACATCTTGCTTTTTGCTGGTTAATTGGAAATAAGGGTTTCTTTGTCCAGGGTGGCTTGGAAATGAGGTCCTCAGTGAGGATTACAGATGTCAGCAACCAGCTCCTGGCTCTAACTTTTCTTGATTTTCAGTGTTGACTTTTATCCCACTGATAATGACTCAAAAGGAGAAGAAGAGCCCTTACTCTTGGGTTGAGTTTTCCAGTCAACAAAGCTTGGGTATGATTTGAAGTATCTCAATGAAGATATCTAGAATGTGGTTTAGAATATAAAAATAATGATCACTCAAGGCCATACTGCTATGAAATAAGGGAGCCAGGACTCAAGTTCAGATTTCAAAACTCCAAATCCTGTTTTAGTTCAACTATATTAATGCAGAAATGGCTTGTCTCTACATTCCAGATAGAGATTTTTAAATCACTGCTAGTACTCTTTACTATGATACAATTCGCTTAAAAACTATTTTTCAGGGCAGGTTATGGTGGCTCATGGCAAGCTACTTGAGAGTTGGAGACTCTCAAGTTGGAGGCCAACCCCATCTCAACATATATATACACATATAAACAATAAAGGCAAGAAGCCCGACAAGCATGCCTTCTGTAAATCCCTCGTTAGAATGCTTAAGTTCATTTCTTGACCCCAAAACCATATCCTGTACAGGATGTATAAAATTGCTATGCCATGAGACCATGTTTGAGAATTTACTGTTTTAATATAGGCCATGTTCTGATGAATGAGTTAAGGCATATAGAACTGGTTCTTGCTGGGGGCCAAGAATGTGCACTTTGATTCAATTACTATAAATCCTAAGAGAAATGCTAATGATATTAACATTTGTGCTATCCAGAGTCAACAGGAACTTGCTTTACTCATGAGTCCCTGTGTTGGTGGCCTGAAAGTAGTCAGGGTTTTTTTTTTTAAGATAAATACTCTTATATTTCCCCTTTCAACATGATACAGGTCATTGCCTTCCCAAGGGCTTTGCTGCTATTGAGGCTAGAAGAAGGGGAATGGATGTCTTTCTGGTACACACAAGGCTCTAGTGGCTACATTGGAAGCAGGGGTAGGGGGTGCAGTGTGGGAGGAAGGGAGAAAGGCATGAAGGCAGGGCATCTCAGTGCCAGGCCCTGTGTCTGGTAACTAGTAACTTGCAAGCTATTGCAAGCTAACATACACGTGGTAGGGCACTTTGATGAAAGAGGTACCTTCAAATATTCATGAGCAAGCACAAACTACAAAAATTCATTTAAAAACTAATATAATTTCGGAAGTGTTCAGAGGCCCTGGTCACCCCTCTATCCTTCTCCTTTGGTTGACCAAAGGGCCAGTAGGACTGCTTTGAGTGTTGTTTGGTGCTGCTGCTGAGGAGTGAGTTGGACATGATGCTCAGGCAATTGCATGAACAGCAAGATTCCCAATGCCAGGGAGGACTCTGGCAATGAGGACAGCAGACAGGACAAGACGAGATGAGGACAACAGCACCACATCTGCTGATTAGTTTTTCTGTGATCTGGAATTTCCTGCCAGCTTCTCTTAAAACATTCAAGTTAAAGAAAAGCCTCTCTGGGAAACAAAGGGAAGTGTGTAATTGTATTTTTATTGAGACATCTGGAGATGTTAACGTATACCATAAAAGAATCATATTTCCATGGAGTGAGGAATAACAATTGCATGAAGTAACCTTGGCCCAGTGACGACAGCTCTCTGGGCTTGAATTTCTTCAGGAAAATAAGGAAGATTTGGGCTGGCTAATCTCACAACTGGAGATTTCTCTGAGGACTCTTTTCTGCCTCAGAATCCCCTGGATGTGAGGATGTCAAAGAGAACATGGCCAAGACCTTATCCTGTGCAGCTGTGAAGTGGAGAATTCCTCAAGTAGAGAATCCAGTGCCCACACTGAGGCATTCCATTCTGGCAGTGCCTCATTCACTGTATCTGGCGTACCTCTTCCAAGATGGACCCAGACTCTACTTACAAAGTGAATGTTTCTGAGGCTTGTGATCAACTCTGGGGCCAGAAGAGCCCAAGTTTGCATTCAAGGCAAACTCAAGGCATACTGTCCTCATGGTGATGCTGAGTAACTTATTTTACTGTCCTAATATCTTTTAATTCCTTTGCTAGAAAAATGAGAGTAAAGTTCCTCTTCAGAGTTTTGTTGTGAGGGTTCAACCAAAAATTGCAAGCGGAAGGTTTGTAGTATAGAAATTTCTGCAAATGTAGATATAGGAGCCCAGGGGAATGCACCTGCATGTCTTGGCTTTAGCTCTACTATGAAAGTCATGGCTTCCAAACATTTGCATGGCCATTATGTAGAAATTCAGTATAACCCATCTGTATATATGTCTTCAGGGACAGAATAAGATCATAAAAAAGTCCTTCAGCATATGGAAGAGGTTGTAGTATTTAGATGTGCAGATTCCTGGAAGGAAGTAGTCATGGGTAATCTACCTATGGGGCCACGATGAGGGCCACTATAAGATCCTCTTCATGAATGAAAGGTTTTTTTCCTCAGAAGCTAGGTTCCATTAGTCCATTTTCTGTTGCTATAACAAAATACCTGAGCTGGGTATGCTATAAAGAAAATAGATTTATTTGGTTCACAGTTCTGGAGGTTAAAAAGCATGGCACCAGCATCTTGGCTGTGTGAGGGCAACCTGGTAGATGGCATCACAATGGAGGGAGTGTGGGTGAGAATGGCAACCAGCACATATGAAAGAGGGGCGAAAGGGGAGGTGCCAGACTCCCTCATGATAATTATCTTCCATGAGGCTCTACTTCTTAAATGGTCCACCACCTCAGTTCTACTATACTGGGGACCCTATGAGCCTTTGGGAGACAAACCACATTCAAACCTTAGTAATAGACCTGCTGCTAGAAGTCAACCCTTAGCCTCTTCAGTGCAAGGATAGAGAGCCCAGATTTAACCTCTCAGTGTGGTTTAAGACAACCTGATCCCTGACCCAGAACTCCCTGTGAGATTGGCTAAAGCCTTCACTGATCAAAGCTCAACATTTTTTTTTACCCAATGATGCTCTCTTCCTTTTCTTTCCTATCCCTTCCCTTCTCTTCCTTTCCCTTCATCTCCCTTCCCTAGATATTGCTCCTAGAAGCTCAAAAATTGCTCAAAGTATCCACCATGGTAAATGTGGAATTGGAAGCCACACAAAAAGGTGATCGTTAGACTGGACAAGCATTGAGGTGTCCCGTGTTTGGAGTGCTAAGTCTGCATCTCATGCAGAGTCCCAAGTTGTATGGTCTATTCACTATTTGGGCAGATTCCTGCCTTCTAGAAAATTCCAGAATCATTCTCCAGCCACAACAGAAGTAAGCTGTTTGTGACTACAGCCACAGGTACTAGGCAAATAAGTTCTGAGTTGTCTGAAGTCAGGATGGATTTGCCTCTGCTTTTCTGGGCATAAAAGAAGGATTTGGGAAAAGACTAGACACAGGTCTCTCACGTTATTTAAGGAGTGTCAACACTAGTGTCTGCCTCTTCTTGGTCATGCATGCTGTTCTCACACCATCAGGGTGAAATGACCTCCAGGCTTGAATGGTTTTGCTGGTCAATCCTATTATTTCAAAGATTTTCTTTTGAAGAGGCAATCAGAGATTATTTGCAACTTTCAAATGCAATTATCAAAGGATAATGATTTCCATCCCCCCCTCAAAAAGGAAAAGCCTCTAATCAGTTATAAATATTTATAGGTCACTTTATTATTAATTTATTTCAGCAGGAACTCAGGAAAGTACCCAAATGTTTACAGCTGAGCTATTTATTCAGTTCTAACTCTGACCACACATAATGAGCATGAGCCATCTCAAGAATCTATGCAGTGAAAATTTCCAAGCTTACTTTTTCCTTAATTACCGGAGGAGCTGGACTCTAATCCTGTGGCCAGAATGATTTCTCTCCATTAGCCTGTCTGTAAGCAGGCCATAGGCAAGGCAGTATGCTGCCAATGGCCTGTGGCTTTGGTGTGCATAGATCATGAGTATATTCCAATTCCTGTGCAGGTGGCCTTGTCACCTCGGGCAAACTATCTCACTCCTAGACCCACCTACAAAATGAAACTAATAAACTTCCTTTGCAGGTTTCTTATGGGGCTTAGTTGAGGTGGGAACTTCTAGCTCATAAGAAGGGCTGAACAAGTGACCCATATAGCTGACCCTCAGTGCATAGTGAGCATCTGCTCTTTTTGACACATGTTGAAATACTCAGAGCTGGAGTCAGCAGGATAGAAGAGGCTTTTACCACCTAGTCTGGGAAAGAGGAACAAAATGGTATGTGACAGTACCAGGAGTCAATGCTACACACAAAATGCATGGTGAAGAGAAATGTTCCAGGGTTTCTACTACAGAAGTAGAAGACCTAGGAGGCTCAGTGTAGCCCTCTAGACAGTGATTCTCAAGGCCCCAGTCCTACTTTGAGACTTGGGTAGAATTGATTTAGGATTGAGCTCTTGAAATCTCTTGCTTGGTTTCAACATGGGACCAGGGGTAGTCTGCTGTGCTACAGACAAAGGCCCCCAAAGCAGGACTAATGACCTCTGAGACATGGACAGCATTTGACCTTTCCAAGTTCTTTGCCTTACTTGGTTTCAGGAGATCATACTGATGGAAGGAAGAAGTTTGAGCCGAGGTCTATGGAACAATATGGCAATGATGTTTCCCTTCCAGGGAATTCTGGGTCTCCAACCTTGCACTCTGTGGTCATCAATGCCACTAATTACACTGATTCCTTAGGGACGAACAGTTGTCCCTTAAAACAGTCAAATAGCTCACAGGAATGAAATGGAGACTTGAGCTTACTCCATTTAGTGTGCCCTCGCAAACAAATTATATAAAATTGATTTTAAAAAATTAGCTTCATTAGTTTCAAGCTAGATCAGCCTGTGGGAGGGGGCTACAAATATTTCGCCTTTTACTAGATAGGCAGCATGCCCAGGGTCCACCACCAGCAAGGGGCAAAACTGGCATTGGACTCTGTCTCTAACTCTGTCACCTCTTAATCGCTATTAGAAACCTTACTAACAGTCCTAGTTAAGTAATTAAAGCGTTTTTATTTGAATGTTGGTTCTACAGTGGAAATTGAACTTCCCTGAGGCCTGAGTGGTAGAAGTTTCTCTTTCCAACCCTAGGCACTGCCCCCTAAGTGGTTCCCAGGAAAGACGCCAGCAAATGTCAGCTGGCGCACAGCACTCACATGTGGGCTTGGCCCGCCATTGCAAAGCAGCTCTGGGCAGTGCTCCAAAGCATGCTGGGAAACCTCCAGGGTGGCTTACTGCCTGCCTCCAACCAAACTGTGGACATTTATGGGCTGACCCTGCCAGAAAATGCTCTGGGAGGAGAACTAAGAACTGGAACTAAGTCCTTTTAGGGAAAGAAGAAGCCAATGAAGATACTGCTACAGGCAGAGGGATTCAAGGCTTTTTGAGGAGCCTACTTCGCATGCACATGGTGAATGAGATGTAAGAAGCCTAGAAAAGAGACTGGGGGACAGGCCAGGGGGCCACTGCTGTCCTGGAAGCCAATAGTGGCACAGGAGGTAAGGGGTAGTAGAGTGAATATCACACCTTCAGCTGAAACTTCTAGCCTGTAAGTGTTCTTTGCATCCCAATTCACTCCTTACCAGCTTGTAAGACATTTTAAGAAGTAGAGAACCACAAGAGCAGAGAGAGGACCTTGTCCTTCCCTATGTCACAGCAGCCCCTGCCATGGTCAAGACCTTGAGTGCTCATGCTCAGGACTCACACAGGCCAGCCTGACCTAACCCAGAGCCAACTCACCACAATGTCATACTAATGGCTTTGCTCAGAGGGAGCTTGGACTGAAAGCGTGGCTCCCATACCAAGCTGCCCTTAGGCAAAGCAAGTTACAAGGCTTTAGATGACTTTGGTTAAAAGAATTTTTATATTTTTATTATCTTTAAGTAATTGTAAAACGAATTACCATTCAATAAATCCATTTATGAATGCAATCAATCTTGAGGAATGTCACCCCTTTCATCATTCTCCCTAATCCCTTTCAACCTTCCTCTTCTGCCTCATTTTTATTATTTATTTATGCCAATCCTGGAGCTTGAACTCAAGGCCTGGGTGTTGTCTCTGAATTTTTATTGTTCAGGTTAGCACTCTACCACTGGAACCACACCTCTACTTCTGTTTTCTGTTGCATCTGGTAGTTTGGTAGTTTATTTGGAGATAAGAGTTTCACAGACTTTCTTTCCCCACTTGGCTGTGAACCACGATCTTCAACCATCAGCCTCCTGAGACGCTAGGATTATAAGCATGAGCCATTGGCACCCAGCTCCCTGGGTTGTTGTTGGTGGTGGTGGTCATGAGGCTTGAACACTGGGCCTGGGCACTGTCCCTGAGCTCTTCAGTTCAAGGCTAGCACTCTACCACTTGAGCCACAGTGCCACTTTTGGTTTTCTGGTGATTAATTGGCGATAAGAGTCTCAGGATTTTCCTGCCAGGGCTGGCTTTGAACCATGATCCTCAGATCTCATCCTCCTGAATAGCTAGGATTACAGGCATGAACCACCAGCACCCAGCTCCTAGTTTTCTTTATTTTGTATAATATGCATTGAATTTTATGACTTCATTCCTCCCTGCTTTATTGTCTCCCTCTTGTTATTCATCTATTATCTCTTTCCTTGACTACATCTCCCACCATTTGAATACTAATTTTTTGATATTTGTTTTGTTGAACTGTTAGTCTAAGGAATTAAACCATTTGGATTCTCCCCTGAAATACTTTGGTTAATGAACTTATGTACATTTGCATACAATGCCAGTTAAGCCACCTGAACAACCATGTTTGTTGTTGCATTATTCACCATAACCAAGTTATAGAAACAACCTAGATGCCCCTAAAAAGACAAATGGATCAAGAAAATGTGATATATAAATACACAATGGAATTGTACTCATCTGATAGGAAGAATGATTTTATATCACTTGCAAAATAATGGATGGACCTGGAAAAATTAAGTGAAGTAAGTCAGGCCCAGAAAGACAAAGGACATTTTCTTTCATATGTGGAATCTAGAACTAATTTATAAATGTATAAGTAAACACATTGGAGTTGTATGCAAGGTACACAAAACGATTCTTTTTGACACCTCATTTTGATGAGAGATGCTAGAGCCACCCTGAATGTCTGGCCAGCAGACTGAGTTCTGCTGCAGACCACACGTTTTACCTGGATTTGTCATTCCCTTTACTGAGGTCCAGGAAGCCTATTAGATGAATTGGTGGATGGCCTACATAACCTCTAGCTACTCATACCTGTTATTGTACTCATTGTAGTAGACTTTATATAGTAAATTAACTTTGGTTTTATTATCAGATAATACGTATAGTCAATGAATGAATGAATCAACCCATTATATATTCAACATCTAGGGTGGTTCTAGCTACACAGAGGATTTTAAGGAAACTGTGGGCTGAATTGTCCCTGTCTATAGTTCCAGGGTAGGAGTTATCTAGCTTTGAGTATTGGTTGTTGATATTTGGGTTATGTAGCCTGGCCACCTACTGAACAGAAATGCCCACAAACATCCAGAAAGAGGGAAAGTTCTTTTTTACAGCAAAATACCAATTAGCAAATGTTGGGCAAATTTAAGGGCTGGGTAATATGGCAAAACACTTTGTCCAGCATGGGTGAAAGCTAGGGTTCTACCTTTAACACCTCAAATAATTACTAGTAACCAACACAGCAACAATTGAACCAGAGAAGCCTCAACTTTGAGAAACAGGCTATATTATTAATTCCAAAAGGGAGAAAATTGGTAAATTTAGTGGCTGAAAAGCCTGCTAGACACCCCTACACAAAAAAGATCAGAGTTAATACTAGCATACAGGACAGGCTGGCATCAAATACTGACACACTGAGGTGTCTTAACATTAATTCCTGAACTTGGTCATTGAATGGTGTGGCAGATGGGTTCTTAAGGTAGTACCCATGAGCCTCACCTTCTGATATTCTTATCCTGTGTGACATTGCCCCATTGAGAGTAGGTAGACCTATGACTTCTTCTAACCCATACATCATGGTAAAGTAACATGAGCAAGGTCTACAGTTATGTGCACACCATTACTTGAATTGTGTTACGTGAGGAGGTAGCCCCATCTTGCTGGAATCTCTCACTCCTTTGCTAGTTTTGAAGAGGAAGCTTCCATTTTTGTAGATTTCCTACCTTGGGACCTCAAGTTGCTCAATGCAAGAGGCCTTTTGTAGTTAGTCAAAAAAATGGCATCTTTCAGTCCTACAGCTACAAGAGACTGACTGACTGATGGCTGACAAGAAAGCAGGTTCCTTCCTGGTCAAACCTCAGATGAGACCATGACCATGAATGACAGCTTGATGGTGTACCTCTCTTCTGAGCACTCAGTTAAGCCACACCCAGGCTCCAAACTCACAGATAATAAATAGCATTAAGTTGCTAGGCTTGTGATAATCTATCATTCAGTAATAGGAATTTATCCATATGTATTCTTCACAAGAATATCCTATTCATGAGAGACATACCCCAAAGTATATGTGTGGGGGATTATTATATCTCTCACTTACTCTGAAAAGATTCAGTAAATAAAGTAAAATACTGGTTATCTATGTTTAGAGAAATAGAGTATGCATTAGCCTTTGAGTCTAGATAAAAAATATAGAGTAACAATCATTGCAAATGTTCTGTAAGTTTGAACTCTACTTAAGTAACAAGTTTACAAAAACAGCAACTCAAGCCAGATCACATGATCATCTATTTTCCTGAAACCCATCACATTCACTTACCATCCATGTGCTGTAGTAGCTGAGGTACAGGATAGTGAGGAATCCATAATCCCCCTTTTAGGCTTCTCCCCAATCCTGCTATAGGAACAAGTGACACAATCATAATCTTGATTGTTAATTTCTTGTGTGTATTGTTTCTCTTGGTTTTGAAACCAATGTGCCTTTGACCTTATCACTTCCTATCCTTCGTGCCTGTGGAGGCAAGCTCATCTTTGTTCTGATTATCTAACATTTTTTTACAGACTCATGATCAGGTGATTCACTTGTGTTTAAGGATTGTGGATTGAAAAGTTCATGCCGCGTTAGTGAAATTGCAATATCCTCTTATTTATGGTGTTTCCAGGAAAAGAAAGTCTGTGTCATTTTTTTTAAAGGTTTGATTACCCTAAAGAGTCAATTGGGTCTTAGAAGAATTGGGCTACTTGATACAATGGCCTGTAATTACAGTGAAGGTTCTGGTCATCTATTGGCTCAGATTCCCCAGGGAAAGTCATCCAACAGACTTGCTCTAAAAACTCTAGTCTGGGTATTACACAAATTTTGCCTTAGGACTTCTCAGAGCTATTTCATTATGAAAGCCATATTGAGAATGAGATGATACTTGAAACAGCAGAGATGTGCAGTCTCCACACTGGTGTGGAGAGGTGGTACAAATCTGCCTCAGGTAAAGAATTATAGCCCAATAACTTCAGTGAAGATGGCAAACAGAGACAGGAAACTCCAGAGACCCAGACAAACAAGAATTTTGTGGGTAAATGAGCTTCCTGAAATGCCCGGTGCCTTGTTGTATGTATTTGTGAATGGCCCTGTTTCCTAGAGAGGGAATGAGTCTTCAGGAGTCCGTGCTGTCCTGAAATGACACAGGGTAGAGCTAGACAGGGGGACACTGCCCACTGACACTCCTATCTTCTAATCTGCACATGCTGATCCCACTGCAATTCTGGGTCCAGAACATGGCCTGGCGGGGGGGGGGGGGGGGGATGACTAGCAGTGCTTTTCTCATTGACATACATCCTTTATTTCCAAGGCGTCAATTTTCTGAGAACTTGTTGTCCTCTTTTCTTTTCCTGGACAGATGATGGCATTGTAGCACTTCTGTTGGAAGCAAATCACCAAAAGCAGCTTCCCTTATCTGATCCAATCAGACAGGCAGGAAGAGCCCCCAGGTTCCAGCTTTTGTTTTCTCAGTCCTGGATGAAACCGATGAATGCTATAATCTCTGTATATCCTAAAAGGGAGATGTGAAAAATCTTGCATTTATACTAAACACGTTCCTACCTCATTGAAATTCAGACCTGAACTATCCACCCTCAACACGTCCAAAATTCCTTTCTCTAATTCTAGAAGCAGTGATCTCAGGAGAGAAATTTTCCATCTGTCTCCTTATGATGTTAAGCTGTTAAGTCAGTTCATTATTTATCACATCTCCCATTTTATGTTAAACCATGATTTGTTGTTGTTGTTGTTATTGTTGTTGTTTATTTGCTAGCTACGAAGAATTCAGTGGAGTTGGTTTAAAAATAGGGCTGGCATGCACTTCTACTTCTGCAGACTGACTCTTTTGAACAGCCTATTTGGGGAGACTTTTAGAATGCTTCCTAAGCTGCTTTCCTTTCTCAACCAGTCCTTAATATTGGCTCTGGCTGTCCATGCAAATGCTGTCTCTTATCTGGTGTGTGTGTGTGTGTGTGTGTGTGTGTGTGTGTGTGTGTGTGTGTGTGTGTGTGTGTGTATGCATGCATGCATGTGTACGTGCATGCATGTGTGTGTATGCGTGCATGTGTGCGTGCGTGCGTGCATGTGTGTGGTGAAAGTAAGAGGTAGGGCCTTGCATGTGATAATCAGTCAAGTGTTTGCTGCTAGCAGCAGAGAGATAACATGGAATACATCCACAAGACCTCATGTCCCCAGCAAACCCACAGCCTCTAAACAGGCAGTTTGTGACATGTGATTTAAAAAACAAACACATTAGCAGACAAAACAACTGACATTCCAATGGTCTCCTGGTCCCCCAGGGCAGATGGTGCTGTGGCAATGATGTGGTAATCAGAGCAGAGCTTTCCAGACATGTGGGGAAGAGAGCTGGGCTTTGGTCTCATCCCCTTTTCTCCTTTGGATTTGGGCTCCTGTTTCTCAGGCTGAGGCCATCAGCCAGCTAGCTAGCGCTCTGCAGGGAATCTTGCCCTTCCAGCCTGGCGGGGTACATAGCTGAGGACACCAGTAACACAGGAGGCAGAGGGAGCCGGACCGCACAGGAAAGACAGGCTGCTCAGCGTCATTGAAGTTATTATTGTCTCCTCCCACAGGAGCCTCCACAGTCCTTGGCCGCTCATGTCCTGGTGCCCTACAGAGGCTTAAGGCTGGTGAATGAGTCCAGAGCGATGCTTCTTTTATTGTAACAAAGTCTGATCATTTCCCACCCAGCACCAGAGTCAGAAAGTATCTTTTACACCATAATTAAAGTATCACTTTTCTTATTGAAACATTATCTAGATTATCCCGCAAAAATCTTTGTTTACAACCTTGACTATAAATGGAATGTTGCCAGCCAAAATAGTATCAAAATGCTAGTTACTACAGCTTCCTACAGCTGATCATTTGATGTGTTCTTCAGAATAAACAGTCTTATCTTTCCTGTCATACAACGCTGTCTTTAATTTAATGGAGATGTTATTAAGATAAAAATCTCTATTCAGTTCCATATTGCACCATATTAACACGCACAATTAGTAATGCCTTCTCAGTTATGAGGGAAGATGATGGTTGCTTTGAAGTTAAATTACCTTTATCATGATAGCACATGAATAAAACTACAAATATTTACCCAAGTGTATGCTAATTTTCATTTAATTTTAATGCTGCTTTTATCAACCAAATTAACCAATGAATTTTATTAAAGGGAATATTATTATAGAAGAGAGCTTCCAAAACTCGATTCCATCTGCTTTTATTTATATAATTTTGATGGTTTCTTTTCCTCTTTCATTTCATTTTTAATTAGGAGGAACACATGGAAAATTGAACATTTGGGACTAATTTTAGCAAAATTTGGAATAATTAGAATTCTGTTCTTATTAATACATAGATTATCATTCCTGGGAATACAGGATCTGTGTCATGTGCTTGAACCTTCCTCCAAATAATAAAGTATGACAAATAACACATTTCTTCCTAATGCCCAAGATCTTGTGAAGAGAAGGTAAAAACATAACATAAAATAGTTTTTAAAATATAATAGTTATCCTCTTGTCTCCCAGGGATATGTTCTAAGACTCCTGGGCTTCTGAAACTGTGAGTAGCACCAAACTATATATACTATGCACTTTTTCTATAGGTAAAATGAAGGCAATGTTAACACAAGGGTTGTAATACCATCATAGTCAACCTGATGTTTGATACAGTTACTGACTGATGGGTGGATAAGGTATACAACATGGATACTCTAGGAACAAGATTGCTTTGAATCTGATTTCATCACACTGCTCAGAACAATTTGCAACTTAAAACTTATGAACTATTTATTTCTGGCCTTCTTCATTGAATACTTTAAGACTATGATTGAGCACAGGGTAATTGGAACCACAGAAAGAGAAGCCATCCTTACAAGAGATTACTGTGGCTGAAAACAACACAGTGCAATCTATTATAAATTGAAATGTTACCTTTGCTTCTAAAGCAAAAAGATGGGAACATATTACTGAAAAATAGATTAGAAAACATCTGTGGTTGGAAAGAAATAACTTCCAGTTCTAAAAACAAATAACTCTCAAAAATGATCGTCTACAGCTCTATCTGTTTGGAAGCTCAGAACACTTTTAATCTTATAAATTTGAAAGCAGGTAAAGGGAATCTTATTTCAAACTGGAAACCAATCAATCGAATGAGGTTCATGTGTACCAATGTTTAAATAACAACTTGTTAGTGGTGGAGGAGCAGCCATCTGAAAGCTGAGATTAAAATAGACAGTCTTACAAAATTTTGTGGCAGTACCAAATGGAAATATATTACATCTAATACTCTCTGTTTCTTTTTCTTTTTTCTTTTTGTCAGTTGTGGGGCTTGAACTCTGGGCCTGGGCACTGTCCCTCAGCTCTTCAGCTCAAGGCTAGCACTCTATCACTTGAGCCACAGCACCACTTCCTGCTTTTTCTGTTTATATGGTGCCGAGGAATTGAACCCTGGGCCTCATGCATGCAAGGAAAGCACTCTACCACTGAGCCACCTTCCCAGCCCCACATCCAATACTCTCTATACCTTTCTTAAGCTGGCACTTCACACCTATGGAGGACTCATAAAATGCAGACTCTGGCAATTTAGACAATAATAAAAACAGTGTGTTCAGGGGAGATCCTACTCTGTGAGATACCATTTGCCCATCAAAATCTTTATCTCTATAAAACCATAGTTCAGAAGCAAATCTATTCATTTAATCCCCTGGGGAAGAAGGCAAGGGCAAATCGACTAGAGCAAGCCATTAACATCCTTCATTTCTGAAGATAAGTCCTCCATTTGCTTTCACTCTGCAATCAGGCATTTGCCAAAGACAAACATCTCATTTCCTATCTCTACAGCATATGTGTCTTCTTACTTTGGGATGTCCTGTTTTCAGGAAGGAGAGATGGTTCAAAATTACATTTTAAACAGGAACTAGCAAACGTAACCAGATAATTTGCAACCAACATATACTTAATACCTTATTACCCTCATAAAAGTTATTGTAAGCAATAATAAAATTGGCAGGAAGAAGTTATATTAAGTGATGATAAATGACATTAAATGATAAAAGCCTTTTACCTTATGATTGACTCCCCACCTTCCACCAACATCTCTAATCTACTCAAATCCATCCCTAATAGGGGAAACTATTTTTGATACCCCATCAAGAAGGAAAATACCCGCTACTTTTACCCACAGTGAGAGCATGTATGCTGGCCTCCAACCTCAGAGAGGCCAGGTGGACAGATAGAAAAGCTCTCATGGTTGTCTATACACTTTGTATGTTTTGGCCGGAGGATGCATTTCTCTTTGTTCCCAATCTGTAGTTTTGCTATTGACCTGTTGATCTCATGCTTTGTGTCAAAGAAGCAATCAGAAAGTAAATGACTGGTTCTGCAAGCAGAAGGATAAAATGTACAATGGTGTACATCAGGTAAATGAAGGAGGCCCTCAAGCCAGGTGAAAGGGCTGCTTGTTTTCAGTACCAGGAGCAGGTAACAACTGAAAAATTCTTCACATGCTGGGAACTCATTATACTGGTCTTGTACTCATGGCTCCTTTGGCTCTCTCTATTAATCCATATTAGATAAACTCAAGGGAAAACAAATGCATATTTATTTCTAAATAGATTTGGATTGACTCTGGCTTATCTGTAAAAGCTCTGATGATATCTTCACAGCAGGTGGAATGAGGTTGATAAGGAATATATAAATATGTTTTCAAGGGTGATAGGCACAGCGAGTCCCTGGAGAAAGGACATGTGGGCAAGTTGCTGGCCGGCAACTCTGGTCATAACATTCTCTAAAGAATAGGCCATGTGCTCACGGTCATCCCCCACTGCATAAACGTGGAGTGCTTAGTTCATTCAGGACTTTCACCTCAGCACCTAGGGCAGAGCCTGGGAGGCACTCAGCATACACTCTGAAAACCTCCCAGGTTTGTAAATAGGAGATAGAGAAGTCGAACCTTTAATTCCAGACTTTATCATCTCTCCACTGCCCTCTTGTTGTTTGTTTCTGTCATTTGAGAGGTCAGTTTAGAAGCTCTGGGTCATGTTGATTCTTCTTCCAATGTTCTCTGTATTCCATTGGTTGGCAAATCATTCTGTCTACAATGTCCTCTTTATTCAACCCACTCTGGTCCTGAACTTGGTTTTCTTTCCTAGGCAGTCACTATAGCCTCCGCACTGGCCTCCTTATCTCCACAATGAACCCCTACAATGCAGGGTGGGAGCCATCACTTGTGACCATTACCCTTCTACTTAGGAGTCTAGAAAAGCTCTCCCTCCACCCCACACACTCCATCCATGGAATGAAATGCATTATAGAGCCCAAAGTCCCTTTCTTGGACATGCCTTTTCTGGGTATTTGTTATGCTGATGGGTCTTGGGTATTGCACTTCTTCAGATACACTTCAATGCAGATTGTTCAAAATACAGACTTTCCTATTGTTTTGGAATAGTGAGTTCAATAGATCAGAAGGTGACAACTATTGAAAATATAGCTTATTATGCTCATCCGATCATATAAAACAATATTTATTCTTCCAAAAATGGAAGCAAGAGGTTTTTTTCTCTTTGTTGTTGTTGTTGTTTCTTTTCCTTTTGTCTTGTTTGTTTATCTGTCTTTGGGAGGGCAAGGGGGCACAGAAATGGAGGGACAAAGGGCGAACAAATGCAGCAGTGATATTCACTAGACATTATGTTGGAAATGAACCTTACAACTTGTAGGTCAGGACTGGAAGGAAACACTGGGAGAGAGCAAGGGAAAGGGTGACATTGTTCAAAAAGAAATGTACTTTTGTTTGTTAATTTTTGCTATTTATTTATTTATATTGTAAAGGTGATGTACAGAGGGGTTACAGTTAGCTGGTATTCGTTACCTGGCTTACATAACTGTAACTCCTCTGTGTATCACCTTTACAATAGCAATTTTTTAAAGAAAAAAGGAAATATAGCTTATTACTCTCAGATCCCAAGAAGTAGGGACATGGCATACAGTGACCTACCAAGATCGCCCTGGATATAGGCAGCAGAGAAAAACATGAGGCAGAAGTGTTTTTAAAAATACTTCTTTTATTTTATTTTTTTATTGTCCAGGTGATGTACAAAGGAGTAACAGTTACATAAGTAAGGTAATGATTACATTTCTTGTCCCTCATTTTTCTCCCTCTTTCCCTCCCCCCTCAATACTTTTTTGTTTTTTTAAATTTTATTTTATTGTAAAGTTGCTTACAGAGGGGTTACAGTTACATGATTAATTTTTTTATTGCAACATTATTTACCATAGCTAATACATGGAACCAACCCAGATGCCCCTCAGTAGAAGAATGGATCAAGAAAATGTGGTATACATATACAATGGAATTCTCTGCTTCCATCGCAAAGAATGACACTGCCCATTTGTAAGGAAATGGAAGGATTTGGAAAAAATCATAGTAAGTGAGGTAAGCCAGACCCAGAGAAACATAAGCACTATGGTTTCCCTTATTTGTAATAATTAGTATACATTGAGGCAGAGTTTTTATTGTGGTTTACAAAGGAAGGATTGGATAAAACAGGATAAACAGACTTCAGTTGAGCTATTTTGTGTAATTTTGGTCAACTTGGAAGTAGAGGATAGCCCTCTTTGTCTGGTAAGTGGCTCTGGCTTGAGAGGACAGATGAACAGTCCCCCATAAGACAAGGCTGCAGTCAATGAAGCAGTTAGGATACAGGCAATCCCTCCAGGGCCAGATAGGCCTCCAAGAAATACAGAAAATAAAAGAAAAACCAAAACATGATTAATATAATGGTCTACGAAAGATCTCCAATCCTCGAACCATTCCACAATAATTATCCTAGTCATTCCCGTTCTGTTGCTGGGATCCCCTCTTCCTAAGACCCAATCTAATGCAGACTCCCATCCCCAGTTTCAGACTTAAGCTTAATTTTCTAGAAAACGCTCAACAGTGATGGGAATTATACTTGAGCTTTTCTGCTTGCTCCCTGGGAGAACTGCTGATCCTGAAATTTAGATGTTCCCCCATACCTCTGGCTCAGCGCAGGAGGCTGCCAGCGTCTGAAAGCCTGCTGTGGTCCATTTCCCTTACAATTGGCCATTAAGAATCAAACCAGTCATCTGTTCAGCTAGGTAGTCGTCATTTGCCAATTCTTAATGTTTAAAATAGTCATCTCAAACTATTTTGTTAATTTTTAATAGGCTTTGTCGCTGTGACTGGATGCTGATTCCCAAGCATAACCACCCCGCCAGCTCCTGCTTATTTAAGAACTTGGCCCGGCCCCCAGAGGCTGCTTTTCCATCTCATAGACTTTTATTCCAGCTTAGGATAACATAAATTCCACCTGATTACTCACTATTTTATTCCCTATTTTATTCACACTTAGTCATTAATTAGTTTTATTAAAAATGGTGGCCAGACCAACTCACCATTACATGTAAGTGGTTTTCCTTCAGAACTCGTTTCAGGAGGGCCGTCTCCTGAAAATATTTTTAGTTCCATTTCCCCCTCCAGAAAACATAGGTGGATAATGACCAAAAAGTTTCAATTAGGAAGTTGTCATTATTTCTTATGTTATCATCAAAATATTTCTTTAAAAGAAGCTTTAAGCTTTCATTAGGAAATTACTTCCTAAACTAAGATACATAGTATTCATGAACTACTTCGTTAAATGGCAAAAAAAAACCCTAAAATTACATTGATTAAATAGCAAAAAAATTACTTTTGTATTTTAGTAACTTAAAAAATTACATAATGCATATAGATGTAGACAAACATACTTTAAAAATCATAAAACCATTTTTACACCTACTATTTTATTTAAATGTCAGGTATGGATGCATATATAAGTATATATGTCAGCCAAATGGGTGTATGCATATAAATGGCAGATATATATGAGTATATATATGTATATACATATATAAATATAATATATAAACATACATATTTCTGACATTTATGTGCATATATAGGCACAAATATGTATATCTGGAATACATATGCATATGGGTCAGATGTTTAAATGTAATAGTAGATGAAATATATATTTATGTGTGTGCACCTATTTAATTCATACTTAAGTCATTAATTGGTTTTATTAAAAATGATGGCCAACCATTTAGGGACTAGAACTCAGGGCCTTGCTCTCTCTTTTGGCTTTTTTGCTTGGCTTTTTGCTCAAGGCTGGTGTTCTACCACTTAAGCCATACCTCCACTTCCAGCTTTTTGCTGGTTAATTGGAAGTAAGCATCTTTTAGCTTTGTCTACCCAGGTTGGCTTCAAATCACAATTCTTAGATATCAGCTTCTGAGTAACTAGGATTATAGGCATGAGCCACTGACATCCTAAGAAAATATTTTTATGATTAAACTTACCTCCCATAGTTTTCTTTTGTGCCTGAGAGTTGAAAATAAAAACCTCTAAGGTTGAATTCTGACATCTGCCATTCAGTATGATGGTGTTATTTCAGTGTTCTACAGATTGCTGCTCTGTGCATAGATGCATACATGTGTAAATACAAGATAAAGGGCATGCAACTTGGAGCAGTTAATTGCATGGGAAGGTCTTATTAAGTATAGGTTACAATTACCACACAAAATATGTAGTCTCAGCAAATGTCCAATTTGCTTTAAAACAGTTGATGTTAAACAGACCTTGCTGGTATGAATGATAATAACAATTTTAGTCAATGTGATGAATATTTTATTAAATAAATATTTAATCCTTAGCATAAAACTAGGATGTAGTACTCGGCTGTTGTCCATTGGACAGATGAGAACACTGAGCTGAGGCTCAGCAAGCCTGGGCACCTTGTCTTAGTTGGCCAACTATAGAGCACAGCACCTAGTTTTCTCCCTTCTGTGTCACCTTCCTTCCATGGGAAGTGGAGAAGCTGCACAGCTGGCCATCCCCTCGGGGAGTGTAAGCTTCCTGAGGTAGAATATGTGTGAATCTTCCCCTCTGTGTGTGTGTGTGTGTGTGTGTGTGTTCTGGGGCATGCATTCAAGGCCTGGGTGCTGTCCCTTAGCTTTTTCTGCTCAAGGCTGGTGCTCTACCAATTGAGCCATACCTCCACTTTCAACTTTTTGCTACTTAATGGAAGATTAGAGTCTTAAGGACTTTCCTACCTGGGCTGGCTTCAACAGCAATCCTCAGATCTCAGCCTCATAAGTAGCTAGGATTACAGTTGCACCCAGCATGAATCTTATTTTATTAGTCCCTGTAGATTCCTGCACAAAACAGACTAGAAGAGTAGTGATGCTAACAGTCCTCCCTGTCTCCCCACCCAAACCCATAGTAGCGCTTAGCTAAGGAAAGCCTTGGCTTAGTGGCCTTGGCTCCACCCCAACTGGAAGGCCTCACAGTGAGTCTGAATTCCTGCTTTGGGTTTTTGGCTCTGCTCTTTGCATGTGGCAGTAGTCAAGTCACTTAACCTCTGCTTTCTCATCTATAAAAATGGGGGTGAATTTGCTTCCTGGGGCGGTTGTGAAAACAAGTGAGAAGATTATTATGGAAGTGTTTTGTAAACTGTAATTAATACAAATATAAGCAATTATGCAAACTCCAGTTGAATTGCAGCACATTTAATGCTCAGATCCAGAGCCCTCCAGCTACCCACTCTCCAGGCATCTTTGCCTTCCAGGAACCTCAAAACCTGAGTCCATATTGCACAGGTTCCCTGGGAATGCCAAGGATAAAGATGGATATATTTGGTCAAAGTCTAGGAGCTCCAAGTCCAAACTCCATATCACCAAGTAATTCTGCTGGCCCTGCTCCATGGGGGCAAAAACCATAATCTCCAGAACTCACCATCACTACCTTGCTCTGGCCACTTCTAGTGACCAGCACCTCCCATAGCCCCACGAGGCAAGTACTGATATTATGAGGCATAAATGCACAGAGGCTGCAGGGAGAAAGATGCAAAGGCAGGCTAGTGTCATCCATAGGACCTGCCTCTAAGCACCTGGCTGTGGACTTCCAAACCTTCCTCTCTGAATCCTAGAAGAGCTTTTTACAGCTGAGAATTCTGTTTACACCATTCACTGGGTCTCAGTCTTCTGGGGGATTTATAATACACAGACACTACTGGCTCATGAAAAATAAGCCATCCTTTGCCACCCAAAGTCCTCCATGCCCCTCTTCATGAAGTCAGTAAGACAGGCAGAGATGTCAGTGTTCGATTCTGATTGTTCTTTAGCAGAGATAGATCAAGTTCATGGCCTGGCCTCAAAAAGCTAACACCGTGAGAACAAATGTGCGTACCTCAGACAGAGAAGGACAGGCTGGAGCTGAGAAAGGGAGGAGGAATGAAAGGCTCCAGGCTGGGTTTGCCTGAGAGAAGGGTCTGAAAGGAGCTATTTTAGCTTGCAAGTGTTTTCTTTTCATTGCAATGAAATGCACACAAGTAACCATATTAAAATGTGCAACTCATAGGATATGTTTTGAACATTATTACTTCATTCTCCTCCACTTTCCTCTCTTCATTCCTCTACCATACTCTCCCTGACCTCTCCTACCCACCACACTTTTCAAGTACCAATTTCCTGCTATTCATTTTGTTGCACTTGACCATTTTGCAAACACTAGACTTTGGTTGATACATTGGTGTGCACTTGCATACAAGCCTATATGTGTTTACTTGTAAATTAGTTCTACTTCCATATATGTCTCTCTGGCCTGACAATGTATTTTTTCCAGGTCCATACATTTCTTTGCAAAGGAGGTGATATCATTCTTTCTAATGAATGAGAAAAATTCCATCAGATATCTATACCACATTTTCTTAATCCATTCATCCACTGAGAGCAACATATCCTATGAAACTAAGAAAAATGGGGTAAGGGAATAGGTCAGCAGGGATGAGGAGGAGGATGAAAGAGGTGACATTGATCAAGATGCACTGAACTTATAAATTTATTTGTTGAATGGTAACTCCTTTGTACAACTACTAAAGACAATTTTAAAAAGTGTCCAACTCATGGGTGTTTAGCACATGGGCATTTAGTACACTTGGAAGTTGTCTAACTACTTTCACCTAATTGCAAAACATTTTACCACTACTGTCTCACTCTGTTTGTGTTGTTTCAACCAAGTGCCTGAAGTAGGGTAATTTATGAAGAAGGCAGGTTTATTTAGCTTATTGTTCTGTGGATCTAAGAGTATGGTGTCAAATATCAGTTTCAAAAGTATCAAATGATAGGAGCTCAAGTAAGAGAGATCTGACACATGGCAAGAGAAGAAGGAAGAAAGGGTTGAGAATGCCAAACTTGCTTTATAACAACCTACTACCTCCATAACCAATCCAGTCCTACCTGATGAATATTAATCCCTTCTGAGGGCCTATGCCCCCAAGATCTTATCAGCTCCCACTAGATACCATCTCTTAAAGACCTCTCAATACTGTCTACTATGAACCAAACTTCCAGCACATGAATCTTGGCAGAGGAGGGAGGATGAATAAGCTATATCCAAACCAAAGCAGCTACTAAAGGAGGCTGTGAGAGAGGAGGTTTTTCTGTTGGTAGATGTGCATATAGGATACAAACCTGCCCTGCGTTTCCCTCCTGGTGGCTCATGAGAGGAGACCTAGGGATGATCTATGTGTGACTCTCCTCAGGGTTAACAAGGACCCCAACGTGTATGGGATCACTTGGAAAGTAAATGTGGAGATAGCAGGAGCTAGGAGGAGGCCACTGGGTTCTAATGGTAGAGGAGAAAGGGGGTGCAGGAAAAAGTCAACTGCACAGAGGCCTTAGCTGACTCTGGGTATTTTAAGCAATTTGTTAGTCTGAAAGGCATCTGCTTCGAGATCAGCACAGAAATTTCCTAGCACATGCAATGCCTTCCTCAGAACTGTACCCATTGTACCTCATATTACAGAAGCCACTGTGCTCAAACAGCACTGTAAATTGTCTGTGAAGCAAAGGCTGGCTTCCTATTGGCTCTGTGATCCTCTCCAAGGCATATTCCTGTCTCTCGCTGTTTCTGCCTTGGGCTAATGATAATGGTGCAAAGCAGATTGAGGAAGGGAGGGGGTGGAGGAGAAGAGGCAGGCTCCAGGCCTTGCTAGCATTGGCCTCCCAGAAGAAGGCAGAATTTCCAGCTTACTGGAGCCCATAGCCAGGCCCAGCTTGGGCCCTGGGCTGGGCCTCTTCCTCCTGCTCCTGCACCTGCCTCCTCCCACATTCTCCACCACTCCAACCCATGTTTTAAAATTTCCCTTCTGGTATTTCTTAACTATTTTCTAAAAGATCGTTTCAGAGAACATGTTCATTCTTGAAAGCAAGGTATATCTATCTGTGTGCTCCTGAGCTAAGATGGTGTTTTATTGAGGATTCCCTTATGTTGTGATTATTTAATAGACAATCTGCTCTGTTGGGAATGGCAGAAAATACAACTATTGACAGAGGGAGAAAAGATGCATTTTCTGAAACACATTTGGCAAAGGAAATCCAGCTTCTTACAAGAAAAGAATGTAATGAATTTTCCCCTATTTTTAGTTACTCATAAATCCCTTTAATAGGTTTGAGCTCAAAACTCCATATTTGTCTTGGTTCAAAGTAAAATCTACAGGATAAATAGAAAGGACAGCATATTTGTCTAATGCTATGCATCCAGGCTTCCCAAGTGGGAGGCGAGGTTTTGCAGGACCCTGGGTGTCATGGCAACCCCAGAACTAAGGCCCACAAACGTGTCCAGGGATGAGAAGGAAAGGATTTGTCTCAGCTTTCTTGGGAACAGGCCAGATGGGCATGAAATACTCACTGAGGGTATGGGAATGCCAATTTTGATATTTAATCAGGATGTATTGGAGGAGATGAGTTTGAATTCAGTACTCAGGAAATTCAAATGAAGGCCCAAGTGGAAGAGTGAATGTGTGTGATGATTGAAATGGAAGATGAAGAAATAGAAGAGTCAGACATCAGTGGCTCACATCTGTAATCCTAGCTACTTTGGAGGCTGAAATTGAGAAGATCGAACTTCAAGGCAAGCCCAGGCAGAAAACTTTACAAGACCCTCTTCAACTAATATCTGAGCAAGGTGGTACGTTCCTGTCATCCTAGCTGTATCAGAGGCTGAAACCAGGAGGATCCCTGTTCCAGGCCAATTAAGTTTTAGAGACCCCTTCTCAATGGAAGGAGCTGGGCATGGTACAATAGGAAGCCTAAAATAAGTGGGTCACCAGTCCAGGCATGCACTTGGGCAGGTAGAAAGACTCTATCTCAAAACATAAACACCACAAACCAGGGCTGAAGGTATGCTTAGCAGTAGAGTGCCCACTGAACACAAAGGAAGTCAGTTATAGGACTGGGATATTTGTCAGCCTAAAAGCATCCCTGTCTGAAGGCTTGATCTTCTTTAAAGTCTTAACACAGGGAGTCCAGGCCCTAACCAATGAACATGGCAAGGACTATGTACAATGAAAGAGGTGGACACAATATAGGCAATCAGAAAGGCAGCTAAGCAGGTGACAACAAAAGAAGACAAGGTCAGAGTCAAACCTAAAATTGCCCAAGGGCTACACCATGTCTCCAGCCCCACAGGAAGCAATGCATCAGAGGCTAGAAATGTGAACAGGAAAGGATAACACTCTTGACTAGAGGCAAAAGTCCTCAGAGGAAAATGCCACCAGGAATCTGGAAGGATTTTAGTGTTGGAAGTTAAGGATGAAGAAGGTGCTGGACTAAGGGTCCAGTAGATTCATTCTCCTTAGCCATCTCTTCAAGTGTCTGGAGTTTCTGAACTCAACTCATGTGCTCTTCCTTCAGAGAAAGTAGCTTGGATGAAGTTAAGTTCATGGACTACAGAAGAAAACCATTGACTCTGGAGGTGCTGATATTACTTCTGAAAGAACATAGCCATGTTCACTTCTAGCATCTACCACAGCTGGCTCTGTAAGGGCAAAGCCAACGCTCCTTGTATTCTTGGGAGTAGCCGTTTCTTTCTAACTCCTTCTGTTCCCTGAAACCAAATTAGAGTATAATCTCTGTGTGGGTGCACACAGACAGAAAATGGAAGAGTGGTATCATGTGTTTATATGATGCTCTGCATCTTAAAGCACCTAAACATATTGGCACTTTGTCTCCTTTGATTCTCAATGAGTGAGGCAGGAATGAAGGCATTGAGAAATCAAGCCACACATAGTCTTAGCCACTTGCCCATGGTGGCTCGTGCCTATAATCTTAGATGAGATCTGAGAATCTGAGGCTCAGAACCAGCCTAGGCAGACACATTCAAGAAACTGTTAGTTTCAATTAACCACCAAAAACCTGGAAGTGGAGGCATGGCTCAAATGGTAGAGTGCCAGCAAGGAGCAAGAAAGCTAAACGAGAGCATCAGGGTTTCAGTTCAAGCCCCAGCACCCAAACAAAAATAAATGTTTTCAATCACTAGAGCACAAGTCCCTTGATTGCACCTCTGAGTGATTCTCCCTTGCTTCACCTATGGAATATATGAATCTAGTCGATGTGATTTACGCACATCCTTTTGGAATGTATATTATATCGATATAAAAAACTCATTTGAAATTGGTATGTACTTAAAAATGGGAATATATAGAGAAAATCCCCCATAAGCCTGCCTAATACAGAATATTATCAGAGAACTGGAACCTAATCAACTTGCCAGGTCAAAACACTTTTCTGTATAAGCTCCCATGAGAGATTTTTGAAAGGTTCTTTGCTACCTGCAAGATTTTTCATTTGTTTTGTCTCTGTGTATGCATGTGTGTCTATGTTTGTGTGTACGTACACAACATGAAATCTACCCTGCTAACAAGTGTTGAGGTGCACAATGCTGTGTTACTTTAGGCCTCACATTGTATCTAGAATTTCTTGGTCATCAGTAGCTGGACACCTACAGGAAGCCTGACCTCTGTGTGTTTCCTGGAAAAGCAACAAAATGCCCAACTGTTATCTTGGTCCTATCATCCTGCCATAAATTTTAGTCCATATGGACTAGACAGCCTTTGAGATTTTTCTTACTAAATCACAGTAAAGAGTTTGCTGTGAATTTTACATGTAAACTTGAGCAATTTAAATAACAAGCATCCGAGTCCCTCTCAACACCATGAGTGTGTTCATTCCCTACAAGGCAGAAATCGCCCCCTAGTGTTCTTCCTTTAATGGGTAGAAAAATTAAATCTTCACAAATGTTCCTTCTTTTATAGGAGTAAACAGCACCAAACCAATCTCACAGTTACTTTTTAAAGAGAATTCTTCTTTAAGAGGAGGACATTTCTGTAAAATTTCTATTGAATTCAGGGCAACAGGGATTCTAGATAGACCACAAAGGTAGTTTTCAACCTTCCCTATAGTAATGAAGATGTACACATCAGCCTTGGTGTATGCTTAAGTGCAAGCTAATGCACTCTGTAATTGAAAACAAAACAAACCTCTGGAAGCCAACCACTGAGTACTTTTGTTTAGATGTTTGTTCCCAATGCCAGTTGTCTAGCTTTTCTGCCTTAGTGAGTGAATATGTACTCATGATTTACAAAGGATAGCTGGCTTTGTGAACAGATTTGAATAACTGCAAACAAAGCAATAACCTACATGTATCTATGTAGATATCTATATTGGAAAGAATACTTTCCCCTCACCTTTGTTTCTTGGAATGATCTGTACTAGTTGTTCTGTTTCCTATCTAGATCCTTTTGTTCCCCCACTGTCTAGGCCCCAGGAATCTAACTTCTGAAAAATGCAGTCCCTTGACATCCTTTTTGGCTAACTTCTGACTGGATTTGGCCATGGAATATACTGGCAGGAGATTGAAAGGCAGAAAGAAAGAGAAATTGGGATGTCTCTTTCTTACTTCTTCCATACTGTGGTGCCAAGTCTATAATTGTAACAAGGTCCCACAAATCTGGCTCTCATTTGCTATAACAATGCTGAATCTTCTTTCAGTCCCTTAGCCTCATGCCATGGTTTGGATCTTAATTGTTCCCAAAGCCCACATGTTAAAGGTTTGGTCACCAGCCAGTGGTGCAATTGGGAAATGGTAGAACCTTTAAGAGGTAGTGCTTTGTGGAATGAAGTTAGGTCACTTGGTGGAGCCTTTAAGAAGTGAAGCCTTGTAGAAGAAAGGTCACTGGGGCTTCCCCTTGAAGGGGATTCCTAATGGAGCCAAACAACATGGGATGAAACTTCCGAAACTGTGAGTCAAAAATAAACCTTTCCTGCTCATAGGTTGATTATCTCAGGTATTTGCTCAAGTGGTAGAAAATAGGCCGACACACCCCACAAGAAGTAATGGCATCTCAGTATGGAAAAAATATCCCTTGTTGATTCCTTAACCCTCCCAACACCTCTACAACTGGTCCCTTTACCAAACTCTCTTTGCTGAAATTATCTGGATGAAGTCTGTTTCCTGCTGGAACTCAGACAGATACAGAATCACTTTACCCTCTACTATAGTGTGAATATATCTCTCAAAAATTCATATATTAGATGTACATTCTACAAAGTTATATATTAATGATATTTGGAGGTGGGGCATTTCAAAGGACATTAGAATTAGATAAGACATGAGGGCGGGGCCCACAAGTAGGTATTAGTGGCTTCGTAAGTAGAAAAGAGAGCAGGGCTAGCACCTTGTTGTCTCACCATGTGATGTTCTGTGTCTGTCATGCAGCAGCACAGCAAGAAAGCCCTCATATGATGTCAGGAAGATACTGATGCCATGTTCTTGTATTTCCTCATTTTCAGAATTGTGAGTCAGATGCACTTCAAGTCTCTATAAATTACCCAGTCTGTGGTCTTCTATTATAGCAACTTATACAGACTCAGGTATCACTCTAGATTAATTAATCAGATATACCCCCAATGCCATTCATACTCTTCTCTGGTAGCATTTATCACAGTTTTGTAATGACTATATTTCTTCTAGGCTCTGCACCAAACTCAGAACTCACTGAGGCCAAAGGCCAACTTACTCATTTTTCAACTCTAGCATCCAGGAAACTCTTAGTCCTAAAATGGGCAGTTCATCAATACTATGTGAATGCACATGGAATTGTAGGTCAAATGAACAGGGTCAAAAAGGCTCTTCTGAGAAAAACAAGGCATCTTGTAGTTTTCATGTTGGTATGCATAATTCATTAACACTTGCTGCATGCCAGACTGTATGTTAGGTGATGGGGCCTTGAACAAGGTAGACTTGCTTGAGACTATGAAGGAGTTTTTAATCTAAATATTTGGGAGAATTTACCAAAAAAAAACTATAGGTGGTTACATATATGTTAAGTTTTTAAATTAGGAGTGGGAAGTGTGTGTTATAAAATTACAGCAAAATTTAAAAAAAAATTAAGAGTGGATAGTCTAAACCAAGGTTGGAAATTTCAAGTGCCTACAAGATCAGGAAAGCCATATAAGTGTGTAAATCCAACCAGATTGGAAAAGAGTGAACTGGAGAGAGTAGGTTACCAATACTCAACAAGCAAATACTCCTTTGCCCCATGTGGGACCAAGCTCTTTCTTCAAGCAATGTCAAAAACTGGATTTTTATTATTATTCTTATTTATTTTTGTGCCAGTCCTAGGTCCTGAATTTAGGGCCTGGGGGCTGTTACTGAACTTTTGTGCTCTAAGCTAGCATTCTACCACTTGAGCCACAGCACCACATCTGGGTTTTTTGGTAGTTAATTGGAGATAAGAGTCTTAGATTTTCCTGCCCTAGCTGACTTTGAACCAGAACTCAGATCTCAATCTCTTGAGTAGCTAGGGTTACAGGTGTAAGCTACCAGTGCCCTGCCACAATTCTTATTTTTAAAATGTTTAAATATCTAAAGTACAAAAGCACAAGGGAACCACACAGAATATATCAAAAGTCATGATGTTATCTTCCCATTCATTTAAACTGCTGGTCTAAAGAGTGAGCAAGAGTTAACCTGGAGAAGAAGGTGTGTGAGGTGTTTCAATGGAAAGGCATTCCAGCTAAAAAGATTAGCATAAACAGCCCAGATAAAACCTGGGCTGTTTCATAGGTCTACTAAAGTAGACCTATGAAATGGGAAGGAGACATGGCAGTGGATGAGGCTAGGTATCCAGGGCTGAAAATGAAGGTTCTTTTGGTCTAATATGGTAGGACTGTCAGCCATCCTTCTTTGCAACTGGAATATCTAAGTTGTTTAGTTACTAAGAAACATGTCATTTGGTGGAGGGAATATATCTCCTATCTAGGGTCTATGTCAATCATGGTAAGCCCAATATGTCCAAGTATTGGTTTGTCATTGGGAAGAATGAAATATAATAGTTAAGGTCATGGATTGTACCAATCCCTATGTATACTATGTGTTTGCCCATACATATCTACCCATGGTAGTTTATTTTTACAAATTAGGCATAATAAGAGTTAATGACAATAAGAGAACAATATAGCAATTGTTATGATTAAAAATATAAATGTACCAGGCACTGGTGGCTAATGCCTGTAATTCCAGCTACTCAGGAGGCAGAGATCTGAGGATCACGATCCGATGCCTACCTAGGCAGGAAAGCCCATGAGACTTAAAAAAAGTTATTGTAAAGGTGATGTATAGAGAGGTTACAGTTACACAAATCAGGTGATCAGTATGCTTCTTTTTGAACAGTGTCACCCCTTCTCTCATTCTCTCCCAATCTGTGAGATGCTTATCTCCAATTAATCACCAGAAAACTACAAGTAGTGCAGTGGCTCGGTGTGGTAGAACTCTGGCCTTGAGTGAAAAAGCTTAGGGCGCCCAGGCCCTGAGTTCAAACCTCAAATACACACACACACACACACACACACACACACACACACACACACAATGCATGTGGGCTCTCTCAACATCTTATGGTACTTGTGGCTACCTCAATTATTAAATAGAGAACTTTTTACCCTTTCACTAAATGGATGAATGTTATGGCTCTGTGGCATTTCTGAATTTGCCTGCATCATCATTATTGCATTTGTGAGCCACTATGAGGTAAAACACAGCTTTGGAGAACACAAGTACTGGCAATTTTACATCAGGAAATCTGGTAACTAAATGCCTACAAAGTGGCTAATGGACAGGTAGCATATACAATGTGGATACTCTGGACAAAGGAAAGATTTCTGTCCCAGGCAAGTAAAGTCAAATGGTGTGAAGTTTACCAAGTAACTCAGAACAGCATGTAATTTAAAAGAACTTGTTTATTTCTGGAACTTTTCCATTTAATAGTTTCAAAATGCAGGTAACCTCAGGTAGCTGAACCTATGGAAATTGAAACCATGGATAGGGAGGAACCACTATATTTGCTAATAAGACAATGGAGAAGAGAGCTCTACAAAAATGTTCCTGCTAATGTAAGAATGCATAGGAACAAGCAGCCCTGCGTATTATAGTGCTATGGCTTCCATCTTGGTATCAAATAAAAACCAATGACTGAAGACAAATCAACACCCTGGAAAAGCAGAGCCCCTAGACAAAACTCAGAGAGCAATATCCATGATGAGGTCATGGAGTTCATGAATTACCCAGTTCAAAGCCCTCTTTCTGAGATATCTAATTATGTGCCTTAGTACATTTTCTTGTTGGCTCATTATGAGTTGTGTTGCCTGATAATTTCTACAGGAAAATTGAGAGATGAATTTCCACAGGTTAGGAGTTTGAACTATATCCTGAGGTCATGGAGAACCATTGGAGAGTTTTAAGGAAAGAAATGTGTTCTTCAAATATAACTTTAAAAAAAATTATCTTGGCTATGGTAAAGATAGATGACTAGAGTTAGATAAAAGTAGAGCACATAGGAACATGTGACTTTTTTATTTGTGCTGTTATTATAAAGATGAAGTACAGAGGAGTTATAGTTATGCAAATCAGGTAAAGAGTACATTTCTTTTTGGACAATGTCACCCCTTCCTGCACTCTCTTCCAGTTTTTCCTTCCTGTCCCCACCCACAAGTTCTATAGTTCATTTTCAACATAATATCCAATGAGTATCAATGCTGCATTTGTTTACCCCTCATCCCTCCATTTCTGTGATCCTCCCCACTTTACCTTCCCCAGGATCATGTGTTTTGTTATGTGTCAGAAACGCCAAACTCCTTGAAGGGAGGGAATCACTTTCACTTTCATAATCTACCCCGGGGCCTTCCTATGGTTGGCCATCAATGATTTATCAGTGAAAATAAAATAGATTGCAAAGTGACCATCCCTTCACTCAATGCTGGAATAGAGAAAGTGGCCTCCAACTGATCACAATAGGTTTCTGTTCTCTTTTATTTTCCCTTTCCTCCTTTCCCACTACTTCCTCTCTTTCTCTTTCTCTTCCTCCTCCTCCTTTTCTTCTTTTTCTTCTTTTCTCCTTGTCCCCTCCTTCCCTTCCTTACTTTCATCCTTCTTTCCTTCCTTCCTTCCTTTCATCCTTCCTTGCTTCTTCCTTCCTTCCTTCGTTTCTTCTTTTGTTCCTTCTTTCTGCCTTTCATTCTCTCTTTTTCCGACACACAGTATTTTTGTATACAGAACCAGCTACATGATTATTTTGTGGAACACAGTAGAAAAGGAATCTATATAACCCTTGTCCCCCCAAAATAGAAGAAAGAGTACTAAAATATAAGGGCTTTCCTTCATATGCACATGTCCTCTGTTCAAGTGGCTCCATTGTTTATTGGGACTTCATTTATAAAACACAAGAATTAACAACAATTGAAGTAGACAAGAGCAGAACTCAGAGCCTGGAGCTCATTTGAGAGTAGGTCTCTGTGAGCTACACAGGTTAGCATCCAGCAGCCAGTCCTGCCAGAACCCCGAGCTTTAAGCCTTGAGGTGCACAGTGGGATAATGGGCAGGTGATGATGATGAGCATTCAAACCTGAGTCTCTCCAGGGCTCAGGCAAAATTTAATCAAAAAGTAACATTAATGAATGTAGCAGCCCACCATCTGGGCTGCCTTCCTTCCTGGGCAGACAGCTCAACCGCACTTCCTGGTGTCCTCAGCAGATAAGCAGACATGAGCTTGAGTTCATGCCAAAGGAACATGGCTGGAAATTATGCAAGCATGCACCTGGCTCTGGGGCATCCTTGGGGGGCCCTTCACTTTCTCTACTGTGGTGTCCTGGGAGTCATGGGTTTCAGACAGTTCTACTACAATGAAAGGGTTCTGTTCCTGTGTCCAACCCATGGGAACTGGCACTTGATCAAGAATTACATTGTCATCATTTTTAACTGCTGAGATTTCCTTTTTTTAGATTTCATTTTGTTTCATGAATAATGACTATGTTGAATAAAACAAAGTATGAGTTCAATTAGAATTGTTCAGATATTAGAAAAGTTGAGGTGGGGAGACATTGATGCAGACTGAGACAGAGAGTAAAAGCAGAGACTCTCCAGCTTTGGGAGAAGCAGAAGGATTCAGAACTTGAAGATATGGATTAAGTTTGTTCAAAGAGCAGGAGAAAAATATTTGTTATTGTTATTCCCCAACCACTTTCGATCCCAAAACTCATGCCTACAGAGATTATTCATCATGAATTTTTCCATCACCAGGCATTTTGAAAATGACTCTTGAAGGATGCAGGAATATGGAAACAAAGTATACATCAACATGAGGCAGCTAAGTCAATGTGGAGCCCTGGTGCACTGCCAATGTAGGCACCAACCATCAGCACTACTCGGAGAGCCATCTTCAGTTATATAAGCTGGCAAATCTGAACTAACAAAAGGAGAATGCAGGGTCTAGTCAAAGCTTTTTCAGGTAGGAGGAAAGAACCAACTCACAGACACATATCATGCAATTAGTAGGTAACAGTAGCTCTGGGGAGAAGGGATTCTCTCATGTAAGCCTTATGGGAAGGGCAGGAGAAAGGAGGGAAGGGGAAGGAAGGAGAAGGGAAGGGAAAGATCTGGAGAAGGGAAGGGAAAGATCTACCTATCCAAAACTCCAAAACTGGATTCATTCCCTGGGAGAGTGTAGAGTGGATGATAGAAATGGGGAGAGGGGAGAAAGGAAAGGTATCCCAAAGGACAGAATGATCCAAAAAGTCAGCTGACCCCTTGCCCATGACCATATGCTATGATCTTACACAGAGAAAATGGTCACCATTTACCTAACAAGTTAAAGGAACTTCTCAACTCCTGCAGCATGCAGAAGGAAATCCAGCCATCTATTTAAGGCTTTTCAGAGCATGATATCATAAACTTCAGACTTAGAAACCAAGGGGTGAACTTTGTACAGGTGAGCAATGGTTGCACAGTGATTGTCTTTGACAAAAATTGGGAAATGGAAGGGGAAAAGTAGACTACGACCAGGCTAGTGGCAGGGATGGCAAATCAAGCCTAAGTGAGCCCTCCGGGCCTTTGCACTTGCTAGTTCCTCTGCTCAGAAGACTTTCCTGAAGAATGGGTGCATGGCTGGTGCCCTCACTCCTGTTAGTTCTGTACTCAAATGTCTCTTCCACAGGAGACATTTAATACTGATAAGCAAGGCAGTTCTTCTGGGGATCTCTATCTCTTTACTCTGCTTTAGTTTTTCTTTGTATTCTTTCTATTTTTCATATGTGGAATTAGGAATCTTCTCAGTACATAATTCTGAGAGATCTCCAGAACTTAAAAGAGGCACCAGGAACTAAAGTTCCTGAGCAATCTTACTTGCTAACTCATCCTAGCTTCCATTGGCCTCTTGGAGGGTTGCATTGAGAAAGATCCGGAAAACCAGAGTATGGCAATTGTTGTCTACCTGGCACAGGTATGGAAAGGGTTGGCAGCCCTGCTGTGCACTAGCGAGGTGGAAAATGGAGCTCAGTTTGTTCTTTACTAACATACTAGCCAATAAAATAGGCATTATGAAATTGTGGCAGGGAAGAACATTCAGCTGGCAAGGTACAAAGTGAGGTAGGACAGGACTAGTGGGCAAAGCAACAGGCTGGGGAAGCTGTTAGGGGAAGGCAAAGTCTAGGTAGCAAGATCACACGTAAGAGCACTCAGAGGCTGCCCTGGGTGGCAGAACTTGTCTGAGGTCTTGCCTAGGGTGAAGGGATGGAAGGTTGAAATGAAGAGGAATTGTAATGAACCTTCCTCCAGCTCCTTGGGTCCTCTTCTCACTTTCGGATGCAGGACATTGTGAAAGAGAACTAAGAGGAAAATAAGCCTCACACAGCTCATACAGTTGCTCTTCCCACTTGCTATTATTTTCCTCCTATGCTGAAAATCTTACCTGTCAAATATGCATTTAATGCACCAGCATACAGAACTCCATGGTAAGCAACACAGAACCATGTGGAACCATTGCTATTTTCCTGTGATCATGGGAGTGACTAATGCCTGACCATCTCTGGGGGTGGGACTGCAACTAGGAGTGACCACTTCTGCCCAGCATCACCAGAGTCTGGTTCTACATACACGAATCCAGGGAAAAACCCAAATTCAAGATTTGAAGCACAGTTTTTCTTGAGTGTGCATTGAAAACGGTTTAGGTCCAATCATTGGAAGTTAGGGGACATCTGGTCTCCAATATCCATTTTTTTAATGTTTTAATTTTATTGGCAGGGTGATATATAGAGGAGTAATAGGTACATTTTTTGTCAAATTTGTTACCTCCTCCCTCATTTTTCTCCCACTCCCCCCCATATCCTTTAAATGCAATGTTTTTTAAATATACCTTGAACTTGGACCATTGTACATTTTTCTTAGTCCCATTTCAGACTGGAGCATAAGCCAAGCTAGGCAATACCAAAATTCTGATTCATTTGTATTTGTAGTCACAAGTTAATGGTAAGGAATTATTTTCATGCCTTGCCAGGCCCCAACACTGGTTTCTCAGGCTGAGCATCTTCCTCTCTTTCTCTCTCTCTGTCTCTCTCTGTGTCTCTCTCTGTCTCTCTCTCTTTCTGTCTCTCATTCTCTCTCTTTTACAGAACAAATAAATGAACATCACTGAGCATCTTGGATCTACATCACCAATTTCTGGGATAGAGCACAGAATTGAAGGGCACATCTTTATTTCCCCCTACAATATGTATTCTTGTGTAATAATCTCCTTTCCATTTCCTAGAGGCTCTTCCAGCCAAATGATGACAAACATAATACAAACACCACTTGCAGAAGAGATGGTCTTTTATTAGTTTTCAGAAAGGGCTTAATTTCCTTCCAAACTCATCGTCAGAATAAGGAACCAGCTGATGGTTGGGAATGAAGCAAATCCAAAGAGTAAACACCAGGTTTTGGAAATATGATTATGCTCATAATGGTAAAATAATTATAAGCAGGGGCCCTCAAGCAGACTTGAGTTTACCCCCAGGAAAAATTGTACTGCTATAGTTTTATGATAGATTAGGATTGGGCATTTAAATGACTTAATTTTGCCTCTTTTAAAGTAGCACTGCTTTAGAGATAGGGAGAACATAATCTTTAGTCTCTATTTACATTTCTTTTTCTGAGGAGCCGTTTGGATTTCAGAGTTGATTCCTTATGCAGAAGAGGTATGGAAATGCCAGGAAATGATGCAGAGTTTCCCACTTGGAATAATTTAGTTTGCTACAAGCAGCAGAGTTTCTCCTTTTGGTACATAGTTTCTTTTTATGTAGATAGAATTTTACACAAATGATTCTAAAAATCCTAGCTTGTACATTACTCAATTGTTTAGTGTTCATTTTTTAAAAAACAAGACTTGAATTGAAAAAAAAAAAGCCTCTTCCTTCCAGGTTGTACACCTGCATACTCCCTTTCTGACTAAGTGGCTTTGTTGATGGCACTTGAAATTAGCAGCCATCAGGGTGAATTTCTATATACACACGCTCCAGCCCAATTCCTGCAGAAGCAAAACGAGGCTCTGAGGCTTAGGGAGGAGCGTCCTCCAGCGCTCCTCACTTCACATCCACAGTTGCCCAGTTGGGAAAAAAAATGCAAAAAGCCACTGCAGGGGACCTTCCTGCGTTCTGGGATGATTGAACGGTTACAGAAAATGAAATCATGCATGGGACCAAGGCAGTTCCATCTTTACAGAGGGCTGGTGTTAATGCACTCCTCCTAAGTGGCTCACGTGAAGGATAAGATCAAAACAGATCATAACAAAGGAAGGCCAGGGCAAGCGGGCAAGACCTCGCAAGTCACACGGTGGAGTGGTGAGAGACACAAAAACAATGGTTCAATTGCTAAGAAGAAATCTAAATCACTGACTGGGTCAAGCAATGAAGCAGGGAAAGGCTAGCCCAGCATGAACTGTGTGACAGATACAAGGTAGTCCTTTCCCAGGCCAGCACAGAGACAGCTATACTGTGATAGAAGTTCCTAGGTCAGAGGAGAGCCCTCCTGGAAGGAAGCCACTTAATCACACAGGTTCCCATCATGCCTAGAGGCCGTTCCCTTCTGTGCAGCCCTGTCCCTTCGCAGCTGTGGCTGTATCTTCTACCTACAGTGGGTGGAGAGCCCACAGACCCCTGGCCCTCTCCCCTCCCTTCAGCAACACAGCGAATTATCCCAGGATGCCTGGGAAGAAAGCCACTGCCTAATGAGAAACGCATGAGGGCCCTTATATTACAGTGCTAGTTGATGCCAGAGGCAAAATGTAGAAACTGCCCTTGTGATGTTTCTATTGCCAAAACAAAGCAAACAGAGTCTACAGAGGTAAATTCATTCATTTGAAACAGCATAAAGATTGGCCAATCTTCCTGATTGCCAGGGACATTCCCAGTGTTGGTAGTAAAACTCCCAAGTTCCTAGAAACCTTCAGTCTGGGAAAATTAGCACACTTGGTCATTTTAGTCACCTTGCTTTTCTACAATCAAAGTAGTTGGTTTATTATAGTGAGAGAGAAGCAAGTAAGTTTATTCAGACCTGGGTAATGAAAACAGATGGTTAGATACCACTGGCTCATGCCTGTAATCCCAGCTACTCAGGAGGCTGAGATCCAAGGATCCCAGTTCAAAAATAGTCTGGGAATACAAATCTAGAGACTTTTATTTCCAATTAACCATCAAAAAGCCAAATTTGAAGTTGTGGCTCAAATGATAGAGTACCAGCCTTGAACAAAAAAGCTAAGCAAATAGCACAAGTCACTGAACTCAAGTTCCACTACAGTCACAAAAAAAGTCTAACATTATTTACTCTGTTATCTCCAGAAATGAAAGTAACACAAAAATTCACTGATTGTGATGATGTATATCTGCAATTCTAGTACTCAAGAGGCTGAGGGGAGAATTTTGAGTTCAAGGCCTTCCTTGGCTATATCACACAACCCTATCTCAAAAAATAACAACAAAGAGAAAACCCCATGTGACCTTGTTTAGCAAGTAGACCCCAAAAGATTCCGGGGCCAGGATGCATGGACTTGAATCCCTGGCTTCAGCACCTGTAGCTCTGTGAAGGCCTCCACCTAGTGTCACTATAAAGTGGGGCAGGGAGGGGGGGTACCCTAAGAAATGTATCTCAGGGAAGAGTCTGGTACTGGTGGCACACAACTATAATCTAGCTATTCAGGAGCCTTAGATTTGAGGATCACAGTTCAAACCTGGTAGGAAAGTAAGTGAGACTCTTATCTCCACTTAAGCACCCCCCCTAAAAAAAAGCCCAAAGTGGGGAGCTGTGGTTCAAGTGGTAGATATCTATCCCTGAGAAAAAACAGACAAACAAAATGAAACTGAGGGACAATATCCAGGCCCAGGCCCTGAGTTCAAGCCCCAGGACCAGCACGCACACACGCGCTCGCGCGCGCACACACACACACACACACACACACACACACACACACACACAGTGTATCTGGAGGGTTGTTATCAGAAATATCAAGAAAATACGCTGGAAAGGGCTTACCACAGTACACACGGCAAGCACTTGGTTTCTTTTCTTTTCTTTTCTTTTCTTTTTTTTGGGGGGTCCGGTCGTGGGGCCTGAACTCTGGACCTGGGCACTGTCCCTCAGCAATTCAACTCAAGGCTAGCTCTCTACCACTTGAGCCACAGCGCCACTTCTGGCTTTTTTCTTTTTGCTTATGTGGTGCTGAGGAATCGAACCCAGGGCCTCAGGCATGCAAGGCAAGTGCTCTACCACTGAGCCACCTTCCCACCCCCCCACTTGGTTTCTTAATGTCCATCACCACTCGTCACTAGCCTTATTTTTATAATCTCTCTTTTCATAAATCTTGAGTTACCTCAAGCAAGGGTTAAATATAGTAGCTAGGGTTAAAAAAAAGTAGAAGTCCTAAGTACAAATTAAGCTTCATGTCCATAGCTAACTATTGTAATCTTCATGTCATAAACTTGTCTTTTAATATCTGACAATATAATTTTCTTCCCTCTTTATATTGGCCTGAAACTATTCCATATCCCTTGGTACCCCTGGTCAGAGAACGACATACCCTCTGCCAGAATTCTCTTCTTAACCAGCAGATCAAAGTCTCTGCTGTCTTCTCTTTCAATTTGGAACTCTTACTGCCACTGTATACACACACACACACACACACACACACACACACACACACACACACACACATACACACACACATACACACACGTGCTTAGACTACCACCACTACTTCATCAGGGAGGTCTAATTTTGTCCTTGGAGACTGGTTGGACCTTTAACAGCTGAGTTATTCCCATTTCTTCTCATTTCTTGCTAACTGATGGTTGAAGAGGCCAATGTAGGTCAAAGTGAATTGGCCTGGGTACTTTTGCTGAATACCCTTCAACTCTCCCTTCTTTCAACGTTTTCATTTCTGTTACCCTATATTTCTTTCTCCTCATATCTGACTCTTCTTCCTATTCTTTTCTAACCACACAATTCTGATGCTCAGACTTCTCTCCATTCTGATAGATTCAGCATAACTACTAATTTTGGACTCCATTCCCCAAAATTCCTACTTCCTACTCTACTATTGTCCCCTTTCTTCTTTTAAAGCCTCTTCCATTTCCTAAGAGGTTTTCTGTGCCGAGTGGAGACAGCAACATTTGCTGACAGTTCATTTCTTTTGCATTTCTGTCCATGCCCATCCTTCGGGGACTTACGCCAGTCCCATCCAGTGAATGCTGGACCAGGCATGAGTACACATGCCCAGAGGAACTCCCTTGTGTCTGTCCTGTGGATCATGATAAGCTTTTCGCCATCTCAAGTCCATCTTCATTCCCTGACATAAAGGAGTCACTCAGTTCTGCCAAGGCCTGGACACAGGAAAAGTCCTTGAGAAAGCCTTTCTGTTACTGGAATGTGGGTTAAAAAGGCCGCTAGAGTGAGCTGCTAAAGCTTTACAAATGTTTAGGATAAAGTATAAATGAGAAAAATATGTTCAGCTGGGTTTTTTGTTTCTAAGTAAATCGTGTTTTTAATTCTCTTCTACTGACATGTAAGCATTGCAATCTAGAAGAATGACTGCAGGCCAGATGCCAAAGATCTTGTTCTCAGGAACATGCTCTCTCTCTCCCCTGCCTCTCTATTGCTCTTTTCCTCTCTCTTCCTCTTTCCCTCTCCCTCCCTCCCTCTCTCTCTTCCTCCCTTTTACTCTCTTCCTTTCTCCACTCTTCCTTTCCTTTCTCCCTCTCTTCCTCCATCTTTTCCTACCTCCCTTTCTTTCCCCTTTCCTTTTCTGACAAGGAAAATCAATATTTTGAGTGTTCTTGTTTAATAACAACATACAGTGACCATGAGTTATAAACACCATCTTTTTTTTTTTGTCAGTTGTGGGGCTTGAACTCTGGGCCTGGACGCTGTCCCTCAGCTCTTCAGCTCAAGGCAAGTGCTCTACCACTTGAGCCATAGTGCCACTTCCAGTTTTCTGGTGGTTTATTGGAAATAAGAGTTTCATGGACTTTCCTGCCTGGGCTGGCTTTGAACTGTGATCCTCAGATCTCAGCCTCCTGAGTAGCGAGGATTACAGGTGTGAGCCATCAGCACCTCTCTTACAAACACCATCTTTTATGCTATTGTCAAATGTTAATTCTCTTGGTGAATGTAAACTTTGGTGGACTAAGATTTTTACTAACTTATAACTACAAGAAGAAAGCAAATTACGAGAATATAAACTGTATAAGCACATAGCTTAAGAAATTTTCACTGAATGAATATACATCCAGATAGAGAACCCACATTTCTAGCCCCTCAGATGCTCTTTCTACATACCTTCTTACATCATCACTGTTACCCTAAAAAAGGCTGCTATCAAGATTTCTATCACCATCTGTTCTGCCAACAATTACAAGTCTACATTCTTTGGGAAATGGGTTTTCTCACACAAAATTCTGTTTATGAAGTTCAGAGCAATTCATTCATTGCTACTGGTGTAGACTAGACACAGGGAACTGGAGTCTGTCACTCACCAGGTAGGACTGACTCCTACTATGGTAAAGAACTATAAAAAAATAGTAAAGAAGGACAAGCAACAGAAACAATATATGGACTACAGAATTTAATATCTTTATTATGTTGTTGACTTGTTTGAAAAGTTTTCTGACCCACCTGTGTAGTATTCTGTTGTGTGACTAGACCACAAATTATGGGTTACTGCTGAGGGATATTTGTGCTCTTTACTGTTGTAGCACTTAGGAGCATAAATATTCATGCACATGCATTTTGGTATATGTGTGTATCCATTTCTGTTTGGGATATGTTCACAGATGAAATGATTTGGGTGTAAGTTGTGCAGATACTCAGCCTTAGTAGACACTGCTAAACCATTGTAAAAAGTTATTGTCAGTAGTAATTGAGGACAGTTTTTTTTCCAGATTCTTTGTTAGGCCTGAACCAAGTATAACCTGTTATACTCTACTGTTAGTATTCTTTGTAATTGACAGTGCCCTGGGATTAGCAAGAGCTCTACCACTGAACCATACATTCAGTCCCATTCATTTGTACCTGAACTCTACAATCATTTCCTCCAATGACCTGGAATTCTTCATTTTACATAATTTAACTTTCTAATTTTCCTTTATAGTCATTGTTTTAAAATGTTATTTTAGAAATCTTTGCCCTCATTTGTGTCACAAAAACATTGCCCAATATTTCCTCCTTGAAATGAAATGTTATTGTTTATTCTTTACATGTAGACCAACAGTTCATCTGTAAGTATTTTTTTGGTAAGGTATTAGGTATATATGAAAAGTTTTGTCTATATGGAGAGCCAGAGTAAAACCCAGCCTAATTTCTCCATTGTATAATAGTGTTAATTTAATCATAGATCAGTAATAATATATGTACAGGTCTACTTTTGGAGTCTATTGTATTACATAAGAATTCATTTATGTTAAATAAAAACTTCTGCTCTTATTCTTCATGATTGATTGGACATTTCTCAGGCCTTTGCATTCACACATAAACTCACAGAATAAATAACTTTGAGAAAATAATTTTACAGTTAGAATTAATATGTCATATTCTCTATTCATTTAGGTCTTTTTTATTTTTCTACCTACTATCTTGCAATATTCAATGAAGAGGACTAATTGAATTTTTATTAAATGTATTCCTAGTGTATGGTATTTGTTGACTTTATTTTGAATAGTATTGTTAAATTTTTTATTTTCTGATTGTTACTGATACATAGAAATATAATGGATTGTTAAAAGTTGACTTTCTATTTGGTGTTCTTGCCCAATTCATTATGAATTTTAAATTTGTTTAGTCTCATCTTTTCTGCAAATCTAATCATACTGCTGTGAGCATAACAGTTGTATTGTTTCCTTTCCAATTCTTATATTCTTTCTAGCCTTCTTGTCCCAGCCATATTATGTACGCAGAATACCGTTGGAGAGAAGCAGTGATGGTAAGCATCTTCTTTTCATTTCTGATCACAAGGATAAATGCTTTCAATATGTCACCACTAATTACTCTGTTACAGTAATCTTATAAATACTTTATCATACTAAGGGAATTTCCTTTTACTTCTAGTTTTCTAACTTGTTTCTTCAATAAGAGGTATTGAATTTGGCCAGATGCTTTTTATAAATCTGTTACAATAATGATATGTTTTCCACATTTATTCTGATATTGTGATGAATTACTTCACATGATTTTTCAAATATTAATCTAACATTGCATTACTGGATAAACCCAACTCTTCTGTGATATATTATATTTTGTATAAATTGCAGGATATAATTTACTAATGCTTTCTTTTGAATTTTGCAGCATAAGCGAGTTTGACTGGCTGGTTTTTTATTGTCTTATGTCCTCTGGTTTTGCTATCAGGAATGTGCTGGTCTCATAGACCAAGTTAGAACAAGTTTTCTTTTTATCTGTTCTCTAGAAGATGTAGAGGATTGGTATTATTTCTTCCTTCATTTTTAGAATTATTCACAGTGACTATATCTAGACCTGAAGATTTCTTTGTTGAGAAACTTTGATATTTAGATTTTATGACAAGTTTGTTGAGGTGAATTGACTAACAAGAAACTGCAAATAAATAGTTAAAGTGAATAATTTGGTCAGCATGAATATGTGCCAACGTCCATAAAACTGTCATCTATCACCTCAGACAAGATGATGGAGAATATTCTCATTTCCAAGATTTTTCTCACTCCTTTGTACAACATCTATACTGATCTCCCTATTTCTCAACCCTCAGCTTTATTTCATTTAAGATGATTTCTATTTTCTCCAAATTTAATGAAAGTGAAGTAACAGTCTGTTCTCTGTTTTCCTGTCAGTATAATTAGAGATTCTTCTAGAGTGTAACACATGTTGATAATTTGTATGTGTGTGTGGGGGGGGCATTCTGGCATTCTACCACTTGAGCTATCCCTCTACTTCTGGCTTTTTTTTTTTTTTTTTTTTTTGTGGTCATAGGGCTTGAACTCGGCCTGAGCACTGTCCCTCAGCTCTTTAGCTCAAGGCTAGCACTCTACCACTTGAGCCACAGTGCCACTTCCAGTTTTCTGGTGGTTTATTGGAGATAAGAGTTTCACAGCCTGGACTGGCTTTGAACCGCGATCCTCAGATCTCAGCCTCCTGAATAGCTAGGATTACAGACATGAGCCACCAGTGCCTGGCTACTTCTGGCTTTTTGCTGGTTATTTGAAGAGTATCTCAGACTTGTCTGTTCAGGCTGGTTTTGAACTGTGATCTTAGCCTCCTGAGTAACTAGGATTACAAGCATGAGTCATTATCACCTATCTATGTACCAATAACTTTTAAGATGAGCAATATACTACTCATGTGATTTAACCAGTCACCTCTTGATGTACCTCTAGAGTATTTCCAGTTTGGGACTACTATAAACAAAATCTGAAAGTTTTGGTGTGGACATATGCTTTCATTTCTTTTCTGGTTTATGCAGGAGTAAATTGACTAGGCTATATGGTATGTAGGTGTTTAACTTTTTAAAAATTTGCTAACCTGGCTTTCAAAATAGTTGTGCCACTTGACCTTCCCACACACCATCAATGTACAGGAATCATGGTTTCTTGACATCCTCTCCAATACTTGGTTTGTGAGGATATTTCGTTGGGATTCAAATTTACATGTCTCAAATCACTAACACTGTGAATCAGTCTTCTGTGTGTTTATTTTCCATCTGCATATCATCTTTACTGATGTTCCTGCCCTGTTTGGGGTTTATTATTATTATTATTGAATTGAAATTGAAATTCTTTCTTTCCTTTTTTTTGTTGTTGTTTTCCTTTTTGTTGTTGTTGTTGTTGTTGTTGTTGTTGTTGTTGCCTGTCCTAAGCTTGAACTCATGGTGCAAGTGCCGCCCCAGAGCTTCTTTGTTCAAAGCTAGCCCCCTACCACTTGAGCCACAGCTCTATTTCCAGCTTTGTTGGAAGTTAATTGGAGAAAAGAGTCTCACAGACTTTTCTGCTTGGGCTGGCTTCAAGCCATGATCCTCAGATCTCAGCCTCCTGATTAGCTAGGATTATAGGTATGAGCCATTCTTGAATTTAAATACAGCACCCATCCTTGAATTTAAATATGTATTCCATATTTAAATATTATGTATTCCATATCTTTAATTATATTTTGGGCTTATAAATATTTTCTCTGTCTTTGATTTACTTTCCATTTTCTCAAAGGTATATTTACAGAAGCAGAAGTTCCTAATGTTAATGATGTATAAATTACCAATATTTTATTTTTATGGATGCTGTAGTCAAGAAAATAATTCCTCTGAGTTAATGGTGACAGCAAGGGAGACAGTGATATTCTAAAGAAAACCACAACAGAGCAGCAGATGTTAGTACTCGGTTCCACTCTGGTTCTGAGTAGCTCCCCAGAATGACTAATCTGATATACAATGCTAGTTCCTGAGAGTTTTCTCTGGCCCCCAAATCCCACTTTTCCTTGATCTCTAGCAGAGTGAAAGAATCGAGAAAATTAATACATCCAATGTTCAACCTTTGACTAGTAGGAGTAGGTACATAAATATTCCAGCCCCAAATCCCTGGGTCAGGTGTTCCACACTAGTTCCCAGGCCTTTTTCCTAGAAATATAAGTTCCACTGGACCATAATGGGTTGGAAAATAGTTGGAGGGTTTTTTTTGGCTGTTTTCCATTTCCTGCCTTTCTCCCAATTCCCTATTGGTGTTTCCTTCGTTTCTGAGAAGCCAGTTTCTTTTGAACACTTGTCTGTAGTTTGCTTCTGAGAAATCAGCCTCACACTTAAGACTTGAACTAGTGCAGATGTGGTATGACCTGGCTCATAGGCAGCAATCAGTGGAGACAATGGGCATCTAGAGAGGAAAAGCAGAGGCCACAGGGCTTTGGGCCATGGTCAGTCTCACAGAGATCTCCATGGCTTCTGGTTGAATAGTTGTTAATAAACAAGTCTTTTACATGATTGAGTTTTCCTGTGAGGAGACTGCTGGTAAGCTGTACCTTGAAAATGACTGGATGACTCACCAGCCACCAATAGTGCTTTCCTGGACTAACATTTTCATCCCAGTGATGTGATCGGTTTCTTTCACATGTATTTACCCTGTCATAATCATGAAAAATTTCAAAAACAGGAGAAACATTTGGAATGTAAAGAAACAATTCGATTTGAATCACTATCCTAGATGGTAATCATTTCAGACCTTCTGATAGACTTAGAAAAGGAATCAGAAGTCAAAGTCTGACCAACACAGAATGATTTTCAGCCTAATTCCTTTCTGAATTTTCTGTTTTTCTCATTAAACCCTAGTGAGTGAGCTGTTGATCTTGTGGCTTGAAAGCTTAACTCTAACCTCAACTTCAGAATCCAAAAGGACATTTTCTAGTGATGGAACTATCCAACATTGCCAACCAGCTCGGTAAATTCACTCAGAAAATTGAAATGACACATTTCTTATACAGGGGTATACAAATATGCCTATCCTCCAAAGCTGAATTTACTCCTTTTTTCTACTTACTTATTTATCTATTTATTTGTCAGTCGTGAGGCTTGAACTCTGGGCCTGGATGCTGTCTCTGAGCTCTTCAGCTCAAGGTTAGCATTCTACCACTTGAGCCACAGCGCCACTTCCAGTTTTCTGGTGGTTTACTGGAGATAAGAGTCTTACAGGCTTTCCTGCCCAGGCTGGCTTTGAACCATGATCCTCAGATTTCAGCCTCCTGAGTAGCTAGGATTACAGGAGTGAGCCACCAGTGCCCGGCTCTTTTTTTTTTTAAATTGTCAACTCTACCAGTTTAAGGGAAACTTTCCTCTGCTTGCCTTTAGAAGGGAAACTGTAGATCACATTAACCTAGGATTTGTTGTTCAAATCTATACTTATGAGGTAATATAGAAAAGACAAGCTATAAAATTAGACCAGCCATAACAAACTGAGCATCTTCAAAGTCTGTTCCCAAACATCCCTTGTACCATTAGTCTACTAAGTTGCAATTTGTTTTAAGCGGTAGAAGAGAATCTTTTGCTTGTTTCTCTAGGTCTAGTATCTATTGCCACCTTCTTTGTGTCCTAGGGACTCTCATTTGTAAATGCAATCAAGGACTCCCTTGCTTTCTGGATTCCATTTGGGTTTGATTAATAGAAATCACCAGCAGGAGACCAGAGACCAGAAAGAATGAAATCAGGGTTACTCCCTCATGTAACTCCTCAGTTGAGTTACTGGGAACAGGATATGGCAATTGACCTAAATAGCAGCTCTTTGGAAGCAGACCCTCCCTCCCCCAGCCCTCTGGTCACAGGTGGGGGTTGGGGAATGAGAAGTGGTTGGTAATGGCTTCCTGCTGTTGCTAACCCTGGATATCCTTCATTATCTTTTGTTGGTTTCCTTTTACTAGGCCCAACAGCACTTTTTAGGATTTCTTTATTAAATGTTCCTCAATTACACACTCCAAGTGAGTATGCCATCTCTTTTCTGCCAAGGACCAAGGCTGGTACAGTGTCAGATGTAAACAGTACAGGGTGGCACACACAATGGAGGGCCATGCAAGTCAACTGCAGCCAGAGATGATTCATCTTGAAAAGATGCAGGGTTTCCAATTGGCTGATGAAAGTGATGCTGGAGAATTGTTCAAATCACAGGTAAAATGATGGTCTGTCAGGCAGTTTCTCCAGTTAAAACATAAAGAGACCCCCAAAAACTCACTGCAGAGAGAGGGAAAGAGACTGGGCAAAGATACGAAAATTTGCAACTTTCTTAATAATAAAACAAACAAAACTTTAATCTTTTATCATACTTGTTTTATTTTTGTTTCATTGTTTATTTATGAGACTTTTTTTAGACATGTCACATAAAACTCTGCATAAAGAATATCCTGACAAGATCTTTTGTCGGAAGTCTTACATCTAAAAGCCACCCAAATAGGACTAATTCGTCCCTTTTTGATCATAAGAATTAGTACATAATTACAGTTGCAACTTACATCTTAATAAATGCCAGATAAACTTATTTTCATAATTGCATTCTATTTTTAAGGATAGAGTCCCCATCAAGCTTCTTATTCCTCCGTTGTCCATCGAAATTTGGTCCTCTCCATGTATGGCTTTATTTTATTCACTTTTTACTTATACTAATTAACTGATTTTTGTGGTGCTGAGGACCAAACTCAGGGCCTTGCACTTGCTAGGCAAGTGTTCTGCTACCAAGCTATATCACCAACCCATCTGTGTTTAACTGGCTTTTCTGGAGTGTAAGGCTATAGCTCAGTGGCAAACCACTTGCTTGGCAAATACAAGGCCCCAGGTTTGAGCCCCACCATATATAAATAAACAAATAAATACTTTTTCCTAGGACTAGTTGTCTTAGCTAACAAGATCTTTTGTATACTTTGAAGGAGCTGCATAAGGCCATCATGGGAGACAGATATATCTCTCCCTTAAGAGGTATCTGAGGGCCTCTCTTCTGAGATGGGAATTAGCTTCTAGCGTCATACAGCCTGGAGTTCAGTATCTAGCTCCATCTCCTGTTGTCCCTTTGACCTTGGAAACCCATCACTGAAGTACCTCATTCAAACATTTAGTCCAAGTTTCTGGAGCATGATAAACAAACACTGGTGAATATTAGCTCTTGCTAGAAGTATTCTACTTCATAGCTGGTTCTGTCAAACACAGTATTTGTTTTAATAAGATTCAAACAGTAAATATTGATAATGCTTTTAAGTGGCAGTTTCAAAATGATTACGTTTAAAGAATAAAAGACTAATGGAACTAAACCAGACTCTCTACCTTTCAAAGAAGTAATGCATAATTCATATAAAAAAATGTCAAAACAAGAGAAGTACTAAAAAGCAAGGAGAATCCTAGAAAATAACAGAACACAAGACAAGTAAATTAATGAAGACAATAAAAGTAAATGGAAAAAAATTCCTTTTCTAAAGGGCAAATACCAGAGAAAACATAAACTGAAACTAAGCTTCCAGAATTTTAATATATAAATCAAACTGACAAAGAAATATTAAAATTTAGGAAGATGTTTAACATAAAGGAGGCAGGAGTTATAATATTTCTATTCATACAATGTCAAATTCACTGTAATTACAGTATAATTACAATGAGAATTTGAATTAGCTTATAAAATTATAAAATTAAAGCCTGTGAGACATTTATATATCCAAAAACATAGTCTCAAAATCCAAAAAGAAAAATATTTATGGTAAGAAGTAGCTCACAAAGGTAGGGACACAGTAAGACACACAATGATACACTGAGTTTGAAATAATAACCAACTTTCACCTTCCCTGCTTTGGAACAGAATTTCCCATTCACCAAGTACTCTCAGATCATAAAATCACCCAGGCCTTTAGATAGGTTGGGTTGTTTATAGACCTCTGGTGCCCAAACCTCAGGATATTTCTGGGACTGCTCAGCAAAGAACTTGAGCAAAATGGAATCTGATCACGGCCCAGGGAAGATCCCTAAAACGAGAGGGGAAGAGGAGAAATAGAAATAGAAATAGAAAGAGAGAGGGAGAGAGAGAGGAGAAAGGGAGAAAGAGAGAGAACAAAGAGCTACATCTGGCTTATTTCATCGAACATGAACTTGAAGTCTTGTTCACCTGGCCATTGATTAGGTAGCTGGTGGAAAAGTGATCTGAGCTGCCTGCCAGAGAGCAGATAAGCTCATGCAACAATGCCCACAGAGCATGTTCTGCAGCAAGGTGAAGTCGTGGAATTGAGGGAGGATGCGCGTGTAAGTGTTTAAGTCTGGTTCTTAACTCATTGTCATTACATATTTTGGAAAATTCTGATTTTTATGGTTGATACAATATCCATATCATATGTTCATGTCCTTGTTAGTAAATCTTTTAACAGTGTGTGCATAAACCACAAATGAGAGCTTCATCACTTTCAACAATAGACATAAAACTATTTCATACAAAACTTATTCACATCAGAGTAAGCCAGGCTCAAAGAAACAAAGGTCCCATTGTTTCCCTTGTTTGCAATGACTAGTACATGTCTAGGACAAGCAGAGAAGATCAAAGGCTATGTACATATGACCACATGAGATAATGTTAACTAAGACAGGGACACAAGTGGTTTTTTTCTTTCTTGCTAGTGTTTTTAATGTACTTACAATGCACTATGTGATTCTTTTCTATGTTCTTCCCCCACAGTATAACCCGTTTTCACTGGGTTTGATGCCGGTGTTCTGCATCTTGTATATACATTTTTGTAATTTGGGGAGGGGAAGGGATATTGGGGAACGCTTAAATGGGGATGCAGGCTGACCCATTGTGATGATGTACAGGACATTATGTTGAAAACAAACTTTATAATGTTGGGGTGGGGTGGAGGTGGTGGGAGGAGTTGGGGAGGTGGGGCAGGAAGTGATGGCAGGGGGAAAATAAAAGAGGAGGTAACAATGCTCGCTACGAAATGTACTCATTACCTTACTTATGTAACTGTAACCCTTCTGTACAACATTTTTACAATAAATATATTTATATATGTATTTATATATTTTTTTATTCACATCTAACAATTTATTTCAACAATGCCCTTTTGAAGAAATGTAAGGGAAGACTATTAGGTTCTTTTCACATAATTTTAACTGTTGTAAAATTTGGAATGTTTACTTGTAACACTTAACTATTTCTAATGTATTGGTATAAATGTGGCATCAATAGCCAACACCAAAGTATTTGAATAAAAGATTCTAAAAAGCCTTGCCTAGAAATTGTACACAGCCCATCACAAAAAATGTAAAATAATGTTCGTGAAAAGTTAGCTGTTACTTTAAAATATTAGTTCCTCAAATAATGCTTCAAATTTATAAATCCAAGCAATAAAAGTAATAAAACAGATCCATACAAAATATTAGTTCTCAGGCTGAGTTGAAAGTCTCAGACCTGTTAAAGCTCAGCATGCCACTTAAAATTTATTTTGGTAATGGAAGGTAGCAACACCTACACGATATCAATTTAATGATTTTTTTTTCCTCTGCCTGCTGGCATGCTTTAATCACATGTATGAGTTCTTATCACTGTCCTGTTCCTTTGCTTTCACGATCTCATTTGTATGCAAATTCTCTTGTATGCAACTTATTCCTTAGTAAATGCTACCAGCAGATTGAGTGTCTCTGTAATTATGTTCCATCCCTGTCTGCCCTATTTGTTTCTTATTTTATCGCCACTGCAGCCCCTGCTTTAGTTCCAGGCTTGAATTACAGAGTGGCTCAGACAGCAATTTTTCTTATGGGTGATGCTCTACTTTCCTCCCCTGAACTGTCACCTGCTTAGGAGTATTCTTCTAAACTGACTGTGTGGAGTTGGTTTGTTCCTTTCTCCTTGTTTTTGTTTGCTATTTTAAAAATATCAATTTGTAAATTATGTTTTTGGGTTCTAGCAGAGATAAATTGTTTGACTTGCTCACTAGTTCCTTCCCCTGGATTGATTTATGCTGTATCCAAAATATGAGCTGAAATTACTTTATATACAAGCATATGTTTTGAGTTGTTTATTGTAGGGCTGAGAAATCTAATGAAAATATGGTACAGTCATGCCAGGAATAAACATAAACATTATGCATATAGATTTACATATAAATGTAAACACAATGGTGAATATACCTGTCCTTCCTCATTTATAGCGATGTATGTGAACATTGTGTGTGTTGCACATGTGCGTGCATGTGCACTCGCGCTCATTGAGTGAGGAGCTTGTAAATACCCTCTGGTAGGTAGAAGAGTCTACTCATGAAGAACTCAAACCACTAAGCTGGGGAGGGAAAGGAGATAAATCAAGATGGTAGCCAAAGAATGGAATCTTAGCCCGGCGCTGGTGGCTCACGCCTGTAATCCTAGCTACTCAGGAGGCTGAGATCTGAGGATCGCGGTTCAAAGCCAGCCCGGGCAGGAAAGACCGTGAGACTCCTATCTCCAATAAACCACTAGAAAACCGGAAGTGGCGCTGTAGCTCAAGTGGTAGAGCGCTCGCCTTGAGCTGAAGAGCTAAGGGACAGCGCTCAGGCCCAAAGTTTAAGCCCCACGACCGACAAAAAAAAAAAAAAAAGAATGGAATCTTGGCAACAGGAGATAAACTGACAAAAACCAGTATAATGTGGAGCCATAAGGCCCAAGGGGAAAGTTCTAGAAGAAAAGAATTAATCACTGTGTGATGGCAAACAAGACAGTAACCAAAAATGTCCATTGACTAAACTCCCTGGTGTTAGTGAAGATGAGTGAGTTTAGTGAAGATAGTGAAGCTTCCTGAGATGAGTGAGTAGGATGCAAAGTGTGGGCTAAGGAGTGGGAGATGAGAGGTAACATATGTTGAAGGAGAGCAGCACAGGGGCACTGGATTCCTTGACTTGGGCTGTTTTTCTTTTCCCTGTACACCTTCATTCTAAAAAGTTCTACCAAACCTGTTCTAATCCAGAGGGAAGGTGAGCCTTTAGCCCTGGGCTCTTGAATGCCCAGGTTATTTGGGTGCCAGCAGAGTGCCAGCAAATTAGGAAGACTACTGAAAGCAGTCCCTAAAGATAAGAATATAGTTAAAGGATTCAAAAAATGTTCGTGGTGCTGTTTTAACTAATCTGTGAGAGGTCAGGAAATGGTGATAGAGACCTTCTTCTCCCTTGGCCTCCATAACCACCTTGTTCTGTTTTTTATCAGTTGGCTCCTCCATATAAAGCCCAGGCTCTTCCTCCAGCCCCCTGGTTGGACTTACCCCCCGCAGCCACTGAAAGGAGGTGTCTGCTTGGGTGTCTGCTTTAGTCACTCGCCTCCACACTTTCATATCCTCTATCAACACCTGCATACTTGGGTGTGACCACACACACTCTTCCTGTTTGTACAGAAAGTGCCATTCAGAAAGCTTGACGGTGAGAAAAGAGCTGCACACTGCCTCAACAGAAAGAAATTAAGTTTGGGGACACAAAGAAGAGTGTGTGGATTGAAAGGTAAGTTCAAGGTGGAAAGTATCAGGATCCTCTTGGGTGGAGTTGGTGTTCTGGAGAGTGTGACTCTTAAGAAGCCAGGCAGGCCTATGTCCCTAAGGTGTGGGCAGTATGGCATTTCTAATCTGTCCCAGAGAGATAACCAGCCTTGGTTGGATGGCAGGACCGTGGTGGAATGTGAACAGAGCATGTCACATTACTTGTGTGCATGTAGCATGGAAAGGAGATACACCTTAGGGATGAACATGCTAACGGATTTATGATGCTGATAAGCCATAGGCCCATGTCTGAAGCTTGTTTCAAACTTAGCTATACCTTAGTGGGAGAATCCATGGCCCAGCCACCCATTGGATTTATAGATGGCCTCTGTAAGTGACTTCACAGAGGTTGGAGACAGGAGAAAAGGAAGGCCAATCTCATTCCTGCAGAAGTAACTCAGAATATAACTCTTATGGGGCTAATAACACTATATTTAGATTCTTTGATAGCATATTGTGTATATGTGTATGTGTGTGTGGTTTGCATGTAAATATGTCATGTATTTATGCAAGACATATATATATATAATATATACCTATAAGCAAACATATTATATGACACAAAATAGCAACAAAATAGTGACTTCTTTTTGTTCTAGAACTAGGCCTTGAACTCAGGATCTGGGCATTGTCTCTTACATTTTTGCTCAAGGCTAGCACTCTACCACTTGAGCCACATTTCTACTTCTGGCTCTTTGGTGGTTAATTGGAGATAAGAATCTCATGAACTTTGTTGCTCAGGCTGGATTTGAACTGCAATCTTCAGATCTCAGTCTCTTGAGTAGCTGTGTTTACAGGAGTGAGTCACTAGCAGCCTGTTTAAGTGACCCATTTTGAAAGCACAGAAGACAAATAATGTGGCAAAGGCTCTTTTCTATCTGTATATTCCTTGTTATTTAAAGCACAATTGTGTTTAGATAATCTCTAAACGGGATCTCCCCCTTTTAAATAGAAGATATGGCAGTAAGAAGAACTTGAAGTCAATGTCCACAATGATCAAATGATAGCATACTCATTCTTTTTAAGTGTCAGTTATAAAAATAAACTAAATAATCTGTTTGCAAAATGTATTCACTTTCTGCTTTTATCAAAAAAGCACTGGTTCCTTGGTGCAAATTGAGACATTATTGAAGTACATGAGTCCTTGCCTTCATTGAGGGGTGTCAAGGTTTCTCCTTTCACTGCTGTAGCAGCAAGATTAGTATAGTGAAAGTAATATAAACCCACCATGTTCTCAGGGTTGTGGTTTTGCTTCTGTTAACTGCTATTACTCTGGGTGTTACCTGCACTTAGTATTTAATTGTGTCATGCATTCATACTGTTAATTGGCATTTTCGAAATAGAAAAAGAAGTATGTATTGCTTATTTGGTAGACTCTACGGTTTAAATCCCAACTTTATTGAGATAGATTTGGACAAGTCAACATACCTCTGTATCAGTGGTCCCACATCTGTCAAATGGGTACAATAATAGCCCCTACCCTTTAAGTAAGGGTTAAATGAGCTAAGTACATGTAAAGTGCTTAGTACCTAGAACACTGAAAGGGCTCAGTAAGTATTAGCAACTGTCATCATTATCATCACCATCATAGTAGTCACCATCTTTTATGCAAGTAAAAATGGTAGGAGGTTGGAAAGGCAGGAGGTGGGTGTATAAAATGGGTTTAGGTTTAAGGTCAGAGCAATGTTTACTACAGTCCTGAGGTTGCACAGGAGTAGACAGCAAGTACCAGAGAAAGGAGTCCAGGATACTACTCTACTTGTGAGAGGCTCAAGCACAGGAAACTGTGGGCTCCATCGCAACTGCTCACACATATGCTGGACATCCATGCACATAGCAGCCTAGAGAAGAGATATCTGTAACCATAACCCTAAGTGATATCAGGGAACATGTATTTAGTGCCTCTCATCTGCCTAGGGTTTTGACACATTCTTTCATCTTACTACATCTGAGTCCTTGTGATTCTGTCTGTTTTTAGAGAAGTTAATAGACATCTGAAGGGTGCAGAGCTTGGAAATGGCCGCATTGAGATCTGATTCTTTCTAGATCCTATGCTCCAAGTGGCCTCACATCACCTCTACAATATGAGTTAGTTAATAAAAGACGACTGATGAAGACAGTCAAGTCCCAAAGAATTCAAGAAACAGGTTCAAAGTCATAGTGACATTGAGAGTCTGGGAGGTAGGGGTGTGGGGAGGGAGGCTGGATGCTTGCTTTTATTTCACTGTTCAGAGAAAGGAACCCTAGATTGGCAACCTGTCTCTTGAGGTTTACAAATACAGGATCCCATCATAAATCACTTTTATCTTCTTCACTTCAGTTTCTTTATCTGTCAAGTGGGTCAAATAACCAACCCTCCAAGGTGCATAGAGTTTTCTAGGGGCCCACTGAGGCTCCATATATAAAATGCTGTAACATTATTTCTGATTCATGGAAGGGCATAATGTTGGAAGTTACTTCCAGTAAAGGCAGGTTACAAGGAAAGCAAAGTATGGATGAGGTTAGTTCAGAAGGGCATGCCCTTGACTATGATTTATCTCCTTCTTTCCAACAGTTCCTTTGTTCTCCTTGCCACTGGCATTCCATAAAGTGTTGAATCACTCCCATCTATGGAAATCTAGTTTATTCTTGTGCATTGGGTTTGGCAAATTAAATTTCAGGGACTGTTCTTTTCTCCCGTTAGTACAACCACTCATTCTCATCTCTTAATTTTAGTAAACTTGATAAACAAAGGAAATTATCTTCTTTTTGACTTGATTTTTGATTATTTTTTTAAAAACTGCTAAAAAAAAAAACCCTGCCAAAACCATGGACCCTCATCCACAATACAGTCCTTCTAAAATGAGATTGCATCATTTTTTAGTGATTAAAATAGAAGCAGGTGTTTGTGTACAAATATAAACTTATTAAGAAGCATCTTGCACAAATATTCCTCTTTATAGCTTTTATTTGTGCTAAAAATGGGAGGTTATAATGAATACAAGACAACTAGACTCCTGCAATAACTAATAAACATGACAATTTGATTTATTGCTGCTCCTCTGCTATAGCCTGTTGACAGATTTTTCTTTATGGAAAAATTACCATGGTTTAAATCTCTATCGTATGGTACTTAATTCAATCGACAATATGTTACCAATTAGATCCTGCTTAAACTACCATCAGCCAGCAGAAAGGGAACATGTTAAATAGGAGGACAATCAGATAACTAGTAAAGTGCTCTGTAGCCACTTTCTTGGGGCCAAGGAGCAGTGCTGAGATAATAAAGAAAAAAAGGGGCAAATTGAGCATTTACTTCCCCTGTCATGAACATAGAAATCGTTTCCAGCTCTTCTACAAGCATGCAAAGAGTTTATGTTTAGTTGATTGTTGTACAAGTTGCTAGATTAGCCTTCTGTGGCCCCTCTGTCCTCTGGAACCTGCTGATGACAAATGTGTCAAATGAAAGGCTTTTACTTCCAGGACCTCTCCTTTGGTGATGCCTGACTTCCCCCAAATCTGGGGTCTTGGCCACAATAAGATAGAAATCTTTTTATGTAGGGTGAGCTCCTTTCCCTCATTTTCCTCTTAAAATATGGTTGTATTGGACAGTAACTGCTGTAACCAAAAGAGAAATCAAAGTGATCTTTGATGAGAAATATCAAGTGATCAGGTTTAAAACAGACCATGCTAGATGCTGGTGGGTCATACCTGTAATCCTAGCTACTCAGAAGACTGAGATCTGAGGATTGCAGTTTGAAGCCAGCCTAGGCAGGAATGATTGTGAGACTCTTATCTCTAATTAACCAGCAAAACGCTGGAAGTGGACCTGAAGCAAGGTTCAGGTGGTAGAGTGCCAGCTTTGAGCAAAAATGAGAAGGGGCAGGTCCCAGGCCCTAAATTCAAGCTCCATAACGGGCACAAAACAAAAAAAAAACCCTGAGCAGTGACCATAAGGATGAGGGTATGATGGCCATGTGATAAAATCCAGAAATACCATTCCAGCAAGGATAAAAATGCAGCAACCATCTTGCCCACATAACATGGCCACCACTGTAACAGGCATGGCCTCACTTGTCCCCACACTGGGATGTCCCAGAGAGAAGATTGAGAATGATGAGCCAACCTTAGGACTCACGCCTGCCCCCCCAGGGAAAGGTCAGACCTGTCCACTGGATTTTAGGTCTTACTTTCCAAAACTATGCACAACAATGTGTCCTCCCAAAACAGACTGGAGTAGCACAGGAAAGTGGGTGTTTGTAGTGACAGAAAATTAAAAAATTCACAAATGTCTTCTACCCAATCTTTGCAGCCTCTGGGGACAGGTGGCTTGTTATAAATGGGGACTTGCTTCTCTTCTTCTCTACACTGGGCATTTTGGTAGGCATTTTCTGAGTTGCTACAACAACCCTGCAAAGTAGACACTACACATTTCTTTTTTTATTCATTAAGTAATCATATTATACATTTCTTTAACATATGGAGACTGAAGACTTTAAGACAATAAATGATTCACTTACATGCATAGATAAATATGAGGTTCAAACCTGGCCTGTCCAACTTAAAATCTTCCACACCAGCCCAAGATGGATCTGGAGTCTACAATACATAGCCTCAGCAGATGTGGCATGAAATCCTTTTCTTCCAGGACTCCATTGTGTGTGTGTGTGTGTGTGTGTGTGTGTGTGTGTGTGTGTGTGTGTGTGTGTGTTATGTGTGTATATGTGTGTGACTATGGAAGTATGTATGTGTGAGAGCGTGGGGTGTACTCTCCAGGCACACAATCAGGAAGAAAGCTGAAAGGGGTTCAGAGGAAAAACATCCCAGATGTTATAACTTTGCCTGTCCTGTCCTTGTTTTTGAATACCGTGACAACATTTTCTAAAGCAAAGATCAAAGGACATATGGTCTGACTCATGGGTTAACAAAGAGAAAAAGATTTGAATTGGGGAATATCTGGGACATTCTGAGATGTATGGCTGCAATTATTCCCAGAGCACCTTGGAAATCAGGGAGTACTTCAGGAAGCATCATGAAATGCTGGGCTAAGTCACTTTCTTAAAACTAGGACTCATTTACTAACAGAAATGAAGACAGCTTTCCACATCAGCCATGTAATTGCATAGAGGTGAGGCCCGTGAAAACAGCAAAGGTGTTTACATATGTTTGAATAGTCTGTAAAACCATTAGAAATCATGAGAAGCCTTTATATGCAAATTTGCATGGCGAGAATAGAAAAATACAAAAGAGGATATAGTTCACATAAAAAACACCAAAATTTAAATAACTAGAAAAGCTTTAAGAGAAAACACACACAGCCTATCTTTTAAAAAATGTATAAACTCGACTGAAAGAAAACATATAAATGGAAATACTTACCATGTGGGAGACTTGATATCAACTCATTTATATGTGAAAAATAAAATTAAGATTCCCTTGCATTCATGGTGGAAGGGGACTGGACAAAATTCTAATCTAAGGATAGTCAGGATGTTTTTGAAACAGGAAGACACAAGAGGGTGCAGTGCTTGTCTTGCTGGGTACGAAACTTCTGGGGTTACCTAGTTCCAAATGGGTAAACAAACTGCTGAGAGAGGAGAGGAAAAATGAAAGTCCGCTTGCATCCACACATATGCAAATTTAGTATGTAAGAAAAACTCCTCTTCATATGACTAAGATCTAGAATGAGGACAGTAATATCAAATGTGGTAGATCCTCAGGTGACTTGACTCTGTTATAAATGGACATTCCTTCTTGAAACCCCTTTCTTCCTTACCCCTCCTCCCCCGCCAAAGATTGTTCTCTTATTCTTATCTCATTGGCTATTTCCCTTCAGTTTCCACATCTTTCACGTCTCTAGGTGGTAAAGAGTCTCCAGTCATCCAACTTCTCTGTTCTGTTAACTTTCATTCCCAATGGTCTAGTCAATACCACCCTTGTAATTCCAATAATGCTCAAGCTTATGCCTCCCCAGCCTCTCCTTTTGAATATATATTAAGCCTTGTGATCTAAGCACATCCAAGATCTGAAATTTTCTCTGACTCCAACCCTGTTCCTTCTGTAGCTTTGTCACATCTCGTCTCTCCAACATTGGTCCAGCACATTGGAACCATTCTTTACTCCTTGCTCTCACAGCCCATATCTGCTCCTTCAATATATCCCCTCTGTGTGTCCTTAGCCATATATTCAGCATTTAATCACCTCTCATCATGTTCCTCTACCATGCTGGTCTAAGTAAGACCCTGTGATCTCTGGCCTGCTCTCCAAACTGACCTTCTTTCCACATCTGGCCTCCTTCCCATTGCTTCCTCAGCACAGACCCAGAGGAATTCTTGTAAACTTAAGTCGTAACATATGATTGCTCAAAATCCTCCTGTGGGTGCCTACCTCACTGTTTCAATGTCTACTGCTGAACAAGCAATTGGCTAAAACCATAGGGACTTTTGATTTTTCTCAAGACATCATAGGTTAGAAATTTGGGCAGTTTGGAGCTGGATGGGCTGGAGGACCCCCTTTCAATCACAGGCCTAATGCATTCGGCTCCTGGCCTCTTTTCCTCTTTCTTGGGTATTATCTTATCTTCTAGGGTTTGTTCCACCACCCCCCCTTCCTCCTCTTCCTCCTCCTCCTCTTCCTCCTCCTCCTCTTCCTCCTTCTCCCCTTCTCTCTTCTCAGGTAATGGTCATCTCCCGTAGTTGTACTTTCCTATTGTGGCTTGTGGCTGGCTTTTTTTCATGTTTTTTTGTAGTTGTAAAATTAGTGTACACAGGGGTTATAATTACATGAGTAAGGTAATGAGTACATTTCCTACCGAGCATTGTTACCTCCTCCTTTGTTTTTTCCCCTACCATCCCTTCCCACCTCCCCAACTCCCCCCTCACCCCCACAATTTGTAAAGTTTGTTTTCAACATAGTGTCTTGTTCATCTCATTGTTACAGTGGGTCAACCTGTATCCCTATTTAAGCATTTTGTTTTTTCACTTCCCCTCCCCAAATTAGAAAAATGTATATACAAGATGCAGGACACCAAGGTCAAATACAGTGAAAACAGGGGTTATACCATGGGGAAAGAACATACAAAAGAAACCAAAAAATCACATACTACATTTTAGATATGTTAAAAGCAATAGCAAGAAAGAAAAAAAAACAAGTTGTGTCCCTATCTTGGGGTTCATTTCACTTAACATCATCTTATATGGTTATATGAACATAGCTTCTGACCTTTTCTACTTGTCCCAGAATATTACAACTGAGGGAATCCATGGGGCCTATGTTTCTTTGGGCCTGGCTTACTTCACTCAATATAATTTTTTCCAAGTCTTTCCATTTCCTAACAAATGGGGCAATGTCATTCTTTCTGATGGAGGCATAGAATTCCATTGTGTATATATACCACATTTTCTTGATCCATTCATCTACTGAGGGGCATCAGAGTTGGTTCCATATCTTAGCTATGGTAAATAATGCTGCAGTAAACATAGTTGTGCTGGTAGCTGTAGTATGGTCTTGTTTGTGATCATTTGGGTAAACGCATAAAAGTAGGATTGCTGGGTCACAGGGGAGATCTATGTGGAGTCTTTTGAGGAACCTCTATACTGCTTTCCAAAGTGGTTGAATAAGTTTACACTCCCATCAACAATGCAGTAGGACTCCCTTTGGCCACATCCCCTCCAGCATCTGTTGTTATTAGAGTTCTTGATTATAGTCATTCTAACTGAGGTGAGGTGGAATCTCAATGTTGTTTTGATTTGCATTTCTTTTATGGCTAGAGAACTTGAGTATTTCTTCATGTGTCTATTGGCCATTCTTATTTCTTCTTCAAAGAAGTTTCTCTTTAAGTCTTTAGTCCACTTATTTATTGGGCAGTTGTTTCTTTGAGGATTTGTTGTTGGGGGATTTAGTTTTTTGAGTTCTAAGTGTATTTTAGATATGAGACCCTTGTCCATTGTATGGCTAATGAAGATCTTCCCCCAATCCATAGGCTTTCTATTGATCTTGCTAGCTATGTCCTTTGCCATGCAGAAACTCTGCAATTTCATGCAATCCCATTTGTCCAACCTTTCTTTGATTTGTTGTGTTTCTGGATCTTTACTAAGAAAATTTCAGGCTGTGATTGTGGCTGGCTTTTAAGAAGCAGGAAGCAGAAGACAAACTAGTTGAGGGCTCTTCCCCAACTTGACAAATCACCCTTCCTTTTATATACTTTCTGTTGCTCAAAGCAGTTGCTCTACTTATGCAGTTTCAAGGAAGTTGAGAGGAAGACTATCTCATGTTGCCATGGCCATCTTTGGAAATGAAGTATATTGCAATCCACTACCTCTAGTAGATTGGAGCTTCTTCCTGGATGTAAAAGTAATCTCTCACTTCCTTCAGGTCTCTCTGCTACTACTTCACAACAGTCTTCTCTGACCACTCCATATAAAATAGCCATCTCAGGCCATCTGCATTCACTTAGAATCACCCAACATATATATGCTATCATTTGGCCTTCCTATTATCTAAGCTCCATGCCGTACTTGAGGACCTAGAACAATATTTGACCATAGTAGGTTGGATGAGTACTTCTCAGTGAATGATGCTAGAATAATCTCTGGATAGTATGGGTAGTTGAGAGGAGAACTAAACCAAAGCATGTCTATTATATTAAATCAAAACAAATTCTAGAATGATCCTAATGTCATATAATAAAGACTGAAAATTACTAGGTGAAGATTAAATGATTTTAGATAGATGTTTTTATAAGCCTGAAACTAAGTAAATGAAGCATAACAAAATAATAATATAATTGACCTTGTCAAAAGCATTTCACAAAATAAAGAATAGATAATCAGCATACTTAGAAAAAGATTTCAGTATAAAACAAGATCTTACTGTCCTTAATATATAAAGAGTTCTGTCAAAATAAAATTTAAAAATACAAATGCCTCAGAAGATGTTTTTGGGGAAAACCTCATTTCACCAATAAACCAAAGCCACATGTTAAAATACCCTATTAGAGATGTACCTTCAATATTGATATTGGTGTTGAAAATATGTTGTTGTTGTTTTTTTCTGGTTCCGGGACTTGAACTCTGGCCTGGGCACTGTCCCTGAACTTTTGTGCTCAAGGCTAGTGTTCTACCACTTGAACCACAGCTTCACTTCTGGCTTTTTGTGGTTAATTTGATATGAGTGTCATAGACTTTCCCACTGGGCTGGCTTTGAATTGTGATGCTCAGATCTCAGCCTCTTGAGTAGCTAGATGCCTGGCTGAAAGGTATATTTTATATAATATATGAATTTGAGCTGGCCCAAATTTTCTTACTGATAATCACTTGCAGATATGAAAAGACTGAAGAACTAGAAATTTCTCATAAAGCAAAGATAGGTAGGAATATTAGTTGTTACTGTTTTTACTCTAGTAAAAATGTAGAAATGAGATAATTTTTCAAAGATAGAAGATAGAGGATAACTTAAGTGATTTGTAGTACTTCATTCTAGTGAAATATTATACTGTGCTATAAAATCTTGATGTATGTCTCCTTCAGAATGTAAAACTAATCCTTTTGTTAAGTAAAAACTATTAAAATTTTATATATAATATAGCTATATGTTGATATATATGAATATTAACTAATGTATATTTACTAGAAGATACTTAACAGACATTAAGTTGGCTAGAATTATGGACCCTTCTAGGGTTTTTTTTGCTTTTGTTATTTTTGTTATATTTCTGCAAAACAAAAGTGAAAAATATACATTTGCTACCTGGTTATTTGTTTATGTACATAAACAATAGTTGAAGCCAAAAGGTTAAGAAAAATATCATGTGAGACAAAAGGAAAATTGAGAAAGTCCTACTAATTAAATTTAATCTCTTCTTTCAATTGTGAAAGAAGATTAAACAGAAAAAAAGGACTAAATATTGCTATCTTTTTAGTAGCATTGGCTTGGTTCTATTTTTTCTACATCTGAGCATTTTCTTGTTTAATTTCATTCATTTTTTAATTGACAGATAAACTTGTGTATATAAGTGTGTACATCGTGATGCTTTGGTTTGTGTATATATTGAACAATAGTTAGCTTAAACTGTACACATTCACAGCCCCACTTTTGTCTTTGCTACAGACTGCCTGCTGTGCTATGGGTCACATGAACCCATTCATCCTGACTGCAGCATGATTCAGTTATTAACAGTGGAACCCTAGCAGTATTCTGTAGGGTTAGCCTGGGAACCAGTTCTCCACAATGTTCTGCCAGAAGATTTGGGTGAGGGGTTGGACAGCCCTCTCTCAGAGCAGGTGGAATGCACAAGAGACCAGGCAGGTGCTCTGCCTCATTCTGGCTCTCTATATTTTCTAGCCAAGTGGCAGACAGCTATCTTGCTCTATAGAAAGCAACAGTGTGCAGATTTAGTGTGTCAATATATGTGCTCTTCTTCGGACAGTATCTGGCTATAATAGGTACTCATTAAATGTTAACTTTTAATATTATTGTTATCTTCTAATGCATGCAGAGCACATAGGTAGAATTTGACAATGTTTATTTGCTTGTTCATTCCCTGGAGTGCATAATGGTGACAGGGCCCTAGTTCTTAAGAAATCTATTTCAGAAGGCAGCCTCTCCCAGGGGAACTGCAGTAACATCATATCATTAATACTGACCTGAGAAATCATACTCATTCGCATAGCTTAGAGGCTGGGAAATCACTGTGGACACAATGAACCAACTCTTTTGTCATTTTGGTTAAAAATAGCCAGTGCATCCTAGGGTCTGAGTTTCACAGGATTAATTGGCCGTCCTCTTATAAGTCTATCTTTTCATTTTTAAAATAGCATATTTATGATCTGAGGCTCAAAATAGTACTATGGAATTTCTGGCCATTAATTTTATGAGTCTATCCAATCTTTAATGTTGTCTGGCCTATAATTACGTTTTTCTGTACTTTAGGAGAGGCTTGACAATCTTTGTTTTAGAAGTAAAGAGCAAGCAGTTAACCTTTTTAACCGGAAAATGTTCTCTGTTGTCTCAGCTGGGATGGTCTATGCCTCAGCTGAGTTTCCTGCAAGGCCACACAAGCTCTAGAAAGCTTCACGGGGAGCCAAAAGCTCATCGTGCATCAGCTGAGTTAACTCACAAATCTCCAGAAAACCTCCAGGGAATTCCAGGTACCATCCTTGCACCTGTATTTGAAACTAACCCCTAGTACCTAAGGAGCTTTTATTCCTGGAGCAATGCATTACTGGGCATTGTAGGATATACACAGGCAGCCATCTCTCTTCCCACAGGTGCATGTCTGAGAGTGAGTGGGGATTACTATCTAGCCCACCTCTTACTTACCAGATAAAGGGAAGCCTTTTTTTCTACTTCTCATGAAGACATTAGCATCCTGTCAAGCCCTGTACCTCTGGGGTACACCCTAAGGAGCAGGTGTCCCTTGCTTTGTACACAGGACAGGCTTAGTTAGGTAAGGGAAGTGCCTTTCCAAGTGGAATGGTATGGAGCTTCACCCACAGAGAATTTCTGATCACATCAGGTTTCAGAAGGATGACATATGCAAGCTGAGAACCTAGTCATGAATGAATCCTATTAAATGAGTATTGGTAAGCTTCTACAAACTTATAGAAACATTGTACATCTTCTCCAAGCTTGTCTATCTTGTCTATCTTGTTTTATGTTCTATATGCTCTCAATTGATCAGGAGCTGCTGAGAGTGGCCCACCCGTGCCCTTTGGCTATGACATGAAAAATACAAGTTGTATTTAGCAAAACTACATACAAGACAAATGTGAAGGTGTAGATCAGAATGCAGAACCAGCTGAATTTTCTAATATAGTAATGTTAATCACAAAGCACTTCCTATATGCCAGATACTAGAAATTATGTGACTAGTAACAAGTTATTTCTCTGAGTCTCAAGATCCACTTTAGGTAAAGGAGGGGTGATCATGCCTCTTTCACCCAGGTTATTGTGAGGATTTAATGATGTTATACATCATAAATTTAGAGTGCCCAGAACATTTCCATCCTGGGGCTACATCAACTTCACACATCAATTACTTAGAGGAACAAGTAAATTAGACGCATTGGGAAGTGGGTTAATTCTTCAGACTGGCGGAGCATTTTGTAATAACAATAGTAATTTTCTAAATGGCTCTGGGTAACCTGGAAAGAGCATGCATAAGGCACAGGCTGCATTGTTTTCCCAGAGAGTAAATTACCCACTGGAATGGCTGACCATTACTTGCTCATAAGATAGAGTGTTTTTACATACACACATATACGCTTAGTTATAACACAACTGCCCAGAAAACTATGAGGCTGCTGATTTTGCCTACGTAGCTGAGCTTTTGTCTGGAATAAAGTATCAGATATATCACTTAGATTTTTTAGTTGGCTGATTATTTAGACCAGGAAGCATCAATCCAGAGAAATCAATGAGTGGGTTCCTATGCAAAGGATATGATGATGACCATGCTGCATTTCCCTAGTACTCTGGAGGAAGAGAAAAAAATCACTAGAAACTAAGTACTGGTGGTTTACATCTGTAATCCAAGCTACTCAGGAGGCTGAAATTTGAGGGTTGAGGTTCAAAGCTACCATACACCGACAACTCTGAGAGACTCTTTTCTTCAATTAACCATCAAAAAGCCAGAAGTGAAGGTGTGAGTCAAGTGGTAGAGCACCTAAGTTGACAAAGCCCTGAGTTCAAGCCCTAGTATCAGTACATACTCAAAATTAATCACTAGATATCTTTGTTTTAGAATCCCATCTAAACAGTGGTTACTGCCTTATTTGCCCATGGTGGCAATGTAAATGGCATTCTAGGGACTCCTGGAAAATGGCTAGGCCTATTAGCTGTGACTCTGTGTTCTCACTACTGCCTTTAATACCTGGTGGGACTCATTCTCAGGCTATTGAAAACAGCAGATGGACCAGAGGTGCCCTATTGTTGGTCCTAAATTCTGATCCCACTTTCTTTCTCTCCCCGCTAAAAATGTGTCTGCAGGAAAGATAAACAAATTAACCATCTCAATGCAGAGGCCTTTGGGATCATCTATTCTAACCACGCTCTCTGTTCCCAGCTCATTTTGATAAGTAGTCATTGATTTCATTCCATGGCCGGCAATAGAAGCCTCTTGTGCCGAAACCTTTGCCATTTTGACCTCAGTCTTGTTTTCCCTGCTAGTGTCACAGGGGATAAATGTAAGACGATGAGATTGACTTAGGCACAAGGTCATAACTCTTTGCATTCAAACTCTCCTCAGGGCCAAATAACAATAACCAGCATTTATGAATCTCTGGCGGCATGGGTTAGAAGAGGCAAGCTCTGGGAAAAATCATCGCCTGAACTTGAGATTGACCTTTCCTGAGTGGGTCCCTCTGGTCATCCTTAACTGACCACAAAAGCATCAGATGCCTCTTGGGAATGTTTCTTGAGAATTGGTGAGTTGAGAAAGTGAGCCAGCAAGATAAGAAGGAAGCTCTACGTGCTCTAGATCCTCATTTTCTGCCGAAAGCCAACTCTTGCCAGAGGAAACCCAGGGTTCTCTATGCCTCTGGGTAAAACATATCAGCCTCTAGTAGGGAGCAGAAAGCTGCTTGGGTCTAGCTCTTCTCAGCTGTCATTTTATTCTGAGGCTCAGTAAGGTGGGCATGGGGGAGTGGGTGAGGCTCATAAGTCAGGCAATCTAGGGCAGGGGTTCAGGAAGTGGTCCCCAGGTACCAGAATCCTGGTATTTGGACTGTCACCTTTATTCTTTATATATTGATGCTTACAATTTAAAACAGTGTATCAATCTTCATTTCTTATTCCATCAGCTTCTGATCATACCTCTCCTGATCCTCCACTGAGAAAACGTATTTTTGGATCTTCTTCCCTTCTTCTCCATCACCATTCCCTCCCCCCATCTTGTATTTGTTTTCAGATCAATGTTTACTGTTTTTTTTTTTTTTACGTCTCAACCAAATCATCATGACCTGTGTGAAAACTAAAATTGAAGTCCTACCTGAGGAGAATGTTCATGAACCCTGGGCTGAGCAAGGATCCAGAAGCAAGATTCAGTGGAAGTTCTCTTTCTTTGTTTTTATACTCTTAGTATAATAACCCCTGGTGTGGTTCTGGCTGTGGCACCATGTAGCTTCTTGGGCCTACACAAGAGTCCTCAAGTGGTCTGAGCTGTAGCTAATAGAGAGAACACTTTTCACCCCTCCCCCTACACACATTAGAGCAAGGATATCAGAATCAGGAGAGACCATGGGTATAAGTCACAATAAGCGTCCACTGCAGTAACAGAAGGGAACAGCAGAACTAAGCATTCTGATTAAAATGGGGTAATGTGAGCTAGTGATCCTGGGTTTTGAACAACTGAGTCACAGACACATCTTGTGACTAGATGCCCTGCCACTGCAGACAGGGATGGTGGGTATTGTTGTGCCCACTCATGATAGAACCTGACAAATCTCTATGTATGAAAGCCCTGTTTTCATGTTGGACTTTATACAACCTTAATTAATAATTCCCTCCTTCCTCACTGTGTCCCTACCTTTGCACATAGAAAGAACTCAAACAAATATAGAAATAAAATGTTCAATGATCAGAAACAGAAATGAGAAAACAATTGATTTAAGACTTTTACTCCAAAAAAATTCCCTGGGGCTGCTAACTACATTTTACTTTTTTAAAATCACACACTTACATTTCTATATTTCTTATGTGTACTAATTTTGAGTTTCTCAGGGGGAAAATAGTATTTTGAAAGAAAAATAATTATGACAAGTGTTAAAGATTAGGGAGCCATTTCCCCCTAGTGAGTTACCAATATCCCCAGAGTAAGTTAAGTGTCTTAGAAAGCAACATGAACTCTTACCATTGAGTAAATTACTGCTTCGATGCACTAACAAGGACCCCAGTGGGTTGGAAGAGTTAATTCAGTTTCCCAGTGCTCAGAGCCTAATCCCTGGGTAGCATTTTTGCTCTGTGAGACTTTGGATCTGTGTTCATCTACATCTATTTCTGTCTTCTAAGAATGGGCACTTCTTCAAGAGTAAAGCCCATATCTTTACAATCATCATTGGCAGCTGGCCCAGCCTCCTGCTCCTCCTGAGAGTCCTGTAAACACTCTTTGGGTTTCTTGAATAGAATATTCTCTGCCACTGATCAGTGCCCAAACTGCCCTGGTAATGTACCTCTGCCTCTGCTGAAATGGTGTCACAATTTCCCAAGAAACACAACCTATATGAAGGTGAAAATGTAGCTATTTTCCCTCTAACATTTAACATAGGCAATGCACACACAATGTGTGCAATTAATTGATTGTGCTTCACACAGTTGTCCAATAGATAGCATTTTCTTTTCTTCTGTAGTAACTCAAAGCTATTAGATTTTTTTCTTTTTTCATTGTCAAGGTGATGTGCAGAGGAGTTACAGCTACATAAATAAGGTAATAAGTACATTTCTTGTAAAACTTACCACCCCTTCCCTCATTTTTCTACTTCCCCCTCCCGTTCAACCCCCATGTTGTACAAATCATTTCCAACATATTGTGTATATTGCTGTTGCATTGTTTCCCCCGCCCTTGTTCTTTGTCTCACCATTCTGCTGTTCCCCTTCCCTCCCCTAATTCAAATAAATGTATATATAAATGTAGGTCCCATAGTTTTCCTTATTTGCCGTAATTAGTGTATGTCTTGGATAATCTTAGCAGATGAGCAGAATAGCTCAAATAGCTATGTACATATGACCACATAAGATGATGCTAAGCGAAATGAACTCCAAGACATGTACACAGAGGTTTTTCTTTGTTGTTGTTTTTAATGTACTATGTGATTTTTTTTGTTTCCTTTGTATGTTTCTCCTGCTATGGTAAAGCTATAAGATATTAAAAGACAAATCTAAGAGTTCAGTCCATTCCTGGTAGGCCAGAAACAAGTGAATATGGCAGAGTACAGACAGATATGGTCCCAAGTACATGCACAAAGACTTCATTGGATGATTAATCAGCATTATCAATGGCCAACCAAGCTCTGGTAGTCTTGGCCCCTGTCTTCCATCCCAAGGTAGCCCTCAACTCTGAATTAGTCACCTGGGTATTCACATTTTCCCTCAGTCTGGAAGATCTAGTTCTCCCACCCAGCTGATTTCTCCCTAAGGCCTGCTCTTACATTCTCCTTCCCCACGGCAACAACCCACTTCATGCCATGCTCTATTCTTCCCACATTTTCACAATGATAACTTTCTTTCCATCCAAATAGTATCTACATTTGGTAGACCCTGGCCTTTGCTCTTCTGCACCTCTAGTGCCATTTTCCCAGCATAGATTTCTTCTTATTCACTACTGATTAAATAGGCATGCTGGGCACTGAGCACTTTTAGGCACTAGGGAAACAGACTGAGCAAATGAGGCAGTTTCAGTCCCTGCCCCAAGAGGTTGTTTTCTTTTTCTACTCTTCTTGTTTTGCCTCCTATGGGAAACTTGCTAATACCTTGATGCTTCATCTTTTTTTTTTTTTTTTTACTTGTCAACCATAGATCATGCTTATAGAATCTTTAAGAAGGATGCTGATGTTTTTAACTCAATAATACCATCCCTTTCCTCCCTACAGTACTGGATATTCCCAGTATCTTATATTTGTATCATTATCTTTATTTTACTTTTATCTATGTTAGTAATTTAAAATAGTGTACCAAACCTCCATTTCTTATTTCATCTACTTAGATTATCTCTCTGATCCTCCATACACACACACACACACACACACACACACACACACACACAATTTTAAAGGAGTTGTACAAAGGAGTTATCATTCAACAAAGCAGTTTATGAATACAATGCACGGCGCTCCAGTGGCACAAACGGTTAGCGCAGTACTTATAAGAATACAATGCATCTTGATCAATGTCATCCCTTAATGATATATTAATAGGTACTCCTCCCCTCTTTTCCTCCTCTACCCCACCTATTCATATTTGTCTTCAGATCAAAGTTTACTGTTTATTTTCTCTTGAAATCTCCATGACTTGTACATAGACCGATCAAGACCTCCCTGAGGCGTATGGTCATGAACCCTGGCCTGATCAAGGTTCTATAAGGTTCAGTGGAATTTCCCTCTGTTTTTATTCTTTAGTATTGCCACATTTTAGTTTGCTTCTACTATGAATTATGATCTCATTACACATTTGGGTTTATTATCTATCCTTCCACCTGATTCTCTGAGTTTCCAGTTGATGTTGTTTTTCTTCCATTATTTGCCCTTGTGATTAATTTTTCCTGTGTGGCTCTTCTATTGCAGTTTCCTTTTTCCCTGGAGATTCACTCCTGATTCTCCCAGTTCCACCCCACAAAGTTCTATCTTTTCTGCCATTGGTTGCTATTAAGTGTGCGATGCAATTGTGTTTTTTTCCTGCTGCCATCATGATCTAGATTGGAACCAAAGAACTATCATATTAATTCACTTTTGGTTATCTGGAATTTATTTCCAAATACTTCGAAAGAAAATAATATATGGAAAATTATCTTTCTGAGATCTTAGAAAAATACCGTTATTATTTCTTCATGTATGACTGACGATATAGAAATCTTTGGAAGTTTCTTTGTTTCCTGTCTACCCCAACCCATCAAAAAATGTATCTAAGCATGGCTTTCTTTGTAATAATTGTCATAGGCACTCAGGAAACCCAGCAGAGCTGAAGAATTTTGTCCTCAGCTTTGGACATATTTTCTTCAAGTATTTCTTTGATACATTTTCATTTCCAATTCTATGTATAAAACCTGTACACTGATTTTCTAAGATGTCTCACATTGTTTTTGATTTTTTTTTTTTTTGTTTCTGTGGTACTGAGGATGCTTGCATTCTACCTCTAAACCACATTCTCAGCCCCTAGTTTTTGAATTAAAAAAAAAATTAGCCGGTATTGGTGGCCCACACCTATAATCCTAGCAACTAAGGAGGCTGAGATCTGAGGATTTCAATTCAAAGCCAGACCGGGCAGGAAAGTCCATGAGACTCTTATATCCAATAAAACCACCAGAAAACTGAAGAGCTGAGGGACAGTGCCCAGGCCCTGAATTCAAGCCCCACGACTGACCTTCCCCACCACCCCCCCACCAAAAAAAATTCTCCTACATTCTGAGAGTGAAGAAAGGCGGTTCTTTGGTTTATTTTCTAGTCCTTCAAATTTAAAAAAAAAAAACAAAAAACAACACTTTTTTTTGCAGTCCTTTCTTTAAAGTGTTTAAGTGCACTCTCTCTTATTCCTTTTTATTTTTAGCACTTCATTCTAACTTTCAGCATGTAATAGTTTCTTCAAAACTCTCCTGATGTGTTAATAGGAATGTATTTAATGTTCTTTTCTATTTCCCAATTGCCTTTCTTTTTTTCTTTCCTTCCTTCCTTCTTTCTTTCATTCTTTCTTTCTTTCCTCCTTCCTTCCTTTCTTTCTTTCTTTCTTCCTTCCTTCCTTTCTTTCTTTCTTTCCTTCTTTCCTCCTTCCTTCCTTTCTTTTCTTTCCTTCTCTTTCTTCCTTTTCTTTTTTTCTTCCTTTCTTTTTTTTTCTTTTTCTCTGAGTGATTCTCACTTCTTTTGGGTATTCTGTTTCAGGCTACCATTCTTTTTACATGCCCGATGTTTCTTGGTTTTACATCTCTATTTAAGAGAGAGGGATTAAGTTAATGTGTGTTTTTTGTTGTTATTGTTGTTTTGCATTTTTGGTGGTCATGGGGCTTGAACTCGGGCTGGGCACTGTCCGTCAGCTCTCCAGTTCAAGGCTAACACTCTACCACTTGAGCCACAGCACCACTTCTGGTTTTCTGGTAGTTTAATGGAGATAAGAGTCTCATGGACTTTACTGTCCAGGCTGGCTTTGAATGTGATCCTCAGATCTCAGCCTCATTAGTAGCTAGGATTACAGGCATGAGCCATCAGTGCCCAGCCTAATGTGTGTTTTTCTTTTTTTTCTGGGGGGGGGAGGGGAGAGCGTCCAGTTGTGGGGCCTGAACTCTGGGCCTGGGTGCTGTCCCTCAGCTCTTCAGCTCAAGACTAGCACTCTACCACTTGAGCCACAGTGCCACTTCCGGCTTTTTTCTTTTTGCTTATGTGGTGCTGAGGAATTGAACCTAGGGCCTCATGAATGCAAGGCAAGTGCTCTACCATTGAGCCATCTTCCCAGCCCCATAATGTGTGTTTTTCATGTGCTTACTGTTAGTATGTTCTTGGCTCAGGCTTTCTGGGGATGATGTCTGCTAGGAAATGGCCTTTGGCTCAGTTATGGTGATCCATAACCATCTTAGACACTTCTAGTACTCTAAGAAAACTATAGCTTAGATACTTGCCCATTGTTCGATAACTGGCAAATAAGAGAGCCAACATTTGAACTGAAGTCTGCATGGTAAACACATTTAATCTCATTTTACAAAACTAAAATATATTTCACCATAAAGTAGAGAACTGTGTGTTATAGGAATCATTAGCTCTATTTTCTTGTGACTATAGACTTCCATAAACTGCACATTGAACTCTATACCTTTCCACCTGTGTAACCAGTTGATACTTTTTCCTTTTAAGCAATTAATCTACTCCCTGCTATTAAAGAAAATAAGATAATTAAATTTCACTCACAGTCAGAAGGCATCTAAGCAGAATGAACAGCTTTGGAGGAATTCTGTGCTGTATACTGGTAGAAATAATTTATCCTGGGATTGGTTGTATCATTGGTGGGCATTTTTAAATTATTTTATCAAATCTTGAATAAAAAACATTGTCATCCTAACTCTAAGAGTTTTGATTGTAAAGGTTATAATTATTTTATATGTAGTTTTTGAGAAACTCTTTGAAAATTCATAATAATTTATTTGAAAATTACCTCTAAAATTCAAAAGTAAGCATTTATCAGTCACATACAGCATTTTTTCTTTTTTCTTTTTTCTTTTTTCCTGCTAGTCCTGAGGCATAGTCTCAGATCAGGCACTGTACCTAAGCGTTTTGTTCCGGACTAGCATGCCACCACTTGAGCCACAGCTCCAATTACATTAACCACCAATAAAAGCTGGAAGTGGATGAGTCTCACATACTTTTCTGCCCAGATTGAGATCTCAGCCTCCTGAGTAGCTAGGATTATAGGTGTGAACCACTGGTGCCCAGCTAGCATTGGTTTCTTCATTCAATATCTCCCCATCTTCCTGGGAAAGAATAATAGATGCTCCATAAAAAAATACATTGCACCATCAGGTAAGTTTGGTTCACATTGGATTAAAATAAAGTTAAATAATTTTCTTTCCTGCAGGTCTTCTCAGAGCCTTTCATTGCTAATGTATATTGGGAATCTGCAGGGACAATTGGAAAATGCATATTTGTGAAATGCTCAATTTAGAAAATTCACATTTTGAGAAATATTGATTTAACTTATTAAAGAGCCACTTCCCCTCCTCTCTTCTCTCCTCCCCTTCCCTTTCCTTCCCTTCTCTTTGAGATACACTTGCTCTCAATTACCCATATCCGGGCCACAGTGCTGAGACACAAATTCCAATCCAAGGTCATGCACACGAGCGTGCATGCATGTGCACACACATTTTATTTCTTGGCTGGCAACCTCATTAACATATCTTCTACATTCTCTGCCTATTTTGTATGGCTATATCTTAAAATTGCCCTACTTAAGTGAAACTATTTTAATACCTTCTTTTCCTCAAAATGTTGATACCATACCACATTAGCCTTTTGTGGAAAATGAATTTTTAAAAATGGCAACCTATCTAACACAAATGAAGTTGATAATAAATAAATGTGAAGTAGATGTGCTGATTTTAGAGGGTACCTATATGATCATCTCAACATTTAATAAACAGTCCTGTGCTGTGGTGAAAACTAGGAATTTCTAACTACTTGAGCTATAGGATAGTCAAAAGATAGTTGTAGGATTTAAATGGAGTTAATGGGAGGAAGAAAAATCTTATTTATTTATTTTGCTGGTGTTGTTATTACTGGGTCTTGAACTCAGGGCCTAGATATTAGCTTTCTTCCTCAAGGATGGCACTCTACCACTTGAACTTCCAGGTTTTAGATGGTTAATTGGAGATAAGAGTTCACAGACTCCTGTCTAGACTAGCTTCAACCATAATGCTCAGATTTCAGTCTCCTGAGTAGCTGGGATTACAGGCATGTGCCATAAGCACCTGGCTAAGAACAACTTTAGTTAATATGATGTATGAGCGTATCAAATATTAATTGTCCTTATTTGTATCAAAAATGTGTTGGTGTGGTTTGACTGACACCTCTAAAACCCCAGACCATCTTGGTTAGTTCGTGGTATCATTGGCCACCAGTCTGCTTATGTGAGAACTTCAAAGCCATCTCCAACCCGGGTAATTTCCTCTCTGATTGAACTTCTTCCTTCTCCATTGGCCAAACTCATCCTTTAAGACCTGGTTCAAGGCTTTGACTGGCTCAGATACTAAGTCAATTTATTCACTCAACACATATTTGTTCAACATTTAGTGTAGCAGACATAACTCAGGATTGCTGGCAAGTATGCAAAACTATGAAAATTTCACTTACATAAATTCACTATAGGAAGCTACTGCTGTAGGCTATATAACCTCTCTTCCTTCATTATTGCCATCTTTGGAATTTCACCTTCACACCTAAACTTAAACATTCACACACCCACAGTCAACATCTAGACATACTTAGACTAGTTAGATTAGATTGTTTTAAAAAGCGAAGGTTTAGTAAAGGAATTTTCAATCTTATAGTTTTCTGAAGGTATATTTTAACTGTCTCAAGACTTTAAGAGAGAAATTTGTTTACTCTCTTCAGGTAAATGAGAGTAATCAGAAGCCTTTGAGCTTCAGGCTTCTGGTTGGATAGGTATTCACAGGGAACATAAACAAACAGATGAAGCACGTAAGGACCTTGTGGAAGAAAGCAAAGCAGCCAGACTATTAAGTAACTTCTCAAGCTTTATTCTGACTGTAACTTCATTTTTGCCCCCTTAAAACACTCTCAAGTGTAATAGTTGCTGTGACTGACATTGAGTTAAGAATTAACTTAATTTGTGTTAAGGATGACAAGAACCCTTCATGGAGATAAATTCTGTGATGCAGTTATTTACAGCATGTATCCAGTCAGACATGTTGTGGGAACATGCTTTGAACCTAGAAGGCTGATTTTTTCATAGATTTATACTTACAGGAGAGTTATCTTCCATGGTTAAGTGTAGCCTCTCTAAGGAGCTTCTTGTCAAGATCTGATCCAATTTCCTCTTATGAACTCATCATTAAACATGATTTCCCATGTGACTAGATGATGTCCCGCTGTTGCCAGGCTCTTTTCATTCTCATTCTGATGGTTTTAATGCTTGCTCACCTGTTTTTCTTCATTAGATCCTCAGATTCCTCAGGATACTCCATAACAGCGGAATCCAACTCATTCTACTAGAGCAATTCTGTTAGTAAGTAAAGATCAATTAAATTGTTGGAAATTCCTTCAAAACTTCGCAATAGCCCCCTCTGTAATAAACTGAGGGTCTGAGTTTGTCGATCTATTATTCTATGTGGAGATCTAGCAGATGCCAAGTGTGGCCATGAACCCCATTGCTGGTTTGTGGACTTGTGTTAAGTAGTTTGCCCCCATAAAACACAGTTGTTCTCCTGTAAAACAGGGGTAATGACAGTGGGTAACCTCTCTTGGCTGTTATGTGAATCAAATCAGAGAATGTGTGCACATTACCTGCTACTTTGTTAACACTCAATACTTGTTAGCAACTATTAAGCCATAATTAACCATTGTTAAAGTCTTTCATTGTTTAGGAAAGTCTGCCAAGAATAACATAAGATTGTTTGCTGCTTTTATTGACTTTTCACAGGGCTTTGACTCTGGGGTCAAGACCAGGTTAGGAATTAAGCAGCATGAGGTCAATGAAGACTCCTAGTTACTGATGTTTAAATGAACCTGCTTTTAAAAGCTCAACAGTGGCAATTGGCAGGAATGGTCTCCTGAAGAGTGAATAATCCTTAGACCTGGAAAACAGGGCCAAGTGGCCTAAAATGAGATTTTTAGCAACACAGCCCCTGAGGGTAATCATAGGGACACTTTACTCTGTACCTTTGGCCTCACCTGTGTGTGAAGAAATAGCTAATAAAGGCTTTAAGGCAATCATGGCAATTGTAGAAACCCAGGCAAACACTCAAGCAGGAGCTTTGGACATCTTTCATGCAAAGCCAGACCTTTTCTTAGATGCAGAAACTCCTTAGCTAGAGTTTCTAATTCACTCCAGAAAATAAAGAAGTATTCTATTGGTTCCCTGAGTTTTTTTATTTTTTTTATTTTTTGTGAACACACTGTACAGAGGGGTTACAATTACATGGGCAGGTTAATGTGTACATTTCTTATCAAGCATTGCAGCCTCCTCCTTTGCTCCTTGAGTTTTATAGTATAAACGCTGCTAAGATTTGGAAAAATATCTACAGTAGGTTTGTTTTCTCAGGAACCCCAAATCATGACATAAGAATTCCTTCCTTAAATATAACGATCAGGAAAAAAAGTTAAATTTTAAATGCTTACCTTTGGTAAATGTTGTTAAAGTATAGAAATAGTTTACCTCAAAGCAGTTGCCATTTAATCTGTGCTTAACTAGATATATCTTTGCAATGTTATTGCACTTATTTGTCAACAAATGAGCTGTAATCATTAACTCAATTTTATGAGCAAGGAAGGGGAAGGCCTGCGGAGAGAAGCATACCCAGGTTTAATCAAGATTTGCTGGATCTGATGTCTGTCCTCTTAACTAATATTCAGGTTAGTTTACAGCCATCCTGTGAAGAAAGGGAAATCCAAATGAAATTCTTGTTTGGAAGTATATATGAATCGTTTCAGTAAATCTAAGAGGTGTTTTTAAACAATTAGGATATGAGTGCATTACAGATCTCAGGGTTGAGAAAAGAATTAATAGAGCTAAGCTCCAGATGAAGACAACTATTAAAGGAAGGGAATTCATGTTTAATATCATCACTTTCCTTCTGGTGCTCTAGCCTAGTTTTGGAGACAGTAGTCAAAAGGCTTAGCATACAGTGATAGAGCATGTGCCTAGCAAATGTGAGGTCCTGAGTTCAAATCCCAATACCATAAAAAAGGAAAAAATAAAGAATGAGAAATCCTGATCATTTGGGTCAGAATCCTAAAAGTACACTCTAAAGATATGGGAACTAAGTAACACGTATAACGCTAAAGGGACAGAATATATTTTAAAATCTCTCCAATGTGTGAAATTGTGTAAAATAAACCTGATTGATAATACCTCCAAGTATTAGGCATACTCTTTGGAGAATGATAACATTATCCCAGGCTTCATTGATCTTTATTTTGTAAACTATTTTAATTAATTTCTACTTTTTAAACTATTTTATCAAACACAATGTCAACCACATAGTAGAAATGTAATAAAATGTGGAAAGATAGAGGAAATATTGGCAGCAGAAAATTATAAATAGATACCTATGAACTCCTGATAAAGGAGTCATTAGAGGCCAATTTTAAGATATCTGTATTTACAGTTTCCAAACAGAAAAAAGTTTGATTGCAGAATTTAGCAGAGGACTAGAAACCAAGGAACAAAGTAAAATACAAGAATTCAAAAACATGATTATCCAAATTAAAAACTCGGGGGATGATCTTAATAACAGACAGCTAAAGAAAGAATTAGTTCACTGGCAGATACAAGAAACATGAAAAAAATAGAATTTCACAAAACAAAGTAAAAGAAAAGATAGATATTCTAACAAGTATAAAATTGGATTCTCAGAAAAAGAGAACCAGTGGGTCAAAATAAATAGACAGTGGCTAACAACTTCCCCCAAGCAATGGAAAATTAACTAAGAAGCCCTGAGAATCCCAAGTTGGATGAAAAAAGAAATGCAAATTAAATCCTTTTTGTACAACTACTTAAAGATAATAATAACAAGAAGGAGGAGGAGAAATAATCCATATATAAGGAAAAATTGCTTATAATTGGAGACAAAAGTATTATCTTAATAGTAATAGAAAAAGAAGCTTTAGCTTCACAACAATAAAATTGATAGCTGACATGTGTGTGTGTGTGTGTGCGTGTGTGTGTGTGTGTGTGTGTGTGTGTGTGTGTGTGTGTGTGTGTGTGTGTGTGTGTGTTAGTCCTGTTGCTTGAACTCAGGGCCTGGGAGCTTTTGTGTTCAAGAACTAGCACTCTACCACTTGAGCAACAGCTCCACTTCTGGGTTTTTGTTTTTTTGGGTTTTGTTTTGGTTTGTTTTTTTGTTAGTTAACTAGAAATAAAAGTCTCATGGACTGTTCTGTCTTACTGGAGTCTAACTATGATTCTCAGGTCTCAGCCTCCTGAGTAGCTAGGATTACGGCATGAGCTATAGTACCTGTCTATCAGCTGACTTTTTAATAGATACAATAGATATGGTACTTTTAAAGCACTTAGGAGAATTGCTAACCTGGGATTTTAAACCTAGCAAAAAACCTTTCAACTCTGAAGGCAAAAATGGTATTTCCAGACTAATGAAAAAAACGAAGAAAAAAATTACCAGTAAAAACATAGAAAAGTAAGTACTAAATGGTAGTCCTTAAGTAAAAGGAAGATTATCCTAAGTAGAAACTCAGAGGTATAAAAATGAAAGTAAAGCAAAATGCCAATGCAAATGAATTGCTCAAAATAATAATCTTTGAGGTTTTAACATAGAGAGAACTGAATACTTGATAAGAATGCTATTAAATTAGGAGAGTGGTAAATAAAGTGTTTGAAGGGCTTTGCATTTTGTAGAAGAAAATGATAACAACCATTAATACTATATTTTAGGGCCAGAGATACATGTCTTACTATCACATGAAATCAATAAAGAATAGTATAAAACCATACAAGTGCAAAGCTAATGGAGAGGCATAACATCAAAAAAATATTCTCATATAATTCAAATGAGAAAATTCAAAAAAGAAACAGATTGTTAAAACAATCAGAATACTCTGAGCAAGCTAGTATAGTTAAATCTATTTGAAAAAGCGGGGGTTTTAAAGCAAAAATCATGACTTCAGATTAAGAAAAACAACTCATAACATGACTTTCAATATATAAAGAAAAACCTGAAAAAAAGCATCTGAGGGACTGGTAGGGTTGCTCAGTGGTAGAATGCTTGCCTTGCATGCATGGGACCCTGGGTTCGATTCCTCAGTACCACATAAGCAGAAAAAGCCAGAAGTGGTGCTGTAGCTCAAGTGGTAGAGCACTAACCTTGGGCTGAAGAGCTGAGGGACAATACCCAGGCCCAGAGTTCAGGCCCCATGACTGACCAAAAAAAAAAAAAAAAAGCATATGAGAAGAAAAAATTAAACCCTTCCATTGCAAGTCTAGGGGTATTACTCAACTGTAAGATTACATGCTAGCAAACAGAGGGCCCTGAGTCCAAATCCCAGTACTGAAGTCAAAGCAAAACAAAAAGACCCCAATTAGAAAAGGTAGAGCTAGCAGACATGATATCAATAAAGATGAAAGTATTTAAAAAACATTATTCAGAAACATAATAGATAAATACACAGGAACACCATACCAACAAGAACAGAATGTACATATTTTAAACACATATAAAAATTGAACATGTGGAACAATAGAAGAAGTTTCAATGCATTTTTTTATTAATAAGTTTTTTTTTATTGTGAAAATACCGTATAGAGGGGTTAAAATTACATGAGCAAGGTAACAATGCATTTTAACGTAACAAAATGACAGGTAGAGGCCAAGCACCAGTGGTCCATCCCATGATCCTAGCTACTTGGGAAGCTGAGACCTGGAGGGTCTGAGACTTGAAGGACATAGTTTGAAGCCAACCCAGGCACAAAAGTCTGCAAGACTTCTCTTCTAAAATGCTAGATGGGAAATGGTGCAAGTTGTAGAACACCAGCTATGAGCAAGAAGTCCTGGTACAAGCACACACACACACACACACACACACACACACACACACACACACACACACACAAAATGACAAGTACAATATATTATGTTTATAAAGCAACTGAGTGCTGGGAAATTTTAAAAAGAAAACCAGAAAGAAGTAAGTAGCCAGGTGCTTGTGGCTCACATCTGTAATCCTAGCTAATCAGGAAGCTGAGATTTGAGAATCATGGTTCAAAGCCAGCCCAGGTAGGAAAGTCCCTGAGACTCTTAGCTCCAATTAACCACCAAAAAGCTGGAAATGGAACTGTGGCTCAAGTGGTAGATTATTAGCCTTGAGAAAAAGTGCTCAGGGATAGTGCCTTAGGCCCTGAGTTCAAGCCCCAGGACCAGCAAAGCACAGGAAAAAAAAAAAAAAGAAGAAGAAGAAGAAGGTCAAGCAGTGAGAAGCCGGGAAGCAGTTCTATAAAAATAGGAAGAGGGTGATAAAGTTCTGTAAAAAGAGATAGAGCTGGAGGTATGGCTCAGTGATAGAGTGCCAGCCTAGCAAGCACAAGGCCTGGAGTTTTTAACCAGTGTATCAAACTCCACCTCCCAACCTTCCCCACCAATGATAACAACAATACTACATTTGGCGCTTGAATGTTTCCTTAAGGCTCATGTGTTTTAAGTGTTCACCCTCAGCCTGGGTCACTGGAAAGAAGTGATAGAATCTTTAAGAAATACGGCCTAGTGTAAAGAAGTTACATCATTGTTGGCATGCCCTCGAACGGTACATTGAGACCCTGGCTTCTTCCTCTCTCATTGCTTCCTGGCCACTGAAGGGGGAGAACTTTGCTCTTTCATGGACCCTGCCATGATATTCTGCCTCACTGTAAGCCCAGAACAATGGAACAAAGTGACCATGGGCTATAACCTCTGTTATTGTGAGCCAAAATAAACCTTTACTTCTTTTAAGCTGTCATTGCAGCATTTTGTCATGATGAGAGAAAGCTACCATAGAGAGGAAGGGAAGTCACACACAAAAAATATGTAAGGAATGGAAATAGAAATAATTACAGAACTCACACCTATTTTGGTGATATTAAGTAGTTAAAACATTTAGGCGATTAATTTAAAGGATTTGACGATGTGGACACATTTCTGGAAGAGTCAAACCTATCAAAATTGATAGACTTAAAACTATTGAAAAGTCGAATCCATAATATTAAATCTTTCAGAGAAAACTGCAGCCCCAGATTCCTGTAATGATGAGTGCTATTAACTCTGTAAAGAAATACTGAAATATAATGCAAATTCCTCTAGAGAGAAGAAAAGAAGGTAAATACTCCAATTCAGTTTTTGGCGGCAACAAAACCCTTTAGCACAAGCTGACAAGGTCACATCTAAATAGGAAAATTGCACTTACTTACAAGACTAATCTCAGACATGCTCACTGGCCTAGAAATCCCTTTAAAAAGGCAAATTGAACTAGCAATAAATACATGACTAATGCCCTGCCACCCAGTTAATATCTATTCCATGAATGCATAACTGACTTAAATTTTCAAAAATAAATTCATATAATTTACTACATTTACAACTAATAGAAAAATGAAGTTACACAGTATAATCATTTCAACAAGCCAGAGAAAACATTTCATGAGATTCACCATCAATTCATTATTTTGATAAAGCAAATAAGTAGATGTAAATTTAATCGACTAATAATAGATGAGAAATTCCTATAGCTGATAAGGGTGTAAAGTTGGATGATTACTACCATTGTTTCTACTCATTATTGCACATGGAGTTCTAGCTAGTAAGTTAAGAACACAAGAGACACAAAGGTGTAAGGATGATATTACTAAATAAATTACATAGAGAATAAAAAAGAATCCAAGATTATCAAGAGATATAGGTCAATTCAATTAAACATATAGATGAGAAAGTCTTACAAATAATATGCAAATATCTCTCCAATAAACTGATAAGCATTAAACAAAAAGAAAGCCAAGCCTCATACCTGTGGCTCATATATGTAATCCTAACTACTCAGGAGGCTGAGATCTGAGGATGAAAAAAATTTTTTTATTGTGAAAATACTGTACAGAGGGGTTACAATTACATGGGCAAGATAATGAGTACATTTCTTATCAAGCATTGTAGCCTCCTCCTTTGTTTCCCCTTCCCATCCCTTCCCATCCTCCCCCCACACCCCCACCCAATTCTCCCCCCCCTCCCCCCCCCCCACCAAAGTTGTAAAGTTCGTTTTCGACATAATGACTTGTACATCTCATTGTTACAATGGGTCCACCTGTATCCCTATTTAAACGATTTGTTTTTCCCCTTCCCCTCCACAAATTATATACCAACATCAAATACAGTGAAAGCAGGGGTTATACTGTGGGGGAGGGACATACAAAGCAACAAATAATCTTATAAATGTGTTAGAAACAATCGCATGAAAGAAAAAAAACATATGAATACATATCTTAGGGTTCATTTCCCTAACATCAACTTATCTGACCTTTTCTGCTTGACTCAGACATACACTAGATATTGCAAATAAGGGAAACCATGGGACCTATGTTTCTTTGGGCCTGGCTTACTTTACTTAATATAATTTTTCCACGCCTTTCCATTTCCTAACAAATGGGGCAATGTCATTCTTTCTGATGGAGGCATAGAATTCCATTGTGTATATATACCACATTTTCTTGATCCATTCATCTACTGAGGGGCATCTGGGTTGGTTCCATATCTTAGCTATAGTAAATAATGCTGCAATAAACATAGTCGTGCTGGTAGCTTTAGTGTGGTCTTGTTTGTAAACCTTTGGGTAAATGCCCAAAAGTGGGATTGCTGGGTCATAGGGGAGCTCTATGTGGAGTCTTTTGAGGAACCTCCATACTGCTTTCCAAAGTGGTTGAACAAGTTTACACTCCCACCAACAATGCAATAGGGTTCCCTTCTGTCCACATCCCCTCCAGCATCTCTTGTTATTAGAGTTCTTGATTTTAGCCATTCTAATTGGAGTGAGGTGGTATCTCAATGTTGTTTTGATTTGCATTTCTTTTATGGCTAGGGAGGTTGAGCATTTCTTCATGTGTCTATTGGCCATCCTTCTTTCCTCTTCAGAGAAGTTTCTCTTTAAGACTTTAGCCCACTTATTTATTGGGCAGTTGCTTCTTTGAAGATTTGTTGTTGGGGAGTTTAATTTTTTGAGTTCCAGGTATATTTTAGATATGAGACCCTTGTCTGTTGTATGGCTAATAAAGATCTTCTCCCAATCCGTGGGTTTTCTACTGAACTTGCTAGCTATGTCCTTTGCCATGCAGAAGCTCTGCAATTTCATGCAATCCCATTTGTCGAACCTTTCTTTGATTAGTTGTGTTTCTGGGTCTCTATTAAGAAAATTTTGGCCTATGTCAACAAGACCTAGGGTTTCTCCTATTCCATCCTGTAATGTTTTCAGAGTGTCTGCTTTGACATTGAGGTCTTTGATCCATTTGGAGTTGATTCTGAGGATGAAAATTTGAAGCCAGCCACAGAAGGATGTCCTCGAGACTCTTATCTCCAATTAGCCATCAAAAAGCTGAAAGTGAAGTTGTGACTCAGTGGTAGCCCACCAACCTTGAATAAAACAGATAAGGAACAATGCCCAGGCACAAACAAAACAAAACAAAAGGAAAGCTAAATAAACATGAAAATATACTATGTTCACATACTAGAAGGTTCAATATTAATAATTCAATATTAATGATCTATATACTCAAAGTAATTCCAGTAAAAAAAAAGTTATGTGTGTGCATGTAAGTGTGTGCATGTGACTTGACAAGCTGATTCTAAAATGATAATAAATAAAATGTTACGAATAGGAAAATATTTTAATGAGGAACAAGTTGGAAGTAACTGACTATACCAGTCATAATAATTTATTAGAAAGCTATATTAATTACAACTGTGGAGGTGGCCCAAGCATGGACAAATAGACCAATGAATGACAAGGTCTTCAAAGAAGAGAACTTGGATAATGGCTAAAAGATATGCATACCTGTCACTTCTGCTTGATAGCATATCTAGATCAAGGGCTCCTCAAACTCACTTCACACTGATTAAATCAATATCTTGGGATGAAGAAGGTGATTGGAACTTTTTTTTCTACTTCAACACATATGCACAAACCTGCACACACAAATGAACCCACACACATCACACTTATGATTGCCACATTTTGATGCATTTCACAGTTTAAATCTCTCTCTTTCTCTCTCTCTATCATCTCTCTATCTACCTACCTATGTCTCTCTTCTCTTCAGTTCTATGGATTGAACCTAGGGCTTTGTGTATACTTGCCAAATGTTCTACCACTAAAATACAAATGCAACGAAGATATGCCTGTTCCCTTCCCATCCCTACTCTAGCCAAAACCTGTATTTTTTCTCTCTCCCTCTCTCCCTTCTCCTTTCTCCCTTGCCCCCCCCCTCCCTTTCTCCCCTTCCTGCCTCTGTGACAGTTCTCGGGATTGAAGTCAGGGCCTTGCCTTTGCTAGGCAGATGCTCCAATACTTGAGCCATGCCTCCATTCCTTCTTCATACTGATTATTTTTGAGGTAGGACCCAGCTTTATGCCCTGGTGGACCTGGGATGTGATCCTCTTACTTTACTGTAAGTCTGTGTCACTGGGAACGGCAAGCATGTGCCACTGTGCCCATTGTGTTTCTCAGGAAGTTGGAATCTCCTTAGCTGGAATCTCACTTAGTCTCCCAAGTGCTGGAATTACAGGCATTTGCCACTATGCCTAGTTTAACCCCTTCTTTTCTTGTGTGCTTGCGTTATTTTTATATTTTTAATTTTGTACAAGGATTTCCCCTTTCCATAAGTTTCTCTCACCTATATTGCTCTTACCACCTCCCTTAGCACACAAAAAGCATTTTAAGGATTCTCCTTAAAACTTAAAATTTGACATTTTCTCTACCCCATCATGTACAGCCAGACATGACTGAGGGCCTACTATCAATATGAGCAGGATGGAATAAACCTAGGAGAGGAGGATGGATGGCATGATGCTGTGTTCCAAATGTGTTAGCAGTCAGCCCTGTGATGCTCAGACCTGTGGCACCCACCCACTCTGTTAGGCAAACGTTACCCCAAAGCACAAAAAAGCCATTGGGGCTGTGGAACAGACCCCAACTTCATGGGTGCAGTTGCCAAAGAGAGCATTATCCCCACCTTGGGTCCTCAGCTCCACTCAGCCTTGAGCTCCTTCCTTCCCTAGAGTTCCAGCCAGATAGCTGGCCACTCCCTCTCTCCACTCAGACCTACCAAGGCAGGCACTTACCTCACTCCCAGCCCCAGACCTACCTGCCACCTGGATAGGGGTAGACACCATATATGTTCTCTCTCCAGGGGGAGATATGATCCCTTTAATAAACCTTATAATAATCTTTCTCCTGTGTGTGCCTGCCTCCACCTGGTTCCCTGGGATGGTCGTAATGGATTCTAATATTTGGGGCCCATACTTTGAAAGGCGTGGCCTTGGCTAAAGGCTCTGCTGTTGGTGTTTAGAAATTCTTAATAATTTATAAACAAGAGACTCCACATTTCCATTTTGCCCCAGGCTGTGCAAATGAGGTAGATAGCCCCCTGCCTAGGGAAGGAGCTTGCAGCCTTGTTTGATTTTACAATAAAAGAAAAACCCTTGCTTTGAGTATTGGTAAAATACTTTCTCTGGTTTCTCAGAAGCCAGTTCCTTTTTTTTCAACTCTCACTTGTCCCTCGGGGTTTGGCAGCATGGGGTTCCCTTGTGTGTTTCCTGATCACTTAAAATGTTTTTGCAACACAAAACAAGATTCTTTGACACCTGGCCCCTCAATCCCTCGCCTGGTATAGCTCCTTGTTCTTTTCTCTCATTCTGCTTCATGACCCTTCATTTGGCCTCCTGGTTTTTATTTTTGTTTTATTTTCTTTTTCCTCTTCCTCCCCCTCCTCCTCCTCCTCCTCCCCCTCCCCTCCCCCTCCTCCTCCCCCTCCTCCTCCCCCTCCTCCTCCCCCTCCTCCTCCTCCTCCTCCTCCTCCTCCTCCTCCTCCTCCTCCTCTTCCTTTTCTTCTTCTTTTTTTGTATACCATTCCTGGGCTTTAACTCAGGTCTGGACACTGTTCCTGAATCCCCCCCCCCCCCACCCTCCGCCTCAGGGCTAGCTAGCATTCTGCCTCTTGAGTCAGAGCTCTGCTTCTGGCTTTTTTGGTAGTTAATTGGAAATAAGAGTCTTAAGGACTTTTCTGCCCTTGCTGGCTTTGAACCGTGATCCTCAGATCTCAGCTTCCTGGGTAGCTAGGATTACAGGCATAAACTAAGGGTACCCAGCATTTGCTTTGATTTTCATTCCACTAGACCCAAACCAAATGTCATTTTCTGCATGAAACCTTGACAAAGGAGGGTCTCAGTTGTCACTCACCTGCTCTTTGTCTTATAGATCCATAGACACACTTCTAGCATAGCAATAACACATTGTACTATATAGATTTTGTTTTTCTCTTTGTTCTGCCCCTTAGGTAGTTCTTCATTAGGAATACTAGTAAGCCATTCTTTCTAGAAAGCTCTCCACAAGTACCTGCACTTCCTTCCTCATACCCTTAACTATTTTACAATATGATTTGATCTAGCTTCTTCCATAAGACCATATCTGCTTTACCTTTGTGGTAAGCCCAGTGCTTAGCACTTCACAGACTCAATTAAATACTTGTTAAAATTCAAGGATGAATAAATAGTTGTGATAATTCTTTCAACTGCAGGCCTTTTGCTTTTGTAAACTTCCTATCTTCTCTCTAAACCAACCACTTAACCCATACTTGGTGCTCAATAATGTTTGTTTGAGAAATCAATAGCTGAAATGACTCATGTGATCATTGAGTATCCCTATGGGTCCTGACCCAATGACCCAAGCTTGGGAAAATGTCTCCCATAACTGCAGTCCTGACTTGAGTTTGAATTCTTTCTGGGATGACAGAAAGGGGAATTAGATGAGACTCTTAGGTCCAAGAGGATTATATTGTAATAAACTTCATATTGTTGCCTAGAGAGTGATGGAAAGCAATGCTAAATTCATAAAATTGTAACTATCTAAGCCAAGTCTATAGAATTATAATAAGCATCACAAGAGAGGTGGAGCTTTGCAAAATCACTGGGAACCATTCCTGGAAAGTGCTCTGTTACTTATAGGGTGGGAGGGGTGGGGAGTGGGGGTGGGGAGCTGATTCTGAGGACTGAATCTTTTCTCTACTTGCTCTGATACTCTTCTACCTTCTTGGGATTAGCAGAGCCATCAGGTACTTTTCTTTCCACACCTTCCCTACCTTGTGGTATGCACTTTTCTTCTTGTGGCCAGCTCCCACTTCTGTTTGAAACTTTCTTCTTCCAAGAAACTAAGAAGAAGCTGGGGTGTCTCACATTTCCCTATCCATCTGTTTCTTTTAAGAGACTGGCTCCTTTTCTCTATATAGCATCCCCAGTGGCCCAAGGACTTGTGGCTGCCAAAGTGCTAGAGAATTCAGATGGGCCCCCAAGACTTTATATATGAAGGACTGATAGAAACAATTCAATGAAACTGCGAGCTAAGACAGAATGCTTACTGCAGGCTGGTAATGTGCTAGAAAGGTACATTAGAAATCAATTTAGGATCCATAAACCTACTGAGGAATGCTGTTCTAGCCAGACCTGAGTACTTTAAAAATGGAGTAGGAAGTTTTTGAGAGACTGAATTTCCTACTATTAGAAATATCCACTTGAGGGCTGATGTAGAGGGATTCTCTATCTCATAGAAGGTTAGCTAGAGAGCTTTTATGGTTTCTCTTGACTTTCAAGCTTTGGCAACTTTATTATAGGGCTCTAACCCTGTAATGCAGTTTATATTTCAAAATACTGTGCTTAATTAGTTGTTTTTCTAAACTCCTTCTGAAGAAAATCAGCCTCATACAGTAGTAATTAGTTTATTGGTAGAAACAATGACAAAGCCTGGAACGTGCATATTTTTGTGATTGTGGCAAAGACACAAGAAAAAATGACTATTATTATTCCTGCACTATTTCCACAGTGAGAGCTTTTAGTATCCCTGTGAGGATGTAAGAGTAACTTAACCTAGTTAATAAATTACATGTATATAAAGAAACAATTAATAATATGGAATATTCAAAAAATTCTGGAGCCAGATTAATCAGTCTTCAGACAACTAACTAAGCATGAGGGTTTTTTGTTTGTTTTTGTTTCTTTTGTATTAATTGACACTCTTACAATTTGGAGTGAACCCAAAAGGCAAGATTATATTTAAGGAAACAATCATAGACTTTTATAAGTCACAGTTGATTTTTTGGCAGGGCTATCCTTGCTGGGACACATCATTGGGATATCTGGTAGACCTGACTACGTGTAGCAATAAGCAGGAGCTGTGGTTTCTATAATCAGCTAGCTGTAATAATCAAAGCATAGCAACATTGGCTTGGCCATATAGAGTCTTAATGTGCTCCAAAACAGTTCTAGGTAGGTGGCCCAAAGATGGGACAATTATATGAAGACATCATCAAAGACCAAAGTTCCTTTTAACTTCAGATGTACCAACATTAGTCCATACTCTGTGTGTGTGTGTGTGTGTGTGTGTGTGTGTTTGAGTGCATGTGTGTGTGTGTTTGTGTGTATTGGTCCTGGGGCTTGAGCTCAGGGCCTGGATGCTGCTGCAAATTGCTATCCTGATCCTCTGGACTCAGCCTCCCAAGAAGCTAAAATTATAGGTATGAGCTACTAGTGCCTGTCTCTCTCCATCAATATTAAACTCCTTAATATGCTATTTTGAAATATCTCTCTTTTCAGACTGGGAACCACAGTTGTACCACTTCAGCTTCAGAGTCTTTCCAGGGCTGCCTAAGGACCACTAAGTCCAAGCAAGGATCTTCTGGTGCCATAGGAAAAGAGCCAGGCACCACAATTGTATTATGATTTCTTTTTCCACATTGCCCCCAAAGACCTAATCTAAGTTTCTTTCTCTTGGGCATATTGCTCTTGCTGTCTGGTAACACTTAACAGACAGCATACCACTCCTGTTTGGAACAGACCAACACCTTAAGATTTGTTTAAGCCAAGAAGGAGGTCTACCTTTAAAAAAGGGAAGGTTTATGGCTCTCCTGACATACTCCAGGGATTCCTGTTTGGCAGCTCTCAGGAAGAACAACTAAAAGCAGAAGTCTCATATTTTAGAACTGTCAGAGACAAAAACTGACAGACACAAAGAACATTCAACCCAACCTTCTTGTGTTGCAAAAGAAGACACTGAGGCAAAGTATGTGTGTGTGGGTACTTCCTCCAGTTGTGATATGGCTGAGAGGAAAGAAAATTGCAGATAGGAGTAGAAGGATCTCTCTAGCTTTTTGGCTGGGTCTATATTACATTCAGCAATTAAGCACCTCTGAATATGGGAATGCTCTGATACTATAGATAATTAAGACAAAAGTTACAGGGTTAGCATATGGTATTGTGGCTACCACATCCAAAACCCGATCTGCCTTGCTTTGGTGAGTGAAACTTATCTGTTTCTTCGTGTACTCACTTGTAAAAGAAAACCATAGTATCATACCTTCTGTGATTTTGGGAGCACTACATGGCATTGGTACTTAAGACAGGACCTAGAGGGTAAACGTATAAAAATGTTTTCTATTTCAGAGTTAGTTATCACCCATTCTCAATGGTTTTGAAGTCCTTGAATCTTGCAGAGTTGGCCAGATTGCATCTTGAAGAAGCACAACAAAGAGCCGGTGCAGATGTTAAGTTTTAAGTCATGATGTTTGATTTTTGTTACTAGTATCAGGAGAACTCCTATCAGAAAATAATGGGACTTTCCCACCAATAGATGAGCATATGAGATATATAATCTGTGATGGGAGATACTTTTCTGGTCTGCTTTTATGAATGGTTTACTTTCTCTGTTTGCACTAGGTATGAATGATAGTTTATTATTCTTTTTTTGTGCACTAGGTATGAGTAACTATTTTTTTCTTTTCCTTTCTTTCTTTCTTTTTTATTTTATGCTGGTACTGGGGCTTGAACTCAGGACCTGGGTGCTGTTCTTTAGCTTTTTTGCTCAAAGCTGATATTCTACCGCTTGAGCCAGAGCTTCACTTTTGGCTTTTTGGTACTTAATTGGAGATAAGAGTTTCATGGATTTCCCTGTCTGAGCTGACTTGAAACCACAATCCTTAGATGTCAGCTTCTGGAGTAGATAGGATTCAGGAGCAAGCCACTGATGCCAGGCTTTATTTATTTATTTTTTTAAATGTGGAAAGCTGCATTCACCAATATTTTGCACCAGCCAGCCTGCTATATGAGAAACAAAACTAGGCTGGGAAGGTAGCTCAGTGGTAGAGCGCTTGCCTTGCATGCTTGAGGCCCTGAGTTCGATTCCTCAGTACCACATAAGCAAAAAAGAAAAAAAATCCGGAAGCGGTGTTGTGGCTCAAGCTAGCCTTGAGCTGAAAAGCTGAGGGACAGCACCCAGGCCCAGAGTTAAGGCCCCACGACCGGACCCCCCCCCCCAAAGAAAGAAACAAAACTATCAAAGATATGTACACCTTGTTATGCCCAATTCTTTTTTTAAAAAATAAAGGATTTTTTAATTTGGCAATACCATAGTTGTCTAAACAATGTTATGGTAGTTGACCACAATTTGAAATTATCTTTGTCTTGTTTGGTACTTGAAGGGCATGAAAAATTTCCCTCCACTTCCTCCCTCCCTTCCTGGGGTCATTTTTCCTCTCTTTTCTTTGCCCTGCCTGCCCTCTGACCCCTCCTAGCTCTGCTGTTTCCACAGACTTCTGAATCTAATTAATGTCTTAGTGGCCATATAAATGAATTATGTAGGGAGGAGGATGTTGGAAACTTTGAGGAAAATGCATTCCTTAGGGAAACCCTGATTTTTTTTTAAAGGAATGCACATTTCTCTAGTGGTAGAATATCAGTAAGGTGTAAAAGCCTGAGTAACATACTCACATTCAATTAATAAGCAGACCAAACCTTAGGAGCATCGATTTTGACATCTGGGCAATAATGAGCCATTATGGAAGCTGGCTGAGGGGACAGATTGTCCAAATATGTTGTCATCTTAGATTGGCTTTAGACAACTGGCTAAACTATTGGCCTTTCTCCCCCCTACCCTTTCCAGACAGTTTACAACCATTTTCAGGCAGTATGTCCTTTGAGGATCTCTGAACTAACACTGGCTTACTGGGTCCCAGAATGTTCTCCAAGGCTCCAGGACAGCAGGCATACATGCAAGGAGGAGGGGCCAGAGTGTTGAAGTTCTCAGCCAGAGGATACTGTCAGAGAGCCCAAGGCAGAGATGGTCCCTATGCCCCATGTTTCCATGGAAACATAGGAGGAGTGATGACAGCTAGCACAGCCGCACCATCTGCTCGGGACCTGGGAATGATGAAAAAAAAAAATAGAAAGGCACCTCAGATCCCAAGCTAGAGCCACTCTGAGATACCTGTGGAGAGAGAAGGAAAGGCCTGAGGACAGTGTAGCTCTTGGGTGATTTAAAATCCTGCTGTCTTGGGGCTCCACATATTAGCATATAATTTGCAAGGAGAAAGCCTATAGGGTTTAGCAGACAATCCCTAGATACAGTTATAAACACCCAAGCAGCCTCTGAAAGGAGAAACAGAGCACTTCTGTCTGCTTTGTTGAGCAGGAAGGGAGAGTGTTGTTGCTGGAGATGAAGGAGGGGTTGGTGGATATGGGTCTTTTGGTAGACCACCTGCAGAGCTGACCGTGGGCCCTACATGTTTTTCTAGAGGAATAACAGGATTGGCCTGGGGGGAACCCTACCTGTTTACAAAAGCCACTCCTGAACTGCAGCCATATATTCAAAATAAATCATGAATAAATGAATTCATGCCAAGTTTCTCTTAATTTGTATCCCAAAGAAGATGTTAGTGAGATGCTACAGATTTTCTTCTGGGTATATATAGGAGACTTCTGATTCTAGATGGACAGAATGAGAGGGTCTTTGGTAAATATATTCATATGCCCCACCCTAAATTGGGAAAGATTCATTTCTTAGGCATTTTATATCATGAATTTAGCCTATGCAAACAAACCAATCTACCCAGGAAGCCCAAGTAGCTCCTAGCTCCTTCATTCAGCAGCTTCTCCTGTCCAAGCTGGGTGGTTTGATTCAGCTCCAGTTGTCAGGCTGTATCTCCCTGAGGGAGAAAAGCCCCTCGGGTCATAAGGTCGGTAGGATGAACAAAAGCTACCACAGCTGCATTGGAAACACTAATTTTTATTTCTGATTTAGGCAGTCTCATTCCATTACAAAAAAAAAATGATCACCTCTGGAATTCTAATTCGAGGAAGTCCAAGCCCCATTTTTTTCCTCTCCTTTCCTCTTTCCTCTCCTCTCCTTTTTCCTTTGCATTGAGAATTTAATATTTTGACAACTAGATTCAGTGCTTGCCAAATCTGGTTCATGCACCTAGAGGCTGAAAGATAATGAGAATATCTTAATAAAATATAATAATGATGATGATGATGATGATGATAACTTCTTCCCATTGAGAATCTCATTAACTGATCTACATTTCACTTGTCAAAACTATTAATTTAGATTTATTTCCATCACAGAGCTTAGTATAAAACAGTATCTACAACAATTACTAGTGTCCCCATTCTCCAAATTGATGCTATTCACACACACACACACACACACACACACACACACACACACACACACCACATACCACTGAAAATAAAACTATTAGTGAAAACATCACCAAGTTAAAAGCCTCAAACAGAAAATAACAGTTATTCCTGAAGAAACATTTCAAAATACCCACAGTGAAATCGCTTTAAACTCAAGTATAGCCATAAATTAACATATGGCCCCAGAGTTTGAATTCAAATATAAATCTACTCATTATTCCATAGCTTTTTTTTTTTTTAATAAGCCCCTCTACTAGCTCTATATCCTGCTACTGCCTTTCATTTTCAGGACCTCTATTTCTCTTCAGCCTCCTTGGTGAGGGCAAAACTGTATCCTGAGCTTCAAGCCCTGCATGGGGCCCCCAGTAAACATAGGTCAGCTTGTTCTTCATCAGCCTCCTTTGTATAAACAGATGTGGTGGGAAGGGAAGGAAAGCCAGATCCCCATGAGAAGCTGGAGGTCTCTTTTCTGGAGAAGCTTCCCAGCTGCAGACAGGAGCCCAAGAAACAGGACACATTTCAGGCCTTGGAACTTGCAGTTCTTCCAGACAGGGCTGTTCCTCTAGCTCTCTCCTCCACCCTCCACCCCCAGCCTTTGTTCCTGGGAAGGCTGTCTCCATGTGATGTCTACAGCTCACTTTTGCCAGAGCAAACATTTCCAACAAGGCTTATGCTAAGGAGATAGCAGGAAGGCAGACTCCGCCCCCACCCCTCCAAATATGCTGCAGACGGAGATTTTGGAAGCCAGCCCCTCACACCTGTACTTTTTTTTTCTGTATTCATATTCCCTTTGTTCTTTTGTAGCCTTGTTACTACCTTCCACTAATGAGGGAAGTGTTTCAGGATGAGGAAGTTGTCAGCATATAAAATAGTCGTTCTCCCGACTATGTGATGCAGATTCTGCCTTAATTTAGTGCTTTACATTTTGCACATTAGTTATGGATGTTAATAAAGGAAGGACTACTCTGGAGCTGGGATGGTGCCGGGGTGGAGGGGGCAGGCAAGGGGGGAAGGTTGTGCTGAGCGTGATACAATCCAATCTCAACAAATTCTCATTGGCTTCTTGGGCTTGTACCAGTGTCCACAACTTTGTTAATCTTTCTTCAGAAGTGATGAGGTGAGGAAGGGGGTGGGGGTGAGGGGGGGGGGCTACTAGGTTTGACCTTACACGAATCCTGTGACTTCTACCCAAGGTTCTAAATTTTCTGGCAGCTCTAGGCAGTTGCTCTTCGTGTCCAGAAAAGGAACAAAGGGGCAGAGCGCTGGGAAGGCCTCTGTCAGGGAGGGAATGTGGGTTTGGTGCCGGCCGTGAGGCATAACTGTCTTGCTCCTTGCTACTATCTCAAGGAATTCTGGGACGTTCGAGTGAGGCTCCCTGAGCTGAGGTCAAGAGATTCAGAAAGTCAGAGAGCACTAAGGATGGGCTCTCCGTTTTAGGCTAGCCGCGGAGAAACAGGTCTCAAAGACTTGACTCTCAGCATGTGTATAACAATGAGTGGGAAGGAAAGAAAACGCTTGCTCTAAAACTAGGGAAGTCATTCTAACAAGGACCTGGTATAAGTAGCAGCCACGATGATACTCTATCATCCTTCCAGCTGACAATCTGCCACTTTCCAGGCAAGAGAGGCGGCGGGAAGTTTGTAGTGGAAACCCAGAGGCCTTCCCTGTAAGACATAAAAAGAAAGGAGGTTGGTTTCCAGGGATCCGCCAGCTGGGGAACAGTGGGGACCCCAACCCCCACTGTAGGCCAAACTGCAGCTGAGTGCAAGTCTTCTTGGAAGAGGTTTCCCTTCCTGCTTCCTCTTTTATTTCATTTAACTTACTGACTTGATATTTGAAACGATTTGTTTACGGCGCTGCCGTGGGCTGCACAGTTAACTCTCAGCGCGCCTGGGGCGGCCAAGGATTTCCCTGCACCCACCCGAGGTGTGCAGCTCGCGCACACCGTCGGCCGGCGGAGGCGCGGAGCAGGGTCCGGCGGATTCAGGAGGCCAGAGAAGTGCGTGCCGCCGGGACGGGGCCGGGCGGAGCCGGGCTGGGGCTGCGGCAGGCCGGGCACAGGCTCAGCATCCCCCTCCCCGGCCCTGGGCGCCTCTGCTTTGCCCTTCTCTCCCCCGGGCTGCGCCTGGACTGAGGGAGGGTCAAGAGGGCCGCGGAAGTCCGAGGACCCGGGAGAAGGACAAGCCTGCCGCGTGGCCTGCGAGCACCGCGGGACCTCGGGAAGCGGCGTGGGGAGCGCAGGGACGCGCGGGGCGGGCGCGGCGCGGGGGTTCGCGGCGCGCGCGCCTCGGCCTCGCCCGCGCACACGCGCCTCCCGGAGGAGAAAGAGGCGGGCGGGCGAGCGCGGAGCACCGCGGCGGCGGCGGCGGCGGCTGCAGCGGGCCCGGCCGCCGCGAGGGAGGGAGGAGGGGCGGAGGCGGAGGAGGGGCGGGCGCCGGCCGAGGAGGGGGGCGAGGCGGCGCGGCGAGCTCGCCGCTCTCTCGTGAGTGTGCCTGCGCGCGATCCGGCGAGCGGGTGAGTGCGCGGCAGCCGCTGCCCTGTGGGCCGGTGCGGACTCGGGGGCGGGGGGCTGTGGGAGCCCCGGCTCGGGGTCTCGAGGCGGGCGGGCGGCGGCTCGGGCGCGGCCGGGATGCACCTTCAGCCGGCGTCTCTCCTCGCAGCGCGCGGGCGGCCGGAGCTTCGCGGCGGCGGCGGCGGCAGCAGCGGCGGCGGCGCTGACACCGACACCTCCCACCATGGACAGCTTCGACTTAGCCCTGCTCCAGGAATGGGACCTCGAGTCGCTGTGGTAAGTCCTCGTGCTGACCGCTCCGGGCCGGCGGGAGCTGCGCGGCGCGGCGCGGGGAGTCGCGGCGGCCCGCGCGCCCTCACCTGGGGCGGGGCGGGGGGGGGCGCCGGGGCAGCCGGCCTCCGTGGGGGTGGGGTGGGTCGGGGGCGCCCGCCTCGCCGCCTGCTTCCTGCCCTCCCCCCCCCCCCCCCCGGCTGGATGGACGCACAGCAGCCTTTCCGTCTGTGTGTCCTCCTCTCCGGTCCCCTCCCCGCGGTGCTGCCCGCTCCAGCCCCCGGGCTGACGATCTGGGTGCCGAGGGACCAGCGCGGCTGTGCAGGGGAGAGCGAGGATTTTTGGTTTTTTAAAGGACGTATCACTAATGCCCGAGGACCGACCTCCCCCCCCCCCCACCTCCTAGCCACTCTCAGCTCTCTTCCCTCCTCTTCCTTCCCTTCTCGTTGTCCCAGAGCCTCTGGCTTTGCCCCGGCGACCCCCCTGGAGTTGGGGCTGCCAAAGTGCCCTGAGAGGATGCTCCAGTCCCCTCCCTGCTTGTTCCCACCCACTCCCACCCGAGATGGAGAAGTGAACACCCCCTAGGGCAGGGCAGGGGGGGGCAAACGTTTCTCCATGCGGGGTTCCAGAGGCCTTGGCCCAGGCAGACACGTTTCCTAGAGGGTCACACCTCTCCACAGATGTACTCCATCTCCTCTCCTCCCCTCCGCCTCTGGCACCCCGAGTGTCCCTTTATGTCACGCTCACAGCTTGGGGTGCACTCTGGGTTCTATTTCTTGCTCATCTCACAGGAAGGGGCTGCTGTAGGTGAATCTAAGGTAAAAGCAGTTGAATCCCAGTTGCAGTTGCAGGTGTCTTAAAAATCCCATTGGCTACTTCAGCCTTCCTCTTCCTACCCCTCTTTTCGCTCCCTCCACCCCCACAAACCTCTTAAACGTTTCCAACCAGTCCTATTCAGGTGGTGAAATTATTGCCTTCATATTCCTGGAGGAACTTGCGTTATGTTTAATATTTACGGGGACGAACATCTGCTAGAACAAGCATGTTAACTGCACTCTGTTCTGCCTCTGGTGATCGCATATTGTAGAACTGAGCTTTTTTTTTTTTAATCAGTAAAGAGTTCACATGTGTCTAAAACTGCAAGTGGTGTGCACATGAATATGCAGTGTTCAATTTGAAAACTAAATGCTTTATGATTTATGACTCATATAGATGATATGTGGACATGTGGAGATATTCGGTGATTTAGGCCTCCAGTGACTTTTATTTTTCTAAGGACAGGTGTAACCAAATAAACTAGACACAAAGCTAATACATTATTGAGCAGTTTCTTATAAAAGAGCCAGTGGTGAGTAAGTATAGCTTGCTCTGCATATTACTGGTGCCTATAAAACACACAAGGATGGGCCCTCATCTAATAAAACTTGTATATATTACATTGGAAACTTCAAAGAACCAGTGTAGAAAGAATATGGAACATGTTATTACTCTATAAAAGTTGCTAATTACTGTGTTGCTGCTCCTAGGGTTATTTCAGCCTTTCATTTACAGATACCTATTATTTTACAGGTTTACAATTAGAAATGTTGGTTTCTGGCACAAATTCAGTATGTTTCCAGATAGAAATGTACTTTAAAAATGAATGACTTTTTCTTTTCTTTTGTTGGTCCTGGGGCTTGAACTCTGGGCCTGGGTGCTGTTCCTCAGCTTTTGAGCTCAAGGCTAGTGTTCTACCACTTGAACCACAGCACCACTTCACGTTTTCTGGTGGTTAAGAGTCATGGATTTTCCTGCCCAGGCTGGCTCTGAACCATGATCCTCAGATCTCAGCTTCCTGAGTAGCTAGGATTACAGGTGTGAGCCACCGGCACTCAGACTGCTTTTTTATTTTTATTTTATTTTTTTAGCAAAGGGAAGAGCTTACTGTTTTGGCATATTTTTATGCAGCTTGTCTCTTTGCTTGCTCAAATAGCACCCTTTCATGAGTTTTATAAGTAATTTTTTGAGATTACCAGATATATTTCTGGCGCTCTCCTTTCTACCCTGAGTTCACTGTTGAGTTACCTCTAGCACTGTTAGAGAGTGGCTCCTGATTTGGCTTGAAATTTATATTAATAATTTTCATTTTTTTGGAAGAATTAAGGATTTTTTCAAAAGCTGCCATACATGGAATCAGATTTTAATCAGTGTATAAAATTTTGGCTTAAGAAAGCCTGCAGATTTTCTTGATTACAATATAAAAGAACAGTTTGCCTTTAGTATTTCTCAATCTGTAGATAAAGAATGGGCGTACATGTTTTCGGTGAATTAAAGATAAACTGAACTCCTTCAGTGAGGATTTCTAATATGGCCATACATTTTCTCAGTAATGGGTCAACTTTGGGTTGGTGTTTCAAACTCAATTTTAATGATTGATTTAAAAATTTAAGTTTATGGTTTACTCTTAAGCTTATAGGTGATCAAAAATAACTAATACTTAAGTATTTTCTATGTGTTTGATATTTTCATATCCATTGTTTTCTTTATTTGAATCTTACAATGATTTCAGGAGTGATAAGTAGTGGGATGAAATAAAGAATAATAATAACATGAAGAAATAAATAGAAGGTGTGTATTGTTAGATGACTGAAACTATCAAACAAATGACAGTAGACTTTTAATAACTAAAATTTATAGAGCACTTAGTATTTACTACGTGTCTTTATTATTCTTTTACAAGGTGTCTATTACTTATTAATTTACTGTCATAAGTACATAGAATGTAGTTGTCCATTTGTTTGCTATAGGAACCTTACACAAAATAAATTATTAATCCCATTTTACAGATGGAGAATCTTAGGATAGGGATCTCAGAAAACCTGCCCCTTGGCCATACAGCTAACAATTGGGGAGTAATATTTGAACTATAAATTAACTTCAAAGCCTACTTCTTTGAGTTTAGCTCCAGTGCATTTTCTGGAATACGGTAGAGCCTCCCAGTATATGAAGGTGCTTTTGAAATTAATTACAAAGCAGACTTCGATGGACTGGAAGTTAAAGATCTGTTGAAATATCAAAGAAAAAGAAGGGCAGAACCTTAAATTAAGCTACTGATTTAAATTTAAAAAATCTTAAAACAAAATATCATGATTTAGGAAATTATGCCTATTAATTGTGAATTGACTTATGAAAGAAAATGTGAATTCTAAATAATAACCATCAAACAATTTCTTCTTTTAATTAATAATAGGAAGATACTTTTATTTGAAGGGAGAAGAAGTACAGCTTAGTGAGTCTTACTTTAAATCCCTAACCTTTTAAAATTGGTTGATATCATTTTCCAAATTGCATTGCATTGGTTGTGACTGTGTGTAAGCCCGTTTGTTTATTCTACTGGTCACAGTATTAGCTCAAATGCTAAAGATGTATAAGAAAGATAAAGCTTAGTATTATTGAATATAATCAGTATAGACAATTGATAATTCAAGGATTACCTGCTCTATATCTTATTTTTCTGATGATCTTTTGAGTGTGAGTGTACAGGTGGATTTTCATTTCTGCCTTACATTAACATTGAAATGTGCACCCCCAATCAGTACCTCTAATTCAACTTTGAAGCCAGCGTGGATAACTTGAGATTCTGTATCCAGGTGTGGAGGTTCATTTGGTAGAGCTGAATGTCCAGAAAGTTTACTGGGCAGATGTCCAAAGGAATAGGGCCTCTGTTCAGCCTCCTGCTTTGCTCCTGTAGTCCATCGGCTTTGGGCCAGCTGCTTGACATACAAGCCATTCTTCAGGGTTCTTAAAATAAGGACCATGGCTGTTAGCATGCTAGCTGTTGCTTTCATTTCTTTATTTCACCAATCTTTACTGACCATATTTAAAGTATAAGACCTTTTAATGTTGTTGTAGGGGATACAAAGATGAACAAAACATGAGTTATGCATATGTTGTTTAGTAGGGGAATGAGACAAATATATAAATAAATATGAAAGAAAGTTTCCAACAGTGGAGATTCAGAAAAGGGACCATGTTTGGGAATAGAGAGGCTAAAAGAGGAGGGAAAGAGGAAAATTGAGTTTAAGGAAAAATATAAAAGTTTCCATGGAATGGCCTTTAAACTTTGGAAGATTAATTGGAATTTTACAGATGGTAAGAGATGAGGATATCAAAATGACATAGTCGTTTTAGGTGAAGGAAGAAGCAGAACAAAGGCTTTCTTGGTATCTCTGAAAGTTCCTTTTATTCAGAGTAGAATTACTCTGTATTTTAAAGATAGAGAACATTGTAATCATAAGATGGTTTCACTGAATGAGTAAAGCTTTCCAAAATCAATGTATATTTAATCTTCTTAAATATGAATATATTTTAGTTATCTGGAAGAAAATCTATCATGATAAAATAATACTTTAGACCCTTTGTATCATTCACCCTGACCCCATCCACCCTGAAGCTTCACATATGTCAGAATCTATACACTTTGGTTCAGATTGGTTGAAAGAACCTATGTTTCAAATAGGATACAAATCCAATACATGGATTATTTCATAGTCATCAAAATTTTTAACTCAGTATTCAGAGTATCAGCCATTGTTATAGGATAGGTACTGTGGAGACAGTGGTTTTTAAATGTTTTGTATCATGAATCAAATGTAAGAAATACATTTAACATTACAGCCTAGATCCCCTGTGTACCTAAGTATGCACAGCTGAAACAAGAGTGCCTGTAATAACACTCATTACTATGTGTGGTGCCTTTTGATATTTTCTGTACTTTTTTCCTTTTTGTATTTCCTATGTAAGAGTTGAAACCTGCAGTTTAAAACCTTGCTGCAGGGGGTGGGAGAATGTAAGAGGGAATGAGAGTGTAACTTAGGAACTTAGAAGAGAACAAACTATACATGTACATGTCAGCAGTACAAAGCTGATGCTACCTGTTGGAGGGGAGCACCAGCATATCCTGCAGAGAGAGTAAAGTATGTGTGGCCTAGTAGCATTTGAAGTGGATCCCTGAGTATTATTTTAGGAGGAGGAAATAAATGTGAAGACAATCCATGTATAAGGAAAACTTCAATTAGAGATTTGGGGAAAATAAAGTGTGATATTTGTTTGAAGATAAAATTTATTTATTAAAGCAGGAATGAGAAGGCGTGGGAATGTGTGAGCGGACTGCACCCCCACTGGGGAGGAGGACCAAGTAGTGTACTAACAGTGTAGTCTCCTTAGAGATGCTTTCCTAGAATCCACCGATGTTCTTTGGTTCTTCTTATGAAAGTTCTTTTCATCTAATCACCAGTCAATTCATGTCTAGGTAGTAGCTTTTTTCCAGGCCCCCTTGGGCTTCCAGGTCCTTGATAATGTTAGAAAATGCTAAAAGACTCCTAATCTTGGCCATCATGTTCCCAGAGCTTTCCCTCCCAAATCTGTAGAACAAATACTTTGAATCTAACCCCAATTCCTTGTGGTTCATAGCTGTGCCTCAGAACACAAAGGGCAAAAGGAGAGCAGAGCGTATGTGTGTTGAGCTCAGGTATCCTGCAGCTGGTTGGCTGAGAGCAGCTTTTTGCCCGCTGCCCTCAATCTCATTGGCCAAAAAGGACTCTAGTTGGCTGCAGAGGTTTTCATTGGTTGAAAAGTCTTGGTGGATGCCCAGAGCATAAGAAAGAGCTTCAGGAGATTGTGATGTGAAATAGTTTCTAGAAAAAATGTCTTTCATGAGAAGTCTGTGGGCTGTGGTGACTGTGGAGCCAGTGGCCACCATGGAGGAGTTGGAAAGTCAGTGGGAAGCTCCCATTGGTAAGTAATATGAGCTTGGAATCCTCTGTGGGGGATTTGTTAAAGACTGCTCACTGGGAAGACTGGTTAGTTCAGGATGACAGGAAGGATGCATATTGCATGTGCTGGATGAGTTTTAACCAAATGTCTTTGGATAATGATTAAGATGAATATTATGTATGGGAAATGATTTCTTTCCTTGTTCCAGATTATCTTTCATAAAAATGTAGGAGGGCTATAAAATATTAATAACCCATTTTGAGAGAACATCCCTATGAACCAGAATGGGTTTAATCAATGATACTTGGGATTAGCAACTTGAATGAGGCCCTTTGGCTTAATCTAGGCTAAAATAATAGTTAAACTAAGAAAAAATAATTTTTCAATGTGGAATCAAGATTTTTTTAAATAAAAAAATCAGATTTTAACTTGGAATAGTGTTGCCCATTTTGTGAATACAATCTGGGTGGCGAAAATCAAGACCATAAAAAACAATTTCAGTACCATTTAATAGTAGCCTAATGTTTCTTTGTTTTGTTTCAAAGTGAAATCCATAAAAACTTATTTTCATTGTTGGCTGTTCCCTTTTGTATGGAAATTTTATTGAAGATTTTAAACTCAACTTGCTTCAACCTTGCTTTCTGTTTGCCCTGGGCAGCTCACAACTTTTCTCATTTCCTATTCTCAGTCTTGGCTTAATCACTTATAAAATGACAGCACTTATTCTGGCCTACTTCATAAGGTTGTGATGTTAAGTAATAAAAGTGTCAATTGCTTTGTGAACACCAAATGGAGTTCTTTTAAAAATGCTTTTGCTCTGTCTGTGGCAATAGGATATATTTGAGTAGAGATTCGTAGTTTTACTTGGTTGTGCATCATCATCCAGCAAATATGCCCTTAGTTGTGGTTGTACTGCTAACATATGTAGACATATGAACCATTACATACTCTCTGATGTTTTACTGAGAATGTATTGTATTACCAACCATTACATCGAATGACCTCATTTGGCACCATGGGTCTCATTAAATTATGTCAAGCTAATCACAGTTTTGCTTCACTGGAAACAAAATTCACATTTAGATCAAAGTAAGAGGATACCACACCACCCAAGAAATGAAATGGGTTTAATCTAAGGAAACTAACACCTAAGGGTGTTAAGGGGCCCTTGGGTATTTGAAGATGTTTCACTCAGGGCTGGGGGTGGAGAGGGAAGAGAATTATTCTGGGTTGCACAGGGGCACCAGTAAGATTAGGGAGTGTGTAAATGTGTTACAGTGATATAGAGTGTGCTGTCTCAGAACCTAACAATTACCTGGTTTAGTACAAAGACATTTCTATGTAAGTAGACCAGCAGCAGTGGTCTGTCTATGGCAATCCTTCTGATTTCAAAATTCTGTGATCATTCCCCCTAGAGAGAACAGAAATCAAAGAGCGCTGAAGTCATTAATTGTATTCAGTTGGGTATTTTCCCCTCTGCAACGTCAGGAAGGATCCTTAAACTTCTTCACATAATTCCTCCCCAGAGGTTCGTTGTTAGTGGAGGTAAACAAAAAATAACTGTAATTTGGAGACCTGGCTAATGTAGCAGCTTACTTTAGAGTTATGTGCTTAACTTGATGCTGAATGTAATTTTATTTTTCCTTTGTTATGGATGGGAAATTAGTTTTCAGAAATCCCCTACAGGGATGTAATGTGAACCTGTTAGTCTTAGTTAAATTTTTCTTGTCATACTTGTGCTGTTTACCTGAGTTATGAAGTGACAGAACAAATTTTCTGTCACTGTTCATTGAAATGTTAATTAGATGCCTGACAGATAAAAAAAAACCTTCTGTAGTGCATCATCACCAATTCTGTTTTTGTTTCAAATTGCAAAGTACAAACACACACACACATACACACACACACACACACACACACACACACACACACATTTATAGGAGATATTGAGAGTAAGAAAAGAGCTGTTTTGAGAACATAGGTCACCATAGTTAACTTTCCTTCAGGAAATTACTTTAATGTGAATCCAGATAACCTTAGGATTGTGTTAAAATATATGCTCTGATGTAGTAGGATTACGGTGGAGCCATTACTCTATATTTCTAATGCCCTAGTAAGTTGAGTTTTGGAGACATAAAGCATTCCTTTGAAAAAAGTCCCTTCAGTAGACTTCATTTTTCTTTCCCCTGTTTGGGGAGATTTTTATGTAATAACATTGCAAATTTGTAAAGCTGGGAGGTTATATTTAGAGGCAGCATTTATTTTATTTTTGTAAATCTTTGTAATACAATTCTGATGAGTGAGGGGGTGGTTAATTGTATCCTAGTGGGATTACAGTCAGAAATCAACATAAAAACCGAGTAAACACAAGTTATAATAAATAGGATAATCACTTTTTACAGCATTTCTGTTCTTGTCAATCCTTTCAGAGCTGAGTCTTTCTGCTGTATCATAAGTGAATGCTGGGCATGATAGGATATTCTTACAAACACTTCAGATTTGTGAGTAATCTCACAAAAACTCCAAGAGGGATGAAATGTCCCTATTCTTTTGCAGCCATTCTGTCTCTGGGAGAAAAGAGTACTATAGTGAATAGAAGCTAAGGGGGAGAGGGATGGTGGCAGTGGAGGTTGGAGGTGAGTATTTTACAGAATTATTGCACTGCCCAGTGGCTATGGCTACAAATTCCAACTCTCTTCATGTCCTAGTCATAATGACAGGCTCCAAGTGGAACTAAGAGTAGTTCTTAAACATTTTCCTCACTGCCCTTTCATCCCAGCATGACTAGCTATTCACTTTTCCTCCAGCCATTACAGTACTCTGATTTCTTTAGGTGGGAAACTTTACTGTATTTTCCGTGTCTAATTTCCAGTCTTATTTCACTAGAAAATATGTGTAATGTGACTGATGAAATATGGTGCAGTTGACTAGAATCAACTTGGATGTTCTCTAGATTGGAGGGAAGTTTGTTGGCTTTATTTTCCTAATGAAGGTGTGTACAGGCATGCATTTCCTTTTTCTGAGAGCTTGCAAGGGTTACCAACAGGAGAACAATTGGGATTAAATAACTTCAAGTATTTATTTGGTTTGATAAAATACTGCAAGTATTTTTTGATTTGAGGAATACAAATTGGACTCTTGTGACTTTGGTCACCTGTAAGCTAGATAAGGTGGAGCTTTTGTGTCATGGCACCATAGTTCCTACTTGTGCTCTTAGTGACTACCATATGGACCTGAACATCATGGTGCAGTGTGTTGTCAGACTAATTGCATTTAACTGTTCCTTCTAGCATACAGCATTATTTTCTACTAATTGAACTACCGTTGCGTAGTGAGGAAGAGACAGAAACTTGCTTGACACAAGTCAGGCCCATAGTAAATCGAACAAGTATTTGTTATTGCTTTGGTTTGCGCTATAGCCATGGAACTTATAATTTTTACACTGAAGACAACACTTTATTTTCTATCAACATATAAATAGTCAGGTTACTGAGATAAATATAAAAAAAGGACATACAGATTTGCTCTGTTAGGTCAAGAGATCCTTAAGAACAAACAGCAACTAAAAATGATCAACTCTGTTCTGAACTTCAGTCTTTTTCTTGGGATTTCTACCTTGGCTGAACAGACAGCTGTCAACATGGCCCCATTCACTTCTTTCCCTATCAGCCATGTCCCAGGGCTATGAACCTGACCGTGTCATATCTGGAATTGTTAAAATGGAAGGTGCTGGTGGAGCTGGAGGACTTGTACTCAGGCTGAGAGGCAAGTGCCTTTAAGCTACAGACCCTGTAGTTTATGGAAGAGAGTCTTGTGTCAGGTAGACCTTCATTGTTCCTTCCTGCAGAATCCCAGAGCTCTTTCTTGCCCTTCCCCTTCCTGGTGGATGCTGGAAGTGAGGATTCATCTGAAGGAAGGTATCTAAGCTGTCTGTCTCCTGAAGAAATGGACTACATACAGCCTTCACAGAGATGGAATGCCCTTCTGTTCCATCTGACATCCAAATGTAATGCTCTTCTCCAGCGTGTTAATACTTGTAGTAGATCCTTTGTATTGATTGCTAGCTGTGTGACTCAAGAATGAAGATTTGGACCTCGTCTGTGTTGCCTGGACTCAGAGTACAGCAGTGAACCATAATGCCTACCTGAGCCATCTTTGGGAGCCCAGTTCAGAGCTACATGGAGAACTGCTGAGCCCTCATCAGACCCATGCAGGAAAGGCTAGCCCAACCATGGCATGAAGATGTTCCTATTGCTTATTGTCATTGATACTTCTTTCCCATAACATGGGACAGCTTTCTTTGAGAATTAAACTTCTTTGATGACTTCCTTTAATTTTTTAAGATAGAAGTTAATTTTTTTAGAATGAACAGACTACCTTTTCGATGTAAAAGGTACTGAATTTTATCAGCTCCCCTGCTACTACCACCCTATTTGAATTAAAACTCCAAAGCCTGAATTAACAAGTTCCAAGAATAGAGATGAAATATTTATAGTCTGAAAGGAAGTATGGCAATTTGATTTTAGTATTTGGGTAGTTAGTAACATAAATTAAATTAATTCTATTCTCTCCCTTAATCTTATCTTTTAGTAGGCAGAAAACAATATTTTATAAACCTATTATATACAATAACCTGACACAATATGGAGACTGTATAAGGGGATTTGGGATGCTCATTACAACTCTTCCTCTGAATTTCCAGATTTCTAGGTTGAGATGAACACCTATTTATTGAGCCAGACACAGAATTGTAAACATATCACATTTCCAGCCATAATGTGTTTGTACTTTAGCCTGGATAGATTATTTCAAATAGTTTTTTTTCCTTCTTAAAGTCTTGTGGAGTAGATAAAAGGGTACCACACCTACCTTCAGTTTTAAGGGGAGATCTCCTAAGGGAAGTGGCTACTGACTTGATTCTTGAAGGATGAACTGGAGTTAGTCAGACTGGGAGAAGAGGGAATGTGGCATGTGCAGTGATATAAGTAAAAGCAAAGGGGAAAAGCAGAAAAGTCATGAGCAGTAGCAGTAACTATACCAGTGAGTTGTAGGTCAGCAGTATCAAAGGAGGGAGTGGCAGGACTGGAGGCTGGAATTGAAGTGGTAACCCATCCTTGAAGGTACAAGAGTAATGGGAGGTGGGAAAGTATAGCTATGTTCTCTCTTGAGGGAAAGCTGATGAAAGAAAGTCTCAGGAAAGAGCGTGGCCAGTCCCAGAGTAAAAGAAAGAACATGAGAGTACATGCAGGTACTATAGATGTGAATGAATCTCTTTCACTGTCTGGCTGCCTACTTCTCAATATCTCTGAGGAATGGAAGATTCAGAAAATGAAACCATAGAAAGAAGAGGTTTAACTCTTGGATTGCAAAAGGAGTCTGAAAGGTGCTTTATAGTTATCTTTGAGAAAATGGCTTAATGAAAAGTCTGCATAAGCCACTTTAGAATAAATCTGTTACACTTTCTGTAATATAATTACAGTGTTTTGAAAGTTTTGCTTCAAGTTACTAGGTGAGGTTACATCACCAGGAACAATTAGTGAACTTGTCTAATTGTGGAATCTTAAATTAATTTAAAAAATTGTTTTCAAATACAAAAGACTTACAGTTAAGAGCTTTGGGATGTTGTACTAATACTCAATGGCAGGATCTCCATGGAAAGGATAGTAGGCTGGATCTGCAGTATGGTTTTGAGGTTTTTATATGTAGGGAAGATTACTCAGTTCTTTACATTTCATTTGCCTTATATCCTGTGAGATAGGTTCTACTCTTCTCTGTTTTATAGGAAGGAAACAAAGTCACAAGGTTTCTCAGCTGGGATGACAGGTTTGGGATTTTCACTCAGAAGTTTGGTCCCAGAGTCCTTACATATAATTACTATCCTGTAATGTACCTCTCTCTCTCTCTCTCTCTCTCTCTCTCTCTCTCTCTCTCTCTCTCTCTCTCTCTCTCTCTCTCTCTCTCTCTCTCTCTCTCTCTCTCTCTGTGTCAGTCATGGGTCTTAAACTCGGGTCCTAGGGTCCTAGGCACTGTCCCTCAGCACTTTAGCTCAAGGTGAACATTCTACCACTTGAGCCACAGCACCACTTCCGGTTTTCTGGTGGTTCATTGGAGATAAGAGTCTCATGGACTTGCCCTCCCGGGTTGTCTTTGAATCATGATCCTCAGATCTCAGCCTCCTGGGTAGCTAGGATTACAGGAATGAGCCACTGGAGCCTGGCTTAATGCACATGCACATCTCTTAATGACAACATGTGGGTTCTGAGGGCCCATTCACCCTGCAACTATATATATGTAAGATATGTACATGTATATATAAATATGTATAAAACCACATGTTTTATATAAATGCACCATATATTCTACTTCACATATATTTTTTGTGTATATATTTACATATACACATACATTGTCCAGGAAGCTTATATATAAAAATATCTTGGCATTTATTTTGAATTTTTAAACTGATTAATGTAGTAAGCTATGTATGAGTATTATATATTTTAGACTAGTAGGATTCTAATTAAGCTTTTCTGTGTGTGAATTGTCTGTAATTCACTAGTATTTCAGGTTATACATTTTTTTGCCTCTTTTTTTCCCTTATAGAACTGGGGATTGAATCCAGGGCTTCTTGCCTGCTAGGCAAGCATTGCACTACTTGGGCTATATACCCAGCCTTTTGCCATTATTTAACTTAGATAAAAACATACTGTCTCTATATGTTTTCCCTTATTTGTTTACTTATAAAACCACTAATATGACAAACCTTGTGGATGAAGGAAATGATAACAACTTTACCACAGCTGATCATATCTACCATAATATCAAAAATTTATTAATAACAACAATGATGGCACAACCATAAGATGGGTAAAATTTCTTTATCAGAGTCATCTGAAATCATGTGTAAAGTGGGTTTTAAAAAATGTAATCTTGCCGGGCGCTGGTGGCTCACGCCTGTAATCCTAGCTACTCAGGAGGCTGAGATCTGAGGATCGAGGTTCAAAGCCAGCCCGGGCAGGAGAGACCTTGAGACTCCTATCTCCAATAAACCACCAGAAAACCGGACGTGGTGCTGTAGCTCAAGTGGTAGAGCGCTCGCCTTGAGCTGAAGTGCTGAGGGACAGCGCCCAGGCCCAGAGTTCAAGCCCCACGACCGACCAAAAAAAAAAAAAAATGTAATCTTGCTGTAGACCTGATTTCTATATAAAAGTGTTGCTTTGGTAACAAGGAGAGAATAAACGGGCTTAATTTATGCCATAAGATTGGGTAAAGTAAAATTAATAAATTCTTGGCTTAAGGGACTCTGAAATATTGAGACAGATGACAAAAATAACTGTAAATTTCTTCTTTAAGCCTCTTTGAGAATAAGACAAGTTAAATTACAGGGATAGTTAAAAAAGCCACTTGGCAGGGGCATGCCAGGTGATGGCTATGGCTTCTTAACTGTCTAATCCTCTGTTTCCATATCTATCAGTGTAAATAATACTGTCACTATATTGTTAGGAGTGTTGAAATAATATTCATAAGTAATGAAGCACACAGTAACTCCTCAAGAGTCATAAGTTTACTGTTCAGTCTTCTTTCACTTAATATGGTTGTTTTTAATGTTCTTTTGGCTATCTTGGGCTTTGAAGTCTGGGCTTTCTGCTGGCTAGGTAAATACTCTATCACTTGAGCCATTCCCCCAACCCCTTTATGCTTTAAATTTGGGGTAGAATCTTAAATTTTGGCCCTGGACTAGCCTTAGACCTCATGGTTTTCTTATAGCTGACATTATAGACATGCCCCTCTTGGCCAGCATTTGCTGTTATTTGTTTTCTTGATGATAGCCATTCTGACTAGGGTGAGATGGAATCTTAATGTAGCTTTGATTTGCCTTTCCCTGATGGTTAAGGCTGTTTTAAATAGCAATTGTACTTAATGGCTACATTCATTCTGTTGCTTAATGATATTTAGAAACATTTATGTGAGTCATTGTCTCATTGTTTATTTTTTTTAACTGACAACTTTTTTTGAAGATTGAAAAGTATGCTTATGTTTATTAGTGGGAAATGGTTTGATATTTTCTTCCACTGAATGCAGAAGGTTTTACTTAAGATTAAAAAAATTTTTTTTATTGTGACAATACCTTACAGAGGGTTTACAATTACATGAGCAAGATAATGAGTACATTTCTTATCAAGCATTGTTGCCTCCTCCTTTGTTTCCCTTTCCCATCCCCCCTTCTTCCCCCCAGCCCTGCCAAAGTTGTAAAGTTCATTTTTCAACATAATGCCTTGTACATCTCATTGTTTCAATGGGTCCACCTGTATCCCTATTTAAACAGTTTGTTTTTTCCTTAAGATTTTATAATGCTTCTCAGTCAAGTTGTATAAACACCACTCAAATCTCAAGGTTTACAAGGACAGGTATGGTTCTTGCTCATTCTCTGTGGAGGTTGGCTCTGCTCTATTGTCTTCTTTACTCCTGGGCCCGGCTGCCAAAGTGCACTTATATTTGGAACATGCTTTCCCTTTGGTGGTGGGGAAAAGTAGCTTCTGTGGGCTGTGGCATATGACAGTTAGCTTCCATTTCATTGGTCTAATAAGTCCTACAGACAATCCTCCTTCAACTTAGCAATGCTATAGGTCTTAAGACAAACACCTAGCAGGGATCATGTCCTCCTAAGAAGAAAAGTCAAAAATTGGTTATTTAGTTACTATGACATCAGTCAGAATCTTTTATTTTTCTTTTGACTATCATTTTACATTAAAACTATATGGTCCCCCAAAGGGCTTACAGAACTGTCTGATAGAGAATTCTTTTATATTGTAATAGATCTTTGCCTTTTGGTCTGTGATTTTCTTTTTCTGGAATTTATCACTTCTTTGGAATTTTCATGGTGAGGATTGATGAGAAAAGCTGGAAAAATCTTCCTATCCAAAAAAACAAAACAAAACAGATTTTCCTCATGACAGGTATGAAATATTAGGGAAATATTTTTTGAGAATATATGTTTTTATTTAGTAATTCATTTATAAAAACTTGCCTTTATCTTGTAGAGATGAATACTGTGTATTCAGTTAATATGACCTGATTCTTAATGAACTTATTTTGTTTATTATAATCAAAAATCAAATACTGGATGTAGAGTAAAATACATACATAAAAGTGAAAGGAGTAAACTGATTTATAGATGAAAATGTTTCTATTGCTTTAATCCAATCTTTGTATGATAAGACTGGTTTTGAGTTAAAAAACAACTATGTGAGGAAAAAATAAAGCTGTGTGTGCTTACAAATAAGCAGGGAATGATGTTTGACCACCTATGGAAATGAATGAGTGAAATGTTTGCTGTGGCCTTGAGATACAGGGAATTAAGGACATTTCCTGGTCTTTAGCAAGAACTCTCATCCCTAGTCTTATTTTGTGTTTTCTAAATTTTAAACCCGGCAGGGTCTGTGCTTTTAGTCTGTGGGAAAGAAGTAAATGGAATGCTTTTGTAAAAGTAAGACAATTTTCCTTTCTCTGTATGGCTTATATTACCTAAGAAGTATGCTCAATTTATTGGGATAAGATACCATTTCCGTGTTAATTTCAATGTAATTGAGGAAGGAAGGAGTCCATACCAGTACTGTGAAGTACTTAATGGTGTTTAAAATCTCTGGGAGACTGGGACAAAGTAAAAACACAAACTAAATAATTGAAAATATAGTTATTGCTTTCTACTTTAGGTGAGCATCAAGATGCAATATTTTGAACTGATTTAGATTGCTGTAAAGCACTTTGAAGAAAACCCATTAGAGAGAATTAAGCTTGAACAGATTAGCTGTTCTGTAATAGGCCCAGCAGAATATCTATGTTGCTTCAAAATCTTTTCTAATTCCCATCATTTAACTTTGGCTGTATAAACAAAAGGTTCTTTACCTCCATATTTTCTAGAACTATGCACATGCCAACAAATATTTCTCTTAAGCAAATAGACACTTTAAAAAGGTAAATTCTGAATTTTGTATTTCTATATCTCAGGTTGAAATGAATGGAATTAAAAGAATAATTTTTTCCATTGGTATTTTTTTATTGTTAAGGTGATGTACGGAGAGGTTACAGTTGTATAAGTAAGGTAATAAGTACATTTCTTGTCAGACTTGTTACCCCTTCCCTCATTTTTCTCCTCCTTTACCTCTCCCAATCCCCTTGCAAGGTGTACAGATAATTTCCAACATTTTTTTGTGTATATTGCTGTTGTATTGGTTCCCACCTCATCCTTTGAAAAGAACAGTTTTTTAGGTGTGCTTGGATCATGGATTGCTGATAAATTGCTGATAAATTTTACTTTATTATTTATTGTTTTCATATGGAGAATCTTATGCCTGTCCCTCACATTTAGGATCTGTGTGTTTGTGAGTGTGTGTGTGTGTGTGTGTGTTCATTCCTTGGGATCTCTATGTATGCCATATTATAATAAAATTGAAAATAAAATAAATATAATATATAATAAAATATAAATGTACATTTATAAATATAAATAATATATAATACAAATAATATAAATATAAAATAATAAAATATAAATAAAATAAAATAAAAATAGTTTTGCTTCTTTCTAATCTAGTCGCCTTGTATTTCTTTTTTCTTTTTTTTTGTCAGTTGTGGGGCTTGAACTCTGTCTGGGCTTGGACGCTGTCTCTGCACTCTTCAGCTCAAGGCGAGAGTGTTCTACTGCTTGAGCCACAGGGCCACTTCTGGTTTTCTAGTGGTTTATTGGAGATAAGAGTCTCATGAGCTTTTCTGCCCTGGCTGGCTTTGAACCTCGATCCTCAGATCTCAGCCTCCTGAGTAGCTAGAATTACAGGTGTCAGCCACCAACGCCCGGCTCGCCTTTTATTTCTTTCTGGAACTCAGTTGAATTGGCTAGAACCTTTATTTTTTTATTTTTTAAAATTGGATTTAGTTGATTTAATTAACATTTTTTTTTTTTTTACATTTCAGAGCATCACACAGTTACCTTGTTTTCTGACCTGCAACCACATACCTTAAATGGAATTCCTTTTAAATGATCAAATTAGGTAACATCCAAATGTAACAGTTACACATGACAATTAATTCCCAAAGTGTAATTTACTATACCATAGCCTAACAACTTGGGAACAACTAGTCAGAAGAAGTTAAAGCAGATTTAAGGAAGTGGAAAAACCTTCCATGCTCTTGGATTGGGAGGATTAACAACATGAAAATGGCAGTACTGCTCAAAGCTATTTATAAATTCAGTGCAATATTCATCAAAATCCCACCATCTTTCAATGATATAGAAGAACTAATCCAAAAATTCATATGGAATAATAGAAGACTCCATATAGCAAAAATGCAAAAATGATACTTAGCAGGAAGAACAGTGCTGGAGGAATACCAATACCAAACTTCAAACTCTATTACAAAGATGTAGTTACAACAACTTGGTCCTGGCACATGAAAAAGCCTGAAGACCATTGGAATAGAATTGAAGACCCAGAAATGAACAACCCACCTATAGCCATCTAATCTTTGATAAAGAGACCAAAACACAGGGTGTTTTAACAAAGGGTGCTGGCAGAATTGGCTATACATGTGTAAAAAACGGAGGCTAGATCCTTAATATATCACCTTGTACCAGAATCAATTCCTAATGGATCAAACACTTCAATGTAGGACCAGATACCCCAAAAATATTACAGAAAGGGATAGGGGAAATACTAGGGCTCCTTGGTATAGGTAGAAACTTCCTAAGATCCAGAAACACAACAAATCAAAGAAAGGCTAGATAAATGGCTAGACTCTTCAGTAGAATGTTGGATAGTAGTGGTTAGAATGGGCATCCTTGGCTCATTCTAGTCTTAGGAAGAAAGCTTCTAGTTATTCATGATTATACTATCTGTACCTATCCAGGTTAAGTTGTTCCCATCTATTTGCTGTTGTTGTTGGTTGTGGGGCTTGAAATCTGGGCCAAGGTGATGTCCCTGAGCTCTTCAGTTCTAGCACACTACTATTTGAGCCACAATGCCACTTGTGGTTTTCTAGTGGTTAATTGGAGATAACCCTAAGATAAGGACTCACTGGTTTTTTCTTTCTTGCTATTGTTTCTAACATATTTATAAGATGATTTCTTTGTTGCTTTGTATGTCCCACCCCATGGTATAACCCCTGTTTTCACTGTATTTGATGTTGTTATAATTTGGGAAGGGGAAGGGAAAAAACAAATTGTTTAAATAGGGATACAGGTGGACCCATTGCAGCAATGAGATGTACAAGACTTTATGTTGAAAAACAAACTTTACAACTTTGGGTGGGGGGAGGGATGGGAAGGGGAAACAGGAGGAGGCAACAATGCTTGGTAAGAAATGTACTCATTACCTTGCCCATGTAATTGTAACTCCTCTGTATGGTATTTTCACAAAAAAAAAAAAAAAGAGTCTTACAGATGTTCTGGTCTGGCTTTGAACCACGATCCTTGGATCTCAGCTTCGTAAGTAGCTAGGATTACAGGCATGAGCTACTGGCACCCGCCCCATCTCTCCAGCCCCATCTATTTTTTGTTTAGTGTTTTCATCATGATAGTACAATGTCTGGTTTTGTAAAAGGTTTCTTTGGATTTTATTGTGGATTTTGTACTTTCTTCAACTGAAATAATTTAATATGTTAGCTATTTTTTATGTTGAACCAACCTCACATCTTGCAGTGTCTCCCCTTGGCCATGATATATATATATATATATATATATATATATATATATATAAAATATATAATATATATTTATATATATGTTATTGGATTTATTTTGCTAGTATTGTTAAATATGTCCTCCAGTTCTTCTCTTCCTTCTTTCTTTTCTTCTCCTCTTTCTGGTCTTCCTCCTCCTTCCTTTTCCTCCTCCTTCTTTCTTCCCTACCTCTTCTCCCCTCCTTTTCTTCCCCCTTTCAACTCCTTTACCATTTAAGCCATACCACAAGTCCTTTTGCTCTAGTTAATTTTTGAATATGATCTCATAGTTTTGCCTTGGGCTGGCCTGGACCACCATGATCTTCTGATGTTTGCCTCCTGAATATCTGCCACCGTACCACAGATAATGACTTCCTTTTTTTGAACACTTTTCACCCATTTTTGTCCTTGATGTTAGAAGCTCATGAATATTGGAGAGAAAAGTAGAGCATGACTTTTCCATGGAAATGTGAAGCCTTCATTTTTTATGTATTTTGAACAACTGTCCTTTAAATAATAATCTCAAAATATGTCTATTTGAGTATTCAAGTTCATGAACTTTTATGTAATGCTTTTCTGAAGAATTTTAACTTGGCATATGCTTAAGGAATTCCTACACGTTTCCTGTATGATACATTTAGATGATAAATCCTGACCTTGTATAAGTCTCTCAATTTTTTTCACTTAGTTTCATAATCAGTAAAGAGGATTATGAGGAACAAGTAAATATGGTATTTGACTATGCCTGTAAGGTGTTGCATGATGGGAAGATATAACTACTTATATAAGTGTGTAGATACAACTTTTAAACTCAGGATCACAAATATGAATTTCTGCAGGAATCTCCCAGAAGAAGTAAAAAGACTGAAGCAGGGGCATGTAAGCTCTGAACCTTGCTTTTTCATAAATTCAGTGTTTAAAAAAAAAAAAACAATTCAATGGACAAAACCTCTTCTATCTATTTAACCCAGATAATATATGTTTTTTCCCTCTACTCTCATTCAGGAGGTCTTCAATAGAGCTTAAGATCCTGCTATCTAAGTTCAAATCTACCACTAGGGAGGTTGTTAACTTCTCTACAACCTCATTTTCTTTTTTGTAAGGTGCAGCTAATGGGCAGCTTTCCTAACTACCAGGGTTGTTGTAGAGGTTTAAATGTCATAATGTATGAAAATAATTCAAACACGATGAAGTCCTATACAAATATCAGGGCTATTGTTCAGCTCTGTGTGTCTTGACTTTCCAAGAAATGTAGTTCCTGGTTAGAACTTAGTTGCCAGACCCTGGAAATCTATGAAGACCAGCTAGAACTCTCTCTTTTCAACAGAATAACTTTGTAATAGGTACAAGCCAATTGGAATGGACTTCTGTTGCTACCTAGGTCATCCAATACCATCGCAGTAAAAAAGCACTGTAGTCCTATTCTTGTCACTATTAGCTGATCGGGTATGTGAGTCCTTAAAGTTCCACTAGAGCTACAGTGCCACTTCCGTTTTTTTTAGTTGTTAATTGTAGATAAGAGTCTCACTGATGTTCCTGTCAGGGCTGGCTTTGAACAGCGATCCTCAGATCTCAGCCTCCTGAGTGGCTAGATTACAGGCATGAGCTACTGGCGCCTGGTGACTTTCTGTAGTTCTTTGGGAGATAAACAGCGTCAAAACTTGCACTTGCTTTTTAAAAATTTTTATTTTATTGTGAAAATACTGTACCAGAGGGGTTACAATCACATGAGCAAGGTAATGAGTACATTTCTTATCAAGCATTGTTGCCTTCTCCTTTGCTTTTCCCCTACCATCCCTTTCTTCCATCTCCACAACTACACTCCCCCTCCTCTGCCTAAATTGTAAAGTTCAAGATGCTATGTCGAAAAACTTGTACTTTCTTAGAATCCTTGTACTTGAAATAGTTTGATTTCTCATAGTAAATCAAGTACTGACATCTTGAAGTCTCTGTAAGAGAAGACATAATCAGCATCTGCACATTGTCTTTCAGGTAGCCTGACCACAGCCAGGTCTGTACTGGCTGTCAGTCAATAGGTCCAGGCAAACCTACGAGCCACAAGTTTATTGAGCACCTACTATGTATCAAGCATGAATTGGCTTGGAAATGTAGAAAGAAATGTGGCCCCTGCTCTGAGGAAGCATAAAGTCTTGTTGTAGAGAAACCAGTATCTATGAAATAGCTGTAGAGCTGAAAAATCACAGACTGTTAGTTCTTTCTGAGAGGGACTTTTGAGATCATCTTTCCTACCCACCTCCCATGTTTTACAGTAGAGTAAACTGATACCTGTAAACTGATACCTGTAATGGAATGCTAATTTCTGTGATGTAGTCCAGGGCTACTTAAATATAGCTGTTGCCCAGAATCATTTGAAGATCAGGAGTCCCTGGGTCAGGAGCCCCACTCTTAGCTTTTCGGTTTTGGGAATGCTAATAGTCATGCCTAGTGTTTTTAGAGTTTGGAGAATATGGCAGCTCAATGAAAGAACAAGAAAGAGGCTCATGGAGGTGACGTGTCTTGTACACAGAGTGGGCTCTTTGAATCTGGGATCCTGGAGTTAGTAACTGGCATGACTAAAGCAATGAACAAAATGTTCTACATCACATAATTTCAGAACAGAGACGAGCTACAAGGGGTTTTATATATTTGCTTTGAAAATGAGATATACATATGTTTTTGCTCACAACATTCTGTTAGTTACTTTAATATTTCAAGAAAGTACTTAATTGCATTAAGGTAACTGCAATCGCAAATCCTTTGTGTTTGACTAAGCCTGGCTTTTTGGAGTTTATTATTACCATTTCCAGTGCCATCTCAAAATTGTCTTAAGACATATACTAATAATTGTATAATTGTTACTGTATTTCTTAGTGTTAAAGGAGTTGATATGCAATATACTCATATATCTGGATAAATAGGCATGCTATTAAACTAGTGTAAAGATTTCATACTATAAACTATTCTTCATTGAAAATAAATTTATTCTCTCAGACAAGTGTCATCTTCATGGAACTTTAGATATTATTGTTACATGCATTTAGGCAATATATATGTATTGAAACCTTGATAGGAAATACGTTTATTTATAATATATATTGGGATGCCAGATAGGTTCTCCTTTCCATGAAAAAGTATGTCGATTTCAGATTTGAATATATTTTATAGTTGTGTTCATTTCACTGTCATACTGTTAGATACAACTTTTTCTGGCCTATGAGTTGGTGGAAGATGAGAATCACAATAATGATTAAGAGCATGGACTAGCCTTTTAATCTCCCACTTTTCCTTTTACTAACTATGTAGCTATGGAAAAGAATAGTTACCCATCTTAAGACAATGGACTAGTTGAGGATAAATTTAATTAATATGTATAAAGTTCCTAGTATGGCTCATGTTACAAAGTGTACAGTATGTGCTTGGCTAATTGTAGTTGTAGCATTTGTTGGTAATTGACTCTGGCATATGACATACACTTACACACACTGTGGTCATTGAATGTTTATTGACTAAATGGGGGACCACATCAATTGTTGTAAAGTTTTGTTATAGTATTTATGCCTCCCTCATTTTTATTATGGCTGTGTATTAGTGATTTAGAGTAGAATAGTTTAATAGAATGAATATTTGAATAGATGACAATTCATGTGACCCATGACTCTATCTCTAGTCAGTGATAGAGCGCTGAGAAAAGAAGAATTTTGTATGAAGTTACAGAATTTCATGGCTTTTACCAGGGTGTTACAACCTAAGCCAGAGCATAACCACCTGATTCCCTGGGAAGAGGAGTGGCACTTTCTTTAGTGGTCCCTCACTCAGGCTTAACTAGTTCTTTGTGTCTACTCCACCTTTCCCTCCCTTCTCCCTCTTCTAATTCCTCCCCTCCATCTCTGTGCCCTTCTGTCTCATTAGGTTTCTTCTTTTTTCTCTTTGCCTTGTAAATCTAGGGATTGTTAACCTGGAGGTCAGGGAACCCTTCAATCATAGGTTACTTCCCTTTCTTCCTTTCACTTTTGTTTTTTTCTGAGAAAGGAACCTACAAGTTTTGATTAGATTCTAGAGGCACCCATGACCCCACTTCCTCAGCTCTGGAAGCAGCCAGATTCTATTATGAGCAGAGGTTGGGGTGGAGCTGAAAATTATATGCCTTTATTAGTGTTTCCAGGTATAATAGAGGCAGTGAGTACTAGCAAGGATGCTTGGCAAAGCCATTCAGCCAGGAAAACAGGCTTGATCATGAAGACATGGCTGCATCCCTTCCTGACTGCCACACCAGCAGGAGTCTGTGGTGGTGCAGCAGCAGCATAAACATAATACCTGCCAGAGTATGAAAAGTCAGGCAGCAAACCCCAAGTGCCTACAGAGCACACTTCTCCTCTGTCATTTTCTTGTGCTATGGTGGGAAGTCAGGTGTTTTAGATTCACCTTAATTGCAAATGAGCTGGTCCCAGGCTTTGTCACAGTGAGGCACAACTGCCAGCAGAAAAATGTTCTTCACTGTTTAAAATTAAGGGGACTAGTGTTATATGTAAGGATTCAGAAATTCAGATGCATGCTTTATAAGAGCAACATTAAGAGCAAGTTGATAAGAATGTATGTCATACTCTATCCTGAGGGCTTCTCAAGTATTAATTATAGTCACCCTGAAGGTTACTGATCAATGATAAAATCATGCCCAAATAGCTTCATGTATTCCTTTTAGATCTGTAACATAGTTTTTTTTTTTTTTTTGTATTTCCCCCTCTGTTATATGGTATTCAGATTTACCACAATAGCTCTAATGTAACTGACAGTAGTGTACTTTTTGGTGCAATGGTAGAATCAAAGACCCTTTCAGATAGTTTGTCTAGACAACAAGAGTGCAGAGATGATTTGTCTCCCCCAGCAGTTAGGTAGAAGAGAGGATGTATTAAGGGCATTCAGTTAAGTGTGGCCAGACAGGAGGCTTTATCAGGGTGACATTCTTGTGCCAAGTATGTGTGATAAAGCTTGATTTAGACTTTGGAAATTCAAACCTTGTCTATGTTTAGCATCCAGAAACACTGTGGGGCTGTCATTGGTTAGGGGTTTCCAATTTCAGTTCTTGCAAAAATTAAGTAATTTAGGCATATAGAAACACAGGTACACTTTTTATTCAGGTGTTCATTCACTTATTCATTCCTATCTTGCTGCTCCACTTTTCCACACATTGACATTTTTAGCGGGTTCTTAATTATTTTTGATGAGAGCATTTCATACTTTGCAATTAGTAGTAAGAAAAATTTAGCTAGGTGCCTGTGACTCACATCTATAATCCTAACTGCTCAGAAGGCTGAGATTTGAGGATTGCAGTTCAAAGCCCACCCCAGTCAAGAAAGTCTGTGAGGCTCTTAGCTCCAATTAACCATCAAAAAGCCAGAAATGTAAGTGTGGCTCAAAAGCAAAAAAGCTCAGGGACAGTGCCCAGGCTCTGAGTGCAAACCTTAGGACAAACAGACAGACAGACACACCTAGAAAGGTTTATATGATTTGGTAGACTCTGTCTTAAAAAGCTTTCTAGGAAATCGATATGAAATATTACTAAATCTGCGAATTTCTTTCTTTAAAAGAACTTAAAAAACACAAAACATTCACATAGTGCACTTTGGAGGAAGAGGCAGGAGGATTAAGAGTTGGGGATTAGCTCAAGCTACATAGCAAGACTGTGCCTCAGAAAACAAACAAACAAACAAAAAACAATGAGCAAAACCCAAGCCAAAAACAAACAGAAGAACATTCTGTGAGATCTTACTAGTTTTTTTCCCCCCTTGGCTGAGACTATCTCCTAAGTGCTATTGTTTATTGAGTAGTCAAATGCAGGCCTACTTCTGGCCAATGACTCTCATTAGAACCTCTTTTTCTGTTTTCTTGTGCATAAAGTTAAACTGATGATTTGCCTTACCTGCCTCATAGGGTTGCGTGGAATTCAGGGGATTCTCCCAGCTAATGTAGGGAAGTAACTAACATTGAGAACTCAGCAGGTCATAGCAATCCCCCCCCCCAATGGCTCTGTGCATAGAAGGAGCTAAGGATGAGTCAACCTTAGATGCCCTATGTTTCTAATCTAAGCTTTCCTTATTTTGTTCCTGTGCCTGCATGTGGGTTGGGCATGGGCCAAACATTCCTGATTCAGGTGGGAGAGGAATCTAGGCTGGTAGAAATTTGGACAAACGAGATTGGAGTGTCAGAAGAAGGTTTTCTGTTGGAGGTAGTCACGAGAGAGAGAGAGAGAGAGAGAGAGAGAGAGAGGAGAGAGAGAGAGAGAGAGAGAGAGAGAGAGAGAGAGAGAGAGAGAGAGAGAGAGAGAGAGAGAGAGAGAGGGAGAGGGAGAGGGAGAGGGAGAGGGAGAGGGAGAGAGAGAGAGAGTTTCTTTTCTTATCCAGCTGGGCTTGTGTTGACTTTCCAGAAGCCAGCTCCTTCCTGCCTGTAGATCTGAGCTTAGATACAGCTTGGGCAGCCATCAGACATGCATTAGACCCAGAGGAAAATGAGTTTCAAACCCAGGAGCCAATTGAGAGACATTTGATTTATATTTGATTTACATATTGATTTATATTTGCAAGTATTTTGACACTGAGGAAGTGGGGACCCTCTTGAAAGTTGGGAATAAAGGACAGTTGGTATTATAGAGATATCTTCATTTTAAGTGTTAAGCAGAGTTTGGATGTGCTTACATGGCTCTTTTTATGTAACTGTGGCTAGACAAGGTTTGTCAGCAAGAGAGAATCTTTCTTCAAGGAGTTCACAACCTAGTTGTCAAGGAGTTCTCAACCTAGTTGAGAATCTTAACATCTTTTGCTAGTTTCTAGTTTGTTTCCTTTTGTAGGTTAAATATGCAATTTGCTCTTCATAACCATGTACTCTGCATCCAAAGATTCAATAAAACTGCAGTTTAAAATGTTTGGAAAAAATATATTAAACATGTACCAATTCTTTTCTTGTCATTAGTCCCTAAACAATGCAACTTAATAACTGACATAATATTAACATTGCATTAGGTACTGAAAGTCATCGAGAGATGAGTTGAACTCTACAGGAGGATGGGTGCAACTTATATGCAAATGTATGCCATTTCACATAAGGTACTTGAACCTCTGCAGATTTTAGTTTCAAAGCGGGTCCTGGAATCATTCTCCCAAAAATGTCAAGAGACAGCTATATTTTCCTATAAACGAAACTTAATTCTATTTGACATAATATTATTCCTCATTTGGTTTTTTTATTCTTTCATTCAGAGAGGTTTACAAATCGATTTAATTTAGTTCGCTCTACAGCCAAATGAGCCTATTCTCTGTATCATCAATCATGTTACTGATGAAATTAAAAGCATGCCTCCATACCCTGGCCAGGAACAGAGAGGAGCCTCTGAGACATTGTGAAGTTTGTGCTTCTGGGTCAAATCCAGGGCAAATATAGACATCCTTGTAGAGAGAATTTGATGACTGAATAAAGTATTGAAATAATGATCTTTAAGATTGCTTCCAGCTGTCACTCAGAGCTCTTGTGAGTTTTGGTTCAGAAGAACAAAAAGTCTTATAAAAGTTTGTGTTTGAGCTGTCTGTGGTGTTTTAGATAGAATTCCTAGAAACTGCCAAATATTTGCATTAACTTACAATATCTTCTGTGTTTAGCAGGAACCTAATTTTGCCAAGTTTCAAGATTTTAATCTTTGATGATATAGTCTTAGTTGCAAACCAATGTTGGGATATGAACTGATTGAGCCAGTTTGGCTTGGCATGCATTTGCAAGCCAGACTATTCTATTTCCTAGTTAGGATATGGAAACTATGCCTATTTTACTAATTAAAGTATTTATTTCAAAGGAAAGTTTGTTAAGGGAACTGGTTCTAAGGAAGAATATACCTTTTGCAGGAGAGAGTTCTTGGCTATAAAAGCAAGAGATAGAAAATTTAGGAAGTTGGGCGTGAAGCCCAGCAGAATTATCATTAACTACTTGTTATGGACATTCCTTGAACCTCTGGTTCTTTTCCTCTTAGCTAAAATTGGAAGCTTGGCTTAAGTGATCTCTAGACTCTCAAGCCTTAAGAGCTTGGCAATACTGGATTGTCTTCAAATAAAAGAAAGTTCATCTTGCTAGCTTTCTGTTATTGGAACAGATAATTGAGAGTACAAGTAGAGAAATAGAATTTAGGTGTTAGCTAGATTTCCCCATCCCAAACTGCTTCCCAGAACTCTGAGAATTAGATCCAGAGGGAGGAAGTAATGGACTATATTGATTTCTGTTGCTACTAAAGCAACTTATCACAGATTTGGTGACTTAACACTACATGAATTTATCATCTTGTAGTTCTGTAGATGAGAAGTCTGAAATGCATTTCACTGGGTCGATATCAAGATGTCAACAGGCTCATTCATGTTCTTCTGTGGGATGGATGTCTAGTTAGGAGCCTTCTGCATTCCTTGAGTTGAGGCCCCTCCTCCATCTTCAAAGCCAATAGCTCCTCACTCTTCTTGCTTCTTTTCTGTGAGGGACACTGTGATCAGAATAATCTCCCCGTTTTAAGACCTGTAAGTTGATCACATCTGTGCAGCCTCTTTTACTGTGGAATGGAACATACCCCCCAAATTCAAGTACGTACAGTATGTCCAGTAGGATCTCTGCAGATCCTTCTAATATCGATTACACATATGTAAAGTGGATTGCATTGCTTGACCCAGGAGCTCATGCTTTCTCTGGGAAGAAATGTTGCTAGTAGATTAAGTCATTTTTATCACTCATGGGAGATCTTCAGCTTCCTTGCTCCAATCTCTTGTGCCACACTAGGGAGTTTATTAAAAGGGAAAGGGGAGAAAACACAAAAAGAGCCATGCGATAAGAGGCTGTTTCATCTTTTCAAGTGGAGGCCACCTTAAAGGCCTTCAGAGAAAAGTTCATTCTGTTCTCTGGCTCGGTTCAGTGGTGTGGAGAAAAGGAAATGGGTTCCCAGGGCCAGAACCACAGGTATTTGAAACGATCATTTAGGAAATTTGGTGGGATGTTAGGTTTTAAATTCTTTGAGAGTTCACCTGAAATGGTCACACTGTCTTTGATGAGGAGCTCACAGGTATTTAGGTGTACGTGGCAAGGATTTCTTAAAGTCCTGAGAAGTTATCAAAACTAAAATAGAAAAGAAATTTCCTATACTAAGTCCAGATATGATACTGGCACTCTTTCTAGTTCCTTGCTGTAGAAACCCTAAGAATCTTTAGTCTTATTATCTCAAAGGTGACATTTTAATTGTCACATCATTAGATAAGAGGATGTCTTGGTTTGTAGTTAGAGACATAATTGAAGATAAGGCAGAGTTGAGGAGAATGGTTCAGTGACACATTAGTCACATCTTTTTTCACTGTCTGCTGCAGCTACTTTGCATCTATGTGCTGATTGGACAAGATGTTTGGTCATAAGAAACTCAACTGGAAGATGACATGTATATTTCTTTGGCATATTGTCACTCTGATTTGCTTTGATAGAAGCACATTAACTGTCCCCAAGTCAGATTTGAGGTGAGCTATAGTGGCAGAGAAATACTGACCTGTGGACTTCAAAATGAATCTGAGATGATTTGGGGGGTTGATTTGTCCAAGTAGCCATGTTATCCTCTATTCCATCAAGCAATCCACAGCATTTTGGCAGTACCATTCATTTAAAGAGACAAACCCTTTTACAGACATAAATTAGCGTCAGAATACCTGGAACATAAATGTTCAGTGTTTGCCATCACTTGTGATATTATCAGATAAATGCATGCTGGGAATTCGGCCAGAACTTACAAGGAAAGGCATTAGAAACATTTGTAATATAGAGAATTTGAAGCATTTTTTTCTAATTTTAGTGAAATTTTCATCATTATTGCCCAAATTAACAGGTGGGCTTCCCTCCCCCTTGTTGTTGCTCTGTCTAGTAGAAGATATTCATGTCTTACAGTTTTTTTCTATCCTTCCTTCCTTCTTTCCTTCCTTCTTTCCTTCCTTCCTTCCTTCCTTCCTTCCTTCCTTCCTTCCTTCCTTCCTTCCTTCCTTCCTTCCCCTTCTTCCTCTTCTTCCTCTTCCTCCTCCTCCTCCTTCTTCCCCTTCTCTTTCCCTTTCTCCTTCCCCTTCTCCTCCTTCTTCCCCTCCCTCCCTCCCTCCCTTCCTTCCTTCCTTCCCCTTCTTCCTCTTCTTCCTCTTCCTCCTCCTCCTTCCCCTTCTCCTTCCCCTTCTCCCCCTCCCTCCCTCCCTCCCTTCCTTCCTTCCTTCCTTCCTTCCTTCCTCCCTCCCTCCCTCCCTCCCTCCCTCCCTCCCTTCCTTCCTTCCTTCCTTCCTTCCTTCCTTCCTTCCTTCCTTCCTTCCTTCCTTCCTTCCTTCCTTCCTTCCTTCCTTCCTTCCTTCCTTCCTTCCTTCCTTCCTTCCTGTCATGGGGCTTTAACTCAGGGCCTGGGTGTTGTCCCTGAGCTTTTTTTTTGCCTAAGGTAGTGCTCTACTACTTGAGTCACACCTTCACTTCCGGCTGTTTGGTGTTTAATTGGAGGTAAGAGTCTCATGGGCTTTACTGCCTGGGCTGGCTTTGTACCATGGTCCTCATATTTCAGCCCCCTGAGTATCTAGGATTACAGGCATAAGCTACTAGTGCCCAGTTTAGCTCTTAAGAGTTTCTAAGTTTATTCTCCAAGCTGTCTCCTGGTTGTGCTATTCAAAAGGGTGTTTATAATGAGGAATACTGTGAGAAAAAGAAGCTGCAGCTGAGATGACAATTTGTTACTCTCACTTAGTGCTCCCTCACTCCAGGGAGAAATTAACTTTCACTCCATATGTGACCTGTACCTCTTGAAGACTTACTACATGAAAACATTGACCATGATTTTAGAGGGAAATGGGGATGAGAGGTTTACAAACCATGGTTATCTGGTATTGTTATCTGGATATAAGTGTCTCTCAAAAGGGCTTATGTGGTGAAGGTTTGGTCCCTAGCCTTAATCTACTGATGAGTTAGTCTTATTAATGGACTGGGCTGTTATGAGGTGGAGCCTGATTGGAAGGTGGAATCTAGTTGAAATTAGGCCACTGAGGGCCTGTGTGTCTTTGCTTCCTGTTGCCATTGGCTGAGTAGCTTTTCTCCTCCATGACCTTTTGTCATGATGTTCTGACTCTATCTAGGCTTAGAATTAACACATTACAAATTGTGAATCCCAAATCAATCTTTCCTCCTTTATGTCAGGTATTTTTTCATAGTGATAGACACTATCAGCACAACTGGGGAATCTTGCATTTTAACTCAGTCCATGGCCTCTATCTATGTGTAAACCACCTAAACAGGTCTTCTTTTTTTTTTCTTTTTTCTTTTTATTGTAAAGATGCTATACAGAGGGTTACAGTTACATGAGTGAGGTAATGAGTATACTTCCTATTGAGCATTGTTACCCCCTCCATTGTTTTCCCCCTACCATCCCTTCCCTCCCTACCTTCCCCAAGGTTCTTTTTTTTTTTGATTGTGATTAAGTGATTACATAATTTCCTGAATTTCACAGTATTATGGAATAATGATGCTCATTTAAAGTCACAGGTTCATTCTAACTTTCCTGGAGCAAATTGTCTATCACAGTCTATAACATATAACGGTGTTCACATGTTATACACCATACATGTGATCAGTAGCATGGGGATATTTAGTAGTGGTTGGACCAGATGAGTGGGAGTTCTTTGTTTCTTAAGTCCTGTTGGTTTTGTTGTATCACCTAACATTTTGGATTTAGCATCCACTTATCAGGGAGACCATGTATTGTTTGTCTCTTCGCTCTTGGCTTATCTTGCTCAACATGATTCCTTCTAGCTCCGAAAATGCCATTATTTTGTCATTTCTAATGGCTGCATAATACTCCATTGGGTACAGATACCACAATTTTTGGATCCATTCATCTGTGGTGGGGCATCTGGGTTGTTTCCATATCCTAGCTATTATGAATAATGCTGCAATTAACATGGAGGTGCATGTGTCCTTGTATATTGGTTCCTGTTGTTCAGGGTAGATGCCTAGAAGTGGTATGACTGGGTCGTAAGGGAGGTCAATCTTTAGCTTTCTAAGGACCCTCCAGACTGCTTTCCAAAGTGGTTGTATAAGTGTACATTCCCATCAGCAGTGTAATAGGGTTCCTCTTTCTCCACATCCCCTCCAGCATTTGTCGTTGGCTGATTTGTGGATGTGGGACATTCTGACTGGGGTAAGGTGGTATCTCAGGGTTGTCTTTATTTGCATTTCCTTCACCACCAGGGATGATGAACATTTCTAAACAGGTCGTCTTGAAACTGATTACCCACAAAGAAGCACAAAGAGTAGCCCAGGCTATTCTTGTGAAAGCTAAGAAACTTCTGTGGAGGCTAGGCACTGGTGGCTCATACCTGTAATCCTATCTACTCAGGTGGCTGAGATCTGAGGATTGTAGTTCAAAGCCAGCCCTGGCAGGACAGTCAGTGAGACCAGTGAGACTGGAATCTCCAGTTAACCATCAGAAAACCGGCAGTGGTGTTGTGGCTCAAAATGGTAGAGTGCTAGCCTCGAGCAAAAAAGTATAGGAACAGTGACTAGGTCCTGAGTTCAAGGCCAAATGACACCTCCCCCACCCAAACAAACAAACAAAAATCTCTGTTGAGCTCACATTTTCTCATATCCCTTTATTTCCTTCTAGAGAGGTCATAATATAGCACCTTAACATATTAAGTGAATAATCTATTTGCCAGAAGAAATGATGCTTTCCTGTATTAATGCTTTCAAACATTTAAGTTAGAATACCTTCATCTATCCAGGCTTCTCCTTTCCTTCTTTGCCACCAGACTCTTAAGATGGACTTGAAGGGACCTTCAAGTGGCAGTGGTTTGCTTTTTTTTTTTTTTTTTCCAGTTGCAGGGCCTGAAGTCTGGGCCTGGGCGCTGGTCCCTCAGCTCTTCAGCTCTAGGCTAGCGCTCTACCACATGAGCCACCTTCTGAACAGCTCTGCAAAATATTTTTTCATTCTCCTTGGGGAGAGTGGGTTATCAGATTAAATGGAGTCAATAAGCACTTTTTTGGGAGGCAGGGGGAGTTGTCTTTGATTTCTATCTGGTTGTTGAGTCTTTAGAAGGGCCTGCATATGCTTCCCTTGGATGCTGTTGAAAGCACTTGGCCTACTGTGTACCCCTCAGATTCACAAGTCAGAGACAACATTGAGCTTTATCTTTTCCTTAGATAAAATGGGATAAAAGCCCTCCCTCGCTGAACCAAAGAATGCTGTAAACAAAGAATGCTAGAATGTGTTGACTTTCTTTAAGAGACTATTAACAAACCATTTTCAAGTCATCTCATCTCTCCATGCTGTGTGGATCAATTGTAAAAATATGGTATTTAACCAAGCCTAAATATAAGTATGTAATAGCACAAGGATGTCATGAGTATTAGCAGAGCGGTTTTCCTGGAAACTGCGGTGTGGAAGGTGAGAGGTTAGGGTTGGAAATCCAGGCTAGGAAAGAGTAGGCATAGGAAGTACCACAAATGAGAGACCTGTGGACTACCTGTGACAGGGAGCAGGAGCACTGGCAGGTAGAAAAGTCCAGAGCCCAGGAAGTGGGAAATTTCCAAAAGTGAGAGGCAAGCAGAGTCAAGGACACAGCCATCCAGTTCTGTGAAATATAGAAAGTGTGCTGGGTCAGGTGTCCAAGCCTGAGACTTTGACAGGTGTGTTTAAGGAGACCAAGGCTCAAAAAGATGAAGTATCTTGTCTTTGGCTGAACTACAACAGGGTGTAGTGGTTGTCCTGGATTTTCTAGCCAACAAGCTAGTTTGTGAGAGATTAACGCTTGTAATATGAGTTTATTTACAGTACAATTACTCTCTGTATCCATAGGCTTTACATTTTTGGATTTAATCAGTCTCAGATTGAAAATACTGAAAGGAATTGTATCTTTATTGAACATGTCCAGGCTTTTTTTTGTCATTTTCTAAATTATGTACTATGACTATGTAGCATTTATATTGTATGAGTTATTATTACAAGTAACCTAGCATAAGGTGGATTTTGTAGGTTACATGTAACAATTGTGTCATTTTATAGGAGAACTTGAATGTCTACCTTGAGTTTCAGTGTCCATTGTAGGGTGTGGGGGGGTGAATCTATAACCTATCTTCCAAGGGAATACTCTACCTGTTATAAAACTCATGTGTTCTTTTCATAATTTTAATATTTTCTCATTTTATTAGTCTGTTATTCAGTATATGTCATGGATGGAGTTGATGTTCCTTTTTACATATTAAGTTATTGCCTTACAATTTTAAACTCAGAGGTAACACTTAACACTTTCAAGTATACAAAAATATATTGGATTTCCATGAAGAGGTCATTTGAAAGTACATGATAGCAACCTTTGAATTATTATAGATGACCACAATTATCTTTTTAATTTTAACTTTTGACCATGGTATGTGAACTTGCCTTTAAGAAACAAGTGAGTATCTTTTTTTTTGGCTGTAGGGTTGTATTTTATCTGACCAAATAACATTTGGTTGATAATTTTGTTGAATTTCCTGGTGGACAGAGAAATACATGGAATAAGTATTATTTTTTTCAGGTTGCTGTAGCAAAGTACAATAGCTTTACCAACCATTTACTGTCTCATAACCTTCAAGACTGGAAATCTGAGATCAAGGTGTCAGCAAGGATGGTTCCTCTGAAAGCTGTGGAGGAGGATATTTTTATACCTCTTTCTAGCTTCTGTTAGATTCTTGGCCATGTTTCACATCCTTGGCTTGTAGATAAATGACCTCAATGATCTTTGCCTTTATTTTCCCATAACATTCTGTGTGTGTGTGTGTGTGTGTGTGTGTGTGTCCGTGTGTCCATGTCCATGTCCATGTCCATGTCCATCTGTGCCTCTTTAAAAAAAATAAGAACACTACTCAGTTGAATTTAGAGGCTCACATTATTCCAGTATGACCTTAGCTTAATTAATTAGATTTGTAATGGTCCTATTTTCAAGTTAGATCACTGAAGCTCTATGGTTTAGGAATTCATCATATAAATAACCTTTTTTTTTGGTGATGAAGGAGCACTCCACTTGCTAGAAGGTGTTAGACCACAGTATAATAAGATTCTCCAAGGTTAAAGTTAGAAAAATCTCAACATTTGGACTCTTTTGGATTTTATCTTGTACTTCTTGGGGAGAAAATGACTTTTTAGTGAAGCCCAACAACAATTTCTTTGTATTTTACCATATAAATTAATTAAGTCAATTAATATCAGATCAGGACTAGGAAATAAAAGGATTCTGCTAATAAGAAGGATGACAGGACAGAGACAAGTGAAAGAAAACTGGTAAAGAGAAAACAAGAAACAACAGCATGTTTCAGCTGGAATTTTCTGAGTGGGGAAGATACATAAAGTGTCCTAAACACACTTAATTTTGCTAAGACTAAACAAACCAGTATTTGTGATATGGTGGATTCTTTTTTTTTTTTTTTAATTGTATTTTATTTTATTTGAGAACATACTGTACAGGGGGGCTACAATTACATGGGCAGGATAATACATACATTTCTTACCAAGCATTGCAGCCTCCTCCTTTGTTTACCCTTCACTTCCCTTCCCCGCCTCCCCCCTCCCCCCACCCAATTTTACCCCCCTCCCCCCACCCAATTATACCCTCCTCCCCCCCCCCCCCCACACCGACATTGTAAAGCTGGTTTTGACATGACATTTTGTACTTCTCATTGTTGCAACAGGTCCACCTGAATCCTTAAACTACTTGTTTGTCCCCATCTCCTCCACATGTTATACTGACATCAAATATAGTGAAAGCGGGGGTTACACTGTGGGGGAGGGACATACAAAGCAACAAAGAAATAATCTTATAAATGCGTTAGAAACACATGCATGAAAGAAACGAAAACATTAAAATACATATTTAAGGGTTCATTTTCCTAACATCACATTATCTGAGATATGGTGGATTCTTAACCGTGCATGATGTTCATCCTACAGTTAATAAATAAGAAAACAGGTACAGTTGATTGTCAGGATTACTTGGGACTGTTCAGTTCCTTGTTAATACCTCCCTTCCTAGTTTGAGATGATCATGTTATCAGGGGTTGCAGCTTTTACCACCATACCAGGCCCCTCCCAGCATGGCCCAGCCAACAGGCACCAGGCCAGCTCACGATGGCTGCAGAGAGGACTTGCTCAGACTGCAGCATGTTTCCTTAAAGGCCAAAGGGTCATTTAGAGGGCAGCCTAAACACATGGACATGGGGAAACCAGCACATCTCATTCTGTGGTCAAAGCAGAAGTGATTTTACTGGCCATCCATTGCCTGTAGCAGAAGTCTCCAGTTTCCAGTGGCTCTTCCCTTGTTTATATTTAGTAACTAACATCACAAGGCAAAAAAATACATGATAAATGCTGTGAGGTTGAATGAGCTGGACTCACAGGCTGTACTACCTGCAGATCACCACATCTGCTGTGTAGTGTGTACCCTGAATATAAACTTCCTGGGATTCTGAAATGGGCAGAAGATCTTCATTGGGAAATGACAGTTGATTTGCAGAGGGAAAAAAAGAACATACACACAAATGTGATTTATTAAGGAAAGTGACAGCCCATTTGCTTCATCATTTGCTACTTATCCATGATTCTGCTCAGAGCATATTTAGAGGTACTCCTCTAGTCCCCGCTAACCCCATATCACCAGCACCACCAGGTTTAGAGGAGACATTAATGTTGATCTACCTCACTGGTACAGTTTCAGACAGGAGCCATAGAGTGGAGGCTTCTTTCTTCAGGATGATCCAGGGCCTCATAAAAACCACACTTTCTCTTTCCATATGTGTTACAGGGGGAAAGGAGATATGTGCTTTTTCCTGCACTCTGTTTTCTTCAGAACTAGTCCCATGTCTGAAATATGGCCTCATTCAGAAGTGGCTAGTGTATATTTTTCAGTTCATGTTTTTGCATGCTGTTTGCATAATCTCAGAATTTGGAGACTTGAACCCCCTCCCAGTGTACTTTAATTTAAAGGACACATCAAACTTTTTTCTTGTTTAAGAAATTATTCTTGATTTTATATGATTAATTAAAAGCTTTTGTACACATTTTGTTTTGTCTTAGAAAATAGTCATGTAAAAAAAAAAAAAGAAAATCGTCATGTACTAGTGGAGCATTGTTGACAAGAAAAAACTTAGCCTTAAGTTGTGGTACACTAAGTTGGGTGTGGTAGTGCAGGCCTATAATTCAGCGCTTGGGAAGCCTAGGCAGGAAGACTGAGAAATTGAGGACAGTCTAAACTATGTAGTGAGACCCTGTCTCAAAAAAGAAAAACCAAGCCAAATCAAACAAAAATTGTGATGTATTTCAAGTCAAACATTTTAATGCTGTAACTTGTAAAATACAGTCATTCTAAACATATATCAAGTACTATGCTATTGCAGTTTAGTACTACCATGAACTATGATGTTATAAAATGTTCATTCCTGCTTGTAATTTTAATATTGAAAGCCAGAATCATAATGTTAAGAAAACCTCTCATTTAGTAAAATTAAAAACTATCAAACAAGTTCACTAGGTAATTCAAAATACAGAAATAGTTTACTAAAAAATGCCTTTGAGGAATAGATCTTTTAGGTGTTTGTATAAAACCACCTAAACAGATAATTGCTTCATTAAAAAAGTCTTGGTTGAACATCTGCTATGTGTTGATATTGTAATTATGTGGCAGAAATGAGGATGGAGGTGGCATGGAACAGAGGATCTCAGGAGTTGTGGCCAATTAGGATCAGAGATGAAGATAAAGCATTTTCAAGACTGAGCTGCATGGGACAGTGTGGAAATAGAACTGATGATTAGAATTGAGCCTTGAGTTTTTAAGAATATGTCTGAATGGTAAATTATGAACCCTGTATAATGTAGTTCAGGGTAATCAACATGTAAGCATAAATGAAAGACTGTGCTTCTGACTCCATTACGAACAAGTTGACCTAGGGCATAAATATGACTGCTCTAAGAAGTGACGTATCTCCTAAAAACACTCACATTTCTACTTAGAACAATTACATCAACATTGGCTTCACATCTGTGAATCAGACAGTTTTAATCTGCAAAAGGTTAAATGTTTGCCAGTTACTAGGCCTCGCATACAGATTAGCTGCTTGGAGTTTAACCTTTAGATGTGCTTAAGCAACCACGCTGTACATTTTTTTTAAAAAATAAAACCACCCAAACAGAAATTGTCTAATAACTTGCAGTTAGGAATACAGAAATCCAGGAGATATTTTTTCCACTTGATGGAAATTGCGCCAATTACCTCCTTTCTTCTTTTCTGTCTTGAAATATTTTAACACTTACCCTCATGTCTAGAAGCAACTTCACAATTAAAGAATTGAAGCCATTTACAGCAATATAAATGTCAGAACAGAATGATTCTTCTACCCGAGTGCCTTGCAGGATTTTAAATGAGGGAGTATGACTACTTGATACAAAGAAGAGAAAAGGGATGTTTCATCTTTACCTGAGTATGTGGGAATACACATGAATTTTAAACTTTGCAGAGTGAAAGAGTCTATGTCTTGAGTTTCATTATTTTCTTTTGCTACATTCAGCTGTTAAATGTTTCTTGATAAATTGGTTTTAAGACAATATTTACATACAGTGGATTCAGACCCTGTTCCAACAGATATTTTTGTGTTGAATTAAGGACAAGAAAGCGTACAAGAAAATATTGTCATACTGTCCTATTCTGTACTCAGTGAAGGTTCTTAAGCTTGATCCTATACTACATAGAACAGATTTTTTTTAAAGGGCCAATGACTGGATATAAGCACCATGCTAAATATTTTACATATTATCTTATTTAAATATCTTCATGATTAAAGTAGGGAAAAGCTATCAAGTTTCCTGTTGTTTTATTTCCCCCTCTAGTATTAGGGTGTGAATCCAGATCCCGTGCTTGTTAGGCAGGTGATCTACCACTTTAGCCAATTCTCTCTCCAATTCTTTTTTTTAAGCTGTAGTTATATTTTAGGATCTTATATTTTTACCTAGGCCAGCTTATTGATTGAGATGGAATCTTGCTAACATTTGCTTGGACGAATCTCAAACTGTGATCTTCTGATTTCAACTTACCAAGTATCTAGATTGAAAGAATGATCCACCACTCTTGGTCATGTTCCCTGCTTTATAAAAATACAGAGGCTAAAAGTGGTTATCCATCCCCCTATCTCCCTGCCAATTATCCTGTTAGACACTTGTTAGAAATATCTTAAAAATGCAGATTCCTGGTCTCATTTCTAGGAAGTGAGAATTTGGACATAGATCTGAGTATCTTCATGATTAAGTCAATCTCCTAACTACTCTAATAAACATTTTGGTTTTGAGGCCATGGTTGAAGTCGTTATGTTGAAAACGAACTTTACAACTTTGGTGTGGGGGGGGGGGGTTGGGGGGGAGTGGGAGGGAAGATGGGAAAGGATGGGACGGGGAAACAAAAGAGGGGGCTACAATGCTTGATTGGAAATGTACTCATTATCTTGCCCATGTAATTGTAACCCCTCTGTACAGTATTTTCACAATTAAAAAAAAAAAAAAGAAGAAGATCCGCTCATTGTCACACTGTAACAAATGATAGACCTGAGACTAGAAGTGACCCTCATGGAGGGTGTTGAAGGTTCCTCCAATCCTAGCAGTTGGCAAACTCCTAGGACTTGTCTTGTCTGATGTCTTTTCTAGTTTAAGATCTCCTTTTCAACATACTTGACCCAGGCAGGGAGGGAAGTGTATCTGAGGCCACCACTGGAATAAGTTTTGAGGAGATAGCTCCACAGTTCTTAAGATACCCTTGTTATTGAGTAGTTCTAATTACTAGCAGGTTCTACTCTACTTTGGGTATATAGATTCCTACCAATCACTTTCTAATTTTGTTCCCTGAAGCCATCCAGAGTAAATCTAGCCCCTCTTTTGCATACCTTTTGTGCTATTTGAAGAAACCCATCTTCTTTTGGACCTTTTTTTTTTTTTTTTTTTTTTGCTATAGGTTGAGTTAGGGAGCAATTTCTAATTTCCAAAAAAGAAATATCCACTACAACCAATGAAGAGCTGTGATATTAATAGTAGAAATTTCCCCATTTCCTCAGGAACCATGAGTTGTACCTGTTTTCTTAGTTTCATCATCTCTAAACTTGCCTGGATATCCAGTTGCTTTCCATTGTCTTCTGCATTACTTAGTTCAGAATACTGTTTATAGCACACATTGAAATTTTCCTTGCTGGAAAAAAGATCATTTACATTTTGGGTCAAAGTATGAAAATTTTACAAGAATTGGAATGTAAAGTCTTAAGAAAGAAGTTAGTTGTATAGCACTGAGTTGGCATCTCAATTCTTTTTTTTTTATTGTGAAAATACTGTACAGAGGGGTTACAATTACATGGGCAAGATAATGAGTACATTTCTTACTAAGCATTGTAGACTCCTTTGTTTCCCTTTCCCATCCCTTCCCATCCTCCCCCCGCCCCCCCAGTCCTCCCCGCTTTCCCTCCCCCCCCCCCCCCCCCGCACCAAAGTTGTAAAGTTCGTTTTCGACATAACGACTTGTAGACTTGTACATCTCATTGTTGCAATGGGTCCACCTGTATCCCTATTTAAACGATTTGTTTTTCCCCTTCCCCTCCACAAATTATACCGACATCAAATACAGTGAAAGCAGGGGTTATACTGTGGGGGAGGGACATACAAAGCAACAAAGAAATAATCTTATAAATGTGTTAGAAACAATCACATGAAAGAAAAAAAACATTTGAATACATATCTTAGGGTTCATTTCCCTAACATCAATTTATCTGACCTTTTCTGCTTGACTCAGACATATACTAGTTATTGCAAATAAGAGAAACCATGGGACCTATGCTTATTTGGGCCTGGCTTACTTCACTTAATATAATTTTTTCCACGCCTTTCCATTTCCTAACAAATGGGGCAATGTCATTCTTTCTGATGGAGGCATAGAATTCCATTGTGTATATATACCACATTTTCTTGATCCATTCATCTGCTGAGGGGCATCTGGGTTGGTTCCATATCTTAGCTATAGTAAATAATGCTGCAATAAACATAGTTGTGCTGGTAGTGTGGTCTTGTTTGTGAACATTTGGGTAAATGCCCAAAAGTGGGATTGCTGGGTCATAGGGGAGCTCTATGTGGAGTCTTTTGAGGAACCTCCATACTGCTTTCCAAAGTGATTTAACAAGTTTACACTCCCACCAACATTGCAGTAAGGTTCCCTTCTGTTCACATCCCCTCCAGCATCTGTTGTTATTAGAGTTCTTGATTTTAGCCATTCTAACTGGTGTGAGGTGGTATCTCAATGTTGTTTTGATTTGCATGTCTTTTATGGCTAGGGAGGTTGAACATTTCTTCATGTGTCTATTGGCCATCCTTCTTTCCTCCTCAGAGAAGTTTCTCTTTAAGACTTTAGCCCACTTATTTATTGGGCAGTTGTTTCTTTGAGGATTTGTTGTTGAGGGTTTTAATTTTTTGAGTTCCAGGTATATTTTAGATATGAGATCTTTGTCCCTTGTATGGCTAGTGAAGATCTTCTCCCAATCTGTGGGCTTTCTATTGATCTTGCTTAGCTATGTCTTTTGTCATGCAGAAGCTCTGCAATTTCCATGCAGTCCCATTTGTCGAACCTTTCTTTGATTTGTTGTGTTTCTGGGTCTCTATTAAGAAAATTTCGGCCTGTTGGCATCTCAATTTCATGTAGCTTGTGATCTTGCAGCCCTGGGCAGTACAACACCAGCCTTGATGGGAGAAGAGTAAACTGTTCCTGAACACTTCCTCCACTGTATTAAAAGCAAACATATTTTTTCCCTTCTATATTGAACCCTTCAGCCTTTTGTGTTTAAACTATTTCCCATCTTGTTTGAACTATTTTTTCTGGAACAAACATTTATTGTAGGTAGTGTAAATAACAGCTGGCACTCTGTTTGTGTTGACATTTGTGTGTCTCTTCTGGGCCATTATTTAGTTAGAAGACAATTTAGAGACCTGAATTCATGTCTACCTTAGACCAGTATTTTAACGTTCTAGATCCAAGTTTTGTTTTGTTGTTCTTTTTTTCAATAAAAAAGAATTAATAAGTGCCCTTATCCTACCCATTGGATAGGGATGATAAAAATAATGACCAGAGTTTTGGCAGCCCAGATATCCAGAGAAATGTGTTAACAGTAAACATGCTATTGTGGATACTAATTTCACAATTAATGCTATTATTGGCTTATCAGTGACATTTGGATTTTTTTGTAGCATGTATGTTTTATTTCTTTAAAATAATGTTTTTCTACTACTGAAGAATGAAGGGGTTGGGGGGGAGGAGGGAGAATACAGGCAAGAATTCATTGTATACACCACAGAATTGAGAAATATAGGGAAGGGGTATATTGAAGGAGGGTTAAGATGTTGAAGTGATGACACAGATCAAGATGCATTGTATCCATAAACTGCTTTGTTAAATGGCAAAAACACTTAATAGATAGCCTAAAAATTAAGAAAAGTGAAGGAAGAGGAAGCGAGGAAAGGATGGAAGGGGAGAATGTTGACTTTGATCACAAAGTCCTATATTCATAAACTGCTTTGAAGAATGGCAATTCCTTTGTATAACTACTTAAAAATATTCAAAAATTAAAACAATGATTTTGCTGTTAGTTTAGACAGGGTGGAATTTTAAAGAATTGGGAGTTTTCAGAGAGCAGAGAGATTTCTCAGAAATGACTCTTGGCATCAGATAAACTCTGAGGGATTATGCAGGTCCCCCCACCCCCCTGTCCCGGGCACTCAGGTTTTTGTTCCTGCTTCCTTTGTTATCAGGAAGGAAACAGATAAGAGGCACTTCCCCTGGCAGGGCCTCTGGCCTTTTCCTTGCTTGCAGGTTGGACTGGAGGAGATAAACTTTTTGTGTCCTTTTAAGCATAGGAAGATTCGGGATATCTGCCTAGTCTTTGGAGCAGCACCTTTTACAACAGTATTAACTAGGAACAGTTATTTCTTAACATTTGCTAGGTGGGCAAAGAGGTCAATGAAAAGCAATTGCACAAGATCATGAGTAGGACTTCCTTGACATGAGTGCAAGAAGTAGATCCAGTGATAATCTTCTCAAGGTTCTATTGGTACAAGCTTTCCAAGTTTTGGCAAATTCTCTAGTTACCAATCTCACTTTCTCTCTGTATATCGTGATACTGGACAACACTTCCTTTTTCTTTGCTGGGGTTCTATGAGGAATTATAGATCACAAGATCCTTCAGAAATGACCCACATTGTTTGGTTCTTACTTGGAGTGAGTAGAAAGGATATCATCTCATTTCTTCAAAGCACTTGAAGAAAATGGAAAAGAGAAAGTTCTTCATCTTACTGTGTTGTGATGCACTGCTTAGGTTGGGTTATCATGCCATCAATAGAGTGAAGAGATGAATGGGACCTCACTGGGTCTCCCAGAACCTTCTTTCTGCAGGCAAAACACATTAAAGTGAAGTGGACATCCAGTTGCTGTAGGTCTCCAGTGGGCCAATTAGAACATTTAACTGTGCAAGAAAAGAAGAGTTAATAAAGCATCTAAGAAATGGCAAATAAGATTAGAAATGCCATTTTGGCCCTTAGTCAAGTGGCAGGGAGCAGAAGACGGTATGGAAACCAAGTCCAGGTCATCCTGTATCTTCACCTGCTACTGGCTTGTTCATCACTAAAGGTCTATAGACTCTTGGATATTCCTCCTTTCTACTTTCAGCCTGATTCATTATTTTATAGTTTAGTGACATATGGAAGTTGCAGAATTAAAAATAAACAGCAATATAAGTTAAATTATAATTCATTGATTTCTCATTTTTTAATATATTTTTTTACAACTTACAAGTTGTATAGATTTCCTATTTCTTCCCCTCCAGAATCAAAACCCCAGACATATCTGAAGGGAGGGCTTTTATTTTAACCACATGTGAACTACTGTTTAGCAACATTGACTACACATATGCTTCTTGGGAATTTCACCACTCTGTAATTGCCTTCTTTATTTCTTTTCCTACTTAACTAGTGTATATAATCACTGATTTATAAGTGTGTGAACTGTAATAATGTCAGCTGTCTGCTGGCATGATTGGAGAACTTATTATGAAATGAAGTTAATTTTATATCATCTTTTCTTTGAAACTCTTTGATACTTAATTTTAAGCAGATAAGTGACATAAAAGACCAAGCTATTTGACGATAATGCATTTAAAAATTGCTGATTGATGAGCTTATGCTTCTCTAATTTTGTTTTAAAAAGATCCTAATATATCTTTTGAGAATAGATGTTTGAGTAGAGGAATAAAAATACTCTAGGATAGGTGGATAAAAGATGAATTGAAGGGTTCTGGCTATATGATTTTCTTCTCTCCAAAAATTATTTTAACACTAATGCTGGAATGGATATTTTAGTCACAGTTATCAGTTGTGGAACAAATATTAGTTAGCTTAATAGTTTTAATTAAAATAAGTATTTGTGTTTGAAGCAGAGCAGTCTATGTTGTAAGATAACAGCCACATTTTATGTATTTCTCCTTGTTGGATTTTCTTTTAGTGATAATGATTTTGGGGGATGTTTTCCATAAGTGTGCATATCATGCTCATGTTTCAATTTAAATACATGAATTTGATTAACTTTACTAACAATAAATAATGAAATGTACTCTTCTGTGTTAACCCTTATTTTATTGTGTATCAGCCTTTAGACATTTGGCTATCTGGACACACCATCATTTATATCCTTTTAAAACATATTTATTGCTTCTTTGACTAATTGCCTTTTATGTGACTTAAAGCCTATTGCATTGGTGCCATTTGTTAAAACCCAGCCAGAAGCAGGCAGGCAGTCCCATTTTTCAAAAATTTAGTGTCACTTTTATAGACAAATAACACTTGTAAATGATGGATAATAGCTAGCAGGATGCTGCATGGTTTAAAATGTGCATGAATTATATTTTCTGGTAGTTAGAAGGTTAACTTGTCTATGGACTAATTGAAAAAGCTTTATGGTAAATGCAAAATGCTGTGTGCACATTATCGACATGACTTAAACTAGCTGAAAAAGGGATTTTTCTTCCCTTGAGTATTATTCATTATTTCATCCCTTTTTTCCCCTGCTAGCTGCTGTATACCGAGTGTCTAATCATAATGTATCTATAGAATATATATATATATATATATTTGTGTATGTTTTTTGTGTGTGTTTGTGACAGATGAGAGAGAGAGAGAGAGAGAGAGAGAGAGAGAGAGAGAGAGAGAGAGAGAGTGCACCCTCATGGCATGGATGCTTCGTATCCTGCCAATTGGTAGGTTAATTCTTTCCCATTAGATATGGCAGTGGAGGTGAGTGATGGGCATGTCACTCATCACTGTGTAATGATGTATTTTTGTATTTTCATGGATCATTTTTATCAGTCCAACTGTGGTTTTAGCCTGGCAAGACAAATGGGAGATGTATTTGGTTTCTTCTGCAGCTTACAGTATTAGGAAGTTATCACAAACTTTTGGTTGAGGGGGGCTAACTCAGATTTCTGCCTTTCCATACTGGACAGTTAAAGTTGGAAGCATATTATCAATTCAAGAGCGATTAGAATGTTCATCAAGTATATTAGTATGTGAATGGGAACAGAAATTCCATGCACTCTAAGGTCAGGCTTTTTCTGCCCATCTAAGCTGTGGTTGTGAGCATCCATCCTGATGATGTAGGAGAGGGAGGCTTTAATGATTTCCACTTTCCCTTCACCTTTCTTACTGGGTTAGTATTAGGGAAGATAATGGGCCAAGGAGAGGAAAGTAAATTTAAGATACATAAAGCATTTCTTCTTTGACTGATCTGGTTACCAGGTGGTTTTGTGTTTGCTGACCTAGGTTGCCATTTAGCATCTCCATGTTTTCTTGTTGTACAACAGTCTGCACAGGTTGTTTAATTTATCCTGATTAGTAGATTTGTGAGTTCACTCCTGGAAAAGTCTGTTATCTCCTGAAATATTCTCTCCTCTTCATCCTTGCTATTCTTTTTTCCCCCAAACCCTGATTAGACATCTTTAGACCTTCTCATTATATTCTTCATTTAGGTTAATACCTTCTTTTTTTTTAATTTAATTTTATTTTATTTGTGAACATACTGTACAGAGGAGTTACAATTACATGGGCAGGATAATGCGTACATTTCTTACCAAGCATTGCAGCCTCCTCCTGTGTTCACCCTTCACATCCCTTCCCAGCCTCCCCTCTCCCCCCCAATCCCAATCCTTCTCCTTCCCCCCCTTCCCCCCCCCCCCGACGTTGTAAAGCTCGTTTTGGACATGACAACTTGTACTTCTCATTGTTGCAACAGGTCCACCTGAATCCTTAAACAACTGGTTTTTCCCCATCTCCTCCACAAGTTATACTGACATCAAATATAGTGAAAGCAGGGGTTATACTGTGGGGGAGGGACATACAAAGCAACAAAGAGATAATCTTATAAATGCGTTAGAAATACATGCATGAAAGAAAAAAACCTTAAAATACATATCTAATCAAAACAACATTGAGATATCACCTCACTCCAGTTAGAACGGCAAAAATCAAGAACTCTAACAACAACAGATGCTGGAGGGGATGTGGACAGAAAGGAACCTTACTTCATTGTTGGTGGGAATGTAAACTTGTTCAACCACTTTGGAAAGCAGTATGGAGGTTCCTCAAAAGACTTCACATAGAACTCCCCTATGACCCAGCAATCCCACTTTTGGGCATTTACCCAAATGTTTACAAACAAGACCACACAAAAGCTACCAGCACAACTATGTTTATTGCAGCATTATTTACCATAGCTAAGATATGGAACCAACCCAGATGCCCCTCAGTAGATGAATGGATCAAGAAAATGTGGTATATATACACAATGGAATTCTATGCCTCCGTCAGAAAGAATGACATGTCCCCATTTGTTAGGAAATGGAAAGGCGTGGAAAAAATTATATTAAGTGAAGTAAGCCAGGCCCAAAGAAACATAGGTCCCATGGTTTCCCTTATTTGCAGTATCTAGTATATGTATGAGTCAAGCGGAAAAGGTCAGATAATGTGATGTCAGGAAAATGAACCCTTAGATGTGTATTTTAAGGTTAATACCTTCTTAATAGTTTCATCTACTTGTTTCTCCGAATTGCCTATTAGAGAGGTGTTTTTTTTTGTCAGTCGTGGGGCTTGAACTCTGGGCTTGGGCATTGTCCCTCAGCTCTTCAGCTCAAGGCCAGCGCTCTACTGCTTGAGCCGCAGCACCACTTCCGGTTTTCTAGAGGTTTATTGGAGATAAGAGTCTCACGAACTTTCCTGCCCAGGCTGGCTTTGAACCGCGATCTGCAGATCTCAGTCTCCTGTGTAGCTAGGATTACAGGTGTGAGCCACTGGCACCCGGCATCTATTAGAGAGTTTTTAAAGCTCTTCTTACAGTTTCTCAATTTTCTTTTCAGCTTTGGCTAATGTACTTAGAATTGGATAGCAAATTTTCAGTGCTCAATTAAAAATCAAAAAAGCTTAAGTTTCATTAAAAAATATTACTTAGTTCTTAGATAATCTGCCTGGTCATATTTTTTAAAACTTGTCGTAAAACTCACAGTATATGAAATTCACCATCTTCACTGTTTTTAGTGCATGGTTCTATTCATATTTATATTATTATACATACAAACTCTATAGCTCTTTATATGACACAACTGAGAGGTTATTTTGTTAAATCTGATCATTTTTTCTTCTTCTTTTGGTCAGTCATGGGCCTTGAATTCAGGGCCTGGGCACTGTGCCTGAGCTTTTTTGGTCAAGGCTAATGAATATCACTTTGAACCACAGTATCATGTTTTTGTTTTTTAATTGTGAAAATACAGTACAGAGGTGTTACAATTACATGGGCAAGATAATGAGTACATTTCTTATCAAGCATTGTTGCCTCCACCTTTGTTTCCCCTTCCCATCCCTTCCCATCTCCCCGCCCCCTCACCCCCCCACCCCCTCTGGCCAAAGTTGTTAAGTTCATTTTTTGACATAACAAGTTGTACTTCTTATTGTTGCAATTGGTCCACCTGTATCCCTATTTCGCATTTTTGTTGTTGTTGTTGTGGGGCTTGAACTCTAGGCCTAGGCGCTGTCCCTCAGCTCTTCAGCTGAGCCATAGTGCCACTTCTGGTTTTCTGGTGGCTAATTGGAGATAAGCTTCTCATGGACTTTGCTGCCTGGAGGGGGCTTTGAACTTCCATCTTCAGATCTCAGCCTCCAGAGTAGGATTACAGGCCTGAGCCATGGGTGCTTAGCCCCACGTCTGACTTTGAGTAGTTAATTGGAGATAAAAATTTCCAAGGGACTTTTTTGCCCAAGCTGGCTTGGAACTGGGATCCTCAGATCTCAGCCTCCTGAGTAGCTAAGATTACAGGCATGAGCTACTGGTGCTCAACTTCTTTCTTTTTACAATTAAAAAAATTAATTAAAATGTAAGCATTGTACATATTTAAGGGGGTAGTATTTGATGATTCAATGCATGTGTAACATTATGTAATGTTCAAATCAGGATAAGCACTCTATATCCTCAAAGCTTTTCCATTTTTTTTGTGTGTGGTAGGAATTCAAAATCCTTTCTTTTTGCTTTTTTGAAATATATAGTACATTCATTACCTCTAGTCACCCTACTGTGGGGTTGAACTCCAGAACTTGTTTTTCTTATCTAATTGCATATAACTTAGTTTGCACTAACCAACCTTTCCTCCATTCCTCCCTTCTTCATGTCTGGTCATGTTTGATGGTCCCATAATGCTTGCTTTTTTTGTGTGTGACTATTATTTGCTTCTTTAGTATTTTGTAGTCTGTATCTGGCAGTGGTTACTTTATATCTGATAATTGAGACATTTGAAGTCTTAGAACTACATCTGTGGTTTGTTAATTTTCTGGGACTCTGATTTGTGATGTCTTTTTGTTTCCATGTGTATTTAGTAAACCTTAATGGCTAGCTCATCTTCCAGTGATCTTAATCTGTACAGAAAGTCTATGACTTAAGTTAAGGTTGTTTTTTTTACTTAGGGAATATTCTATTTTGTTTAAGCAAGCAGTCCTGGGATGCTATTTCTAGAGCCATCCCAGCATCTTCCATGCATCCCAATATAATTCAGGAGTTTCATTTTAGTTCCTTAAGTGACTACAGACTTAAGACCCAGTTTGTAAAGGCTACAAGTGTGGAAGTGAGCCTTCACAGGACCCTAATGGGGAGCTATTATTATTTTTGTTACTTTGCTTTTTTTGCTGAATACTTAAATATTTTTCTTACTTCCTCTGAGCACCCCAAGACAATAATAACTTTTTTTTTATCCTTCTATTAATCTTATTGGTTGACTCTGAGTATTTAGCTATGTAGTCAGCTGTCAGTAAAAATGCCGGGCTTTTGAGTTTCTGATAAGCAGGATCATCATACATATATTACATTTGAAATGCTGGAGGAAGAGTTTACTTGGTGTGATACCACATGGAAGGCAATAACATGAGAAGTCTTACATGGAGTCTCCAAGACTTTGTCTGCCATTTCCCCTTGTGATATAGCTGTACATCCTTTGTTATATGAGTGTGATGTCTTAGCAATGAGAACCAACACTGTGCTGATTCCTGTATGCTTCTAGTCAATATCTAAATATGGGGGAGGTTAGAGGACTTCCTGACACAGGTCCCAGTACCATTCCTGAACTTGTATATGCACAGTTGTCCCAGTATAATTTACTGAAAGGTAACATATAGCTACAAAAATAAACTTAATCCCTGCAAGCTCAAGAACACCATATGTCTGTGCAGCAGGTGTACTGACAAGGCTAGGAATCACACTTCTGAATTCAGACCAACATGCTTTACTCAGGCAGGGCCATTTTATGATGCTTACCTACTTACTTTCTCACAAGAGGAATCCACACAATACCTCTTTTGAGTTTGCTGAATGCAATTATTTACCTGCTTCATATTACTATCCTTATGTGTATTGTGTGAAAATTGTGTAGAAAAAAAAACAATCTTGGATTCTGTCTTTGATCCCAAAGTGGATTAAAGATCAGTTTTCTACTTTATAATCAGGGTTTATAAATGCAGTTCTAAAATATATATAAATATTATTTTTGCTTTTTTTATGGTAGCTCTTTACTATTTTAACTGAATTTAAAAACAAGTTTGGAGCCTCTTTATAAAAATAGGCACAAAAAGCTGGGTGCTGGAAGCTCATGCCTGTAATCCTAGCTACTCAGGAGAGTGAGATTTGAAGATCAAGGTTTGAGGTCAGCCCAGGCAAGAAAGTCCTTGAAACGCTTATCTTCAATTAACCACCAAAAAGAAAGAAATTGAGCTGTGCCTTAAGTGGGAGAGCACTAGTGTTGAGGCTCAGGGTGAGTGCCCAGGTCCTGAGTTCAAGCCCCAGGACAGGCACATACATGTTTTTACACACACACAAAACTTACGGTAAAGCGAAGAGTGGAGAGATTTAAGAATTAGTAAATGGCAAACACAAGAAATGAATCCTGTATGGCAAGGTATTTCAACAGAGATCTTTCTCTGATGTCTGTGTGTACAGACATCAAAATCTATAAAATGCTTGATCATTTTTACCTATGGAACCAGTTGTTCAAAATGGACACTTTTAGAGTCCAGGGATCTCTATTAATATTGTTTAGGGTAAAAGACATCTACTAGAGTGTGCCAGACAAACAAGAATGCATGGTCACATGTAGTTAGGAATTTCAAAGCAATTATTTTTGGAGCCAAAAAAGTAAAAAAGACATAGGCTTATTTAGAACAGATGGTATACTATAAACATGACATGGAGACAGCAGAACTGCTGGACTCCTACTTTGATTTTATCATCTTTATCAAGAAAAAATTATCTGCAAATTGGAAAGGGTAGAGTAAACATGGTTAGGAGAAATTAAAGCCCAAGATGGAAGAGATAATGGGAACTGCTAAAAATCCACTTAGGTCCCCTGGGCATGGAAAGAGCTTGCAGATGTGATTGTGGAACCAGTGTAGATAATATTTTGTGAATCAGGAGAATAGGATGCCAGGAGATTGTAAATGATTTTGATGAATGTGTTTCAGTTTTCAAGGGGGTGGGAAGAACATAGTTTAGAAACTACAGATGGGTGAGATTCAGTCTGATTCTGATGGAATTCTAGAAGCAATATGAAGCAGATGTTTGAACATATAAAAAGGCAGCAGTGAATTCTGGGACAGAAAAGATCCTATGAACAAGTTTATTTTCCTTGTTTAGGTGGAATCGTTGGTGTAATTACTTGATGGGAATGCTAGATAGAAGTGAATATTGATCTCAACAAGCCACCTGAGAGTCTCATGTCACCGATAAGATGGGGAAATGTGAGCTGGGCAACATACAGTTGGACAAGTTTCTATTTCTGCCACAACTGTTTTTGAAATGGGCCAGTAGGTGGATGGATCAGTAGACTAGCTCTCATACCAAATGTAGTTCATAAGTAGTTTCTGTGAGTAAAGATTTATTGGAACATAGCTATGACCAGCGTTCTTTTTGTGCTACAGTGACAGAGTCAAGTAGTTGTTGCAGAGATCATTTGGCTCACAAAGCCAAAAATATTTACCGTGTGACTCTTTACTGACTCCTGGAGTAGACCTAACACGGAGTCTCAGCCCGGCTTCACACTAGAATTATCTAAAAGGTTTCTTACTAATTTCCTAACTTTATACCTGCCTATCCCTACCTCCCACCCCTTTTTCAAATGAATTAGAATGTCTGGCATGTTTTTAAAGATACCAGGTTAGTTGAAAACAAAAACAAAAACAAAAACGGATTTGTAAAGTAGGGTCAGAGCTAGAGACACCTGGCCAGTATCAGGGAGTTACTAGGCAGTGCTACTGGTGACTAGATAATGGTTATGTCACACAGATAATTCAGTCTCTGTTATGACATAACTAAGAGAAATAAATTGTCCTGTTGATCTTCTAGTAGATGAGGAAGTAAGAAATGCAGAATTTCTGACCCTGAATTTGTATGATAGTGGGTACAGTAAAATGAGTATGATATATCAAGAAGATCAAAATAAGACAAAGTCAACAATAACAACCAAGGAAATCTTAGCTTACATGTATGCAGTTTCAGTCAAAAGCAAGGATAAAAGTTGTACTGTATACTCTGCTCAGGCTACATCACATTTGTAAGATTGAAACTCTCTGTGGTGGGAGTACAGCTGATTTAGCTTTGATTCTTACCTAGGGCTGGAATGTACCAAGAGGACTTCATTCACTTTAAAGCAGGCATTGTATCAGAAGAAGCAGTGAGGTCTGTCTGTGAGAGGTGTTTAAGTAGAGAGTGGATAACAGTTGGCAGAGCTTAGAACTGAAAATATCTTTGGAGATCATATTAAGGTCCTCCAGGGAAACAGAACCAATGAGATGATTCCTTTATCTCCTATCTGTCTCTCTAAGGAGATTTGTTATAAGGAATTGACTCACATGGTTATGGAGGTTGACAGCTTCTTAGATCTGTAGGGTGAGCTGGCAAGTTGAAGACTCAGGAGAGTCAGTGGTATAGTACTAGTTCAAAGGCTGGCAACTTGAGACCCAGGAAAAGCTAATGTTTCATTTTTAGTCCAAAGGAGAAATGCAGTGTCTCAAACCAAGGCATTCAGATGGGAGCTGCTCCATGTGTATGTAGGAGGGTCCACTTTTTAGTTATGCCTGGGCCCTCAATTGATTACATAGAGTCCACCTACACTGGGAAATCACACTGCTTTACCCAGCATGAAATGATAATTTTATCCAGAAACACTTCCAAGTTACACCCAAACTAATGTTTGGTGAAATGATGGGCAACCCTGTGCCCCAACCAATTTGACACGTACAGTTAGCCATCACAGTCATCATCTAGTTAAAGGTCCTCAATTTGTGGATGAGATAATAGTCTCAGAGGTTGTCACTTCCCCAGGGTGGGAATGAAGTTCCTAGGTCTTCAGTCTCCTCAGTCCACAGCATCCTGCTCTTCTTGCCAGTCTGCTTAGCAGCTGTTAAGGTTATGCCTATGATCTGTATGGTTCTCTTCACTCTGATTAGACTGAATGCTAAAAGAAATGGAAGAAATTATTTAATGAATGAAAATCTGAATGAGGACAGAGAATTGTGGCTACTGCAAAGGCAGAGCTTGACTTGGAGGAGACGATCAGTCAGTGAGAGGTAGAGGTAGTTAACATAACCCAAGTGACATCACTGGCTCATTATATACATAAATACCCTCCAGGCCTATTCAAAGAGCTTCAAAACTCTGGTTAATCCTTTAATGCCATCAAGAGGACAAAGAAGAGGGAAGAGGGATTGGAGACAAATTTCTTGTTCCCATGCATAGTTGGTGACAACAGGCCACACAGAAGCTCTGTGGGGAAGAGTTGTCCGTATAAGGGCTTTCTTCCCTGACTCAGCCATAGATTTGGCTAGGAATATGCAAGATACTCAAAGAGAAGCTCTCCCTCTGGAATACTACTCCTGACAATTATCATAAAGGGATAAGTGCCTTGTGTCAAGGACTATTCTAGGTGCTTTTCTTTTTGCTTAGCCTAAAAGACAGTTATCCAAGTTATACATTTTCTTGCCCATTCCCTAGATAAGTAGACTAAGCATTAGATACATTTTCTCCATTTTGGAAGAAAATTAATTGATAGTGAGCTATGGTTTCCCACATAATACCCTTGCATGCTTCCATACTCTTGGCACTGAGCACATCTGATTTTAGGGGATGATGATATAGTCATTTAGAATGCTGCTCTCAAGCAACTCCTACTGCCAAACAGCAATGTTTGAAATTCTGTGGTGGCTAACACACTGCCACTCAACACAGTTCAGGTGTTGTATAAATAAAGTCAACAGGCTGACTTTTGAGTAAAACATAATTTTTCAACTGCTGGCAAGAGGAAGCTAATTGATGACTTTGATTACCTGTTGTTTCAGATTACCGCAGCATCTCTTCATCATTACTGCAGAGACTTCAGAGCTATGCAAAGCAAACTCTCAGTATAAATTTCTTCTTCATTTCCCCTCTTGCCATGTTACCCTATGCTATTTAACAGAAGCCTTACTCTCAGGAAAGTCAAGAAATTAGTTGCTTCACTTTCTAATTATTACAAGTATGTTAAACAAATCACTGATAAGATCCTTGTGTGTTACAGGTGCACATGCCCCAGCAAATACCCAAGGAGGCTGCAGGAAGACATGCTAGCAGGTGCTTCTGGCTCTGTCTTGTTCTGCTAGTAGACTTAGTTTAGGATGATAGTGAGTGACCTAAATGAAACTGGGGACTATTCTGTCTGGTTGTCCAAATGTATTATTTTTAGATTCTACAGGGTATGATTTGGTAAATGGAAGCACTAAACTGAACAACAGTTTTAAAATCTATATCCAGATTTAGAATAATGGGGCAGGTATGCAGGTTCTCTGAAAATTTCATGTTATCATGGGCCCTTATGAATCCATCCTAAGCAAGGATAGTTCTAGAAGGCATATGGTCAGCCGTAGGGAGGACCCACATAAACTGGTTCTGACACCTTCATTGTGCTTGCATAAATCCATATGACAGAAAGGATAGAGTGGGAGAACCCTTGTACTCTTTTCTTGTAATTTTGGATTTTTAAAATTGCTGTTATGGTGATGTACAGAACAGGTACACATGAAGTAAGGAAATCAAGAATTCATGTAGCAAGGTTAGAAGTCTGTCCCTTTTCTCATCTCTGCAGCCCCTTCCCCAGTTTGTGATTGTCTAACCTGAGGCTCTTTGAAAGTCTATTTGTGTTTTTTGTTGAATGTATCTTAGGTCTTGGAGACTTACAGCCTGGAGAAGTATTGATTGCATTTAAGGGTCCATTACTTAGGTAAACCAAATAATGTAACTGATCTTGGCTCTAATTGATCAAATCTTTCCTACAGTGTTGGGAAGATTGTAATCTAATTATTCTTGCTTCTGGCTTCTAAGGCGAAGTTTGTATTTTGAGCATTTATTCCAGTTAATAACCACTTTATCTCTAGCATCTTTTCTTAAAATACATGGCCAGTGTATTCAGTACATATGTGAATTCAGAGGTACATACACATGCGTAATACAATCTTTCTTGTAGAACTCTGGGTTTTAATTTTTTTTTCAATTCGTTGGCCATGGGGCTTGAACTCTGGGCTTGGGCGTTGTCTGTGTGCTTTTCAGTTCAAGGCTAGAGCTCTGCCTCTTGAGCCACAGCGCCACTTCTGGCTTTTTCTGCTTATCTGGTGCAGAGGAATCGAAACCAGGGCCTCATGCATGCAAGGCAAGCACTCTGTACTCTACCACTGAGCCACCTTCCCAGTCCTGGGTATTAATTTTGACTATATATTAATTGATATGAAATCTGGATATGCTAGGTTTTTCCTCCATCATTTGAACATTTGCAGCTTGGAAAAAGGGTGTAGGAGGGGAGTAAAAGATGCTACTGTCTAGTCAAGTTCAATTCCAGTCTCTCTTGTTTCTCCTAACAAGCTTTTGTCTCATCCTCATTTTTTCCTTTCTTGAAGATAGAAGATCTATTTCCAGCAGCAGGACATTGCAAGTGCAGTCTGTTTGAAGACCAGAGTTGAAAGATGCTGAGCTGCTGATTTATCAGTGTATCATCTCCCTTAGTTTTAACTAGCCTTCTCTAGCTGCCATTTGCATCTTCCTGAGAGGCATTAAATTGGCTTAGCTAGCATTTTCCCGCTGTTTCCTCAAATATCCTTTTGTTTCCTCAGTTGGTCCTGGTCTACCCCAATAGTTAAAACCCACTGGGGTGGGACTGGGTAGATATTTAAACCAAGTGATGTGATACTTACTTTAAGCTTTAAGATAGTTGTATTTAAAGATAGTGGTCCGAATAACTATTTGAGGTCAAAGATAATGGAGTCTGCTATAGGGAGAAATCAGAAATTTAAGTAGAAAGTAACTTTTTGTATGTTCCTAAAAATATATAGTTAATGGATGGAAGGATTTGTGTCAGCCACAAGGAGTGTGTGAGAGATGCTTGAGAATTCTGTGTGGTCAGGGAACATTGGAGCCAGGGAGCGTGGGAGGGTGGTACTCTTCTTACAATGGGATCATCTCCTCACTAGCTGTTTGCTGTACATTGGTCTGAGGGCATCAGTCCTTCCCTAAGAGTGGTTGTCAGCAGCAGTTCTATAGAAATGAATGGTTTTGGTTAAGCCTGTGTACATTTAGAGGAGCAGCATGGAAGTGTGAATATATGAAGTGGAAGTGGGCCCTTTTTGGTTTCTAGTGAGTTTCTCTTGGCTGGACAAAATGTTACATGTGAATTGATGTTTACTTTTCTTAAAGAAGTTGTGTTTTCACAAATGCAGAACACTATGTCGTGGAAATCACAACAAACAGCCATAAAACCCACATCTATGAGTTACATATCCAAGGATTTAATCTAGGATAAAATACTTGGGAAAAAATAGCATCTTTACTGAGCTCATACAAACATTTTCTTGTCACTATTCCCTAACAATACAGTGTAACAATGGTTTACATAGCATTTATGTCACATTAGGTATTAGAAATCATTTAGAGATAAGTAAAAGTATATGAATAATATTTGTAGGTTCTATGCATAGACAATGCCATTTTATATAAGGAACTTAAACATCAAAGAATTTAGATATCTTGCAGAGGTTCTAGAACCAATCTTTGAAGGATACTGAAAGAAGCTTTATCTTTTCTTTTTTTTTTTTGGTCGGGTCATGGGGCTTGAACTTTTTTTTTTTTTTAAATTGTGAAAATACCGTACAGAGGGGTTACAATTACATGGGCAAGATAATGAGTACATTTCTTTTTTTTTTCTTCTTTAAAATTTTTTTTTATTGTGAAAATACTGTATAGAGGGGTTACAATTACATGGGCAAGATAATGAGTACATTTCTTATCAAGCATTGTTGCCTCCTCCTTTATTTTCCCTTCCCATCCCTTCCCGTCTCCCCCCTCCACCCCCCCCCTTACCCTGTGTGCGCCAAAGTTGTAAAGTTTGTTTTTCGACATAACGTCTTGTACATCTCATTGTTGCAGTGGGTCCACCTGTATCCTTATTTAAACAATTTGTTTTTTCCCTTCCCCTCCACAAATTATACCAACATCAAATACAGTGAAAACAGGGATTATACCATGGGGGATAAACAAAGCAACAAAGAAATATCTTATAAATATGTTAGACACAATAGCAAGCAAGAAAAAAACATTTGAGTCCTTATCTTGGGGTTCATTTTGCCTAACATCAACTTATCTGACCATTTCTGCTTGTCTCAGACATATACTAGTTATTGCAAATAAGGAAAACCATGGGACCTATGTTTGGGCCTGGCTTACTTCACTTAATATAATTTTTTCCACGCCTTTCCATTTCCTAACAAATGGGGCAATGTCATTCTTTCTGATGGAGGCATAGAATTTCATTGTGTATATATACCACATTTTCTTGATCCATTCATCTACTGAGGGGCATCTGGGTTGGTTACATATCTTAGCTATGATAAATATTGTTGCAATGAACATAGTCGTGCTGGTAGCTTTAGGTGGTCTTGTTTGTGAACATTTGGGTAAATGCCCAAAAGTGGGATTGCTGGGTCATAGGGGAGCTCTATGTGGAGTATTTTGAGGAAACTCCATACTACTTTCCAGAGTGGTTTAACAAGTTTACACTCCCACCAACACTGCAGTAAGGTTCCCTTCTGTCCACATCCCCTCCAGCATCTGTTGTTGTTAGAGTTCTTGATTATAACCATTCTAACTGGAGTGAGGTGGAATCTCAATATTGTTTTGATTTGCATTTCTTTTATGGCTAGGGAGGTTGAGCATTTCTTCATGTGTCTATTGGCCATCCTTCTTTCCTCTTCAGAGATGTTTCTCTTTAAGACTTTAGCCCACTTATTTATTGGGCAGTTGTTTCTTTGAAGATTTGTTGTTGGGGAGTTTAATTTTTTGAGTTCCAGGTATATTTTAGATATGAGACCCTTGTTTGTTGTATGGCTAGTGAAGATCTTCTCCCAATCCATGGGCTTTCTATTGATCTTGCTAGCTATGTCCTTTGTCATGCAGAAGCTCTGCAATTTCATGTAATCCCATTTGTCCAACCTTTCTTTGATTTGTTGTGTTTCTTGGTCTCTATTAAGAAAATTTTGGCCTGTGCCAAGGAGACCTAGGGTTTCTCCTATTCCATCCTGTAATGTTTTCAAAGTGTCTGCTTTGACATTGAGGTCTTTGATCTATTTGGAGTTGATTCTGGTTCAGGGTGATATATATGGATCTAGCTTTAGTTTTCTACAAGTGATTAACTAATTTTGCCAGCACCATTTACTGAAGAGGCTGTCTTTCTTCCATTCTATGTTTTTAGCTCTCTTATTGAAGATTAGATGGCTGTAGGGGCTTGAACTTTGAGCCTGGGCTCTGTCCCTCTGCTCTTCAGCTCAAGGCTAGCACTCTACCACTTTAGCCACAGGGCCACTTCCTGTTTTCTGGTGGTTTATCGGAGATAAGAGACTCTTGGCCTTCACTGTCCAGGCTGGCTTTGAACTGTGACCCTCAGATCTTAGCCTCCTGAGTAGCTAGGATTACAGGTGTGAGCCACTGGCACCCTGCAGAAGCTTTATTTTTATAAACAGAACACTGTCTATATGTGCATTTTTCTAATAAGTAGGAAAACTTTTACTTGGGCTGGTGGTATTTGTGAGTCTATAAAGAGTATCTTGGCTGCTCTGGGGCATGGCTTCTTTGTGGGGTTTAGAGATGGAAGGTGAGGAGAACGCACTTGAGGGGAATGCTGTCAGTAAATATTTTGAGACAGACTTATGAATACATTTGAACATGTAACTGCCATTTTAAGGGGCTTCACATTAGTGCTTAGTAGCTTAACTGAGAGTAATGCAGTAACATTTAAGTTCTATGGAAGAAGTTGTATGTATGTTTCTCCCAATTTGGCCTCCCACACTGCCCATAGAATGGCTTACATTTTCAAAGGTTGTGATTTAAAAAAATTCAAGCTTGCAGAATAGTGAAAAATAAGGTGCACTGAATACAAGAATACTACTCATCTCTGCCAGCTATTTGCATTTGAGCAATGTTGCAATACTGGACAGCTTATCTTAATTTCAAGTGTGTATCTTTTGAGATTCATTTCTTCTTTCCCAATTGAAACACCAGGGATATGATATTTTCTACACTACAGTCTGTATATGAATATCCCTAGTCATCACAGCAATTTTCCTTGTAGTTTTTTTTTTAAATCAAGACTGTCACATGATATTTGTTACAACATTCCTATAGTCTTTCTTAAATCTAGTAACCTTAGTGACATTTACTGTGTTGCACAATTCAGGCTGGCTACCTTTTATTTTTCTACAGTTCTACTTATTTCCTCTTACAAGATTCAAGGGCATCACAAGTGGGCACCTGCCCAGGTACCTTGGGAAGCACACTGTGTCCATTTGTCCCATTGATGATATTTGTTTCGTCATATGGCTAATATCGCTAGATTAATCTGCTTTCAAAGTACTTTTTTTCTATTATAAATGTTAATTTATTTTTAAAAAGCAATAAATAACTTATTTTATTAAAAAAGAAAAAGTACCGTACAGAGGGATTACAATTACATGGTCAAGGTAATGAATACATTTCTTATCAAGCATTGTTGCTTCCTCCTTTGTTTTCCCTTTCCATCCCTTGCCATCTCCCCCAGTCCCCACCCGTGTATCCCTATTTAAACAATTTTTTTCCCTTCCTCTCCACAAATTATACCAACATCAAGTACAGTGAAAACAGAGGTTATACCATGGGGGAGGGACATACAAAACAACAAAGAAATATCTTACAAAGTACTTCTATATGCTTAGTTAGTTAATACCAGTTAAAAATCCTATTCTCCAACCATCTTTCCCAGTTCTATCTGTTGATTATCTATGCCTGTACAGTTACTGTATTGGTGGTTGGTATGCACAGTGGATTCACCTACTGAAGTCATAATATTATGTCAAAGAAATAACTCCAGGGACAAGAAAAAACATGCACTTATGTTTTAAAGTTGAAATTTTCATTGTATATATTTAGAACAGGAATTAAAATAAATATGGGTGCTTGAATATTAATAAATAAATAGTCTTTAGGTGCACTTAATGCATTTTTAAAATTTTCATGTCATCTCTTAAACTTTGCATTGAAAATACTTACAGGTGGATTTCTTGTTACTAGTTAATTATTGGCAGTACTTGAAACTGAGTGGGAAAATGGTAGGGTCAATAGTGAGAAAAATGTATATGTATCTCTCTGTAGAAATAACATCTAAGGCATTTATGAAATACTGAAAGAAAGTTTTATTTTTAAAGCAGTACTCACTTGAAAAATTGCTTGTGATAGATTTCACTAATTAAATCACACTTCCATACTATGTTACATATAAAACTAGACTAAGAAATAAATATAATTAAAGTAAACATGCCCTTCTAATTAGCAATTGTTTCTGCCATTTTAAGCAAATTTTAGAGTCACAGAGAGATGCTCTACTATAAACCTTATAATGAAGCTTGGGATAACAGGTGTAAATTAACACAATGGAAAAACATTTACACTGTAACATGCTAAATTAAAAATGACACTTAACAGGCTTCATTCCAATTTGTCTATAATTAACATTTGTTCATTCTGGAGATTAATAGGTAGATATCTTTATAGCTAATGATATTTGTCATGGCTTTATCTTTGTTAAATTGTAAACAACAACGATGTATTCATTCCTAAAATACGTCATGTTTATGTAATCTTAGACAGTCTGACAAAGAGTAAAACATATTTACTGATGTCATTATTGTGGATAATATGCAGGTATGCCTCCAGACATCTTTGGTTGGTGGTAAAGCTTGACATGAAATATTGAGAATGGGCTGAGTATGGAGATATGCAGGTACATTGGTAATAATCTCCACGACATGATAAAATATTAAGATTCCCTTGAGTGCTCCCCTCAATGCACATATGTGCTTCTAAGTGCCTTGAATCGATGTTTGTTTCTGCAAATAAATATTATCTTAAAGGCTTTCTTTTATGGTGCTAGTTAATATAAACTGGAAGGCAGAGAACAGCAAAAACAGCTTTGCAGCTTAATTTGTCACAAAGGACTCACAATGCTCTACCCCTTACAGAGGCTTTTGTCAGCTCACTAATGAATGAATGGAGAACTTAAATGTTACTGCATTCTGACATTCAGTTAGAGTTGAGAGATAGGCTTTTTTAACTCATGAGTTTAATTCCTCTAACGATTTTTAAAAAGAAGGCTGTCATTTAATTTTATTAAAAGTATATGTCTTGTTGATGCTTTTATTATTAGCATACATCTTTTTGATGTTGTGCCTTTTGGAATGAGATGACTTATTTACTTATTTAATTGACAAAATTGTACATATTCATGAGGGGAAGTGTGGTGTATTTCCATATATATAAAATGAGTAATGATCAAATCAGGGTAATTAGCCTATCTGTTGCCTGGAACACCATTCCTTTGGGCTGAAAGCTTTCAAAATTCCGTCTTCTAGGCATTTTGAAATATGCAGGGCACTATTTTTCAGGCTAAATTTTGAGAAGAAAGTGTATAGGTATATGTACAATGGGTTATTTTTGATAATTAAATAATGTTCAAGTTGTAAGGGTATAAAGTGAGGACCTGTGTTGGGCCGTTGAGAATTCTGAAACTTGAATGGTTATTAAGTTTAGAAACTTAGGCTTGTTGAGAGACAGAAAACTGAACTAGTTATTGTGTTCATCTTCCATTGCTGCTGAGAAGAGCAAGAACAAGGGGTAGGACTGTGTAAATAATGAAATTTGAGATCACTTGGGTGGAGAATGGATTTTTCAAATAACACAGTAGTAACAAATATTGTAAGACATTCACTGGAGCAAAGTGCACATTTGAAGGAAAAGTTACTTGTATGTATAGCATTTGTATCTGGGCTGTCCAATAATACTTTCTAGTGATGGTGAAGATGTTGTTCAGTGCAGTGATACCCCTCCCCCCTCCCCCTCCCCCCCCCCCCCCCCCCCGCCAACTCCTCGGACTCTTTAGTGTTTGAATTGTGACTATCAGGGATGGACACCTGAATTTTAATTTAAATCTACATAGCCATGTGTGGCTAGGGGCTCCTATAATGGAAGGAATGGAACTGTTTGTTCAAGATTGGGTGACCATTATTTAAAATGCTTAGGACTAGTGCTTAGATTTCAGCAGTTTCTTAGATTTGTTTAGATTCTGATTGAGTATTCCTCATTGGAAAATCTAAAATTTTAATGCTGTATGATGATTAAAATGTTTGTGATATTGGAGCCTTGGAGCCTTCTGGATTTCAGATTTGTTGGATTAAGTATGATCAACTTGTGATTTTTTAAAATCTTCATTTTAAGTATGCACGATGCTAAGCACATACCATTGATACATTATTAATTCAATTCCTGTTTTACTGATCAGGAAAAGGTAGGGAGACTAGTCCTGGGTCATGAACTATAAAGGTGGTAGAAGCCATTTAAAGCCAGGAAAATGTATGTGACATAGTGAGAATTTAATAGTGAAGTTGTTATTCATAATATTAAGAGGTAAATTGGCTTGTAGCCACGTGGCTGTTTGCTATGCTTCTTTGAGGCATAGCAAAATCCCTAGATGTAACTGCTAACCTACAGCTGCTACATATCTTGTCCATTGCTTCATTTTCCATGGGAATTTCAGTCTTCTCAGGTTGTCACTAGCTGAGGAATAAGCTGCACTTTTAAAAATTTAAATGTTATTGTAAAGGTGATATACACAGGGATTACAGTTATATAAGTAAGGCAATGAATACATTTCTTTTTGAACAGTATTATCCCCTCCCTCGTGTTCTCCTATACTCCTATCCCCCAGACCCCCTTACTCCCCATGTTGTAAAGTTCATTTCCAACATAGTGTCTAGTGAGTATCACTGTTGAATTGCTTCACACTTTGTCCCATCATTTCTGCAATTCCCCATCTCTTTCCCAAATCAGATAAACTTATATATAAGACAAAGGTAAAGAAATAAAAAACAGTGACAATAGGGAATAAACTAAAGGGAAAAACAGTACAATAAAAAACTTCCTGTTTTCATTTCTTGGAGTTCATTTTGATAAGTATCATTTTATATGGTCATGTGCACATAGCTATTGAGCCATTGTAATCCTCTCCTAAAATATCTTCACTTGTTCCCAGTATGTGAATACTTAGAGTGCTGTTTAATTAATCATGTTCATGTGTAATTATTTATTTTTACTATCCATTGGATTAACTTGTAGATTTATAAACATATTCTAGTTACTAAAAATGAAAGAAACCATGCAGCCTATGGTTATTTGGGTCTGGCTTACTTTGCTTAATACAATTTTCCCAAGCATTTCCATTTCCTTATGAATTGAGCAATGCCATTCTTTCCGATGGAAGCATAGATTTCCATTGTGTGTATATACCTCATTTTCTTGATCCATCCATCCACTGAGGGGCATCTGGTTTGATTCTATATCTTAGCTATGGTAAATAAAGCTGCAATGAACATGCTTGTACTGGTAGCTTTAGTGTGGCTGTGTTTGTGGTCATTTGGGTAAACACCCAGGAGTGGGATTTCTGGGTCATAGGGGAGCTCTATGTTTATTTAGTCTTTTAAAATTTTTAATTTTATTGTTAAGATGATGTACAGAGGGGTTACAGTTGCATACATAAGGCAGTGAGTACATTTCTTGTCAAAATAGTTACCCCTTCCCTCATTTCTCTCCGTTTCCCTCCCTTCATTGACTCTCCTGCAATTTGTAAAGTTCATTTCCAACAAGTTGTCTTGTGAGTACCGCTGTTGCATTGGTTTGCCCTTTGTCCTTTGTCTCACCATTTTCTTGTTCCTCTTCCCTTCCCTAATTCAGATAAATGTATATACAATACACAGGGTACCAGATCAAATACAATGACACATGGGGTAAAACCATAGGGGGAAAAATCAAGAAAAAAAATAAATAACTTCACATAGTATATTATAAACAGCAACATCAAAGATAAAGCTCTTGTTTCCATATCTTGGAGTTTATTTTGCTTAGCATCATCTTTTATGGTCATATATACATAGCTATTAAGCTATTGTGATCCTCTGCTAGGACTATTCTAGACATATACTAATGATTAAAAATTAGGGAAATTGGGCTGGGAAGGTGGCTCAGTGGTAGAGTGCTTGCCTTGCATGCCTGAGGCCCTGGGTTTGATTCCTCAGCACCACATAAGCAAAATGAAAAAAGCCAGAAGTGGTGCTGTGGCTCAAGTGGTAGAGTGCTAGCCTTGAGCTGAAGAGCTGAGGGACAGTGCCCAGGCCCAGAGTTCAGGCCCCACAACCAGACCCCCCCCCACAAAAAAAAGAATTACAAAAATGAGGGAAATTATGGGATCTATGTTTCTTTGGGTCTGGCTTATTTCACTTAACATGGTTTTTTCCAAGTCTTTCCATTTCCTTATAAGTGGGGTGATGTCATTCTTTCTGATGGAAACATAGAATTCCATTGTGTATGTATACCACATTTTCTTGATCATTCATCTACTGAGGGGCATCTGGGTTGGTTCCATATCGTAGCTATGGTAAATAATGCTGCACTGAACATGGTTGTGCTGGTAGCTTTAGTATGGCCTTGTTTGTGGTCATTTGGGTAAATGCCCAGGAGTAGGATTGCTAGGTCATATGAGAGCTCTATGTTTATTTAGTCTTTTGAGGAACCTTCATTCTGCTTTCCAGAGTGGTTGAACAAGTTTACATTCCCACCAGCATGTGTTATTATTAGTTTTCTTGATAACGGACACTTTAGCTGGGATGAGGTGGAATCTCAATGTTGTTTTGAATTGCATTTCTTTTATAACCAGAGATGTTCAACATTTCTTCATGTATCTATTGGACATTCTTATTTCTTCTTTGGAGAAGTCTCTTTTTAAGTCTTTAGTCCACTTATTAATTGGGTTGTTGTTTCTTTGAGGATTTGTTTTTAGAGGTTTAATCTTTTGAGTTCAAAGTATATTTTAGATATGAGGCCCTTGTTTGATGTATAGCTATTGAAGATCTTTTCCCAATCTGTGGGCTTTCTATTTGTCTTTCTAGCTATGTCCTTTGCCATGCAGAAACCTTTCAGTTTGATCCAATTTCATTTATCCAGCCTTTCTTTGATTTCTTGTGTTTCTAGATCTTTACTTAGGAAGTTTCGACCTGTACCAAGGAGCCCTGTAGTTCCCCTATCCCTTCCTGTAATTCCTATCCCTGTATTTCCCCTATTCCTTCAGGGTATCTGGTCCTACATTGAGGTCTTTGATCTATTTGGAATTGATTCTAATGAAGAATGATATATAAGGATCTAACTTCAGTTTTCTGCAGGTGTATAGCCAATTCTACCAGCACCCTTTGTTAAAGAGGCTGTTTTTTCCCCACCCTGTGTTTTTGGCTCCCAATCAAAGATTAGTGTCTATAGGTATGTGGGATCATTTCTAGGTCCTCCATTCCATTCCAATGGTCCTCAGGCCTATTCATGTGCCAGTAGCAAGATATTTTTTGTTTTTTTTTTCAACTATGGCTTTGTAATAGAGTTTGACGTTTGGTATTGATATTTCTGCAGCACTGTTCTTCCTGCTAAGGATTGTTTTTGCTATATAGGGTCTTTTATTATTCCATATGAATTTTTGAATTACTTCTTCTATATCATTGAAGAATATTGTTGGGATTTTGATGAGTATTGCATTGAATTTGTAGATAGCTTTGAGCAGTATTGCCATCTTCATGAGGTTAATCCTCCCAGTCTAAGGAGCACTTTCTTAAATCTGCTTTAATTTCCTTTTAAAGTTTTTTTTAAATGTTTCATCATAGATCCTTCAAATCTTTGGTTAATTCTGAGGTATTTTTTGAAGCTATTGTAAAAAGAATTGCTTTCCTGGTTTTAGCCTCGTCCATCTCATTGTTGTCATACAGAAAAGCTATTGATATTTGTGGGTTATTTTTATATGCTGCTACTTTACCAAAGTTTTGGATCAGCTTAAATAACTTGGGAGAGGAATCCATGGGGTTCTTTAAATACAGGCTCATATCATCTGCAAAGAGGGAGAGTTTTAGTTCTTTTTTACCTGTTTGGACCCCCCTTTATGTTTGTCTCTTGCCTTATTGTTCTGGCTAGGGATTCTAATACTATATTGAAGAGGAATGGAGAGTGTGGACATCCTTGTCTTGTTGCTTCTGATTTTAGAGGAAATGATTTTAACTTTTCACCATTAAGTATAATGCTGGCTATGGGTCTGCCATATACAGCCTTTATTGAGGAATGTTCCATGTATTCCTAGCTTCTCCAGGGCTTTTATCATAAAGGGGTGTTGGATCTTGTCAAATGCTTTTTCTGTACTTATTGAGATGATCATGTGGTTCTTGCTCCTGTTGATATGTTGAATTAGATTAATTGACTTGGGTATATTCAGCCAGCTTTGTATCCCTGGAATGAATCCCATTTGGTCATAGTGTATAATTTTTTTGATTAGTTATTGAAGTCGGTTGGTCAGAATTTTATTGAGACGTTTTGCATCAGTATTCATCTAAGAAATAGGTCTATAGTACTCTTTCTTTGATGAATCTCTGTTTGGTTTTGGGATGAGGGCTATGCTGGCTTCATAGAATGAGTTTGGTAGTCATCTTTCAATATGCTGCACTTCTTAGGCTGTACCCACTCTCCATCTCCACTGTGATGGCTCATTCTTCTCTCCTTCCTTTGCCCTCTTTTCAGACACATGCTATTACATATCTGAGTTTACTGGTTGTGCTGAGGAGGTGCGTAGATACTTTTGTAGACAAGATAGAAAATGATCCTTTGGGCTGATGCTTTTCCTGCCAAAGCAGATTGCTCTTCTGTTTCTGCTCCCTTCAGTTTGCTCCCACCTATCTCACCATGTCTGCTTTACTGTGCAAGATTAGAGTCTGACCTGCAGGACAGCTAGACAGCTGTGGACATGCCCCAGGGTCTGCAGAGTCTCAACTCTGCTTCTGAATGGCTATTACTGTTTTCTTTTTCCTCTTTAGCACATCTATAGATTGCTTTTAAGGAATATAAACATATTACTCTCACACTAACTGATGGCACCATTTGAAATGGAACATGACTCAATTTTATGCCATACTGATCATTGGCCAGTGAACAGCAGACATCAGACTAGTCCACATAGAGAAAGGTGAGACTATCTGTTTCTTTTTATTGCCTAGGGATTTTATCTTTTTAACTGTTGACTGTGGTAGTGTGTTAGGAAAGTGAATATATGTGGGGAGTTGAGGTAAGAAATTTTGAAAAAAAACATTGAAGTTTGTTGCACTTCATAGCTCAGATAAACAGATCTAAAGGAGGGGTGGGTATTCTGAATGCATTCAGTAGTTCTATTCAGGGCTTTCCTCTTCATACTATTGACAATACTCTTATCTCATTGGATAGTGACAGGGGAAAAGAGGAAGCTATTTCACTCACATGCATATAGTAATATATTACTGGCAATGTTTAGAAACTGGCTTTCATGTGAGAGGATCCTGCTGGGTGCTGAAAGAGGGCAGAAATGAAATGTGCATTCTACTCTTCAGGCCCTGTTGGGGTGGATTGTAATCGAGAACCCAGGCACCTTGAGGCACGGTCAGGTAGAGATAAAGGTAAAGTCACAACCCTGAACATATCTAGGATGGAAGGAAACTGTTGTGGTGAAATCTAATTCCCAAACCCACAGATGCTTACGTGCGAGCTGCCTGATTATAAGAGCTCAGAGCATTCCTGCTCTTGGGGCCAGGCTAAGGTTAAAGGTACTGGCAAAATAATTCTTGCAGTGAATTTAAACACAGATCAACTCCATAAGGAGCTGTAAATGTAGAAACATAGTCTAGGCTTCTTTAAAAACAGAAAACCATAAAAGCCTGAACAATTATTACAGAAACCCCATGGTTTGTTACTTTAAGTCAGATCATCATGCCAGTTTCACAACGGTTTGTGAAAATGGATGCACATGAATAGGGCCTTGTACAGGCTTATATGAAAAGAGACAGATCTCCTGGTTCAAAGTTTGGTAGATGGCAATAGTCAAAACAAATGCTCATTGTTGTGTGGTGTGGGTGGGTGGCAGGGGCTAATTTTTATGTTTTAGTGTTGTACTGTAAACTTGTTTTTGGATGCAGTTACCTTTTTTTCTTAATTTCTGTTCAATATCTGAATATAAAAATTTCAAATGCAGTGAAGCTATTTTGCACCTTTTTCTATATCACAGTCTTCCCACATACAGAATTCATTGTATATGGCACCAGACCAAATCTTTCTAGTTCCACTCTATACATGCAGTAAAACCATGCCTGTGCCTCCCAGGCTGGGAGGCACATCAACATAAGTTTTCTGAGTCTTTCTGCTACCTCAGATGCAGAGCAGTGGGAATGTGTACCTACACTGTGTCATCCCACCTACCCTTCCAGGTTGGGGCTTGAGGACACAATTTCTTTTTCAAAGCCAAACTGGCATTCTTTGGAAGGAAGCATCTGGTTCTTTGGAACTCCACAGGAGTAATCTTGGTCGTTGGAGAGTTGTTTCCTGAATTTATCACATGGTTTTGATATTGAAAGAGTTCCTGGCATTTTCATGTCCCAGTTTCTGGGCATGAAAAATGTGAAAAAGCTAAAGTCTGTTTGCACTTGTAAAGTCTCTGTCAAGTTTTTAGGGCTAAAGAAATCCTCCCCATTAACAAAAATCTCTTCTTAATTGTGTCTTACCCTGATCCGTGGATGATTTTTCTACTGCTTAATTTTAATGTCCACATTTTTGGTATTTACTTCAGAGAGAAAACACCAGTGGAAGTAGGAGAGAATTGGTCTTCAAAAATAATCCACTAAGACATAAGAATTACTTAACTCACAGTTTAGAGATTGACAGTCCAAGCAGTATGGTACCAGTTCTGGTGTGAGCATATGCATGGTCAGAGCATATGCAAGGAAGAGGACATATAGCTAGAGTGAATGGTGGCTTGCCTTTTTTCTTTTTTTAACCTGGTCATGGGTGGGCTGGATGCATCCCTGAGCTTTTTTTTGCTCCAGGCTCGTGCCTTGAGCCACAATTTCACTTCTGGCTTTCAGGTGCTTAACTGGAGATTAATTAACTGGAGTCTCATAGATTTTCTTGCCTGGGCTGGCTTTGAGCCATAATCCTTAGATCTCAGCCTCCTGAGTAGCTAGGATTACAGGCATGACCCACTGGTTCCTGCTGGCTTGCTTTTCAATAACAACTTTATCAAGAGAAATAACCAAGGAGTCTCCTGAGAACTATACTAATTTGTGCTGAGGTCACTCAACAGTGACCTAACTACTTCCCACCTTTTAAAGGTCCTGCCGTCTCTCAGCATTACCACATTGGCAACCAAGCTCCCAACACAGGAACCCCTAGAGGACATACTCTAAACCATCTCCAAAACAGAACACCAGATCAGTAGCATTTCTAACATGCCTTGTCTTTAATACATATTTTTTCATATTGGATATATTTGTCTTTGATTACTTAATCATAATTCAGTTGCAACTGCTGATTTCTAATTCTGTCAGCTATTTGTCTATTAATTTATTGGCCTTAGTACTCCCAAGGGGACAGGTCATTGTGTCTGTAACTTGCTATGTCCACTTTATAGCACATTCGTTTATGTAACAAATGCCTTTTTCAGACCTGCTGTATATTAGTCATAGTCTTAGACATTGTAGCAAAGTCATAGTATGTTTTAGGAGACCAGGTGATTGGCAAAAACTAGATGTTTCTGATTGGAATATATTTGTGTTGTAGAGAAAATAAGATGAGTGACAGGGACATAACAAAAAAAATGACTGTAGGTGGAGGGCAGAACTCACCGGATGGCTGGGGATGCCCACTGCTGAGATGATACCTGACTGCAACTTAGAGAAATAACCACATGGATATGTGAGGGAAAGCCTTCAAAACATAGGAAACAGCAGAGACCAGGGCTGTTCTCATAGCTAGTTTAGGAGACAAAGAACAAAGAAAAACACTAGCATGGCAGGGGCAGAATGAGTGATGGTGAGTAGGGGCTGAGTCTGCAGAGGTTTTATGATGGAAAGGAGTGGAGAAGAGGGGCTCAGAGATTGGGCATGGGTGGCTGGATCTTTGAGGTTACTGGAGGTAATGCTGATGGGTTTGGCATGTATTCTAAATGTGGAGGGAAGTCATGGAGAGTTTCAAGAGGAGGAATAATGTGATTTTATTAATACTGTAGGTTACTCATGATGGTGATAGTATGGACACCCATACATAATTACATGGAATAATCCTGTGTATGAAACAATTATCCCTTCTGCATATTTGTTTGAAAGGTAAAAGAAATGCGTAATGCAAAGTGGGCCAGTGAATTATATCTCTGTGTTCTTAACAGTTTAATATTAATCATTTGTGGAAGATATATGCAGCTTTATCCATGTGTGGGCATAAATTGTTCATTCAAGTAGGGCATGCCAATTTTAGCTAAGGTCTCTTCTTAATTTTGATTGTGTATCCCTTGTGGCGACATGTCAAAATATGACATATCAGCATGGGCCAACTTGGATTTAATGAATAGAAAACCCTAGAATTTATATGATTTGGGGGCACATAGGGGCTTTACTAATGCCAATTCCAAGGATAAGTAGCACGGAGGCTATTTGATTAATTGGAGAAGCACGAACTCCTGCTTAAGCTTTCTGCCTGTCATCTAAACACAAGACACTGATGAGGTGACTTAGCACTATGGAATTAAAATCAGGATGTTCTGTTACCATTAACTGAGTTGTTTTGCTTAGCTTTGACAGTGCTCTTATGTGTGTGTCTACACTTACAAGTGAGTGACATCCTCTCCAGAGATAATGTGTCCAAAGCACTGCTCTCTAAAGTTCAACTGTGGCTGAAGTGATGCCTTTGTAATAAGGTATATCAGCTAGTTTCTGTAGGAGGCCACCTGCATGCTTATGGACCTGGAGAATGTCATGTACTTAAGGATGCCCTTACTGAATTTGCTGAGATGTGGTTTGCAGAGCTGTCAGTCACATACAACTCCAATCCTCATGAGATTCCGCATTTATTTGCATACGATTTGGCCTCTGTATTGGCTTCTTTGGGAAGACCCAGAATCCTGGGGTGGCTTAACTGTCAAGGGATAAAAGGGAGATTGTTTCCCTGATGATGGCAGACTGTGCTGGCTGCCAGCTGAGTGCCAACTGCCCCACTGGGGTGGTGTGATTCTGGGCCTGAAGGGCTGGCATTTGGGTGTATTCACCTCTCCTCCAGGGAGAAAAGAAGAGTTGGAGAGTTCCCCAGCAGGTAATGTAGACTTTTTTTTTTAAGCACCACTAGGAAGACCCACCACAAAAGACATTCAAATGTGCATATTTTTAAAATGATGACTTCAAGAAGCACAATAATAAAATTTAGTAGTAGTTATGATAAAGACAGCCTCCCCTATTCTGTAGAATTTAATGTTTGTTATTAGTTTTTATTAGTACCAGTTTTTCTTGTGTGAATGAATTAATTTCAATTTTACTTATGTTTTACACTGCCAGAGTAATACTTCTTTTAAAAATTTTTCTCACTTTGTTGCTTCAAAAAAGGACTAAAAGGTAGACATATTGCCTTATAGATGATTTCCTATGCCAGATATCCAGCAAATTGTGTAGCTGAGTTAAGCCAACATTAATCTCGGTGCTTTTGCGGCTGTTCTGTGCTGTTCTTTAGCTATTCTGTACTGCTGTTTAGTTTGTAGGAAGAAATTTCTCATTGTTCAATGCAAAAGTCAACAAAGTTGTCCTCTTTCCACTTTTCCAGGTTAGAAGGGAAGAATGGGAAAGTAAATATTGATCTAGATTGTTTTGTGATTTTTTTTGTATTGGTTGATTAAGTATTAGTTCAAGTTAATCAAAAAGAGGTACATCCTCTTTGGGGTTGAAAGCTATCTGTGCTTACATTACATGAATTTTATATTTTATATTTTGTCATAATATATGTTAATTTGATTTTGATAGGATTTTAGTTTTGTCCTTGCATCAATCAAGGATGGATAGATGGGTTTGATGGGTTAATAGTAGAGGGAAAGGATGAAGAGAGATTTAATTTTTGTCTTATAATTTATAGTGTGTGTGTGTGTGTGTGTGTGTGTGTGTGTGTGTGTGTGTGTGTGTGTGTGTGTGTGTGTGTGTGTGTGTGTGTGTGTGTGTGTGTGTGTGATTATGAGGCTTGATTTCAGTCCTGGGCACTGTCCCTTAGCTTTTTTGCTCAAGACTGTTACTCTTCCACTTGAGCCACAGCTCCGCTTCTGGCTTTTGGGTAGTTAATTGGAGATAAAAGTCTCAGGCTGACTTCAAAACAAGACCTTCAGATCTTAACTTTCTGAGAGCCAGGATTACAGGTGTGAGCCACCAGTGCTGGCTGCTTTTTTTTTTTTTTTTTAAATTGGAAGTTTCTCTCTTTGCTTTTTAACAATCCTATTAAAGAAAGAAAATCAACACAGTTAAGAATCTTGCCACAAGGGACCGGGAAGGTGGCTCAGTGGTAGAACGCTTGCCTTGCACGCATGAAGCCCTGGGTTCAATTCCTCAGCACCACATAAGCAAAAAGAAAAAAAGCCGGAAGTGGTGCTGTGGCTCAACTGGTAGAGTGCTAGCTTTGAGCTGAAGAGCTGAGGGACAGCGCCCAGGCCCAGAGTTCAGGCCCCATGACTGGACCCCCCCCCCCCAAAAAAAAAAGAATCTTGCCACAATATATAACAGACTAAACAGATGCGGGTGGCTGCAGCCATACAGCAAGTTCTCCCTTGACACAGGTTTTCATCTGTAGCCCCAGCTACCTGTTCTTGGAGCAGCTAAGTGTGGAGCTTTCTCCTCTCAAGGGAACCTATTCTGTCTCTGTTCAACTTAATTTCCCAGCCAGTCTGCTACACATTTTATTTCGCACACTGCTAGTGATTAAAAAAAGGGTCCTTACTGTTGCTTTCTCTCTAGTCCTTATGGGCAACAGGGAAGTCTTCAGGACTACATGGAACTTTGGAAACTCAGTGATAAGAAATGATTGTGTCTCGTGGGAATGTTCAACCACTCTGGAAAGCAGTATGGAGGTTCCTCAAAAGACTCCACATAGAACTCCCCTATGACCCAGCAATCCCACTTTTGGGCATTTACCCAAATGTTTACAAACAAGACCACACTAAAGCTACCAGCACAACTATGTTTATTGCAGCATTATTTACCATAGCTAAGATATGGAACCAACCCAGATGCCCCTCAGTAGATGAATGGATCAAGAAAATGTGGTATATATACACAATGGAATTCTATGCCTCCATCAGAAAGAATGACATTGCCCCATTTGTTAGGAAATGGAAAGACTTGGAAAAAATTATATTAAGCGAAGTAAGCCAGGCCCAAAGAAACATAGGTCCCATGGTTTCCCTTATTTTCAATATCTAGTATATGTATGAGTCAAGCGGAAAAGGTCAGATAATGTGATGTTAGGAAAATGAACCCTTAGATATGTATTTTAATGTTTTTTCTTTCATGCATGTGTTTCTAACACATTTATAAGATTATTTCTTTGTTGCTTTGTATGTCCCTCCCCCACAGTATAACCCCTGCTTTCACTATATTTGATGTCAGTATAACTTGTGGAGGAGATGGGGAAAAACAAGTCGTTTAAGGATACAGGTGGACCTGTTGCAACAATGAGAAGCACAAGTTTTCATGTCGAAAACGAGCTTTACAACGTTGGTGGGGGGGGGGAAGGATTGTGACTGGGAGGGGAGGGGGGAGGCTGGGAAGGGATGTGAAGGATAAAAAAGGAGGAGGCTGCAATGCTCGGTAATAAATGTACGCATTATCCTGCCCATGTAATTGTAACCCCTCTGTACAGTATGTTCACAAATAAAATAAAATAAATTAAAAAAAAAAGATTGTGTCTCACTGAATGGCTTGCTTTCTTGGAACAAAAGAATGCTGAGGTGTTTGGGTTGGTGCTCTTCTTTTGTGTGGTGTGCTGTGTGTGGGACTCAGGAAATGAAATTCCAAATAATCTGTCATATTTTTAAAAAGAGATTATATAGTATGATGGCAAAGGTTGTACTTACTAATGTTTAACAAGCAGAGGATCTAAATGATGACAGGTTTACAAAGGTCCAAAAGAGAAGATAAGGAGTTGGCTCAGTGGTAGAGTGCTTGCCTCGCATGTATGAGGCCCTGGGTTCGATTCCTCAGCACCACATAAACAGAAAAAGCCAGAAGTGGCTCAAGTGGTAGGGTGCTAGCCTTGAGTTGAAGAGCTGAGGGATAACGCCCAGGCCCAGAGTTTAAGCCCCATGACCAACAACAACAACAACAAAAAGTATAAAGAGGTGGTTAGTTGGAAAATAACCAAGGAGGAAATCTTATTAAAAAATTGCTAGAGTTTTGAAAAGGGGAAAGTTTATGGTCCTTAGGGCTGATCACCCTCCAGACAGAAAACATGGCACCCACATTTGAAATGGTTTGGTATACTGAGGCAGAATTTTGGCATGCTGAGTCTGAATTGAAGATTTCTAAGAAATAGAAATCTTTCTCACACATGTAATTAGTGCTCTTTTGAGCTCTTAGCTACAGAGAGTAAAGATGGCTTTCCATCCTAGATGGAAAATGAAAACTAAACTGTAGTAAATGTGAGCAGAGGTCTTGGGACAGAGAGGAGGCAGCAGGCAGCTAAGTGAGGGGCTGCTTTCCAGAGGAGGAAATCTTCTAAGCAGAACCAGCCAGGAGGTGGTTTATGAGAGAAGGGACAGAGCCAAGTAAAGACAGGAATTCCAAGCCAAATGAGGAGGCCAAGGAAGATGTGAGAGCATAAGGTAGCACCATCCACTGGGGAGTAGCACTGCTACTGAGTAGTCCTCGAAATCTATGGTATAGAGTAAGTTGAAGGAAGAAGGTAGGTCAAAAGAGGCTTTTATGTTGCATGAAGAGTTCTGGGTATAAGGCTGGGCAGAAAATACTCAAAGGAGAATGAATTTGATGGGATAGCTACTAGAAAGCCATAAGTAGGAAGGTTGACATAATGAAGGTGATATTTCATTTACCTAATTAAAAATTTTAATGCTGCTATTGATTTTTTCTTATTATAAAAGTAAAATAGATTAATTTCAGGAAAATTCAAAAGTAGAAAAACTGTAAAGAAGAAAAGGAACATGTTGCATTGTCCTATGATCTACAGATACAAATTTAAATCATTTTAAGGCTTTGTTACATGACAGGTTTTTCTGTGCATGTGTGTCTCAGGGAAAATCACAGGAGGAGTTAGGACTGGGTCTCAGCTTGCTTTCCTGTAACTAGGCCGCATGATGCTTTTTACTCACACTCTCCAATGTTTATAGAATGTGTGAAAAAGAAAATCAAAGCTCTCTTTGTATTGTTGGCTCACAAAATGTTTGAGATCATTTTATTCTTGTGTCTTTCTGTTAAACGCTCTGCTCTGTACAGCTCTTCCCTCTTTCAGATAGGCATTTGTGCATTGTTTTTTTTTTGGAGGGGGGAGAGGGGTAGTTAGTATATGTGGATTTTCTTTTCAGTTTTAGGACACTAAGAATCTGGAAGGCGGCTGGAATTCTGGAGAGAAGGAACTAAGGGACCAAGAGGTCTATTTGATTTGAATCTGTCAGAGTGAGGCAGATGGGGCTTAGATTTGCTCAACTGTCTGTCTCAGACCTCTTTGCAGGAAATGATGAGTCTGCTGTCTTTGCCTTTTCTCTTCTCTTAATGGTTTGATGAGGATGTTTTAGGTGATAAAAGATATAAAGCTAAACGTTTTCTAATTGAAGTATGAATGTTAAAAGTTTTTCTCTTATGTGGGTCATTTCAGAATCTGTGGAGACCAAAATCAAATAATCATGAAACAAAATAAAAACTCTTGAGCCATTCTAGGTCAAAGTTGAGAATATTGTGTAGAACTTTTACAGAGCTACGCACCTGTGTGTGTGCGTGTGCGCACGCACACACACACACACACACACACACACACACACACACACAACCCCTAATGATGATTTAATCACCAATGACTACATATAAAAGATGGTCACATAAAATTACCTTCCATAACTACCTTAGTTTGTATAAAAGTGTACTTTGATATTTACCTGATGACTAAATCACCAAGTGACACATTTCTCAGAATACATCCCCATTGTTAACTGATGTTTGATTCTTTGTGTGTAAAATACATGTTTTCATATTTGACCCTTCCCCAATAGGCTTGGATCATACTTTTATACCTTTATATTTTCTTTATTATCTTATTTTAGTTTTATGGTAAAGGTGATATGTAGAGGGGTTACAGTTACATAAGTCAGGACTTCTTTTTGAACAGTGTCACCTCTCCCTCCTTTTCTCCCAGGTTTTCCCTCCTTCCTCTCTTCCCCCCAAGTTGTATAGTTCATTTCCAACATAATGTCTAGTGCGTATCACTGCTGAATTAGGTCACCCTTTGTTCCACCTTTTCTGTGCTTCCCCTTTCTCTCCCCAAATCATATAAACTTACGTACAGTACAAAGGGTATAGAACTCAAAAACAAGGACAAAAGGGAAACAACAACAACAACAACAAAACCCTCAAACAGTACAATAAAAAAACCACTTGTTTCCATTTCTTGGAATTCATTTTGATAAGCAATGTTTTATATGATCATATGCACTTGGCTCTTGAACCCTTGTGATTCTCTCCTAAGAATATCTTCCTTTGGTCTAACTGTGTGAATGTTTATAGTCCTGTTGATATTTATCATATTGAAGTGTGCTTTTATTTTGTCATTTACTAACCTCTGGATTAACTTAAAGATTTATAGGCACATTCCAGTGATTACAAATGAGGGATTAAATTTTATATTTTACTAACTTTACATTTATCCTTAAATGTAAATATGCTTTCTTTGAAGATGGAGTCCAATATTCAGGTGTATGAATATAACACAACTTAATTATTGTTCCTTTTGAACTTTGAGATTTTTTTCTTCTAGTATTTTGTTGGCTATGTGAACACATTGTACAGAAATTCATTGCAACATTGCTGATAACTTCTTTAATAAAAATTCTTGAACCTGGAATGAACTTTCTAAGACGGTTTTTGATATATTGTCAAATTTCCCTTCAGAAAGATTTACCTGCTTGGTTCCAAGGAGGAGGATGTGAGATTTCTAGTTGCCTTGCAGTTATCTGCACTGAGATTATGCATTTTAGTCCTTTATCTACTTGATATATAAAGAGAATTTCTGTCACTTATATTTTTATTTCCTTTTTTAGATTTATAGTGAGCTGCTACTTTCTACTTTCCTCCTTCTCTTTATTGTTGATGAACCAATTCAAGTTTATTAGATTTAAAAAAGTGTTATTGATTCTGATAGCTCTTTATACATAATAAGAGTTCCATATCTTTTCCTTAATTTATAATTTTTAAACCTTCTGGTAATTCTGTGAAGCGTAGAAGTGTATAATTTTTGCATAGTCAAACATGTCATTTCTTGGATACTTTTTTCAGTCGTGGGGCTTGAACTTGGGACCTGGCGCTCACTGTTCCTGAGCACTTCAGCTCAATTAGCACTCTGCCACTTTGAGCCACAGCGTTACTTCCAGTTTTCTGATGGTCACTTGGAGATAAGAGTCTTGTGGACTTTCCTACCTGGGCTAGTTGATCTTCAGATTTCAGCCTCCTGAGAAGCTAGGATTACAGGTGTGAGCCACTGGTGCTTGGTGCGTTCTCTTCACTTTAATAAGTAGAAATGACAGTCTTGGTATTTCTTTCTTTTTTGTGTGGCTTCATTTAGAAATAATTGTTCTTTAATTAAGTAAGTTGGAGTTTATTTTTTAATGTTATCATGTAAGATCAAAATATATTTTCCCAAAAACTTCATCTATTTTTCTGAAACCTAGAAGTGAACTAATTGAAAACCTGTTTGTTTTCATGGATTTGTAATTGGGCTTTAGAAAGCCTGGTAATACGATAACAGGCTAGGGTCATGTGTGGGCAATCCTGGGTGTGTTAAATGAAAGGACCTGGATGTGACTGACGAAGCCAGGTATTTTATGTCTATTGTGAGTGTGGTGAGAGCTGTGGGCCTCACATGTTAATAGGGAGACAATTGCCAGGAATGAGTTTGATAAACTCTTAAAAAATTAGTACTTTGTTTTTCAGTGAGCGTATATTCTAATTAGAATCCTATGACTTGTCTGTACCAGTAGGTAGAACATCTTTTCTAGTCAAGAGGTGAATAGAGGAGTTCAAGATACAGGGAAGAAACCTCCTTGTGAAGACCATGATCTTTAAAGTACCATCATTGCTATCACTTTGTCTTCTTTAGGAGTGAATGGTTCTTGGCTTACAACACATCCTTGTGACATAATTTATGGTGAACAGATAACTTGTGTATTTTTTAGTTCTCTTTTTTGTTCGCTCAACCCAATATAAAAAGCATGTGCCAGTTTATTATGTCTTTGCTTTAAAGATTAAAAAGTTGTACCCAAAGACATGGAATACTTAAGAAAGTAACATACTTCCTTTGTGTCCCTTTGTTCTTATTGAATAAATACTCACTGAGGGTCACAGTGCTAGACATTGCTAAATACACAGATGGAAGAAAATGACAAAATATATGAATACCTCAGGCAAAGCTGGACTGTGGGTCCAAAAGAGTGCTTTTTATCATTCTAGTACTTTCTGGAATATGCGCCCACAAACTTCATGGCTAGACAGGACAAAAATGTGATTAGGTTGCTTAATAGATAAGAACTTGGCTATCTTCAGTTCACTAAAGAATCAGCAGACTCTTTAGTAATCATTTTGGTTCATAATTGGTAAGTGTGGTTGCTTCAGCTGAGTTGATGAGATTCCTTCATCTTGGATTGGAAGTTCCTTTCACATGAACACTACTTCTGGGCAGGTAAAGAGGTTGGCCAGTTCACTGAGGGTTCTGCTAGTCTTACAAAGGGCTTTATATAGAGTGCTGGCACTGGGTGAAATGTGCTTTACTGGCATCCTTGTTTTCACAAAATTGGCCTGAGTATATTCAAAGCATTTTCCTATTTGTGCATGTAGGTGATTCCACAGAGTTGAAATTCTAGGTGGGGAGTTTGAACATAGCCATAGTTGGGTTGGGTACAGATGTGGTAGTGTGGAACAGCTTTCTGTTTGGTTGGTGGCCTTGGGGATATTGGGAACAAAGGTCTTAGAATATGGTGATCCCAGGGGGAAAAGAATCTGACTCCTTAACCCACACCAGACTTAATTTTTTAAAGCTAGTCCATGAGACTTGACGATATTCAGCCACTAAAATAAAACTTATATGAGTCAGTTTGTGTGGCTGACATTTAATACTGCAAGCATGATGAACTTGAGTGACCTTGATGGAATGAGGAAACCTAGGTGATAATGAGATCTATGTATTAGGTTGCTTTCTACTTTGGTATTCAGTGGATACCTTTTCAGGGTACTAGATAAAAAGCCAGGTTCTTTGTTATATAAAGTATATTTTACAGTCACTCAAAGACCTTATTTTAAAGAGAAATTTTTTCATTGATATTCTGAAATAAATGTGCCAGCATTAGTCTGTCTAGAAAGATGAGTCTTTGCAAAAAGCTTTCTCTAAAAAAGGAAAATTAACTTTCTATGAACTTTTTTGTTGTACTGGATGAAGCTTGTACTTCTAAGGGATTTTTTCTTTTTTAAGAAATGTAAAGAGACTAGTGTGTTTGAAAACTAAGAATGGTAATAAGTCTATTTAACTGACACTAATTTTTGTCAGGTTTAATTTCATGACATAACTTTATTTCTGCATTTAAGTTTGTATTCCTGTGTGTGCTACTTACATTGATATGTGTGCATGTTAACTGTTTGCTATGGTATATGTTTTATATAGAATGACAGTTTGCATTTCTATTTCATCTCATATTACTATTCAATGTGTTTTTATGTGTTGCCATAAAGATACATTTCTATGTGTGTTTTCTGATTGACAAGTTGAATAAAGAAATTGATTTTTCCTTGGCATAAAACTAAGTGTAGAGTCAGGCAAGAAAATCTTTGGAAAACAAATAGAGCAATCCCTTTGTCAATGCTAATATGTCAGCTTCTCAAGCTACTTGCCTAGCTAGAGTGATAACCAATCTTAGAACAAGCCTTTGATATTGATTTGGCAGTCTAAAGTAACAAGTTACTGCTTCACTTCTTATTGAGAATTAAATCAAAATAATTTCATGCCTATGTAATGTATGTTGCAAGAATCCCCTTGCATGATTTATGAGCTGCAGTATAGCTGAGGATAAATGTAGAAGAACCATATGACTTCAAAGGTTTATATTATTAATACAACATTTTATTATGTACTAAATCTTAATTTTGTATGCACAAACAACAGATGTAAAAGGGTTAAAAAGTTTCATACAACAATCTTAAAAGAATTTGCTTCTTTTGTTTTTAATTCTGTCGAATTCTAAGCCTGTCAGGCTTTTAGTGTATAAGAAATAATAGTGAAAAATACTGATTTGTTAAAAAAAATCCCAGAGAACTTTTGCAAATAAAAATTGATTATTATTCTATGCTAACATTAGAAATAAAATTTTATATTGTTTCCTTTTCTGAAAATAAAATGGGAAATTCTAGTAGGGTATGATGTATTTCATGTAAACATCAGATAATATTGTTTTCAGATATAAATATATTTCTAGAATTTATCATTTGGTAAATGGTTTGAGTGAATTTCAGAAAGTTGCATTCTATGTATGTGTATACTTTGTGTGTGTATATGCATATACAGGTTACAGCTCACAGTGATCATAGCTAAGATTAAAAATGAATCCAGTTAATATTTTTCTTGTCTCTTCTTCCTACCTTAAGCCACAAAATAACTTTATTTGTTTGTTTACTTGCTTATTGTTTGATTTTTTTTGCAGCAGTAGCACTTGAATTCAGGGCCTCAGCCTTGCTAGGCAAGCACTCTGCCATTTAAGCTAAGCTTTTCTTATTATTCTAGTATGGTTTTGCTTTTTGCCCAAGCCAGTCTGAATCATGATCTTTTTATTTATGCTTTCCACCTAGCTGGGATGACAGTGTGTACCACTATACTTAGCAGCTTATTGGTTGAGATGGAGTTTTGTGAACATTTTTGCCCAGACTGACATAGAACTGTAATTATCCCAATTTCTACTTCCCAATACCAAGGATGTGTGTGAGGTACTATGTCTGGCTCAAGTATTTTTATTTTATTTAAAAAAATTGTTCAAAGCCAGGCACTGGTGGCTCATGCCTGTAATCCTGGCTACTCAGGAGGCTGAGATATGAGGATCAGGGTTCAAAGCCAGCCCAGGCAAGAAAATCCTGGAGACTCCTTATCTCCAATAAACCACCAGAAAACTGGAAGTGGTGCTGTGGCTCAAATGGTAGAGCGCTCACCTTGAGCTGAAGAGTGCAGGGACAGGGACCAAGCCCAGAGTTCAAGCCCCATGACTGACAAAAAAAAAAAAGTTCAGTGTTTATTTCTTTTTTCCTTTCCTTTTTTGGTGCTAGTACTGGGGCTTAAACTGTGTGTTTTGGCCCTTTTGCTTGGCTACTTTACTCTTGGCCAGTGCCTATCACTTGCGCCACTCCTTTAGTGCCTGTTTTGCAGGTTAATTAGAGATAAGAGTTTTACAGATTTGTCTGCTGTGAACCATGATTCCCCCGATCTCAGCCTCCGGAATAACTAGAAATATATGTGTGAGCCACCACCACCTGTCTGAATTTATTTTTTACTTTTAACTAATGAAGTTTATTTCTTGCTCACACTGTGTTCATAATATGTTCATGTGAGTGAAGGCTCTTTGCAACAGTGATTTTATTCAGGAGTGCAGGCCAGCGATCCATTTCCATGCTTCCACATTTGGCAGTGGAAAAAATATGAATATGATCCATGTCAGGACATGGTACACTTGTTCCCAAGCCAATTCCCAGCCAATTCTCAATATAGAATTGTGTATAAAAATATGCAACTCAACTCCAAGATATGTATGAAAAATGCAAAGGGTCAAGAATGACCAATGACTTTTAAGAAAAATACGAGGCTATAGAACTTACTTTATAAGACTTTATTACAAGAATGGCAAATTTGGGAAGTATTTGAGGTCATCCTGGGGCTAAATAATGAAATGTCTCAAAAAGAAAATTCAGTGCAAGAACAGAACCATAAACTTGGGACCCATCTTCCACCATCTATTTACTTAATATATGAAGACACTACGTTTAAAGGCTCATGCCTGAAGTTTCAGCTGCTTGGGAGGTAGAGGTCAAGAGGATCATGGTTTGAGGCCAGCAGGGACAAAAAGTTCTTGAGACCCATCTCAATTAATAGCATGGTGGTATATGTTTTTCATCCCAGTTATGTGGGAAGTATAAATAGGAAGATCATGGTCTGGGCCAGCCCAATCAATAGCAGGATACCCTATTGGAAAAATAACTAAAGCAAATAGGGCTTGGGGTATGGCTTGCATGGTAGATTACCTTCCTAGCAAGCCTGCAGTCCAGAGTATTGAACCTCAGTTCTGCTTCTGCTTGTGTGTGTGTGTGTGTGTGTATGTGTGTGTGTGTGTGTGTGCACGCACACACACACACACACACACACACACACAGATTCCTAGCTTAGGACATTATGACAGAAGTTGTCACTATAAAGCCAGGCAAGGTGGCTCACACCTTCATACCTGTAATCCTAGCTACTCAGGAGGCTGAGGATCTCGGTTCAAAGCCAGCCCAGGCAGGAAAGTCCATGAAACTCGTATCTCCAATAATCCATCAGAAAACCGAAAGTGACACTGTAGCTCATGTGGAAAACTCTACCCTTGAGCTGAGGAGCTAAGGGACAGCGCTCAGGCCCAGAGTTCAAGCCCCATGACCGACAAAAAAAATAAAAATAAAAATAAATAAAAGTTGTCACTATAGAGTAATGGGGGAATAAGAAGTGCTCATTTTCAACCATTGGTGATTAGTGCTTAGTCAGATTGGCATATGGAGAAAAGTTGTGCTCCCTGTAAGCCCTCAATCAATTTCAGGCATTCCCCACCTTGAACAGCAATGTATGGTGTGAAGTTTAATTCATTGAGTTGATTAGAACATTGACAGAACCTAGATCTTTGCACATATCTAAAGAACATTGTCAGAATCACTGAAATTTCCTCAGGCATTTTTCTAATCACCCTTTACCATCTCTTAAGAGATTATCATTATGCTGAATCCCAAGACTATAAATTATAGGTACTTGCTTTATAAATCATAGTGATATAATTATATACTAGGCAGTCTTCTCTTTATTGTTTCTTCTACTCAGTATTATGCTTGAGATATTTATGTTGTCACATCTAGCTGTAGTTCTTAAAGAGAACAGAGTTATGCTTAAGGACATGGAGTAGCTACATAAATTAATTGGAATTCTTTTGCTTTCCATCCTTCATTTAATCACTTTAAGTTTTTATTGTTATTATAAAGGTGATGTACATAAGGGTAACAGTTTCATAGTTAGGTAATGAATACATTTCTTTTTGGACAATGGTGCCTTTTCCTTCACTCTAATCATTTATTTTTTAACAGTGTGTTTATGGATATCTGTTTTATTCTTTGGATAATAATCTAGTACTACTTTATTTTATTGCTCTGATTATTTTTAGCCATTGAAAAAGTCTTTCACTTGGCTCCTGTATCCCTTATCCATACATCAAATATTGTGATGTTGTTTTGGGTACTTTCTATATTACATGGTAACTTAAGCATATATACATATATTCATAATTATTATCCTGTACTTCTGTTGGTAAACAGCCTTGTCAGCTAGAGTAGATTACTGATAGGAAGTTCTTTTTGCCTTTTTTATAGACTTCAGTTGCTTCCAAAGTTTCCTCACACTTTTCATTGACGTTTGTATGTAATCCTCTGATAAAATTAATCCATATAAATCTGTGCATTTCTTATAATTTCCTTTGGTCATAGAAATTTCTCAGTGTCATCATCCACAATTACTGTTATCTCTCCAAAATAATTTCTAATTAGGTAAGTAAAAATGGTTTCATCTTTGTTTGGTGTACATTTCTTTGAATAGTAATGAAGGTGGGCAGTTTTAGCATGTTTATTCTTTATGAATTCACTGAGCCTGATAAAATAATTCACATGGATAGGAAATGGCCAGTTAAATTAATAGAATTACCAGAATTTTCATAGTAAAAGAATAAGATTCTATTAGTTATAACCTTTAACATTTGAGAAATTGAATGCTTAATATTAATGTTGAGTTGCTACTGCATTATTAATGATTTCCTTGGTATGTAAGATGTATGAGTACTAGCCAGAGACAATTGCTGAAAAAGTAAATATTTGAAAAAAGAACATGATTATTGAAAGAATAATTCATTTTCATGTAAAATTCCAGTTTACTACTTGTTGGCTTGAAAAGAAATAAGTAATAATTCTTAAGCAGTAGATTGATAGGGAGGGCAAGAATCCTAGTATTGTAGCATATATCTTGGCTATATTTTATAATCATTCTCCTAATTTTATACTTTTGTGTGATAGTTCAGAAAAGAAAGAATAAATGAAAAAATTATATTGCCAATATTTAAAAAGTGGAATACTTTATATTAAAAGTAAATTGTGCTTATAAAACCTCCAAGCAATGTAGAAGAATATAAACTCATCCATTCTTTCCACCACTCCATTATCATTTACTTCAGCAGTAATTACTTAAAATTTCATATAGGTATAAATGTGTATAGATTTTGTAAGAAAAAGATATGAAAATCATGTTCTTCTACAACTCAACTCTTTTTCATGCTTAAGATGTATGTTTTGGATATGTTTTTACATCTGTACAGTTAGAGCCATTCTATCCAGTGACTACATAGTCTTCCATTGTATGAATTACCATTTGTTAATGGTTACTTAAGAATGAATATTTAGTTGGTTTTAAATTTGTTTTTTTTCTTTTTAATTATTAAATATTGTTATTGGAATCCCAATGTAGATGTTATATACCTAAATATTGCAATATTGGGTCAAAGTCCATATTCAGTGAGACCTTAAGCTACATCTCTCAGATGGTTTAACAGTGAATTTTCTTTCTGCCTGTGGGTATTTTAGTCACCTCCCATCCAGTATTAATAATGTTTCACCTTCACAGAGCTCTTTAACATTTTCAAGTACTTCTTTGTTCATTTCCTCACTTGCTTCTTACAGCCACTGATCAATGTCTGGATTAATTTTATTACCTATGCTTCTCAAGGCAGATTGGCTTATGGCTTGTCTGTGCCTGGACCTTAGCCAGATCTCTTCACTCAGGACCCAGTGCTGATCTTTTTGAAAGTGGTGGAGCCCCTGAAAGTTACTGATAAGAATTTTTCGTGTGCCAGCTCTTCTCAGATTCCATAAAGACTGTGAATCACTTTTGTCTCCTTAAACAAATCTTTTAAGTTTAGAAATTTTCTTCAGATTGAATATTCCTTATCCTAAATGTTTAGGATCAGAAGTGTTTTGGATTTCCAGTTCTTTTGGAGTTTTGGAATATTTGTATATGTAATGATGAGATATCTTGGGAGTAGGACCTATGGGACCCAAGTGTAAACATGGTAGTCATTTATTTCATACACATCTCTGATACAGCCTGAAGATAGTTTTATATAATATTTTAGTGAAGATGGTTTAATATAATATTTTTAGTGTGCCTGTGTTTTCAAGAATAGTCACATGAGACTCCAGGTGTGAAAGTGTCCACTTGGTGGCATCATATTGACTCTCAAAATGTCAGTTTTGTAGTGTTGCACATTTTGAATCTGCAGGTTACAGGTAGTTAGCCTGTATGCTTCCCATTAGATATAGTACAGGATCTTCTGTTAATGCAGGTGAACTTTCAGTTGAAAAAAAGCTGATATGTTACCTCCAGGTAACTTCATATCTTTCCTAAGAAATTGGATAAAGCTTAGTTGTATTAACTCCTTGAAGTTGCTACTTTCAGAAAGCACTTAAGGACTTTTAAGCATGATAGCATCTACTTTATTGTTCTTGGGAAGACCCAACAAATCTATTAACAGTATTATTTATCCTTGGGGCTCAGTAAGAAGAAATATTGAATGAAAAACAATATTTGTGATTCATTGATGCATCCATGTCACAAATGGTAACTAAGTCTGAGTGCCTATTATAAGCCAAGTGTTCTCTGTTAGATTTGAGAGTTGTGGGCTCTTAGGTCCTACAGTAGGGGTACCCAATAGAGTGCAGAAAGCTGAGAAACCAAGATGGAAGCCCATAGAGTAGAATCTTGCTTAGTTTGAAGAGGGACTAGTGGTGTTGAATTGGAACAGGATGGATGCAAGATCTCTCTCCCCATATCCTCCTGTATTAGATACTACTAAATGCCCTCCTTGCCTATACTAGGTCACTCAAAATTCTTTTATGTGTTCAGTATTTTGAGGAAGAATAGCCCTTCTCATAGGATTTCTTCTGATTAATAAATTTATCTAAGTGTCACAGAGCTGTCTATGTTTATTACCTATGATGCTATACTTAATTTATCTTGTATGAGTATATATGGGAAGCAGAAGGACAAAGATGAAGGGTTTGGGAGAAGGGAAGGGAGGAGAAGATGGGTTGAAGACATATGAAAGTAACATGAAGCAACAGACATGCAGAGGATACTCTGTGTCTTTGCAGCATTTCTCACAGAACTGTGGTAGTTATCCTCATGCATGGGGATATCAAATGTAATACAGTCATCATATCTAATACATCTTCCTAATGTTTGAGGGACCAGATACAATGCTGTATGATAGATTACATGTCTTACTGAGATTGGAAACTTGTGAGTGATCCATCAGCTATAGGAAGACCCCCCCCTCTAGTTTCCTGACACTGTTATATGCATATTTAGAATTAATCATCTTTTGTGTCACCAGCAAAGAATGAATTATAGAACCAGAGAGTTCAAATAATTTGTAACTCTTAATGTCTTCCTCTGAGTCAGGCTGAAATGACTTGCAGAGTTTTCACTGGATGAAGTTGGAGAACTGTCTTCCATATGCCTGTGTGGAGGCTGGGGTCCTGGACATTTTCCTTGTTTAGCTGGCACGTTGTGTATGTTTTTAAGGGTAAATGAATAGTTTTAGGATGAAAAGTTTTGAAACTTAAATTGTTTTGGTGGCCACAGTTTCCATGGAGCCTAGAATCCTAACCATTAATTATATGACTTTAGGCAAAGTATTTAAGTTCGCTAAGCCCCACATTAGTTTTTATTGATGAAAGATCTTTTATCTGTAAAATAGTCATAATAATGTTTATAGTGTGTAGGTCTTATTTCACTTTTATATTTATATGGTCATCTATTAAAATTGCGTGCTTTTCAGAAATAAGGGCTACAGAGCAGTTTGTAGAGAAAGATAAACAGAGAAAATATGAACTTGGTTTACAAGCTCTGTAGGCAATTGTTCTATATTACTTTTATTGTGATTCCATGATTGTTAAATTCAAGAACCATAAGGAAAATTTTAGGACCCAGGTTCTGAATGGATTTTAGTTATGTTTGTTTACATTGTAATATGCCTACGGGCACAATTTGGCAAAAGGAAGAAAAGAAGAGGAAACTTCATTTCCTATGGATTTTTACAGCCAAAGTAGATTTTTCCTTGCCCACTGTGTTAGGCAATCGTGAAGCTGAAGATATGCCTTTGTAGAAAGTAAACATACACATTCTTCTTAGAGATTGACAGTTTAATGGTAGATTTGGATAATTGGCATAAGAGGCATGATGATGAGTTCTTTATAGGACATGTTCTATAGGCCCTGGGATATAATGGAAATGTTTTTGAGGAAAAAGTATGCCTAAACCAAGACCTGGCTTAGAGGCCATGGCTTCTAAGTTGGGACTCAGCTCTGAGGTCATGATCAAACTACTGTTCGCCTTTAATGTTGTAGTTGTCAGCTTTCCTTTTTTCACGAAAATACTTGGGGCAACTAACTTTATAAAGAGAATATATTTACTTAGCTCAGAGCTTTGGGAGTTTGAGTCTGGGAATAGAGAGTGCCATTGATTTGGCCTGTTGAGGGTGATACAGCATGAGGAAGCATATGGAGGAGAAAAATTTGGACCTCCAACAAGTTTGTTTTCAATCTCTGAAAACTAGCAGAAATAAAGATACTGAGTTGGCAAGAGAAATTGGTACCTAATAGATGGGGGTGGCAGATAGGCTGCAGAGTGGAAGGAGAGCGCTCCTCCAGGGGCGGAGGTGGGATTGAGGTGTGAAGTTTAAGGGGACAGTTGAGGTAGGGAAGGCAGCAGCAGGACAGGCAGTGAAGGAAGCATCTGCCTGCTCTATGACCAAGAAACTGAGCTCCTGATCTTACCCCAGTCCTGCTTCCATGGTGAACATAGAGACTCCTCCTTTAAGGTGATTGCTTTTTTTTTTTTAATTTAAGTTTGGCATTACCTTGAGGTTTGAACTCAGGGCCTTGTGCTTGCAAGCCAGATGCTCAATCCCTTGAACCACCATACTCCAGCCTCTTCTCCTCCCCTCTCCTTCTCCTTCCCTCTTCTTTCCAACCTTTCCCTCCCCCCTCTTCGCTTTCCTTCCCTTTTGCTCAGTTCAGCCTAGACCTTGATCCTCCTGCTTATACTTCCTATGTAGCTGGAATGAAGGGTGTTTGCTACCACATCCAGCTTTTTATTGATTGAGATGAGAATCTCACAGACTTTTTGCCAGAGTGGCTTCCAACCACGGTCATCCTAGGAGCTGTTTTCTAAGAAACTGGGATTATGAGCACCAGCTATTGTGCCTAGCAAGCTCAGAGCTGGGGGGCGGGGGGCAATCTTCTGTGTTCATTTTCAAGTACTGAGAATTTTTACCATAGACCCCCAAGACTTCTAACTAAATTGAACTGCCCTGTAACAAAATAGATAGTTCTCATCTTTAGTACAAGGTTTCTTTACCTCTCAGGTAAATTAGTTTGTTCTAACAGTTTTTACCTGTGTTGCCTATATAGAAGGGCAACTCATTGGCCTATTATGTTGATGGCTTATCAGAAGGCATTTGGATCCATGCATATCCTTCTAATTCTACCTTTGGTTAATTCAGCTGTATTTATTTTTGTTCTGTCCTGTGACTACTTCTGTACCTCACTGGTAAATGAATTCAGTTCATCAAAGAGAAGTAACTAAGGCTGATTCTTACTCCTTATCAGAGACTCTAATTGGTTTAGTTAGTATATCTCATTAGTGAATCTGGGAGGAAAGGCTGAGGATTTTGATTTGGAAGACTATGAACCATTCTTTAATATCTGAGACTTAGGATCAGCACCAGGAACCTGATCTACCTGAAGAGTCAGGAAATTAGTTGAAAGGAGTTGGCTAACCTCTGCCCTCTGACTTAAGCCACCAACCTGTGGCCCTGAATGGCCACTATTGTGAGTGTATAGAAAACCTTCATAGACATGCTATAAAATATGATGCATTCTGTTGGTGGCTTTGAAATTCCTAGGAGCTAAATGGTGCCAGGTACCACAACAGTAACAGAACTTCGCATTTTTCTGGGGTTTTGTTTTTTTATCTTTTTTTTTTCTTTTTATCAATGGATGTGCTGGATGTCTAATTTTGTTCAGATGACTGCAGAACCTGGAAAAGCTGTTGCTGCTATTGATGCATAACATACTGCTATTATTGGTCTTTTATATAAATATAAATATATATATACATATATATAATTTGAATTTTTGGAAACTTTAGCTGTGCTGTCAACTTTGGAAAAAGTATCTCAGTTTACCGTGTTGAGTTGGCATTGTACAGAAATTAATAGCCATATTGGTCTAGAAATGTTAAACTTAATTTTTTTCCATTTGTACAGGGGTAAACGCACTGTATTAAATATGTAAGGTCTTATCTACGTGGGTTTGATTACAGAAACTAATAAAGTCTTCTCTAAATAATGAAAAAAAAAAGAAATTCCTAGGAGCTGAAGTTTTGAAACTGGTGTTTTAAAGTGAAAATGAAATTTAACTGAGCATTTGGTGGAGGAAAAATAATTTATTGTCTCTAACATGAAAAGCCCTGGGAGCAAACATCTTCTCTTGGCTGGCACCTATGATTAATGATAGCTCTTCACTGCTGCTGGGAAGTGAACTATTGGAAATAGCATAGTAGGGACTTTGCAAGTGGGTCTCATTTGGTTAAGTTACTGCTTTTGTGAGCTGTGCTGCATCTTTATATGCTACTGAGGAGGAGATGGTAAATCAGAGTAATTGCTTCATCCCAAGGCACTTTTATATTGTAAAGAAAAAGGATCCTGTTAAGAAACTTAAATTAACTTCTACTGTTTCTACTGTATGGAAAGCTTCTTTGAAAGCTGGTTGCCATACAGATTGGTGGTTTATCACAGAACAATTCTGTTAGACCCTTATAACATCAAGACTTAGGGTCCCTCAGGAAAAACATTTAACCCTTGGAAACGCAAAACTGTCATTTTTCTGTCATCTCTCTCTAAGAACTCACTGGGGGATATTTATGAGAAAGGTTTGAAACAGTCAGATTAGAAATCAAGTTGGGACCCAATAAATGATTAGTAAAATTCTGGTAAGGGTTAATACCTGGTAGCAAGCACATGTCCATACTATTTCTTTTATAAATGCACTTATGATATTCTGTAATATTTAAGAAATTACACCCTTAATAATGGGTAAAATGGGGGAATTGATTTAGATTATAGTTCCTGAAACATGTTGGAAAAGTTTAAGGATTGGATATTAGTTCACTTCTAGTACTGTCTTATTCATAGTAGGTATCCTAGCTTTATTTTATTATAGGTTAGAAGAATTCTTAAAATGGACGTGGCCAGGCACCGGTGGCTCATGCCAGTAATCCTAGCTACTCAAGAGGCTGAGATCTGAGGATCATGGTTCAAAGCCAGTCTAGGCAGGAAAGTCCGTGAGACTCTTATCTCCAACAAACCACTAATAAACCACTAGAAAACCAGAAGTGGAGCTGTGGCTCAAATGGTAGAGTGCTTGCCTTGAGCTGAAGAGTGCAGGAACAGCACCCAAGCCCAGAGTTCAAGTCCCACAACCGACAAAAATATAAAAAAGGATGTGTATCAACCAAGGAAGCCTAGCAAGTATTAAAAGAAAGAACTGAAATAGTCATGACCTTAAAATTAACCCCTTTATTCCCAGCCCTTACTCACACAGGGTGGGAGCACCATTTGTCAAAGCTTACTCGGGATGGCTGTTCCCAGGGGCAAAAGTACATCAGAATCTGATAATTCTATGTCTGGTGCCAATGTGCCTGGCTTCAAATTGAAGAGATGTCACATGCTGTCTGTGGGATTTGGACAAGTTTGTTAGCCTCGGAGCTTCCTGTTTTTTTGCACTAGGAAGTAGAGATAATGCCTTATGGCCTTTTTCAAAATTTTTAAAATAAGTAATGTAAAGTTTATGTACAATAGCTGTTGATATTAACAAATTTATTTTAGGCTGTGGAGGGGTCTTAGATGACATAGATCATCCAAAATTTTGGGGGGAGTATTAGTGACCTACATTCAGGGATTTTTAAAAAATTTTTTGAGTCTTTTCATATAATAATTTTCTAAAAGTTATGGTACAGAAGTGATTGTGGCATGCATGTAATGGCCTCAAGCTCATTTCTATTCTGGAAGAGTAGATATGTTCTTACAGGATGTCTTCAAGATTGGATTAAGATGGACATAACCTTTGTGGCCAGACAAACAACTAAAAGGTCAGACTGATCTTTAGTAAGAATCCATGGCAGAAATAACCCACAGTCTGGGGGCACCCTTACAAAGCCTATGGCAAGCCAGCAGTGCTGTGGTATTGGGGCACAGGTCTGAAATTATTTCACTAAAAAGAATGCTCCAGTGATTTTTAAGCGAGCTGTGCCATAGTAATACATAGTAATACACAATTTAAGAATCTATCATATACACTGTTGACTGGTTTTTAACTCTTCAGCAGGTTTTTAACTACTACGTCACCAACTACTCTTAGTACCATTATCATTATGACTACTATCACCTCCACCATTAGTATCCACACTATCAGCATCTTACCACCACTACCTTAAAACCTTAAAACCACTACCACCATTAGTACTAGCCCCAGCTTGCCATCACAATCACCGTAATACTACTATCACACTCATCATTGCTGTTACCATCTACACTACCACTATCACACCATTATCACTATTCTCACCACCCTCATGCACCACCACCAGTAGCACTAGCATGAGCATAACCAGCCCTTTGCTCACTCCCCTCCTCTGCCATCATATCAACAGCAACTCAGGGCCATGAAGGACTGCTGGTTAGGACTCATGCCTTTTCAGTGGGTTCTAATGCCAATTTTGTCTTCTTTTTTGAGTTGTTTCTATTACCTGCTCAATCCCAACTATCTTTTTGCCTTTTGGCCATCAACCCTGTTTGCAGAATAAACAGGGAATTTGCAAGTGTGCTTTTAACAGTCTTGTTTTGCTCTAATTTCAGAAAGGATTCATGAGCTTCTATCATTTGCTTTATAGATAACAACAGATACTAATTAGTTTGACTCATTAAATTAAAACAATTGTTATAATTTTGTAGTGTTTGATTGTTAGCTTAATTGGACACAGTTGCTGATGTTGCTGCTCTGGAGAGCAGGAGTGTTTCTGGGGAGTGTTCTTCTCACACCTTGTTTTTCTTCTTCCTGTTTGCTCTCACAGTGCCCCAGGGACTCAAAAGTGTCTGGATAAATGGTAGTCTCTGTGGCGGGGCTGTTCAGGGCCAGTCATGATGAGAAGTGAAGAAGGGAAGAGTGTTTTTCTGTTCCTACTCTGCACTCATTCATTTCAAATCTGTTTTCAGGAAGGGATTAGATGAATTTATTTAGGGGGAAGCAGCAATGACAGACTGTTTTGGGCAAACTAAGGACACAAAAACTCTGAATGTAGAATTGCAGTATGTTAAAGAAGTATAGTGGTCAGGAGAGAGCAGAGTTCGTTTCCTCTGCATATTGTCAAAGGCCACTTAGTAGGATATATCTTACACCTTTCAACCTTCTTTGCTTCTTTTTTTCTTAAGACCTTGTTTAAAGCTGATCTGTCAGAGATCATCCTGTTTCCCTATGTTCTTTTCTGCCAGAATCCTGAAAATGTGGTGCTTACAGTGTTTGTTTATGAATGGACCTCTTTTTCCCTTTCTCTTCTCCCTCTAGACTCCTAGCTTCAGTCACAGGATAAGGTAGGTCACTGTCCGTATTATTTCCCCAATATGTGACTCACAAATTCAGGAAACGCTTTGGGACTAAAACTGAATTGTATTTTAGTCCATATTTTCAAAACATGGAAACCATGATAGTTTTCTCTGAAAGATAGGAGGAATGTTCATTTTCATCTTAAAGTCACCATGTTATTTATACCCTGCAGTAGATTGGAGAAAGTTAGATTGTTTTCCTCAAAGATTTATGTGCTGTAAACTTGGTCACAAGTGTTGTGATGTGGGGAGGAAGAACTTTTAAATAAAAGTCAGGCCTAATATAAAGTGGTTATGTAATTGGGGGCACTGCTATAGAAAGGAGTCAATATAGTTCATGGAACTCTGGTTGATTTCCAGGGTGAGTTGTGCCAAAATCAGTGATTCTGACCCATGAATCTCTCTGGTTCTCTGTTTCACCATGTGACTGCTCCTCTTTTACATGTACCCTCATGGTAATGCCATCCTTCATGTTGTAATGAGGCCGAAAAATGGTTTACTATGGGCCAAACAGATGGAACCACCAGCTTTTGAACTTACAGCCTCCAATACTGTTTGGTATAAAACAAAACAAAACAAAACAAAAAAAAACCTTTGTCTTTATAAATAACTTAGCCTCAGGCGTTTTGTTATATCAACAGAAAGTGGACTCAACAGAAAGTGGACTAAAGCCTAAAGCAGATCCCCAGCTCTGGAGACATATCAGAAAGGAGAAAAGTCTTTTTTAACAAAATGTGTACATGCTTCCAGTCAAGAAGTACAATTGGCTCGAAGTTTCTTTCATAGGAAATGTAGCTTGTTTGGAGCAAGCACTCATATACCATGGGCAGCACATGGATGAGCACAGGAGGGAGGGAGGAAGGGAAAAAGGTAGTTTTTTCTGGCCAACTGAGTCTGCGGGGTTCTGTTGGGCCTCAGATGGAGGGGTAGGTTGTGCAAACTCCAGCATCTTTTCCTGCAGGAGGAGATTCTGGAGAGAGATTGGAACAGACCGATGAATGGGCTGCATTTGATGAAAATGGTGATACCATCAGTGCTAGCAGCTTAATGCAGAATCTAGAATTTATTTGCTGATTTGTCCTCCGTACCACAGTTGTAGGTTACATGGCTATGCTTTATATGTGTTGTGGAAAGAGATAGAATTTTCTTTAGTTGTTCAGGGCTGTAAAGAGTTACAATAGATGGCACTTTTATTTATAATTTGTTTCATTGTTCTTTCTTAGTGGGAAATAGCTGTTCTTTGTTTCATTTGACCTGTTCTGCCTCTGTGGGCTCATGTACACTGTTTATTACTCCTGAACTTGTTTAGGAAGTGTGGTCACCTCATGGCTTGTGGGAAAGTCCTGTTCTCTGGGTAGAAATGAGGAAAGTACGGTAAACATTACTGTTCCTTCTACATGTCTTATTTTTGGCACGGTTTTTGTGGTCAAATTCTTATCCTAAGGGATGTGTGTATGTGTGTGTTTGAATAACTCTTGCTTGATATTTTCCCACTCAGGCCTGGTGCTGTACTGTTTCAGCCACACCTCTACTTTCAGCTGTTTGCTGGTTAATTAGTGATAAGAAGCGCAGGCTGGATTCAAACTATGATCCTTAGATCTCAGCCTGCAGAGTAGGTAGTATTACAGTTATAAGCCACTAATGTCTTGGCAGTTCTTTGATTTTTTAAAGAGCTAACCTAGTAATAATATTCAAAATCTATCCTTCTTCAATGGACATGCAAGAATACTTAAGGGACATATAGATAAAGGAAGAACCCACCAGGCTGGCAGATATTATTTTTTTCCTTTTTAATGTTTTTATTGTAAAAATAGTGTACAGAGGGGTTATAGTTACATGAGTAAGGTAATGAGTACATTTCCTATTGAGCATTGTTACCTCCTCCTTTGTTTTTTCCCTACCATCCCTACTCTCCCCACCTCCCCAACTTCCCCCTCCCCCTCCAAGTTGTAAAGTTTGTTTTCAACATCTTGTACATCTCATTGTTACAATGGGACATCCTTATTTCAGGATTTTGTTATTTCCCTTCCCCTTCCCAAATTAGCAAAATGTATGTACAAGATGCAGGGCACTGACATCAAATACAGTGAAAATAGGGGTTATGCCATGGGGAAAGAACATACAAAAGAAACCAAAAAATTACATAGTGCATTTTAAATATGTTAAAAACAATAGAAAGAAAGAAAAAACAAGTTGTGTCCCTATCTTGGGGTATATTTCACTTGACATCATCTTATATGTTCATATGTACATAGCTTTTGACCTTTTCTGCTTGTCCTAGACTTATACTAGTTATCACAAATGAGGGAAACCATGGGATCTATGTTTCTTTGGGCCTGGCTTACTTTACTTAATATATTTTTCTTCTAAGTCTTTCCATTTCCTAACAAATGGGGCAATGTCATTCTTTCTAATGGAGGCATAAAATTCTACTCTCTCTATATATACACCACATTTTCTTGATCCATTCATCTACTGAGAGGCATCTGGTTGGTTCCATATCTTAGCTATGGTAAATAATGCTGTGATAAACATAGTTGTGCTGGTAGCTATAATATGGTCTTGTTTGTGATCACTTGGGTAAATGCCCAAAAGTGGGATTGCTGGGTCATAGGGGAGTTCTATGTGGAGTCTTTTGAGGAACCTCCATACTGCTTTCCAAAGTTGTTGAACAAGTTTACACTCCCATCAACAATGCAGTAAGATTCCCTTCTGTCCACATTCCCTCCAGCATCTGTTGTTATTAGAGTTCTTGATTTTAGCCATTCTAACTGGGGTGAGGTGGAATCTCAATGTTGTTTTGATTTGCATTTCTTTTATAGCTAGAGAAGTTGAGCATTTCTTCATGTGTCTGTTGGCCATTCTTATTTCCTCTTCAGAGAAGTTTCTCTTTAAGTCTTTAGCCCACTTATTAATTGGGCAGTTGTTTCTTTGAGGATTTGTTGTTGGGGGATTTAGTTTTTTGAGTTCTAAGTATATTTTAGATATGAGACCCTTGTTTGATGTATGGCTAGTGAAGATCTTCTCCCAATCTGTGGGCTTTCTATTGATTTTGCTAGCTATGTCCTTTGCCATACAGAAGCTCTTAAGTTTCAAGCAATCCCATTTGTGGAACCTTTCTTTGATTTGTTGTGTTTCTGAGTCTTTATTATGAAAATTTCAGCCTGTGCCAAGGAGACCTAGAGTTTCTCATATTCCCTGTAATGTTTTCAGGGTGTCTGCTTTGACATTGAGGTCTTTGATCCATTTGGAGTTGATTCTGGTGCAGGGTGATATATAAGGATCTAGCTTTAGTTTTCTATAGGTGTTTAACCAATTTTGCCAGCACCATTTACTGAAGAGGCTGTCTTTCTTTCATTCTACTTTTTCTAGCTCCCTTATCGAAGATTTGGTGGCTATCAGTCTGTGGGTTCATTTCTGGGTCTTCAGTTCTATTCCACTGGTCCTCAGGTCTGTTCTTGTGCCAGTACCAAGTTGTTTTGATTACTATGGCTTTGTAGTAGAGTTTGAAATCTGGTATTGATATTCCTCCAGCATTGTTCTTTCTGCTAAGGGTTGTTTTTGCTATTTGGGTCTTTTATTGTTCCATATGAAATTTTGGATTGCTTCTTCTATTTCATTGAAGAAAGAGGTTGAAATATTGATGGGTATCGCATTGAATTTGTAGATAGCCTTTGGTAGTATTGCCATTTTCATGATGTTAATCCTCCCACTCAAGAAGCATGGGAGGGTTTTCTACTTCCTAACGTCTTGCAGATATTATTTATATATTTAGTTTCATGTTGTTACCATATGATTAAGGATGGTTTAATTTTGGAAATGATAATAATTTCATATTTAGACATTCGTTCCTCCTCAACTACCCTAATTGGCTTTTGATTAACCCCTATAAGAAACTCCAATTTATGGATTAAAAGCAAATACATGGAAAAGGATAAGAAATGTTTTAGTGCAATTTTTAGTTACTCTTTTAAAACTCACGTCTTGTAAAATGAGTTGATTTGGGAATTCTGTGAATGTAGTTTGTCTGCAATAAATAATAATATTGTAGCAGTTGACTATGTCTACTTCCATGTCAAATAAATACATTTGGTTATATACATTTGAGGAATGTGATTCTTACATTTTTTACAGAAATAGGTAAAAATCTTTATGGATGACAGAGAAAGTACCATCTTCTAGTAACAAAGGAACAGAGCTCATAATACTTGGCACGTACCTGATTTAACTTATACATTTGCCTTCCAGGGATTAGAATTCTCTGAATTTAAGTCAGTTATCCTCAGGAAAGCTGAGCCAATTTCCAGTATAACAGGAAAGAGGGTCTTTGCATTGTCAAAAGACAGAGGAGAGATGAAAAGGAATGTGCTCTATGGGCTTGTGAGCACCTACACAAATTCTACTCGTACTTAGTGGGGTAGTGGACTCACTGTCCACCAGCAGATTTCTTCATCTAAACACATAGTGTTGGGGCAATGGTGAAAGTACAGGCACTCCGGGAGAGATGGGGAGTGGGAAGTCCTGTCTTTCTCTTACAATATTTGCTTTAGGCAGGTGGTATATTAGCTCCAGTGGCCTGAAGTGACACATGGGGGTTGTGCTCTTACCCAGTTAAGGTCAAGGAGTGGGTGGGTTACCTTTGGGAAGGGCTCAGTGTTCATTGGAGGTTGCCGAGCTCCCTGTGGAGAAAGGACGGAGACACCAAGAAGCAGGGAAGAAACAAAGCTTTTCCTCTTGTGTTTTCTTTACTCTCCTTTGAAGCAGTGGGGACAATTATATCTGGGGTCATCTTGCTTCTCCTAGTGTGGAGGAATGACAAAAAGCCTCATGGTGTACTGCAAAAAGCTGGCAAGTACACTTCTGTTACTAGATTCCATGGACATGGTCCTGAGGCTACTCTCTACTAATCAATGTTAGAAGCCAGCCATGGGCTGGTTATGTAGGCAGAGCCTTACTTGAGAACTTTATCTATCTTCAAACTGCAAGGTGGAGAGCTTGAAGACATCTTTAAGCTCAGAGAGGTCAGAAATAAAGCAGTTTAGTAAAGAGGAACAGCTTCCCACTAACTCTAGCATTTCCAAATTATGACATGATCCTTTTTACTCCAGATTGTGGAAACATATTCGTATCTTACTGCTAAATCATAGTTGGTATTTGTCCTATTGTCTTTTTTACATTTAAGCCTCATTGAAAAATAATTTATCATTTTTTTTCATTGCTATATTCTGTCCCTGTCCCTGCTTCTTTGTTGCTTCTCCTCTTTGGATCTTGGTGTCCTTATATCCTTTTCTCTTGGCCTTTGGAAAGAATGCTGACAAACATTTAACACTCATTAAGATACCAAATGGAGTCTGGTCAGGATTCAAGTGTTTTCTCTGCTTGTGGTGTCTATATTTTTACAGGGGTGAAGACATCTTAAGCCAGAGGAATGACTCCCTAGTTGTGGAATTTCAGTCATCAGCCAGCAGATGCAGGAGGTATTATACAGGGCATGGGGGGCTCCTCAGAAGCCCAACAATCATCTGCTGTTCCATAAGGCCGTTCATGTATCATACCAGTCTTGTGTGCTTCGTGGCTTGACTCATCCAAGGATGGCCAGCATGTGTGTGGATGTCTGTGTGTGATGGTTGTTGTTCATGCTGGAGAGGAAGAGTTCTCATGCATGCAGTACAAGCTTACGATTGTTTTGATTGCAAATGCCGACATTGGTCTAAAAGTGAGTTGTTCATAATGAAATCATCATTTCCCTATTGATTAAAACCTTTGTACCTGTCAATAGCATGGGTCATTTGTCCTTAGAATTGTCTCCATTTGGAATCCATAGATGTTCATAAGAGATAGAGATTCATGGGAATAATGTTCACCAGAAGGACAGGAAAGCCCTGGTTCTGTAGATGAGATTGTCATTTCCATCTGCCCCTTATCTTTGCTCTTCACTGTCACCACAGAAGTGATTGAAAGTGACTGTGACTTGAGCTATAAGCCTCTCAGTTTACAGAAGAGTCTAGAGGCTGCAGTTTCCTTTGTATGAAGGACACTGGTTGGTTTCCCAAACCTAATAACGTTGGGTAATGTACTAAGAATGAATTAAAATGCTAATAGACTCCTTGTTCTGGATATTTTAACATTCCCTAATTTTAAATTTAAATTAAATGCCTTAGGGCCTGGAACAGCTTTGCCAGAAGCATGCTTAGTGTCACCAGGTAGACAGTAGATTTAAAATATGTTCTGGCCACACAGGCTGAGCTAGGATAAGCAATATTTATTTTATGACTGTATTTTTGTGTTCTCCACAGCTATATCACACAAATATTATCTTTTTTTTTTTTTTACTATAGATAGCTATTTGGCTTTAAAAATATCATTAGTTTCATAAAATTCCTTTGAACCCACAGTTTCTTTTATTATTAATTATATTTTAAGTAGTTGCATTGGGTTTCAAGCCCCTACAATTGTTCCAAAGTTCTTTTATAAATGACTTTCATGTTTAGACTTTATAGCCATCCTATAAGGCATCCCTGCTTTATAATGAAGACAGAGGCTGTAGAGGTTGAGTTTTTTGTCATCTGGTCTCTGGTTAGGGGACAGCTTCAATTAATAGGGAAGTGTCCTGACTCCTGGCTCAGCCATCTGCCCATTAGTCCAAGTGGGAGCTCTAAGGAAAATGGTGACAAGGTCATTTATATTAAATGCTTCTGCCCAGAAATTAGGACAGTGCCGATTTTGAAGGACATATGATCAAATTTCTTTATCCAGTGAGCCAAACATGAAACAACATAAAAAGTGTTACCTTCTGTCAGTAAGCATATCACTTCCTTGCCTCATTCGTTGAATTAGTCCTGTATTTTCTCCCTATAGGGGGCAGGCAGATTTTATTTCTTCCTTAGTTATTCCAGTTGTCTGGTATCTGGCCACTTCATAATTGTATTTTAGAAGAATAGATATTAATTTTCTTCAACCAAAAGGCTGAGTTCCTTGATGCCATGGCATAATTCAATTTCCATTCTCTTCCTTTTGTCGCCTGCTCCTCTTCCTCCTGGCACATTTTTCATAGTTAGGAGGATGAGTGAGTCAAATATATCAGAAGGAGGAATTGATTCAGGAATCATTTAACGACTTGACTGATTAACAGAGATCAGAAGATGGCTTAAAACTGCAAAAATCATCACAGCATGAAGTTTCAATAGCTCTTTAGGGAGTTAGTTAATGAAAGAATCACTATAGAATGGCAGCCATACTCCCCAAGCCCACCCTCCAAAAAAATCCCAAACAGGAATATTCCCATACACTATTCAGAGACGATGTCATAGAGGAAATATGCTCATAATTCCTATTTACACCTGCTGCAATTACCGTTGGCCTTTTGATCACTCAGTCTTTTCCAGTCAGAGGTACTTAGGTAGTTGCTCTTTCACGTATCAGAGGAATTTCATTTTGGTTAGAACTTGTCCTAAGGATTTCCCTCCTGAAGATTGTAATTATATCAGACCCTAAGCTCATGTGGTATGATTAGACTGGCTTTAATCTTATCCATGTTCTGTTCTCATTGCCATTTGTTCATGAACTAGAATTCTGCAGTCAACTATATGATACCTTGGTCATTACTCTTTAATTTTTTGGTTTGTTCTCTTTTCTTTCTCCTGATACAGTGTCTATGAACCAGATAGGAATGCATTACGGAGGAAAGAACGAGAGAGAAGAAACCAAGAAACGCAACAGGATGGTGGCACATTTAATTCCAGTTACTCTCTCTTCAGTGAGCCCTACAAGGTAGTGTGTACGCAGTTGTTCATCTTTGCCCCTACCATAAATACTCTGTGGATGGCTGTCTTGACTGGAGGAGTTGACTGAGAAAACCCCAGTTAGTTCTCTCTGCCTATACAAACTAGGGAAAAGAAAGCTTGGCTACCAAGTGTAGTGTAATGCCCCCCCTTCTCCACTCTTGGTTTTGAATTCATACGTCTGTTGGCTCCTTCAATAAAATGTGAATTTATTTAATATTGAGAACCACTTGCTGTGGTTTTTATCAATAATACAGACTTAAATTGCTGTGATTTTTATTGATGATATACCTTGTCCCTTGGCATTGGTATTTCAAAGTCAGTGCCATTTGTTATGTTTTCTAAGATCTTAGGAAACAAACACTATTCAAAACAGAGGATGGGTTACATATTTGACATTTGCAAGAATCAGGGCTAATAAAAAGAAATATTCAAATTATTTCTCATTTTTACCAAAGGTCAAATATATAACCTCTCTTCTAAAATGATTCATGAAACTATGGATAGTTCATATTGGTAGATTCTTGCCCATTTAGCTCCATGTGTGAAAATACCGTACAGAGGGGTTACAATTACATGGCAAGGTAATGAGTTCGTTTCTTATCAAGCATTGTTGCCTCCTCCTTTGTTTCCCCTTCCCATCCCTTCCCATCTCCCCGCCCAACTACCCCCTTCTCCCCCCCCCCAAGTTGTAAAGTTTGTTCTTCGACCTAACGTCTTATACATCTCATTGTTGCAATGGGTCCACCTGTATCCCTATTTAAGCAATTTGTTTTTTCCCTTCCCTTCCACAAATTATACCAACATCAAATACAGTGAAAACAGGGGTTATACTGTGGGGGAGGGACTAACAAAGCAATCTTTGAAGTCATGTTTTCCTGATATTTCTTGCCTGTCATTCTGGTAGCAGTAATTATTTATTTAGAAATTGGAGGAAGACCAATTCTGAGCCAAATCTGAATTTGCAAAGTAAATTTCCAATGGGAATATGGAAAACAAAAGATAAGCCAATCCTGGAAAGATGTACTATAGAACAAAGTTGAAGTAGTTAATGTTTTGATATCTGGGTAATCTATAAACTACAACACAAAGGACAGCTTCAACAATGCCTAAGGCTGTTCCTTACAAGTTTCTAGGTCTGTAGCCAAGCTGAGTGCTGATGGGATATCATCAGACACTGTAAGGATTGTGATTTCACCTCTCAGCTCTCCTTTTGAGTGTGTCAGTCTGGGTTCTGTGATTGTCAAGGCATCTGTCCACTACTTTCTGTGTTTTTGTTGTTTCTAACAATAGCACGGATATGTTTTTCTTTCTCCAGACTAACAAGGGGGATGAGCTCTCGAACCGGATTCAGAATACTTTAGGCAATTATGATGAAATGAAAGACTTTTTAACGGATAGATCCAATCAGAGTCATCTTGTTGGTGTCCCCAAACCTGGGGTGACTCAGACTCCTGCGAACAAGATTGATGAACATTTTGTGGCAGACTCACGAGCCCAAAGCCAGCCCTCATCTGTGTGTAGTACCACATCTTCCACACCAGCAGCTGTCCCTGTGCAGCAAAGTAAGAGAGGAACCATGAGCTGGCAAAAGGCTGGGCACCCATCCTCTGATGGCCAACAGAGAGCAGGTAGGCAGAGCACAGGTTGCTGGCTTTGAACAGATATACTACCTTAGAGAACAATGATAACAAACCTAACCATTGTATGTTAAGTCCCTCACTCTTCTTTTTCTCTTCTTCCCATGCAGCACCACAAGGCTCTCTTAGAACCTTGCTTGGAGATGGTGTTGGCAGACAGCAACCACGGGCCAAACAAGTGTGTAATGTGGAGATGGGGCTTCAGACCCAGGAAAGGCCACCTACGATGGCAGCTAAGCACAACAGCAGTGGACACTGTGTTCAGAACTTTCCTCCGTCATTGGCTTCAAAACCTAGTCTGGTCCAGCAAAAACCAACCGCATATGTACGACCAATGGATGGTCAAGACCAGGCTCCTGATGAGTCCCCTAAGCTGAAGTCCTCTACAGAATCTGGTGTGCACTGTACATCCTACAGGGGGGGCCCAGTCACTAAGTCAGAGTCAGCTAGAGCTAAGACCAAGCTTTCCAAATTCAACATCCCCAAGCAAGGAGAGGTAAGTCTTTTCTCACTGTCATTTTTGTGCAACTAAGAAATGATCCAACTGCTTCACTTTGAAAATTGCATTTCCACATGTCTTTGTTTCAGTGATGTGACTGACTTTATGTGGTAAAACTTCATGTGTAAAACGTGGTAAACTTCCTCAAATGGGAAGATAAATATGAATTGTGTTTTTTAAATCTCAAGTTTATTATAATTGGAATGTGTACACATTTGTACATTTGTGAAGGCATACATGTATGTATGACTTAGGGAAGGGATGCTTCCTTCAAAATAGTTCAAGGATTTTTTGTGAATAAGATAGTGATATCTGATATTGTATACCAGAAATAAAAGCACTTCAAAGTAATTTAGCACTCCAAGGGGTAAAATTTTACTTAGATGAATTCTACATAAAACTCAACCTTTTTATGAGTTTTTAAAATTTCAAGGTAAATTTTATAAAGGAAATTTCATCATAACTCTTCAAGTACTTACTTAAGTTACTTAATATTGAAAATAGTGCATATATTCAAATATATCAGATTCTCATTCATATTATAATATTTATCATCTTTATTTATTGATATTAATCAGAATTTTTACCTGCATCCTCCTTGTCAGATGAAAATGGTCTTAAGTTAATTGATATCTGAGCATGGTGATGATTCATATTCTTTATAGCATGGTTCATATTTTTTGGTTTGCATTTTGATTTTAATATATTCACTGGTTGTGTTATAAAATGTGTGGAGTGGATGTACTGAATATGAGAATTCTGAGTAAGCACATTGCTTATTCAGAAATGGCTAGATACTTGAACAGTAAATCTGGATGAAACATTTTGTAAAGAAGCACAGCTCATACCATATTCCAAATTGGTGAAATTAAATATATAAGCTAAAATAGTTTTCAAACATTGTACTTAGAAACTGTTAAGTATTTACTTTTTATATATTCTCTCTTTTTTTTCTTTTGGCAATATTGAGCTCAAGACTATGTACTTAGTAGGCAGGTGTCTACAGCTTGAGTCGACACCTCTAGCCCTTCTTGCTATGTTTGGATGTTTGATTGGTTGGTTGTTGTTGTTGATAGGTTCTTGCTTGACATAGGAGCAGGCCCAGTGTTGCTTGGACCATAATTTTCCTCTTTTGCTTCCCATCATAAATAGGAGGACAAGTATGTGCTATTACACTCACTGTTGGTGGAGATGGAATGTAATCAGCTTTTGCCTTGGGTTGATGGGTATGTGCTACTGCACCCAGCCTTTAGTTGAGATAGAGAGTGTCCTAAACTTTTTGCTCAGGCTGGTCTCTAACCACATTCCTTGTATATTAAACTTTTTCTCCAAAGTAGCCAAGATTACAGGTGTGAGTCAATTTGCACAGTGCAAATAAATTCTTCTTTGCAAATGCAATATCAGTGTGGCTAGAATATTCCTTGCATCTTAATTTTAATTATTTAATTTTGTTTATTTCTTTCTTTACTTATTTATTTTGGTATTAATCCTGGGGCTTGAAATCAGGACGACTTTTCTGCCTAGGCTGCCTTCAAACTGTAATTCTCAGATCTCAGTCTCCTAAGCAGCTAGGTATGAGCTACCAATGGCTCATACTGGCTCTTAATTTGATTTAATAACAAATGAAAAGAATGATTTGACATTCTTTGTTTCCTTTCTGAAAAAGCTGAGCTTAGGCATTTCTGTTGTAGCATCTCAGAACTCCCCAGGGACCATGTTGCACTTAGAGATGATATGTGCTCCATGAGATGTTTACACAGATTTTAATGAGGAAATTCAATGACATGTGTACCAATAGATTATTTCACTACACATTTATGAGAGATTCTAAAATATGCTCATTAGGAATTAATGGAAACACAATATAATCTCTGTAGGCATTTATTTTTAAAAATCAGAGGGAAACATGCCTAGATACCACACACACACACACACACACACACACACACACACACACACACACACACACACACACACACACACACACACACACACACACACACACACACACACACACACACACACACACACACACACACACACACACACACACACACACACACACACACACACACACCCCCCATACTTATAAAACTGAACTTGTCAGGCTCTTTGATTTTACCATTCTCATCAGTGACATTCACTGGTAAGAATGCAGAGTTAATCATTGGACAGTGGTGAGCTGAGAGTTTAAACTCTCAGATGTCTATCTACTTACAACTTTCATTCTAACTGATCCAGTTAAAAATTTTTTTTTAATTTTAAAATAATTTTAAAATACTTAAAAAAATTTTAAAAATTATTTTTAATCTATCAAGGCAACTTCAAATTTATTAGGTAACTATTCATTTTGGAATCCAGTGAGTTGATAAAAGTTCCAGTGATTTTTTTTTTTTTTGGTAGTGGTATTGAGGATTAAATTCAGGGCTTTACACATGCTAGGTAAGTGGTAGAGCACTTGAGCCATACCCTCAGTTTTTGTTTTTGTTTTTTGTTATTTTGTCTCTGAGGTAGCCTCACTAACTTTTTGCCTAGGCTGGCTGTAGACTGCAGTTTTCTGTCTCCCAGAAGTTTGTAGTCATGTGCCACTATTCCTGGCCTGCAAAGATGAACATTTTTATATCCAGTATAGCGTAATGCAGATACTTGCACAATTTTCATGAGGCAGTCGAATATGTTATCAATAACTAAGATATTGTTAGGATTCCCTTAAAGGACAGCAGATTGGGAATGACACCTTTGTGCCAGTATTTAGTCATCACAGAATATAAGAGATACAGAGGAACAGTGACAGAAACTAGAGCTATATACAGCAAGGATTCCATTTTCCTACATGCAGTGGCATTAACCAGCCAGCCTGCTGCTCTCCTCACATTCTATCCTGAATATGTCAGAGAGGCCAATTGTGCATGAATAGAAGAGAGGTAACCCTGACAAGAAGTGTTGTTTACAGAGTGAAATTAGAGGGGACATGCAGTTCTTATTTTAGCAAAATTCCTTGCACATTAGGAAAAATACTATAATTAGAATGTTGAAATACTTATTAGGATAATATGCCCAGTATTGTAGAAATAAAAGTCTGATTTATGCTTAGGCCCCAAATATTATCCCTGTCAGTTTTAGTCCCCTCCCCCGCAAAAAAACCTCCAAGTTTTTTTTGTTATTGTTATTTTCCATTTTTGTCTTTCTCTATTCCAAGAGAAGCTCATCAATATCTTTTTGTAGGCATATAATTCCATATTTTAGAGCATTCATATAAATCTGCAGTCATAACATAGAAATTGGAGAATTTTAGGAATAGATTTTTCTTTGAAAAAACGCTTTTATTTGGGGGAAAAGGTAAAATAACTGAATGTGGCAAACAATTTCAGAAACGTGTGTGTGTGTGTGTGTGTGTGTGTGTGTGTGTGTGTGTGTGTGTGTGTATTTAATATAGACATCACCAGTATGAAAATATCTTTCCAGTGCAGTAGGGAAAGTTTTTTTTCTTAGGAAATTTATAGAGAAAAAGAGCTGGAAGGAAATTATGTTATGTGCTACATTTTCGAGGATGTAAGTTGTAGAGCAAGACTTATGGTGTGGAGAATTTAGAGGCTAAAAGGAAGCATTAGGCAACCATGACATACAAACAAGGGGGAGGGGCTTTCAAAAGTGGCTGCTTGTCATTGGGTAGTACATTTCTCTCAAAAGGACTATATGCACTGTGATGTGAGACATTAAACAACGAATTTGTGATTTCTGCCTTTAGGATATCTATCTGCAGGAATGGAATAAATTAGATTCTAGCACTTAGCTTTTAATTTGCAATTTCTCTCACTCATAGTCCAAACTAAATTTAAAACTGGCCTCCTAGACCTCGGAAAATTCTTTCACTTTGATCATTCTTGTAGTAGAAAAGAATGTATGGTATTTTTAAAAACAGCAAATTTGGAATCTCTTCTGCCTGATTTTGTACTTCATAAACCCCTCATTTTATCCCTTGCAACATCTGTGCTCTGTTTCTGTGGCAAATTATTTGTTATAATTCTTCAGTCTTCAGTAATAGGTAATTAGTGTAGAAAAATCCAGTGCAATTTGATGTGGAAGTTAAAGGCCTCATGAGAATTCCTTCACTGATACACCTGCCTCTTGGCTAGCTTTTTTTCCCAGCTCAGTTTTGTGTTTAATGAAAAACATATTTTCGTTGTTATAGCTGAGTCTCTTGTTCTTGACGCCACCCCTCATTAAGTGAGCCTACCCTGGAGTGCCACTTGGAAAGATGTCTGCTGTTAGGCAAGAGACAAGGGACTTAATGAATGGCTGCAACATGTGTTCTAGAACATTCTAGGACAGGGCACAATATATTTTATTCCAACAGAAGTGAAATTATTTTCTTTCCCTCCCTCTCTTCTCCCTCCACCCCTCCTTGCACACATTTGGCTTTTAACTTCTAATTCCAGATCTAGACCTTGGAGACTGCTAGCCTGGAGGGTTAGATACAGGTTTTACATTGTATTTTAATAAAACATATATCTGTTAACACATCATTAGGTTCCTTCTGGAGCATTGAGGTCCCTGAAACTTAAGTATGGTTAACTTCCAGATCTGCCTTTGGCTCACAGCATAAGGGATTATTGTCAGACTAATAGGTTTGGGTTTGGAAAGGTGTGTCATATTAGCCTCAAAGTTTTAGAATTGAAAAACATATAATTACCTACCAGGAAAAAGAGGTGACAACAAAAGCAAAGGAAAAAAAAACACTGTAATTTGTAGAACCTTTGATTCTTGTAGGCTGTGTGATCAGTTTGTTTGGCACTAATTTTAGCACTAGTTTTCCAAAACTTCAGTATTTTAATTGTTGCTTTCTGTTAATACCATAAATAGAATTGATTTGAATCTGCTATAAAGCAAAGGATTCTGATGTCTGGGAGTGCAATACATTTGAAATGCAGGGCAAAGAAAGCCTTGCTAACCAGAGCTTAGTTGATTAGGAAAGAAATCCCTAAATGTGAGTATCAGTGAATAGAGGTTATGTTAGAAGTTTTAGTAGTGGTTGATAATTCATCTACATGAGCAAAGTAACTATTTTTGGTTGATCAAAACTTTACTTGTTAAAACATGTTAATTAAATTCTTTAAGATGTATTGATTAATCAGAGCATCTTCATGAACAGCCTTAAAAAATCACCATTTATGCCATGAATATAAATAGAAAGATAGAGAATTATGATTCCACGAAATAGCTTCCTAGAAAAGCAATTAACTGATTTTTTTATAAGTTCACAGAAGATAAATGTTATAGGTTTCCTATTTCTTGTCACTCTTGGTTACCTTTGTATGAAAATGGATTTCTTCCAAAGTAAAGTGGGCACCAGCCTGTCGGGCAAAAAAGGCATCTGCAAAGCAGTGTGTGTATTACATATTCATGCCAGCCAGAATTTCTTAATTACATTTGAGATGTATAATGTTTTCAAATCCAAGTAAGCTCTTAGGTTGCTTCTTAAAGAACAGTGAGTCCGTGGAACCTGTAGAGCTGGCTTATCTGTAGTGGTCTCATTCTTCTCGTTATCTACCTTCCATACCCATTGCAGAAAGAGGCATAGGCAGCTCCTGGGGAACAGTGTGGTGTAGCAAATGCACATATAGCTGTGCTCTGTGATCCTTCCTGTTCACACTTGTCCTTGCAGGAGCAGACTCCTCAATGTTGATCTCACCTGCTGGATGAAAGCATTTGCTTTCTGTATTTTAGTAAGTTATTCTGAAGGTCATAATGGAGACTGGCACATGGAAATGTTTCCATATATTTTTTTAGCTCTTTCATGTTCAGCCAGCAGGTCCTAAAAAGTAAGGCACTTAATAACATAAAATGACTTATGTTTCTATAACCCTTGATTGGAAAATCTGAAGAAAATGGAGCTCCTGTGTGAAGGGTCTGATGGCCTTTTCTGTTCCTTTCTCCTCTGGGGCTCCTTCAGATTTATGTTTAAAAGCCAAGTTTTGTAGCCTTATGGTAGGAACCACTTCTGATGGTAGAGGCATTGAGGAAAGGATTCACAAAGAGGCTGTTAGCCAGCCCACTGTGTTTCCTTGTATCTTTTCCCAGTTCTTGTAAAGCTTTCTTCTTGGGAAAACATTTGGGTAGATTCCAAGACTGCTTTTTCTTAAACTACAAACTTATGAGTGTGCTGACTCCAAACCTGGGGCCAAGCAGGAGCTCAAGGCTACTCCATTTAGCTTTTCTGAAAAAATGTCCCTACTACATAGTCCAATGAGAAAAGCTTCTTCTGGACTTCATCTATCCTTGCTCAGATCATGTGCAGCCATTCAGAAACACGGGGAAGAGGTAAGACAGTGTGGAATGATCATAGCCTGGACACCAACAAGAATGGGGTTTGGGTTTTGGCTCTACCCTCTAATAGCCAAACCATTTAATCCCTCTGGTTCCCAGTTTCCTTAGTGAGATATGGAGAAATTGATAATATCTATTTGGCAGAGTTATTGGGGAGGGAGAGAAAACGAAGTTAAAATTTAAGATAGACTTATCAGAGTGATAATAAAATAAACACGGGTAAATATTAGCTGCATTACTGCTTCAAAGTAGAAACAATATAAACATGGATATATTATTGGGAGCAATTATATATGTGTGGGCATGTGAAATAGAGGGAAATAAAATTTGGATGTTTTTGTTGTAAACAATTGAAATCTTGAATATCAAGATTATCCTGGATTAATGTAACAAAGCCCAAATGACAATATTCTCCCTATGTGATGCTTAGCCCCTCTTGAGATTCTCTTCCCGTCAAGGGTCACATTTGCTCTGTTTCTCTGTATTTTTTTCCTATGCTATTTTTAGCTGTAGTGGAACATACCATGTGAGACCTATTTCCAATGAAATGAAATATAAAATCAACAAGATTTGGGTTGGAGAAAAATATTAAAATGCTCAGGCAGTAAGCTCTTAGAATAACTAACAGAACTGTCTGAAGCCACCATGTGTTAAACAGCATGTTTAATTGGGCTGAGCAGTGGACTTACTTATCTCCACACGATTCGCCAGCATTAGCAATGCTTTTATGGCACCTGAGAATAGAATCTCTCTTATGCTAGTTGCAGATCTACTTCCATAGCTACACATGTAACAAGCAGCTAGTTGACCATCCTTGAGCACCCTGTAGTTGTTCTAATTTGACCAAAGGTCAGGCTCCAGGAACAATATGCAGTTGGAAACAAGATTGTTTAGGCCCCACATATCTGCAGTGATTGGTCGAATTGTAGAAGAAGAGTGTGGTTTATGAAATGAAGCTTATCTGAGTTTGACTCTCACTCCTATTTGCTAGAAGTCTAGTCTGTGTCTCAACTGCCTTCTTGGTGACATGGAATCATGGTAGAAACAATTGATAGTTATGAACCTATTGATATTTATGAAATTACGTTAATAGTTACATGATGTCTGGCACTCAACAAAAATGTATTTAAGTAACCATTAATGTTGGTGGCTCTACTGGCTTTATATTTACCTTCCAAATGCCTAACTCCAGGTAGTTTGTCTGTCAGAGTTGTAAATTAAGGTAAGTAGATGAATATCACTAAGATGTTAGTGCAACAAGATGTATGGTTTTGTTTTGATATTTTTCCCCTGATTTTGTAAACATCTCCAACTGTACACACTTGAATTAAGTGATTAATTTCAGGACATAAGTAAAAGAAGTCTCCTCTAGTCTGCCAATGGTCTCCTCATAATTGCAGTAATTTCTGCTAAATCTTTTTATGGGAAGAGAGGAGCCACACACTTCCAACATGGGGACCATATTTACTGATGGATGCAAACGTGGCACAGATAGAAGGCATGCTGGCCTCAGAAACAGATGCCAAGAAGGCAGTGGCTTGGACAGGACTGATATGCATTATACCTTCTTCTCTTCCTCCTCCTCCTCTTTTGGTTTCAAGGGTAGAATCCCTCTGTGGGGAGGTGTGTTCAGGTTTTCCTAGATGGCTGTTTTGTAGTCACAAAGTAGAGATGGAGTGAGAAGTAGGAGTTTAGGAAGATGAGTGAGAAGACGTAGGGATGAAGAGGAGGGAGATGAGAGGTTTCTGGAGGAGGAGTAAGAGCCTAGACTTTGAGACTTTCTTCAACATGAGTTACATTTTAGAGGATTTAAAACAGCCTAGAATACTGAGTTCTAAGAGGCACAAAAGCTTCTAAGAATGTCTTTTTCCTCTCTGTGTCATTCCGTACTTTTCATGGTTCCTGCTTCTCATGGTTCCTGTTTCAGTTATTCAAGGGATATGTTGATTTAGGCAAACACAACCTCGTATTTATTTATCCAGAGCTTTATTTGTTGTCTTATGGTTCTCTCCTTCAGAGATATTGCTGGCTACGTAGCATTTTACCATTTAGCCTTTAGTATGCCTTTGATACACAGTAAATGGAGGACGCTTCATCTGGGAGACAGAGGGTAAATTGCAGCAAATAGAAACATATATACTTGGTGGTATTTGTCTATGTAAGTTCTGTCTGTGTAAGTTCTGACAACATATACTGTTCAGCCCCCCCCCCCCCCCCAACAATTCTTAGAGGCCTGTAATGGAGGTTCTCCTCCAACCCTGAATGGGCATTTGACTCCTTGTTGTGTCATACCTATCACAACTTAATCTTGTCTTTGCTCAAGCTCTATAACTAAGGGGGTGGGGGGAACCTACAACTTTGAGCAGTGGCCTTCCTCTCTTGGATGGTTCTGACCCTTTCTGAGATTGACTTGCATATCAGAAGTTCTGCAATCTATGCCTTTTCCTGTTAGTTGTGTCCTGGGATGTCATCATTACTGGCTGTGTTACTTTTGTCTACCTTACCTACCTAGAATTTAGTTTGCTAATAGGTATAAGTCAAGTTATTTTTGCAGGTAGTTGAAACTCATTATAATTTACTAGTTAGTAAATAATTTCAGTGAGAAAAACGATTAATACTCTGTTTATATGGAATTAGGACATAGCTATTGGTAGGAATCCTTGTGAGACTGAAAATCTTAAGTCAAAACTGTGTCCTTTCTTCCAGACTCGATGTAACTCCTCCATTGTCTCAGGCAGCACCAGCCATAGGTATGATACTGCCTTTTCTCTAAATTCCTCTAGTGTCAACTTGTGTTCCATTACCACATATTATTATTTACTTTTTTATGTCTGACTTACCTCACTGATACATTGTCAGCTCCTGGAGGACAAGTCCCTTCCCATTCATCTTTCTCCCATCATCTAACAGAGCTAATCCTGAGTTATTTCACCCTGAGTTCTGCACATTGAGTTTCTGTGCCAGAGAACTAGAGAGGCAAACCTACTTTCAGTGCTTTGAATGATGTTTGATAGATCAATAACTGAAATAAAAAATAAAGGCCAGAATGAAGTTCAGACATGGTCTGCAATGTCAAGAGGCTTTATCTCAATTGATTTACCTTACTGCTGTCTCCTACACATGTCATTTTCTTTCAAACCTTTCAGCCTTTAGGTAGGATTCATGTGCTGTCCCTCCCAATTTTCTCACCAGATCCTTTCAGGCCTGTTCCTCTTATTCAAAAGAGCAATAATTGCTAGAAATGACTTACTGTTAATATCTTGTCATGTTTATTTCTATAATATTTTCTGTATACTCACTTTTACTACGAGACTTATGTTTTAATTTTAATAATGGATAAAAATGAAATTTAAAAATCAGCTCAACAGTGAAGCCCTCCTCTGCATAACTAATGTCAGTCAATTTTAACAAATGAAATAAAATCACTTCATATCCCACCATTCAGGAGAACAGAATCAACAAACATGACATGGATTTCATTCAGGAAAACACTGTCTTTTTCTTCCTTCTTTCTTTGGTATTTCTTTGTTTCATCAGTTATAGAGACTGTCTTGAGTATTGCTGAAACACATCCTTTCAGTTGGTCCAACCTGTTTCCTCTTGTGATTTCTTTCTTTTTACATGAGTATGTACAGTCTTTCTTGTAATTTCTGTAGCATCACTAAGATGCATCTCAATATGGAATCATGGAATCATGGAATGCTGTTCATATCACATATCAGTGGTGCTCAGATTTGTGTGGTGCTCAGATTTGAGCTCAGGGCTTTGCACTTGCAAGGCAGATGCTCTACCGTTTGACTTGTACCTCCAGCCCCTCTTTGCATTGGTTATTTTTAGGTAGGGTTTCCCTTTATGTCCAGGTTGGCCTGGCCTATAATCTTCCTACCTGTGCTTCTCCTTGTTTCAGGGGATAAGAAATGTACACTACCACACACAGCCATTGAGTGTTTGTATACATATTAATTGCGTATATTGTTTTTTATTTTCTCCTTAAAGGAATGACCCTTATGAACAATCATTGTCTTTTTTTTATTAGTTCCTCTCTAATTGTTTTGATCTGTAATTTTTTCAATCATGTTCATTGTATTTTCCTAGGCTTTTCCCATTTACTTGTCAGTGACTACATTTTCAATGATTATCTTGTTTCCTACTGTCTCTGAGTTTTATAGTTTTGTTCATCTTTAGCTTTTTACATTATTTTTTAAAAATAGGTCCATTATGTGATTATACAATTCATTAAAAAATTATGGCCCTCCATGAGCACATAAATAATTCTTTCCTAAGAATTTATAAGAGTTTAATTGTGGATCTCAATTTTGTTACTTGTAAGATTAATTTATTAATTAAGGCTTCATTTTTCATAAAAACTAGAAATCACACTTTGCTTCATTTTTATAATACATTGTGATTCTTCTTTTAAAAGAGAATTTTCCAATATAAAGTCTCCTTAGAAAAATGTAAAATGACAAAAAAAGTCTCCTTAGAAAAAGAAGCAAGTTTATTACATGTTAATTAGAGCTTGAAGCTGCTTCTCATGATTGATTCCAAACAATGACTTCAAAACAGAGAGTATTAAAGTCTGAAGTGGTACGATGGTTCTGTTCTGTGATGTCCTGCCACAGAAAGAGGCTTCTACTCCTTCTACTCTAGTTTCTGTGTCTACTACCTGCATTAAGGCCACTATTTTTCTCCTTTTTAATGGGCATGCAATAACTATACATGTTTATATGGCACAGTATGACAATTCCATACATATGTTATAAAATAATGGAAGCATAGCGTTTACCATATTTATCACTTCTACATTAACTGTTTTTTGTGGCAAAAATATTCAAAATCTTTACTTTCAGCTATTTTGAAATATTTAATGTAATTAATTATAGCCACCCAGTACAGTGCAGTAGAATACCGAACTTAGTCTTTCTAACTATAACTCTGTACTTATTGACCATCCTATCCCTATTTATCTCTTCTTCCACTATCTTTAGTAGAAGTAGAGTGAAGTCATACAGTATTTGTCTTTCTATGGCTGGCTTATTTTACAGAATACAATTTCTACAATGCTCATCCATAATACCACAAATGACAGAATTTTCTTTTTATGGCTTTTATGGCTGAGTAGTATTCCACTGCGACCATATATCACATTTTCTTTATCCGTTTGGTTCCATATCTTGGTTGTTGAGAACTGTGGTGCAGTAAATTGGGAATGCAGATATTGCTTTCTTTTTCAATAGACTGATTTCATTTCCTTTGTATATATACCAAGTAATAGGATTCCTACATCATATAATAGTTCAATCCTTAATTTTTTGGAGAACTGACATACTGTTTTTCATAATGGCTATACTAATTTACATTTCTGCCAGTAGTTTCCACATGATCCAAGATAGACTATATTGTTTGTCAGCATCAGCAAGATGGAGAAGAAAGAGGAAGGAACAACCTGTTCATAAAGATGCTACCTAGAAGGAGCACAAACTACTTCCTCTCATACCTTACCTCTCAGTCTCAGGTGATTGAGGCACTAGAGTGTAGCTGAGTAACAGTTGCAACATTTACTGTCATTTCTTTCTCTCTCTTCCTCTCCTCTTTTTCTACTTTATGAGCCGCTCAAAAACTGTATTTCTCCTGTCTTTATTTCCTAGGATGCAATAGATAATAAGTGTATAATATTGAGTTGTTGGATTGGTCTTTTTGAGTTAAAACGCCACAGTTGGTGCATTGTTTTGAATTTCTGAAAGAATAGATGTATACATTTATAGTTTAGAGTATTCTAGAAAATTTGTCAAATAGATAAAGGCTGCCTGTTATGTTATTCTAGTTTTATAATTGTCCCTGGAATCAATGATAGCTACAAAGTATATGGATTTGATTGAAGTAAGCATAAATATAGTATGAAATGTCTTTGGATAATAAGTGGATTCCTATCTAAATTCATGAGCTTTCGCATGACATTTGGTTTAAGCCTGAAATGGATTAATCTTTTTCTGATAAAGTTTTATAAGCTGTGATTCCTCTGGTGACCACATTTAATTAGTTGTTGAATAAACTGCTTATCTTTATACCAACAGGTTTTATAACTGCATGTTTTTCTGGGCTGCACTTCACAGATTAAATAGCTGGCACAAATTTGAAAAATAAAATTAATGCTCAAACTACATTATTCTAACAGAAATTAAAACATGCCCACTTTCAAAACAACCAATGCTAAGTGTAAAGGACAGAGATAGGGAAGACAATTTAAATGTATACATTTTCATGAAAATAAACTTACTTTGCTTTTCTGAGTTACTGTTCCTACCCTCCCTAGAAATCAGTTCTGTTTAGTTTTGCAATGCTGTAACATTTTGTGATAGATTCTGAAATAGTTTCTCTTTCTCTCTCTCTAAAATATTATAAATCAACTACAATTCTCCAACTTGAACATAATGACATTATGATTCAGCTGCCCCCTCCTTACTCTCAGCTTTTGGAACTGAGAGAAGATACTTACAAGGACTTCTGATGTCAAAACAGCAAAGATTTATCTGCTGCTTTGTGGAAAAGAACTCCAGTGAGATAGACCTAGAAACATCAAATGACCTTTTATACAGATCAAAGTGGGAAAGTATCTGAGTTACTGGGAAGAACTAGTATCCAAAATGGAAGGAAGATCAATTGTCAGGTTGCCTAAAGGCATAAAGTTCTGAAGGATTTAATTTTTTCACTGTTCTACTCAGTTTCCCTAGAGCAAGGCGAATTTTTAGCAGAGACCCTCACCCTCCAGAAATTTCTTAATCTTCATCACAATTGAAGTCCAGTGATTTTTACCTGTCAATGTGAGTGCCTCCTCCTCACTTAGATACACTTGCAGTGAGGGCTGGTCTAGGAGAGCTAAGCAGGATCACTTCTGGGCAAAAAACCATGATGGCTCAGTTGTTTGTGTCTAAGAAAGACTTGCATGCAGTTTGTCTGAGATCCAGCTTTACACTGTTGAAATACACAGATTGGTATCTCTGGGGGGCCTTTGCAGATAAATAATGTTCAAGTTATTCCCTTTTTTCCCCAACTCCTTTCTTTCTATTTCCTTTGTTGAAAGTCAGGTTGACATAATAATTATCTTGATCTCTGAAACAGTGTCCGGAATCATCTTGGATTCTTTTTTGTCTTCACCATTTGTCCTCTTTATCAGTCTCCTCTCCAAATCTTAGAGTCCCCTTTCTGCTTAAACATTTTGCTCACATACCAGCTTTTCTTCTGTCTTTTTTTATTTTTTTAAACTTTATTTATTTATTTACATACCAGCTTTTATAACTCATGAATGTCTGCCCAGTTGAATTCTCTTTAGCAACTCCTTGAGCAGCATTATCTATTTAACCATTGTTGAAGGTCCAGTTTCACCTCTTTCTTCCCCAGCCTGAAAAAAACTTGCAGGCTCACAAGATCCTGAGGGATAGGATACAAATACTGTATGGATAAATATAAGCTATTTAAAGAGAATTTAATTTCATCAGTATTTTAGAATATTTAGGGTAAAGAAAACCACAGAGCATGAATTTTACCATCTGAATCATTTGTAAGCAAACCATTGAAAAGTGTAAAGTATACAGTGTTTACATTGTACAACAACATTTCATAATTCTTGAGGTTCTCCCTCCTCTTCCTAGGTGACTTATAAATCCTATTACATTTAATACAGGATTGTAGGTATTATAGACTAAAGTATTTCAGGGCTTCCTGCTGATCTCTTAAAAGCACTATATGGAATTAAGTGGTTGCCACTGGATTCTTGAGTTCCGTTCTCAGTGTGATGTTTCTGGACATCTCGCTCTCTCAGGTGAGTACTGTTTATCGAGTGGCTGTTTGAGGTGATAAGACCATCACTAGGACATTGCTTCTCTTGACCCTCCCACCCCCATGGAGAATATAGGCTAATCTCCATGACCTTCCAGTAATACACAATTCAATTACACTGAGAAAAAGAAACACTTCATAATTCCATACTCATTTCATGGTGATTAAAATCAAAACAAGAACATTTAAATTCAACACAGTGTCTTTTCTAATATCTGTTAATAACTTCAGTTTTAAACGTTTTTTGGTGCCTTCTCAAATGCTTTAGAAATAAGCAAAATGAAAAGGACATCTTATTTTTAACTATTTTTCAATTTTCTATTTTTTCACAGGATTAAAAAATACAGTTTTTAATAAAATTCTCACATGGAACCTCTTAGACTCATTTCTAGACCTAAGGCTATCAATTTGTGTACCTACTTACTACTTCCCTATTAGAGTTCCTTACTTTTTTCCCTTGCTATTATTAGGGTAGTTGCAAAGAAGACTAGTTTACAAGGCTTTAGTCAGTTTCTGACTTTGGCCTTCAGGTGTACTTAATTGGATCCTTTTCTGTTCAGACTACTTTTATTCCTTTACATTATATACCAATGACGAAGATTAAAGACAAAATACAAAACACTGTCAAGCTCTTTGGACAATGCAAAAGAAAATTTAGGCTTACAATATCAAAGAATATTATATACCCATAAATGGATGAATTGATTTTTGTGTTTTATGCATTGAAATGTTGGTATTTTGTGCTCTTTTACCATGTTCCTCTGGAAGGATCATTCAGTCCAGTGACTTTATGTATAGTCTCTGTGATTGCACTGTGTATTTCTAGTCCTGGCCTTCCCTTTAAGCTGAGTAGCCATATGTATAACTGCTTTTTGGATGTGCCCAGATAAATGTTTGTGAGGACAACCTATCCCCTATACTGATATTTTACCAAACAGCTTCCCCAGAATTCTGTCATGCTCAAATGAGAGCCTTTCGCTGTGTTTCTAAGGGCACACCTTTGAATTATATGGAGTTACTGTGCTTCTATTATTCCACCTGCTATTCCTTCTTTACCTTAGGGCAGGCAGGAGAGGGGGAGCGTGAATGTCTTAAGACAGGGATTCTTTAGTCCTGTGTTTCATAACCACTTAACTTTTTGCCCTTAGTCTCCCCCTAACTTAGTCAACCTCACTGTCACTACCAGACTAGACTCAAAACTATTTTTCTGTGGTGTAGAAGAGGCAAAAATAAGTTGGATCCTGTTACATTGACGCTGCAATTAGCTTCTTTTGCTCTCCTTCCCTACAACAGCTTCCAGTATCTCCTGTGCATATTTTGAAGAATCTTACTTTTGAAGGGATGCTAATCATTTTGTGAAAAAGATGTTTAAGCTAAACTAGTTTCTTTACTCCTGCATTTCTCAGCCCTCTTGATAACAATTCCATTAGGAATTTCTTGACAGGAGACCACAAAGTGCAGCACTTTTTAAATGTTCTTGACCCCAAGATCGTTTGTTTTTGCAGAGCAACCTATAGAACTAGTGTTCTGGCAAATGTTTGCTTGAAAATACTAATCTAGTAGTTTAGTTATATATTCCAGTTCACTACAACAAACTAGTTAGTGAATTATTATGCTAGGTACAAATTCTCTAGGACTTTGACTTACAAATGAAGATTCAAATAGATGAGTACACAACTTTCTCCATGTTCTTTTCCTTTTAATAGTTTAAACATTAATGACTGCATAGGTAGGATCAAGCTATCAGAAGAGAATCCAGCCTCTGCCACAGTGATGAAAAAGATGAACAGAAGGGAAAGGTCAACTAGACCCTCCTCTTAAAGGAAAGAAAGTTGCTTTATGTCTTTGACCTCTGGCTCATGAATTGATGGTCACCAATTGGGAAGTGCAGCTGTGAAGCCACTTAGAGCAAAGTGTGTGTGATTATGTTTGTAACGATCTGCCTTTTCATCTACCACAGACCTAACTGGGATGAGAGCATGTGCTTTCTCATACCTCACTCTCTAAGCAACAGCCTTGACTTGATTCCTCCATTTACTTCTGCAGGTATTTTTAATACCTTAGTGGTTGCACAGCAGTGTAATTTCAATTGGGAACATACAATTCTGAATGAGAACTGCACTATTTAAACTACCAAGTCACCCTCCAGACTGCACTTAGATACATTGGTGGTTGGAGTGTTTAAAATCTATTTTTTTGCAAGTAAATTTATTTTTCTTTTATTATTATTTTGTACTGATTTTTTGTGTACAACCATTGTAATTCAATACATCATGTATGTAACATGTAATGATCATATCAAGGTAGTTAATATTTCTCAGATTTTTATTGACAAATAATAATACATGCTTTAGGTATTCAGGGTTTTAGTAAATACCAGGTTGACTTGAATAGGCATTATTTTGCATTTTTATACCTTTGGATTAGCTTATTTAAATCTATGGATTATTGTTCCATGGATAAAATAGTATAGTAAGCCATGCAAGTAAGAATGCACTTAGAGCCACATTATATAGAAAATTGCAGGTATGAAACTGTTCCTTTACTTTAAATTACAGTAGTGATAATACAGTTTATAATAAAAAGTTACTTAACATTCACACTTTTGGTTTAGAAAATCAGTTTGAAATGTTAGACAAGAGACTCTCTTAGAACATTGTGCAGATAATCTAAACTTCAATGTTTGGCTACTTAAGCAATTTAGAAAAAGAATTGTATGTCTTAATGTAATTTGTTAATAAGGACACAGTTGCCACAGTGACACATGAGATTAGTGAACACAAAATGGATAGTGTCACATGAAGAAGTTGTGGCTGAAAGGAGTAAGCTATCACTTAAAGTTGGTACTGAAAATCATGAAATCCAAGAGATGCATTTCATATCTTTTCATTTTTAACTTCTTATAGAAGTGTATATATATATGTATATATATAAGTGTATATACATATGTATATATATACACAGGTTGATACCTATATGAACCTATGTATAACTATACATAGGTTCTCATAAGTGTACAACATGAAAAATTCTTCCATATTGAACACACTTGTATACCCTTTGCCCATGTTAAGGAATAGATCAGGACCACATTCCTAACAACCCTCTTTGTCCCTTCTGGGAACAACCCTACCTACTGAAGGGTGACCATTACTTTGCCTTCCAACAGCAAAATCACAGTGCCTACTTTTGCACTTTATGTTATTACCTTCTTTTGTTCAGCATTTCACTTGTGAGGTTCATTTATATAATTGTGTGAATTGTATATTGCTCTTTCTTATAACGGTGTGGCCTTCCATTAATTTTCCTGTACTGATCACTTTTATTGTAATTTTACCATTTCATTAATTTTATATCTCTGATATAACTTCACACTAATTTACCTTTACAAAGGTCAAATGTGATTTTTTTTTTACTGCATGTGCCATGCAGTTGTTTAAAACATGGATAAATGAGGCAGCAATAAATTTAGCAAATTTTATGAGTAAAAGGAATGGGTAGCCCAGTTTCATTATTTGAAAGAGGTCATGTCCATGGCAGTCCATTGTAATTCTGGTTATGTAAAAGGAAAGTGAATTTGGTAAAAGGCCAAAATAAATTTAGTTGCATGATGATGACAGAAATATAGTTAAGCTTAGAATTGGACATTGCTTTATACTTATTGCAAATTGGGTAATAATTTTAAAGGGAGTATTTTAAAGCACAAAAGGTAAATTTGGTTTGGTTACTCAGGATAAATTTGTTAGTATGCAAATGCCTCACATCTGTGTATTTGGTTTGCTTTGGACATAACCAGCAAGAGTTTAGTGATGAAATCTGTTCTTAATTACAAGAGCAGCTGTTAGAGTGGTAGCCATTTTTCCCCTCCTGATGTGAAGTTGCCTGATTTACTCATTTTTGCCTGCATTTTTCAGGCTTGCAAGGGCAGAAAGGGGCCCCTTTGTGAGTGGTTGCAATTTGTTTTCTGTCTGAGAGCCAGTGCAAATGGACTAAATCTACACAGCAGGGTAGTTTTATCTGTCCTCACACCCTGCAAGCTGTCCTACCTCTGCTCAGCACCAGAGACCTATAAAATCACCCAACAAATGAGGGGCTGTTAAGTGTTCTGGCAAGAATCTCAGGCAGCAAGCAGTTCCTGTGAATTAACTAGATCCTTCTTATGGGCTTGGGGTGCTGATGGGGTGGGCAGAGTTGATCCAGAAAGAACTGGACCAGATGGTATTAATATACTATTTTGTATTTAGAGTTTTTTAGACATTAATGTACCTCTTTCCATTTGTCTGTTTTTTTAAAATCCATGGTTACAGCATATTTATGACAATATAGGTTATCCAAATAAAGCAAAATGCATTTAGATAAGCCTTTAAGTTGATTCTTTTTTGTATATATTTTCTATTGTTATTATAAAAATTATGTAGAGGGGTTACTGTTTTATAAGTCAGGTAATGAGTACATTTCTTTTTGAGCAATATCACCCCTTCCTTTGCTCTCTTCCAGTTTTTCCCTCCTTTGGGTTGCTTCTTCCACAAAAGCTCAGCCCAAGCTTCTACAAAAGAGGATTTTTATTTATTTGGTATAGATATTTCATAAGACAATAAAATAAAAATCTTATATGAAACTGGAAATGGTAGCTGATCTTTTTCATTATTAAAATTTTCTACTCAGAGCTGGATTTGAAAGCTTCATAGAGTTTATGCGTATAAAGGAGTCAATGAACTGTTTCATTGGAAGTGATTGGTACTCATATATCAATCTAGATACATGGTGTATTTGTTCACTGTCTGTGTTATTTCCACTCAAGCCACCAAAGCTCCAATGCTGGAAGCTTGACATTTTGAGTACTAAAGACTGCTTATACTACATTGTAAAATTATGAAATAAAAGAAGAGAAGATACCAAAACAAAGCTTTCTGTAGGAAAATACTTTTTATTTATAATTTTATATGCTTTATGTAAAATTAAAGAGCTTTTCTTTTTCATGCTTGAAAAAGCAGTGTTTTCTAAGCTTTTTGAAGTAGATTTATTCAAAAAATGAGTGAAATGAAAACTAATGTAATTTAGGTAGATTTTTATGCTCTGCTGGCACTTTTTGAACTGCGTAGTAGCTTTGTAAAAATCAGCCTTCTGAAAACTGCTTCCCTGGCAGATATCTTCCCTTTCTTAATTTATTAAATTCAGACCAGTATAGAACAATTATGTAAGAAAGTCAGTCTATTAAAGTTCTTTATGCAAAGAATTCAGGAGTGAGCTTTTCTCACCTGAATTTTTCCAGATAATTATGTGTTTTGCCTCATGGCTCTTTTGAAGTCAGTAGATAGAAGGAGACCAGATCTGTTGCCATTCAGGCTGTCTCATCAGATGATAATGAACAGCTCCAGACTTTGAAGGTCAAGTCATTGCTGGTTAGCAGAGATTCTGTCAGGTATTTGATGCTCTTCCAGGATATATTTATAACCCTCCTCCTCATACTAAGACATTAATAATCCCCACGTATTCCACAAAAATGAATTGTATCATCTTACATGACGGAAAATACCAGACACAATCGAGACACATGGCAATCCTCTTTTAGGTAAATTGTTGAAGAGCTTTAAGCCATTCAAAGTAAGATGGGGCCAGTGGGACAAACCGAGTAGTCTCCATTAGACCTAGTCTCCCCTGTTGCTTGGATTAGGTGGTGACTGATGGCTGTGCAAAGCTGTGCTCATTGGGAAATTGAGTTTATCACACAGTTACATTAGGCTTTTATGATTAGGTGGAACCTGGATTTCATCGAATACATTTCTAATTTCTTAGGTTTGAGCACAGTCTTCCCACATGAGGCTGAGATCATGCCTGTATTAATAAGCTATTTGTGGATTATCCTATATGTATAAATATGCATATATAAATGTGATAACACAGTTCTATTGTTCAGGGAAGTTACTTATATATGGCAACTGAAGATTAGTAAACCTAACTCAGAAAGCAAGCAATGTTACCAGTTTCCTCCACTGTTGAATCTTCCCCTATCTTTAATTTGGAAATAATTCCTCTGTCCATTCTGATTTCTTCATACTATTTTCAGTATGAGTTCTATTTAAAGTTCTTTTCCTCTACAAGTTTCTAGTAAATTAAGTATTCTAGGTCTATCATGTAAAGAGATTAGAACATCAGAGAGTCATAAAGAAAATTTGCTATAGATAGTATGCCAGAATGAGAATTGGAAACCCAAGCGACCCAGGGAGTTGATGGCATTTTTTTCTGTTACATTTACCTTCCTCTAATTCAGTTACCTTTAGAATTTCAAGGTGCATTCTAGAGGTGATGTTGGTTCTATACTTTGCTTATAACTGTGTGTTTCTCAAGTGTGAGGAAGAGCCTTGTGCAGGGATAACAACTTTAGGTTATTGTATATCCTGGCATCCTGAAGAGTAGAAAAGCAGTGGAAAATATTGGCATATTCTGTCTTCCCATAGTTAGAAGTTGGAAGCTCTAGCTAATTCAGTCAGTGGACAGAGTACAAAAATAGTGTAAGTTTCTGTTTGAATTTTTTTATGTGTGTGCCAGTCCTGGGACTTGAATTTAGGACTTGGGCCTTGAGTTTTTTTCCCATAAGGCCTCTACCACTTGAGACACAGCTCTATTTCAGCTTTTTGCTGGTTAATTTGGGATAAATCTCATGGACTTTCCTGCCCAGGCTGGCATTGAACTATGATCCCCCAATCTCAGCCTCCTGTGTAGCTAGGATTACAGGTGTGAGTCACTGTCTCTTGGTTCTAATTTGAATTTTTTAAAACATGATCTCAAATTAAAGGCAAATAACTAACTGGAAAAATTAGAGGTTATTTGCCAATATCCTTAAGACATAAACATCTGTCAACCGGGAAAAGTACTTAATGCTCTTTAAAAAAAGTCTCAAGTAGACGATTCACACAAAAGACTTCTATTATCAAAATGAAAAAATATGGACAAGTGAATGTGAAGACAAAATGCAAATGAAATTCTCATCGTCATGAAATGTTGCCTATCAGATTGGTAAAAATTGAGAAATCATGAAAAAATCAGGATCCTCCTTGTATCCTTCTAGAAGTTAAAATTGTTAATTTTCTGAACCGCTGCTTAGATGATGAGAGGTTAATTTTTTAATAACTGTGCACATGGTTTCTTTGAACATATTGGGAGGGATAATCTCTGGGACCTATATGGTACTCATACCATATAGATGTGCAAGACTCTATGTTGCAAATGAACTTTACAACTTTGGCAGGGATTGGGAGGTGTGGGGTAGTTGTGGAGGTGGGAGGAAAGGGATGGTAGGGGAAAAACAAAGGAGGACTCGGCAACAATGTTCGATAGGAAATGTACTCATTACCTTGCTCATGTAACTGTAACTCCTCTGTATAGTATTTTTACAATAAAAAACATACAGAAAATAAAAAACAACAACATGGTTGTAGGTAGGTAAGCCACTACTCAAACTATGGCCTCAGCTAAATTATGATTTTAAAAAGGAGTTAATGTCATAGAATAATTGCATTATAAGCTAACTGAAAAATGATAATTTAAAACATTATTTAGAGGCTTATTCAAAATTTATAAATGTATATTATCAGAGATTATCTTGATTGGTAGCATTATGGGTTATAAAGTTCCGTTTTATTTTTTTTCAATTGATTCTTAAAATGAACCTGAATTATTCCTATAATCAAAAATAACTCACTTTAAAGAAAATAACTTAAACTTTGAAGATACTATAGATTTACTCTAAAAACACATTATGCTGATGTGTTCTTAACCAATATTTAACTAATATTTTGGTTAAGTAATATGCTACAACTGAAAGCAACATCATTTCAATAGAATTGATATAGATAGAAGAAAATTGATACAGATAATAACTGTCCAGGGAACACTAAATAAGAATAAAATACTTATCCCTGTGCTTAAGGCCAACAAACCTGACATTAATGGAATCTGGACAAGAAAAGCAATGGCCACAAATCAAATCCTTTCATATGATGTGTCTGCCTATTTTTCCTTTGGATTCTAATAATTGCTACCTATTGGGAAAGATAAGTCATCACATTTCTTCATGTCCTTCCAGTCTGATTTGGCTTTGAATTGTACCTGGTCCTAATTACCACCACTTGCACACATGTGACAGAATGTCATTGCATCTGTACTTAAAGGAAAGAGAGCACTAACTCACTGACAGGGTGTCTGTAAGGTCTTCTCTTTTGTCTCTTATCCTGGCAAAGAGGCCAGATGTGCCAGACAGATCCTTGAGGCTGAAATGAGATTGCTAACCAAAGATCATGGGGAAAGACAAACAGAACAACATTTCTGTCAGTGACCTTATTACTATGAACATGAAACTCAAAATCCTCTATTAAGTCAAGCAGTAGCTAAGGTTGAATAGCTTGCTATAACAATAATTGTGCTATAAAATTGCCATGAGATTTCACATTAAAAATATTGGCTAGTATTTTAGATTTAATTAAGGGCATGAGATTATACTAAGAAGTGTAGTTCTTCACAACTACAGACAGTGAGAAGTATAGATGGTCAGAGACTTGGAGCAGTGTTGCCTTATCTATATTGCTTATGTTTTATGGAATTCAACTTTTAGTAATACTGGGTATCCAAATGGCTTGGTGTTCAAATAGGGAATTTGCAATGGAAAAGAAAATGTCAAATATAAACATACTAGATCTAGGGAATGATTGTTGTAAAGGTAAAGAATAGAATAAGGAAAAAATTTAAGAAGGCAGGAAGGATGTTAATTCATGGATGCTGAGTTGTCCTCTTCATGGCATATTAGACTCATCCTGAATCTAAATCTTCCCAACCAGTTTAGACTTGACTTCTAATCATCACTTAAATTTCTTTTTTTATTAAAAAAAAAGACCCTTTTCACAAGATACCTCTACTGAAAATAAGCTATTTCTCAGACATGAACATTTCACATGGGGGAAAAATACAAGCCATTCACAGTGGCTCATACCTGTAATCACTGCTCCTCTAGAGGCAGAGATGAGGATGATTACAGTTTAAGGCCAGCCTCTGAAGAAAAGGTAGCAGTCTGTGAGCTTGGTGTGTTGATGCATGCCTGGAATATCAGTCAGAGTCTAGGCTGGCCCAGATAAAACTAGGAAACTCAAACTCTTAAAACAAAGCAAATAAAGCTGAAGGTGTGGGTCAGGTGGAACAATGCCTGTTAGCAAGTTTTGAGGCCCAGCGTTAAAACCCTAGTGTCACACACACACACACACACACACACAAAATTCAGTCCATTTCATTATGAATGTGTGATAAATACTTTCTGCAAATCACTGCAGGGTCTCTGGGAAATATGAGGATAATGTCTTCCCAGTGCTCAATTTTGAAGATTCTGATGGAAAAAACATGAGTCTATTAAATAAATATGCCTATTTGTTCTCTTTCAGATTTCTGACAGAATTAAGTCATACTCCTTTGCTGCATTCCTCTCTTCCAGTTGGAGAGTGTTTGCATAGTTGGTTCTTACACCCTTTGTCCTTAATCATTTTACTTGCTGTCTCAGTCGTCTAGAGCTGCTGTAGCAAAAATACCATAAATATGCTATATAAAAACATTCATTTTTCACAGTCTTGGAGCCTGGGAAGTCTGAGATCAGGATGCTAGGAGATTCAACTTCTAGTGAGATTCAACATCATAGTGCCTTCTTGCTGTGTCCTTGCATAGTATATTGGCCTCACAGCTTTCTCTTATCAGAGCACTAATACAATTCAGGAGGGCCCCTTATATTCTAATCACCTCGCAAAGCCCCACCTCCTATACCATCACAATGGGAGGTTAGGTTCTAGCTGATGAGTTTGGAGAAGGGGAGGAAACAAAAACTTAGTCTGTAGCAATTGTTCATCACTTTTCTGGTTGCATGCCTGTGGCTCCTTAGGATGGTTAAAGGGAAAGTGTTATGCCTATTATTCGGTGATGGCCAGCTTTTCACTTGTTCTGTTAGATGCTGGGTCTTGTATCCCTAGAAAATAATGACTTCCACTTTTGTATAATACCTTTATTGATACTTTTGGGTTTTTTGTTAAATACTAAGTGACTTTGACATTGGTAGTATTATGAAAACTATAGCACAAGCACTTTTGAAAATTTTTTTCCATAATAAACTATTTGGTTTCTGCTGGAATTTTAGCTTGACAGCAGACACACTCCCTCTCTCCCTTCCTCTCCCTCTCTACCTCTTCTCCCCCTCTCCTTCTCCCCTTCTCCCTGTCCCCCTCTCCCCTTCTGTATTTGAATCCTATTTAGACTTGTAGCATCTATGGGTCAGAGTTCTGTAAACAGTCACAACTTGTATATGCAGACATAGTTTGTAGATCTTAGATCTTCTTGATTCTTTTCTTTTTTTTTTTCTTTTTGGTTAGTTACGGGGCTTGAACTCTGGGGCTGGGTGCTGTCCCTCAGCTCTTCAGCTCAAGGTGAATATTCTACCACTTGAGCCACAGTGCCACTTCCAGTTTTCAGGTGGTTAATTGGTGATAAGAGTCTCACAGACTTTCCTGCCTGGGTTGGCTTTGAACTATCATCCTCAGATATCAGCCTCCTGAATAGCTAGGATTACAGGTGTGAGCCACCTGCACCTGGTGATCTTGATTCTTAAGAAAGGGAAGTTGGGCTGGGCACCAGTAGCTCATACCTATTATCTTAGCTGAGGATCATAGTTTGAAGCCATCTTGGGCAGGAAAATCCATGAGACTCTTATCTCTGGTTAACCACCAAAAACCCAGAAGTGGAACTGTGGCTCAAGTGGTAGAGCAATAGACTTGAGCACAAAAGTTCAGGGATAGCTCCTAGGACCAGCCTCTCCCCCTACAAAAGGGGAGTGCCTTTGGCACAAATGGAATAAGAATTCTGCTCCTGAGCCCAAGAAAGGCTTGGTAGTGTGCCTGTCTTTGAATTGCTAGCTTTAGATCTGGGAACGAGATTTTCACAGCCTTCTTTAGAGCAGGGCAGCTTTGGGATAGGCTGTTTGGTATGGAGTTCCCCTCCTAGATGTGCCCTATCTGGCAGGAGCTTGGGAGCCATGGCTAAGAAACATACAGTAAACATTTCCAGGCTTTCTAAGCAACTGAATGTCTTTGATCCTGTGAGGACACTGACCATACAAACCTCTCTCAGCCCAGTTGGAAATCTAAGGCTGTAGGCATCTCTATTGTAAACCAAGACAGAGTTGTCCAGCAGAAAGGAAGACTGATAGTGTCATTACTTTGAGAGCAGAGCTGGGCTATTCACTTTACTTAGAGCATAGAAAAATACAACTGCAACCCATGGTAGAGAGATGACTCTCTAACATGCTGGGCTAGTGTTATAACTCTTAACCTTTCCAACACGTCCTGACTTCAGGTACAACCATATCCAAATCTATATTGAGTTTTTTGTCTTCTTTTGTCTTCTTTTTGAGACAGCGTTTCTGTAGTCAAGCAGCTCAAAGTCCTGTATTCAGGGGGTCCTCCCATTTCAGCTTCCCACATTGCTGGGACCACGGCATAGATCACTGTGCTTGCCTTCTGTTTTAAAAGTCTCCACAAAAGCTCCTTCAGTCTCTCAGTTTCCAATTATGAACTCTTTCATGTCAGAAAATTTAGCTTTAAAGCTGGGTCAGATTCTTCAAGCTTTAGTTGAAAGACCATTTCCTTTGTTTACTACCTTTTCCTGAGAACCTTCATGTATTTGAAAACCAATATTAAATTGGTTTTCAGTTTTCTCTTCTTCCCCCGTGGAGTAATTTCAGTTCCAGTCACTTGGTTTTAGAAGATAAAAGCTTGCTAGCAAAATTCAAATAAAGTAAATATGAGGCTTTTATGTAAAAAAGGGAGAGAGGGTAGGGAATAAACAGAAGTGTTTTTTTTTTTCTGCTGCTGATGTCCTACCTGAAATGAAGTTTAACATTAAGTTGAATCATTATGAACATAATAATTTAGAGTCCATTCCCCTAAAAGGCTGAATTTACTTTTCTTTGTGGATCTTATGAGTTTCCTTTGTGAATTTAAAAGCAGTTTTATAAATTAAAGATATTTAGGGCTATTTAGAGAAACAAGGTCCTGGAGTAAGGATTCCTTAATTTTGCTGAAACCAGAGATTTATTAGTCTTTTGGAGGATTTTAGATCAATTTGAAAATCTAATAAGTACTAAGAATCTTTTCTCTAGAAACATGTCCCTGTAACTTCACGATACCTTCTGGCCATTTCATTGAGTTTTTAAGACCTCAGATTTAGTCTCCAGAACTATTGTCAGATAAATATCAGAGGTAAAAATGAGTAACTTTGGGTAAAACTATTTTTTAATTTTGTTTTGTTGAAAAGATGTTGTACAGAGGGGTTACAGTTACACGAGTAAGGTAATAAGTACATTTCTTGTGGAGCAATGTTACCCCCTCCTTTGTTGTATTCCCACCAGCCCTTCCTTCCCGCCCGCACCTCTCTCCCTCCTCCCCCGACCCCCACCCCAAGTTGTAAAGTTCATTTCTAATATAGTGTCTTGTGGGCATCATTGTTGCAATTGGTCATCCTGTGTCCTTGTTTAAGCATTTTGTTATGATTAGAAAGAAAAGTGAACATTTCTAGGTGTAAAGGGTTAAAGTAAAACATTTTTGTACTTGAAGTACAGTTCTTAGAGACTTTATTGGAAATTTATTTTAACTTAAACTGGAAATGCTTTTTACATTTCTGAAATGTTCCCCCATAATATCTAATAGAAATTAATTTTGAGTAAGCGTCAGTATTAGCCTTCTCCTTGCAATATAGTGAGCTATATAGAAAGTGCAGATATCAGGAAAGCAAGTCCTTTTAATAGTTTTCTGTTGGCTGATTGGATGGACCTGGGTGCATCTGTCATCATCTTGAGCCTTTCTACTAGTAAATGCTGCTTTCGGAATAGGTTTCCTAGTTTTTGAAAATATATATTAGTTTTCTATCTGCATGGGTGGTTAGCCTTTCTAGAATTTCATGAGCTGTCACTTGATACTGAATTTATAAGACTCTAGTATGGTGACTTGGGACCCCCAAAAAGATTAGAGGGAGGCTTATAAGGCAATGCAAAATGGGCTGTGCCACGGTTGCTCATATAGTCACTCACCCCATTGCAGCCACTGGGTTCCAAATATTGGTGTAGTGACATGGAATCATTTATACCTCTTTCCTCCTACCCTACAATTATACTTTAGCCAATATGTGACAACCTAGATTTTCTAAATAAATTCTTCATTATACTTCCAGTTAAATAGCAAAATGCCATAGGAAACTATCTGGTTTACTGACAGTTGGTCTACATATATATTTCTGTTATACATAGAGATTGGCATCCATAAATTTGAAACCTGAGGACTCTTGTTATATGGTTAATATTTCATTAGCAGATACATGCTGAATAAAATTGTTCCAACTGGGTTAGGTTCTTGGATTTTTCTCTGCTCTGTATAGTACTTCAGAATATCTAATTCTACTCCAAGTTAACCAGAGGAGTGAGTAGAGGATTAAAATGGAGAGGTCAGTGAATGGCAAGACTTGGGCGAATTCCAGCTTTATTCCAGCCATGTATTTATTACTGTGTAGCCTATTGGCTGTCAGAACAAAAGACTCCAAATGCTTTGGTGAAACACAAAATTAAATTGGGCTTGGCCTGTGAGTAGGTTAATAGGATTCTGTGCTTGTATTCCGTGTTCATCCACATAGTCTTCGTTATTTGAAGTAGAAAAACCTAACTGTTTTTTTAGTGACTGATCTTAGTTTCAGCAAGTCTGTTATTAAGCACTTCTACCTTGAATTGCAACCAGATGATCTGTTTTCTCTTTGTCACACACCACACATCTGAATCTATAGACATTCTCTACACCATCATTTGCCCTGGTAGTTTGCTATGTATAGAACAACTTGGGAAGACAATGCATCTATATTCTTTGTGGGTAACAAAGGGTGCATTGAGGAAAAGGAATTCAAATAGATTTCATTAACTAGGTTCTCATTTCTGTAATGTGATGACAAATAGCAGCTTTTGCCTTTATTTCATACTCAACTGCTGAATTACATCTCTGTGCTTGGAAAAGAGCCTTCACCATCACAGGCACAGTTGTGAAAAATCATTTCCATTTTCCATTGGTCAGAGAGACAAAAGGTTGTCAGATCTGGTAGAGACAGGCTTTAGATAAATGCCTCAGCATCCTCGATAGGAAAGGAGAGGGGGTTATCTTTGGATTGTGGCAGTGATTACTCATGCTTTTAGTGGTGTGCCTTTCATCACTACAATTAGCTTCTTGTCTGCCAGTGTTTGGATACAGAATCTGTGGTTGTCATGTAGTCAGTGTCAAAAATCACTCAACACTATGCTCACTTTTGTGCTCGAGTGCTCTTATTGATGAGCACACAGGTGTTAAATTAGATTGGTTTCAATCCATTATATGAAGTCACCAGGCACCATATAATCCCTCTTGCAAAGGTTTCTGAAGTCTAGGTAACAGGAAGATGAGCAGTAATCAGTTTTAATCAAATAGGAATTAAAAGGATTCACTAATTTAAATTTTTTTTTCATTTCACTTAAGGGGAAAAATAGACTGGTTACAAAAGAGAAAGAAAGGCATAGAGAGGTGTGTGCATTTTACATGACAATGCATTTGACTTTACCTCCATTGTATTAACTTATTTTGTACATATTCAACATCTAGAGTCCCTTCCCCTGCCCCCCCCCTTCAGAAAATCACAGGTTTAATGTTCTTTGGGAGTTATGTTTAAAAGCAAATTTGAAGGCTGCTTTAGAAATAAGTGAGTGTTTCTGCTCCTTGGTGTTTCTCAGATACTCAGGCTCTGTCTCAATACAGGGCTGTTATTACTAAATGGCTCATTAAGACTCATGTTCCAGAAGAGGAGTCCTCTTCAGACACCTGTGCCCTGGAGCAGACCACAGCACAAAGCCAGCTTCTAAGCAGTCAAACTAATTAAAACAGTAGCTTCAGGGACAGGAGAGCATATAGAATACCTGTACAAGAACCAGTAATTTTCCACGCAAAGTCTTGTTCAAAAAACAAAGACCGGAAACAGAACATTATACTTAGAAAGGGAAAAAAAAACATTTAGTTTTGGGCAATTAGGACTTATGTGGTGTGGTTTTACATGCTCAGGTTGAAATGTGAGAATTATTTCACTGTAATTGAATTTATAATTACAATTCTGTGCTACCCACATTTGAGGGTTTCAAAGGAGAAATTTGGGTCAATTTCAAATGGTTTTTTCTCCTCTGTGCATAAAATAGAATAAAAGAGATCTGAGGTGTAATGTTTGAACCTATGGATAAAACATATTCAAGAGGTTTTCTGAATTGATAAAGGTAGTAGAGAGGCAGAGCCAGAACAACTTGATTATCTGCTTCTGTTTTCACCTTGCTTAAGACAATTTGAAAGGACAATTTTGAAAGTTTTTCCTTTGCTATCATTTGTATTGTTAATATTCCCCAAATCTCACATGTTAAAGGCTCCTTCTTTTTTCCATTGGCTGTTTAACCAACCATCCTATGGTGGTTCTCTATTCTTTTCAGTCTGTTACAAAGTCTTTGCATCATTTAGCACTATCTGAACTTATCACTTGCAGGTTTATTGCCTGTGTCTATCTTACTTTATTGCTGTATCCCTGGCACAAAAATGTTCCTAGCATATTGTAAAGAGCCTGATATATGTGTCAAATGGATGAATTAATGAATTAAAATGTTTTCCGTTGTGAAAAGGAAAGTAATACCAGTATTCCATGAAAATCTGTGCATGATGGTTCATGCCTATAAATCCCAGCTACTTGGGAAGCAGTGGCAGTGAATTTGAGTGAATTTGAGGCCAACCCAGACAAAAGTTAGGAGATTGTATCTCTAAATCAAAATATAAACAAAAGGACTAGACATATGGCTCATGTAGTCGAGCACTGGGGTAATTCCCAGTATTGCAAAATAATAAACAGAGAAAGAATTAATTAAATAAATAAAATAGTTTGATAAGAAAGTTAGCTGGGGAGTTAAAGGATTTCAAAGAGTGAGTTGGGAGAATGGATGTGTGATGATGAAATGGAGATTTTAACTGTAAACCAAGGTTAATAATAAAGAAAAGATATAGTAGAAGGGAAGTGAGAGGTAGTGTAGGGAGAAGTAGGCTGGAAGAAGGTAGGAGGTGAGGGAGGAAGATGGTCCCTAGGAAAACAAGAGTGAGTCAATGGAGTTTTCAATGTGTGGAAGACCTGGAATTGTTTGAATGGGGTATGTAAGAAGGTGTGATTGGGGAAAAGGGCCAAATGACAGAAGAGGAGGGGGTCATCTCTAGATCATAGAGGAGGGTGACTAGAAAAGTTGGTGAGTCTTCTTCCTGTGTCCTGTAAGAGAACTGTCAGTGCCAGTTTATTGTCAACCATAGAGTAAATGCCCAAAAGAAAGCCATGGAGCACATCTTTAATGCTGGTACTATTGCTATTTTCTTCCTTTTGTCCATTCTCTGAACATTTCATTTCCTCTCACAGCAGGAGCAACACTTGAACGCATTATGTAACCTTAATATTTCCTACAAAGCTGTTTGTAACAGAGAGCTACAAAGAACTGTTACAAACAGGTAGATAATACCTGTAAATTAATTGTATTTCTTAATGTTATATAAGCATCTAGTACTATTATAATAACTGTAAAATTTGAAAAGGCTCTAATTACAAGGAAATGATTATAGAGCATCAGACTTAGAAATATTAGTTATTCATATTGCTAGGTGTTTGTTGATTGCAATATTTATATTTAGGAGATCTGGTAGAGATGGTGCAGATTTTTGTATTAATAGCTGCATTAATAAATAATATGTGAGGCACATAAAAATACTGCTTGTTCTCATGTGGAAGCCAAACATCGATCTTATAAGAGCCTGGAAAAAGTTGAGGGAAGGGGAATAGTGAGGGTACAGGGTGCAGTTGGATAGGAAGAGTTATTTCTAAAGTTCTATAAAACAGTAGAATAATGATGATTGACAGCAATTCTGTATTTCAAAAAAACGGGTAGACAGGATTTTGACTGTCTCTAACACAAGGGAATTAATGATACATATTAGAAGTGATAGATATACCATTTATCCCAACCTGATCATTATAATTACCCCATAAGTATATACAGCTACTGTGTCAATTACAAATAAAAACTTGAAAGGAAAAGGTTATATAAATTAGATAATTTTAAGCTGCCCTATTTACAAGAAGAATGGTTCAAACAGGTCTTTCTACTAGTTAGTACACGTTGGCCAAGGTGAACTGAGGTCATTCAGCAAAAGAGACAATAAATGTCAGTGCCAATTTTGAAAGTGTAAATAGAGCAACCCTGTGGCTTGACATCAAGGTAGTCATTGAACATGGGAGGCTACACCTGAGGATGCACCTGGGTTCTCTGCTCAGAAGAACCACAAAGCTGCTCCCACACTCCATTTTGACTTTGTCATCTTGAAAAGATTGGGAGAGTGAGGTTGAGGTCAGTGGGTTCCAGATGATGGCCAAGCATGCTATGCCCTTCCTGCTTCCCACTCCTTGTGGTTGCTGCCTTTTCATTGTGACTCTTTCCTATCAGGACCTTGGAATCTGTGCTTCTCCTCCTGTGCAATAGCACATTGCTCAATTTTGGCACATAACCAAGAAGGTACCACTTTGGTGGCTCTATTTTGTGGGAAACAAAAAGCCAGAACAGGTAAAAGTAGAAAGACTAAGTGCAACAGGAATTAAAAAATTCTCCTAGTCACAAGCTGTCTTCCCACAGGTATTTTATGACCAACTAGACTTATATCACTATGGCTAATGTTGTGTTTTTACTCATACATGTTTCTTGATGTTCTTATGTGTTAAATTATTGTGGGACAGTAAAAGCCATCTCAACTCCAAGTTGTACAAAGAGAAAATGTCAACTAAATTATCTGTAATAAAACTGTTTTCTTTTTAAATCATAGAATAAACCAAAGAGAGAGAGAGACAGAGAGAGAGAGAGTATGAAAAGAGAGAGAGGTGTGTGTGTGTGTGTGTGTGTGTGTGTGTGTGTGTGTGTGTGTGTGTGTGTGTGTGTGTGTGTGTGTGTGTGTGTGTGTGTGTGTGTGTGTGTGTGTGTGTGTGTGTGTGTGTGTGTGTGTGTGTGTGAAGGGAGGCTGCTTTAATTGAAGGCAGTTGGAACACCCAGCCTGGGGTTAAATATCCTTTCATCTTGCCTGATTATGACAGAGAGTAGGCATTCATAGCTTTTAAATGCTTATGGTTTGGGGATAATTAAAATTGGGTTAGGGAAGCAAAATGAAGAAAATACATGGTTGAAAGGAAAATAGAATCTCTATCACTTAAGGGCAAAAGCAAGTTTTAAAATGAGTGGAAATGAAGCTAATTGCTTGCCAAGTCTGGCATCTGTGAAACATTGAAGCAAAAGGCCAGAAGCACAGGACTGTGAGGCAAACACAGGTTGTGTGGGCAGAAAGGAAGGGCTAGTTAATTCTCACTGTGCAAATCAGAAACAGAGATTTTTGACTGACTGATCTTCAGAGGAAGATGAAGGTAAAGATATTTATGATTAAGGGAATACAAGGGAATACAAGCAACTATATGTTTCTGAGTTGAGGGAACACAGAATAATCCTTTTTTTCCTGAAAAGATTTGAGACATAGAAGCTGAGTGGCATGTTCCATGACATATTTAAAGGAAATGAATCATATGGCTATGTGATGGACAGATTTTTGAAATGAAACATGTAAGTCAAGGCCAGTTAAGAAACCAATGCATTTCTTGTCAAGCATTTGCTCATGTAATTGTAACCCCTCTGTACGTTATTTTCACAATATAAAAAAAAAAGAAAGAAGATGATAAAAAGAAACCAGTGCAGTCATCAAAGCAAACACTAGTAATAGCTCAAACTAAGGCAGTGTCTTTGATTCTGGAGAAAAAGTGGAAGATGCATGGTATTTCAGAAGCAGAGTCAAATAATTTGCTTATTGGTTGATGGTGCAAAAAAAATTATTCCAAATTTCTACGCTGTATAACTTGGGAATGGTGGTAGCTTATCAGCAAGGTTATACTTTCATCTTGAAGGAAAAGAGATCTTTGTTATTTATTTAGACTGATTGACTGCCAATTTCCATGGTGTAATTACTCTAAATCCACTTTAGCCTGCCATCAGAGTGGTGTCACTGACATGAAGTTGGGAAGAATGTACACAACCACTTGACATACCACTTTAAGCCAACTCTAGCACACTAGTGCTTTGAGTAGATTATAAAGAAAGCAACTAAATCCCAGTGTGGAAAGCACAGAGGCCTTCGAACTATACAGCTGATCCTTGGGAGAAAGGGCAGAAGGGCAGGGCCATCCATAAGTAGAAGTCATCAGTATTAAATTGGGGGAGTCAGGATAAGGGAGGGTGGGAGATAGAATTGTGTGGTGTGTGTGTGTGTGTGTGTGTGTGTGTGTGTGTGTGTGTGTGTGTGTGTGTGTGTGTGTGTGTGTGTGTGTGTGTGTGTGTGTGTGTGTGTGTGTGTGTGTGTGTGTGTGTGTGTGTGTGTGTACAGGTGAGATACAAAAAAAAAAAAAAAAAAAAGCTGGGCGCCAGTGGCTCATGCCTGTAATCCTAGCTACTCAGGAGACTGAGATCTGAGGATCGAGGTTCAAAGCCAGCCTAGGCAGGAAAGTCCGTGAGACTCTTATCTCCAATAAACCACTTGAAAACTGGAAGTGGTGCTGTGGCTTAAGCGGTAGAGCGCTCACCTTGAGCTGAATTGCTGAGGGACAGTGCCCAAGCCCAGAGTTCAAGCCTCACAACCGACCAAAAAAACAAAACAAAACAACAACAAAAAAAGAAGTAATGTCCCTGGAGAGAAGGTTATGTGTGAGACTTGGACAGACTCTGTGTCTAAAACAGCAAGGAGTTAAAAAAAACCCAGTGATGTCTTTGGGAATGTAGGATATTTTTTACTTCAGTTTATGAATATAAATATTTTCATCAGAATTAGCTCAGCATGAATTAATTATCATACAGTTCCTGAGGGAACATCATTACGCTAATGTAATTCCTTCCCATAATCAATTTTCCATAGAGTGGTGTTAATCTGTTTCCAATATTTTTCCATTTTCACATTAATCTTAATGAAATTATTTAAATCAAGATTAATTACTTTCTATATAAATATCATGATAAAGGTTTCATTTATCAATGTTTTAAAAAATTCTGTTATTTTATTGATATTCTCCTTTTTGAGAATATCATGTCTTTTTTTGCTGTTAATGATGGCTAACCCTTCAGACAGTATTTCAGCTGTATGAATTTAAGCTTCACTTTGTCCTTTATCCCATCTAAGTTAGCTGCTTTCCCCTGACAGTTTGCTTAAGCTCTGAGCATTTGGATACCAGATAGGAATCCCAGTGAGGAATAACAGAAGTGGTTTGGAAAGCTACTTCATATCATAGACTCCATATAAAAGGATTAATAATAGTCCTAATCAAGATCTGTAGTTGGAAGAAAGTGATTTCATTGTGTCTTTTGTAATAATTTTTAAATCTTGAATTTCATAGTGTTCTACAGTATACAAAGACACCCCATGACTTAATTTGCCTTGTCAAAAAAATAGCAAAAATCTTGTATATTTTTATCATCAAGTAGAAATTGTGTTAAAGCCAAAACACAAAGTACCATGTCTGACTTGTGGCTTGGGTAGCAGAAAGGTAATGGATTTGAAAAGCTCACACTGACACACCAGACAAGGAAAGAGAATGCGCATGGGTAAAGGAGTTCTGCACAGCTCCTAAGTGCATTTCAGATGTGAGCTTGCCACAGGCCACAGGCAGTGCCTTGGGCTCAGATGGCTAATTTTGCTACCAAACGTTTGGACTCCTATAAACTAAACTAGCAAGGTTCTTACATGAAAACAGAATACCAGTTTCTTTATTTTGGTAGGAAAAAGTTTAACAGCTTAGGACAGAATAGAGGATTGTGATCTGGCTGAATTAGAAGAAAGCAAAGATAGCTACCAATGGAACAACCACTTTTACCACATTGACCTCAATTTCCCAGTTCAGGTGTATAGTGGGTTCTAAACATTTGTCTAGTGCGCATTCCAAGATGGAGAACAGGACTGATCTGAATTCTATGGTTCCACCAAAGTGGTCTAAAGGCATTACTGTCAGGGCATTAGTAAGAGATTGCTTCTTCTCTGAAAATGGGATAATATTGTTGACCACGAGAGTATGGTGGTGTCAGCCACCTATCTGAGCCACATGGTTTTTCTTTTCTTTCTTCTTTTCTTTTTTTGTCTGGGCCCTAGGGCTTGAACTCAGGGCCTCAGCACTGTCCCAGAGTTTCTTTCCTCAAGGTTGTCTCTCCACCACTTGAGCCACAGCTTTACTTCTGGCTTTTGGGGGAATTAATTAGAGATAAGAGTCTCATAGGATTTCCTGCTCAAGCTGGCTTTGAACCATGATTTTCAACTCTAAGCCTCCTGAGTAGCTAGGATTAAACTGGCATGAGCCAACCAGCACCCAGCTGGTCTATGTTTAATGGCTACTTTCTTCCCACTTACACTCTAGTCTTTTTGTCTAATAATCAGAACAATTTTTGGAAAATTAATTATCTTATTTTATCTTTCATTTTCTATTGTTCCTAAATTTGAAATTACAGAGAACCATCTAAAACTCCAGTTTTGGAGAGTCTCTTACTAACTCCCAAATACTAACAACCACGACACTTTCAGGCTTTTTAAAGATTGTATACAAATTGATGGTTGAGTTGAATTACATTCAGCATCCACAGATGTTTTAATTAAGTTTCTATTTAGACATATTTGTAGTTCTCAAGCAGCTGTAAGAAACAATACATAAAGATACTGTGCACCCTTCACTTATTTGGCCATGGTGGGTAACTTTTTATATACTGATGGATTTGATTTTCTGATATTTTATTATGGCTTTTTAATCTAATATCTTTAGACTTTCCCTCTTTTCTAATGTAAGAATTAGTATTATAAATTTTCATCTCAGCATTGCTTTAGCTGCTTGCTGTATGTTTTAATACCTTGCATTTTCTTATTCATTAAGTTCTACAGATTTTGAAAAATTTATTTTGGGACTTCTTTAAGTATTTTTCTTGAAATATTTACAAGTCTGTTTAATTTGAGTGTCTGGAAATTAATGTGTGTGTGTGTGTGTGTGTGTGTGTGTGTGTGTGTGTGTGTGTGTGTGTGTGTCATTTATTTCTGGTTTGATTCCATTATTGTCTAGAGAACATACTCTATATGTTTTAAATTGGTAGACCTTTGTGTTATGGTTCATGATAGGTTCTGTTTTATTTTGTATACCTTTGAAAATGAGTATTTTGCTCTTGTTGAGTGGAATTTTCTATGTCAGTTACATCTTGTTAGTTTATTGAGCTGCTCATTTCTTCTGTATTATTGCTGAAGTTCTAACTGTTGTTGAAAATAGGATATTTACGTCCTGAGCTATAATGGTGAACTTGTTTGTTTCTCCTATCAGGTCTGTCAGCTTTTACTTTGAGCATTTGGATGCTCTGAAGTCTGGTTCATGTACTTCCAGGATTCTTAACATTGTCTAGTGGATAATGTTTCTCTTCTCCACTAGTATTTTGTCGCTTTTAAGTTTATTTTATCTAATGTTAACATATTCAACTCTGCCTTTTAAAAACTAATGTTTACACACAATATCTTTTTATATTCTCTTGTTTGATTCAGTCAACCTATGGAGTTATATGTGAAGTCAGTTTCTTGAAGACAACTTATTGGATTATGTTGCTTCATTCTGGTGGCAATCCCTGCCTGTTGTATTGTTTTTTTTTTAAAGGCATTTACATTTAAGAGAATTACTTGTTTTCCTTTTTTTAAAAAAAAGTTTATTCCTCTGTTTCTCTTCTGTAGGTTATTTGAACATCTTTTGAAAAATGATTGTGTTAATTTGTTCAAATAGGTTTATAAAAAGCGTTATGTCTTTGCATGTGTTTTTATGCTATCTCTTAGTACTACAATATACAGATGTGGCATAGTATAGTATATTCACAGTGTGTTCTGGTATATTCACCGAAAACTTACTGTCCTTGGCTATCTTTATTAGTGTCATTTGGATATTCTTCCTTTAAATGTCATAACAAGTATTTTCTTGGTATACATTGTATACTACATTGACTACTTGCTTCAGTCATCATTTTAATTTATCATCATTTTTTCTGGAGTTTTAAACATTATTCTATTGTTTCCTCATCTGTTTAGAGGACTTCCTTTGCCATTTTTTTAATCCCTTTCCTCCCACCTCCACAACTCCTTTGCCATTCTTTAAAGGCAGGTTTGCAAGGTCTCTTTTCCTTCATTTGAGATTTTCTTTATTTCCCCCTTCTTTTCTAAAAAATACTGTCGCCAAATATAGACTTCACAGTTGACATTTCTTTCAGTATTTGAGATGCTCCAGGTGAGAAATCTGCTCCTAGAGGAGCTGCCTCACTTTAGAAATCACTTGGCCTGTCCTCTTAGGCAACTTGCACAGCTTTTCCTTTGCTGTTTTCAGTTTTTATATAATTTTTATATAATTTGTCTTTGCGTGAATTTTTTTTAGGTTTATGCTATTTAGGATTCACTCAGTTTCTTCAGTCTGGAGGGCTTATGTCTTTCATCAAATTTGTGACATTTTCAGCCATTTTCTTTGCTGTTACTGGTTTGAATACTGTTTTATCTATATTTCCCCCTCTCCTTTTGGCACCTAGATGATGACAACAAAAAAATCTTTTGTATGTGGTCCCACAGGTCCCTGAGCTCATTTTTCTTCTAGTTTTAACTCTCATTGCTCAGATTCAGTAATTTTTGTTGATGGCTTCATGCTCACAGATCCTGTTTTCTGTGATATATATATTACTATCAAGCCTATCCAGTAAGTTTTTATTTCTGTTATAGTAATTTTTTGTTCATTTTGTAGTATTGTGGCTTGAACACAGAATCTTGTTCTTGGAAACCAAGTACTCTAAGCTATCCCTGCCTCAGCTTTGGTTATAGTAATTTCTTAATTCACAACTTCAGTTTTGCACATTTTTATGAGTTATAGCATTATTTTTCTGAGAATTTCTGATTTTCATTTGTGTCAAGAGATTTTTTAGTACTGATTGTCAAAGTACTTTTATGATGACAGCTTTAAAATCTTGGTCTGGTAATTTCAACATTTTATCACCTCAATATTGGCATTAGTTCTGTCACACAAGTTTGGTTGACCTGGCTCTTGGTTTGATGGGAAATTTGTTAAAATCATATTATGTTATTTCTCTGTTGTGCTAATGATCTTTTTAGTGCCATGTCAAGTCTGCTTGGTTTATCTCATGCTGCTGCTTCTTAAGGAGGAAAGAGCTTTGCAGACAACATAAAGAAGAAGACATCCAACCTGTTGGAGGTTAATAGAGACTACTTCTTGGAGTGGATGATTGCTATAATAGGATCCCCCTTTCTGGTGTGTCTAGGTGCCATATGGTTTCTCAGGCCTGATGGGGAAGACAAGCCCTTCTCAGTCCTAGTGCTTGTGGCAAGCTCCCATTGTATTTTGTGGGTTGAGGAGAATCTTTAGGAGGGTTCCTCCGTTGGCCATTGTTCGTTAGTCAGGCACTGGTCTAGCCTGGTATCACTTCTTCACCTTTATTGAGCCAGGACTCTTCCTTAGTCTGCAAGAGGAATTGTCTCTGCAGTGGTGCCTGTTTGCATATGATGTGGTTTCTAAAACACTGGGCAAGCATTGGTCCTCCATAAAGCAGGCATAGGTCCTTAACTAATGGATGGATCTTACTCCTCCTACCTTTCACACTCTTCCTTTCATTGCCCCAGGCATTATTTCCAGAGTTTATCATTGTGCTTAGCAGGGATGAATAGGGAGCAATGAGTTTATACCATTTTGTTAGATCATTAGTCCAGTAGGTGCTTATTTTTTGCTTTTTGAGACTTAGTTGGTACATTTGTATGGAAAACACAGAGGAAAATGCCAAAAGTAACCTGAGTATGTGGTGACAAATGCCTGTAATCTTAGCTGTTCTGGAAATGAAGGAAGAAAGGTTGCAAGTTTGAGGCAAGCTTGGGCAAAATGTTAGGGAGACCATCTCTCAAAAACAGTGTAAAAAACCAAAACTCCTGAGAGTAAGGCTCAAGAATTATAACATTTGCCTAGCATGTGCAAGAAGTAGAGTTTAATCTTCAATACCTAGGTAGGTAGGAAGGAAGGAAAAAGGAAGGAAGGGAGCAAGGGAAGGAGGGGAAGGAAGGAAGGAAGGAAGGAAGGAAGGAAGGAAGGAAGGAAGGAAGGAAGGAAGGAAGGAAGGAAGGAAGGAGAAAAAGAATGGAAAGAAAGAAGGAAAGAAAGAAAAAGAAAGAGAAATAAAGAAAAAGAGAAAGAAAGGAAAAAAGAAAGCGCAACTATAACAAGGTAAAGTGCTGAGAGATCTGAGCAAGGAACAAGGGGGCTCTGAGGGACCAACAATCAATACATCTCCCAGTCTGATTTAAGCAATTAATAACCACAGCTTTTAATCATTTGTGACACCATAGCATGTGATATTCAGATGAAAGAGGCCTCCTGCTGATAGAGTAGAACAAGAATCTAGAAAGTAACATCTCAGAATAGGATACTTCCCCCCAAATCCTCGAGGCTGGGCCTTATAATAGGCCTCCAGAGTAAGAATCAAAAGCATGATTGGGAGAAATCAGAAGGAAACAAATGGTGTGCAAAATCTTGAGGAGAATGGTGACTGAGACCCCCAAAGGAAGTGACTGAAATCTTATCTTACTAGCTTATGAGATCAGCATGATTCTAGTTCTGAGAACAGGTAGCAAGTCTATCATGTGGAGAAGGGCATTGGCTGTGGTCAGTGTAAAGCACAGGGCTGTATTCTTGAAGATAGATCATAGGTTTCTCAGCTATGTCAAAAAGCCAGAAGGAAGAATGCATAACACTATGGTGGCTGGCAGAGACATCTCACTTGGAAGGCTGTCTTTGATTTGGGCAACTGTATTCTCATCTAGTCTGGAATTTGTGGCCACCCCTTCACCAAGGAAGCAGAATCCTTGCCTCATGGGAGGGTTTTAAAGAGAGAAGAAAGGAGGGGATGCACTTCAGAAAGATGAGGGTACATAGGTGGCTTGATTTTTAATAAAAGGCCATATGTAATAGGAAGCATGGCATTGATAGAGGTGAATCCATTTGAGGTTATTGTAAAGATATCCTCACTTAGCATATTGTTGACAAAATGCAGTGTCCCAGCAGGATATTCTCGAGTCAGTCCATATGGTGCTAATGGTTCTCAGTAAACATAAAAGTAATTATAAATGGTGATACTAAATGAAGCATCAGAAGATTTAACTGTTAACAATGTGTGAAGCTATGTATGATCAGAAATCCTGGTTGAATCTGAAAGCCACAGTAGAGACTAACCTGTATTAAAATTGTTTTATTATTGTTAAACAATTAAGCACTTGAAGATGAGTGCAGGGGAGTGATTGCTCAGATGTTAACTCTTCATCAAAGAAAATAAAGGGTTTGTTTTTTTATTAAGCATACTTTCTCACATTTCATTTACTGTAAAATCTTGTGTGACTTCAGTAGTATCATAAAACATCTCAATCAGCAGATAAACAAGCAAACAAAATATTTTATTTTGGATTATTCTGCATGTGTGTCAGGTACTGTTTTATAGACACTGTAAATGTGTGAGTAAACAGCACACACAACAAACCCATCCTCGCTTATTCTGCTTAAGGACCATTACAGTATCTGAGTCTTTAGTTCATGTGTGGATGTGGTATCAAGTGGAAACTAATATGGACTTAAAATGAGGAACTTGAATGAGTTGTGTTCACAGATAGGAAGAGGAGAACAGTGACTGATTTTCAGGGAGCATTGTAGTAATCTCACATGTAATTATGCTGTAATTTTTTTTTTTTTTTGGCAGTACTGGAGTTTGAACTCAGGCTTTTACAAACTTGCTTATCTTAATTGCTCAACTGGCACTCTGCCATTTGAGCTATGCCTCCAACCTGGCTTTTGACTGACTATTTTTTAGATGAATCTGGCAGACTTTTCTGCCTGAGCTGACTTTGAGCTGCCATCCTCTGGATCTCAGCCTCTTGAATAGTTAGGATTACAGATGTGAGCTGTGGTACCTGCTTTCATATACTGTTTGTTCAAACACATGTTCATTTTTCAATTCAGTAATTCAGTTACAATATTTGGGCTGCAAGTATCATGTAGAAGGGAAGGACTAAGAAGGTTTTTTGTGCTTTGTTTTTCTAACTATATAATGAGAATATTCAATTAAAGTGATAAAATTATTTTCAAATACAGATTTGTCTTGGAAATATACCCCAAACATGCTAATCATCATTCATTACTTTTTTTTCTTACATCCTATTTTCATCCTATTTTATTACACACTATCCTTTTCGTGGTGTTTTACCAATCCTATACATTTCAATTTTTTCTTTCAATCTTTTGTTTTTTTCCTCTGGATCATGTTCTTATTCTTTATCCTCTGCTCAAAAAAAAAAAAAATCTCTGGCTGTCAAAATCCTATCTATCTTTCAAAAACAGTCCCTTAGTGAAATGTGGTCTTTTCTACCAATAAGTACCAGCAATACTTTTGCTTCCTCAGGTCTGTTTGGTGTTAGTTATATATTTTTAACTTGTCTCTCTTTTCACTGCAGAGTCCTTAAGGACAGGACCTGTTGCCTACCAATCTGCTTGTGTGCCTTCAGGGTACATACCATAAAAATATGCTTTGTAGCTGGGTGCTAGTGGCTCACACCTGTAATCCTAGCTACTCAGGAGGCTGCGATGTGAGGATCTCGGTTCAAGTCCAGCCCGGGCAGGAAAGTCTGTGAGACTCATATCTCCAATAAACCACTAGAAAACCGGAAGTGATGCTGTGGCACAAGCGGTAGAGTGCTCCCTTGAACTGAACAGCGCAGGGACAGCACCCAGGCCCAGAGTTCAAGCCCCATGACCGACCAAAAAAATATATATATATGCTTAGTAAATATTCAGAATTTTTTTAAAAGATAATTATACAATTATACCTATTTTTCCTGGTTATTCGGCTGCCATTCCTAAGACCTGCAACCTTTCCAAAGCCTTTGCATTTCCGTTTGCTCATGTTTGGACAGTGTCTATATGTTTAGAACTTAAAATAGTGCTTCTACCGGGGCAAAATATAGCAGAATGTTCTTATTCTGGGTGAAAAATGAATCTGTAGTCTGAGAGTCTTCTAATCACTGTGACACAGTCAAGTAAATAAGGAATAATTTTTTGAGCACCTGAGAAATGTGTCACTGTGTCAGTCTCATGGCCATGATCACCTGGTGCCTGAGTGTGAGATTCTACTAGCCCCGCTGCCCACTTCAGAGGACCCAGTCAGCCCTGCAGAGACCCTCCTACCTGCTTCACTTTAGATCTCGGGCATATACCAGGTAGAATAGAAACAGCCTTTTGTTGTCATATGTGACTTCTTTATTGTCTGTCCTATATTGCTTTAGCTGAAAGACCTTTCTAACCTGGAAGGCCTAGTTGATTCTTTTAGAAGTTCACTCTATCTTTGGAGTCAGTATATCTTGTCTATTCTGTAAAGAAATGCAGCAGCTCATACTTGGTTTTCCTGTTGGCATGGAAAATGCATTTTCTAATTTGGCAAGATAGTTTGGAGGTGAATTTAAGTGGAATATTATGCTGGATATCTGTCTTTTTATTTTCATACACTTTGCATACAACCCTAAAACATTAAGCAGTATGTCTTTTGGTAAGGGAGTGATAAATCATTCTTGCGATTGTTTCTAACATATTTATAAGATGATTTCTTTGTTGCTTTGTATGTCTCTCCCCCACAGTATCATTGTATTTGATGTTAGTATAATTTTATGGAGGGGATGGGAAAAAACAAATTGTTTAAATAGGGATACAGGTGGACCCATTGCAACAATGAGATGTGCAAGACATTATGTTGAAAAACAAAGTTTACAACTTTGGCTGGGGCAGGGGGGTGGGAGGGAGGGGTAGTGGGGGGGGAAGGGAGGGGAAGGGGAAACAAAGGAGGAGGCAACAATGCTTGATAAGAAATGTACTCATTACCTTGTCCATGTAATTGTAACCCCTCTGTAAAGTATTTTCACAACTAAAAAAAAAAAAATAACAGGGGAATGCCATTTCATATTTTGGGGAATTGTGAATGAAAGTATCTAATGCATGTGTGTACCCAGAAGTGTACCTGCACATGTGTGCACACATGTACACATAACCTTGTGATTGTGAGGGTGCTTTCGCAGTTCATGCATGCAGTAAAGATCCTTTGTCAGATTATTCAGCGAGTATGCCTATTTTCTGTAGTTCCCGGCTCTAGCATGGAACCATTCTCATTTGCCTTTGTTGACTCTTCTGTAACTGTGATTATTGTAGTTAGGTGCTTTATACTCTTTGGTTTTGTACTTGGGTTCTTTTATATTGTGATATTTATGGTATAAAACTCCCATTTATTTTCAGTCCAAGGTAATAGTGGTGAATTATTATATAATGTCTGAGAATTCCTTATTTCCTATTCCTCTTTGAGAAACTCCTTGCCAATATTCCTATCATTACACTGAGGTATAATATAGTGTCTCTTGTCCAGGGATGCTGAAATATGTTGTTATGAATAGATATAGTTTCTGAAATTTCCTTATGGGGTTAATTTTGAGTTGTCATAATTTGACATATTTAAGTATTAATGTAAAATCATTTATTTCTATATTAAAAGTAAAATTCTTGCAGGTGAGGAAAAACTTTTGTAGTAGTTCAAAATCAGGTCCTTAAAATACAATTTACTTGTAAAAATTAGATGATAGCCTCAGTTTTAGTCAGAATACGCTGTGTTGTACTGCAGTGACAGTCCTAAGTTTTGTGTTTTTATTTTAAATTGTGGTTTACATTCCATGTCTTCCTTGTCTACATTTCAGCTCTGCTTCAGAACGTATGATTCCAGGATTTAGATTTCTTCCCTACACAATGACGAATTGCCTGATGCTTGCTAACAGTGTCTTCCTCTTTTTCTCCCAGCATCTTATTCTTCAGTTCTTCTCTAAAAGGCACAACAGTAGATTATTTCTGTAATTTAACATCTTCATTTATAGCTAAGATATCCTTGACTAAACACAAAATTGTTTTTAGAAGCATTTTCTGAAGGTAAAATAAATGAGGAAATACAGAATTCAGTTTTGTTTTTTAGAGCTTATTTGAATTTATTATGGTGATGGTCATTTTTTTAAATTTTTATATTTTATTGTTATCATAAAGGTGATATTCAGAAAGGTTACAGTTGCATTATCAGTTGGATTTTTAAAGATTGTCCTATATGTTTGTACATCTGCACACAATATGATTCTCACATTTATTGCTCATTTTTTGCCTGTTGCTAATCTTAAACACATTTTTTTCCAGCCCTGGGGCTTGAACTCAGAGCTTTCGCACATGGTGTTCAAGGCTGGCACTCTACCACTTGAGCTCTAGCTCCACTTTAGGCACTTTGGTGGTCAATTGGAGATAAGAGTCTTACAGACTTTCCTGCCTGGGTTGTCTTTGAACCACAATCCTCAGATCTCAGCCTCTTGAGTAACTAGGATTACAGGCGTTAGCCATTAATACCTGGCTGTACACAGCTATCTTACGTCAAGCTTTCTTCATTTTCCAGTAAAATATTAGTCAGTACAAAATCATTTGATATCCCTGCTTTCCCCAGCTCCAGCAAATAGAGTTTATGTTTATAACTGCCCATATCTACAGCAATTTCTGGACTCTGCATGTGCTGTAAGAAGGCCAAAAAGAATGATTTTTATATCCTTTTAAAAACTTAATGCTTCCCATAAGGACATTGGAATGATTTTATGGAATGGTTCTGCTTCCTTCAATGGTAGAGAAACACAACTAGTAGTAAAAATTGTCAGGATAATTACTATTAAGAATATGTTTTTTTCAGTCATTCTGTAGAATATTCATTTTGAATTAACAGTATGTTTTTCCTTAATACTAAGCTGTGCTCAGACATAAATGAAAGTGATCTAGGGCTGGGAAGTTGGCTTAGTGGTAGAGCGCTTGCTTTGCATGCCTGAGGCCCTGGGTTCGACTCCTCAGCACCACATAAGCAAAAAGAAAAAAAAAGCCAGAAGTGGTGCTGTGGCTCAAGTGGTAGAGCACTAGCCTTGAGCTGAAGAGCTGAGGGACAGTGCCCAGGCCCGGAGTTCAGACCCCACGACTGGACCCAAAAAATAAAATAAAATAAAAAATGAAAGTGATCTAGACATTTCTAACTGGAGTAGCAGTCTGTCCTGTAAGAACAGGAGCGAATGCAGTTGATTCCTAGTACTGATAGAATTAACTTTTTGTTGTTTATAAAACACAAACATGAATTATGGCAGTGCTTCCTATTAAGATGTTGAACACATCAGAATGTTTTGAGGCAATTCTCAATCAAAATGTCTTGAGCTCATAGTAGTAAAGTGTTACAGAAGAAACTTAACAGTTTTCTATAAATTTAATTGCTGTCTTGGAATAATTATGTCTAGAGGATGGAATACTGTATATATTTTTATTATCCAATGGTTTCTTTTTTAATAGGACTGCTGTGCTTTGTACAAGTCAATTATTTTTGATAGTTTCTTTAATTAATGTTTAATTATATTTTATTATCTTCATTTTACTACATCACCTTGGTGATAATTAAAGCATTTCTAAACACCATGCTTCCTTGTAGTGTATTGTATTTTATGCTATTAGAGCCTTCTTAAATTCCATAAAGTTTCAGGATTTGTGTATTTATGTTACTGTTTGAAACATTTAAGATCTCTCTTCTCCATACTTGTAAGCCAGAAGAACACTAAAATGTGATTGAAGACTGAAAAGTGATGCATAGTTATAGTTATCAGAATGGCAAATTTTTTGGTTAAATGGGTTCTTTTGTAGCATATCATTTTAATTCTTCTGTATTAATAGAATACTAAATGTATGTAAAGAGTCATTGGGACCCTTTGTTGGTAGAACTTACTCTTTCAGTATTTTGGTTCATTTGTGTCCAATAGTAGTAAAGTTTGTACCACTCCACCCACCCACATTCACAAAAGGCCCCTGGAATTGGCACACAGGAAAAGTGGGGTAGTCAAGGTAGATTGTGTAACTGCTCAATATGTGCTGTACCTTCCCAATGACTCACTCAGTGTGAGTGAGAAGGTTGTCTCTTCTGCTATGGACTGTTACCTGGGGAACAGTCCTGGGTAAAGTGTGAAGCTATGGTGAAGAAAGGTGGCTCCTTACTTGGGTCTTTCCTGTATGGTATTCTCACTCTGCCCCCAGACCTGGAGTCTACTGTGTTCACTAATTCTCAGTTTGCTAATTATCTGGGTTCTGAAATTCTCAGTATCCTTTGTGTTGTCCCTCATTTTCACATAGTTTTCCTCTTTATGTTTAGAAACAAGTATTTTTTCTCTTTGTTACACAAAATACAACCTCAGAACAATTGCTACAATATACCTTTTTTAGTTCTTACTTGGTCACTTCAGGATAGAATTAAATAAAAAAAATTTGAGCTATTAGTGATCCTGAAACTTACTTATTTATTCTTATTTTTCAGTGGTGCTGAGACGAACTCAGGATTTTGTGCTTGTTAGGCACTTTACCACTTCAGCCATACCTATACCCTTTTCTGTGTTGGTTATTTTTAAGATTGGGTTTCACATTTTGTCTGGGCCACCTTGTACTATGGTCCTCTTATTTATGATTCATGATTAACTGAGATGATAGGTGTGTCATTCTGCCTGGTAGGACCATGGGTCTTTGCCTACTTATTGCTTGTGCTGTGCTTGAATCCCCATCCTCCGGATTTCAGCCTCATGAGGAGCTAATTTTACTGGTGTAAGCCACTGTGCCTAGAAACTCTGAATTTTGTTTGGAGATAGATTTAAAATTAGTCAGTGATCACTTTTATTTAAATGATACATTCTCTTTTAGTTATGTGCAAATGGAATTGATGGTCAGATTCCCAAAGAAGGGAAGAAGGGAAATGAACATTTGTATCTGTTTGCTTGTGTGAACCTGTCTTATATCCTTTCTCAAATGTGTGCTAGTAATGATCATTTCAATGATCCTGGGAAGTAGGGAGAATTCCCTCCCATTTTTACTGTGGCAGTAAGTCTGAATATCTTAGACACCTAATCTAGAGCCACTCAGCTGCAAATTGCATAGGTGGCATTGACTGTCTGTACCAGGCCCTCCACCCCCAAATCAGCCTGTGAATGTAAGTGTGTCTCTTCAGTGTTCAAGTTGTGAACCCCTTTGCAATCTTCAGGACAAACATATCTTCTGTGGATCCCAGGGCCCTGGCATGCAACCTGGAGTTTATTGAGCACCAGTTGGTTTCTAAAATTTTCAGGAAGGAGTAGGGCCTGGGCTATAGCCATCATTGAAGTACCTTGTTTGTACTGTCTAATTTTAGCTTCTTACCAACTCTGTGTTCTTCGGAAAGCAGCAGGACCCACCCCTATTTTACAGATAAAGATACAGATTGTTTAAAAGCTGACCTGAGGTCACAATAGTAGTAAGTTAGAGAAGCAGGATTCATACCTGGGCTCCCTGCTCTTAATATGCATATTCCTAACAACTAGGGCCAAGGTGTCTGCAGGAGTGAGCCATTCTTTCAGTAGGGAGCAGAAGGACCTGGTAAAGTAAAATATTCCAGATGCAAGACTTCTTCACTTTAATTACACTGCTTTCCATCATATGTTCCAGATGATTGTTTTCATTTTAGGTAGATGTTTTCCTCATAAAGCTTAGAAATAATAATGTACACGGTATGGAAATTATGAGAAGGGGAAAACTAAAACATGTCAGGGTGGGTCAAGGCAGCAGGCAAGTTGTTTTCATGGTGGGACAGTGGGGATCAGAAGGACTAAGTGGGTCTCTAGGATCAAAGGACTACCGATGTCAAGAAAGGATATTAGACCCGTACCTCTCGTTTCTGCACAAGGCAATTTAGTACTTCATTTTATGTTCTTCACCCAGTCTCAGGAAATTCAGCCAGTTGTAGGTTTACAGACAAAATAAAAAAAAACACCGTAATAAATCATATTTCCTAAAAGGACCTAAAAATGACTCTCTACCCCAACTTCCCTCTTTCCTAACCTTCATCTCTTATGTCTGTCTCCTATTTTTGGCTTTCACTAATGGGTTGCTGTAAATTTCTTGCAGTAAATTGCAGGTATGGTGCAATTGGAAAATGTGAAGGGCAGATTGTACAAATTATGGACTTTCTTGATATAAGTGAAAGTGATGATGGGAAGCTGCTCCAATCAGGCAAAGCCACTGGCAAATGAGCATTAGGCAGAGATGGAAAATTGAGTCTTAGAGAAAGGAGGTATGAAAAAAAGAGAAACCAAAAAAAGAGAAACCATTGGGAGGATTACAGAAGCCTTCAGTCATCTGGACAGAAATGATCCTGTTACAGAGTTTTAAAAATTCAGGAAAATGTTCTCAAGGTCAGTCAAAAAAATTATGACAAAAAATTATGTCAAAAATTACATTAAAAATGACTTAATTTATTCTTGAAAAATGAATTCATAATTACAATTAGATTATTACTTATTTTATAGCTTAATATTTTTATTATTAAGCTATAAAATAAGTAATTTGTCTTAGTTTGGATTTTATTTCATTATTTAGTATTGAACTTTGGTATTCTTTTTAAGTAGGTTAATTTTACCTAGCTTTTTGAAGTCCCCAAATCAGGTAGTAAGATGCATACATATGTGTGTACACATGAAGTCACATGTGTACATATGTAAATATATATTTATTCTTATTATATAGTTCCTTGAGCATTAGTGTTTTTACCTACAAATTTGGATTTTATTTGTCATAGTCAAGACTGTGTTTAAAGATTTCTCAATAGTTTTTCATATTACCAATAAAGCAGGAAACATATAAATCATATATAGTTTTAAGTTAACATATCACTATGTGCATCTGAGTTTTCTGTTGTAATTATGCATAATAGAAGTAATTGCTAATTTGATGGATAATAATCCCCATCCATGAATTTGACATGGTTAAGTCTTTTGTTCTTCTCTTGAGATTCTAAGATAAAAAATTTCATGGATAGGACAATTTATTGAAAATAGAAAAAGTCCTAGTAATTTTTTATTCAGTTTGTATTATTGTTCTTAGTAATAATGAGTGACTATGTTCCTTCATTTGAACAACAGATATTTAATTGTCTCCCATGCCCCAGGCTGTGGTAGTGAACACAGTGACTTTAAGTCATTTTTACCAAAGACTGTTTGTCTCTAACAATGTATTTTCATTTTCTTCCTCTTGTAGTCACATATCCACTTAACTTTCAAACTTTTTTCCCCACTCACTTTTTGACAGGATCAAAAGAAACCACATCACTAAAAATCCAATCACACATGAAGAAATACTTATCTAAGGAAGTAGTAAAGAAATAATCCATTTAATATTGCTGTTACTGCATTCAGTAGTTCTACACGATTGATCACGTAATTATTTGCCCAAACTGAATTGATGCTTTTGCACATATAATGAAAACTTAGCTGAAGTCACATTTTTAGCAAGGTGTTGTCTGTATCTTATAAATAAAATTGTAATTTTAGAAAGTTGACTTTTTAAAGCTTATTTGCAGTGGCTAGGGAAAATATAAGAGTAGCAATGTTTTGTTAGTCCCTAGCAAGCGTAGGAATTATCCCTGCATGGTATTCTGTGATGATGTGAAACTAATGATATTTTATACCAGACTTTGATGTTGAAACATTGTTTCAAATATAGTAAAAGGTATCTAGAAACTTCTCTGAGAATTTAGATCATACCCATGTAATTTCTCAAACTTTCTTTCCTCTGGCCTCTAAAGGAACTCAAGGGAAACATATTTAAAGAGATGGTGAGAATTAATTAAATAAAATAGTTTAGAACTATGAATGTTAACAATAAAATTGCTTTTCAAAAAAGGAAACTATGATGGGTGTGGGGCACAGAGGGGTCTATCCCTGAGCTGGGAGGCTAGGTAAGTAGAAAAGAGGCTTCACACAGCTGTGCTTCTATGGTGGGAACACCCCAGCTGTAGAGAAGAGGAGGACGTGATATAGCCAATGTAAACTTGGATATCATTGCCTGATCCTTCCTTGCCCATAATCAAGGCCTGGTGCCCTTTTCTGTGAGTCATTAGCATTATCTCCCAATGCTCTACTGTTATTCTTGCCTCTTGTTCTTCCTTCTGGGAATGTTTCTCCCAAGCTTCTCCCCAGGCTGTTGCTATAGAGAGGACTGTTTAGGCCACCATACCTAAAATAACCCCAAGCAGCTACTTACCATCACCATACCCTTATTTTCTTGAATTCTTATTTATTAATTTTCTTCTGTGTTCTTTTTGTTTTCTACCCTCCAGCTTGTTCTCCTCTAAGCTATCATGAATATAAATTCAGTGTGGTATCTTTTTCTCAGCATTTTATACATAGAAGGTGCTTAAGAGGCATCTGTTAGGTGGGTGACTGAGACATGTGGCATACACTGTGCTCCTTACCTTCATGCTTCTCTAAGGACTCTGTCAGCCCACAGAAGGAATGAACTGAGCTGCCATTCACCTTTGTACCCTTAGCAGTTGGCTCATAGTAGGCACCTTTCTAAGTGCTTTTGATTGAAAAAGAGGTGGTGGCAGCTCCAAGGAGACAAATTGTGTGGATTGTTCAAACAGTAGATGATTGCTCATAACGACTGCTTGTGTGTGTGTGTGTGTGTGTGTGTGTGTGTGTGTGTTAAGAATTGGTTGCCTGTGAATAAATTGAAAATTAGTAGTTTCAACAAAACGTGTTTTGTTGTACGTATTTTTGGTCAACATACGGCGGTATAAAGTAGTAGGTCAGGTGTGGAGCAGTGGTCTTATATTGTCATCAGGATCCCATCCTCATTTTTTTTTTTGTTAATCATCCTTAGTGTGTGACGTCTAGCCACAAAATGGTTCCATTGTCACAAGATATTCACAGCAGCCCTACCCATCATATCTGTTTTCCTGACAAGAAAGAGATGAAAGAAGGAAGGAAGGAAGGAAAGGAAGGAAAGAAAGGAAGGAAGGAAGGAAGGAAAGAAGGAAGGAAGGAAGGAAGGAAGGAAGGAAGGAAGGAAGGAAGGAAGGAAAGAAGGAAGGAAGGAGGCAGCTTGCTGTTACAATTTAAGTAAAAAATTTAACAGAAGCCCAAAAGACAACTTCTATCTCATTGAACAGAATTTTAGAAATTAGGAAATAGAATCACTAAACAAAATACACTGTTTTATCCATCACAGTCCAGGTGCACTGTTAACAAAGGGGCATAGCAGTCTGCTATCATATGTACTTAGGATTATATAAAATTTCAAAATGACAATAACATAATAAATTGTTAAATGGACCACAACACCTTCATGCAGGATATCTTGCAAGTGAAACATCTCATAGCAGGATGGCTTCTGTATCTTTTAGGAAATTAATTCCTGGAGTATGTGATTACTTTGTGATGCCTCTTAGCCAGTGACTTTTTCTCTGAGTGTTTGTGGAGAGTCGTCCTGTCCATATCCAATGGCTGGCCTCCGTAGGACCTGCACTCCTGATGGGCCTGGCTGCTTCTGGTTTGCAGGTACTGCAGCAGGAGCTCACATTCCCTCTCAGGTATATAGCAGCACCACAGCTACTGAGGACCTAAAAGGTTGTCATAGCTGGGTCTGCACCCTCTAGCCTTTCCCTTGACAGTGGGCCCAGAGAGCTGTGACATGGATGTGGGGCTAAGAGGGGCCATCAAGATACAGATAGGTGAGAAAATTTAACCAACTGGAATTGCCTCCTGGTTTTGACTTTTTTTGTACTTTTTTATTGCAAAAATGCTGTACAGAAGGGTTACAGTTACACGAGCAAAGTAATGAGTACATTTCCTATTGAGCATTGTTGCCTCCTCCTTTGTTTTCCCCCTACCATTCCTTCCCTCCCACTTCCACAACTATCCCCCCACCCCGACCCTGCCCGCCACTGAAGTTGTAAAGTTCGTTTTCAACATAGTGTTTTGTACATCTTATTGTTACAACAGGTCAGCCTGTATCCTTATTTAAGCATCTTTGTTTTTTCCCTTCCCCTCCCCGAACTAGAGAAGTGTATATACAAGATGCAGGGCACCAACATCAAATACAGTTAAAATAGGGGTTATACTGTGGGGGAGGAACATCCACAGCAACAAAAAATCACATGGTACACAAAGCCAATGTAGTGTGTGTGTGTGTGTGTGTGTGTGTGTGTGTGTGTGTGTGTGTGTGTGTGTGTGTGTGTGTGTGTGTGTGTGTGTGTGTGTGTGTGTGTGTGTGTGTGTGTGTGTGTGTGTGTGTGTGTTTCCAGTTGTAGGACTTGAGTGCTGTCTGAGCTCTTCAGCCCAAGGCAAGCACTCTACCACTTGAGCCACAGCACCACTTCTGGTTTTCTGGTGGTTAATTGGAGAAAAGAGTCTCACAGACTTTCTGTCCGGGCTGACTTTGAACCGTGATCCTTTGATCTCAGCCTCCTGAGTACCTAGGATTATAAGCATGAGCCACCTGCATCTAGCAACAAAGACAAATTAGAAAACTGGAAATTTTTATTCCTTTTAGAGGAATGTAATTCTAATTACTTAATTTGTATAAATGCCTTATAATAGAGAAAAGCCATTAAATGATTAAGTGTATCAGCAATTGCATAACCCAGGAAGTCACTCCTACACATGCTTACAAACTCTTGTGCACACTGTTTCCTAATTTGTTCATATCTAACATCTATATGAGAAGAGTAAGATCTTACTATTTGATGAGAGGAATTTTTATCTGAAATAAGCTTTTTGCTCAATACAGCCAATGCTAATCTCAGTGCTGTAGGGCCCATCAGAACAAAATAGTCATCACTTAGAACACAACTTCAATATAAGCTTTTATGGACTCTTAAACCCTTAGTACTATCTCAGTAGAGAGCTGACAATAGAGCAAAGTGGTTCTTATTAGCGCCATAAACAGATAATGAGAGAAGCACAGATTTCCTTCCTTACATTTAAAGCATCTCATTAATCTTGCAGATGTAACCCAATGTCTCATGTTTCAGGAAGCTTGGTTTTAACAAATAGCTCAAAGGTAGTCTTGTGTGGAGGTAAGAGAAACTAAAGACACAAGGACTTTCTGCTTCAGTATGCTATAGTTTCAATAAAGCCCTGTGTAGAAGTTGGAGCTGTTAGGCTGCTGCAGTGTAGCTCAGAGGGAGAGGGAGAGAGATTGTATATAGTATGTGAGGCTCTGGGTTTGATATCCAGCATTGGCAAGTAAAATAAAGTATTATACTCCAGTATTTTGTAAATAGCCTCAGTTTCTGATATATGTGTCATTCTAAATGCTACGAGTTCTGAAGAAAAAGATGAAAAGTATTCTTTTTTTTTTTTTCCCCAGTCATGGGTGCTTTCCCTGAACTCTTCAGCTCAAGGCTAGCACTCTACCACTTGAGCCACAGCGCCACTTCCAGTTTTCTGGTGGTTAATTAGAGATGAGTCTCATGGATGTTCCTGCCAGGGGCTGGCTTTGAACGGAGATCCTCAGATCTCAGCCTCCTGAATAGCTAGGACAATAGGCGTGAGCCACTGGCTCCCAGCTCAAAGTATTCTTGAACAAAGTGAAGAGGGAACTACCAATGCTCTTTCCTCCTCCTCCTCCTCCCCCTCCTCCTCCTCCTCCCCCTTCCTCCTCCTCCACCTTCCTCCTCCTCTCCCTTCCCCCCCCTCGATGGTTCTGGGGCTTGAACTCAGGGTCTGTGCGTTGTCCCTGAGATTTTTGCTCAAGGCTACCACTCTATCACATTAGCAACATTTCCATTTCCAGCTTTTTGGTAGTTAATTTGCAATCAGAGTCTTACAGACATTCTTGCCTAGGCTGGCTCTTGAATTGAAATAATAATTTCAGAATATTGTTTTTTGGGGTTTTAGATCCAAGAAACCAATCACAGATGTTTTTGAATTCTTCCTGAGTGTCTAAGGGGCTCTGCTTCCTGAGACTTCCTGTGTAACAGTAATCATGAATGATACCACAGGTAAGTCCACCTCCACTAGGGCTGAGGGAGGAAGGCACATTTCAGTAATTACTAGAAGAAAGAAACCTGTCCTTGATGGTCATTAGCATTTTGAAGTATGTGCTGGCCTATCTAACAGTTGTGGTTATACTTCATAAATTTCAGGATTTTCTCTCTGTGATCCAGCCTGGACATAACATGAATGTCCACTAATTCCTGTTTCCTTCCTGGAAACCTGTGTGTTTGCAGTTAGACTTTATTTCTCTCTTTTTTTGCTTTTCTTTTTTTTTGCCAGTCGTGGGGCATGAACTCAGGGCCTGGGCACTGTTCCTGAGCTTCCTTTGCTCAAGGTTAGCACTCTAACACTTGAGCCACAGCGCCACTTTCTGCTTTTTCTGCGGATGTGGTACTAAGGAATCGAACTCTGGGATTCATGCATGTTAGGCAAGCACTCTACCACTAAGCCACATTCCCAGTCCTAGACTTTATTTCTTAAATGTTGTATGGCTTCTCCTGAAAAGTAGAAGAAATGACAACCTCTAAGTGGTACAAGTGCATGCCTGACCCATCCATGTTTCTTCCTATCTCTGCTGGCTTCTTTGTGATTTGACAGGAAATGAGAAATGTTTCATTGTGTAGTTCTCCCCTGCCTCTTGGACCTTGCTTCTCCATTTTGTTTCAGGGTGGTCTTAAAACCTATCATCAAAGCAGGCCAGGTACACGAAGCTGTCAGGAACTGATCCTCTAGACTTCCTGGGATCTGCTACCCACACAGCACCATCAGGTCATTCAATTCCTGGGACTCCAGTGAGGGATTATTAGCTAAGCACTGTGGGCCTGGTGTTGCTAATCTTTACATACCAGCCAACTTAGATCCTCTAATTAATACCCAGCTAATACCCAAATATGTTTCCCCCAAGACTTTAGTCGTTGAAGAACAAGAAGGCAAGTGCAGAGAAAACAGAACAAGAGTTCTATGTTGCTTACTTGTTAGAACATTTTTAGCAAATTATCTCCATCCTTCTCTGTCTACACAGGCTCCAGGATCACCTGTAATGTGTGGGTGTTTTCTGATTTTAGAGTGTAAATATAGGAAACACTTTTTTCTTTGTTTGAATTCCTACTTTTACTTCCCACCTCCTTTCATGTCTTCTTGATTTCACTGAATGATTCATTCTGCAGCTCCTGTGCTTTAAGAAGAGTGACTGTGTTACTCACTGAGGGAAGTGTGTGGTTTATGTAGTTATTCTCAGCTTCTTTTCCATATTGCAAAGTACTCTGCTCTCTATTCAACTAACATCTCTCAGTTGAATGGGAAAAACTGAAATATGTTCAAATTGTGAATATATTCCAGAGAAAAGTGGTGGTAGGTAGCCTGTGGAACCAGACCCAAGACCTTTTGATACGTGCTATCTGTGGGGTTCTAGAAATACCTACAGTGTGGCTGAGTTGGTAGGACATCAACAGCATCATAAGACTGTCACACTCCCTCAGCCTATGATCTCTGTGGACCCTGGAGTCTTCCAATCCCCGTTATACCCACTAATATAATGAGAATATGTCTTCTTACAAAGGTTCATAGTGTTTCATTGTTCCCAGAACTTAGTTACTTCAGGGAGGTTCCTTAAAAATACTTGCTTTGCTCTCCCTCAGGAGGCTTAAAAACTGCTCACTAAATATTACCTTACTCATGTAACTGTAACCCCTCTATACAGCATCTTAACAATAAAATTAAATTTAAAAATATTTGTAGATTGATTGAATGAAAATAAAGACCATAGATTTAAATTTGCTTCACAAAGCACTGTGAGAAGGAATTGTTCAGAAAATAACAGAATCAGCATCCAAAGATTATCCAAAGATTATCCAAAGATAATCCAAAGATTATCAATAACAAATAGGAGATACTGTGTGTGGCAGAGGTGGTTTATAGATAGTATCCACCCTGCTGTGACCACCATGTGGGGAAGGACTCTGAGGAGTTGTCATGGCTCAGGTAGAGGAATGCCCTATGGGTTGGAGGGAGCAGTAAACGTTTGCCATCCCTGCATTATTGTTAGATATTACCTACCCCTCCTTCAGATAAAAAGGTTTCAGCAATTTAGGAGGCTCATAAACACACCCCTTTCTTCCTTTCCTGAATTCAACACTAACTGAGAGTTATAGCATAAATAACAGACAATAAAAATCTTGCTGATACAGCAGCTTAGAGAAGCTGGCCTCAGACTGGACAATCCTCAGGTCCTGGATAAGGCTGGGAAAACACTCCAATTCCTGAGGATAGAGCCTGCAAGCCTAAGCCCGCAGTATGTTCTCAAAATCACCCAGAAGAATCAGGCAGAGCCAATAGCTGCATTCTTCCTGATAGCGGCACCAATAGAACAGCTCTCTAGTACTTGGGATGTGCATAAGGGAGGCCTCATGAATGGTGGAGCTAAATAAGAACACAGTGTTTCTTCCTAGCTGGCTTCTGGGGATTACCCTCCTGGGCAAAATGCCAGTTTCATGTAGATAGCTCTGCCAAGCAGTGGTCTAGAATTTGACCTGAATTTGATTCTCTATTCTGTGGAGTTCAATGCAGTCCTTATGATTGGTAAGTCCCATGGCATCCCTTTACCTTGTTCTCATCCTATACATTGGAAATTTTGTAGGTTCTTCCTTTCCCCTCTGACCTGGAACTGCTTCTATGGGGTTAGCTGCCAATGCAGCAGGTAATTATTCTAGGACACATGAGCAGTGCCTAGGAAGCCTTAGAGACTGGCCTGTTATTTTAGGGAACTGCCTCCGCAGCTTTATCTACCAGGACACAGAGAGGTCTACTCTTGAGAAATGTCTTGATGTTCAGAATTTTATTAAAATTCATCTAACCTATCCATTCACTTCTAATCCTTAAAATGCCTGGTTGACTGGTCAGTGGCAAGTGTGAAAACATTACAGTGGATGTGTGAAATCTAAACAGACCTCACATTTGATGTGGACATCCAGTTATGTGGTAGAAAGAGTCACTCAGTGTCTGAGTCTATGGTCAACTTCTGCTGGGGAAAACTGAGCAAAGCAGCCTGCTTCCCACTTTCCCTGTTGTACTGTTGAAGGCATGTTTGTTCTTTCCAGAATGATTCGGATCATTCTGGAAAAACGGCTGACTGGCTACTCTAGAGAAATTGGTACTATATATGAAGTCTCTGAAGTGCTTAGAGGACAGGACATGGAGGACAGGACCTTAAGAAGGTTGAGAGATGAGTTTAGTGGACACCAGAGTTACAGCCTGTTTTCCCTCCCCAGGATGTTCTTATCTTAAATACTTCCAGATACCTTTAGTTATTGGTTCTGTCAGCTTTCACTCTCCTGTTGAACAGTCTCTCAAATGCACAGCCTAAATATCTACCTTTCTTTAAGACTTTTGCTTTAGTTTGATAGGTCCTCAAAAGAACTGCTTTGAAGAAATTCCCAAGTCTTTGATTTTTCAATGTGGCATTTGTCTGTAAAAGATTTCAGGTGAAACTCATCACTGGTAGCACAGAACTCAGAATTTCTACATCACTGTTTACATCTTATTGTGTTCCTTTCTGGAAACATAAATCTGTTTTCATTATGAACATACATATTTATTATCCGACAAGCAAATCCAGTTTCACTCACTGTGAAATTACTGAAATGAAGTATCATTTCAGTATAACTTCTAAGAGCATATTTAACATCAGTTAAGAAATGACCATATTATTGAAACTGTCCATTGTGATTGGGAGAAAACCAAGGTCTGTATAGCACAGTGGAAAAGCAATTGGAAACTGTGATTAGCTGTGATTACCTGTGTCAACAGGTCACAAGGAAAATGCGTACCTTTCTGCCTTTCTAGGTAGCCTTTAAAAGAGTTTAAAACTCTTCTAAGTACCTTTTCTCATCCTTAGTGTAAAACCAACATTGAGGAGCCTTTTGTACATACTGTGTACAGATGAATTCAAAAGATAGCTCCTACCTTCTACTTCTTGGAATTGAGGTGGGCAGTTAGGATGAATACAACTGTATGGTGTTTGTAAGATAACATTAACTCTAGGTAGTGCTCTAGGCCCAGTGATATACCTGAGCAAGGAAAGTGCACTATTGACTGGTTCCTTACAGACCTTGCTAGTGGTGAAATGGTGGATGTAGTGTGGAGAAGGCCAGACGCTGGTGTCACCTGTAGTACAGCATCTTTTGGGCTGTGTCTGATATTTACCTTGAAAAACTAGAAGATGCTCTGCTTCCAAAGCTTGTTTGCTTTAATCAGCATAAAATCTGGAATAAGGAGAAATACCTCTTGAAAGGTTGTTTCTCAATGAGATGAACAGAATGGTCATATCATATGTGTGTATATATATATATATATATATATATATGTGTGTGTGTATGTGTGTGTGTGTGTGTGTGTGTGTATACACACACACACACACACACACACTCTGATTGTGCTAAGTCAAGGAAGATAAATGCCCTCCACACCCTCCATCCCTCCTTCCTTTCTTCTGTGGTGCTGGAAATCAAATCCAGGGCCTGTGCATGCTAAGCACATGCTGTGCCACTGAGCTACACCCACAGCTCTTGCACCTGATCTTTATAATTTAAAAAACTATGGTACTTAATATCTTGTGAATCAGAGTTTCCAGTCATGAGCAAGGGTACATAACTAAACCTTAAAATCCACATCATAAAAATCAAGCAACAATGAAACAATATGCCATAAGTAACTATGATTTCAATATGGTAGTGTCTCCTTATTTGTACTTTGAATTTTTATGGTTTTAGTACCACTGTCAACTGTCAAAGACTCTAAAAGTAAAATATTCATGGATTTTAAGTAACTTTTATTATTAATCACAGGAATTGTCAGTTATTAGTACATGGAGGCAATTGTTCAGTTTTATCATTAGTTGTTAATCTCTTTTTGTGCCTACTTTATAAATTAACTCAATCATAGGTGTGTGTGTAAAATAAAGTAGTGTATATAGAGTTGGTATTGTCTGTGGTTTCAGGCATCTTCTGGGGCTCTTAGAGCATATCATCTATGGATAAGAAGAGGCTACTGTATCAAAAACCAAAAAAAAAAAAAAAGAGAGAGAATCTGTTCTTATAACCACTCACTGAGACCTCAAGACTGGGGTCTTCCTGGTTTAATCCTTGTAATGTCCAGTCTTTTCCTGGATGTATGTTTGTTTCCTTTTCTCTCACCCTAAGGGAGATATGCATATTGTCTTCCTATGATGGCCAGAGACAGAGAGCTACATGAGGGCAGAGTGTGAAAGTCACTTTCTTGACATCTTCTAGAAGTGGTTAATCACTAGTCAGTGAGTGGATGATTCTCAGGTCCTGGGGATAAGCCATCCAAAAATGATGAAATGAGAGAAGATGCTATTACACTTATTTCATCATTTCATTGATTTTGCTGTAAGACAAACTAGATTCATAATGTCATGATTATTTAGCATTTTAAAACTATGAACCATCTACAAGATTGTAGAGTTTAAAAGAGCAAAGACTCATTCTGCATCTTTAAATCTTCTTTCATATGCATTTCAATTTGAAATCTTAAGCTGATGTTTGTTGAAAATTTATCATGTAAATGCTTTGGCAGATTATGAAGTTATACCTGGCTGTGCTATGAGAATTAATATACATATCAACTAAAAATACACCTCTCAGTTCTCATTAACACCTCCTAGAAATGGAGCATGACTTTGGAAATGATGTATTGTGAAGTATGTACATTGAAATTGGTGTCTCCATGATTCCCAGCGGTAACCTTTGCCATCAATGCCTGATGCTTTAAAGAAGAATAAAATCTTTTAGGCTTGTCTCCTTCCATCCCACCTAACTCCCAAAGATCTTTGTGTAGCAGATAGGAGCATTAATTAAAACTTTTGAACTGAAGTGTCATGATCAAATGTTTATCAAAGGGCAGAAGTGTGGACATTGTGAGAAAGAGGAGATAGGAAGGGGAGAAGTGGGGGCAAAGAGGCAAAATGAAGATGGAGAAAAAGGCCTCTCCTACCAGAGAAATCTCTTCTCTCTCGTGTATTGAGTTCCTGGACAAAGTCAGATAACCATGTAGCATATGTGGTTGTTGTTGGGACTCAGACTGAGGAGACTACCTTGCAGGAGTCTACCTTAAGGACACTCACTATTGATAGTGCAGGCTCAGTGGGCAGCCCTTCAGGGCTACTGTGTCCTTGGAGTCCAAAGTTCCATTAGTACCACAGGCCTTCCCTCACGTAATATGTGTGTTCATCTCTGATCTTCTCCTTCCTCATCATCCCCCTCTTGCTGTTCGTTTTTTGCTGTTACTGTGGTAGAACTCAGGATTTCACATTCACATTTGCTTGGCTTTTTTTGCCCACACTGGTGTTCTATCACTTGAGCCATGCCTTTGGACCAGCATTTTCCTGGTTAATTGGTGATGGAGTCTCATGGAATTTTATGTCCAAGGTAGCTTCAAACTGCAGTTTTCTAGGTCTCAGCCTCCTGAATAGCTAGGATTACATGAGCAAGCCACCAACATCCATCCTGCTTTTCTGAGCAAGTTGGTATTCTTAAAGGAAGAACTAGCACTTTTTGTTTCTGACTACAAGTATAAAGCATTCTTTTCTTGTTTCTTGGCTAGAAGGCACATGGTTGGACTGAATTGATCTTATCCTAAGCTTCACACCTGGATATTGAGTATTCTCTCAGCCCACAGTCAATATTTGCTTTAAGAAAATGGGACTTAAATCTCTATAAAATAGAGATTTAAATCTCTATAAAATAATGAAAATGCAGTGTTTTAATTTGAATATATATTTTAATATACCAAGACTGTCTTCTTTCCCCAGTTTTAAACATATAGAGAAGCCAATCACTGTTCAGAAAGTGATGGAAATTCGGAAGTGGCCCTGTAGCTCAAGTGGTAGAGCGCTCGCCTTGAGCTGAAGAGCTGAGGGACAGCGCCCAGGCCCAGAGTTCAAGCCCCACAACCGACAAAAAAAAAAAAAAAAAAAAAAGTGATGGAAATTCTACGTGTAAATTTCTGCATGTAATCCTGATTCTCCTTCACTGAACATGTCCATCTGCATTTGACTGTCATGTTCATTTTTAGGTATTTATGTATTCAGCCTCTTCAGTTGGTAAGGAATTCTGGATTAAAGTAGTTTTGGTTATAAAATATTGTGCCCAAATTATACTTATTTATTTATTTTAAATTTTAAATTTTATTGTAAAGATGCTGTACAGAAGGGTTACAGTTACATGAGTAAGGTAATGAGTACATTTCTCATCAGACATCGTTATCCCTCTTTTGTTTTTCTCCTACTATCCCTTCCCTCCCCTAGGAATTGTAAAGTTTGTTTCCAACATAGTGTCTTGTGAGTATCATTGTTTGTGGGTCATCCTGTGTCCTTGTTTCAGCATTTTGTTATTCCCCCTCCCCAAATTACATGAATGTATATACAAGATGCAGGGTACTAAAATCAAATACAATGACGAGGGGATATACCATAGGGGGAAGAACATACAAAAGAAACAAAAAATATCACATAGTACATTAAAAACAACAACAACAAAGAAAAACCTCTTGTGTCCATATCTTGGGGTTCATTTCATTTAGCACTAGCTTACATATGGTCATATGTACATAGTGTACTTATTTTAAAATGTCAGAATTGCCTTGTACTTAATTATAGTCTGAACTTAAATGTGAATCAGGTGAGGGCAGTAGCAGGGAAATTTTCAGTAAAAAGATACCTATTGGAAAAAGACTGGAAATTTTAAAAAAATCATTCATATGAAAGTATAAGAGAATAGAAATTAGATTCATGAAAAATAAATGGATAAACAACCAAGATCAGCATAAAGTTAAGTCAGAAAGTAAGTAGTGAGACTTCATGATAAAAATAGAAGACTGAGACTGGGAAGGTGGCTCAGTGGTAGAGCGCTTGCCTTGCATGCCTGAGGCCCTGGGTTCTATTCCTCAGCACCACATAAGCAAAAAGAAAAAAGCCAGAAGTGGCGCTGTGGCTCAAGTGGTAGAGCACTAGGTTGAGCTGAAGAGCTGAGGGACAGTGCCCAGGCCCAGAGTTCAGGCCCCATGACTGGACCCCCCCCCAAAAAAAAGAGGACTATGTCCCTTCTTTTTGAGTTAAGTTGTTCCAAAGATAGGTTATCATGTTTCTATCATTGTGACAAAATACTTGAGGTAAACATCTTATAAGGAGGAAAGATTCATTTTAGAATCATTTTAGATGGGTTTAGAGGTTTCAGTCTGTGGTCAGTTGGTCTCTCATTTTGGGCATGTGGTGAGGCAGATCATTACAGTGGGAACATGTGGTGAAAGAAGCTACTCACCTGACCATATTTAGGAAGCCAAGAGACTGGAAGGGGCTGGAATCATGATGTCCCCTTCAAGGACACATTTCCACTAACTTCACTTCTTCCCACAAGACCTCACCTCTTAAAGGTTCCACCACATCTAGCACCACAGGTTGTTGACTAAGATTTTGACACATAGGTCTTTGGGGAACACATTGGGTCCAAACTACAGCAGTGGATGTAATTTAAGTGTGATTATGTAACATAATGAGTTGCCAAGTTTTCTTGTATTTATTGAGTTTATACCTCCATTTACCTATACTATATTTCTTTTTAAATATAATTTTATTGTTATTATGGTACTGTACAGATAGGTTACCATTTCATAAACTAGGTAATTGAGTACATCACCCTTTCCTCGCTTTTCCCCAGCTTCCCCCTCCCATCCATGCCAACAAGTTACATAGTTCATTTTCCAAATAGCATATACTGAATAGCAGGATTGTATTTTTTCATCCTTACTCCCTCTCTTTTTTCATGCCATTTAAAAAAAATCCAGAGCAAATCAAACACCACCAGCACCACCACCAACAAAAATCCTAGGTTTCCATTTCCTAGAATTTGTTTCAATAAATAATATTTTAAGTGTTCAGTGAATTTATACCTTTGGGTTCCTCCCCTAAAGCTATCCTCCTTTAATCTGATTGTCAGTACCTAGAGTCCTGTATAGGTTATCATGCCCAGTTTTAGGTCTAACTTCCACATATGAGAGAAAACATGCACAATTTGTCTCTCTGAACTTGGCTTACCTCTCTTGGCATGATTTGTTCTAAGTCCATCCATTTCCCTGCAAATGACATCTTAACCTTTCTAATGGATGAATAAAATTCCTGTGTGTGTGTATATGTGTGTGTATGTATATATGTATGTATGTGTATATATCACATCTTATTGATGCACTCATCTGTTGTAGGGCATATGGGATATTTCCATAACTTGGCAATGTGACTAGTGCAGCAGTGAACATGGTTGTGAATCTTGACCCTATCCTGACTTGTAATGATTGGGTAGACACCCAGAAGTTACAGGGCTGGGTCATAGGGTTGTTCTATATTTAGTTTTTTGAGAAATCTCCAAACTGTCTTTCAAAGTGGTTGTATTATAGGGTACCTTCCCCACTCCGTCCCCCCAGCATGTGTTGTTGTTTGAATTCTTGATAGTGGCCAATCTAAAGTTGTTTGGATTTTCATTTCCTTTATGGCCAGGGATTTTGAGAATTTTCTCTGCCTATTTTCTTCTTATTTTTTCTACTGAGAGGTCTCTCTTAAACACCTTTGTCCATTTATTAATTGGTTTATAGCTTTGGAGGGTGTTAATTTTTAATCTCCTTTCTATATTTTGGATATTAGCTTTTGTTGGATATACTGCTGGCAAATATTTTCTTCCAGTCTGTTGGCTGTCTTTCTAGTTTAGTAACTATGTCCTTTGCTGTGCAGAAACTTATTTTGATGTAATCCCATTTGTCAAATTTCTCTCATATCTGCTGGGATCCTGTGGCTCTTTTCAAAAAGTTTCTGCCTATGCCTGTGAGTCCTAGTTTTTCTCCTACTTCCTCTTATAGTAATTTCAAATGTTCAGGTCTGACATTAAGTTCTTTGATCCACTTTGAGTTAATATTGGTTACCCATGTCATTTCTTATATCATACTCCAGAATATGTTAACTGAGCCAGGCATAGTGGTAATTCCAGCTACTTCAGAAGTAGGGATACAAAGGCTTGAGCCCTGAGGTCAGCTTGGAGAAAAATCATAAGATACTATCTGAAGAATACCTAAAGCAAAAATAAAGGCCTCAAGTGCTAAAGAGACTGCCTAGAAAGCAAGAGGTCCCAAGGTCAAAGCCCAATGTTGGGGGGAATAAACCCCCAAAAAGCCAGAACTGGATTAAACTTATTTGACTTATTTTTTGTCTGCTTTTAGAAAGATGGTTTTAATCTATAGCATTTATCCAAGAAATGAAAATTTGGTTTCTGCAGTATGTGTATGTTTTGTGTGTCTCCCACTGCAGTGGAGTTTTTTTTTTTGTTTTTTTGTTTTTTTTTTTTTATGTGATCAGAGTTTATAGGAAGTCACAATCAAAGTCAGTTAGAACTGTTACCTTGCAGTAAGGTGACACAATTCTTCACGGAAGTGAACTGAGGTCAGGGGCGGTTCCATCCACAACTATGGTATTACTTTACCTAGCAGATTGCCAAGGCCTCAGGAACCATATCTTGTTTTCTGGCATCTTCCTGTGTTTCCCATTGAAGAATGAGTGATACTGGCCTTATTTACCTTAAATGATAGGATAAAAAGAGAAGCCTAACTAAGCCCATACAGATATTTTCACAGAGCTTTTGGAGGATTCTTGCCTCAGCAGCTGTTTACAAGTCCACCTGACACTGGAAGACACAATGCAGCCTGTTCCAGCTGTGTGGGTGTAATTAGGTGAGTCTGTGCTGCAAGGAGGATGGTAAATATCAGCCTTCTCTCATGAATATTGATGAGGAATAGGAAGAGATTTATATTTAAGAAAGAGTCCCTGATTTCATGTTGTGCATGTTAAAAAGACTTACAGAATGATTCTCACCCTGTTGTGATTTTCATGAAGTTATTTAGCCTTCAGCTTTCATTTCCTTTCCCATGTTAGGGCATCTGTCCCACAATGGCTGTTCCACAGACTCTGAGATACAAAGCAGCCTCCCTTGTGCTCTGTAGGCTCTCAGTAGTATACTCATGGGTCTCTGACTAAGACGCTTACTTTTTTTTCCTTTTTGTAAGGTTGAGAGCCTTACAGAGGCTTTGGGGATGGGTTGTTTCTAACTCATTTGGAAATCTTTGGACAATTGTTTAAAATCATTTTTTGACTTTGGACTTCTAAGCAAGCCTTGGCTTGCACAGGTAGGGGCATGAAATCTAGAAAGATAAAAGGTACAGCTTTTTATATCTTCCTTTAAGGAGGAAAGAGTCTGCAGTCCTCACTCTCCAGAGTTTCAGAACTACCATGAATCTGTGTAAGAGTGTAGCACCTGGGAGAGGACTCTAAAAATGTGTAAGTGTTAGTATCACCTGCCTAAGGTGCTGCTATTCGATTTGTTTTGTTGATTTATATATGGTGGCAAAATCCTGATGATGTTTGACTTCAGAAATTGCACTTTTATTTTTTTAACTTCAGTCTGCTAAGCAGAGAAAAAAGTCAGGTTTATAGAAGGAGGTCAATGATGAAAATCATCTTGTGTTTTAGAAGAAGTTTCTGGCTCGAAGGTTAATAGTCCTCAACCTCTGCAGCCTGCAGGCTCACTGGCTAGCTTCTTCCAGGTCCTGTGTGACAGAAGTACTCTGCACATCCAAGGGGTACAGAGTTATTGTGAAGTGAAATAGTCAACTTTGTTATTGAGGTGCTCTGAATCTTTCATAAGAAACCACTAGTGCCTGTCAATGTGCATCTAATCCTGTATGTATGTATAATGCATATATATTTATTGAAAATATTTGAAATAAATATATGAAGTAGGTGGGTTAGGTTTGGGGGTATTATATGATGAATAATTTATATCTTGAAACATCAGAGTTCAGCTTAGTATAAGAAAATCAGGGATATAAAAATCTCCCAACATACACATTTATGGTATGCCCATGTCCAGTAGAGTGGCAGGTAGAGTCAGTGACACTGTTAACCTACTTTTGTGCACTTAAACAACTTGTGTCATTATTTCCCTCCCTCACACTCATATGCCAAGTTTATTTTCTAAGCATATATATTTGGATTCTGCTAGTATACTTACTGGTTTATGTTATGACTGTCACCTCATGGTCATGGCTTAGAGTTCTATGAGGATTCTAAGGTCTGTGCATTGTTTATTTTTATATCTCAGCCCCTCTCAGTTGAATTTGCAAAAAGTGTGCAGCATTTTCAGATGTTTATCAGAGCATCTACAGAAGTGGCACAGTTGTAGTACAGGTTGCATAAATTGCTCCCTGTAGCATGCAAAAGGCAAGCAACAGCTGACACCACAACATTATCACTTTTAGATCAATAGTTGTGAGACTTAGGCTTATTTCCCAAGAATCCATTACCTTTTTGGGAATACATTCCCAATACATTGTGAGTTTTTTGAGTAACAGGTGACTTAATTTAACACTTACTAAGTGTCCTTTCTGTACTAAGGTAATATCAGAGGCTGAATCTTCAGAAATATTCTTCATGTGCAGCATCTCTGCATTCAGCCTGGCTTTAAACTGTATGCTACATCTGACAGCCTCAGTCATGACAACGATGTGATCCCCTGGGAAGCATGATACAATAGCTTTCCAGTGAAGTGGAAGGCTGAATTTCAGCATACTGCCCTTCACCTTTGAGTTGTCTTTCCATCCCCTCAAGATTAATTGCAGCATTCATTCCACAAACTTTTACTGAGTGTTAGACACTGTGCAGTATGTGAGAATGTAGAAATTTTCTAATATTCTTGGCTTTAAGTAGCTCAAAAGAAACTGATAGAATTTCCCAGATTATAATCTATGATAGAAGAATGATTCCCTACATAGACTTATACTCTAGACAGACAGACATATCTAAACACACACTTTCCAGAATTGTTTTACTAGTAAGCTTGAATTGTTTTACTAGTAAGCTTGAATAAATAGGATTGACTATTCATAGAAAGCCTGACATGAATGAAGAGGAATAAATAAAAAACTGACAATAAGAATAGTTATAGTAGAAAACTGTAGTCCTTTGCATTTGATGCTGTAACTCTAAAATGGAAATTCCCTTTGGGAATGTGAGCATATGGAAAAAAATTAAGTTGACAAAATGGCTTTTTATGTGTTACATTAATAATTTCTAAATCTGAAACACGGTATAATATAGACAGTTTGACTTTATAACATTGCTATTGAGTTATAACAATAAACAAAGTAGAGCAGTTTGAAGTCACAGGCAATGGAATAGACAGAAGGATGGCCCTAGCAATTAAAAGGAAGATTTTCATTCCATCTTTCTCATAAAGACATCCTTCTCACACATTTCAGACTTATATGTAAAGATAAGAATTCAGCTGTTATTTAATGAGCACATGTGATATGCACGATGCTGTACTAAGAACTGTGGGAAGAATTCAGAAACAAGAGAGGATACTCCCATCTATTTCAGATGTGAGTTCCGAATAAGAGCTCTCATCATAATATAATTTGTGATAGGAGAATCATGCCCATTTCTTTGGAGACCCTGGAAAAGAAACTCAAAAGTGACATGGAAGTAGAATCTTGAAAGAAATGTAAGATTTATGTTCAGTGAAATTAAAATGTATTGATATGTGCATATGTGCATATTTCCAAAAGAATTTAAAATCCTGCAGCAGCAATCATATCTTTTGGGAAAAAAAGTTGGTGCTGGCTGAGGACAGGCAGATGAACTATGGGGAAAGAGAATAGCCATGACATATTTAAGAGGAACAGCTCAGGTTGGATAAATGTTGGTGCTTTACTTATGAGTCATAAGAGGTTTCATAAGAGGTTTGCTTTCAATAGACCTGCATAAGTTACCCACTTCTCTTTGAATAGTCAGAAAGAAGAGGTTTCATAAAGCAGGATTTTTTAATCCTTTACAAGTAGTGATTTTTTTCATTATTTATTTCGTTTAATTTTATAAACGTAGTTATCATATTGGAAATCAATCTTATAAAGTAGGTGTGGTGGCTCAAGTCTGTAATTTTAGCTATTTGATTGGGGGAAATCTCAGTTCAAGGTCATCTGTGGCAGAACAGTGTGTGAGATTCCATCTTGTACACTGCTGGGCGTAGTGGTGCATTGCAGGAGAAACAAAATGGTTGGGCATTCAGTGGCATCATCCTCAGTGACAAAGAATTCCAAGTAGGAGGAGCAGGAGGATTGCAGCCCATAAAGTGAGACCATATTTTGAAAATAATAAGACAAATTATAAGTGCAAGGTCCTGAGTTCAATTCCCAGTACCACCACCACACAAAAGTGAGTTTTATGATGTGATTATATAAAGACGTCAAACATAATGTAATATATTCCATGAACACATACTAGGATACTGAAGTAGACCATAGCATATATTTTTTAAAAATACAAATGTCGGGAACCAAAAATGCAGAAATGTTCTATTTGGGGAATGTTTCTTCCCAAGGCAAAGCTGAATTATTATTGCAAAAGAACTGCAGAACAAGTCTTACCAAAAATATATGATTCAGCTGAGCACCGGGGCTCACTCCTGTAATCCTAACTCCTTGAGAGGGTGATAATGGGAGGACTGTAGTTCAGGCCAGTTTGGGAAGAAAAATTAACAAGACCCCTTCTCAACCTGTAGCTGTGGTGTCCACCTGTGATCCCTGCAGTGATGGGCTTAGTGTGGTTCAGGTGCACACCCAGATGAGAAGCAAGACCCAATCCTAAAAAGAACCAGTAGAAAATAGAGTTGGGGGCATGGTTCATTGATATGGTGCCAGCCCAGCAAGTGTGAGGCCTCAAATTGAAACCCTCAGTATCTCAAAGCTACCAGTACAACTATATTCATTGCAGCATTATTTATCATAGCTAAGATATGGAACCAACCCAGATGTCCCTCCGTAGATGAATGGATCAAGAAAATGTGGGATATATACACAATGGAATTCTGTGCTTCCATCAGAAAGAATTACATCACCTCATTCATAAGGAAATGGAACATCCTGGAAAAATAATATTAATTGAAATAAGCCAGACCGAAACAAACATAGGCTCCATGGTTTCCCTCATTTGTAATAATTAGTACATGTCTAGGATAATCTAGGAGAGGATCACAATAGTTCAATAGCTATGCACATATGACCATATAACATGATGCTAATCTAAATGAACTCTAAGATATGGAAACAAGTTTTTTTAGTGTACTGTGTGGTTATTTCTTTTTTTGTTGTTGTTGTTTGGTTTTTCCTCCCTTTGATTTATCCCCTGTTGTCACTGTTTTGGATTTTTTATGTTTGTTTTATTGTAAAAAATACTGTACAGAGGGGTTACAATTACATGAGTAAGGTAATGAGTACTTTTCCTATCGAGCATTATTACCTCCTCCTTTGTTTTCCCTTACCATCCCTTCCCTCCGTACCTTCCCAACTCCTCCCCACCCCCCAAGTTGTAAAGTTTGTTTTCAGCATAATGTCTTGTACCTCTCATTGTTACATTGGGTCAACCTGTATCCTAATGGAAATACTTGGAAAAAATTATATTAAATGAAGTAAGCCAGGCCCAAAGAAACATAGGTCCCATGGTTTCCCTTATTTGCAGTAACTGTTTTGGATTTTGGTGTCTTATATATACATTTGTCTGATTTAGGGAAGGGAAAGAGAATAACAAAATGGTGAGACAAAGAACAAACAGTGAATCAATGTAGTAGTGATGCTCACAAGATACTGTGTTGGAAATGAACTTTACAACTTGGTGGGGAGGGGAACTTGGGTGGGGGGAGGGAAAAGTGGGAGCAAATGAGGGACAGGGTAACAATGTTCAACAAGAAATATACTTATTATGGCGCAGCGGGGGACAGGTTGTGGGGAGATGGGAAGGATGGTAAGGGGAAACAAAGGAGGAGGCAACAATGCTTGGTAAGAAATGTACTCATGTAATTGTAACCCCTCTGTACAGTATTTTCACAATAAAAAAGGAAATATACTTATTGCCTTACTTGTATAACTGTAATCCCTCTGTACATCACCTTTACAATAAAATTTAATTTAATTTAAAAAATCCTATTCAAATGATTTACATAGTACTATGGATCCATTTTGTACTTTATAATCTCTTTTGATTGAATTTGTTGGACCTCACTTTGCATTCAGCAAAAAATTCTGGTCATTTTTGTTTCTTGCACAGAAATACAAATTGGCTCTTTTAAGTTTATTGAACTTGTAACAGTGGCTCTTGAGAACACTTAGGCAGAATGCAAAATAAACACTTACTGATTCTTTATCCCAAAGCATGTTTCTTTCTAGTTCCTCCATATGCCTTTTAGCACTGAGAGTTTATCTAGAAATTGACAATTTGCATTCTGGTAAACATCATAATTATGGTTGAGACCCAAGTCCCTATCAACACTTGTGCACAATCCAGTAGTTCCCAAAAGAGCCCTTTATATTTGTACAACTTGGCATTTGGTCTGAAGAGATGATAACTATGAGAAGATCCAGCTAGATCAAGATTAAACACGGCTATGGTTGGTCTTCTCTTCAGATTGCCCCCAGGTTATCATATCTAGAATGAAGCTGGAGCTCCTGTATCACTATGCTTTCTATGGAGTAGGGAACAAAGTTTTCTTAAAATGTATTAAATTTGGCATGGTGATTTTATTTATTTTTATTTTTATTTTATTGTCAAGGTGATGTATAGAGGGGTTATGTAAGTAAGGTAATAAGTACATTTCTTGTCATGGTGATTTTATGTGTTTCCACAGGTGGATGTGTAAGGAAATGGGGATATCTCTTGTGTTTTGTTGTTCTGTTTTGTTTTGGGTATTTAAAATTAGAAACATTCATGAGGTTGATGGCCCAGATGACACACTGGAAATGAGTAGCACATGCCTGAACATAATAATACATTGCTTGAGAAACATTTGAGAGGCATGTGGCAGAGCCTGACCTAGCCAAGAGCTTCAGAATGCTGGGTGACTAAATCATATATACAGGTACTTTCCAGAGCACTGGCCAAAGTACTAGAACTGTGAGGTTTTTTAATTTCAAGTCCAGAGGTAGAGAAGAGTCTAGAAATGAAGAGGAAAAATTAACTTGAGATCATCTTAGAATATTTCCTAGTTCATTGGAGTGGTATCATCTTTTACTTGATATAATTTGCATGCAGAGAAATGCTTAGTTATCAAGCATTCCTTTTTGATGTGATGTCTGTCATTACATGCTGGCCCTACCTACTCTACATTTCATAAGAATGGGATCATCTTGGCCTTTTTTATTCAGTGTAATATTTTGAGAGTCATTTACATTATTGATTGTAGCAGGAGTTCCCTTTTTATTTATTAATTGCTGTATGAATATACTCTAGTTGGTAGATCCCTCGATGGATATGGGGGCTATTTCTAGTTTGGGGTTAACATGAATAAAATAGGCATGGAAATTGTACCACAACCCTTTCTATAAACATATAGTTGGATTTATTTTGTACCTAAGTACCTAAGAGTAGAATTGGTTGATAAAGTGAAGACACATGTTTAACTTCTTGCTAGTTTTCTAAAGTAACTGTAGGTGTTTACCATCTTATGTAGGAGTTCTGACCACTCCACTATATATGATATATGATATGATGTGATATGATATATTATATTCCATTAATACTTGGTGCTGTTAGTTTATTTCATTTAATCATCCTAGTGTGTTTAAGTGTAGGTGTTGCATTGAGGTTTGATTTGTATTTCCTGCATGGAATTGATGGTGAGTTATACACCTAACCTACCAAACAGCATTTGATTGGAAGCTGCTGGGAGCTGTGGTTCACTACCATCTGCCCAGCAGATATGGGACCATGTATATAGGTGGCCTGAGAAGAGATGATTTCTACTGACTGCTTATTGTTTTTACTCCATTGTATGATTAAGGGCTTGTTTATATCTAACCAGCTTCCCCTGAAGTTAACATCTTATATGAATATGATGCAGTTTTCAAAGTTACGAAACAGACATTGATGCACTCTACTAAGTTATAGACTTTGCTTGGATTTCACCAGTTTTTCTAAAATTTAGTGCAAGATATCACATGGCATTTGACTGTCATGACTCCTTAGTTTTTCTGATCTGTAGTAGTTCCTCTGCCTGTCCTTATCTTTAATAACGTTGACATTTATTCCATTCTAGGAATTTGTGTTGAGTTATTTCTTATGATTATACTGTGACATGGGTTACTGAGAAAAAAACCATATTACAGAATTGATGTAATTATCCTCCTTCTCTTCTTTTTCCTCCTTTCTTATCATTTTTTCTTTTTTTGTTGGTTCAGGGGTTTGAACTGAGGCTGTCCCTCTACCACATAAACCATACATTCTATTCAGTTTTGCTAGTTATTTTGACATTTTTTTTGACATATTGTTTTGATAACTTTTTTTGCCTAGGCTGCCTTTGAATGTTAATCCTCCTCTGATGTCAGCTTCTTTTTTTAATTACTTTTTTATTGTGAAAATACTGTACAGAAGAGTTATAATTACATGGGCAAGATAACGAGTACATTTCTTTTTTTTTAATATTATTTTATTTTATTTGAGAACATACTGTACAGAGGGGCTACAATTACCTGGGCAGGATAATGCATACATTTCTTACCAAGCATTGCAGCCTCCTCCTTTGTTTACCCTTCAACGAGTACATTTCTTATCAAGCATTGTTGCCTCTCTTTGTTTCCCCTTCCCATCCCTTCCCATACCTACCTCTCCCCACCTGATCCTCCCCCCCCAACCAAAGTTGTAAAGTTTGTTTTTGGACATAACGACTTGTACATCTCCTTGTTGCAATGGGTCCACCTGTATCCCTATTTAAACGATTTGTTTTTCCTTTCCCCTCCACAAATTATGCTAACATCAAATACAGTGAAAGCAGGGGTTATACCATGGGGGAGGGACATACAAAGCAACATAGAAATCATCTTATAAATGTGTTAGAAACAATTGCATGAAAGAAAAAAAAACATTTGAATACTTATCTTGGGGTTCATTCCCCTAACATCAACTTATCTGATCTTTTCTGCTTGACTCAGACATATACTAGTTATTGCAAATAAGGGAAACCATGGAACCTATGTTTCTTTGGGCCTGGCTTACTTCACTTAATATAATCTTTTCTAAGCCTTTCAATTTCCTAACAAATGGGGCAATGCCATTCTTTCTGATGGAGGCATAGAATTCCATTGTGTATATGTACCACATTTTCTTGATCCATTTATCTACTGAGGGGCATCAGGGTTGGTTACATATCTTAGCTATGGTAAATAATGCTGCAATAAACATAGTTGTGCTGGTAGCTTTAGTATGGTCTTGTTTGTGATCATTTGGGTAAATGCCCCAAAGTGGGATTGCTGGGTCATAGGGGAGCTCTATGAGGAGTCTTGAAGAACCTCTGTACTGCTTTCTAAAATGGTTGAACAAGTTTACACTCCCACCAACAATGTAGTAAGGTTCCCTTCTGTCCACATCCCCTCATCTGTTGTTATTGGAGTTCTTGATTATAGCCATTCTAACTGGGGTGAGGTAGTCAACCAAGAATACTGTACCCAGCTAAACTCTCCTTCATAACTGAAGGTCAAATAAAAACCTTCCATAGCAAAGAAAAATTGAAACAATATATCTCCACCAAACCAACCCTGCAAAAGATACTTAAAGATGTCCTACACATTGAAAACCAACAAGACTACAATCAAGGCCAAGAAACTGCACTCAAACTGAGAATCCAAGAACCATAGGAAGAACCCAGTTGCTGCAGCCCCCAAGAAGGTGGATAAAATGGCAGGAACTCCCAAATACCTCTCAGTCTTATTAACGGACTTAACTCTCCAATTAAGCAACATAGACTGTCCAGTTGTATTAAAAAGCAAGATCCTTCTATCTGCTGCCTTCAGGAGTCACATCTTGCCCATAAAAACAAACACATTTTGAATGTGAAAGGCTGGAACAAAATCTACCAAGCAAACGGCCCCCATAAACAGGCAGGAGTTGCAATCCTAATATCAGATAAAATAGACTCCAAATTAAAATTAGTTAGAAGAGATAAAGAAGGTCGCTACAAACTAATTAAGGGATCTCTCCTTCAGGAGGATATTACAATTCTAAATCTCTATTCACCAAACAACGGAGTACCCAGATTTATCCAAGAAACACTGCTTTCTCTCAAATTCCACATAGATCCAAACACATTAATTGTTGGGGACTTCAACATATCACTATCCCCACTAGATAGATTAACTTGGCAAAAACTGAACAGAGAAACCGCAGACCTAAACAGCTGCATAGATCAACTAGATTTAACAGACATCTACCGAATATTTTACCCAGCAGCATCAGAATACACGTTCTTCTCAGCAGCACATGGAACATTTTCCAAAATAGACCATATTTTAGGTCACAAAGGTAACTTGTCCAAATTCAGAAACATTGATGTTTTACCTTGCATTCTCTCAGACCACAAGGGCATAAAATTAGAACTCAACACCAAAAGCCACCAAAGAAAGTCCTGTAACACATGGAAGCTGAACAACACACTATTGAACTATTGAACAGTGGGTCATGGAAGAGATTCGAAACCAAATTCAAATGTTCATGATATTCAACAAAAATGAACACACAAACTACCAGATCCTCTGGGACACAGCAAAGGCAGTACTCAGAGGCAAGTTTATAACTCTGAGCTCTTACATCAACAAATTGGAGAGAGATGAAATCAACAATTTAATGAGACATCTGAACCTCCTTGAAAAAGAGCAGAAAGATAAACCCCAATCCAGTAGATGGAAAGAAATAATCAAAATTAAATCAGAATTATATGAATTAGAATAAAAAAATAGAAAGAATCAACAAAGAGTTGGTTCTTCGAAGAAATTAACAAAATAGACAGACCCTTAGCAAATCTTATCAGAAAAAGAAGAGAACACACCCAAATAAATAAACTCAAAGATGAGAATGGAAACATCACCACAGAAACAACCAAGATTCAGAACATTATAAGGAAATACTTCTAAAACCTTTATGCTAATAAGTTTGACAACTTGGCAGAAGTGGACCTTTTCCTAGCAAATATGACATGATGTCAGCTTGTTGCGTAGCTAGTATTACAGGTATGAGCCAGTAGTGCCACTGCAGTTGCCTCCTCACCTTCTCTCCTTCCTTCCTTCTCTCTTTCCTCTGTCCCTCCCTCCTAGTTTGCTTTGATATGTAATTATCCCAATTATGCTTCTTATATACTTTCTTTTAAAGAAAGTGTAGTGGTATTTTGACTGGTCTTATGTTGGATCATTTCATGGGTTTGAGGAGATTTGTTATTTTAACAATATTAAGTCTGAATACATTTGTGTGTTATTTCTCCACTTATTTAATTTTGTATACTAAATCAATAATGCTATAAGGTGTTTAGTACAAAGATCTTGCATTTTTAACTGTCTAACTATAAATTCAACTTATTTAACAAATATAGAATTAAAGGAATTTATCTGTTTCATCTAAGTTGTCTATTAACCTTCCTTTATTGTACTTTTAATTTTTAAACACTTTTCAGTGACATCTGCTTCTTTATTCTGATACTGGTGAATTTTTTTCTCTCTTTTTAAAAGAAAATCTTGATCAGTACTGCTGAGTAGTATCAAATATAGTTATCTTTCCAGAAAATTAACTGGCTTTGTTGGTTTTTTTTATGTGTTTGTCAATTTTCTGTTTCATTGCTTTTCTGATGCTGTTATTGCTATGATTACTATTTTCATACTTATTTTGAGTTTAATTTGAGGAGCTATATATTACCTTTAATTTTTGTCTTAAGTGAACTTCTACTTGGTTAAAAGGGGAGAAATGAATTAGTATGGACTACTTTTTCAAAATGAAATAATTATTTATCGGAAAACATTGTAAGTAAGTTGAACTTAATGCCAGTTTTCCAATTGTGAATAAAATTCACCCCATAAACTCTAATGTAACCTCAGCCAACATGACTACTCTGGTGTTAAAGGGCAGATGTCTAGAAGACATGATATATTAATAGAAGGTTTATCCTCCATTTCACAGTTGTCTATGCAGCACCTCACAGAAATATATACAAGAATGCATACATTAGATCTTCTACACACAATTACATTTATTTGAAATGTGGAAATTATACATCTATTTTTAATTGATGTGTTCAGCCATGAGCATTAATGTGAGAAATACAGTCATTATGGTTGAGATGAACATTAATAGTTTCATGCTTGGAGATCATCCATAAAAGAATAGGTACTCTAAATGTTTCTTATCCATATCCTTTATGAAGTAGAACATTGCAGCGGTGAGAAAAGATTCTGTACTACTACTAGGGGGAATTAATGATTATTGTCTGTATTCAGAAAAATGAGACAGTAACCTAAGCTGTGTCATGAGGCGGTAGCAAGAATGATTAGGATTGATAGTACACCTCTTGCTTCTGAAAGCCTGAATGGCAGGCATTTCATGCTCCAGATCAAAGTTTGCTCAGGGGAGCTAGGAGAAGGGACATAGTGTTTTGTGCAAAAGTGGTTTGGATGACAAAGAAGAATTTATTTTATTTATTTTTATTATTATTGTAAAGGTGATGTACAGAAAGGTTGTAGTTATGTAAGACAGGTAATGAGTACATTTCTTTTTGAACAGTGTTAACCTCTTCCCTCATGTTCTCCCATATTTCCCTCCTCCAAATTGTACCCCATCCCCCAAAGTTGTATAATTCAAAAGATTTCTATGTTTACTTTTCATCTTATGCTATTTCTACTGAATTTAGTATTTTTGTTATTGGTTTTTCTTTTTAAACATAACTTCTGAAAATGAGATGAAAACCTATAGAAGTTTTGCTTTAGGAGGGTACTTCTGTTAGGTTTCAGTTGCAAGTAACTTCTTAAAGCCACGGTTTTTACTGAATGAAGGTACTATTCACAGTAACAGTCATCTGAATATGTATTTCTCTTATGTTTGTCAATTTAACTTACTAAGTATTGGTTGTCAGAATAAGTCAGTGAATGAAAAAGCTCTAAGTTGTTAATAAATTGAGACTGGAATAATTAATACTACAAATGTTGCCACCAACAGATGTAATTCTGACAATGGTTGTACCTTTTCTTAGAGAAAGAAGATAAAGAGAGATGCCAGAAGAGGGAGGAATGGAAGATACTTACATTGGTTGACCAACAGACACCAGAGGGAGGAAGTAGAGTATTTGTGGCCTCCAGAATCAGGCCTTCACACCAACACAGTCACCACTTTTCTGTTCATACCCTTAGGCAGACATCTTATCTAGTAAGATATTTGTTAGTCTTCCCTTCAGAACTGAAATTGGATAAGTATATTGGCTAATAGACTTACTTATTAATAGAATTTTATTTAAAAGCAAAAGAGATGGGTTTTTTTTTAAAGTTTTCTAATTAAAAATTATTTTAAGTGGCTCAAGAACCAGCTCAGCTATTTCAGACTTTGATCAATTGACTTTTCTTTATTATCACTGAAGCAAGACGACATTTCAGACAAACTTTTCTTTATGACTTCTGGGTTGATTTTTCCTCATAACCACACAACATACACCAATGCATAAGTTAAGTCTGGAAGGGAAATATACTAGATTTTATTTTGTAAACTACAACCAGATCTATTTTTATATAGTAAGGAAGAATTGTTTGGTTGAAGGAATAGTAAATTATTTATTCCCCTACACTAGAAGAGAGAGTCTGTTCTTTTTTTCCCTTCTTTTTTTGTATCAGAATTTAATGTGCATTAGCAAGTTGCCTTTTGGTTCTATAGGAATTTGCTGTGATTTTTTTCTCTTTCTAAGATTTTAATTTCTGCAGTATTCATATAATACCCAAGTAATAAATATCCGACAGATTTTGTTGTTGTGTTTTTTATGGACAGGCAATGCAGTGTCCTTGCCACATATCAATTCCTTCCTATCACTTACTTTCTTACCAGGTAATACTGTCTTGTGTTAAAATATAAATCAGTTGGTATGGGATTCTGGTCACTAATAATGAGATAGATTCCAATTGCTATTGTCTATAATCATAGTATTTGTAAATTATTTTTATTGTACTTTTTAATTCATTAATTACTGTTAGTAATCTATCATATCAATCACTTAAAAATCACAATAATCTAGTGATTGTTTAATAAGCTCTTTGTGTGATGGTCATTTTTCCCTGAAGAGCTTAGAGTCCAGCTGCCAGAGACAAGGTGAACACATGGGAAACAGTGCTGGAGTTAGGTGAGAGAGGATGTTCTCTTCATTATACCTGTTCAGAGCAGAAGGGGTTATTATGAATCTTTACTATTTTTTCTTCCAGAGCTAGCTCCCCAGTTTATAGAAGCTCTATGTAGGAACCCTTCTTGCCTTCCCACTTTTAGTTGAATTCAAACAATAAAGAGCATCATCGAGAAACCACACCTTTTCATGCCCACACTTGGGAAAGCAAAGATAGGAGGATTGAGAGTTCAAGGACAGTCTGAACTGTCTTTCAGACAGAACTTTCTTAGAGAAAGAAGATAAAGAGAGGTGTTGTAAGAGGGAAGAAAGGAAGATCCTTATATTAATTGACAGACACCAGAGGGAGGGCGTAGAATACGGTATTATCTATCCCAACTCATACCCTCTTATTAGTGGCCTCCAGAATTTGGCTTTCACAGCAACACAGTCACCACCTTCTTGTTCATACCCTCCTTAGGCTGACATTTCCTTATACTTTGATTATCCTGTAACTATTATGAATTTGGCAAAGGAGCTAGATTTCATTACCAAAATTATTTAAAAAGTACTATTAACAAGTATCTGTGAGGTTACAGAGACATTGCTCTTTAAGTTTGAGCAGCTGTGATATTTGTCTGAGTCAGTTACAACAGTGCTTTCCAAATGCAGATTGAATGATTGTATTTATAAGAAAGTCTTTCTTTTTTGCCATATTTATGTGTTTAATCCATATGAACTCATGGATTTTTATTTTCTCAATATGTGATAATCAGTCATTCACATTATTTTTTGTAGTATTTTTTGTAGTATTTTTAGCTAGGCAAGCATTCCATTATTAATCCATACTTCACCTTTTAATGGTCTGGCTACCTTCTTGGGTGTATATATGGACTGTAGTCTGCCTCTCTTAGGCTTCCTATTGTTGTTCAGATTGCCATTTATGCCACCATACCCATCTGGCCTGGAACCCTACTCTTCCTATTCTCAGCGTTCTGAGTAGCTAAGATTCTAGGCCTAAGCCACTGGCTCCCATCATGCACACATTATCTTTATGTTCATATTCCTCCAAATTTCTCTGTAGAGATACTCTTCAAGCTGGGTTGATTCCATTTGACATATAAGATGTCCTAAAATAATTTTGTAATTATTTAACTCTGTCCCTGGAATCAGCCATTTTTCAAGAGAGACTTAGTTCCTTTTATTGCTGAAATAAAATTTAGAAACCAAGTTCTGGGTACCATGTGTACTCATTTCTGGTTGAATGTTGTTATTCCTATGCTATTTAATTAGATCACACTAGATAATATGTATATTTCATATGCATACACATGGATATATAATAACATGTCTTTCTATGCTTTAGTATCTCTATCCACTTAGATATTTAATTTGAAAAAGGCCAGATCTATAATATTTCTAATCTAAATCCAGTTCCATCTGGTTCACTCAAGTCATTTGTATTAATTACTTCCTTTTTCAACAATGAGAAAGATGATTCCCAATATTTCTGTTTACTTATTTTCTTGATATTAGAATACTCACAAAAAATAGATTCAGAATTGCTAGAATATACTATGAAAATAATATACATGATCTGGATTCAATATTTGTTCAGTATAAACCTTTATATTTTATACAAAAATGTTGCTCTCTCTCTCTCTCTCTCTCTCTCTCTCTCTCTCTCTCTCTCTGTGCTTAAGTATAGCTGAATAAAACACTATCCTGTCATCAAGTTACTTTAGCTTTTTTTCTTCTTTCCTCTGAACTGAAGGAGTAAGATGTCACTGAACTCACCCAGTGTTTATCAGAATACATCAGGCTATATTAGGCTGTCACATGTCTCTTTGTACTCTTCTTACAGGGAATGTCTGGGCTAGCTATTGTTGTGTAACAACCCATCTCCAGACATAAAATAAATATAGTCATCTGTTTTGTTCATGAGTAGGTAGTTTTGGTAGGATAAAAATTAATCTCCAGTATAAAAATGGTAAGCTAAGAATTTGTTTCCCTATGTTATCATTTGATGATATACAACCTCTGAGATTTTTGCTTATAATTAACTTTGCAGTTTCTGGGTTTGATATGGAACTCTGTCTCTCATAATCTAGTAATTTCTCATCTTGGCTCATTTTATGGGAAATATTCATTTTGGTTGTTTTGAAAGCTCTGTATGAATGGACACCTCCCTGATGAAGAACTTTGTTCATAGTCAGTGGTCAAGGGGTTATTTATTAGATCCTAAGAGAGGGCATACACACATTTATTAATTTAAGGACATACTAAAACAAGTTATATGGTAAGTGGAAGCACATTTGCCCCAAGTGTGATTTTGACTAATAATTTTTACTAGTACAAATTACCAAATGACATTTATGGACTATGTTGGTCATCAAGCATAAAACTTAAGCTCTGTGTAGAGTTATTGATTGTTTGTTTTGTGGGCAGTTATTTTTCCCATAGGCTTTTTGCACCAAGCTTCTATAGAATGCTGGGTGTTTATCTTAATAAATAGAACAGTCTTCCTTTTATGGGCTAATCACGTGGTAAAATTGGGACTCACTATTCCTCTGGTACATGACTGTATCCTTGTCCTTCGGGCTAAAGAGCAAGGGAGTAATTATTCCTGTTGCTCTCAGAATTATATCCACATGGTCAAGAAATCCTGTTGCTGATGCATGATTTCCTGACTTAAGATGGATTCTGTTCCTCCCTCTCATTCAGACAATTTCCGCTGCCATGTTATTATTTTTGTACTTGTAAATTCTGCACCTCTTAACAAGGAAGTCCAGGTGTATTGTCAGAGAATGTTAAATTTCTTCCTCTAATGTTATCTAACAGCATCATGGTTCTTCAGAATCTGACAGAGGACTAGTGAGTTTTGTCTGTCTGTGCTGCATCTGATGTGGGTTCAAGTCTTTCCTTCCAGCTTCTAGGCTGCCGTCACAACATTCATTCCACCTACTTTCCACTGAGCCATCTTCTAGGTGGATGCTGGTGGTGGTACAGCAGCTTAGCTCTTCAAAAAGGAACATGGGAACATCTGAATTTTCTATCATCTGTTACCTAGACATCAAGTGTTGATCAGTAAAATTTACAGTGAACCTGAGGCACAAGAAACCTCTACAGACCATGAATTTTCCTACTTGGAGCTTTGCCCTATTAAAGGTACATACCACAACAGGCAAGTGTCATCCTTTGCTGCATTTGTCTTTCAAAATGAAAGGTACAAATATTTAAATGAGGCAAAGTCTATTCAGGCAGTCCATATCTCCTTGTTGTTTGTATTGAATTTTTGAAAGGTATCTTTTTCTTATAAAAATCTTTTATTTGTTCTAAACCTTGGTATATGTTAGGTCTTCTGAAAACTTACACATAGAAAAAAATAGATCAAACAATAATTGAAAAATATAGGGGTATGGTAGACCAGATAGAGCCTTAGCATGTATAGGTCAATTCACTGTGAATGATAGCTGGCAGAGTAATGTACTAATATGCTCAGCTTCAGGAAGCGCACAGCTGGCAGCTTTGACACTCATGCCATGTTGCTAGATTGTGTGCACAAATCAAAAATGCTCATGCCATGCTGCTACACCCTGTACACAAATAAAAAGTATTTTTATCCCTTTGTTAGCATTTATGTAATGCCATCAAAGATTCTCCAGTTTAACTTCAGTTTAACATTGTTAGGAACAAAAGAGTTTTTACTGCAAGAAGTGATGTTAACTGTAATCAAATAGGGATTTGGCCAGCTGAACAATAAAGCCAGTTAGAGCTCCTGAAATGATCAAATTTAACTTAATTTTCCACAACACGATGTTATTTGTGTCTTTTTTTCTGAAAATGTTGCAAGATCAGTTAATTTATTTAATTTATACAATAAATAAGTTTAGTCACATATTAGTACTTAAAAAATTTTAGTCACATACTATGTAAAATTTTAGTTACATACTAAGATAACCTGCAAACTGGCTCTGAGCTTCCTTGTGCCTGAAGTGAAAAAGGAAAATTGCAAGGTTTTGAGAGTCATGTTGTCCTTAAGAATAAACTTATCAGGGGGCTGGGAAGGTGGCTCAGTGGTAGAATGCTTGCTTTGCATGCATGAGGCCCTGGATTCGATTCCTCAGCACCACATAAGCAAAAAGAAAAAAGGCGGAAGTGGCACTGTGGCTCAAGTGGTAGAGTGCTAGCCTTGAGCTGAAGAGCTGAGGGACAGCGCCCAGGCCCAGAATTCAGGCCCCATGACCAGACCCTCCCCCCCAAAAAAAAAGAATAAACTTACCAGCAAGTTAGAATAAGCAAAGATTTTTCCTCATAGTGTGATCAAAGTGGTATCACTCCTTTAGGAACTATTAGTGATGACATGTAATTGATTATAAATTCCTTGCAGAAACTAGCAGCCATCATCTAGAAGGTTTTGTTGAATTGTTTTGCACAGTGTTGTTCAAAGAAGAGCACATTGTTAACTGCTAGGAAGATCTTCATATTTAGTACAGAATCCTAGTGTTACTAGATAGTTCAGTATAGTAAATATTGAAAATCTTCATAGGAAAGAAAAAAGTGATTTCTAAAGTATTAACTACTAATACATAGTAAACAATGTGAGCATAGGACTTTAAAAAAATTATTACCTGAACAGAAGCGTGTTTATTCCCAAACCAAACATTAAGAGTACTTTCACTCCTGCTGGTTATTTTAATGTAATTAGTATTTAGTGAGCATTTTCTGTAACAGACTGAGCCTGGTGATTTAAGTCTTTTCAGTCAATATCAGCAGGTTTTGTATTTCATAGGTCATCTCAGTGTGACCATTCTGCTCTATTCACAAAAAGGCCTTTTTCTCATGTTTTTAAATTAACATCAGTTAGTGTTGTGTAAGGGGACTTCATTCTGACATGTTCATATATGCCTACAGTGTGCCTAGATCACATTCAACCCATTCATCACTCTCCTTCATCACCCTCCATCATTCTTACTATTTTCCCTAGACATTTCAACAGGCTTCATTTTTCTATTTTTGCAATGTACATTAATATTTTTACTGTATTTGCTGTCTTTCACTTTCCACCCTCGCACTAAAACCCACACCAGACAGGACACGGTTCACCTTCCTAGCATTTACTTTGGATAAAGTGTATGTTCTTGTTCAAAAAGGTTCACCATAGTATCTCACATATGTACATGTGTGAGATATACACCATATACACCATATTTTAATCCAATTCTTTCCTCAGTCTCCAATCAGAATTACTCAACAGTGTTCACTTGCCATTTTCATTCACACACAGTGTATTGCACCCTCAAATACTCTTTCTTCCCCCTTTTTATCTCCCCAAATTTCCACAACTGTAAGCATTATGTAGGGTCCTGTATGTGTTTATGAATGTGTTTATATTTTAAATGTATCCATATATAATAGAATACATGTCTAAAAGAGTCATTTTTATACACCATGTGATCAGTGACATGAAGGAAGGGTTGAAAATTATTTTCAACAGTGTCTAGATGATTGACATTGGTTTTAGAATAATAGTATCAGACAGAACAGCTAAATCAGATATAAAATGATTATGGAAAAATGAGAGAATGGGCACACATAAGCTACCCGAATAGAAACAAGTGTCAAAATAGGAAGTTTTGTTAAAGACAAGATAAGCCATATACCACTGCATGGCCATTCATTGGTTCAAAGTATGATTGACAGGAAAGAAAGCTTCTGTCTGCTTGGAAGGAGGCTAATGAGGATGTGTTCATAATGGTAGATGGACATAGTATGTATTTTGTATTATGAGTAGCATTCACTAGCAATTCAGAATCTTTTATTAGAAGGCTAAGTCCAGTGTTCACTGCTTAGGATGTGAAAAAAATGAATAAGTGTCACAGGCAGGTAAGGGAGGCAGTTCAAGTCTGATGCATGATTCACAGTGAAGCATTAAGGGAGTGTGGGTTATTTAACCTAGAGAGAAGAATAAACTTTCCTAAACTAGTATCTAAGGAATAATATTTTAGTAATACTAGAAATATGTCACTTTAATCTTGCTCATAGAATGACTGAGTTTTACATGAACTTGTTAAAATAGTAAAATAGTAAAATTGCACACAGTGTAATAGAATTGAGTAATTTTAGGCAGTTTACACAGATTTCATGTAATTTTGACACCTCTTTTATCAATAACATGATAAGCACATGAATGACTTCAATTATATGATGAATAAAGATTGATTTTCTATCTGTTAGAAAAAAAAGGATAAATAGCTGTGCATGTTGTTGGCTTTAAATTGTTTAACTTAAATTCCTTGCTGTAAAAGATTGAAGGAGGTTAAACTTCAATAATATGGTAGCCAGGGGTACTGAGATTGATTATAATCCTAGCATGCCAGAGATGGAGGCAGGAAGATGACAATTTTGAGGCCAGCCTGGACTGCATAGTAAGACCTTGCCTATTAAACTAGGAAAAAAAGCAAAAAAAAGATGTATCACATAATTTCTTGCTTTATATAAATGTATAAATAAACTTGCTGCATGTGGACAAGCATGTGTACCTAGCAAGGTATTGGTACATGGTACTTCCTTAGTTGTACAATTAGGACAACTCTGAAAGGACAAGTCAGTCCAAAATCCACCAGAAAAGCAGACATAGCTGAAGATATATGTGTGTATTTAAAAGATGGATAGATAGATGAGCTACTGGTTTATATGGTTGCAGGAGTTGACAGGGCAAGTTCAAAATCCACAGGGCAGATCATCAGGAAGAATAGTATAGAAACCCCCAAATCAGAATTTCTTCTCCAGGGAAAACTTCTGCTTCAGGGGCTATCACCTGATTTTTATCAGGTCCATGGGATTATCTAGGATGTTCTTCCTTAAAATAAAATGGAATGGTATTTATTTGTCGGAGTAACTGGACATAGTAGCCATACTAAGAGGACACAATCGACCATCCTACATGGACAGAGAAAGAGCCGGGTAACATGCAGGACCTACCTAATATGTTCTCATTTTGGTCCTAAATCTGAAACTCAACTCTACCATTGCTTAATTCTCTTGCCAACAAGGTTTCTGAACCTTCTTTCTCAGTTTTCACATACATAAAATGGTGTTAACAATACTGATTTTCTGGGCTTCTTAAGAATCTATCATCTTAACATTTGACATGTTAATCATCCTAATTATAACCATGCTAATACCTGGCATAACCAGGCCTCAAATATGGCACAGTTATTGAATATCTAGCATGAAAAATAAAATACACATTTAAAAGGTAGTTATCATGGGTTGGTACCTTTGAAGACTCGTTCTTGGAATTAGAGCATTACCTCTGAACTTTATTTAGAATGGCACACACAAGAACATTTCCAAAAACATTTCCCTATTAGCTGGTTTGAATGATAAGGAAAAGGCCAGAGAACTTTGCTGTTGAGACCTATCAGTGTTTCTTTCATTTTTTCAGCCGCACACTTATTAGACCTGGTTTTAATATTCTTTTATTGTGTAAAGCAAAGACTATCCATGTATTTATCAAATTCAAGGAATAAAAAGAAACACTGAATCTCCAGTGGCAGTGGAGGGAGTAATAGATGATAACATCTGTATGAATAGCAAATGGAGTCATTAGCATCTCCACTGCTGGTGTGAGTGCCAACTGAATTTCTAATTATGGAACTCTTAAAATAATGTATAACCTAGGATGTAAGGAAGTAAGCACTTAATTTTTCAGTTGGTTTATTGCCACTCTTAACAAGCATGGGTGCTAGTAAGTAGGCAGTTAAATTAAACTCATGAGTATTTGTTACAGTTTTTTAAAACACAAAACGAAACAAAAACCTTATGTTGTCTTTCGTACCAATGCTGAAATGTGTGGGGTACCTCTCTGTGAGCCTGCAGCCAGGCATAAACACAAAGAGATCAAATAATAGCTGGCTTGTCTCCTTTTTGTAATTGGCATCAGCTTGGCATCTCAGATGATAAGAAAAGAAACTATAACTCATGAAAAGATCTTAGTCTCTCAGCAACAGCAAAGGAGGCGAGAAGGGCAGGTGAGAAGCATATGGACAGAGATCAGGAGGTAAGTACACAGGCCATACACGACCTTATCTATGGAGGTCACCATGACCAAGAGGGTTGTTCTATCACTTTCTATGGGAAGATTTTGACAAACAACCACTGAGAGGCCAGCAGGGATTTGAAAAACATTGTCTGTGATGACTTGGGTAACATCTGGGAAGAAGAGCATCAGAACCTTCCTGGACAGTACATTACCATTAGATTCCTACAGTTCCATGCAGCATAGTCACCCACTTGAATGCTGTTGTAATGCAGTATGGTTTCCAGACTGTTCCAGTGTGAGGGCAGAGAGGTTAGAGTGAAGAGGAGGAGGAAAATCAGAAAGGTGAAAGCTGCAGAGGAGAGGGAGAAGAAGCTAGAGATGGAAGCAGAAGAGAGGAAAGCACAGGAAAGGAAGTCAGGATAGTTGAGCACCAGGAACTTAAGCATCAGTCAATAGCTGCTATGGGTGGGAGGTGCTAAGTGCTGGCTAGGTGGGAAGACCAGGAACTCTAGAATTTCTGATCTTGAGGAATCCAGGCTTGTAGAACTTGTAGGTTCATGTGTAAGGAGGCAAGCAAAGTTGGTTATGTCAGAAACAAAACAAGAACAAGCTACCAAAATTGCTTGCACTGAAAAGGGGATCAATAAAAGAGGAATCCCTCTTTTAGTTAGCAATTATGGGGCACTTAATCAGAACATTCAGGTTTCAGGCCTGATACTGCTACCTCAATTGGTGTTTGTCTCAAAAGATGTTAAGGGGAAAGAGTATAATTTAATTCAAAATCAGACATAAAGGGCCCCAAGCCCGAGATATTTTTAGATTGGCATTTTCCCCCATGAGATCTAAACTTAACCAAGTAGGATTCATTTGTAAGTGCTATCCTACTCAGTGTTCGAACTGAAATATCTCATATTTAATGGGAGATGTACACATTTCATTGTAAAGATGGCATAGTTATGCCACAGAGATACAGACTCTGCTTTACACAGACCCTGTTTTACATTGTGTATTGAATACAGATTGCCCTGGCAGACACAGAATATCTACATGGAGATAGGGATTTGGGGAAGTCATAGCTTCCTTTCCCAGTAGAGCTCAGATGGACAAGCCATCACAAATGTCTCAGGTTCTGCTCTCTTTCTCATGAGCCTAGAAAGGAAAAACAAGTGAGATAAAGGATAGAGTTTTCAGATGCATAATAAAATTAGGAAAGAAAGAGGTGTAAATGATGGGTTAAAAAAACTTGGCAAGGTTAATGTTAGCTGTAGGTTTGTCATACACAGTCTTTATTATATTGGGGAATGTTCCATGGATTCCTACTTTCTCCAGAGCTTTCATCATAAAAGGGGTGTTGGATCTTGTCAAATGCTTTTTCGGCATCTATTGAGATATTCATGTGGTTCTTATCCTTGCTCTTGTTGATGTGATGAATTATATTAATTGATTTGCATATATTGAACCAGCTTTCCATCCCTGAAATGAATCCTGTTTGATCATAGTGTATGATTTTTTTTTATTGTGAAAATACTGTACAGAGGGGTTACAATTACATGGGCAAGATAATGAGTACATTTCTTATCAAGCATTGTAGTCTCCTTTGTTTCCCCTTCCCATCCCTTCCCAACCTCCCCCCACTCCCCCACTCAATCCTCCTCCCTCCTCCCCCGCCCCACCAAAGTTGTAAAGTTGTATGCTTTTTTTTTTTATGAATTGTTGGAGTCGATTGGCCAGAATTTTGTTGAGAAGTTTTGCATTGATGTTCATCAAAGAAATGGGTCTATAGTTCTCTTTCTTTGGTGAGTCCCTATCTAGTTTTGGGAAGAGGGTTATGTTGGCTTCATAGAAAGAGTTTGGTAGCAAACTTGCACTTTCAATTTCATTGAAGAATTGGAGGAGTATTGGTTTGAGTTCTGCTTTGAAAGCCTTGTAGAATTCAGCTGTGAATCATCTGGTCCTGGGCTTTTCTTGGATGGGAGCTGGACACAAGAGGTTTTTCTTTGTTGTTGTCGTTTTTTAAAAATTATTATTAATAAGTTTTTTATTGTGAAAATACTGTACAGAGGGGTTACAATTACATGGGCAAGGTAATGAGTACATTTCTTATCAAGCATTGTTGCCTCCTCCTTTGTTCCCCTTCCCATCCCTTCCCATCTCAAATCCCATCATTCCCCCCTCCCCCCTCTCCCTCCCCTCCCCCCCTCCCCTGGGCCCGCACCAAAGTTGTAAAGTTTGTTTTTCAACATAACGTCTTATACATCTCATGTGATATTTTTGTTTCTTTTGTATGTTCTTCCCTCTATGATATGCTCCTTGGGGAATGTTGAAAAGGATATTAGCTTAAAAAGTAAGTAGAACAGAGACAATAAATAGACTTGAGGGTCTGAAAGATTTGTAATGGGCAGCATCAAGCAGGTTAGCAGTTTTTAGAGGCATTTCTCCATTCATATTGATGTGTAGATGTATCACCAGCCATGGTAAGATACCTCAGACCTTCAAAATAAGCTTGATGTGTTTAAAACTTGGAGAGTAAAGCTTGTGATGGATTAATCACATCATATTGCAGAATAGCTTATTAGGACAGTCATTTCAAAATCTTTTTTTGTCTTTTTAAATAAGTTTTTTTTATTGTGAAAATACTGTACAGAAGGGTTACAGTTACATGAGCAAAGTAATGAGTATATTTCTTATCAAGCAAAAACAAAGGAGGAGGCATCAAAATCTTTTTAAAAAGAAGTTGGTAAGCAGGGTGCTGGTGGCTCAGGTCTGTCATCCTAGCTTCTCAGGAAGCTAAGATCTGAAGATTGAAGTTCAAAACCAGACAGGACAGGAACATATTATCTCCAATTAACCACCAGAAAACCACAAGTAGAGCTATGGCTTAAGTGGGAGAGCTCTAGACTTGAACAGAAAATTAGAGACAGCTCCTGGGCCCCGAGTTCAAGCCCCATGAACTACAGAAAAAAAAACTTATTAATTCATTTTTGTTGAGTGTCTTCAACCTGATAGTTACCTGTCCAATTAAACAACTGTTAGGGTTGTTACTATTTGTATACTAATTTTCTGAGTTATAACTTTTTTTAAAGGAATATAAAACTATTGACCACTGTTCACCATTATTTACAATAAAGTAAACAATATACAGTTGGGTAACATTCTGATGACTACAAAGTTGTTTCTCTGGTTTTTGTGGAACCAGTAACCCAATACTGAAAAAAAATTGAACTTACATGTAAGGAATGAGTTGGGGTAAAGAAAAAGCAGGCAGGTCAATAATTATAAAACTTTGATCATTTAGGCCAGCAGGTCCTAAATAGTAGAAATCCCTAACCAGTTGATTTTACATTTCCATGAGCTGAGACTTAGATCATGACCCATGATTCCAATGTTCTATTAGGGAATGCTCACTACAGAAACTTTTAATGAAAGGAAATAAAAATTTAGTTTTCTCATCTGGATGAGGGAAATTGTTGGTAGTGATAAATTTTTTCCTTTCAAGAAGTTTTGCAAACCTACTGCATTTGTCTATCTATGGCAGAGGGAGGAGGACCTAACGTTTGAGGCTAGCCTGACAACCTAGTAAGTTCAAGGCCAGCCTGAGCTGCCTAGTGACCCTGTCTCAAAATACAAACAAACTAACTAACTAAAACAAGGGCCAGGAATGTAACTCAGTGATACATCATTTGTCTACATATGCAAGACTCTGGGTCTGATGCCCAACACTTCTGAACAAGCAAAATCTCCATAACAAAAAACTACCTTTGTATTTTGTTTACACACACACAAACACACGCAAAAAAAAAAAAAAATACAGGATGGTCCTGTTAAAGACAAGCTGTTTTTATTAATGACCAAAAAAATATTGTCTTAATATTTTTTAAAAACCCAACCTGTTCCTGAATGCAGAGGAAATATACCATGGAATTAAATAGTCTTTTCTGATAAAAGAAGCAACTACGGAAAACCTTTATTATATTTGTCAAAGTACCCAGTGCTGTTGAGGGAAAAAACCCCAAAAAACTCAACAACTCCCCCAATACTACTTTCAAAACCATTATCAAACTTGATTTTCTTTAGAATGTAGTTATTGTTTCACACCATTAATTGAAAAACCAAGACTCAGATTATATATATACATATATACATATATATATATATATATATATATAAATGTATAAATGCAAACAATTATTGAGCTTCATCTTCTGGACAAGAATGCCAAGTTAGTCTCTCTTCATAAAATGCAATTATAATCTGAGGACATTTCATATTTGCCTCTTTTGCCAGCACCAAGTCAGCTTCATCTGAATCCTTCCATTTCATGAGAAACATCAGTTCTCCACTGCATCTGTAAAACCTTTCCACTTCAGGAAATATTCTATCTTCCCATTCACTACATGTCAGTCCAGTACTTTTTCCACAACAAATTCTTCAGGCTCTGCTTCTTCAACTTTTTTACTCTTTCCATTCTGTTTCTTTCCCATTTTTTGCAATGTAGTTTTGTTAGAGGCCATTTTTAATTGTAGACTTGAAGAGCTATTACTCAGATACCCCTGGTCGTGATCCTGCAGCAGCAGCAGCAGCGTCTCTGAGTTATAACTTTAAAGAAGAGGTAATTTGGCATGTGAAGCAAGCACAGATAGATTAAGCATCCTTGATCAGAAAAATCTTAAATCCCAAATGTTCCAAAATTGGAAACATTTTAGACGTAGGTCTTATTTCAAACGTATCTATCTCTGTGTAGAAGCACTCTCTCCAAAATCTAAACCTGTCTGGTCCCAAACAGGTTGAATAAGAGATACTGAAACTGTACTATTTTTAAAATTTATCAGTATATACTGTTTTCATAATTTTAGATATTTATATGGTTTATTATTCAAATATATACTTATATTTATGTACTCAATACATACACACAGTTTTACTGTTGTTGAACGTTGTCCCACATCCCGAGCCTATAGCATTGTATGTGAGCATATAGCATTGATTTCCCAATGAGCATTTTTTCCTCAATTTAACATCTCTAAAATTGGAATTTGTCTTACAATATGTTGAATCATAATGTAGCTAGAGAAGGTTTTCTTCCTAAATCTCACACAGGATTGCATGTATTATACTGTTAACATCTAAGGATCATTGAAACTGAATGTAATAATACAATTATAATTGGACACATACTTTTGTGTGCAGGCAATCATTTTTACTTATTTATTTTATTTGGAAAATTGAGGTTTTGCATTTTTGTGTGTCTTGGAGAAAAATGGTTCCAGTATAGAATGCCCTTGTGTCCTTGGTATAGTAAACTTATAGTTAAAAAACAAGAGTAGAGTAATTGAGTGCCGGTGGCTCACACCATGATCATAGCTGCTCAGGAGGCTGAGATCTCAGGATTGTGGTTTGAAGCCAGACAGGGCAGGAAAGGCCATGAAACTCTTATCTCCAATTAATCACAGAAAAAATGTGCAGTAGCTCGAGTGGTAGAGTGCTAGCCTTAAGCAAAAGGAGCTTAGGTGTAATGCCCAAACCTAGAGTCTAAGGTCCAACACTGAAAAAAAAAATTTTTTTTAAGTAGAATAAAAAATTAGTATAGTGAATGGGATTCAGAAGAATGTAGCTACTTAATTTTACTGTATTTCTTCCCTTATTATGCATGAGACATCTTTCCAAATAACTTAATCATCTTAGTGGTTGTATTATATAGGATATTGGCAATATATGATATGCATGTGTATATCTTGTATCATTTTTCTTTGTTTTTCATTTGATTACTTTATAATATTGCTTTAAGAAAGCCCAATTACACAACTCTAGATTACTCAGAAAAGTTAAATTTGGAGATTATTCTTTCCTTAATATAGAATTACAGGATTTCCTCAAATAAACCTTGATTCACAAAGTTTAGTTTGCATGAAGTTTTACAAGCGCATCTATCATATAAAGTGAACTATACCTTCATTGATGAAGTACACCTGCATTGCTGAGGTACACCTGCACCCCAATTGATTGGTAAACATTGAGGTGAAAAGGTATACCTGCACTGAGAGCTGAGTCAACAATAGAATTCATCTAAATGCACTCTAACATGTAGTAAGCTCTGTGTGTGTATTTAAGGCATTATTCCAAATAGGCTCCCACTAGGGATTAGAGTTTATCACTCATTGATTTTAAACAAATGCTCCATTTTTCTATCCATGAAAGGAAATATTTCCTTATGTAGAGATATTAATCACTAATTATAGCATGTGACTTCCAGATTTTCTAAATTTATAATGCTATAACTTATTTATACTGTTTATTAAAGTTTATACTTTTCAGTACATAAGTATGCAGCTTAAATAGTCATGAGCAAATATATCCAATATCTATATTTTATGAACAACATTAATGACTGCCATGCACGGGGTTTTGTAGGAACAGCTAGGAAGGACCTTTATGTCTGACTGAGGTGAAAATTTCTTCTTAGCAGAGATTTGAAAAGTTCGTATGGTCAGAGGGAAAGACATGTGCAGAACTTGGAGCTATAGGCTCGGATGTGAAGTTGACAAGAATTGAAAGGGATGACTCTGGGACCAGGTCATAAAATGCCTTCTTAGTTGTGACAAGCAATTGTCCTTTTGTTCTAAGGGCCCAGCAATCAGTGTCTTGAGAAGGGAAATAATATGATCATGTGGGAGTTTGAGAGAGATCACTGTGGCTTCAATGAGAGGAAGTACTTTTTTAGTTACTTTTGTATTACTTTAAATTCTTGAGGCAATTAATTTACAAAGAAAAAAAAGTTATTTTGGATTACAGTTGTATAACTTCCAATTTAAGACCACACTGGCTTATTAATAAGCTTTCTCACAAGGGCTGTACATGATGCCAAGGACACGAGTCAGAGCATCTAAAGAGCCAGGAAAGAGAGAGAACCCAAAATCCCATAAGAGGTATGGACCACTCCCCAACTCTCCACCCCCTAACAGTCCTCAGAACTTCTTTATAGTGCCATCCTGAAGACCAGGCCTTTCACACATGGACCTTTGAAGGACATTACCCATATTCACAGCATAGCTCCACTGGAGAAGTAGCTGGTGCAGCTACACAGAATAGGAAGTTAGTATTCATGTGGTGAGAAAGACCAGGAGCATGAGCTAGAATTTACAACTGTAGTAGTATCCAGATACTGTTATAGCTAGCTAGCTGTGAGGGTGACACAAAGGACTCTCAGATTCCCAGCTTGGGTAGTTGGTTGGAAGGGTAGAAATGGTGGCCACATGAAGAAGGGTTTAGTCCACATAATGAATATCTCTAAGTTTCTTTGGCAATGGAATAGTGAGGGGAGAATGAAGGTTTAGCCAAGCCAGCAGGATTGGCAGAACCTATTGGAGATGGTCAAGTGGAAAAACACAGATGAAGCTACAGCCTACAGATAATGTTTAAATTTTCACTCAGCCAATGACATAATTTGCATGCAAATGAGACCCAGGGCAGAAAAATAGCAGGCTAGCTAATTAGACTTAAAGCATTGTGCAGGAAAAGTCCAGAGCCTCAGAAGAGTTGAGAGGAAGAGAAAAGAGGAGAAAAACTACAAAAGATTACCACCTTTCATTTGTTTAGTGCCATGCTATGCAGTAAATTCATAGCTCGATGATGTGTGCCCATACAAACATGCATACAAACATATATACCTGCATTATGTTTACTCATATGGAAAGACTGCCATGAGAGGGGACTAAGTTTTGTGGCTAATTCTGCACTTGTAACTCTGGAGAAGGAAGAAAATGAGCATTATTGTGCATACTGTGCTCCTTCTAGCAACCTGCTGTCATGGAAAATGTGCCAGACCTATTTAGTGGCGGTTGTCCAAACCTGCCAGACAACTTTTCATCATGGGCATTTCCCCCTTTGACTGTACCCATGGCTACTGCACTGTTCCTGCCCAGGGCTGCTTTAGCAGCTGCTAGAACCACATTGCCAACATCCTGTGACCTCCAGAGAATCCCAGGCCCAGTCTGGCCACCAAGACACTTGCAGTCAGTAAATGCCACTGTATCAAGAGCTCACTGGATCCTGCTCCAGTCTGTAGGAGATAAAATTCTTGTGCCTTACCAAATGCTGAGCATGTTTTTCTACTCTGGCCCACTGAGGGATCTTTGGAGGCAGCAGTAGTTTAAGGGTCAAAGAAGCCAAAGAGCTCCTGAATAGTCCTAGGTAGTGACCAAGAAGAAATCTGTATTTTCCTGGGAACATTTTTCAAGTTTGAGAGCTCTTGTAAAGATGACCCAAACCAACTTTGTAATCTTTTAGCAGTCTTTACATCCTGAAAGCTGTGTATCCCCTGGGGTATGATAATTTAATGCAAGTGGGTTTGGGGCTGAAATTGCAGTATCAGGTGATGGACTTTGATCAGCATCACTGTTTCATTACGCAATGGTAATGCTGTCTCCATACACTGCAGTAAAACCCCGCTAGTGTAATTTCTCACACTAAGTTACAGCCTCTTCACAGGGTTCCCACTTTTCCTACACTTGAATTAAAATTCTTCTGGAGCCTTAATATCCCATTACATCTACAATGTTGTGAGCTTTCCACGGCCTTGCATTGAAATCTTTATGGGATCATTGCAATGCAGTTAAGTGGTTATTGGAGCAGCCTGGTTTAACAATAAAGCCTTAAAAAGCCACTTCAGAATGTGCCCCATCCTGATTTCCAAAAGGTCTAAATTGCTTCGCTGTTTCAAGACATACCTTCAAAATATCCAAGGGCATTTGCCTATTTTAGAGATCTCTAACAATTTCTTTCTGATTAGCCAAAGGAATGAAAGTTTGGTTCCATTGTCTTTTATTATTTTTCTTAAAGATTTGACTTGTGGTCATATGTTTCTTGGCTGTGTGGTTCACATTTGAACTAGGGCCCCATAGATGATGTAGACTTGGTGAGAAAGGTTGTACTAAAATGTTAAGCCAATTTTGTGGCTTTCAGATGGCAGAGCCATCTGCTCTTTCTCCCTTCAAGTCCTTATGTCAGCAATATTTCTTTCATGATAACATTTATTTATCAAAGTTTATGCTACTTTGACTTTTTATAAAATACCAGTGAAGATAAATGGATCGATTGACCTCAGGAGCAGTTTATTTATCCCTTTAGTCACACTTCAGTGGCAAAATCAATACCCTTCTGAAATACCTGATATTACAGTCATGCCAGGAAGTACTGACATTCCTGAGCTATGTGCAAGGGGAACTAAAATTTATTATCAACTTAGATTTTTTAGTACCTGTATTGATTTTCCTGGAGATGCTTGTGAATTTTTATTTATCTGTAGCTGAGCCAAGTGACCTTTGTTTCAGAAAGCTGCAGTTTAAACTTGGAAAGGCTGGGAGAGTAAGGAGGACTTGTATATATTTGTGCACTTTGAGTTAAAAGGAGGAGTTTTAAAATTATTATTTTACAGGTGATTACAGAGGGGTTACAATTACATAAGTAAAGTAATGAGTACATATCTTTTTGAACAGTGTCATTTCTTCCCCCATTTTCTCCTAGTTTTTTCCCTCCCAAGTGAGTTTTTTCCCCTAGAAGTGGACTTTTTGTCCTTAATATTCAGCATTTTTAGTCCTTTATTATGTTGTTAAAATTCAGACATGTCAAATTCAAAAGAACTTATTAAAGATGTGTGTCTAGCCCTGACAGGAGGAGGTTAGATTGGCATAAGCAGAAAAATAGAGAAAGAGGAGATGGCAGGAAACAGGCTGGGCTCCTGGTGGCAGGTAAGGAAGAGTATACCCCTTTGGTGAGTGGCAGCAGCCATGGGAGGCAGAGTGACCACAGTGAGAGGGACTGGTCAGCATAGCCTTGGATTCCAGCCAGTGGAGGCAGTGAGAGCTGCTTAGACTTTTATGGTGAGATGAAAATATAACGTTGGAAAACCATTCTAATGGTTTTCTTAGGATGTTGAGCACAGAAGAGGCTTCCTAGGGGAGAGGGCTCACTAAGAAGCTGACTTCAAGGATGCAGGCAGTGGGCAGACTAGGAGCTGACATGAATGAGGACAGGATTGAGGATAAGATATCATACGATTCAGGGACATGGGAGGTGGTAATAACTGACAGTATCCAGGTTCCAGTTGTGCATAGAAGCACTCTTCTACACTCTTAGTTTCTTCTCAAAGTTTCTGATGCTCCAGAGGTGTGGAATGCTAAGGTCATGGTCCTGAATTAATGTAATGAGAAGTTAAGAATGTGGAATGTGGCTGTAGGATTCTATACAAGGTCTCCTCTCTCTTTGCATGACAACGTATCTCTCCACCGGCATGATTAAATAAGATAATGTAGTAAGCCATCATATGGCATCTTTCTAGGCACCAAGTACTAGCTTGAATAATGTGACTATTTATTATCTGTCTTGAAGATTATACTGCATAGAGAAAACATAGATTCCTAGTAAAGCAAAAGCATTCTTAGGATGAGAGCTTAGATGACTCTACTTCACAAATGCTTTTCATTAACAGGGAGAAAGCCTCATCATGTGCTCAGTGGAAATTACAGGGAGGGTTAGAGCTAGAAGAGCCTGGAGATTTGTTGACCCAGCTTCTTGAATAAGGTCTTCAGTGTTTTTCAGGAATTAATCATTTGAAAGGATTTTTTTCTTATCACTTCACAATAAATGTGTGTCATTAAACTGACAGGTCACAGTTTTGTTTTATGATTCAGAAGCTCTTACATGTATTAAATTCATTGGATATACCTAATCCTTTTTTGTAAACTATCATTTTAATTTATTATTTATTGGCATTTGCCAACTACAGTCTCATTACTCTATTGGGAAAATAAAAAGGAATAGTTGTGCCATTCACTCCAAAAGGAATGGCTCATACCTATAATACTAGCTACTCAAGAGTGTGAGATCTGATAATCACAGTTTGAAGTCAGGCCGGGCAGGAAAGTCCATCCCCAAGTAACTACCAAAAAAGCTGGTAGTATAGTTGTGAATAAAGTGTTAGTAGTGCAGTAGCATAAAAGTTTAAGGACAGTGCCCAGGCCCTGAGTTCAAGCCTAAGAACTGACACTGATCAAAAAGGACAAGACCTTTAAATGGTAATATAATAAGTTAGGTGAGTAGGTATTTTCACAATAAAAGAAAAAAAAAAGGCAAGGCCAATGCTCAAGCCCTGAGTTCAAGACCCAGGATGGCACACACACACATACACACACAAATCTAACTTCAGATGGTCCTATGGTCCTATGCAGTATGTAAAGGAAAGATGAATCTTGTAGTCCATGTAAATATGTCTGGTTTGAGCAGTCTGAATTTCTAAGCTCAGAGGCATGGAATGTGTATATTTCAAAAAGCATCATGTTCTTTTGAATGGATTCTTATATGAATTTCCTTATCAAGTCTGGAGAAATTCTCTTGGTGGGATGGTAAGCAGACCTTGTCTTGTCAGAGTAGAGTGTAGCAGGAATTTGAACATTTGGAAATGGGAGCTTTTTGGACTGGCAGTTCCACTTTTATTTTTCTTTCTTTTGTCAGTCTTGGGGCTTGAACTCTGGGCCTAGGCGCTGTTCCTGAGCTTATCAGGTCAAGGTGAGCATTCTACCACTTGAGCCACAGTGCCACTTCTGGTTTTTTGGCGATAAGAGTCTCACAGACTTTCTTGCCTGGGTTGTCTTCAAACAGTGATCCTCAGATCTCAGCTTCCTGAGTAGCTAGGATTACAGGCATGAGCCACCAGTGCCTGGCTGGCAGTTCCACTTCTAAGAATGTTTCTGGCAGAAATAGTCATACAGGTACATCAAGAATATTAGTAGAGGGAAAAGCTCTGAGGCTTTTTTTTTTTTTTTGAAACAGATAAAGCTCCTTTAGGATGAGAGAACACATGGTTGAATACTGGGCCTCACCATGTGGACTGGGCTCACCTAACAGCCATTCTCTATGTCACTGATTCAGAAATACCCCTGCTCATTCAGCTATCCATATGTAAATGAGAATCAAGATTAAAGGAGGAAATGGGTCAGGATGCATATTCCCTGACTGGACAGATGAGGACCAGATGTTGGCATTTGTGCCCTGTTGTCTTACTATTTTGATAGTCAAATATTGTTTCTTAAGTAGCCATGAGAATAGGCAACCTTTGGAAGATACTCTCCTAAGTAATATAAAATAGTAGGGAACATAATCATTTTAAGTAATTTAATTTCACAAACTGATCTGTTTGAATATTTGTTTAATTTACTAATAGCGTTTGGATAAATATTTGGTACCCTGAATTTGTGTGAAGGTCAGAACATAGCATTTAAAGCCTGTTGGTAGATATATTAGATCCCTAAATAAAATAAGAAATAAACAATTCTTAGTGTGCTTGCACAGTTACTAAATCAAGAGTATTCATTTATGTATTTGGCTGTACTGGAGTTTGAACTCAGAACTTAGCACTCTACCACTCAAGCCATGTCCTTTTGTGCTTAGTTATTTTTTAGTAGGGTTTTAGACATTTTGCTTTGAGCCAGCCTCAGGCCTTTATCATCCTACATATGCTACTGGGGAGTAGCTATGATTATAGACATGTACCCTCAAGCTCAGAGAAGACAGTACTTTAAAACGAACTTTTCAGGAAAAAGGCAACAGCTGTCTTCTTTAAGCAGTGTTGAAAAGAAGTTGAAAACAGAGAGGAAAATGACTCTCAGTAGGAAGAGAACATGGTAGAACATAGCCAAGAAACTTTTTCTGTACGGGGTCAACTAGTACATAGTTTGAGTTTTGTGGGCCAGTTGGTCTCCATGGCAAATACCCAACACCATTATGGTGAAAGCAGCCATAGACACTATGTGAGTGAATGAGCATGTTTGTGTTACAATAAAATTTTATTTTACAAAAGCAAGTAGTAAGCAGGACTTGGCCCCCAAATTGTGGTTGTTGATACTGAAGACCAGTTAAGAGGAAAAGTGGTATTGTTTTCCATATTTTTTGTTTTTTAGCCACTGAAATTATGATAGCACTCAGAGATTTGGTCCAGAGATTTACATTTATTTTTCTGACTCAGGATAAGTAATATGACATTGTTTTAAAACTGACAAGAGTATTGCTGCATTTTATAGGCACTAAATTCTTTTTTGGGAGGGGCAGGGCTGGGCCTGGGCACTGACTCTGAGCTTCTTCTTCTTTTTTTTTTTTTTTTTGTCGGTCGTGGGGCCTGAACTCTGGGCCTGGGTGCTGTCCCTCAGCTCTTCAGCTCAAGGCTAGCACTCTACCACTTGAGCCACAGCATCACTTCCGGTTTCTTCTGCTTATGTGGTGCTGTGGAATCGAACCCAGGGCCTCATGCATGCAAGGCAAGCACTCTACCACTGAGCCACCTTCCCAGCCCAGGCACTAAATTCTTTTAAGGCACCAAACTGGACAAGAGAGTTTTGGATGTCTAGTCATTTGAAATCCTGGATCTAATACAAATACCAAACCTGTACATTCCAAATTGCTTTGAGTGTAAACTTTATTTGGTATCTCTTAAAAAGTGGTACTTAAACAACAGATGCTGGAGGGTATGTGGCCAAAAGGGAACCCTACTGCATTGTTGGTGGGAGTGTAAACTTGTTCAATCACTTTGGAAAGCAGTGTGGAGGTTCCTCAAAAGATTCCACATAGAGCTCCCCACATAGAACTCTATGTCTCCATCAGAAAGAATTACATCACCCCATTTGTTAGGAAATGGAAAGACTTGGAAAAAATTACAATAGGTGAAGTAAGCCAGGCCCAAAGAAACATAGGTCGCATGGTTTTCCTTATTTGAATAACTAGTATATGTCTGGGACAAGTAGAAAAGGTCAAAAGCTATATACATATGACCAGATAGGATGAAGTTAAGTAAAGTAAACCCCAAGATAGGGACACAAGTGGTTTTTTTCTTTCTTGCTATTGTTTCTAATGTATTTGTAAGGTATCATTTGATTTTTGTTGTTGTTGTTGCTTTGTTTGTTCCTCCCCCACGGTACAACCCCTGTTTTCACTGTATTTGATATTGGTATAATTTGCAGAGGGGAAGGGAAAAACAAAATGTTTAAGTAGGGATACGGGTTGACCCATTGCAACAATGAGATAAAAGACACGAAAAACAAACTTTACAATTTAGGGGGAGTGTAGTTGAGGAGGTGGGGGGGGAAGGGATGGTAGGGGAAAAACAAAGGAGGAGGCAACAATGCTTGATAAGAAATTTATTCATTACCTTGCTCATGTAACTGTAACCCCTCTGTACAGTATTTTCACAATAAAAAACTTATTTAAAAAAGTGGTACTTAATTTTGTTAACTGGAAGCTTTATGAATATCGAATTCAACTTAATAAAATTAAGAACAGTTAATAAGTTCAAACCAATAACAACTTTTACTAGAGCTTGCCAAGGATCAGGCAGTATTATATATGTTTAAGTTTTGATAGCAACCTGCATTTCCATGGTATGGATGAAGGAGCTGAAGTTGAGTCCCTCCAGGATTTTATCTATGAGAGTCCAACCCAATGGTCTGACTATTGCGCTTGTGTGGCTTGTATTTACTATGTGTCCTATATTTACATTGAGCCTTTGGCAAAGTGTACCCTTTGGTTCTGAGGACAGTGTCCTTTTGCAGAGATCTATATGTTTTAGTATAGAATAAAAGTTGTTAAAGATAGTATAAAATAGAAGTCCTTAAAAGTCAAGAAAACTAAGTAATGACCGTATCTCAAGTCCTACCATTGATAAAGAAGGGAAATAAAGGCCAGCCCTACAAGGACTTGTCCAGGTAACCAGAAAGTGGTAGCTCTGGGAGGAGAGCCTGGGTCTCCTGACTCAGCTCTGAACAGGCTCTGCAGAAAGAAGCTTTTCGTGGAATCTGCTCTGCACAGGAACATTCTCACCTCCTCTGAATAGGTGGAATCCTGTAGTCCCTATGGTAGATATTAAACAGTGTAGTGAGCAGCGGGTGGTAGGATCAGTGAGCCAGTTTCACCAGGGACTAATTCCCCAGCCACCTCCTCCAAAACCATCTTCCTGCTTGGGCTGCCTGGGGCCTGGGCTGGAATATGACTGGAAGGGGGCTGGGCTTCAGGAACAGACAGACAGGCAGAGCCCTTTCAAGAGTATCCCCTCCCCCTCACCTCCCCCTCACCTCTCTTTCTCTCCTCCCTCCCTTCCACCTTTCTTCTCTCCCTCTCTCCTTTTCTTCCACTGTCATTAGGGCTTAAACTCAGGGCCTTGTGCTTTCCCTACTCTCACTTGGCTTTTTCACTCAAGGCTGACTCTCTACCACTATACTTTAAGCTTTGTGGAGGTTAATAAGAGATGAAGAGCTCATGGACTTTTCTGCCTGAACTGACTTCAAATCTAAATCTTCACACCTCAGCATCCTAAGTAGCTAGGATTACAGGCCCAAACCGACAGCGACCAGCAGAGGTTTACATTCTTGATGTTGTGAGAAACATCCATGTGCCACAGGCCAGGGGTTAGCCAGCCCCTACCCTCCATGTGGGGCACAAGTGAAAGAGAAGCATTTCTCCTAGGCTTCATCATCCTGCACAAGTGATGAGGAACTCAGACCTTTGCTGTAGGCCTCAACACTTTTATCTGCTGCTGCTCCTTTTTCCTCTTATTTATCAGTATTCTTTATTCTGTATCTCTGAAGTTTTGAAATCTTGAGGCTCCTTGCTGACACTTGAGAGACAACCCTTGTCATGGCTGGCTACTTCCCAGAGAGAAAATGACTGATCTGCTACTGCTGGAAGCTGGCCATTCAATTAACAAACCAACCAGTCTAGAGCCTACACACCAGCCATTCACCTCAGACTGAGGCTCTCATACTCTGGACTCCTATCCCATACCCTCATCATTGTAGCACAGGTATAAATTACTTGAAATAATCCCTACTTCCCTAAACCCACTGAAATCAAACTTTCTATCCTTGGCCTTCCTACCCTCCCTGCTCCGACTTCCTTATCAAAATCACAATAAAGAAAGACTAACTCATGTGTACCTTCTCTCCTGACCAAGTCTGATTCTTCCCCAATGTTTTCCCTCCCTCTTTGATATACTGTCCTTGCCAGTCTTACATCAATAATGATGAAACAGGCATTTTAAACAACACTTCCCCAGCTCTAAGCTTGGTTATCTGAAAGATACCAGTCCTGGGGAAAGTGTGCCCAGTGAGCAAGAAAATCAGCTCCTAATTCTTTCTACTCCCTGGATGGAGGTGAGTGGGGAAGAACCAGCTGGCAGGCCACAGATGCTGCATCTGGTAAGCCAGGGCCATGCAGAAGTCACTTCTGCCTAGACAGAATTAAGGCTCATCAAAGGCTGTTCTTGGCCTCCTGCTGTTTGAAGGGCGGTGGGGGCGGGGAAGCAGCAGTGCCATTCATGCTGGAGTACTATGGCTGTAAGAAAGGGCTGACCTCAGAGAAGTGATATGCCTCTTCCTCCTGCTTGGGCTTCCATCCGTCTCTGGCTCAGGAACATTTTGCTCAGGCATCATGGCTCTTCTAGACAGGGCTTGTCTTGTGTTTGTCTCAATTAGAAATGAGACATCAACATAGTGTATCTTGCTCAGTTGTTTAAAGCCTGTGTGAGTTCCTTTCCATTCTTATTATATTTCTAATAGAAAGTTAATGTCAAAGAAAAATTACTAGAAGCAAAGCATTTGAACGTACATCTTCCCCATGTGTATGCAAAGCATGGTTCCAGTACTCCCCTGAGGATACCAAAGTTCGTGAGTGCTCAAGTCACTCTATATAGTTGCCTGACATTACTATGTAACCCGTATACATCCACCTATAGATTCAAAATACTCTCTAGATGACTTACCTTACCTAATACAGTATGAGTGCTAAGTAAATAGTTGAAATGTTGTTTAGGGACTGAAAGAAATTTATGCATGTTGGATGTTAATGTCATTTTTCTCCAATATTTTCAGACTTTGGTTTATTTAATCCATATATAGAACCCGTGGATACAGAGGGCTATCTACATAAAGGGCTGTCTCTATTAAAACCCTGAACCTATCCCTAATGGCCAATCTTGTCTAGCTCCTAAACTGTGTAAGCATCATAGCTCAAAACCTACCCTGACATGTCTCTCCACTGATCTAGTAGAAGTGGCTGCCTGTAGATTTCCAGGGTGGTCATAGGCTACAGTGGGCTGAGATGACATCTGTGATTCTCTGGCTGTATGCCCTGGCATATGTGCAGCCACACTGACACAGAACATTTGGAGGGGCTGACAATACCATAGTGAGGACCGGAAGACCAAGTCAAAAGTTCAGTTTTGCACAACCCGCATGTCATGAGCAGAGGGTTCACTTGGGTTTTCTGGTACAAGGCAGAGTTACTGTGAAGTTTATCAAACTTCCATTTCAATTCTCTTGGGCTGTTGGGTACTTCCTAAGACCCTCTGTTTAATTTTGTACTCATTATTTTGCTTTTTAAAAATTATTTTTACAAAGATAGCTTTATAATTTTTAAGGGCCAAGAAAACCTGCCTCAGGCCCTGGGGAGGGTTGTGTGGGTGTTATGTGATGTTTTTACTCCTATCTTGTAAATCTGTCATGAGGAGAGCACATTTTGAGAGGATGTGTGTCAACATCATTCAGAAACAATGGCACCAACACCATTGCTCATAAGTGGATTCTAAATCTATTATTTATAACATCTTAAAGAATGTGTTGAAACCTTTTATTTTTCTTCACAAGATGCAGATTTGTTAGGTTCTCTTTCTGGAGTATGAGAAAACTGATAAATTGGTGTTTTATTTCTAGGCAACATATCTATCCTACTTCTAGGTTTTAGAATGAAAAAAGAAAAACTTTTAAAGGTTCAAAGCATGCAGCTATATCCTTTTTTTTTTTTTTTTTTTTTTTGCCAGTTGTGGGGCTTGAACTCTGGGTCTGGGTGCTGTCCCTGAGCTCTTCAGCTCAAGGCTAGCGCTCTACCACTTGAGCCATAGAACCACTTCCGGCTTTTTCTGCTCATCTGGTGCTGAGGAATTGAACCCAGAGCCTCATGCATGCAAGGCAAGCATTCTACCACTAAGCCACCTTCCCAGCCCAATATATTATTTTTTTTATGACAGTCAAATTCTTCCTCTACCACTTGGAACCGATGGAGACTGGAAATACTGTTTTCTTCCTTAAGTGATGTAAAAGTCATTAAACAGGAAGCTTCTAAGGGATAAAAAAAAATGGGGCTGTGAATGCTATTGATTAGATGTCTTGTTGGCTTCATTGTTCAGTTCTCATTGGCCTCTTGGGCAGATGGAAACCCAAGAATAACATTACTGACATTTCCTTGGAAAAATGCAATACTTTGACAAAGACTATTGAATGTTTTAAGAAAAGATACTGTTTTGATATGCATGTATTAGTCCTTTCAGAAGTAGGAGTGTTTAAATGTACAACAGAGGAAGACTTCTTTTTAAAAAATATTTTTATTGTTATTGTAAAGGTGATAGACAAAGGGGTTACAGGTAAGGAGTACATTTCTCTTTTTTATGTTTTTTATTGTAAAAAATAGTGTACAGAGGGGTTACAGTTACATGAGTAAGGTAATGAGTACATTTCCTATTGAGCATTGTTACCTCCTTTGTTTTTCTCCTGCCATCCCTTCCCTCCTTACCTCCCCAACTCTTCCCTCTTCCCCCAGAGGAAGACTTCTTAAAGTCACCATGGAGGGTTAGATGTCCATTTGAAAGACTGAGAAGTCATTGTATGATAATGATTTTCAAAAACTGCATTGAGCATGCCATTTTTAGAGAGAAATTGATGAAATGAGAAGACAAAAGGAAAGGATAGTATATTTATTCATTTGCACTAGGACAATTATAACATTTAACTTGAATGAACATTTCTAGTTTTGTATCTTATGAAATCTTGAATGGGTATGCACTCATTACCTTACTTATGTAACTAACCCCTCTGTACATCACCTTTACAATAAAGTGTTATTAAAAATAGAATATGACATAGAAAATAAAATAACATTTCAAAACAGCAATGTTCAAAATGTACACATATACTGAAGTTTCTGTTCAAGTGATAATTTTTATTCATTTGAAACTACATATGATTTTGTCCTGGATATATAGGTCTCTTAATATATTACACTACTTCTGTTGTCTGATTTCTTCATTTAGTCGCAAGTTACTGTGAAGTATTATAGTATCTTATTTTTGGATTATGCCTACCCATCCCAGTATTTTACTAGGAATATACTTCGCCATCCCTTACTTTGTTATTATGTAAATAATTCTGGATATTAGTTCATTACTGAAACATGAAATGTAAAGTTTGGCTGTATATGGAGTATGGAGTTATTAATATAACCTTGCTGATTACAAATAACTGCAGAGAGCAAGCTCTGAGGCTTTGTGGGTGTTATGGATGTTGGTGCAGCATTATGGATGGGCCTCACACAGAAGTCTGCATCTCTCCTAATCTACTCACCTGTGAACCTAGGTTGCCAATATCTCATAGGTGGATGGTTAAAAAATCAGGAGGGAAGGGAAAGAGCTTCCCCAGAACTGACTTTATACTTGGTAATTATTAGACTAGCTTAATAATTACCATAATAAAAGCAAATATTTATTGAATAAAGTCATATTCCAGATACTGTATTAAAAACTGGGATACACATGTTCACATACATACATATATGCATGTCCTGATATTGAAGAGCTTGCATTTTTTGAGGAAAAGCACACGTATTTAAGTGATACAATTCAATGGGATACAGACTTTCCCAGAAATACACACTGTGATATTTTGTAAGCAAGAATAATTTATTGCTTTTAAAAAATGATCCCATAAACTCGTCAGATACTAAATTAGCAAGTACAGTTCTGATACTTGCCTGAATAATCAGTTATTAAAAAGACTTAGGGTCTTGGAAGACTTAATTGTCTTTCTGTTGACAAATGCTCCCTCCACCTACACCCCTGCCACAGAAATGACATCACTCCAAAAGAAATAGTGAGGAAATCAATTCTAGACAGATTTACTTCTGGACCCAGGGGCAGATTGTCTCTCTTAGAGCTGCATTGGGTAGGTGCTTTTTGCTTCAACCCTCTGACGTTGTGTTTCTAGCAGTGGAGGCTAAATTGAATGTGACCCAGAGGTTCAGGTGAACAGATTAGCTCAGCTGTCTTCTATCAGCAGCCCTGCTACTTTGGGGAACCCTAGGCTCAACAAGGGCAGAACTATTTTTCTTTCAAGTAGGGACTCATGATGTGGGGTCAACTTCATGAAACAGTTCATCTAAGCTTTGCTTAGATAGGATGAAAATTTAAAAATATGCTGTAACTGGAAATTTATTAAGGGAACTGCATTATTTCCTAGAGCACTAGATATGAGTGAACTCAATATATTTAAAGATAGCTTTTCTAAGTTTAAAAATAAAATGCTTAAGAAAGTATCAAATCTTCTTATGAAATCCGCATTTTTCATTAATATTCTTCTTTTACAGTCTGCAAATCACATGTGATAATGGAATGTCTTCCTCAGCAGCCATACATCTGATACAACATACATACATCTTATTGTCACTGATTTGTTCAGTTTGGCCAACACAACTTCTTCCATGGAAGTAGTTTTCGGGCCCTTCTCAAGTGGCCTTAGTCCAACAGACTTGAAGTTAAAGTCATCCAAAAGGCAACTATGGATTCTCTGACTGGCAAATGTGTATCTTTTGCATTTTTGAGCCAGCAGCAGGACACATGATGCTTTCAGCTCTGCTTCCAGACCTGACATCATGGCAATACATCCCACTGGCTGTGAGAGGCTGTCTGACCTTGTTCACATCTCCTTACATCTAAATAAATAAATAATAATATTGTTGTGCCATGCATATCAATGGACATCAGTAGGCTAAGGTAAGGGGTGGCTTCACTAGCAACTGCTGGCAAAGGACAAGTCAGTGCTTAGCTAACTGTGAAGTATGTACACACTGAACAAAATGCTTGGTACCAGGCAAAGGCTATGTGAAAAGCATATTTTCAAAAAGATCTGTTTTGTATATTTTGGAAGATGTGCATGAGAGAGAGAGAGAGAGAGAGAGAGAGAGAGAGAGAGAGAGAGAGAGAGAGAGAGAGAGAGAGAGAGAGAGAGAGAGAGAGAGAGAGAGAGAGAGAGAGAGAGAGAGAGAGAGAGGTGGGTGAAGATCTAATTATTTTTCCCCAATCACTACTTAGGAATAAGTAGGATCAGTAAACTTTCACTGTCTACATGTTACCGTAGTCCTTGTGCCACGATCCTGACATAACACTATATGGTAGGGGATGAGAACAATATATCTAGTTGATAACAGATAAGCCTTTCTTACCTATAAGGAGCAGCCCAACCATGAAATGCTTTATTTACAAAGTCAGCCCTCTATAGTCTACTCAGAACTGAAACCAGTCCTTCTAATGTATGGCTTCCAATGCTCAAGTGACTGGCTGAGTTTTTCTCCCAAACAGGAATATGTGGTAATGCAGTCAACAAACAGATTGAGTCTTTGTTGCTTTGTATGTCCCTCTCCCAAGGTATGACCCCTGTTTTCACTGTATTTGATATTAGTATAATTTGGGGAGGGGAAGGGAAAAAACAAATTGTTTAAATAGGGATACAGGTGGACCCACTGCAACAATGAGATGTTCAAGACGTTATGTGGAAAACAAACTTTACAACTTTGGTGTGGGGGGAGGTGGGGAGGGTGGGGGGAGGGGGGAGATGGGAAGGGATGGGAAAGGGAAACAAAGGAGGAGGCAACAATGCTTGATAAGAAAAGTACTCATTACCTTGCTCATGTAATTGTAACCCCTCTGTACAATATTTTCACAATTAAAAAAAAAAACAAAAACAGATTGAACTTAGACTTGTTGAACTTGTCCTAGAGAAGGACCACATAGGGTTCCATATCTTGTACTACTTTTAACACTTGTAGTTTTAAAGAAGCTAAGAATAGAATTGTCAAAGCTTTTTAAAAAAAAAAAAACTACCTTCACCTTGCAGCTGGGTTCTGTAGCTCACACCTGTAATCCCAACTACTTGAGAAGTGAAGATCAGGCTTGTCATTAGAGGCCAATCTGGGCAAAAAGTTAACGTTATCCCATTTGAATCAGTAATCCAAGTGGGTCATATATATTTTAACCTAGATACACAGGAGACATAAGCAAGGAGGATCACTCTAGTACCCCTCCCCCAATATGAGAAGCTACCTGAAAAAAAAAAAACTAAAGTGAAAAGAGCTGGAGATGTGGTTCAGGTTGTAGAATGCCACCCTAGCAAGTGGGATATCCTAAGTTAAAAAAAAAAAGCAAACCAAAATCCTGATACTCAGCTGAAACTCATCTCTGTACAAACAGATCAGATGTTTAGAGCTTCTCTGTATCTTCAACCTCTTCAACTGAAGAGAGGAAAAAGAAATGACTGCTTATTTTATTTGTTAATTATATTAATCATTAAAAAAGTTTTAGCCAGGTGCCAGTAGCTCACACCTATAACATTCCTAGCTAATCAAGGCAGAGCTCTGAGCATTGAGGTTCAAAGCCATTCTGGGCACACAAATCTGTGAGACTCATGTCCCCAATTAACTAGAGAAAAAAGCCAGAATTGAAATTGAAATTGAAAGCATGGCACAAGTGGTAGAGAGCAGCATCCTTGAGCAAAAAAGCCAAACAAGATCACAAAATCCTGACTTCAAGCCCAAAACTGGCACCACAATAGTATTTTGATTAAATTTATCTCTCTGTCACTCATGTCTTCCCTCCATACTCCTCTTTTTAAAGCAAATATTTTTTAAGCGGCAAGTTTTTGCTCTGGGTCTCTTGCTATGTTATATTGAGGGTATGTGCACAAGAATACCAGACACACTTCCTGACATCAGTGAGTTGTTGGTAAGACTTCAGTACATATGTAATGTTAAATAGCTCAGTGATAAAGGAAAGAATAAGTATCAGACCAGAGAGTATGAATGTTGGGTTTTAAAGAGGAAAATGAAGAGAAAGGCTTTGTATGTGAAATAAGGTTTGAGCAGACCAACAAAATAAGAATTTGCTTTTGTTTTTGTTTTGGCAGTACAGAGATTTGAACTCAGGGCCATGCACTGAGTTCAAATTCTTGAACTGAGCACTGCTGGCAGGTGCTCTGCCACTTGACCCATCACACAATCAGTCCTTTTCCAGATTTATGATTTAGTATAGAATCTCACTTTATACCTAGGCCAGACTAGACTGCAGTTTTCCTGTCTGTGCCTGCCTTTGTTGCTGGGATGATAGGTATGTGCCACTTGTCCAGCCATTGTGTTTCCCTCATAGCTTGAAATGATAAGCAGGTACCATGTGCCCAGTCATGAAATGAGTTAAGAATCTTGATTTTTATGCTTGACTGGTCTCAAACACAGTACTTAGATTTCTGTCTCTCAAGTAGCTAGGATTATAAACTTAGGCCCTGATGCCCAGATTCTGTGTTTTTAAAAATTTTCCCTCCCTCCTTCTCTCCCTCCCTTCTTTCCTTTCTTCCTTCCTTTCCTCCCTCCCCCTCCCTTCCTCCCTTCTCCCCTCCCTTATATTCCCTCCCTCCCCTTTCCTCTTTACCTCCCTCCTCTACCCTCCTTCTCAACTTCCATCCATCTTCCCCCATCTCCCTCCCTCCCTCTCTCCCTCCCTCCCTCCCTCTCTCCCTCTCTCCCTCCCTCCCTCCCTCCCTCCCTCCCTCCCTCTCTCTCTCCCTCCCTCCCTCCCTCCCTCCCTCTCTCCCTCTGTTCCTTCTCGGTGGTGCTAGAGACAAAGCTTACGCCATCAAGCTTAGTAGGCAGGCATTCTACCACTTGATTACCCTTTTGCATTTGTTATTTTCAAGGTAAGGTTTCTGGCATATGTATGCCCAAGCCAGTTTGATCTATGATCTTCCTACTTGTATTAAGCAAACATCTCACTATTAAAATCTAGACTAATAAATAAGCACAGTGAGTATGTAATGTATATTTCCAAGTTTCTGGCAGCAGATTTTAAATGTTTGCACCACAAAAAAAGAATTAAAACCATATGAGGAGATTGGTATACTTGCATGATTTAATCATTCTGTACTGGGTACATGTATCAAAACATCACTTGATGACCCCATAAATAGCACAGTGAACATGATTTCTACACCTTTAGCATGACACATATTGGATAAACTGAGGTACCATTTGTCCTGACTGTGCAAAACTTCAACTCTTTATTTTCCTTATGGAACAAATATGCATTATTCATGTCTGCAGTTACCTCATGGAGTAATCAAAATGAGTTCAGCATCTACATGATAAATGAGCTTCTTGCAATGAAAGATGAAATCTCAACCAATTTTAATTTGGTAAAATTTTACCAGCTGTGATGGTTTCTTTCCTCTTGAAATTTATAATCGTAATTCCATTCAGCCTTATTTTTATTGTCACGTATACCTAAAGCCAAGTTTTCATTTATCTCTGGCTCAGTAGATGGCTTTCTGTGGATTTTAGATTTAGGATATTTCAGTTGCAAAGGGAAACAAAGCTGCCCTGGGGCAAGTGCAGGAAAATGATAGAAGAAAGAACACGTTATTTTCCTTTTCTCCATTTGGTTGTGGTTTGTCAAAAGAAAAAGGACCTTTGAGAAATGTGGTACTTCTCTTCCAGATGAAACTGAAGGGTCACTCCAAAGATTAATGATTCTGAGATGTTAATTCAGCAGAGAATTTATTTTTAAAGGCAGAGATTTATTCTGAGCCAGAGGATTCTCAGTTCAGCTGGGGGACTAATGAAGCATGGGTTTTATTTTGTAGAGTTCCTAGTGGCACTGTCAGTCATTTGACATGGGTCCCGTTCACCCAGAATCTCGGATCTGGTTAAAAGTCTATCCATTCCAGCTGTGAGATCCTTCTTCATTGGGAATGCTCATAGAAAACCTTTAGGGGGTAGCTTATTTCTTTTATACTTGAAAGGTTTTATGTGCAAGAGTTCTGTGTTTTTGTGAAGATCCCATATTGCTGTGAATTCATATTAATTATTAACATATCATGAAGGTTAAAACACCCATTTTTCACAGTAGGGCACTTTTCTTCCCTGGATTGTATATTGTTTTTCCTGCATGGTGTTAAATAGAAAACAATTTGTTGATATCTTCATAATTCTCTTAAGAGGCTTTATTTCTACTTTAAAGTATGTCTTTCATTGTTCAATACATCTTCAGAGTTAAATAGCTGTATAGAATAATTGTTTTCTTTCTCAGAAGTCACTTTTCCTTCATGACTTAAACCACAGCCTTCCCTCGCTCCTGTACCCTACTCACCAGTCATCTCAAGAGCCCCATTGGCCCTTGGCATTGACTTCTCCCTTACCAGTCTTCCATCATAAACCAATAAATGTAACCATAAAAATGTGTATCATTAGGAGAAAAAACTGACTGGGAGGGAAGGAGTGGCCATGCTTGGTGTCAGACTATAGTTTCTTCTTGAGGCAGGTTGTCATGGTGATAGTCTTGAGCCCACATCGAGTTCAGCTCATTGTGTTAAAAAGCATGTTCCTGCCAGGTGCCAGTGGCTCACACCTGTAATCCTACCTATGCCAGAGGCTGAGATCTGAGGGTCACGGTTCAAAGCCAGCTCAGGGAGGAAAGTCTGTGAGACTCTTATCTCTAATAAACCACTCAGAAAATCGGAAGTGGTGCTGTGACTCCAGTGGTACAGCACTAGCCTTGAGCAGAAGAGCTGAGGGACAGCGCCCAGGCCCAGAGTTCAAGTCTCACAACCGACAAAAAAAAAGCATGTTCCCTATTTAAAAAAAAAACTAAATAAACTAGAATGTGATGTTTAGTGGGTTATACAGACTTTCCTGCAAGCCTTTCATCAAGGAAAATTGATGCCAGTCATCTAGAATTTGGCCATGACTTTCCCAGTGTCTCAGTTCCCCATGGACCAGAAAAGTTTGAAGTTTTATTTAGAGTTTAGCCCCATGGTTTCAGGAAGCAGGCTTCCATAGTACACTGCTTATGAGGTGGTTTCTGTCGTAGCTGGAAGCAGCCAGCCCCTCTCGAGGTATTTCTCCCACATGTTTACCTCATAGAATATAATGTCTTTAGAATGTCCAGTTAGGATGGTGATTATTTATTCTGCAGATTTGGGCTTGAGCACTCCCTTGTACAGATTAATTGCTTTTTCCTAGACATCAGACAAACTTTCATCAGCGCTATTATTTTGTCTCTTTATTTTATATACATTTATCCACAGAGAACAGTGAGAGCTCTCATACAAGCAAGGACAGCTAAAGAATGCAAAGAATGATTTATAGATTGCAGTAAGAGAGAATGGTGAGAGTGGAGGGAGAGGGAGAAGCTAATGAGGACCAATTATGCCAAAATGAGACATGATTTGCTGCTATTTTCCTTTAGCTGTGTGTTTTTGCTGTGTGCCTCCCCAGCAGAGCTGCTCTGTCACTTCTCTTGTGTGTGCTCATGCATAAATTCAGGTCAAGTACAAAACCCTGATTTCTCTATTCATCATAGGAATGGGTAATGTTCTTATCAATACATAACAAGAAATCACAACTAATTTGGCTCATGACCTTATTCTTTTGTCATTAATGGTTGAAATGGTGTTTGCTTAGCCATTATTGTGTTGGGTTCAGTCAACTAAAAGTGTTTAAAATTTTCACTAATCCCTCACATCAAGAGTTTCCCTGGACCAGATTGTGAAAGAAACAAAAAGGCATATGCATGTGCAGTTTCCCAAGATTTTCAGGGATCAAACATAATTTACAGGGCCTGCCATTTTTAAACCTGTTTCTTTCTTTTCTTTACTTTTCTCTTTTATTTTGTTACTCGTCCCAGAATATCAGTGAAAGAATGAACTATTTACTGAAAATATGAAGTATATTATCTTACTCCATAAATTGTTCAAGTACTCAGGTTTTTTTAAATTCATTAAAAATGGTCTAATACATAAATATAAAAGCAGAAAGATGTCCAGGTGGTTTTCTCTAAGCCCATCACTTGAAAGGCTAAGGCAGGAGAATTGTGAGTTTGAGACTATCCTGGACTACAAAACAAAATAGAAAAATGATTTTTAACACCTAGCCTTTTTTTTCTGGGAAGATGCTTTCCGAATGAATCCGTCTTTGCTATTTAATTTACATGTTGAGGGCTCATTAGGATGATGAATGACATGGCTGGAGAATAAAATACCCTTCCTGAACAAAAGACAATCTCGGTAGCCTAATAACATTTTATGCCAGCACTTACATTTGTCAGAAGTAGATGCTATTTATCCCTATGATTATTTAAAAATCATTTTTATTGTCCTTTGTGCTGTGTCCTCTTCTGGGAATTTTAATTCAGAGTTTGACACCTACTTATTAACTTCCATGAAGTATGGAGTACAAAGGCCTATACTCTATAAAGAATTCTAAATCGCCATGTTTATGTTGCCTGCAGCTGTACACAAATTAGCTCAGTTTGGATTTGTCTCGATCAGAAATAGAAAGCCTGTTGGAATAAGGCATAACCTTGGCTTTCCTGTGAAGCAAATGCTCTTTGCTGTCTGCCTGTGACTGAACCAAGTGAGACTTATGGAGTAGACAGAAGGGGAATTTTCCCATTATGATAGAGCCCTTATGCATAAATACATTACTTCCAATTCCTTCTCCTCCTCCAACTGCTTGTCCCCAACAGCACTCTGTCATCTGTCGCTGCATACTGATGCCCGTCCTTTCTTCTCTGATCTTGCCTGGTCTACATTTCCACACCTACACACTCACTCCCATTCCAGATTGCTTCTTCCTGAGCCATCTGTCTCCCTGGCTGTGTATTTTCCCAGCTACTCTGTGGGCTAGATTTTATTTTTTTCAAGAATGAGTAGCACCCTTTTGAAATTGAGTGGGAGCTTCCCTATATGTGTGCTGAGATGCAGACCATGGATCTGGAGAACAGTGGCATTTTCATTCTGCCCTTCATGTAGCCTCTTTCCTAGCCTCAGTATCCACCATCACCTCACAATGCCAACTCATTTCACTTGTGACTCATCCTATGAAAGGATAAGTGTTTGAGCTTCTCAAGAGGAAAAATAGTCGTTGTGCTAAGTCAGAGGTCATGTCCTGGGGAGATATCTTGCCTGTACCAGGGTACTCCTGGGGGTTATCGTGCAAAACCAACTGATCTGGGGCTCACTTCAACACTATATATAAATTTCATTATAATCTCTCACCTCATCTATACTCATGCCTTCTGACTTCAGGGAAAATGTAGGGGACTTTTTTTTGTTTTTCTTTTGGTTTGTTTGGTTTTTAAGCACAGTAGAAATAAGATAGCACCCAACAAACACAAAAACAAAAACCTCCAAGATAAATTCTTGGAACCTGAAAGTCCTGGTACTCATTTTAAAATTCTTATCAATAGATCTTCTCAGTTAATACTTTAGATCAATATTCTGAGACAATCAGGCTCATGAGTTTCTGGTTTGGTTCCTTTATCAATTGAATGAGGCCCTAACCAACTGATCTCTTTCATTATTATTTTTAATAAGTTTTTTTATTGTGAAAACACTGTACAGAGGGGTTACAGTTACCTGAGCAAGGTAATGAGTGCATTTCTTATCAAGCATTGTTGCCTCCTCCTTTATTTTTCCCCTACCATCCATCCCTTCCCTCCCATCTCCTCAATTACACTTCCCCCTTACCTCTACACGCCCCCCCCCTTCTCACCTAAATTGTAAAGTTCGTTTTTCAACATAGCATCTTGTACATCCCATTGTTGTAATGGGTCAACCTGTATCCCTATTTAAACAATTTGTTTTTTCCCTTTCCCTCCCTAAATTTTACCAACAGCAAATACAGTGAAAACAGAGGTTATACTGTGGGGGAGGGACATACAAAGCTACACAAAAAGTCTATTTTAGGTGATTTTTTAAGTAACCTGTTTCTGTATGGTCCTTAACTACTTTGCTATTTTAATGGAAGCCACAGTGTTAATTGATGATGGCTAATATCTGTTAAAAGAGTATAACAACCACGTTATCTGTTCCCATGAACATTAATAATAATTGAAACAAATATAAAAATGCAAGAAAGAGGTCAAGACATAGAGAGCAGGCTTTCTACTCTTTCAGTAGAACATAGATATGGTCTCTGGGCATGTCGACAAAATCTAATGTATTGCAAATCTAGCTATATGTGAAATAATGACCAATTTCTTTTGCTATCATTGACAAGATACAAAAGAGTATAAAGTACAGCTGTTTGGGTCACACTGACCTGAATTAAAGTATCCAAAAGCTCAGAATTTCCTTGACAGGGCACCTCTTACCTGTCTCCTACCCATAAGGGAATAGAGAAATTCTGCAAGAAAATAGAAGAAAACCTGATACCCACTCTGAAGTTTTTTCTTTTAAAATTTTATTGTAAAGGTGATGTACACAGAGGTCACTGTTACCTAGGTCAGGTGATGAGTACATTTCTTTTTGAATAGTGTTACTCCCTTCCTCATTTTCCCTTCCTAACCCCTCCCTCGCCAGTTGTACAGTTTATTTCCAACACAGTGTCTACTGAGTATCACTGCTAAATTTGTTCACCCTTTGTCCCACTATTTCTGTGCTTTCCTTTCCCCTTCCCAAACTAGATAAACTTACATACAAGTCAAAGGGAACAGAAATAAAAAAGCAGTGACAAAAGAGAATAAACCAAAGGGGAAAAAATAAAATAACTGCAAACAGTAAAAATTAAAAGAAGCTCTTGTTTCCATTTCTTAAAGTTTATTTTGATAAACATCATTTTATATGGTCCTTTTTAAAATTTTATTGCCAAGGTGATGTACAGAGGGGTTCCAGTTACATAAATAAGGTAGTGAGGACATTTCTTGTCACTTCTTGGCCTTTTGGCTAAGACCAAGTATAGTATTTTATATGGTTTTATGCACATAGCTCTTGAGCCCTTGTGATGCCCTCTTAAGAATATCCTCCTTTGTTTTCTCACTCTGAAATTTGTGTGTGTGTGTGTGTGTGTGTGTGTGTGTGTGTGTGTGTGTGTATAAATTTTATTGTCAGGGTGATGTACGGAGGGGTTGCAGGTACATAAGTAAGGTAATAAGTACATTTCTTGTCTAACTTGCTACCCATTTAATGAATACATACAAGGCAAAGGGTACAGAAATAAAAAAAAACCCAGTGACAAAAGAGAATAAACCAAAGGGGGGCGGAATAAAATAATTGCAAACAGTAAAACAAAAAAACTCATACTCTAAGTTTAAATTAGCTGAAAGATGAATGGCATAAACATGAAAGAAAGTTAAAGGAAAGGAAATGATTTCAAGAAAGGAATTCCATGAATCTGCAGAACTCATTATGGACTTTAGAGGGCTATCGCAGACATTTTTCAAGAGCATAAATAATAGGTATCTTTGTTAAAGAATACAGTCTGGAAAACAGTTTGGGGACTGCATGCTATATGTTTCCATCACCATAACCAGCTCTGGAACTGTTTTTATTGTGTCATCCCAGCAGACCCAGGCCTCTCTGAGTGTGGACTTGCATAGACAGAGACAACGCACATCTTTTCTCTGAAGTGACCTGATTTTGTGGCCTTTAGCGTGGCTTCTTTTTCTTAAATTTCTCTCCATATTTAATTCAGATACTTTTATGTGCCACATAATATGATCATTTTGGTGAACAGATGATCATTTTGATTAACCACTGTTAACCAAAGAATGTAACAGAGTCCTATTTCCAGGAGACACTGTTGTCATCATGTTACTGTATCAAAATACAGTACTCACATTTGTGATGATTCTAGTGGAACCCAACTTACAGGGATACTGTGACATGGAAGTAGGACATGTACATTACTGTATTGAACACTGTATTGGATAACAGTGGTACACCTGTCCAGCTGTGTTCATGTGTCCTCTGTGATGTTTACATGACAGAATTAATTAAGTACTGGATGCATTTCTCAGAATGTGTCCTTGTCATTAAGCATTGCTTGTCTGTATTTGAAGACAGTCTATACATTTTAAGAATGAAGGTGTCTAAAAAGGATTATTGTTTAAATCTATGATATTTATATTAACCATTGTACTCCAAACCAGGAATCAAGAAAGGTTTTGTCAGGAAGCATTGTGAACTACTTACTAACACTTGTTTCTCTCAGGAAACTTCATATGTCCACATGAAGAGCTTAGTGGTAGTTTTTCTTAAGCATTTAAGGGCTGTGTATTGCCTATTCCTGTGTTTATATTTAGTAACTGTTGGTTTTTTACTTTATTTTTAGAGCACTCTAGAAAAGGATTCAGAGGTATTTAGAAATTAGAATTTATGACAGAATCCCAGGAAACTTTTCCCTTAATTTTCATTCAAATGTACTTATAGTGAAATACTTTATTAAAGATAATCAGACTTAGAATTACTTTAAAAGGCAAATAGTGTTTAAAAATCCATTGTGAACAGGTAAAAACACTGTGTGTGTGTGTGTGTGTGTGTGTGTGTGTGTGTGTGTGTGTGTGTCCCCTGGGGCTGAGGGCTGGGGTGCTATCTCTTGAGATTTTTTTTTTTTTTTGCTCAAGTCTAGTGCTCTACCACTTGAGCCACAGTTCCACTTCCTACATTTTTGTGATTAATTGGAGAGTCTCATGGACTTTCTTGCCAGGGCTGGCATCAAACCACAATCTTCAGATCTCAGTCTCCCTGGTAGGCATGAGCCAAAGTAAATACACTTTTAATGTGTCCCAGTAAATAGGTGATTATTTGTTAGATTCTTTTACCCCAAGTTTAAAGGAAAAATCATCATCCAGGGAGGAACTATATTTCCCAAACATTGTCATTTAGCCATTTAAAATTCAACAAAAATTTTTTTGACTTAAGTTTCCAAACCTTGTTTTTTTTTTTCTTCTCATTTTTAGCAAAATCCATGGTGGACCTAGAAAATATTGCCACAGGGTTGGGTGTGTGAACTTCTTGCTTCTTATTTTCTCCTGCTTTGTAGTACAAAAATTGCATTTTATTGGATGCCTACTTTTTCCAACACAGAACTTAGTTATTGCATAGTTTTCAAACATTTAACAATAAATAATCAGGGAAAGCTGTCTGTAGAATTGGGAAGTCATGTGAAGAGTGTGACAAAATAGGGTGATTTGCTTTGGTTAATACATTCAACACATGTGTGTACATGTGTGTGTAGGGGTGTGTGTGTGTATATGTACATGTATCAGTCTTGGGGCTTTTACTCAGGGCCTAACACTAGTGCTATTGTTTTACCACATGAGCCATAGCTCCACTTCTGATTTTTTGGTTATTAATTGGAGATAAGAAATTTCATAGTTAGTACCAGAAGAAGAGGGGAGCTGAAATTTATTTTGAAGCACTATTTGAAATCTTCTTGTGAATGTCAATTATTGCTCTATTCATGGATGATTTAGCTGAAATGTTAGAGGAAAAATTGTCCAGGCTGAAAATGGCAGGTACAAAGACCTTGAGAGAGGAGATACCTATACACTTCAGAGAAAATGGAACTATAGTGATATCTTTCAAATAGTGCTTAGAAATAACAATTATTGGGAGATTCTTGAGCTATGACTCAAGTGGGGAGCCTGGGACAGTGCAAGGCAACAGAACTCAGGCAGAACATATGTGTGGGGTGAGTGTTGGGGTCAGGTTCAGGGAACTGTGGCTGTTGTTTCTGGAACAGGATAGGAAATGGTAGAGGATGAAGCAGACAACGAAGCACACCGTAAATGGTCTTGTGAGCAATATCATTATCTTTTTTTAGCTATAACATTTCAGAAGTATGTATTTTGAAATAATTTCAAACTTAAAAGAAGAGTATAGGCATAGTATCAAGAATTTATATCCATATTTTGCCCAAATTCAATAATTTTAAACATCATCCCTCCATATATGCTAGTATCAGGACTGTCTATAGTTACTGGTGCACATGCTGAAGTTCTTTGTGTAAAATGTGTCATGTTTTTATGCACACCCTCTTGTATGCTGTAAATCTCCAGGGTGTTCTTTATAATATTATGCTATATAAATAGTAATTAGAGAATATTGTATGGAGCTTTGACCATAGAAAACATTTCTATATATTCAGTTTTTTTCAAATGTTCTCTATCTATGGTTGAGGCTGCAGATTCAGACTTCTAGTTAAAGAGGGCTGACTGTACTTGCTTTCTTTTTTTTTCTCTCTGTCTCTCTGATATTTCTTCTTAACCATTTTAGGAAATTGTTAAACTGCATACATCATAATCCTTCACTTTTAAACATTTCAAAGTATTTCCTAAGAGTGAAGACACTGTAATGTAAATACCCAGATCAGTTATATTTAAGAAATATAACTTTGAGCTAATACCATCAGTACTACTCCCTAACCTATAGTATGTATTCAGATTTCACCAGGTGTGTGTGTGTTACGAGTTTAACTCTGGACCTCTCTTCTTCTAGGCAGGCACTCTGCCACTTGAGCCATACCCCCAGATCTTTTTGCTTTACTATTTACGTTTTTAATGAGCCAGCCTGTCATATTTATGGTGTTTGTTTAGCTGGGAAACAAGTTTGCACCATCATGGCCAGATTTTATTCGTTAAGAAAGGTTCCCTTGAACTCCTGAGTAATGACAATTCATGGTTTGGACCACTGCACCTGGCTTCACCAATTGTTTTAGTAAAGACCTTTGGAGCTTTCTCTATTTTCTACTCTCTTGCTGTGTGATCTAAAATCATGCATTTAAAAGCTATGTTTTTAAATACTCTCTCTCAAACACACATGCACACAAGAGTCTTATCTTTAAAAAATACAAGTTTATATATACTCCACAACACATGCAAGCCTGCTTTAATTAAATTATAAAAATCCAAGTTAGTACCACCAGGGAAACAAACCCCAAGCCAGTTTACTGCCTTGTGACTAAAGGACAGATGTCTTTGTTCTGAGTCTCCCATTTTTGAAAACCATGCTGGAACAGAAGAGAGCTGACACTGCATGTCAGGTTCAAGAGCTGAGAAATTTCTCATTTCTCTCAGTGTTACACTATTTAGAGTACTCAGGTGCACAGGAAGATCATGTATTTGTAAGTGCCAGCATTTTTGTCAATGCTTTCAGTGATTCACAGGAAAGCTCATCAGTGAGATGTTTGGCACCTCTGCAGAGGAGGATGTCCTCAGGTTTTCCAGGGAAAATATTAATGGCCAGAGTTTCTCAAAGAGAAGTCTTAGAACTGGGATATCGCTCATGCAGAGTGCTTGCCTCACATGCATGAGATCTGGTTTGATCCCCATGCTGCCAAAGACAAAATATGAAATCTCTGGTCTCTAACAATCTCAGGAAAATAGTAAACCAAGAACTCTTTCAACCATGATGACTGACATGTTTCTCTTTCTGTGTCTGTGTCTCTGTGTCTGTCTGTCTTTCTGTCTCTGTCTCTCTCTTTCTCTCTCTCTCAGACTACTAAGATGGTAATTGTTATAATTCCAAAATTAACTGAAAGTCTCAAATGATGTTCTTCTGAGGACTTAGATCAGGGTTTGAGCACTTCCCTAATAATTGTGAGGTACTAGAAAAGGAAAAAGAACACCAAACAAGCTCGAATGATACTTATTCCCCCCAGATCTCTTTCTGTCCCTGTCTGGGTTGTGTGCTACACATCATCTCCATTTTACAGATGAGGCAACTGAGCTGCAGAGAGGGGATGTAAGCTGCCTAAGAGGTCAGTTAGTCTTTGAAGGTCCTGAGGCATCATAGGAAAATGAACTCAAAACTAACCTGCATAATAATACAAAAATGTTACTTGTCTTTTTTTCACTGTGTTAATTATTATAGTAATGTTAAACAACAAGGGAGAATGAAACTGCTGACACCTCCCCTAACAGGTAAAAGTAGTGCCCACTACACAGCATCTACCATCAACATATTCTTCCCAGCCATAGCCACACAGTCGTCATTGAAAACAATGCCATAGGGGAGGATGGGAAAAGATGGGAAGGGGAAACAGAGGAGGAGGCTGCAATACTTGATAAGAAATGTACTCATTATCTTGCCCATGTAATTGTAACCCCTCTGTACAGTATTTTCACAATAAAAAAAGAAAACAATGCCATAGCTAAGATATGGAGCCAACCCAGATGCCCCTCAGTAGATGAATGGATCAAGAAAATGTGACACACACACACACATACACACACACACACACACACACACACACACACACACACACACACACACAAATGGAATTCTATGCCTCCATCAGAAAGAATGGCATGGCCCCATTTTTTAGGAAATGGAAAGACTTGGAAAAAAATATACTAAGTGAAGTAAGCCAGGCCCAAAGAAACATAGGTCCCATGGTTTCCCTTATAAGCAATAACTAGTATATGTCTGGGACAAGCAGAAAAGTTCAGATAAGATGATGTTAAGCGAAATGAACCCCAAGATAGGGACACAGGTGGTTTTTTCTTTCTTGTTATTGTTTCTAATGTATTTATAAGGTACCATGTGATTTTTTTTGTTACTTTGTATGTCCCTTTCCCATGGTATAATCCCTGTTTTCAGTGCTTTTGATGTTGATAAAATTTAGGGAGTGGAAGGGGAAAAAACAAATTGTTTAAATAGGGATACAGGTTGACCCATTGCAACAATGAAATATACAAGATACTTTGTGGAAAAATAAACTTTACAATTTAGGCCTGGAGGGGTGGTGATGTAGTTTTGGAGGTGGGAGGGAATGGTAGGGGAAAAAGAAAGGAGGAGGCATCAATGCTTGATAAGAATTGTACTCATTACCTTGCTCATGTAATTGTAACTCCTCTGTATAATAAAAAAACTTACTTACAAAAAGAATGGCCGAATGAAAATTAGGGTTTTTAAACATTTCTCAGAAATGAATGGAGTGAATTTGTCACATCAAGGAAAACAATGGATAGTTTTAGCTTTTAATGATAAAATTTGAGCATTGAAGCTAAAGTTGAAATTTTAGCAAGCTTGTATCTGCCAGCAGAAGCTCGACAACTACTTAAATGAATGCAGTATACTTAAAAGAGTTTTGTACTAAGATAAGTGGTGATATTAACAAGTGAGAGTTGGGTGTTGTGTAATGAAATACACTAACATATGGAAAATATGTGTAACTCAATGAACCAAGATTTTCCAGATGACCTATGAATTCTTACAATATTATGAATGCATGAAAGATTTGTTCAAAGTGCAAAAATAGACTGCTGGGTTTTAATGTAACTGTTTTGGAAGATCATTGCTAAAATTTCAAAGTTCAAATTATAACTACTTTTATCATTTGCTTTCAAAACATTTTCCATGTATAGTGAAATTATTTACAATTCAATTAGCTGTTGATGAGAGCATTGAAGAACATTTGTAAAATAAATCTTTCCTTATGAGCCCTTCCTTATCATTTGATAAACAGAGATTGCAATCACCTTACCCCAGTTTTCATGTTGCTGCCGTACTTCATAGAAGACACTGCAACAAAAAACTGAACCAAGCATAATGCCATGACCTAAATATTTTCTAATAACAGTTGTTCAAATTAGTGAGACCTTACTGTCAGTAAAGTGCCAGGCACTTAACTATGCATTTCATACTTACAAAATCTCTGTGAAGAGGTTATATTTCCCATTTTATAGGTGAAAAATATACAAAGAGCTTCAACTACTGTTAAAGCCAGCATTAAAACTCAAGTAGTCTTATTCCAGAGTCAGATTTTTTATAGTAGATTTTGTGAACTTTAAATTCATCTGAGGAACAGTATCCTTCCTTCCTTCCTTCTTTCCTTCCTTCCTTCCTTCCTTCCTTCCTTCCTTCCTTCCTTCCTTCCTTCCTTCCTTCCTTCCTTCCTTCCTTCCTTCCGTCCTTCCTTCCTTCCTTCCTTCCTTCCTTCCGTCCTTCCTTCCTTCCTTCCTTCCGTCCTTCCTTCTTCCTTTCTTCCTTCATATAATTGATACATTTTTGTGATTACTATGTTTTTTCTGTAAAAAACCCTTCCTTCTTCCTTTCTTCCTTCATATAATTGATACATTTTTGTGATTACTATGTTTTTTCTGTAAAAAACCCTTCCTTCTTCCTTTCTTCCTTCATATAATTGATACATTTTTGTGATTACTATGTTTTTTCTGTAAAAAAACCACATTGTCTCTGCTTGTCCCAAATGTCCAGGAGGCTCCTTGTCCTGCACAAGGGTACAGGGAAGCTTAAGCAGTCTGGTGACCTGCCAACGTGCATAATAGGGTCAGGTTGTCACCCATCCTCTTGGTGCATTCATCTCCTTGTTCAAGATAATCGTTGTATAAGTAGCTGCAGAGATGGCTCTGTGGGTAGATGCAACAGACCTGGTACAGAATTTTCTCAGGATAACAAGGAGTGATCTCACTTGTCTTCACTGGATTCCATGTGGTATAAAAGGGTAAGGGGAAACTAGCCTTCTTCTTTGCCAGTTGAGGTAAATAGCCTTCATCCTACAGGGCTGAGCAGGGTCGTAGAAGTCTACATCCAGAAGAGGGAAGTTGAAACAGGTTGATTAGGTAGTTGGTGCTCTTCTCCATGTTAGAGCAGTAATTCTGGTGAATCTGAGAGTTCATATGTTAAGGAATCTCAAGTGGCAGGTATCACCTCTCCTGATACCTTTGTTCCTGGTTCAGTGCAGATTCTGCATTACCTGATCTGTCCTTTACTGGACATCAAATTTTTCTACTTCTGGTTTTTCAGGAACAGCCTGAAATTATTTCACAGAGTTCATCCATCAGTGATAAGTTTTCTATGAATATATAGCTTTGCCAATATTATATCATTCCACAAAAGTGACCCTCTGGGATGAGGTTCTGTTGCTATTCTTTGTCTTTGAATGATATCTGGCATGTCTTCTCTTTTTTTTTTCTTGTTGTATAAACTCTTTTTAAAATTTTTCTTGTTTTATTTTTTTATTGTGAAAATACTGTACAGATTCTCTTTTGTTCCCCCGTGTTACCCTCACATTGCTTCAGGGATAGCTTTCCTGAACACTTCTTTTTCACTATTCTTTGAGTCAGTAAAGTCTTAGCCTATAACATCCCAATGCATTCATGGTATAGATATAATTTCTAAGATTATGTTAGTGGCATTCTATTTTTCTTGTCAGTTCATTTTTATTTATTTTTTATTTTGTTACTCTATATTTTTATTGTTAAAGATACTATACAGAGGGGTTATAGTTATATGAATAAGGTAATGAGTACATTTCCTATCAAATATTGTTACCTCCTCCTTTGTTTTTCCCCTACCATCCCTTCCCTCCATACCTCTCGAACCCCTTCCCAAACTCCAATAAGTTGTAAAGTTCATTTTCAACATAGTGTCTTGTACTTCTCATTGTTACAGTGGGTCAACCTGTATCCTTATTTCTGCTTTTTGTTATTTCCCTTCCCCTACCCAAATTAGAAAAATGTACGAACAAGATGCAGGGCACCAGAATCAAATACAGTGAAAACAGGGGTTATACCATGGGGGAGGGACATACAAAGCAACAAAAAAATCATGTGGTACCTTATAAATATGTTAGAAACAATAGCAAGAAAGGAAAAAACCCACTTGTGTCCCTATCTTGGGGTTCATTTCGCTTAACATCATCTTATCTGACCTTTTCTGCTTGTCCCAGACATATACTAGTTACTGCAAATAAGGGAAACTTGGGACCTATGTTTCTTTGGGCCTGGCTTACTTCACTTAAGATAATTTTTTCCAAGTCTTTCCATTTCCTAACAAATAGGGCAATGTCATCCTTTCTGATGGAGGCATAGAATTCCATTTTGTGTGTGTGTGTGTGTGTGTGTGTGTGTGTGTGTGTGTGTGTGTGTGTGTGTGTGTGTGTGTGTGTGTGTGTGTGTGTGTGTGTGTGTGTGTGTGTGTGTGTGTGACATTTTCTTGATCCATTCATCTACTGAGGGGCATCTGGGTTGGTTCCATATCTTAGCTATGGTAAATAATGCTGCAATAAACATAGTTGTGCTGGTATCTTTAGTACGGTCTTGTTTGTGATCACGTGGGTAAATGCCCAAAAATGGGATTTCTGGGTCATAAGGGAGCTCTATATGGAGTCTTCTGAGGAACCTCCATACTGTTTTCCAAAGTGGTTGAACAAGTTTACATTCCTACAAATAATGCCGTAGGGATCCCTTTTGGCCACAGCCCCTCCAGCATCTGTTGTTATTAGAGCTCTTGACTATAGCCATTCTAACTGGAGTGTGTTGTTTTGATTTGCATTTCTTTTATGGCTAAAGAAGATGAGTATTTCTTCATGTGTGTATTGGCCATTCTTATTTCCTCTTTAGAGAAGTCTCTCTTTGAGTCTTTAGCCCACTTATTTATTGGGCAGTTGTTTCTTTGAGGATTTGTTGGCGGATTTAATTTTTGAGTTGTAAGTATATTTTAGATATGAGCCTCTTGTCTGTTGTATGGCTAGTGAAGTTCTTCTCCCAATCTGTGGGCTTTCTATTGATCTTGCTAGCTATGTCCTTTACCATGCTGAAACTCTGCAGTTTCATGCAATCCCATTCGTCCAACCTTTCTTTGATTTGTTGTGTTTCTGGGCCTTTATTAAGAAAATCTGGCCTGTGCCAAGGATCCTTAGAGTTTCTCCCAATCCTTCCTGTAATGTTTTCAGGATGTCTGCTTTGACTTCGAAGTCTTTAATCCATTTGGAGTTGATTCTGGTGCAGGGTGATTTATAAGGATCTACCTTTAGTTTTCTACAGGTGTTTAACCAATTTTGACAGCATCATTTTGAAAAGGCTGTCTTTCTTCCATTCTATTTTTTGTCAGTTAATATTTTTTAATAAATGTTTTACGTAAAACAAGGAGGGACAGTAACAGTCATGATATGCCCCAAACAAATGGAAAAGTTAATTATATTAAGTTATATTAATTATAAATAATTAATAGTACACAACAGGTGATGTATTCCTAACTCAACATGAACATATATAAACATATGTATGAACACAGTGGCATTTTAAATTGTGGCCTTCTGCTCATTAGAGAAAGGATTATAGTCACCTTTGATTTCCTCCAGCTCTGCATCTGATACATAGCACATATGAGGACTGAAGTGATATTTGCTAAGTGAACAGAGTTATTAATGTCTTCATCCTACAGAAGACCCTTCTTGAGGGTTCTTCATAACCTAAGAAATATTATCCTCTCATCAGAAAGACATTACACATACATTCTATATAGTTTAGTCTGGAAAGGTTGCTTATCCCATCTATTCCGTCTCTTCGATGGGTTTTACATTCATAGTTTAACACTACCTGAGGGTCCTTTTAGCTAAGAATTAGTCTTTCTGTGAGATTTCTCAGCTGCCAGAGGGTATATTAGATGCCGCCTGGAAGTTCAGAATTTTGGATCCGTATGTAAAATAGGATTATTGGCCTCTAGCATAACTCCCTTTGACAGCATCACAGAAGAACACAATATCCACCCAGAGCAGAGTAATGTTATTCTCTTTGTTTCTTAGATCTTATTCAGAGGATCATAGATAATGTGAATTAGAAGGCTCAAAAAAGCTATGGGGTCATATAGGACTGAGACACAGCTTTTAGTTCTCTTGCTTCATGGATCATTGTCTTGCTGATTCCATTAACATATAAAACTCCCAACCCTTTATCCAGAACTTTCAATACAGGATGGAAACCTGTCCTTCGCAGCACTTCCTCCTGCTTCAGTTTCAAGACACATCTTACCCCAGGGTGGCACCTGTCAAACGCCCCTCTTGACTGCCCTGCTGTCTCTTCTTCTGGCTTCACATTGAATGTGAGTGGTTGCAGCTAATGTGGAATGTATTTCAGATGCTGTGCCCTCTCTATGAACTAGGAAGGCATGATTAGCAGAGACAATTAGCTGCTTTTGGATTAAAGGGGAAAAAAAAGAGCAAAAGAACTAGTAGTTTAATTATTGCCCGGCTTGGTTATTATCGCTTGGAACATTGGTTTCTGCAATGGTTTATTTCTAGAGCAGAAAGAAAGTAGAAAAGGGTTAGAAATTTGAATATAGCAATTTTTTTCATCTTAAGGAAAGACACCCAGCACACTTTCAAAAGCTGTGAAAGCATTCTCATGATCTGGTAGATCCCATCTGTGCATTTTTCAATGACATACTTCAAGTACATGAGCTGCAGTCAAAGGACCTAAAAAAAAAAATTAGGAAAGAGTGATGTGGGTGTTAATGAGAGAGCCCCAGCTTGACAGCTGTTGGGGAATGTTAATCTCTCACTCCAGGTGCCCACCTGTCCCAGGGGCATGATTAATGTGCTCACACTTCCTGGAGGAAGTCTGGCATTCCTAAGTGTCATCCCAAGGCCAGAGTACCCCAATGAATATTATCACCATCTAGCAAATAACCTTGCTTTGATTCCCAGCACCATCCTTTGGAAACCACAATGAAAATTATGGACAAGAAAGTGAGCTCCTCCTCTGTGTTTACACCTGGAGTGGGAGAATAGGGTCAAAAAGAAGAGGACAAGATAGGTATGGGGAAAGGGAGTAATGGATTTCATGACTAATGGTGGTCTCTTTTAGGCCTGTGATACCTGTAAGCCATTCTTGGTCACTTAGTTTCCCAGCAGAATGACTGAAACCCTCATCTGCTATAACAGGAGACGAAATTCCTTAGTCTTTCCTCCATTCTGTGGAGAGTTCCTCAGTCTCAAACCTTCTGTGACAATTCCCTAATCAGTGTTATGTTCAAGTGAGTGACCAGGACCACCAGAATTCTTTTGAAAAAGGGATATACAGAAGTACATACTCTACAATATTAGGAAAGCTATTTGTCAACTCTATTTTTCTTACTTTTTGCTTTCTGACTTCATTCTCAGGCTTTGTTAAATTATTAATGGGAAAGGGATTATCTGGTCTTGCATTGGCTTCCCTTATATTTAATTAGTGCTTTGTGATTCTGAGCATCTGAATATCTTTCAGAGAATCTCCTTTCTTGTGAGGCAGAACACTCTTCATAAAAGTAGAAAATGCCAGATACTTGATTTTCTATGCTGCCTTAAATCTCAGACTAAGATCCGTGATCCAGACACTGCCTGTCCTATTCACTGTTCAGGATTTAAATTAGAGGCTGGTACTATAGGGAATGCATGAGATCCATACTATTGAGGAAAATGAAGACAGAGATGGCTACCTCCTGGCTTCCAAGTTCCATACTCTGTTGACAATGATATTAGTTCCTCATTCATAGATCTACTGGACATGGCTGGGCCATCTTTTCCTTTCCAAAGATAAGGTCTTAAAATCTAGATTTGTATGTCTTTTGGAGAGCCTATGATATCCTTTTTAATAAAAGTCTATTTAAGTGCTGTTTAAATTTGCTTTCTCCTGAGATCCCTGTTGGGTTAGATAACATCTTCCTTTTTAAATACTATACAGAGGGGTTACAATTACATGAGCAAGGTAATGAGTACTTTTCTTATATTTCTTATCAAGCATTGTTACCTCCTTCTTTGTTTTTTCCCTCCCATCCCCACAACTACCCTCCCCCCCCCCCCCCCCCGCCTAAATTGTAAAGTTCACTTTTCCACATAGGGTCTTGTACATCTCATTGTTGCAATGGGTCCACCTGTATCCCTATTTAAACATTTTGTTTTTTTCCCTTCCCCTCCTCAAATTATACCAACATCAAATACAGTGAAAACAGGGGTTATACCATGGGGGAGAGACATACAAAGCAACAACAACAACAAAAAATCACATGTATCTTCCTTAAAAGAACTGAAAAGAAGGGTGCATAATAATACATGGATGCTCATAAATGTCCTAAGGTTGGAAGCTCAAGGTTCATATATTGCATTTCCAATCAATCTGATTGGAATGTCGGCTTATGCATAATAGCTTCAGCAACCAGTCCTCACTGTCTCAAGCAGATAGGCCCATTTATTTCTGAGTTTTGGCAATTCTACTCTCTTGCCCAGTATTTGACACATGGTAGGCGCTTACCAAATAATTTGTGAGTGGATTATTTAACCGTAATATCTTTCATTGGCTCTAATTCTGCTTATAATAGCCCCATGGAATAACTCCAGTCTCTGTCTATATCAGAACACTTAAAAAAAATATGAGACATGAAAAACGAACTTTACAACTTTGGCTGGGGGAGAGGGGGCGGAGATGGGAAGGGATGAGTGAGAAGGGGAAACAAAGGAGGAGGTAACAATGCTTGATAAGAAATGTACTCATTACCTTGCCAATGTAATTGTAACTCCTCTGTATAGTATTTTCACAATAAAAAAATATGAGACTCTCATGATGTCATTTATTTCTCACTTTCCCTTAGTGGGATACTTTCAGTGACTTCATGCATTTCTTCTCATTAAATGATTTTCTAATAAATATATCCTAATCCCAGCATAATGTTGCATATTTGTTATATAAACAAAGTTGTTTCCTTCTTTTTTTAATAAACGTGTTTGGTCAACTTTGGCCAGGTATTGGTGACTAATGTCTTTAATCCTCACAGCTTAGGGGGCTAACATCTAAGAATTGCTGAGATCTGAGGATCACGGGTCGAAGCCAGCCAGGGCATGAAAATCTGTGAGAATTTTGTCTCTAATTAGCCACCAAAAACCCAGAAGTAGGGCTGTGGCTCAAGTGTTAGTGTGCTAGCCTTGAGCCAAACTCTCAGGGACAGTGCCTACACCCTGAGTTTAAGTCTCAGGACAGACATAAAATAATAATGTTTTTTGTTGTTGTCCACTTTATCTTTAACTCCCAACCATATGTCCCCAGAACTCCTAAGCTAAAATTGTTTTGTTATTGAAGTCGCATCTTTTGATCTAAATATAACGTCATTGATTTTTATTCCATTTCATTTTGTTGGATTGGCCTATTTAGTTTAATTAAGTCTTTCTGATTCTGATTTTGTCATCAAACATAAGAACAATGAGTGGCTAATAGTCATTCTTTTACAGCCAGTACCTTCCAGGCTTGTGTAAATAATTCCTTGGAGTCCTTTCACCACTTGGCCTCATTGCTCTTGGGCCAAAACTGCCCACTCTTTTCCTTTGAAAGCTTCTAAGAGTCTGCTGAAAGAAGCAATCCCACTTCTCCTGGCTGGGATGGTTCACTGTTGCTGCCCTCCCTAGCACTTGGTGGCTGGGTCATAGCAATTAAACTCTACCATTGTACCTTTGGAATGCATCTATCCACTTCATTATGTTCACTTCCATTCAGCATTTCATAGAGCTGTTGCTTCACCGTGTAATTTCCATACACCTCCACAAGTCCTCAGCAGCATGGGCTTAGAAAGTATTGTTGCAGTCTTGTCAGAATGGCTCTGTTTCAGAATCCCTTTTCTATGTAAAGCTAAAGAAGGCTCATGAGAGGGGTTAATTAAAATGCCTAAAAAGCCACATGTGACTTTCATGTCATCTCTTAAGTCTCCAGCTGTAAGAAGAAATGACTCTTTGCCCTTTGCTTGTTTTGGAGTGTGATAAGACCTTAACGATACTGAATTGTGTCTGTCACACTTCCACAAAACATATTAACCATTGTGTAATACTTCACTGTCCAATATGCTCACTTGGACAGTGAAATAAGCTTCAGACAAAGCTCTCAGTCTATTTCTTTGATGTAGCTTTTATTTGCTTACCGTTTCCTCTGGCCATGGTTCATGTGTTAACTTGGGCTTCTCAGCACTCATAGAGAGTTTGTTCCATATTCTTCACAGAGTTTGGAATGTAGGCTTCATTCAGAGCAGCCATAAGCAGACTTTGAATGGCTTGTCATAAGTTGCCATGGCATTTATGAAGAATGTCATGCTAGTTTGAAAAATGCTCCCAGAAGACTAGATGCATAGTTTTACCATTCTACAAATCCCATTTCTGTGCCTTTAAAAATAATTGTATAGGGCTGAGAAGGTGGCTCAGTGATAGAGTACTTGCCTTGCATGCATGAGGCCCTGGGTTCAATTCCTCAGCACCACATAAGCACCACATAAAAAGTTGGAAGTGGCGCTGTGGCTCAAGTGGTAGAGCACTAGACTTGAGCTGAAGAGCTGAGGGACAGTGTCCAGGCCCAGAGTTCAGGCCCCATGACTGACAAAAAAATAATAAATAATAAATAATAATTGTATAAAAGAACAGAAGGTCACCTATCATAGAATTCTACCATGAACATAATGGAGACACATTGGTTCAGATTTCGTCCAACTATAGTTTCATTATTAAGAAAAAGATTAGGCATATAGGTGTGGACTTTTATCATCAAACTTATCAGGGGGCCTAGACTATAAATCTACCCATGATGTCAAACATAAAGGTAGCAAGCCTGAAGACCTCCACCTTCATCCTCTGTTTTCTGTCCATGCCACACAGTCATCATTGGGTTCCTTGTATCATAAAACATGTAAAAACTGGATGAGCCATGAAGATACAGAATTACAGAGGGGTGGGGATGAAGAAGTAGCTAATTCAGTCAAATGTTGCTAGTGGTAATGAATAGTCATGACCATGATAAGACCTGGCTTTTTTGGCTTCTTTTTGGAAAATGGTTCTATAGAACCAAGATTCCAAACAGATAGTTGATGCTTTCTTCTCTTTCCTGACTTAGAAAATCCTTGATTATCCATCATGTATCCTTAGTTTATCATTGCCAGTATGGAGAGTTTATTCCACCTTCATGAAAGAGGCAGCATCTTGCTGGTATATGGATTTCAAATGAGAAATGGAGCATGAATCTGTCATAGTCTTTCATCTGTTGTGTCCATCCTAATCTGGTTCAGGATTGCTTAGCTGGACTGCTCACCATTAGCTGATGTAAATATCCTACCTAACCTCAGCCACATAGCTTCTTGGGCTTCTTTTAAAAGGGGTCTATTATGTATTATCTCTGTTAAATCATATTTATTGTGTTTGGGGACTAAAGCAGAACACATATAATAATAGCCAGTTTTCTTAATTCTTCTGTATAATATTGTATGTAAAAACATAATGTAATGATGAATCCACATATTTTCCAGTATATCTAATAAGTCATATTTACTTAAGATGTTTTGTTTAGTAGCTAAAGAGTTAGGACTGGGCCTCGTGAACTCTTTTCTGAAACAGTTTTTCACAAGATAGACTGGAGTCACATGATGTAACTCCAGATGTTTGTGAGGTTTAAATCAATCATCATCTGACTTTATAGCACATGCAAGCATTATATTTACACCGAAATGATTATCTTTATAGCACAGACCATTACTTTTACTCTGCAATAGTAATACTTAGGACAGGGTACATTTTTACAATTGTAGGCAATTGTAGAAACCTTTGATAAAAAGCAGAAGCATCCAGTTTTTAGAAAGCATATATTTTTCTTCTTCTCAACCTCTATTATACTTGCAAAAATCAACGACTATAAAGAATACATAGTTCCCAAATAGGGAACACAACATCTTTATTGAGCAAGATGGGCAACTGTCTGGAATTTTTGTAGTGCCTTTGTTGAAAAAACATCTGCGATAATTTATTGCATATTCTATTTAAAACTGTATATGTGAATAAAAAATCTTTGTAATATTGGTTTGCCAAAATAGTGTCATTAAATTATAGGAAGTATGTGTAGTGGAAAGTAGCACAGAATGACCAAAGAGATCTTTTAAACTTCCATTATAACTATTAAGAAGAAAGATGACAGGATGACAAAACCTTTTGGTTTTAATTATCAAGGAAAAATGAATAAGTTTAATCATAGCCTATTTAGTACCTTTTCTGACGTCGTAGCCTTTGACAGTCTGATATATCACACAAATTTCAAAGATCCATTTTATGTATGTAAAATATTGTTTTACATTCTCCTCTTGTACAAAGTAAAAAGCATAAAGAACCAAAGTAGGATTATGGAAATTCCCTACCTAATTTTGTCTAGAATCAGGACTACACCACAGAACACTGTGATAGACCCTATGGATTAATGCTGGGCATATCTGTAAACATACCTAAGACACTGAAAAATTTGATGAGAATGCAAAAATTGATTTTAGTTGTTTAGAGATTGAGAAATGTTCCCTTACCTGCTATAAGAAGCAGATCATATGATTATTTTCTAAGACTTGAAATATAAGTCCTGATGAAGATATTCTGAGGCATTCTTTGCCCCCAATCACTAGAAAATATCTGTAAAAGTTATCTGTGGGTGAAATACCAAGCTGCAGGGAGCATTCCCCACCAATGAGTTTGTACAGTCAATTAGTTCTGTGAAACCCAAGAAGTTTATCATTTGATTAAACACTTAAAGGAAATACAGTAATATTCAGCGTTTAGGAAGGCATATAAGAAGTATAGAAATTACAAGGAAAGTTTAAAATTATTTTTCATCGTTACCCAAGACTATACTGAGGCAGCATTTGGGAGGGTGGCAGAAAGCTTTAAGCAAGCCAAGCAGGGAAGACAAATTGACCAAATAGGGAACACAACATCTTTCCTAATCTGCCACAGTCCCCGGATGGAGGAGAACAGAAAAAAGCCTTTCAAAAGATGGCAGATGGGGAGTGTTCACAAGGAAATAGGGCATAAAAGAATTTATGAGCAACTTGAAAAGTTTCTTTAAAAATAGTAATAAACAAAAATGTACTAAAACCAAAAAGAAAAGCAAGGGAATGGCATACTCTCCATCTGGGAAAGTTGGGGTGAGGATGAAGTCAATGAGGAGAGTGATGGACACAAATGTTCTTTATTATAATGTTACGCTTTAAGCTGTTGGATACACCCTGTGGACACTCTTTTGTATGTATGCTGTAGAAGACAAAGTGTTAAATGCAAAGGATGCAATGGCCAGCAGTACATGCAAGGATTGTAAAGCAATAATGACAACTCTCTCCCAATGAATCAGTCATCATTTATGTACTTTTAAAGCTAGCAACTTTTGTGATAATAGGTCTGTGCACAAAGTCACTATTCCCATTTGTATAGAAGGAGAAACTGAGCCACAGTGTGAGCCCAGGATAACAAATACAGGTACTTGGTCTGCAAAACCCATATTCCTGAGTATGCCCACATGAAGAGTTTAGAGGTTTTAGAATCAATGATAATATCATTTCAGAGCTCTTAACCCAAATAGATAATTTAGCCACATTGCTAAAAACCTGGTGTCACCAATACATTTTCTTTCCATAAGAAACCCAAAGCAAAAAGATTTATGAGTCACTCCCATCAGAAGCTACTCTGCAAACTCCACTAAAGAAGAGAATTAATGAAGGCAAATGTGAGGGTGCTGGTCATAAACTGAGGAGACTTGGAGGTTCTGATGGATAGCATGGCAACTGCAAGTAATAATACTGTACTGTTTGCTTGATATTGATGGAACCTACACACAAAATGATAATGATTGATATGTCCATTGTGATAATTTTATTTCATAGTATATGTCAAATTATCACAGTGTATTCCTCAAATATAAGTGTACAGTTTTGTCAATTATATTAAAATTTATTAACAATAGTTTAAAAAATAAATCAAAGGCATCCTGTATGTATGGTTTATATATGGAACACTTGATTTAACCTAAGCACATTTTGAAGAGAATATATAACTTTATTTTTATAAAAATCATTTATATATAAGTATTATAAATATTTATAAAAATCATTATTAACATAACTTATTTAAGCCAGGTACAGTGGGATATTCCTGTAATACCAGCTATGTGGGGAAGTGAGGGCAGCAGGATCTTGATTTCAAGACCAACCAGGGTCTTATAGCAAAGATGTTATCTCAAAAACAATTAAAAGAACTTGGGGCACTAGTCAACTAGTAGAAATCCAGTCAGGTCAAGTACAAGGCCTTTAAACCCCTTAGTACCTGGGGAGTAGGGGAGGGATAGGCAGATGTGGGGAAGAACACTTACTTAGATGATCAAAATTTCAATAAAAATACTCTGCATCAAACTTAATATTTTCAGTTGAGCTGTCACATAATTAAAATAGACAAAAGCATTGAAGCTGATGGAAAACAAAACAAAAATAAAGATAAATGTATAGATGGTGACAAATTATTACTTAAATGCTTCAGGATTAGGTATTGACTGATTTGGTGAACTAACATGTTCATTAACCAGGTTTTCAAAAATGTTGTAAGCTGGGTTCTGGTTGCTCATGCCTGTAATCCTGTGTACTCAGGAGACTGAGATCTGAGGATCAGGGTTTGAAGCCAGCCGGGGTAGGAAAATCTGAGACTCTTATCTTCAATTAACTACCAAAAAACAAAAACAAAAAAACCCAAAAACCTGGAAGCAGAACTATGGCTCAAGTAGTAAAGTGCTGACTTTGATCAAAAAAGCTCAGGGGCAGGCCTAGGCCCTGAGTTCAAGTCTCAGAGCCAGTATATACATACACGCACATAAGCACGCACACATTTTATTATAATAGAGAATGTTTTTAGGGAGGTTGTTAACTAACAATGGAAATACTTGAATCCTATCCCAGAGATTCTGACACAGTAGGTCTGGAGGAGGCTCACAACTGGTAAATTTAACAAGGATTCTAGATGATTATGCCTTCAGATGCTTCCTAGGCTTCTTGCAAAAGAAAACAGAATCCATGTTTAAAATGTTTAAAATGATGTGATTCTGTAGAACAGGGTCAGAGATACATATGCAGATCATTCCAAGTCTTCTGAAGAGTAGTAATGCACCAACATAGTAAGGCACAGAAATTAGGACAGTCATAAAAGACTGAATGGGCTGAGAAGAAAATATTACCTTTAATTTAGGCAAGTGTATGATAATGCTTTTTGAGGAAAGCAGCCAAAACCGATTCAGAAAAGTCTTTCAAATGCAGGAAGATCAGAGCTATTTTGCTTTGGTGAAATGTCCAAAATCAATTTAACCACCAGACCTATTCATGGCAAACAAAGTCCAATGTTAATAAAGTAGTTACTACTGAGGAACAAACCACCCCAATACTTCAGCAGTTAAATACTCTGGTCTTTCAGGTTGCTTTTCTAGGCTAGAACTGGTTTGGCCTAGGTCAGTGATGAAAGTTGGATTCAGACCTGTTTGTTCTACAAGTTAATCCTACCTCAACTGCCTCCTGCCCTGGGGCATTGCCTTTTGCATGGATTTGATGAAGGTTTCAGAGGAAGAGCCTGCTGAGCAAACACATTTGTGCACCGTTTCCTTCCTGTCATGCCTGTAGCCCATTGGACAAAGCAAGTCACTTGGTCAAACAAATACAACCAGTAAGGGGGGATATTCCACCCATAAGGGAAGCAGAGAAGAATGACTATTTTCCAAATAGCATTACAATGTAGCACAATAAACTAGAGGTATTTTTCTTTAATTTGTTCCTAGGGGAAATGCCATAGATCTTCTCTTGTGCAAATTTAAGACCAACTTGGAGAGAGAGGTTGGTCAACTGAGAGGTAGACTGGGGGAAATAGAAACACAATTCTTCAGGAGAACATAAAAGGGAATGGTTTATTATTTTGGAAACCATCAGGAAGGTTAAATTGAGTAAGATTTTAGGATAAGTGAGATTATTCACCATCAGAAGCAAGAATTTGTTCTGATCCAGGCTAGGATTTACGTGTATGAGTTCCAACATTACATTCTTAAATCTTAATATCTGTTGCACCTAAAAATCACATCTCTTCACCTCAGTTTATTTTTATTTTTCTAATGTGTTTTTGAGAGAATAACTTTGAAAACGTCTAAATTCATGGACATAAAACAAAAGCATTGTAGAATAAAAAGCCTGTAGTTGAATTTCTGAGAATGCAGTGATTAAACATTTCCCCCCAAAATAAATAATACAAAATATTTAATAATCAGCATCATTATTTTAGGGTTAAAAATATTCAGTGTTATAAACGAACTGTGACAATTGATCACAATTAATGCAAATAAGTAGTATGAGGTATGGTGTTCTGATTCACTGGTTGTGCCTGTAAATGAGTGGCACAATTATAGCAACAGTTTGCAAATGAGCTTCTATGATAGATACCAATTGTGATTATTCATTTATTTAGAGTTAAACATGATAATCTTCACAGATTTTTTTTCCCTCTTTAAGAAAATAAATATTTATTTGGGCAATTGTCTTGAAACCTGTGTCCCTATGCAAATTGTTTAATAACTAGTAAAGATGAGTCTCTGTGGTTCTTTCTAGGAAAAGACTGGAGAGTTTAATGAGAAACACTTTAAAACAGGTTACTTGTTTCTTTTTCTTTTTCCTCCTGTCTCCTCCATTTCTCTTCCTTTTCCTTCCCTTCCTTCTTCTACTTCCTTCCATTCTTTCTTCCTCTACTCTTTTTCCTCCTTTTTTCCCCTTTTTGAAATTGACTCAAACTATGTTGCCCATGTTGGCCTCAAACTACTGGGCTTAAGTGCTTTTCCTGCCTCATCTTCCCTAATAACTATTATTGGAGATGTACACCACTGTGCCTAACAGAACTCAGTCATTTCTAATGGTCTTTTCTATGCCAGAGGAAGGTAGGGTTGCTGGTTCTCTTCTGCATGCCTCCCTATAGTTGCACTTCAGCTAAATCATCATATCTACAGTTTTCTAAAGTCCTACCCTTCCTCAAGTATACTATTCCAAGATCCCACCAAAATCCTATGCGATATTAATAGCCTTAGGACAAATAATCTGATACCAAAGCAATAAGAAACTGTTACATTACAGGATTTAAGATAAGGTCTGTGTAGTGCCACATTTTCTCATTATATTTGCTTATTAATTTAAGAAAGGTACATATTAGAAGATTTTTCTGTGGGATGATTGTTTAAAATTTAAACATAATTTTTATTTATTTATTTATTTTTTGGGTCCGGTCATGGGGCCTGAACTCTGGGCCTGGACACTGTCCCGCAGCTCTTCAGCTCAAGGCTAGCACTCTACCACTTGAGCCACAGCACCACTTCCGGCTTTTTTTTTTTTTTTTTTGCTTATGTGGTGCTGAGGAATCGAACCCAGGGCCTCAGGCATGCAAGGCAAGCGCTCTACCACTGAGCCAACTTCCCAGCCCTAAACATAATTTTTAGAATAATGTATATGATCATAAATCACCTTATCTCAAATCATATCAGTCCTCCTTTTAAAACTTTTATTCTGTGTTTTGTCATAATTTATGTAAATAAACCCATTCATTAAATTTGAAAATTTCAACATCTGTTTCACCCACCATTTTGTATCTGTTCTCTTTCCCTACCTGAGCTGAGATTTTCCTAGTTTTTCATATACTTAGTAATTTTGGATTATGTCTGGTCATTTTGAATATTGTGTAACGAGTGTCTGCTTCTTATTTAAATTGTATCATAAACATATATTAGTATATTTGTCAGAACTAATCAACCAATCACTCATTCTTATTTTACTTTTTACCTAATGTCTTTTTTCTCTTCCAGGTTCCTACCTAGGACACCACATATTTAGTTGTATCTCCTCAGACTCTATAGAGGCTGTGACATTTTCTCAGACTGCCCTTGTTTTGGATCATATTGATAGCTTTGAGAAATACCATTTTGTAGAACACGCCTCAGTTTGTGTTTATATGGTGTTTTCCCCATGTTCAAGCTGGGACTGTGGATTTAGGGAGAAAGATTAAGGAGCAAATGTCATTCTCAACACATATCAAGGGTACATGCTGTCAACATGACTTACCATTGTTGATCTTGAACATGATCTTTTGGCTGAGATAGTGCTTGCTATGAAGTCACAGATCTATTTTATACTTTGATATACTCCAATACTACTTTACTGTCTTGTTTCAGCAGTGGCCATTCAAGTGGCTTCTATGTCTCTTCAGCCCCTATTATTGTGTTTTTGCTTATGTCATATTGAGTGGTTTGTCTTCTTTAATCTTAGTTACATATCTTCTGTCAATTATATATTTAACAAATACTTTCAGATTTTGGATTTTTCTTAATTTTTGGTAGCAGTCTGATAAATAACTCACTGTATATATCCCATCCATTCATAGTGTCTAATTCAGTGGTTTTAGTATATTCAGTTATGCAACCATTAGCATCATCCATTCTTGAGCATTTTATTACATTCTGAAGAAAATCTGTACCTTTATGTCTTCCTTCTATTTTTTTTTCAAAAGTCATTCCTATTTTTTCTCTTGTAATTTGTTCTTTCTTGTGTATCTTTTAAAAAACTTTTCCCTTAGACTATACATGATGTTGCATACCTGTAATAGTCTCAGTACTTGAGAAGTTGAGACAGGAAGATCATGAGTTCCAGGCTAGCCATGATTGCTAATGATGTTCAAGACAGCATCAGTCAGGCCAGGTGCTACTATTATTACACAGTATCAATAGACAGAAGCAGTGAAGTAAGTTTAGGGAAAATGATTTGCAAGGCCAAGTATCTCTCTGTAGAAGGAAGTTTTCTGATCCTTGTCTTCTAAAATAATGCTGGTGATATTATTTCATTCAGTTTGTTCCATTTGTTCCTCTTTTCCCCAACTCTGGGGAGATATTTTTCTTCACTATTTAATTGAGTGTAATTGAAGACACTTTTCCAAGATTCTCCTTAATGGGACCAGAAGCGAGCTTTCCCCTCAGATGTATGTCACTCATTTATTCACTTTGAAAAGTCAACTTGGGGTTGCCCACACAGACATCTGAACATGGACGTGTAGCAATAATAGCAGCTTAGGACACCACATGATCCATACAGTTAGGTCTAGACTATAGCCCTGTCATGTGCTACCTGGATGAATTTGAAGTTTATCATGTACAAAGAATGGATAATAATAGAAGCTACTTGATAAATCATGGTGATTCATATAAGGGCAAAGCACTTAGCAGAGTGCTTGGATAATTCTAATACTCAATGGGGTTATTAGCAATTATTACTGAGACAGTGTGATCAGAAAAGATTTATAAATAAGCCAAAGCTAAATGTGTTCAAGAAGCATTTTATATCACTACCTTCACATCCCCTTTTCTGGAAGAGTTAACTCAGTCTTTCTTATCATATTATCTCTTACAAAGGAGAAAAAACTGAAATGGGATTTAAGTATAATTCAAGAAACTGTAAACAACAAGGAATTCAATAGATAAAAGAACACACAAATGAGGGAAAATGCTTTAGGAATTATTGGGCTAAAGTAGAAATTGCAAGCAGGGTGATTTTTTTTTAACCTGATGTACAGCCATATGGTTGCTGAATGTGTTGATGTTAGTTTTAAGATTCTTGAGTATTTTAAACTTGACATGTTATTTTTTTTAATGATTTCAAACATCATTTCTTTCAGATCCTTTCCCTGATGTTGCTGTAATATTGAACAGATGGCTTTGCAGCATTTACATTTGCATTTTGCAATACTGCCATGTTATTTGCAAATTTTCATTTCAAAAACCTGTGATTCTTTCTCTACCTTTTCGGCATGGCTGCAATCTAAATTATAAATAGTTTCTTCTGAGGATCTTGAGGATGTGGTAGAAATTGGATCACATGTTGCTTCTTTTCAATTTTATGTTGTATTTTTGGCGTTCACACCTTCTGTTATTGGTATACTCTCTGATTTTAGGACTTCCATCCAAATAACTGAAAATCCTCATTATACTCATACCTTGGTTATATGAGTAATGTTAGGGCTGAAAGGAATCCTGATCCCTTGTTTGCTTTTCTGGTAAGCACTTATTACTGTCTAGGATTGTTCTGTATATTTTCTCATGGTCTTGCTGTCCATGTCTTATCACCTCCATGAGGTGTATACTCTGCCTGTGTTGTTCACCTTAACTCCAGTATAGCATGGCACTGGTGACCAGCAGTCCTCTATGAATGAATAAAACAGCACATCAATTCAAATTCATAGATGACTTTCTAGAAACAAATTCTTTCACAAGGCAAAGTTGAGTTCCCTGAACAGAATTGTCTTGTCTGATCTTTGACTTATACTGTCATCAAGTGTGTTCCTGGGAGTTTTCTCCTGCAGTGTGTTGTTATTCTACAAACTGACTGTGTGGCTATTAAGTAATAGTTTCTTGGTGGACTTTTTTCTTCTTTGGAGGCACAGTAGGAATAGTGCCAACTTAAAAGGCATTGTCTTGCTTCATAGGCTAAAAGCAGGAAATAGGACAGGCTGTATTGATCAGAGCTGACTGAAGGCCTTTCCTTTTAAAACCAAGTCCATTATTATCCCTACTAAGATTTCTTTGATTTTTTTTTTAAGTGAGGAATGAGGATTACACTGTACTATTTGGCTTGGAGAGTAATTAATGTCATGGACCAGCAATGTCTGACGTTATCTTCACCCTGATTTGCCCTGGATTATCATCCTTTCCAGCTCATGACTGCTTAAGTGTCTTTGTGCTAGGACTAGGCTAAGTTGTTTGGTCTTAGTCATTCACAATCAGGGAGAAATTAATATGAAATGTTACACTCTGCTATATGTATAATAAGACCAAAAATTAACATAATTGTTGTGAAGTGTGGGTGGGTTATTTGTGAGTTGAGTAACAAATCCTATCAGCTCAAAGGTATAGTGAGATTTAAAGACACACATATAGCTAGAACCATGTCAGGTGTTTCCTGTTTCACTGAGCTTCCTGTGGAAAGAGCAGAAGCCTCCTCTCTGCTTAATGGGAATGTTGATTGTTATAGTTTCAGAATTACAAAAGAAACTAAAAAGTGAGTCTTTGTGTGCTGTAGGCAGTTTTCTTCCTCTGAACCTTAACCCGGCAGGCCCATGAGAAGCCTCAAGCAGTTCTCAAAATAGAAGATAAAGTGATGATATTACAGATACAAAAGTGATAAGTTTTCAATTATAATTTTCTACTGGAATTCAAAATATTCAAAATATTTTTGTAAAGTATTTAGACAGATAAAATTTGAGGAACTGGGAAAATAACACAAAAGAAGGCAGGCATCTGAAGTTTAATTATTAATCATTACCAACACAATAGTATCAGTCAAGCCTAACAAAAGTATGGAATATCATGAATACCAAGGCTTTGCTTCCTCCTTTGGAAAAATCCCTCCTATATTGTTTGAAGCACCATTTATGATGTATTTTTTAAACAAGGTTTTGCCTGAGTTTTAGTATATTTTGTGTTGTTATAAGAAAACACTTGAGGCTTGGGACTTTATAAAAAGGTTTATTTGTTTCATGGTGGCTGGAAAGTCCAAATAGCATGAATAGTATCCTGGTAAGGACCTTTTTCTTTCAGAAGCATAAAAGTACATGGCTGTTGCAGTAGAGACAAAGCATGTGGTGTAACTTCACATCATACAGCCCATTGTCACAGAAATTAACTGGACCCACTAAACTAGCATTGATCCCCTTTCCAAGAACAGCATCTCTATGGCCTAATAACTTTTCAATGGGTCCTAACTCTTAGAGGTATTACCACCTCTGAACCTTGCCATATTAAGAACCATGTTTTCAGCCCCTGAACCTTTGGGGGATACAGTCAAACCATATCTGGACCATAGCAACCTATAGGTTTAGTACTATAGTAAATGTTACCTAAGTATAGTATTTTTCTCAATAATAAGTTTAATATCTATGCTGCAAGGTATAGCTGTGTTAACATTCTTCTTTCTGTAAATCAGTAGTAAGTATCACGTTAAATAATCCTCACTATATTCCTATGGGTGGGATCTTTTATAGCTTGCTAGTTATAAGTACATAGAACTAAAATGCTTAATGTTAAACAGTGTAGACAGGGTTGTGATAGATTTTCATGTTTGAATGCTTTTATTCATATATTACCTTTCTCAAGTTTATACCTAGTTAGTCCATTTAGTTCAGTGCATATTGTACTAACATCTATTTAATACTCTCAAGTTGGTGTTACTAGAATATTCTTTCAATCTAGGTGTATGTCTCAGGGGTAGAGCAATTGCCTAGCATATGGAAGGCCCTGTGTTCTATTCCTAGCATCTACAAAAAAAGAATCTTATTTTGTTCTTTTCATCATAAATAACTCATTTTAAACTTACAGTACTGCAGTAACTGGAAGACAGAAACTTGCCTTTCAGCCTTTTATTGGAAATAGCCAGAATTGTATTTTTGGAGTTTGAAGAATATACAATGTTAGAGATATGAGTTAATAACTAATTTTCATTCATTCGACTTCTAATCAAACTTGTAAATCAGGCAGTCTATTTGTATAATTCTCATTGTGAAAAAAAACTTTCACGTTACTCTCTTTAGTGTAAATTTCTGTGTCTGGAATGACTCCAAGGAAGTTTGAGTTCTTTTTTTTTTTAATTTAATTTTATTTTATTTGAGAACATACTGTACAGAGGGGTTACAATTACATTGGCAGGATAATGCATACATTTCTTACCAAGCATTGCAGCCTCCTCCTTTGTTTACCCTTCACCTCCCTTCCCAGCCTCCCCCTTCCCCCCCACCCAACCATACCCCCCCCCACACACACTGACATTGTAAAGCTTGCTTTGACATGACATTTTGTAATTCTCCTTGTTGCAACAGGTCCACCTGAATCCTTAAACGACTTGTTTGTCCCCATCTCCTCCACATGTTATACTGACATCAAATAAAGTGAAAGCGGGGGTAACACTGTGGGGGAGGGACATACAAAGCAACAAAGAAATAATCTTATAAATGCGTTAGAAACACATGCATGAAAGAAACGAAAACATTAAAATACATATTTAAGGGTTCGTTTTCCTAACATCACATTATTTGACCTTTTCCACTTGACTCATACCTATACTAGATATTGCAAATAAGGGAAACCATGGGACCTATGTTTCTTTGGGCCTGGCTTACTTCACTTAATATAATTTTTTCCAAACCTTTCCATTTCCTAACAAATGGGGCAATGTCATTCTTTCTGATGGAGGCATAGAATTCCATTGTGTATATATACCACATTTTCTTGATCCATTCATCTACTGAGGGGCATCTGGGTTGATTCCATATCTTAGCTATGGTAAATAATGCTGCAATAAACATAGTTGTGCTGGTAGCTTTAGTGTGGTCTTGTTTGTATACATTTGGGTAAATGCCCAAAAGTGGGATTGCTGGATCATAGGGGAGTTCTATGTGAAGTCTTTTGAGGAACCTCCATACTGCTTTCCAAAGTGGTTGAACAAGTTTACATTCCCACCAACAATGAAGTAAAGTTCCTTTCTGTCCACATCCCCTCCAGCATCTGTTGTTGTTAGAGTTCTTGATTTTTGCTGTTCTAACTGGAGTGAGGTGATATCTCAATGTTGTTTTGATTTGCATTTCTTTGATGGCTAGGGATGCTGAACATTTCTTCATGTGTCTATTGGCCATTCTTCTTTCTTCTTCAGAGAAGCTTCTCTTTAAGTCTTTCGCCCACTTATTTATTGGGCAGTTGTTTCTTTGAGGATTTGTTGTTGGGGGGTTTAATTTTTTGAGTTCCAAGTATATTTTAGATATGAGCCCCTTGTCCGTTGTATGGCTAGTAAAGATCTTCTCCCAATCGGTGGGCTTTCTATTGATCTTGCTAGCTATGTCATTTGCCCTGCAGAAGTTCTACAACCTTATGCAATCCCATTTGTCCAACCTTTCTTTGATTTGTTGTGTTTCCGGGTCTCTATTCAGAAAATTTCGGCCTGAGCCAAGGAGACCTAGGGTTTCTCCTATTCCATCCTGTAATGTTTTCAGAGTGTCTGCTTTGACTTCAAGGTCTTTGATCCATTTGGAGTTGATTCTGGTGCAGGGTGATATATAAGGATCTAGCTTAAGTTTTCTACATGTAGTTAACCAGTTTTGCCAGCACCATTTACTGAAGAGGCTGTCTTTCTTCCATTCTATTGTTTTAGCTTCCTTATCGAAGATTAGATGGCTATAGGTCTGTAGGTTCATTTCTGGGTTTTCAATTCGATTCCATTGGTCCTGAGGTTTGTTCTTATGCCAATACCAAGCTGTTTTGATTACTATGGCTTTATAGTAGAGTTTGAAGTTTGGTATTGATATTCCTCCAGCAGTGTTCTTTCCGTTGAGGAGTGTTTTTCCTATTCGGGGTCTTTTATTGTTCCATATGAATTTTTGGATTGCCTCTTCTAGTTCCTTGAAGAATGAGGGTGGAATTTTGATAGTTATCGCGTTGAATTTGTAGATAACCTTGGGAAGTATTGCCATTTTCACGATGTTAATCTTGCCAATCCAGGAGCATGGGAGGTTTTGCCATTTTTTAAGTTCTGTGTTGATTTCCTTTTTCAAGATTTTAAAGTTTTCATCATAGAGGTCCTTCACTTCTTTAGTTAAGTTAATTCCTAGGTATTTTATTTTTTGTGGGGCTATTACAAATGGAGTTGCTTTCCTAATTTCAGCCACACTTTTCTCATTGTTGGCATACAGAAAAGCCATTGATTTTGGGGGGTTAATTTTATAACCTGCTACTTTGCCAAAGTTTTGAATCAGCTTGAGTAATTTGGGAGTGGAGTCTATGGGATTCTTTAAATACAAGGTCATGTCATCTGCAAAGAGGGAGAGTTTTATTTCTTCTTTCCCTATTTGGATCCCCTTTATGTCTGCATCTTGTCTTATTGCTGTAGCTAGGCATTCTAATACTAGATTAAAGAGAAGTGGAGAGAGTGGGCATCTTTGTCTTGTTCCTGAGTTAAGAGGAAATGGCTTTAGTTTTTCACCATTGAGTATAATGCTGGCTGTAGGTTTGTCATATACAGCCTTTATTGTATTGAGGAATGTTCCATGGATTCCTAATTTTTCCAAAACCTTCATCATAAAGGGGTGTTGGATCTTGTCGAATGCTTTTTCTGCGTCTATTGAGATAACCATGTGGTTCTTGTTCTTGCTCCTGTTGATGTGATGAATAATATTAATTGATTTGCGTATATTGAACCAGCTTTGCATCCCTGAAATGAATCCTGTTTGATCGTGGTGTATGATTTTTTGGATGAATTGTTGAAGTCGATTGGCCAAAATTTTGTTGAGAAGTTTTGCATCAATGTTCATCAAAGAAATGTGTCTATAGTTCTCTTTCTTTGATGAGTCCCTGCCCAGTTTTGAAGTTTGAGTTCTTTACTATAATGATATCATTCAAATGTAGGTGTCATCCAGTATGAACCATTACATTTCACTCTTCTTCCAGGGATGAGTGTGTCCACTTTCCTTTAGCCTTCTCTTAATGCTCAGACCATTGTTAGTCTGTCCTTCTTTTGTAGACTTTGGGTGGGTGGGCACGAAATTCACAGTGATTACTCAGAATAGTGATATTTTCACAGTAGAAAGAAAAATATTACATCTTTTTTTTTTTTTTGTCAGTCATGGGGCCTGAACTCTGGGCCTGGGTGCTGTCCCTCAGCTCTTCACCTCAAGGCTAGCGCTCTATCAGTTGAGCTTCAGCACCACTTCTGACTTTTTCTGCTTATGTGGTGCTGAGGAATCTAACCAGGGCCTCAATCATACAAGGCTGCAAGCACTCTATCACTGAGCCACCTTCCCAGCCCAAAAAAATATTACATCTTATAGGTAGGAAAAGTAATAGGGACGGAGACCTTTCACCTTAATCTATGTCTTCATATATGTCTTGAATATCAGAGGGACCACAGTCACCAAATGAGGAGATTGCACATGTGATACCATCCACAGTACTATGCCTCTGACACTTTTCCACATGGCATTTCAGCTCCTACTATGCTTCAATACGGTAATAGGAGAGCAAAATTGGATTCGTAGAATCTAGAATGTGCCAGACACATAACTAACCACACAATAATTGTATGGTATATAGTATTTCTGAAGCATCTACCAGTCTTTTTAATTATATGACAATTCATTCATTTCCACCTTCTCTTTTTTTTAATTTAATTTTATTGTCAAGGTGATATACAGAGGGGTTACAGTTACATATGTAAGGTAGTAAGTACACTTCTTGTCAGATATTGTTACCCCCTTCAATTTTCTCCCACTTTCCCTACCCTGACTCCTTTCCCCAAGTTATAAAGTTCATTTCCAAAATAGTGTCTTGTGAATATCGCTGTTACATTATTTCACCCTTTGTTCTTTGTCTCACCATTTTGTTGTCCTTCCTTTTCCAAATCAGATAATAAATATGATTGCGTAAAAATGCAGAGCTTCTGCATGGCGAAGAACTTAGCTAGCAAAATAAATAGAAAGCCCACAGATTGGAAGAAGATCTTCACTAACTATACAACAGATAAGGGCCTTATATAAAAAATATACCTACATCTCAAACAAATTAAACCCCCAATTAAAAATCCTCAAAGAAACAACTACCCAATTAATAAGTGGGCTAAAGAATTCAAAAGAGACTTCTCTGGAGAGGAAATAAGGATAGCCAATAGATACATGAATAAATATTCAACATCTCTGGCCATAAAAGAAATGCAAATCAAATCCATCTTCTCTTTGAGAAATCTCTAAGACATATGGCCTGCTTAGACAAATACAAACATTATAAGATGAAGAGGACAGTTGTAGAGATAACTTTGTCTAGTCTTCATGAGTTACGTCTCCTTTAGTAATCATTGTTTTCTTTAAAATACTCTGACTCAACTAATCATTTTTGTTTACTCAACACTCATAATGTAGAAGGCATCTGCTAAATGCTTTACATGCAGTATCTCATTTAGTCCTTGCCTTTAGTGGGTATTGTTATTATCCCTGATGTAGGAATTGGAAAGGTGAGCTCTATGGAACCCAGGTAACCCCCCTGGAGGGGACCTCTGCAACAACTGGAATATTTGTGTTTGCAAAAGTCCATATTCCCACCTTCTATACCACACAGTCTCTAGTGTGATTTTTGGGGACCCTACAATGAACTTAGAAGTGTATAATTTGATCCAGTCCTCCCTTAGCTGCAGCATTGGCCTCTTCCCAATGGGGCAGTTGTTTAAGATATGGGATCTGCAACCTTATTAGCAAGTTCCTCTGATACCATTGGTGCATCTAAAGAAAATAGCCATATAAAGCAGCTTAAAAAAAGCATTGTTTTAGTATGGCTGAGATGTGAGTTCCCTCTTGGCTTGTCGAAGATGGTTTCTGATATGAAAGAAGAAACAAACTAGAAGTTGAGTCATGTTTTGTTATCTTTGTCATGCTTCCTGTCATCTGTTCATTTTGTGCTTATTTCACACTAAGCTATCTACCTAAGTAATAGCCAACCTTTGCTCACTTTTACTCTTCAGACTAAATTGCATATTTTTTAATTGTTATTGTAAAGGTGGGGTACAGAGGAGTTGGAGTTACATAGGTCGGGTAATGAGTGCATTTCTTTTTGAAGAGTGTCACCCCTTCCTTTGCTTTCTCCCAGTTTCCCCTCCTGACATCCCCATAAGTTGTACAGTTCATTTTCAACATAGTGTCTAGTGAGTACCACTGCTGCATTTGTTCACTCTTTTTCCCACCATTTCTGTTCCCCCCACTCTCCCCCAAAGAGATACATACAAGACAAAAGATACAGAAAACAATAACAAAGGAGAAACAAAAACAAAATGACAAAAAAAAAAACTCCTTTCCATTTCTTGGAATTCTTTTCAATAGATACCACTTTATATAATCAAATGCACATAGCTATTGAGTCTTTGTGATCCTTTCCTAAGGACATCTTTCTTTGGTCTTACTGTGTGATAATTTTTAAGCTTCCCCTTTGACATCACATTCCTTCATTCTTTTTTAAAAATCTTTATTGTAAAGGTGATGAACAGGGGGGTTACAGTTATAAAAGTAAGGTAATGAGTACATTTCTTTTTAAACACTGTTACCCCCTCCTTCATTTTCTCCCACTTACCCCTTCTTATTCCCTCCCCCACACCCAGTTGTATAGTTCATTTCCAACATAGTGTTAAGTGAGTATCATTATTGCATTAGTTCATCCTTTGTCTTGATGTTTCTGTGGTTCCCATTCCCTTCCACAAATCGTATATACAAGACAAAGGGTACAGAAAACTAAAACAGAAAAAAAAACCACAATCAACATTTTATGAATTGAGAAGGAAGACTCTGGGTGCAGAAATGTGCCTGATGTTATCTTCATAAGAGAGAATTGCTTGGGAGAAGGCAGAGAAGCCTAACGCTGTGAAACCACAGTGATGGTGGATGACCATTCCATGGGGCTTAGGAAAGATAGTTGTGAAGACATGAAGATGAGACTGCCTTCCCTGGGACCCCACCCGCAGGCTTTGGGGCCAGTGTCAGGAGACAGCCTTGTCTGTCAATGGAAAGGATACAGGGGCCTGAAGCACAGCCCTTTGCCTTCTGAGCTGCCTTGTATCAGCTTATGACCTTACCTGTTGATTTTTTTTTCATGGAAATGCAATGGTCAGCTGTAACTTCCAAGGCTTAAAGGAAAAGATAAATGCAGAGTTAATATCCAGGTTCACTCCAGGTGCCCCAAGTTCCAGGAACTGACATTTAACCTGTCATATGCAGGGACCTGCATGCTGTTATCCTGGGAACTGACCAACTAATAATATATATGCTATCAGAGTCAAGAATGAAAAGGCCATCCAATTCCATAAATTAAAGAAAATAAAAATATGTATGGCATTTAAATAAATTTAGAAATATAAGACTTTAAGTATTGAAATTTTTCTCTTCAGCCAACACAATTTTAGATGACCAGGAAGGTAGTCTAAAGAGTAAGGCTGCTGGGCACCAGTGGCTCATGCCTGTAATCCGAGCTACTCAGGAGGCTGAGATCTGAGGATCACGGTTCAAAGCCAGCCAAGGCAGGAAACTCCATGAGACTCTTATCTCCAGTTAACCAACAGAAACCTAGAAGTAGCACTGTGGCTCAAGTGGTAGAATGCTTGCCTTGAGCTGAAGAGCTGAGGGACAATGCCCAGGCCCAGAGTTCAAGCCCCACACCTAACTGAAAAAAAAAAAGTAGATAAAGTCTAAGGCTGCCCACTGCTTAGGTAGATAGGATAGTGTGAAATAGAAACAGTAGATACCAGAATCTTCTTTGTAAGTACCAGGTTCTCAGTCATGTTCTCAAAGCTTCTTGAACCTATCTCCCAGCTTCTTTCCCCTGCTTCTCTGTCAATTTGAACTGGTTTATTTATTTATTTTATTTTTTAAATTTTTTATTATAAAGGTGATGTACAGAGGGGTTATGATTACATAGTCAAGTAATGAGTACATTTTTTTTTGAACAGTGTCGCCCTCTCCCCTATTTTCTCCTAGTTTTTGTCCCCCTGACTCCTCAACCTCTCAAGTTATATAGCTCACTTCCAACATGTGTCTAGTGAGTATCACTGCTGACTTAGTTCACCTTTGTCCTAACATTTCTGTGCTTTCTTTTCTCCATCCCAAATCAAACACATGCAAGACAAAAGTAATTTAAAAAAATAACAAAGGGGAAAGAACAGAAAACAAACTAGACACAGTACAATTTTTAAAAACCTCTTGTTGCCTCTCTTGGAGTTCATTTTGATAAGCATCATTTTACATTGAGCCCTGTGATCCTATCCTAAGAATATCCTCCTTTGGTCTCACTGTGTGAATGTTTCGAGTCCTTTTTAATTTATCATGGTCAAGTGTAAATTTTGTCTTTTACTCTCCATTTGGTTTACTTGTAGATTTATAGACAAATTCTAGTTATTACAAATGAGTAAAAACATGCATACTTATTCAGCATGTCCTTATAACATGTCTCCTCAGAAGGTATCCCTAGAAACAGTTGGTGCTGGGGATACTGAATGAACTCTGTTCTCAGAGTCAGGCAGACCTGAGACATGTTGAGGAGATCAGGGGATAATGGAGAAAAGGTCTATGAAGAGCATGATATATGAAGAGCTATTCCTAAGTCTATCCTTTATTTCTCTTAGATTTAATGCTCAAATAAATAAATAAATTATACCAAATAGAATATATGTTGAAAATCCTTAATCCAAACATCTAAAATTCAAAATCCCAGACTTTTTGAGGGCATATGCAATGGGTTATAGTATAACTACACCAGAGTACTAAAATATTGTGTGTGAAAGTACCTTCAAAGCTGGGTGTGTAGGTTCACAACTATAGTCCTAGCCACTCTGGAGGCTAAGATAAGACTGCAGTTTGAGATTAGTCTATACAGAAAGTTCACAAGAACCCTTCTCAACTAAAAACTGGGCCTGGTGACTTGTGCCAATCATTCCAATTCCACAGGAGGCTGAGATTGGAAAGACTGAGTTCTAGACTATCCATGGCAACAAAGCTTTTAAGACTCCATCTCAACAGGAGAAACTGAGTATGGTGATATTCACCTGTCATTCCTGCTATGGAGATAAATATCAAATAGGATTGTCCAGGCACAGGACTGGGCAAAAAGCAACATACTATGTTGAATCTCTGAGTATAAACCCTGGTTTTGTCCTCCCAGATACTTTCAGGCTATGTATATAAGGTATCTTTTATATTAAGACAGAAGAATTTTGAGCTTGTTTTCCAGTTTGAAAATAACCTTTTTTAAAAAAAATTTAATTTAATTTTATTTGTGAACATACTGTACAGAGGAGTTACAATTACATGGGCAGGATAATGCGTACATTTCTTACCAAGCATTGCAGCTTCCTCCTTTGTTTACCCTTCACATCCCTTCCCAGCCTCCCCCCTCCCCCCCATCCCAATCCTATTCCTTCCCACCCCCCCCACCCCCCCGCACCAACGTTGTAAAGCTCGTTTTGGACATGACAACTTGTACTTCTCATTGTTGCAGCAGGTCCACCTGTATCCTTATAGAACTGGTTTTTCCCCATCTCCTCCACAGGTTATACTGACATCAAATATAGTGAAAGCAGGGGTTATACTGTGGGGGAGGGACATTCAAAGCAACAAAGAGATAATCTTATAAATGCATTAGAAACACATGCATGAAAGAAAAAAACATTAAAATACACATCTAAGGGTTCATTTTCCTGACATCACATTATCTGACCTTTTCCGCTTGACTAATACATATACTAGATATTACAAATAAGGGAAACCATGGGACCTATGTTTCTTTGGGCCTGGCTTACTTCACTTAATATAATTTTTTCCAAGTTTTTCCATTTCCTAACAAATGGGGCAATGTCATTCTTTCTGATGGAGGCATAGAATTCCATTGTGTATATATACCACATTTTCTTGATCCATTCATCTACTGAGGGGCATCTGGGTTGGTTCCATATCTTAGCTATGGTAAATAATGCTGCAATAAACATAGTTGTGCTGGTAGCTTTAGTGTGGTCTTGTTTGTAAACATTTGGGTAAATGCCCAAAAGTGGGATTGCTGGGTCATAGGGGAGTTCTATGTGAAGTCTTTTGAGGAACCTCCATACTGCTTTCCAAAGTGGTTGAACAAGTTTACATTCCCACCAACAATGAAGTAAAGTTCCTTTCTGTCCACATCCCCTCCAGCATCTGTTGTTGTTAGAGTTCTTGATTTTTGCTGTTCTAACTGGAGTGAGGTGATATCTCAATGTTGTTTTGATTTGCATTTCTTTGATGGCTAGGGATGCTGAACATTTCTTCATGTGTCTATTGGCCATTCTTCTTTCTTCTTCAGAGAAGCTTCTCTTTAAGTCTTTCGCCCACTTATTTATTGGGCAGTTGTTTCTTTGAGGATTTGTTGTTGGGGGGTTTAATTTTTTGAGTTCCAAGTATATTTTAGATATGAGCCCCTTGTCCGTTGTATGGCTAGTAAAGATCTTCTCCCAATCGGTGGGTTTTCTATTGATCTTGCTAGCTATGTCATTTGCCCTGCAGAAGCTCTGCAACTTTATGCAATCCCATTTGTTTTGATTTGTTGTGTTTCCGGGTCTCTATTCAGAAAATTTCGGTCTGAGCCAAGGAGACCTAGGGTTTCTCCTATTCCATCCTGTAATGTTTTCAGAGTGTCTGCTTTGACTTCAAGGTCTTTGATCCATTTGGAGTTGATTCTGGTGCAGGGTGATATATAAGGATCTAGCTTAAGTTTTCTACATGTAGTTAACCAATTTTGCCAGCACCATTTACTGAAGAGGCTGTCTTTCTTCCATTATATTGTTTTAGCTCCCTTATCGAAGATTAGATGGCTATAGGTCTGTAGGTTCATTTCTGGGTTTTCAATTCTATTCCATTGGTCCTGAGGTCTGTTCTTATGCCAATACCAAGCTGTTTTGATTACTATGGCTTTATAGTAGAGTTTGAAGTTTGGTATTGATATTCCTCCAGCAGTGTTCTTTCCATTGAGGAGCGTTTTTGCTATTCGGGGTCTTTTATTTTTCTATATGAATTTGAAAATAACCTTATGTGTACACAAATATTCAAAATTCTGAACCTGAAACACTTCTGATATGAAGAATTTTGGATAAGGGATTTCCAATCTGTATTGTCAAATTCATAGCCCCACTTTTTGCCATTAACAATAGTCATTTGACCTCGTATTAAAAGAGAACTTACTGTATATCTTACTGGTGGACACACATTAGAACAGTCCTTAGTATCATTAATATCATTAACTGGTTAATTTCTTCAGCCACATTGGATTATTTATTCCATTTTGCAAGCCTTTGTGTTGAGAATTTCAAGATTAGAGAAGAATAGAGTGTTCCTGATTAATAATCAAATTTTTTCCAATATATCTCCTTGTATCCTTTCAGGACGAAAATAGGGATGTGATATTAGCTTTTGCTTTTGATGAATATTATGTTATTTGTTATTAGATTGTGGGGCAGGCTGAGAATCCTGATGGGGTATTTCAGAAGTCTTCCCAACTCCTGCCTGTCGTGTGAATGTGAAATAGCTCTCTCTTGTCACTCCTGCCTTAGCCTGCTGTTCTTCCTCTGCCTGGGAGTAACGATTTGAGATAAAAGAACACAGAGGTCTGAAGTGTTCTTGTCAATGTCAATTACAAACAGGAAGCACTTGTTCAATATGACTGATCTGTGGTTTCTTTGCTCAGTGTTGACAGGGCAGTGTAAAGATGACCCATTATACTATACAGAACTTGGCACTTAGGTGAGGATACAGTCCTGTGAAAAAATACTAGGTATCAGTTAGTGATCAGGATGTAAAGTCAATCTATAGTTCTAATCTCTTTAACTCATCAATAGGATTTTACAAGGTCAGTACACTGATAGACCACTTAACTGAGAGCCAAATGCACTTTTATCTACAAGCTCAGATTAAGATAACTAATTGTCACTATAAAAATATTGTCATAATTGAACAACTTTGTCCTGTGGCTAGGAATCTGCAAGGAAATTAGTACAAGTTGAGTATTCATGTCCAAAATGCTTGAGACTAAAGGTATTTCAGAATTAGTTTCCTTTTTTCTTCCCAGATTTTAAGAATATTTACATAGGGGCTGGGAAGTTGGCTCAGTGGTAGAGCGCTTGCCTTGCATGCCAGAGGCCCTGGGTTCGATTCCTCAGCACCACATAAGCAAAAAGAAAAAAACCCGGAAGTGGTGCTGTGGCTCAAGTGGTAGAGCGCTAGCCTTGAGCTGAAGAGCTGAGGGACAGCACCCAGGCCCAGAGTTCAGGCCCATGACCGGATCCAAAAAAAAAAAAAAGAATATTTACATATTAGTAGTGAGGCATCTGAAGCAAGAGACCCAAGACTAAATATGAAATCTATTTGTTTTGTTTATACTCTATCCACATAGCCTGAATAAAATTTTATAAAATATTTTTGCATGCCTGTATTTTGGCTGCCAATCCTCAGGTGAGATAAAGTGAAATTTTCTACATGTTACTTCACATCACTGCTTAAGACGTTTCATGGTTTTGCTTTCAATTTTCAGATTAGGGATGTTCAGTTTGTAACTCTTTAATAAGGTTACCGACTGATAAAAAGCTATACTTGTTCTTGAATTTACAGATAGCAGTGTGGGGACCAGGGAAGTCAAATTACTTCCAAATGGTTTTGATACTAATTAATAACTGTAGCTTTATTTTAATGAGGTAAATAAATATTAATATTGCAAGAATTTGTCTTTAAGTCAACTGGTGACTTATTGTTGTTTGGATAAAGCAAATCCATTCCTTGCAATGTAGGTTCCTGCTCTGGTTACTTAGGAAGTTCAAACTTTGAGGGCTTTGTTGTTGTTTGTAACAATACTGGGGTTTGAACTTGAAGTCATGCAAAGAAGGCACTCTTTCACTTGAACTATACCCCCTAATGTCTTTTGTCTTTAATTATTTTTCAAATAAAATCTTGATCTTGATTTTTTCTCCCTAGGCTGGCCTTGATCATTGTCCTTCTATTTACATTTTCCATACAGCTTAGATAATAGACACATACGACTATGCCTGCTTTATTCATTAAGAAAAAGCTCATTGAACTGTAATCCTCCCTATCTTTGCCACCCCAGAAGCTAGGATTATAAACATGGTCATGGGGCTTGAACTCAGGGTCTAGGTGCTGTCCCTAAATTGTTCAAAGCTAACACTCTACCACTTTGAGCCACAGTGCCACTTCAGCTTTCTGGTAGTTAATTGGAGATAACAGTCTCACAGATTTTCCTGCCCAGGCTGGTTTTGAGATCCTCAGAGGAGCTTGGATTGCAGGCATGAGCCACTTGTGCCCAGCTAACACATGTTTTTGAAAGCTTGTTTTTCTAACAAAGGAGGAGGCAACCATGCTTGATAAGAAATGTACTCATTACCTTGCTCATGTAATTGTAACCCCTCTGTATGGTATTTTCACAATAAGAAAACTTATTTTAAAAGTTTGTTTTTCTTTTTTAATGTGTGGGCTACTTAATTATTCAGTCAACGGATATGGAGTGCTACTGGATGGTACCAATGACTTTGATAAGAAGTGATCACAAACTTATAAAAAAGAGATGGTATAACCAGTATAAAATCTAATTGCAAGTCTATCATATGAAATTCATATATGTTTCAGGTATATTTTACATACATGGCAAGAAGTTATACAGAATTTTAAGGATTTTCTGTATTCTGGCTGATATATTCTATGGGGTCAGGTATGGAGTCTTCTACTTGTGATGTCTTGTCAGCACTCAAAAAGTTGGGGATTTGAGAGCATTTCAGACTTCAAATTGAAGCAAATGCTTAACCTGTAGTTTTTAATGCAATAAAATCATATATGAAGGTTAATATAGAGAGTCAAATGAATGTAGAAAAATGCTTGTTGGGTATTGGTTTTTACTCTGGAATGGTGGTGATATTCTGAAAGTAGGTAGAAATGATGGTTCTTCGTGACATTGTGAATGTGCCAAATGCCATAGGTATGGTATGCGTTATGGTGGTTCATTTTATATTACCTGACTTGCACCTCAGTATTTTTTTAAGGTAATATCCTTTGTGCTCTTCTCTTTTCCCTATTTTTCTTTGAGTTTATACTTTAAGGTTGGAAGTTATTTGAGAAGTTTGGTCTAGTTTTTTCTTGTTTATTTTATATCCTTCAGAATACTATTTTCTTAGACATATTGCAAACATTGCTTGTTGAGGTTATCCTCATTTATATATTTTTCTTTATCTTATAACATGAATTCTTATATTTTTAAATCAGTTCATGACTATTACAGAGAAAAGCTTTTGTCTTTGTTTATTTCATATCCAACCCCTTATTAACCTCCTATTTTAATAAAGTGAAGTCTTTGGGGTTTTTCCAAGATAATAATTTTTTAAAATTAGTAAACTGTATTGATCACAATTTGTTTAGTTAGTGACTAGTGCTTCCAAGTATTACCAATATTGAGCCCATTTTATATTTCTGAAATCCCACCAGTTCTTATATTTTATTGATTTATATTTGCTACTAATCTGTTGAGGATTTCACATTTATTTTCATAAGGGATATTGACCAGTTCTCTTCTGTTGGGTTTTTGGGGGTTTTTTTGGTCAGTTGTGGGGGTTGAACTCTGGGCCTGGGCGCTGTCCCTCAGCTCTTCAGCTCAAGGCGAGCACTCTACCACTTGAGCTACAACGCCACTTCCGGTTTTCTGGTGGTTTATTGGAAATAGGAGTCTCACAGTCTTTCCTGCCCGGGCTGGCTTTGAACCACGATCCTCAGATCTCAGCCTCCTGAGTAGCTAGGATTACAGGCGTGAGCCACCAGCGCCCGGCTTCCTGTTGGGTTTTTATTCTAATTCAATAAAATAAATTCTATAGCTTTCCATTAGGTTATATTTTGGGAGAGAAAGTGGACAGGAACTTACTTTTCTGTAAATGTGAGATATTTCATTTTAAAACTGACTTGAAAAAAAATTACTATATATTTTATTTGTTTGCATTTTCAAGATTGTAAGTCCAAAATCTTATTTTTCATACATTTTTTTCAAGAAGTTTCCTGTTTTAAGGTGTTATATTTGTTGACTTTGTATTCTATTTTAAAATTAATATCAATGTCCTCTTAAAATTATAGTGCCTTATATGATGTTTTTATCTAAAATTATGCTTATTTGAGCTTCTTTTTATTCAATAGATTTGTGTGTGACTTGCCTGTCCTTATAGGTAGCTTATTTTTTAATTTTGCTTTTGTTTTTAATATATTTAGGGTTTGTAAAATCCCTTGATTTTATTTGCTATAAATGACTTTGTTTTTCCTCACTTGTTACTTCTATCCTTTTGCCTTCTTTTGTATTATTTTTGGATTTTCTTAAAGTTTTTTTTTGTGTGTATGTGCTTGAATTCAGAGCCTACATGCTATCCCTGAGGGTTTTTTGCTCAAGTATAGTGCTCTGCCATTTGTGCCACTGCTCTACCTCGGGCTTTTTGGTGGTTAACTGGAAATCAGTCTCACAGACTTTCCTGCCCAGACTGTCCTCAAACTTATTTCCCCGGATCTCAGCCTTCTCAGTAGCTAGGATTACATGCATGGAGCCACCAGGGCCTGGCTTTTCCTTTAAATTTTAAATTCTTTAACACAACATCTTAGAGGAAAAAAATAGTGAAAGCCTTTACTTGATGAATTTTTCTCTTAGACAATCTTTGTGGCACTAAGAGTTTTATATTACTGAGTTTTACTATTATTCCCTGCAAATATAAAGAGTTATTTGTATGATGTGGTTTGTGCTTAATTTAAAAGATTCTAGGAGATTTTTATGTCTGCACTGTATTTAGTTCCTCTCCTCATAGGTTTTGGCGGACCAGTGGGTAAAGGTTCAGACTGTGAAACAATACTTTTTGGAATTTTCAGAGGGTTTTTGTGTATCTCATATTTAAGTAATACAACCAATTCTTTACCTACCATTGCAGAAACTACAATCTCATACATCGTGGAGAAGGCAGAGTAGAGTTTCTTCTCAGCAGTCAAAGTTCTTTAAATCTACCAATTTAACTTTAATAATCTTTTGAAATTCTATATTTTCTTATGTAGCTTTTCTTTGTAAAAGTAGGGGCACACTGAATTTCTCTTCATTTTCTTCCTAGTATATCTTCTTCTAATGCTCTATTAATGCCCTAATTTTCCTGCTTCATATATGAATGTGTGTGTGTACATATGCCCAGGTGTGTGTATGAATGAGACCTAGACTTTAGTTGATGTTAATATTTCCAGTCTGCAATCATTTTGCTTTCATTTTTATGAGATATATCTTTTTTGGTAATTTCCTTTGCTTGTTTTTTGTGCAACACTTAAGATCACAGAAGCAGAACTGGATGTGAGTGGCCTACTAAGAGTGCATGGCCTGATCGGGTGAAAGCAACAGGGCAGAGATGAATCTGGGCCATGGGTGGGGAGGAGAACAGAGTATATCCTTTGGAAGGTTTCATTTCAGGTGAGGTGTAGACAAGCTAACTTTGGGAGATCATTGACTGCCTTCCTCCTTTGTTCACTGGTGACCCTGTCCTCAGGGTAAGGCTGAGGACACAGCATAGGGGTGGAGCTTCCTGTGCAATTACAATGGTTCTTGAACTTGAGTTTAGATCCCCTTGTACTGCTTACATCTCATTTCTTTATTGATCAGATTTCCTGTAAATCAAGAAGAACAAAGTCTGTTTAAATAAAGCTCTGCAGGAGCATTTAGATATGTGCATGGGATAAGCCATTTCTAAATACTCTTTTGAGGACCTGCAGACAAACCAAGGCCTGTGACTTTAAATTAGCAGTATTTTAGAATGAAAGTTCCACCTGAAATGAATCTGATGAAGAGTTAAACTATTTTCAAAGTAGGATGTGTTCAGCTCATCTCCTCTGTGATGAAATGCCATTTTCCCTGATTTGATTGAGCCTGTTCTCCTTAAGCCTTGCTTCTTACAGTGGTGTGTGCTGTGCATAGTAATTAGGGACTTCTGCTGTCAGGGGCAGCAAGCTCCTGGTGGATTCTTGAGCTCTCCTTTCCCAGAGCTTAGTTCCTCACCCTTCCCAGACAAAGTGTGTATATTTAAATGGTAGGATTTGAGAGAACATACACGATAGCAAGACTGTAGAGAAGAATCAGCCAGGGATGTTAGGTTTTAATTGAAGTTTAGTTGGAGGTTCAATGAGGTGAGATTGTTATGACAGATTTCAAAATGTAATGATAGGGAAATGAGTTGGGTTCATGAGAGTTGGAGTAAATACCAAACAGCAGCTCAGCAACTCAGCATGAAACAACAGCTCCAAACTCTCAAAACCTAGAGTAATTAAAATTTACATTGTGCAACCCCCCCCCCCTTCTCAGTGGGTACCTTTCCAAGGGAAGCAGTAATTTTATTGTGAAAAATATAAACACAATTTTGGAGATGTAAATTATATGCACATTTTAATCTTGATCATAAACATAGGAAGTTTTCAAAATGTAAATATAATCAAAGCACAAACTATAGCTGAAAGCAGACTTGAGATAGACCTCAGAAGGCAAAAAGTGCTACCGGCTACTTTCCCATGCCTACCTGCCTTCCTGCCCCTTCTGTATTTGTAGGAAAGATGAGGTGAAATTTCATGCTACCACATCTGAGGATACCAAGTCTTGCCCTCTGGGTTTTTTAATGTTACAGGAGGAATAGAAGTTTTAACCTTTGGTCTGTTCATTATCTCCCACCCCCTTTCTTTTTGGTCAGTGCATATGATGTTGGAGGTTAGTGAGTGAGAGATGGTAACTCGATGTTAAAGAATTTGCAGAATGGGAGAAGGGAGGAAATTTACCCAGATACTATTGAATTGTCCCATTTCCCTACTTTAAAGCATGAAAGTTTGAACTTCAATTTGAACCAATTCTGAGGATTGAGTGCAGGGAAACAGAGAGATTGGAGAAAATATACTGTGCTGGTGCTGAGAAACTATATGTGGATTCTCACGGTGTGATCCTGCTACCTGCTGAGTATTTTGAACAAAATACTTCCCTCCTATGGGTCATGGATTTTCTACCTGGTTCAAGTCATTGATTTTGCCTGAAATTAGCTCCAAGATTGCTCATAACTCACACTTTCTGTGCTACAGTGTCCCATAAATCCACTCAAGCCAAACAGAATCCTAGGAATCCAAATCAGTGTGATATTCTTCTTGAGTCATCAGGAGAAATGTTCCAGAAAAGGCTCAAAGCCTCCCTCTGCCAGACTAACCAAGCTGTGATTTAAGGGCAGAACTTACTGAAACTGCTTGGTCTCAGCCGCTTGGTCCTGGTCTCAGTTTGACACCTCCTCTACTGTATCAGGAGTCTTCCTAGTATGTAATGACCTGGTGTCTGTCCAAGTATACCACTGAATTTCATGGTTGGACTTGTCATATTGGCACCACCTATCCCTATTTTTTTTCTACTGGTTCCCTTAACATAGCAGGTAATGAAAATGTTCAAGATTGTGAGCGTACGATTATGAGAAGTCATCATTAAGCAACCTTTGGTTTATATAAATCACATCAAATGCAATTCAAGTGTAGTATTCAGGAGAAACTTGACTTCAAGGATTCAAGCCCAGAGTTTAATTGGAAGAGTTATTTTTAGTATGTTGTATGGATAATGTGAGATTATGGTTTAATTTAGTTGTTCTAACTTAAAAAAAATAGGAGGTATATTGACAGGTTAGCATTTGTTTTGTCATCTATAGGAATGTTTAGAAACCTGTAGGTAGAAATGAAAGAAATGTTGTGGCTACAGGATCTGTTTTCCAGTTGAGACAGCAGATTCTTTTTTCTGAATGCCAAGGGCAGGGACATTCCAATAGACCATAAATCCATCATTTGAATGAGACTTTACCATATAGCCTATGAGATGGTTGTCTCAGGATTCCCTTTGACAAGTTGGATTTTAATAAGGGAGGTGATATAAGGACAGTCTTGTGATGGGGAAACATTTCTGAAGGAGAAAATATCTAACACTATAGATCAGGCATCCTGTGTTCTGGTACAATCTCTGCTGTGATACTGTGTGGCTTGGGACAAATTATGTCAATTTTCTGGCCTCAGTCAGGAGATGTGAACAAATGACTAATTCTAGGTAAGAGATGGTTGCAGTCATATATGGTGCCATGCCAAGCTTCACACATCTTTTCTAACCTTCATCTATTAGGATAGCCTATTTCAGAAGCAGTACTCCAACTCCAGGAAAAGGTGATGGGTTGGCATACATGGGAGGGTGTGAAAGTCATGATCTTTGGGAAAGCTGCTATTATCTTCAAAACTCCTAGAGCTGATTCTGATAGGCCTCATGTTCCTCACAGCTGCAGGAAGTAAGTTAATTAACTAACTAACTAACTAGTTTTATTGTAAAGGTGATATACAGAGAGGTTACAGTTACATAAGTATGGTGATGAGTATATTTCAGTATTACCCCTTCCCTTATTTTTTCCTGCTTTCCCTCTCCCTTGACTCCCCTCCCCCACAAGTTGTGAAGTTCATTTCCAACATAATGTCCAACAATGTCTGTTGCATTGGCTTACCCTTTGCCCCATGATTTCTGTGATTCCCCTTCCCTTTTAATATACAAAATAAAAGGTACCAAAGTCAGAAACAGAGACAACAGGGGATAAACCAAAGGTTAAAAAAAAAAAAAACCACAAAGCAAAACAAAAGCAAAACAAAAGAAAAAAAACTGCAAACAGTACACTTAAAAAAAAAAAACTCTTGTTTCCATATCTTGAAGTTTGCTTTGATTAGCATTATTTTATATGGTCACATGTACATAGCTATTGACCTATTATGATCCTCCGCTATGACTATCCTAGATATATACTAATTATTATAAATGAGGGAAACCATGGAGTCTGTGTTTCCTGGGGTCTGGCTTACTTCATTAATATGATTTTTTCCAAGTCTTTCCATTTCCTTATGAATGGGGCAGTGTCATTCTGATGGAAGCATAGAATTCCATTGTGTATATGTACAATATTTACTTGATCCATTCATCTACTGAGGGATAGCTAGGTTGGTTTCATATCTTAGCTATGGTAAATAATGCTACAGTGAACATAGTTGTGCTGGTAGTTTTTGTGTGGCCTTGTTTGTGATTGTTTGGATAAATGCCCAGGAGTGGGATTGCTGGGTCATAGGTCTATATATTTAGTCTTTTGAGGAACCTCCATACTGCTATCCAGAGTGGTTGAACAAGTTTACATTCCCACCAATAGCGTAATAGTGTTCCCTTTAGGCCACATTCTATGCCAGCATCTGTTATTATTAGCTGTCTTGATAATGGCTGTTCTAACTAGTTTGAGGTGGAATCTCAATGTAGTTTTCATTTGCCTTTCTATTATAACCAGAGATGTTGAACATTTCTTCATGTGTCTATTGACCATTCTTTCCTCTTCAGAGAAGTCTCTTTTTTAAATCTTTATCTAACTTATTAATGGGGTGGTTATTTCTTGAGGATATGTTTTTTGGGGACTTAATTTTTTTGAGCTCTATTTTAGATATGAGGCCCTTTTCTGTTATATAGCTGGGGAAGATCTTCTCCCAATCTGTGGGCTTCTATTTGTCTTGCTAGCTATGATCTTGGCCATGCAGAAACTCAGCAGTTTTGCAGGAAGTAAATTTATTCCTGTCTTCACCCATGGGTAGTACACATGGAGCTTAGTTCAGAACAACACAGGAACTCTGTGTTCCTGGAGTATATGTTGTAGAGAGAGGAGATGTTATTAAAGAATCAGTTATTGAATTTCAGTCATGAGAGGACTATGATGAGGTGATGCCATAGTGGGAGAGAACTCGGGGTGAGAGATGGCCTTAGACACTCTGAGGAAGCTATGGGTGAGCTATAATCTGAAGAATGAGTTGGAATTATCCAGTTGGCATGTACAGATGGCACTTCTCTAAAAAACTGTGAGGAAGAAAAGGCAGTAGGACTTGAGTAGTAATTATAAGAAAGCTCCATTCTAGAATTTCCTTAAATTATAGGACCCAGAGAATGATTGCCCTAAGACTACATGTAGCATCTCCACTAGCAGTTGCTGCTTTCATGTCCCCACAAAACCATGTGCTATGTTCCAGGCTGTGAAGCCAGCAGCAAACAGTCTCTCAAACTTACTACTGTTAACAGTGGCTGTGACCTAAAGCCACCCCACCTCAGAAGCCTGGATACCACTACATCACAGGGCAGCATAGTGACAGCCAAGCAGGTGGCTCTAGGCCATGTTGTCTACAGATCTCAGTTTTTGGTCTTTCGGTTGGGGACCCATCAAAACAATAAGTGTGGCTTTGAGAACTGTGAATGCCATAGCAATCACTGTACTCATTTGGCCCATGGAACACATCTGGTACTTTTTTGCAGCAAAGGCTACAACCTTAGTTGAAACCGTAGTTTCTACACTGTGCTGGAGCCCAGGATGAACAGAACTCAAATCTATGCTTCCTGTTCTGTCCTCTGTGCTCAGGAGTCTCCCTGCTTGGTATCAGTGTGGCTAGAGATGCAGGGTCAAGCCATTGGGGCAGGCCTGTGAGTGTGGTACTGCTACCAGGCAAGGGGAAGCAAGGAGCCACAATGGGAGTCGGCTATTAAGGGAAGAAACTTATCAATAAATCCCATCTTAAGTATTCCCTCACCAAACCTCTAGTGAATTTCTTCCCACTAATTGGGAACCTTGCATGTCACCTTCTCTTTGTGACCATAAATCTTTTCTAAGAAGCCTAATTTATTTTTTCCTTTGTTTTCAGGAGACTAGATCTGGAGAAAGCAACAGCTGTGTTGAAGAAATAATTCGGGTAAGGATATTCTTTTAAAATCTATTTTTTAAAAAAGGTAGGAAATTAAAAAGAAAGTCAATGTGTTGAACATGTATTCCAAAGAGAAAGGATTCATGGGGTCACGTTTTTGAAAGTAGCTTGTTAGTTGTGAGTCATTTGCTGTTTAACATTTACCTTTATTCTGAGAGAAACACAAAGGTTACCTAAATGACACTTAACAAAATAATAGTTCTTTTAGAAACCTAGGAGCTTATCTACACAAGTACCTTTGTGCAGGCTGAGGTGATACTTGGGTATTAAAGTGATCATTTGGAAGACAGAACAGACTTTAGTTGAAAAATATGGAGGCATTTACATTCGGATACACCCATTTATCACCCTACTATTTAAAAGAGTCAGGCAGAGGTTGCCTTGTGATTTTTCTTCTGAACTTAATTAGAATCAGGTGTACCTGACAAACAGTTAATGCTCAGAGTCTAAAATGTATTCCTACGTTGTTTTTCATGTTATTAATTTCCTTGTCCTTCTTACCATCATTGCCCCTGTATGCTTTCCCTCCATGAGCTAGTTTCCATGCAAGCTGAAAACCAAGGCTGTTATGTAGGGTTGCTATTTTCCTGAGAAGTCCAGCTTATAATCAGGTACTCACCATCAACCCAGAGTTTGTCTTTGCTCATGTTTTTTTTTTTTCCCGGGGAGCACTCTAGTAATCTATGGTTCTCAGAAAACTGATACTACATTGTGAAAAACTCCAGTACAAATTAGACCATCTGGTATCAACATTCTCTAAAGAAAAAAAAAACTATTTTAACATGTTTCTAACTTTTGGACATCCTTGAATTATTATATCATAGTAATGTACTAAGTAATTGTAAGTAATTACATGGTTTAAAATTTTATATGAACCAATTTTCTAAAACAAGGTATTTTTCTTTATGGAAAGCATTATTTCACAAATCTTATAACTCACAAATTGGCCAGAATAATCAGGTGAAGTTTTATTTGTTGAATTCATAACTCTTTTTCTTACATAGAAGACAATTATCAAATCATACAGCTTTATTTCTGGCATTTAGATACACATTAAATAAAATCTATACTGTATTTTATCTGTATTACCTATTTTGTCTCTGTCAGATTAGTATATGGTACTGATAAATGTTTTCCTTTTTTTCTCTTTTAAAATAATCATGCTTCAGATTTCAAATATCCATTTTAAGCCATCTTTTGATCAGCTATTGTTGTTTATATCTACAAAATGATAATACTGAAACTCATCAGCACCTTCTTTGCTTTCCCTAAGTAGAGAAAATCTGCTGTTTTATCATCTCATAAACGAAATCTGTCTTTGGCTCTTTACCCCATGCAAACACACTTTTACATGTTTGTTTATTTGTTTTGTTGTTGTTGTTTGGAGGAAGGGTTTTGCTATGTAGCCTAGCTTCCCAGTACATTCAGCCTTCTTCCTACCCTTCTAAGAAGGGTGTATATTTGAACAAAAATTTAATTAATTCAGATACAGAAAAGATATAGTTTAAGGAAAGTAAAATTTAACTAACATAGATTGTAGTAGTCAACCATTTGAAGCTTTACTATATTTTCTGAAGAAAGTTAATGAGCTCCTCATCCCCTCTATTCCACTTTCATACAATATTGACTCCTAACACCTACACTGGTTATAAATCTAGGACTTGCTTCACTGGTCTTTTCAGGGCCTGATTTCTGTGCATTTTTCTGTTCTTCTGTTTCCAGTTTTTCTGTTGAAATAAACCTGATGTGGTCAAGGTCACCAGAAGTAGTTGTTTGTAGCCATCAAATTTGTGATAGTATTTTCTTGTAGTGATGGAAAAGGAGAGCCTTGAAAAAGGCTTTGAAGTGATGAAAGTTAGGTTATTCATGTGCTTTTCATGGGGGTGGGATCACCAGGAGAACAGTGGTGGGTAAAACAGGCATGACCCTTTACCCTCTTGAACTAGTGATCTGCTGGGAGAGATAGATACTACTTTTTCAAAGATCTCAAAAGTAAATATATAATATAAATTTATAGGAGCTCATCATAGGGTACCGTTACCTTCCTCAAGGACAAGAACAATGAATGGGAGAACAACTAAGGATAAAAATGGTGATGACTATAAGCAAAAGAAATGGAAGAGCTTGTCTTGGTAGGGACCATGATACAACAGGGAAAGTAACAGTGGATAGATAAGCCTAACAAAAGAGGTAAAAGGAGCCAGATAATGCTTACTTCTTCAGCCATGTTCAAGGTACTATAAGAAAGGGAGTCAGTGAAGCATATGAGGAGAGAATAGTGTGTGATCACATTGGCCATCTCAGTGTACTACTCTGGCTGCTGTGGAGGTGGAGTGAGGGGGATGAAGAAAAGCAGCAAGAATGAGTGGAAATCATTGCAGGAGTCCCAAGGATAGATGCTTGGAGGTGCACTTAAAGGCATGAAAAGGCTTAGGAGGGATCCTGATTTAGGATAAAAAAGAGAAATCATATATTCGTTTTTAGACGTTCTAAATTGCCTTTGAGACAGCTAAGTAAACCTAGAGAACAGAGGGAAATAAACCAGGCCTGGCACTCAAGCAGAGGTCTAAGCTGCAGCCTAACATTTTGAGTTAATTCAGGTATCATTGGCTATAAAACCACAGAAATGGCCACATTTTCCTGGAAAGAGAGACTAGAGACAAAGAAGTAGCAAGAGCTTAAATTCTCACATTGAAAGGCCAACGAAAGGAAGATCTCCTGGCAAATAGAAATGAGAGGAAGTAACTGAGTAAAAATGACGATGATAAAGAGTCACAGACCCAAGGGAAGAGACTTTCACCTCCAAGAATGTGCAGAGCAAGTTTTGAAAGGACAAGAAAGACGATAGGCCTTTTGCTACAAAAGGGAGGTTTTCATTTCCACATGATTATGATATAAAAGTGCCAGATTGTACATTTGTGCACTGAAACTCACAGTTTTTAATGGCCAACATTACCAGTCTCATCTTTAGCTTCTTCCTCTCCTCTCTCTCATTTTTGCTGAGGTGACGATTTTCAAAGCATTTGAATATCACATTGTGTTCTGAAGTATAATTATTTTTTATTCTTACTCAGAGAATTTTAATCCTGGGACCTAATAAATCTGTGTGTAATTGCAAAGTTCTCTTAACCAAGGGCGAAATTATAACTGAGTTCTCTGAAGATGGATCATAAAGGCTAGAAGCCCTCATGGCTGACATATGTTTGTAACAGACAATTTTCTAAGTTATACAGTATTTCATCCCTAAAGGTTCCCGTGCTGTAATACTTTGGTGCTTTTCATAGCATTATCCATTAAGATATAATGGCATTAACATTTGTTCAGCCCATAAAAGTGGTTTATAACTTAATGGAGGGAATGCAGGGCTGGTACCTATGATGCACAAGACAGCTTTAGAAGGCATTTGTGGAGGGCACCTTATGACACAATAGCAAGCAGTCTTGGTAGTATGGTGCCATAGCTTGAGCTAGTTTGAATTTAAGAAATGAATTTAGAGGCCCCTTCAGCACAACATCTAAGAAAATTACATTCTTGGCTTTTATCATTAGTCACTAATTTAATTCCAGTGTTCTGTGAAATATTCATAGTAGATATTTACTTAGAGTCGATTTCTGTTTATGTGAAGACTACTTGCTTCAATTCTGGAGATTCAAATCAGCTTCCTGACATGATAATTGACTTCGGGCAAATAAAGAGAACTCATTTTTTCCTTAGCTTGCTGGAAACTGCATAAGCTTTGCAGCTGTGGTCTTGGGAGAGTTGTGAGCTGAGAAACAGTGTCATATGTAGTACACATTGTTATAGCTTGTCGCATGTTTAGACTCTGGTTGGTAGGACAAAAGAAGCCTTGTGCTTGAATGTCTATATACTCCTTAATGCACATGAAAACATATTAGCCATCCTGTGCCTACTGAAAAATAAAGAACAAAGAGATGACTTGTTTCTAGTGACCTACTTGGGTCAGTTGCAGAGCTGGCTCAGGTCAGATCTCCCCGGCTGCAGGCCAGACAGGCTTTTCCTTGTTTCCTTTATAATTTATTTCATTTGTTTCCTATGGCAAAGATTGAAGTTCATCAATGGCCAAATCAATCGAGGTGGAGCTGTAGAGAAGCCCCCATTAATATATCCTTCCTTGTTGTATACAAAAATAAAATCAAACCAAAAGAAATCTGATGTTGGCCCAGAGAAATTCACCATGTAAAATCTAGTTTTTTTCCAAGATGTAAATTAGTGTATTTGGTGGCATTTTGTTTTCTTACCGCATTTAGCTATGTGAATAAGGATAGAAGTAATAAGCTTTTAAGTAATACGCTTTTACATTTTGAGATACAGTCTCAATAGATGCTGTTAGATTAGCTCTTTTCCCTGGAAGCAGAAGTCCTGACAACATTAGTGCACTGTCAACTTCCAAGGGTGTCCTGGTGCCTGGAAGGCTTGGCCAGCAGCCTGTTCATGTGCCAGGAGTGTCCTGGTGCCTGTGCAGTATGGCCAGCAGCTGTTCCTGTGGCAGGGGTGTCCTGGTGCCTGGGGGGCATGGCCAGCATCTTACGTCTATATTGCAGGATTGTTTGACTACAGACCACAGGCTACATAATGATCCCAGAGTGACTCAGTATTAATAGAAGTGGGACAAGAGGCCATGCCAGTACATAATACATTCTGAGCCCATAAAGAAGGGGATAACGATGCTCAATAGAAAATATACTCATTACCTTACTCATGTAACTGTAACCCTTCTTTACAGTATATTTACAATACAAATATTTTAAAAAATACATTCTGAGTTTTGTGGTGGTAACTATAGAAATCCCGAAGTCCATAAGTTACTGTTGAGAATGTTGAGAATAAATCCTCTGCCTTTTAGTATTTACCAGTCTTATTCTGATACACATCAGTAAAAAAGCACACAGGCATTTGGAGAGCCATCTGGATGGAAGACCAAAGGAATGTTAACAGCATTAGTACCTAAAAGTCTATGCAATGGTAGTTTCTCCCCTAACAGTACTGGGTTCTGATACTATAGTCATTCTTTTCATGGGTGTTTGTTAATACTTAAGTGGACAGTTTTCAGGGTTTTTTTGAGAGACAATTGGAGAACTTCAGCACTGTATTAGAGGACTGATGTGGAAAGTGCTACTTTTTAATGTTTTCTGTTGTCCTGCCTTTGCAAGGCACAGTAACAGAACTAACAATTGAGAGGCAGGACCTGTCTCAAAAAGGAGAAGATGTGCTCAAAGCCTTGGACACTTGCTACAAGAAAGACTTAGCAGTTGGGATGACTGAGTTAAAGGATGAATGCAGACAGACACCATATAGAAATGTGTTCCTTTCAGGATCAGAACTTTTTTGACAGGTGACTGGCAATGTCTAGCCCTAGTAACACAAGATGGTAGAAGCTGGAATTGAAGTTGAGAGGCAGTGCTCTCATTGGCTTTTTCTATATACGTTGTCATTCATATGTTCTGTTCAGGCTTTCTCATCAATTCATTACATTTTTTCTCAATGTTTGAGAATTTTCAGAAATGTAGAAATATTAATCATGCAGAACAAAAATTACATGGGACTGGGATTTAGCCCAAGTGGTAGAGTGCCTACCTATCAAAGATGAAACCCTGAGCTCAAACTCCACTTCCTGCAAAAAGAATCCTAGAGTGAAAATGATTATCTGTAATCAGACATGAAGTTTTACCCTTATAGTATTATTTTTACTTTGGAGCTAAAAAAATTAACACATGTTAAGTAATAGAAACCAATGATATTTTAAAATATATAAATTCCCACAAACAAGTAATTTTACTTATACTTTTCGAATTAGTATGTATAAATTGTACGTGCTTTTGGAAAACTAAATCTGGCATTCTGTTGCACCTTAAGGTGACTTTAGATAATGATAACCTACTATATATTTCAAAAACTACAAAAAAAGAATTTTGGATGCTTTTCCAACAAAGTAATGATAGATATTTGAAGGTATACGTGTATTTCTCTTAATTTGAGCATTATAAAATGTATACACATAACTTGGGTGGTAGGTATTAGATCCTGGTCCTACTGAATGTTAAACCTCTTCTCTACCACTGAGTTCCCTTATTAGCCCCCCATAACTTATTTTTAATCTTTTTTTATTTGAGTGTTGTTCTCTAGCAGTGAGTTGCTAGTATACAGTTGATAATATACAGTACTAACAAACTTGTTTTGTGTCCTTTATGAACTCTAAGAGAACTATTGTAATTTTTCTCTTTCTTTACAATTTCTATACTTAATATAGTCTATTTCTGTATTTAATAGAGAATATTTTTATATTTAGTAATGATATAGATGGATTAGACTTTGAAGAACTTACTATTGAGCAGAACTAAAAGTTCTTTTTAGCTAATACATTTCAAGGCATCCAAGCCTTAAAACTCTTTGAAGAAATTATATTAATACTTAAAATGTGAAGGCAAATATGATTCTACTTTTTTACAAAAGTATTGTAGAAGTATGTACATGTGTATGTAAACCTTTTGTGAGAAAATACCCCAGCATAAAGTGTCCTGAGACATATTTCACCTATAACCAACATTGTCTTTACTCTGACCTAGAAATGCCATCAAACAGCTGGTGCTTGCAAACAGACTCCAGCATGTTACTAAAAACTCAGTACCATTACAGCCTTAAATACTCAGAGAGAACTGTCCTATTTCTCCCCAAGAATCCTTGCCCCTGTCAGCCTGTGACCACCCCAGCTATCCTGAGGCCAGGCCCTCCCCTGAGATGAAAACTTTTGACTGAACACAAATCCTTGCTGGACCTGCACCACTCTTGGATCCCTCCAGGACTGCAGTATGCAGCAGGATTGCCTCCTGTCTGTCAGATAAAGACTGCATTGTGGACTACTCCAGGCCACACCTTGGCAGCACCCCTGGTTTACACTGGATACCATTTCTAAAGCAAAATCAGAGTAACTTTACAATGCCCATCCCCTAGAAGATTGATATATTCCCCCCTCTGAAACTCACTATCAACATGATGGGTTTTGGCAGAGCTGACTGTAAGGCTTCTGCAGACTTACTTGGTTCTAGTCTTTCCTTATCATAGTCCTCTAAGGGGCCCTTCCACATTCTACCTCTTGGGGGTATCAAATACTTTCTCTTTCACACAGCAGAATAAACTGCTAACATCACAGAACATGCCCCGTTCCAGGTTATATGTGGTACATGTGGCTCTGCTGTCTACATAAGACTTGCTCATCTCAAAGAAACCATTCTCTATGGCCACTATTGGCAATAACTAGCAGAGTTAGGACACCTGTGTGCTATGCTCCTGTTGCAGCAGCATCTCACCATTGCCCTCTGCGGGTGCTTCACCTTCTCATCCTGATAGGTGGGATGCACCCCTTGTGAGTAACTGGGTATGGCTATTTTCAACCAGGGACCGAACTTTGAGCTAAACAAGTACAGACCTCACCTTGCCAGAGAACTCTTGTGATCCAGTTTTCTGATTCCCTCTTTGCTAAAGTTAAAGCACCTTATTTTGCTTGAGGCGTATCCCTCTACCTATCTATCAGAGTTCCATCCCCAACTGAAGCCCACTTAGGAGCTATTGGGATCTTTCTCTTTTCATTATGCAGTCTCTCTTCCAATACCTCTGTCTTCTCATTCACACTCAGCTTCTCCCCAAGCCTGTCAGCTCTGTCTCTCTGAAAGGAGTCCATTCTTTACAGTCACCCGTTTGGTTTAGCTCACCATCTTTTCCTACCTAGATAAATCCAAAGAACTTCCACTGGCCTGCCTCCACCAGCTCTCCACAAAGTGAGCATAACCAGATTCCCAAAGCATGATTTTACTTAGCACATTTTAGTAGTCCCTCTGGGTTCAGCAGAGTCAGTTTCCTGGGGGTGGTTTGCAAAGCCACGTGTACTCTGGCTCTGAGAGTTCTCCTAGCCTGTTCCTTATCCACTCTTTACCCCCACACTATTTCTCTTCCTACCTAGAACATTTTCTGCCTCAGGTGACTGATTCCTGTTGTCTTCCAAGCTTCCCAAGGTGTCACTCTAGGAGCCTTTCTGATACTCCAGGTCTGAATTTGATGCCCATAGACCCCTTACTTTTTTTAATTTTATTTTTCTGTCAGTCATGGGTCTTGAACTCTGGGCCTGGGCACTGTCCCTCAGCTTTTCAGTTCAAGGCACTCACTATACCACTTGAGCCACAGCACCATTTCTGGTGGGTTTTTTTCTGGTGGTTAATTGGAGGTAAGTGTCTCACGGACTTTCCTGCCTGGGCTGGCTTTGAACTGCGATCCTCAGATCTCAGCCTTCTGACTAGCTAGGATTACAGGCGTGAGCCATCAGTGCCCAGCTTTGGATCCTTTATTTTTACTTAAACACTACCCAGTGGTCTTTCCTATTTCTTATTGTTCCACCTATCTCCAGGGGCTGGAAAATGACCAAAACATACGAGTATTTCATAAACACTAAATGACATTGACCTTTTGTTTAATGTTTGTCATTGATTTCACCTTAATGTTCTCCAGTCCTACAACAAAGAATTTTGAGATGCTGTCGCCCCCAGAAAACAGCTCTCCAAGAATTGCCAAGACTGATAATTATCCAGAAGTGATAGCACATACTGTAAAATTAGCACAAATTTGAGAGAGCTGAAAACTTGCCTGCTAAATCACAGTGGACAGAAATGGAAGGAAATCCAGCAGTTAGTGAGGCATGCATGTCAGGAAAGCTCAGACCTTTTGTGTCTGCTACTTGTATCTTGATTATCCTTTATGAAATGGAGTTTTTCGTTTTTACAGATAATGAATTTTACAAGTTGAAGAAATCAAGATAATAAGTTTGCCGGGATAATTTGGCTAAATACCATGTTGCTGCTGGTAGAATCAAGGACTGCAAGTCAAAGCTATTGGCACTGCTAATACGCTGTGTGTAAAGTAGTTCTTATAACAATTAAAACACATCTATCTAAAGTGATCTACTCAAGACATACATTTTAAAATTGTACTTATTATGAACACCATGCATAGTTCTATTTTTTTTCAAATTGAGGGTTGTGAAATTACATTGATTTGCTGCAAATTACTTTTATATACATATAGAGCTTAGAAAAATTATTTAAAGGATAGAAAATGATAGTTAGAAGATGGGAAAGGTATAAATGAGACCATCTATTTAAATAATCTTTTTTTTCTGGTCTAGAACTTGAATTCAGGGCCTGGGCAGTATCCCTGAACTTTTTTCACTCCAGGCTAGTACTCTATCACTTTGAACCACAGTACCACTTCTGGTTGTCTGGTGATTAATTGGAGATAAGAGTCTCATGGACTTTCCTGACTGGGCTGGCTTTGAACCCTGTTCCTCATATCTTGAGTAGCTAGAATTAACCAAGTGTGAGCCACAGGTGCCTGGCTTGATAAACATATTTTTTTTTTAAAAATCTTATCCATAGTTCCTATCATCTTAGAATTACTTAACTCATTTTTAAACTAACAAAAATCTCAGACACCCAGTTTTTCTTTTGCCATTGCATTTTGTAAGACTTGATACATCTGACTAATAGGTGTGCAATTTATTTGTTTTTATGCTCAATGGATTCAGTGAAATGTATGTACTGAGAATGTAGAGGTTAGAAATCAAGACATTTTCCAAAACTTTTATAAATGTTCCCATGTTTATTTACAAATCAGTATATTCTGATTTTTTAAAGCTGTCCATATAGTCCATAGTTTTTAATTAGCTAATTCAAGTTAACTGCATTTTGAACATGAGGCATCTTTCTGTTTGCCCATAGCACTTAGGCCTTGTAACTTCTAGAGAATGCTCAGCACCTTCATTTTCTGGTGAGCACTTTCCTCAGTATTTTCAGTTTCTGATGTCAAACCAGGATGCTGGGCCATTTGGACCATTCATATACTAGATTTAAAAAGAATTGTCATATACTAACCCTAGTTGGTTTATTTGTCCCAGCTCCCATACACACACTAAAAATACTTGTTTATGCCAATATGCATCTTTCTCTTTCCCAGCAATTCATAGGAAGTGGTAAAACTCCTTCTGGGCAGTTCATTTTTTATTCTTAGCCTTTTTCATTATGTAAGTTTCATTTTATTTTCTTTTTCTATTGTAACTTCAAACAATTAGAGGTTTGTGGTTCTATGGTATTAAAAATACAAAGGATTCTGTATTACCATTTTAATGTATCATCATGATCATGGGTAAGATTTCTGATAATTTAAAAATCTTAAAAATCAGAGGGCTTGACTAGCATGTATGAGGTCTGTGTTCAATCCCTAGTACTGAAAAAATAAACAAAAACTTAAGATCAGTATGCTTATCTTAAGCCAGTATTCCGTAATTTAAAACTCTAGTACTTAGTTACTTGGAAATAACTTTTAATAGCCTAAAATATAAATTTGCTTAACAGATGCCATACATGTCTTTATCTTTTTCTTCAATTATTTTTCTATACTAATTAACATCACCAGAATATTTGTATATGCATGTCTACTCTATGAATCATTTTAACCTTTCCTTCCTAGCAGTAACTTATATTTTGGGTCAGTTCTTTAAACCTGCTATTTAACAGAGTATACAGGAGAAGAGGAAGGACATAAGCTTTTCAAAACAGAATCTTTAAAGTTAGCTTAGAAATGTTAGCAATAGCTTATTAAAAAGTGACTAAACCTTACAACATACCCTGGCCATATCTTGGGAAATCAAATTACAAATTAAGAGCCTAGTGAGCCCAGTGCTGTGTTCAGATACAGAGCATTTGAAAAGTGTGGTAGATGAAAGAGGGGGAAAAAAAGCCAGCCCTCGCTGCCAGGCATTAAAGAGGATGGTATCTCACTGCAAAGGGAGCGCAACAGGTTTTCTTCAGACACTGAGATTAGAAACCTCCTGTCTGGCCTGCAAAACAAGCATTTATCATTTTGACTTTTAAACTTTCCATTTCCTTCACTGCTCATTGAAGTCATCACTACCCCCTGCATTCATACCCCCAACCCTGAACTCTGGAAAAAGGCAAGAAATAAAAACAGACCTCTTTTGGAAGTTGGTTGGTTATTGTTGCATGAAAGGAGAAGCCCACTGTGTATGAATAAAGACCTAAGAGCAGGTTCCTAACATGTTAAAAACAGTGTCAATGCCAGGGGGTTGGGGGGTCATGGTAGCTGGAGTCATCTGGAAAGGTTGTCAGCAGCCCTTGGATAGTGAAATGATTAATCACTTAAGCACAAAAGCACACAAAGGGAGATTTGTTAAGAATAAGCAGGGAACAGCATGTCAGCTCCAGGGGTGATGGGCTCATCTGTTTAATAATGTATTTTTAAAGTGTGTGCCACATCAAAAGCCAGGCACATGCAAATAGAGGAAAATGAAATGAAAAACAGTGAGCAAAATATTTAGTGAATTCAAAGAAATATTTAGGAAGTGAGATTAGGAATAATTTTTATTTGAGCATTTTTAAAAATAAATCCAGGCACTTGACATCACTCCCAACCTGGGAAAACTCACTGTCCCCTGAAGGGTCTATACCTGACCAGTTATCATCAAAAATGAAAAAGAGCCCATCAAATCAATATATTGATAACATGCTTTTCTTTGAAGTATAATGCTTTGGACTTACAAACTTCATGAATGGAAGCACTAGAAACAGTAGTGACACTGGCAAGGCTTACTGTAGTATTGGCGATGTCATTCCCATTTTACGGAGGCAGGAATGGAGAAGAGATTAGAACATAGCACATAAGAGACAAGGTTTTGTTTTTTATTTTATTTTATAGTGAAGATGCTGTACAGAGGGGTTACAATTACATGAGTAAGGCGATTATTGTTACCCCCACACACACACACACTCCTTTCAACTCCCCTTCCCCCCCCCCCAAGTTGTAAAGTTTGTTTCCAATATACTCTCTTGTGGGTATCATTGTTGCAATGGGTCATCCTGTATCCTTGTTTCAGCCTTTTGTTATTCCCCTTCCCCTCCCCAGGTATAGGGTACCAAAGTCAATTACAATGACAACAGGGGATATACCATAGGGGGAAGAACATACAAAGGAAACAAGAAGAAAAATCACATAACATAAAACAATAACAACAAAGACAGACTTCTTATGTCCCTATCTTGAGGTTCATTTCACTTAGCATCATCTTATATGGTCATATGTACATAGCTTTTGAGCTTTTCAGTTCATCTGGTAAGATTATCCTATATGTATACTAATTATTGCAAATAAGGGAAACCATGGGACGTAAATTTCTTTGGAACTGGCTTACTTCACTTAATATGATTTTTTTTCCAAGTATCTCCATTTTCTAACAAATGGGATGGTGTCATTCTTTCTGATAAAAGTATAGAATTCCATTGTATGTATATATATATATATATATATATATATATATATATATATATATATATATATAACATTTTCTTTTTTTGGGGGGAGGGGGTTCCTGTAGTGGGGCCTGAACTTGGCCTGGGCGCTGTCCCTCAGCTCTTCAGCTCAAGGCTAGCACTCTACCACTTGAGCCACAGCACCACTTCCAGCTTTTTTCTTTTTGCTTATGTGGTGCTGAGGAATTGAACCCAGGGCCTCATGCATGCAAGGCAAGCGCTCTACCACTGAGCCAACTTCCCAGCCCCTATATCACATTTTCTTGATCCACTCATCTACTGAGGAGCATCTGGGTTGGTTCCATATCTTAGCTATAGCGAATAGTGCTACGATAAATATAGTTGTTTTGGTAGCTTTAGTATGGCCTTGTTTGTTTTCAAGCTCCTGGATAGGGAGAATTAACATGGTGAAAATGGCAATAATGCTAAAGGCTATCACCAAATTCAATGCAATACCCATCAATATCCCAATCTCATCCTTCAATGAAATAGGATAAGCAATCAATCCAAAAATTCATGTGGAACAATAAAAGACCCAAATAGCAAAAATAATCCTTAGCAGAAAGAACAGTGCTGGAGGAATAACAGTACCAGATTTCAAACTCTACTATAAGGCCATAGTAATCAAAACAGCTTGGTACTGGCACAAGAACAGACCTGAAGACCAAGGGAATAGAACCAAAAACCCAGAAATGAATCTGCAGACCTATAGCCACCTGATCTTTGATAAGGGAACCAAAAAAATAGAATGAAAGACAGCCTCTTCAGTAAATGGTGCTGGCAAAACTGTTTAAACACTTGTAAGAAACCAAAGCTAGATCCTTATATATCACCCTGCACCAGAATCAAATCCAAATGGATCAAAGACCTCGAAGTAAAAGCAAACACCCTGAAAACCTTACATGAAGGAATAGGAGAAACTCTAGGGTTCCGTGGCACAGGCCAAAATTTTCTTAATAAAGACCCAGAAACACAACAAATCAAAGAAAAGCTGGATAAATGGGATTCCATTAAACTACAAAGCTTCTTCATGGGAAAGGATATAGCAAGATCAATAGAAAGCCCATGGATTGGGAAAAGATCTTTACTAGCTATACAATAAGTAAGGGCCTCATATCTAAAATATACTTACAACTCAAAAATTAAATAGTCCAAAAACAAATCTTCAAAAAAACAATGGCCCAATTAATAAGTGCCCTGAAGACTTAAAAAGAGACTTCTCTGAAGAGGAAATAAGAATGGCTAATAGACACACAAAGAAATGCTCAACTTCTCTAGCCATAAAAGAAATGCAAATCAAAACAACATTCAGATTCCACCTCACCCCAGGTAGAATGGCTATAATCAAGAAATTTAATAACAACAGATGCTGGAGGGGATGTGGCCAGAAGGGAACCCTACTGCATTGTTGGTGGGAGTGTAAACTTGTTCAGCCACTTTGGAAAGCAGTATGGAGGTTCATCAAAATACTACACATAGAGCTCCTCTAACAGACAAGGTTTTAATTCAAGTTTTCTTTACACTTACATTCTACACAGAGTACAGGGAGCTCTCTGCATCTGCAGGCACTATATCCATAGAAAATATCCAGAAAAAAATTACTTGAAATTTTCATAATCAAGTTATTTTTTCATGTACCAAGCACATCCCTCAACCCATCTAAATGAAGTGATGTGATAGTTGCCCTGCTGTGGCCTCTCTGCCTTTTATAGATTTCTAGTCTCCAACATTCCATTCTTGTTTGTCTCAGATCTCCTCTGTTTGTTATGCTAATCAGCCTAGGATGGTTGTTTGAGTTTGTACAGTTTCTTTTCCTGTCATACTTCCTAACAGTGCAATGTAACAAATAGCCAGATAGCACCTAACTTATATCAAGTATTATAAAGCAATCCAGAGATGATTCAAACTATACTAGAGGATGTGTAGAGATTCTATGTAAATGCAGCACAGTTGTGGTAAGTGCACCACAATTTGTATAAGGTATTTAAGCATTTGTGGACTTTGGTTTCTAGAGTCAATTCCAAGAAACGACTGTATTTTTTGAAGAATTCTGAATATTAACCAAACATCATGGTGCATGGCTATAATCTCAGCTACTCAGGAGACAGAGGCAGGAGGAGTGTGAGTTCTAGGCCAGCCTGAACAAAGTTAATATGACACTACCTCAAAAACAAAATATATTCTGCATTCCTGTGGCTCATACCTATAATCCTAGCTATTCAGAAGTTTGCAATCCAGAGGATCTCCAAAATGATAAATAATAATGAGCAAAAAGCAAGGCTATCCCCACTAGATAGATCAACTCAGCAAAAACTCTACAGAGAAACCACAGATCTAAACAACTCCATAGATCAACTAGATCTAACAGATACCTATGGAATATTTCACCCAGCAGCATCAGAATACACGTTTTTCTCAGCAGCACACAGAACATTTTCCAAATTAGACCACATCTTAGGTCACAAAGCAAACTTTTCCAAATTCAGAAACATTGAAGTTATGCCCTGCAGTCTCTGGGACCACAAGGGAATAAAATTAGAACTCAACACCGAAAGCCACCAAAGAAAATCCTGTACCACATGGAGGCTGAACAACACACTGTTGAATCACCAGTGGGTCATGGAAGAGATTAGAAAGGAAATTCAAATGTTCATGATATTCAACAAAAATGAACACACAAATTACCAGCTCCTCTGAGACACAGCAAATGCACTACTCATAGGCAAGTTTATAGCTCTGAGTTCCTACATCAACAAGTTGGAGAAATCTGAAACCAGCAATTTAATGAGACATCTGAACCTCCTTGAAGAAGAGCAGCAAGCTAAAGCCCAATCTAGTAGATGGAAAGAAATAATTAAACTTAAATCAGAATTAAATGAATTAGAATCCATAAAAACCATAGAAAGAATCAACAAAGAGTTGGTTCTTCAAAAAAAATTTACAAGACAGAGAGACCCTTAGCAAATCTTATCAGAATAGAGAACACACCCAAATAAAGAAACTTAGAGATGAGAATGGAAACATAACCACAGAAACAACCAAGATCCAGAACATTATAAAGGAATACTTCTCAAGCCTTTATACTAATAAGTTTCAGAACCTGGAAGAAATGGACAATTTCCTTGCAAATATTGACATGCCAAAACTAAACCAAGATGAGTTAAATCAACTTAATAGGCCCATATCAAGCATTGAAATCAAAACAGCAATAAGAGATCTCCTATCAAAGAAAAGCCCAGGACCACATGGATTTACAGCGGAATTCTACAAGGCCTTTAAAGCAGGACTCACACCAATACTCCTCCAATTCTTCAATGAAATTGAAAGAGAAAGTTCACTACCGAACTCTTTCTATGAAGCCATCATAAACCTGATCCCAAAACCAGGCAGGGACTCATCAAAGAAAGAGAACTATAGACCCATTTCTTTGATGAACATCGATGCAAAACTTCTCAACAAAATTTTGGCCAATCAACTTCAACAATTCATCCAAAAAATTATACACCACGATCAAACAGGATTCATTTCAGGGATGCAAAGCTGGCTCACTATGCACAAATCAATTAATATAATTCATCACATCAATAAGAGCAAGGATAAAAACCACATGGTTATCTCAAAAGATGCAGAAAAAGCATTTGACAAGATCCAACCCCCCTTTATGATAAAGGCTCTGGAAAAATTAGGAATCCAGTTCCTCAATACAATTTAGGCTGTATATGAAAAAACCTACAGCCAGCATTATACTTAATGGTGAAAAACTAAAGCCATTTCCTCTAAACTCAGGAAGGAGACAAGGATGTCTACTCTCTCCACTTCAATTTAGTATTAGAATGCCTCGCTACAGCAGTAAGACAAGATGCAAACGTAAAGGGGATCCAAATAGGGAAAGATGACGTAAAACTCTCCCTCTTTGCAGATGACATGATCTTGTATTTAAAGAATCCCATGGACTCTACTCCCGTATTACTTGAGCTGATTCAAAACTTTGGCAAAGTAGAAGGTTATAAAATTAACCCTCAAAAATCACTGGCTTTTCTGTATGCCAACAATGAGAAGAGCATGGCTGAAATCAGGAAAGCAACTCCATTTGTAATAGCCCCACAAAAAATAAAATACCTAGGAATTAACTTAACCAAAGAAGTAAAGGACCTTTATAATGAAAACTTTAAAACTCTGAAAAAATAAATCAAAGCAGAACTTAGAAAGTGTCTCCCATGATCCTGGATTGGAAGAATCAACATCAGGAAAATGGCAATATTTCCCAAGGCTATCTACAAATTAAATGCAATACCTTTAAATGGGATACCTATCAATATTCCAACCTCATTCTTCAAGGAAATAGAAGAGGCAATCCAAAATTTCAATGGAACAATAAAAGACCCCAAATAGCAAAAATAATCCTTAACAGAAAGAACAGTGCTGGAGGAATATCAAAACCAAATTTCAAACTCTACTACAAAGCCATAGTAATCAAAACAGCTGGGTACTGGCACAAGAAGAGACCTCAGGACCAATGGAATAGAATTGAAAACCCAGAAATGACCCACAGACCTAGAGCCATCTAAGCTTCAATAAAGAAGCTAAAAAAAAAAAATAGAAGAAAGACAGCCCCTTAAGTAAATGGTGCTGGCAAAATTGGTTAATCACGTGTAGAAAACTAAAGCTAGATCCTTATATATCACCCTCACCAGAATCAACTCCAAATGGATCAAAGACCTCAATGTCAAAGCAGACACACTGAAAACATTACAGGATGGAATAGGAGGAACCCTAGGTCTCCTTGGTGCAGGCTGAAATTTTCTTAATAGAGACCCAGAAACACAACAAATCAAAGAAAGGTTGGACAAATGGGATTGCATGAAGCTGCAGAGCTTATGCATGGCAAAGGACATAGCTAGCAGGATCAATAAAAACCTACAGAATGTCATTCTTTCTGATGGAGGCATAGAATTCCATTGTGTATATATACCACATTTTCTTGATCCATTCATCTACTGAGGGGCATCTGGGTTGGTTCCATATCTTAGCTATGGTAAATAATGCTGCAATAAAAATAGTCATGCTGGTAGCTTTAGTATGGTCTTGTTTATGATCATTTGGGTAAATGTCCAAAAGTGGGATTGCTGGGTCATAGGGGAGCTCTATGTGGAGTCTTTTGAGGAACCTCCATACTGCTTTCCAAAGTGGTTGAACAAGTTTACACTCCCACCAACGATGCAGTAAGAATGACATTGCCCCATTTGTTAGGAAATGGAAAGACTTGGAAAAAAATTATATTAAGTGAAGTAAGCCAGGCCCAAAGAAACATAGGTCCCATGGTTTCCCTTATTTGCAATAACTAGTATATGTCTGGGACAAGCAGAAAAGGGCAAAAGCTACATACATATGATCAGATAAGATGAGTTAAGCAAAATGAACCCCAAGGTAGGTACACAAGTGGTTCTTTCTTTCTTGCTATTGTTTCTAATGTATTTATAAGGTACCATGTGATTTTCTTGTTGCTTTATATGTTATGTTTCTCCCCCATGGTATACCTCCTGTTTTCACTGTATTTGATATTGGTATAATTTGGAGAGGGAAAAGGAAAGAAACAAATTGTTTACATAGGGATACAGGTTGACCCATTGCAACAATGAGATGTACAAGACACTATATTGAAAAACGAACTTTACAATTTAGGGCAGGTGGGGGGGAGGAGTGTAGTTGTGGAAGGGATGGTAGGGGAAAAACAAAGGAGGAGGCAACAATGCTTGATAAGAAATGTACTCATTACCTTGCTCATGTATCTGTAACCCCTCTGTACAGTATTTTCGCAATAAAAAACTTATTAAACAAAAAAAGCCAGGTGCTGGTGGACACACCTGTTATCGTAGCTACTCCGGAGTCTAAGATCTGAAAATCCTTTTTTTATGCCACCCTATGGAAGGGAAGTCTGTGAGACTCTTATGTCCAGTTAACCACCAGAAAATTGGAAGCGGATCTATGGCTTAAAATGGTACTAGCCTTGTGGACAAAAGCTTGGAAACAGTACCCATGCCCTGAGTTCAACCCCCATGACCACCACTACCACCAACAAAAAGGCAGTTTTAGAGGTGTGGCTGGTAGAGCACTAGCCAAGGAAGCAAGGTGATTGAGTACACGTCCCTGAGTTCAAACAACCCCAGTACTGAAAAGAAGAAAACAAAAAACAACGTTCAGGGGCAGCCATAGTAGTATATCCTATAATCCTAGCTATGGGAGAGCTATTAGTCAGAAGATTGAGGTTCAAGACCAGTCTCAGGCAAAAGCTGTGGGACTCTACCTGCAAAACAAATTAAACAAAAAGAGCTGAGCATGTGAGCCTAGCACGTGTGAGGCCTTGGGTTCTATCCATAGTAACATTCACAACAACAAAAATCCAAATGTTTTCAAAATGTGAGTGAGTAAAAAAATCTTCTTTCAGGGCTACATCAAGAGTCTTGGAGCTGAACTCTCTCACAGCTGTCAGGAAATAAAAGGATGCATTGTGGATGCCTCTGCTGCTTCCATGCTATTGGTGAGGTATTGGACAGAGGCTCTCATGCATCCCTTACAATACCAGGTTGTGTTTAAAAAAAAAAAAACCAACTTTGATAGTCGCTACATATAGTCCTGGAGTACTAGCTATGTGTAACAGCTACTGAGGAAGAAGGCTGCAAATGCTGGACTCTTTTGTATATTGTCTGTATATTGTATTGTAGTGACTGGCACCTTCTGGGGGGGGGGGTCTCCTGCCCATGTCACTCCCAGGAAGTGCAACAGTAGTCAGTGCTGTCTTCTTCCCCTGGATAGAGTAGGCAAAGATGGAGAATCAGGAGATACTCTTGAGTTCCTGATTCAGAAGCCCAGGCTCCCCTGATGATCAAGCTGTGAGTTTCCATCTAAACTTGTACCTTAACCATCAGACTCCTAAGTTCTGCCCTGACTTGGCTATGATTTTGTAAGGAACAAAGCTGTTATTCTAATTCACTGTTTCATATGATTATAATATCTACTGCTAGATCAATACGTGAATACCCACAATTTAGTGAGTCAAACCATGACTGACCACGTGGTTTTACTCATCAAATGTGCTCCTGGAGGTAAACTAGTTTTGTACTCCTACAATTGAAGTCAACATTTTATTTTGGAACTGTGAGTTATTATCACTCTTATTGTTAGAATAATCTAATGTTTTTCAAGTTCATTAGAGATGAGGTTCAGTTACAGAAGTATCAATCTACAAAATCCACTTGTAGAGTACTTGTAACTTATTGCTAAGAAACAATTACTTTGCTAAAGGATTCTTGGCTACATGAAAGAATTAACTTAGCATTAGTAACAGAGTTCCCAAAAGAATTTAAATATTTGCTTCTAATTTCCTTACAACTTGGCATTAATTTAAAAAACAAAAGCATAAGAAATCACTTTGAAGTTGACTGGCAAACAATAAAACATAAACCTTCTTTGGAATAGAAATTAAAGCCTGTGGGACATTATAAATCACTGCAAAATAGGAGTTGTTTTTTTTTTTTTTTTTTTTGTATAGCAGTTCAGGTGCCTGCATTAACTGGCTTCAAGAGGAATAAATGCAGACTACACCCCCTGGTGGAACGTTTGTTTGATAGATGGTTGATAGCTTTTCATTTCTTTAAGTACAGTTAAAGTGCTTACTTGAATTTCTTTACCTTCATAGTTGATTGTCAAACTGTATTCATATCAATTCATGTCTGTTAGTTTCTTTTACAAGTACATGATTATACTAAGTATGCTAATTATGAATCAGATTACCCAGGCAGAGTAAGTTTTATAAAGTATGGCCTAGTCCTACTCTGATAGGAAGTCACTGCCAAGTGATTTAGTAATTTATAATGGTAGCTATGATTACTTTGAAAACTGAAGAACTGAGGCCAGGCGCCAGTGGCTCACACCTATAATCCTAGCTACTCAGGAGGCTGAGATCTGAAGATCGTGGTTCAAAGCCAGCCCAGGCAGGAAAGACCATGAGATTCTTATCTCCAATAAACCACCGGAAAACCGGAAGTGGTGTTATAACTCAAGTGGTAGAGTGCTAGCCTTGAGCTGAAGAGTTGAGGGACAGTGCCCAAAAGCCAGGGATTCTTCCTAAGGTTTCCTCCATGTGGAACTGACACCTCAGGTAGAAACTAGGCGCTCACAGTGTTCATGCCCTTACTCTCCTGTCACTTCCTCACATGCTCGGCCTCCTCAATCCTTTCATTTTTTTCCCTTTGCCTCTTTTTATTTTTGCAATGAATTTAGTCTCTGACAAGGTACACAGCCCTCACTGAAATAATGAGCCAATCTGCATGGCGACTGTAATACTCAGGCCTTATTAAATAGTCCAAGTCAGAATCTGGTTTTATAATGTCAGTAGGATCAGCCAGAGGACACAATGAATCCTCATTAAGAGCTCGTTCTCTTTTAATTTAGTAAATGTTTCTGATCGTGGCCTTCCCATCCTACTTAACTATTTTTGAAACATCATGTTAGCTTTTGAATACAACTGGTACAATAATCTCCTACACAAATGGTATTTTTCTTTGTGGGGAGAACTTAGCTGTGTGATCAAGCTGAGGTCACAGCCTTGTCTTTCTCCATGTCTCACAAGCACTTCCTGCTTCCCATAGTTGCTGCCCTCCAACCTTTGCCTGCAACACTGCCACTGGGGCCTAGTGATGTCCTTGAGAAGATGGTTATGTAGAGCATGTTTTCACACAGCTGAACATGTTCAAGATAGGAAGCATAGACTTTTAAAACTACCTCAGTGTTCCCTGATGTTTTTGCTTTTTTTTTTTTTTTTTGGTAGAGGGCAAGCTCTTCATTTTGACAGTTAATGAATAAAATGCCTGCGTAGCAAGAAATGGGATAATGAATTGTAAAAAGAGATAATCAGCAATGACTAAATAATTAAGGGAATTGAAATGCAGAGTCATCTGGGAACACATTAATAATAACACGATTTGTTCCATATGCTAAAAAATTCTGTTTTTAGAAAAATCAGTCATCATACATGCTCTATAGCAAAAAGGAAGAAAAATTAATGTTGACTAATAGGAACTGTAATTAGATGTTCTGCTTTTAAACAGCTGAATAAAAGATGAAATCATATAGAAAGTATATTTAGCTACAAGTCAGAAAGTAAACTGATTATTATTCATAATGCTGTTAATAGGAACTGCAATTTATGCATCTAGTGGGAATTATGTTAGGCAATTAAGACAGGGAGCCACACTCCACTTCCCATTACGCATTTACATTTATGTTTTCCTCTTTAGACCAGTGACTGTCTTTTTCCGTGTCTTTCACCAACATAAACATCATAATAATGAATGGTGTGGTGTACAGTAAGAACCTAGGGTTCTGTGCTGTCACCTTGCCAGGATCTGCTGTGTCTGTGGCCATGTGTGCTTTGTGTGGCAGCACCAGCAGGTGTCCCAGACTTTGCAGTTTCTGTGGCTGTTTCCCTTTCAGAGGTTATTAGAAGGAAACAGTAGTGTCTTTAAACGTAATTAATCTCTTTCACCTACAAGTCACATTTGGTGGCTTTCTAAGTTGCCCTCTTCAAGACAAGAAAGAGAAAGCTAGAGAGAGTGGGAGATAGGTAGCATCTTACTGCCTAGCTGATTGCTCTGTACATCTCACCCAGCCACCAAGATTAGTCACATTTAACTCATTATCCAAGCATTGGGTTGGCCCAAAAATCAGTATACCTTTTCCTCCCTTTTCAAGGCAAGCTATTAGGACAAGTCTATGAGGACATAGTTTGAATGAATAAATTTCTGATTCTTCATTCTTCAATTAAATGGTGTACCTTTTTGAAGAGTAACTCTGAGAGGCATATATGGTTAAAAATTTTTTAACAAAATTCAGCAACAAATATAAAAGCTACCTGTGTGCACCCAGGGCCAAAGTCACCCTACAGCCTCATTTCTTCATGAATTCATTAGAACATCCAACAAGAATGTCTTTTCATTTTTGGATGGGAAGTGTCCACCTTGTTATGCTGCTGAAAGCCATATGCAACTACCTGCAGAAAAACTCCTCCCTCTCCTGTCTGTGGCACTTCACAGCATGAATCATGGACAAACCCTGAGCTCTTGGAGGAACATTCACTGTTAGTTTTACTGTTTTTCTTTTTAAAACAACCTCACATCTGTTTTTCCTTTCATAAAATGAAACCTAGATCTCTTCTTTTGCAGTATACATTCACATGATACATATTATAAAGTCTTTGCAATGTGGGAGTTGGAGGAGCAGGAAGCAGAAGTCTGTGTTCTTAGGTTGGAATTTTGTGTTTCTGTGGCCATAAGAAAATCCCTCTATGTCTCAGTATACTCATCTATAAATCAGAGCTAATATTATTTTCCTTACCTATCTTGGAAATAGGTCTAGGGTTCTACTGGAAAGATGATGTCAAAGTGCTTTCCAAACTGTAAATCATGTTGTAGATGTCAAAGTTATTTTTGGTTGCAGCTATTATTTTCCATATTTATCATCTTCCTCTTAAAATGTGAAGTTCTCAGGGCAGTAGCCAGTCTAAACTACCCATAGAAAAATACAGAATCGTTCTCGCTTCGGCAGCACATATACTAAAATTGGAAAATACAGAATCATCATAGAAATGATCACTCAGACCAACATAAATTGTCATGGTAGGCAGAATAACATCCTAAGCCCCAGAACATGTTAGTTGATCTGGCAAGAAGGGATCAAGGTTACAGAAGACAATAAGCTCAGCAAACCTTGAGATGAAATCATCCTAGATTATCCAGATAAGTATAATGTAAACGCAAAGATCTTTAGAAATGGAAGAGGGAGGCAGAGAAGAAAGAGAGAACCGCTGAGGGAGGATTGTGAGCAAGACTTGGTGGCTTTGAACATAGAGAAAAGGACCATAAACCAAAGAATTTGGGTGTCCTTTAGAAGATGAAACAAGCAAGGAACAGATTGTCCATGAGAGCTTCCAGAACAGACCATGGCCCTGCCAACACTTTGATTTTTATCTATTTTAAATGTTTAGGCTGTGTTGCTTTAAACTAACTAATTTGAGGTGAATTATTATAGCAGATGTAGAAAATCAGCAGACACCTAATTTGACTAAAGTGAATAAGCAAGATCTTTCAGGAGCTACTTTAAAAACTATTCCAAAGCCAAAACTGTATGGCCACAATCACCCTAAGGATTTAACAACCTAATGCTTCTACTTGTGCCTAGTTTACACAGGTATTCCCACTAATCCTCTGCTTTGCCTTCGCTTTATTTCTAGGCTTAAGTAAGCAATACGTTTATTACTTTGTGCCCTGCAGGTATTCCATAAATACTTTTTCACTGCCTGACAGTGTAGCTATTGAAATGATTTCCTAGATGAGAGAACAGGTGTGGTGTGGTTAGACACCCTGGATAGGACACAGGACTTTCTAGGGTTGCATAGCAACCAAGAGGATGTTCAGCTGCATTCTACTTGTCTTTCCTCTTATCACCTGCCCTTCCCACTGAGCCACAACATTCCGATTCAGATTAGCAACTACCCATAATGGATAATGGAACTGCCTTTGTATTTTTTTCAGGCTGTTTTTTCAGGTAACTCTATTGACTCAGATCCTGAGTCTTCAACTCATCAGGATACTGTGGGATCTGAGTCTTCAACTCTTCAGTTAGTATATTTCAGATCTTGGAATTCCTGAGTGCACAAGGCTTATCTATGCATATTTATTGAACATTCCTATACATGACAGGTGGAGAACATAGTACTGTGAAGGAGATAGTTGTATGTAATCCTAGGGGAATAGATTTATATAGCTAAGCAACGTTTGTCCTACCCACAAATTATCTATCCATCAGAACTTTTTGGACATCTCTTGAATAAAATAACTCTAGTCATTAGAAAACAGTTGAAAAAACATACATATGCCAACACTAAATGAGTTGATGAGCCTACACAACAGTGGATAATAAGGCTGCAACAAGTCATGGAAGTGTGCTGTGTGCACATGAGTATAGTGGGGCTTCTTAGGGAAGTGATTTGTTGGTTTTTATTTGTTTGCTGGCCTTTTCTGGGGAGGATAGGTTTCCTCCTTTCTAAGCTCCAGATATTCAAGGACAACAATCCCAGAACATATCCTACTGCTGGGAACCAGTGACACCTACTGCTAGAAACCAGTTTTAACCAACTAAAGCAATGGGATGTGGTGGTTCTGAAAACAAATTAGACAAGATTAGAGAGATTAAACAGACAGCTTAGATTCCGGCTCTTTAACTTGCTAGCTGAGTGATACTAGTAAATCACTACGCTGCATTATGCGTATTTTCTGTTTCTATTAACTGGGCTTAGCTGGGTACTGGTGACTAATGCCTGTAACCCTAACTACTGGAAGATTCCTGTTCAAAGCCAGCCTGGGCCGAAAAGTCTTTGAGTCTCCCCAGTTAGCCAGTAGGAATAAAAACAGGCTGGAGGCATGGCTCAATGGTGGAGTGCCAGCCAAACAAGCAAGCTGAGTAGGAGCACAAGCCCTGAGTTAAACCCTGGAATGAAAAAAAAGAGCCTAAAATCATAAAAAAAAAAAAAAGATACAATGAAACTTATGTATTTTAAAGCCCTCATCTGATCCTGAAATCAGCAGAGGCTAACACATACAAACAAATCCTGGCCCTGCAGCAACTAAGGGTTTGATACCCCCTATAGCTGCTTCTGTTCTCTGCGTCTTGGCTAAAGCTCTCTGCCATCCCATCATTTTCTAAACCTTTCTTCCAGATACAGGGATATGTCTTGAAATCATAAGTGCTCTCTGCCTCCCAGAAACTTACTCTATGTTCCAAAATCTTTTTATATCATTATTATGCAGTAATATTTCACTTCAACATGTCTATTTCCCCAGTAAAATACAGTTTTCCTATACTCTTTCATATGTGAACTTAAGTCCTTAGGTGCAAATCTTTGCTATCCATTGAATTCTCCTGCCCAGGGAATTAATTTGTGAGATTAAAAAAGGAAGCACAAAGATTCCTACTTTTTCCACAGCTGCTGCATTATTGGATAGTCACTAGGTAAATTTAGTGTCTTAATGTACTAACAAAACACATGATTGTTTAACAGAGTGTATTATGGAGAATGGTAGTGGTAATGGTCTCTGAGGAGTTCTGGTTGTGGAAAAGTATGCTACAACACTGCCAAAGCAAGAAGGCTGTTTCTACATGTGAAACTAAGTTCCTGGCTTCATATATCATTTTTATATCTGTTGCTAAGCAACATATAAGAATGTAGTTTCTACAATTGTAGATCTACTTTCATGGTTTCTCTCCTCATCCTACCCCTAAAGCCACTTCTTAATTCCATTAAATATAGCCTCGTTATTGATCTGTGGTCTTTCCTGAATGTATTGATTGAGGTTCATCCATTAGGCTGGGGGGGGGTGGGAGGGAGGAGCATTTGTGTTGGTAACCAGACCACACTCATTAGTACTCATCATTAGTTTTCTTGTTCATCATCCTTTGTTTTCTTACAGAGACAGAGAGGGTTCTGGTACACTGGGATGAGATAGGAAAAAGAAACTGGAGTAGGATATGGTCAGAGCTGCTAATGAATAAGATGAAAAGCTTCATCTGTTTTCTAGAATGAGTCTGATCTACAGTGATCCTGACACCCCTTTTGTTTCTGCCTCTGTTTGCTTGTCCTTGTTTCCTGCCACCACCTAACATTAGATGATGGTAGGAGGAGGGGAGAAGAATAGAGAGATTTTCCTTGCCCCTATGGCTGAACTCTTCAGGTTTCTCAGGCTTCCCTGCTATTCTGAGGATCTTCCTAACGGACAGACATGTTTATGTAAAAATTATCAGCGTGCACACAATGCTAAAGACACTCTGCTGCCTTGTTTCTTTATGAATGCAAAGACAATGAGAACATCCAACAAGAGTGTCATTTTAGTATTGGTGGGAAGTGTCCACATTGCTATGCTGCTCTTCAACCACTTGTGACTCTATCTACAGAAACATTTCTTCCTGTCCTGTCCCTGTCCTGTCGTTATACCCACAGGAATCAGGAGCAAGTTTCCTCAGAGGAGAAGAGGTGTGCACTCTGTGTGTGTGTGTGTGTGTGTGTGTGTGTGTGTGTGTGTGTGTGTGTGTGTGTGTGTGTCCCTCACATCTGTTTTTCCTTTCATAATATGAAAACTACATCTTTCCTTTTGGCAGTTGATATGTCATATATCATAAGATCTTTGTAGTTTGGGTGTGGGAGGGAGGGATTCCCACTCTAAGGTGGCCAGTGCTGGCTGACACACAGCACCCACACAGCTGTGAACAGGAGACTCAGCAGATCATGAATCACTTGGCTCACAACCAGGGAGACAAGTACACAACCACACAGGGGCAGCATTTAGGAACAATGATCCAGCTGGCCTGGAAATATCAGGAGTATAGGATGACCCCTAGTTCCCATAGGAGGATGTACTAGCTTGTCTAAATAGTTTCGCAGGCAGTATGGGAGAACTAAACCTGCTACTTAGTGAAAAGCAGGAACTGTGCCTGGTCTCCTAATAGGATGTATGACTGGGAGACATTGTCCTTCAGGACAGAATGCGGAGAACTTGTAATTAAGCCACTTAACTTCAGCTTTTAGCAGATGTTAAGGCAGTCCCTAATATTAAATCTTAATTTCAGAACTTACTCTCCAAGGGCACATGTCTACATTGGTTCCTTTGATCTCAGACTGAAAAACCTGGAGAGCATAGTTTGGAACTCAATATGCTGATGGAAGATCTTTCTACCAGCTATCAGAAAACAGAATGATCTATGTAGGGACATGAGAGTTTTCCACCATAAGAAAAGCAGAAACTGGGTGCAGCAGTAGGAATTCATGCATTACAGCTGTGGTTAGTCCAGAGTCCTTCCCAAAGATGAATGAGTTCCTGTGATATTATCAAACTTGAAGAACCAACAAATCAGGTAGATCTATATGCCCTGCTGTTTCCTCTCACCTGTTTTAGGCTCACTATCCACCACCAGGACCTACTTCCTCATTTCAGAGTGGGCAACCAGTAATATGAAACACACTTGGATTTATCAAGGATGAGTTCAGATCCTGCACCTGTCAACAATGGCTTCTATCAGTGTTTGTTAATGAACGCAAAGAATGTCCTGGTAGTGCCAGTAAGGCCCTGCAAACAGAGCAAACAGAGGATTCTGCTCAGATGTATGCCACTTTGCAGTCCTCCCAAACCCTTAGCTGAGCTTTGCATCTGTCTCAAACTCAGGAGGTGTGGTCAGCTTAGTGCTCTCTCATCTTCAGAAGGAAAAAAAATTATTGGGGAAGCCCAAACACTCCCAGTGATGTATCTTGGATTATAAGGATGCACCAAAAAATTAACATCTGATGTGCCTGTCTGCTGTACAGTGTGCTAGATCCACCTTCCAAATGTTTCCCAGTAAGCATGCATTAATAATAATGCTGTTAACCAGGCACAGGAAGCTCATGCCTGTAATCTTAGTTACTCAGGAGGCTGAGATCTGAGGATCACAGTTCAAAGCCAGCCTAGGCAGGAAACTCCATGAGACTCTTTTCTCCAGTTAACCATCAGAAAACCAGAAGTGGCGCTGTGGTTCAAAGTGGTAGAGTGCTCTCCTTGAGCAAAAGAGCCCAGGAACAGCACCCAGACCCTGAATTCAAGCCCCACAATTGATGATGATGATGATGATGATGATGATGATGATGATGATGATGATGCTGTTGTATGGTGACAGTAGCTCATACATGTAATCATAGTTATGCAGGAGGCCAAAAACTGGAATATTTCAGTTTGAAGCCAACCCAGCCAGAATAGTGCATGAGATTCTGTCTCCGAAATTACCAGCAAAATGCTAGGCTAGAAACGTGGCTCAAATGGTAAGCATCAGCTATGAGCTAGCAAACTGAGTGACAGAGAGTCACTGAGTTCAAGCCCCAGTACATCACTACCAGCAGCAGCAGGAGGAGGAAGGGGAGGAAAAAGAAGAAGAAAAAAAAACAATACTGCTGGTTAGAATGGCTGTTATCAGCCGGGCGCTGGTGGCTCACGCCTGTAATCCTAGCTACTCAGGAGGCTGAGATCTGAGGATCGCGGTTCAAAGCCAGCCCGGGCAGGAGAGACCGTGAGACTCCTATCTCCAATAAACCACCAGAAAACCGGAAGTGGCGCTGTAGCTCAAGTGGTAGAGTGCTCGCCTTGAGCTGAAGAGCTGAGGGACAGCGCCCAGGCCCAGAGTTCAAGCCCCACGACCGACAAAAAAAAAAAAAAAAAAAAAAAAAAAGAATGGCTGTTATCAAAGCACAGTTAAAAAAAAAAAAAGAACTTGGCAACAATGCTTGGTAAGAAATGTACTTGTTATCTTGCCCATGTAATTGTAACTCCTCTGAACGGTATTCTCACGATTAAAAAAAAAGAAAACAGAATTCAAATAACAATGCACGACCTTAAAATAAATTTCAGAACAGTTAAAAAAGAATGTAAATTAAGGCAACTATTATGGAAAACAATTTGAATAGTTTTCAAAAAACTAAAATAGGCCAATGGTGGTAGTTTATGCTTCTGATCTAGCTGTTCTTCTCAGGAGGCTGAAGGGGGATTGTAAGTTTATGAGACCTCATCTCATTACCTTACTTATGTAACTGTAACCCCTCTGACATCACCCTTACAATAAAATAAAACAATAGAAAAGCTAGGTGGCTCACACTTATATCATCCATGGTAGAAAATGTATACAAGAGTGTACATTTTTCCTAGTCCAGGTTGGCCTAGCTGAGAGAGAGAGAGAGAGAGAGAGAGAGAGAGAGAGAGAGAGAGAGAGAGAGAGAGAGAGAGAGAGAGAATGAATCCTGTCAACCAGTGAACCAGGTATGATGGAGTATAGCTCTCATTTTATCTATGTAGGGGACTATGAACAGAAGGATCAATATCTGAGGCCAGTTCAGCCACCCCACCCCCCAAAAAAAACTATGGAAAAAAATTAAAACAAAAATGGCTGGAGGTATGATCTAAGTAGAAGAGTACCTTCTAGTACTCTTAGGAGTACCTTCTAGTACTCTTAGTGGGAGCCCCTGAATTAAAACCCCTTATTATTTCCTCTCAAAAAATAATATTGGTAAACTTCTATCTTAGATGAGGGTGCAGGTGAAGTCAGGTATATAGAGAGGGGTTGGGATTCCTGAGACTAGCAAGTCTGTTCCTCCAGGATTCCAGGATCTAGAACATAGGTTTTGGGGGGTTTTTCTCACTACTACTTGGTCGATCAAATAAAGGTCAGCTAGAACTTCTTTTATCAAGTCTGGAGTAGTTACCTGTGAGGGATGAGTAGGAAGCCAGATCACTGGTGCAGTACATTGAATTTGTTGAATGGTTGGTATTTCTGACTGTAGAGTATTGACATACCACAAAGTTGAGCACCTATACCATGATGCTTTTTCATGTTCTTACCTTGTTACTAGAACCTCACCTCCACAGAAATGGAGATTTTTTTCCCCTGTCCTGTGTTGTATCCTCTGTTCCTCACACCCTGCTCCACATAAAGTTGACAGAGGCACAGTAGGGGTTAAGGGGAGTAATTAATTCATTCGTTGAACATTAACCTACTGAGGGTGAATTCACAAGATGATTAGTTCTGGAGCGTGTGCTGAAACTGGGCTACCCAAGCTGATGTCGTCAGCTACAGACCTCACTGCTAAAGGTTTAGCCTGTGTTTTATCTATTCTGCCTTTATTGTGAGAAATAGTCTTTTATTTTGTGGGTGTTTCTTATTTTATCCAATAATAACTTATCATTTGAGAATGATCTTTTTGAATACCTGCAAATTACACTGTTGGGTTTTGAAAGATGTGCTGATTACATATGTTGTAAAAACAAAATCATATATACTGCTCTGTAGATAGGCAAATACTGTGTGTGTGTGTGTGTGTGTGTGTGTGTGTGTGTGTGTGTGTGTGTGTGTGTGTGTGTGTGTGTGTGTGTGTGTGTGTGTGTTGCTTTAGCTTAGGTGAAATAAAAATTTTTTTCTCTGAGCAATTGCCCTCTGGGAACGTATACTTTTTAAGAAGCAGACATACATAATTAAGAACTAATGGGATAAGTGCTCCAAAATGAAGTGTGGGAAAGTGTCATTGCCCCACTTCAAGTAGAATAAGGACTTTTCTGCCCAGACCGTATTTTAACCATTATGTTGATTGTGGTCAGAGAAATCAATAACCGATTGCCAGTTTAGATAATAAGAAGTATTTCCTCAGGTGCCAAATTATAATGACTCACTAGGTCTTCAAAATAAAATTCAAAGTATCCTCTTTTTATTTGTTATTCAAGTGTATGAGCAATGTAGTGAGAGGACATCTCTGATTCCTCTTTTTACCTCCCAAGTTGACATCATACGCTTGTAACTTTAAAAAGGTTTGCTTCTTTAAACTGAGGTTCATTGAATACAGGCAGTTTTTTCTACTGTGAAACTCCTACCTAGTCAACCTTTATTTATTTATTTATTTATTTATTTATTTATTTATTTATTTATTTATTTATTTATTTATTTAAAAACCCTGTACCTTTGAAATGAAGCATGAGCATTTTGGGGGTAGAATCAGATCCACCATTTCTTGTGTTAGTCAAAACACCAGCTGCATACTAGTCACTATTTCTTATTCATTATTCCACTATTCATTATTCCTCAATGAGATTTGGAAACTTAATAAACATAGGAATAGGCTAATAGCCGTCAGACTTCATGTACACTTAGCTAGGGCTCCCTTTCAGTCTTCTACTCCTACATCAGATGGTGAGTTCTCAGAAGTTCCAGTTATTTAAATAAGGCAAGAATTTGTTAACATTTTTGAAGGTATTCGGCATTTCGTGTGAGGTAACTGGTTTACTGGATTTTTAATTGTGTTTCTAGCTAAAATAATTTTTAGTCTTTAGTAGTAAACTTAGAAAGTTGCCTTACTTAGACATGCATTATTCATTCAAAAATAATTTCCATAACTTTTTAAACTTGGTAATTACATGTTTTAATTATGTAATTACATATTCTAATTATGCCAGTAAACCCAATTACAGTAATTATGTAATTATATGATAATTGGTCTATAATACACATGTAAAAACCTGCATAAGCATGTATTTAACAAAGAAAATAGTTCTGTGGAAGATGATTATGGGAACAGTAGCAGAAAGATTGTTTAACCAAAAATAAAAGAGCTAGGCTCATTAATGACTTGGTATGATACAGAAACCCCATTGTACAATTACACAGAGCTTAGGCTGCAGCTTTGGGGTTCCCAGTTTCCCCTTTTGGTTAGAGGTAAATATATAACCTAAGAAGTTGGGGCTCAGGAGAGATGATTAAGGAGGCTAAGTCCCAAAAGTAGACATTAAGCTAGTGTCATCGCTGGGGATGACTGTTTAGCAGAGCAGGCCTCTCCTTGCGCTCTCCAAATTCTTTGTGTCTGATGTACTTACTTGCTCCTTCACCCCCAAGGAGGGGAGGTATCTGTACAAGGCAGTCTCCTGTGTGGTCTGAAGTTAACTTACTCAGAGACCTATTCCTGCTGTTGGAGTGGGCATTTCAATTGACTTCACTTGCTTGATTCTAAATTTACACAATCACATAAGCTACAGCAATGTTAATGAAAACAGGAGGAAACATCACACAGTGCATGTGGCTGAAGTCAGAGAGAAAATTAAACTGTAAAATAACAAGTTGACATTAATAGACTTTTACCTTTCTTATAAATTTTTCAAAATTATTCAGGTTGATGTTGATGAAAGAAACATTGCTAGGAGCCTGCAGAATGTATTACACGTCCAAGTTTCATAGAATTGAGAAAATACCATTTTTGCATTTCTTTAGAGAGATATTCTTGTCGTATATTAAACTGTGCATATTTAGAATTCACAGGTAAATACCTGTGAAACTTAATAGCATCCTACTTCAGAGATACTACGTCTTTGTACTAATATGCTTCCATTTCTTCCCATGCACTATTTCATTTTCCTTTCCAATTAAATTATTTTACTTTCACAGTAACTTTGCCTTTTGTTTTGTTTTGTTTTGTTTTTTAGATCTAGGGTTTGTCCAAGGCTTTGTATGGTAAGAAGGCATTTTAACCAGTGAATTACTAAACTCTAAGCTACAGTTCTAGCTCTTGTTTTTTTTTTCTTTTTTCTTCTATTTTTCTTTTTTCTTTTTGAGACAGTCTTCCTAGTTAGTCTATCCTGGCCTTGAACTCATGAGAGTGCAAGGTTAGCTCAAACTCGTGATCCTCCTGGCTTGACCCATTGACTGTTAGGATTACAGTTATGTGCCTGGCTTTATCCTGTTGTCCCTTATACATTTTCATTTTACATATTACCAACTCCAAACACATTTTTATTTTTAAAAAATAAATTTTAAGCACAGTTATGAAATTATTTTTAATATTTTTACCTTATGGATAGTATCAGAAAACTGAAGTGGTACTATGGCTCAAAGTGGTAGAGTGCTAGTCTTGAGCAAAAGAGGCCCCGGCCCTGAGTTTAAGCCCCAGGACCAAAATACAAAACAAAACAAACAGTAAAAAGAAGAAAAGAAAAACAAATACATATATGAAAAAGTCACAATGAAACTTACTGTTACAAATACTACAAACTAATAAAAAGTAAGATATTGCTCCATTATCTTCTTTTGCATCATTTCCAACAAGAAATTTGTTATAAGCTTTATCTTTATTTAATATTTTCTCTGCCTGCTTGTGCTATTTGTTGCTAGTGTTGAGCATGATGATTCTGTGTCCTCATGTTACTTTTTTCATGTTTCCTATGCTTAGAATGCAGGAGTTTCGTGCACCTGCAGATTTGCACTTTCCAACAGATTTTAAGAGTTTTTTTCCTTTCATTACTTCTTAAAATAAATTTTCTCTATTTTCCTTTAGGAATTCCAACTTCATGTATCATAGGATATACATGAAGTCATTGCACAGTTAACTGATCCTCTTTTTAAAGAAAAAACTATTTTTGTATCTCATTTTGAATAGTTTTTGTTGCTGTGTCTGCAGGATATATTTTTATATCATCTATTACATTTTACAAGTTTGATTGGTCATTTTGTATCTTCTATACTTTTGTGGATGCATAGATAAGAATTACAGTAACTTTACCATCAGTGTCTGATCATTCAGACTACTGTATGACTTCTTTTTTTATTCTTCTTCCATTATAAATTATATATTCTTGCTTTTATATGTGTCTGGTAATCTTTGGCTGGATACCAATCAGAATGCTGCTTTTTCTTCTCCAGCTGTGTTCTGAAATGCAGTTACTTGGAAATAATTAAGTCTTTTGAGCCTTGTTTTTGCAGTTCATTAGGTAAGAGAAAGTATCAGTTAGATTAGCTATTTCCTCACTACAGAAGCAAGATTCTTTGGAGTATTCTATCCTTGCTCTATTAATTACCAAGTTTATTTTTCAGTCTGGCTGGTGAGAACAGTTATTGTCCATGACCATGTGTATGAGCACCTGGTATTTCTTCACTAACCTTTGCAGATGACTCTTACCCCATCCAGCCTCAGGCTGTCTCCTGACACATTCAGGATGTGCTGAATATTCATGGAAGACCTGCAGATCTCCTGTAGTCACCAGGAGAAACATTCTCCTGTAATCTCTAGTTGAATGCTCTTCCCAGATCTCAGCTTAGGGCATCCACTTGACCTATGTCTCATCTCCCTGTACTACAGTCTGGTAATTTTCTTTCTTTCTTTTTTTTTGGTCCAGTCGTGGGGCCTGAACTCTGGGCCTGGGCACTGTCCCTCAGCTCTTCAGCTCAAGGCTAGCGCTCTACCACTTGAGCCACAACGCCACTTCTGGCTTTTTTCTTTTTGCTTATGTGGTGCTGAGGAATCGAACCCAGGGCCTCATGCATGCAAGGCAAGCGCTCTACCACTGAGCCACCTTCCCAGCCCCAAGTCTGGTAATTTTCTTAATAGGCTGCATCTGTACTAAGCTAGGTGCAATCCTAGATACTCAGGGGGCAAAAGGCAAAAGGATCTGGAGTTTGAGGTCAGACCTAGCAAAATTATTGAGACCCTATCTCAAAAAAAAAAAAAAAAAGAACAACACACACACAAAAAGGGCTATGTATATGGCTCAAGTGGTAGAGTACATGCTTAGAATGCAAGAGGCACTAGGTTCTATCTGTTTACTTATTGCAAAAGAGAGAAGAGTAAAAGGAAAGGAAGGGAGGAAAGAAGGATGGGAAGGAAGGAAGGAAGGAGGAACGAAGGGAGGGACAGAGGGAGGGAGGGAGGGAGAGAGGTAGGCAGGCAGGCAGGCAGGCAGGCAGGCAGGCTTTGAATTAAATGTATTTTCTCAAGAATAAGACTAAGTTTATGATATGATGTGTCAAGTTAGAATTGTATTGTAATATGTTCCTGAATGTCCATTGCAATGGTTACTACACTAAGATTTTAAATATAGTTCAGTGGACAATTGCAAGTAGCATTCAAGTATTGAATTTTACCAGATTCTGGCAGGTTTGCTTAAATCATAATACATGGAGAACTTCCGCACTCGCTTTTGATATTTTAAAATTATGATTTTCTGAGTAGGTTTTGAATGTGGTTATAAGCTTAGGGGGAAGAAGTAGGAAGATTTTGAGCCAAGAGGGCTTTGGGCTTCTTTAGCTTTGAAGATGTGTATTAAGAATATGGACACTGAAAAAATCTCTGAAGTTACCTTTATGTCTTATCCTTTGTACATTCCATAATCACTATTTCTGTATTAATTTTTCATAAATGTATGTCTTGAGTTTTTCCCTTGCTTCTTCAAAATCGTAGTCTATTAAAAGAGTCAGCATGTAAACAAATTAATGGACTTGCTGGAGCAACAAAGCACTGTATAATGTACAGGTCAGTGGTGTTTCAGCCACTGGAGAGAAGAAGGAGTTTCCTGAGTGAGGATCTGAGGCAAGGTCCTGGTAGAGAATGACCTTGGAGGCATTAAAGCTCAAGGAAGGAAGCTTGATAGAAAATGAGGAGAAAGACAAGCTCCTTCTGATGAACATTTTAGCACTTCAAAACTTTTCAGTATAGATGTAAAATATACAGCTAGCTTAGATGGATTTAACTGAAGGATGACATTATAAGCTTTGCACTTCTGCGTGATGACTCTAGTTTCTCTAATGATTTAATAAATGGAATTGAATTTACCCTTCTGTCATAAACAGCTAGCAAACACACACAAAACATATGGAATTACTGGCTGTAGGTATTGGAAAATAGTCAGTGCAGAATTGTGATCCTGTGAAGGAGAATAAATTAGGTGACTTCTATAGTCACTTCAGATTTATATTCAGTGGTGCTTTCTAGACTTTAGTGCACAGGAGAAGCTTTGAGCTAACCTAGAAATCCAACTGAGTTGAAAGGAACTAGAACAGAGTTCGGAGAAGCCCAGGTAGCTGGAATTTACAAGGCAGAGTACAAAAGTGAAGAAATTCAGAGAATGATTTTTAAAAGTCTATGATGAGGCCCATGAGTCTTTGGTTGAATGCTAATACTTACGTGCATAATATAAAACTCCATAGGCCATCCAATAAAAATTGCCATGATGCCATGAGCTGAGCAATTCCCAGAACTCAAATAGTACAGAGGTATATTTAAATTCTTACAAGCCATAATGGAAAGACCTCATTAAAAACACAGAGCATTAATAAGAAACACTAGAAGAATCATGCCTTAGTAATAAAGCTAAAATATTACTGAAGTAAAAAGTTTGGGCCCACCCAAATTTTGAAACATATCCTTTAAAGGAACAGCCTGATCCATTTCCTGACAGACTTTATCAATCCATAAAAACAGAAAACAAAGCAGTTACCAACTTGACATCAATTACACTAAATTGTGGGACATACAAAATAAGAAAATGTAATACATAGCAAAAGGAAAATTAGTTAATAAAAACATTCCCCAAAATAAAAAAGGGTAATGGAATTAACAAGAGCTTTAAAATAGCTAGAATGTCCTCAAAGATTTAAAGGAAAAGATTCTAAGAAAAGAAATTAAAGAGATTAATAGTAGACCTTCAAGAGTTGGGAAATACACTATTGACACTCAATATGCTGAGCAAACTTACTAGTAAAATGACACTTTTAAAAAAATGATGTTGAAGACATATCCATAGAAACTGTCCAAAATAAAATGTAGAAAGAAAAATGCTTGTGGAAGAAATAACAGAATCCTGGTGACCTGTGGAGAAATATTTAGGGGTCCAGGAGAAGAAAGAGGATTCCAGGAGAGGAAAGAGGAAAAGGTAAAATATACTTTGAAGAAATAAAGTCTTCTATAGTTGAGGTAAGTTGTAAATATACAGATCGAGGAATTTCAACAAATCCAAAGTAGAGTAAATACAAAGAACATCACAAAACATACCATATCCAAAATGCTAAAAATGAGTGAGAAGAAATATGTTTAAAGTATCTAGAGTGTGAACTCAGGAAAACAAACATAAAATCATGATTGTAGCCTTAATTGTTGAAAACAGTAGAAATAGTAACACAGTAGGATATATCTTGAAAGTTTTGGAAAAACCCTTCCAACTAGACATATATATCCAACAAAACTACCTTTCAAAAATGAATTAAAACAATTATTCAAATAAGCAGAAAATGAGAGAATTCACTACAACAAAATTAGACTAGAGAAATGGTAAAGAAAGTTCTCATGATGAAGAAAAATAATTCCAGATGGAAACTTAAAGCTACATAAAATAACAAAGAGCTCTGGAAATGGTGAATATAAATTCTCCCTAGTTTTAATGTTATTTTAAAATAACTTGTACACAGAAATGATGGGGCAAAGGGTGAACTAATTCAGCAGTGATACTTACTAGACACTATGTTGAAATGAACTATACAACAAACTAGGAGAAAATGAGGGAGGGAGAGACACTGTTCAAAAAGAAATATACTGGGGCTGGGAAGGTGGCTCAGTGGTAGAGTACTTGCCTTGCATGTTTAAGGCCATGGGTTCGATTCCTCAGCACCACATAAGCAAAAAGAAAAAAGCCAGAAGTGGCGCTGTGGCTCAAGTGGTAGACCGCTAGCCTTGAGCTGAAGAGCTGAGGGACAGCACCCAGGCCCAGAGTTCAGGCCCCATGACCAGACCCCCCTCCCGAAAGGAAGGAAGGAAGAAAGAAAGAAAGAAAGAAAGAAAGAAAGAAAGAAAGAAAGAAAGAAAGAAAGAAAGAAAGAAAGAAAGAAAGAAAGAAAGAAAGAAAGAAAAGGTACTTATTACCTGACTTAGGTAATGTAACCCCTCTGTACCTCATAAATAAATAAATAAATAACTTGCAGTCAAAAGTAAAAAGATAGCAATTTATTGAAAGATATACAAGATGTAAACTAAAATGAAGTACAAGTATACAATGAATGGAAGGAAATGTTTTCTGTTACGGTTACAAGGCTCTTATGTAAGTGGGTGATATATTACTTAATGACTTACTGTGGTGAGCTAACTGTGCATATATTAAACTGAAGATCACCACTTAAGAATTAAACAGAGGAAGGGAGGTGAAGGGTAAACAAAGGAGGAGGCTGCAATGCTTGGTAAGAAATGTATGCATTATCCTGCCCATGTAATTGTAGCCCCTCTGTACAGTATGTTCTCAAATAAAATAAAATTAAATTAAAAAAAAAGAATTAAACAGAGATAGTAAATAAGCCAACAATAGGGAAAAATAAGATGACAATCCAGAAGAAGACAAGAAGAAAGAGGAACAAAGAATGAATAGGGCAAGGAGAAAACAGCTGTAAAGATAGTGTACTTCAAACTAAGCCTAATATAATTCCATGATAGTACTAAATGAAAGTGTTCCAAACAATCTGATTAAAAGGTCAAGATTCTTAAAGTGGATATGCAGGAGCAGAAGTCAAATCTATACTGCCTATGTGCTTTGAATTAAGATATTAAATTAAATTAAGATATGCAGAGTAAAAAGTTTTTAAATATATGCAAATATTATTAGTATGAACAAATGATGATAAATAGGCAAAAGAATTGAACAGTTTTCAAACAAGAAGCAGAAATGGCCAATAAATCCATGACAATATGTTCAATATCAAGATGTTGGAAAGCACAAATTGATTTTGTTTACCCACAAAGGAAAACTAAATTTTATCATTTTTAGGAAAATAGATAGAAGTGCATATCATTATGTTAAGAAAAATAAGCCGACTCAGCAAGACATATATCACAACCTTTTTCTTACATACAGAATGTAGATTTGAAAAAAAAAGAAGATGAAAATGGAGGGGCAAGAAGAAGGAGAAAAGTTGGGGAGAGAATATGATTAAACTATATTATATACATATATGAAAATGTCATGATGAAGGAAGGCAGGCAGAGAGGGACGAAGGAAGACAGGTGAGTAGGTAGGTAGATAAATAAGAAGGAATGAATGAGGGTGAATATTAATACCCAAATAGAATTCCAGATTAATAATACTGTCATTGTTATGGAAGCATATTTAAAAATTTAAAAATTGCATAACAAGTCATCAAAATTGACACAGTGAACTCTTATGCACATGTTTATGAATGAGCTTTTCATTACATGAAACTAAAACTTGTAGACCTACAAGGAGAAGTAGACAAATTCACAATATTAGTTGGAGATTTTAACATGCCTTTCTAATTATTTGATAGAACAAGTAAACAAAATTAGACCTTAAATAACAACTAGCCAACCAACTTCACCTGTTACTGCTCTCAGCACAATACACCCAATAGTTCCACTGGCTAACCACGCATTTCAGCAATTCTACAAACAGATCTTTGGTTATAAAACAGTCTCAACAAATTAGAAGGGAAAAAAGTCCTCTGATTAAAATGAAGTTGATTTAGAAATAAACAATGAAAAGATATTTGGTTTGGTGGCACATATCTATAGTCAGAAATAGCAAACTTCACAGTTGGAGGCCAGCCCAGGCAAAATGTTCACAAGACTCCAGCTCAGTCAATAGCTGGATATGTTAGTGCATGCTTGTCATCACAGCTATGAAGGAACTGTAAATAGCTGTCCAGGCTGACCCAGGCAAAATGTGAGATCCTGTCCCAAAAAAATAACTAAAACAAAAAGGGCTAGGGTGTAACTCAAGTAATAATGCACCTGCCTAGCAAGTGTTGAGGTCCTGATTTCAACCCCACTACCACCCAGTAAACATACATTACCACCCCTCCACACACACACATAACTTGTAAATTCCCAATACTAGGACCAACATTGTTTATTGCAGTGCTATTTTTAATCACAATATTTAAAATATGGAATTAACAAAGACACCATCAGATAAAAGGATAAAAGAAACCTGATATATTTATACAGCAGAATACTGTATACATTCAGATGTATGAGGAAGAAACTGCAATTTACATAAAAGTTTTACAAGTAGAGATCATTATCTTTTTCATAAACTTCAAACAATTGTAGAGGGAGTACAATTTAACATTCCCATTTAAGTGTCCAGTGCCTCTAAATCAGAAGCCTTGCCTTGCATCTTCTCTGCCATCCCCTTTGCCCCTCCCCACCAGACTTATTTCACACTTTCCACTTCCTTTATTACATATGTATATTGAATATTCTTGCTGGTTTTTAAATTTTTATTTTATTTTATTGTAAAGGTGATGTAGAGAGGGATTACAGTTACCTAAGTAATGCTTATATTTCTTCTAGAACAGTGTTACCCCCCTTTTCATTTTTTCCCACTTTCCCTCCTGTTCTGTCTGTTTTTGTCCTTGTTCTTTTTCACTCATCTCCTCCTCTGCCACTAACTCCCCCTCATTTAGTTTCATTTTAGCTTGCTAATATTCATTTTGTTAAACTGTCTTTTAATTTTTTGAAAGGTTTACTCCATGAAATTTCACTCCTGCATATATTACTGAACTAAATCATGTATGTAAGCATATAACTCTGTGTAATTTGCATGGGAGATTGTATTTTAGGTCTCATGTCCACATATGAGAAAAATGTACCTTTTTTTCTGAACCTCGTGTAGTTTGCATAGTATTATATTTGCCAGAGCCATCCATTTCCCTGCAAATGACATAATTTCTTATTTCCTGATGGCTGCATGAAATTTCATTGTACATATACAGCACTTTTTTATCCATTTATTTATTTCAAGGCACCTGAGTTTCTTGCATGGCAATGCAGAAATGAACACAGGTGTGCAGGTACCCTTGTTGTATCCTCACTTTCAGTCTTTCATATAAATGCCCAAGAGCAGTATCACTGGATCATAGGGTAGCTCTTTGTTTAGTTTTTTTCCTTGTCTTCCATAGTGGTCATATTAATGTATAGCACCACTAATAGTGTATTAGGGTCCTTTCTTCCCATTAGCCTTGCCAGCATTTGTTGTTTAGGAATAACAGAGGAACAACACAATTCTTTAAAAATAAGCAAACCAACAACTTCACGGGTCAAAGAAGACATCAAAAAAATCACAGAAGAAACTGTTGAACCCAATGAATGTATGTGTGAGATGCCACTGAACAGTGACTACAGGAAATTTTTAACTTAAAATATTCATAGCAGAAAATATGAAAGGTAGAAAATCAATTCCTTAAGTATCCACCTTAAGAATATATAGTATGAAGAGCAAATTAACTCAAAGGAAGTGAGGAAGGTGAAAGCAGGACTTACTAAAATTGAAGGATTATGGTTTGAAGCCAGCCTGTATAAAAATATCATGCGACTCTTTCTCTACCTATAGATTGGTACCGTGGCTTAAGCCTGTCATCACAAGTTATGTGGGAGACTACATTGGGAGGATCCTGGGGAAGCTGGATGGTGTGTTATCCCAGCAATTATCAGAGACATAAAATAGGTAGATCACAGTTGTAATATTCTGGGGTAATAAGACCTTGTCCTAAAAATAACCAATAAAACACAAGTCGGGATGTATTAATTCTGTGGAAGACAGTAGAGTTACCTACCTGGCAAGTGAAAGGCTCTGAGTTTACAAATAAAATAAATAAGGAAGGGAGAGAAGGAAGGAAGGAAGGGAGGGATGGAGGGAGGGAGGGACAAATGAATACAGAATAGGGAAAAATTATAAAATCTAAAGCTGGTTGTTTGAAAAGATCAATAAATCAATCAACTAGTGGGTAACTTTATTTAGAAAAAAACACAAATTATTGATAGCAGCAGCGAAAGGGAACATCACTACAGCCATTGCAGACATCAAAAGGCTAATAAGAGGCTACTAAGAGCAATTTCATGTCAGTAGATTTAATAACTAAGATGAAATGCACAAAATTATTTAAATATGAAAATTACCAGATTTACACCTGAATAATACAAATCTGCTTAGTCCTATCTGTGTTGAAGAAATTGAATTCATAATTTACCAAAATGGAAGGATCAGGTGGCTTTACTCATAAGTTTTACCAGTAATTTAAAGGAAAATATTAATTATTATATTTAGAATTGTTCAGAAGACAATAAAGGAGGAAAAGCTTCTTAAAGCCATTAGCCTATACTTGAACCAGACAAAGAAAACTATAGACTCCATTTACATAGACATAAAAATGCTTCAGAAAGTTTTAGCTAATCAAATTAAGAAGTATATAAGAAACAAGTTGGGACTTCAAGGAAGTTTAACATGTGATAATCAAAAAAGTTTCTTGTGTTAACAGAATAAAGGAGAAAACCAAGTAGTTATTTCACCAAATTCAGAAAATGCAATATTTATTAACTCAGAACAAAGTTGGCATATATGGAGATTTCCTAAGCTTGATAAAGGATACCCACAAAGGATAATTCCCATAGTGACATTATCCTTAATCATATAGTAACAAATTGTTTTCTTCTGAAACGAGTAAGGTAGAAATATACACTCTTGACAATTTCTACACAGTCATCCCTCCATGGCTGTAAGGGATTGATTCTAGTATTCCTGTGAATACTAAAATCTAGAAATGTGTGTGTCTTATTAAAATGGTATAGTGTTTGTATATAACCTATGCACACCTTCTTCATTTTTATCAGCTGATCAGTACATACCCTTATTTTTTGTGTGTATAAAGACACAAACTTTTGGGAGTTTTTTATTGTTGTAGCTGTTTTTCAGTGCTAGAAATTGACCCAGGGTCTTGTGCATGCTACAGAAAGAGAAGGTCTTAAAAATACTTTGATATATATCGTTAATTCATTAACATCAAACCCATGTCCAAAACCACTGTGACTCATGCCCAAACCAAGTTTGTCTGACACATAGGCACATCTCACAAGGCACACTTCAGTCTTACACTTAGCAATACTAGACAGCAGTTTAGTTCCACACTTGCTGTACTTGACGCTACTTGAAATAGCAAAATCACCAACTCAAAGTCCCAAATTCAAAAAACATGGTACTGAATACGCTACACAGAAGATCCTCATGAGAAAATTACCAAGAAAGCAAAACACTGCATTGTTTAGTCTTAGGTGGGAACATGCACATCAAACAAGTCAAATTTTCTCTGTTCCACATTTTCCAATGAATGACCATGAAAGCACCTGAAAATTATTATTTTTTTTTTTTTTGTCGGTCATGGGTCTTGCACTCTGGGCCTGAGCACTGTCCCTGAGCTCTTCAGCTTAAGGCTAGTGCTCTACCACTTGAGCCACAACACCACTTCCGATTTTCTGAGTAGTTTATTGGAAATAGGAGTCTCAAGGACTTTCCTGCCTAGGCTGGCTTTGAACCGGGATCCTCAGATCTCAGCCTCGTGAGTAGCTAGGATTACAGGTGTGAGCCCCCAGAGCCCAGCTGAGAATTATATTCTTATAAGAAGAAAAAACTAGATATTTCATCTCTTGTTTCATCTCCAGGTCAACACAATCAGTATGTGTTCACTCCTCAGAGATTAGTTTTGCATAGCCATTTCTAGAATGTAGGAGGGAGACTGCTGTGCATAATTACTAGCATTTATTTCTCAGCCTTAGTACTGCTGACATTTAAGTCAGATAATTCTTTATCATGGGGACAGTCCATGCACTGTGTGATGCTTAGCAATTTTAGCCTTTACCTACTAGATACCAGTAGCCTTTCTTTAGTTGTACAGATGAAAAATGTCTTAGCTGTGGCCCCTGCTTGAAAACCACTATACAACTCAGTAGTCATTTTTTACATGCTTTTTTTTATTGTGAAAATACTGTACAGAGGAGTTACAGTTACGTGAGCAAGGTAATGAGTACATTTCTTATCAAGCATTGTTCCCTCCTCCTTTGTTTTTTCCCTACCATCCCTTCCCTCCCACCTCCACAACTACACATCCCCTTCTTCTCCAGCCCCCCCTCCCCACCCCTGCTTCGCCAAAATTGTAAAGTTCGTTTTTCAACATAGTGTCTTCTACATCTCATTGTTGCAATGGGTCAACCTGTATCCCTATTTAAACATTTTGTTTTTTCCCTTCCCCTCCCCAAATTATAGCAACATCAAATACAGTGAAAACAGGGGTTAAACTGTGCAGGAGGGACATACAAAGCAACAAGAAAATCACATGGTACCTTATAAATACATTAGAAACAATAACAAGAAAGAAAAAACCACTTGTGTCCCTATCTTGGGGTTCATTTCACTTAACTTCATCTTATCTGGTCATATGGATATAGCTTTTGATCTTTTCTACTTGTCCTAGACATGTACTAGTTTTTGCAAATAAGGGTAACCATGGGACCTATGTTTCTTTGGGCCTGGCTTACTTCACTTAATATAATTTTTTTCAAGTCTTTCCATTTCCTAACAAATGGGGCGATGTCATTCTTTCTGATGGAGGCATAAAATTCCATTGTGTGTGTGTGTGTGTATATATATATATATATATATATATATATATCACATTTTCTTGATCTATTCATCTACTGAAGGGCATCTGGGTTGGTTCCATATCTTAGCTATGGTAAATAATGCTGCAATGGATATTGCTAACAATATTATAAAAGCAAGCAATACTCTGTGAAGGAAGCACTGTATCCCTTGCTTCATGATTATTCCTCAGGAATTTCTTTCCCAAGGAAAAGCAAATCCATTTTCTCATTCATTCACAGAGGTTCTCTTTAGTGCATTACATTCATGAATTCCAGAGCACTAGGCCTGTGGTGGGTAGATGTTGAAAATCATATGGCGGCTTTGTTAAAATTTTCTTTTTTAGTGGTTGTGATGTGGGTGCTCTGCTAAGCTTTGTTACCACAATAGCTTGGATCTTAGTCATATTTCAGGGGCAGTTCTTGTAGTATTGCCTTTTCCAGAGTAAGCTTTTGACACATTAAAGACTGATACTACTGGGCTGGGAAGGTGGCTCAATGGTAGAACACTTGCCTTGCATGCCTGAGGCCCTGGGTTTGATTCCTCAGCACCATATAAGCAAAAAAAGAAAAAAGCTGGAAGTGGCACTGTGGCTCAAGTGGTAGAGTGCTAGCCTTGAGCTGAAGAGCTGAGGGACAGCGCCTAGGTCCAGAGTTCAGGCCCCACAACTGACCAAAAAAAAAAAACCGATACTACTGTCACATTTCTTCTCTTGTTCATGTTGTATGCACATTTTTGACAAGAAACTTTAGTGTGCAGTATTTTCTAAGGCAGGTTGGTAAATGTTTGGGTACTGACTGCAGTAGAAAAATTTATCATAGGCAAGGAGTTTCCCATAGGAACATATGTATTTTCTGATGAGCAATCACTTTGCATTTACTTTAGCAGGAACTGCCATCCGCAGTCTAATTTTAGGTATCATCACCAGAGTCCATGTATGTCTAATTTTGACTAGATCTACATTCCTTTCATTGTTGGAATTAGTTGAACACCTCTGCTTTAAAATGCGAAGATGATTTTTTTCAATATCTATCTTCTAATTTGCAGAGCTACTGCTTCTACCATGGATGTTTATTTTCTCTGACAAGTGTGGGAAGGACTCCACTAATGCTATCATAGCCTGTAGCTCCCCCTGACCTGACCTGCATTTCCAGAATGAAAGTCTCTCTCCCCATGCCAGATAGAGGAAAAGCCTAGGCTGTCAGACATTCAGGGTAATGCCAATATGTATTCAGAATGGACTGGTAAAAGTTTTGAGAGAGGGCAACCATATTGTCATTCTGGTCATACTTGCATGATTTCTAATCATCCACCACTTCTTATAAAACTTAGGAATGACAAGCTTTGTATAGAGTGTTTCAGATATGTTAATCTAGTTTCATAGCTTTCTAATCATGAAAAGTATTGTAACAAAGCTAGGAGGTAGTTTAAAAATGTGGGGGCAGATTCGAGTGGATGACTAGAGCCCCAAACACAAAGCTGTCCACAAGTGAGCAAACTCAAAGCTAAGCCTCTTACTGCACTCTCAGGGCTGCTCTGGTTTTGCCCTGTTTTGCCAAATTGTCTATTCAAATCTGAATCGCAACCTAATGGTTTCTAGTCAGTAATGTTTAGACTTTCAATCCCTACTTGAAACTATATAAGATATACCTCATAGAGAGTTGATAATTAGGTGGCTTAATGATGTATTTCCGAGACAAGAACTCATGACCAGTCTGTGGCACAAGTGACAGGAAGACTATAGAGGCTAAATAGTCACCACAAGCCAGATCTGAACTATTTGGTCTTGGTAAGCATAGAATAGTACTCCCCACTGTAGGTAGGGTCTGGGTGTGGTGTTGTGTGCTGGGGGTGGCTGTCCACAGAGGACAAACTGCAGGGAACACCATTTTCACTAGTTTTTTTACCTCTGATGCTTCAGCCAGACACTGTCAGTCCCTGATTTAAAGTCACAGTCAGAGTGAACAGGGTGTGAGCCAGCACATAGCCATGGCCTCCCATTGCCATCTGTGATTTAGAGCAAAATCTTTGAGAGAAGTATAACTGCCTGAATTACTGCTTTTTTATATGGTTTTAAATGAGAATGTAAAGGCCAAGGGCATTTTTTCCCATTTAATACTATTAAATCCATCATTAAATCTCTTGCTGAACACTGGCTGATTTTAATGATGCCCTCAAGTACCCATCCTGGTGCTTGACTGTGTTAATATTGTTGTATATAGACATACAATAAATAATGCTTAGCTAAGATGATAGGGGAAGCATTACTGTGCATGTCAATAAAAATAGTCTGCACTAATGAGACCAAGTGTCAGGAGCAGATGGCATGGTGGGAACCCAGCCCTTGCAGCTCCAGTTCCACAGAGCTCCGTGGCATACTGAACCCACCCTGAAAACCAGCCGGAGTCCTCTAAATATTTTATAGCAAGTTGGCATAAAAGGATTAATTTGGGATTATAGTTTATTTTTATTACCTCACCATAAAAACCATGAAAGCTTTCCAGTGTCTGTTCTGTGTATTGGCCCTGTACCTCTGACATACAGGCAGTCACAGCTGTCAGGCTGTACCTGCTTTACCGTTACCACAGAGTTCAGTTACACTTGCTTTGCTTTTTATCGTGCAGAATAAAGAGAAAGAATGCAGAAATTCTTCATGTTTCAAAACATTTGTCATTTTAAAGGGGGGACATTATTATCCAACATAATTATCTACATTGCATGTTAGGATTTTGTTAGTCTGTTGGCATTAAATGACCACAACTATCATTTAAGGAAAGAAAGCAAACACCAGATCCACAAGGGGATTTAGTTTTAAGATGTTCCTTGCGTGGCTGAAATTGTGGATAGTGCTTGACCCTGCACCATACTACTTTTTCCTATACATACATACGACAGGGTTTATTAATAAATTAGGCAAAGCTAGAGATGAGTAACAATAACAGATAATAGGAAACCTAACAATATACAGTAATAAATGTCATCTACTACTTGTATTTTCAGACTGCAGTTAAACATGAGTAATTGAAATCATAGCTAAGTATAGGGGAAGGGGGTTGTACAATTAAAGTAGAATGTTGCTGATGGCTTTCAGAATAATATTTCATGAGAGCCTCAGATCAACCCCACTAATCAAATACTGTTATCAGTCTACTTAGAGATGAAGAAACTGAGGCTCAGAGATTAAGTAACTTTTCCAAAACCACCAACCAAAAGTGACACAGATGAGATTCAAACACACAGGGTCAAGGAAAGGCTTGGAAAAAATTATATTAAGTGAAGTAAGCCAGGCCCAAAGAAGCATAGGTCCCATGGTTTCCCTTATTTGCAATATCTAGTATAGGTATGAGTCAAGCAGAAAAGGTCAGATAATGTGATGTTAGGAAAATGAACCCTTAAATATGTATTTTAATGTTTTTGTTTCTTTCATGCATATGTTTCTAATGCATTTATAAGATTATTTCTTTGTTGCTTTGTATGTCCCTCCCCCACAGTGTAACCCCCGCTTTCACTATATTTGATGTCAGTATAACATGTGGAGGAGATGGGGGCAAACAAGTCGTTTAAGGATTCAGGTGGACCTGTTGCAACAATGAGAAGTACAAAATGTCATGTCAAAACCAGCTTTACAATGTCGGTTGGGGGGGGGGGGGAAGGGGGGTATAATTGGGTGGGGGGAGAGGGGAGGCTGGGAAGGGAAGTGAAGGGTAAACAAAGGAGGAGGCTGCAATGCTTGGTAAGAAATGTATGCATTATCCTGCCCATGTAATTGTAGCCCCTCTGTACAGTATGTTCTCAAATAAAATAAAATAATATTAAAAAAAAAAAAAGAGTCCAGGCTCTATCTCCCTGCTTTATTGTTGTATAAAATGATCAGCGCTCATAGAGTTGTGCTCAAGATCAGGGTATATTCAAATTCAAGAAACATTTGTGTCATTCTTTCTGATGGAGTAGTAGAATTCCAATGATATTGCCCTATTTGTTAGGAAATGGAAAGACTTGGAAAAGATTATATTAAGTGAAGTAAGCCAGGCCCAAAGAAACATAGGTCTCATGGTTTCCCTTATTTGCAATTAGTAGTATATGTCTGAGACAAGCAGAAACAGTCAGATAAACTGATGTTAGGCGAAATGAACCTCAAGATAAGAACTCAAGTGTTTTTTTCTTTCTTGCTATTGTTTCTAACATATTTATAAGATGATTTTTGTTGTTTTGTATGTCCCTCCCCCATGGTATAACCCCTGTTTTCACCGTATTTGATATGTTGGTATAATTTGGGGAGGGGAAGGGAAAAAACAAATTGTTTAAATAGGGATACAGGTTGACCCATTGCAACAATGAGACATGCAAGAGGTTATATTGAAAAATGAACTTTACAACTTGGGCTGGGGGCAGGGATGGTAAGGAGAAACAAAGGAGGAGGCAACAATGCTTGATAAGAAATGTACTCATTACCTTGCTCATGTAATCGTAATCCCTCTGTACAGTATTTTCACAATAAAAAAAGCTTATTAATAAAAAATTTGTGGAATATTGTGCAGAGAATATGTAAATGGGGTGTTATTCTAAAAATTAGCTTCTTCGTAAATAAAGTTCAGACTGACTCAAACCCCTTTCCCAACACCACATTTCTGGAGTGTATGGAAAGACTTAGATAGGTTTCCAATAGAGTTGGAGTCTGCTACATAGTCAATGGGAAGAGGCAGCAGAAAAGCCTTCCATCTGCACTACTTCATGTAACTTTTAACTTCACACTGAAAACCTAGAGAGAAATAAAAATGTCTTCCCTTTTATTGCCTGTAGAATGTCTGATGATATTTCATTGTAAAAGAGAAAATGAATAAGGGAGAAGCATTTTATTCTTTCAAAGCTAATCTTCCTGTTTTCTTAGTTATAACCTTTACAGGTAATTTTTGTAGGTTTGCCTATAATAATTGAACCACACTTGTGCTATCATTTTACTCCTCTGTGTGTGTGTGTGTGTGTGTGTGTGTGTGTGTGTGTGTGTGTGTGTGTGTGTGTGTGTGTGTGTGTGTATCTGTGTGTTTAATTGGAGATTGTCTCTTGGGATTTCCTTCTCAGGCTGGCTTTGAACTACAATTCTCAGCTCTCAGCCTGAGTAGCTATGCTTACAGGAATGAGCCATTGATGCCCAGCCTATGCTATTATTTTAAACTTAGAAATGGATACTTAACGTGTGCATGCACCAAGATAGTGATACCTAGTTCCGTTTTGTGCAGACTATAATACTGTATTTCTCTACTGTGATTTCTCTATTGTACTTGTTTCTGTTATATGATAAGGTAGACTAGAACTGAGGATGACTTACCACAACTTTGATTAGAAACAAATAAGCTGACCTGCCACCCTGCAGTCACTCCACTCTCTCTTCTGCTCTTTGCACTTTTGTATTTCTTCATGGCTGCCACAACAAAAACAAGGATGTAAATGAGAATAACTATGACTTCAAGGTCCCTGATTGCTGCCATGTGTAAGCACTTTGCAGCACACAGACAGCTTAAGAAACTACAACTAAGATTCAGTATACCATTGCCGAGCTGGAATCAAGAGGAAGAGAAGGTGGTAACAGTATAGAGAAAGATGGTGACAGTACAATTTTGCAGAAAAAAAGACAACTAAGACAATCTTTTTTTATCAGGTTGTTATGAATTTTAAGCTCTAAAGACAGCAACAGACTGTATAAAGGTAATTTTAGTGTAGACCAAAGTGTAGGCCAGAACAATTACATTTGGTACGTACTTATTTCAGATATCAAAGTGCAAAGCAGCTTAAGAGTATTGAAGCTCCTATTAGTCAGGAGAAAACTGTTCTTCTGTGAGAATACCTGTAGAGTCTGTTCTATATGCTAATAATAGATTATGGTTTTAAAGTTGAGAAACAGAATATCATACTGCACAGATCTCTGCTGTTCTAATATCATGTTAAGGTGCAATATATACTGATGTAATTTACTAGCACCTGCAGATTTGTTTGCCAGCCTATTTATCTTCAGGCCACCCCCATTCCAATCTGTTTCTTGTTCCTGAAGGATGAACTCCCAGACCTTGTGTCTGTCATCTCCTTTCTCTGAGACTATGTACTTCATGAGACCATGTACTATTTGATTTAGAACCTGCAAAGGTTTGACAGGCTGTTACCCTATTAAAACATACACATGTATAGCTGAAGGGTGCAAAGAGTACCCCCAAACAGTCTTTGAGGGTGCTGGAGACCAGAAACCTGTGTCAGCTCACCTCAGTCACATTTTCCAGGTGTGGAAATAATCTGAGAGGATAAAGCCCCGGGAAACTCTGGGTTGCAGGCATGGGTTTTTTTTTTTTTTTTTTTTGGTTTGGGTTTTGGTTTTGGGTTTTTTTGCTCAAACAAGTATTTTTTAAAAATTTTATTGTGAAAATAACATACAGAGGGTTACAATTACATGAGCAAGGTAATGAGTACATTTCTTATCAAGCATTGTTGCCTTCTCCTTTGTTTCCCTTTCCCATCCCTTCCCATCACCATCCCCCACTCTGTGCCAAAGTTGTAAAGTTCGGTTTTCAACCTAATGTCTTGTACAACTCTTTGTTGCAATGGGTCAACCTGTATCCCTGTTTAAACAATTTTTCCCTTCCCCTCCCCAAATTATACCAACATCAAATACAGGTTATGATTGACAGACATTGTATCCAGGTTCTGAAGTGGCCTGAGACTTAAATAAACCTTCGTTAATTATTCAATCCAGGAAAACTGGTGAAGTAAAAATACCTGTTTCTCAGCAAACTATCAGAAGAAATTATCTGAGTGTTTACTTTAAGTATCATTATGGACACTAATGCTCCTACAAAGCAGATTTTCTATCAGATAGCATTAATGCAATTTACAAAGCTCATTGAAATGGATGATATATGATTGATGGAGTGCTGTACTTGTGCTTAGCACATAGTAGGTACTCAAAAATGAGCATGGGAGACTCCTGAGTCCCTTACCTTTTCCTGCCATATATTCCTTAAGCAAGAGTAGAAGCTCTTCAAAAAGTAGCTGGGCTTAAATGTTCTTTTGACCATTCTTCCATTTTCTGGAAGTCTGCAAAAGGCAGCTTCCATCTACAAATTATGCCAGGATTCTAGAAAGGTAGTCAGGTTAAATGCTTTGTTACTGATTATTTGAACAACAATATTTGAGTAAAGAACATACATTCTATGAAGTGACCAAGTTTGACTTAGTCCTTAGACAGTGTGACACTGAAGTGAGCCCTCTTTTGTTACATAATTTTTATTGTCATTTCAGTAGAGCTCAGTTGCTTTCCTGAGAGAGCTGAGAATTGTTCAGCATAGGGTGAGTCCCCTCACATAGCAGGGCAGCTACAAGCACCAAAGTTACAGGATTTACGTTTGTAACCTTCTATTGGCATTGTCTTCTCAGCATCCCTGGACATTAACAATACTCAAAGAGTCCCTTGTAGGCTTTAGAGGAAGACGTAGTACACAACAGCTATTCAGAATCTCTAGATAGGGCTAAGGACAGAGAAGATTCCTATTCCCCAAGTTTGGAAGAGACTTAAAAGAGAACTTGGGTGATAGGGGTAGCAACACATGACCATTCACAAACTTGAGATAGAGCAAACTTTTATTGCCATTTTGAAATTGGTAAATAATGACGGTTTCTCTTTGTAATCTCTGTTCTTGTTTATTTTACTTCTGTGAATAATGAATTTTATTCACCAATATCCTCTCCAGTACTCTTGCTAAGCAAATAGAATGCAAACCTGGACCCCTTAGCTGTTCACTGTCTTGCTCCTCATTAAACGTTCTGAATCTGAAGGAACTTCTGTAAAAAGCAAGGCATGGCAAAATTTGGATGCTTAACGTGATTTGAATAAAAAATATAGAACCTTATGAAAATGAATCCTCTATTCATTAGCAAGAAAAGCACTTCAGGTTTTCTTTTTGTTCGGTTTCATTTTGAGGTTTTCTGTTCATTTCTCTTCTGGATCTCTGTGTGCCATGATGAGGAACCAAGGCAGGCTGGCACCCTACTTGCCACCTGAGCCACAGCTCCACTTCTGGCTCTTTGGTGCTTAATTGGAGATAAGAATGTCATAGACTTTCTTGACTGAGCTGGCTTCAAACCATGATTCTTAGATTTCAGCCTCCTAAGTAGCTAGGATTACAGGTGAGAGCTATCAGCACCCAGCTTTGGATGCTATTATTTTAAGGAAATTGAGTATAGCTATGGTGCTCTGGAGTATTAATCCTAACTTTAGGAGTCTTATGTCTGAATTCATCATGTTGGTGGAGGGAGTGCCTGAGCCTTTGATGAGACACTGAAGTTGAAGCATAGAAGGAAGTAAGGAGCAGGCCAAGTTTAAAAATTTGAGGGATAGGGGCTGTGTAAGTGGCTCAGTGGTAGAGTGCTTGCCTCCCATGCATGAGGTCCTGGGTTCAATTCCTCAGCACCACATAAGCAGAAAAGGCCAGAGGTGGCGCTGTGGCTCAAGTGGTAGAGCGCTGGCCTTGAGCTGAAGAGCTGAGGGACAGCACTCAGGCCCAGAGTTCAGGCCCCACGACCAGAACCCCCCCCCCCAAAAAAAAAATTTTTTTTTTTGAGGGACAGTTGCAAACACTACAGGAAAGCTCTGTAGGTTTTTGGTGGCCCCTTTGAATGGAGATCCTCCAGATCCCAAGGAGCTAGGATTACAAACCTGAGCCACCTTACTAGACACCAGGCTAAGTCAACTGATTTTTTCACCAGAATGCTAACGCCATTCAATTAGGGACATAAGCCATTTTAATAAATGATGCTAGAACAGCAAGGTGTTCACAAGCAAAAAAAAAAAAAAAGCAATCAGACCCTTATGTCCTTCTATATATAAAAAGTAAACCAAATAGATAAAAAGCCTAAATTTACAGTCCAAGCTAAAAATAATAAAAAGAAAAGAAAAACCTTAGAAAAAGCCTTAGGTATAAATATTCCTAATCTTGGATTAAAGCAATGGGTTTCTAACTATTATACCAAAAGCACAAACAACAAAAGTATAGTAAGTTGGATTTCATCATTGCTGAAGGGAGTATAAAATAGTGCAGGGTTCAGGAAAACAGTTGGAAGTTCCTCAAAAAGTTAAAACTTAAGCGTTATCATAGAACTGGTAATTCCACCCAAAAGAATTTTTAAAATATGTTCACACAAAAACGTGTACATGATGTTCAGAGAAGTACCACCACAGTAGCCAAAAAATTGAAACAACCCAAATGTCTCTCAACTGATGAATAAACAAATATTCATACAATAGAATATTCATCCTTGAATAGGAATAAAGTACTGACTCACGGTGCATTTGGCGTGGATCTTGAAAACACTGTGCTGCATGAAAGAAACTAGACAAAAGGCTCACATTGTTTGATGCCATTGAAACGAAATGTTCGGAAGAGACAAATCTTGAGACGGAGAGTAGATAGTGATTGCTCTGGAATGGGAAGAGTCTAGAACTGGAAGGGGAAAGGTTTTATTTTGAGGTGGTGCAAGTTTTACAGAATGGAATAAGGGTGATAGTGTCAAATGCATTTTTGAAATTTTTAAATGGTGAATTTTATATTGTATGAATTTTATCTCAGTTCTTTAAAAGCTGGTTTGTAGTTTCTAGTAAAAATAACACAGTAGACATTTCATGCTTGGAAAGACCACAAAAAATACAACTGTGGTATATACTTAATTGGAAAGTGGCCACATTCTCCAAGTTGGGCCTCTTACTGAACACAGATTCACATGCACATTTATATGCACAAAGCTCCAAAGGCCTCCTACTCCTTTCTTGCTAGTTGTGAAGGAGGAACATTTACACACATTTTAGAAGGAACTTCCACAAAGAAAGCAAAGTGGGCCTCTGTGTGTAAGGAATTGAGTCTTAGAATTTCTTCAACATTTCCCTCTACCCAAAATCTGTCTAAATTTTAAGGTCTGTCTATCATGAATCAACACGTTTTCTATGAAGTTACAATTACAATTAAAAATCATTTAGGATTTTTCACATTGTCATTACCAAAGAGCTAAAGTTAGCCCAGAGTAGGGATCATCATTCATCTAACAACTTTGAGCCAATTTCTTGTGTTTCTTTTCTTATTAACTTTTAAGTAGTTGCACAAAGGAGTTGCCATTCAACAAAGCAACTTATGAATACACTGTGTGTTGTTCAGTGTCACTCCTTTCAACATTCACCAATCCACCCCCTTCTTATAGATTGTATTCTTGATTTCATTCTCTTCTCCCCTTCATTTGACTTCCCCTCTCCCACCCTTTACAAGTATCTAATTCCTTTTCAATGCTTCTTATTTTCATGAAATTCAAGATGATCCCTAAGGAGGGTTATACTTTGTTAAACGTATTTTCCTCATTATTAAGTGCATTCATTTTAAGGTGCTGTTGTTTTATTCATTGTGAAAATTAAACACAAGACCTTATATGGGGCTGGGAAGGTGGCTCAGTGGTAGAGCACTTGCCTTGTATGCCTGAGGCCCTGAGTTCGATTCCTAAGCACCACATAAGCAAAAAGAAAAAGCCAGAAGTGGCGCTATGGCTCAAGTGGTAGAGCACTAGCCTTGAGCCGAAGAGCTGAAGGAGAGCGCCCAGACCCAGAGTTCAGGCCCCACGACTGGACCCCCCCCAAAAAAAGACCTTATATACACTAAGTAGGCAAGTGCTTTATCACTGAGTAGGGCCCCCTGACCAGCACTATTGTAGTTTATGTGACTTAGTTAACAAATCCTAACATTATAAGCTTACTGAAATGTTTGAAGAACTGCTTAGGTAGAGATAGCTTTTCTAAGCTCCTGCTCTTTCTGCATTAAATGTGTATGCGTGTGTGCACATAGGAATGTGTGATACACATAGATACCATCATTTTTAAAAAAAACCTTTTTGGTAAGTAGGCTCATAAGTACATAGACAGAAATGTCATCTCCCAGCCAGCTTTGGGAGTTAGATGAGATCCTGTGGAAGCATATGCATGGATTCTTCTGTTGCTTTCTGTGAACCCTGTTCTTCCCTGCTGTATCTTTACATCTCTGTCAAGTCTCCACTTTTTGAGGCCCCCTAGTTCTTACTCTTTCTTCAGACCAGTTCTTTAAAAAGCTATGTATTTTTAGTTTTGTAAACAACTATTTATTGTACTTTTCTCTGTGCAAGCAACTGTGTAAGGTGCTGGAGACAGCACAGATCTGTAGAAGGTGAGAGCAAAGAAGAAGGAAAAGGAGGAGAATGTGCACTCCAGACAGGCCACACAGATGACAGAAGCAGTAGTCTTTCTGGCTATGGCACTCAAAGGCTACTCTTACCTTCTGGCTCACAGGCCTAAATGAACTAACAAAACTCTCTATTTTACAGTCTGATTTGGAGGAATCACACTTTACAGACCTTCATGCTGCCTATTTAAGCAGACAGTGCTGAAAATAATTTTCCCAGGTTTGGGGATTTTACTCTTTTTACATGTCATCATGCCCTTTTCTATAATGAGCTCTGCTCCCAAGGCCAGGCCTGGCAGGCCACCACTTACTGCCTACAGGCATGGCTTCTATGCGGAACCACTGGCAAGTCCATTTGTATCCAGTCAGGGCCTGCCAGGAAATAGCTATCCAAGTCTTCTGGCCCTTCAGAGCATTTTCTGGGATGCAAGAAGCGAAGGAATCGAGTAGAGAGTCTGCCTGATATTTAAGGTTTAACAGTCCTTACTTAGAATAATTTAAGAAAGTTATGTATGAAGAGCCTTGTGCCTAAACCTCAACATAGCATCCCAGACCAGGCAGACATGGATGCTAAGCCTAAACATGGCAACTCAAAGACATAGGGCTGCATCTTTCCTCCTTGAAGAAGAGACTACAAGCCCTAGGGCATAGCAGCATGCAGTCTGTGGATGCCCAACTGTCTAAGGGTTCATTCAGACCTCTGAATACCCACCCTCTGCAGTTGCACTGTCTAGTGTCAGTTCATTTAAAACACACAGAAGAATTGGGTATTAGGCCTGTAGTGGTTAGATAACACACTTTTGGAAGAATGGGAGCCTTCTCTGTGCAAGAACAACTGGCTACTTTATGGCATTTTCCCAGGATGTTCCTGGGAAAGCAGGTGGGAACTTAACACAGGGCCTTGAAAATATTCCTGGCCACTACAGCTCACTCAGTTCTGAGTATCACTACCATTGCTACATTTGTACTTGCCATGACCAATGGACTGTTCTGTTTCTGCATACATGTTTAGATACGTTCTCTCTACCTGCACTACAGTCTTGTTCAGACATAGGTTCATCATTTGTATTTTCTGTGTCCTATGACACATTTAGCCCAACAGCTTGCATGAATCCAGCTGTCCATTGACTCTATAGACAGTGATCCTGGTAACAATAGTGGTCTGAGGCAGAGCTGCTATCACATGCCTCAAAGCTGAGCCCTCTCAAATTTTGGCTGGAATGAACAACTGAGCTCCAGATGGAGCCGTTTGTTGTGCAGACAGGAATAATAAAAGATGATTTTAGCAGGTTTTTGTGGTTATACCAGCAGCCCTTTGTCTGAGAGCCCAGAGCCTAGAGCAGGAATGGTAGGAAGAACTCGCTTCCTCCTGCCAGTTCTCTCCACATTGTAATTAGGAAGTTGGCTCATTTGAAATATAGCTTCACAGGTGTGGTATTCATCCGACAGGTGATTATGTTTTGATTTTTATCGTCCCTTGTAAAACAGAATGGGAAAAGAGATTTTAGACCATAAAGCATATTCTATTACAAGTGAGATATTAGTGTTAAAATTCTTCCATGTTGCTAAATATTTACCCAATACAGGGTTTCTACCTTCTGCCAACCTGAAGCGTTTTCTTGGCAATGGTGCCTCATCTGGAACTTTGGAAGTCTTTCTACATTGCTCCTCTAACTGTGTAAACACAGCCATCTGTCTATACTAGGTAACAGACTGACCCTTATTCTTTTTTTTAACCTGTTTTTTAATTTCTTGAAGTTTGCCCCAAACAATCCTGCCTTGACTGCTGTTTCTTTGTTCAGAGCCAGAACAGAGAGTCTCAATTATGAGGAACATGTAGTGTGTTCCTTTTTCTCCTGGTGTTACTTGAAACCCCTCTGAGAATTGCATTTCCAGAGATCCCCATGCTTTTCTTCCTCCTGAGTCATGCATTTTCTCTTATCTCATACTGTTACATTGTTTTATTGTTCTGCTATAGAATCTTGGTGTTTTTGAAGCAACAAATTTATTTTAATGTTTATATTTATATGGCACCAAAGTAGCATGTGGTCACAGTGTAAACAGAATTGATCAGTAGGTATTGATTGAGTTCCTTCTATGTGTTAGGCACTAGATTCATTTTAGAAAGGAAATATTCATATTTAGGATAGCTTTAATGCATTCAAGGAATCACTTACAGTCCTTTATAATGGTCATCCTGAGAAGCTAAATACTACCTCCCTTCCACTATATATCTAAATGTTGCCTAAGTACTTAAAACATCTCAGCTACAAGATGGTTAAAACATATAACCAATTAATGGGCCTCAGATACATAAATTTTAATGTAGAATCAAGAAATATGAATAAACAAGGCACTATGACACATCCAAAGGCCAACAATGCCAACACTAAGGATAATGAAGAGGAAGAAAGCCCAAAGAACTCAAAAGTCTGCAAATAAACAGTTGAATGAAAGGAAGTGGAAAGAGTTGGAAAAAATCATATTAAGTGAAGTCAGCGAGACCCAAAGAACATAGGCTCCATGATTTCCCTCATTTGTAATAATTAGTATATGTCTAGCATAGCCCTAGCAGAGGATCTCAATAGCTATGTATATATGGCCATAAAAAATTATGCTTATTGAAATGAACTCCAAGATATGGAAACAATAAGGGTTTTTTTTTGTCTCTCTGATTTTGTTTTTGTTTCTTAATGTGCTGTGTGAAGTTATTTCTTTTTTCTTTTTTTTCCCCTTTGATTTATCCCCTGTTGTCACTTTTTTATTTTGGTATCCTGTGTTTTGTATATATGTTTATCTGATTTGAAGAAGGGAGGGGGAATAACAAAATGGTGTGACAATGAACAAAGGGTGAACCAATACAACAGCAATACTCACAAGACACTATTTTGGAAATGAACTTTACAATTTGGGGGGAAGGGAGTCAGGAGGGAGGGAAAGTGGGAGAAAACAAGGGAGGGGGTAACAATGTTCAACAAGAAATGTACTCATTATCTTACTTATGTAACTGTAACCCCACTGACATCACACTTATAATAAAACAAAATAAACTTTAATAATTAAAAAAAAGAAACAGCAAAGACAAGTAGATAAGAAAAAAGAAATAAGGAAAACAATGTATGATGTGAAAGAAGAATTTAATCAAGATACAGACATCTCAAAAAGAATCAAACTGAAATTCTAGAAATGCAGTCTCTTTAAGTCAAATAAAAAACCCAGTGGAGGGGCTGGCTCAGTGGTAGAGCGCTTGAGTTGCATGCATGAGGCCCTGGGTTCGATTCCTCAGCACCATAGAAGCAAAAAGAAAAAAGCCAGAAGTGGTGCTGCGGCTCAACTGGTAGAGCACTAGCCTTGAACTGAAGAGCTGAGTGACAGTACCCAGGCCCAGAGTTCAGGCCCCACGACCAGACAAAAAAAAAAAAAAACCCAGTGGAAAGTCTCACTTAGTAGAATAGGTTGAATTAAAGACAATCTCAGGGCTCAAGAACAAAGTAGATCTATTAGAACACTCAGTCTAATGATGTTGTCATCTCAAGAATTCCTGTGGCCCCTTTCTTCTTGAGATGAGGAGGATATGTAGGAAGATGTGGCACACTGAGCTGGGTCTTAGTCCTAAACAGATCTCCCTAGCTTACTCAGACACTTTAAGGCTTGTCTTTTGGCTCTCTGGATTCAGATTATCTCTAATCTCTGAGATCCTTCACCCCACCACTCTCCTTGTGACATAGTAGACTTCTTCCCAAGGAAGAATTCCAGAAACATTTTGACCAAGCATGTTGCAATAAAAGACTCACCACACCTAACTAGCTAACTGTAACTTTGAATTGACTAGAAATTACATGGATGTCTGTAACAACAGTTCTAAGAATTATCCCCATCACTTTATCCTATATATTAACTGCTCATTTCTTCCTTATGTGATTTCTACAGCTTAACAGCTGTAGAGTTTATGTCTCAAAGAAAAAATACAAAAACAAAAACATTGGCCAGACATGATGTCATATATCTGTATTCCCAGCTACTTGGGATGAAAAGGTAGGAAGATCACCACGCAGGACCATCCTGGGCAAAACTGAGACACCCTGTATTAAAACCCCTAAAAAATGCAAAGGATGTGGGGAACTAGGTAAGGTCCTAAGTTCAGTCCCCATGTACTATAAAAAAATAACATTTCTCTTTAAGTCTTTAACCCACTTATTTATTGGGCAGTTCTTTCTTTGAAGATTTGTTGTTGGGGGGGGTTAATTTTTTGAGTTCAAGGTATATTTTAGATATGAGACCCTTTTTGTTGTATGGCTAGTGAAGATCTTCTCCCAATCCGTGGGCTTTCTATTGATCTTGCCAGCTATGTCCTTTGCCATGCAGAAGCTCTGCAATTTCATGCAATCCCATTTGTCCAATCTTTCTTTGATTTGTTGTGTTTCTGGGTCTCTTTAAGAAAATTTCAGCCTGTGCCAAGGAGACCTAGGGTTCCTCCTATTCCATCCTGTAATGCTTTCAGAGTGTCTGCTTTGACTCTGAGGTCTTTGATCCATTTGGAGTTGATTCTGGTTCAGGATGATATATAAGGATCTAGCTTTAGTTTTCTACAAGTAGTTAACCAATTTTTCTAGCATCATTTACTAAAGAGGCTGTCTTTCTTCCATTCTATTTTTTTAGCTCCCTTATTGAAGATTAGATGACTATAAGTCTTTAGGTTCATTTCTGGATTTTTCAATTCTATTCCATTGGTCCTGAGGTCTGTTCTTGTGCCTATACCAAGCTGTTTTGATTACTATGGCTTTGTAGTAGAGCTTGAAATTTGATATTAATATTCCTCCAGCACTGTCGGCAATAGACACATGAAGAAATGCTCAACCTAGCTCCCCTGTGACCCAGCAATCCCACTTTTGGGTATTTACCCAAATGTTCACAAACAAGACCACACTAAAGCTACCAGCATGACTATGTTTATTGCAGCCTTATTTACCATAGCTAAGATATGGAACCAACCCAGATGCCCCTCAGTAGATGAATGGATCAAGAAAATATGGTATATATACACAATGGAATTCTATGCCTCCATCAGAAAGAATGACATTGCCCCATTTGTTAGGAAATGGAAAGGCTTGGGAAAAATTATATTAAGTGAAGTAAGCCAGGCCCAAAGAAACATAGGTCCCATGGTTTCCCTTATTTGCAATAACTAGTATATGCCTGAGTCAAGCGAAAAGGTCAGATAAGTTGATGTTAGGGAAATGAGCCCTAAGATATGTATTCATATGTTTTTTTCTTTCATGCCATTGTTTCTAATACATTTATAAGATTATTTCTTTGTTGCTTTGTATGTCCCTCCCCCATGGTATAATCCCTACTTTCACTGTATTTGGTGTTGGTATAATTTGTGGAAGGGAAGGGAAAAAACAAATCAAATGTCGAAAAACGAACTTTACAACTTTGGTGGCGGGGGTGGGGGGAGGGTTGGGTAGGGGGGTGGGGGGAGGATAGGATGGGAAGGGGAAATAAAGGATGAAGCTATAATGCTTGATAAGAAATTTACTCATTATCGTGCCCCTCTGTAACCCCTCTGTACAGTATTTTCACAATTAAAAAAAAAAAAGAAAAAAAAAAGAAATGCTCAACCTCTCTAGCCATAAAAGAAATGCAAATCAAAACAACATTGAGATACCACATCACCCCAATTAGAATGGCTATAATCAAGAACTCTAATAACAACAGATGCTGGAGGGGATGTGGACAGAAGGGAACCTTACTGCATTGTTGGTGGGATGTAAACTTGTTCAACCACTTTGGGAAGCAGTATGGAGGTTCCTCAGAAAACTCCATATAGAGCTCCCCTATGAACCAGCAATCCCACTTTGGGGCATTTACCCAAATGATCACAAACAAGACCACACTAAAACTACCAGCACAACTATATTTATTGCAGCATTATTTACCATAGCTAAGATATGGAACCAACCCACATGCCCCTCAGTAGATGAATGGATCAAGAAAATGTGGTATATACACAGTGGAATTCTATGCCTCCATCAGAAAGAATGACATTGCCCCATTTGTTAGGAAATGGAAAGACTTGGAAAAAATTATATTAAGTGAGGTAAGCCAGGCCCAAAGAAACATAGGTCCCATGGTTTCCCTTATTTGCAATAACTAGTATATGTCTGAGACAAGAAGAAAAGGTCAGATAAGTTGATGTTAGGGAAATAAACCCCAAGATAAGTATTCAAATGTTTTTTTTCTTTCATGCGATTGTTTCTAACACATTTATAAGATTAATTCTTTGTTGTTTTGTATGTCCCTCCCCCACAGTATAACCCCTGCTTTCACTGTATTTGGTGTTGGTATAATTTGTCCAGGGGAAGGGGAAAAACAAATCGTTTAAATAGGGATACAGGTGGAACCATTGCAACAATGAGATGTACAAGTCGTTATGTGGAAAAACGAACGTTATGTGGGGGGGGGGAACCGAATGGTGGGGGCAGGGGGGGTGTGGGAAGGGATGGGAAGGGGAAACAAAGGAGGAGGCAACAATGTTTGATAAGAAATGTATTCATTATCTTGCCCATGTAATTGTAACCTCTCTGTACGGTATTTTCACAATAAAAAAATTAAAAAGGGAAAAAAAATGAAAAGGCAAGCCACAGACTTGCTGGCACTGTTGCCAAGAGAAATTTCTTAATGAAAGACTTGTCTCTGAAAGGAAGATAGTGGAAAAATCAACACCAATAAATCTAACAACTCAATAAAAGTAAAAAAACATTCTGTATGCAACTCAGTAATATAAAATAAATTTAGTGAGTTTGTATGGTTGTACAACCACTTTGTCACCCTAACAAGATTCTTCATGGTGTTTGTGTGAGTGTGTGTGTGTGTGTGTGTGTGTGTGTGTTACTTTTGTTAATAGTTCTGTATTTTAGTCTGCTTTGTTTCCTATCTATGAATAGCCTAAAAAACAAGAATCAAATCTTTGGTTAAAGTTTCATCCCTAAATCCTCAAGAAATAATCTCACATATACAGTCCTAATGATTCAACTCAAATATTACTATCCTGGCCTGTTTAAGCTTTAATTACAACAAATGTTTCTAGAAATCACTTTCCACTGACGCTTTCATCCAAGGAGACCCTGGGCTAAACACCTGCAAAACTGTCCTACTGACTTGGGGGAAAGCTGTAGGGCATAATGGCAATCTTATAAGCTGTTTAGAACCCTATGCCGGCTCTTAGGAAGAGGATATATCCTGCTTACTCTTAACTCTCTCTTTTGAAGCAAAATAAAACAGATAAAGAGACAGCATCCTCCCTTCCCTTCCTGCACATGGGCTTTAGTGCATTGGGAGTTGGGAAAGCAAATTATTGCTTAATAAGCACACTTTTATTATACCTTCTATTTGACTATGAATAATTAACCAGTTAAATATTAAATAATTAACAGAGTAAAATAGATTAAAAACAAGCTCATAAATGTCTTCTATATTTATCCTCTCCCTTCAAAGCCAAAAACTTCCAACCATAATTATGAAGTTAGTATTATAGTGGTAATTACTATTTCTTGACCACCTACTATGTACCAGATATACTAGATATTTTTATCACCTAGCAAAATATGATTATCAATATCAGTTTACAAGTGGGAACATAAATGATTGATAAAATAAAATTGACCAGGGTTATTCTGCTGATTATGGTAGAGCCAATGTCTAGAACACAAGCTCCAAGCCTTTTCTGCCCCACTATTCTTCTTATCTGTGATGGACATGGGGTTTTCACAAATACATTCCAGATTGTCTGTGGAAAGGAGTACAGAAATAGGTTACATAGAAAACAGGATGAAGATGTGATTATCATCCTCTTTTTCACTGAACTTCAACCCCATGATTTTCCTGTCTTTTTCAAGGAATGCCATCCTTTCCTTTAACTGCATATGAAAGATCAGTTTGATAATTGCAAACTGGTCAGTTCACAAATTAATTGTTAGTTATTAGTCTGTTCAGAAGGCTAATTTCTTGGTGTTTATGCTACCATTAAAAGGTATCTTGTGAGTCAGAAAGAAGATGATAATGGCACAATTAATTACATGACTTCTCTTGTGAGCTGGTCACAAATCTCACTTCTATGAACCTAAACTTCATGTAATTTGTCTAACAAATGACACAGGATAGTATCAGCATAATGACAAAGTATAGTACTGGCTAAGATGCAGAATATGAGAAATCCTCTCAGTGTTCTTCAAATGGTTTATCATTTTAATTAAAAGAAATTTAAAACTGTACCAGTTACTGCCTCTCATCAGGAGCACACAATTGTAAGAGAGCCAGAAGGTGAGTGATTGCCACAGGACCCTATGGAGAAATTGTCATCACCTGTGTTTCACCAGTCATTCAGCTCCTGCATCTGGGCTCTACACAACCAACCCATCTGCTTTAAGTTCTGAGAACTCTATATAAATTATGCTAATTTAACATTTTAACAACATGTTAATTCTATAAACAGTCCCCAGACTGAAGATCCAGAATTATAGTGTGTTTTATACATAAGTGATAAAATGAACATTGAAAGCCAGGTGAATCGAAAAATAAATTTTAGAAATGTATGGATTTTGCCAAGCTTCCAACTAAATGAAACAAATATGCACTTGATACACAAAACAAGGGAATAAGGAGAGAGGGCTCTCCTATGTTGCTACCCCAGAAGGGAAAATGGAAAAGAGCAGACAAGAAAGCTGAGAAGTCCAAAATGAAGTACTTGAGCATGAAAATAAAAATTCAGAGCAGGTGTGTCTTAACTTTCTTCATTGTTCTAACATTCTTGGTGGAAAGTCCAGTGTTCCTTGAAATAGCTGAAGTGAAGGAGGTGACAGTTGGGCCTCCCAAGGCATGGGATTAATGTCTTTACAAGTAGGACTTAATGTAATAAGAAGGAAATAAAGAAAGGCCACACACTATGTAGCCTCAGCTTTTCACTGAATGGGAGTCTGAAAAACCAAGGAACAAGTGTGACTGCAGGCCTCAGGTGCCCTCTGTGTTTCCAGTTTGAAGGCCTTTTGTGTTTTGTGTTTGTCCATCTATAAAAGCTGAATTGATTGTGGCTTCTCAACATGATCCCATTGATCTCTACCTCATTTTATCCCTGATGATTGCCCTCACAGAGGGCACAGGCCCTGGCAATGCAAGAATGTCACAGTACTAGGCTGAGATCTCCCCATCCAGTGAAATTTGCCCAGGAAATAAAGGTAGGTCCCACCTCCCATATCTGTGCATTCCACACTCATGGATCTAACTAAGCATATTTTTTAAATTGGATTTTTTTCCTAATTCATTAAGCAGCAGCAAAAGAATTATTACATATAGCATTTATATTGTGTATATTATATTGTACTGTATATCACTTAAAGATTATTTAAGCCTCAATATTTGAAAAACTATATAAAGAGATAAAATGGGCAATTTGAGAAATCGATATTGACAGATTCTTTCCACATAGAGTTTATATTTTGGGATTTAGCAACTGTTATAATCAAAGCACTCTCAGTTAGTTGTAAATGAAGAAAAAATGATTTGAAGTGCGTAGAGTCTTTGCAAACACAATATCATTTTATATATGGGACCCTGAGGGCCCTGGAATCAATCCCATATGAAAACTGAGGGATGATCCATCCATTCATCTACTGGGGGACATCTGAGTTGGTTCTATATCTTAGCTCTGGTAAATAATACAGCAGTGAACATGGTTGTGCTGGTAGCTTTAGTATGGCCTTGTTTGTGGTCATTTGGGTAAATGCCCAGGAATGGGATTGCTGGGTCATAGGGGAGCTCTATGTTTAGTCTTTTGAGGAATCTCCATACTGCTATCCAGAGTGGTTGAACAAGTTTACACTCCCACCAACAATGTAGTAGTGTTCCCTTTTGGCCACATCCTTGCCAGCATGGACATTCTGACTGGGGTGAGGTGGATTCTTAATGTTGCATTTCTTTTGTGGCCAGAGATGTTGAATGTTTCTTCATGTGTCTGTTGGCCATTCTTATTTCCTCTTCAGAGAAGTCTCTTTAATTCTTTAGCCCTCTCGTTAAATGGGGTGGTTGTTTCCTTGAGGATTTGCTTTGGGGAGATTTAATTTTTGAGCTCTAAGTATATTTTAGGTATGAGGCCCTTATCTGTTGTATAGCTAGTGATTGTCTCCCAATCTATGGGCTCTCTGTTTATCTTGCTAGCTATGTCCTTTACCATGCAGAAGCTCTGCAGTTTAATGCAATCCCATTTATCCAAACTTTTTTTTGATTTTTTTGTGTTTCTGGGTCTTTATTAGGAAAGTTTCACCCTGTGCCAAGGAGCCTTAGTTTTTCCTCTATTCCTTCTTGCAGTATTTTCAGGGCATCTAATCTTACATTGAGGTCTTTGATCCATTTGAAATTGATTTTGGTGCAAGGTGATATATACGGATCCAACTTCAATTTTCTACATGTATATAGCCAATTCTTCCCAGCACCATTTGTTGAAGAGCTGTCTTTCTTCCATCTTGTTTTTCTTTTTTCATCTCCCTTATCAAATGTTAGATAGACATAGGTCTGTGGGTTCATTCCTGGGTCTTCAGTTATATCACATTGGTCGTCAAGCCTGTTCTTGTGCCAGTACCAAGCTGTTTTTATAACTACAGCTTTGTGATAGAGTTTGAAGTTTTATATTGATATTCCTCCAGCACTGTTCTTCCTGCTAAGAAACTGATTTTGCTATTTGGGGGTCTTCTGTGATTCCATATGAATTTTTGATTGCTTCTATTTTATAAAGAATGGTGGTGGGGTATCGATGGGTATTGCATTGAATTTGTAGATGGCTTTGGGTAGTATTGCCATTTTCATGATATTAATCCTCCCAATCCAGGAACATGGAAATAGACCAAGAAAATATGATATATATACACAATAGAGTTCTATCCTTCAATCAAAAAGTGACATTGCCCCATTCATAAGGAAATAGAAAGACCTGGAAAAAATTATACCAAGCTAAGCATCCAGGCCCAAAGAAATGTAGGTCGCATGGTTTCCCTCATTTGTAATAACTAGAATATCTCTATGATATTCTTAGCAGAGGATCCCAATAGCCTAATCACTAGGTGCATATGACCAAATATAATGAAATGTATCTAAATGAACTCCAAGAATTGGAAACAAGAGGTTTTTATTATGTACTATTTCAGTTATTTCTATTTTTTTGTTTCAGTTTTCTGTGCCTTTTGTCTTGTACATAAGTTTATCTGATCTGCAAAGGGAAAGTGAATCACAGAAACAGCAGGACAAAGAATGAACTAATGCAACAATGATACTCACTAGACATTATGTTGGGAATGAACTTTACAACTTGAGGGGAGAGTGGAGCAGGGAAAACTGGAGAAAATAAGGGAGGGGGTAACAGGTTCAAAAAGAAATGTACCTTACCTTATGTAACTGTAACCCTGTGCTCATCACCTTTAGAATAAATAATTTTAAAAACTCAATCCCAAAATTAAATGATGTAATTTGAAGGTAGGGATGAGAGGAGGGAAAGTGGAGAAGAACAATGGAATGCATTGTCTCATAACCTGATTTATGGAATTGTAGCTTCCTTGTACAATTACTTAATAAAATTAGATTAATAGGTCCCATAGTTTCCCTTATTTGCAATAACTAGTACATGTTTAGGACAAGCAGAAAAGGCCAAAAGCTATGTACATATGACCATATAAGATGATATTAAGCAAAATGAACCCCAAGATAGGGACACAAATATCCTTTTTCTTCCTTGCTATTGTTTCTAACATATTTATAATGTACCATGTGATTTTTTTGTTTCTTTGTATGCTCCTCCCCCATGGTATAACCCCCATTTTCACTGTATTTGATGTCAGTCTCTGTATATACACTTCTCTAATTCGGGGAGGGGAAGGGAGAAAACAAAATGCTTAACATTGTAACAACGAGATGTACAAGACACTATGTTGAAAATGAACTTTACAACTTGGGGGGGGGGGTTGCCGAGTAGTTGTGGAGGTGGGAGGGAAGGCAGAGTAAAGGGAAAACAAAGGAGAAGGCAACAATGCTCAATAGGAAATGTACTCATGACCTTGCTCATATAACTGTAAGCCCTCCGTACAGCATTTTTACAATAAAAAATGTTCAAAAATTAGATTAAAAAGTCTAAAACAAACTGAGGGATGAGTGTACAGCTCCTGGGACTCATCTACTTGTCTTACATTGGCCTGATTCTTCATGGTGATTTTTTTTTCCTAAACACAGTGTTAGTAGTCCTACAAGTTATTTGTTCAGTTGTATTCATGTTCAAATCAGTTGCAGTTTTGTTCCTTGGTGTTATACCAGCCTAAGCAATAGGATGAAAACAAAAGTTTTCAAAGTACTTTTATTTTTTGCCAGCAGGTACTATTTTTCCAAAAACCTTCTATGACTAGTTACCACCAAAACCAATAATTATTATGACTTGTATTTTTGTCAGTCTGTGAAACCTGAGTTGAATACTGTTTCTCAAACTGATTCCACTGATCCTCTACTTTTTTTTTTTTTTTTATCCCTGATGGTGAACATCATGGAGGGGCTCAGCAGTCCTAACACTGTACTGTATTTTTTATTTTCATACCCTAGGTCCTTCTGCTGCAGAGCCCAAAAGCAAGACTGTTACTGGGTGTTCATTGGTTGAGAGGCCAGATTAGAGGGTTAGGTTGTTTTGAGTAGTGTACCCAGCCTTCCCATTTGATCCTAGAATTCCTGTCTGAGGACCAGTGTGGTACCTTCCCCAGAAATGGTTTAAAGAGCAGGACATGCTCTTCAGTTCCATTAGGAAGGACTATTTCTCTTTGCTATTCTTAATCCCAGGTGGGTGCTGGGCCAATAGGCCAGCCTAGAAAGGGTTGTCTCCTTCCCCAAGATGTCAGTGCTCCTGTGAGCTACTGGGCATTTGGAGGATTGACAGGGTAATAAAATTAGCATATTGTGTTAGTAGTGGCAATTTTCGGGTAAGATTGTGATAACAGGAATAATATGTGTGAAAGAACTAAAAAGCCAAGTGATTGTTGTGGTTCAGAAACTGAAAACAAAGCCCTGCTCTAATCTACAGTGGCATTTTACCTTTTATTCTGAATGGCAGAATTAATCCAGTATCTTATTTCGGAAAACATTTATTTCTGAGTGCAAGGAGTTTGGGAGTGAAGAACAATCCATTGTCAGGCTCTTCAGCAGACCTCCCTGTGGGCAAAGGTGCTGAGCCATGGTTTGAGGGACAAGAAATCACTTAGCTTCTCTAACTAAAGCCCAGAAATAAATTTTATTCCTCATTTTAAAGTTTCAGTTTGGTGTTAATCAGTGCTATATTTTATGAGTGCTTAAATTAAGTAAAGGAAGCTATTCTATTTTTCTCTGGATTATTTTATTTAATCTTTGTGATTGGACCATGGAATAGTTCATATTTCCATTTCCGTGGTCCTAGACACCAAAGCTGAAATCCAGTTGATTCTAAAGTCCCAAACATAGAATTACTGCATGATGTACTGAGTATAGCTTACCTAAACTCACTGAGCCACGCAAAATCCAGAAAAGACAGTGTCTGTCCTTATAATAGTGAATCTTAGAAAGTCATTGTACCCTGTAAACTGTGTTTTATTTTATGTACACATAGAACAACATAGTTCACATTTGAAATACATGACAAATATGTTTAAATAGTCCATATATATATAATTTTTATATTTTTGGAAATTCTTCTCACCTGAATGTTTTAAGCAATTGTATCACCTTTACTATTTGTAGGATTTAGTACATGGAAAAATCACAAGGAAATGCTTAGATAAAATTAAATATTAACAACCAAGTTTGCATACAGGTACAAATACTCAGTTTAATCAACAAGCATGTATTGAACACTTAGTATGTAAGATGCTCCAGTGTGGCCAAATATAAGTAAATATACTCTTCCTCAAAGGAATTTATAGTCCTTCTTTAAGGGATTATGTTTAATAAATCTGAATGTTATTAAAATATTATTAGGGCTAGGTGTCATTGGCTCATGCTTGTAATCCTATCTACTTAGGAGGCTGAGATCTCAGGATGGAGGTTTAAAGCCAGCATTGGTAGAAAAGTCCATGAAAAAAAAAAAAAAAGAAAGAAAGAAAAGTCCATGAAACTCTTAGCTCCAAGTAACCACCGGAAAGCTGAAAATGGAGCAGTGCTCAAGTGGCAGAGCTTTAGCCTCAGGCAAAAAGCTCAGGGCACTTAAGCACTGAGTTCAAGCTTCAGAAAAAGTATTAAATTTAAGGAAAGAAATGGAAAAAGAAGGAAGGGAGGGGAGAAGGGAAAGGAAAGAAAGAAGGGAGGAAGGAGAAGGGGGAGGGGAAAGGGAAGGGGAAGGAAAAAGAGAAGAGGAAGAATTATTAGGATTCTTATTTGGGGGTTGTGTTTTGTAAACATGAATGATCTTGAAATAGATTATTAAGTATCCTAAGAATAATTTTTGTACATTTTTATTGTAAAAATGCTGTACAGAGGGGTTACAGTTACATGAGCAAGGTAGTAAGTACATTTCCTATTGAGCATTGTTGCCTCATCCTTTGTTTTTCCTCTACCATCCCTTCCCTCCCACCTCTACAACTAACCTCCCCCAAAGAATAATTTTTATTCACCATGGAAAGGTCATCAGAAGATAGAGAAATCGTTGGGTATAAGTAAAGATGTGTTCTTATAAAGCCATTGTACAAAACAGAATGTGCAAGTTATTATGAAAGAGGGAAAAACGTAAGTGGTTTGGAGGAGCTTGAGAAGGACTCTCACATCATATTATAATGAAAAGAAATAGCCTCAAGACATAAATGATATTTGAAATGAGCTTGTAAGAAGGAGAAGAAAGTAAGAAAGTAAGAAGCATGTAGGGTGGGAGGAAGATACTCCACACAAGAGGTACAGTGTAGCAAAAGCAGACACCAACTTTTCATGCAGGTGAATATTACAGAGCCATAAAAAGGCGTGAATATAGGGACCTTAGTGTAGATTTCTCATCCTAGGGTGAGATCTTTGAGGGAAAATGCGGTGGAGTGGAGATGCATGGCCTCACTCCAGCTATGGCATTTATGAGTGTAATGACCTGACATAAATCAATTAATCTTTCTGAGCTCTAAGTTCCTTGCTTCTAATATGGATATAATTACTGTAAAGGGTTGGCATAAATTTGCATAGAACTGTCCTAAAACCATAAAGCTTAACTAGAGGCAACTTTATCATTGTTACTGTCATCATTGTTACGTATGTAAGAATGGTATATGAAGATTTCGGAGCGGTGGAGCCTTTTGGTTAATTCTGCACTTCAGGAAAATTCAGTTGGCAGCAGTGTGGAAGACAGGCTATAACTTCAGTGAATCAGGAAGCTGTTAAGCAGGTTGAAAATATTGATGGTGTGTTAGAATGGTAATTCAGGTAATAAAGTAAGGAGAAACATTGCAGAGATGCTGTTCAACTTGACATTCATTCCAAAAATGTCCTGAACACACACTCTGTTCTGGGCTCCACATTAGGGATTAGGGCCACCAGACAAGCTATGTAGTATCCAGCCTTAAGGAGTTCCTCACAGGTTAGGGGGACAGGATCCTCAAAGATATCCCCTATCTATATGGAGTAATGTAACACAAAGGAAGGTTGGATGCAAATCCTGGCTTTACCCACAAAGGCATCTTAGCAAAGGAGGAATGAAACTGGGTCTTCACAGATGGATGGACAGCCCAAAAGACAAGAAGTTGGGTGAGGCTACTCACACATGTAGAGCTTAGTGCTTTCAGGGAATTGGCTTGGAAGAGCAGTGAGATGAGATAGGCCTTGACTAGCAACAAAAAGGTTTTATTACTAATGGAGAACCACCCAACTGCAGATGGACCTAAGCACACCATTTAACCTCCAAGGGACTTGGTCCCTACAGTGAATAAAACTAATAAGCTGTCACTTTTAGAGTTTTTTAGGAAATCATGTTAAATAAATTATGTTAAATAAATTAAATTATGTAAAACATTTTGTATTGTAAGTGCTTAATAAAATGTGAGTTACTATTTTACTTGTGGGTAGGAAAAGAGTGATGAAGAGAGACTCTAAGATGATACCGGGGATTCTGATTTAAAGATTTAATATGCACAAGGTTGGTACATTTAACCAGAATCTAAAAAAGTAAAGTTTTGCTGAGAATAGATTATCATCCTTAAATATAATGTATTCCGATTGACTGTGGAACATCCAGTTTAAAGGCACAATAGACATCTAAAATGGTATACACTTGGCATTACCCCCAGCCTAGAAGATTGTTAACAGTGATGTGTGTAGATGAACACTAGTGACAAGGCTGAAAAAAAAAATTCAAGGAACTTTGAGGGTGAAGGAAGAAGTTTTGACAAAAGAATGGAGGCTAGGCACAGTGGCTTATTCCTGTAATCCTAGCTACTCAGGAGCTAGAGACCAGGACAATCATGGTTTCAGGCCAGCCTGAGCTAAAACATCCACAAGATGCCATCCCAACCAATGAAAAGCAGAGTGGTGTATGCCTGTTCTTTCAGTACAAAATACCCAGTAAGTAGAAGTCATCCAGGCACATTTCCTAGATGGCTGGACAATAGGAATACACCATCGTAGCCAGCTTTTCATTGAGTTAGGGTCTCTCAAACATTTTTGTGCCCCAAGCTGCTGTCTTCCCAATATTACCTCCCCATTAGCTGAGATTACAGTTTACACTCAACCATTTTATTATTCTTAAACTTTATGTACATGCAACAATATATGGATATTATGTATAATTAATAACAAAACATTTTAGGGATGAGTCAAGAAAACAGAGTTGATGAAGATGTCAAAACAGCAAATATAAACGATTCTTTGGGAAAGAAGTGTATTATCTTCAAATAGATTTATTGAAAAGCTAGATCTGGGGTACAGTTTCAGGGAGGGTCTAAGGCCTCCAACTTCTTATGAGATGAAGTCAGTGAAGAAGTAAAGGTGGACATTAAAAAGATACTAATGGGGAACTGATAGTTCTAGACCCCAAGACAGAGGAGCAGGAGAGATGGAGGCTATAGCTGGGAATCAACCTGTGCTCAGCTCCTGTAGTCAGGCTGGAGGGAAAGAAGGGAGATGGGCATGAATACCAACAGATTTGTCCTTAGGGACACTGAAACTTAAGAGCGTTTATCTTTTTTCAGTGAAAAGGGAGAAAAGCCAGGTGCCTTTGGCTCACCCCTGTAAGCATACCTACTCAGAAGGCTGGGATCTGAGGATTGTGGTTTAAAGCCAGCCTAGGTTGGAAAGTCTGTGAGGCTCTCTCCTCCAACTACACCCCAAAAGAAAAAAACAAATGGAGCTGTGACTCAAGTGGTAGAGCACTAGTTCAAGCCCTGGGACTGGCACCAAAAAAAAATAAAGAAAAGAAAAGAAGAAGCAAGTCCACCAGTTGTTAGAGAGGACAAAACTGAGGCTCCAGGAGAGTCACCAAACATAGGAATGATATCTGGGGAACTCGAAAGAGGGAACAGGAGACAGGTCAGAAATAAATGAAGGATTACCATCTCTTATGAAGGACCCATATGAGCCAGTGTCTCAAACCAGCATCACTGCCATAGTGTGTTGCAGCCCAAGTATAGGATAAGAGAAGACAGAATGACGGCTTGATCCCAAATTGGAAATTTTAGGAGGATTTTTTTAGTGGACCTAACAATGATTCCTACCATGTGGAGACAGTCTTCAACAAGCCACCTAAGATGTCTGTTAGGTGTTCAGGGTTGAGTTCAAAGATCAGGAGAACACCATTTCTACCCTTAAAGTAGAAAGCTTAGCACTTTCTGGAAGCTTGTTTTCTATTTTTCCTCTTGGATAAACTGTGCATGAAACAAATATTAAATTAAAAATATCAGTTAAAGAAAGTCAGTCACCAGTATACAAAATGTGCCTTTGAACATACTATTATTTATTTATGTATTTATGAACTTTCTCTTCTCATTTATTGCTATAGGACACTGGAAATAGTTCATCTTTTTTTTTTATAGCAGTTAAACACAAACTGAACATATATAGACATGCTGATATATAAAAAGAAAGCATAAGATAATTTGCACAAGATTAACATGGACATGCTGGAGGCTGTATTGCAAGTCTGATGTTTAATCAAGTAATTAGTTTGTGTTTGTCTGGTTTGTTCCCTGAGGATCACACAGTCTAAATTATTTAAGACAGAGAATGACTGGAAAGGAAGGAAGCTACTGAGTGGCTGATTAAGAGTAGGATGGCTTTAGGGACACATTGAACAGTCCACAGGGAGGAAAAGAAAAATCATTTCAAGTGTGTGCAATCAATGACTCAACTTCCTCTACAAAAGATTCGCCACTTACAACAACTACACATCCTAGCCAGTAATTTAAATAAAAGGTAAGAATTAGAAGCCTTGTGGGGGAGAGGGGAGGAATGGCACTATGGGAAAGCCAAATTATAGGAAAGGACAAGGTTAGGGGCTGAAGGAAACCCATGTGTATCTTAGTAGCTTTCTTAACTGGGTAGCAACAACCAAGGTAAGGTCTGACCACTTCCTCCACAAGCAGCCCACCATTTGAGAATGATGACCGGAACCTTAATTCCATGAAATAAGCCGGATGTCACTCTGGGGGCACACCTGACAGTCCTTCTTATTAATGGCAGGGACAGTGAGACTTTTGAAAATACTTAGGGAGCAAGAGGTAGGATGAGAAGGAGACATAAAGGGTCTCTGGGTCCCTCCTTTGCTTTCCAGAGAAACCTGTGGTGACTGCAGACTGGAGAAGGACACTTTGAAAGCATATTTGCTTTACCTTCCTACTGCCTGTGGCATTTGTGTCATAAGGGGGAGAGATGTTACAGGTCTGGATAGTGTTCAAACACACCTTCCTTCAACTATCTGTGTGGCTACTAGCTCATCTGAGGTTCTTGGGAGGAGAGCTACCCAAGGAAAGAAAGCATGTGGCTAACCTATAATATCCCAAATCTAGCAGAATTCCTGGTCAATTTCTCACCCACCCACCAAAAGGTGAGGAAACATCCTCCCTCAAGAGAGGGAGATGGGATGAGATTGAGAGGGATGTCTCAATTTTCGTAAACTGTATCAAGTATGGCTTCTGTGCTTGCTTAGGTTTGGAAGTGTAAGCAAACCAAAAACAGAGGGTGAGGACCTACCTGTCTGTCTATTTCATGTTGACTTCCTGGTCACTAGAAGTCACTTTAATCCTAGAAACAGTTATTGATGGCAATGTTTTTTCCAGAAGAGGGGGCTGAGGATGAATACCACACATGAATAAAACAGCCTCCTCTCTATATTATAGTTTAGTGACAGTGTCTGTCAAAAAGTACATGATAAATTATTGCTTCTGGGGCTCAAGTTTGTTGTTAATACTTCCCAATAAAACGACATCATTCTTTCTTTATTATGTCTGTGGTTGTTTTTTCACTGCATCATTTTCAGGAAGACCAGTGTGGGGGTGGAACTTAGTGGGAATTTACTCTTTATCTCCAATAGTATAGCTACTGTAATAAAGACACCTAAAATTAAAAACACACTTGTATGTTCCTTCAGAGACATCATGTGAATGTTGTAGAATAAGTCTACAACCCTCCTTTTTATGGCATTTTCCATAGAACCTATACTATTGGGCTATCTCTTTATTAGGGGGCTTTAAATGAAATGAAAATGGGAATATGAGACTTTCCTAACACATGGAATGGCCAAGGAACTGAGAATTGATCACATTAGGAAAACAAATCACGGAAAGGGGATTCACATCCTTTAACACATTTTATCTCTTAATACCCTATTCACTCTTGTCCTTCTCATGCCTTATCATGACATCTGGACAGCTGCTCTACATGTTCCTGATTTCATACTCTGTATATCACAGTAGTGTTTGATCTTTATCCCCCTCTTTAGGAGATGACCTGGCTTCCACCACTTTCTGCTATTCAAGCACCTGGCAAAGTGGAACCAAGCAAATTTCCATTTCCAAATAAGGTGAGTTCTTGCATCACTGTGGGGAATGTGCTCTGCTGGTGTATAGTCATTTGCAGTGGACATGCGTTGACTCTTCACTATCTTTTTCCCATGTCAATATTCCTGTCCCAGGCATGTGAGTCTGACCTTCAACATTCTACAAGCACACATTTATTCATCGCAAGGAAAGAATTGAGCTGGCTGTCTTTCTTACCTGTTTCATATTCTGCAAAATGCGATGCTTGTTATACCTGTCATTTTATCTAAAAACATTTGTGAGATTGAAATGCATCTTACAGTCACATCTTACAATCACAGTCGATGAGATTGTATGTCCTAGTCTTTTTTTTCCTGGAAATCTACTATTAAATTAATGGTTTCCCTTAAAATGAATGTCTTAGAATTTAAGACATGTGATACTTCTTTTGAATATCTTTTCTTAAAGCTTAACATATTTTTAAGACCTAAAATGTAATTCCTATGCTTGCTAAGGAAAAACAGAAAAATCAGTCATAAAATTAAATTGAACTAGTTTATAGCCCACCAGAGTCTATATCCCAACCCAGAGATTACAATCAAGAGTCTGAGTGTATACCTAGTCATTGTCCCTATGAGTTACATGTGCATATCTTCATGTGCAATTTTTTAACTTTAACTCTATAGTAGTCAAAACATTTTATAATAGACTTTTCCAGATTGTCATAGTACATTAATATCATTGGTGAATAACAATATTATAACATTCTAAATTGAATTATTTGAAATAATTATTCACTGCTCTTATAAGAGTAAATTCCATTCTAAGAGTTGATTTTCACTTCCCTTAACAAAGTATATTTGAGGATCTTCTAGCTAGCCTATAGAGATTTTCATCATCTTTCTAAAGAGCAGTACATGATTGGGTGGTACCGTTTTACTGCAACTGATTTAAAGCAAGCTCCTTTTAATGGACATTGAGATTGCTTATGGCCTATTACAAATTCTGTTACTGCAGCCCATTTGTGTGTACCTCTTCAGAGCCTGCCACAATAAAGTTGCCCAATAAGGGCATCAAGAGCAGTGGTTACAGTGTCAGAGCCTTGAAAAACCACCTTCACACTTGGCTGTATTTCAGGAGTTCTTTCTATGTATCACATGATTAATATTATCTGGAATTTTATCATTGTGTCTGTGTGATGAATGAAAAGTTGATATCTCATTGTTCTAATTTGCATTTCCCCAATTACTTCTAAGCTTGAGCGGGGACTGTTTTTCCTTTGCAAATTGCCCATTCATATCCACTGCCACTTCATAAAAATGATTTGTAGTAACTCCTTATATCTTATTCATTTGTCTATTACTTATAATGGAACCATTTTGTAACCTTATTTATGTGCCTTTGATACTAGAAAAGTGTTTAATTTTCAGGTCAGTGGGGAAAAAAGTCTCCCTTGTTAAAACATGCTTACAGTAGTCTCTTTTATTCTAGCTCTTTTGTATGTTTTTTTTTTTTTGGTTTAAAAGTACGTGGAAATGATGTACCATAGGACTCTGTCTTTTTAGTAATTATTATAACACTATCAATATATTAGCTCATTTTTTTCTCCCACTAGTTGAATTTCAGATAAATACATGGATTTATTTCAGGATTCTTGATTCTATATTTAGTATATTCATCTAATTTTCCCTATAATTATTGTTTAGGGACTGAGACAAGTAGAGTAAAATATGCCTCTGATCTCCTATATCCAGAAGGCTGATGCAAGAGGATCACTTGATCCCAGCACTCTGAGACCAAAAAAAAAGGAAAAAAGACCAAGTGTGGTGGCTCATGCCTGTTATCCCAGCTACTTAGAAGATAGAAAAAGATATGACAAACAAACAAGCATGTTGGTGCATGTTGGTGCATATCCCAGCTGCATAAGTAGGAGGAATCATAAGTATAAGGACATTGGACCATAGCTAGCTACAGGCAAAAGCATTAGACTCCAGAACATAACTAAAGCAAAAAGGGCTAATGGTGTAGTTGAAGACTTTAGTGTGTTCAAAACCCTAGTACCATTTTAAAAAATCAGAGACCAACAGACATCTTCAGTAAAGAATCATATAAGAAATTGTTTATGCTTTGCTGACAACACCTAGTGAATAAAGTAGAATCTCGTTGTACATCTTAAGTGGAATCTGTCTGAAGTTCTTAAACTTGTACTCCGTTAAGTACACGCAAATTTAGCTAGTTTCTGCATTATGTGTTTCCAATGGCATCTTGCCACATTTAGAATAAAATGAATATTTGCATATGATTTGACAAAAAAAATGCCTGTCCAAAATACAGTCAAAGAAGCATTTTTGTTAAATATACGTATCTGTGACTAGTTTTGACATAATTGGGAATACCCCAAAGAAAATTTTGTTCTAACTTTCCCCGAATGTCCTTTTCCATGTAAACACTTAAGAAAAAGCAATAACTTTACTCTTGAAGAGAAACAGAAATTTTATATCATTAGTATAGACTGAGCATGGTAGCAAATACATTGAACCTTTGCCTCAGGAGGAGAAAGGCAGAAGGATCTCAAGTTAGAGACCAGCCTAAGATACATAATGAGTACCAGGCCAGTGTGAGCTACCTCGCAAGATCTTTGTCTCAAAAAGAAACAAGCCAAAAATCATTAGTGAAAAATTTTCATTTTGATAATTTTAGTAAATTGCTGATAAAAACATATTTAAAGCAATGAGTGTGAAAATTCAGTATTTGCCTATTTACAAAATAGGCAATCATCACAACAGGCTAATAAGTATCTGTCCCACCTCACATATTGCTTTTTTTGTAAAAAGATCACTGCCATCATTCAAGAAACTCCAAAATGAGCCCTACTAGCATACCTTCCAATTCGGATTTTAAGCATACAATATTATCAATATAATGTTGCTAACTGTAGTCACATTTCTGGTCTATCATGCTGTATATCATTCATATTTATGGCATGCAGGTAGATGTGCTACATCTATGATGTGTATATATATGATATGTGTGTGTATATATATGATATGATATGATATATACATAAAGATATCATATACATAAAGGTAAATGTTGTATATATCATAAACTTTATGAAATAAGCCAGTCACAGAAAGAAAAATACTGTATGACCTCACTTATATGTAATAGCCATAGTAGTCAAACTTGTAGAAGTGGGGAGTATTATAATAGTAGTTAGCAGGAGTATAGTGCAGTGATTATTAGGAAATATTGGTCAGAGTACAAACTTCCAATTATGCAAGACAAATAAGTTCTAGAAGTTTATTATATTCTAGGATTTTCATGGAACTGATTGACCTTTAGGGCTGTTTACCTTGCCCAAGAAAGTATGAATACGTGCCTTTACAAAGTATAAGAGCATTTAATGATTTTAATAGTGTTTTTCAAATGGCTCATTATAAGTACTGATCATTTATCTTGTACAAATGAAACAAAGTTGTATCTTTCCTGTTTCTACCACACATTTAATGAATAATATACACACTTGTTGCCTTTCACTGTGAAGGTCAGAAGTCTAAGATCAGCTCCACTGAGAAAAATCAGAGTATAGGCAGGGCTGCCTTCCTTAAGGAAGCTCCAGGGAAAAACTGTGTCTTGCAGGCAAAAACACAACTTCCAGATGCCTCCTTCCTTACTCAGGATGTACTATCCTATTACTTCTGCTTCCTTTATCATATCTTTTACTTCTCTGGGATACTCTTGTCCTTTGTAGGACCCCTGTGATTATAATGGCTTCCATGAATAATCTTCTACCTCAAATTTATTCATGGAATGACTTCTGCAAAGTTCCTTTCTCGAAGTGAGAGGACATATTCACAGCTTGTGGGAATTATTGGGCAGATATCTTTGGAGTGCCAGTCTTCTCCTAATACAAAGGTGGTTATTAATTTTCACAGAGTGCATCCTTTTGTTTGTTTGTCTTAAAACCCTTTGTTTGTCTTAAGATTCCAGGAGGGAACCCAGCAAGGGCCTTGCATTTGGCAGATGGGCACACTATACATGAGTCCTAGAGTGTAACTCTTAATCTTTATCTCAACAAGACTGGTATGTTGACAGCTACACATGGCAATTGATTAATTAGACAATGAAAGTTTGAGATTATCATTATTGCTTAAGTATTGGGCTAAAGTTGTTTCTGGAATTTGAAAGGCAAAATCCCCAAAATGACTGGCAAATAATAAAATGTAGGCCTTAATAGGATTAAAGGGGCTATTTGATCTCACAAGGAAAAGTCAGTTTTATTGAGCATTCTAAATTTCCAGTGCTACTAAATTGATTAGCTCAATACTTAAAATAATTTCCTCATTTTGTCAGAATATTAAAAAAACATAATGCATAGTAAAGTCAATTGACAATGCACTGGCTACTTCTGTTAATTCTCTGAGGACTGAATTGGAAGTTACAATTCCATAGACAAACACTACAGGCATTGCAGCCTCATTCTTCAAATCTCAAAAGTAATTGGATTTGCTTAAAAAAAAAAAAGTGCATGACTCCTTCAAATTGGCTGCCCTTACCAGGTATACAACCAAGAGATAAGAAAATGATTTTACTCTGCCCTTTTCCCTCTCATTTCCATCAGTCTCATAAGTTTTGAAATGCAAATAAAGAACTCAAAAAAAAGTGTAGGATGTTTTCCTTATTTCAGAAGGGGGTGTCCTGGTGTCCATAGGCAGCTCATAAGCATTTCAGGTGGCCATAAATCTGTTGGCATTAGATTTGGTCTGTAACTATTCTTGCTGAGTAGTTTTTGTAAAGATTTATAGAGAAGAATTCCAGCATCATTACAGAACTGAGAATTCTGCCTTTCTCTTTATACCCTAGGATGAAAAAGAAAGCCAGCCAATGTAAAAGGAGATGCTTTGGAGTTAGAAAATTTACTATAAATCTCCCTCTTGAGTTTGCTAGCATGCATCAAAAACTACAAATAAACTTCAAACCAGTTATTTACACTAAAGTTCCATGTTTAACATTATCTAAAAATAAACAATTATAATTTTCATTATCTATTGTTCAAAACTGTCAGTTTGATTTTTGGTAACAGATGGTGAATGAGAGGAGAAATTTACAGACAGCCCAGACGCATTACCTCTAGGGCCCACAATTTTTGTCACAAATGAAAGCCTTATAAAACTAACATGTTCAGATATAAACTCTAAAATTTAAATACAAAGGAATGAAAACACAGCAGTCTACCTGGTGAATGTAACTGTAGATATCTAATAACATATATCCAAAATAGGCCAGTCATTTTTTGGTAGATTGAATTTTAGCCTATTTTTCAAGAATAAGATCTTATCATATAACTGTTTTCTAAAATCTGAACCTCAGAGTAAGATTTGAACTGGTTCTTTCTTCAGATAAATGGCTCATTTTTATCAACACACTGAGTGAGGTTTAATTGGCATCTGCCAACAGAGCAAGGATTCTCCTTTTCTATTCTCACCCAGATCCTGCCCACCAGGCTGGCTCATTTTATGCTAGTCCCTGGAATTCCTTTTTTACAACAGACATTCTTACTTGAACTTGAATATGGCATAAGTCCCATTCAGCCCCATTAAATTCTGTTAAAATATGTTAAGCCACTTCATAGAAGTTAATTCCATCTCAATGGATTTTTATTCCACATACCAGAATTATAAAGGAGTTAGGTTAGAATTTTTATGCTATTATTTTTTACATGCCTATGATCTCAAGTCATTTTTTTATTTTACCCTTATATTTCATGTTAAATGAGAATTTTGCAAAGGAGGGTGATGGTGAATTCTCAAGACATAATTTTACATCTCACTTTAATAGAAACAAAATCAGGTTCAATCTCTGAGTAGTAACTATAATAAAATACTGTATAATACTGGAATTGTACCCTTGCTGATAAAGGTGTATCTGTAATGATCTTTTTGCCAACCTCTGTGTGATTGACAACAGATGTTCATTCAGTACATTGTCTTTGGTGGAAAAGAAGGTTGCCAACCTCTGCAGAGAGGTTCTGGCAATAAGGTACATTCAGAGGAAAGTGAGTTACATTCTGAGTCAATAATGTAATAAATCAGTAACTATATACAGGAACTAAACCCATAAACCTCATAAAAAGAAAACAGACTTAAGCCTTTATCAGATTAAGCAATGGATTCTTAGATAGGACTCTGAAGGAATAAGCAACAAAAGAAAAATTTTTTAAAACTTCATTAAAAGTGAAAACTTTTGTTCAGTATAGAACTTCAGTGAAGGGAAAAGATAATTAAGAGAATGGGGAAAATATTGACAAGTAATGTGTCTAATAAAGATACAGTATCCAGACTGTATAGTGAACTCTTTTAACTAAATAATAATGATATTAAAAATGGCAAAGGAATTGTATAGGTACCTATTCAAAGAATATTTACAAATAGCCAACAAAAACTTGAAAAAAATGCTCAATGTCACTAGTTTTTAGGTAAGTCAAAACTCAGTGAGATACCACTCTATCCCCACAAGGCTGGCTAGATTTTTTTTAAATAGGAAATAACAAGTGTTGTTGAGGCTCTGGAGAAATTGGAACCTTCATGCATTTGTGGTAGGAATGCAAAATTTTACATGGAGTTACCATATGACCCCCAAATTTCACTCATAAGTATGTACGGAAAAGAAATGAATATATATGTATTCATAAAAGCAGTGTTTATGTTAGCTATAAGGTAGAAATTGTCCGAATACCCATCAATAGACAAATGGATAAAAACAGTATGGTATATATTTTCCAAACATAAAAATCATATTAAGTGAAATAAGCCAATAACTCAGGTATATTATGCTAATTGAAAGAAGCCATATCTAAAAGGTCCTGTTCTATATGATTCTGTTTATACAAAATATGTAAAATAGTTAAATCCATAGACAAAGATGGAAATTAGTCACTGAAAGGAAAAGTGAAATGAGGAGCCATTGCTTAATGGGTAGGAGTCCTTATTTGGGAGTGATGAAAGTACTTTGCAACTAGATAGAGGTGATGGTTATACAGCATTGTGAATGCACTAAATGCCATTGAATTGTTTTCTTCAAAATGATTTATGTTATATGAATTTCACCTCAATAAATGAAACAAAAGTCATTAATACAAAATAAATGTGGTTATGAACTGTTTTCTCAGAACTACTTAACAAGCATAGTCTCATGACAGTAGATGGCAGTTATGATCAATGCCTTGCTTCTGAATGATCAGTAAAATATCTCATATTCAGCTTGGGATTAGAAAGCCAAAATAGTCAAATTAATTGATATTTCTTATTCTTTCAGGACTCTCAGCTTGTATCTTCTGGACACAATAATCCAAGTAAGAAAGTCTGTTTCTATAGCTTTAAATGGGGGAGTGAGAGGGAGGGAAGATGAATCAATGGCTGATGAAGGAATTCACTGAACAAACCAAATTAAGTGGACCATTTGTTCAAGTGTTCCCCAAATGGATATGATTCTTGGTGACCCTGAGTGCTAATATTAAAGGAAGAAAGAATTTCAACATAATCGTATGTGGGAGGAGTTTGCATATTGTTAGAGTTGTATCTTAATATATGTGAAGAGGAAAAAATTAAAAAGCAAATAAATGATTTTCTTAAAATAAAGAAACGGTTCAAAGACCTCAAAATAAATGACGTTAGAATTTATGAAGAAAAATGCCAAGTTGCATGATGTATATTCCATATCATCTTTGAAATGGGCAGACTGTAAGGAAGTAGTTTCCTTTCTCAATCAGTGGCCAATAAAACACATGAATTTTGTTATCAAAGACAGAAGCACTCCATGAAATAGTATCCTAAATCTCTTCTTTGGCACTACCAATATTAATTTTGTCTAGGGCATTAAGATGCATAAACTACATTGTTCCCATCCTAAAAGAGTACATCCACATAGGCTGGGCTTTGTTAATTTCATGAGCACAGTGGGCTGATAACAAGATAACATTTTTTTCAGTTGCTATGTTTGAAGAAGAAAATCACTCTGAGCTAGTGGATGTGTCTGTAGAACTGAGGCTCCCCACTGGACCACTGAAAGGCAAAAGAGTTTTCAGGAAAAAAAGATATTCAGGAAAATGCTCTCAGATACCCCAGAACCATTATGCTCAGCTAGAGAAAAGTCAGGGAAGGTGGTACTAGGCAATTGTCACTCAGTTGTCACATCTTTTATAGTGGTTTACTGAAACCAATGAAGAGTTTTTGTAAAACTTTTTAAAATAAAAACTTTATTTTATAATAATAACTTGTTATTTTATAATATTTAAGTATTACGCGTACCATTCAATACTTAAATATTGAAACAGGCTGGGCACTGGTCAGTTTTTCTCAAAAATTCTGCATACCCAAAGTAAGATACCTTCTATTTTTATATGTATAACCACTGAGCATAAAAAAGAACTGATCCCAAAAGGAATCTTGGGGGATGGGAAGATGGCTTAGTGGTAGTGTGCTTACCTAGCGTACATGAAGCCTTGGGTTCGATTCCTCAGTGCCACATAAACAGAAAAAGCTGGAAGTGGCATTGTGACTGAAGTGGTGGGATATTGGCCTTGAGCAAAAGAAGCTTAGGGACAGTGCTCAGACCCTGGGCTTAGGCCCCAAGACTAGCAAAAAAAAACAACAAAAAAAAAGAATCTTTGTAATTTAAGGAAAATCAGAAAAATGTGCAGGTATAATCACAGTTTTCAGAAACATTTGTAATTATTTGTGTTGGATTAAAAAGAGATTGATAAAGCCGGGCGCTGGTGGCTCACACCTGTAATTCTAGCTACTCAGGAGGCTGAGATCTGAGGATCGCGGTTCAAAGCCAGCCTGGGCAGGAGAGACTGTGAGACTCCTATCTCCAATAAACCACCAGAAAACCGGAAGTGGTGCATTAGCTCAAGTGGTAGAGCGCTTGCCTTGAGCTGAAGAGCTGAGGGACAGCACCCAGGCCCAGAGTTCAAGCCCCACGACAGACAAAAAAAAAAAAAAGAGATTGATAAGAAGTTGTTACTGAATAGGCACTTTGGAATTAAAAACTAAAAGTAGCAAATGAAGTCTAGAATCTGGAACATGAAATGTGGTTTTTTTTTTTGTTTTTTTTTCCTAAAACACAGGAAAATGAAAGGGAGTTAACCAGAGTAGAAAGGTCAACTCCAGGATATAAAACAAAGAAAATGGAGAATAGGTAATGATCAAATAAATAATATTCCTAGGAAAATGAGTTAGTCATTATCAATAGCACTTTACATAAAATGAAATAAGAGGCTGTGTGCAAGATCAGGAAAGAACAGGCAGCAGAAAGTCTGTGTGCTCATTCATATATTGGAATTGAGTTAGAATTACCCAGCCTTAGTGAGCAGCAATAGCTCACACATATAATTTTTGCTAGTCAGAAGGCTGAGATCTGAGGATCATGATTCAAAGCCAGCCCAGGCAGGAAAGTTCATGAGACTCTTTATCTCCAAGTAACCACCAGAAAGCCAGAAGTGACACTGTGACTTAAATGGTAGAGTACTAACCTTGAGCAAAAAAAGCTCAGATACAGTGTCAAAGCCTTAAGTTCAAGCCCCACAACCAACCAAAAAAAGAAAGGAAGGAAGGAAGGGAGAGAGAGAGAGAGAGAGAGAGAGAGGAGAGAGAGAGAGAGAGAGAGAGAGAGAGAGAGAGAGAGAGAGAGAGAGAGAGAGAGAGAGAGAGGAGAGAGAGAGAGAGAGAGAGAGAGAGAGAGAGAGAGAGAGAGAGAGAGAGAGAGAGAAGAGAATTACTAAGGCTAGACTATAAAATGGTCCCATCCTATAATTACTAGACTCAGGAAGCAGATTATCAAAACGTAAGGAGCAAGATTTGAAGAAATGCTAAACAGCATTTGTAGAGGAAAAAAATAGAAACTAAAATTTTCATGGACAGGTTTAACAGCACATTAGAACCAAGAATGAATGAATGAATTGGAAAATTAAGAATTGATCTAGAATGGAGCCTAGAAACAGAAATGGAAAATAGGACATAGAAGAGATTTTTTAAAAAGCAGAAAAATCTAACATATGGCTAAGAATTCTATGAAATGTCTGGGGAGGGGAAAAAAGGGGTAAATATTATATGCCATTATTGCTGTGAATTTTCCAGATGAATGGAAGCCTCTGAACACTAAATAGGATAACTCCACATGGACTTATTGGCATGTGCATAAAGAAAAAACTTAAAATACTTTTTAATATCATCAAAAAAGTAAACTTCCATACAATCTTACATTAGCAGTGGGAGATAACAGTGAAATAATAATGTTACTCAGGTGAGAGAAAATAATTACTAACCAAGAATTCTGTATCTTGCTAAATAAATAAATAAGAATGTCTTGGACATGGTATCTTATGCCTAGAATTCCAGCTTCTTGGGAGACAGATCTTAGGAGGACCCTACCTCAAAAATAACCAACATAAAAAAGGGAGCTGACAGACTCACTCAGTGATTAGAGTACCTGCCTAACAAGTATAATGCCCTGATTTAAACCATTTGTATTGGAAAATAAAGATATATAATATTTAAACAATAAAATTAGCAAAAACCCATGACCAGCAGATACAAAATATTCATTTATAAGCAAATTAGGAATATGTATAAAAATTGACACCATACTTTCAAAGTCCCAATTGTATATGTGGAAAATGACAAGCTGATTTTGGACCATAAAACAAGTTCAACAAATTTCAGAAGATCAGTTTTGTGCTGGTCTGATCATGCTCTCTGACTATAGGCACGTGTATGTTTAAAAATGAAGAAGTGCTTTAGATATTAGTACATATTTCAAACTAGAAGGCAATAAAATACTTAGTATTCCAACAGAGGGAAATGTACAAACATCAGAAGGATGTTTATAGCTTTAATTGCTTATATTAGGAAAGAAAAAACTAAAGAACTGTGTATCCATCTTAAGAAGAGTGAAGTAAAAAAAATGTGAAGTAAACCCCAAACAGAACTTTTTAATTTAAAAAAGACAAAAATAGAAATTAACAAGATAGAAAACACAGATTTTACACATCAATACAGCCAAATGTTTGTTTTTTAAAAGTATGAATAGAGGAATTTCCTGGAAAAGCGCAAATCACCACAGGGATACAAAGAGGAACAAACCACATTCCTCTGGTCAAAACAGTAATAAAATATAAACAACTTTTTTCAAAATTAGATTAAAAAATGAACATAATTGAAATGATTTTTAAAATCTTACATATGTTTTATATAAAATTTACAATTGTTTTAAAAATTTGCTCAGTTGTTTTTTCAAAATCATTTCATGCATAGTTCCAGAGCTAGACACTTTTCACCAGGAATTCTACTAAAATCACAGGAAGAAAAATTTCAAACTGATACCATTTTTGAAGATTAGGACAAGAATAGCAGTTTCCAACTCTTTCTACCAGGCCAGCATAGCCTTGACAGTAAAGCAAAGAAAAAAGAAATTACAGGTTAATTTTATTCATGATCATAAATGTAAAACCTTAAGGAAATACTAATATCCATCAAAATAGAATTTAAAGTATTATTTATACTTGTGAAGTTCTAGGAATTCAAAGTTCTATTAAGTATAATGATATAATTCACTATATTAAATATTGAAACAGAATATTCTTTCAATAAATGCTTATTAGAAATATTTATTAAAATTCACTATATAAGGCTCCTGAGATTCATCCCTCTAATCCTACCTACTTAGGAGCCTGAGAAGGGAAGATTGTGGTATGAAACCAGCTTAGGCAAAGTCATGTACAATGTTGGCCTGTAGATATGGCTCAAATTGGTAGAGCACCAGCTATGTATGAGCCAGAAGGCTGAATGAGAGCCCCAGAACTGACCCCCAAAAAAACTTGCTATTTATGTAAGTCAAAGAAAAAATTAGGGCTGGGAAGGTGGCTCAGTGGTAGAGCACTTGCCTTGCATGCATGAGGCCTTGGGTTCAATTCCTCAACACCATATAAGCAGAAAAAGCCAGAAGTGGCGCTGTGGCTCAAGTAGTAGAGTGCTAGCCTTGAACTGAAGAGCTGAGGGACAGTGCCCAGGCCCAGAGTCCAGGCCCAGAACCGACCAAAAAAAAGAAAAAGAAAAGAAAAAAATTACTTAATAAGGTGAAATCTGGAGGCTCACTCCTCTCATTCTAACTACTCAGGAGGCTGAGGGATGAGGATCACAATTTGAAGCTAGCCTGGTCAGGAAAGTCAATAAGACTCTTATCTCCAGTTAATCACAGGAAAAGCCATAAATGTTACTGTAGCTCAAGTGGTAGAACACTCTCCTTGAGCAAAAGAGCCCAGGCTCAGAGTTCAAGTCCCAAGACCAGTTAAAAATTTTATTAAATTGAAAATAGAAGGTTACTTCATTAGCACAAATGATACATTCAAGAATATCTTAGAAAAAAATGTCTTTTTAAATACTGAAGTAATATAGCATGCTCCTAACAATTAGATTAAGACATGGGCTCCGCTAGTAAACCTTTGATCAAGGTAACAAATATTTATATAAGTATGTGTGAGAATGGAAAAAAATCTCATTTCAAATTATACAGTTGTAGAAAACTCAAACAACATACAGATGAATTACTAGAACTAAGGATAAAATTTTGATGTACACATGACCAGTTGAACTTTTCTTTATGAACAAATGGACAACACAATTTAAAAATGTTAACTAATGCTAGCCTGAGAAATATAACTTACTAAATCACAAGCCTGGTCAAATTAGGTACTACTTCAATAAAGAAAATTACAAATTATCAAAACATATTAAAGAAGACCTAAATAAATGGAGGGTATGATAATGAGATTCACTATTGTAAAGATACAAATTTGCTCCAAATTAATCTGCAAGAGCAAGTCCTGATAACAGCACAAAAGCAGACAGATAATCGATAAAAAGATGAGAGAGAGAGAGAGAGAGAGAGAGAGAGAGAGACAGACAGACAGAGACAGACAGACAGACAGACAGACAGACAGACAGATAGATAGATAGATAGATAATAAACACTATAAAAATCTTTTAGAAAAGTTCTAGTATTTACTTAGACAAAAAACTAACCTTTAACATAAAGGAATAAAAAGAATGAGAGCTCATTGGACATAAATGTCAGGAATATTTGCTTTCATTTAGCTTTAGTACATTTCCTTCTGCGTAGATCCACCCATGATACTTTGTCTTTTAATATCTAATATTTAAATTATGATTCTGCAAATGCTGGTCATTGGTTTATAATATATGTAATTGACCTATAGACAGGTCCAAAGATTAAATTATCTAAATTAATATTTATGAGGATAACTCATTAATAGTTCCTGAATATCAATATTTAAATATTTTAGATATTGCCAATAGAAGAAGAAATCTATAGCTATTTAGAATTAAGAACAAAAGGATAGGGTTTGGAGAAAGGGAATTAAATCCATGGCCTCACAATGCTAAGTATACAGTCTACCACTGAGCTACATCCCCAACCCTAACCTCTTCTCCTGTAGCATATAGTTCTGAATTAGTGACGTATCATCAGAAGAGTGACAACTGAAAAAGCATGTAACATGCTAAAATGCGTGTAACATACACATACATACACAGGGTTGTATATGCATTATTAACACATATATCTAGCCTTCTTGGTGGCTCAATCCTGCTTCTCTGTAATTGTTTTTCCACATGCACAATAACTGCACTGTACCTTAGCAAGTCTCTTATGTCCAACTTGTTAATGACCAGTACAAGTTCCCTCCCAAAGCATCTGAGGGGTAGTATCCATTAAGAAGGCAGATGAGATCAACTAGCTGACCCCAATCAGTCCTCTCTGTGGGCTGCAGGGAGGCATCTCCTGAGTATCCAACCAGACCTCATACTGAGAGTTTTCTAGCTTACCTTCATCATCTTCCCTTGGGTCTTGATAAAGATGCTACAATTCTCTATGGCTTGTGTCCTTAAATATTTCAGATTAACCTCAGAAATTGCATCACCTAAAATTTCAAAACGTTGGGGGAAATGTTTGCATTCTTTTCTTTCTGAGAGAAAAAAAAATGTATTCCCTGGCTTAATCTAGAGCTCTCTTTTCCCCAAATAGCTTAATTCATTGTAGCACTGAAGTTGCTAAGAATGCTCACACTAACACCGTTCCTAAATGTCCCATTTGGCCCCATGGTACCCTTCCTATTTACCAGAACCTATTCTGTTTTCCCTGTTGCCACAACATAAGTGCTGCTAAAAGCAAAGATAATCAGCTGCAGCTTTGTCCCAGAACTGAAGCCAGCCCATGACTCCTGTAGCCCCCAGTTCCCATGTGCAATCCAGCCTGTGGCCTCTATACCTGTGGGTTATTTGGAAGTATTATTGTTCAAGGTAAAACATACTTTATTCAGACCACCTAAGATGGTCTTCTTTTTTTAAAAAAATAAGTTTTTTATTGTGAAAATACTGTACAGAGGGGTTACAATTACATGAGCAAGGTAATGAGTACATTTCTTATCCAGCATTGTTGCCTCCTCCTCTTCTTTATATTACTGATTCTCTCTTTTCTGGCATAAATTGTTTGGAATATTTGCTATTATTTGCTATAGCTGAGACTGCTATGTTACATTCTTGATTATAATGGTACAAGGAATAATTGCTGGCAACTCTACCCAGGGAGAGTAAACGGTTTCTCCAAATTCAAAGGGGGATAGACAAATCAATATATGAGAGTCGTGTCTTTTATCTGCAGTGTTATGACTCTCTTTGGAAATTGTATCAGGAATGATGGTGGTTCAATGGAAAAAAAATATTTTTTTTCTAGCATAGAAGCCAGTTGATGAGGCTTCATGTGCTTTCTAAATGAGCATAGCATTGACCCAGTATAATAATAAAGTATGAGTGTTAGAACAAGTTTATTAATCTGTTGCTTTTGCTTTAACTTAATTTCCCATAGTCTGGGACCCTGACTAGTTAGTTCATTATCAGCAAACATTTTGAGACGTTGGTTTTCTCCTACATGATCAACTTTTGGCTAAGTGGCTATCTCTCACATTTCTGTTCTTGGACCAGGTGTGCACACAACCCAGATTTTAAATATCTAGTTGGATATATGATCCCTATCTAACGCTTGCCTGCCTTTTCTCATAGCTGTTTGCTATAGGAAAAAGAAAATAGGAAGCTTGTTTTGAGCTTAGCTTAGACAACATTTTTAGTATATATTCATTGTCTGATAGAGGAAATAGGTCATTCCTGAGACAAGGTGATCACAGGCTAACTTTGTCAGCTGACACATGGGGCTTAGTACAATGCTTAGGCCTGAGGACCTGAGCAAAAGGTTGAAAGATCCTAGGAGATAACCAGGTCTTACTTGAAAGAGTACAGTATGCCACTTACATACCCCTTTTTTTTGCAACTCACGACTTTCATTGGGGTTCCTTTAACTCTTAATGCAGTGCCCGATTTCCCAACAAGATACCCCAACACTCGGCCAATTCAGCCAGGAGTATTTATTGCTGCTGTGGCTGTACCTCACTATACCAAGACAGTGAAGAACAGCAATAATGTCAAATCGCTCAGTAAATAGCTCAATAAAGTCAAATAGCCACTCACAGGTAGCCGATCAGCAAAGAAGCAAGTTACAGAAGCTGAGATAGCAATTAGTGATTACAAAATGGTGATTATAATTCCAGTCATTCCAATAACCAAGACCATAAGTCACAAGGCAGAGTCCTTATCCCAAATCTTCCCATCAAAGAAACAAATTAGTGAAATAGTAATTACATTTTCTATAAGCAAAGTAATAAGTCCTCAAAGCAAAAACCACATTACAAATTTCTCACTTATCATACCCCAAAATCAAACCCCTTCCAGGTTTTCTGACTCTTTCTAAGATTCACTGTTATTTACCGAATTCCAGTAACCTGGTGTTTAACTCATAATTTACTCCAAGTCTTTATCTTTGGAATTTTTCCTTTTATTGACTCTCCTGGAGTTTTTCTCTACAAGGAGCTCCTGTCCTTCAAGGTTGGCCCTATTTTTACTCACTTTGCAAATTTCAGTAAATGCCAGACCTCAGTTTGTTCCATTCCTACGATCTGTACTTACTTTCTCAGGTTACCTGGGATTTGTTTGTCCCAGTTAAATTTCATTTTTTCTTAGTCTAATTAATATTCTTTGTTTAATTTAACGTGGTTCTAACACTTACCCATGCAGAACTACCAGCAGCCATAGCTTGATTGATTCTTCTTCCATGCCCAGCTTCCAGCAAACCAAACAAGAGGCTTCTTACCCAATGATAGCTCATGTTCCACACCACAATTGGTCTAGGATTAGAAATTGCCCCTAAAACTCCAAAAATAAAACTACTTTACAGGCTAACCTAAGTAAACGCATTAAATTCCTGGTGACCACATCCCACAATATTATTTTTAATAATGTTTTATTTTATTGTAAAAGTGATATACATAGGGGTTACAGCTACATAAGTAACATAATTTCTTATCGAACAGTGTTACCCCCCCTCATTTTCTCCCACTTTCCCTCCCTCAAACTCCCCTCCTCCCCCAGTTAAAAAGTTCATTTCCAACATAGTGTCTTGTGACTATCACTGCTGCAGTAGTTCACCCTTTGTCCTTTTCTAACCATTTTGAGTCCCTTTCCCTTTCCCAAATCAGATAAACGTATATACAAGATACAGGGTACCAAAATCAAAAAACAGTGATGACGGGGGAAAAAAAAAGTTGGGACGGGGGGAACTGAAAGTAAAAAGAAGTTCACACAGTACTTTAAAACACACACACACAGAGACACCACACACACACACACACACACACACACACACACACACACACACTTATTTCCCTATCCTGGGAGTTCCATCTGAAATGATGCTAATCCAACTGAATTAGCATCATTTCAGATGGCCATATGTACATAACTATCTATCTGATCAGATGGCCAACAAGGATTTTTGGTTTCTTGTGTTTTAACTTGGGAAAGGCTGCCCAGGGTTGAGGTGTAATTCTTAAGGATTTCATGACTACAACCTTGATGTTCTATAAAATTCTCTCATCCAAGTTCTTATTCAGCCTAGCCCCATTTGACCTGTGTTAGTTCAGAGTGCTTTGGATGTAAAATGCTAGTAGGTGTATTCCCTTAAACTTTCTGTAAAATGGAGGGGAAATAAACTGATTCCATCTGCATGATATTCATCTCTTGGCAAGGTCTCTACTCCAAATCTCTGGTTGTTTGCAAATAGGTTCTTAATACCTACTCACAGATCTGTACCTAGGCTAATTACATTGCAAAGACAAAATAATTTTGCAAATCTAGTCCTCAGACAATAAAAGATGTTTTAAAAGCCTCCTGCTTCACATTCTGAAAGACTGTGCATAGGAACATAGAAATTTGTTTAATCTCTCTTAAATCTTGAAGATTGCAAGACTTTCATGTTGATATTTTTTTCTACTTCCTTTTTAAGAAAAAGGTGAAGCTGAGCCAGAGAGTCCAGACAATGGCACATCAAATACATCGTAAGTCTTTTTCTTGTTTCTCTGGGAGATGTCTGTTCTTTAATAAGCCTTATAAAATGAAACTGTGCAACTATCTTGTAATGGTAGTAATCTCAATAGAAGGAAGCTGGGTTCTCTTTTCTCATGATAATGTCTTTTTAAATGCTTTTGGGTATTGATGCATTTTTAAATCTTATGCTGTAGTAGAGAGAAAGGAACCATGAAAATGTAAATGTTCCTCTTTTTAAAGTAGAAATGTAAGGAGATTTGAAGGTATGGACTTGGAGAGAAATGATGTGAGCCCTTTATTTGGCTGGAGACTGAGCACTGTCAAAACTTGCCAAACTTCTCACACATACTGAGGACATTCTTCCCGCACATCCGTGCAGCAGCTCTATTATTTAACAAGCCTGCATCTGCAGTCTTCTTCTGAATTATGTGAAAATATGATTGTAGTTGTCTTTGGAAACTCAAGATTTTGTTGGTATCTTTAAATAATGAAGCATATATCCCTACCTCTGTGTTATTGTTGTCCTCTCAGTATTCAAAGACTTCCTAAGTGTGATGAAATTATTAATTGAACACCAAATTGATGTACCAATATTTCAGTTATTTATTTATAACAAATGATTTTGCTTAGGCCTACAGAGTCAGTAACCCTTCCTTTCAAAATCACTGTTTTTGTCACTTTCAGTGAGTGACATCTGCTCTCTTATTTTAGGACGGTCTTTGTGAGAGTTTCTGTTTACGGACTGGGTGTTCTTATTACTTATTAAGCATTGAAATGCTAGTCATTAGAAATCACAGTCTGGGATATAATTTTGTGTGTTTCATTTTGTCCAAGATCTGGTTCTTAAATATTTTATAATAGGTTTGATTGTAGAGTTTGTCTTTCAAGGCACTCCCTTAAAAGTTCTGAACAGTTCCATTGTTGTAGTTTCTGATTGCATAATGAGTATGAACAGTCTTCAAAGTTAAAATATTACTAATTTTTCATTTGTTTGTGCTACAAAATATAATGGGAAAAGAGTTTTAATGCCATCTGGAGGCATTCTAGAGAACTGAAAAGGGTATAGTCACTGAAAAATGTGCTTCTTTTGAGTCACATTTAGACTGGAAATAAGGATACAGGTGGACCTGTTGCAACAATGAGAAGTACAAGTTGTTATGTTGAAAACGAACTTCACAACTTTGGTGGGGGGGGGGGCGGCAGGGGGGGAGGATGGGAAGGGATGGGAAGGGGAAACAAAGGAGGAGGCTACAATGCTTGATAAGAAATGTACTCATTATCTTGCCCATGTAATTGTAACCCCTCTGCACAGTATTTTCACAATAAAAAATGATTTAAAAAATAAATAAATAAAAAGAGACCCCCCCCCAAAAAAAGAATTTTCGCAACTCAAATATAAGCTGCTTAGAAGCAAGTTATGTTTTCACACACACACACACACACACACACACACACACACACACACACACACACACACACACACACACACACACACACACACACACACTGTCATCGTGACCAAAAATAGGAAAGAATTTCATTAGGGAAATGTAAACAGGAAGAACCAAATGAATTTTTGGGGACTAAACGGTACAACAGCAGAAATGAAAAATTTACTAGGTGGTGTTAAATGAAGACACAAGACAAATCACAAGACAAAAAATATGAATGTACTTGAATTGAGATCAACAAGAATTACTCAATGAGAAGAAATATAGAATAAATACTTTAAATGATGAGCCAAAAATTAAGTAAGTACATAACCATGGAATATACAAAATAAATTACTAGTCTTATAAAAACTCTTTGATAAAATTGAGGAAGGAAAATTACCCAATTTATTGTGTAAAGTAGTGTAACCCATACTTAAACTTTATACAAAAAGAAAATTATAACCCAGCACCTGTCATAATTGATGTAAACATTCTTATAGTATTAGCATATGTAATCCAGTAACTTGTGAAAATGTACAGTAATTTCTTATAACAAAGTGAGATATATTGCAAGAACATATTTTGGTTTAACATTGAAAAGTCAGTTAATGTAACTCACCATACTAACAGAATAAAGAAGAAATAAAGTAGGTATAGGAAAATCACTTGGAAAAATAATTCCCATACATGAATGTAAAAAAATTAATTCTTGACAAAATAGTATTTAAGGAAGGAATTTGTTTTATCTAATGATGGACTTCTATACAAGTAAATAAATGAAAACCTTAGTCCCTCAGAATGCTCAACAATAAAGCTGCAAATGTTCTTTCCTCAAATCAGGATAACAGTGTTGCCTCTAATTGTTACTTCTATTTAACATTGTGGTGGAGATTCTAGTTTGTCTCATAAGGAAAGAAAATAATATACATAAACATTGAGAGAAATGATTGTTTACAGATCAAGTCCTAACAAGCCAACAACTACTTAAATTAGAAATGTATCAACATCAACATATTAAAATGTATTATTATTGGTAATATGCAATTAAATTTCATTGAAAAATGAAATTCAAAAAACAATTACATTTTTTTCTTCTTTTGAGAAGATCTCTAGCTCATTAGCCTATTTATTAATTGGGTTGTTGAGATTTTGAGGGTTTAATTTTTTTTAAGTTTTCTGCATATCCTAGATAGTAGGCTGCTGTCTGATGCGTAGCTGGCAAAGATCTTCAACAATTCTTTTCTTTTAATTTTTTTTATTGTGAAAATACTGTACAGAGGGGTTACAATTACATGAGCAAGATAATGAGTACATTTCTTATTAAGCATTGTAGCCTCCTTCTTTGTTTCCCCTTCCCATCCCTTCCCATCTCCCCCCTCTCACCTCCCCACCTCCCCCCACACCAAAGTTGTAAAGTTCGTTTTTCCACATAATGATTTGTACATCTCATTGTTGCAATGGATCTTCAACAATTCTATTGTCTGTCTTTTTAGCTTGTTAGCTATGTCCTTAACTATACAGAAACTTTTTTGTTTGATGCAGTCCCATTTATGAAGTCTTTATTATCAAGTCCCATTTATCAAGGATCTAGTTTCCGTTCTCTGCATGTGGATATCCAGTTTTGCCAGCTTGTTAAAGGGGCTGTCTTTCTTCCAACCTATGTTTTTGCCTCCTTTATTGATAGCTGTATGTCTGGAGGTTTATTTCTGGGTCTTCTATAGCTTACAAACTTATGAGTAAATAGGTAGTATGCAAGTGTATATAAATGTATTAACTGAAATATGATAGAATCAAGTGAGACCTCAAATGCTGTAGTTTCTTAGAAAGCCAAAATCAAAGTTCAGCAAAGTAAAACACCAGTAAATAGGTACTCAAAAGGAATGGGGTGGGGCGAAGGGAAATCTATGGATTCACCACACAATCAGAAGTTCAGCAGGGCATTGTCATAGAAAACGATTCTATAGGTTGAGTGTGAAAACTGTTGTAGAAAAGCAAAGCAAAGGACCTATGTAGCCTAATAGTCGAGAAGGAGAGAGGCAATAACAGCCATATATAGTACCTGCTTTCAACACTTACTATAAAACCAAAGTAACTGAAATTATTGTGGCAGGAGAACAAACAAATCAATGGAAGAAACAGTCTAGAAATAGACCACACACATAGAATCAATTGATTTTCCCAAAAAGACACCAAAACAAATCAGTGTGGAAAGCCAAGTCTTTTCAACCAATGGTGCTGAAACAGATAAGGGGGGATGATGAAGCCTTCATATTACACAATTGAGATGGCCCAAAGACTTCAGCATCAAAACTGAGGGGGAGGGGACAGAACATGATTATTATTTTTTGAAATTCCAAGATTTAAATAAAGGTACAATGATATTATACAGAAAACACCATTGTTTTAAAAGTACATTATTTTAAAAATACAATGTGTGATATTATATTTATGAGCGATTTATGTACAAACCTTTTTGCATTAAAATCTGTGACTCTTGGTTATATAGAACATTATCTTCATAACCTTGCAATACACAAAAAGTTCTCACAGGGGTCAGAAAAATATACATCATAAAAGAAAATAATATCAAAGGCATCTGCTTCTCAAAATGAAAAGAAAGGCCACAGGCTAGGAGAATACATTTGGTATATACACCTTTGACAAATAATTTATATTCATTTTATATAGGAACTCTTGACAATTCAGTTACAAAATGACAGATATTAATTTTTTATTTTTTAATTATATTTTTTCTTTTTTGTACATTTTTATTGTAAAAATACTGTACAAGGGTTACAGATACATGAGCAAGGTAATGAATACATTTCCTATTGAGCATTGTTGCCTCCTCCTTTGTTTTTCCCCTACCATCCCTTCCCTCCCACCTCCACAACTACCCGCCTCCCCCGAAGTTCATTTTCAACATTGTGTTTTGTACATCTCATTGTTAAAATGGGTCAACCTGTATCCTTATTTAAGAATTTTGTTTTTCCCTTCCCCTCTCTGAATTAGAGAAGAGTATATACAAGATGCAGGGCATTGCCATTCAAATACAGTGAAAACAGGGGTTATACCATGGGGGAGGCACATACAAAGAAACAAAAAAATCACATGGCCCATTATAAATATGTTAGAAACAATAGCAAGAAAGAAAAAAGATATTTGTTTCCCTATCTTGGGGTTCATTTCGCTTACCATCATCTTTTTTTTTTAATTAAATTTTTTATTGTAAAAATACTGTACAGAAGGCTTACAGTTACATGAGCAAAGTCATGAATACACTTCTTATCCAGCATTGTTGCCTCCTCCTTTGTTTTTCCCCTACCATCCCTTCCCTCCCACCTCCTCAACTCCACCCGCCCCCCACACCTAAATTGTAAAGTTCGTTTTTTGACATAGCATCTTATACATCTCATTGCAATGGGTCAATCTGTATCCCTATTTAAACAATTTGTTTTTCTCTTCCTTCCCAAATTACACCAACATCAAATACAGAGAAAACAGGGTTTATACTGTGGGGGTGGGACATACAAAGCAACAAAAAAAAATCACATGGTACCTTATAAATACGTTAGACACAATAGCAAGGAAAGAAAAAAACACTTGTGTCCCTATCTTGGGGTTCATTTCGCCTAACATCATCTTATCTGACTTTTACTGCTTGTCCCATACATATACTTTGTTATTGCAACAAAGGGAATCCATGGGACCTATGTTTCTTTGGGCCTGGCTTACTTCTTTCCAAGTCTTTTCATTTCCTAACATGATGTCATTCTTTCTGATGGAGAAATAGAATTCCAGTGTGTGTGTGTGTCTCTGTGTGTGTGTGTGTGTGTGTGTGTGTGTGTGTGTGTGTGTGTGTGTGTGTGTGTGTACCACATACCACATTTTCTACTGAGGGGCATCTGGGTCAGTTCCATATCTTAGCTATGATACATAATGCTGCAATAAACATAGTTGTGCTGGTACCCTTAGCCACATAATCTTCAATAAGGGACATAAAAAAATAGAATGGGAGAAAACCTCTTCAGTACATGGTGCTGGCAAAATTGGTTAATCACCTGTAGAAAACTAAAGCTAGATCCTTATATATCACCCTGCACCAGAATCAACTCCAAATGGATCAAAGACTTTGAAGTCAAAGCAGACACCCTGAAAACATTACAGGAAGGAATAGGAGAAACCCTAGGTCTCCTTGGCACAGGCCAAGATTTTCTTAATAGAGACCCAGAAACACAACAAATCAAAGAAAGGTTGGACAGATTGGATTGTATGAAGCTGCAGAGCTTCTGCATGGCAAAGGACATAGCTAGCAAGATCAATAGAAAGCCCACGGATTGGGAGAAGATTTTCATTAGCCATACATACAATGGATAAGGGTCTCATATCTAAAATATACTTGGAACTCAAAAAATTAAATCCCCAACAACAAATCCTCAAAGAAACAACTGCCCAATTAACAAGTGGGCTAAAGACTTAAAGAGAAATTCTCTGAAGAGGAAATAAGAATGGCCAATAGACACATGAAGAAATGCTCAACCTCCCTAGCCATAAAAGAAATGCAAATCAAAACAACATTGAGATTCCACCTCACTCCAGTTAAAATGGTTATAATCAAGAACTCTAATAACAACAGATACTGGAGAGGATGTGGCCCAAAGGGAACCCTACTGCATTGTTGGTGGGAGTGTAAACTTGTTCAACAACTTTGGAAAGCAGTATGGAGATTCCTCAAAAGACTCCACATAGAGCTCCACTAAGACCCAGCAATCCCACTTTTGGGCATTTACCCAAACGATCACAAACAAGACCATACTAAGGCAACAAGCACAACTATGTTTATTACAGCATTATTTATCATAGTTAAGATATGGAACCAACCCAGATGCCCCTCAGTAGATGAATGGGTCAAGAAAATGTGGTATATATATATATATATGTGTATGTATGTATGTATGTATGTATATATATATATATATATATATATATACACACACACACAATGGAATTATATGCCTCCATCAGAAAGAATCATATCACCCCATTTGTTAGGAAATGGAAAACTACTTTATTCATAGTAGATTAAAACCAAAAATGTCTACAATATCCCTCAGCAGTTGAATGGACAAACAATTGTGGCATGTTTGTACAGTGGAATACTTCTAATGGTGTAGCAACAGGCCCATACTACAACATATATGAATCATAGAAGTAATATGTTCAGTGAAAAAAGGCAGACAAAAAAGAATGTATAATGTAGATTGGTTTTATATGAAGTCCAAGAAACAGGAAAAACTAATCTGAGGACATAGAATTTATAACAATAGTTTCTATGAGATGCTGAGAATTGAATAGGAAGGTCTGTGATAGAGCTTCTGGAGCAAGAGGAGGTTCTATATGTTATCTTGTTCTATATTACAAGGTAGCATATATTTGTTAAAACGTGTTGAATTTTACATTTAAGATTTATACACATATTGGCTTTGTGTCCCTCAAGTGGTAGAGTGCCTGCCTAGCAATTACAAGCCCTTGAGTTCAAACCATAGTACTACCAAAATAAATAAATAAGAATACGAAGTCTGTACTTTGCACTGCATATAAACTTTACCTTAATTGAAAATATAACAATAATTATATAGAAAGGATAAAATAATCATGTGACAATTTTACCCAATAGCATAACAATAACAGCATTGAAACTTCATCAGCTATAACTATTATCACTTGACATGTCCTATGCCTTCTAGCCCTCAGAAAGAAGGGTCTACTACTTCCCGTTATAGGCAAAAAGTGACTAGTTAAAGTCCCTGCATTTACAAAGCTTGAAATGACAAAGCAAGTCTCAAACACAAGATGCAGACCCTGAAAGCCAAAAGCTTACCACTATCTTATTTTACCACTATGGCTTTTCTAGAGACAATAACCTTCCCAGCAATAGCCAATGGCTAAAATAAAAGAGGAATAACCAACATAGTAGATTACCATCCATACTAGAAAAAACCCTAGAAATAGTGGCCAGAGCAAATGGAGATTCAAAGATTCTGTGGAGGCCACAATCTGACAGGATCCTAGTATATGCTTTATCCAGGTTTGCCTGCCACTGAAAGATTTGCTCTCAAGTCATGGACCAGTAACATAATAAGCATTAGACAAATCCCAAGAGAGTACCTTCTACATTTGTAGATGGCTCTTAACTGGGCAAAGCAACTGTAGCCTGAGAAAATAAAAAATAAATTAAAGAAATAGCATTACAGGCAACGTGTTAAATTCCCAGGAGAAAAAAAACAGTCCAGATAGAGAGAGAGAGAGAGAGAGAGACAGACAGACAGACAGACAGACAGACAGACAGACAGACAGACAGACAGACAGACCTATATCTATCTATCTATCTATCTATCTATATATATATATATATATAGATATATATAGATATAGATATAGATATAAATGTGTAGTAAAAGAACCGGAAGGACCTCTATGATGAAAACTTTAAGAACCTACAAAAGGAAATTAAGCAGAACTAAGGAAGTAGAAAAACCTCCCATGCTCCTGGATTAGGAGGATTAACATTGTGAAAATGGCAATACTGCCAAAAGCTATCTACAAATTCAATGTGATACCTATCAATATTCCAACCTCATTCTTCAAGGAAATAGAAGAGGCAATCCAAAACTTCATATGGAACAATAAAAGACCCCGAACAGCAAAGCCATTCATTAGCAGAAAGAACATTGCTGGAGGAATATTAATACCAAATTTCAAACTCTACTACAAAGCCATAGTAATCAGAACAGTTTGGTACTGGCACAAGAACAGTCCTGAGGACCAGTGGAATAGAACTGAAGACCCAAAAATGAACCCACAGACCTATAGCCATCTAATCTTCAATAAGGGAGCTAAAAAAAATAGAATGGAAGAAAGCCTCTTCAGTAAATGGTGCTGGCAAAATTGGTTAAACACCAGTAGAAAACTAAAGCTAGATCGTTATCTATCACCCTGCACCAGAATCAAATCCAAATGGATCAAAGACCTCAAAGTCAAAGTAGATACCCTGAAAACATTGTAGGATGGAATAGGAGAAACTCTAAAAACCTTGGCACCGGCTGAAATTTTCTTAATTAAAAACCCAGAAACACAACAAATCAAAGAAAGTACTGGAAATTAATATAAGCTCAGAATGAATTACAGTGACCCAAGAATGTATTCCTTCTTAAAAAGTGAATACTTTGAGTGTACTTATTACCAAGTAGGCACCCCATAAATCATAGTTACTGCTATCAGCCATCCCTATAGATGACCAAAACTGAACCTATTCTTTAGAAAAAAAATGAGAAACCCGGAAAAAATTAAGGATTATAAAAATAAAAATTATTAGAAAGTTTTAAAAGGTCTTCTAGTGGAACTGTAAAGAAGAAAGGCTGAGCAGCCAAGCTGCTCCAGAGATATCAACCAGAATAAACTCATCCCCAGGGCTTCAACAGGCAGGACCATTGGCAAGAAATGCTTGGCTTCACCCCTCCCCAGAGAGGACAGATGGTCTAAAGAAGGCCAATGAATTTGCCTCCACCACTGACTTCCCTTTCAAAACATCTTGGAAGACATGGGTGTCATTGACTGTTGACTGATTAAATAAAATGCACCAAACAGAGATGCTCAAAGCCACTCTCCAACCCTGGTATATAACATGTAATTCTGGGTCATGTATGAAGATGAGGTGGACAAAATGTTTCTATCAGTGAAAAATTCTCATTGAAAATGTCTATGTTCATTGTAAAACTAGCTTAGAAAATGCTAGATACAGAGAGAAAGAATACCCAGGGGAATAATTGTATGCATGCAAATCATATAAATAAATCTATCATTTATGTATGTGCATTTAGTAATAAGGTTATATAAACTGATCATATAATAGTGTTTGGAAGTTGAAAGATCAAAGCCTTTTGGAAAATTGTTAGCCCAATTTTTTTTTCCTGAGAAACCTGAATCCTCCTTAATATTTATCTTGGCTATAGCAATCTGTGTCTAAAATGATGAATTCTGGCTGATCTTTTAGCCTGTGAGGTGCCTGTCTTCTGAGACTTTTTTCTATATCTGTTGAAGTGATTAACCAGGATCCTGATAGCTAAAAAATGAGAAAACTTGTATGCAGCCTTGGCTGAAGAAAGTCAGCCAGATCCTATTTCTTTTACTCTTAGACACCAAGAATGAAAAATGAAGTAAGAAGAGTCTTATGGTTCTTTAGATCACTATGAACAAATTAGACAAGGCCATAAGGAGCATGACTTATCCATGGAGGTAAAAAGAACCTCCAAGACCAGCCTGCACGCACCAAAGACTCACTGGGCTGGGCTCGTGGACTGGGACAGTGAGGTTGTCATTTTAACCAAAGAGGAAAGTCATAATGTGTCTACTCTCAAATTAAAAGACAAGAATGTCAATAGGAAAATGCCAGAACAAGACTGCAGACATTTTCTGTCTATTTATCCCAGGCTGTAGGCCATGGTCCCAGGGATCTTATGAGAGAATCCTCTAGCAGATTTAGAGAATCTTTATTCCCCTGTCCCTTGTTTAGTTTCCCAGATTCACATGTGCTCTTTCCTTGATTTTAAGGCTCCCTCCAAATATACTTCCTTATCAACCCAAATCAGAGAGGTTCCTTAGAGGCTTGTGTTGAAATTTAGATTTTTTAATTATTTATTTATTAGTCATGGAAAAATACATGTAAGCAACCAGGTGCCTATGGCCCACACCCATAATCCTAGGTACTCAGGAAGCTTAGATCCTGAGGACAGAGGTTTGAAGCCAGCCAGGACAGGAAAGTCTGCAACACTCTTATCTCCAATAAACCACTCAGAAAAAGCTGAAAGTGACACTGTGGCTCAAGTGGAAAAGTGCCAGTCTTAAGCAAAACTCAAGGACAGTGCCCAGGCCTAGAGTTCAAGCCCCAGGATCGGCAAAAAGAAAGAGAAAAAAATAAAAATACATGTAAGATTTAAATACTAAGCAATTAGGTAAGTGTTCTGTTCTATAGCATAATGTCAATTCATATGTTTTTGCATTTATCAGCATAATGTTTCACCAGAACTCTTTTTTTATTTTAATTTCCCAAAACTGTCCCTCTACACCCACTAACCCATACCTCCCATTCCTCTCCTGTCAGTTTATGGCACCAATCTATGTAGATTACTCTAGGTGCCTCATCTAAGTACAGCATATAGTATTTCTCTGGCTGATTTCTTGTCACATAATGTCCTAAAAGCTCATAAACATCATAACATGTGTCAGAGTTTCCTTCCTTTTTGAGGTGAAATAGTATTTTGTTGTGTGCCTATAGACTGTCCCTGACTTGAAAGAGTTTCTTTTTTTTTTTTCAATTTTGTTTTTGGGTCCGGTCGTGGGGCCTGAACTCTGGGCCTGGGTGCTGTCCCTCAGCTCTTCAGCTCAATGCTAGCACTCTACCACTTGAGCCACAGCGTCACTTCTGGCTTTTTCCTTTGTGCTTATGTGGTGCTGAGGAATTGAACCCAGGGCCTCATGCATGCAAGGCAAGCACTCTACCACTGAGCCACCTTCCCAGCCCATGAAAGAGTTTCTACTTACAAGTTTTAGACTTCAAGATGGTGTGTAAATGATAAGCATTCAGTAGAAACTGTACTTAGACTTTTAAGTTCAGATCTTATCCTGGGCAAGTGACAGGTGATAGGACTCTCTCTCACATGTTCAGCAGTGACAGCAAGTCTCTGTTCCCATCACAGGGGAAACAATCAACGTTAGTGTGCTGTGTTTCTAAGCTTAGATATCCAGTAGGTTGGGGGAATTTAATGTATGGTTCACTTTTGGCATTTTCAATCCAAGACATGCCTATCAGGCTTTAATTTCATTTTAAGTCAGGGAGCATTCATATACCACATTTTGTTTATTCATCTGTCCATGGACACTTGGGCTACTCCCACCTCTTGGCTCCTTTGTATAATGCTATTATGAAATGAGAGTGCAGATGTCTCTTCAGTTCCCTGCTTTAAATTCTTAGGGGTAATATCCCAACGTTTTTGAATCTAACCTATCTGAACAGAAATACATTTTACATCATCTCCTGTGTGAGTGTGTTGCTAAAAGTAAAGTGTTATAAACACAATTGAACTTTTTGTTCTTATTTCCTATTTTTAAATACAGGTCATAGGCACACAAATACACCTTTATCAGCCACAGCTCACCAAACACAATATAGGTACTGACCAACTATTATGGTGCTGTGTTTCAAAGGAGTGAGGAAAGGAAAGAAATTCATATGGGTCGGGTCCTTGGTTACTGATCACATCAGTCTGCCAGTGGCTTTGGCAGCTGTGTAGACAAGGAAACCAATAAAAGAGCTTCTCCAAAGTTTTGCAGCCAGCAAGTCTGTTTGCACTCAAGCCTAATCTCTAGCCTACACTGCCAGGATGTAATGGCTTCCTGCAGTACTCCCCCAGAAGACCTTGGAGCATGCTAGTAGAACCTACAAAAGCAAAAGACTGACAACTCAAAATCTTAGGACCCAATCACAGGCTCAAGATGTAGCTGTTTAGGGTCTGTGTCATAGGAAAAGGAAAATTTTCAGTGACTCCTAATTAGGCCACATATACAACTGATTCACTTAATCACTTTTGATGAATGTGGACAGTTTGGAAGGAAGCTTGGCACCTGTGCAATGAGTTCTTTCAGTTCACAGAGACATTAACTAATAACCCTCAGCTGTTCTGTATTCACTGTAGCCTTTGCAGATGGAGACATTCTTCTCAGAAGGCATTTGGTCTGTGGAAGAGTGTGGCTTATATTACCATGTTTATTGGTTGCAGTGGATGATCAATAATTATTACTTGACATTAACACACTGGTTATACTTTTTCCTGGTACATTATTGTCTTTCCTAAAGTGTTGCCATGCTCTTTTGTCTGAACCTTTCCCAGCATTTACAACCTAGCACTTTTTTAGTAGAAAAGTATTGATAGTAAATAAATGAATCAATGCAGGGACAGTTTTTCAATATATTGACTGTACATTATATCCACATTTCAGAAATACCATTAGGTAGTTCTTTCTCTTCTACAGATTCTGATTAAGACAGAAAGCTTCTAAATGCAAAGCTTACAAACTTGCAAGCTGAATTCCCCAATGCCTCTGATCACAGATTCTCTTTGCACCCTCCTGATACCATAGGATACTACTTTCCATTACAACAGTCCAATAAGGTATTTTCTTACAACACCACATCTTGTGTTCCAAAAGGGCAAAACAGGGTCTTAGGAAAGTGAGTTGGCTCAGAGAGGTTTCACAGTCTGCAACATCAGAGCCAAGAACCCAGCTAGTCACCCTGCACCAGAGCCACTTTGAGGTTTGTGGCCTGGCACAGAGAACCCATGTGGTGAAAGAGGTGTTAAGGAAGAGATCCCATTTTTAACAAAGAGCAGAAAGTCCTAAAAGCCCTTTCCTCCTTCCCTATTGACAGGAGAATTGCCTCCCAAACAGCCAGGGAGTGGGCAAGGAAACATGGCTACAGATGCGGGTACCTGTGCTGTTTCTTCACAGTGGTGTGAAGGAATGGCCAAGCTAGAGTCTGGAATTCATCGGGCAATCCAACTGGCAGAAGTAAAATGACAGCTTTCCAGTCTCAACCCACCTGCTCACCTCAGAGGGCCTCTGCTGCCCGCAAGGGTGTAGTGAAGCTGTGTTCACATGGTCCTAACTGAAGCATGTGAAGTATGTTCACTTTGGCCTCCAAGGTTCTGCCACAGAGAATTCCACCTTCTGCCTTTAGCTTCTTAAACTGACTGAAATAGCCAAAGGGACAGAAAGGATAAAAGCAGGTGACCATATTTTCACACATGCACACATTTATCTTTTTTTTAACAAAAGGCTATTCCTGCTTTAAAAATAAGGATCTTGTGGAATTTCAGGCATTTGGCTCAAACAGTACAGGTGCTGGCATGCCATGATCAAGCAGTAGCAATGCTAAATGCTAACTGGATGCCATGCTGTGTACTAAATGCCTTATAAAATTTGGATAATTATATGAGATAATTATGCAGGAAACAAGTATAAACTGAAACAGAGGATCACACTTTACATGTGTCAACTCTTGAATCTTCATTGCAACTCACAAGAGTAAACAATAGAATTTCCCATCTTATAACTCAAGCTATATGACCCAACACAGAGCTAGCTACATGACCATGCTAGGATATTACCATAGAGATGTCTGACTCACAAGTACTATTTTTCAGATTGCCTCAGACCACAGAATTGCATTAGAAGCACAAATAAACAAATGATATCTGAGGTTGTCAGATGCCAAATGCTGCAGTTTGTATGTGGTTTAGCGGTGATGGATGATGACAGTGGAGCCTAGTAGAAGGTTATTAGGTCCTTGGAAAGTTGTTAGTGCTAGATGATGTGGTCCTCATTCACAAAATTTACTGAGTACTTCCTGTATGCTGAGCACTGTTCTGAGCCTTTTACTGAGCCTTTTACTCATATCATTTATATGTGGTGTAACTCACATAACTGTCTGGAATAATTATCCCCATTCTCAGATAAAGCATATATGCACAGAGAAGTTAAGGATTTTGACCAGTACCACCCAACTGGAGTTTGTGATAGAGATAGGATGTGAACTCATTTGGCTCCTGTGCCCATGCTTTTAACCACACTATTATAGATCCTCCATTTTGGGTATTGGGCTTCAAAATATTGCTGAGATAATGCAATTTAATGTTTCTTTAAATACCAGGACAGCATTTCCAAATTATGTATTAACCCAGGGCTTCCTTAACTGTTCAAAACTATACTTGAATTAGTAGTTAATGTAATATCTTTATCTTCCCTTTAAATGTCAGAAGCACAATGGTATTTTTATCTTTTCTTTCAAAATATCCAAGAAGTGATCCTTTTCTTACTTTTTCTAGTACATTTGAATTCTGGTTTTCTCTCATAATCACTGTTACTAATCATGCTAAATTGCCTCCAAATGAGAACTAAGCAGAGAAAACTGTTTCACTGCCCTTTAAAACACTAAATTTGGTGTTCAACGTTTGAAGAAAAATAAGTAGTTTAAATGAGCACTTGCATGGTTTCGTGACTGCTCTGGGATTCCATATTGCCTTAGGACAGCAGGGGCTGCCAAGGGACCTGCACTCTGAGGCAGACTTCTCCGGTATCAGGGTATGGCCTGACTCTGGAGAGCTTTCAGGAAAGTGTGATGGGTCAAAATGAAGCAAAAGGGATGTTGCCCAGATCATCACACTGGCCAGAAGGCATTCAGTGTAGGAATGGAAATTTCTCTTCTCCCATGACTTGTAAATAGATGTCTTTGTGGTTGTTTTAATTCCTCCTCTTCAACTTCCAAAGTAGAGTTGCCAAATAAAATACAAGACACCCAGTTAAATTTGAATTTCAGAGAAAAACAAGGAATCATTTTTTTAGCGTTATGTCCTATGCAATATTTTGGACATCCTTGTACTGAAAGATTGTTTACATGAAACTCAAATGTAACCAGGTGCCCTGTTATTTTCATTTACAAATTCTGACACCTCTACCAAACACCACACAGACTGTAGGTCCAGTTGGTCTGCCAAGTCATAACTAATCAAAGAACAGAAGATAGACAAGGAAAAGGAGAGGAGGTAGAGAAAATGGCAGAAAGAGAGGAAAATAAAAATGAATCCTGGCCAGCTGCCAAGTCAAACAACTAAATTTTGCAAGAAAGGAATCCTGAAACTGAGGCCACAGGATGGAAAACGTCTGCTTCACAGAAGCTTTAGCCTGAGTGTTGCCCCCTCCCCTCCAAAGCAGAGGTTCACATAGCATCTGAATACTGAAGCACATCTAGGAATGGAAAGATTTGGAATGTGACAGTTCCTACCTTTGGAACTTCGTTAGAATGCCCCAATTGTTTAATTGCAAGGAAGAATCCTCCTCCCCTCCCCCCTCCCCCCCCCCCCCCCCGACGGTTTGGGAATTGGATATCAAAGAACGCTGCCTAAATTCAGTTTATTCTCCTAAGACGCCTTTGAAACTCCATGGATAACCTTTTGTTTGTTTTGTACTGATAGTGAGAGGAATTTAGCCCTGTTTTTTTTTTTTTTTTAAATTCAGCTGTGAAGCATGAAGATGGCTTTTTTAAGTTAAAAATACTGACAGCTTGAAGACGGATTTGTTTTTCTTTAATCTCTAACCAGACAAATTACTATAAGGAAGAAGCCTTTTGCCTTCATCATGGACATGTTACAAATGTGACCATTCTGTAGGACATGGCTTTTTAACAGTGGATAAAGGAAAGGGAAAACAAAAAAGCACTTTGGAATTTTTAGCATGTTGTTACAGACAAGTTTACTAGTTTTTGACTTGCTCTAAGCCACAGCTGGATCAAGCCTTCAATGGGGTAAGAATATTTTTGTATTACTGTTATATCTTGACTATTTCAAGTGTAAGACTGTAGTCTGAGGGAGAGGCAACATTGGGGAAGGTGGCCGGGGAGGCTTGTACTGTCTTTGGATGATGCTAATGTTGAATGTCCTGTAATGAAAGGGCATGTGCGCTCTGCCCCTGCTGTGAACTAAAGCATCCAGCCCCTGATGTTAGAATTGTTGGAGCAGGGACTGAATCATATTTCCATTTTGGTCAAAAGAAAAATTGATATTTTTTAAAAGTATTTAAAGAGCTGTGCTTGTGACTTCCTTTAAAAACCAAGCAGCTGTATAGGCTCTCATTTTAGTAGATGTTTACATTGTCCATGCCATAGCTTAAAAATGCATAAATAAATAAATCTGGGTGCCAGTTAATGGCTCATGCCTGTAACCTAGTGCTCAGAAGGCTGAAATCTGAGGATCGTGGTTCAAAGCCAGCCCAGGCAGGGAAGTCAATGAGACTCATATATCCAATAAACTACCCTAAAAAAAAATCCAGATGTAGTGCTATGGCTCAAGTGGCAGAGTGCTAGCTGGCCTTGAGCAAAAGCAGTTCAGGGACAACATCCAGGCCCTGAATTTAAGCCCCAGGACTGGCACACATGTGTGAATGATACAAGGAATGTCCTGACCAAATTGATTACAAATCAGCCTGATAATTATCTTTTGAATTAATGATATATAAACAATTATTTGCTTTTTCTTTCCTCTATGCTTCATTTTGCAACTTAATGGCTCTTTTATAAGGTACATGGAGGGACTGGTCAAATAAAAACAATGGTATTCTGCATATTTCCCATTTAAGAGTCTTCAAAGAATCCCAAAGCCAGCCTCTTTCCAGAAAACCAGAGATGTCCCTCTAGAGTAGGCAGCTGTGGAAACCCACTGAGAAGGCACAAGGCGCCACATCAGCCTACTTGTGGCAGCCAGCTTAGAAGCAAGTGTCATTTTGATAGGATAAATATCCAAAGGGAATTATCAGGTTGTATAAACAATGGGATCAATAAATATGGTGAATTCAAGTATCCTATCAATATAACTTACTTTTATAACCCAGTCTCTTGATGGATTCATAGCCTGGGTGTGTATCAGTGGATATTCAAAATATTAATAAATCAAGTCAGGTGCTGGTAGCTTATGCCTATAATCCTGGAATTAGGAATTTAACTCAGTGGAAGAGCACTTGCCTGGCAAGTACAAGGACCTGAGTTGGGTCTTCAGCTGTGGAGGGTCGGGTGGGAAGCTATAAAAGACTCTCCCCAAAATAATAATAAGGCAACATGCCTATAATCCTATTCAGGAGGCTGAGATCTGGAAAATTGAGATTTTCAAAGCCAAACTGGTTACAAGAGTCCACAAGATTCTCATATCTCCAAAATGACTAGTAAAAAAGCTGAGCTGGAGGTGTGGGTCAACTGGTAGAGTAGCAGGCAAGCAAGAAAGCAAGCAGAACAAGTGCAAGGTCCTGAGTTCAAACCCCAGTACACATAAATATGTATATATATATATATATGTATTTGTATATACATATATGTATATATATGGCATGTTATTAAAGCTGGACGGGGCAGCACATACCTGTTATCACAATTATTTGGGAGGCTGAGGCAGGTGGATCGTTGAAGCCCAGGAATTAAGAGACCAGCCTGGGAATCATAGCAAAACACTATTTTCTTTTTTAAAAAAAAATCTTAAGTATTTGTACAAAGGAGTTGCCATTTAACAAAGCAGTTTATGAATATAATATATCTTGATCAATGTCACCCCTTTGAAAATTCTTACCCATCTCTCCCCTTTCTAATTTTGTAGGATACACATTGTATTCATGACTGCATTCTCCCTCTCTTCATTCTTCTACTCTTTTCTCCTTGCCCCTACTTACCTCTTTCAAATTACCACTTTCTGGAGTTTTACTTTGCTTTTGATTTTGGCTTTCTAAGGAATTACACTATTTGGGATGTAACATAGTTCAGTTAACACTTTTGTATGCACTTGTATACCATTCAGTGTATTTACTTATAAGTTTATAAGCTAAAGCTAGTTTCTACATATAAAAGAAAACATGCATCATTTGTCTCTCTTGACCTGACTTACTTCACTTAACATAATTTTTCCAGGTCTTTTCATTTCTTTACTACTGGTACAATATCATTCTTTCTAATGGATGAGTAAACCCATTGTGTTTATATACCACATTTTCTTGATTCATTCATCCATTGAGAGATATCTGGGCTGCTGATTCTATACCTTGGATATGGTGACTAATGCTGCAGTAAACATAGTTGTGCTAGTGGCTTTACTACATCCTGCTTTGTAATCTTTGGGGTAAATGCCCAGGAGAGGAATTGCTGGATCATAGCATAATTCTATGTTTAATTTTTTTGAGAAACCTCCACACTGATTTTCAGTGGTTGAACAAGTTTACATTCCCACCAACAGCATTCTGTTTTGGCCTCATACTTTACCAGCATCTGTTATCACAAAACATCATCCTAAAAACATAAATAAATAAATTAGACCCCAAACCTAAATTAACACCTGTATCACTGAAGAAATTCAAAATGAAGATTCTGAGCCCTTCTACTAGGCATTCTTACTCAGTGATTGAATTTGGTCTAGCAATGTGTATTTTTAAACTTTCCCAAATGATTTTGGAACTTGGTCAGATTAGGAAATTTTCATTGCCCCAACTGAATCACTCATTTCAGTCATGCACTTTTTTTTTAAATAATTAAGAGCAATATATATCCCTAAAGTGCACTTGGAACAACATTCTAAATTTCCTTTTTATTTTTTCAGCTTCAACTTTTCCTAGCTTGTTCCATGCCTGCTTCTTCACCATCTCAAAGGAAGAAATTCCTGATCCATTTCACCTCTGGTGCTCTTGACCTCTTTCTTCCCCTCCCCAGTCTAAGCCTGTTTCTTGGAGGTTTCTTAAATATTCTTCCTACTTATACCCATATTTTCCCAGACAAAATGAAAACAGCCACACATTTCAACTGCTGTGTATTAAAGCTTTTTGTTCCTACATGAAAGACCTAGGGTAGACTAGCTTTATAAGGATGGGAGATTTACTTGGCTAATGGGCACAGTGCTGGCATCAAGTATGCTCTGAGGAAGACCTATAGCATATGGCAGGAATACATGGAGGAGAATGTGATCCAAATGGCCAGGCAGGAAGCAGACAGAGTCCAGGCTTAGGCTTTTATAACAACTCACACTCACTCCAAGAGACAAGGATTTATTTGCAAAGGCTATGCCCCTCATGACCTAAGGACCTCCCACTAGGTCAAGCTTCTTAAAGATTCCATCATTTACCAGAAGCTCTACTCTGGGTTCTAAGCCTTCAGCAAATGGATCTTTATGAGGACAAGAAAACATCCAAACCATAGTGCACTATAACTACAGTAGACTTTCTTCAAGGGATATGTATCTCCAAGTGAATTGCCTGATACCACACATCAAACGAAACATACTGTGATTTTTTTCCCTGTATATATGTGTGTGTTGTGTGTATGTGTATATGTATGTTAAAGCTTAACTTGTAAATTAGGCCCAGGAAGAGACTAACACCACTAATAACAGAATAATTATAACAATCTAATTAAAATTATATGAATGTGATCAGCCTCTCCAAAAATATTGTACATAAAATATTTATCATACATAATCCATGCTAACTACTAAGTGACTAACAGGCAGGTAACTCTCATAGTTTGGATATGGTGGAAAAATGAATGATTCTTCTCCCAGGTGGGATGGAGCAAAATGACATAAAATTTTATCACACTACTCAGAAATTTGCATAACTTAAAATTTATGAAATGTTTTTCTAAAAGTTCCCGTTTAGTATTTTTGGACTTTGGCCTTAATTAACTCAAAACTGCAGAAGACAAAGTCATGAGTTTCTAACATCTATATTCTTGGTGGGCCTTGTGACTTATTTCTGACTAAGCCAAACCAGTGACTCTTTTTGGTTCTTAGCTTCTTTGATCTCTTTACAACATGGGATGCACCCTTCAAACCTTGATCAAGACTTCTTTGTGCCATCTATTTCTGGCTGCAATCTTACTACATTCTCTTGGCATTCTTACCAGGGTGGGATCTTCTTAAAATAGTATTTTCATGTAATCTATTCACAGAAAAACAGCTGTAGCTGGCAACAGTGGCTCATGCGTATAATCCTAGCTACTCAGGAGGCTAACAGCTGATGATTGCAGTTCAAAGCTAGCCAAAGCAGAAAAGTCCACAAGACTCTTAACTCAGTTAACCACCCAAAAGACAAAAGTGGAGCTGTAGCTCAAGTAGTAGAGTGCTAGACTCAAGCAAAAAAGCTAAGGGACAGCACCCAGGCCCTAAGTTCAAGTGTCGGTACTGGGAGGAAAAAAAAACAAAATCAAATGTAAGAATACAAGCCTGTTTTTTACCTCATGAGTTTTTTCAGTTGTATTTTATGGTGAAGCAAAAGTTACAATGCTAACTGATATGACAATAAGCATACATAGATGACTTAGGACCTCTATTTTTAAAGAGTAGAAAATATAAAGGGAGCTTACCCATTTCACTCAGAGTAGTAACACATGAAAAGCAAAATATTTAGCCCAACTTTGTATTGTTTAGGAAACAATATAAAGTAATTTACTCAACAGCATTATAAATCGAAATACAATAGAATTGTACAAAACTATGCAAGTAACCCACAGAAAAGCAAAAAAAAAGAGTGAGAAACAAAAGAAAATAAAGAATAAAATTACAAACTTAAATCCTAACATATTAATAATTATTTTTAATGTAAAGAACCTAAAATATGTTGATTAAAAGAGATTTGTCGGATGCATTAATGCTGATGTAGCAGTTGGAATTCATAGACAACTTCAAACTGAATTTAAATTTCACACCTTTACTCAAAATGAACCATAGACTTAAAATATAAATAAAATTATGAAGCTTGTCAGCATAAGACAGAATAGAGAAAACATTAGACCTTATTGGAATTGGAAACCACTTCCTGAATACAATCCAGTAGCTCAGCAGATAAAAGCAAATGAGATTATATCAAGCTAAAAAGCTTCTGCACAGCAAAGGCAGAAAAGGAAACTACAATGAAAAGGCAACCTACAAAATGGAAAAAAATCTTTACCAACTATACATTCTACAAGACACTAATAACCAGATTACATAGGGAGCCTAACACATTAAAACACCCAAGAATCAATAGCCCAATTAAAAATGGGCAAAGAGCTAAACAGACACTTCTCAAAAGAAATAATTATAGTTAATAAATACGTGAAGAAATATTCAACATTTCTGGCCATAAAGGCAATTCAAATCAAAATAATATGGAGATACCATCTTATTCCAGTGAGAATGGCCATATCAAGAAAACAAACAAAACAAATGTTTATGCAAGTAGTAATTTGTATTCCTACTGTCAATGGGAATACAAATTAGTATAACCACTATGGAAGTCAGTATGAAGGTTTCTCAAAAAATTGAAAGAATTATCCTATGATGCAGCAAAACACCATTTGGGCATTTATTCAAAAGGATTGTAAGTTAGGATATAATTACCGCACCTGTACACCCATAATTTGTCACCATTCACAGTAACGAAGCTCTAAAAACCACCCACATTCTCTACAGTTGTCAAATGAATCCAGAAAGGGTGGTATACATATATTTTATATATATATATATGATTTTATATATGATATATATGATATATATATATGATTTTATAGAGCTATCAAAAGGAATTAAATTATTTGCAGAGAAATGGATGGATGTGGTGGAGGGCGGGGAGTGGTGAAGTAGTCTAAGATAAGTCTAAGTAAGCCAAGCCCAAAGAAACAAAGGTCCCATGGTTGATCATTTATATAAGCATATAAACATATATATGCTTATATTTTAGGTCTAAGATCCATATATGCATACTTTGTATGTCTGAGCCTGGCTTGCTTCACTTAATATAATTTTTTCCAAGCCTTTCCATTTCCTAACAAATGGGGAAATGTCATTCTTTCTGATGGAGGCATAGAATTCCATTGTGTATATATACCACATTTTCTTGATCCATTCATCTACTGAGGGGCATCTGGGTTGGTTCCATATCTTAGCTATGGTAAATAATGCTTCAGTAAACATAGTTGTGCTAGTTGCTTTAGTGTGGTCTTGTTTGTAAACATTTGGGTAAATGCCCAAAAGTGGGATTGCTGGGTCATAGGGGAGCTCTATGTGAAGTCTTTTTCCCTTATTTGCAATATCTAGTATATGTATGAGTCAAGCAGGAAAGGTCAGATAATGTAATGTTAGGAAAATGAACCCTTAGATAAGTATTTAAATGTTTTTTTCTGTCATGCATTTGTTTCTAACTCATTTATAAGATTATTTCTTTGTAGCTTTGTATGTCCCTCCCCCACAGTACAACCCCTGCTTTCACTATATTTGATGTCGGTATAATTTGTGGAGGAGATGGGGAAAAACAAGTCGGTTAAGGATACAGGTGGAGCCGATGCAACTATGAGAAGTACAAGTTGTCATGTCAAAAAGGAACTTTACAACTTTGGTGCGGGGGGGGGGGGGGGGGTGGGGGGAGAGGGAGGGAGGGATTGGGTGGGGGGGAGGGAGGCTGGGAAGGGATGTGAAGGGTAAACAAAGGAGGAGGCTGCAATGCTTGATAAGAAATGTACTCATTATCTTGCCCATGTAATTGTAACCCCTCTGTACAATATGTTCACAAAAAATTAAAATTAAAATTAAAAAAATAAGTAAATAAATGATCAACCAAAGTACGATGTACACAGGAGTGAGATTCCATGTTGTAACCCTCTGAACAATTAACAGACAATATAGCAAAGTGAATATCAGGAAGCTGAAATATGTCTTGACTAGAGTAGGGGAGGTGATGGATAACTGGTGTGTGAAAAGTCAGAAGATTCAGTGTACCTATGTGAACCTGGAACAAGGAAACTTGACTAAACTGGCAAAGGAAAGGAAGAAGGAGAACAATGGAAAGGGAGGGTGACAGGTCAAAATGCATTTTACACTTAAATGGGAATATTAAATTGGACCTGCCTTGTACAACAGTTTGGAGATAACAATAAAAAAAATTAAAACTTCTACAAAATGAAAGCTGTCGCCCACCCTAAGATGTCCACAAGTAAGGAGCCATTAGGCTCATCTCAAAAGGAAGGTACAGAGTAAGTGAGAAGCTTGAAGATGCTAGGGTGCTGAGTTGGAAGATGGAGGGAGGGCCCTACGCAAAGAACAGGGCTGGCCCAGCGCTAGAAAAGGTAAGGAACAAATTCCCACCTTGAGCCTACAGAAGGAACACAGCCCTGTGTCATCTTAATTCAAGCCCACTGAGACTGATTTGGACTTCAGACCTCATGAATGGTCAATAAATTTGAGCTCCCTTAAGACACCAAGTTTATATAATTTCTTACAATACCAAGAGAACAAATACAAAACTATAGGAGAAATTCTTTAGGACCTAAACTAGGCCAAAAAAAAAAATGACAAATTGTACTTTTAAAAAATGAACTTTTCAGAGTTCAAGCCCCACAACTGACCAAAAAAAAAAAAAAAAGCCTGAAAAAAATGAACTTTTGCTCTATGAAACACTTTCTTTTTTTGTTTTTTGTTGTTTTTTTAATAAATTTTTTATTGTGAAAATATCGTACAGAGGGGTTACAGTTACATGAGCAAGGTAATAAGTACATTTCTTATCAAGCATTGTTGCCTCCTCCTTTGTTTTTCCCCTACCATCCCTGCCCTCCCATCTCCACAACTACACAACCCCCCCACCAAAGCTGTACATCTCATTGTTGCAATGGGTCCACCTATATCCCTATTTAAACAATTTGTTTTTTTCCCTTCCCCTCCCCAAATTATCCAACATCAAATACAGTGAAAACAGGGGTTATACCGTGGGGAAGAGACATACAAAGCAACAAAACAATCACCTTATAAACATGTTAGAAACAATAGCAAGAAAGAAAAAAACCACTTATGTCCTATCTTGGGGTTCATCTTTCCTAACTTCATCTTATCTGACCTTTTCTGCTTGACTCAGACATACACTAGTTATTCCAAATAAGGGAAGCCATGGGACCTATGTTTCTTTGGGCCTGGCTTACTTCACTTAACTTTCTAAGAGGACAATTTGGGACTTAAATTCTAGAAAACATATTAATAAACCATATAGCCACAAAGGACATGCACCTAACTGCATTAAAAAACTTTGAAACCTTAGCATTTAAAGAATAGATAGATGGACAAAAGACATACAAAATTTTCAATAAAACTGATATACAGAGGCAAAGAAGCACCTGTTTAGAAAAAAATGCAACTTAAAACCATAGCGAGATATCCTAATGCTCATTATAGTGACTAAAATAAAGAACAATGAAATGCAGCTTTGCTGGCAAAGATATAGAGAAAGTGAATTACTGAACATGGTGCTGGTGAAACATAAAATGGTACAAAGTGAACTGTTGATATCTTGAGGAGTTTGTGCTGAGTGGGAAGAAACAGCCAATTTCGAAACTATACGTACTTAATACTTCATGTATATGACATTTGTGGAATAATCTAAGTGTAGAATTGGAGAAGAGTTTAGGGATTAGCACTGATAGAGATGGTTTAGAAGGATGGCTAGAAAGACCTAGCGGAGATGGGAAGGTCACATATCTTGCTTGTATTGGATTCTTGCATGTAGCTACACGTATGACAAAATTATACATGTGCACACACTAATAAGCCCATGCATAAATAATGGAATCTAAGTAAGTTGAATGAATTCTTCAGTTTTCTGGCTTTGACATTATGCTGCAGTTGCTGACATAGTGAGCTACGGGAGTATCTTAGTAGTAGAACACAATCTTAGCATAAGGCCCTGGGTTCAATATCCAGCACTGAAAACAAAGACATTAATATTGGCAAAGGCTGAGCTGAAGGGTGCTTAGAAATTCTCTGCATGTTTTGTGGCATTTTCATATGAATCTATAGTTACTTTAAATTTATAAAATTCTTAAGAACATATCCATCATCCCCAGAGAAGCAGCTAGTCTGTGTTCTCTCCTACTCTTAATCTTGTAGTAATCAAAATACCTGATGAGACTATAACAGAATTTTCTGGTGCCTAGGGTTTCAGGCATCAGTATGAATCATTTGCCAATAAAGAGATTTTCTTTCCTCCTCCTTCCAGGGCATTGCCAGGCCTTTTGAACACCTTCCTTTGCTACGCCATTTGTCATTTGTGGCATGAACTAAAAATTCACAAAAGCACCTAATGAATACTAAGATATCCCAGCCAGCTGCTGTCTTGTAAATGCCTATACCCACACAGCCATACATTCACATGTCCTTTCTTTGCCCACAGTCTATTCTTTGCCCAGCTGTTGTACAAAGCAGCTTGCCACCCTAGCTACAGGGAAAACCTAAATCTGATGAGTCCAGCATGTTTGACAGCCCAGGAGAGGCTGTCCATCAGCATCATGCTGTCTCTGTCTTAGATACATATGTGGAACAATCCCAAGAGTTTATGAAATACATTACTCCCAACCCACCCCAAGCTTTGAGTATATATAGATGCCTTGTGGCTCTTCTAAGAAGGTTGTACAACTTGATCTTGCTGAGAACCAATACTAATCCCAGTCCCTTTCAAAGCAGACAGACTTTGTCTTTGGGCCTTTCTGTCCTTCCCTCTGTGCCACCTCCTTTATCCCCACCCATTACCAGAGCAACAATTCGACCTTCTGCCATGCAGTCGTAGTTGTTTGGACATTTCCCTAGCCCTAGAATTTCCTGAATCTTGATTCTCCTTCCCTCCTGTTCTGTTCCATCACTGTAGCTCCACCTAAACCTGACAAACTATTAAACTGAAGTTTCAATAACTGTTATAAATCAAAGTGTAGATAGCTTTTTTCTTTTGGTTGTGAAAATACTGTACAGAGGGGTTACAATTACATGGACAAGATAATGAATACATTTCTTATCAAGCATTGTAGCCTCCTCCTTTGTTTCTCCTTCTCATCCCTTCCCATCCTCCCCCTGCCCCCCCCCACCCAATATAGATGGCTTTTAATGATACAATTTTTGTGTTTGGTGTGTGGACAGAGCGCTAAAGTGATTACCTAGTTTGTGCAAAGCCCTGAGTTTAATAATCAGTAATCAACCTCCAAGAATATATAATTTCTAAATCCTGCCCTTTTTTCTCCCTATCAAAGGATATAAACACAGAGATTCTAAGTATCAGATCAGAGTAAGAATAACACTTTCGAGCTGGGAAGGTGGCTCAGTGGTAGAGTGCTTGCCTTGCATGCCGGAGGTCCTGGGTTCAATTCCCCAGCACCACACACCAAAAAGAAAAAAAAAAGCCGGAAGTGGTGCTGTGGCTCAAGTGGTAGAGTGCTAGCCTTGAGCTGAAGAGCTGAGGGACAGCGCCCAGGCCCAGAGTTCAGGCCCCACGACCGGACCCTCCCCCCTCCCCAAAAAAAGAATAACACTTTGGTGGAGTTGGGCAGTCATTCTCACTTGCCAGGTAGGCAGGATTGATACTGCAAAGGTCATGAAAGTTACAACAAAAGCCACTCTTTCCATACCAAATTATAAGCAGGAACTCCAGGTGGAAGTTCCTTTCCACGTGAGGGGGGATGAAACCAGAGTGAAGCTGTTTAGAGCTATGTCTAACTCATTGGTTCCTTTTCAGCAGTTGCACATGAGCATTTTTATACACAGAACCATTGTAGTTCTGAACAGAAACGAGGCGTTGTTAGGAACCCAAAGAATGACCCCACAAAGATCAACACACTGTGGATGAAAAGTCCCACCTCTTGTGGCCTTATTCCTATTTTCAACATGTGCATATGTTGAAATGTATAGAGTTCCCCTATGAACCTGGAGCTCAAGCAGAGAGAAGAATGTCCTTGTAGCCTAACTGTGGATGCTAGGATCTGAGATTCAAAATGATGATCAGTTTAAATTCTCCCAGACATACTTGTTTTTATAAAAGTTTACTTGATGCTACAGGCGCCAGTGGCTCACACCTGTAATCCTAGCTACTGAGGAGGCTGAGATCTGAGGATCATGGTTCAAAGCCAGCCCAGGCAGGAAAGTCCATGAGACTCTTATCTTCAATAAACTACTCACAAAACTGAAAGTATCACTGTGGCTCAAGTGGAAGAGTGCTAGCCTTAAGCTGAAGAGCTGAGGGACAGCGCCCAGGCCCAGAGTTCATGCCCCTCAACCGACAAAAAAAAAAAAAAAGTTTACTTGATGCAGGTTTAGGAAACAATCACTTAGTTCAACAGAAGATGAGAAATTTGCTCTTTCCACTTCTAGTGGGCTAATTGATAAGTCTTTTCACAGCCAGGATTTCAGTGCTATTAGTAAATGAGGCTTTTTAAAGTAAGCCAGATAATGCCACTTCTTGTCCATGACTTAGTAATTCTGCAAAGAACATTCATCAAAAACTAAAGGAAGCCACAGGTAATGAGGTAGGAGAAGACAGCTGGAGAAGTATCTTTGTATCTTGGCATATACAGGAAAAACCAGTGAGTATAAATAGCAAAAACACATTTGTGTGAGACTTTTATATCATATAATAGCCAGAATTATTACCCCCACTTAAATGTGTTATCTACAGAAAGATGTTTCTCAGATCTGAAGTTTCATGAGAAACTAACACTTTAAGGGATAAAAGCATTAAGAGTTTTAAAAAAGTCAGTATCATCAGGCTCCCATGGCCTGTGCATATAATCCTTGCTGCGCAGGAGGCTGAGGTCTAAAGGATTGTAGGACACAGAAGTCCACACCATTACCTCCAATTAACCAGCAAAATGCTAAACTGTAGACATGACTCAAGTAGTAGACTGTCAAGCAAGCAAGCAAGGTCCTGAATTCAAGCAATAAGTTATTACCTACTTAAAAATATATTATCGGGTTTCTCTAAACTCCAAAACCAAAATTAAGCTTGTACCTAAAATGTTCTTACATGGAGATTGCGAATATGAGTACAAGAGCCTACCTCTCCTTTGTGGAAAAGTGCTAGCTCTAATCCATGGGAGCTTCAGAAATTGCTGGGTAAATATGTAAAAGATCAGGTGCTTAATTGGATAAATATAATTGGCAGACCCTCTACTGACAGTTTTCCACTGTCTCATTATCAGACATCCAAGAATGCCAGATTTCCCAAGTGAGTCAAAGTGCTTGAATGTTTTGCTAGGGTTGTTAGCCAGAATCAACACCCTTGGAGTCAGACTTGAGATAGAATTTCCAAATCCTGCAAATATTACAGTGACAACACCCTAGCACCCTAATGCTGGAAAGTCCAAGGCATGAGTCAGGCAGACTCTTGGTACTCTGCAGACACAGTCTTGGGTGCAAGCAGACAGTCATTAGTGGTTTTGGAAAATGGGTAGCTATCCTAAGGGTGAAGGATGAAAATTAAAAAACAAATCAGAGGCAGACATGGTGAGTCATACCTATAACCCTATCTTCTTAGGAAACAGAGACCAGGGAGATCTCAGTTAAAGAGCAGATAGAGTCGGGCACCGGTAGCTCACGCCTATAATCCTAGCTACTCAGGAAGCTGAGATCTGAGGATCACGGTTCAAAGCCAGCCTGGTCAGGAAAGTCCATGAGACTCTTATCTCCAATAAACCACCAGAAAACCGGAAGTGGCACTGTGGCTCAAGTAGTAGAGTGCTTGCCTTGAGCTGAAGAGCTCAGGGACAGACAGCGCCCAGGCCCAGAGTTCAGGCCCCACCACCACCACCACCAACAACAACAACAAAGAGTAGATAGGGCAAGAAGTTGGCAATACCCTATTTCAATCAATTATCAGTGGTGCATACCTGTCATCCCTGGTACACAGGAGACCATAAGTATAAAGATCACAGAATATGGCCCTGGTGAAAGAGAGAGAGAGATAGAGAGAGGAGGGAGGGAAGGAGGGAAAGAAGAAAGAAAGAAAAAAGGAAGGAAGGAAGAGAGAGAGAGAGAGAGGGAGAGAGAGAAAAGATTACAAAAAAATACACCCTACCTGAATAATAATGAAATCATAAAAGGACCAGAGGACTGGCTTGAGTGGTAGAACAACTGCCAAGAAAGCACAGTCCCTGAGTTCAAAGCCAAGTAGCATCAAAAAAGAAAAAAAATCCTACAAAAAGAGTAATTCAAAAGAAGACAAAGCAACAGTTACTAGTAGTTTACACCTGTAATCTTAGCTACTCAGGAGGCTGAGATCTGAGGATCATGATTCAAAGCCAGGCCAGGCAGGAAAGTCCATGATACTCTTATATCCAATTAAGCACAAAAACAAGCACTAAATAAATGGCTCAAGTATTGGAGTGTTAGCCTTAAACAAAATAGTTCAAGGATAACACCCAAGCTCCTAGCCCCAGGGCTGACAGCAAAAAAATAAAAACAAAAACAAAAACTGAGGGATGCTTGATGCTTGGCAGAGATGGTTGTTGCTCCAATGAGATTTGGAGTTTTCCAGCATAGTATAGAAGTTTTCAACAAGTAATATTCAGATTGTCCGATTCTTGAAATTTAGGATTGGCCTCAGGAAAGCCCTTTGCCCTTTCCCAAGTCTACATATCAAACACATACTTGGAATTGTTCTCTGAACAGCCTGGGAATGTACAAAAACGTGTTAGAGAGAGTAACAGACCATACACACAACAAAGAGCATTACAGATGAGACCTTATGATACAGGCAGTTAATATATTGACAGCAGGCAAATTCACAGGGTCAGGCAAGTGTTTATTATCTTACTTGTGTATAAAACAATGCTTTTGAAAGTTCCTTCAGTTCCATAGTATGACCCTGTCTTCAACAATAACCTGTGATGAAGGTGGACCTGGTGTTACTACCTATTGTAAGAAGTCCAACACAGCTGTGTGCACACTCAGCATCAGCATTAAGACAACAACCAGATTCAGAATCTCAGTTTTGAATCCCTGACAGAGATGTAAGACTCTTCCAGGTGTTCTCAGAACACCTAAATCTTTACCAAAACTCATTTTCTTCTGATCCCCAGGGCTTTTTTTTTTTTAAAAAAGAACCACACAGTGCTTGTCTGTTTAAAATGAAGAATTAGCACTAACAATAGAGATATGTTCTGAAGCTAATTCAGTATTTTACAAATTGTTCTTCCTTTCTACATTTGCTCAGTAACCCTGAAACTTTCATCATTTTTGCTTCCTCTGCAAAATCTTTAAGCTCTTAACAATAGTCTTTGGACTGGAAAATCTTTTCAATTAGGTTATATGCAGGCAATTCTTCAGACACACATTCACTCTCAAGCACACACACACACACACACACACACACACTTACACATACACACTCAGAGACTTTCACATACACACATACAGAGCAGAGAGGGAAGAGGAAGATCATCTCATCTACCTGCAGTTATCTCTGGCAGGACTCTACAGGGCATTTAAATTTGGAAATCTGCTGGAGACTTTTCAAAACCCATGAAATGAACCTTTGCCAGTTTCTCCTACTTCTTGTAGTCTCTGTAAAGTTCAAGAGACAGGTGGACATTTTTTCCCTTTAGTAACTAAGTGCTTGGGATAGGAGGAGAAGTTGGACTGAGACACATAATGCTTTCAAAACTTCTAATCATGGCAAGGACCACATTCCCTTAGGTGGAGGAAAACAGTCAGGGAGTGGAAAGCAAAGGGAACTAACTGCCCAGCTGGCTCTTGCCCTGTAGCCAGCAAGAATTTCATCATGATGTAGTTTAAAAAAAAAAAATTTCTATGTGTTGTATAATGTGCTGGGCTTGCAGACACCACACATCAAGCATGGAAAGAAAGAGTGACCCACTACAATAGGAAGCACTTGATTCTCTCCCTTTGTAGAAAACAAAGTGGGTACACACATAACTCCTAAGTTGCTTGGACACATCTTGGATTTGAGCATTAGCACATATTAAATGCAACTTGTAATTTAAATAAAGTCATATAGTAGATAAGACACCCCTCCCCGAAAATTGCATCCTCTTTAGCTGAGATGCAATGATCTTAGCTTCCTGCTTGTAAATCACCTGCATAGGAATGTTGTAACAGTCATGAAGTTGGTATGAGGAGTTGGAGGGGAAATGAAGCTGCATGTTAATGAAATTTTCTGCAGTTCTTCCAAGCAGCAAAGATTTTATGGGATATTATGTCAAACTGACTCCTTAGGCAATTCATTTAAGAATTTTATCTGTGCCCTGCACCAGAAAAATAATCAATTTTGTCTGGATGGGTTTGAACAGCTGACGGTTGTCTGAAGCTGTAAGGCTGCCTAGTATTTACTAAGAGCACTATTGGGGTGGTCTGAGTCCCCCTCCATGTCATCTTTTTATAGATCTTCCAGGTAGAAAAAAAAACAGCTCTGTGATTGATCAACTTTATTTTCACTGACACCTTATTTCCCTGTCTTTATGACCTTCCATTTATGGCATTAAAGAGCTTGTGAATTCTCAGAAATTACCTATTAGAAATGAAATTCCATCTCTCACCAGTGAAAGAAGTACAAATGTACTAGCTTTAGTTTAAGAGACCTCCTGTTTAAGGTTTTGGGGATCAAACATGTTCATGTACCTGAATAAAGTAGGAGCCAGGTTGACCCCTTTTCTATCCTATGAAGTAGTCTCGTGGGTGTGTACATGAAATATATATTGATGTGCCCAGGCCCAGAGTTCAGGCCCCAGGACTGCAAAAAATAAAATAAATAAGAAGAAGAAGAAAAGAAAAAAAGAAATATATATTGCTTAAATTCAAGACTTAATTTTCTTACAACTTTTAGAACAGATTTCCAGGCTATCTCAAGAGACCTGGCAAAAAAGGTGTTCATGCTCATAGATGGAAGTCCCTAGAAAGGGATTCGCTGGTTGTTGGGAAGCTCATGAGTTAAGTGAATCAATCATCCTAGGAGGCTTACCTAGTGAGAAGCTAAGTGGGAGACCTGAACCCCTAAGATATTAAAGATGGCGTGCCTGGGCCACTAAAGTTCTACTGCTGCAAGGCATGATATCTGTTGAGCAGTCGAAGCTCACAGTCTGATCCAAAAATGGGCAGTAAATGTAAATATACATGGATTGGGAACACATCACACAGAAAAAATATAAATGGCTTTGTTGCTAAAACTTTACTTACTTGTTAAAAATGATGATGTCTGATGTTAAATAACTATATAGTTGTTCCTCAATATCTGTGGAGAAGTGTTTTCAGGATCCTCACATGAGTACCACAGGTACTTAATTCATACAGGTGCTTAATTAATTTTTTTTAATTTTTATATAATTTTATTTTATTTGTGAACATACTGTACAGAGGAGTTACAATTACATGGGCAGGATAATGCGTACATTTCTTACCAAGCATGCTTAATTAATTTAAATGGTGTAGTATTTACATGAATCCTACACATCTTCTTGAATATTTTAAATCATCTCCAGATGACTTGTAATACTCAATACTATATAAATGCTATGGAAATAGTTTTGATGTATTGCGTAGGGAATAATAACAATGAGAAAGCTTGTATGTGTTCAGTACAGACTCTTTTTTTTTTTTTTTTTTTTTTTGCTTATGTGGTGCTGGGGAATCAAACCCAGGGCCTCATGCATGCAAGGCAAGCGCTCTACCACTGAGCCACCTTCCCAGCCCCAGTACAGACTCTTTTTTTCTGGTATTTTCTCTCCATGATTAGTAGACTCCTCAGATGTAGAAGTCATGAACATAGAGGACTGTATTATTGACTGTATTACTAAAATTAGTATCACTGATTCCTTTCACTTTCTTTATATGCCTACTAGTCAGCTCACATTAGACAAAAACTTAAAGACTTGATCAGCATGTGGGATGGGCAGGGGAGGGATTTAAGGAGAGCAATACAAAGTTTCAAAGCCACACAGCCATCCCAGTTCCAGGTTTCTCCTGCATACATGCAGCTATCTCCAGTGCTTTTTAAAAATTTTTTATTTTACATTCTGAGCCTCAAAGGTGTGCAAGGCGATTACCATATGACATGTAAATCTAAGTGCTTCTTGATCAGAGTCACCCCTTTTCATATTCTCCCCATCTCATCTATTCCCTCCCCTCAGACTTATTTCGCACTTCACACTTTTTCCTCGTATGTACATTGAGTACTCAGGCTGTATTTGTCCCTCTTGCCCTTTTACACTTATCTACCTCCTCCCTGACATTTTGTGGTCTGTTCGTTGATATTCATTAAGTGGTCTGTTAATTGTTTGAAAGGTTTACTCCATAGTTTCACTCCTGCATATACTATAGTCAACTAAATTGTGTCTATATACATATTCTTCCAGGTATGATTATCTAGAAGGTTGTATTTGGGGTATATATTTGTGATGTGTATCATATTTTTGATCCATTCACCTTCTGTGGGCATCTGGACTATTGCCATAACTTGTCTATTATGAACTATGCTTCAGTGAACATGGATATCCAGGTGCCTTTATTGTATCTTGATGTGTAGGTCTTTCAGATAACTGCACAGAATTCATATCAGTGGATCATAGGATAGCTCTGTGTTTAGGTTTTTAAGAAATCTCCATACTGATTTCCATAGTAGTTTCACTAGTTTTCTATTCATACTAACAGTGTATTAGAGTGCCATTTTTCCTCCACATCCTCACCAGCATGTGCATATATTTGATGATGATCAATCTTAATAAAGTAAAATGGAATTTCAATATTGTTTTGATTTACATTTCCTTTATGGCCAGAAAAGAATGTTGAGCATGTCCAGTGTTTTTTGTTTTTATTACCAAGTTTTTTTATTGTGAAAATACCATACAGAGGAATTACAATTACATGAGCAAGGTATTGAGTACATTTCTTATCAAGCATTGTTGCCGCCTCCTTTGTTTCTCCTTCCCATCGTTGCCTTCCCATCTACCCACCTCCACTCCCCCCAGTGGACCCATTGCAACAATGAGATGTCCAGTGTTCTTAATTCCTGTGGCTACGGTGGGCTATAGAGCCCAAATGGTCCTTCCCTTCAGTAAGAATTTTATGAGTCCTAAACCATTTCTTGGTGTATAAGAGCTACATGTAATGCCTCTACTAGAAAGCCGAAACAAATATGTGAGGAATGAAAGGCATATTTAATCATAAAAAAGGCTGGACTTTAGGCTTCCTCAACACTGGAAATGTGATACAGTAGGAAAGGAAGGAAATGTTCTAGGTGCTTTTCTTGCTTGCCAACTCATGAGTACAAATGGGCACCCAATATCACTGCTTTTCATTTTTATTCTTTAAAAAGGCTTTTACTTCCCATGGCTCATGATTGTAATTCTAGCTATTCAGAAGGCTGAGATATGAGAATCACAATTCAAAGCCATCCCAGGCAGGAAACTTGTGAGACACTTATTTCCAACCAGCAAAAAGCTGAATATAGAGCTGTGGTTCAAGTGGTAGAACACTAGCCTTGAGCAAAAAAAATAACTAAGGGACAGTGCCCAGGCCTTGAGTTCAAGCTAGGACTAGCACACAAAAAGAGTAATTTTTACTGACACAATAATAGTAGGAACATGCATTAAACATTCCATGTTATTCCTTTATATTGGAGGAGGTACTAAAGACTGAACCCAGAGCCTTGTGCACGAAACATATCTTCTTCTTCTGGGTGCCCCCCCCCACTTACCTGTTTTATAAAACCGGTAATCATCCTAAGACTTACACATTGAAAGATGGTTGCAATGCCATTTCTGTAATAGTTACCAATTCTTCCATTTTTCTTTGATTGAAATCACATTCGCTTCTAAAATAATTACTTTTTTCTTTACTTAAGCAACTGTAAATAGTGATGCTAGGACATCCTAATAGTATGTACACCATTTCCATAATAAAATTAGGTTTGGGCACCTGTAGGTTTTGCAATACCTGGGTGTAGAAAGAGAGTTGATTCCTGAGAATCTGACTGAATTTTTTCTTGAACAAGATTTTTCTTATCCATTTGGGGTAATCATGAGTGCTACTATTAATACTGACTTTAGCCAAAGTTAAAATTGAATTCTCACCTCTACTTTTTAAAATCCCACTTCTCCCATTTAATCAAATTGGTCTCTTCTCTGTAACATGACAACAGTCTGTTAATTTCCATTTGATTCAGTTGAGAATTTGTTCATTTATTGAATTCCTGCTCTGTCTAGGGGCTATGCAAAGTTATAGAAATAACAAGATGAATATGGGCATTTGGCATGGTGTCCACTCAAAGGAGTTGAACCTTGCAGTGGCATAAAGCCGTGGGCTGTTAATGTTGAGCTCTCTGATAAAGGTATCCATTCATACAGGCTCAGGATACTACAGAGCCACCTGTTACAGGAGAGCATCTTCAAAAGGCTTTTACACTGATTTATGCTGGTATCTGATAGGAGCTCTCTGGAGGCCTCAGAGGCTTAAGACATCTCAGTGCTGAACAAGTTTGGTGAAGAGGAGAGACTTAGCAGGACAGAGCATAAAACATCAGATCCTTCTTAGAGTTCAGAGACAGGGAAGGACAAGGGTGGAGATATCTGATGTACTTCTAAAAGGAGATGTGCTTGGGATGAACTCTCAAGGGTGTGCAGGGAAGAAGCCCAGACATTGTGTTTGAGGGCATTTGGGCTCCCTGCCCCCTCTCCTCTCCTCTCAAAAATTCTTCATCCATTTATTATTTGCAAGTCACTTGTGTATCCAGAGACAACCCTATCTCGTGCCCCCCATAAACTGGTAGCCTCTTATCAATTCTCCATTAATAAGGTTCAAGAGTGAGAGTAAAGAAAATGATTCTGAATAGAGGACACGAAAGCAACAAGCATGGTTCACTGTCCTGGGTCCCTAGATAGCTCAGCTAGAACCAGAACCGGAGCCTTCCTGTGTCCTGAGACGCAGTCCCTCTGGGGAAACAATTTGAAGTCCTCTGGATTTGAGCTCTTATACAGAGACAGGGGGTGCAGGCAGGGCCGCAGAGGTGGCCACGCCTGTCTGTGCTTGAGCCAAGCTGTTCTTGCCTCGCCATACTCATGGGCTCTGCAGCCAACCCTAGAGGCTGAATACTAGCCACTTATGCTAGAAACTGCCTGGTGAGAGTTGGAAGAAGGCCATTCAGAAATGTCCTTAAAGCCTTTCACAATATAGATCCTGTTCTTGTTCATTACAAGAACTTAATCCTTTCCTGAGCCCTGACCATTAATTAAATTGTAGTAGGAAGACCCCTACTCAGGCAAGCAAGTCCACTTAGTCGTCCGGAGTGACAGAGCCCACCGCAACAAAGTTGTTAACAAAGAAGCAACTTGATTGGGCAGGTTCCTAAACTGACTGGTCAGGGCCGCAGCACAGGCTCAGGAGCTGATATTGCCACTCTGAGCTGCCCCCAGTCTTTGGTTTTTTAAAGGCAAAATCCATGAGGGCGAGCCTGGTCATGGGCAGGTGACCAATGGGATCAATACACATACAAAGGATTGTACAGTCATACCAGACCACACGCAGGTTACAATGAGGTTACAATGAGGTTACAATTTTGTCTGTAATGGCTGTTTAAACCAGCCTATCACCTTTGTTTAAAATGGCATGCAAATTTAGCGGGTAAGGGGGGGTCTACCTTTTGGTGGGCAAAAGTCAGAGTTTACTGTAAGCATAAGCAAAAGGCAGGGTTTATCGTAAGCATGTGGTGTCACCAGTTTGAGCCAGATTACAACCCATCTGTTTTATGGGTCAGTCTTTAACTAAACAATTAAGGGTGGGTTAGGTTGTTAAGGGGAGGAGGACCAGATGCATTTTTTTCATTCCAGGAACTAGGCCCATCAAGTCTCAAATCCCTAAAACAAAGGCAAAGCTCAAAATGGTATCATACCAGCTTGGGCCCCAGCTCAGGGTCCACTTCAAAATTTCCTCGATAATAAGACCTAACCCAGAAAGAGTGCATTGGCACATACCATGTTGTTAAAGAGGAGACCATGAGGGAACTTTGGATAGGCCAAAAATGGTCTTCAGCTTTCCTAAGGGACTACAAGGCTCCAAATTTCAGGTCAAAGTGAAAGATGAGTCCTTTCAACATACATTCCTTACTTCCTTTTACCACTGCTTCATGCACCTCACAGCCTGGACATTCAGACAGAAGCACACCTAGTGTGCCTAATCTTGACCCTCAGCCTACCACCTCACACACTCACTACTCTGTGCTTTCTTCACTAAGAAAGTAGAAAACAAGAAACTGTACCATGCTTCCCTTTCATAAGTAAAACAAATTAAAGTTTCTTTAAGAAAGTTTTACACTGCACTAGCATACTTTTAACCAAAATATATTTGTTAAAATTCAAATTTTTTACTGGGGGGAGAATCGGTATAAAAAGTATCCTTCAGTGTCCAGTTGTTACCTATGTGCATGTTAACAATAGTAATAGCTCTACCTGTTCATTCCGCATTGCAGCTCTTGTTACATAGCACCTGCATAGCCCATGGAGGCCCAGAGTCCTCAGCAGTTGCCGCTGAGTCCTTCCCATGGTGGTCTGATTCTAGAGTAAACATACTTGCACAACCACTGTTTTAAATGTATACAGAGATCAAGCTTTAAAGAATATTCAAGTATTTTGTTCCAAATGAGCTGTTAGAACATTATTTTCAGCTCACTAAAGATAGATTTAGAATGTATTCCATGATATTTGAAATCATGGGTCAAGAGGTACTCCAAGTATTATCTCCTGTTATGAAGGGTTGTATGCTTGTGTTTGATCCATTAAATAAATATCATGTCTCTATTAAAGTTAATCAAAAATATAGAGAAATCTCCAATGAAGGAATTTTTACTTAGGAATAAATAAGAGTCACAAACTAGGACACACTAGGCAAATGCTTAAGTAGCCTCTGCTATGACTGGAAATTGAAGAAAAGTTGGGGATTCCATTAGGTCAAATAAATCTATATGTTATTTTAAAAGGAAATTCATTGGTACTTTCGGTGTTTGTAGGGGCTATCAAGCACTGATTTATGAGGTGCAGCAGCTTACATATAAAGCTAGTCTTATGATCAGAATTGGCAATTTTGTTGGCAGCTGCTAAGTAAAAATAGCCTTAAAAGGTAGAGCACACTGTTCCATTGGGCTGATTCTGGGAGTTAGTTCTAGAGCAGGTGACATTGCCTAAGTACTTCCATTTCTTTCCCATACCCTTGAACTCCATTTCACATAGTGTGACAATGATTCCACTTTGTGTAATGAATATTCTTAAGCCTCCAGGTGCTGGAGACAGAAAGGAGGACAATTCCTTAAGGGAGCCTATGAGTCAGGTAGCTGAGGAGACTTGAAGATAAATAATTACAATATAGGGTATCAAGTGCTCTCATGGATGTGTGTGTGTGTGCGCACGCTCAAACACATGCACACACACACACAGTAAAGGAAGATTAACTAAGGTTACTGAGCATGAAGATGAGCTTCCTTTAGGGTGGCCCCCAGAGAACAAGGAGGAAGACAAGATTCAGAGAAAGGGAACTGTAAATTTTTTGCATTGTTCTCCTGTTGGGTCCAACACTGGGAGAAGGAGCAGTTGCCATGAGCTGAGACTGACCCATGAAAAACCTCATGGGTCTTCAGAAGCCACAGGAAATCTGAATTTAAATTTCACATGGACTGCAGTGAAATGGGAAATTGAACCTAGAGTAAGGCTTGGAAAGGAGTGAGTTAGTAAGCTGTCACATTGAGAGCTGTCAGGTAATGTAATGTTCTATCACCTGTGATGGAGAAAGAGAAAGGCTTAGAGGAAAGTTTCAGTTATGGGATGGAGACCATCAGGACTTCTGTTATCTGCAGAAAAGAGAGAGGAGAATTCAAAACCCATGTGCAAGAATTGGCACTGCAGCTCAAGTTGAGTGCTTGCTTGCCTTAGCTGAAGAGCTCAGGGACAGCACCCAGACCAAGTTCAAGCCCCACAACCAGAAAAAAAAAAAGTGCAGGTTTACCAGGCTACTGACCTGTACACAGAATCCAGTAGTGAAGGCTGGATTTTATGTGGGCAGAAAATGGTCTCACTCAGGTTTCAGGCAAGTCAAGGAGGAGGCACATACCAGAGGATGTCAGCCTAGAAAACATTTAGTGTTTGGTTAGGATGCACAGGAGATGAAATCTGGGCTCTTTATGCCACAGTTCAGAGATCTGGTGCAATTGGCTCCAGGGAGTTGGCACTTGGGGGAAGCAGTCATGGATGTCAATGCCTGGAGTGGATGAGGGTACAGAAGAAAACTGAGACTGAGATTCTTGGGGCAGTGGAAACTTCTGGAGAGTAGCCAGAAGGGGCAAGTGCATTGAAGGGAATGGAGGTCCAAGATCAAGAAAGAGAAAATGTAAGGAGTATTTCAAGGAAAGAATGTCCAATATGCCACATAAATCAGAATGACTGGTGAGACAAATAACAGAAATATGCCCATTTGCTATGATAATTGAATGACCTTGACAGCTTTGGGGTATATGTATGAAGTGCAAATGGCTATAATTTGAAAAGACGCAAGAATCTGAATTTTTTTTGGTACTTAAACTCTGTTTGGCCATAATTTGAACTACTCGGCACAGGTAATGGGGACCTTATGGTTTGGGCCTATAGCAAATGTCAGCCAACACATGGCAACTCTTGTCTCTGTATACCATTGCAGCACAGCAGAGTGCTCAAAGAACTGTTTGGTGTAGAACTTTTAAATTTGAATTTTAGAACAGTTGACTCATATTGTTATAATCTATCCTACAGAGTAAATCCCAGCAATAAGCTGGGATACAGCTCAATAGTAGAACACTTGCTTAGCATGTAAAGCCCAGAGTTCAATCTCATCTCTGAAAAATAAAGTATATATGTAAGAGACCATTCTGTTATGAACAAATTATTAAATAATTAAATAAATGAAATAGACAAGCAGAAGAATTCCATGTAATTAATGTAGCTCCCTCAAGGAGATGGAGCAGAACTCTCAAGTGGGGGATGTGCTCAGTGACTTCTATTTACTGTCTATAGAAGTAAAAAGGAAATGTTACAGTGAGGAGGCCTGCCAGATACTCCTCAGTCACATATAAAATAGCTAATGTCAGTGATACACCATACTAATAACATGCATTGAGAAAAATACCACCTTACAATCTGCCTTCTGTAGAACCCCAGCCTAACCATGAGAAAAACATCAGATAACCCAGACTGTGGAACATTCTACAAAATGTATGTTTAATATCCCTCACAGTGTCAGAGGCAGGATGGTTAGTCTTTGAAACAAGGAAAGTCTAAGAAACTCTCACAGTCAAGAGAATCCTAAGGAGACAAGGAAACTAAATGTAATATTATATAAGTTCATGTATCCATTTGATTTATTATTTAGGACAAATGTGTCATATTAACATAAATTCTTAATATCATAAGACACTAGATACTTGAGTATAGATGATTGTAAACCTCAGTTGGGTTACATCCCAACAAACCCATCACAAGTTGAAAATACTTTGAGTCACAACTGCGTATAAAACATCTTACCCTCCTAACATAGCAGCTTAGCTTTGGCAATCTTAAATATGATCAAACATGTTAGCCTACCGCCAGGCGAAGTCAGTTAACATGATGTCTGTTTGATAGTAAGGTATCTCCTATTATTTATGATTGCTGAGTACACTTTTACAACATCATAAAAACAATCCCAAATCAAACCACCGTAAGTAAAGGCCAGTCTGTAGCCAAGAAAGTTGTATTATATTTATGTCTTTTCTGCAAATCTAATGGTATTATAAGTTTGTTTTAAAAATTAGCAACAGTTGGCTAGTCACTGGCCTGAGTTTGTGCTTTAAGCCCTGTGCCTTTGGCTGTTGGAACTCACCCATCTCCATCCCAGAAATCAGTTTTAGTAGCTTCATTTACGGTTCCCTGGGGTATCAGAATGCAGCCTTGTGCCTTGCTGTGTGTCAGACATAAAACTTGGTCTCTGTTCTCATTGACTTGAAGCTGCATCCCTCACATACCTACCTAGTTCATTTGGTGAAACCAATTCTTCCACTACATTATGTGGTATCTATTCTACCTACAGTAGAATTTCTGTAGCCTGACACTGGCCAAATAGAATCAACAAATATGAGGCTGGAGTGTAGCTCATTGCTAGGGTGTTCAGCCACTACACTGGAAAAAAAAAACCCTTACCAAGTACCTACTTCTGATTTTTAGCTATATATTTAAAATGGTAGTATGGGAGACAAGAAGGGGAAATGCCACCACAGCCAAGGAAGATTTATAGTAGAATCTTTGGCCATATTAAAAACTTCAAAATGGTATTTCTAGAGCCTTCTATATGCTGAGTTTAATATCCCATACACACAGCACTTAGGAGATGCTGTAGAAGATCCCAGAAGTGGGTATTGTCTGTATAAGAGAATAAGCCTGAGCTGCTATGCCAACTGGAGCACCATGAGAAAAGGAACCACTTCTTACACATCACTGACCTCAATTAACCAGCAGAAGTTTTGACATATATGGGCCATCAGTGGAAGATGATTTGCTTAGTAAATACTGCCACGGGTGATAGAGACTGCTGAATATGTTATAATTCCTAGTTGTTGAGGACCCATTGCAGGCAGACAGCTCATCTCTGTGACGTCACCAAGTTCTATCCAATCTATTGGTCTGGAGTGCCTGACACTGTGCATATTTACATGTGATCAAAATGGATAACAGCTCTGTGGTCATTGAGGGGCTATCCCTATACCTACATATTTCTACCATTAATATCACTTTTTAAAAGATTGTTGTTGTGATTTTATTAGTATTTTGTGCAATTGCAGTTTGAAAGTGCTTGAGAACTTGTTAAAATCTCACTAATCATTCACTGTGCGTTATGACTAGTTCACAGTCATTACCAGGGGCCAAGTTGAGGGGAAGCAGAGAAGATAGGCATTTGAGTTCCTCTTTTAAGTCTTCCATACCACAAGGAAGAGTATAATTGCTCATTCCGAAAGGAATCAGTTCCATGGAGGTGGAGGGTGCCCTGAAATGGATTTCAAAAGTAAGCTTCACCGATTTAATAGTATTATTTAGTGTTGATACTGAGAACAATTGATTTTCTGCCATTTTAATTAAAAACTATGTACTCTTGATTCACTTAAAATCAGTAAATATACATTGGACTGGGATCCTGTCTTCATCTCTCTCCTGTCCTCTGTGAATGAACAGACTACTTAGGCAGGATTTACCCCATAGCTTCCAAGATAATGACTACATTTATCATGACTATCCTGGTTATTTTTCATAAGCAGTAGGTAGGAGAAACACTGTTTCACAATCAGAATCTGTTTTTAAAAATATCTACAGTCTCACTTAAATTTTTTCACAAAAAGTATTTCCTTAGTACTTGAGATTCCTTTTGGCTACCTGAAGGTCAAATCAGTGACTATGTAAAAGTGAAATCGGTCCAGGCATCTGTGGCAACATCTCAGGAGGCTGAGATATAAGGTTTGTGGTTCAAAGCCATCCCAAACAGGAAAGTCCAAAAAACTCATATCTCCAATTAACTACCAAAAAAGCCGGAAGTAGAGCTGTGGCTCAAGTGCTGGAGCACTAGATTTCAGTCAAAAAAAGCTCAGGGACAGTGTCCCAGGCCCTAAGTCCAGGACCAGCATACACACAAAAGAAAGTGAAATAGGTATGCCAGGCATAGCAATACATACCTGTAATGATAGTTACATAGGAGGAGAGATAGGAGGATCATAGTTTGAGGCTATCCAGGGGGGGCAAAAAATTAGTTAGACCCTATCATAGCTAACAAGTCAAGCGTGTTGGTGTATACCTGTATCCCAGCTACATAGGAAGTGGAACTAGCATTATGGTCTGAAGCCAGCACCAGGCAAAAACATGAGACCCTATCTAAAAAAAAAAATACAGCAAAAATGGCTGGAGGTATAGCTCAACTGGTAGAGCACTTAGCTAGCAAGTGTGAGATCCTAAATCCAAAGACCAGAAAGACAAGACAAACAAAAGAATAGGTAAAAGTGATTTGATTCTGCAGTACTTTACTGAAATCCAAAATTCTCCTAATACAAAGCTACAAGGAAATGTTTAAACCAGCCCTGACTGGTGCTGCTGACTCTGTTTCCAACCTAGTAAATGGTGTTTGTTCTGCAGTAGATATGACAGGGTGTAATTTCCATGGATGGTTTAACACATTCTGTATCACCGTGAGCTGAATAACCCAAAAAAAGACCACTGGTGGCTGGAGATACAGGGTGTCTAGGGTGTCATGTCTCCCTCTGCCACACTAGTTGTATGTGCCTGAAAGGGGGATCAGAATATTTAATACATCAGGCTGAAATTTCAGGCCTACTCATTTTGTATTTTTAAGGCTATTTTCATTTTTCTTCTTGCTTGTGGTTATTTGATTTACCTATTCAGACCACCTGGATTAATTTTCTAATGAAAAAAAATTCTGAACATATCATATATCATAGTCAGAGTGTTACAAAATTAGTGGCATTAAACTGTATTCATGGAAATGCCTGAGTTAGAGAATTATATACAAATCTCCCAAGCCAATGGATAGCTGATAGGATGTTTTTTTAATATGGAACACAAAAGTCTTTTCTTTACATCTTAGTAATCAACTCATTATGTATGTGTGCAGAAGGCAGGATCAAGTGGATCCAGTTAAAAAGCCTCCAGATTACAAATAACTTTGAGTCTGAGGGTAGATGTTGTCCTAGGTACTGAACTGTGGAGTGGCTGCATGTCACACACTCCAAGTCTGGATTGGCCCCCCATCCCAATCACAGGATCATCTTGGCTGAGGAAGCATAGGACAAAGTTGTTAAAATTCTTTGACAAACTTTTTTATTTTTAGTACTAAGGTTTGAACTCAGAGCCTTAGTACTCACTGGGCTGGTTGCTCTATCTCTTGAATCACACCTTCAGTCTAGCTTTTTGCTCATTAGTTTGAAGATGGAGTCCCATGGTCTTTTCTGCCCAGGTCTGGCTTCAAACCACAGTCCTCTAGATCTTGACCTCCTGAGCACCTAAGATCAACCTTAAAGGACCTTATGAACAACCGGCATGAACAACAATTCAGATGGGTTTTTTTTATTCAGGATATGGTTGGATAAGCTGTGTATAAATGTATTTGAGTAGCAAAAGTTTTATTTTGTGAATCTCAGACATTAACTCTCAGAATTGTTCACTGCCCATAATAGAGCTAATCCTGCTGTTGGAATTAATATTGATACAGACTGTAATGAGTGGACTGTGTCCTGCACATGACTGAAGATTGCAAAGGACATCTGAGGACTTGTAGTAGACAATAAAGAGAATTTCAAGTGTCTAAAAACTGGAAAATAAATATCTGAGGGAAAATAACATGACTAGGATTCTCTGAGAAGGGGAGAAAATGGACATCTGTGTTCCCATAGTATTTTTGGCTTCACAGGGTTACTTTCTGCCTCTGCCTTCAATGAGCAGTGAGTCACTTGACAACAAAGACTTTTTCAATTCTCTATCACTAGCTTCCAGAAGATTTTTATGGGACAGGTTCAATAAATTTAGAATCTGTGTTCCCTGTTCAAACAATAAAATAGACCTAAATTTTGGCATCCTTACTGATAGAAGATGGAATGGTAATAAAAATACTTAACATTTGAATACTTATTAGTTATTACTATGTACCAGGTAATATAGAAAATGTTCCATTTATTTTCCTCATATAATTACCTGTAAAATTCCCAGGAGGTAAACAATTTGTTTTCCCATTTTGCAGATAAGGAAACTGAGGCAGAGCCACTTTAAATTGTTTGCACAAGGACACATACCTAGTATATAGTAGACTACATGTCTGACTGAAAATGGTAGTGTCAGGCGCCAGTGGCTCATATTTGTAATCCTAGCTATTTGGGAGGCTGAGAATGGGAGAATTGCAATTTGAGGCCAACACAGGCAGAGTTCATGACTCCCTTCTCAGCCTACAGTTGGGCACAGTGGTACATGCCTGCCATCTGAAGCTATCTGAGGAACTGAGGCCAGGCCAGCATAGGCAGAAAAGTCAATTGAGTCTGTTGAGACCCCATCTCAACAGAAGGAAACTGGATATGCTTGTGCATACCTGTATGCCTGTCATTCCAGCTACAATGGCAAGCCTATAGAGACAGATTGGGGTCTAGGTACATGCCTGGGCTGGAAAGTTTTCCCTCAAAAAGAACCAATGCAAAAAAAGAAATGTGTCTCTGTTCAAACCTTCAGTACTAGAAAAAGGGGGGGAAAAGTAAACAAGGCTTTTTTTTTACTCAATCTTTATTACTATATTTATATTGGTCAGCGTGTTATCTGACCAGTCTGTTCATTGGGAGGACTAGAGATGCTTAGGTCAAGAGGCCAACAAGAAAACAGTAATTTAAAAGTCACTTCAAGGGATTGACAAATGCAAGAATTGCAGAAACTGCTAACAGTAGTCTCAGAATTCTGCAGTGCTTGCAAGCATTATTCATAGAAGGAGCTGGGAACCACCAACAAAAGTTTCCATCTGCCATCTGTTGAAGATTACGCACAGGCTTCACTGCCCTGGGAGCAATAAGGATTCTGTTCTCTTTGGCATTCCCAGTCTCATTCAAATGCCTCTCACTGGTGACATCTAAGCAAAAAAAATCTGCTGTTGAGGATTCTGGGTAATGCAGCTCCCAAGTTTATAGCCCAGTGGTAGAGAAAGGTGATGGTTCTAAGTCATGGCCAGAAAAAAAAACAAAAAAACAAAAAAACAGCTTACTATTCCATGCAGTCTTAGGGAGTTTAAGCCCTTTTCCAGAAAGCTTGAAAGTCATTGAAAGACACGATGGTCCATACATTCTTCAGTATTTCCTGCTAGAGGCTGAAGAATAGATCCAGAAATTATCTTAGAGTCCCCCAGCACTGCAATGTATCACAGTTCCTTAGCTTACTACTAGCGATAGGGTTATGCCCTATTTGGGGCACTAAAGAAGCAAACCCTTCCCTTTAAAGCATTCCTGTGCTCCCCTGCTCCCAGTTTTAAGGATATTGTCAGAGGGCCTGTGCATGCTAAACAAGCTCTCTACCCATGAGCTATACCTCCAGACTCAATATGTTCTTAATTCACACAGGAGGTGTGGGAAAATGTGGAGACATATAAGTCAAAAGACAGTTCTAACTCAAGGTCCTTGTTATGTACAAAGCTAGACCAGTAGTAAAGCCTGTTTGGATTGGTGACGGATATTAGTGCAAAGATGATAGTTCAGTAGGAATTAAGACAGTGGATCTCAGAGAGGTAGATTTATTTAGGATGTTTGTGTCTTAGGCTGTTATAACAAAATACCTCAGACTGGATAGCTTATAAACAACAGAAATTTATTTCTCATGGTTCTGCGAAGTTGCAAGATTAAGGAACTAGGTTGAACATCTGTTTTGAGTCCACTTTTGGCTCAAAGATGGCACCTGATTGAGTCTTCACCTGGTAGAAAGGACCTTTTTGGAATCTCTTTTATAAGGCACCAATCCTGTTCATGAACACTCTGCTCTCATCATCTAATTGTCTCTCAAAGGTCCTCCATCTTAATACCATCACATAGGTGACTGAGTTTCAGCATTCAAATGGGGCAAGATATTGAGAATATACAAACTTGTCACAAATACTGATGCCTGTGGGCCAGTGTAAGACCAGTTCCATGAGATCTCTGGAGATGAAACCCAAGAAGTAATATATTTTAAGACAGCTCAGACAGTGTTTAAACCCATCACTGAGAACTTCTGCAAAACACTGGAGTTAGCTGTAGCTTTGTTACCTATACTATCCCATTTGAGCCTTGACTAATTTCCCATTATACTAACAAACTAAACCTTAGAGGTGAGGACTTTTTTCCAAAGTACATAACTATCCAGGTGTTCAGATATTCCAGTGTGGTCCATTTCTGCCTTGTAGTACTGCTCAAACGTTATTGTAAGTCAGAATCACTGAGGGGACTTGGAAAACTATGGACACCCAGATCACACCCCAAAAACGATTGAATCAGAATATGCAAGTGGGATGGGAGCCAGACATCAATATAGTTTATTTAAATATCCACATATGATTCTAACACTCAGTGAACTTTAGAAGTGACTGTTATGTCATTCACAGGCCACATGTGAAGGTTAGTATAGGTCAAACCTCATGAATTTTTGCTAATTCAAAGATGATGTTTGGTTCTCTTTTCTCATTCTAAGTTTATCTGTTCAAATGAACCTCTTAGTTATGGGTTCTCAATTAACTTGTCAGTAACAGCCAAGAAAAAAATGCAGAAACACAGAGGGTAGAACAAATGCAGCCGTGGTATTTAGTAGACACTATGTTGAAAATGAACTATACAGGTTGTGGGCAACAATGAGAGAAAAACTGGGAGAGAGGGAAGGAAGGGGTGATATTGTTCAAAAAGAAATGTACTGCTGATGGCTCACGCCTGTAATCCTAGCTACTCAGGAGGCTGAGGATCACAATTTGAAGTCAGGAAAGGAAGTCAGACAGGAAAGCTCATAAGATTTTTAGCTCCAATTAACCACCTGAAGTAGCACTTTGGCTCAAAGTGGTAGAATGCTAGCCTTGAGCAAAAAAAGCTCCAGGATAGTGCCCAGGCCCTGAGTTCAAGCCCCATGACTGATAAAAAATAAAATGTACTCACCTGACTTATGTAATGTACCATTTCAGAAGTCTGCACATCACCTTTATAATAACAATAAAAGTATCTCAGAAATGCAGAAACAAATCTTAATCACACAGCAGTGTTCACACCTATATTCATAGCTACTCTGGAGGCTGAGATCTGAGGATTATGGTTCAAAGCTAGCCTGGGCAGAAAAGTCTGTGAGACTCATACCTAATTAATCACCTAAAAAGTCAGAAATGGAACTGTTGCTCAAGTGGTAAAGCACCAACCTTGAGAGAAAAATTAAGGACCACACCCAAACGCTGAGTTCAAGGCCCAGTACTAGTGTACACACACACACACACACACACACACATCTTAACCTAAGGTAAATATGACCCTTGTTGAGTCAATGCATTTCTACCATCAAAGTTATCAATTAAATAAGCAAACCATTGGTTGGTTAGCAAACAATATAGCCAGCAGAATAATTTATTGACAATTAATATTTAATGTCACAAACTTGAGCCAAATGAATATGTACATTTCTCCCCTCTGGAGAAATTAAAGAGATTCAAAAGATTAAAGTCCATCATCAAATCTGTATGGCTAAAACACTTCATGTCTCTAACAGGATCTTCTGTCTTCTCTTCTGTTTGTCTAGGAAAGGATCATGTTCTTCTACACACTGTGCTTGCATTCATTCCATCTTAGAAATTCAGTCCTTTGATACCAAGAACACCAAGTTCAGGAGCTCATTTTCTACAAGTCCTTATAACAAAGACCGGAATTTAAAACCACGATTAGGAGAATCAGGCCCTAGCAAAGGACAGATTCTAAGCCACCATAGTCTCCTAATAGGAACCAGAGAATACAGATAGATAGCCTTCACAAAAAGTTAAGTTCTTTTAGGAGGAAGCAACTATGAAGTGTACCGTTGGTCACAATGTCTGCATGGTCCTAAATGGAAAAAGATGATGAATTCATGCTTTCACACTTACACCACCGACAGGTAGCACTTGAATTTCTCTCTTGCAATGTTCCCATTCTCTTACCAAAGAGATCTCTGGCTACTCAGCCCTACCTAGCTAGAATTGTCATTCCAAATGAAAAGAACAATCACAACGGTTTTTTAAATACACAATGAAAATATGAAATATTTCTCGTAATTTCAGTGCTTAATCACATGTCTTATCACTCTGGCAAGAACTAGGCAGATCAGTCAATACCAATTGCCCCAGTTGCCTTGCCAGGCAGTGAGAGTTTACAAGGAATGTTACTGTCTGAAGGCTGCCCTGAGCATACCCTTTTTGGAACACCTGTAGCTGCTGTTAATTTCTCCTTCTCAATTCTTCTTTGAAGTTAAGATTTTCAGGGACATTATAGCCTCTCCAGAATTAGTAGTAAGATCATTGAAACATGTAATGCAGTCCAAGGGAGCCTTTAACATCATGACCCACTAGGAATCATTACAGGGACTTTTATGCCAAAGCATTCTTTTCCTCCATCTCAGCAACTCAATACTCTTAATTACAAAATTCTTTATTTCTACTAGTTGTCCTTGCTGCCCGTTAAACAGAACATATAAAAGGGACTGCCATCTGATATGAGGCAAAACTGTGGACTGTTCATAGTGACTCATCTCTGTAATCTCAGCTCTGTGGGATGCATTGATCAGAATGATAGCAGTTTGAGGCCAGCCTGAACCAGAAGGTAGTGAGTCTCCCCAACCTCAGAGAATGAGCTGGGCATGGTGGTTCATGTCTGTATTTCCAGCTATTCCTCCATGGGAGGAATAAGTAGGAGAATTAGGCTATCCTAGGCATAAAGAACTTGTCTGAAAACTCAAGCAAGAAGGGTAACATTAGCTACATGTGCCTGTTGAGCACTTCCTATAAAGTGGCTATGATGACTAAAATATTTATCAATGTTAATTTCACCTATTTATTTTTACTTTTACTGTCATTATTAAGATGTCACATTACCAATTTGGCCTAAATTATACTTCTGTTAGACAGCTTGAATGGTGATGGTGAATGCTTACCTCAGGCAATTGGAAGAAACACACAATATTTAATATTATCTACCAGCCTAGCTTTTAGTTACTGATGCCTAACAAATTACCTCTCAAGTTAGTAGTTTAAAACAGCATCTGTTATGTTATTGTTTCTGAGGGTCAAGTATCTAAGTGTAGCTAGCTGGGTTCCAGACTCAATGTCTATCACAGGCTGTGAACAAGGTGTCACAAGGTGTCATGAGAGCTATTGTCATCTCAAGAAGTGATTGGAAAAGATGTTTCACAAGCTCACAATCTTATGTTGTAGCAGGATGCAGTCAGTTCCTCCAGGCTATTGTGCTGACACCATTGGTATGACTGACTTTACTGGCATTGTCTAAAGGCTGCCCACTCTCTCACTGTTGGGGCTTGTTCATAAGACAATAACTTGTGAAAGTCCTGATGGAATTACGTGGTGCTGTGTAATATGCTGCACTTGCTTTGATGGGTCCTAGGTGCTACACTTACAATGACTTGTTAATGCATACAGAAACTCTAAAACAATATAGGAGAAACTATAAACAATATTCCTTGTGGATGACAAAACTAGAAAGCAAGCAGAGAGACAAGGAAGGAAGCTCTGTGTGTGTGTGTGTGTGTGTGTGTGTGTGTGTGTGTGTGTGTGTGTGTGTGTGTGTGTGTGTGTGTGTGTGTGTGTGTGTGTGTGGTATATGTGCAAGCATGCTGGAAATCAAACCCAGATTATTGCATGTGTTAAACACATACACTCACACTCTACCACTGAGCCACACCCTCAGTTCTATGTATTATTTTTCTAAGTAAATACTGTGAGAAAGAGGAATAAACTACCTCTGTCATCCAGCACTCCATGCTTGGCTATTGCCCTTCTGCTGTAGGACTTGTAGCTCTTTGTAAGATGTCTGTTGCTCCCCAGTTCCTCAGAGACCATGATAGCTCAGGCACACCCTCTTCTAGGTAGCTTTTCCCAAGCATCAGGTCTCTGAGAGCATCTTATCTCTGATGCTTATCCTAGCATGTTAAATTCTTTAGGTTACTATTTGTACCTCCTACTAACTGGATTTTCTTTGAGGACACGTTTTTGGAACTTGTATTCCAGTGACTGGGCTCCATTGGTTGAGTGAATGAGCAGTTGTTTTTAGCAGGTATGAGTAGGGGTTATGCTGATCCTCCTTGGGATCCTACCTCATATGTAGACAAAAACTGTAGGTGAAATGCAGTTACAAATAATGAGTATCAGAATAGTGTCTGAGTATAAGAGCCTCAGGATTCTTACCAGACCACCAGCCCTCATATGTTCTAGCTGTAATGCACTATGTGGGCAGGAAGCTATGGCCTTGCCCAAGGTGGTTTTCAAAAGGTGGCCTCTGCGAACATCAGCTAGAAACTTACTAAACATACAAATTTTAGATTCCACCCCAAACTTACTGAATCAGAAGCCCTCAGTGGGCCCAGCACTCAGTATTTTAACAAGCCAGGTAATTACAGTGCACTTCAAGTTTGAGAATCACTCACCTAACCTGTACTCCAGAAAAGCTCTCAGGAAGCTTCCTACATATCCCAGAAGCTGGGAGCTAGAACAGTTTATGCCCTGAGATGTGCTCCTTTGTAAGTATTTTTCCCTACAGCATTGAGTCTGCTACTCAGAGAACCAAATATACTTAAAAAACCAAGCACTCAAGTATACTAAACTTATTTACTAAATAATTTGGAAAAGAAGACAAGTAGGGCCTAATTTTAGAGAGTTCATCAGGAAACCTTGATTTTTAAGGTAATCGCCTCGTGTTAAAATTGGAGTGGGGGGGTTTCTCCTTTTTTGGCCTTTACCGTATCCAGGTGAGTGAATGCTATGTTCCAGGTAACTTCATTTTATGTCCCAACTTAGCCAACCTGCTATTTCAGTTACCTTGACAGATATTTAATGATTGTTTGCTTTCTAAATGATTTTTCAGGGTAGAGTTTAGGAACAATTTGTTGCTTTTGAGAAAAAATGGAAGGATTATGTCGAAATAGGAGTTTTGGAAAAACACACACTTCTAATATGAGGAACAGAGCCTGGACAACCTAATAAAAGCTCTTTTGTGATGTTGGCAAATTAGTCTGCTCGTCACTTTTTGATATGTTATCTGTATGCACATATTAGTTGTAACAGCATTCTGGTAGAAAGATCTCTTCTGCAAACAGAGACTGTTTTACTTTTTAACTTTCTACTTGGCATGACTCATTTGATTTCTTATCTAATTGCTCTGGCTAGGACTAGAAGCTGTGAAAATAGGCATCCTTGTCTTATTCTTGACCTTAGAGGTTAGCCAGAGGTTTGTCATCTATGGCCTTTATTGTGTTTGAGATACAGTTCTTTACCTAGTTTGAGAGCATTTTTTTATTGTGAAAATACCGTACAGAGGGGTTATAATTACATGGGCAAGATAATAAGTACATTTCTTCTCAAGCATTGTTGCTTCCTCCTTTGTTTCCCCTTCCCATCCCTTCCTCCTCTCCTCCCCCCTCCCCCCCAAGTTGTAAACTTTGAGAGCATTTTTTTTTGGGGGGTCCGGTCGTGGGGCCTGAACTCTGGGCCTGGGCGCTATCCCTCAGCTCTTCAGCTCAAGGCTAGCGCTCTAACACTTGAGCCACAGTGCCACTTCCGGCTTTTTTCTTTTTGCTTATGTGGTGCTGAGGAATTGAACCCAGGGCCTCATGCATGCAAGGCAAGCGCTCTACCACTGAGCCACCTTCCCAGCCCCTTTGAGAGCATTTTTTAATCATGAAAGAGTGTCCTGCTTTGTCAAGCTTTTTTTCTGTGTCTAATGAGATTATCACATCTATCATCTAATTTTACTTATAGATCCTCTTCATAAATTAAAAAAAGATGAATATAGTTTTTGTAAACTACCTAAAAGTCTTTAGATATGCACTGAGAGGCACTGAGGAGGGGTCACATTTCTCTATATAGGGGAGTCTAAAGAATATTTAAAGTCGGTAGTTTATAATAAGAAAGAATAATTCTAAAGTGTCATTCCCATTTGGGGAGCTGGCACCATCTACCAATTTCAGAGGTCAGTATTTCCCATACAGGAAAACTAGAGTTCCGTCTAGTTGTTGTCTTTATAGAGAAGTCTCTTCAGAATTATACATTTACTTAGATGAGAGCCTGATAGTGAAGTTCTGTCCTGTACTGAATTACAAGAGAAAACTTTCCATAAAGTAGAACTCTATAACACTCTGCTGTCTAAAAGTACTGCTATATCTTTTACTTTTCTTTTCTTTTTGGCAATACTAGAGACTGAACTCAAGGCCTCATGTTTGCTAGACTATCACTTGAGCAATAAGTCCAACCTCTTTTTAGGTTGATTTTCTTGAGGTAGAGTCTCACTTTATGCCCAGACCAGTCTGGATTATGATCATCCTACATAGGATGTTACCAGGGATGACAGATGAATGGCATGGCATGTAGCCACTGAGTTTTCCCAATAGCTGGGATAAAAGCACATGCTACTGTGTTCAGCCATTGGTTAAGATGGAATCCTACAAATTTTTATGCTCAGGCTGGCCTCAAACCATATTGCCCTGATCTCCACCTCCCACAGAGCTGGAATTACAGGTTTAAGCCACCATGACTGGTCCTATTTTCTATTTAATTTTTACAATAACCATTTGGAATGCCTCACTTGATACATTTGAAATGGACTTTACTCAAGGGTCTGGCTTTCTTTTCATCTTTCACTATTAAATCAAATTTCAACCTGTTGTTCTGTCAAGTGAATCATGTCGGATCCTCTCCTGAACTTTGTACCCACTAATAAAGGCAAAAGAACTAGTGACTTCAGGGCAATAGATAGAGGTCATTTTATCCAACTCATACTTTAGTGATGTGGAAACTATGTCTAGAGAGAGAAAGAACTTAGCTAATCACAGAGCTAACAACAGGATATACATAGAAATGCTGGCCTGCCTGGCAGCTGCTGTTTAAAAACTCACTCTATCACCCCAGACTCTAGAGCTGCTTCTTTTCATTAGCATTGATTCTCATTTTCATTTGATTCCTGCATATTCTTTTTCAGCATGTAGATATGAGTACTCTCAGGAAAGGCAATTGATTGAAGCTTTGAATACATTTCCTGAATGAGCTTCAGGATGTGAAGGCCTTTTGAGATAGGAGATAAGATTTGTTCCTCAGAGAAGGCGGACCTTTGTAACAGGTGCATTGAGCACATAAGTGTGAACGGAGGCATCAGAAGCCATTGTCTCTAAGAAAACATAAGGCCATAAACACAAAAGATACAGTGCTTCTCAACCAAAGCTGAACAAAACATAATCAGATGATCATGATCACATATGAATTGACTGATAACCAGCACAGGTCCTGGAGAAGGGAATATTGTGAGCCAGAATTGCCTCAAAAGACATAGATACCCCAGGATCTGAAAACTCCAAAGTCACACACTCTTAGGTAATCTAATCCATCCCTCTTCTTTTTCTTAATTTTTCCATTTGCTCCCAGACTGTTACTTCAGCTGGGTCTCAGAATCCCTCAGTCACCAGCTTCCAGCATGAACCTACATTAGCTTTCCTGGCTCCCCGTATACTAGAATGTCACCAGCAAAGTTTTCCCACACAACTGCAGAAAGGAAAGTTGCCACTTGCTAATGAATATAATTCCAGACAGATGGTAGCATCGACCCTGACAGAGCAGTGGCCGTCAGAAAGAATGAAATGAGTTGCCTAATCTTTCCCTCCCATGTTCCAAATGTTCAAGCAATGGAGATGAGGACTGGAAATTGCCTACAAAGAGGTACACTTGCATAACAAATAGGCTATCATGCAATGCTAATTGCTTGAATGGATATTTGCATATATGAATATGTTTAATGGGAATTCATAAACATTTGTCTCCGGTTCTAAATCTCAGGTAGGTGGAGATAGCAGCATCTGCTATAGAAACAAATCTGAAAATCAAACAGCCCAATTAAAGCTCAAATTTTTAAAAGGCCATTAAAATGAAGCAAAGTGAAATGAACTTAAAGGACTGATGGATTCACATCTTCTAAGGGCCCCAAATGACAAGTAATTCAGGGAAAATCCTATTAATTAAAAACCACTGCTGTGTCAACTGGCTGCATTACTGTTGAGGTGGATACTGTGGCTGTCTGCAGTATTGTGTGGAATTCAGAAAAGCAGGGGAAGTACTAGACCATCTGTTACAGGTGGGCTGCTAGTCCTGCTTTCTGAACATGGCATGGGGAGGGGGGAATCTCAAAAAGATAAGCACATAATTGCTTCTTACAACATAATTGCTTCTTACTCAACTAATAAAATAATACAGGGAATGAAAGTCAAATATTCAACTTGGAAAAGTTATACTGAATTAGTGTTTTTGAATTTAACTTTGAATGAAGCAGTTAATTTGCTAGCATTATGAATTTCAGAGCCTCACAGTTTTTGAAGAACAATGACAGTGCTGTTTTGAATGCTGTTTAGGAAGAGACCCATCATTCAGGACACTGCAGTGTACGGGCTAGTGTCCACTACCCAGTGAGTCCAGGTGTAAATGAACGAGCCTGTCAACAATCTGGTTGTACTGCTGGTGCGAAGTGTCATCTCTGTCATCTTCCACTTTCAGGAGGGAAAAGGCCCACTTGAGGGAGTTCTTGACAAACTGCAAAGGGACATGCATGTCCCGAGTTTCTTCTTTAGAGTTTTGAGTGAATAGCCTGTCACGTGTTTGCCTCTGCTGAGTTGAAGCAAGGCCCTCTCTCCCCACATGCAAACCCATTCAACTCCTGTCCCCGTATCTAATGTTGCTGGGACAATAACTGTAAGAAATCTGTTGTCTGGCACAATTCCAAAGTTTTGAAAAATGGATAGAATTTTAATCATCTTATTACATGTTTTAAAAATCCTGCTTGTGTCCTTTTAGCATCACAGTTCCCTGTTACCTGATTCAGATTCCCCTGTGAAGTCACCATGAGGTGCTAGCAGTTCAGTGTCCCTGATAGCAGTCTGACAGCTCTTTAGGTGTTAAGTTTTGAAGTCCAGGTCTCTCAGTGCCTCAGGCTGCACTTAGCTACTTTCTGGCCTCGATTCTAAAACTTCAATTTTGTTATCTATTTTATTTCAATTTCCTCTCTGTCATCAGACAGTGGTTCCTACTGAGGGATTTCTTGGCCATGTGGCCAACCAGTGCCTACCAAGCAGACCTGCTGTAGTGCATAAGAAATAATAACAAGAAAAAGTATCCATGTTTAATTGTCTTCCCCCCCCCAAAATACTGTTTGATCTGCAGTTGATTGAATCTGTTAATGTGGAACCTATGGGTATGGAAGGCCAACTGTAATAGTAAAAATTAACATTTGGGGGATTTTAGGGATTGAACCCAGAGCTTCGTGCATACTAGGCTAGTGCTTTACAACTGAGCTACATCTTCAGCAGAAAGATAAATACCATGTTTTTCTCATGTGGCATAAACTATAGATTTTGTTTTTTAAAGAAAGAAATGAAAGTAGGAGAGTGGACTGTTATGCAAGAGGAAGAGGCCAGTGGGAGAAAGGAAAGGAATAAGAGAGGATATTTGGGAGTAAATACAATCAAAAGACATCATTAAATCCATTATATTGTATAATTAGTATGTGCTAACAAATATGCAAGCTGATTAAGCATACCTACGTAAGGTCCTGTACTGAGCACTTTCTAAGGAGTATTTAATGAGCTCTCTGGAAATCTGTTTGAGTTAGGTACCAGCTAGTTGAATGGCAGTAACATCTGGGTAGTATCACCTGGAGTCTTGTCACCACTGCCCTCCCCTCCACCCCCCAACAGTGCTCATCTCCCACCTTGAATATGTTGCTATGGGGATTGAATGAGGTAATGTCTAGAAAGTGCTATGCTGTTCCAGCACAGATACCCATTCAGCAACTGCTATGAGTTCAGAGTTCAGTTACCCAGGACAGGTCTAAGGAGACATAAAGGGAATGTTATATTAGTTTGCTGGCATATTTTTTTTAAGGGAAAGATTTTTAGCTCACAGTTTCAGAGGTTTCATTCGTGGTCAACTGGTTCTATTGCTCTGAGCTTGAGGTGAGGCAAGAATATCATAAAGCAGAAACATGTGGCAGGAACACTTAACTTGTGGTAGCCAGGAAGCAGAGAGAGAGGGGCCAGCACCAAGATATGACCTCCAAAGTTACACCTCAAATGACTTTGACTCACTTCCTCCAACTAGACTACCTCCAAGAGTTTCCACTACCTCTCAATAATACCATGAAATTAGAAAAATCATTCATTGATTAGATCACACTCCCATGATAGAAACACTTCCCCAAAGCCCTAACTCTGAACACTGCTCAGTTGGGAATGAAGCCTTCAACACATAAGCCTTTTGCAGGGGACACTTTCTATCCAAACTGTAAGAAAAAGGGTCAGGGAACACGAAGGAGGAGCTCTGGGTGGGTAGATATCATGAGTGGAGGAAGGCCTGGAGGTGCTAAGAATATAGGGCTGTGTGTATCCCCATTTGAGCCAAGTATGATGCCAAAGCCCAGGCTCTGTACTTACATGCAAATGACCTGCTCTGTGCTTTACACTGTGCAACCTTAATCTTTGTCTTCTTTTTTCAAACACACAATTGGAGATCCATACCACTGCCAGGGGTCTAACCAACACTCAGTTTGCTATTTGTCTTTATTCCTGACTTAATGTTTTGTTTGTTATTTGATATATCCGGGCCAATCTGTCTGCTTTTGGGATTACACAAATGATAAAAATGTTCACACACACACACACACACACACATATACCACATTTTCTTGATCCATTCATATATACAATTCTATTCCTCCATCAGAAAGAATGACATTGCTCCATTTGTAAGGAAATGGAAAGTCTTGGAAAAAATCATTAAGCCGGGCTCCAGTGGCTCACGCCTATAATCCTAGCTACTCAGGAGGCTGAGATCTGAGGATCATGGTTCAAAGCCAGCCCTGGCAGGAAAGTCTGTGAGACTCTTATCTCCAATAAACCACTAGAAAACTGGAAGTGGCTCTGTGGAGCCTTGAGCTGAAGAGCTGAGGGACAGCTCCCAGGCCCAGAGTTCAAGCCCCATGACTGACAAAAAAAAAAAAAAAAATCAGATTAAATGAAGTAAGCCAGACCCAAAGAAACATAGGTCCCATAGTTTCTCTTATTTGTAATAATTAGTATACATCTAGGATAATCCTAGCAGATGAGCAGAACAGCTCAATAGCTACATACATATGACCATATAAGATGACACTAAATGAAATGAACGCCAAAACAAGGACACAAGAGGTTTTTCTTCATTGTTGTTGTTTTTAATGTACTATGTGATATTTTTTGTTTCTTTTGTATATTCTTCCTCCTATGTCACTGTATTTGATTTTGGTATATACATTAATTTGAATTAGGGATGGGAAGGGGAACAACAGAATGGTGAGATAAAGGACAAGGGGGAACCAATGCAACAGTGATATTCCCAAGACAATATGTTGGAAATAATCTGTGCAACTTGGGAGTGGGGTGTGAGGAGAGGGAAAGTAGGAGAAAAATGAGGGAAGGGGTAACAAGTTTGAGAAGAAATGTACTTACTACCTTACTTATGTAACTGTAACCCCTCTGTACTGTTTTAAGGGCAATAAATATAACATCAACATGTCTTTCACAATCGATGTTTGATTACTTTCTAAATTGACTTTATGTTTTCCTTAAATAAGATTATGAAAGAAGGGCTGGGATGTAGCTCAGTGGCAAAGCGCTTGCCTAGCAAGTGCAATGTCCTGGGTTCAATCCCCAGTACCAAAAAAGAAAAGACAAAAAAAGATTATGAAAGATAACTTACACACCTATAGCGTTTCTTAATTTTATATTAAAAATAGGTGACAATATATGGTTCACTTATTGATGACAAATTATTTCAAATTGTCATCCTTTTATTATTAATTATTGCTACTTCTTCATTTGCTGGCCAGTTGGTTAATAAAAATATTCAAATAAAAAATGTTCTTCAGGGATTGAGAGTGAATCAAGGCCTCAACTACCAGAGTGACACTTGTGTTCACATTGAACTGGCCATAAGCTACAGTCATATACACCAGGGGGACACATGTCTTGGGGTCTTATGGGTGTCATACTTTTTCTCTTCTATGACTATGTTTCATTGTTCCTCTATGATGTCAAAACATTGGGTCCTCTTTAGATTCTCTAAGAGACTACTCTGAAATATTTAGCATTAAGAATTGGAGGTTGTGTGAAGGCCATGGCTTGAGTGTAGTAAAAGGGAATAAATGTTGAACTTCACAAGCTGAGAGAAAAGGATCTACTGGTAACCATCAGAGCCCAGAGGAGCTGAGGTTCTTTCTAGGTGGTATCAGAGATTGAACCTCAGTTATTCTGACATGTATCTATATATGACATTTATGTTCACATTGTGCACCTACTCAGGAGAGTGGAATGCAATATGGCTGTAGCTGTCTATTCCACATCTGTCATTTCATATTTGGGTAATAATAATCCTAGGATTACATTTTTTTCTGAAAGACAATAAGAGTTGTAATGTCTGTCTTAAACCTAGTTCATTTTTCCCTAAGAAAGCTCAATTCATTGCCGGCACTGAGAGTACTCACACTACCACTGTTCCTAACTGTCCCATTTGCCCCAGGGTATCCTTCCTCTTTGCTAGAAACTATTCTGTTTTCACCATTGCTCCAACAATAAATGTTCCTAAGAGCAGAGATGATTAGCTGCAGCTTTGTCTCTGAGCTGAAGCCAAACCCAGCTCTCACATGCAATTCAGCCTGTGGTCTTTACACCTGCAAAGTTATTTGGAAACGTTTCAACTTCCAAAACAGTGAACTAAAAAAAAAACTTTTATAAAGTACAAGAATATATCAGAATATATACATCAGAATATATACATAGGATCTTTCATTTTTAGAACTCTGCTAGAAATAAATTCATTTTTAACATGACAGTTCAATGAAGAGTAATAATTATTCATAAAGCAAGGTAGATTCCTAGCTCCTTCTCTTCTAATAAAAGTAAATGAGTCCAATTATAGAAATGACAAATGTCCAAAATCTGGGGAGGAGAGGGGAACTATGAGATTCAAACCAGTTAGTTTAGCTTATGCTTCTGGAAACTTGGAAATCCAAGAGCATGATTCTGGCATTTGGTGAGAGCCTCCAGCTGCATCATAGTAAGACCAAGCAAACATGAAAGCTATTGTCTCTATCATGGGTCCCACCACCCTTGGATCCATTGGCTAACAATCACCTCAAAAAGATTCTCATCTCCTAATATCATCAACATATGACTTTAGCGATTCCAAAAAAAAAATGAACTTTGGAGAGACACATTGAACATTCAAGCTGTAGTAGCACATTTACCTTAAGATGTATTGGAGTTTCTTGCTGTGTCCGTGTCAATTTGAAGTCTGTATATACTATATCCATGTAAAGACTAAAATTCCCCATCATCCTTGACAGAATTTCCTTCTGACTATAGGGGTTGTTTGATGTGAGTGTGTGTGTGTGTGTGTGTGCGTGTGTGTGTGTGTGTGTGTCCTTCTCCCTCCCCTCCCCTACTCTGGACCACCCACACTGAGAACACTCAGTACTTTCTGGACATCCTTGAGATTAAAACAATTACGGTGATAGACTACCTTTAAAAAGGCATGAAGAATGGAGGGAGGAAATTGTCTCCTTCTCTGATCTTTTATTATCAGAAAGGTATACCACAGCCCAGCCAACAACCTGGCATCGTCCTTAGTGCTGTCACTGTGCTTGTCACTCAGCACTCAAGGGCAAAGAAAACCCAGCCTTCTCCCCTGTGTTATATCAAACAGTGCTCTAATAAATCACCAAAATGTTTCTTCTGTTTGAAGCCAGTGTGTATGCTTGTGAGGTGAAGGAAATGAATGACCTGCCAGATGTGCAGAGTAATGGAGTCAAGGCTCTGCAGTCTCTGCTGCTGCTGCTGCTGCCAGTTTTTTCTTGGGGTTTAAAAAATAAAGCATATGATACTTATCCATACTGAAAGGATAGTAATACCCTATGAGGAAGCAGACTTAGTGTCCTAATGGTAATGGCTTCAGTTGCAAGCCAAGAATGACTTAGGAATGTCTTTGTTGTATTGTCAGCCACAAGCAGAAGAGGAGAGGAGAAAATTTATTTTGTGAACTTGCAGAATTTAAAGCAGGATTAGCCCTTCAAGGCTGTCCAGTAAGACTTTCACTTAACAACTAGGGAAATGAGGATAGGGCAGGCAGGTTGGGTGCTAAGTAACGTGCTTCTAGGTCTCTGCTCAGCCCTGCTCGCTCATTACCCCCAGTTAACCCCAAAAGCCACTTGAACCACAAAATACTCTGAGGCATCTACTAAGGATAGGCTTTGGAAGCTAACTGTGAGGTGGATAGTGAGATTTTTAAGCACAAGGTCTCAGCAGCCTTCAGATTCATGTCGGGAGCAGAAGGCCATGCAAAGTAGACCTACCCCTGCTTCTCCTAGCAGTATAGCTGGTATGGAATATTTTTATAGAATATACCTCTGCACTAGATTTCGTTTAATGTGCTATTCTATGAAGAAGTACTCAACAGATTTCCTCATCAGAAGTTTTAAGATCTGAAGCCTTTCTTTGTTTTACTCTTAGCTTTTGTGAACTCACTGTCTCTGTCAGGACTTATCCAAGAAACTTCATGGTGGGTGGAGAGTGGGCCTTAGTCACTTCAGACCTACCCTCCTAGTCTCGTAGGTGGGCTCCACTCAGCCGGTCTTCAGGCAAAAGCCCTCTCCAGCCCTTACACTGATGAAAGACCAAGCAGCTATCATTGCTCACAACTTATCCCTCACGTCATGATTCTCAGAAGAGTTCTGCTTATCCCGTTACTTTCTTTGCTATGACTTTCCCCTAGACAGGCCCTGGCACATGGACAACTTGAAACAATTAATTGATTAAAATGTCCCACTGAAAAGACCCTCCTCCAATCTCTAAAAGCATGTTCTGGAGGTTCCCTATTGCATCCTAAGATGGTACTGAGCATTAATTTTCATGATCCAAACATCTGCTGTTTTCTAAGTACATTAAAGGAAAAACACCTAAAAGGGAAAGAAAAAAAATAGGAAATCAAATAAACTTATTACTGAAATGTTGCTGCTATAAAAGTGGTTATTTTGAGGTGGGCGCCAGTGGCTCATGTCTGTAATCCTAGCTACTCAGGAGGCTGAGATCTGAGGATTGCTGTTCAAAGCCAGACCGGGCAGCAAAGTCCGTGTGACTCTTATCTTCAATAAGCCACTAGAAAACCTGAAGTGGCACTGTGGCTCAAGCAGTAGAGCACTCGCCTTGAGCTGAAGAGTGCAGGGACAGTGCCCAACCCAGAGTTCAAGCCCCATGACCGACCCAAAAAAAAAAAAAGTGGTTATTTTTGAAGTGGAATTATTTTGAATCTGCTAACTATATGTACCTCTGTTTTCCTTCTTTCAGTATGCTAGAAGATGATCTTAAGCTAAGTAGTGATGAAGAAGAGAGTGAACAGGTAAGATTTTCTTATATCTGGCTCTCCTTTGCATGAGGCACAGATCCCATTGAGTTGTTGGACAGGACTGGGTATGGCTGGTGGACTCTTCCAATTGTGTTGCCCTATGAAACTAGACTTGGTTCTTCTAATTGATTTTTCTATAAAGTTGGACCTGTACATTGATATATCCTACTGTTTCCCTTAAAGCTATAAGTCTGTGATTATTTTTAATGACATGGAGATCAACAATGGTATTTACAAGGAAGCTAACTAGGATCACTAGGATGAGGCTTCCTTGGTAAATAGAGATACTCTTTCTCCATCTTTCTCTCTTTTTCTCGCTCTCTCTCCTGCTCTCTCTCTTACTGTCTCTTTCTCTCCTGCTCACTTGCTCGCTCACTCACTGGCTTGCAAAATGGCCTTTAGAAATCAAACATAACCTTAACCTCATCAGCATGCAGTAGGCAAGCTGTAGCATTAAATATTGAGAAGCTTTATACAGATATCATTAACACTAAGAAGGATAAAATGTAGAGGTGAGCTAAAATGATGAATAAAAAATAATCATGCTTAGTCAGAGCTGTTTGTCCTAAATGATAAATGTGCTTGAAATATTCTCCCTTGTGTTGATTTATCATCTCCAGACATCAGTCATGGGTTATAAATACTCTTCTGAACAGTCAGTTAAGGTGGAAAAATATGCACTTAACATTCATCACTCTCTCCCTTCTGCATTTCAGGAAAGGTTTTTGTTTTAAAACAGGAAAGACAGATTATCCTACATTTCTTTTTCCTTTTTCTCATCCTCTGTATTATATTTTTCAAATTTAGATAAACAGAGTAAATAGAAAGACAACACAGAGGGGTTTGGGGTGTCATTTTACAAATGATTCAAAATACATATTATGCCTATCTGATTTTGGAATTGTAAACTTAATACAAAGGTATCATGATATGCTGCATAGGTTATTTTCTCTCTAGACATGCAAATACAAATGATTGTTGAGGGGTGAGCAGAGGTGAAATAAAAGCTAAAGGAAATTTTTCAGATGTGTGTTAGCAGAACATGGTAGTGGAGTCACAGAAGGGGTCCCTCCTTGTGAGAGAAGCAGAGGTACCATGTCATGCTGTAAGAAATGCTGGGGGATTCTAGAAACTAGATTGGCAAGGTGAGAAAACCCAGAGGGTTTTCAGTTCTTTTGTTTCTAAACATCCTTATCAGGAAGTTAGATACCCACGACTCAGCAAGCACAGAAAGGTAAAATAACTTCCCTTCTGGTTTTATTTCCTCGTTTATATGATGAAAAGTGAATAATTTCATTTCTCTGTGTTTTATACTATTGAGAGGCTCAGATAGTTACACTGGTAGATTTAATTGTGTCAAATATGAGTGATATATTAGAAAAAAGGGTTTACAGACTATTTCATTCAGCAAACATGTCTTCATAAGCTACTTCCAATAACAACTCAATCTAAAAGGTTCATTATCGATAATGTACTACACACATTCTCTAAAGCATTGGTTGGTTGTTTGCTTTATTAGTTACTCCCTTCAAATCTGTAGCCATTACAAATTGGGAATATACAGTTCAGGTCCTTTACTCTTACACTTAATCTCTATGTGTGTATGTCTTCTTATTTTTGCAACAAAAGGAACTGACAGAATTAATGATATTTATGCTGTAATCCTTGTTTCAAAATTAAGAGTCCAAACAGTGGTTTTGAATATAGTAGCTTAATTCTTCAGTACTAATTCTATTAAAGGGTCCTTCTTTGGCAAATAATTGTGCCCTGGCCTGATCATAAAGTCATAATTTCCTTTTTTTTTTGTTTGTCAGTCGTGGGGCTTGAACTCTGGGCCTGGGCGCTGTCCCTCAGCTCTTCAGCTCAAGGCTAGTGCTCTATCACTAGAGTCACAATGCCACTTCTGGCTTTTTCTGCTTATGTGGTGCTGAGGAATTGAACCCAGGGCCTCATGCATGGGAGGCAAGCACTCTACCACTGAGCCACCTTCCTAGCCCTTTCCCTACTTTTTAAAAAGATTATTATATAACATTTTTCTCCTTCAAACCAAAGTAAGATTTTTCCATAATGTAGCCTGTACATATGTGTAGCGCGCATACACACATACACACACACATACACACACACACACACACACACACACACACACACACACACACACACACACAATACATGCTCATTTCTGTGGTGGTGTGAAATGATTGGAAATTTATCTTAAATGATGTTTCCAGGCATAAGCAGAGTAGATGATCTTAAACTATTTTCTGAAATAGTTTTTGCCAGTTGATACTAACACCAACAATGTAAGAGAACTCCAGTTGTGCTGTTCATTTGTCTTTTTGTGGCCATGGGGGAACCTGGCCTGCAGTTTTCTCTTTTGTCCTGTATCAGTTCAGCTTTTGTATCAGGATAATCGTAGCCTTAAAAAAGGAATCAGTTACAAAGAGAAATTTTCATGGTATTTATGAGTTTTATTTCCCTCAGATTCATTCATAAGTAGGTTATTTAAACATATATTTAACATATTAAATGCAATTTCATGAAAATAAAATGGAATCAGGCTGACACCAGTGGCTTACAACACTGAGAACTACAACTGGAAGCCAGCCTGTATAGACATATCCTCAATACTCTTTATCTCCAATCAACTAGCAAAAGGCCAGAAGTAGAGGTGTGGCTCAAATGGTAGAGTATCAGTGGTAAGAAAAGAAAAACAAGCTCAGTGTCAAGAGTTTAAGTCCCAGTACCCATGCAAAAGAGAGAGAGAGAGAGAAAGAGAGAGAGAGAGAGAGAGAGAGAGAGAGAACAAAAAAAGAATTAGAACATATTCTATGCTCATCTATTTTCCTAAAGAGGTTGTGTAAAAATTGATGTTAATCTTCCTTGGTAGAATTCTCCAGTGAAACCATATGGGCCTGGTTATGAATTCTGTTTTCCTTAATAGTCAGAGTGCTGCTCTGATTATCTATTTCAAACTGGGTAAGTTGTAGTAATATGCCCTTGCAAAGTAAGTATTCTACCCATATCATTTAGGTTCTCATGTTTATATGTACAGTAGTATCCTTTATTGTCCTCCTGATGCATGCAGCACTAATAGTAACAGCCCTTATTTCGTTCCTTATTCTCATCATTTCTTTCTTCTTATCTTTATTTCAACCCTACTAGAGATTTATCCATTTTTGAACTATCTTTTTGTTTTGTTCATTCATATTCTCCATTTAGTTTCTCCATTTTCAGTTTCTTTGATTTGTTTTTATTTTCCTCAGAATATTTACTATTTCCCTTATAATGCTTGCTTCAAGTACATTTTTGCTCATTTTTTCTATTTTATTGGCTACATGTTTTCCTCTTTTTTCTAGTTTATTGAGGAAACTTAGATAAATGATTTAAGACTTGCCCTCATTTATAATGTAAGCATTTAGTACTATATTTCACTTTCCTTTGCCCCACAAATCTCAATATGGTATCTTTTCATTGACATTCAGTTCAATGAGACTTCTTTGACTGGTGGATTATTTTGAAGTATATTGTTCAGAGATCTACTTTAATCTCACTTTTATTGGTTTCTAGTTTAGTTTTGTGCATAGTAAGAGAATATTCCCTGTGTAATTTCAATTCATTTAAACTTGATGAGTTAATTTTATGGCCCAAGATGTGATCCATATTGGCATGTATTTTATGAGTACCTGAAATAATGTGAATTCCACTGTGGTAGGGGAAACATTACATAAAGTTTAATTATATCCTTTTGCTGTTGTTGAATTCTTGTATGTATTTTCTAAATTTCTGTGTAGTTAACTCTATCAATTGTTTAGAGAGTGTTTTTGAAGTCTCAAATTAGTTGTGGATTTCTATTTCTTTTCACCGCTCTATTCCAGCAGTTGTTACAGCTCTGTTATTCTGTGCATATGTATTTAGGATTTCTGTGTCTTGGTAAATTGTTTATGAAATATCCCACTCTATTTCTTGTCATTTTCTTTACTCTGAAAACTGATTTTTCTAGGGTAGGTATTATTCTCTTGTGATGAATGCTAGTATAAAGTGCCTTTTCTTATTCTTTTACTTCTGACCTACCTGTGTTGTTATACTTGAAGTGAGTTTCTTATAGACAGTAAAAATAGTTAATTCATCTCTTTATCTACTCTTCCAGTTGGATTTTGACTCAAAGATTTGTTTAATTTTTGATATGTTAAGATCTAATTGTGCCACTTTACTTTCTGTTTTGGTTTATTCTTCGTCCATTTGTTTTCTTTTTTATTTTTTTTAATTGTGAAAATACCATAAAGAGGGGTTGTTTTCGTTTTTCTACTTTTCTCTATGTTACTTGAGTAGTTTGAAGAATTCAGTAGTTATTTATCTTTAATGTCTTTGCATGTATCTCTTTGTATGGATTTTTAGTAGCTATTGTTATATAAACAAGGAAGTTCACTGATGCTGTCATAAGTTTTCTCCCTTGTTACCCTGTAATTATCTCCATTGCTTGTTAATAGTAAATAATAAGGACTTTAGCTTTCTAGGTTCTTAATTTCTTGCATGAACAATTAGAATCTTATTTTATATCTTATTCTCTCTAGTGAATACCATGGCTGACTCAGTTTTAATAAGAAAAGCTAATCTTTCCATTGCTGGATCCAGAAAACCACTTTCATCTTCATTAATCCTTATTTCCTCCTATTACAAGAGGATGCTGCCTTGCTCCTGTCAAAAATCCATCTAAGTGAAGTAAGCCAGGACCAAAGAAACATAGGTCCGTGGTTTCCCTTATTTGCAATAACTAGTATATGTCTGAGACAAGCAGAAACGGTCAGATAAGTTGATGTTAGGTGAAATGAACCCCAAGATAAGGACTCAAATGTTTTTTCTTTCTTGCTATTGTTTCTAAAATATTTATAAGATATTTCTTTGTTGCTTTGTATGTCCCTCCCCCATGGTATAACTCCTGTTTCCACTGTATTTGATATTGGTATAATTTGTGGAGGGGAAGGGAAAAAACAAATTGTTTTAATAGGGATACAGGTGGAACTATTGCAACAATGAGATGTTATGTCAAAAAACAAACTTTACAACCTTGGCAGGAATGTGGGGGGAGGGGAAGATGGGAAGGGATGGGAAGGGGAAACAATGGAGGAGGCAACAATGCTTGATAAGAAATGTACTCATTACCTTGCCATGTAATTGTAACCCCTCTGTAAGGTATTCTCACAATAAAAAAAACCCCCATCTCATTTCCTCAGCTTCTTGAGCACTTGTTTTTGTGCTTCCTCTATGTACTATCCCTCCACCAGAAATGTTCTTCTCGAATCACCAAGAAACGCCACTGAGCCAAACGGAATAGCTCTGAATAGTCTTACTAGAAGACTTACAACTCCTAAAAGTATTGCTTACCACTTCTTTGGCAGTGTTGGACACCATACTGTCCTGGTGTGTTTCCTGCCCCTCTGGTTGTTTCTTTTCAAAATACTTAGCTGACTCTTCATTCTCTACCCAATCTTGGATGCTGGAACCTTGCAATACTTATTCTTGATTTTTTTCTCCATTTCTTGCTGAGTGTTATCATCCCTTCCCATGTACTGGCAGTTTTTAAAGGTAAATCCTCAGTTCACACCTCTCTCTGAACCATAGACCTACTTGACTTTTCCACTTGCTGTCTGACAAACATTTTAAATTCAATCTATGCCAAGCTGAACTTTTGGTCTTTATTACCCCCTTCTACTTAGAAGCACAAATAAGTTCATCTTCTGTTTGTTCCCATTTCCAAAGCTAGCACTGCCCAATGCCCAGCTATTCAAGCCTAGGATTCATTCTCGAAGACTTCCTATACCTCACTCAAATATTCATTTCACTTCTAAGTCTCGTAAATCAAACCTCCAAAATTAAGCATTAGTCCATACACCTCTTTCTATCCTGGCTACCTTAAATCAATCTGGTATAAACTAGCATCTAGCTGTTTCCTGCCCTCTAGAATAGTCTTTCCTCAGTGGTCTTTAAAAATATGAATCAAATCAATTCACTCATTGTCTAAAATCTTAAATGGGTTCTCCTTCCACCTGGCATAAAATCCAGAGCTCACAGCATGATCAGCACAACCCAACACAGTCTAGCTTTGTATTCTGTCCTTTGCATTGTATTCTTTCCCAGCACATCTGCAACATGCCACATGGACTTTCAGCTCTTCCAATAAATCAGGCTCAGCTGCCTTGGTGTTTCCATAGGTCTTACTCTCTCAGCTTTTGCCTGGCTAACACCTGTACATCTTGGAGATGCAGCATAATTTTACTTCCACAGGGACACCCTTGGTTTGTCCATCTCATAGTAATGTTAACTTTTTCCTTAGATCTAATAATAATTTTGATGATATATGCTTTTTTTTTAATTTCTAGCTCTAGCCTGGAGTTTCTTGAGAGCAGGAACAGTCTGGCACAACAGCAGTACTATTTGTTGACTGGGTTCAGGAGCAAATCCACAGTATTGTGTTGAATTGGGAGTCTTCCTGTTGTCTAACATCCAGTATCAAGAGTGACCTTTGCCTACTTTTACTTCTTATACTGAACACTATAATATTTTTAATTAATTCTACCCAAACATCAAAGATATTTACAGAGAGAAATAAATAGCCATGTTCATAAATCAGATAGATGAATGCACTAATAGCTTTCCTATTTGAGAGAAAAGCATCTATCCAATCTCCATGGATGCATCTCTAGTCATTTCTTACATGTACATATATTAAGTGACACTGAATTTAAAACTTTTCATGTTTTCTCACATAGTAATAAGAATATGGGTATTTCCCCTGCCTTCTCTGTCAGGGATAACAGAATTTTAATTGTGGCAGTTTGCAAGTAGCATTGAAAGAGAAGTAGAATTTTGTGGTTGCTATAATAAGTTTATACTTGATGATAAGGTTCACACTGGTAATAGTACAAAATATTGGAGAATTGGCTTTCTTGTTTAGACAAATGAAAGATGTGTGATTCGTGTAACAGATTTGTTTGATCCCCTTTTTTGTAACTCTTAGTTTAATAATTCCGAAGGCCAATAGTGCCTGGAAGGATGTAAAAAAAAATTAGAAGACTTAAAAAATAAAATGGTTCCTGAAGAAACTCAGGAATTTTGTAATGTGTTTGGAAGAGGATGAATTATATGGCCTGCCTTCTGTCTGGTCAAAAAGATGAGTGCTGCCTCTCAAATCAGTGAGAGCTTGAGAGCAGAGCATAGACAGCGAATGTCTAGATGGAATCATTATAACTAAGGCATAAGGAAAGGGACCCATGATTAAGACTTTCAAGCAAGCAGCAGCAGCCAAGATAGTGTCAACTACAAGTAGTATTTCCAAAAGGACAAGTAAATAGCTCAGGAGAGTAAGGAATAGGGATTCAAATTGAATGGCTATATATGTGCCTGTAGCTTCCGGTAATTACATTCTCCACACAGATTGGGTAGTCTTTTCCTTTTAATTATACAAGTGCATTTTTCTTTTTAAATGAATATGGTTTACTCACTTAAAGTGACTATTTTAATTTTACAAACAGCAATCATTGGATATAATCTGTAGAGTTTCCTCTACAGACCTAATTTCCCTACTGACCTAATTTACTTCTTGCACACTGAAGGAAAGATACCTTTTAAACCCCAATCAATATTTGGAGAGCATACAATTAATGTAATAGATGTCTAGGTCATTAACATAAATCTGCAAGCTAAAGAGCCAATTATTTTCTTATTTATAATGCATAGAGTAATAATCATGTCTGTCAGTAAGAATCCAAAGCTTCTGTGTACTGAGATGTCAAGATTGCAGGTGAGGCTGCTCTGAGCATAGTCACAATTCGGATTGTGTTTTGTGTCCTTTGGTTTCATATAAAGCGGCACAAGAAACAGTTTCATCTCAATTCTGCTCTGTACTGTAGAGGTCACTAGATGACTCATAGCAGATTAGGCTGTACTATTAAAAGCAGATTGCCAGTCGTAATGGGAACTCTTCATTTTTTCCCTATTTTTAATATAACAATCATTTAACAGAAAGCAGAGCTATTTTTTTAAAGTATCTCTAAAGCCATTGACAGTGCATGTTGATAGGTTGCCATGTAAATTAGCTGAATGAAATGCAGACATGGAATCAAAACATAGGAGGTTTTTGCAAGACAACCCCACTTTCCTAAGTACATTTTTCTCTCAGGACCAGCTTGGTTGATGCTGAAGTTCTTGGCCTGTGAAAATTTATTACCCACAGAGTCAATCTGCATTCAGGCAGCCAAGTCTGAATAAATAGAGTCATTGTGCTTGTCCGGGATTTGTGGCCAGAGTTCATCTAGGCAATGTGACATTCACATCCCAGGAGATTCATAAAAGCCAACACCCTGATATGTGCTCTTGAATCCTGCCAGAACTGTGTAGAATTATATAAACAGGAGTTGAAGCAGAAATCAAGACCAGGTTTGGAGGCAAGTCTCCAAAATCAAGTTTCTCCTCCATGAGAAATGAAGTGTATTGTCAAAGTTATGTGTAGCCAAACAAGAACTAGACAGTTTTTACATAAATCATTCCAAGAATCATTTTCCATACCTACTAAACTCCAAACATCCATGCAAGATGTTGGCTTATTGGTCTGGATGAATTACATATTAGTGATATTTATTATGATAATTTAACCACAAAAATTTTAAGTAAATTTTAATGCCAAGAAATGCCTTGCCCTAAAGGATTATACAAAAGTAAATTTAATCGCAACATAATAGAAAAAGAATAGCTTGCATTTGTTTTTATTTTTAATCTTACATTAATGTTGTACCTGAGCTACATACCCAGTTTGATCATGCTGACATATTGTATCTTTTCAATATGAAAACATGATAGTAACTGTAGTTGAAAACAACTGTCCATCAGATCTTTGTCACAGTATCCTGTTTAGGAAGCATCATCTATTTGAACCTTCAATCACAAAGAAACAGACATAAATATTCAGCAGAAGAATATGTTTGGCAGACATAAAGCCTAGTTAAGTATCTTATCAACAAAATTTTACTGTCACCAGAAGCAAATGAAAATTTCACTTATGATATCTTGCCACTCTGTGTAAACATTTGTGGAAAACGTCAGCATAGGCAGATTGCCTTTTTCATACTGATTTGTTAACAATTTCCAAAGTTGGTCAGTTGACTTAAAATGGGCACAGATATACAAAAGCTCACAAGGCTGTTCATTATGTAATTTTTAGGACCTCCTCTTAGGAATCCACCTGAGATTTATATAAGCTTAGCTGTGTCCAAGCAGCCTGGGGCCATGGGATGTACCTAATTTCAGCCTAAGGACTCTGAATATGGAAATCTGCAAAATGAAGACAATTATACAAAAATTAAAAAGACATTCCATTAAATATGGGCAAATATATAATTAACACCAAAATGGGTAACCATAGTCTTTGTAATTTGCAGAATTCATAGAAAGAGCTGCATTTTTGAAACTAAGCCAAGTTTTTGTTAGTGGCAGATAGCAATCCCCCACCTGGATTCTCCATTCATGGAGCAGGAGAGGGGCAAGCATCAGCTGGTACACACTTCACCACAGCATCCAGCAAGCGTGCTGGTTGGCAGAGGAAGTGGAATTCTCCTCCAGAGACCATTTCTGTTTAACTCGGAGGAAGAGCCATTTGTCCTGTGACTTTAATGGGTTTTCTTGTTGGTGATGGCGGTATTGTTGTTTTCCTACAAAAGCTTGTTAGGAAGTGGCAACAGTTGCTCCTTGGAGTGCCTGCTATCAGTCTTCTCCACACTGGGTGGGTGGCCTACAGTAAGGATTTGCCTATCATTATTTATTCAGGTGTTTGGTGTACATACAGTCGGAAAGTTTCACTTTCATTTTTTCCAAATCTTCTCCAAATGGGCCTGGTTATCTCTTACTCACAGTTTTCCTCAGGTGAAAACGTTTTATCATGGAAAGAATTTATGTCTGGTTATTCAAGACCACTTCGCACTTTCCAGTTCTATCTCAATCAAATCTGCAGCCAACAGGTTATACAGAGTGAAACACCGTTATCTTTAACAAGTGTATCACAAACAGCTGCTAACTACTAGATGTGATCATTGCCCTACTTGAAAAGTTCAAGGATGCAGTTAGCCAGGACATCTCTGTGGGGAAGGCAGATTCAGGAACAGGGATTTAGTTCTTCAGCCTAGAATTTATTCCTAAAAATTCAAGACAGATCTGGAAAGTGTGTGTGATTATGATGCAACACGTGTGAGAGCACTTACACATATAAACTACAAAAGTGTGTTCACTCTGGAAGTGAAAATCCTGATACTAAGAATGACATCCTCAGAATTGTTTCCATGAGTGGGTTTTTACATAATTGATTTGCAAAATACCACTAGAAGAATCTCTCTTAATCACTATAAACTTTTTTTAACCTTTAATACTGCTATTTTGTTTGAGTAGGACAGTTTAAGTGAAATGTAATGCCAGCCTTAGACTTTTGTTCTTTAAGTTCAGGTTGAATTTTCAGCAAGACTCTGAAAATTATGTGTTACTTTCATCTGGTCTTTATACAGAAACAAAGAAACATTTGCATTCCACAATGCAGGTTACACTCACAATATAAACCACCCACCAAAGTCAATGGGAAAGGAAGGAGGTTCCATCAAACCATCCTACTGAGGTAGCACAGGAATTTTCCCCAAGTTTTAGCATACTCATGTATTCATCTGCTCACCATAGATGACAGTCTTATAGAAAGTAGACTGAAGAACCAGAACCTGGTAGGAAAAATGTGGGGGAGGAAGGAATGGAAAGAGACTCGTTAGTAAGCAGTCTGGTATAGCTGAGTAGGGGGAATAGCTTCTCATGTTTGATAGCAGAAGAGGGTAACATGTGAACATGTGAATGACCAGAGTTCAAATGAACAGGGCAAACAGCTGTGGTTGAAACCTGCAGGATTTAATCAGTGCTTTTATCTGGAAGAGACTGGACCATCAAGCAACAATTCCTGCCCACACAGATCTCTGTGTGCTAGGATACTTGATCTATTTGCCCAGCATAGCCTAAATAACCAGCTAATCTGGACTAGCTAATATGTTTCATCAGCATGACCTTCATGCAGAGCTTTACCACCATGAATATAATCATGCATAGCCCACACACCACATTCAGTCCAACCTGGACCAGAACTGTCTGAAAGCACACCAGGTAACACAGAATTTAACATTTATGACCAGTTCTTTGCTTTGTTTCTTTTCCCTAAATGTATGTCACAGTCTTTTAGGGGACTCGACTCTTCCAGGGAGATCTAGAGGCCAAAGAGCCATCCAGAAGGTGAAGGTGCACCACAGTTAGACCAGCAACCCAGTGTCACCATCCACATTCCAAATTTAACCTTGTCCTCCCAAGAACCACAAATTTAAATGCTCATACTCCTTGTAAAGTATCTCTTAGAAGTCAGCCAGAATTAGGTATGCTGGCTAATCTTGTATGTCTGCTATCACTTTGAAATTATAAATAGACAAGTTCTTGAATATATGTGTATACATTCTCCAAGAAAGCACAATTGCCTCGGCAATGTTCTGTTCCAGAGTTTGAAGGTTTCTGGCATCCTCATGACAGCCCCTCACAATTGTGAGACAGTAAGCTTAGCTCCTTCACCATCATCCAGCAGCATGCATGGATTTCCCCTCTTCTGCCTAGTGACTGTAGTGGTCTTTGCTTCTACCCAGACCTAACGCAGGCAGGCTGTTCATTCAAACATAGCCCTGTGGAAAGCCTGGAAGTCGAAAGAATTCTTCCCCAGGAGTGTCTAGCAAGCTTGGAGGTCAACAATGTATCACTGCCTTTAAATGTCTTTGTGGTAAAGCAAAAATTCTCAGAAAACTTAGCATCCTCCCTGCTCCTTAAAGACTTCCATCCTTCCTCCTTATTGGCATTCCCAGATAAAGCTCTCTTCAGTGTCTGCCAGACTTCATCCAGTGTCCAACCAGTCTTCTCACTCAGCTTGGCAGCATTCAATATGCATCTGGTCCCATTTCGTTTATCTTCAATCCACAGTAAGGTTGAGGAAGCATCTGCTGCTCTGTGGAGCTGTCACTGGCCTCTTTCCATTACTTACTAGCTTGCCCTCAAAGTGATAAATGAAAAGTCTGGGTATAGTGACCATTTTAGGTTTCCCCATTCCCATACCTACTCCCTTCTCTCTCTCTCTCCCCTTCCCCCCCTCCCTCTCCCTCTCAGTTATTTGATGAGATTTCTGAAGGAAAGCAATTCTGTTTCTAAGGGTTTAAGGCATTTATATTTCTCTTGGAAGAAGATTTTCTGGTCTGATAAGAGAAGTTCAGAAAGAGCCCCCTTCAGTGCTTGGCAGGGGAAGTCCCCAGGGAAGACTCCAGAGCCCTGGATTCTAAAGCAATTTCTGAGAACTTCTAATTTCTTTTCATTCCAGGTGCTTAGCATGACAAGGCAACACACTTTGGGACATTGTGTTCTGAGTCCCACACACTGCTCTCCAGCCTGACCCTCTGGGAGGAGACTGATGCTGGTCCCCATGACGGGGATTGGGGGTGGGGAGTGACTACATCATCTGCTCACATTGTCCCGTACCATCTCTGTTTCTCCTGAATCAAGTAAATCTGTGATGGCAAAAGCTCCTGGGTCTAGAAGAACCACTGCTTTGGTGCAGAAAGGGCAACAAATTAGGTGGCATAGATAGTTCATAGTCTCTAATGAGTAAAGTGTCCTGAAAATGCTCAACAAAAGCAAATAGGTCTCTCTTAATCCCTCTCAGAAGGCTGGACTTGCCAGAAATAGGACCTTCACTAATTTGACTTCAAATGATCTGTCCAGATCTGTCTATTGGTAAGAGTCTGATCTAGGAGGTAGTATCACTGAGGCAGATTTCAAACCCCAATCAGCATTTTCCATAGGCTAGAATAAGGACTCAATAAATTAGCACATACCTGGTAATTATAAACATCTAAGCAATCCTATGTAAAGAGGAAAAAACTAAGCAAACTTTCTTCAAATGGGAATGTGTCTTCTATCGTTTTTTTTTAGGTCTAAGACTGGGACTTGAACTTGGTACCTGATGCTTTAGCTCTTTGGCTAGTGCTCTACCAACTGATCCACACCTCCAACCCCATCTTCTATACTTTTAATAAAAGTGCTAGGTACCTGTAGTTACAGCTGTAATCCTAGCTAGTCAGAAAGCTGAGATCTAGAAGAACAAAATCTGAAGCCAAAAACAAAATCTGAGACTACATTTTCGGTTAACCATTAAAATGCTGGACCAGAGTTGTAACTCAGGGAGTAGTGCACCGGCAAAACTGAGCAAGGAAAAAAATGAGAGTGAAAGGCTTTGAGTGCAAGCCATAGCATTGGCACACAAAACAAGTAAGAGAATATATTTCCACAAAACTCATCAATGAGAGACTGTGAAAAAGAATCTTTGTCATCCCCAGAAGTTTCTTACTCACATCCCATTAGTGCTGTTAGTGTGGAAGAAGCTCTTTCTGGTAGAAGAAGGATGAGCTAGGGTCTCTACCTTCAGTGGTCTTATAAGAAACTTGGGAAGCCACAACAAAAATTTGTCATAAGGTAGATGACAAGCTTCCCAAGAATGAGTGGAACCCAGTGCTAACTCATTTTAGACTTGTGTTAGAGTTCAGAGAAAGGGACCTCAATGAAAGAAAGCTTAAGAAATCAAGCTTGAGCTAGACCTCCCAGTATAGGCTGAACCTAAATAGAGTACAAATAGGAAGAACAGGAAATCTAGTTCATTTTAGGCTACCAAGAATTGATTTGTTTTCTACTGCCCACATTTAGCCCTTTGCTTGCTTTATTGAGAAGTTCCTCATCCTCTAAAATTCTGCCTTCTATTATGATCTTAATTAATGTGAGTTTAATAAACAGCAAGTAATATTTGCATAGAGAAGTCTTTATTAGAGAAACCAGACAGTCTACAATGCCCAGAAAAGCATGATTGTATTCTCCAGCCTCTGACTTGCATCTGGTTAGCATTCCTTTTCACTCCAAAAATGTTCTTATTATGATGATAAATTATAGACTCAACCTGACTCTGTAGGAAACAGGATAAGGTCAAAACCTACTGAGCAAAACCTACTAGACAACATTTCAAGGAATCTGAAAGTGCAAAGTACCTATAATTACTAAGAAAAAGTAGACAAGTAAGGATTTTTTGTCTTTTAAAATTTTTATTTAGTTTTTATTGTAAAGGTGATAGAGAGGTGGAAGTTACGTAAGCCAGGCAATGAGAACATTTCTTTTTTGAACAGTATTAGTCTTTTTTTTATTGTGAGTCAGTATTTGTCTTATAAATAGGTAAAATACTTAATGGAAGTATATGTGATAATACATTAAAGAGACCCATTACCTATACTGAAATGAAAAACAATTACATGAAAGTGAACATAATGAAACATAAAATGTGTTAGTAGATGTAGAAGATATTAAACATTAAAACAAATTAATAAATGCAAGTCTCAACTTGAATAAAAACAGTAAGCAAAATTTCACAGCTTGCTTCAGTTAACAGCAATTGAACAAAGATTAGTTGGGATGGTATTCTCAATTGTAGATGGTTCCTAGTTTATAATGATTTGACTTAACAAGTTTTTGACATTAAAACAGTATGAAAATTATATGTATTCAGAAGTCATCATACTTCAAATTTTGAGTGCTGGTTTTTTCCCACACTAATAATCCATGGTCTGATCCTCTCTTAGAATGCTCTGCAATTAGCAGGTGGAGTCACATCTCAAGAGAAAACAACTCTGTAGAATGTACTAGGTCTTTCAATTGCAGAATAATGTAGGTTAGGTATATTATATATTTTTGTCAATACTAGAGTTTGAACTCAGGCCCTGGAACATGCTAGACTGACACTTTACCACTCGAGCCATATGCCAGCCTTTAACTACATTTTTGACTTAGGATATTTTCTACTTAACATGGTCTTATCAAGATAAAAATCCCAATGGAAGCTGAGTATTTTGCAGTTGAATATGGAAACAGTTTGTGGAATATGATCCTAATTACTGAAGCAGAGACCCTTCCCTTATTGTCAGTGGAATAAATTTGATACTGTTAATAGTAAAAATGGAGATTCATCACATCTGGAATGATTAAAAAGACATTTTCCAACTAGTTACTTTATACTCTTCTCTTAGAATAAGATCAAAGCTATACCCAGAATCCCTCTGTGTGTGTGGTGTGTGTGGTGTGTGTGTGTGTGTGTGTGTGTGTGTGTGTGTGTGTGTGTGTGTGTGTGTGTGTGTGTGTTAGGACTATTAATGGTATATTCTTATTGGACATTGAATAGTGTCAGTCTCATATTTCCAACTACAACTTGAACTTCATATTCCCAAAATGAACTCCATCCTTGCCCCAGTGCCAGTACCCTCCAGTTTTTCATCTTCACCAGTGGTGTCTATTCGCTCCAGGTGCTTCAAGTGGAAACCTGGGACTCCTTTCTTTTTAAAAAAAAAAATAAGATTTTATTGTTATTATAAAGGTGATGTACAGAGGAATTACAGTTACATCAGTTATTAAGTACCTTTCTTTTTGAACAATGTCACTCCTTCCCTCACTCTCTCCCAGTTTCTTCATCCTATCCCCACCCATTGGTTACATAGTTCATTTTCAACATGGTGTCTAGTGAGTACCACTGCTGCATTTGTTCATCCTTTGTCTCATCGATATTTGAAAAATGTAGTTCATATTCTCCCTTTCCCTACTCTTTTTTATTTTTATATATTCACAAGACGTTGCGTAGAACGTTTAAACATGCTTTGCCCAGCTTCCTGTAATGTAAACCTTTTAGTGACTTCCTTTGCCCTGTGAATAAGCTCCACAATTCTGCACTTGACCTCCAGAGCCCTTGATCTTCCCTCAACTTGCTCTGCCATTGTCCCTAAGGGCCCATTGTCTGCACCACAGTGACTACTTGCAATTTTTCAGCTGAGCCAGAATTTAAGCTGCTTGTAGCTTTTGCCCCCAAACTTCTCCCTGCATAAAATCCTTTGTTCCTTACTCCCATTTTTCTGAGCCACTAACTCTCCTTTATCCTTCAGTCCTCAGCCTTATTCTTCCTTACCTGCTGAGTCCTTCTTGACCCTTCATTATTCAGTTCCATAACATCCTTTTCTCTTTAGGCATAGCCATGTGATCTAAACTGTTTACATGTGGAACTTCTCAAGACTTCCCCACTCTGGACACTAATAGACACAATATGGTAACTTTGTTACTTTGCCTGTCACTAAAGCCAAACCCAGTGCCTGCACATAGTAAGTCATTCAGAGTAAATAATATATATGTCCAGGCATTAGTTCTGTTTCTGTCAAGGAAAAAAAAAGGATCTTTGTGGGCTGCCTCTGAGTTTCAGCCTCTCCCCTTTGTTTTACTCTCCACTCAAATATCCATGAACTTGTTCTGTGCTCAACCCAATTACAATAAGGTCATTTAATTTCCTCCTTCAATAACAGATTGTGACTTGTAATTCATTTAGCAGACATTGGAACCTGAATATATACTGATTAGGTTCCCAAGCACCAAGCTTGTTATAATAAAGCCATAGAAAAGATGTCTCTTGTGGAGAGGCTGGGAAGTGACTGTTTCTGGCAGAAAATGTGTTTTGTCTCTTAAACTTAAGCTTTGGAGTCATTCATGAATGAGTAATGAATTCAGGAAGATCAATGAAGCATTCTCTTAACCCTCTCAAACAATTTTGCTGAAAACCAAATAAAAGGAAAGTTACAAGGAAAAGATGATGAGAAATTTACAAAGAGAAGAAATATAGTTGCTGTAACATGTGACTCTTGAGGAATGAAATTGGACAATTCATCTATTTTACAATGAGTAGTTTTCCAGGCTTCAATCATGAGTCACCTGAGTAATTTTTTTCTTGGCTATTTAATTCCAGTGTTTATTTCTTTTATTATTTCCCAAGTGAAAATAAAATAGCATGCAAAAGCCAAGGATTTTCTTCATATTATTCTTACTTTTTAAAGAAAAGGGGCAAGGGCTGGGAATGTGGCTTAGTGGTAGAGTACTTACCTAGCATGCATGAAACCATGGGTTTGATTCGTCAACACACAGAAAAAGCTGGAAGTGGTGTTATGGCTCAAGTATTAGAGTGCTAGCCTTGAGCAAAAAAAAGCTCAAGAACAGCACCTAGGCCCTAAGGTTAAGTCCCAGGACTGGTAAAAAATAAAATAAAAAAGTAAAAAAGAAAAGAAAAGGGACAGAAAAAAATGTCTTGGTGGTATTTGCTCTGGGATCTAACTTACGATTTTAATTCCATAAGCTTGTTTTTCTCAAGGAATTGTTTTTAAACTTCAATTATATTCTTCACCCTTCTCTTAATGGATGATGACTTGTCCTTTGTGGAGTTAGGATGATTGGAAATTAAGTAACACAATCAAAATCAAACATTTAAAAAATTGATGAGTACTATAGTGTTGACTGAAGAAATTGTGTAGGTAGATTCTAAGAGTAGCTGGTTAAGAGCCTGGTCTCTAAGCCCAGGAGTACCTTTTGGTTTGAGCATCACATAGCAGTGCTAAAGCTGTCTTACCTCAAGTTCCTGAAGCAGCTAATATTAGTTTTGGCTAAGTCATGCAGAGTTGCTATCAGGAGGTGCCACCACCTGGGATGCATTGATTCATAGTGTGGGTGGGCAATAAAGTTTCTTGCCTTTTTTTTGTTTTGTTTTTTGCTTTGGCTCCTAAACTAATTTTCTAACAGACTTTACATCAACATGTGCTGTACTTCCCTGTGAAAGTCAAGAGGGAATAGTGTTTGTAAGCAGGGCCTTTCCAGCCCTGGACTATTTTCATTGCTAGAAGAAAATTCATAGTGAACTTTTAGTCACATCTCTTATAGTTTCTGTTATCCTAGGAAGGATCAGCCTCTCATGCCTCCTGCTGTGATAATGTTAAGAGACCATACTAATAATACATTCCACCTTTCTTACAGCGATTTCAAAATACTTCCAGGGTGTTCAGTTGAACAGCTAGGAGTAGAAAGTTGAGTCTTTTTCAAATATCTGTACCAAAAGTAAAAGCCACCTTGCTGAGTGCAAACTCTCTAGAGGACAACCCTGAGAACAAAGATAGGTGCACCCATCACCTGCTGGATGCTTTCAGTGAGCAGCTCCTGGGCTGGCTGTGAGAGGGAGCTCAGGCAAAGAGTAAGAGAAGGGGACACCTGAGCTGCCTCTCTGGCTTCTCTTCTGCCTCAGTGACCTCCTCGAGATCTGTGAACAATTCCTTTATCCTCTTTGTTTTTTTTTTCTTTCTTTCTATTGGGGTTTGAACTCAGAGCCTCATGTTTGCACTATACAGAGTGATCTGTACTCCCAGTTCTTTTCTGCTTTTTGGTTATTCTTCAGAAAAGCTTGAAATAAGGATACTGGGTCTAACTGGCGCCATCTTGGCCACGTGGTAGATGATAGGGAATTAGGTTTAACTGGCACCATTTTGTTTTCATGGTGAAGGAAGGTGAAGTCCCACTCCCAGGTGATAGGCATGCCTGAATTCCTGCTGGGGCAGGGACTTGGACCATAGGTTACTGGGCCTGCCAATCCTGTGCCATGAACTTGCAAGACTCCTAACTCCCTGTGATCCTGCCCTTGACCAGGACACTGTTTAGGCCCTGACCAGCTCAGGCCCCATTTTGTGCCATGCCTCATGTCTGCTGACTCTACCCAGGTCACCATGGTGTCCCACTTCAGCTCTCCATTGGAGTTGATCTGGTTTGTTGGGATTGTTTTTCTGCTCTTTCTTTCCGCTTCTACTCTCATGACTCAGCTTCCTAACAGTGTTAAGTGTATAGAGGCTGCAGGTTTTCTGGGGACATGTATCCGCCTATAGTCACTGGCTTTAAAGACCTCTCAAAATATGGCCTCTCTGTTTCTCGAGATTGAATTCCCAGCCTTAGATTGTGATCCTCCTACCTATATCTTCCTAATAGTTGAGATTACAGGTGTTTACCATCATTACTCAGCTTTTTTGTTGAGATGGAGTCTCAGTAACTTCTGTTCAGGCTAGCTTTAAACCACAAACCTCCAAATTGCAACCTCTCGAAGTGCCTGGGATTATAGGCCTGAGTTATCAAATCTAGCTGATGGCTTCCTTTTTAAAAAAAATTTATGGTCAAGATGATATACAGAGGGGTTACAGTTAGCTACATACTTAAAATAGTGAGTACATTTCTTGACAAACTTGTTATCCTCTCCCTCATTTTTCTCACACTTGCCTTCCTTTCTTGAAGTACTTCTGTAACCCTGGCATGCTAGAAAACTTGGGCCTTAATTTACTGGGATCCAGAGGATAGCAACCCATTCTATTGTCCACAATGGCCTGGGCATGGGTTGACTGGCTCCTTCCACATTTTATCCAAAGAAGGGAAGGGCAGTTGGAAACTGAGATGTTGATAGAGAGCTACACTCAAGGTCCGTAATGAATGGATGAATGGATGAAGGTCCTAGGGCATAAGCTGTCAGTTCCCAGTTCTTACATTTGATGGTTTTTTCTAAATCAATGTTGTTGTGCCACTTGGAGGAATGATCTTAAGTTCCTCTGACTTTTCAGTTCTTTTTTATCAGGCCCCAAAGCTCACTTTCTCTGTATCCCTTTTCTCAGGTCTGCCTTGTATTCATTGCTCCGTTGTTAGCATATTTCACTATGGCTCCCCTATGTCATTTTAAAAGGACAATTCCTCAGTGTACAAAGCAGGTCTTTCCTGCTCTTTAAAAGATGTTAGCGCCCCAGGCACTAAATGCCACAGATGAGCCCCTTCTTGAGTGTAACCTATTCAGAGATACCCCTTCTCACTTTCAGACATACCTAGGACAAGGACTAAGAAGTACCCCACTGGAGAACCACTGCTGGAAGCTGAGCAGCACATCTTCCTCACCATATCCCTCCTTGCCTTTAAAATTCCACCCAGTTTTCAGCAGAAAGGATTCCCTGATGGATTCATTTCTTTAATGTTTACTCAGCAGCTATTTACCTAGACATCTGTTAATAGTCACAGACACTGTTTAAAGAGCTGCAGGGTCCATACATATACTACTTACCGTTCATCTGTACCTTCCTGACTAGTCCCACCTTAATCTTTTCATTTTCATGTTGCTTAAAATATGTTTCTGTCATGAATATGCCCACCCACACCCCTTCTCCCACTGAGTTGTTTTAAAGCAAATCCTAGCATCATACAATATCTATAAATATTCCAGAACGGACCTCTAAAAATCTCTTTCAAAAAAATACTCACAATATTATTACTATTCCTCAAAAATCCTGAGATTGTAGTGTTCCATTTTCAAACTGTGGAGATATTTTCCAATCAATCTAAAAAGAAAGTAAGAAATTATACCCTAACTAAAATAGTGGCAGGGAGGTAGGAAGGTAGGAAAAAAATTAAGTAATGAGAAAATGATGCCAGAGAATAGCAACACAATAGCTCCGATCTTTGCTCTTTATCAAGACCTGTCCAACCCCAGGGGTCTATTACTTGGGACCTCATGCTTGCCTCACCCCCTGGTGATACGTGCACATTGCCATAGCACTCATTACCTCTTCTGTAATGCTCCTTTCATAGCATGATAGAGCCCTCTACCGTGTTGTTAGTCGTTTAAAATTTGGCCACATGACAAAAATGTGTGTAACATGGGGTTTTTAAGTGTTGATTGAGCACATAATTTAAAAGTCAGAATATTAAATAAACATCTCTGCCCTTTCTTCCAGCAGGCAGCCCAGAGAACAGCTCTCCACGCTCTATCTGACAGGTACATTTTGTCATTTTTATGAACTATAAATTGCTTTATGAAACATTGAGCCCTATTTATTGTGGTATATAATTCATAATCAGATTTTGTCCCTAAAGAATCTGTGAACCGGGATGTTAAACATTTTGCATGCTTGGATTTGTCATGCATGTGTGGAGTTTATTACTGCAAAAATTGCCTTGTTGTATTTCACATAAACTATGAAGAATCCCTCATTGTGCAATGAAACAAGAGACAAGAAACTTAAGGGAAAAGGCTTGAATGCCCCAGTAAATTCTGAACTTTGGAATTGGTAGAGACCCAAGCTCATTTTCAGCAGTAAATACTCCATGTATTGTAAGATGTTTTCTTCAATCTTTCCATATCCTTTCACCAAGAGTGATCCATCTGTTGATGGGATTCTCTCATGCAGGACTGTATGCAATGTAACCCACTAACTCATAGTCCAGTACACCTGACTTCTTCTTCCCTGGTTTAGTTTGTTCCATTGGTGTTATCAAATGATATATGTAAACCTAATCAAAAACCAAATGGTAATTCACATCCCACTTTGCCACAGTACTCTTCAGGTCATAACTGGAAAATGGAAAGGAAATTTAGACTTCAGCCTGACTTAACCAGGGCACCTCTACTCAGAGTATTGAGGGTGGGATGGTGTGATTTTTGTTCTTTTCTATGTCTGTGTTCTATAACATAGAATATATATATATATATGTATATATATATATATAGTTCTATAAAACCATAGGATTTTCCCCCATGTATTTTATACCTTTGGGAGTCAGCTGGCCTAGGAGAGGTTAATTGATGCCCCCCATATGACAAAAACGGCAAACAACCATGTCGGGGAGAGGGTAGCAAAATTCTTTATGACCTAAACCAGTGTCAAGAACATGTGTTTGCAAAGGACCTTATCCTTCTTACATTTTTATTCCTTATAATGTGCCTCACAAATGCCTTCTCTTCTGGGCATTGTATTCAATGCAGGTGGGGGCGGGGGGGAAGAGGGCTACTTGAGTACAAGGCTCCCTTATAAAGGTGAGTCTTTGGTATGGACTCTGCACTGCAAAAGCCAGTAATGTGGAAAATATGCAATGTGCTGTTGAGAAGAAGTAAGGCTATGTGTGCAGCATATGAAGTACCTTGAATACGATTAACTTCCCTTCATAAGTAGTAAATAGTAGATAACTCTGATCAGAAAGGGGATTCTCATGATTTATCAAGCTGAGCGATTGTGAATTTGCAGAGAAGCTGGAGGTCAATCTAGAAATCTAGGGCCAGAGGAGCACAAGGAAATTGCCAGAACTAAGAAGTTAATCATACCGTGGGACTACTTCCATCTGTCTCAGGGCGACAGAGCTGCTGCACAGGAGCAGGCATGGTTTATAGCAGCAGATCAGGAATTAATATTTTCTGCAAAACCTCAAGCATCATTTGCAGTAACTTGGGTTTTATAAAAATGGAGCGTAATTTCATATGAATAAATCACATTCAGCTAGAAATATGAGAGGCAAGGAAAAAAAAACTGCGCTCGACTTAAAAAAAAAGTAACAAGCAAGAAAACCAACATGAAGGCAGTTGTTGAAGCGATGGCACTTGGAGGGCACAAATAGCCATGTAGTTAAATTGTGCATGTAATCATCTTCTGAAATGTCAGCTTGCAGCTCCAGCCATGGCGACATTTTTGTAGCCCTCGAGATGCATCACCAGACTGTAACCTGTCTGCCCATCTGGCAGTAGCTGAGGTCCAAGATCCATTTATATTTAGATCCAGACAACTGACATTGATTTATTCATTTATTCCACAAATATTTATTGAGCACCAGGCATTCTCTGTTGGGTGCTGTGGGCACAATGAAGGAGAAGTGATTGTGCTCACAGCTTTGCTGACCAGACGGAGATTACCTTTGTAAGGAGAGAGGTCTGTGTATCTGCTGCTTTTCATTTTTCCTTCTCTCAAACAAATCTTACAAGTGCAATATACTTTTCTCTTAGGGAGAATCGGATGAAATTAGGTAAATGAGAAATAACCTAAAATGAAAGGAGTTTCTCCTCCACCTTGGTAGAAGAATGTGAAATTATCTGTGTCCCAAAACAGAACCTAATTGGCCCACTGTAAAAGAGCAAGGCAAGGTGGGCACCTGACTGGCAGGATGATGGCTTTGTATTTAGCTCTTACCTTCCTAATCCCTAGTAAAGTGGATCAATTTCAACAGATAAACAGGGGTGTGTTGGGGAAGGGAAGGGCACCAGCTCAGGTGCCCTGGGTACCATTTTACTCAGTCCTTGGCAAAAAGGAAAGCCACAGTTGCCCCGTACTGCTAGCAGTTGATCTCTTCAGGAGCACTTCAGAAAACGTCTTAAATTCCCAAGTTTGACAGTTCCATATCAACCCTGCCCTTGAAGCCCACATTTTCTAAATTCTCCTAAGCAAGTAGCTCCTCATAGCAAAGTCTTTCTGGTATACCATGTGGATAATGTTTTTAAAGGGCTTTAGAGGTTAGAAGCACTGTCCCATTTATGCCATCTCATTTTATGATCCTCACCAAGAGAAAGATGTGACCCTTTATACAGCTAAAGCAAAAATCTGAACGTGAAACAAAGGGTCAACAAATGCATCAGTGGTACTCACTAGATTTTATGTTGAAAATGAATTATACAATTTGTGGGTGGGTACAGGAGGAAATAAAAACCTGGGGAGAGAGTAAGGGAAGGAATGACAATGTCAAAAAGAAAGGTACTCTTCACCTGACTTATGTAACTGTAATTCCTCCACACATTACCTTTATAATAACAATAAAAATATTTAAAAATACTGCACCCCTCCACACAGGTGATATGACTCACATGTGTTGGCCAGGCTGTGACTATACCCCAGGTCTTCAGTGAATACAATTCTCTCACCCTCCTCCATGCAGTAACAAAGCAGATCTGAATGCGGTCACAGACAGGTGTTTGGCCTCCTTTTGCTACATTATTTCCATACATTGTTCTGTCTCAGTTATTCTCTCCCTAAGCACTTTGTACGGGGTCTAGCAGTAAAGGAACTAAAATAAGTCATTTTGTAAATGAATGAAAGCAAGGAACAAATGAAAGATCTGAATCATTGCTTTGTGGTTACAAAAAGACAACTTTGGACGTAAGATTACTTTACAGCTTGAGGGGGTAGTTATGGATGTGGGAGGGAAGGGATGGTAGGGGAAAAACAAAGGAGGAGGCAACAATGCTCAATAGGAAATGTGCTCATTACCTCGCTCACATAACTGAAACCCCTCTGTACAGTATTTTTACAATAAAAAAATTGTACAAAAAATAAATTTCTGGAACTGGTCATCAGCATTACAACAAGTTGCTTCAGGGGAGAGAGATTAATGAACAAAGGCTCATCACAAAGGGATGCAGGCAGATTCCATGCCTGCTTATAAAGATGTTTTAGAATGGGGAACACTGCCAGCTGTCATAGAGGTCATATGGGAATTTAGAAGTTTACAAAGATAAAATTTAGAAATTTAGAAAGATTAAAAACAGCTGAACAGTTAAAAATATATCAATCCAAGAGTAAACAGGGAAGTCTCAGAAATTTCAGAAGATCAAAACCACCCAGTACATAGAATATAATAAGTTAGAAATTAGTAACCAAAAGAGGACTATACCAGATGACTTCAGAATCCTTCCTCTCACAGCCCCTCTTCATCTCTGCCCTTCATACAGTGGCAGGGCTTTAAATACTCTTCTACATAGCCTCTATCAGGTATTACTGCTTCTTTTTCCCCCTCCATAATTTATTCAATAAATATTTGCAGAACTGAGCCCATACACAGGTAATGCATTGTGCTGGTCTCATAACCCATGGATTCTGCCCCCAAGCAGTGAGAAAATGTACACATGGGGATAAATCGTCTATATTAGGATATTGCTATATTACACAAATTGATGGAGTTTCTGTTAGAACAGTTGTATGTCCCACAGTACACTGTTTCCTGTGTGATACTTCTATCCTCACAACAACCGTCTTAGCAAGGAAGAAAGGATCCAATATTAGAACTTTTACTTCCATTTATTTCCATATTCTAAACTGTTTCCCCCAAATCCTAGTGAGTCCTTTTTTTCTAAACTCAAGTAATTTGCCCCTCATCTCATAGCCTTAAATTCCCAGAATGAATCAGACTTTAGAGCTGATGCCCATCCCAGCTTCAGTGAGATGCACTCTTCTGAATTCATTAAGTTATAGGGAAATAAGGTTGACAGACAGTTAACTGAGTAGAAGAACACAGAGGAAAGGATTCAAAAGGAAAATTGAAGCACCATATGGAAGGTGGTTGTATTGGTGACCAAGGAATAAAGAGGCAGAAGATAAAGGAGGAATGGCAGGAGTAGAATTGGGCTACAGGGCATACAGGGGATATAAACCTAACCTTCTCTGGGGGCAGGACATTAGAGGGAGAGTGGCTGGAGGTAGCCACTAAATAGGGCAAGGGGACAAGAGCAGGTTGTGCCTTCACTATGCAGGGCTTCCTTCAAAAATGGAAGAAACCTTATCTCAAACAACCCCCTGACTCAGCTTCTAGTTTACCAGCCCCTCATACAATTATTGCTTTTGTACTCTGAGAACTTAATAGATTTATACTCCTCCTCAGCAACTACTAGAGAGTGGAAACCACATCTTGAAGAATGGGGCATACTTTATACAAAACCACTACATAATCATGACTTATAGTATGCCTTTTAAAGTTTTATTTTGTGTGTTTGTTTTGCAGTACTGGGATTTGAACTCTGGGCCTAATGTTTTCTTGGCAGGTGCTCTACCACTTGAGGTACACCCTCAGTCCTAATTGTTTCATTTTAAATGAGGAAAAAAAATAAGTCATTTGTCTTTCCCCTAAGCAACACTCATACAAAACATCTAATACTATTTGACCACTGTTTTCTTATAGACAGACTGCCATGTTTTAAACTCCTTCCACAGGAGGGAAAAAAAAGTCCTTTGTATAGGATTTTTTTCTGCAAGTGAAGAAAGTTAGTTGAAAGCATCTAGTTCATAGAAAGATCAGGTGAAGGTTGCTTTATCCCTTTTCAAACAAGACATGCTAAGAAAGTGAACCTTGCTACTCCACTCTGCCCTCGTGATCAGGAGAATAAAAACCCTCTACCACAGCTGTCCCTTATTCCTTTGCTTTTTGTTAGACATGACAGGATGCTGCATGTGATATTAGCAAGCATGGAATGCTGACGAACTGATTTGGGGCAAGGTATTTACCCATCTTAATCTGAAGTATCCCAGTTTCACAGTGTGAGAATAGTACCTCCCGGCTAGGTTTAGGGACAGATAAGATCAATTACCATCAAGGATGGTAATTATGCTGTACAAATAAACTCTCATCCAGGGACCAGGAGATTCTCTTTGATTTAAGTCTTCCCAGAGGCTTAAAACCCAGCAGAGAAAAATAGTAAATCATAGGTTTAATTATGAAGCAACTAAGGACTAATAGTGTGGGCTTCTTTGTACACTGACACTCTACGAAAACAAATGCCAGTAAGTCCCAAGAATTGTCCTTTGCCTTTTCCAACTAATCCATCTTTTGTAATATGTTCTAATCTAGCCTATTGGCTCCTGAAAGTGAAACCCAGGCAAGGTCCAGGCACACCTCCAAGTCATCACAACCCATCCCTCTGGCTTCACCTTCCCATTTCACTCACTTAAAAGCCATCCCAGGCCATTTCCTGACACTTTCCCAGCAGATCTCCAAAGAATTGGTGTCATTTTATCATCTCAAAGCAAATAATACTTATTTCAGAAACAGTCATTCTCAGATAACATGGGGGGAGCCCTGTGTGAAGAGTGGTAAGTGATACCGGCGCCCCCTCTGCAGTGCTCTCCTCTCTAACCAGGCACTGTGACAGCAGAGTGCCTCGGCCCTACTGCTCCTATGGGAAGCCGCATAAGTGTCCCTCTCAGCCCTTTGGTGGCCATTAGCTCAGTCAGCTGCATTAACACTGCATTAACAACAAGAGCAAACATAGACTGTAGGGTCTAAAACTCAGCTTTTTAAAAGCCCCCCTAGTACTAATTTCCACAATAAAACTGAATGGCTCCAGAGAAGCCATTGAGGCCTATCAGGTAAATAATACACAGTTTAAAAGGTCCCAAACATGTATTTTACACAATAGAAAAGAGCCTTGGAAGAAGTTAACAGTCTTTTGAGTAAATAAATAAAGTTGTATAAAGCCACTAATTGCCCTTTAAAATGGCTTAGTGAGTCTGGGAATGACTCAGGATTAATATGGACTTGCCTGATATCCTGCCAAGGAGAAGGTAGCCGGAGGGACTGCTGGATCATAGTGTTTTAACCTCCTTGTTAAAGCCCAGAATTGCCTGTGCCTGAAGAGACAGAAGGGTGAAGTGAGCGGGGACCCACTTAGAAGAGCTCTGACCTCTTTAAAAAAGAATTGATAGTGCTGATGGCTGCACACTGATGTGAACATACAATGCCATTGAAGTGAGTGTACATTTGAAAATGGTTAAAATACGTCCTGTGTATTTTACTACCATTTTTTAAGTATAAAAACGAGAGTGGGGTGAATGGATACCTATATGGTTACATATTAAGCATCCTTAATCTGAAAACCCAAAATCTGAAATACTCCAATCTCTAAAATCTTTGAATACCAACATAACACAACATGTGGAAAATTTCACACCTTGAAACTTTTTTTCATGCATAACATCTAAAATTTGAATAAAATTATCTGCAGCTTATATGTATGAAGTATGCATGAAACATAAGTGAATTTCATGTTTAGTCTTGGATTCCAGCTCCAAGAGATTTCATGTGTGTATACATATATATGCCTAATTATATAAGTGTGTGTATATGTGTGCATGTATATACACAAAAATGTTGCAGAATCAGAGGCTGGGAAGGTGGCTCAGTGGTAGAGTGCTTGCCTTGCATGTCTGAGGCCCTGGGTTCGATTCCTCAGCACCACATAAGCAAAAAGAAAAAAGCCGGAAGTGGCGCTGTGGCTCAAGTGGTAGAGCGCTAACCTTGAGCTGAAGAGCTGAGGGACAGCGCCCAGGCCCAGAGTTCAGGCCCCACGACCAGACCCTAAAAAAATAAAAAATAAAATAAAATTCATAAATGTTGCAGAATCTAAGGGGGGGGGGGAATCTGGAACATTCCTGATCCCAAACATTTTAGATAAAGGATCCTCATGCTGCTCTAGTCTTCCAAATGTTCTATTTCTAGATGGCCTAAGTGGAAAGTATTGTTCTAAACAGATCTAGGTACTAGCCTGGACATTCTTTTCTTCATTTAATTGGAGGATGCCACCCTGGTCTTCTGTTGTAAGGGTGGTAGAGCCAGGCTTATAGCCCGTCCTTGCTCCTGAAGCCACGTGTCTGTGACTAGCAAACTAGTCAAGCTAATTGTTACCTTCTTGTTTCATGGGCCTCATAGCAGTCCGTAAACTCAGAAGGGACCAGAAAGAGCTAGACTCTCCATGGATCAGTGGCAGAACACTTAGTAATACTTCATGGCACTTCTAACATTGATCGTTACAATTCTTCTGAGCTCATCTTCTTAGACTGAGTTGATAAAATTACCAGAGGTAAATATTTAAAACCTGTGATTTAAATATGAATTATCTTTGTCAAAAGTCTTTGTTTTGTCTCAGTATATCATTCACTTTTGAAAGTTGTCCCTTCTAGATTTAGAATAATATTTGTGATTCATTTAAATTTTACTTAACCTTACAACCTCCTTTTTTTTTTTTTTTCTGGCCTATGCCGGGACTTAAACTCAGAGCCTTGTGCTCTTGCTCAGCTATAAGCTGGCATTCTACCATTTGAGCCATACCTCCAATCCAGCAGTTTGCTGGTTCATTTAAGACCGAGTCTCTCAGACTTTTTTTTTTACTATTATTGGTATCTCACTTATAATATTAGGAGTATCAGTAACACTTTTTCTATCTCTGAATTTTCTACCTTGGCTGTCTTTCATGAGAGTTAATTTAGATTATTATTCCAATTTGTTTTACTTTAAATCTCACTGTGTTGGAGAAAATTAGCCAAAGTCCATGAAGTCTTCCTGAATGCTACCTCCCTTCTTCTCCCATCCTTTCTCTTGCCCTACCCCTCTCTGTCCCTTGGGACAGTACCACCCAGCCATTTGGCTTTCTGGGCTTGGACTTAATAGAACCAGCTGGACTTGACTACCCAGCCAGCTGCTAACTCTGGACTCAGGGCCTGCCTCTTCTCACCTCCACTCCCTAGGCAGCCTCCTCTTCTGGTGACCTGCTCCCTCAAAGCCTTCACAGAGACAGCCTCGGGTCAGTGTTAGCCTTGCTAGGCTGGCTGACCTTTGCTGACTGCAAATTGTAGCCCAACAGGGGAAAGGAAGGTTAATGTGACCTCTGCTCGCTGGAGCAGTCTGACCTTTCTGACTTCCAGTCCCATGCTGGCACCCAAGCTAGTGGCTGCCAGCCATGCCATGCCCTTCTGCTGGCCAGCAGAATACAGCACCTGCCTCTGTTCTCACTGGGCAGCATTAACCCCCTGCCATGTGGATCCAGGTATTTAGGGACAGCCATTTGATCTACTTAATTCCTAGCGGTTTTCTCAGTCTTTCCTCTTCTGTGTAATTCTTTGTGACCTTGGCTCTGTGTTTTTACAAGGCCTTCTGCCCATTGATGTTCTCATCCTGAGAGGCAAAATGCCTCATGGCACTACTCACTAATCAGATCAGTTAAAATGTTAAGGCAGAACAATTGCTTGTGAAGGACAAAACATGGCCCCTCTTTGTACATTACAGACTAGGTTGGCTTGCTCATTGGCTCTGATCTGGTAAATTGAACTGGGCTGCATTTAGCCCAGCCCTAGCTAGGAATCTGAAGCCCTGGCAGCTCCCCATTCGGCTTCTCTGTGGCTGTGTTTGCTCTAGTTCGCAGCCAGTGAGTCAGAGAGCCACTTTAGGTCACATTCTTCATCTTAAAACGAAGACAGTAACCTCTATTCAGCACCTCTAATCCCAGAGCTGGGAGGAGCCAAAGAAAATAATAAGGGGCACTTGGTAAGCATAGCAAATTGAGGAGTTGGTTGTCTGTAGGAATATGCAAAGGAGATCCAGATTCTCTGTGAGTCATTACCCCAGTTACTGAAGTATAATTTAAAAGGGACCAGGTGCCTTTATAATGTTGAAAGATGACCACAAAGCCAGATGACTCCCACTCACACACCTTGGACAATAGCATGTGATCTTTGGGATGTTAGGTTACTTCCAGGCCTCTTGCTGTAGCATGCCTACTGCTCCAGGCTTCTTTCTGGGGGCTTACTGTCACTACCCCCATTTTGTTCCCAGAAAGCTTCTGGGGCAGGGGTCCTTATAACTTATTTTACTATTTATTTATTGAAATGGGAACTGAAGTGGAGAGATGAAGTCTTTGCCCAAGGCTAATATTCACAGTAAGGGGTAGAACCAGTTTACAGCCTTGGGAAGAAAGGCCTTGGCACACCAGGCCTCTCCACTCTACTGAAACCCCTGAAAATAGGACAGACAAGCTCTGCCCTTAGTGACACTCCAAAGCACATGCCTGAGGGTTGCACCTATTGCCAAGGGCTGCTCCCTTCTCCTGCCCATCATGATGGATTCTGCTTGCTAGAACAGGCTTCATCTAGCTCTATTCCTCCCAAACAAATAGGTCTAGGGATTAAGCCATCTTTCTGTTCTCTACATTTAAAATAGAACATGACAGAACCCTTGAAAAGTGCAGCGGTAGGGTTTAGACAGATTTATATGATGAGAAGAACTAAGCCAACATTATTTCCTATAATTTCTATTTCTTGAAGATCTTTTCCCATTCCAGCTGGCTGGAAAACCATTACCTCGACACTAGCATTTAAAAATGAAGCACAGATTTTGCTCCTGTCTCTACAGCAGTCTGTGCCCTATGGACCTACAGAATGGGAATCTCATCCAGATAGATTGTTGCTCTCAGTACCAGTAACCAGTTTTTCCAGCCTCCTTGCCTCAGTGAAGTGAAATAGCACTTTATTTACTGAATGTCATTGGAGACCACACACGCTTCTTGGTTGTGGGGAGTGAAGTAATGTAACAGTAGGGACTCAACAAACTTGGCTCAAACCCTCACTTCTTTCATAGGTCTATTCCATGACTTCATCTACAGACATTTTCATTCAATCTACTGCACCTGCACATGGACATGCTTTTCTACCCCATCTGAAGTAGGCCCTCTTTCTTTACACTTTCTTTTCACATAGCACCCTCCACTCACCTCTTGGTGGCTGATATACCAAGCTACTTTCTCTCTTGACTTTCATGGATGACAGACTCCATCTTGTGCCTGTCGCAATCTTTACATCTCAGGCAGAGCCTGATGTATGGCCTGAATCCTAGTGACCTGACTTGATTCTCCTTTTTATCATTTCAAGAGGAAAGAGTAATATCCACTTCTGTCTATAATGCAGCAATGTGGTGAGGCCTTGGGAGATTATTTAAGGGAGAGAACTATGTAAAACAAAAAACTGATTACAAACAATAACTGTTTCTTAGCAATAATGTTGTTACTAAGGAAAGGTATGGGAACAGCAGTTACCCTTCTTTACCCTTTTTACCCTTAATTTTTTTTCTAGTCCTGGTACTTGAACTTAGGGCCTGGGAGGTATCTCTGAACTTCTTCACTCAAGGGTAATAATCTACCACTTTGAGCCACAGGGTGGTTAATTGGAGATCAGAGTCTTGCAGACTTTCCTGCCAGGCTGGCTTCAAACTGTACTCCTCAGATCTCAGCCTCCTGAGTAGCTAGGATTACAGGTGTGAGAGCCACTGGCACCTGGTTCCCTTAATTCTTTACCTAGGAACCCCTAGTCATTTTTCTCCAAAATAACCAATGAATGAGGTTCACACCAGCAATAGTAGAAAATACTCTACTTCAAAATCAGTTACTGTGGAGTGGTAGAGGGCTGCCCCAGAACATGGATTCTGGACACACTAGACATCATTTGGATATAGCTGGTTAATTGACTTCTCCGCTAACAGATTTGTTTTCAGCCATCTGCCAGTTATCATTCTTTTTTTCTGTGCTGGTGGGGAATTCACAAACTCCTGGACAGCAGCAGCATGGAATTCTTAGACATTTGCATTGCTCCTATGATTGTGTTTCTGAATCCTCTGAGGTCACCAGTCCAAATGTATGGAACATGTGCTGTACTCATGAAGAAGACCCCTTGACCTTTGATGTCCCTGAGCCTTTCAGTCCAAGAAAAATTGGAAGAGCAGGTTATATCAAAGCCATTATGAACCTCGGTGTCTTCCTGATCAGAATACAAGTGTCAGCAAATATGGTCAGAACAATAGAGCTAAATCTGCATGGAGAAAAAACCCAAAGACATTGGACATGGGCAGATAGCTATGTTTATTGGTGCCACTTCCTGAAGGGCAGTAGGAAGCATAGTGGAAATTCTGGTAACCACAGTTGTATGATGGGAGCCAGGAAAGGTGACTTGGAAAACTGCACCTATCCATCAAGAGCAGATCATACCCTTCCCCCAATTAAACCAGATAGAGTTGTATGGGAGTAGGGTTTTGAGTGGAGTCACATTGAGAGATGCTCCTGCAACACAAAATTCTGGCCACATCCCTGTTTTTCCATGTTTCTCTAACCAATGGGATACAATGATTAGGGCTACTCCCACGTGTCATGCTGCCCAGTAGCACTGGTAGTCATTCTGTTGGCATAAACCACTATCAGTAGTTGAGAGAGGTAAATGTAGTGCATGGGGAGTGAATCATGGTGATTTTGGAGATGCAGTAGGAAGCAGATGTAGTTGGTGATTGCAAGAATAGAGGTGATTTCAGAGAGTCTGGAAATGGGGTCCCCCTCATCTTTCCTGCTCCAGTGCTGGGATGTCTGAGCAAACAAGATTTTTAAAAAAATAGTCGCAGGAAAGAAACTACTGCAAGAATGAAGCAGAGAAATTGTCCTGATGGACCCTCAGAATCCAAAAAAAGAAGAACTTTTAAAAGGAGGTAACCCCAAGACAAATACCACTAGAGACTGTAATTCAGCTGAAGGTACAGCCAAAGATTATGCTGATCCTGAGCCTCCCCTGTCTTCAGGCACAGTCAGAGCTGCCAGGGTCAAGAGTGTTGCATGTCCCTGTAACACCAAGGACCTAGCAAGGTGGTGCCAATACTTACTGTTTGCCCTGGACATCAGCAGAATACCAAAACAGCAGCTCTAAGGTTGCAACAGGAAAGAAAGACATTCAGGATCAACAGGAGAAAGAGAATGAGAAGATGGCCTGCATGCAGGAAGCACTGAAGATAGAGCTGGAGCTCTGTTGATAGGAGCTATCAATACAGATGTTGGTTTCAGAAAAACTCAATTTATAGTCTGCCCTGGCCCACATGCAACAGGTGGCCAATGAAAGAGAACTGGAGCGTGAAGGTCTTGCCAGCCACCGAGGGGCTTTATAGCAGTGGGTTACAGAGCTAGAGATGATATTGTCTGCAGTCTCCACCACGCAGAATGAGACCAATAAGAACAATCTAGAGCTCCTTAAAGCCCTGGACAATGTGAAACTGCAGCTCCAGGAAAAGACCAGACGCTGTGACAAGAGGAAGAGAACACCGAGCTGCAGGAGAGGCTGGAAATGCTTCTGACACAGAAGGCTGATAGGAAGATCAAAATTCATGAGCTACAACAAGCACTAGAGGAGTGGGCAGAGTTGGAAAGACAACTAGACAACATGAAAGAGTTGGTGACAACATTGGAGTTGGAACGAGACAGCTTTGCGGAGGACTTGGGGGTGGAGAGTTCCATGTGGAAGGAGAAAGTCTAGCAGCTCTTAGGGCAGATGAACCAACTATGAGAGAAGTAAGATCAAGGGATGAGGCAGGTGTTGGACTTAGAGACCAACCTAGTGGAACTGAGAAAGCAGCTGTCAGAGCTGCCTCCCCCACAGCTCCCTGCAGGGCCATCTCAGGCTGTGCAGCAGCTGCAGGGCCACGCCTTCCAGATACAGAAGGAGCTAAAGAACCTGGAAGAATAACTTCACACCCAGATACAGGAAACCAGAGCCTCAGTCTCCAAAACCTGGAGCAACAGGAGTGGCTGTGAATCCTGGAGAAGAAGGCCAAGGAATGGGATCAGTATGCAGAGCAACAGAAGATGCTTGAGACAATGGGGAAGGAAGATGAGACTATGAAATGCACACTCGTGCACAACTGAGAGCTGAAAGATCAGCCGACCCAGCAGCAGGATGCCTTCCACAGGCTAAGCCATGAAAAGGAGGAGCTCACCCTCATCCTGCACTCAGAGAAGCAGGTGAAGAAACATCTGCAGGAGAAGCTGGGCCAGCTAGAGAAGTTAGAGGAATGGAAAGAGATGGCTGAGCCAAGTGGCTCAGAAACTACAGGAGCTGCATGACCAGTACCTGGCTCCGCGGCAGGAGCTCAGAAACACCTGGGAACTGCACTTCCCCCCACCCCAGTCAGCAGAGAAGGAGGTCTGAACAGCACTTTCTGAGGCAGACTCAGTTACTGGACCAGCTAACGCAGGTTTAGGCAAGTTGGAGGACCAAATGGTACTTCAAAAGTTACAAGACACAATGAAGTGTCTGGAAGCAACAAGACAAGAGAATGTGCAGCTGTGGGCCCAGCTGACTTATCTGGCTTTCCCTGGGGAAGGTAAAGAAGTAAGCAAAAAGGAAGAAAGTGGTGTGAGTGTCCCAGAGGAAATAGACAACCCACAAACCATGTGGGATCTTTACCTTAAAATGCTATCAGTTGCTGAATCAAGGAAGGCAAAACTCAGCTGCAGGAGCAACAGGCCCATTGCCAGCCTGGCAGCCCAGTGCCAGATAAAGCTGAAGTGCCAGGCCCATTTGATCAAAACTAGAACGGTGCCATGACCCAGGGACAGGAAGTAGGACACACAGGTGCCCAAGAAGCTGAAAATCTATGACCTGTCCAACAAGGAGGACTACCAGAATCAAGTGCGTGAACTCCAACATTGATACAGCCAGCTGTCAAAACACATCATGGCTATTGAAGGGTCTATAATTTTCTATAAAGAACAGATGGAGGTCCTGGATGAGCTGTATCAGGAGAAAGACGAGTATGTTGACCAGCTGTCTCAGAAAAAGGATAAGAAGGAGGACCTTTAAGAGCTGTTATCACAACCTTGCCGGTGAAGGCACAGAGTGCCAGGACAAGATGCTGGCAGCCACACAAACCCCTTGTTGCTGAGGCCACCTCAGGACTTTCTCACCCCCACAAAGATGGAAATTAAGGAGGAGCAGCAAGATTTTGAAGGAGGTACAACTTAAAGACAACTTGAAGCCTGTCCAAGGGGTAGCCAGGTGCCTTGCCCCCTAGAGAACACCACAGAGCAGATTGTGCTGCTACAGCCAGTAATCCAGCACCATCAAGAGCTTGCAGGCTTGAACGCTGTGCCATCCTTCCCTTTCTTCTCCAGACTGATGCAGATGAAGAGTTTGAGATCATTACTTTTCTAAACTCCTGGCAGCCATCATCTAGAGAAGCGAGCTCCTAACCTCTTCCATGTACTTTGGGGACATGGAAGCTGGGTGGCATTCTCTTGGGGCTTGTTTTAATGGGTGACAGCAAGGAGTAGCTGTAGGCCAGACAGGGCAGAGGATGCTGGGAGGTGACTCAACTCTAGGGACATCTAATAGACCATTGGTTGCAAGGAAGTGGGCCCGCATGATGGTTATTACAAAGAGTAAATTCTTTACAAAGGAAGATGAGGAGCAATGGCAGAATTCTTATTAGCATGTTGTATTATTTATTTTATAAATTACCTCCATATTAGCATACTCATAACATTATTTTCTGATATATTTTCATGTTGGTTTAGTCTTTAGATTTTTAAGGAAAAGTTTCTATTTCCTCAAGTGAATTATTATTTATCATCCATGCATTTTTTAAAAATCATGCTGTGTACCAGCAACACTGAATTTTCTTGTTTGTATTTTCTTGTTTGTATTTTAATATACTATTTTCAGTACAAACTGAAAAAGAAGGTACTTAAACCTGACAGATTGGAAGAAAAAGAAATAATATTAATAGAACAAATGGAGGTATGCTGTAGTGGAAAAAGCATACCTACCAAAGAATGTAATGCAGGATAATATACAAAATTACACAATATCTGTAATAAGAATATCATGCATCTTAATTTTTAAGGGATATATATGGTATAGTATTCATTGAGTCTAATAAAATATTGAATTTCAAAAACAGAATCCGTTATATAATGCTAAAATAATTACTGAAGTAGCAACTTTCATTCAAAATTACTGTAATTATGTGGGACTCAAACTTATTTAAAAGTTTTTCTGCAGAGAGCAATCTTAAGGAAGAATCTGGAAGTGGTTGAGGAAATTCTTTTTCCACCTTTACATTCCTGAGCCACTGTGGAAATTTAAACAGACAGGTAGCTGGATAGCTCATAAACAGGACCTAGGCTCCTTGAAATGCTATGATGTGCCTTCACGCTGAGCTTCTACATCACAGCTCACAGAAGCAGTGTTACTCATGGGATTCTCCAGATTGATTATAGCTGGACATACCATGCACCCCAAAATTATGCCTACACAACCAGCATTACTGTGGGCAGTATTTTCTCACCTGAGAGGATAGTCACTTTTAAAAATAAATGAAAAGCACTGATAAGAATATGGAGAAACTACAGCCCTTGTGTTAGTTGATGGTAACATACAGGGCTGAAGAAAACAATATGTGGAGTCTCAAAAAGAAATAAAAGCAAAATCACTATTGGCTCCAATAATCCCATTTTTAGAACATCATGTTCATAGAAGCATTATTCACCATAGCCAGAAAAACAGAAGCAACACAAGTGTCCATCAACAGGTGAATGAATAAACCAAGTGTGTATATACATAGGATAGAGGATTATTCAGCCTCAATGAAGGCAATATTGCTACATACTGCAATATCTATGACCCTGAAGACATTATCCTGAGTGAATAAAAGAAAAGTACAAACACTATATAATTCCACTTATATGAGGTATTAGAGTAGGTTTAATTAGTCTCCAATAAAGATGGGAAGTAGAATAGTGATCATCAGACCTGAAGTAAGGGGAAATGGAAGTTGCTGTTTAATGGGTATGGAATTCCAGTTCAGGAATATGTAGTGTTCTTGACATTGGCAATACAACAGTGTGAACATACCTAAACCCACTAAACTATATACACTTAAAAATTATTAAGATGGTAAAGTTTATGTTGTGTACATTTTACCACAACCTATGTCTTGGAAAATGAGTACACTTTTAAAGGACATTGCTTGGATTGGATGCCATGATAGGTAGACACTCATACAAGAATTGGTCACCAAAGAAAAGAAATCCAACTGAATCCTTTTGCTGATGTGGACCAGAGTTCTGTGGAAAAGAAAGGTTATACTTCCTGGAGTGCTAGTCTCAGGTGTATTCATTAACTTTGTCTCGTTGTGACAAAATACCTGAGAGAATCAACTTATAAGAAGGAAAGGTTTATTGTGACTCATGCTTTTGGTCCATGGATGTTTGGCATCATTGCTTTGGCCCTTGAGGAAGCAACAGATCATGATGAAGAGTATGTATTAGAGCAAAACTACCCACCTCATAGAAACCAAGAAGTGAAAAGAAAAGGCTAGAGTCTCAATATTCCCATTCAAGGTCATGCCTCCAATGACCTTCCTTCTCTAGGTCCTACACACCCAAGATTACACTACCTCCCAATAATGCCATGAGCTCAGGACACAGCTTTCATGCCTTTTGGAGGACATTCAAGTTACAGACTGGGTCCCTTGCTGAGCCAGTACAGTGCACTGAGTCTTCTCCCTGGTCCTGCTTAGCCAGTTTTCTCCAGGCAGCCTGAGCATTTCCTTTGTCTTCAAGACACAATGATGACATGTTGACTATTCCGTATTCAACATGCTTGGGATCAGAAATGTTTTGAATTGCAATTGGTTTTGTTTGCATTTTGGAATTAAATATAACAAAATGTCTCAGTGATGGGATCTCAGTCTAAATCTAAAAGATTCTCTATATATCATAGGCACCTCATACATATAGCTTGAATGTGATTTTATGTGACAATTCTGAGCATAAAGCAAAGTTTCATGGTACAGAATTTCTACTCATGGCATCATGTGAGCTACTCAAAAGATTGAATTCTGAAACAGCTCCAATTTCAGATTTTCATATTAGGAATGGTGTTTAACCTTCTGAAATGTCCTCCTTCATCTCCGCTCCATTGTGCCTACTGAAATCCCATGTTTCATGTAGTGAGTCCCTGTCCTACTTGGGATGCTTTCTTTACCTCTGGCCATGAGCATGCTAACCAAGAAAATACCTGTTGGAAGTCAGTGCTAAAACTCTGATATAGGCAAAGAAGAGGAAATGGGAATCTTCATGAGCTTCTCCCCTCCGTAATGGTCATAGATCTGAGATGTTGAGCCAGTTGCCACTATGAGCAGTGTCCAAAAGGGCGACAAACTTGGTAGACTGTCAGACGTCCCTCTATCTGATATGGACTGAATATATGTGTGCCCTCCACACACACGGTCCTAAAATTCTTACATTTAGTCCTTGATTCACAATGTCATTAGTAGTAGGAGCTGAGGCCTTTGGGAAGATTCTGATCCCAGAATCCTCTATAATGGGATTAGCAGAAAGAATTAGACCAGAAAGAATGCAGGCATGGTGGCTTACGCCTGTAATCCTAGCTACTCAGGAGGCTGAGATTTGCAGATTGCTGTTCAAAGTCAGCCTGGGCTAAACTACCAAAAAGCTGCAAATGGAACTGTGATTCAAGTGGTAGATCATTAGCCTTGAGCACAAAAGCTCAGGGACAATGCCCAGGCCCTGAATTCAAGCCCCAGGACTGACACTAAATAAATAATGTGCCCATGTGTCTAAGAGCCATGGTGTTCTCAGTGGTAGAGCATTTGCCTAGCATATCCTCAGTTCCATCCTGGAATCACAAAAGTAAGTAAAATGAACAATATGTTCTGAAGAATGAGAATTGCTTTCCAAAGGAAGTTTCACCTCTTATGTAGAATATGAATAAAACTGGCAACAATGAGCTTCCTAGATTTCATATGCTGATTTTTTTTAGGTAAAATACCACAAAGAGAGTGCAACCTTACTAAATTCCAACAGTATTACCAAGTATGTTCTGTTGAATAAAATAACACCTTCCATTTTCTTGTCTAAACACAAAGGAATGTAGCAGGCCGGTGGAATTGGGCCAGTTTGGTGCACTACCAACCCCTCAGAAATTGCATTCTCTCTACCTCTACCTTGGAGCACAATATGCACATCTTTCTTTATGAAAATTTTAGTCTCCTCATACTGTTCACATTAGGACTCAAAATTAGCTGTAGGGTTTCAGTCACCAAGATGTAAGCAGATTTGCTTTGCTGATTATATAAGGTTAAACAAGTCTTGTGTTTTGTTCCTTCCAATTCATCCAAAAGCTATAAAGGGGAATATTTAAGCTCCAATTTTGGTGATACCTCAGCACTGCTTTAACTTTGTCTTCTTATTATTCTTCTATCTCCCTGACTGCTTTTAAGCACTGTGTTTCAGTGATTTAAAATATAGCTCTAGGATCTTGAAGTATGAATTTCCAGGTCTCTAGACTTCCCGGCGGGTGATTAATTGTAATTAATCCTCTTACCTGTCATTCCGTCTCTGTTGCTGCCATACAATCCAGAAGACATTTTGCAAAACTTGAAGCAGGCAATCTCCTGCACATTATTTAGTGGCGATGTGGTATCCAGGTGCCATCAATCTTCCTTAAGTCATTCATCCCACACATAGCTCCATGCTCAGTGCTGCTTGTGCCCTGACCACATGCTTTTACATTAAACAGGAAGATTTAGTAACTAGAAATCCAGCAACGATGGATAGTTCTGTGGTAAAAGTATGTCCCTAATATTGTTACTCATTATCTGAAACTCAAACCTCACTGGGTACCCTGTATTTCATCCAGCAAACCTACACAAACCACATTTTGATTCAAAACCTTTTAAGAAGAAAATATTCTGTGCAAGTATGTGATTTTGTTGGAAATTACATTTTAAAATAGATCTTAAGGGATAATTCTTTGTATAAGAATGATAGATGCAAGTTCAAATTCTACCTCATCCTTCCAGAGAGTTTCCTTGAAAACCAGCTTGCTCTTTGTAAAGAATAGACTGGGGGCTTGAGGTGTAACTCAGTGGAAGAGCAAGTGGCATATGTGAGTCCATGGGGCCCAAATCACAGCACCAAACAAAAACAAAAAACAGTATAGTTCGTATCATACATCCAGAAAAAGTGCACAGCTGTTCCTCTTCCTATATGAGTGTGTGTCTTTTTGTGTACTAGTAGTGTTGTACTTGCTGCAGGTGTCACATATTTGGAAACCTGGCTGTGGGTGGAGACACCATTTATAGATTGGAAACACTGACTGAGTTTCTTCTCCCTCCATCTCCCAACACATACCATGATGGGAAACAACAGACACCCATTTCCTGCGAAGTATGGCTGCTGCCCAATTCAGGCTAATCTTTGGCTGCTCTTTCTAATTTGTAGTTTTCCGAGTTTATTGTACAAAGAACTGTCTGTTTTGATAAAGTGGGAGCTATCAATAATTCCAGGTCTGTTTCTACATTTGTGGAGGTTGAAGAGATTTCTCTGTTGACCTCTAATAAAAGCAGATAATAGACTGAGGGTCTCACACCTTAGCAAATGGCCTTGTTTCTTAAGTCTCTCATTATCAGGGTATGGGTGTATGTGTATGGTATGTGTATGGGTGACATTTTCTTTCAAACTCTCTTTCTTAAGCACTATTACTCCCTTGGTTTTCACAGTACATTAATTATTCACTGACTAACTTTTTACCAGCACTAATTAATGAGATAAATTACATCATTGAAATGGTAATAAATATTATAACATAAAGCAATTACTAAAGTAGTAATTTTCATTCGAAATTATTTTAACTACATAGGACTCCAACTTATTTAAAATCCTATCTCCACAAACTTTCTTTTGAGCTTCTGAAACTGTCACCACCTTGGTTACCTAGTGCTAGTCTGGGAAGTTTTCTTCTGCATTTCCATTAGTGAGCAGGTAGGGAACACCTGGGCAGACTGGCAGTAGAGTAAATGATAGGCAGGACCTGGGACCTTGAGAAGGCTTGGCTCCCAGGAGTCTGGGTAGTCACCTGTGTGTAGGGCATATCCTTTTAAAGGGAGACATCTTAAAGATGCCAGGGACAGAAGCTGGTCATTGTGCTTTGCGAGCATTAGGAAAGGCCTGTCTTTTTTTTGGGGGGGGGGGGTCTGGTCCTGGGGCCTGAACTCTGGGCCCCACTTGAGCCACAGCACCACTTCCGGCTTTTTTCTTTTTGCTTATGTGGTGCTGAGGAATCAAACCCAGGGCCTCAAGCATGCAAGGCAAGCGCTCTACCACTGAGCCACCTTCCCAGCCCCAGGAAAGGCCTATCTTTTAAAGCTGTAAATCTGTTACTCCAAGGTCAACAAGAGCATTTGGCCCTTTGGCATTAACCCAGGCATTCATGGCAAGATATGCTGATAACAGACGTTATATCTGCCTCCTATTCCCTCTTCTTTGACCACCAAAAGCTTCCTGGGACTTCTCTACATCATCTTTCCTTCACCAGAGGAGGTAGGGAAGACCACCTTTGTTTGAAGAGAGAAACTCTGACTAGAGACTTGAACCTAAGTTTCCATGAGAAGCTTTCTGCTCTCAAGGTCTGACCAGTTCCTCTAAATTATCTGCCTTTTTTTCAGTCTTGTACTCTAAACCTGGAGCACAAGCCAACCAACCCTGCTAAGAGGGCTTCATCAGATCAGGCAGGGCTGGGCTGAGAGCTTTATGGACCTGTTCTAAAATGTAGTGCTGCCTTTCATGTGGTGAGCAGCTCATTTTGGGGGAGCTGGTTGCTCACATGTTCCCTGAGATGTGGATCTAAAAGCCAAAGAGCACAGCCTTACTGATACCACACCCAGGAATAAGAAAAAAAAATTTTACTGATTGCATTCAAGTTTTTCTCACACACACATACACCCACACACACACACACACACACACACACACACATACACACACTTCTTTTCCTCAGCAACTACTCTCTTCCTTTCTTCTTCTTTTTTTCTGCCTTCTCATGAAGTAACTTTGCTATTTTCAGCACTCCTCAAAGAAACAAAGGCCTGACTTCCACCTGCCTTTCTATAACTGACATATTCACATTGTGATTTCCCTCTCCTGGTCCACTCTCAGCCAGCTTCTGTACTCCCTTGGCCTTCCCTGAGGGGTGCAGCTTCCTCAGCAGAGTGGAGCCCCAGGAATTGCAGGGTTTGAGGCCCTGTTCTTATTTTCCCTATATTTCAGCAGCAACTGTGCCCAATTGAGACTTAAGGCCTGCTGTGATATTTTTTTCTCAGAGTGTTCCACTCAGTATGGTCTTACTGAAATTACATATAAAGTCAATGCTCCACATTCACAGGTTTGCCATCAATCAACCTTAGATGGAATCATTCAGGGAAAAAACCCATCTGTAGTAAGCATGTACAGCTTTGTTCTTTTCATTACTTCCTAAATAACAGTATAACAATTATTTACAGAGCATTAACTTTGCAGTAGTTATTATAAGTTATCTAGAAATGACTCGAAGTACATGGAAAGAAGTATACCGGCCCTATGCAAATTCATATTTAATACAAGGGACTGATGCATGTACTGATTTTAGTACAGAGCCTTAGATGTAGATACCACAAAGTGGCTATTTGCTTAGCAAGCTTCACAAGATGCAGAAAACTAGTTAACCACAATCTATTTTTTCAACTCTCTTCATTGTCACATATGCAGACAGAAGAAATGGTTCCACTCCCTGAACACACACACACACACACACACACACACACACACACACACACACACACACACACACACACACACACAGTGAATCTCAGTGTTCTAGTCACTTCTTCTCCCATCTCCTTGGCCTAGATCGTACCCCCTTCTCAAGTAGGATTTGGGGATAACTTCTACTTGGTATTTAGGAACCCACTGTGGTTCCACTGACACCAGAAACTTCCGCCCTGGAAACTTTAGCCCTTCTTCTTTCCCTGGTTGCTAATTGGAATTAAGAATTCCATCATAGAATTGTAACTGGACCCTCCTTGTCCTCTGTCAAACACTTTTCAAATGTCTGCATTTCCAGTAGTTCAGCATAGGCTGGTTAACTTTGTGCTTCCTCCCACACCAAACACAGAACAGCGCTAGTTTGTGAGTGCAGCTCAGCAAGAAACACTAAAAATCCTCCATGGCAGAAAACTTCATTGACCAAAAACTGAAAACAAAAGTGCCTTGGAGATGGGGGGAGGGGGGGTTGGGGGAGGGGCAGGCTGTCTACAGGCAGATTCCTTGAAGTTACTCTGCACTTAGAAAAATAGAAAAGTTGAAGCCGGGCGCTGGTGGTTCACGCCTGTAATCCTAGCTACTCAGGAGGCTGAGATCTGAGGATCTCGGTTCAAAGCCAGCCCGGGCAGGAGAGACCGTGAGACTCCTATCTCCAATAAACCACCAGAAAACTGGAAGTGGCGCTGTAGCTCAATTGGTAGAGCGCTCGCCTTGAGCTGAAGAGCTGAGGGACAGCGCCCAGGCCCAGAGTTCAAGCCCCACAACTGACAAAAAAAAAAAAATAGAAAAGTTGAAAACCAGCCCTTGATCTCTCAGAGGTCCTATGCAGCCATCCCTCAGTCCCTACCTCATGGGGTGTACCCACCCCCATGAATTCTCAAGTCCGTCATATAAAATGGTATAGTATTTGTGCAAAACTAGGTACGTGCTCCCAGAAACTTTAAGCCATATCTAAATGACTGTCAATTCCTAATACAATGGAAATGCTATGTAAATAGTTGTTATTCTGTATTGGTTAGAGGGCAACAAGAAAAATCAGTTTGTACATGCTCTGCACAGAGAGATACATTTCTTTTTAATATTTTCACTCTGTGGTTGAGTGAATCTGGAGGGGAGCTCACAAGTGTCCAGGCTGACTATAGTATAAAGGTTGGAAAGCTTCTAGTTACCTTGTGCTAATGAAGCCAGGAATTTGTTGGCATTTGCTCAATTGTCTCATATTATTCTTAGGTGCACATTTTGGAAGACAACACAAGGTACCATCCCGGTCACTTTAGGGTTAATCACCAGCAGGGAATCAGACACAGAACTCAAGCTCTGGTGTCCACTGGTCCTTTTTCTTGGCCTCCCAACTGCTCATCCGCTTCAGTAAGGAAAAGGAAAAGAATTTAAAAATAAATTAATGTCACTCCTAGTTAGAAACTTATTAAAGTAAAATGCAAATTACCAGATTTTTTATTTAGATTTATTTAATTTAGATTTAATTTTAGATTTATCAAAAGCTACTAGAAGTGAGAAGGACCTTAGAAATCATCTAGTCTAAGCCCATCTCTTAGCAGATGAGGTAATTGAAACCCATATCGAAGTTATTAACATAGGTGGGACTCAAACTCAAGGTATGCAGATTCCTGGCTAAATGGCTATTCTGGCATGTGAGCTGGGCTGGCCTGTCAAGCTCACCCTGTCAGTCATTGTCCATTTTCTGTTGCTATAATGTTTCCCAGAATGGGTACTTTGTAAAGCAGAGGGGTTTATTTGGCTCATGGTTCTGATGACTGGAAAGTCTGAACATCTTAGTATCAGCATCTGACAACTACAGCTACATCACACCATGGTGACATGTAGAGACAAGCACATGTGCCAGCAAGGAAGTAGCAGACAGTTCACTCTTCCTCACCTCTCTGTCAATCATGATATTGATCCCTTTCACAGGCTGTGTCCCTATGACCTGATGACCTTCCACTAGGACCAACCTAGTGGAAGATCTACCACCTCTCATTATTACCACATATTGGACCAAGCTTCTAGCACGTAAAGCTTCATGGGACATACTCAGGCATTCAAAACCAGAGCAGTCAGATCAGCTACATGGCTAATTTGACTTGTCTCAGTTGCTTGGAACAGGCTATCTGTGAGGAAAACCTGGGACTCACTGTCTAATAGCATGCCTTTCTTCCTCGCCAAGAATATGCCTATTTGCCCAGCCTGAGTGACAGGCTCTTTAAAGGAAACTTGGAGTCCTAAGTCCCAGAGGATGGTTATTCTCTTGTCTAAGCCAGTATCAGTTATCATATTATCCTGTATGGAACTTGTTTAGTCATAAGCATGTGACAATATCAAGCCAGTGAGACCTGACCTAACAAGAGAAGCCAGACCGTAACATTCTTTCTCTATACTTTCAAGTAGTGTTATAACTGTAGCAGGTATCTTTGGATGTATGGGAGAGCCAATCTAAACACAAGCCAAGGATGGCAATAAGAAAAGATGGAAGGGTTTGTGTCCTTATTGTGAGGCTCAGAGCCTGTGAGTTAACTAATCCTGGAAACATTCTTCCTTGGGGCTTCTGCTTTTGAATTATTCATGTCCCAATTTTGTTTTCACTTATTTTAGTTGTGGTCCTGCTCCCTGTCAGCAGACAGTCTATCACAGCAGTATTCTGATACACCATCTTTGAAAAGGTCCTTTTGAGTGGCACTCCCATAGGAACATCTGAATACTATTTTATGTGTGTGCCTTGGGCATCTCCATCCAGGGAACAAGCCCAACTTGGTTTATGACAGCTAACAAGATCACAGCTTGAACTGGTATGGCCACAAGTCTGGGTCTCAGATGCTTAGATTTGGTTTCCATAAAAATCCATTCACTCATCATGCTTAAGTCTTATGCTCCTTGGTGAGATGCAAATTGAACACCACATGCTGCTGACATTCAGACACTCGCTTTATTTGCTTTAAACACAGGAGAGAAATGGAATTGGTTTGTTCAGACAGCTTGGTTTAGGAGGAGGATTTTCAGGAGCCAAACATGATTTCAAACTAAGATCGGGGCACTGCCATCGCCCAGGGCTTCTTTTGACCTTGTTCAAGATCAGAGCTTCCTGAGTCTTCACACAAAAGCTACCTTTCTCAGGAAATTAAAGGAAATTTCGGAGAGGTATCATTGCTGGCTCATTGCTGTATGATCTTGGACAGCACATCACGTTCCTTTTTAGTAAGTTGTTCTAAATGATTTCTTATGTTCCTTCCAGAATAAACATTTTATAGTTCTGTGGAATGACCAGACAATGTGGTTAAAAATGCAAATAAACATGTGCTGACAGGCTAGCTCAGCAGTCCAGCATGTGCTTAGCATGCACAAGACCCTGGATTGAATCCCTGCAACTTGCCCCCTGCTGGAAAAAAGAAAAGAAAAGAAAGAACAAGAAGATCCAGGTGCTAGTGGCTCACACCCTTCATCCTAGCTACTCAGGAGGCTAAGATCTGAATATCTGTTTGAAGCCAACTAGGGCAGAAAGGTCCATGAGAATCTTATCGCCAGTTGACTACCAAAAAGCCAGAAATAAAGCAGTGGCTCACACAGTAGAGTGCTAGCCTTGAACAAAAAAGCTCAAGGACAGCACCCAGGCCCTGAATTCAAGCTACAGGACCAGCACCACTAAATAAACAAACCAAAAACAGGAATGCCAGATGCTAGTGACTCAGGCCTGTAATCCTTACTACTCAGGAAGCTAACATCTGAGGATCTCAGTTCAAAGCCAGCTGGGCAGACAAATCCAAAAAATCTCTTATCTCAAAGTCACCACCAAAAAGATGGAAGTAAAGGTCTACTTCACATAGTAGAGCACCAGCCTTAAGCAAAGGAGCTAAACTAGAGCAGAGGGCTTTGATTTCAATCCCTAATACCAGTGCGCGTGCATGGGCACACACACACACACACACACACACACACACACACACACACACATGCACGCACGCACGCACACACAGTTTTTTAAAGGAGATAGGTATTTTAACACCTGTAATCTCAGCACTCAAAAGGATAAAGCAGGAAGATGGTGCATTCTAGGCCACTCTGGGCAACATACAGAGAACATGATGTTCCATGTAAACAAAATCTAAAAGAAAGCACAAGTAGCCATATATCAGGCAAATTGGGCTTTAAACTGAAAGAGACAAAATCATTATGAAAAAAAAGTAAGATAGAGAAATTCCTAGCTGATTAGGTCATGTTAAAATGAATAATACAGTTATCTTAAAATAAAGAATAATACTAGCTAACACTGATTAAGCTCAACCTGGCTGGGTATCGGGCACTATACTGAGGAAATGAACAGGATTTTTAAATTTAGTCTAACTAGCAACCCCATGAGGTTCACACTATTAATGCCCTCTTCATATCAGTGAGGCAACTGAGGCTCACAGTGGTTAAGTAGTTAAGCAAGTACAGGAGGTAAAATGTCCAGATGATTTTATAAAGTCTATATAATAGTCCATGCTACCTTACACTTTATTGTGCCTGATTAGGGCCAGAAATACTGCTAAATTACCTGCTTGCTGGACAAGTTCCATTCTCCTGGGAGCACAGGAAAGGCAACATTAACAGTGAGAATCTGGGTTCTAACCTCTCTTCTGCTGGGTTTGATGTGCAACCTTGGATAGATTATTGAGATCTTTTGCTTTGCCTCTGTAGATCGGACATAACTAAAGCTGACTTTCCTACTTTACAACTTCACAGGTTTATTGGGAGAATAATAGTAGAGACTCAAAAGTACTTTGAAAAATCTTGAAGAACCATATAAATTTTAGTATCTATTTTATCTATCTATCTATCTATCTATCTATCTATCTATCTATCTATCTATCTATCTATCTATCTATTTTGCCAGTACTAAGGTTTAACTCAGAATGTTGTACTTGCTAGACAGGTACTCTACCACTTGAGCCATACCCTAGTCCTCTCTGCTTTGGTTATTTTTTGAACAGGATGTTACTTTTTACTCCCCCAGCATGGACTGCAATCCTTCTACATATTCTGTGTATCTGGAATGACAAGCACGTGCCCCACACCTAGCTTTATATTAGTTGAAGTGGAAGTTCACTTTTTGCCTGAGCTGGCCTCAAACCACTATCCTCCCACTCTCTGCCTCTCAAGTAGCTAGATATAGGCATGAACCACCACTCTCAGTATCTATTACTATTAAAAGTAGTCAAGGACAAGAGACAAAGGAAAAAAGTTAGATAAATTGTGTGGTCAGTAATCTATGCCAGGAACATAAAGCATAATCAAGGAGGTGGGGTATATTTTTGCCACCATAAAGATTATAAGATTATTAAGTTCCTGTAAAGGAGCAGTCTAGGACTTTTCTGCCTCAGGAACTGAAAAAAAACATAAATTTAGGAACTCTATAAATAAGTCATGAATGGCAGGATGTCTAATGGGCCATGGCTATAAAATGCTCCAGTCACTGGAAGGGCTGAGGGCTGCTCTTTAGGGTAGCATCTGAGACATTCTACTGAAGTCTGTGGTATGCAAGAGATCATACAGATTCCCTTGAGCATGATTCCTCTACCCCACCACAGTGCTGTAGTCTAACTCATGAGGACAGAAAGGATGCAGAATTACAGAATATTACGGTAGCCTGGACCCTCTCATCATTTCATTATAGACCAGGTAACTGCAAAGCAGCAGAGAGATTCCCTGCCTCATCTACAGTTGCAGGTCAGGGATAAACACCTGGATTGAACCTAGACCTTCCATCTCTACACTGCAGCATCCCACATATCCATACATCTTCAGCTGTCTCTACCAGAGAAGCGGTTGTCCTAGAAGTTCTCCTCCAGCTTTCTGGCAGTTTGGTCCAGCCACATCTCAGGTCCCATCCCCACTTCCAGAAGAAGGATGATGAGTTTCCTACTTGAGGTGCTCTCTGAGACAAGCATGACTTTTCATCTTAATATCCAGGTATTACCCACATGAATGGAAGGGTGGCAAATTGGTGTCACCAAAAGGCAGCAGCAACTACTTCTCACTGTCACTCAAATAGTGCCAAGGATAGAATAGTAATGCAGCTGTGTGTTGCTCTTGCTTAGCTATGCTGCACCCAGGTAGCCTGGTCAAACTAGCACAGGGCTTTCAGAGATGCAGGGCCCTCCCTGTCACAACTCCCACCCACTTTGTATCACGTCCCTTACAGAAACAAGGAATGGAGGCTTCCCTGCTTTGAGATATTTACAGATTCTGTCCCAAGAGCACACCAGAGCCAGAGGGCTCATCCAAGTCACAGAAGGCTGATGCATAGAGACTGTGCCCTAATAGGCCTTGAATATTAAATAAATACTATGTTTCATTGGAAACAGAAAAACCATCAACAAGCCTAAGTGTATTTCAGGGAACCAATGAATGCACAATATTGTGTAGATATTGTGTATACAATATTGTATTTTGTTTTCATTTATTTGTGAAATGTCTTTCTTCTTGACCGGGGCACATGTGGGCTTTCATTAAATTAAAAGTAAAATTTTACTCCATATATGACCCAGAACTTCAAGCAGTAGGTTGGGAAGAGAACCACATAAAAGATAATATTTCTCAACCATCCTAAAAAATAAAGCTGGTAAAGCCAAAAGCAGGGCTGGTGCCACTACAAAAGAACCTTAGCAGATATCATTAGTTGGGTCATAATGTTATGAATCACAAAGTTAAGAGCATTTTGACCTTTTTGAGGAAGATGCCTCAAACTGTGTCATCTGTCTAAGCTAGGGGAAGAACAGAGCATCAGACATTTTATGCCACAAAAGATAGAAATCCAAGAAATCAAAAAGTCCTCACAAGGAAATATCCGGATTCTCTGACATCTGAAATTAATTGTGAAGACTTGAGTCACAAAATTCTTCTTAAGGGGGGGCTGGGAAGGTGGCTTAGTGGTAGAGTGCTTGGCTTGCATGCATGAAACCCTGGGTTCGATTCCTCAGTACCACACACATGGAAAATGCTGGAAGTGGCACTGTAGCTCAAGTGGTAGAGTGCTAGCCTTGAGAGAGAAAAAAAAGCTCAGGGACAGTGCCCAGGCCCTGAGTTAAAGCCTGAAGACTGGCAAAAAAAAAATTCTTAAATTTAGACGGGCACAAGCTCTTGATTCCTTGGTAGGACTATGAAAATGGTTCAGTAGGCTGAGCAGGAAGCTCTCTAGACTCTGGCATGTGACAGAAGGTATTTCAGATGCTACCATAACAACGGCATGAAAGGGGCATACTTGATGTACAGGTTAATAGCCTCGTATATTATTGAACTTCTCTCCTGCTAAATGTGGTGGGTTCTGTGAACTTTTATCCCTTGCTGAGGCCAATAGAAGGTTTCTGGGCCCTTTGGGAAATGAAACATAATGCAAAGGTCTTTTTATGGCCTTAATCCCTTCCCTGGACTATTCCCTGCTCCCATCCCACTGGAGTTCAGAGTGAACTAGCTGTGTCTATGCTACCTGCCCCCTTCTTCACCTTTTCCATATCCTCACATCAGAGCCCAAAGGCCCCCCTTCAACATAAAGCCACATGTCCCCTGAGGCTTCTACAAGTCGTAGGCCACAGCCACAGCCTGTTCATCTTTGGACCTCAGTATCATGTCATCTTGTACTGAAAAGCAGTCTTCTAAATGGCTACTCAAAGAAGGGCTGTCCAAAAAGAAAAGTACTCATTATCTGACTTCTGTAACTATAACCCCTCTGTACATGTTTATAATAGCAATTTTTACAAATGGCCATAGCCATCTACTTAGTAAAAAGAAGAGGGGGGGGGGGGAAACACATCCACATACCTGCAGTCACAGGTTCTTTGTTATTAATAAAAGTAGCTGAGATAAGCCTTCAACACAAGAAGCTGTAACAATATTATAAAGCAAATCTGAAAATGTAGAAAGAAACAAACCCTGAAAATACTAGAATGATTACATGGATCAAGAACTACCTCTTTGAGGGGAAAAATATATACATTTTTGTAATTTGGAGAGGGGAAAGGAAATAACAAAATGCTGAACCAAGGATACAGGATGACCCATTGAAACAATGAGATGTACAAGACACTATGTAGAAAACGAACTTTACAACTTGGGGAAAAGTTGGGGAGGTGGGGAAGGAAGGGATGGCAGGGGAAAAACAAAGGAGGAGGTAACAATGCTCAATAAGAAATGGACTCATTACCTTACTCGTGTAACTGTAACCCCTCTGTACACTATTTTTACAATAAAAAAATTTTTAAAAACTTTAGCAAATACACAGAAAAAGAGAAGAGAAAAGAATTTAGAATGTGATAAGTAATAAAACAGATACAATAGGGGGAGTTAGTTAAGTGACTATCACAAACTTATTAAGAGGAGATTTTTAGAAAAAAATATAAATAAAATTTCTGGAGAATAACCAAGGAATAAACTGTGAGGGAATTTCCATTCTAAGAGGCTCTGGGATTGAGATGGCTTTTGTAGGTGATTAAGTTCATTTAAACTGCTAAGAACTTCGTTATTCTGATCTATTTTAAACTTCCTAGAACACTAGGGAATGGTAAAATAGTCTCTAGCCTATTATTTTAGGCTAAAACCACCATAATAATCAGCCTGCCAAAAAACATCCTCAAAGTGTGAAAATATATGAATATAAATACATGTTAAACATTCCCATAAATATAGACACCTCAGGGCTGGGAAGGTGGCTCTGTGGTAGAGTGTTTGCCTTGTATGCATGAGGCCCTGGGTTTGATTCCTCAGCACCACATAAACAGAAAAGGCTGGAAGTGGTGCTGTGGCTCAAGTGGTAGAGCGCTAGTCTTAAGCTGAAGAGCTGAGGGACAGCACCAGGCCCAGAGTTCAGACCCCATGACAGATGTGTGTGTGTGTGTGTGTGTGTGTGTGTGTGTGTGTGTGTGTGTGTGTGTGTGTGTGTGTGTGTGTGTGTGTGTGTGTGTGTGTGTGTGTGTGTGTGTGTGGAGAGAGAATGAGAGAGAGCTCAAATTCCTTAATAAAATACCAGCAAACTAAATTCAGCAATATTTTAATAGAATTAACTTCCACAATCAAGTAGACTTGGAAAACCTAATGTTTGTTTTATTGGTGAAAAACTGAAAAAATGAGAATATGTAAACTACAAAAAATATTAAATCCTCATAATCAAATCACACAAAAAATCCTAATTTGGCAAAGTGACATTAGGCAGACACCTGCATAGTAGTTTCTTCCACAACAGTGCACCAGATACTGGAGGTTAGAAGTATTAAGCAGGTTCCTTTCCTTACTATCAAGTGAGTGTTCTTATTCCATGGTGAAATGTTGGGGCACTCTCCTGTCCCTTCTCCTATGGACATCTAAAACCCATGGCCACTGCTTATGACAAACATGAGAAAACTGAACTATGAGGAGAAGGTACATTAGCTAGAGGCTTTGGGCCTCAGGAAAGGTCTACAGTGAGTTCCTGGATTTGCATTTCGCACATTTTTTGTGTGGTACCAGGATTTGAACGCAAGACCTTGTACTTACTAGGCAGATGTTCTACCATTTCAGCCATACCCCCAGCCCTACTCTGTTTTATAATTTTTCACATATGGACTCACTTTTTGCCTGGACTGCAATCTTTCAGTTTCTACTTACCATGTGGCTACAGGTATGAGCCATTGTGCCCAGCTTTTTAGAGATGGAGTTTAATGAACTTTTGTCTGGGTTGGCCTCAAACCTTGATTCTCCTGAATTCTGCCTCCCAAGGCATGAACCACTATGCCTTGCTCAATAACTAAAATGTTTAAAACTCAGTACGTGAATGCTATAACTCCTTTGAACTACTAGTGAACCATTAAACAAAATGAATATCAGGAAGCTAAAATGTGTGGAGGTGGGGAGGAGGTCAAAGGAGATCAGGTTGAGGTGGAGATATGGGAATGGAGGGAGGGGGTGAGCAAATACAGCCATTGTGTTCTGTGTGCACTGTGTAAATATTGATATACATAGGGATGAAATGGAGGAGAATGAGGGAAGGGTAACATTGCCCTCATAACATGACTTCTAGAATTGAGACCACTTAGTACAAGTATTTAATAATAAATAAATATGTTTTTGAAAAGTCAGTGGATGAGCTAGGATCAGTAGCTCCACACAGTAATTCTAGCTACTTGGGAGGCAGAGATCAGGAGGATTGAAGTTGAAGACCAGCCAAGGCAAAAAGTTCATGAAACCCCATCTCAACAGATAAAGCTGAACATAATGTCATATAGTTGTTATTCTTGCTGTGTGGAAAGTATAAATAGAGGAATTGTAGTCCAGGCCAGCCTAAAGCCCCCCCAAAATGTGAGACGTTACTTAAAAATATAACAAATGTAAAAAGTACTTGGCTATGGCTCAAGCTGTAGAGCACTTGCAGGACAATAGTAAAAGATCTGAATGTCTGGCTTACGTCACTTAATATAATTATATTATAAGTAAGCCCAAAGAAACATAGGTCCCATGGTTTCCCTTATTTGCAATAACTAGTATATGTATGAAACAAGCAGAAAAGGTCAGATAAGTTGATGTTAAGCGAAATGAACCCCAAGATAAGGACACAAGTGGTTTTTTATTTATAAGGTGATTTTTTTTGTTGCTTTGTATGTCCCTCCTCCGTTTTCATTGTATTTGATGTTGGTATAATTTGTAGAGGAGAAGGGAAAAAACAAATTGTTTAAATAAGGATACAGGTGGACCCATTGCAACAATGAGATGTACAAGACTCTATGTCCAAAAACGAACTTTACAACTTTGGCTGCGGGGGGGTGGGGTGTAGTCATGGAGATGGGAGGGCAGGGATGGTAAGGGAAAAACAAAGGAGGAGGCAACAATGCTGGATAAGAAATGTACTCAGTACCTTGCTCATGTAATTGTAGCCCCTCTGTATGGTATTTTCACAATAAAAAACGTAATTTTTGAAAAAAAATCTGAATGTCTTTAGTAGTACTAGATTTAACTCAGGACTTAGTTCTTGCTAGGTAGGTGCTCTACCACTTGAGCTGCACACTTTAGTCCAGGATCTAACATTTAAGTCATCAGAATCTCAGAAGGAAACAAGAAAGAACAAGTACCTGAAAAAAAATATTCAAAAAGCTTTGAAAGCCTAGTTGTACAAAATATATAAACCTACAGGTTCAGGAAGAGACATGAACCTCCTGATTGTATAAATCTAAAAATATCCTTGTGAAGATACATCATAGTCAAACTGGTGAAAAGACAAAGAAAAAAATCCTGAAAGCTGTGAGAAATAAATGGCATCATGCATGTAAGGGAAAAATAATTACAGTCTGAATGACGTGAGATTGCAAAGCTAGTGAGGCCAAAAGGAAGTAGTACATCATGGTCCAAGGGCTAACAGGAAAGAGCTATTAATCCATAATTCCATATCCAGTGAAAGCCTTCAGCGATGAAGGGCCAGTGAAGACTCTCTGACATGACAGAAAATCAAGAGCCTTAGTCACCAGCAGATACTCTAAAGGAGTGGCTGGGAAGGAAAAAGAAAAAAACAGAAAGGAAATGATTTTTTTTTAAAGAAAAAAATGGAACCTTGAAATATCATAAAGGAAATAAGAACAACAGATTAAAAAGAATGTGTGATTATATTTTCCTCTCCACTTGGGATTTTTAATTTTGTTTGATCGTTAAAGCAACCTTTGAGATACTGTTTTATGTTCTCAATGTATGTAGAAGACATACTTAAGACAATTAAGGAAGTGAGTCTTCTAGTTTCACTTAATCTGATAAAGTGGCAATCTTAGTATTTTGTGATAAATTGTGTATAATATAAAAATTGAAAAATCTGTGCAAAGATATAAATTTTAAAACACTGGAAGCAAAATAATATTTTAAAGTATATTCTAATTTATAGAAAGGCAAAAAAAGTAGAAAAACCCAAATCAAAATGAAAGAAATGGGAAAATGCAGTAAATATATATATATATACATATACATATAGGGCCTGGGAAGGTGGCTCAGTGGTAGAGCGCTTGCGTTGCATGCATGAGGCCCTGGGTTTGATTCCCCAGCACCACATAAGCAAAAGCCGGAAGTGCTGCTGTGGCTCAAGTGGTAGAACGCTAGCCTTGAGCTGAAGAGCTAAGGGACAGTGTCCATGCCCAGAGTTCAGGCCCCACGACCAGACCCAAATATATATACACATATATATATATATATATATATATATATATATATATATATATAATATTACAAAATTTAAGAATAGTAAGGGAAGAGGTGAGTTGAGAGGGATAGGTGAGAATGTTGAAAGGGGTGACATTGATCAAGATGCATTATATTCATAAACTGTTTTGTTGAATGATAGTACCTCTGTACAATTAAATATAGTAAAAATATTATTTTAAAAAATATCAGATTTAAGTTCTAAGCATATCAGTAATTGCATTTAAGTAAAAAAGCCTAAATTCATTAATGAAAAAATGTTGGCAGAGAATTTTTTAAAATTATACTCCAACTATATACTGTCAGTATACTCAGTCACATGTAACAAAACACGGATGTAATACTGAAATTCAGTCTTGGACAATGAGAGGAAGATAAGAGTAGCCAGAAGAAAGGGCCAGAAAGTAACCTGTGCAAACCCCCAGCTTTAAAGAGACACAGCCCAGCTTGGCACCAGTGGCTCATACCTGTTTTCCTAGCTACTCAGGAGGCTGAAATCTGAGGGTCACAGTTTGAAGGCAACTCCAGCAGACAAATCTGAGAGACTTCTTTCTCCAGTTAACCAACAAAAAGCCAGAAATGGAGGTATGGCTTCAATACTAGAGCCCTAGCCTTGAGCAAAAAAGTCAAGCAGGACTTTGAGGCCCTAAGTTCAAACCCCAATACTAACAGAGAGCGAGACAGACAGACAGACAGAGACAGAGAGACAGACAGAGAGAGAGAGAGCATGAAGGAGAGAGGGAGGGAAAGAGAGGAAGAGATTATCAAGGTGTGATGAGAAACATAGCCAACCAAGGTTCTGGGATGGATAAATTGAAAGGAGGCCAACTATGAGTAACTGAAAATCACATTAGAAAATTTTTTCCTTGAGAGATGTCAGATCAAACAAAATCAAGGCTATATAGAACCAATAGTTTCATTAGCTTTGCTTCTTAGTTGATACTTTATCTACCGTGAACCCACTCACCAGATTTTATCATTTTCAGTGCTTAATAATAAGAACATAGGACATAGTTTTAGATCACTTGCTGTCAGTACAGATGCTGTGATAAAGGAAAACTGTTGCCAGGACACTGATGAGAGTTTGGAAATGAACCATTTGTTGAGTTCTTACAATATGTTGAGCAGTCAGCTAAATTTTATCATGCAGGCAATACCAAGAGATGCATGATACCAAACTAAGCAGCATGGCTGCCCCTCCATGTCAGCCAAGTAAAGAGCCCAACCTCAGGTCACTTTGTCACTGGAAAGCCTGTGGACAGCTTAAGATATTTATTCAGGCTCCACAATAGAAACAGCCTAAGCTGTAAGATCCAACATTTGGAACTTTGATTTTAGATCTTTTCTTTTACAGTCTGTATTCAGACTTGGCCTGGGCCAAATTCTGAAAAGAATGCATCAATACAGCCAAAGGAAGAAACATTGCAAGTGGTATTAGAATGAAGCCAGGCTTCTCTCAAAGGTGTATTTGAATCCTGGCCACTAGTAAAACCAGCAACGCAGTTCAGGATGCCCCAATAACAAAAGCATCAAGCCATCTCTAATGGAGCTGTGCTGACATGGCAGATGAAATGTAGAGTGCATGTAAAGGAATATCCTCTAAAAAGAAACGTTCAAATTGAAAGAGTTCAAAGATTTTTTTTATCAGAAAAGAGAAATTATAATCCTTTTGAAAAGTTAGATCTCTTTTGTTACGATTAACTCGTGTGTGTGTGTGTGTGTGTGTGTGTGTGTGTGTGTGTGTGTGTGTGTGTGTGTGTGTGTGTGTGTGTGTGTGTGTGTGTATGTGTGTTGTTTTGCTTTTGGTTTTCTTGGGAAGTCAGAGTATTTTCAGACAGGATCTCACTGAGCTGTCCTCAAATTCCAGATCTTCCGGCTCAGCCTCCCAATTACTAGAATTAAAGGCATCCATGCCCAGCTGACAAAAACTTTTATTCTATAGTCTCAGACTTATTTTCAGTCTTTAGAGTCATTGGCACCCTATTCATGATATTATGTAGGATCAGAACCTAGTAAGGTAGTATCCTAAAAACTTTCCATAGTTGTGTTGTCATGCCAATTAATCAGTGTTAACATTCCAGAAAAAATTCCTCTGAGTTAATTTAGGGTTTTGGTGTAGACAGGATAACCACTTTGCATACTAGCATTTTCAGCTTGGGTGTTTTGTTTTGGGGGTTTGCTTTTGGTTTTGCTTTTGTTTTTGTTTGTTTGTTTTGGGGTGAATCCTGGGGCTTGAACTCAGGGACTGGGTGCTATTTCTGAGCTTCTTTTTTGTTTGTTTTTCCCTCCAGTCTAATGCTCTACCACTTGATCCACAGCTTTACTTCCAGCCTTTTGGTTTGGAGGTAGGAGGCTCACAGACTTTACTACACAAATACTTTATTACACAGGCTGGCTTTGAACCACAATCCTCAAATCTCAACCTCCTGAGTAGGATTATAAGCATGAGCCACCAGTGCCATTTTGCAATTTTAACTGTATAAACCCTACTGTCTTCTTTCAATAAGGTCTTTTTGAGACCCTACTTCTGTTAGTAAGGAGCCTTTTTTTTTTTTTTTGGTCAGTTGTAGAGCCTGAACTCTGGGCTGGGTGCTGTCCTTCAGTTCTTCAGCTCAAGGTGAAAGCTCTACCACTTCAGCCACAAAGCTACTTCAAGCTTTTTCTGCTTATGTGGTGCTGAGGAATCAAACCCAGGGCCTCATGCATGAGAGGCAAGCACTCTACCACTGAGCCACCTTCCCAGCCCATAAGGAGTCTTTTTCTACAGGGCTGGCCACCCTGGCTTTCTCCTCATTCTGCTCTCATTGTTATTTCTGTCCCAGCAGAAGCAAAGCATCTGCGTGCCCTCAGCACAAGCACAATCACTATACTGAGGCCAAGACGATTGCTCGTTCTCAAAGACCTGGGTAAAAATTAGTCCATAGAGAGGCCTTCATGGATGTGGGGATACGTGAATGGATCTCTTGATCTCATAGCTGGCCAACAGAGGCCTTCTGGGCAAGCCTGCCTGCCCTTGACACTGATCTTTTCTAGCTACATTCTCTCTACCCATAGTGAAACAAATACCAGATGTTCTTCAACTCACAATTGGACTCTGTCCAGATAAACTTATCAGAAATTGAAAACATAGTAGACTGAAAATGCATTTAATCCAGATAACCTACCAAACATCTCAACACACAAGAGTCTCTGTTGTTTCCCCTCATATTTACTTAGCCAACAGAACTGTGGCTGGCCCACTGCCACTGCCTAGGCCTGTATACTACAGGCCTAGGGAGAGATCTAGACTCAAAATTCAATGTAGTTTCTACATAACGCTTTTTGTACCATCATAAATTAAAAACTGCCTATATATTCAATCCTGACCCAAAGATGTCATGATACTTTTAATCTTTCTAAATTCAGCATGAAGAAATGTAAATTTCAGGCTCATTCAGCTGTTTTTAAAGCAAGTAATAGTTATGGCTGTGGCATTTTAAGTCAGCTTCCTAATTTAATGAAGAAAAACACAGGAGTATAAAACTTTTCTGCCAATCTAATTCTGTCTCCTTGGGCTGGTGAGTCTTATTAATTTAGGACCAGAAGTCCTAAATTAATATGACAAAAATGTGCATTTTCCCAGAAGTTAAAATGCTACTTTGTATAAGACAACTTTTCGCTTTGTAGTGACGGCCACAGGGAACTCCACACACCTGACAGCCCTAGGTGCCCACAGAATGACGGAATCTCTTGTTTTCCTTAGTGTGCAAATGCAAGCAGATAGAATGTACTGATCAAGAACATTGACCATCATTTTGTTAAACCAATCAAAATGTTATTTGTATATCCTAATTTCTGGTCTCCAAGATGTGTCCCCCTGTTCCCATGTAAAAAGAAGATACAACTCTCCTATTTCTGTGTGTGTGTGTGCTCGCATGCCCATGCTTGCGTGCACACGCATGTGTTTATATTTGCATGCATGTGTGCCAATCCTGAGGTTTGAACTCCCGGCCTAGATCCTGTCTGTAGTTTTATTACTCAAGCTGATGCTCTACCCTTGAGCCGCAGCTCAACTTCTAGTCTTTTGGTTATTAATTGGAGATAGGAGTCTCTCTGATTTGTCTGTCTGATCTTTGAACCACAATCCTCAGATCTCAGACTCTTTAGTAGCTATGATTAGAGGTATAAGCCACTGGTGCCTAGCCTCTGCCCTGTCTTTTTCCACCAGCCTTTTACCAAGAAGCCTTTGAGCCATATGTTGTTTGGCTTTCTTTTTTTGTTTTGTTTTGTTTTCTGTGTTTTTACCCCCAATATTTTAGGAACCTCCCAACTTAAACAAGGATCCCAGATTCTCATGTTTGGAATTTAATTGTGTGTGTGCATATATACATATTTTTCCCATTGATTGTACCCATATCCACTCAGCCAGCAGAAGATAAATTTTCACTCACTCACAAGAAATACTGCAGCCCCTTGAGCATGAACTACCCTTTGTCATGGGACCCTGCATTCCTCTCTCCATACCAGGCATAAATGATAGGCTAGAAATGAAATTGCTGCAACTCAGACACAGCATGAATCTGCAGATAGTGTTTGATGTTGAAGAATTTGGGCAGACAGTGGGTATGGACCATGACATTGATGGAAAGGAATAAAAACCACTAAGGAAGGTTATATTCAAACTCCACTTTCCCCTAACTCTGTCATTTTTAAAGGGTGATTTTTTTTACCAGATTCTATACAAGATAGTTTCTTGTCTTACAGCTTTTATAAGAGAAACAAAGACTTAAATAAGTATCACTTCCCTCCCAGCCCCCACACCCAGAATTTATGACCGCTTGCCCTTGGGTAAAGCATTTGTCAAAGATTTAAGGTATGGATGAAAAGGGTTCTTTAAAATGTTCAGCTGCTTTGCACTTGAGACCATAAAGCCTAACAAGCTCCCTGATGACCTTCACTAATGCTCAGTCTGATAAAGTCATGGTCACAATTGGAAGCAGCAAGCAGATTTTTGCTGACTTGACATTAAAAGTGACCAGCATTTTCTGGGTTTAGAGCTTAACCATAAAAGAACACATCCAGGTGTGTCTCAGCTCCATTAATTAAGGGTCTTGGAAGATGTTGAATATTATGTGAGTACTGAAATTTTCTTTTGACTTAAATACTCTTTGAATGGGTGTATGCTATCTGAAATGTTGTGGTTTATGAATTACCACTGGAAAGCATTCACCATTTTTTTCATGTTGTGTTTGACTATATAAAGACCCTGTGAGAAGGATTGGGATTGGGGGGGGGAGGCTGGGAAGGGATGTGAAGGGTAAACAAAGGAGGAGGCTGCAATGCTTGGTAAGAAATGTACGCATTATCCTGCCCATGTAATTGTAACTCCTCTGTACAGTATGTTCACAAATAAAATTAAATTAAATTTAAAAAAAGACCCTGTGGCATGTATATAAACATTGAGTTTTAAATTTGACATCTTGTTTCTTCTATAAGCCATGGCATTAGGGTTGAATTTTAAAGTCTAGAATCTATAAATGATGACCAGGAAGATATTCAGTTCTTTAGGAAATGACTAAAAGAAAGGTTGCTTTTTATACACCATGCCAGTTCCCATAATAACTACAGCATTTGACTCTCCAGGCAGAAAAGGGAACAAAGCAAGATTTTAGCTTCAACAGTCCCAAATTCTGAGGGACCTTCCAGCAGACCATGGAAGTTCTAGGCAGAGCACTGTGCTGCCCCTACAGCCCTCTTCCTAAACCTTGCCATCCATCATACTTCCTTTTCCTCTATGGCAGAAATAAGCAAAGTCCCTTGACACCCAAAATATTTCAGGTTTTGGGGGTTTCCTTCTGTTTGTATCGATGACTGGAGTCCAGGATGATTGAAACGCCATCTCTAAAACAACAGTGGAGGGTGGGCCAGAGTGGTTGGAGTGTAGTTGTGGAGATGGGAGGGAAAGGATGGGAGGGGAAAAACAAAGGAAGAGACAACAATGCTTGATTCAAGAAACGTACTCATTACCTTGCTCATGTAATTGTAACCCCTCCTCTGTACAGTATTCTCACAATAAAAAACTTATTTAAAAAAAAAGAAAAAAAAACACCACCAGTGGTGCAAAACAGCTACCGGTATATTACACCACTTTCCCTCCTAAAGCATCCGTGCTTTAACCAGTACCTAGTTACCAAGAAGAACCAACCGACTCTCATTCTCAGTTGAATTCCTGGGTCTAATTCTGTGTAACCATCCAGCTGCCTTTGACCTGGATGTTTGCTGCTTAAGTCCCGATCCTGGTTGACAGAGTGCAGACTGCCTCCCCTTTCCTTTTTGGGTATGGCAGCCTGCTGGTGTTTCCTGTTTGCTCACTTGGCTTTCCTTCCCTTTCCTTCCTGGGGGGTGGCGATGGGCTGGCAGCACCGTGGTCCAGCAGACCAACTGCAGAGGCTCCGTGCTGTCCAGCAAGGGCAGCAGCAGCGGCAGCAGCAGCAGCAGCAGCAGCAGCTCCTCCAGCGACTCAGAAAGCAGCTCTGGATCCGACTCTGAGACAGAGAGCAGCTCGAGCGAGAGTGAGGGCAGCAAGGCCCCCCACTTCTCCAGCCCTGAGGTAAGCCACGCTTCATCTCCCCAATGCCAGCAAGGTCCCAGTCCCAGTTCTCATCCTGTCTGCTCCCCACTTTCCCACAGACCTGGAAGCCTGTTAGATTGGGGGCTTACATTTTCCAGATCGTGTTCCCTCCTACCATTCTCCTTATGACACCACTTCCTTTGAAGTACAAAGCATCATCTTTCACGGTCTGAAAAATCTGTTTGACTTCTAGAAATTTCCACATATGCTGTAAACATCACTAACAGGAAATAACCTCTGGACAGGGTCTCCCTCAGGGTCAGCTGAGGCAATAACGAGACAGGCAAGCTCCCCACCACCACCCCCCACGGAAGTGTGACCACTCATAAATCACAGGGAAAGGAGTTTTATGCATTAGCCATGCTTAGAATCTTACCCTTTTTTTCTCAAATTTGTCACGGATCAGACGAACAAGGGCTATAAATATTAATAAAACCTTCTTAACTGTGTTTTCTTTGAGAAAATATAAAAGGGAAAATTAGCATCTCCCTACAAATAATAATGAAACCTTTTACAGCCATGATCAGTATCTATTAGGATGATTTAGGTACCTCGTATAAACACATTACAAGGTACCAATAAAAACGATTGCTATTTCTACTCTAAAGTGGAAAAGGGGGGTTAAATAGTAAACAGAGCATGAGGATTCTTGGGTGAGGGCCCAGAGTAAACTTTTCTATCTGTGGAGCCATAACAGGAGGGCTTGGTTTCTAAAACGGATAAAAAGAATAAGATACAGTTTCCTCCCTGAGAGTATAAACATTGGACATCCCCAGGGATTGTGGGGTTTGATTTTTTTACCTACAACCTTCTGCACCATTCATGGGCCAAATTCAAATTGGGCTCTGATATGAAACCAAATCCTTCCTGCAAACCACAGCCAGGAGTTGGTGGTACCCTGGGAGCCTGAGCAACACCTATGTGCAGCAGTGTACCTGTGATTCAGACATAACTTGTGTGAAAGTGACTGCTTGTCAAGTTTGCACAGTGGTTTTTTTTTTTATTTTGTTTTGTTTTGTTTTGCTTTTGCTTTTGTTTTTTTTGTCGGTCGTGGGGCCTGAACTCTGGGCCTGGGTGCTGTCCCTCAGTTCTTCAGCTCAAGGCTAACGCTCTACCACTTGAGCCACAGCGCCACTTACAGCTTTTTCTGCTTATGTGGTGCTGAGGAATTGAACCCAGGGCCTCATGCATGCAAGGCAAGCACTCTACCACTGAGCCACCTTCCCAGCCCCCGCACAGTGGTTTTGAAACTTCCACAGGTTTTGTTTTATGTCCCTGCAGCTCTTCTTTTCTCTTCAGTACCTTTTCCACTCAGTGGAAATAATCTGAAATAGGACTTCTCTTCAGCATGTCTCTCTTTTCTACAAAGTTCCTGCCTTTCTATCTACCTAACTACCTGTCCCTATCAGTCTACATAAGATGTATGCCCTTAACATTAAAAGCCTTACCATTTATTTTGACCCTGGCTTTTCTTGGAAACTGAATTATTAGTCTTGCCTTCTCATTCACTCATTCATTCACTCATTCAATGTCCACTCTACAAATGCTTGTGCATTAGCCACAGACTCTGTTTGGCTTGAAGGAAATACTCTATCTTCATGGTGCTAACATTCTATTAGGCTCATTTAAAGTGGGAAAATACATAAAATAGAACAAGTAGACAAGGTACCAGGCTTTCATAACACTGTAATTGGTTGAGCACCCAGAATATTTAGTTTTAAGACATAAGAGTCCCAGAGACAGTGAAAGAGCAGGATTAGGGATGAATAAAAGGTGAGTATTTGAAAAGATTCCTGTGTCCAGGCTCTTCTTTGTGGTGTATTTGCAGGTTAAATTGGCCACTGTTGAATCTTATTTTCGAACTGCAAAGTGAATCCTAGAGCAGGGGACGTTGGCTAAGATCAGTCCAGTTACAAAGTACTTTGAATTCTTTCTAACAGTCACTGTGATCATCACAAAGCCCAGAGTTCTGGGGATGAGAGGCAGCTTTTTTCCATTTCTTCAACAGCTTTTAGGCATCTGGCTAAAGAAAGGGAGCACAAGTCTGCTAAAGGAGCTCAGGAAGTTACGTTCCTGAAAGGTACATGATGTTTTCACTTTCTTGCTTCTCCATGCAGAAATGACATATTAGCCATTCTTTACCTTATTCCTTCTATTGAAAAGGGAAGCATTCATTATAATAAAAGTCAGATTCTTTTAATGTTTTCCCCCAAGGTAAACACGTACAACATTCCCCATAAGAAGAAAATGTTTGCAGACTAAAAATCACAAAGTTAGAAGGCAGCAAGACTGCTCATCCTTCATACCTCTGTGCATCACACTGACACAGCTGGCCCAGGTTGCCTTACAGAGTAGGGAGACCAGTGTTTCAGAATCCCACGTAGAAGCTGGCTCCTAACCATCACACACTTCACATTCTACTATTCTGATTGGGTTGTACTGACTTGAAGCAAAATGCTCCTGACCTTCACATCTCCTCCAGGGCCTCCTGTCATAGAAGTAGAAGGAGACACTTATGATGTTCCAAGACACCTGGGTTTTCTCTTCACTGTTCACAACTTGAACTGATCTTTGTGGCTAAGATTGGTGAAAAGCACTTTATTTTACATGAGTCACTAGAGTATGGTAAAGCCACTTTTACAAGCTGACAGGGCAGAGCCTCTGTCAACATTTCTATGCCTGTGAGTACTCATGCTAGAGCCCGCTATGTATTGTGTTGTTCTTAGCCTCTTTTTTTCTCACTTAAATGTTTGGATTGGGGGGGAGGGAGGATTAGAGTTTAACCTCAGAACTTCAAGCTTGGTCAGTTTACTAGCTTGACTGACACTCTACTACTTGAGTCACACCTCCAGCACAGCTTTTTGCTTATTAATTTGAAGATGGAAGTCTGGGGGACTTTTCTTCCCAGGCAGACTTCAAATCACAATCATCCAGATTTCAGCCTACTCAATAACTAGGATTTTAGCCATGAGCAACCAAAGCCCGGCTCACTTAGGTTTTGTCTCGGAACATTTCCTAGCATTGTGAGCCCTCATACTTCCCCAGGGCAAGCTGCTTTCCCATACAGCTGGAAAACCGACACCAGACATGGGTTTCCCTCACCCAGAACTAAACTGTCCAGGTGAAAGAGAAAGAGAGAGAGGAAACATCCTGACTTCCTACCTGCCTGGTCACATCTAGGATAAAATAGATGGACCCCATTTCTTTACACAGGACATCCCCTAGCCCTCATACTGTTTGTATAAATTATATTTTCCATTGCAGCATTTCCCGAGTGGATTGACCATGGCAAACTTCCTCCATTGAATATATTAACTGAAAGCACATTTTAGAAAATGCTGCACCATATCATCCTTAAAAATCAGCATAAGTGTAGGGCACATCTCTTGTTAGTGCAGTAGACCTGGGGTTTGGTGAGGATCTCAGTGAAGCTGGTGACATGAGGAGAGTTTCTGTGTGAATCAGAGGGAAGATTAATCAGGAAAGGAGTTGTGATAGAGTATATAAAGTAGCAAGCCAGAAAACCAATAAAAAACCACTGGGCAGAATCCCAGGATGTGGGACTCAGAATATGGGACATTGTCAGTGCATGCTGGTAAGCTAAGGGCTAAAACTTTGAGTTTTCCTTCGGCGATATAACTTGGCCATTATCTCAGCTTCCCTGGCCAAAATTGCCTCCAGAATGGTAGATATTGCTATCCTGCCTAATCAGTGAGGAACAAATGTGTTTGAGTGACAGATCATTCATCATAAGCAGAGGTAGAACAATTGACCTCACAGACCTAGTATGAAACATCAAGGGAATAAGAAAGAAAGAGAGTTGGCCCTAGTTTAAAAGATGAGTAGGACTTTGTTGAAGACATAAGACATATATATGAATCTAAAACAAACATTAACAGACACCTACAGGTGATGGCACACACCTGTCATCCCAAGGCTGAGGCAGAAAGATCATGAGTTTTAAGTCAGCCTGGGCCACACAGCTAGACCCTATCTCATATAAAACAAAATAAACAACAAAAAAGTGTGTGCTTATCAAGTGTTAATACGGGTAGACACACTGTTTGGAGGGTTAGTTGTGTTATCTATGAAGATTAGATCTAATGCCATCATTTTAGCCAGAGGACTGTGCTAAGACTAATTACCTGAAAGGAAAAAGAAGGCAGGTTTATTTTGCTTCCTACTTCAGGGGCTTCCGTTACTCATGGCAGGGATGGAGTGGCCAAGCAGGGCAACTCACATCGTGATGGCCAGAGAGAATTGCCTATGCTCACAGGCGGCTTTCTCTTTTTTCCCTTTTTATTCCCTCTAGGACCTCAGCTTATGGGATGATGCACATTCTAAACAGTTTTCCACTCTTAGTTAATTCTCTCTGGAAATATTCTTACAGATACACCCAGAGGTATGCTTTACCAGTCTCCTAGGTGCCTCTCCATCCACTCAGAGACAGTGCCCAGGCCCTGAGTTCAAGTCCCAGTACCAGCTCTAATACACGCGTGCGCACGCACGCACGCACACACACACACACACACACACACACACACACACACACACACACACACACACAATTAACCATAGCAAAAACTGACATTTCTCAAAGGAATTAGGTATCCTTTCATGAAGCAACACAAGAGAATAGAGAGAGATCAAAGGAGACAACAGGGCAGAGGATTTGGTCTTTATACCTAAGGAAGTATGAGTGTAGTCTTTGTGAAGCCTGGGTCCTGTGTAGATTTGGATATATCACTTAACCTCTCTGAACTTCATCTACACATTAGGGAAGACAACATTCCTTATCTATAAAAGTTAGATAATATATGTAAAATTGGAGGCATATTATACATGTTCAGGCAATGAAAAATGGTTACATGGGAATTTGGATTTCGTTTGAGAGACAATAAGAGATGGTTGTAGATCCTTGAGAAGGGGCATGTGACTTAGTGACATGTTGAAAATAGCACTTCAGTCTGATTTGTTCAGCCATGAAGTGCAGAAAAAAAGATGACCCTAGATCACATCAGGCAATGTCCCCATCCTAAATGTATTTAAGTTCTGCTGTTCACTGTTGATGCCCCCACCAGCAAGTTTCTATGTGACTCTCTGTATTCAGTTGTGCTTTGGCTATGACTTCCATTTCTCTGACATAAGAGACAGGAGATGTGGAAGGCTTGGGATGGAAGAGAGCTGTGTGGCAGAGAAGATGGGTGCTGCTCTGGTTTGTGAGCCCTGTCCCAGTGCATGCCCCTTTCTACATGTCTCTTTACCTACAGGCCTATATACCAGGTCCCAATTCTGTAGGAAAATTGAGACCCAACCAAAGGTACTGCCTCACTCATACTATTATAGGGATGAAAATGAGAATGGGAGGACAAAATTGGAAGCTGCAGAATGTTGGCCACCAAATCATCTTTCAGCTGATAACCTCAGGAGGTGTCTCTGGGCAAGAATTATTCTGTGTCCCACTACCCTGCTTGCCACCAGATGCAGTCTGCCCCTGCAGACCTTACCATTTATGCTCTGTAAGGTCTCTGTCTTCCCTTTCTCTGAAGAATTATATCTTTCAACTCAGCAGCTCACAAAAAAAGACAGATTAAGCATCCCTAATCAAATCTGAAGTGCCCCAAATCTGAAACTTGGTTGACATGAAGCCAGCAGCAGAAAATCCCACACCATGATACTTTGTTTCAACTACTAACAATATTATCTAAAATTATCTCAGGCTATATGTTTAAAGTGAGTATAAGCCACATCAAGATAGATAGATAGATAGACAGATAGATAGATAGATAGATAGATAGATAGATAGATAGATAGGATAGATAGACCCATTGATAAAGATGTAGAATCCAAAATAATAATAAAAAATAAGTCTAAAATCCAAAATAATTCTAGTCCCAAGCATTACAGATAGGGAAAACTGAAGAGGTACATCTTTTGTTTTTGGCATTCTATTCTGAAGCCCTGTGTTTTGTTTCGTTGTTCCAGTTTTTTTGGTAGCATGAATACAAACTTAAGTAAAAGTCAAGGATGTCATCATTCCTCCCCCTGTGTTCCAGAATGAATCTTTCAAATCAATATTGTGTAAGCAGAAGAGCTGAGGGACAGTGCCCAGGCCCAGAGTTTAAGCCCCATGATGGGCCAAAAAAATAAAATCCATATTGTGGTCTTCATTGTACTTTCTTTTTTCTGTCACAGGGTGTCACTGGACACTCCAAGTAGGTTTTCCCTGCAGTATAGTCTTCATCTATTGGGAGCAACAGGCAGGATGTCCATGGTCTCCACCACAGTTCTGATTGTCTTGCATCCACGCATTATGGCCAGTTACATATATCTCTGCCATCTCTGGCCCAACAGAAGCTTCCCATCCCCTGAGCCATACCCTACACCATCCCTACTCACATAGGTTCAGCCAAGACCCTAATGTCTCAGGCACAGCAACTCCTTACCCCTCTTGGATCTGTGACTACACCCAAAGCCCAAAGCTTTACACATAACATGGACTTCACCATTGAAAAACATTTTTTTTTTTGTCAGTCATGGGGCTTGAACTGTGGGCCTGGGCACTGTCCCTCAGCTCTTCAGCTCAAGGTAAGCGCTCTACCACTTGAGCCACAGTGCCACTTCTGGCAGAACTCAGCCTCCTGAGTAGCTAGAATTACAGGCGTGAGCCACCGGCACCCAGCAAAAAACAAATCTTGAACTATCAAAGGTAGCTTTTGGAATTTTTTATGTTTAAATTTTTTTTTTCTCCTACCACATGAGTTGATTGTCTCTGGTTCTAGACTTGAACTGATCAAGTCTGAAATAGAAATCTAAGGAGATGAGGCTGTTACTCAGCTGTGTATTGATTACAAGAAGTTTGATCCTAAGCACACACATTACCAGCCCCCCAGCCCCAAAGGCTTGGCTTACTAAGCCTTCTTGTTCTAGGCTGGTATCTGACCTACCCCTGAAAGTTGGAGGCAGAGAAGAAGGAGGCATGCAGAAGGAAAGTTTCTCCCCTGGATCCCTCCAAATGACTTCTCATCTCAGTTATGGTTACTAATTGAAAATACTCTGGCTAAAGTTTTCCACCTCCCAGTGTACCTCTTTATCTACTAATAATCCCAATGGTAGATAAATGGACTTGAAATGGACTTTTATTAGGAAGCAGTATGTAGTCCCTGTAAAAGGTTCTAACCTGTTCCTTGAACATAAATCCTCAGAGTCAACTCAGAACTATGGACTTTGCCCAGAAGTTCACATCTCTACAACATTGCTATTGCTTCAGGGCATTCAGTGTCCCCTCACCCAACTAATCTATGGACCAGAGTTTAAAACCAATGACATCCATAATTTGCTCTAAGTTAGCAAAACTACCTGCAGGAAAGCTTTCCATCATCACCTCTGTCAACATGTGACAGAAGCAGGTTGACTAACCAGGTCATGCTACCAAAGTGTACAGAGTACCCCAAGTCCCCTGAAACAGAGATTCTCTGCCAAATGAGCCCTCTTTCCAAAGTTTTGCTTCTGATGCTAAATTCCCTGCATCCTCTATGTACCATCTCCACATGAGTTATTCTTTGAGATCAGAGATGCTTGGATTTCCCGTTTCTAATCTTACCACAGGTAAATAAATAAATTCCAAGTACTGATGGCTCATGCCTATTTTCCTAGCTACTCAGAAGGCTAAGATCTGGAGGATCAAGGTTGAAGGCCAGCTAGGGCAGAAGAAGTCTGCAAGACTCTGTCTCCAAAATAACCAGCAAAAAAGCAGGACTTGAGGCATAGCTCAAGTGGTGGAGCACCAGCTTAGCTAGTTCAAACTATAGTACTGTCAAAGATTTAAGGCTGTGTGCCTCCAGGGTATTATTCCTCAGTTCCATGGAATGTCAGATCTATTCAGGTATGTATAGTTATAAATATACATTGTATATCTGTATTGTTTAGCACTCAGAAGTGGGGTTCTGCTGAAACAGTACTGTCCTTTATTTTTGTCAACTGGACTTGGAAATGCTGTGCTGGCATTGTACCACATCTGGTAAAAGCAGCACCCTCCTGGCATCCTGAAAGCCCGAGGAGGGCTGGCACACATACACATAGCTTCCATTTCCCATTTGCTTGCAGCTCCATATGTTTTACTCATATACCCAGAGGAGATATGTCAAGATAAACATAAGGCAGGCCCCTTTTAAGTGAGTCTATAATAAAAGATGTTTTGTATGTGATTGGTCTTCTGCTTTCAGGCCGAACCAGCATCCTCTAACAAGTGGCAGCTGGATAAATGGCTAAACAAAGTTAATCCCCACAAGCCTCCCATTCTGATCCAAAATGAAAGCCACGGGCCAGAGAGCAATCAATACTACACCCCGGTAAAAGATGATGTGCAGGACTGTGGGAAACTAACTGACATTTGCCAAACCAGCCTGAGAGAAAAGGAAGTCAAGACTGCCTGCAAGGAGGAGCAGAGGCCGAGGACAGCCAACAAGGGCCCAGGGAGCAAAGGGGTGAAACAGAAGTCCCCACCCGCGGCTGTGGCTGTGGCTGTGGCAGTGACCACTGCCGCCCCGCCATCCACGGTGCCCAGCGTACCCGTGGAGAACGCACCCGCGCCCACCCGGAGATCTGCGGGCAAGAAGCCCACCAGGCGCACAGAACGGACCTCTGCAGGGGACAGTGCCAACTGCCACCGGTCAGAGGAGCCTACGGGCACAGACACCCTGGGGGCCAGTGTGGTGGCTCCCCCAGAACCTGCCAAAACCAAGCCCTGTGGCAACACCAGAACGAGCCACCGCAAGGAGCTGCGCTCCTCCGTGGCCTGTGAGAAGCGGCGCACCCGGGGACTGAGCAGGATTGTCCCCAAATCCAAGGAGTTTATTGAGACCGAGTCTTCTTCCTCATCTTCCTCCTCTGACTCGGACCTGGAGTCCGAGCAGGAGGAGTACCCTCTAGCCAAAGCGCAGACAGTGGCCACTGCTGCCACCTCGGGGAGTGACCAGAGACTGAAGGAGACTGCCAGCAGCATCAGCACTGGCAGTGGCCCCCGGGCTCCCGTAGGCTCCATCAACGCCAGGACTACCAGTGACATCGCCAAGGAGCTGGAGGAGCAGTTCTACACTCTGGTCCCCTTCGGCCGCAACGAACTTCTCTCACCACTGAAGGACAGTGATGAGGTCAGGTCTCTTTGGGTCAAAATTGATTTGACTCTCCTGTCCAGGATACCAGAACACCTTCCCCAGGAACCGGGGATCTTGAGTGCTCCAGCAGCCAAAGACACTGAGAGTGCACCGCCCAGCCACACACTAGACACTCAGGCAGAAAAGGCTTTGCCAAAATCCAAGAGGAAACGCAAGGTAAGCCTAGGGCAGAGGGCCAGGGTGTGGGGAATTACTTTAACTTGAGGGCAAGATGGGCTACTGGTCTGGACTGTGGTCGACCGCAGGTGTTTTGTGTCTTTAAACAATTACATACTACTTTATATATGCAGAAACTGTTGGAAGTGCTTAACAGACATAATCTCAGGTAAATCCTTAGGACAGCCCAATGAGGCAAGTGGCATTGCTCTCGTTTTATTCTAAATGTGCGAAAGTCACAAAACATATTTATCGAGTGTGTATGGATAGATACAGGCTGAAAGCTTGAATATGTGAGAAGGCTGATGTATGGTGAGTATTCTTTCTGGAAGGGGAGAGGACCATTCATCTACCTAAGAGTCAATGGGGTTTAAGGCTGTCACTGGGGTGGGCAATAAATACTGGATTCTCTGAGGCTGGAACCAGCCTGTGGTATCAGAAGTTGCTTCCAGTAGTGTTGATCTAGGAGGCTTTCAAGGTGAAGAAGGGCTATGAACAGAGCTCTGAGGACATAGGACATTTGTGTAAGCAGAGGCCTGAAATGTTGCATTAAGATGTCAGCCTAGGGCTGGGACGGTGGCTTAGTGATAGAGTGCTTACCTAAAATGCATGAAGCCCTGGGTTCAATTCCTCAGTACCACATACACAGAAAAACCCAGACGTGGTGCTGTGGCTCAAGTGGTAGAGTGCTAGCCTTAAGCAAAAAGAAGCTCAGGGACAGTGCCCAGGCCCTGAGTTCAAGCCCCAGGACTAGCAAAAGGAAAAAAAAAAAAAAAGATGTCAGCCTCAGGATCTAAGGATTATGTGGTTTCCAAAGGGCAGTCTGATCTGTCAATAGATAAATAAGACTGCCTATATGAGACTGATACCTATTTAGAATCCTTGATTAAGAGCAGGTAGAGAGTAGGGTTTTTCCTAGCCAAAATGAAAGTATTCCTCATCTTTGGAAGTGTGTATGGGGAAGGCATGCTGTCATACTCACGGCATAAAAGTGATTCATCAGCAGAGAAACTTACAAGACTCTTCATCTGTAAAATGGTGTGGTGTCATGTTCATTCAGTAAAACAATACAATTCAAAAATACAACTAGTTCACTTCTTCCTTGCTCCTCTTTCCTTCTGTTTCCCAGTCAGTATTCTGCTTTTCTTGTTACCTGTTGGTGCTCAGTTTCTGTTGAATCAATTAGCTGGTTAGTCATGTAGAAGTGAGTATAGATATTACCCTCTCCCTGAGGGAGAGATGGACAGGCTGATAAAAGTACATAAGTTAGAGATATATAAGAACTATGCTAAGGTAAATAATACACATTGGTAGAATGGAAATATGTATCACTATATAGATATACTTAAGTACCATAGATACATGTATAGATACATAGAGGGAAAGATGTACAGAGACAAACATGTAATGTTTATAATATTCTATATTGAAATGGTTGTATTATTCTTTATTTTCTGGCACTGGGGCTGAAACTCAGGGCCTCATGCTCTTGCTTAGCTTTTGTGCTCAAGGGTGGTGCTCTACCATTTGAGCCACACCTCTATTTCCAGCTTTTGGCTGACTAATTGGAGATTAGGAGTCTCTCAGGTTTATCTGCCCAGGCTATCTTCAAACCACAATCCTCAAATCTCAGCCTTCTGAGTAGCTAAGGTTATACCAGCATCCAGAGATTTTTTTTTCTATTTCTATTTCTTTTTCTTTCTTAATTTTTGTTTTCATTATAAAATGTCATTTACACTATGTGACACTGCTCTACTCAAGAAACTGGGCAAATTATCAGTAAACACAAACATAGAAAAGTGAAAGTACATTTTTCACAGTGCTTTTTACTCAGTATCCTGGCATTAAGACCTCAATGCTAAATCCTGGAGTTGAGACACTTGATTTGGCTGCCAGAGGTGCCAGGTCTCACTGAGAACCAAAGAGTTTCGTTTAGACTATTCATATTACAGTGTGAGCATCTGGAGACTTCAGTGGCAGAGTGACAGTCTCATTGTGCTAAAAAGAGAAAGTCAGAGTCTCTCTGTCTCACTGTCTCCTGGAAAATACCACACATAGCCCTGAGGACCCACACAAGATTGGCTCCTACCTCTCTTCCAGGAAGTGGTATTTTGTGGTATGATTTGTATTACAGTCTAATCTAGTCTAAAATTAAACATAGAGGCAATAAGAATCCAATCTAGGTCTTATACAAAGGTACTTTCAGAATTCTAAGAAGCCACAGGAACTGGGAACTAGAATTAGGACACAAAATAATAATAATGTCTGCTTGCTATTCACAAAAGGCGTGACTTTCAAAGCAAAAAGGTCTAGGCCTGTCACCACTCTTACCCTAATAAAACAGAGAACACACACCTCTTTATCCTTTAATATCAAGAAGTGCCAGGACAAGTGACACTGAAGCTACAGTGTGAATTCAGAACACTTTTTTGGAAGGCTAAATTCTAAGCAGCTTTCGTAATTCAAAATGTTCCCTTCCAAATTTTGATCTTGACATCATGCCTTTCCTCTCAAAAAGCTGTGGATAGAGATGGGCATCAGTGACTCACCCTGTAATCATAGCTACTCATGAGGCTGAGAGCTAAGGCTTGCAGTTCAAAGCCAGCCTAGGCAGGAAAGTCTGAGAGACTCCTAGTCCCAACTAACCATCAAAAAGCCACAAGTGAAGCTGTGACTCAAGTAGTAGAATGCCAGCCTTGAGCTGAAGAGCTGAGGGACAGTGCCCAGGCCCAGAGTTCAAGCCTCACGACTGACAAACATAAAAAGCTCAGGGACAGTGCCAGGCCCTGAGTTTAAGCCCCAAGACCAGCACAAAATAAAATAAAACAAAATTAAATAAATAAAGCTGTGGATAGTAAGCCCCACAGATTCCTCCTTGTTTGTGGAGGAGATACCTTGGGGGCCTATGCCAAAGGCTTGGATGCTCAGCCTGTTCTCCAGGATGCCAGGTAAGCAGATCTCCCCAGAGCCCTTGTTCTGTCACAGTATCCTAGAGCTCACTTTGACCACTCCAGGTACAAAACTGATTTGGCTTTTGCTTATTCCTATGCAGTGTGACAACGAAGATGACTACAGGGAGATGAAGAAGGTCCAGGGAGAAAAAGATAGCTGTTTGAGACTGGCTGCATCTGCCAACAATACCTTGTCTGTGAACCACTGCAATATGAACATCAGTAGGTAAGCTGTGCCCTGGCAGGTGGAAGTAAGCCAGAGGGGTCTATGGATCTTAAGTTCTTGGTTTAACTGAAGGCTTATAATTCTGGCTGGACATAAGCCTCTGGCTACACCCCAGTAGCTATGTCAGGCTCTTCTCTGTAACCAAAACCAGTTTTCAAGTATGACAAGTTCTGCATTTCCCAAAGACAGCTCCCTTCCCCCAAAACTTAATAAATGAATTTGTAAGCCCATATTTTAATGAGCTTAATAATATTAAGCTTACTATAAGGATGAGGAAATAGCCACTTAATAGTGACATCTGCAGGTGAGGCACCTACGGCTCTTGGATGTAAACTAAAATTGTGGAGGTAAGAAGGATATGTGCTTCCAAGGTCAAATAGCCACCCAGTTGATCCTGTAAAGGAGCTACAAATAGCCCTACCATGCACCAACCTCTTCTGTAATAAATGACTCTCCAGCAAGGCAAGGTCCCAGGTATTCATTAAAGCAAGGAGCTTAGCATCACTCATACAGGCTTTTCCATTTAGAAACACCTTAGCACAGACCCACTTCTCCTCAGCTGTGACACTCCTCACTCTTCCTGACTGTACACAAAGGTTCTTAAGGGGAGATTAATGTTTCAGCAAAACACATAAAGACATAAACTGAAAGGTTAGGGAAAGATGGAGAGCAGTACTAAAACTCAGAGAGAAAATTGGAGAGCTAAGGAGCACATAGGCCTGCTGCAGTGTCAGGATCACCTTGGGAAGGCAGCCAGGATGCTGAAGGAGTAAGCAAGAGGGAGTTGTGCACACAGGCACAGAGACAGCCTATCAGTCCTCTGTGTGGAAAGAATGGTGTCCCCAGAGACTTAGGAAGATGGGAATACTTCCTTAATTTTTTTTTTTTTTGGGTCCAGTCGTGGGGCCTGAACTCTGGGCCTGGGCGCTGTCCCTCAGCTCTTCAGCTCAAGGCTAGCGCTCTACCACTTGAGCCACAGTGCCACTTCCGGCTTTTTGCTTATGCGGTGCTGAGGAATCGAACCCAGGGCCTCATGCATGCAAGGCAAGCACTCTACCACTGGGCCACTTTCCCAGCCCCTACTTTCTTAATTTTTATTTTATTTTATTTTATTTTTTGCCAGTCCTAGGGCTTGAACTCAGAGCCTAGGCACTGTCCCTAAGCTTTTTTTTGCTCAAGGCTAGTGCTCTACCACTTGAGCCACAGTGCCATTTCTGACTTTTTCTGAGGGATTAAACGCTGGGCTTCATGCATACTAGGCAAGCACTCTACCAGCAAGCCACATTCCTAGCCGCTTAATAAGAGTTTATCGATAAGCTCTTCATTTGTGCATTAAATAACCTTTCTAGCCAATCTAGGGACAACCATAATCATTGAAGAGTAATGAAAGTAAGTGATACTTCAAGATGTTTGTGACAACTATAATATGACACTAAAACACCTGTGATTTCTACTGAGACACAATAATAGGTATTGCTGTTTTGGCTCAGGCTTAAACTCCTTTGGTTTCTTGCCCTCACTTGTAATGAAGGAAATAATTCTGTTTCAGAGACAGGTTGGTGAACATGTAGATGTAACTTTTGCTGAACAAAATCCTGGACCTAACTGTTGTAGAGACTCTACCTGGCAGAGTAGCATATATGCGATAGTTTCACATATGTTAAGTAATGACACAATGCATAGGAAAGTGCATAGAGTTATTATGCTGGAATTGTGATTACTACTATCAGGTTTTACCAGTAAATAAAACAATCATAGCCTAGGTAATTGATCACCCATCCCAGAGAGGAGATTTGCAGTACTGAAGAATAGTTCCATGTCCATGACTATATTTAATGCCGTAATTTGTTTTTCCATGCACATATAAAGTAATACACACTTAGGAACAGATCTTTTTCACTGACATTTCAAGAAATGATTGTATTCAGGCTCATCATATCCATCTTCAACATCAGCACCAATGAGCTACTTTTTATTCATCCAGAGCAGTTTTCTGTAGCACATCTTCTCATTTCATTCTGAGGACATTTGTTGGACATCCTCTGCTTTTGGAGCCAGAAAACCTGTATGTATTTGCATACATTAAGAATTTGGCTTTACCATTTGAAATAATGGCCTAAATTTGTAATTTCCCCACTGTGATCACCAGCTAAGGAATATATATATATTGCAGGTCCTAGGACATGAACTCTGGGCCTGGGTGCCCTCCGTGAGTTTGTTTTGGTTTCTTTTTTTCTTTTGCTCTACCACAGTACCACTTCCAGCTTTTTCTGAGTAGTTTATTGGAAATGAGAGTCTCATGGACTTTCCTGCCCTGGCTGGCTTTGAACCTCAATTCTCAGATCTCCACCTCCTGAATAGCTAGGATTACAGGCATGAGCCACCAGCACCTAGCTATATTGCTTTTTGAGCTGATTTCAGTGGCTTGTTTGCAGTGATAACCAACATATACAATTAAGAGATCATAACCCCAAGAATAAACTAAACTTTCATTAGATGGCTTTACTTATTTGTAAAATTGCTGTATCAAATGACCTATTCAAGCATCTTAAACTAGCACTGGTTGGGTTTATTTATGTGTCTAATGTGTCTGCCCCACACAGTATTCTTCCCAAAGTAAAATAATGGCGAGAACCCTAACAATATAATGTACATTTCAGACATAAATATAAGTGAATCCCTCTTCTCTGATAATTAATCTTGGAGAACATTATATTCAAGAATAAATTATTGCTTTGTAGATGAGATAAAGAGCTAGAAATCAGAACTTGTGAATACCAATAACAGTTATTGGTATTCACAATAGCTGGTTAATTCAGAAATTCAGCAATGTAAAGTTGACTTTATGCTTTGGAGGTTATTCTGTAATTCTGTTGTTTTCTATATAATATTTTGTAAAGCTCAAACATTGGCAAAAGCCCTTGTAGAAATGGAGAACTCAAGCCAAGCACAGTTACTGTGATTCTGACAACTTGGGAATCAGAGCTCTGAGGATTATGGTTTAAGACCAGTCACACATGGAAAAACCATAAGACTTCATCCTGACCAGTGGCTGAGCATGGGGGACAGGGAGTGAGCTTGTCATTCTGATGATGTGAAGAGTTACAAGTAGGAGGATCAAAGTTCAGATATGAAGCAAGACCTTATTACAAAAATAACACAAAGGAGAACTGGAGGTACAGCTCAACAATAGACCACCTGCTTAGCAAGTGCAAGGCCCTGAGTATAAACTCCAGTACCACCAAAAGAAGGAAGGGAAGGAAAGCTTGTTCATCATTGTTAATTAACTTTCCTATTACTTGTCACTCACACTTGAACCAAGTTCGTTGATCACTTTGAGATCCTTGGATGAAAAATGAAACATGAATTACTATGCTAAGTCACTTGTTTTATCACAAACTCTAGAATTACTATGCATCCTGACATGGGAGTAAAGAAACAATGAGTGATGCTTTTTAATGGTCTTAATTCTTCCTACCAGCAGGTTTTTAATGGGAGGTATGGAGCATATGTAAAACATTCGCTTCTCCCTGTGCCTACTATGTTAACATTCTATCACTGTAATTTCTTCTTTTCAGTGTGGCAATACCAATAAATAAAAATGAAAAAATGCTCCGGTCACCTGTCTCGCCCCTCTCTGATGTATCCAAACACAAATATTCCAGCGAGGACTTAACTTCTTCCAGTCGACCTCATGGCAACAGTGTCTTCACTTCTGCCTCTTCCAACAAAAAGCCTAAGGCTGACAGCCATGCCGGAGACCTTACGGTTGGTTGATGCCCTTTCTTTCCCAGGAAAATCAAAGTAAAACTGCACCTTCCTCACCCCCTACACACATACACTTCACCTCTAGCCTGCACAGTCTACACTCCTGATGGAGGGAGGCCCACAGAGAATCTCTGAAGACAACTTTTGGAGAGACACAGCAGTACCAAAGACAGCTTCGCCCTCCCCCACTGGATCTCCAGCACTGTAGATTAATCTACTAAGTTTCAATTTCCCAATCTGTACGAGTGAGCGTAATAAGACTTCTTTGATGTTCTTGTGAGAATAACATCTGATAACAAGATGTATCACTCCTCATCTTAAGATCTAGAAGGCACATACAAGTGGAGCATCCCCAATTCAAAATGATCCAAAGTCTAAAACTTGTTGATCACTGACATGATGCCACTGTAGAAAATTCCACACCTGATCTCATGTGGCAGGTCATCATCAAAAAGGAAAAACTAGGGTGGGCATGGTGTCACATATCTATAACCCTATTCAGAGGGTAGAAAGCTGAGATTTTAGAGTTCAAGGCCAACCCCAGCAAAAAGTTAGCAAGATACTATTTCAATCAGTAATACACGTGCAGTGGTTACAAGGGAGGCAGAGAGGAGGATTCTATTCCAAGGTGCATCTCAAGCAAAAAAAAAAAAAAAAAAGGAAGAGACTCTATCTGAAGACAAAAACAAAAGCATAAAGCATAAAAGTAATGAATGTGGCTGGGTGTGGTGGCTCATGCCTGTAATCCTAGCTACTCAGGAGACTAAGATCTGAGGATCATGGTTCAAAGCCACCCTGGCCAAGAAAGTCCATGAGACTCTTATCTCCAGCTAACCATTCAGAAAACCTGAAGTGGTGCTGTGGCTCAAGTGGGAGAGCACTAGCCTTGAGCTGAAGAGCTGAGGGACAGTGACCACACCCAGAGTTCAAGCCTCACGACCAACCCCCCCCCAACAAAAAGTAATGAATGTATGGCTCTAGTGTTAAGGTGCTTGCCTGGCAAGTGTGAAGCCTTGAATTCAAACCCCAATACTACCTTTAAAAAATTGCTCAGCTGGGCGCCGGTGGCTCATGCCTGTAATCCTAGCTACTCAGGAGGCTAAGATCTGAGGATCTCTGTTCAAAGCCAGCCCGGGCAGGAAAGTCCATGAAACTCTTATCTCCAATAAACCACCAGAAAACCAGAAGTGGCGCTGTAGCTCAAGTGGTAAAGTGCTAGCCTTGAGCTGAAGAGCTGAGGGACAGCACTCAGGCCCAGAGTTCAAGCCCCACAACTGACAAAAAAGAAGAAAAAAAATCACTCAAAGAGTTGTATAAAATTGCCATCAGAGCTAGGCATCAGTAGCTAGCACCCATAATCCTAGCTACTCAGGAGGCTGAGATCTGGGCTGGCAATGAACTGCCAGCCCAGACAGGAAAATCATGATATTCTTATCTCCTGTTAACCACCAAAAAGCCAGAATTTGAGCTGTGGCTCAAATAGTAGAGCACTAGCCTTGAGCACAAAAGCTCAGAGACAGCACCTAGGCTTTGAGTTCAAGCCCCAGGTCCAGCACACAAAAAAATTTGCCATCAGACAATATATGTAACTTGTATATAGAACACAAATCAAATTTATATTTAGAGTTTGGTCCTATCCCCAATGTATCCTACTTTTTTATGTGTACATATTCTGAAATCTGGAAAAAAAATTCCCAAATCTAAATATTTCTTCTCCCCAACATTTTAGATAAGGGATATTTAACCTATATATTATTTTTTTTCTTCACTGGGAAATTGCTACCCGTCCTAACACAGAACATGAAGACATTCTGTTGAAAAAAAAAGTGTTCTATTTAATTAGTTGCTCTTTCAGCCACTGTGTAAAAGATTCCTGTGTTATTTATTGTTTAGAAAGCTGCTCACAATTCTGAAAATGGTCTCCACTGTAAGTCACGGCCACAAACAGAGCCATGGTCTCCAGGTTCCAATGGCCACAAAGACTGCAAGAGACAGAAACTGGTCTTCGATGACATGTAAGTTTGGATTTTTCTAATGCAGTAAGGAGGGAAAGCAAATGGAAGTTCTTGGTAGAGGGGGCATATGCATCTTATTTACCATGTGGCCATTCTCTCTTGCATGACTTGGTCATTTAATTGTCCCTCTCAGAGGGAGCCCTAGCATGCAGATATTGCTGAGTCCTGGTAAGGGTTTTAAACATATAGAAGAAACAGAGCTCATAAGTTGGCATACAGCCATCAGAAAGCTGAGGCAAAGGGCATAGTGAGATTTCTAAACACTTCTATTGCCGCCTGTTGGTGATTTTATGCTATCAGAAAGAGGAGTTATTTTTGCTTTGTAAATTATAATGGCCAAAAAAATAATAGTGATTTACTCCCTAAAGGCGTTTTCCTCCAAAATGGCTATATTCTTTATAATAGTCTAAGTGATCCTTATAGGGGAAACAGTATTCTGTCATCCTTCACACAGTTCTAGCAATAAAGCTGGAATTCAGTTTCCATTCCCAGCATCAGTTCAAACAGGAGAAACAAGAGTAGAATGTAAATAAAAAGAACATCCTGGAATACTCTTGAGAGGCTGAAAATGACAAATGAAAAATGATTTTAAAATGATAACAAAAATTAATCTCTTAAGAAAAAATGGGTATTGAGAACAAAATAGAAGTCAAAAGATAAGGTTCCAAGCATTCAGCTTAACAGCCAGGTCTGGTGACTATGTGTAACCCAGCTACTCAGGAGGCTGAGATTGGGAAGATATCAATTTAAGGCTAGCATGAGCAAATAATTTCACGAGACCCTTACATCACCCAATAGCGGGGTGTAGTACCACAAGCCTGTCATCTAAGCTGTGCTGGAAATGTAAATATGCTTGTGGTCCAAGCAGGCCCAAGCAAACATGAAAGTCCATTTGAGGGAAGGGATAATGGGACAACAACAAAGGAAGGGGTAACAATGATCGACAAGTAATGTACTCATTGCCTTACTCATGTAACTGTAACCCCTCTGTATAGCATCTTTACAATAAAAGAAAATAATGAGAGCAAAAAGAACTATGGGCATAACTCAAGTAGTAGTATACCTAGCAAGTGCAAGACCCTGTGTTCAGCTTCTAGGACTCCCACCACCACCAAATACATACATACATACATACATACATACATACATACATACATACATACATCATAAATAACTATCTGGGCAACAGTGGTTCACACCTATAATCCTAGCTCTTCAAGAGCTCTGAGATCTGGGGGGGATGGTAGCTTGAAGCCAGCCTGGCAGAAAAGTTCATGAGACTGGAAGTAGAGGTGTGGCTCAAATGATAGAGCACCATCCTTGAATGAAAAGCTAAGGAACAATGTCCAGGCCCTAAGTTTAAACCCCAGTAAAAGAACCACCTCCAAAAAAGTCTAGCTTTTTGTCTTGAATCCTAAGTGATCCTTAGAGATCCATATTCCTAAGTGATGTACAGTCTTAAGTATTTCGACTTCATAGGAGGCAGGAAAAAATTAAGTCCACAGTGAAGAATGGTAGATGCAGCATGCAAAATGAGAGCTTCCTGCCCTCTGGTAGCTGACAGTCTAGCTGAGGAGACAGACCACAAACCGAAAGCCCAGTGAAAGCTGCAAATGAAAATGGTTCTAAATGTCTTCACATTCCAGCTTCCTTCGCCCCACCAAAATAATAATAACAGTAATAGCAGTGACAGCTACCAACTGTTGTGGGGGGGATTCTGGGCTCCAGCATCTTGTTTTGAAGGCTTCTAAGGACTAAGTAAAAGATACTTCCAAGGGGCCTTACCTGAGAAGCAGCTACCCTCCATCCTCAGTTCCTTCTTCTTCACCATCCCTAACCTTCAAACTTCTCTGAGAAAAGAGAATATTGAGCTATACTATGCAAGAATTAATTGAACTTTGGTAAGCTTATTAGCGCTCAGAATTCTGGAATTGAAAACCAAATGCACATTCGTTCCACTGGAGGATGGCAGGATTTGGGGAAGTGCAAAGGTCGCAAGGGGACCCAGGCCTTGGCTCTCAGTGCCATAGCCACTGCAGCTGTATTCTACAACCATCTCTAGACCTCATCATCTCCTTTCCCTTTAACTTATCCACTGTTCCTGCTGAGAAGCATGTCAGGTGGTCAGTCATCCATTGGGAGGACATAGAATAGGAATACACTCAGGTAGTCATACATATTTTGGAGCTGTACTAGGGCTTGAACTCAGGGCCTTGTGCTTGCTTGGCTTGTTTACTCACAGCTGGTGTTCTACCTCTTGAGCCATGCCTCCAGCCCTACTTTTTGTCAGTCATGGGGCTTGAACTCTGGGCCTGGGCGCTATCCCTCAGCTCTTCAGCTCAAAGCAAGCACTCTACCACTTGAGCCACAGTGCCACTTCCAGTTTTCTGGTAGTTTATTGGAGATAAGAGTCTCATGGACTTTGCCTGCCTGGGCTGACTTTGAACTGTGATCCTCAAATCTCAGCCTCCTGAGATAGCTAGGATTACAGGCAGGAGCCACCAGCGCCTGGCCAGCCCTACTTTTTGATGGTTATTTTGGAGATGGAGTCTCACAGATTTTCTATGAACTCTCAGCTTCCAGAGTAGCTAGGCTCACGGATGCCTGGTGTCAATTCTATTTTAATTAAAGTTCTTAGTATAAATTGTTCTATGAACCTTAGCCATTTGTGAAGTAGGAAATCTGAGTCATATGTAATGTCAACATAGAAATTTGCATACAGAAGTCTTAATTAAAATAGAATCAAACAGCACTAGAGCATTAGACAATGAGATGCCCTAAATAACAAAATCATTCTAGAGAATGGTTTTAGGAGCAAGTACAGAAACAAAACAAAAAAGTGGGTGGAATTTTTCAATGTATGGAGCAAAACTGTAAGTCAGAAAGAGCAACTAAATGATTGTATTCCAATCTTCAGTTTCTTGGACTTCTCACAAGAGGAAATATTTCTGTTTGCTAGGGCAAGGCTAATACAGATTTGTCACTATCTGTATCAATGAAGAGGCTCTTGTCATTTGTTCTGCCCATTAGCAATATGGGTAATTTTTCTGGCTGACAGCTCTACAATACGACCATTTCTGCTTTTATGGATAGATATGATAGAATCAAAAGGCACTCTTATTACAAATCTGTCATATGGAGAAAGAGAGATGTTGCATTCCAATTGCTACATGTCCTGATAATTTGAAACCCATAACAATAAAATAAACATGCAACTGATACAGCCACTCAACCGTTGAAAGCTGTTGGAAGCTTCTTAAAGGTTGAAGACCAAAAAAAAAAAAAAAACAAAAATGGCATTGTCTCTTCCTTTAAGCCTTAAAAGTAAATATCCTCAAAGAGAACAGAGTCACCTAAAGTGGTGTAAAATGTCTCCCAAGTTTAGTTTGTATGAGCACCTACAGTATGGACCAGGTACAGAGGTACCAGGTACAAGCAGGATAAAGCAAATCTCATTTCTTCCACTGAGGACAGGGCACATAGGTGGGACCACTCATCATTAACTACCACCTCCTCTCCCTTCTAATTCTTCTCTACTCATCCCCTCAGCTGCCTCTCCCCTTCCCCCTTCTCTCCTCTCCCTTCTTTCCCTCTTACTCCTCCTGTTCCTCTTCTTTTCTGAGCCAACTTCCTTGGTTTGTCTTCACTGACAATAAATAGTAAAATGACCAAAGAGAGAGGCCCCCCAATGGAAGAAGTGAATGACTAGATAATTAGTGCCAGAGTAATTTAGAATTAATGGAAATCCAATTACAGTGATCCAAAAAGTAACAGATGCCATACTGTCATTTAGTCCTTAAAGCTACATCATGTAGCTTTTAAAAAAAAGTAAACTCATTATTTTGTATTATAAATACTCATTAATGGTTGGATAAACATGTGATACAGACAACAGCTGAATCCAGTGGGCTATCAATATAACAAGTACTGAATGAACAGTTGAATGATAAATAACCTTCCCAGGGGGAGAGCTGGGATTTTATTGCTTTCTTCCATTAGCCTGCATGCAGGTAAACTTAAATTCACAGGCTTCCCAAACCCTGTTCCTGTGTTACTTATCAATTGAAGAGACACTCCTCATGCCTCTCATGAACAAAATGGAGTAACACTTGTTTTTAAAATGGGATGGAAGTCAGCTGTTCTTGCAAAGTTGTAGCCTTAGATTGGTGGCATTATGACTGCTCCTTTCCCTTTCCTGACATTCACTGCTCCACAGTCACTATCTTCTCCAAAATCTTGCTTCATAAAACCAAAATCTGTAAGAATTTAGATCAGTGAGTGACAGCAGCTGATTCGACTCAAAGCTAGGGATTGGTCTTATTTGTGCAGCGCCATGAGCTGTAAATTACTTGCTGTCATAATTAGTGACAGGGGAGTTCTTGGTTGGAGAAAATTGAGAGAGGTGGGTTGTGTAGCCACAGGACACAAGTCCTGAATTTGCAGTGAATTCAGTGCTTGCTGGAAAGCCAGGCTTCTGGTTCCCGCCAGCCATACTGCCATGGAGGAAGCCAACAAACCTGGGTGCCAGCCCTGCCTGCTGCTCACTGAAGGAAGTGTTGTCTCTTGCCCGTATTTCATATGGAAGAGTCAGTCACGGCCAGTGCAGCCAGCCAACCCACCGAACGCCCCATCTGTCCCCATGGCACAAATAATGAGAGTTCAGCTACCCAAACCTCCCCAGCATTGAGAAAGACTCCCTCAGCCCCCAGCACAGAAGGCCAGGAGCATATGAAATGTGGCTGGGAGGAAAGAACAGGGACTTGACATTTGTAATGTAATTATGCACAGCAGTCTTGTGGCTAAAAGGATTTTAATTTTATAGAGGATGGGAAGATTCCCATATGTAAAAGGTCGGATCTCTCCCAGCATGATTTAATCAAAGGAAACCAACTGACATCTTGAGTAGGCAGTATTTCAGCCAGGCAGGGTGCTCCCCAGGATTTACCTTGGACCTGAGGGAGAACTTTCCCAAGTCACTTAACGAGCTGACACACTTCCTTTGTTTCCTGAAAGCACCTGATAAACCTGTATTGCTCATAGGGAAATATTTTCACGATGAAATCCCTGTCCCAAGGGATAACAAGAAGATAGAGAAAGAAAAACAGGAGCTGGTTTTGGATAGGAGGAATAAGGACAAATCTCCTGGACTGAAATCTGTGTCCACTGGTCACTTTCATGGCTTGATTAATTCATTTATTTTGCAAGTCAGACTGGAAGAACAACAGAACACCTTGACAGAAAGTTGCTCTTGATTAAATAACAAAAATCTTGTCTCAAAAAAAAAAAAAAAAAAACCTTGTCTCGCTTAGCTTGTGCATCCTGGAAAATACACACTGCTTCTTGTGTGTGGCCAGAGAATATGACCTTGAAGAAACGCAAGGAATGAGCCAGTGCTCCTGAGAAGCCAAGTTCTAGGGACTATGAAGCCTAATTGACATCAACATCAGGGAAACAAAAGCTTCATTTGAATCCTTGCCACCTAAATACAGTTAACCTGCATCCATTCGTGAGGAAGAGCCCAGACTGCCCACAACAGCACTCCTGGCCTCTGACTCCAAAATGTCCCATCATAGTGATCACTTGGGAGCTGAGGATGAGCTCAGTAGTGCAGCACTTGCCCAGCATGCATAGTCCGTGTTTTGAAAGAATTATTTCACTCTTACACATTCTCATTTTGGAGAAAGCACCCTGAGGCATAGGACATGACAATATACCTTAGAGGTGCATGAAATGTCAAGCCCAGGTGTCGGGTGTCAGATGATAAATTTATTTGGTGTTGTGTTACCTTTGTCTGATTCGGATTTCGGCTTCTCTAAGAAAAACCATCCAGATCTCTGCTGTGCTGAGAAACCTGTTTGTTCAAACACATTGAGCTCTCATCCCTGCCAGTTTGCACAAAGCAGTCTGGCTCTGCTGAGGGGCGGCCTTTCACAGAGGCAGGAATTACAGAAAGGAGTATGCCAGCCTCTCTGTGGGAGACCATTCAACTCTCTCTCAGCCCCAAGGAGAACAAGAAGCAAAGTTGCTTCAATACCCCTGTGCCAGAAGAAATATGGGGTCACTCATATCCTGTTGTGGCTCATAACTAGGACTGTGTGTTTGTAGGTGGTAGTAGTGGGAGGGTAAGGAGAAGAAAAGAAAATGTCCTTTTTGGATCAAGTCCTCAGATCCCTTTTGTCAGAGAGAGCTCTTGTAACAAAAATACCATGTGGTTACATCCTGGCTTTCAGATGTCTCAAGCCCTGTTTCTGAAGAGAACAGGATACACAGTTACATTTACAAATTTTAATTGCACTTTTATTAGGATTCTTCATGCCTCATCATAAAATACCATCACTGTGAGAAGCAATGTGAATAATTTTATTGCATACATAGAAAAGAAAAACTCTAGATTTTCCACATAAAAGTATAGAAGATTAGATGGAAAAAATCTTTTTAAACACTGGGACAAGTAGATTTTATTTTAGTATCTTTGTTATATTCTGTAACTGCCACAATAGTGACAGAAGTTTCACTTTTCCAACTGACTTGTAGAATGCTGTGGAAAGTGATGCCTTCAGGATGACATACATCCAAACCATCCCAAACAATCTGGGTGATGTCCCATTGGTCCCAGTGGCTTTGTAATGGTCTGATTTAGGAGTAGGCCACTAGAAATCACCTGAAAAGAGAAAATAGGCCAATCTTCTGGCAATCTTCAGTGCTCAGTATAGTGAGCCCTCCATTATATGCAAAATGAGAATTCTTACAAATGTGTTCATAAATGGCCCCCAGATGGTATGGTTTTCTTTCAGCATGGTAGATTCTATTGTAGCTGCCAGAATAGAGTCAGAAAATTACATGTGTTACTTATCTACATGTACTACTGTGAGTCTGTGATTCAGTGAACATATCGGGTTTTAAAAAGTGCATTAGTATGCTACAGATGAAATCAGCACTGATTAAAGAACCCATATTAGAGACTGAGCCACTGCCATCCACAAGAGTAACTCAGAAGACCCATGAAAACTAAGCTGTTATAGCTTATTACCCAGAGAATATCTGCATGGGAACAATATGCATTTAAAATGACTGCTAGTGACCAGGTCTACGAAACAAGACACTAAGAAAATGACCTAACTTATATACTAGAGTGTGGAGCAGATAATGATGTGGAGAATTTCAGGTTGTCATGGAGATGCTCTGTGCCTCATTGGTTGTGATGCTGTACCCCATTAGAAACTACTCCTATTTCCTAAACTCAGAGCAAATTCAGTCCCATTCAGAGAGGGCTTGTGCACCTTCTATCCTGTGCCTAAAACTGCCAAATGGTGAAGACAAAAGAGGCCAACAGCATGGTCCCTGATGAAAATGTGCCAGTTACCTAGTTACAATGACTCTAACCTAGTCAAGCAAGACAGAAATGAAATGCCTAGCAGTGGAATGTAAACAAAAGGTGCTATGTGAGGTCAGAAAGACAGACATGAGCATAGACCAAAGCTACTGGGATGTGCCTGGTGGTGGTAGAATTTGAAGGGTAGTAACATTTGGCTCGTGGTAGGCATGCAGTAAGCACTGAATGAGTAAACAACAGACTGTTACAGGTAGGAGAAAGGATGTAAGAGTTTCTAAAACAAGGATGTCATCTCATGAACACACTGAGGAAACTAGTCAAGACTTTCACCAAGGGACCTTGGTGAATAAGTGATATGATTAAGAGGGTTAGGCAAGATTACTGGGGACCTGAACTGAGATTTGACTTCAAAAGCCATGGGGATCATAGATCTGCAAGCAAGATGGTCCCATAATGAAAGCAATGCTTTACAAACATTATTCAAGGGGTAAAGCTCAGGATAGATTGCAGAGGAATCAAACTAAGAGGCCCCAAAACCACAGAAATGATGAAAGCCAACTTGGGTGATAGAAAAGTTCTTCAAGAAAAGAGAAGAATGAGTACAGAAAGCCTTTGGTACTCATTCTTCTCTTTTCTTGAAGAAAAGAGAAGAAAAGTACAGAAAGCATTTGGTAACAAGGGAGAAGTGAATGAAGATATTTGAACTCTTCTAGATAATAAATAAGCTCTGGGACACCACTGACAATGAGGAGTCTATTCTTGGCTAGGGGTGGAAATCTGGTCTTCTCCATGGTGATATTAAGCCCACAGACAAATAAACTCTAAATATAGAGATTTTTCAGGGTAGTAAAACTATTCTTTATACTACTATAATAGTGGATGTGTGCCATTGTACATTTGTCCATAGGATACAAAATGCCAAGAGTAAGCACTAAACTCTGGCCTCCGGGAGATAATGATTGTCAGTGTAGCATCATCATTTGTAACATGTACCACTCCAGTTCAGTACATTGATAGTGGGGGAGGCTGCCCATGTGTGGCAGAGGGTACATGGGAATAGTGTATTTTCTGCTCAGTTTTGCTGTGAACCTAAATGTGCTCTGAAAAAATAACAAAGCTTATTCAAAAGCAGAAGCAAACCAACAGTAACAGCAAAAAAAAATGAAATTGAAAGAATTGGAATCAAAGACTGATCAATATGTGAACAAGTCATTGTGTAAACAAAGAAGTAAAATCTACCCCCTTTAAGACAACTAAAAGTCTGTTTAAATGGAGAAGTGTAGATGTGAAGGAGGTGAACTAGAAAAAGAGGTGCTGTTTGGAACAGGGACTTTATGTAAAGGAAACCTGCAGCCTCAGCCACCAATGAGAGGCCCCTCAAGAGGGAGAGAAGAGGGGCTAGGAATGTGGCTTAGTGGTAGAGTGCTTACCTACCATGCATGAATCCCTGGGCTTGATTCCTCAGTACCATGTAAACAGAAGAGGCCAGAAGTGGTGCTGTGGCTAGAATGGTAGAGTGTTAGCCTTGAGCAAAAGAAGCTCAGAGACAGTGCCCAGGCCCTGATCTCAAGCCCCAGGACTGGCACAAAAAAAAAAAGAGGGAGAGAAGGACTCAGGCCTGAATAGGAACAAGAATGGTGAAGGAAGTTTGTACACATTAAGAAAATCCTACAGCTGCATTGTCTCTTCTTTGCTGGAGTTAAACAGTCCCAGCATGTTGCCACACTATCAACAATATTTTATAGATAAATAAAAGACCAAAAACTACGCTGTTTCCTTGCTTTAGCAAGTTTTGACCCCAAACTAATTATTTGCTCTAAGCTGTTGATTTACTTGATTGATTAAATATGATACTTTAAATACGCAATATTTATTGTCATAATATGCCTTGTTTTTCTAAGAATTTTAACCGCTTTACAAAAAGGATGCTCTGACTACCTATTGTTATAGTAAGGTAAAAGACCTTTTAATAACCTGAAATAAGACAGTTTAAAAGAAGTTTATCACATTAGGTTCAACGATCTGTTTCTTAAGATCATTGCTTGCATTCTGTCTCCCAAGTTAAGAATTCCAGGCTCAGATTTGGTATTCATAAATAGCTAACTTCATTGATCACATAAAGACCCATAATACAAAAACCTTCGTGTTGATGACACCAAAAGGATATAAATATTGCATAAATTAAACATAAACCAGCCAGGTGCCAGTGGCTTACGACTGTAATCCTAGTTACGCAGGAGTCTGAGATCTAAAGATCTCAGATCTAATCTAAAGATTAGATTAGCCCAAGTGGGAAAAGTCGGGGAGACTCTTAATCTCAAAATAATCACCAAAAAGCTAGAAGTGGAGCAATGGATCAAGTGGTAGAGTGACAATCTTGAGCAGAAAAGCTCTGGGATAGACAGCGCCTAGGCCCTGAGTTCAAGCCTCAGGACCAACATATACACAGAGAAGACTTTATCTGCTAACTAAGCATTTAAATATACTGTTTGTTGAGTAGTTTAATAGTGTAACTTGGGATCATTATATACACTTGAATCAGTCTCAGGATGAATTACTTTCATCTCCTGGAAGAATCCATGTCGGCCAGGGTTATTGCTTTAATAATGCATGTGTCTGCTGTTAATGTTTACCAGCTAGCTAATCAGCACTCCAGAGGATACATGCATGTTTGCATTGTTACAAAGTAGACATCATTTTACAATTAACTTCATTACAACTGGAACATAATTGTATAGCATTCCATTCTTGTATCTTTCACTGTAAGGTTTTTTAGATAAATAAATACAGTTGCCACATAGGTACCATGTATAGGTAGAAAAGCCACTTCTCTTCATAAGGATGCATAAATACTCTCCCCCGCACATTCTTTTTTTTTTTTTTTTTTTTTTTTTTTTTTTTTTTTTGAGAACATACTGTACAGAGGGGTTACAATTACATGGGCAGGATAATGCATACATTTCTTACCAAGCATTGCAGCCTCCTCCTTTGTTTACCCTTCACCTCCCTTCCCAGCCTCCCCCCTCCCCCCCACCCAATCATACCCCCCTCCCCTCCCCACCGACATTGTAAAGCTGGTTTTGACATGACATTTTGTACTTCTCATTGTTGCAACAGGTCCACCTGAATCCTTAAACGACTTGTTTGTCCCATCTCCTCCACATGTTATACTGACATCAAATATAGTGAAAGTCCCCCGCACATTCTGTGCACACATGTCTATTACAAGATACACTTGCAATCCTTACATTAAAAGGGAATCATTTTGTGTAAAATGTCTGAAATAAAAAATTTCACTTTTTAAATTATACAATAAAAAGCCCTATTGACAAAGTAAGCACTGGGGGGACCATGTCCAAGCCACTGTGAATGTAGAGTATCTGCATATATTGTATGGGTTTTAAATTGCTAATTTAAGAGAAAAATAATCATAGTATCTCACATATAGATAGTAATTTGGAAGTGCGAAAAAAAATGGCTTGATGCCATGTTTAAGCAGATTGTATTTTTTAATTGTTTTTATGTTGGAGTGAAAGAAAAGTATATTTTCAAGAGTTGTTTCACTTAAGCAATAATGGCATTTAATATTCTCTCCTTGTAGGCCGCGCAGTGCAGATTATTTTATGCAGGAAGCTAAACGGATGAAGCATAAAGCGGATGCAATGGTGAGATACGTTCATCCAAATTATGTTTGTGCGGCAGCTTCATCACTGGGGCAATATAGTTGGGGTAATTATAAAATCTATTACAAGGATGGCTGGGCCTGTTAAATGGAGAAATGTTTATATAATCAAGGGCTCATAGTTGAATAAATTATGACTTCAACCAATAATGTCTGACTGGGAGAAAGTCCAAGACAGATGAACATTTCAATTTAATCCTAAGACTTGAATTGTAACTAGAGCCAAAGTTGTGAGTGGGTGGTAGGTTTTTTATTCCTTTAAAAGAAAAAAAAAATCTAGATTTTTCTCTCGCTAGCCTGACCAACCCTTGGCTTGGTTCCAAAATCAAATCCCATTTTAGAAAAGATTCTTTTTTTCATGTGTATCTGCCAAAGTGAATATTTCCCTAAAGTGTACAACACAGAAACTATTATCTACTCGTAAAACCTTAAAGGCATCATGATTTGATGTTTTCAAGGAATAACTTTTCTTACTTGGATAACCTCCTATTTAGGGCAGTTTAAAGCTTCAGGCAAGAAATATAAAATTTCTGATTTTTTTAAAAAGAGGTCACAAGATTTCTCCATTCTAATATCTCATCCAAAAGGGTATTCCAATCTGGTAATTCCAGTTTTATCCCTCCCTACAACAAGTGTTCAAAACTGACATTAGTTAGAGGCTGGAACTGAAAGCAGCATATCAAATGACTTCCAGGATTTTATTCCTGGTAAAAATACATGAGCCCTAACAGTCCTCATCTCCACTAGCTATTGTTGTTAGCCATCATTTATTTCTATGAAGTCATGAAGTTCACTGTCAAGGTACACTGGAGTACCATCTTATAAGAAAATGGTCAATGGGCTGTGAAGGTGGCTCAGTGGTAGAGCGCTTGTCTTGCATGCATGAGGCCCTGGGTTCGATTCCTCAGCACCACATAAGCAAAAAGAAAAAAAAGCCAGAAGTAGCGCTGTGGCTCAAGTGGTAGAGCAATAGTCTTGAGCTGAAGAGCTGAGGGAGAGCACCCAGGCCCAGAGTTCAGGCCCATGACTAGACCCATAAATAAATAAATAAATAAACAAAGAAAATAGTCACTGAGTATTAGAACAGAAAGAAGATAATGGAAGGGACAGTAGTGGCTACAATCCCAGAGTCTGATGGAAATTTAGGTTATCTGAAAAAAACACTGATAGGTGGCCACAAATGAGGAAAAACATACAATTTTAAAGCAGAATGAGCTCTGCATATCACCTTTAATAATACCAATTTTAAAGTTTTAAAAACAGAATGAGCTTTTCTTCTCAAATTCATCTTCCAAGGTTTCCTTGTCTTAATCCATTCATTATCATCTTGTTCCACCCTACCATTCTTATCTATCCATTAATTTCCCAAGAGGGAGACACTGCTCCAGTCACAGATTCCCACCAGCCTCTGAGCACACTTAGCTCATGTCAGCCAGAAGTGTGCACCTGCAGAGCTTCTAGCACACGCATACACACACACACACACACACACACACACACACACACACACACACACACACACACACACACACACACACACACTCCCTCTGGGTGACCTCAAATCCTGCCTGATCATACCATTTCTTCCTTGGTCTCCCTCCCTGTAGCCCCATGAATTGTTGCCTTCTTTCCATCTCATTTGCATCAGACTCCTCATTTAGCATTTTAGTTCTTCACAAACTGCCTTACATACTGAACTCTTTTGTGAGTATACATTTTTCTCTCTCCAAATGTACTCTCCTGTGTATATAGAAGGAACTCTTGGGTTTCAATTGCAAATGCCTCAGTATTGAGTGTTCTTAAAAATATAGGTTCTCTTTTCTTGTTTTTTGTTTTTTTCTTTTCGTTTTTGTTTTTGTTTTTTGTCAGTTTGGGGGCTTGAACTCTGAGCCCAGGCACTGTCCCCAAGCGACTTTTCTTCAAGGCTAGCACTCTACCACTTGAGCCACAGCTCTACTTCTGGCTTTTTCTGTGATTTATTGGAGGTAAGAGTCTCATGGGATGGCTTTGAACTATGATCCTCCAATCTCAGCCTCTTGAGTAGATAGGATTACAGGCACAAACCAGTGGCACCCAGCTAAAAAATAATTCTGAATGAAATGTTTTCCTTAATCTGAAAGTGTTGCTAAAATTATTTCTTTATACTCTATTTGATTTATAAGCTTTTTAAAATTTGACTTGCTAAGAAGAGTTCTATATTTCTGTCCTCTAAGGTATCATTTGTTTACTTTATAATGCCAAGGTTTAGAGAGTCATATTTAGATTATCTATGTCTTTTTTTTCCTAATGAGTGAATCATTTTGCTATCCAAGTTGAGAGTATGTAATTATCTACAGAGAGTAGCAATGTATGAAACCAGGTTGAATCTATGAGAATTTAAGAATATAAAGTTGTTTTATGATTGTCTTTGATGATGTGAGGGGAAAATAAACATAAATTTAGATGACTAGAGAATTTTAAAATACCACTTTTGCTGGGTACCAGTGGCTCACATCTATTTTCTTAGCTATTCAGGAGTTTGAGATTGGAATACTGCAGTTCAGAGCCAGCTTGGGCAGGAAAGTATATAAGACTCTTATTTCCAATTAACCACCCAAAGGCCAGAAGTGGAACTGTGGTTCAAGTGTCATAGTGACAGACAGCCTCAAGCAAAACAGCTCAGGCACAACACTCAAGCCCTGAGTTAAGTACACACACACACAAAAATATGGACCGGGCTGGGAATGTGGCTTGGTGGTAGAGTGCTTGCTTAGCATGCATGAAGCCCTGGGTTGGATTCCTCAGCACCACATACACAGAAAAAGCCAGAAGTGGCACTATGGCTCAAGTGCCTCAGTTTTGCTAAGTTGAGCAAAAGAATCTCGGACAGTGCCCAGGCCATGAGTTTAAGCCCCAGGTCTGGCAAAAAAAAAAAAATACCATTTTCATCATTGATTTTTCAACTTTGTGTCTTATTTGAAGTAAAGCAAACCCTTGAGTTTTATCATCTCTCCTTCCTTTTCTCACTCTTGAATGAGGTCCAAACTGTTAATGAAGAAACACTTGTGAAGAGGGAGATGCAGAGATGTAAATGTCTTAGAAAATGTAGAAGATGATACCCAGGCTTTAAGTTAACTGTTTACTGTATTTAGCACAGACTGGAGAGTCAAGGAATAAAGCTTCTAAACCATTACAATGATTGCAGACACTAAAGTGACCATGAAGCTCTGAGCCCAGCAGACAGTCATTACCTGGGTTTTGCGCCATTCTGCATGAAGTTGTTTGCTCACTTGCCCCAAGCTAGTAGTAATTTGAGAAAATAACCAGAAAAGGAATTGCATTAACCCACTTTTATCTGAGGGAGAAATGTCCCATAGATGCCTATCGCACATAGTACCAACCCCTTTCACATATTGTGCTTTTTTTTTTCTTTTACATTCATATCCTTGATAAAGTTCAACTTACAAACTAGACAAATAAGAAATAGCAATAATGAAGTGGAACAATTACAACAGGAATCCACAATAAAATGTATTTAAACTTTTTGAATTACTTATTTCTACACCTTTTTATTTAATATTTGTGTACTATGGTTGTCCATAGAGAAGCAGAATTGTGGCTAGGGAGAGAGACTGCGTCTATTTCTTTCTTCTCTCCATTTTGTTCATAGAATTTTTTTTGGGGGGGGGGTCCGGTTGTGGGGCCCTAACTCTGGGCCTGGGCGCTGTCCCTCAGCTCTGCAGCTCAAGGCTAGCACTCTACTACTTGAGCCACAGCAGCACTTCCAGCTTTTTTCTTTTTGCTTATGTGGTGCTGAGGAGTCGAACCCAGGGCCTCAGGCATGCAAGGCAAGCACTCTACCACTAAGCCACCTTCCCAGCCCTGTTCATAGAATTTTGAAACTCAAAAGTTGAGTGCCTGAAATAAAGTGTATGAACTGTGTGGCAGTGCTGCTAAAACTATATTATTAAGGAAGACGCTGTTTAATTGTGCTTCTCAGGTGGAAAAGTTTGGGAAGGCGTTGAACTATGCTGAAGCCGCCCTGTCGTTTATTGAGTGTGGAAATGCAATGGAACAAGGCCCCATGGAATCTAAGTCTCCTTATACCATGTACTCAGAAACAGTGGAGCTCATCAGGTAAGTTCTGCGTAGTGCCTGAAAAAAAAAAAAAAACAGAGAAAAGAATGTCAGCCTGCACCATCAGCCATGGAGCATCAGTGTTTATCCCCCCAAATTAATGGATGATTTTGCAGCTTTCATTTGCTCTGCCTGCATGAGGCAGAGCAGGTCCTAGATGTCCACCAAAGGCAGAAGCTGTGTCTAAGTGACCTGTGTCATACTTGCTTCCTTTTGCTGGAAGCCACAAAGTTGGGACTCATTTCACCTTATGCTGAATTACAAACAATATGGCTCAGTCAAAAAAAAAATACTTAGAATCCCCAGGGGCTGGTGGCTCCTGTATTCCTAGCTACTCAGGAGGATGAGATCTGAGGACTGAGATTCAAAGCCAGCCTAGGTAGGCAAGTCCTAGTTAATTAACCAGCAAAAAGTCGGAAGTGAGGACGTGGCTCAAGTAATAGAGTACCAGCCTTGAGCAAAAACACTAAGGGACAGCACCAAGGCCCTGAGTTCAAGGCCCACTACCAGCATGTGCACATGTACATGTACACATGCATGCACACACACAGACACACATCTTTATTTTAAAATGAGAAACAGACTTAAACAGACACTTCTCCGAAGAAGATATATAAATGGCCAACAGATATCTGAAAATGAGAGAATATCAGTATCACTAACCAACAAGGAAATCAAAACCACAATGAAATACCTAACCTTACCCCATACTAAAAGTAGCTAATATCAAAAAGACTAATGATAAGAAGTGCTGATAAAGATGTGGAAGAAAGGCAACCCTTGCAAACTAGTGGTAGGAATTTAAGATCATATGGAGGGAAACAGTATGGAAGCTTCTCAAAACATTTTAAAAAATGAGTCTTGTGCCCATGGCTCACACTTATAATCCTAGCTACTCAAGAGGCTGAAAGCTGAAGATCGAAGTTCAAAGCCAGCCCAGGCAGAAAGTCTGTAAGACTCTTATTTCCAATAAACTACTCAGAAAAAGCCGGAAGTGGCATTGTGGCTCAAGTGGTAGAGCAGTAGCCTTGAGCACAAAGAGGCTGAGGAATAGCACTCAGGCCCTGAGTTCAAGCCTAGGACTGGCATAAATTAATTAATTAAATAAATAAACAAATAAAATGGAACTACTGTTATAATCTAGCAATCTCTCTACTAGATATGTATTTAGAGGAAATGAAAGCAGTATACCCAAGAGATGTCTACACTCAGATTCACTGTACGCCTATTCACATAGTCAAGAATGGAAACAACCTGGTGTCTTCAGCTGGTGAATGGATAAAGAAAATGTGGAACATGGGCTGGGAAGGTGGCTCAGTGGTAGAGCACTTGCCTTGCATGTATGAGGCCCTGAGTTCGATTCCTCAGCACCACATAAGCAGAAAAAAAAAGCGGAAGTGGAGCTGTGGCTCAAGTGGTAGAGTGCTAGCCTTGAGCTGAAGAGCTGAAGGACAGCACCCAGGCCCAGAGTTCAGGCCCCACGACCAGACACCCCCCCCCAAAAAAAGAAAAAATGTGGAACGTGGACATAGTAGAATACTATTCAGCCACAAAAGGTACAAAATCCCTCCATTTGCAACACTATGGGTGCAGCTGGAAATGATTATATAAAGTAAAATGAGCCAGGTACAGAAAGACAATTTCTATATGATCTCACTCATGCAGAATATAAAAAAGATAATGTCACAAAAATGGTGCGAGACAGTGGTTAACAGAGTGAGTAGGAGGGAAAGAGGCGGTGGAAGGAGGGACCATTCAGGTGTATGAAAAATACATTATTAGACCCTCAGTGGATGCCTAAACCTACAGGTAGTTCAATATCCCATACATACTGTGTTTGAGGTATACATACACAAGTATAATGTTTACTTTATAAACTAGACACAGTAAAAAAATAACACCAGTAATAAAATAGAAAAACTATAATAGTACATCATAGTAAAAGTTATGTGAATTGGATGTCTCTGTCTTAAAAGAGTAAAGACAAAAGAAATCTCTGTCCAGAAACAGTATGCCTACTTGGGAAGTGGAGATCAGAAAGATAGAAGTTCAAGGCCAGCCAGGCAAAAGTTACTGAGACTTCATTTCAGTAAGCCAGACAGTGGTGTCACGCTTATGATCCCAGCTTTGTGGGAAACTTTAGGAAGGAGGATCACTCTGAGGCTAGCCTTGGGTAAATATGAGAAGCAAAAACAGGGTCAAATGTATGGGTGGCTCTGGTGGTAGAGTACTGTTCTTACACTAGTAAATTGAAGTCCTGCAGCCAATCCTGGTGCTTCCAAATACATACATGCATGCATACACATACATATGTATATGTACATATACATATATACCATATATATCTATATATACCATATATAGATATATATATATATGCTATCAACTGCAAGTGACTATAGGTAACTGAAACTATGGAAACTAAGACCTCAGCTAAGGAGGCATGACTGGAATCTAAAACCTGACTTCATCTGTGAATATTTCAGGAGTGCTTAACCAAGGAAAGCACTTTGGGGGAAAAGCAGGGAAGCTGTATGTATGGCGATGCCACCCTATGATGCACCATTTTGGATGCTGTTCACTTGTTCTGTTCTAAATCCTGGACACTGCCTCATCCCCCAACCTCAAGACAGGATTTCTGACATGACACTGAGCATGTGTAGCTAGAGATGCTTTTCATAGGCATATCTTTAACAAATCTCTGAAGAATCACTGAGGCAACTCCCTCCAGAAACCAAACTGATAATTTCTGTAATACAGCATCGGATTTTAGCCAGTTGCTAACAGCATGGGATGATGTCTAATACCCATGATGTGAAATAGTTCTTCCTAATACTCACTTGAGTCTTTGCCTATTCTGAGATTTTATGCAGCCTAAACTCAGGTGGGTCTTTTCTTGTTTGTTTTACAATTATGCATAAAGGTTTCCAGTCATCTTGGGTCATCATCTTTTGGTCCACATTGGCCCAAAGAAGCTATGTGGTATTTTTCTCTACTCTCCTTCAGTCAGTAGTTTCCAGCCTTTGAAGTGTCTTCCCAACATCAGAGAACATCTTCAAACAGCATTTCTCAAATATGCCTTGAAGGTCAGCCCTGCCCAGCCATTTTGCTCATTAAAATATTTCCACTCAACCGCCATACTGGCAGTTAGTTCATGCTGTCTTCCCATTTGCCACAGTATTTTCAGCAGAAAAAAAAAAGACAGTACAAACCTTTGACATGACTGATGCAATCCTAGATCCTCTCATCCTTCCTTAGAGCACAGCGTTGCTTAGATGCCCCGTACAAATGTGGGGAGGAGGAGGGTGAGACTGGACAGGCACCAATAAGAAGATACCCTAGAGTGCTTTGTGCACAGGGGTTTTGTTGTTGTTTTGGCTAGTTTGTTCATGATACATCCCCAGTCTCTGACACATGCTAAATATTTGAGGACTAAGCACATGAATAGGCCTCAGGGCCTTCCAGTGATCTAGAGTGTCACATCTTACTAAAAACATTCACACTTTAAAATGAACAAACCTAACAAAAAGCCCAGTGTCCGCAGACAAACCAAGTAGAGCACCTTCTGGGCCCACCAGTGTAAGTCACCTTATACAGGTGGAGAACACACTCCTTGTTCTGGAGAGTTCAGAACAAGTACAGTCCCACTATCCAGAAAACCCAGACAAAAAAATTTACCTGAGTTAGAAAATAGGGTTGATTACAGTCGTATGACTACGGGTAATAATGCAATACCAAAAGCCAGCCATCAGTTGCTCACGCCTCTAATCCTAGTGTCGCAGAATTGTGCTCCCACACCACCCCAAGCAGACCAATCCTTCATGCTCCATTTCAATTAACCAGTAAGATTCGGGACTGGAGATAGGCCTCAAGTGGTAAGTCACCAGCTGTGAGCAAAGAAGCAGAGTGAGAGCACAAGGCCCTGGGTTCAAGTTCCAGTACTAACACAAAAGAAACAAAAAGTTCTGTTTTCCAAAATACCTGCCAGAGAGTTTTTGAATGTCCTCACCACAAATAAATGATCCATGTGTCAGGTAATCATATGCTAAATTTCCTAACTTGGCCAAGATATACATGTGTTGAAATGTGAATTATACCCCCCTAAGTAGGTACAGTTATAAAGTAACAATGTAGAAAAGACACTGATTTCTCCCACTGAAATATCTGGGAGAGCCAGGAGTGCTAGCAGAGGGGTCCACTCACAAGGAAGAGAGCTCTCTCCTTCACCCAAGAGCTCCAGCAGGCAGAGCATCAGGAGGGGGAGAGGGGGTTGCTTTCACAAGCGTACAGCCTGGTAAGCCTCCTCTTCCACCTCATCTCACTTCAGGCAGTACCACGAGGGACCACTTGTGATCCAGTGCCACCAAGTCAGCTGAGCAGACCAAAATCACACCAGGAAAGCTCTGAAAATTAAATTGTTGGAACCAATGTTATTACAGCCCCAAAGTAGCCCAAAACTAGATCTGCTTGCTAAGCCCAAGTAGAGTGAATGTTTGCTAACAGAAGAGATTTGAATAAGAACCAGAACTCGTACCTCATCTTTACACAAAAATAAAATTAAAAAAAAAAAGAACCAGAAACCCCTAACACAAAGAACCAGAATGTCCAGAGCTTAATAGAAACTCACCAAACCTTGAACCAGGAAAACCACACCTGGAATGAAATATAACAGAATCACCTGATTCCAAGATGAATCAGGCATTGGAATTTTCTGACAAGGATTTTGAAGCAACCATTACAAAAATGCCCCCAATAGACAATTACTTTCCTCTTACAAGACACACAAAAATAGAGATAATCTTGTCAAAGAAGGGAAAGTCTTTCTTAAAGACCCAAATGGAAATTATAAAACTGAAAAAGATAACAGAAACAAAGCAAAAATCACTGCTGTACTCAGTAAGGAATAGAAATAAAGAGGGTGGAATCAACAAAGTTGAGAACAGAAACTAGAATTTACCTGATCTGAACAACAGAGGAAAGAGGCTAAAAAGAAAGAATAGATGCTCCAACATCACCTTAGTCTGCTTTTTGCTGCTATAACAAAATATCACAGATTGGGTAAATGATAAGCAATAGAAATTTGATCCTTAGTTCTGGAGGCTGGAAGTTCAAGAGCATTTGCTGGCCTCTGGTGAGGGCTTTCATGCTACATCAAAACATGGAGGAAAGGTTGGGCTGGGAATGTGGCTGGCTTAGTGGTACAGTGCTTGCCTAGCATTCATGAAGCCCTGGGTTCAATTCCTTAGTACCACTTAAACAGAAGAAGCCAGAAGTGGCGCTGTGGCTCCAGTGGTAGAGTGACTAGCCTTGAGCAAAAGAAGCTCAGGCACAGTGCCCAGGCCCTGAGTTCAAGCCCCAGGACTGGCAAAAAAAAAAACCCAAAAACTTGGAGGAAAGGCAAGCAAGAACAGAGAGAAAGTTGCTACACACTCATCCTTTTCATCAAGACCCACTCATTGAATAACTAATGTATGCCCACAATAATAGCATTAATTCCTTAGGAGAAGAAAGCTACTTTAAACTTCCCACTACCAAATATTGTTATGTTGCATACTGAGCTTCCAAGATATTGAGGGCCACATTGAAACTACTGCAAACACAGTAACAAAAGATACCATTTTTATGTCATTGGAAACCCAGGACTGGAAGAAAAATAGTAGACAAAGAGAATATTCAAAAAAAATGACAGCTGAAAGTTATTAAATCAGACATAAACCTACAGATTCAAGAAGCCAAGAAAAAACAGATAGGATAAATCTAAAGAAGCCTATGCTAGAACATATCCTAACTACACTTCTGAAAAACAAACACAGAACAAAATTCCTGAAAGCTGCCAAGGAGATAGGGCACGTTGCCAATGAGAACTCACTGATTTAAATGACCACAGACTTCTCTGAAACTGTAGAGGCCAGAAGTGGGTGGTGTGGCATTTCCCAAGTGTGAAAGAATGACCTATCACGCTACGGACTGTGGATTTGGCAGAACTATTGTCCAAGAATGAAGAGAAATAAAAACATTCTCAGTATCTGTCTCTAACAGACTCCCCCTTAGAGACTGACACCTGTAGAAACTTCCTCAATTAAAGGAAATGTCAGAAGAAGGAGCTCAGAGCATCAAAGTAGAAAGAACAGTAATATAAATACATATAAGAAATGATCCACCTCTTGAGTTTTATAAATCATATATGATGAATGAAATAACAATTATACCACCATTTGATTACCAATGTAGTGTCATTTAAAAGTGGTCAGGGTTTCTATACTTCACTCAAAGTGGTAACATGTTGATATCAGTCGTTTGTTAAATCACTGTTCTAGAGACACATAACATATACATGTATGTACAGAGAGATACACTTTAAAACCTACAGATCTGTACACTGCAGAATTAAGAATGATAATGGTACTTAAATCAAGCAATTTGAAGCCAAAATTATCTTGTTTTATTTTTTATATTTTTATTATGAAAATACTGTACAGAGGAGTTACAATTATATGGGCAAGATAATGAGTACATTTCTTATCAAGCATTGTTGCTTCCTCCATTGTTTCCTCTTCCTATCCCTTCCCATATCTTGCTCCCACCCCCCTCCCCACCCCCCCCTCCCCACCAAAGTTGTAAAGTTCTTTTTTCAACATTTAGTTTTAGTTTTTATAAAATTCTCTGAGATAATCTGTACAACAAGGCTAGGTGATTCCAGTGCTGTTCTTATTTTACAGATAAGTAAATAAGGGCTTCGACTTGTTAATACATTTGCCTAAACTCTCATACTAATAAGTATGCTAAGCTAGGATTTGAACATAGAACCCTCTAGCCATTGCACACTGAGTCAGCCCATAGAAGACCTAGTATGTTAGTAGGAAAAAGCAGGGGCCTCAGTCTCCCTAGCTCAAAGAAGTAAACAGAATTAAATGCAGTCCCTAAAAGCCCCTAGTTCCTCATTGCCCAGGTCTGAAGAAAATATATAGAGAGATTCAAAATGTATGCAGAACGCTGGGCATTGGTGATTCACACCTGTAATCCTAGCTACTCAGGAGGCTGAGATCTGAGTATCATGGTTCAAAGCCAGCCCGGGCAGAAAAGTCTGTAAGACTCTCATCTCCAGTTAACCACCAGAAAACCAGAAGTGGCTCTGTGGCTCAAGTGGTAGAGCGCTCACCTTGAGCTAAAGAGCTCAGGGACAGCGCCCAGGCCCAGAGTTCAAGCCCCACAACGGACAAAAAAAAAATATGGCAATCACTTAAGCTGCCCTCAGAGTAAGTGTTACAGAACAGAGTGGTAAATGGAGCATCTGTCTGAGCCCACAGGTGGAAATCTCTAGAAGAATTGAACTTTGCCTCCATCTGTCAGCCTCTTGGACGTAAATCAAAATTTAGAAAATTGGACATGTTATCATATACTCAAATAGTTCTTGAGTTCGGATCACTCCTGACAATCTTTAGCATTTGAACTTGTGTTATTTAAAGAGAAGAAAGTCATTTTATTCTTGTCATATTGATAGTGTCATGGCTGAGGAAAATAGAGTGACATCAGGTAGCTTTTTAGAAAGAATAATCAGCCAGGTGTGGTAGTGCACACCTGTAATCCTAGCTACAGGGGTGGCAGAGGCAGGAGAATCATGACTTCAAGGCTAGCCCAGACCAAGTTAGTGAGACCCTATCTCAAAACCTAAATACAAGCAAGGCACTGGTGGCTCACACCTGTAATCCTAGTTCCTTAGGAGCCTAAGATTCTTGGTTCCAAGCCAGCCTGGGCAGGACAATAATCTACTCAAAAGAACCAGAAGTAGTGCTGTGATTCAAGTGGTAGAGTGCTCACCTTGAGCAAAAGAAGCTCAGAGACAGCACCCAGGTCGAGTTCAAACCCCAGGACCAGAGGGGCTCTGAGGACCAGAGCTCTGAGTTGAATCTCCATGCCCAACAGAAAACATGTTGGGGGGTGCAGGGGGCCGGGGAAGCTAAAGGTGTGACTCATGAGGCGGATTGCTTATATAAGGCCCTGGATTCAATCCCCAGTACAGTACTTGAGGCAGAGAGACAAACAGGCACAGAAAGAATGAGAATTATCAACATCTTTTTAAAAAAATAATAAATAAGAGGTCAGGTTCTGAAAGTTCATGCCTGTAATTCTAACTATTCAAGAGCTTGAGACCTTGAAGGAGCTCAGTTTGAAGCCAGCCTGAGGCCTGAGGAGTAAAGTCCATGAGACTTCATCTCCAATTAACCAGCAAAAAAACAAAAACAGAACTGAAGTCCTGGCTCAAGTGGTAGAGCTCCAACCATGAGTGAAAAACTGGACACACACACACACACATACACATACACACACAGCATTTTTTTAAACTCCTCTGTTGTTTTGTTTTTTCAGGTATGCTATGAGACTGAAAACTCACTCAGGCCCCAATGCCACTCCTGAGGACAAACAATTAGCTGCATTGTGGTGAGTGTAACCTCCCAGCTCATGAGAGTAACCATGCCTCTGAGTCACTGGCCAACCAGGTGCTGAAATGCAGGCTGTTTTCCTGGTATTTCTAACTTACAAAGCTCTGTGTAGTTCTAACAGCCAACAACAATCTAGGCCATTTTTGCTGCAGTGCCACACATGAACAGAATTCACAGTGATTGAAAACTGACAGGTTGGTTATACAGGGATAGTTTGTTGTTGTTGTTGTTGTTGTTGTTGTTGTTCCTGTGCGTGTGCCTGTGTTTTAAAATCAGGTAGGTCCCAGTTAAAGTCATTTGAATGGGAGTTGTGCCAAATGGAATTTTTACTGTGTAACAGTTGAGATGCAATCTAAATAACTCATATGTTGCTTAACTGGTAGAGTCGTAGGAATGAAAACAGATGACTCACTATGTTCTCCATACATTAAACCAAGAAGAGCTTGCTTATACTTGGATAATACAATGTTTTTGTTAATGTTAGCCAATATATATATTTTTTTCCCGCGGCTTATAATGATTCCATTGGTAACAGTTACTCTCAATGGTATTTCTTTGGGTCACCTCAACCCTCTCCAAAACACAAAGACACCTTGCTATTGGTTCTACCTGTCAAAGATATCCAAAACTTTTTGCTCTCTGAAGGTTCAGTGAGTTCTAGAATCTAATCTGTGAATTGAAGAGTCAAATGGAGTCTCAAAAAATATAATAAAGACCAAAGAGAAGCATCTGGGGTGGTTTCACATGCCACAGCAGCTGGAACCTGGAGAGTTAAGAGCAGACTATTAAGTTGGGTTTCGTACGTTGATATACCAACATGTCACCCAGATCTCACTCAGTTAATAATTATGAGTAAGAAGGGCCAAGGAAGTGAGGATGAGTCTCAGGAAATGCTACCTGTGCCATTGTCTTTACTGAAGTATCATGTTAGAATAAGTTAATGACAGTAATGAGTATTCTACTAGAATACAAACATGTAAATGATGTAGAAAATAACTTAATGAAACTATTCTCAGCATAGTGTTGCTAGTACTTATAATGCACTTTCATTGAGATAATTATAGACTAGTAAAGTGTCTGTCCTATGAGCAAATCCAGTAGCTTCCCCAGGAAGCAGTGGAAGCTATGTGCCCCAGCTTCCTCATGCCTCTGATGGACAGAGACTGCCCTCTAGTGGTAGATAAAGAAAGCAGCCAGACCTGTTCCCAACAAAGAAGCCTTGGAGCTACTACACAATAATCTCGTGGTATGTGTATTTAGGGAGTACTTCCTTGGAATTTTGGAGTACATTTTTGAAGAAAAGGAATGTCAGATACTCACTGACATATGTTCAATGAAATACATAAATATGGTGTCGATGTACACAACAAGTAGCTAGTACTCTAGAACAACAAGCTTATGAAAGACACACTTTTCTGTCTTGCTCATTTTTCCTCTTCTGTTACAGTTACCGATGTCTGGCTCTCCTCTACTGGCGGATGTTTCGACTCAAAAGGGACCATGCTGTGAAGTATTCAAAAGCACTGATTGACTATTTTAAGGTACCTTCTGATGGAGGGATAGCCTGGCTCCTTGTGTTCCATTGATTCCCTGTTAGAGAAAACATTTGAATCCATTGCTTTAGGGTCCCCTCTGGCCCTTATAATAACCCTATTTATAACATACTTTGGCTTTTAGGGCTCAGTACCCAGTCAGTTTATTTTTAATCTATATTGCAAAGTGAGCTTGAAGCTAAGCAGTCATTTTTGGGGACCTCTAGATGTCTTCTCTGTTTATCTATAAAAACGCTACTCAACATTACTCTCGATTCCTTTTGTCCAATTGTTACTTCTTCTGGGTTTCTGATGAGCAGGCTAGGTTGGAGGTCTCCAGGGCTCTGTTCAGCATATGGCCTCATAGTACTTTTGCTGAACCAACTAGATGACTTTCTGGTCCATTGACCATCTGTGTCATAATGACAAGAGCTGTCATAAAGCCCTTAAGAGCCATATTAAAAGAGCTATTACCATTAAGACAAATGCTTGATTGCCAGGCTCCAGTGATCCACATCTATAATCTAGCTACTCAGGAGGCTGAGATCTGAGAACTGCAGTTCACAGCCAGCCTGAACCAGAAAGAACACGAAACTCTTATCTCTAATTAGCCACCAAAACACTAGAAGTGGAGCTTCAGCTCAAGTGGTAGAGCATTAGCCTTAGGCAATACTGCTCAGGGACAGCACCCAGGCCCTGAGTTCAAGCCCTAGGACCAGAACCAGAGAGGAAGGGAGAAAGGAAAGGAAGAGGAGGGAGGGAGGGAAGGAGGTTAGAAAACACCACAATGAAACCTTTTGTACAATTAATATATGCTAATAAAAATAATTAAGATAAAATATACTCTCAGTGATTTTTCAGGCATATTTCTTATTTTTCTTTCTTTTAGGCAGTATTGACAGTAGTGACCTCATGCTTGCTAGTCAGGCACGCTGCCACTTGAGCCATACCCATGGCACTTTTTGTTTTAGTTTTTTTTCAAGTGGCATCTCATTTTTTCTTTTTTTTTGTCAGCCATGGGGTCTGAACTCTGGGCCTGGGTGCTGTCCCTCAGCTCTTCAGCTCAAGGCGAGCACTCTACCACTTGAGCCACAGCACCACTTCCAGCTTTTTCTGCTTATGTGGTGCTGAGGAATCGAACCTATGGCCTTATGCGTGCAAGGCTACCCCTGAGCCGCCTTTGCCCCGCCTCAGATTTCAGTCTTCCTACCTATGCCTGCCACATTGCTAGGTAGGCCCTCCCATGCCTAACGTTTTGTTGAGATGAGGGTCTTCTTAGCCTTCTAGGACTGGCCTTGAAACACAGGATTGCAGATGTGAGCCACATCTGGGCCGTTATTCTTTTGTTTTTTTGGGTCCGGTCGTGGGGCCTGAACTCTGGGCCTGGGCACTGTCCCTCAGCTCTTCAGCTCAAGGCTAGCACTCTACCACTTGAGCCAGAGCGCCACTTCCGGCTTTTTTCTTTTTGCTTATGTGGTGCTGAGGAATCAAACCCAGGGCCTCATGCATGCAAGGCAAGCGCTCTACTGAGCCACCTTCCCAGCCCCTGGGCCATTATTCTTAATTACAGTCACCATTCTGTGCAATAAACCTCTAGAACTTATCCTTCCTAACAGTCTTTGCACCCCTGAAGTACCTGCACTTTGAGCAAAGTTTCACAGGCTATTTTAATCAAGTTCAGGAACTGAAAACTAAAATTACATTTTAGATCTAGGGAATGTTTCATCAGTGCAGAGTCTCTGGAAAGGAGACTTTGTTCCTACCAGTGTTGGTTTTTGTTTTGGTGTGGGGCTTCTGTCCACAATAGAGGAAGTGCCTGAGGGCTTCTTACCCTTCGGCTCCTTTTCTGGTTGCCTTCAGCCTCCACACTCACATTCCCTCCCTGTTCTTACACCCAGTCATCCTCTGTGTAGATCATATTGTGAGAGCCCTACACAGTGCAAGCAAAGTAATGGAGTTTATAGTGGCCCCCCCTGCCCCACCCAAACATGTGGATAGCATTTGGGCAGGAAAGAGAAAATGGTATCCTCTACTAAGAATGTCCACTTTCTTGTTCACCTCAAAACATGTCATTCTTTGACAGGTAAAAATGTATTTTAGAGCTCTGCCCTGTGTTTATGCCTTGTGGGGGTGCCTTGGAGTCCTGAAAGGCCATTTCTGGCCATTTTGCCAATTCCTACACTAAAACCAAAGAAAAATAATCATCACTTCATGAAGTGATGTAAAGCAAAGGAATGCGCTGTGGGATGGGTGGCGAGGGAGAACCAGGCTAAGACTATTTTCTTGTCTTTGGAAGAGAAAGTTCACTAAGCGCCACAACATTATTTCCCTTGATACACCTGCAGGCATCAGTCCACAAAAGCAATATCTGCCCTCAGAAACCTCACTGTGTATCCAGCAACTTCCCTTGCTAAGGGAAAGCTTTCTTTGCGGTTTCTTTTTTTTTTTTTTTTTTCTGTGTTTTCTTGACTAGTTTTTATTTATTGTTTGGCTGGTATGGTTTTCTTTTTTGTTTCTTTACATTGCTGAGGATTGACCCCAAGGGCTCACATATTGAACCCCTAAATCTCTGAGGCTAACATCCATTCCATGAAACAAAACGTCCAAAATCAAAACGCCTAAATCAGAAGTTTTGAATATCCTGTCTGTTAAGGAAATGTATTTTAATCTATTCCGATGGGAATATTTTAGAGTGATTTTCAGCTGATGTTAAATTGAGACTCCTTTGTACGATTGCTTAAAGATATTTTTTTTGGGGGGGGGGGTCCGGTTGTGGGGCCTGAACTCTGGGCCTGGGCGCTGTCCCTGTGCTCTTCAGCTCAAGGCTAGCGCTCTACCACTTGAGCCACAGTGCCACTTCCGGCTTTTTTCTTTTTGCTTATGTGGTACTGAGGAATCGAACCCAGGACCTCAGGCATGCAAGGAAAGCGCTCTACCACTGAGCCACCTTCCCAGCCCTTAAAGATATTTTTTTAATGAATGGTTTTAATGAAGAGGAATACTTTCAAATTTCATAAGGTTGGAACAATAGAATTTCAAGCAGTAAATAAATGTCTATCAACAGTTTTGGCAAATAATCCCTAAACTTAAATAAGTCATACGCTGTGGGAGAGGGGCAGCTCTTGGTCACTGCTCCTGCTCAGAAAAGTTAGACTAATTTACAAAACACCTGGACTAGTTCAGAATTCAATAGGTCCTCAGTATTAGGATTTAATTTAGTATATGATATTTAGTATATTTAATTTAGTATATTTAGTATCTGAAATTTGTATATGAAAATCCAGGAGAGCTCTTCCTCACCCGATGGAGTCCCCGCAAGCCAGGCAGCCTCCAGACAGAGAGTAAAATAGCCTTGGGGTTGCAGCTCTCCAGACTCAATTTCTGTGAATCTGCATCTGTCAGGGTCTTGTATGGACCTTAGGCAGGTGACACTCACTGTCCACATTTTCATCTTCCCGCAGAATTCATCAAAAGCCTCCCAAGCCCCATCTCCATGGGGTGCCAGTGGAAAGTAAGTCACTTGTCCATCCCCCCCACCCCCCACCCCATGCATGCTGCTCCAGTGTCCTGCAGGGCTGCCCCACCTCACCTGCTCCCAACCTCTCCACTCTGCTTTTTCTACCTCTCCCTTTCCAGGAGCACTGGAACCCCATCCCCCATGTCTCCCAACCCCTCTCCCACCAGCTCCGTGGGGTCTCAGGGCAGCCTCTCCAGCAGCAATGCCCTGTCCCCGTCGACCATCGTTAGCATCCCCCACCGCATTCACCAGATGGCTGCCAATCACGTCAGCATCACCAACAGCATCCTCCACAGCTATGACTACTGGGAGATGGCTGACAACCTGGCCAAGGAAAACAGAGGTATGTATAGGGCGGAGTGGGGGAGAGCGGGGGGGGGGGGGGTTTCCTATCAAAGCATGCTGATCCAACTAGGCTTGGGAAGTCACTTGACCCCTGGTCTGTCACTGCCCCAGTGGTCAGGGCTATGGAAGGGAAAAGAGGAAGAGCTGTCTCCTGGTGCATGAAACCTTCTTGACCTCTCCCCTCCCTCAGGACACCCTGTGTCTTTATCTCCCTTCATGCCTCCTGTGGAAGTGTGTATCCAGTAGATTAAATATAGATGCAGATGTGTCCTATATAGATACAGATGTAGTTGAAAGTGTAGATGTTCATAAGTATGTTCTGTTTAGACAATGAGCTCCTTGAAAGCAGAGGTTATATTTCATTCATATTTGTTCTCCCGAGATCTACTCTAGAACACAGGGCTCCAAAATATCAAATACATGAATGAATCAATGAATCAGTGAATGAATTCTAGCTCTTTGTCAATTGTTAACTGGCCTTGGTAGCAATGTCTGTAATCCCAGCATTTAGGAGGCTGGGCAGGAAGTCTGTGAGTTCCAGGCTAGCTTAGGCTACACAATGAGATGCCAAGAGAAAAAAAAAAAGTCAGCAGCCTACCACTGACAAGAGATTTTTTTTTCAAGTAGCAGTAAGTTATACTGCATTGTAAATAATGTTTGACTTGCAGGTAAAAAAAGAAATAAGGCATGCTTATTGTGTCTAAATTTATGCAGCTATAGAAAAAAAAAGTTTTTAAATTATCAAGCAATTGTATCATCAGGAAATTGCTGTTAACATTCTACTTAAGTATCTTCTAGTCTTTCTTCTCCAAATATGCATGGCTTTTACCAAAGTAATATGATCATGTGCATACATTTTATATCCTGTCTTTTTTTCATTGAACATTATATCAGGCATTTTCTTATATCACTCATTATTGCAGAACACCCTTTTTTAGGCTTCTGAAGTGTTATCAGTGTGATGGTTACATAATTGCGAAGTACAGTGACTTCTCAAACCAGCGCCCAGACAATTATCTCTAGCGTTTTCTACTGACACATAAAGTTATACCAGCTATTTTTACATAAATCACTATCCATTTTTCTGCCTTTCATTACTTTGAGATATAATCATTATTCACATTAGAATACTCTTCCAAGTGTTTTCATGAATGCATAGAAAACCCACACTGGGGCTGGGAAGGTGGCTCAGTGGTAGAGCGCTTGCCTTGCATGCCTGAGGCTCTGGGTTTGATTCCTCAGCATCACATAAGCAAAAAAAAAAAAAAAAAGCCAGAAGTGGCACTGTGGCTCAAGTGGTAGAGCGCTAGCCTTGAGTTGAAGAGCTGAGGGACAGTGTTCAGGCCCCACGACCAGACCCCCCCCCCAAAAAAAAAGAACGCACACTGGATTATACTACATATAAATATACACACCTGCACCACATGTACACTATGCACTTTTCATTTCAGAAGACACAGCTGTCTTTTCTTTATATGTTGATTGTTATTGAATCCAGGATCTCACACATGTTAACACTCTCTACCACTGAGCCACATCCTGAGCCTTCTTTCCATGTTAGTAAACACATCATCATTTTTATTCCTCCTGATTCTTTTCTGAAATATGATTTTATTGTTATTATTAAGCTGTTATACAGAGGGGTTTCCATTTCATAAGTTGGGTAATGAGTATTTTCATGCAAACTTCATGTTGATATGTCTGATGGCATTCTTGGGAGGCAGTTACAGAAGCAGAATTGGAGAGAAATTAGAGCACTTGACTATCAATTATGCACTCAATCCTCAGGACCACCAGGAAAAAAAAATAGAGAATTTTGGGTTGAAGAGGTTATAGGTGCTTTTTCTGCATCTTGATCTTACCTTTTTTATTTTCTTCTGAACCATTATGCAGCATTATTACTGTCCTTCCACACCAGCAAATCAGCTCACCCCCAGGCCATGCAATGATAATTATGTATGCCTGTGATAACACAGAGTGGATGGCCCAGATGGATTCTGAGTCCTCAAAGGTGGTACATCCTAAAAGCCCATCCTAAAAGTCCCAGGCCATGAGGAGAATCTTGCCAGAGGAACTAGCATAGAAGAGGATTCTGAAAAGCACATCAAAATTGAGTGGCCAAGAGGGGTGAGATGGGTTTCTCCAGTGGACAGAGCAGAAAGGAAATAGACACATCTCCTTTGGGAGAGCAAGTCCAGCTCCTTATGGCACTTCCAGTCACTTGTTAAATATCTCTTACCAGAGGGCGCAGTGCCAGACTCAGCAGCTCCTCCTCCTATGCCTAGATTCCCCCCCTCCCACAGCCCCCTGCCATGTGGAATCTTCCCTGACCCTCTCTGCCTTTTCCTAGCAGGACATTATTCAGTGTGCACCTTAGCATCTTGGAAAAAACTTGTTTGGGACACTAGGTCTTTTATTCAGTGAGGTCTCTCCCCACCCCCATGACAGCATGAACCTGTCTCTATCAGCTACTAAACTGCGATGTAGAGAAGAGTCCAAACATGACTCACCTTGGCATCCTCCCCTCCACCTACAGAGTAGCTTGGTATAACAGTCAATGTTTAATGAAAGGACAAACCCAGAGGAACATCAAGTGCTAGAAGTTGACCTCAGTAGAGATAGATGCCTCCCCTCCTCCAGACTCTGAATTTCCCCGGCCATCCTGGAGGTCTCATGCCTTGGACTCATTCCAGGAGCTCAGCACAGGCCACAGTTGACCACAGAACGAGGGTGACAAAGCCACGTTGACATTCAGGGTGGGAAGCACTACTGTATGGTGAGAGTGTGGTCTAAACATACAGGTCTTTTGACACTATTCATTTGGATTCAAAATGGCAAGTACCATTTATTCATGTATTAGTTTATTTGGATTTAGGATGACCCTTGGAGCTTCTTTTGTTCGAGGAGATGCTAAAAGCACAGGATGAATCAGAAAGCCTTTGCTTTCTATAGAGATCATGAATAGAATTCTCTCTGAAGTCGTTCAGGGCCTGACTTACAGATAGGACAGATACCTTACACATGTTCAGTGCTCTTAACAGCACTCGCTCTCTTTCTCCCTGTGTGTTCCTAGAATTCTTCAACGACCTGGATTTGCTCATGGGACCGGTCACCCTGCACAGCAGCATGGAGCACCTGGTGCAGTACTCCCAGCAGGGTCTGCACTGGCTGAGGAATAGCACCCACTTGTCCTAGGCACCTCGTCCTCCAGCCAGGTGCTCAGTCCTGTCCATGGATGGCTCACTATCTCGGGACACTGTGCTATTGAAATTGCCAGCCACAGCATTTATCAAACTGCAGTGAATGTGTCCTCCACATCAAAACAGTGGTCTTTTTCCAGGGCATGTGTGTTTGTACGTGTGGGTGTAATGAGAAGCTGCCTGTGTATTTGTGTAAGATACACAGCTCTTCCGAACACATTCTCCTTAGCTAGTTTCCATCATGCCAGGCTAGACAGGAGGTCCTGGTGAGAGGAAAGACCCACATTACATGCACACTCATGTTCACACTCTTTCTTCCTTTTCCAATGCTGAATCATGACGTCTTAGAAAGTCCAAGCAAAATCTCATGGGTTAGTTAACCAGGTGCAGTGCAGCACACAGAAAACTTAACTGCCAGTTAAGTTGAAACCTAGCTCTTACCTTATTGATTACTTTCAGTATTAATATACTCTTTCCCAATTATTTTTTATCAGTGTGTATTAATGGGTAATTGAGTAATGAAAACAAGTCAGTTATTTTTGTGCCAGATGTTTACTAGATTGCATGTAACCAAATACCTAGCCCATCCTCCAATACCTTCTTCCCATCCAGCATTATTCTCAGCTAAACACATTATAAGCAAATGCACCAATTCCCACAAGCCTTCTTACCCTTGCCCAAATAATATGAGAATGGCACCACCATCTGGTCAATTTAACCCACATGAAAGCAACAATGACTATTTGGAGCTCAGTTCAAAGTTGAAATCTACATCTGTGACAAGCCTTCCAGGCACATTCATTTCCTCCTCCTGCCACTGTGACTGTGGCTGGAGAGCCACGTGGCCTTTACCGCAGTGTGTTCCAAGTCTTTTTTTTCCATGGTAGCTTTCTTGCCACTTTTCTTGGGCCAATAAGGACATTGTCTAGAATGTCCATTGCTAGTGGTCTACCTGTTGCTTCTCAGGCTGAGAGCTCTTGGCCATCCTAATGCTGTCTGATCCTCACGTTCCTGTAGAATGTACTACAGGCCTTTGAGTCATTTTGATTTGGAGATATTTTTCAGGCTTTCATTAATAAGCTGCTTACAGTGCAAGGGAACTTGTTCCTGCAATTCTCGTGATTCTGTTTAGAGAAGCAGCAACCAGAGCACCCTGCTTAGACCTTGGGTCCCTGGTATGCGTATGTTTGCATCTTGCCCTTGCCTCTTTCCTTTTTTCCTTTCCATTCTTTTCCTTTCCCTTTCTTTGTTTTCTTCCCTTTTGAATTACGTTTACATTTTAGTTTTTTAACATCTCGTTTACAGTTTTTGTCTCATTTATTTGTTTTATAATGTTTTGTCATACCCTAGGTTTAGTTTTCTTGTTAAATGTATTTGGATAAAAAAAATATTGGTAAGAAGGAAACAACTCCTGCAAAAAGAGGGTGCGCCATACCACACTTCAAAACTAAAACTAACATCCTTGAGTTACTTGACAGGATTGTAGCAGGTCAGTGTGAAAAGACAGGTAACACAATCTCTGGGACAATGTACTGTTCAAGGTGGTAGAGGCACAAAATGTGTGTGATCCCTGCTGGGAGGTCTCACTACATCCTTATGTTTGGATACAGTGTTCACATTTTTGTCAGCCTGGTCTGTAGATGGCAAATAAGATGACTGGGATTCCTCTGCTCTAAGTACTGATTCAAAACTGTGCAGATGATAGAGCAATTGGTGATTTGAGATTAATTGACAATGAGCGAATGAAAGCTTTGTGAAATTCTCATTTGGCTTTGACCTTAATGCACATGAGAATATTAACAGTACAAGTTGAGTGATCCTTATCCAAAATACTTGGGACCAGAATTGGTTTTAGATGTCAGATTTGTTTCTGAGTTTGGAACATTCACATTAATAAAGAGTTATCTTGGGGATGGGTCTCTAATGGAAATCAGTTATGTTGTATATGCTCCTAGGCACATGATCAGGAAGTAATTTTATATACTGTTTCTGCATTGTAGCTGAGACTCATCACATGAGGTCAGGAGTGAAACTTACCACTTAGGACATCATATTGATGTCCAGAATGTTCTAGATTCTGGAGCATTTGGGATTTGGGAATTTTAGGGATACTCAGTCTACATTTCCATTTATACAAGTGAGGCTCTTTTCATCTCCCTTAGTTAGCTAAGTTCAGGATCCATCTTACATTGGAAATTGGAATCTAACTTAAGAAACTTGGAATCAGGTATGTACAGCAGAACTGAGACTTTGTTCTACTTACCCTTGGTGAATTCTGGTGACAAGTTGGAATTCTCACCTAAACAGTTGGCCCTAGGTGTCTGCCACGCATCCCTGGAGAGGTTTTCTGGTCTTGTCTGTCCTTAAAGTGTCAGACTTTATTGTGGCATCCATGTTAGCCTGCCTAAGAAGCCCCATAGAAGGCTGAAGACCTGCGCTTCCAACAGAACTACAAACTGGTCCTTTCAGGGGATGGTCAGAGCATGGGATCCTACCCATGTTTCTCACTTCATCTGTAGAACATGATGGGCTGCGCTTTTTGATGAGTTCGGCATAATCTGTTTGGATCCAGAACCGTCTCCTGAATATGGCTTGTGAAAGTCAGTCATATCTCATCCCTTTTCATCAGTTGGGTACCAAGTTGAAACTTTTTTGGTGTGTTTTCTGATTATAAAACTGATAGCTCTTTATGGTTAAAAATTCAAACAGGGCAGAAAGTCTAAGACTTTGATCATCTCAGTCAGCTGAAATAACCATAGCACACATTTGATATATATCCTTCCAGAAACATCACATTTTCACATACAGTGCTTATTTGGACTTCTCAGGATGCGTTCTTGCCTGAGGAGTTGAACCCAAGTTCAGCTGACCTGGTGTGCTATAACTTGACAAAAGAATGCTATCCTGTCACATGCTCCGATTTTTTTGTGAAAGAGAGCAGCCCAAGTAGATCAGATGTTGACATCAGGTACCACTCTCCACACAGATCAGATGCATGTGCAAAACTGTGCTGAGAGAGAGAGAGGTTTGTTTAAAAAAAGAAAAAAAGCTTCTGAAAACTTTCACATTGCAAATGGATGATGCTTGGACCTACTATCTAAAGAGGAATATACCAGAAAAATAATCTGAAAGAGTTGAAAACCTTACGTACTAGGCTGAACACACAGAATGCAATGCAGGGAGACTTTCTGCACTAAAACCAATTCTAGTATTCCAACAACGATGTTCTGGCGCCCATACATAATATACACAGTTTGTATAAATGCATACATTTAAAAATATATATGTACAATACAGCTAACATGGAACTGTAGTATGCCTGACAGATATTACTAGTGCCTAATATTGAGTATACGTCACTGCGTGTTCATGTCACCTTGGAAGTGCAGTCATTGTTACAAAACGAATCAGTGCAGCAACATTATTTATGAACCACATCTTTGAAACTGTGCAGTAGCATATACATATATATTTTTAAATAACATTTTTCACAGTTTTCCAGAGTTGCTGTTGAAATCTGTATCACCAAAAAAAAAAAAAAAGCAAGATTTTTTTAATGATGTAGACGCTCTTCAGACCCAGTAACCTGCGTGTGATTTCCTGTTTGTAGATACCCAAGAGACTTCAGCAGTCACCAGCCTTAATGCATGTACAGGATATTATTGTGACTTAATTTATCTGCAGTTTTTAATCCATGTGAAATTGGAATTTATAAATGGACTTGGATTAAATATGTCTGCCTTTCTAAGGTTGCAAATGTTACATTAAATGATTTATGTTGTACATGAGAGAAATTGAGTTGTATGTTTAAAAAAAATTGTCCACCAATTCTGTGACTATTTTACAAGGAAACTTGAGAATTTAAATAGGTTCACATCAGCATTTGTTTTCCAGCTATCTTTATCTATTTGTTTTCCAGTATCTTTAAAAGCAACTTCCTTGTTTCACAAACATTTCCAAAATGCCTTCTTGGATTATCTTTGCAAAGTCTGATGGAAAGAAAAATAGGTTTTTCTTCCATATAACTATATGGAATTTGCCTTTTCCGTGTCTTAATACACACACACACACACACACACACACACACACACACACACACACACACACACACACACACACACACACACACGGGGGAGGGGGGAGGGGGAAGGTAGGCGCTCTAGTGTCTGAGAGCACTCTGAATAGGAAGCTTGAGACTTTCATATTGGTGACTACGTGTGTGCCTGTTGAACCTGGGACTCTGTTCTGTTTGACATTCTTTAATGGCACAAGTTAATTCCCTGACTATTGTGCCAGGATTTCCCAACTCAAAGCAACAAGGTGGAGTCACATGTTCAATGTTTGGTTGAGTAAAATAAGAGAATTATGAACTCAAGAAGATGGAACGATGAGACCTGTGATTGACATGCTAAAGCCTCTGTGTGGGCGGGGTTTGTTCATCTTGTTTTCTTTCACTCCTATCTCCTGCCTTTTCCTTCTCCCCAAACCAAAATGAACAGAAGCAGAAATAGCCACTAAAATGACTACTTCATGTTATCCAGTCCAGATCGCCTTGACCTTTCCCCGCTACACTGTTTTGCTCTGTTTACACGTGACTAGTGAGAGCATACTGAGAGGGTCTGTTTCTAGATGGACAGTTCATTCGCTTTCTAAACAGCCAAGGAGAGGAGTACAGCAGAGCCCTGCATCGGCATCACCAAGGAGACCACCTCATCCCAAAGGGGCCAGGATCAGGGACTTGGTGTTGCTTGCTCCAGGGACCACTCAGGTGATGGTGTTAAAGAGAGAGAGAAATGCCCAGCTGTCTTTCAGATAATTATCCTCTTTAGGTAGTCTTCCACAGTCAGTGGAGCCTATTTCTATCAGAATATTTTAAAGAAGTACCACATATTCCATGCAACCTCAATCAACTAGTTTCTTCAAAGACATGTTTTTGGTCTTGGTATTTTGTTCTTTTTGTTTTTGTTTTGTCGGTCATGGGGCTTGAACTCTGGGCCTTGGGCACTGTCCCTCAGCTCTTCAACTCAAGGCAAGCGCTCTACCACTTAAGCCACAGTGCCACTTCCTGCTTTCTGATGGTTTATTGGAGATAAGAGTCTCATGGACTTTCCTGCCCAGGCTGGCTTTGAACTGTGATCCTCAGATCTCAGCCTCCTGAGTAGCTGGGATTACTGGTGTGAGCCACTGGTGCCTGGCTCAAAGGCATGTTTTTAATATATATAATGGGAAAATCTGGTCAGTAGCTGCATCAAGTGAATTTTTAGCCATTTAGAGCCAAAGTTTATTTCCCTGTTTGCCTATTTCCACAAGAGCAAAATCTGGATAAAGCAGCATAAGAAATGCTCAGATTTGAGAATTGTGTTTTCTTTGTCTAAATTATTTTGTGTATGTCATCTGAGAGGTTAACTTGTTTGCTTGGCATAAGGAAAATTATAAAACTCTGTTTTCAGACTAATTACATCTGGCCACGGTTTGGGTTTTTTATTATTTAATTGGCACTTGGAGGCAGCAGGGGTAAACTCTGGGTCAGCTGCACAGGGAGTTAGAGTCACCACTCTTAAAGTAATGGGAATCAGGGGATTAAACCTCTATATGTTGCTTGGAAAAACCACCTCACACAGCCAAATTTAAAGACCGGATTTGAGGCACTAATTTTAAGTCAACTCAAAGATCATCAACTGTCTCTAGACATCAGAAGTGTGGATGGGACCTGAGAAAGCTAAACCCAGTACTCGTTTGCTGCTCATTTTTAAAATAGCAAAATCCCTTCAAGAAATAATTTGTGGGGCTGGGAAGGTGGATCAGTGGTAGAGCGCTTGCCTTGCATGCTCGAGGCCCTGGGTTCGATTCCTCAGCACCACATAAGCAAAAAGAAAAAAGCCGGAAGTGGCACTGTGGCTCAAGTGGTAGAGCGCTAGCCTTGAGCTGAAGAGCTGAGGGACAGCGCCCAGGCCCAGAGTTCAGGCCCCACGACCGGACCCAAAAAAAAAAAAAAAAAAAAAAGAAATAATTTGTATCCAGACATGAAGTAAGATAGTATCCATGTTTAGGATTTTCAAACAGTGCTGGTAGTTGTAAAAAATATCCTTGTCTCTTGATAACTTTTTTCAGCTTTTTTCGTAAAACAAAACTAAATTTTCACTCAACATTTATGATCTCTATATTTCTAAATGCCCAAATGAGCAAAAAGAAAAAAGCTTTTAACACTGAGGATCATTTACTCGTTGATTGAGCAGCATTCCATCCAGAGTACCAAAGGCATTTGATGTTTCAAAGAAATATCCCTCATGTCTCTTCTGTTGAATTCATCAGACAGCATAAGGGTTACAAGTATGACCATGTAGCTGAGATGTCAATTAATTCTAAAAATAGCATCTGATCTTCTATTATAGACTCTTAGAGGGACACCAGCCACCACTGAGGCTTGTTTAAGTGGCAAAATGATAACACAGGCTTTCCTTGGAGTAACTTCAAGCTATTCATCCCCCCGAAATCCCCAAAATGTTGTTGTTATTGCATTATGTATTTTTTCTTCTAAATCCTGTGAATTACATTGAATTTATTAGCCTTTTTGTAGAGCAGTTCCTAGAGACCATGGGGGTTACAGAAACAAAACTTCAATATAAGAGTTGACTGATAATAGGACCAGAAGTCAGAACCATAACTGGGACCACAGCATGGCTCTCCTTCACCCTGCTGACCTTGGAAGAAAACTTCTTTCCCTGCCTTACTGTCCTCTGTGATAGGACATGACACATCACCTACCTCACTAAGCAAGTGTGCAGATCAACAGATTTGGTCAAACATTCTGGGTCCGTGTTGTTACACCCACAATAGGCTTAAGGCTTGCTGTAAAAACAGATTCAAAGGAAATGTACACAGGTGGGTGATGAGAAACAGGACTTTCTCCTAGTATCTAGATCTAACAGCAGGATAGCCATAGCCCCTCACCCCATAGGCTAGCACAATGAGAGGAATATCCAGGATGACCAATGGCTAGAGAGTTTCTCCACATGTGTTGCCATCACTCAGTGTCCTTCCTGGCTGGAGGCAGAATTCTAATAGACCCAACAGAGCTAGAACAGTGGCGTTTCCGCCCTTCTCTTTCCACACTCTTTGTCTATGCCTGGCCTTAAGACATTCTCCAGATGGAAAGAAGAAGCAACATTGGATCCAAGCATCCATGAGAAAGAACCTAGACTATCAAACACCAAATGTCCACTGCCACCGTAAAGCCAGAGGTCACTTGGCACAGTCTCATTTCCTGCACTCTGGCTTGTCTGCTGGAGACCTGGAGTCTGAGTTCTCCATGTAACTCTGGTACTTCTGATGCTAATTTGGGAGGGAGAACAGCTGCTGTGGGAGCTTTGTCCCTGAGAAAGGAGATCTGTCCTGAGGGACTTACGTATATTGTGTGTGTGCTTCAGGAAAGAAAGAAGAGCCTCTCGGGAAAAATGGGTAACTTTTTCTCTAGTGGTTAAGTAGTTGCCTCAACCTAATCACTTAATTATAGTGAAATCTTAGTACCTGGAAAGAGGAATGTCAACATTGAGAACTCCCTGACTTTTGAGACACCCAATTAGATGCTGAACACTGTGGTCCCAACATCTGACAAAGAAACTCTAGCCAAGTGACCTAGATGATTCATGCCCCTGGGGCCAACATATTAATGGTGGGATGAAACCTTCAGCTCTTATCTAGTATTTCTATGATTAGACACAAGGCTAGTGTGTCTTCCATGTAGTCTTAAAGCAATTGAGCTTAGCCAAAAGAATACTGAAATACTCTTTCAAAAGGTCCTCTTCTTTTCATACTGAGTAAAAAGGAAAGATGGCCAGAAATCCTGAGATATCCAAGCTGATCTAAGTCTAGATCGTTACTAATGTTCTCTTAACAGAAGCCCATAACCTTAGCCCACGTGAATTCTGGATACATTTAAGTAAAAATAATTCTAGAGTGGTAATTATGCTGATTAGCTCATTAGGAGAAGCAGTATCAGTTGAACACTTGAACTTCACCTTTTCTAAGGTAGGATGTCCAAGAACAGACACTCTGGTGACAGCATAATAGTTACTTGCTTTTACAGTTCTATAAAAACGTAAAATCTCTCTGGTGAAGGAATTTTAAAAGGCACCCTTTTTTCTACTGGTTTATCCATGGTTGATCTATGGAGCTGGTAATAATCTTAAGTTAATAATCTAAAATCAGATGCTAACTGTGTCAGGACAAAAACCATGTCAGTCCTAGGCAAGCTGTCAGTAACTACTAATCTCCTGAGAGCCTTTGTCAGTGCTCCAGATTCAGCAGCCACAAAAACAAATGACAGGGCCTGCAATTCATCTGCCCCTCCCACAGGAACTAATCTCAGGACAGTTTCGAGAACTGAAGAAAATTGCGAAGAGGAAAATGCTGTTCAATGATAATTCCACCTGTGAAAATGTACATCTCATGGCATTGTGCTTGTCAGTCCCAGTACCATTTCCCCATTTTGTCTTGTCATTTCATATTAAAATAGCTCATGTTCCTTTGTGTTATGTGCTATTCCTTGTGGGCTTCTTGTTAGTGCATTTAGATATGATTATAATGAAAAGCCCAGAATCTGTGTTGATCATGACTTATTTTGATCCAAGTAGCTATAGAAATCACATTAAAAGCATCAACCCTATCCATGCTACTACTGATATAATAGAATGCTCTTATCTGTGGTGGGTGTGGGGGATAAAAAACTCAACTCAGGCTATTAATGTTTGTCTTTACTTTTTCCAGATGTATTCCAAGGGACCCCTAATATGTGGATTTCTTGTCCCTAAACTCACTTCCAAGATGTCCACAAATCTGGAACCTAAAGTTTTCCCTTTGGCCATTACTCAGATTTGTATAACAAAATGAACTGTTGAATCAATCCCCTTTCTCTTTTTCTGTTACAGAAAAATAAAAGTTGCTCCTGAACAGCTGAATTTGTCATATTGCAAACAAAACTCCATACTCAAATCTGAATAATTCAATTGTGAATTATTCTGACAAGATTAGGAAGAAGTGAAGAGCACATGTAATATTAAGAAATTGTCAGAAAAAATAAAAAATAAAATAAAAAATTGTCAGCAAGGTGCTGGAGTTTGTACCTGTTATCCTAGCTACTCAGGAGGCTGAGGCCTGGAGGATCTCAATTCAAAGCCTGCAAAAAAGTCTGCAAGACTTTTTTACTCCAACTAACCAACAAAAACCAACAACTCCAACTAACCAGGCTGAAAGTTCACACACACACACACACACACACACATACAAGGAAATATATATAAAATTTAGTGCATAAAGCTAACCACCCATTTTTATTTCCCATATTTTCCCTTTTTTGAATTTCCAATCAAGTAAATAGTACAAAGATATACATCTCTATTGTTTAAGAAATGTAAACAATACAAACATAACAGTTACCCCTTGATTTCCATCCCATTTTACCCAAAGAGCATTATTGTCAAGTGGTTACATTCACCATCTTCACTTGATTTATGTGTATTTGTCTCAAACTTTCCTTTTTTCTATTTAGTTCTAAGTCTTAGCTATATTTTGATATCAATATATAAATATCTCCATAGTGTAGAAACTGCACATGGCTACAGTGTAGTCTACCACAATTTAAGAGTCTCCAGTGGGGAATATTTAGACTCATATTTTTTTAATTGAGCTAATTCATAAGCCATAAAATTCACCCTTTAAAGTGCAGAGTCTAATGGTCTTTATTTAGTACATTCACAAGACTGAGCAACCATTGCCACTACTTTATTCCACAGCATCTTTTACACCTTATCATGTACTCATCGGCAATCATCACACATTTTTCCCTTTCACACAGTCTCTGACAACCACCAATCGACATGGTCTCTGGATTGGCCTGTTCTAGACACTTTTGTTTTTGTTTTTTGTTTTTTGTGGGGTTTTTTTTTTAACCAGTCCTGGGGCTTGAACTCAGGGCCTGGGCACTGTCCTCAAGCTTCTTTTGCTCAAGACTAGCACTCTAGAACTATAGACCCATTTCTTTGATGAACATTGATGCAAAACTTCTCAACAAAATTTTGGCCAACCGACTTCAACAATTCATCCAAAAAATCATACACCATGATCAAACAGGATTCATTTCAGGGATGCAAAGCTGGTTCAATATACGCAAATCAATTAATATTATTCATCACATCAACAGGAGCAAGAACAAGAACCACATGGTTATCTCAATAGACGCAGAAAAAGCATTCGACAAGATCCAACACCCCTTTATGATGAAGGTTTTGGAAAAATTAGGAATCCATGGAACATTCCTCAATACAATAAAGGCTGTATATGACAAACCTACAGCCAGCATTATACTCAATGGTGAAAAACTAAAGCCATTTCCTCTTAACTCAGGAACAAGACAAGGATGCCCCTCTCTCCACTTCTCTTCAATCTAGTATTAGAATGCCTAGCTACAGCAATAAGACAAGATGCAGACATAAAGGGGATCCAAATAGGGAAAGAAGAAATAAAACTCTCCCTCTTTGCAGATGACATGATCTTGTATTTAAAGAATCCCATAGACTCCACTCCCAAATTACTCAAGCTGATTCAAAACTTTGGCAAAGTAGCAGGTTATAAAATTAACCCCCAAAAATCAATGGCTTTTCTGTATGCCAACAATGAGAAAAGTGTGGATGAAATTAGGAAAGCAACTCCATTTGTAATAGCCCCACAAAAAATAAAATACCTAGGAATTAACTAAAGAAGTGAAGGACCTCTATGATGCAAACTTTAAAATCTTGAAAAAGGAAATCAACACCGAACTTAAAAAATGGCAAAACCTCCCATGCTCCTGAATTGGAAAGATTAACATCGTGAAAATGGCAATACTTCCCAAGGCTATCTACAAATTCAATGCGATAACTATCAAAATTCCACCCTCATTCTTCAAGGAAATAGAAGAGGCAATCCAAAAATTCATATGGAACAATAAAAGACCCAGAATAGCAAAAACGCTCCTCAACAGAAAGAACACTGCTGGAAGAATATCAATACCAAATTTTAAACTCTACTATAAAGCCATAGTAATCAAAACAGCTTGGTATTGGCATAAGAACAGACCTCAGGACCAATGGAATAGAATTGAAAACCCAGAAATGAACCTACAGACCTATAGCCATCTAATCTTCGATAAGGCAGCTAAAACAATAGAATGGAAGAAAGACAGCCTCTTCAGTAAATAGTGCTGGCAAAATTGGTTAACTACATGTAGAAAACTAAAGCTAGATCCTTATATATCACCCTGCACCAGAATCAACTCCAAATGGATCAAAGACTTTGAACTCAAAGCAGACACTCTGAAAACATTACAGGATGGAATAGGAGAAACCCTAGGTCTCCTTGGCTCAGGCCCAAATTTTCTGAATAGAGACCTGGAAACACAACAAATCAAAGAAAGGTTGGACAAATGGGATTGCATAAGGTTGCAGAGCTTCTGCAGGGCAAATGACATAGCTAGCAAGATCAATAGAAAGCCCACAGATTGGGAGAAGATCTTTACTAGCCATACAACGGACAAGGGTCTCATATCTAAAATATACTTGGAACTCAAAAAATTAAACCACCCAACAACAAATCCTCAAAGAAACAACTGCCCAATAAATAAGTGGGCAAAAGACTTAAAGAGAAGCTTCTCTGAAGAAGAAAGAAGGATGGCCAATAGACACATGAAGAAATGTTCAACATCCCTAGCCATCAAAGAAATGCAAATCAAAACAACATTGAGATATCACCTCACTCCAGTTAGAACAGCAAAAATCAAGAACTCTAACAACAACAGATGCTGGAGGGGATGTGGACAGAAAGGAACCTTACTTCATTGTTGGTGGGAATGTAAACTTGTTCAACCACTTTGGAAAGCAGTATGGAGGTTCCTCAAAAGACTTCACATAGAACTCCCCTATGACCCAGCAATCCCACTTTTGGGCATTTACCCAAATGTTTACAAACAAGACCACACTAAAGCTACCAGCACAACTATGTTTATTGCAGCATTATTTACCATAGCTAAGATATGGAACCAACCCAGATGCCCCTCAGTAGATGAATGGATCAAGAAAATGTGGTATATATACACAATGGAATTCTATGCCTCCATCAGAAAGAATGACATTTCCCCATTTGTTAGGAAATGTAAAGGTTTGGAAAAAATTATATTAAGTGAAGTAAGCCAGGCCCAAAGAAACATAGGTCCCATGGTTTCCCTTATTTGCAATATCTAGTATAGGTATGAGTCAAGCGGAAAAAGTCAGATAATGTGATGTTAGGAAAATGAACCCTTAAATATGTATTTTAATGTTTTCGTTTCTTTCATGCATGTGTTTCTAACGCATTTATAAGATGATTTCTTTGTCGCTTTGTATGTCCCTTCCCCACAGTGTAACCCCCGCTTTCACTCTATTTGATGTCAGTATAACATGTGGAGGAGATGGGGACAAACAAGTCGTTTAAGGATTCAGGTGGACCTGTTGCAACAATAAGAAGTACAAAATGTCATGTCAAAACCAGCTTTACAATGTCGGTGTGGGGGGGGAGGGAGGGGGGTATGATTGGGTGGCGGGGGAGGGGGGAGGCTGGGAAGGGAGGTGAAGGGTAAACAAAGGAGGAGACTGCAATGCTTGGTAAGAAATGTATGCATTATCCTGCCCATGTAATTGTAACCCCTCTGTACAGTATGTTCTCAAATAAAATAAAATAAAATATAAAAAAAAAAAGACTAGCACTCTACCACCTGAGCCAAAGTGCCACATACAGCTTTTTCTGTTTATGTGGTGCTTCATGCATTCTAGGCAAGCACTCTAGCACTAAGCCACATTCCCAGCCCCAGACTTTTTATATAAGTGGAATCACACAACATGTAGCCTTTCCTCTTCTTGCCATTTTTACATGACATATTTTCAAGGTTCAACTTTACTGTCACATATCTCAGCACTTCATTCGTATTTATGACTGGATAATACTCCATCTTTTGTTTACCTTTTTATCAGTTGTTAGGCAATGAGTTGTTTCCACTTTCTATGTTAGTATGACCCTTCATAACACAAGGTTCTGGGTGAAGGTATGCGTCCAGGTTTCTTGGGTGTAATCACCACTCTAATGGGTATATATATTATATACCCATATATATATATATATATATATATATGTATACATATGTGCATACATATACATATATAATGGGTACATATATATAGTATCACATTGTGGCTTTAGTTCACATTTCCTTAATGACTAATGAGGTTGTGTATTTTTATATGCTTCTTGTCTATGTTTATGTCTCCCCTAGAGAAACACTTTCAAATCCTTTGCCCATGTCTAAGTTAGATTGTCTCTTTATTGTTGGGTTACGATTTTTATGTGTTCTGGATTCTATATTCCTTATCAAATATATGATTTTCAATTTTTTTTCCATCCTGTGGAGGATAGTTTCACTCTTTTAATGGTGCCTTTTTATGTGTATCTGTGTTGGGCAAATGTTTTTAATTTTCATGAATTCTAATTTATTTGACGGATTGTCTTGTGTACTCTTATAACATGTATCAGAAGACTGATTTGCTCGAGATTGTGGAGATTACTCTTTCATTTTTTCATGGAGTTTTAAAGCTTTACCTCTAGGTTTTAGATGTGTGATCCATTTTAAGTTACTGTGTGTGACATGAGAAAGGAGTACCAGTTTATTCTTTTCCATGTGGATATTTCAATTGTTTCAATACCATTTGCTAAAAGAGATGAGATTCTTTGGCCCATTTCAACTGTCCTGGTACCCTTGTCAAAAATCAACTTGACTTACTTTTAGGGTTTACTTCTGAACTCCAATTCCATCCCAGTGGTCTGTAAGCTCACCCTTTGGGCAGGCCCACGCATCCTGATTGCTGTAACCTTATACTTGAAATTTTAAAATATGGGTTTTTGTGGGTTCTGGGTTTGGGTTTTTTTTTTTGCTAGATTGTTCTGAGCTAGAAGTGTTTTTTTTTTTCATTTAGCTATCCATTGTGTATTACATATCCTGTAAATGAATTTCCTTCAAGCAGCTGACCGTCTATCCCAGTTTAAAAACAAATAAACTGTGCCTTAGTAGCATGACTGAAAGGACTCTAGGCAAAGTGCAGAATAACCTCATGGACCTCCTAGCACCAGCCAAGTCTCTCCTTGTTCTCAGTCCCTGTTCTCCAAAAGACCAAGCTCTATAGGGTTACTAGACAGTGCTCCAGTACCAGCAGCAAGCTAGAGCGTTTCATGTATGCAATCTTGGTTTCTCTAAGCCAAAGCCTGGAGGAAGAGACTTTAGGAGCTACCTCAGGTATCTGGTGACCAAACTCTTAGCCAATGATAAAACAGATGTCTCTTGCATGTAGCTTCATCTGAATATGTCTTTAACAAAGCAATGTTTGCCTCCAGATACAGCCCCTTCTCTCCTGCCAAAGGCAGCCTGGATCTTCACACGGATTATAAGCAACCATGGTGTTCCTCTGCATGCAGAAGTATACGCCTAAGTCAGTCTTGCTACCTGGCTCCTCTCATTAGATTTGGGCAATGCAGAAGTGCTATGGAGAAGGAATTACTTATAACCCTCCTGGTGGATTCTCTGGTTTCTCACCATTTCTCTGCTCAGGATCTGAGTCACAGTTCCCTAGCACCAGTGAGTTCTTCCTCCCTTTGCAATATGAGAGTAGCTGGAACTCATTGTCTTGGAGAAAAAGCCCTGTTTTAACCTAGTGTTAAGTAGAACTAAGACTGGGGTGGCTCTGAGGAAGGCCTAATTTGGGCAGTCCCTGGCAGAGTAGCCTCCCTTAAAGCAGGGAGCAGGGCCAAATGTTGGGCATGGATAACAATGTAACTGCCATGGAAAATGGTTTGTCAGTTCTTAAGAAACTTAAACAGAGTTGCCCATTTTTCCTGATGGGGAGTAATAAGAATGTTCTCTAATCAGGTAATGTTGATCAAGGCATGACCTTTCTGCATTCTTGGCTTTAGAAGGGTGAATTTTAAGGGCTGGGTATGTGACCAAGTGGTAGAGTGTTTGCCTAGCATGCATGAAGTCCAAGGTTCCATTCCTCAGTACCACATAAACAGAAAAAGACAGAAGTGGCACAGTGGCTCAATTTGGTAGAGTGCTAGCCTTGAGCAAAAGAGGCTCAGGGACAGTGCCCAAGACTGGTAAATATATATATATGATATATATATATAATGTATAGATACACACATACACACATGTATGTATTTGTGCCAGGCATGGTGGCACATGCCTATAATACTAGAATTCTAAACACTGAGACAGGAGGATTTTTTGTTCAAGGCCAGCCTGGGTTACATAATGAATTCCAAGCCAACTTGGACTACATAATAAGACTCTCTCAAAACAAAACATGTTATGGCTGTAGGCCTGACTCAAGTGATACAGCATTTAACCTAAGCAAGTGAGAGACCTTGAGTTGAAATCACAGTACCACCCACCTCCAAAGCCAATTTGTTTGACTGTGTTTCTCCTTGATTCTCAAGCTGTCCATGGGCACCTGCAATATAGGGCTTATATTTGTGTTCACTCTGAGAATTTGTCTTCCCTTCTTGCTTCATGCTCTTGCCATTCTTCTGGCCTTATCTTCCAAAGCTCTCTTGGATGAATGTGGGGAATCTGGAGATGAACCATCCAATTCTTCTAGTCTCTGTCTCCTTGTCCATTTCTGCTGTTCTTTGAGAAGTCCTTGGCTCAGTTTTTCAACTTATTCGCTTATCAGCTTCAATGCTTCTTCCCATTTACAGAGATTTTTATTTCAATCATCAAAATTTTCATTTCCAAGATCTCTAAAGCATTCCTTTTTATGGGTGCAATATCATTTTATTTCTCTCGGAGGATTCTAATTATATGTGTACCAAATACTTATTCTGTTTGCTCTATTAACTCGGCCTTCTTTGGTGAAGCTTTTCCATTTTTGAGGTTGGTGCTTTTCTTTATGGCTCTTTTCAAGTGTTTAGCGGTTGTTGGCTTGGTACTCAATTCTGTGATTGGGTTTTCAGCCTGTCCACTGATGACCTCCCTAGTTCCTGTATCTAGCTTCTTGGAATTCAAAGGAATCTCATCCCTTCTAGGTGTTGAGAAGTCCACCTCTCAACATCCATACCAACCATCTGAACCCACCTACCTTATGGGAGGATTCACACCACTGTGGCTGTACCCTGTCCTGACAGTGTCACTTCCTGGAGTAACTATGTCTTAGACACTTTTTTTTGGCGGTACTGAGGTTTGAACTCAGAGCCTCATGCTTACTTGGCAGGCACTCTACTACTGAGCCTTGCTGGCAGCAGTTTTCTTTTTTTAATTTTTTATTGTAAAGATACTGTACAAAGGGGTTACAGTTACCTGAGGAAGGTAATGAGTACATTTCCTATGGAGCATTGTTACCCCCCTCCTTTGTTTTTCCCCTACCATCCCTTTCCTCCCCACCCCCCCCAAATGCCCTCTCCCCTCCCCCCCACCAAAGTTGTAAAGTGTCTTGTACATCTCATTGTTACAATGAGTCAGCTTGTATCCTTATTTCAGCATTTTGTTATTTCTCTTCCCCGCCTCAAATTAGAAAAATGTATATACAAGATGTAGGGCACTAGAATCAAATACAGTGAAAACAGGGTTTATACCATGGGGAAGAATATACAAAAGAAAAATCACATAGTACATTATAAATACATTAAAAACAACAGCAAGAAAGATAAAACCTCTCATGTCCTTATCTTGGGGTTTATTTCACTTAACATCATCTTATCTGAGCTTTTCTGCTTGTCCCAGACATATACTAGTTATTGCAAAGAAAGGAAACCATGGGACCTATGTTTCTTTGAGCCTGGCTTACCTCACTTATTATAATTTTTTCCAAGTCTTTCCATTTCCTAACATATGGGGTAGTGTCATTCTTTCTGATGGAAGCATAGAATTCCATTTGTGTGTGTGTGTGTGTGTGTGTGTGTGTGTGTGTGTGTGTGTGTGTGTGTGTGTGTGTGTACCACATTTTCTTGATCCATTCATCTTCTGAGGGGCATCTGGATTGGTTCCATATTTTAGCTATGGTGAATAATACTGCAATAAACATAATTGTGCTGGAAGCTTTAGTATGATCTTGTTTGTGATCACTTGGGGAAATGCCCAGAAGTGGGATTTCTGGGTAATGGGGGAGCTCTATGTATATTCTTTTGAGGAACCTCCATATTGCTTTCCAGAGTGGTTGAACAAGTTTACACTCCCACCAACAATGCAGTAGGGTTCCCTTTTGGCCACATCCTCTCCAGCATCTGTTGTTATTAGAGTTCTTGATTATAGCCATTCTAACTGGGGTGAGGTGGAATCTTAATGCTGTTTTGATTTGCATTTCTTTTATAGCTAGAGAATTTGAGCATTTCTTCTTGTGTCTATTGGCCATTTTTATTTCCTCATCAGAGCAGTCTCTCTGTAAGTCTTTAGCCCACTTAGTAATTAGCAGTTGTTTCTTTGAGGATTTGTTGTTGGGGGATTTAATTTTTTGAGTTCTAAGTATGTTTTAGATATGAGACCCTTGGCCGTTGTATGGCTAGTGAAGATCTTCTCCCAATCCGTGGGCTTTCTATTGATCTTGTTAGCTATGTCCTTTGCCATGCAGAAGCTCTGCAGTTTCATGCAATCCCATTTGTCCAACCTTTCTTTGATTTGTTGTGTTTCTGGATCTTTATTAAGAAAATTCTGGCCTGTGCCAAGGAGCCCTAGAGTTTCTCCTATTCCTAACTGTAATGTTTTTAGGGTGTCTACTTGCAATCGTTTTCTGAAGTAAGTTTTCACTTCCTGTCAAAGTGCAGGCCTAGACCAAAATCTATCTATTTGAAGCTTCTCATCATTGCTGGGATAAAAGATATGCACCACCAACTTCTCTCTACAGAGACAGCACCACCAACTTCTCTCCACAGAGACAGCATTGCTGAGATTTTCTGCCTGGGCTGGCCTGGATGGAAATCATCCCCATATCAGCCTCACAAGTAGCTAGGATTACACCAGTGCCTGCATTCCTAGTCACTTTTGTACTGTTCTAACAGAATAGTACACACTACACAATTATCGTTAATTTGGCTCATGGTTCTGGACATTGCAAATTCCAAGATGGAGGGTCATCTCTACACACAGCCTTTTACAGCCATGAAGGAAGGCACCACAAGGTTAAAGAGTATGAGCAAGAGAATTCAAGAGGGGGCTGAAATCATTCTTTCATCAGGAACACACTCCCACAGTACCAGTACTTACCCATTCATAAGAATAGGGTCCTCATGGTACATACCAGTACTGGGCTTGAACTTAAGGCCAGAACACTATCCCTTAGCTTTTTCACTCAAGGCTGGTGCTCTACGACTTGAGCCACAGCTCTACTACCAGATTTTTGTTGGTTAATTGGAGATGGGTTTCAGAGACTAATTTCCTACATGAGCTGGCTTCAAACCAGGATCCTTAGAGTTCAGCCTCCTGAGTAGCTAGGAATACAGGTATGAGCCACAGGGCTCAGCTTACAATCTTTTTGAAGTTTCACCTCTCAACATTGAACCTTGGGAGACCCACTAAAACCATAGCAAGTCCCTATCTTTTTATTTCTATATAGCCTCTGAACTGCAGTTTCCTTCCTTATAACAAAACCAGGCTTGTTCCATTGTTCAGAGATGTCTCCATGTTCCTGAATCTTTTAAAATATCCTTTCTTGTATCTTAATGCAGTCATATTAGTAGTATTAGTCATAGGTAGTAGTAGTAGTAGTAGTAGTATTCTCTAGGATCACTGGGATTTATTTTTCTTTTGGGTTGGTTCTGGGGCTTGAACTCAAGGCCTGGGCACTTTCTTGAGCTTTTTTCCTCAAGGCTAACACTCTATTACTTTGAGCCACAGCACCACTCCCAGTTTTCTGATGGTTAATTGGAAATAAGAGTCTCATAGACTTTCCTTCCTGGACTGGTTTTGAGCCTTAACCCTCATATCTCAGCCTCCTAAGTCGTTAGGATTACAGGTGTGAGTCACTGGTGCCTGTCTATCATTGGGATTCTTTGAGATGAGGTCTGACTAGTCTGACTATGCTGTCTAGGCTGAGGGATGAGTGGGGAGCAGGACAAAGCATGCAGTCCTTTGCAGCCCACCCAGTTTATCGGAGCTACTGAACAGGGCAACGCATTTGCCTTACACCGAGTCACTGTGCTCAAGGAGCTGCCATCTAGGCTGAGATTCTCAGACGTGAGACTTGGAAATATCCCAGATAGTGGCTAATGTCATCTCAATGCATTCATTAATGCGCTGGGTTCTCGTCCCTCAGGCAGGTGTCCCACACATGCATACCTTCACCTCCAACCCCTGGAAAAAACTCTTTCTCAGGTAGGATAACTCCAGTCATCCCTCAGGAGGGGAGGTCCCAACCAGCAGGAGGCTCAGAGCACCACTTTGATCTACAGATTCTGCATTCCCAGGTCACTAGCCCCAGCTGTGGAAGTCACCTTGCCTTGCCTAGGAAGTGTGTTTAACTGTTACTGCATAGAAAAAAAAATGGTTTAAGATTACTTTTCTCCCTGGATCTAGAGAGTTTTATTCTTACCTAAACTCAAAGATTCTATAAAAATTATGTCAAAATACAAATTTGAAGAGGAGGAAAAATCGAGTAGGAAATATATGGGAAAGTATAAGGACATGCATGCTTTTGAAGTTAAGAATCCAGCCAAGCTCATTCCTGGGGATGGTAGGAAAGACAATGGAAAATAGGAAGGAATGGTCTAATACCTAGGACATCTGTCTAAACACTGCCAAATTCTTTTTTTGGGGGCGGGTCTGGTTGTGGGGCCTGAACTCTGGGCCTGGGCGCTGTCCCTCAGCTCTTCAGCTCAAGGCTAGCACTACCACTTGAGCCACAGCGCCACTTCCGGCTTTTTTCTTTTTTTGCTTATATGGTGCTGAGGAATCGAACCCAGGGCCTCAGGCATGCAAGGCAAGCACTCTACCACTGAGCCACCTTCCCAGCCCCAACACTGCCAAATTCTTAATAGGAGAGCAATTACCAAATCCTAATCAAGCATGACTACCTGAACCTAATAGAATGCTAGAGGAAGGTCAGAAGAGACCTACAAGAGATCCCCTTTAAAGTTGTTTTTTTTGTTGTTGTTGTTAATGGTTCTTCTTGGATAATTGAGGGGAAAGCACAATGGATATTTGGTAATGTGAGCCTCCTGATGATGATTGAGTCAGGCCGACTGAAAAGTGACTTGTCAATAATCCCTCAGCAGGCTGTTCTTAATTGTTCAGCTCAAACCTGCCTGAGGTTTGATCAACAGCAATGGGAAAGACATGGTCCACCAGATGCATATTCAAACCCTGGAAAGTTGTCTGAAAGACTATGTGCTGGGTTTCTTTTCTATTTCCCCATGGGTTGTGAGACCTTTTGGCACACACCCCTCTTTCTTGACTGTCCCGCTTACCCTCACCAACTTGGAGACTCATGTCCTGATAAAAGCCTAGAAGAAAGATAAACTCAATCCCACCTGGAAAAGAACTATGTCAAGTTCTTTTCATAACTGAAACAGCTATTCAAATGCAACTTGAGGTTGGACACTTGAGTCAAGTTTGCTATAGCTTCCTATCAGAAAAATCTATGAATGATAATCCCACACTCTGTCCCTATCAAACTGAACTGTATTCCCTATCAAAATTGGTCATAAACATCATACCCAGTTTCATAACTCTCAGGTGAGAGTTTGATGCTTGTCATGTACTGCCAGTGGGGGCCTATGTCCTGAGTGGGAAACTCTAAATCTTTTGCTCACTAATCTCCATAAGATGACCATCCTTGGCTCTGAGGCCTGGATGGACCCTGGAGTTGATACAGGATTGGGCTTCACTCTCAGAAGCCCGGGTAGATTTAAAATTCAATTGGAGTTCTAATGCTTTCTCAAATGATCCCATTAGGATAAAGGATTTGAGCAGAACACAGAAATTGAAACTGGATACATGGGGATTAAAACTTGAATGGGATGGATTTCTGTTCATGCATTAAATGACAATTATGCTCATGCTGCAGAGAGACCAGAGACTCAAGTGATCCCTTTAATGTTAGGTGGACCACAGAACCCATGACTTGGAGTGCCGGGTATCAGAAAGACATGGTCTGGGGGAAGTCTTGTAAGACTCTCTCATTGCTGTTCCTGATAGTTAATAGTCTAAGACAACCTTCACCCATAAAACTATCTAGCCCACCTCTCCAGAAGCCAAGCATACCACTCAATGCTTTAGGTAGGGAGAACAATTGGCATTTCTGGAACATTTCTCCAGAGGCAAACATAACCAGGGCAGATGTCTTGTGGTGTTATGGAAAACTACAGTTGGGGACCTTTCTGGCCATGTGGAGTGGAACCTGTGCTTTGGTTCAATTGGTCATCCATTTCACCCTGAGATTTCAGTGACCTGACCAGTCTCCAGTAAGGAGAGATCTCACCCCTAGAGAGTCATTTGACCTTCATGTTTACATAGATGTTATCGTGGTCCTCCCAAGTAGTTCCCAATGAGTTTAAAGCTAGAGATCAGATAGCAAAAAAAAAAAAAAAAAAATTGAAATCATCACTGAGCTGATTGCTATATTTCTTACAAAAGAAGTCATGTTCAGAGACTAATTGAAACTGCTGAATAAGAAAGTCAATACTGACTTGATTTGAAAAAAAGAATGTAAATAAAAGAGGGGGCTAGGCACCGGTGGCTCATACTGGTAATCCTAGCTACTCAAGAGGCTGAGATTTGAGGACTGCAGTTCAAAGCCAGCCCAGGCAGTAAAGTCCCCATGAGACTTGGATCTCCAATTAACCACTCAAAAAACCAGAAATGGAGCTCTGGCTCAAAGTGGTAGAGAGCGAGCCTTGAGCCAAAGAGCTCAGGGACAGTGCCCAGACGCTGAGATCAAGCCCCATGGTCAACCAAAAACAAAGTGAGGGGGAGGAAATTGTAGAAGTTACAATCTTTTCTATCAAAGTAGTTGGGTGACATAAGCACTGCTATTTTATGGATATCCACCATCTTACACAAAAACTATTTTAATTAAGTCACATCTTGTAGAATTATTTTTTCTGGGACAGGAGGAAGATGACAGAGGAGAAGCTGGAGGCTAAATAAGTTCTCACATAGAAAGCAGTTTTAGTGTTCCAGTGAACAGTCCTAGGCTAGAGAATCACACCAAGTGTGCCATCACGGTACACAGAGTTTGGACAGAGAGGGAAAATCCAGGCAGCATGGTCAAGGAGACAGATCTGAGCACTTGCCAGTAGGCCACCATACCAACAGAGAAAGTCTGGGACAAAAGCGCCAGATGCGGCATGTGAGCAGATTCTACACACTACCAGCAAGAACTGACAAGGAGCAGAACTCTTCATCCTGTTGACTGAAGATAAGGGACGACCCAGGAACAGAGTCTGGTGTGAGTAGAACCCTGACATTCTCATGGAGCCTCGGTGGGAAGGCAGCTCCTCCCCTACCACCAGAGAAGATCTGGAGCAGCTAGCTCCAATCCAGGCCTTGGAAGGAAACAATTGGAGGCATTAGCAGGTCACAGGAACCTGACCTGACCTGCCAGGCCCAGAGAAAGTCACCCCCCTCCCCCCCACACCCCTGCCCAGGCAGAAAAAGCTCTGCCCCCGGGAGGAGTGACTTTCTTCACTGGGTAAACAGAGCCAGAAGCTGCCCCTCTCTACTGCAGCCTAGATAAACAATTGAAACTCAATAAACATAAACCCTGAGAATGGCTCCAGGCTGGGCTCTATGAGTGTCTCAGGAGCTAGCCCCTCAGGGACAAGGTACTGATTGCTGAAAGGCCTCAACCCTACCCAGAACCTAGTCTCATCACAGCATCTCCAAACTAGAGGAAACAGCCAACTCCCTCTTCTGTGATACTCAAAGCAGAACTAGCCTGGGAGGAGGATCACTGTCTTCCTGCTCAAACAAACCAACTTAAGAAACCAATCAAGCCACAGGAAAACCAAACACCACAAGCAGACCAGAGACTCCACCAAGAGACTGGTTACAGACACAGGGGAAATACAAGATCTTCCTCCCCCCACTCCCCCCACCCCCAAAAAATCAAACAACTCTTTTTTCTACCTATTTTTATCATTTTTTAAATTCTTTTCTATTTTTTCTTTCATAATTTTTTTTCATAATTTTTATTTTAGGAGTGTGTGTGTGTGTGTGTGTGTGTGTGTGGGTGTGGGTGGGTGTGTGTGTGGGTGTGGGTGTGGGTGTGATTTTTTTTAATCTCTTTTGACCTTTGGTCCTTTTTTCTTTTTTTCCCCTTTTCTCTCTCCCTCTCTCTCTTTTTTTTTTTTTTTTGGTGTGACTTAATTGCTATTCTGCTCATCCCCAGATATATACCCATTGTTGGTTATTAGACCTTATATATAAATGTACTTAATCCAGAAACATTACTCAATTCACAATGTCTTAGGCTTAACTTCTTTAATAGTAGTTTTATTTCTGTATACCTATATAATTTTCAAGTATTCCAATTTTAAGAATTTTTATTTTTTATTTTTTATTTTTTCATTTTTCATTTTTATCTTTCCCCTCCTCTCATCCTATCCTTTTCTTCTCTCAAAATCATTTCTTTATACTTACATAATTTTAAGTGTTTCATTTTTTAACTATAAATTTTTATTTTTCCATTTTTTCTTGTTTTTTTAATCTTTCTCCTATTATTCTCTCCTATCCATTTCCCTCTCTGAGATTAGGACTTGGTTAAATTCACTCACCTTTTACCTCTCCACATCCCTCTAATCCTATTTTTCCCCATAATTCTCCATAAACCTAATAATTTCTGGTTTGCTGAATCCCTGTTGAATGTTCTCAGCCCATTAATCCATAGTTATTTGATGTTGAATAGATTGTATCTGTTGAACTAGATTGTATCTGAAGCCATTTGACTGTGTACCTACAGGACTCTGGTTGATGTTTGCCTTAATATAGTGTTTTAGCACAAAACTGGTGTTACTTTCATACCAAATGGGCAGAACAAGTCAGAGAAACACAAGAAAAATGACAAGTCCGGGTATCTCAGCTCCCAATCAGGATAATCAGGTGACAGAACAATTAATGAATAATCCAAAGGAGAGTTTCCAAAAAGCTCTACAAACACTACTGGTAAACATGGTGAATGAAAAGATTGAAAACCTGCAAAGGACTCCGTGCAAGCATGATAGGGAGCAAGACAAGGCAAACCAAAGATTAATACAGGAACTTCATGAGCATGTTGAGGCTAACCAAAAATTAATACAAGAATCTCATGAGCATGAGGATTAATACAGGAATTGCATGAGCAGGCTGAGAACAGTCAAAGAGAAACACAGGAATTGTGTGAACAGGCTGAGAAATATCAAAGAGAAATACAAGAATTCCGTGAGCATGAGGAAGCTAATCAAAGAGTAATACAGGAATTACATGAGCGGGATGAGAATAGACAAAGATCAATAGAGGCATTCATGGAATCCATAAACAGCTGAAGGAATTCAGGGAGACCACAAAGGAATGCTGAATGGAGCCCGTCAGAAGGAAAGGGAGTTCAAGAAAACCATAACTAATCAACTAAGTGATTTGAGAGTAAACACTGAACACCAAATTAAGGAAGTAAAGAAGTTCATACAAGATCTAAAACAAAGTTCCAGCAAAGAATTTGAAGCCATCAAAGCCGACCAATTAAAAGGAAAGGAAATAAAAAACAAAGTAGAAAGTCTTCACTGTAGGTTAGACCATGCAGAAGATCGAATCTCAGGGATTGAAGACAGCCTAGATATTATAAAGAAAGAACATGTGATTATCCAAGACAAATCCAAGAAACATGATAGATCTATTCAACATTTGGAAGACACCATCAGAAGGCCTAATCAGGATAATGGGTGTAGGGGAGCACCTAGGGACAGAAGTTAATGATCTAGGAAATTTGTTTAACAGGATCCTAGCAGAGAATTTCCAAAACATGCAAAAAGGTAGGCCTATTCAGATACAAGAAGCCTTTAGAACCCCAAATAGACCAGACCAGAACAGGACATCTCACCATCATATTATAATCCACACAGGATCAATTCAGACCAAGGAAAAGATCCTTAGAGCTGTCAAGGAGAAAAGATCAATCACCTATAAAGGGAAATCAATTAGAATAAACTCAGATTTCTTAGCAGTGACAATTAAAGCAAGAAGAGCCTGGAATGATGTATGCCATGCCATAAAGACAAACAACTACCAACCAAGAATACTGTACCCAGCTAAACTCTCCTTCATAACCAAAGGCCAAATAAAAACCTTCCATAGCAAAGAAAAACTGAACAATATATCTCCACCAAACCAGCCCTACAAAAGACATTTAAAGATGTCCAACACATAGAAAACCAACAAGACCACAATAAAGGCCAAGAAACCACACCCAAACAGAAACCAAGATCCAGAACATTATAAGAGAATACTTCTCAAACCTTTATGCTAATAAGTTTGAGAACCTGGAAGAAATGGACAATTTCCTAGCAATTATTGACATGCCAAAACTAAACCAAGATGAGTTAAACCAACTTAACAGGCCCATATCAAGCATTGAAATAGAAACAGCAATAAGAGACCTCCCAGCTAAGAAAAGTCCAGGACCAGATGGATTTACAGTGGAATTCTACAATGCCTTCAAAGCAGAGCTCACACCAATATTCCTTCAACTCTTCAATGAAATCGAAAGAGAAAGTTCACTACTGAACTCTTTCTATGAAGCCATCATAACCCTCATCCCAAAACCAGGCAGGGACTCATCAAAGAAAGAGAACTATAGACCCATTTCTTTGATTAACATCAATGCAAAACTTCTCAACCAAATTTTGGCCAATTGACTTCAACAATTCATCCAAAAAATCATACACCATTATCAAACAGGCTTCATTTCAAGGATGCAAAGCTGGTACAATATACACAAATCAATTAATATAATTCATCACATCAACAAGAGTAAGGATAAGAACCACATGGTTATCTCAATAGATGCAGAAAAAACACTTGACAAGATCCAACACCTTTTATGACGAAGGCTCTGGAAAAATTAGGAATCCATGGAACATTCCTCAATACAATAAAGGCTGTATATGACAAACCTACAACCAGCAATATACTCAATGGTGAAAAACTAAAGCCATTTCCTCTTAACTCAGGAACAAGACAAGGATGTTCACTCTCTCCACTTCTCTTCAATCTAGTATTAGAATGCCTAGCTACAGCAAAAAGACAAGATGCAAACATAAAAGGGATCCAAATAGGGAAAGATGAAGTAAAACTCTCTCCTCTTTGCAGATGACATGATTTTATATTTAAAGAATCCCATGGACTCCACTCCCAAATTACTCAAGCTGATTCAAAACTTTGGCAAACTAGCAGGGTATAAAATTAACCCTCAAAAATCAATGGATTTTCTGTATGCCAACAATGAAAAAAGTGTGTTTGAAATCAGAAAAGCAACTCCATTTGTAATAGCCCCACAAAAAATAAAATACCTAACCTAGGAATTATCTTAACCAAACAAGTGAAGGACCTCTATGATGAAAACTTTAAAAACCTGAAAAAGGAAATCAAAATAGAACTTAGAAAATGGAAAAACCTCCCATGATCCTGGATTGGAAGAATCAACATCGTGAAAATGGAAATATTTCCCAAGGCTATCTACAAATTCAATGCAATACCTATCAATATTCCAACCTCATTCTTCAAATAAATAGAAGAGGCAAACCAAAAATTCATATGGAACAATAAAGGACCCTGAATAGCAAAAATGATCCTTAACAGAAAGAACAGTACTGGAGGAATATCAATACCAAATTTCAAACTCTACTACAAAGCCATAGTAATCAAAACAGCTTGGTACTAGCACAAGAACAGACCACGGGACCAATGGAATAGAATTGAAAACTCAGAAATGAACCCACAGACCTATAGCCACCTAATCTTCGATAAGGGACCTAAAAAGTAGAATGGAAGAAAGCCTCTTCAGTAAATGGTGCTGGCAAAATTGGTTAATCACGTGTAGAAAACTAAAGCTAGATCCGTATATAAAACCCTGCACCAGAATCAATTACAAATGGATCAAAGACCTTGGAGTCAAAGCAAACACCCTGAAAACATTACAGGATGGAATAGGAGAAACCCTAGGTCTCCTTGACACAGGCCAAAATTTTCTTAATAGAGACCTAGAAACAACAAACAAAGAAAGGTTGGACAAATGGAATTACATGAAGCTGCAGAGCTTCTGCATGGCAAAGGACATAGCTAGCAAGATCAATAGAAAGTCCACAGATTGGGAGAAGATCTTCATTAGACATACATACAATGGGTAAGGGTCTCATATCTAAAATATACTTGGAACTCAAAAAAAATTAACTCCCTCAACAACAAATCCTCAAAGAAACAACTGCCCAATTAATAAGTGGGCTAAAGACTTAAAGAGAAACTTCTCTGAAGAGGAAATAAGAATGGCCAACAGACATATGAAGAAATAAATGCTCAACCTCTCTAGCCATATAAGAAATGCAAATCAAAACAACATTGAGATACCACCTCAAGCCAGTTAGAATGGATATAATCAAGAACTCTAATAACAACAGATGCTGAAGGAGATGTGGACAGAAGGGAATACTACTGCATTGTTATGGGAGTGTAAACTTGTTCAACCACTTTGGAAAGCAGTATGGAGTTTCCTCAAAAATGCCACATAGAGCTCCCCTATGACACAGCAATCCCACAAATGATCACAAACAAGACCATACTAAAGCTACCAACACAACTATGTTTATTGCAGTATTATTCACCATAGCTAAGATATGGAACCAACCCAGATGCCCCTCAGTAGATGAATGGATCAAGAAATGTGGTATATGTAGACACAATGGAATTCTATGCCTCCATCAGAAAGAATGACATCGCCCCATTTGTTAGGAAATGGAAAGACTTGGAGAAAATTATACTAAGTGAAGTAAGCCATGCCCAAAGAAACATAAGTCCCATGGTTTTCCTTATTTGCAATAATTAGTATATGTCTGAGACAAGCAGAAAAGGTCAGATAAGATGATGTTAGGGAAATGAACCCTAAGATAAGGAAATGTGTTTTTTTTCTTTCTTGCTATTATATCTAACGTATTTTAAGGTACCACGTGATTTTTTTTGTTGTTGCTTTGTATGTTCTATTTAAACAAATTGTTTAAATAGAAATACAAGTTGACCCATTGCAACAATGAGATGTACAAGATGCTATGTTGAAAAACAAACTTTACAATTTAGGTGTGGGGGGGAAGTGTAGGGGGTGGAGGGAATGTAGTTGTGGAGATGGGAGGGAAGGGATGGTAGGGGAAAAACAGAGGAGGAGGCAACAATGCTGGATAAGAAATGTACTCATTACCTTGCTCATGTGATTGTAATCCCTCTGTACAGTATTTTCACAATAAAAAAACTTATTTAAAATAAAAAGAATTATTTTTCTATGGGCTGAATGAACCATGACTCAAGTGGTAGAGTATCCGTTGAGTAAAAATTGGTTTTCTGACAAGTTTTTTTCAAAATAAATTGTGTTTATTATGTTACACAAATTGTTCTTCCAAGTCACATGAGAATTTTATTACTTTTAGAAAACTTCTGACTTTTGAATATTCTCTAACTCCTCATAGGCTAACAATGCTACTTACTACTATGTAAAATGTGTTATAATGTGATCATCTAAGCATCATCCAAGAATTGTTTTATGGAAGTAAGAGATCTCCTAAAGTCACTCCTAAAGTGACATCAAATGGTTTCATGTATATGAGTAGGTAAATACTATGTTAATGTCTCACAGCTATGCAAAATTCCATCAAGTTTTAAAGCAAAACTGTAAGACTTAGTTAACACTGAATAAACAGTGAGTGTAACAAAATATCCAAAGATCACTCAGCCCAAGCCAGCTGTCAGAAGACTTGTCATCACTGCAGAATTCCCTTGACAACTGGACTGACTTCTCTCCAACCAATAACAGCCTAGATTTGAGAGACACGTTAGTGAGAAGAGCCAATCTGCAGGTCATCGTCCCTCTCTCAGAAATGACACAGACTTACACCTGTACTTTCAGTCTTCACAAATATACAACTGAGAACTAAGAGTAAAAGCATAATCATTTCAAGGGATGAAGAGCCGTACCAAATTTTAGAGTGCAGAACTGTGATGTGTACTAAATGAAGAGGCGAAGTGTTGATTTCACTCCATCAACAGTCCTTAAATTAAGCAAACTTGAAATATATATTGCACAGTCATTCAGAGTGACTTCCTAGAATTTAAGGTTTAGGAAGGTAAAGTGACTTTTACTTGAAGACAGCAAGTCATCTAACATTAGACACAGCTGAATATCTGATGTGAGGAAGGGACAACTTTGCATATTCTTGGACAGTAAGCATGCTGTAAAGTTAAAATAATGCATGGAAAACAATGTTATCTGGACCACTGAAATGAGATTAGCACTCCTTGCAGTAGAATACAGCAGACAGGACATTCAAGAAACAACAAAATCAAAGCCAGGTGCAGTTGCTCACACCTATCATCCCAGTTATACGGGAGGCTGGGACAGGGAGGATCATGGTTCTAGACCAGCCTTAGCAAGAAGTTAGCAAAACTATATCTAAAGAGAAGAAGCTGGGCATAGTGGTATAGCCTGTCATCCTAGATATGCTAGGAAGCCTAAAATAGATCAAAGTCCAGACATGGGTCTTGGAAAGGCAAGAACCTATCTCAAAACAAGCAGTCCAAAAGAGGTGATAGACAATGATAGTTCCCTGCCTAGGCCCTGAATTCAAACTATAATACAAGAATGGGGGGGGGGGAGGCAGAGAGAAGAGAGAAAGAACAAGGGAAGGGAGGGAGGAAGGGAAAGGGGAAGAAGAAAGGGGAGGAGAGAGAGGAGTGGGAGGGGGAAGGAGAGAAGGAGGGGAGGAGGGAGGAAAAGAGAGGAAGGAAGGAAGGACAAAGGGAAGGAAAGAAGGGAGGGAGGAAAGATGGAGGAAGGAAGGGAGGGAGGGAGAAAGCAAGTGAATGCAAGTTATCCAAGAAAAGGGCAAGGAGAGTATGGGAACCATACTCTTGCCACAAAGCAGGTACAGTAGCCCAGGAGGTGATCCCTGGGCCCTAAGAAACAGAAGGACCACAGGTGGAAACATACAGTCTTCCTCAAGCTCAGTGGGGAACTGCTGCATGGACTCTAAATCTCCCAACTGCTGTGTAAACTGGAAATGCCATGACAAGGGAGTCAAGCCACCAAAGCAGAGAAGAGTCTAAGTGGCATAATTCAAGGGCCCACACTCGACACTTTGACTCATTAAAATATAATAGGCAGTACACCTAGAAAAACATAAGCAAACTATGGCAATTTGTTAAATTGTCAATATATTACTACTACCACATTTAGGAGAAATCCAGAAATGGACTTTCATTTAGGGGAGAACTTTATACACAGAGCACCTTTTTGTATGAAGGACAATTTACAGCCTTTAAAAATCTCATTATAGGGCTGGGAAGGTTTCTCAGTGGTAGAGCGCTTGCCTTGCATGCATGAGGCCCTGGGTTCGATTCCTCAGCACCACATAAGCAAAAAAGAAAAAAAGCCAGAAGTGGCGCTGTGGCTCAAGTGGTAGAGTGCTAGCCTTGAGCTGAAGAGCTGAGGGACAGTGCCCAGGCCCAGAGTTCAGGCCCCACGACTGGACCAAACAAAAACAAAATACAAATCTCATTATAATTTTTCATTTTCAAGAAGATGAGTGACTTTTGTGGCTCATGAACAACTGCTGCTTGTATTAAGATTGGATACTGATAAAGTCAGGTACATTCCAAATGGTACTACAGAGATGCTTCTATAAAAATACAAACAACAAAAGGTCATTGAATATCTGTAAGTGTTTGAGTATCCTTCACAGAACACAAAAGGAACACACAGTAGTTATTCCCTTTCCTGCTCACCCGCTCACCGGGATGACTTTATAGAAATAGGTATACTGTCAAGCAGTGTTTTTGTACTGGCTGAAGGCATCATGTATAGCTGTGTCAACTGAAGACACCAAACTTCCTCTTCTTCAAAGTAAAGAGGGGTGTCATACTCCCTGGGGAGAGTCTGAATGTAGGGCTGCCAGAAAGAGTTGGGGTTGGTTCACTCACACAGCAGATGAAAGGCCAGTGTGATATTTCCCATGGCTTGAAGAATTCTGTCTTGAGAATATAGGGGCCCCAATACTGAATTTTTAGCAGATTTAACCGTCAGTAGTAATTTTCATGAAACCCATAAAAATCATTCTTCTGCCTTGATGTCTCTTGTTGCTTTCAACCCAAAGCCCTCTTCTTCAAAGATAACCACTTGAAACCTCTCAACAGAAGCCCCATTTTCAGCGGCCCATGTCATTAGATCAGGAAAGTAAGCTCTCTTTCCATCAAAAGTAACAGACAGATCTTTTTTTTGCTTTTTTCATATTTTCTCAACCAGAGACTAGATCTGCACATACTCTTTCCATTCTTTTCCCGGGCCAGGTGCTGGATGGCTACATTTCTGCAACAGCTCACTGGTCAGGTTCAACATTTCCTTGGATGACAGACACAGTGGCTGTAGCTCCAGTGCCTGATGTCTGAGTTTTCACTCGACTCTTCTTACCTATTTTCGGACTTTCTGCTTCTCCTCCTTGCAGCGGTGGTGCCACACTCCCTCTGACAAGTGTTATTCAAGTGTCCTGTTTTTGGTTGAATGCTCAGATAAACTTTTAACGCCTCTCAAACTCCAAATTTCTTTGGAGTTGGTGTCCTATTCCTATGTGACACCCCAGGATTCCTTCTGCACAGGAAGACCTGTGCACATCCTGGACTTCTTATCACTGTCTTCTTCCTGATGGATGGGAGGAATTATGGCAAGGTAGAGCCACAGAGGGCTTCTGTGGGAAATATCCAGCAGAAAAGGAGGCCCACATTGAATTTGTTCCAGCACCTGCTTCCTACCACATTATTCACCTGAAATCATTTGCCTGTAAAATGAGACGGTGATTCCAGAGATAGTTGATTTGTTGTTGTTGTTGATGGTGGTGGTGGTGGTGGTGGTGGTGGCTGTGGGGCTTGAATTCTGGCCCTGGGCACTGCCCCTGAGCTCTTCAGCTCAAGGCTAGAGTTCTACCACTTGAGCCACAGTGCTACTTCCAGGTTTCTGGTGGTTAATTGGAAATAAGAGTCTCAGGGACTTTCCTGCCTGGGGTGTCTTTGAACCATGATCCTCAGCTCTCAGATTCTTGAGTAGCTAGGATTACAGGCATGAGCCACTGGCACCCAGCTAAAGAGATAGTTGATTTTTTTGTTGTTGTTGTTGGTCATGGGGCCTGAACTCTGGGCCTGGGCACCGTCCCTCAGCTCTTCAGCTCAAGAATAGTACTCTACCACTTGAGCCACAGAGCCACTTCTGGAAGTAGAAACTCTCCCAATGAGGAAGCGGCACTGCCTCCACCCTGGGTGAGCTCAACATGTTTACTTGGGGCTCCAGGTTGTGATTATAATTTAGTGGAATGCTATTTCATAATGTCTTGTTTTATTCATTCATGTAAATTAAGTTCCTCATGCACGTGGGACTGCATGTATCTTTATTCCTAAGGGGCACTGGAGAGCTCATTAGTAATTGTCTGGGAAGCATGCTGCAGATAAAAAAGCTCTCCAGAAATGTGAGGGTATTTTGGGTGTTTTAAATTTGTAACTCATTGTGAATGGATTGGATTTTTTTATTATTGTTTTGTTTTTAATGCTGTTTTGTTTTGGGACGAAAAGGATAGCTTCAAATCCTGCATTCAGCAATGGTCAGCACACATATCAAAGAAAATGTGCAAGACACAAATGTAGGTCTCATGTTTCAATGATTTTGATATATTCACTCCTATAAAGGTTTGGGGATAAGATTGAGGATTCCAGCCATGGAATGCAATATCCAGGGACTGTGCCACTAAGTCATACTTGTGGCCTTGAAAAGGTACAGTGACATCTTGGGCTATGGTCTCTACTAGAAAGGCCAATCAGGCTACATGACCCCTACTAGGTGACATCTCACGTTAGACACCCCAGCACACAGGCCTCTTATACAAGCCTCACAGTACACGGGCCACAAGGCTGGAGCTCCATGTCTTGTCTGAGCTTGGCTGTGCAACTTCTCCACATTACCCAGCTAAGTGGCCACAGGGCCCACACTTTCCACCGCACTGTAATTCACTCATGTTGCTTTTAAGGAGCTTCGGAACACAGGGGAAAAAAGGTTTGGTATTTGTTCTGGCTTCTTCTTATTCTCCTTGCTCTCTCTGGTTCCATTACCCAGACTCAGACTGCCAAGAAAGGCCAAGTCTATTGGAGGTTCCCGTTCACTGTTAACCATTTCTCCCCTGCCTGACCCAGCCTCTTTTCCTACAACTCCAGTGATAGGAGAATTTTGTGGACTGTTTTATACACTTGTGACTCTTCCTACCTATTTCATCCAGTGTGATGAATTTCTAGTAAATGAAACAAAGATGATCGTTTCCTTAAAATCTCCCAAACCGTAACATTCATTAAGAACTTAAGTCAGGCCCTGGTGGCCCACACCTATTATCCTAGCCATTCAAGACTACTGCCTTTTGTGACTTTTGGGGCGGTGAAGGCTCTTCTGGTGGCTTCCAGCAGAGGAGGAGAAATTGTTTGAGGCAGTAGTTTCATCATTCTGGTGGGCTTCTGGGAGCTGAAGGATCTGCTGATAGTGATGCTTTCTTCAGAAGAACGTTATCCACATATTTTTGAGTGGTGGTCTGCAAAAACCAAGGCTCAAAAAGTTAAGGAAAAGAAATTTGTAACAGCAATACTCACAAGACACTATGTTGGAAATAATCTGTATAACTCGGGGGAACTGTGGGGGAGGGAAAGAGGGAGAAAAATTAGGGAGGAGGTCACAAGTTCAACAAGAAATGAACTCACTACCTTACTTAGGTAACTGTAACCCCTCTCTATATCACCTTGACAATAAAAGTGAAAATGAAAAAAATATTTGTGACAAGTTTAATAAGGAATGGACCAAACACCATTTAAGTATGAGTAGAGACCCCAAGATTGGTGCCAGCCAGGGTAAACAGCTGGAGATGGAAGACCAGCGGCTCCAGGAATTGGTTATTTGTTTCTGAGTTGGGAGGCCGAATCTCTGAGCATTTTGCTGCCTCAAGGAAATTTTGGTTCATTGTTGTTTTTGGAGGACAATGGCCAGTTCTAGCTTGTTGGAAGACTGGGGCTGGTATGGAAGGCAGAATGCCGGTTTAATACCCAATACCACCAGGCACAGTGGCTCACGCCTGTAATCCTAACTACTCAGGAGGCTGAGATCTGAGGATCACAGGTCAAAGCCAGCCCTGGCAGGAAAGTCCATGAGACTCTTATCTCCAATGAACCACTAGAAAACCAGAAGTGGTGCTGTGGCTCAAGCAGTAGAGCACTCGCCTTGAGCTGAAGGTGCTGAGGGACAGTGCCCAGGCCCAGAGTTCAGGCCCCATGACCAACAAAAAAAAATACCCAATGCCTAGCAAAGCCACGAATTAACAGTGGAGACTAAGGCAGGACCATTGTCTGATTGTAAAGTTGATGGTGGCCAAACCCATTTAATGATATAGGTCAAAAGAGCTTTAGCAGCTGAGCACCAGTAACTCACACCTGTAAGAGTGTGAGCTCTGAGGCTGAGCTCTGAGGGTCAAAGTTCAAAGCCAGCCAGGCAGAAAAGATCATGAGACTCTTACCTCCAATAAACTACCAAAATGCTGGAAGTGAGCTGTGGCTCATGGTCAGGACCAGCACACACACACACACACACACACACACACACACACACACACACACACACACACACACACACACACACACACCCCTTTAGCAACCTCCCTACCCCTTTTCTATAGAGGTTGGAAATGCCTCAATCCAACATGTGAAGGTCTCTATTATGGTGAGATTGTTTTTGTTTTTTGGCCGGTCGTGGGGCTTGAACTCTGGGCTTGGGGGCTGTCCCTCAGCTCTTCAGCTCAAGGTGAGCGCTCTACCACTTGAGCCACAGCACCACTTCCAGTTTTCTGGTGGTTTATTGGCGATGAGTCTCATGGACTTTCCTGCCCGGGCTGGCTTTGAACCGTGATCCTCAGATTTCAGCCTCCTGAGTAGATAGGATTACAGGGGTGAGCCACCGGCGCCCCGATTGAGAACATATTTTTGTCTGTTGGCTGGAGGCATGTGGTTGAGATCAACTCACTAGTCCTGTTCTGGCAGGTTGCCTTGTGCCTGGGGTGAGGGGAAGGGTGGGACTTGACATTTCCCTAGGTAGATGTCTGGAAGCAGATAAGGAAAGACTAAGTAGGGTAGAGGGAGGGGTTTAAGTAGGCCTGTAATATATGTATTTGTAGCTTGTATCCTGAATGGAAATTATTATGGAGATATGAAAGTGTAGGATATTCCTAAGCTTTGAAAATACCACTTTATTTTATTTTATTTTTTAGAAAGAACCAGCCATCTCTTTGGGTTCTCCCTCCTCAAATGAGAATTTCTTTTCCCCTTTCTGAATTGGGGAATGAATGTGGCCAAACAAACAAACAAACAAATGGGGTGTATGGATTCAATCTTAATTGAATAAAAACCCAGGCCAATTACTATTTTAGAACCTTGCCCTGGGAGTCTGAACTCTGTGGGGCCTGAACTCTGGGCCTGGGCACTGTCCCTCAGCTCTTCAGCTCAAGGCTAGTGCTCTACCACTTGAGCCACAGCGCCACCTCCGGCTTTTTTCTTTTTGCTTATGTGGTGCTGAGGAATCGAACCCAGGGCCTCAGGCATGCAAGGCAAGTGCTCTACCACTGAGCCAACTTCCCAGCCGGACCTGAGAGTCTTTTGCAACCAATCTTGCTATAGTGTCTGCCTGTTTATTATTGATAGAAATGAAGTCCATAGTCTTGATGTCCTGGTTTGGGGAATGTGAGAGCCTCTTACAGTTGGGGGTTAGGGCTCTATTTACAATTGAAGTTCCTTTAGTAGTTAAAAATCAGCCTGCCTGCCAGATAAGAGCATGAGAAACATACTATGTGAAATGTATGAATGGAGTCTGTATATATGTTAATTTCCTGGTCTTTTGCCAAAACCAGCACACTAGTGAGAGCAATCAAGTTGGTCTGTTTGGATGTTGTATCTGGAGGCAGGACCCTGGCTTCTAAGGGAGAAGGCTGAGTGGTATCAATGATGGTGTAGCCTATGGCTGGATGTGGGGTCTTTAAAGGAACTCTCATCAATGAGCCAAGGAAGGATTTTGGGAAAAGGGTCTGAGGAGAGATGGGTGTAGATGGGAAGAAGGAATTCTATCATCTCCCAACAAGAGTGTGCAGGGGTTTGGAAATCTTCCTGTATATCTGGAACAGAGAAAATGGTGACACGGTTGAAGGTTCTGCAGCCCTGAAAGGAGATGAGAATTGCATGAAGTTGCATGAAGTTGTTGGACTTGTGTAGAAGAAAGCGCCAATGGGGCTCAGCAACTTGTAAGTTCCACTAGATCATGAGTTCAGAAGATGATTATATGTTGGTCTTGTGTTAATATTTGTGCCTCTGATGTAAAGAGGGCTGCAGCAATCAGAGTCTTAAGACATGGAGGCTGGCCTTATGAAACTAAATCTAACTACTGTTTCAATACATTGTCATGAGTCTGGGGTGTGTGCCCATATCTTTTGCCAAGAGACCCAAGGCAATATTTTGGATTATGTATATTATAAAGTAAAGGATTGGGAATGGTCTGAGAGTCCAATAGCAGGAGCTTTAAGGAGGGCCCCTTTTGATCTTACTAAAATGAGTCCTAATTGATTTGGCTGTATCCAGGGAATCCTCAAGTTTACCCTGTGATGTTGTATATAGAAGTTTGGCAAGGAAGCCAAAGTTTGGAATTCATAAACGGAAATAGCCAACAAATCCCAAGAAAGAGAAAAGACCTTGTTTTTGTGAGAGCATGTCAGATTTTGAGTTATTTGTATGCATGACATTAGAATGGTCCTAAACTAGGGGGTGATGATGAGTCCTAGATAGGTACTTGTGATGTTGATATTTATGCTTTAGAGGGAGAGGCCCTATATGGATATATATTGGGCCTCTATATGTAGGAAATTGAGGAGTTGTGTGATGTGTTTAAGGGTATAGATCTAAAGAGGAGAGAGGCTGCAGAATAATAAAGGGGTGGGACATTGTGGGATGACTAACGAGAAGTGTGTGAATTGAATGTAGAAAAAAGTGTAGAGGAAGGAATCTGTACAAAGTAGGGTAAAGGAGTTGCCATCAATACTTACAACAGGACAAGAAGAGAGGAAATGCCAGCAATGATGAATAACTACCCCTCCACCCTGCGCCCTGGTGTGTATTAAGCATGAGATCTGATGGCTTGATATTGAGAGAGGAACCTGAGTTCTGTGGCAGTGATGATCGTCTGATGGGGACTGAGATCCCTAGATCCTGTCTGTCTTGAGTCACCAGCCATAGAGAATCCATCAGCCCTGGGTCAAGTTTATGGGACCAATGAGATTGAGATGTCTTTCTTCAGACCCTCCCATCTTCGCTATCCTTCCTCTCTGCCTAAAAAGCAGTTTCTTGAGACAGGCATTTGCCCAGCTTCTGTGCATTTGTAACAGGGCCCTCAGAGTATCCTCCCCTTCAGCGAAGTAGGACTATTATCACCTTTGGAAAGCTCTTATGGATGGCGTCTACCAGCATCAAGAATTTGGTCGTATCCCATTCAAATTGTTGAATTTTTTTGTTCTTCCTCCCTGTGTTAAAGATCTTGGTGGCGACCTTAATTAGGTCTGCTTGAGATGTTTCTGAGTCATCTTCCAAGTTTTTGAAGGTTCCTTCCCCAGCCCCTGCCCCAATATCTGGTGTTGACTGAGAGATAAAATGGAGGTAGAAGTAAAATCAGCCCTCCTTTGAGGAATTAGATGAGTAAATTTAATCATTTCCTACATTAGGTAATTATAAAAGTAGATGGGTTCTCATCAAGCTTTTTTATGACTTCCTTGAGCTTTTCATAGTTTGCTGCTTTAAGGGCACATTTGCCCATCCTTATAGGTAGGCATGTAATCATTGGCCCTCTATGTCTGAGGTCCTAAGAGCCTGCCGGTCATTCCAATTTATGTCATCTTTAGGGATGACCACTATGCCAATGGGATGGTGGACAACTTGTTTGTCTAAGAAGTCTGTATGAACTTGATGTGTCCCAGTCCTCTGGAGAGAGACTCAGGACAGAATGACATGAATGTCATTCCAGGTTAGGTTATAAGATTGGTAATATAAGAAATTCCTTATGATAAGTGGTAGAATCTGAGACATAGGAATCGGGGTGTTTTTCTATTTGAGATTGCTGAAGGAAAGGGGACATGGACCTAGACCAGGTGTTACCTAATATAACTAACCTAAATTAGTTTCCCTCACTCCCTACCCATGTACCAGAGGCATCCTGAGACAAGACAGAAGACCCAGGCAAACCCACAGCCACATGCCCAGGCTTTAGGGCTGTCCAGGGCAGAGGGAGCATTCTCCTAACTGCAGCCTGAGAAAACAGAGCCTGTCTCCTCTAAGCATTCCCAAGGGAGAGACGCTTAGACCTGCTCCACCAAGGTAGAGACGCAGTTTGTCTCACTTGTCACTGAGGCTTTTTGTAGGGTCTCAAATGGATTCTTCCAAAACTAAGAGAGAAATCCAGTGAGAAGCACCAGAAATTAAGGCCAATATTAGATGTAAGATCCAGTGATAGGATATCGTCTCTGGTGGTTAAAGCAGGAAGGAATTGTCAGGTGCCAGTGATTCACACCTGTAATCCTCACTACTACGAGGCTGAGATCTGAGGATCATGGTTCAAAGCCAGCCTGGCAGGAAAGTCTGTGAGACTCTTATCTCCAATTAACCACCAGAAAACCAGAAGTGGTGCTGTGGCTCAAGTGATAGAATAAGAGTGAGAGGGACTGAATCTGACAAGATAAGAGTGTTAGAGGCTGAATGTTAAGAGGAGAGAGGGAAAGAGTAATAGACTAAACACAAGCCACCAACTTCACCATACACAGCTCAGCTGAGGGAAAAACAATCTTCCCCAAAGGGCGAGGGTCTGACACATGGTAACCAGGTTGACTCTGCTACCCAGTACCTTATAAAGGGGACTAAATGCAAAGAACTCAACCTGTGCTTTTTTTTTTTTTTTGCCAATCTTAGGGCTTGAACTCAGGGCCTGCACACTGTCTCTGAGCCTCTTTGTGCTCAAGGCTAGCACTCTACCACTTGAGCCACAGTGCCACTTCCAGCTCTTTCTGAGTAGTTTATTGGAGATAAGAGTCTCCTGGGCTTTCCTGCCAGGGCTGGCTTTGAACTGCAGTCCTTGGATATCAGCATTTATTACAGGTATGAGCCACCAGCTCGAATTGTAATGTACTTACCCTGCAGAAAGATACAGCTTCACGCTTCCTATGTGGATCCAAATGACATACTGTCTGCCAGAGAGATTCTAAATGGTACTCTACCTCTCCCCTGCTGTTTACAATCCTTCAGTGTTTCCCTATTTCCCATAAAACAGGGTTTTTCACTCTTAGCCCTCATTGTGAACAGATATAGGCCTGTTTTCACAGGTAGATGACCTATGTGATCACCCAGAGCCTCACACTCAGGAGGACCTTTCATTTGATCTGCTGTCATCATCTTAAAATTCTTAATCTTCTTATCAAGTGTGTGTGTGTGTGTGTGTGTGTGTGTGTGTGTGTGTGTGTGTTTACTGGGACTTGAACTCAATGCATCACATTTTCATGAGGCTTTGTAGCTCAAGGCAAGTACTCTACTATTTGAACCACACCTCTACTTCCAGCTTTTTGCTGGAAAATTGGAGATACAAGTCTCAGGGATTTTTCTTCCCAGGTTGACTTCAAACTATAATCCTCAGATCTCAGCCTCCTAAGCAGCTAGGCTTACAGATGTGAGCCACCAACACTCGTCTTAATTATCTGTTCTTTAAACTCAGGTTTAGTGAGTGAAATCCTGCAGGTAACAGAATAGTACACATAATAGTCATGTCTACAATCCTTGCTGCCCCATTTACAAAATAGAGTTCTGATGCCTCATAATGGGATTTCAGTAAGAACCAGAGCAAATTCAACATAAATGTGTTACTTCTGTGTTGAGTAAGCAGAACCTTCAATAACCTTTATAGCATCAAGATGCTTTCCAACCAGAAGCTTGCTTTGAATGCATTGAAATACAAATGACTAAGAGAAACTGTTTAACATATTTTCTCTAACTCATGTTATTTCCCTAAACTGGCCAATTACTGAAAATGATGACATAGAAGAGTTTTAGGACTTGCTTGTAGCTCAGTGATAGAGTGCTTGCCTAACAGGTGTAAAGCCCTGTGTTCTGTTTCCAGCATTACAAGGAAAAAAATAGGGTTTTATTAGCAAACAAAAATACAATTTCTGTTAAAATGTGAACTCAGACAAACAGCATGAGTAATCTTATGCTGAATACCTATTTGTATACCTGAAATGAAATATTTGGGTTTTTAAATGTAATTCTAATTTTGAGATCAGGCCAGGCTAGCCTCAATTTTGCTATCCTTCAGCCTTCCAAATGCTGGAATTATAGGGGTATACCACCATGCCTGGCTTAAAATTCAAATTTAATAGGCATCTATATTTTATGTGGCAACATTACATAAGATGAAGGAGAAAATAGTCCAACTCATACTTCTTTTCTCTTTTCAGTCCTTCCTTACTCAATGTAAAGCCAAAGGTAGAAAGAAAACATGGTTAGAATTTTGGTTGTTGACCTTGTTGTCATCAATGTACTGTATCAAGTTCTTTCTTTTTATTTTATTTCATTTTTCCTTTTCCTTTGGTTAATCCATGGCAATGACTGTCTTTGATTCTTGTACCCTAAGTCTTGTATATACATTTATCTGATTTGGGGAAGGAAAGGGGAACAACAAAATGGACAAAGGTCAAACAAGGACAAAGGATGACTCAATGCAACAATGACACTCAAAAGATATTATGTTAGAAATGAACTTTACAACTGGGAGGTGGGATGTGGGAAGGAATAGTGGGAGAAAAATGAAGGTGTGGGTAATATTGTTCGACAGAAATGTACTCATTACCTTACTTATGTAACTATAACTCCTCTTTACATCACTTTTACAATAAAAGAAAAAGAAAAAAAGAAAAAGAAAGAAGTTACATGAGAAAATTGAACAAACATATCGGAGTCAGAAGCCCAGAGTTTTAATAAAGTAATTATTAGCTTTTAAAAAAAAAAAAGAATGCACCATCATGAAGGAGTGGAATGAAGATACATTAGCTTGTGCTGCATTTCTATTGCTCAAGTAAGAACAAAATACATATGCATGTACACATTATTTAATATGAATAGTGTTATTGCGACTATTGTCATTAATTAAATGTTCTCATAATAGCAGTTTAAAAATGGCATTGTATGGGGCTGGGAAGGTGGCTCAGCGGTAGAGTGCTTGCCTCCCAAGCATGAGGCCCTGGGTTCGATTCCTCAACACCATATAAACAGAAAGAAAGGCCAGAAGTGGCACTGTGGCTCAAGTGGTAGCATGCAAGCCTTGAGCTGAAGAGCTCAGGGGCCTAGAGTTCAAGCCCCAGGACTGACCAAAAAAAAAAAAAAAAAAAGGCATTGTATAACATAACGATGCATGGTAATCCTTATGCTAATATTTCAAATATTTTAACTTTATCTAGAATTATATCAAATTTAATTAAATAACAAATTTAAAACACTGAAAGAAGATAGAAGAAAGGTAAAAGTTATATTTTAACACTTTGAGTGACACGGGTTTTCTACCTTTTGAACAAGTCTCATGTTTTGACTTTGCACTGGACTTTCCAATGTATGAGGCCAGTCCTGGAGGGTGGAAATAGGAGGGATTGCCGTGTCTATTGTAGGAGCTTTAGTGGTAGCCTTAACCTCTACCCACTTAAGACCATGAACATTGCCCAACATATAACAGTGAAAACTGACTCCAGATACTGCGAAAGGCCTCCTGAAAGCAATGTGCACAACCACAGCCTTAGAAGAAAATCTGTCCTCCTTCATCTATAGGCCTTTGATGATCTGGCCCTTCCCTCTCTTTATAGCAGCCCATTCTTCCTCAAGCACGCTTTGTGCTAGTCCCATTCACCTTGCTGCGACATATACCTAAGATATATCAACTTAGAAAGAGAAAAGGGTTATTTTGGCTCATGGCGTCGGAGGTTTTGGCTCTGTGGCTTTGGGCCTACATCAGCATAATACATCATGGCAGGAGCACATCGTGAAGAAGCTTGTTCACCTCATGGCAGCTGGGAAGCAAGAGGAAGGGGGAGGGACGCAGGTCCCAATGTCCCCATTAAGGACACACCCACTGATGATTTCATTTCCTTTCATTAGGCCCCACTCTTAAAAGTTCTCACACCTTCCAGTAGCACCACAGGCTGGTGACCAAGCCTTTAACATATTGGCTTCGAGTAACATTTCAAATCCAGACTAAAGCGTTCACTAACTATGCTGAGACTACTTGGGGTTCCTTGAACAAGCCATACTTGGATGCCTCCTTGTCTTTGGACACTCTCTGCCCACTCCCTAGAGCACCTTTCTCCAATTGCATTCAACCAAGTTGTTAGCTTTCAAAACACATAGTAGCATCACCCAAACACCCACTTCCTTCCTTCCTTAGTTACTCTCTATTCAACCAACTAGGCCAGGTGCCCACCTTTGGACCAAATCATCTTGTTCAGAGCTCCATCCATCTGTACTACCTGGTAATCACCTATGTGCAAAACTTTAATGTCAACAGACTAAGCTAGTCTATAAGGGGAGAAAAGGGCTCTGTTCTTTCATTTCTTCATTACAATGTCTAGTACATAGTAGCTGCTGCTTAGTACATGAATGTAACAGATGGGGGAAAGAAGAGCAGGAAAGAAGAAAGAGGGAAGAGAGAAAGTAGGAGGAACAGAAAGGAGGGAGGAAAAAGGCTATTAGAAATTTTTCTAGTGTTGCATGAGTAGTAAATGTTGCTCTCTTCATTTAACTTTTATTTCTAGAAGTCCATTAACTAAGCCATAAAAATAAATGCTAGTCTCTCATAAAAACTATATATGTCAATAAAGTACAATCCATAATGCTTAGATCACTTGCTGAGGTTTATGGATTCTTTATTTATTTTTTAATCCTGAGCAAAGCACTTCACCCTTTCTATGGTGATTTGCTTATTCCAGATGGTCCTTCTCCATTTCTTTCTCACATTTACCTTCTCCCCTGACTGGCCTTCTGGTTGTCCCCGTGTGTGAAAAGGAACCCATTAATAATGACTGGCTACCACCATCAAAGACCCTCAGACCCTTTCCTGCCACCAGATTGACTCTTGGCTCTCAGACTACTCCATTTCCTCTTGGCCATCTGAGCTGAATCAACTGTCTGCAGGTTCCATCAAGGTTTCATTGATAAGAGGGCTGAGATTGCAGAGGAACTCTTTCTCTACCTGCATACCAGGTCCTGTAGGATAAAGGGGCCTGCCCAGGAGGCTTTTGGTCACAGCTGCACTGAAGGAGAAACAGGCACTTAATCTCTGGCTGCCCTAAATCTGATGTCACCTATTTATTGGAAAGGAAGCAGTAATAAAAATCCAAGGCAGTAGCTCAGGGATATAGTATATTCCTGTGTCACATGACCTTAGGCTCAATTTCCAGCACTGCCCAAAATATATCTAAATATAGATGTCTACAAAGATGAAAAAGAAAAGTACCTAGAAAATCAGCAGAACCCCAACACTGAATATAACCAACCCTGTGTATCCACAGGTCTCACATCTGTTGATTCAGTCAACCATGGATTTTTAAAAAACATTAAGTCTGAACTGAGCATGCATCCACTTGTCATTATGCCTCAAAAGTATGGTGGGTAATGACAGAGCATTGGTGTTGTTTTAGAAATCATCCAGAGACGGTATAACATACATGGGAGGATGTGCCCGGGTTATATGTAAATGGCACACACATTTTATATTAGGGACTTGAACATCCAAGGATTTGAATATCTTTGGAGGGGGTTCTTGGAAACAACTCTCCCCGCTTCCCCCCAGATACCAAGGGATGACTGTAGAGCCTTTTTATTTTTGCTGGAATATTCCTTTTTGAGGCATTCTCCAGTTTTTAAAAACTTACCCCTTGTCTCCACCTTACAGTTCAGGCATACTTGCTCTTCTGTGCTCAGCATCTCAAGGGAAGGATTTGCCAGGCAAAAGGGGAGGAGTAACCAAAACTCCCAGGGGACTTGAGAGGACATTAGCAAAAGGAAGAACTGGGGAGGGGGCGGGCAGGAGGGAAAGGGTAATAGGGAGATGTCCCTTCTATTAGGTCTTTTCCACTGAAGACTGGAAAGCGATCCCTGATTGCCTGAGGAAAAACCATGAAACCTGATTTATGGGTTAAGAGTGAGAGGGTTCTACAACCCAGCTCCAGATTTGAGCTTCCCACACAGTGAAACCCACAGGCAGGTAGGCCTGGGGGAGCTAAAAGCAGGGGTAGCTGTGCCCTCATCCCAGGCAAAGCCAGAAAATGGCAGACTCTGAAAATAACACAGGAGGCAGAGATTCTTGAATAACAAAAGTGTTCCTTGGAATGTGGTTCTCTATCTTGATTGTGCTGGTGAATACCACACACAAACCAGTTCATACTGTGTAACTATATAGAACTAAAAGCTAGAGGCAGGTGGTCCACACTTATATTCCTAGTTACTCAGGAGGCTGAAACCTGGAGGATAGTGATTTTAAGCCAGCCCTGTCAGAAAAGTCTAGGAGAGTCCATGTCCAAAAACTAATCAGTAAAAATGCAGGGCTGGTGCAAATAGTAAAGCACCAGCCAAGCAAGTAAGTGAGCTTAAGGCACTGAGCTCAAGGCTAATACTGCCAGAAAAAAATCACCCACAGAAATGAATATTAAAAAAAATACTTGGAGAATAGAAAGGAGGGAGGGAGAGAGAGAGAAAGAGAGAGAAAGAGAGAGAGAGAGAAAGTTGTTTTCATATTCTAAACAGGAATTATGAAGGGATTCTGAGGAAAATTGTAATGCCTCATTTCTAGTGATTAATTTAAAATTAAGAAGGAGAATTGTATCTTTAGTAACAAAAGAAAATCAAAACAAATTTTCTGCTAGCCACCAGTGCTACGTTGTCAGTTATCAACTCTACCACAATTTCTACCCATCTTCCTTGGAGTCATTAAACCATTGAGAAATTTCAAACAATGCTCAGATCCTTCCTGTGAATGAGTCACTGTGACGTCACCGTGAGTCAACATGTAGTTCTCTGTTGTATCACACCAGTACATTTTTTTGGAAGGGATCCTTTGTGGAAGTAGAACTGCCAAATCAACTGTGCTTCAGATGTGCTCTTTCTGAAAGTACCTAAGAACTCTCCACATATGATCCTTTAATAGTGTAATTTGTTTCTTATTTCTGATTTCTGGGATTACAGGGTCACATTCATGCTAAGCATGGGTTTTACCACTATGCTACATCCTCAGCCCTTTGGTAGTGTTCTTTAGACAGTGCTTTGCTGGTCCTGACGAATTCAACTAAATCTCATTTGCAGGAGTTATTTCAAGTCCTGATGGTCACTGGAACAAGAGTTTTACTGATTATAAGAATTCTAAGGACTAAATCCATCAAAGTAGAAATTGGCTTTCCCAAACCTGTAACTGTTTTTGCTCAATACCATTTAAAGCCTAATGCTCAGGAAGGGTTAAAGCCAACCACAGAAGGTTTTGTTTTGTTTTGGTTTTAAATCAACCAGAGCTCCATAAGGCCTGCACCAACCCTTGTAATATTCCAGTGTTATTCAGTAAAAAAGCCTCATGGGCATAGATATTGATTGTACAGGACCATAGTGACATAAATAAGGTTGTAGCTCCCTTTTTTCCCTCAATGGTCCTTATTCCAAATTCTATTTTGTCTTCAATACTACCTGAACCCACTCACTGTTTGTGATGGGTTTATGTTCTTTAGCATTCCATTAGATCCAAGCAGTCAATATTTATCTCCCTTCTCATAGGAAAGACTACAATATACCTGGACTGTTTGCCTGCCCTCCAGGGTTTACCGAAGCTCCTCTCTTATTTCTCTTAGATCCTTAATTGGGAACTCAAGGATTTGAGATTTTATCTTCAGTCTGTTCTAATATAGCATGTGGATAATTTTTTACTACATTCAAAAAAAAGAACCTGAGCAAAGCTTCAAGACTGATTTTGTGTATTTATTAAAGACCTTAGTTCAGAGGAGACATATAGCCTTTGGAGAGAAATTAAAATTCTGCTGCAACAACAACAAAAGCAAGGGGAGTTTCATTATTTACAGCATACCATATCACAAGAAGGCAGGGCTCTTGCTAGGTGGAAATTACAAGACATTGAGAATTTCCCAGGTTAATTAATACAAAACAACTTTGAGGATCCCTAAGGTGACTTTATGTTATGAACAATGGGTGCCAATCTTTTCTGCCATCACTTCACCCTTCTGTGAATTAGAGTCTTGGTCCTTGAACCTCTCCCTTAGGAAGATACATATGAGTAAGACTCCTGGGACCTAAATCAAACCTGGCATGCCTGATTATCATAAGCCTTTCCCTTGTTGTTCACAAGAGATTTGAACACTGGGATCCTGACTCAATTACCTGAGAATCATCAGAGGCCTGTTTTGTTGTTGTTTTTTTTAAGTTTTAGTTTGTTTTTAATGGACACATAAGTATACATATTAATAGGATAGAGCAATGTCTCCATATATGTACACATTGTATAATGAGCAAAGCAGAGTAGTTAGCATAGCCAGTACCTCATTTACCATTTCTTAGTGATGAGAATATCCCAAATCCTCTATCCTAGGTTTTACTTATTTGTTTCTTCATAGTTAGTGATAGGATGCTACTATGTAACCTAAGCTGGCCTGGAACTTTGTGTGTGGGGTAAGGGGATAGGGTCTGCGGGTTTTGTTGTTGTTGTTGTAGTCATTTTGTCAACTATGGGGCTTGGACTCTGGGCCTGAGCTCTGTCCCTCAGCTCTTCAGCTCAAGGCTAGCACTCTACCACTTGAGACATAGTGCCACTTCCTGTTTTCTGTTGGTTTATTGGAGATAAGAGTCTCATAGCCTTTCCTGTTCCAGCTGGCTTTGAACCGCGATCCTCAGATCTCAGCCTCCTGAGTAGCTAGGATTACAGGTGTGAACTACCGGTGCCTGGCAAGGGGTCTGAGGTTTGAACTCAGGGCCTCACATCCATATCCACAGTCCATTTTTTGCTTAATTGTTTTTAAATAGGGTCTCATACTTCTTGCGTGGAGTTAGCCTTGGATCATGGATCCTTCTACCTGTACCCCCTATGTACTTGCATATACATAGTTTTGCTTCTGCTGATATCTTTCTTTCTTTCTTTTCTTTTCTTTTCTTTTTTTTTTTTTTTTGTCAGTCGTGGGGCTTGAACTCTGGGCCTGGGTGCTGTCCCTGTGCTCTTCAGCTCAACATGAGTGTTCTACCACTTGAGCCACAGCACCACTTCCGGTTTTCTAGTGGTTTATTGGAGATAAGAGTCTCATGATGTTCCTGCCCGGGCTGGCTTTGAACCTCAATCCTCAGATCTCAGCCTCCTGAGTAGCTAGGATTACAGGTGTGTGTAAGGTCCGCTCTTGGATGGCTAGCAGACTCCACCCTCCTCGCAGCAAAGTCTCCACCCAGTACCTGTGTTACCTAGGCAACTGGGACACCTGGAAGAGGTCACATCTGCATCCACTGAGGTCACATCTGAATTTGATGTGGCCACACCTTTCCCCGCCCATACCCTAGATAAGGCCTAGCTCAGGCCCAGGCGCTCTCTCTGCCTTTTTCTAGCTCTCTCTCGCTCTCTCAGTTCTTTTCTGCTCTCTCTCTCTGTGGTCTCTTGCTCTTCTTTTCTAGCTCTCTCTGCTCTCTCTCTGCTCCAGCTCTTTCCTCTCTCTTTCCCAGCCACGTGGAGTGCCAACCTTGCCTGGTCCCATCAGGTCTACTGAATAAACCTACCCCTTACCTGAATACCACGTGAGTGCTGCTGTTCTTACCCCTCTTTCTGCTCTTTTCTAGCTCTTTCCTCTCTTTCCCAGCTCTCTCTCATTCCCAGGCCTTTCCCAGCCACGTGGAGTGCCACCCTTGCCTGGTCCCAGCAGGTCTACTGAATAAACCTACCCCTTACCTGAATACCACGTGCGTGCTGGTGCTGTTCTTACTCGGCTACCTCTTTTTAAAAATCTAACAGTGTGGGCTGGGAAGGTGGCTCAGTGGTAGAGTGCTTGCCTTGCATGCCTGAGGCCCTGGGTTCGATTCCTCAGCACCACATAAGCAAAAAAAAAAAAAAGCCAGAAGTGGCGCTGTGGCTCAAGTGGTAGACTGCTAGCCTTGAGCTGAAGAGCTGAGGGACAGCACCCAGGCCCAGAGTTCAGGCTCCACGACCAGACCCCCCAAAAAAATTTAAAAAATAAAAATAAAAATAAAAATCTAACAGTGTGAGCCACCGGCACCCAGCTACTGCTGCTATCTTTCTTAAATGATGTGAATAGCTTAAGAATGAGATAAACCATGGGCCTTTAGAAAAGCTGATTTTACATACATAAATAGAAAGTCAAATATTGATATTTAGAAGCTGGGGAGGATAGAGGAAAAGAGGACGGGGAAAGAATAGGCAACAGAGACATAATTGCAGTAGAAGGAGAAGTTCTAATGTTGCATAGTAGAATGACTAACAAATAATACTGCACTCTGTATTTTTGGAATAACTTGGAGAAATCCAAATGTGCTGGTTTCTGTCTGTATCCAGACACTTGGGAAATTGGGAGAATTGCAGTTTCAGGGCAGCTCAGGCAAAAAAACCAAAACCAAAAATCATGAGGCCCCATCTCAACAAACAAAACAGGTATGGTGACATGCATTTGAAATTATTAGGCAGGTTGTGCTAGCACAAACCTGAATTTGCCTTTGAAATACAAACCATTCCAAGAACTAAAAGCAGCTCACTCACGTGGCTAAGTTAATTGCCTTTACCTAGATATACAAAGTAGGGAAAAAAAAAATAAAAGAGCAAATATTTAAACTGATAGCTGATGTTTCTCAGGTAGTCTATGACTTTGAAAGTCTTAGGAAACAAAGGTTTATTATATCGACAGGATTTCCTATAAAACATGAATGACAAATTAGAGAGCTCTTAATGCTTTGCTTTCACTAAAGGAAATAGCTAAAAGTGAAAAGTTATTCAAAATGCAAAAAACAGTCAATCTCATGCAGATGAGATTAACTGAGCACTATGCCAAAAAAGGCAACATTAACTATGGTAATATTGTTTCTGTAGTAACACAATGAAGAGGAGTCCAAGAGGCTGTTGTTAATGGTCAGAGATAAGCCCTTGATTCTGAAAAAAAAAAAAATACATGAGAAAAATAAGGAAGCTCATTGCATACAAATAATATTTTGTTTCTTCAGCTTAGTTGACTGGTAATATCAAAAAACTGAAAATGGAGTTGAACAAAGATGCCACCTAATATTATCCATGATAGCATAACTAAATTGGCAACAGTGTCAGACTAACATAAGTGAGCTAATTTTAGAGATATTACTTAGGATGTTTCCAGAACATGTTCTGCCTGCCAGTAACATAATCCTGGCAAAGCTGTACAGAATGGACATGGACAACAACCAAACCTCAAGAGCCTTTTGAGCACTCCAGATGGACTTTATAGAAATGCCTCCCTGTACTGGGTTATGAATATATTCTGGTTATTGTACATTTATTATCAGAGAAGTTTGAATCTTCTCTTTTGCAGAGAGCAACAATCCTAAGGAAAAAAAGAATCTTGCTTTTTTCCCCCATCCTGGTAACACTTATCTCCTTAGTGAAAGGGACATTCATTTTACTGGCACTATTAATAAAGAACTTATAGTTTTGTCTTTTACTCAGAAATTTGTCATCTATAATACTGAAAAAATAGTGAAATCTTAAAATTAGCAAAGCTCTTAGAAATCTTTATCCCTCACAGCCTGAAATATAACCACTAACCCCAATGCCCAGAAGACGAGTCTCTTTTGATTATCCCCTTATGAATTCAGATTATCCATTTAAGAATTCATAATAGATTGTCTCAGGTGTTGAAATTTCAACTCAATTTTATATTCTACCTGTTCTCTACAGAACAGATCTGATTTCTTTAAATGTGACCTTATTTAGAAATAGGAACACTGCAAGTCAATCAAGTTAAGAACAGATCATCCTACATTGTAGCTTGTCTTAATTCAATGACAGATGTCCTATAAGAAGAGGGAAATTTGGATACCAAGACATACAGAAACAGGAAGGAAGCTATGTAACATTGGAGGATGCTTCCACAAGCCAAGGATCTTTGAGACTGGCCAACAATCACCAGAAGTCAGGGAAAGACAAGGAAAAATTCTTTGCCAGAGCCTTCAGATGTAACATGGCCTGATGTTACATCTCAGTTTCAGGCTTTTAGCCTCCAAAGTTGTGAGAAAATAATTTTTGATTGTTTTAAGCCATCTAATTTGTAGCACTTTGTTACAGTAGCCCTAAGAAACTAATGCTTTATCTTCTTACAAACACTGCTTCCAGACTTGACATCAACAGACAAAAGCTGCTTTTCCAAAACACCCTCCTAAATCATCTCTGCATAATCCGCAATGTACAGATTTAATTTTCTAGAAATGATATTAAAAAAAAACCCATTCTTGAACCTCAGTAGAAAGGATCATACCTTACCAGGCACAGTTAAATATCATAGCTATCAAACTCTGAGATAATGGTCCTTCAAGGATATATGCCACCTCCTCCTGACTACTGGACTTCAATTCCATCTGCTACATTCAGCTGAGGATTCTTTGGAATTCTCTTGAAGTTTCCATCTTCAGAGATGGACAAGAACTTCTCATGGTGGAACAAAGGGGGCCTCAGATGTGGGTGACTTCTACTCATGAAGATGAGTTTTCAGATTCTTCAACAATGTCTGCTGTCTATTACAGAATGTCAATACCTAGAACACTAATCTCACTTATCTTCCTCCTTTTATTTCTGAGCATCATGGACTCTTGTCCCTTCTGTGTCTTTCTCGGGCCACAATTTCAGTCCTGAAGCCAGTAGACTTGTGAATCTGTACTTCCTCACCAGATTTCTTGACAAAAACCTACCACCTGTTCTTTTAAATACTTTAGAACAGGAATTCCCTCTTTAGACCCCTTCTGAAAAACGAGCTCTCTCAAATTATTATCTCAGGTCCTAAAACTTGAACCTAAACAACATCCCAATACTTCTAATAGATCCATACAGTCCCTCTGGACAGCCAAGCTTAGTCCAGAATAAGAACTAGTATTGGGGCTTTCCTGATTATAGTAGGTTTTTCTCCTCAAAGATACTTCTACCTGCTTTGCAGGAGCTTCTTGTTCCAATCAAGGAATTAATACTACTTTTTACATGAATACCAATTCCTATCTCTCAACTACAGACTCATTGATCCTGTATATCTAGGGCAACCATTAGTCTGGAGGATATTTAAAATGCTTCCATTGCCATCTTTTGCCTCAAAAAGGATAGCCAGAAATCTCCACAATGAGGTAAGCACAAATTATTTGGGAGATCTTCCAGGAGGAACAGACCTCATTCCTTTTTCATGTGGATTCTGAGAGCTGCAATCCCCACAATGGGAATAATACAAATAGAGAAGTACTTTGAAGTTTGTCTCTGATGTTAGTAGAAATCATAAACAATACCCGGCTCTGGGAACCCAAAGAACTAGTCTAAACTCATTAACTAGAGTTGTCATGGACAATTGTATAGTTCTTGATTTTCTCTTAACCAAACAAGGAGAAGTTTGTGGCAAGCAGTCCCATTTCTCCTATATAAACACTGCAGGACACATAGTACAGACGGAGATGAAGCTAAAAGAAAAGAAAACCATCTGTTCCTCTCAGGTGGATTATGGTACATGTTTTCATTGCCTGGGTTTCATAATTTAAGTCTTTGGCTTCAAGCCCTATTATAAACAAAATAGTCATTTTGCTTCTGATAACTGCCTACGTTACAGTTGGCTGATGCATCCTGTCCAGGGTCTTAAATGCTTCTGCCAGCCATTGTCATATGAGAGGTTCAACATTTCATCCAACCACAGGAACAGAAGGGAAGGTTAACCTTGGATCAAGCACAGACTGTATTCAATGGAGTCTTTTCTGCTTCTTCCCTTACTCAACAATAACTTGGCAGGGGCAAAGATACACATATCATGATTAATATCCTCTTCTGCACTTAGTATTCCCTAGACCAAAAGGGAGGAATAAAGAAATGAGAGGAGGAAGAGAGAAGCACTCATAGACCCAGGGACAGAGTGAACCGAACCCTGAGGCAATGTCGAAGGGAAGGCAAAAATGTGGTATCAGAGTCCAGAACTAAGGGGCAGGGTAATGGGAGATGGTAGAGAGGAAACAGGGACACACACCACAGGTCTTAGATATCAAGATAACAATTTTGGCCAGATGCTAATGTCTCATACCTCTAATCCTAGCTACTCAGGAGGTTGAGATCTGAGGATGGCCATCCAAAGCTAGCTTGGGCAGGAAAATCCATGAGATCATTATCTCCAATTAAGCCAGAAGTGGAGGTGTGGCTCAAGTGGAAGTGCACCACCCTAGAGCGTAAAAAGCTCAGGAACAGTGCCAAAGCCCCCAGTGTTCAAGACCCAGGACCTGTGTGTGTGTGTGTGTGTGTGTGTGTGTGTGTGTGTGTGTGTGTGTGTGTGTGTGTGTGTGTGTGTGTGTGTGTGTGTGTGTGTGTGTGTGTGTGTGTGTTTATTTTTTTTTTTATTTTTCTAAGGAGAGGGAACCATACATGATATTCAGCTTTCCTTTCATGCCTCTTCCTTTGCCCTCCTCGTTTCTCTTTTCTTGGCCTTCCCAAGTTCTTCTTGGTACTGAGAATCCTTCTGTCCCAGAGCCACTGATGAATCACCTTCCTACCTCTTCCTGGCTCTTAAAAAAGGCAACTTCTTGCCTCTGACTCAGCCTTTGAAATTAATTCCCCGTGCAGTAATTTTCAAATGATATTTACCTCCCCCCTCAAAAAGAAATCGATGAGTGCAAAATGACCCTGCTGTCGGCTGGCCTTCATAATTGCAGCAATGACTTCCAAAAATGCCTCCAATTTGGGTGTGACTAGCTCATGGCTACAAATGAGACTAAATGCGCTTCTAAAAAATTCCACTGTCTTTCCCTTCACTGTCTCACTGGACATTTTTTTTCAGGAAGAAATAGTTTCTCTTATGCCTGCATTGTTATATAATCTGAATTTTGGTGTTCTGCTTTGGCTTTTGTCTGTATTTCCCCCTTCAAGATAAATGTGCTTCTTATTTTGGAATCTTTCTTTACATTGCCTTTCTTCCTTTTCATAGCTTTTTTTTTTTTTTAAGTTTCATCTATATCGCTGTTTATGTGCTGAAAACACTCTAGAGACAATAATATCTGAGCTTGGTGTTTTGTTTAGCTGAAATGCATTCTGCCTGCTAATAATTATTTCTGCCATCACTACCCTTTAACTCAGTCTCCTGAATATTAGCTGTTGTTCCCAGACATAAGACTCTTCATTTGGTGACTCTCCACTCTCTCCCTCTGTGAGTAATAAAATTGTCTTTTCAAAGCCTGTCTTTCTTTATACCTCTTATACTCTGAACCTTTTTTCCCTATGTGATGTGTTTGATGTCTTGTGTATGCAGTTTAAAAGCCTCTGATTATGAATGCTGTTTGCAATATTGAGCCTCTTGATTTTTTTTTAAATCTTCCCCTGATTAAACTCATAGAATGATTAATTCTGCTTGTCTTTTATAATTCCCCTATCTTATTTTGGTTTCCTCAAATCTTTTCTTTTGAAGGCCAGAAACAAAACCCTTCCTATTGTTCTATCTTTAATTGAATATATTTCTGTGATCATTTTAGCTTCTTACATTTTCATTAAATGAAAAATATTATTTTGATGATTTCAATACTACATAATTATGACCATTATTTCAATTCATCTGATTTAGGTTTTAAACTTGATTAGATTTCATAGAATTTTGGAGCAGGGGAGGACATTGTTTACAACAGACCAGGCATTTGAGGTCTAGAGGAGTTAAACTATTTTTCCAAAATTAAGCAGCTGAGTCAGAACTGGAAATCTGGTCCCTGATTTCCTGTCTGATACTCTCTACAACAGAAATACATCTTCATTTAGGCATCATTTATATTTGAATATCATCACTATGTTATTATGTTCACCTCATGTACATCCTGTCTCTTTCTTCTTTCTTCTTCCCCCTGACTCTTCAGTGCTTGTGTTTGGAACACCCACAAATGAAAAAAAAAATCTTCCAATAAAAACAAGAAACAGACTCCATCTTTCACTGTCCCTACAGTTGTCTGACAGAATGGGCAGTAAAGTCCCTGGGTTTTATGTTCAGTGCTGCTGATTTGGTGTGTAACTTTGGGAATATTTTCCCCATGGGTTTTCCTAATGTTTTGGATTCCAGTTGTAGAAGGCATCCATAAAAACCTTCCGGTAAGACAAGATATTAACCATCATTAAGACATCCACTAAGGTACACTTACTTTTAATCCAGAAATTTGATCCTTGTGCTGTCATGCTTATAAGGAGTTCTTTCCTTCTTTTCTTCCTTTCTTCTTTCCTTCTCCCCCCCCCCTTTCTTTCCTTTATCATGTCGTAGTACTAGGGTTAGATTTAGGCCCTTGCTAAGAAGATACTATCTCTTGAGCTATAATCCCAGACTTTTTACTTTACTGATTTTTTTTAAAAAATCAGATCTTCAGTGTATGATGGGGCCTGGACTGAGAGCTGCCTACTTATGTTTCCTATGTAGCTCAGTTGATAAGCACACTATCTGGTTGATCTGGGGTCTCCTGTTTATGCTCATGTTGGCCTCAAATCACAATCCTCAGATCCCCATCTCCCAAGTAGCTAGGATCACAAGTGTGATCCTCCTGGCCTTGTTGGGAATAGATTTCTAATCCTTTCTTACTAAATTCAGGAGTTAGGGCACTTTAGACGTTCTTTCCTTCATTTCTTCTTTTTCTTTCATTTGCTTTCCTTTTAATTACTGTTTTGGTGAAGAAGGAAAAAAGAAGTGGTGATAAACTAGGCCTGTGTCCTTGGGCAGAATTTCTCTATATGGTAGGGCTGCAAGCCTCTGAGATCGAATCCTTTTAGTCTCCAGAATAGTCCAAGATCATGAGAACTGGAATTTGACCTGAGAGTTGTTGATACTTAACTGAAGCCTTCACACATTATGGTATCAGTAGAGATGAATGAACTGCTTCATCTCTCCATAGAAAACTGATTAGTCTTCCTGATCTATGAAACACACCTTTTTGATTTTAGTAAGTATCCTTTGGCTGCAGGTACCCGGAACAAACCTGAGTCTGCTCAAAGAGGAGAGGAATTCACTCCAAGGACATAGGCTTGTGTCATAGCACTTGGTAGAAACAGGCTGAACTAAGAAGATATGGAGGCAGAGCCTGGAAGACCAACAGGAATGCTCTACACTTTGGGGTGCTTTGCTGTAAATATCTGCAAGAAGAGGCTTCCTGGCCCCTAGTCTATAAATTCACGCAGAGATCCCAAGGTTCCATGGCACATAGAGTTACCTATTTTTCTGTTTTGATTTCAAATTCTCTGGAAAGAGAGTCCTATAGGAGTCAGGTACCTGCCCAGCTAAGACTCAGAATAAATGGAGGTAGGGTGCAGGTAAACTCATGTGGATTCTTTGTGACTCTACTCTGATTAAAGAATAAATGTACATAAATGCATACTATCAAATTCAAACACACACACATATGCAGATGCACACACACTCATATAGTCTAAGCCATACTAGTAATTTTAAATGATTATGGCATACTTGGGCTTTTTCCAGGATGGTGCCCAGGCAGATCATAAATAGAATACATTGCCTCATGCAAAGGAAGAAAAATTAGAGAAGAAGAAGGCAGAAAGAAAATCTGTTGTTTTATTATTCCATGTCACTAGAAAGCACAGGCTCTCCAGAGCCTGTAAACTTTATGAAGACCTATTGGCCAACCAAAAGTGACCATTTGTTAGAACATAAATTTATAGGACAAGGAGACTTTTTTGTTTAACACAGCGTTTAAACACACATTATTGTCTTTGTCCTTTCCAAATATCACAGAAAATTATTATAAATGGAATTTTAAATTAAAGGGACTTAAATATACAAGGAAAAGAGAATGGGAGAGAAGTCAACTAAAGTTTGGAAGCTAGAAATCAGAAAGTTGAAGGAGAACACAGCTGGCTGATAGAAGAAGCTGGACTCTGAGTATCTCTGATAAGGCAACAGGAAGATTGATTATCTTGAGGTCTCTCAAGAAGTTGGAAGCACCAAGTTGGACAAGCACCAAGTTGGTTCAATGTCTTTTCCTTTCTATCTGTCCCATCTCTACATATGGCAGCCCTGTTTTCCTAGCTGTTCATTCCCAAATCATCAGTTTTTTTTTTCAATTGTGAAAATGCCATACAGAGGGGTTACAATTACATGGGCAAGGTAATGAGTACATTTCTTATCAAGCATTGTTGCCTCCTCCTCTGTTTCCCTTTCTCATCCCTTCCCAGCTCCTCACCCCCACCCCTGTCTTGCCCCCCACCTCGCCAAAATTGTAAAGTTCCTTTTTCGACTGAACATCTTGTACATCTCATTGTTGCAATGAGTCCACCTGTATCCCTATTTAAACAATTTGTTTTTCCCTTCCCCTCCACAAATTATACCAACATCAAATACAGTGAAAGCAGGGGTTATACGTGGGGGAGGGACATACAAAGCAACAAAGAAATAATCTTATAAATGTGTTAGAAACAATCCATGAAAGAAAAAAAAACATTTGAATACCTATCTTAGGGTTCATTTCCCTAACATCACCTTATCTGACTTTTTCTGCTTGACTCAGATATATACTAGATATTGCAAATAAGGGAAACCATGGGACCTATGTTTCTTTGGGCCTGGCTTACTTCACTTAATATAATTTTTTTCCAAGTCTTTCCATTTCATAACAAATGGGGCAATGTCATTCTTTCTGATGGAGGCATAGAATTCCATTGTGTATATATACCACATTTTCTTGATCCATTCATCTACTGAGGGGCATCTGGGTTGGTTCCATATCTTAGCTATGGTAAATAATGCTGTAATAAACATAGTCGTGCTGGTAGCTTTAGTGTGGTCTTGTTTGTAAACATTTGGGTAAATGCCCAAAAGTGGGATTGCTGGGTCATAGGGGAGCTCTATGTGGAGTCTTTTGAGGAACCTCCATACTGCTTTCCAAAGTGGTTGAACAAGTTTACACTCTCACCAACAATGAGGTAAGGTTCCCTTCTATCCACATCCCCTCCAGCATCTGTTGTTATTAGAGTTCTTGATTATAGCTATTCTAACTGGGGTGAGGTGGTATTTCAATGTTGTTTTGATTTGCATTTCTTTTATGACTAGGGAGGTTGAGCCAAATCAGCAATTCTTTATTCACCTCAAATCTTGACTACTGACTCTATCTTAAAATCATCTTCAAAGTCTATTTCTACCACTTCCACCATGCCCAACATAGACAGAGACACCATTATCTCCCACCTAGATCCATTTTTCTCATCTTGTTTTATTAGTTCAATTATTGTGCTGCTTCTAGCTTGAACTCTGGGCCTCCCACTCTTGCTCTGCTTGCTTCTTCACAAATGGTGCTCTGCCATTTGAGCCATACCTCCAGTCTGCAATTTTTTTTTTTTTTTTTTTTGGGTCCGGTCGCGGGGCCTGAACTCTGGGCCTGGGCGCTGTCCCTCAGCTCTTCAGTTCAAGACTAGCACTCTACCACTTGAGCCACAGCGCCACTTCCGGCTTTTTTCTTATGTGGTGCTGAGGAATCGAACCCAGGGCCTTGAGCATGCAAGGCAAGTGCTCTACCACTGGGCCACCTTCCCAGCCCCAGTCTGCAATTTTGATGGTTAATTGGAGATAGAATCTCACAGATTTTTCTGGTAGAGTTGGCCTTGAATCTTGGCCCTTTACATCTTAACCTCCTGAATAGCTCCTGTCAATCAATATTATCTCCCCACTTCTCTGGGAGACTTGCCCAATTAATGACCTCTCCATTGTCAAATCCAATAGTTATTCTCAATCCTCACTTTATTCAGATTAGCAGCAACATGTGACTCAGTTGTCTTTCGTCTTTGAAACACTCTCTTTGGCTTTCAGAACACTATTCTCTTTTCCTTCTTCTTCTACCTCATGGCCAGTGAAACATGTAAGCCTCCTTTATACTGGCTCATCATCTTGACAACATGACAGTGCTCCAATCTCAGCCATTAAATGTCTTCTCTGTAGTTATTATCTAATTGATTATATCCAATCCCATGGTTTTAAGCATTGTGTATAAACTAACAACTCCAAAAGATTTAGATCCCCAGCCTGGGCATCTACCCAAACATCTCATTGCTTATTTAATATCTCCAGTTACATGTTCCATAAGTGTTTCAAACTGAATTTAACTAAAAAAAAAGTCCTAAATCCCACCCTTCCCCCAAAATGCTCTTCTCTCATTCTTCCCACATTGCAGCCATGGGGATTCCTTTAAAAGTCAGCAGCAGGGTGCTGGTGGCTCACAACTGTTTTCCTAGCTGCTCAGGAAGCTAAAATCTGAGGATTAAGGTTTAAAGCCAGCCTTGGCAGAAATGTTTGTGAGACTCTTATCTCCAATAAACTACTCCCCAAAAGCCAGAAGTAGAGCTCTGGGTCAAGTGGTAGAGCTTTAGCTTTGAGCAAAATGAAACTCAAGGACAGTACCCAGGCCCTGAGTTCAAACCCCAGGATTGGCACATGTGCACACACGTGCACACACACACACACACAAACACACACACACACAAAATAGTAAGTCTGATTATTTTATCATTCTTGTGTTCAAACCTCTTCAATAGCTGCATCATACATGGCATAACAATTCAAGTGTATGATACAGTTGACTTTTCTGCCACCCTGACCTCATTTCTAACCCTTTTCTTCCTTGTTACTCTGTTCTACCAACATCATTGTCCTCAAATATTCGGATATTTGAGAACCTACTCAAGGCCTTTGATCTCACTTTTTCTGTGTCTAAAATGTCCTTCTCTCAGAGAAGGCTCTTCCCAATTTCAAGACAAATATGAGACAATGTGTGCATTAAAAAGAATACCTTGATGGTAAGTTTATAAGAAATAAAATGTATTATAAGAAATAAAAATCCTTTAGGATTTTCAAGAACAAGAAGGAAGAATAAAGAAAAAGTTGATTTACTGCCTTTGGAGGCAATTATTAAGCAACTCTTTTATACAAAAATTAGTGATTAAATTGAAAGCACTAAGCATTTGCTCTGATTTTTAAGTAGGTAAGAGAAACTTCTTTGAAGAATAATGACACCTATATGCACATAAGGAATTATGGAATTAGAATATTTGATATCCAATAAAATGGGCTCAGGACAGGATCATGAACAGAAACTGAATCTGTCAGATAACAAAATTGTTGGTAAAAACATTACTACCCTAATCAGAACTGGTGGCTCACACCTGTAATCCTAGATACTCAGCAGGCTGGGATCCAGAGCATCACAATTTCAGCAAGCTCAGGGGAGAAGAGTCTGTGAGACTCTATCTCCAAAACACCAGGCATGGCTCCCATGGCAGCAATAAGCAAGGAAGCAAAGTTCAAAACAAAACAAGAACGTGATTTCAAAACAAAAACAAAGCATTGCCAGTTTTATAATGGAAAGATCTGGCTGTCCATTTAGACAAGTGATTTGGCTAAGTATCATTAGTAGTGGGAAAGCCATTACCTCCTGTTATGGTATATGATGTACACAGAAAGTGTAAAATATACTCCTGTTAGTGGAATAGTGTGGAATAAGGATGATGCACAATGTTTTCCCCAAGTTTGAAAAATGCTCTATTGCCCAAAGGGCACACATGTCCCATTAGTAATGATCACTTAAGGATGAAATACTATCTTTGTATCTTAAGATAACTTAGTATCTTGGTAACTTTGCTGAGATACTAAGATAGTATGTATATGGTTTTAAAAATTAGTTACCAAGTTGCTAGGTCACCAATATCTAAGTTGTTTATTAACACTGTTAAGTATTGCTTTTAGCCTTGGGATGATATGAAAAGAGAAATTATTCAGAGATTGTCACAAAAAGAAATTCTGGGAACCTCTGTCCTAGGGCCATCATTGTATTAGACCTGGAAACAGTGGATGATATTCATCTTTTTGCCCTGAAGTCACCAAAATGGTGCTCTGATTCACTGTCTCTCTCTCTCTCCATCAGGATTCTAGTCTATGCACAGAGATGATCCTTCTCTACTCTGGCCCTTCGTTATCCTTGAATTTCTCTCCCTTCCAGTGACTTTGTCTTCCATCCCATGATAGCCACTAATTCTTCAGACTTGTTACTATCATGCCCTTTAGTATCTGACTCCCAAATTCCTTTGAAATGTCCCTCACTATCCCTTAACACCATTTTCACCAATCTTTATCCACCTTTAATATGTTCTCTTTCCTCCTCAGCTTGGGTTTCACGATCAATTGTTAGAATCTCTCCCTGGCCTATGTCCTCAACTTATTTGCCCTTTTCTCACTTTGTTGTAGTTGCTCCTCAAAACTCTCACCTTGGTCAGATCCAATCTCATCTCTTCTAGGATTCACCTGTAAGCCTGGACTTTTACCAATATTTGGCTGCTGCGGAAGCTGCTGGAGTGACTTTCTATAACCACTTTATTACTTACATGCTTGCCCTCAGAACAGTCAAAACACATTATGACACTTCATGGGCCCTTCCTGCTCAGACTCCTGCTGGCCTCTCCAGCTCCTTTACCAGGATGTATCATTCCCCACAGCACATATTACTCTGACTTCATAGTCTGCATTTCCTTGAATATTCTCTGTCCTTCCACCCTTCTCTGCCTTCGCACATGCCCATACCTCTGAAAGTGGTGCTTTTCTAACTGGACTAGTCTCTCAGTCTTTACTGAGTGGTCCACTGTCCCTTTCCTCCCTCTTTCCTTCTTGGTGCTGGAGATGTTTGCTAGGCAAGAGTACCACACTTCAACTATACACCCAGCCCTTTGGTTTATATTTTATTTTTGACATGGTAACTTCCTAACTTGGCTGGAGCTGTCCTTGATCCCAAGATCCTCTTGGCTCTGCCTCCCCAGTAGCTAGGATTATAGGTATTCACCACATGGTAATGCCACTTGTCTAGGAAGTCTCCCTGATATGCTCTCTCTTTGTTCCATAGGTTGTTTTCAGGTGGTAGTTCTGAACCTGTGCTGCAGGTGTATTTATCTATTTGCCTTCCTTATCACCGTTTTTTGAGGGCAGGAAATAAATGCATTGTGTCTACTGACATAAAAGTGAGTAGCATACAGGATGTTTGAACATAGTTAATTGTGGAATCCTCCAGAATTTCATGAAAGGTGTGGTATTACTATCTGTAGTGGCAAACCCATTTTGCTTTCCACTTCCTATCTCTGTGTCTGTGGGCATGAATTCATTCTCCATTATTTTCATTTTTCTTGTTTTCGCCTTTCATTGTTACAGAAGGTCTTGTAACAATCTGCATCATCATGTAGTGAGTCACTCTGTGTGTATCACCCCAAGGACTTGACTACAAACCTGTGTTTTTCTTAATGGTTTCATGCGCTTATTTTTTGTTTTTGGTACTTGAGAGACTAGTGTGGATGTTTTAAAAAGGGTTTACTGACAGATCCAGAGGTAAAACACTAGCAGAAGACATGTCCTTACAAGGGCAGCCCCTGCAGGAGTCACTGGTCTGCACTGTCATAGGACCCTTGAGATACCAGTCATGATTGAGTTTTCAAAATGAATGTGTGTGTGTGTGTGTGTGGTGGGGGGACAGACTAGTCATATCAGTTGCCTTCTCCAAAGTCAGTCAGTTCTCCTTAGGTGGGAAAGATAATCCTGATGAGAATTAATAGAATTAGATGAATGAATGAGTGAGTTGAAAAGTCTTCAGATGTTATGGGGTGGCATAAGCCACACCACTTTGGAAAACAAAACTTGAACGAAGTTATTCATAACAAAGACTCTAGAGTTTGTCCACAATTTTATTGTTCTTTACATCTTTTTATCCTATTTTATCTAGAAAACAAGATGCTTGGAAGCTGACTACTAGTTTGTACCGAAATGCACTTTATAGAGTTCACCTACATTCTATAAAAAAAGTACTGCCATGGTCGATTAGCTACAAGCTTATTTCTTGCTTAAGAAAATGCAGGACTTTTTTTTGGGGGGGGGGTCTTGATTACAAAGAGTAAGAAGCAAAACTGCAGTGGAAATCCAATGGTGCATTTCAGGTAGAGTTCACAGGTTATATTTCAATTTGAAAATCAAATTTTGCCATTTCTCTTTAGTGGAAATAACTGCCCTTTAGAAATAGATTTTTTTTTTAAAGGAGCCTTGTAATTAATAAAAGGTTGTCACTGGTTGGTTTCCTGTGCCATTTCGGAACATGCCTCTCTGGTGTTGCAATTGGCAACTGGCTGTGACTATTGAAGTCACCCCATTTGTTTTAACTCACAGCTCCCAGAAAACCATGCAGTCTGACTCTGATGGGGTAGGGAAGAGAATGCCAAAGTTAGTAGATTTATGAAGTCTACAAGATGAAAAAGACAAAGGGGGGGGGGGGAAATACCCTCTACTTTGCCAGGAAACAAGACCCAGGTCTGCAAATTAGTTTTGAAAAGGATACTGCTTATTTGCTAAGTACCAACTCCTTTTCAACTACTTCGGATAAAGGTGTGAAGAAAGAACTGTGGCGCCTTTGTGGGAAGGCTGGCATCCCGGGTGTTCTTTAGGACTTTTATGACCACCACGCAGTCTCCTATCCAACCGACACGGCTAAGAGGAGAAGATGACCCTTTGGCCCGTAATTGGAATTGCATTTAAGCATACGTGATCCAGTGTTGTTGCTGTTGTTAACACTAGAGGCAGATTGCTTTCCCGTGTGATTTAGGCGCTGCAGGGGATGAGGCCAAGAACACCTGCGGACCCATCACAAACATCCGGGGCCCGCGGGCAAGGGACTCAGAAGATGGGGCCCGTGCCTGGCGCGGCCAGCGGCCTGCAGGCCCCCCCGCGCCCCACGCGAGCCTTCGTGGGCCCCGGTTCTCCCTCGTCCTCCCTCCCCCCCAGTGCCGGCTCGTGCGCCCGGTTCTCCACTAGATGTCACTGCACATCGATCGCAGTGCCGCCGAGCCGGGCGTGGGGCGTCTCTCCACCGAGCCACCAGGCTTTGAGGCCAGCCCTGTGGCTTCTACCGCGACTGCGGAGCCCGAGGCGGGGTGGGCCGGCCGGTTACAGCGAGCGGGCAGCGGCGCCGCGACCAGAGCCGGAGGCGCGGAGGGGGCGGGGCGGGGCGCGGCGACCCGGGCTCGGCCCCCCCCCACCGAGAGTGAGACAGTCACGTGCCTCCGTAGGCGCTGCCCTCTGCGGGGCGGCGGCGCGAGCGGAAGGCGGGCCGGCGAGGGGGGCGGAGCGCCGCGCCGCACCCGCCGCTCCAGGGTCGCCTGGGGCCGGGCGCGAGCCGGGCGCGTGCGCGGCGCGGTCGGCCGCCGCAGCGGGGAGCGGGGGTGGGCGGAGCCAACGGCGCGCGCGCCCGGGGAGGGGGAGGGGCGGGAGCCGCCGCGGAGGCTCGAGGGCCGGCGTCGCCGTTGACGGGGGAGCGTGGGCCGTGGTGCGGCGGGTGACCACGTCCGTCGGCGTTCCTCTGGGCTCCGGGCCGAAGGCACTGTGTGCGGAGGACGCGGCGGCGGCACCCGCGAGGCCGGAAGGTGGAAGCAGGGCCCGGGCATGGTGGTCCGAGGCAAAGCGGAAGGTGAGCGAGCGGCCGGGCCGGCGCGGGATGGGGGAGGGGCGGCCGGGCACGCGTCGCCGGAGACGCGGCGGACCGCGCGGCCGGGGGCGGCGGGAGCGGGGCGGCGGGGAGGCGGGGAGGCGCGCCGGCCGCCCGCCCGCTCGCGGCCCGACCTCTGCGGCCTGGGCTGCCGGCGGCGCCCGCTCCTCGCGCCGGCGGCCGCCGGGTTATGTAACGCGTGACCTCCCCTACCCCCTCCTCCACGGCGCGGCGGTTCCGGCGCCGCCACCCGCTCCCCGGCTGTCAGCCGCCCGCCGGCGCCCGCGGCTCTTCCGCTCGGCGTCCCGCCGCCGCGAACTCCCTGCTTCCTGCGCGGGCGCCGGGCTGGCCGTGGCGTCGTCCCGCGCCATTCATTCGCGCGCGCGTTCGGGCCCGTGCGTCCGCTCCGCCGGAGTCGGCGGCTTGTGGCGGGGGGGGGGGGCGCCCTGGAAGGACGCCGGCGACTCCCCGTGTCCCCGGCTCGGCGCCCTCCCGCCCCGGTGAACCCCGAGTCCGCGTCCGGAGGCAATTGGTTTACTCGTTGCCCCGCGCAGTCACCGTCCCGGGGTCTGGGCGGGCGCCTCGCGCCCACCGTCCTCACCAGCCCCTCCCCCCCAATCCGGCCACGCGCCGCGGGAAGCACTGGGTCCCGGCGTGGACCTCAGGGCCGTGGGCCTTGCTGTTTGACCGCGGTAGACCTGCGGCGCTCTTGATCAACTAAAATCACAGGTGTTCAGAAGCCAAATTCTGGCCTCTCCGGCCCACCGCGGACCACGTAGAAGCCGGATGGTGAAAGTGAAACTAGTGGAAACGACTTTGCCCTTGAAAGGCATTGGTGAGGGGCTGGAGAGTTCACGCCGCCTACGTTCGGATCTCTGGCTTAGCCCGAGAGTAAGCCCCCCCCCCCCCCCCGACATAGTAACTCAACCACCGTTACCGTCCATCTGCTCTTCAAATGTAGGGTCTCTATTTCCCCTCACATTCTCCTTGGCTTTTGCTTGTGCAACTATTCCTAGCTCGTTCCCACCTGCACTTCCTGTGCTGGACCCTTTGGAAACTCACCTACAGTCCTTCTTGTAGGATCCCACTTCACAGGAATGTTCCTAGTGCCCAGGCTGTTGGCCATTTACCCTGTGGTCTGATGATTATTCTTTTACCCCCCAGCCTCTTGTGTCTCTTAGGTCCTCTGCAGCCAGGCTCTATCACATCCTTGTCTTTGGTCGTAAACTTTTAACTTTTTTAAGGTGAGAACTCAACAAGAGTCAAGTGATTCAAACATTCAGTGTTTGAATCACTCCATTTCCCTCACCTGCAACACAAATCATTTGCATAAGAGAATTAAATACAATAACAATCCAATCATTGGTAATAAGTGTGTGTGTACACTTCATAGTCTGATTTTTTTTTTTTTTTTTTGGTGGGTTGTGGCCTTGAACTCGGCCTGGGCTCTGTCCCTGAGCTTTTGCACTCAAGACTAGTACTCTACCACTTTGAGCCACAGTGCCACTCCCTGTTTTCTGGTGGTTAATTGGAGATAGGAATCTTATGGACTTTCCTGCCAGTGTTGGCTTCGAACTGTGATCCTCAGATTTCAGCCTTCTGAATACCTGGATCACAGGAATGTGCCACCAGCTCCTGGCTAGTCTGGTCTTTGATAGCTCTGCTACTTAACTGTGTGACCTTGGACAAGTTAGATTACTAATATGGGATTTTTTTTTCTGATTCATAGAATGAAGACCTTATATTCCACTCTGGGCACTTTAGTCTTGAATGAGTTCTTACCTTGTAAGATTAGTATACAGTGGGTACTCGGGTAACTTGCAAGTTACTATCTAGCATGAACCAGACAAAAAGCATGAAAGGAAAATTATAATCATAAGCAATGTTAGGTAACTGTTGTCTCTAAATGAATGAATTGTAGACTAAAGAAAGTGACTTGGCACTAGTAGTAGTGGCTTACATCTGTAATCCTAGTTGCTAAGAATTTCAAAGCTGAGACATGAGTATCAGAAGCTAGCCCAGGCAGAAACTCTTATCTCCATTTAACCAGTAAAAAGTCATAGTGGAGCTGTGGTTAGCCTTGAGTGGAAAAAAAACCAAACGAACATGAGGCCGTGAGTTCAAACCTGGGTACTGACACATACACACACACAATTTTTTTGTTTCGTATAATAGTACCAGCTGAATGAACCATTAATGTAAATATTAATGGATATTTAAAACCTGTTTTTTTCCCCCAAATGTGTCTCCAAGGGGAGTACAAGAAGATTTTTTTAATTTTATTTTTTATTATAAAAGTGATAGAAGGGTTAGTTTCATAAGTCAACTAATGAATACATTTCATTTTGAATGTTGTCATCCTTCCTTCACTCTCTGCCAGTTTTTCCCTCCCATTCCCCACCCACATATTGTCTAGTGAGTACCACTGCTTCATTTGTTCATCTTTTGTTAAGGAGGGTTTCATAAGTCTTTTTTGTGAATGGCTAGGTTTGCTGGATCATCTTTTAGTATCTCATCTGTATATAAACTATACACAAGTTGAGACATAAATTCTAGTATCTTGCTTAGACTGTGGATTACTGTCTTCACTGATGTCCCTGTATCTTTTGCTCTCTTATTCCCCACATAACTGATCTTTAAAAAATAATAATCATTTTCTTGAAGTTCCTGTTATATTTATAATTGATTTTAAACCCAATAGGATATTATACAATTTGGCAGCTGCCAGCTTCTAACCTTGTGTGTTACCTCAGTACCCTACATCAGTTTCACAATATTTGAACAAACTTTTCCTACTTTAGAATGCTATCCCATTTTTCCTGAGTCATCCCTTTAAGTCAGAATTGTTACCTTCTGCTAGCTGCTCATATGTCTTCAGAGGTGCTTTCCTTTGACTCCTAAAATAGAAACCATCCTCAATGTCTTCCTTTGCACTTGAAGATTTCACTCCCTCTCCCCCTACCAGAAGATTTCACTCCCTCTCCCCCTACCAGTATTTATTATTAGATGAAGATAGACTGTTATCACTTATTGATTGATTTCCTCCATTAGACTTATTTTTTCCATCTATTGGGCAGAGATCATGTCTGAGTTGTACGTTGCTTTATCCCTAATACTTAGGCCACGTACTTTAGAAGTTAATACCTTAGGCTCTCAGTAAAATTTGTTAAATGAATAAATGCTATAGTTGACTTGAACATTCTTCTGGACAAGCTGAGTCAAACTCCTGGCTCCTACCATTACTGATTGTGTGGCCTGGGGCAAGTTAATAACTCACGCTTCAGTTTGTGCATCTATAAAATAACTAATTATCTATCTTACATGATTACTGTGAGTAATTGAGTTAATATGTGTAAAGTGTTTAGGTCATGGTTATATACTTTAAAACTATTTAGAATTAGAGTATTGACTTTGGATTTTGTATTTTGGCCCAAGATAAAGATGAATTCATTCCTTTATTTGGGAGGAGGGTGGTACTGGGATTTGAACTCAAGGCCTCACACTTGGTTGGCAGGTACTCTCCTACGTGAGCTGCATCCTAGCCATTTTTGCTTTATTTTCAGGTATTTGCCCAGGCTGGCCTCAGACTGTGACTTCCCACTTGCAGTCCCATGTAACTAAGATTACAGATGTTAAAGTACCATGCCTGGCTGGATCTTTGAGATAGGGTCTAACTTTGTCAAGGGTGACCTCTAACTATAGGCCGACCTTCTAACAACAGTCCTAGCTTCAAGTATCATGAATCACTATAACCAGTCCAAATTACTTCATTTTTATATTACTTTTTTGGATAGGTTTTTTTGGCTACTGAAATTTTACTTAGAAAACTTGCAAATTCAGTTTCGTGGGTGTCTAGAACAATTTAAAAAATAAATCTCTGAGAATAGTGAACTGTATTTGTTCTTAATGTGTAAGCCAGTTTTTTTTAATAGGTCTGTGGAAATGCTTAATTATCCCAACTATCCACCAGAGTGGCTTTTATGTATTTCTCTTTGAAGTTCCACTGGAGATAAGAGTGTAGTGATGAAAGGACTTGCTATAGGCTTCCTGTCCTCAGATAGGAAAATCCTTGAACATCCAGTTGAAGTGTGAGTCTTCTAATATTTAAGAAGGAAGAGATATTTTGTCATATCTTTAGTATGCTCAATTTCTGCCTTTTCTCATTAAAGATTTTCCCAAAATGATATTTGATCTTCAAGTAGAACTTATATGTACCTTTACCTTTCTCTCCTTTTCATAGATTGTTTTTTTCTTTAGCATTTTCAGAAATAGGAAAGGATTTGATGGGGCTAGTGACTTGGTTAATAATTGATACTTTGAGCTAATGCAACTTGAAATTTTTTTTTACAAGAACTCCATTTATTCAACATAAAGTCTTATTCATATTGCATTATTACAGAAGACACTTAATTCTGTTCACGTTCAACATCAGAACTCTAAAATAGGAATTTTATTCATTTTCTTTTTTTATTATATTTTTATTGTAAATATACTGTACAGAGGGGTAACATGAGTAAGGTAATGAGTACGTTTCCTATCAAGTATTGTTACTTCCTCCTTTGTTTTCCCCCTAACTTTGTTAATAATTGATACTTTGAGCTAATGCAACTTGAATTATTTTTAAAAACAGATTCTGCCTGTGGCATTCTAACAGTAATTTTTACTTAGTCTCCTTGTTCTTAGTAAAATACCTTTTAAAAATTGTTGTTATAAAGATGATGTACATATGGGTTGCAGTTACATAAATTAGGTAGAGTACATTTCTTTTTGAACACTGTCACCTCTTCCCTTGATCTCTCTGAGTTCCCTCCCCCCTACCCCCAAGTTCATTTTCAACATAGTGTGTAAAATGCCTTTTTGTTTTATTTCTCAGACTCAACTGACTAATAAGATCCTAACTTTGACTAATAAGATCCTGTATTGGGCCTTACACTTAAGCAATTTGAAAGGCCTGGCCCTGTAGCATTTGTCTCAAAATTACTTCCTAAATCATGAAATATGTACTGTGTAACAGTTTCTTTGCTAGGTAGCATGTCTCATTGAATATTTATGATTATCACATTAAGTAGGCACAGTCATAAAGAAGTGGTTTTATAGAGATGATGGTACTTAATCACATGGGCAAGAAAAGAGCCAAGAATAGGGTTTGGTTTTTTTGGGGGGGGAGGACAAACTGCCATTTTATCACATTATGAGTACATATTTCTCTTAACTATTTTTATGTGTGAAACACATTTTTAGGTTGATACCCCCAAATAATTTTTTCCTCAATCAAGAAGTCATTAAAAATAAGCCAAAGCATATGTTGTGTTACCTCTCTTTTATAAATAGTTTGAAGAGGCTTTGAATATAATGGATATGGTACAGAAGATTTAAGGAAAAAAAAAATCTTTACATTTGTTGGAGGATAAATTAAAGGTAGCAAGTGTTTAGTGTAAGTTATTAATGATATACATTTCTGCTGATTAAGATTGAATATTGGTTTCAGGTTTTTGTGTTTTTATTTTTGCCAGTATTAGGGTATGAACTCATTGCCTTTTGCTCATGAATGGTGTTCTACTCCTTGATGCTTGAGCCATGGTCCTGGCCTGGTCTTTTTTTTTTTTTGGTGGTTAATTGACCGTATATTACAGACTTTTCTGTTTTGGCCGAGTCCCCAGATTGCAGCTCCTAAAGTAGCAAGGCTTACAGGCATGAGCCCACTGGTATCTAGCTTTAGTGCCTTGTCTTTACATATATTTTATTGACTTTTGACATCTTGTAAGACTTTTATTTGTAAGCATATTTTAATTATGAATTGTTGATTAAACTCTAGAGACTTAGTGTTGGCGCTATATATTTTACTAGAAGGAATTGAGAACCCTGAGAGTTGTTGAATTGCTAACATGGAAAAGTAGGACTTAGAAGCTGTTCTTTCACTCTAAAACCTTTTTTTTTTCATAAACAGGGCATTTATAATTTTTATTATTATTATAAAGATGATATACAGAGGGGGTTACAGTCAAGTAAAGAGTACATTTCTCTTTAGACAATATTACCCCTTCCCTCACTTTCACAATTTTCCCTTCCATTCTCACCCACAAATTGTATAGTTCATTTTCAACATAGTGTCCAGCGAGTACCATTACCCCTCCATTTTACAACAAGACATTTTTATTGAATGTATTTTTTTTGGGGGGGGTCTGGTAGTGAGGCCTGAACTCTGGGCCTGGGCGCTGTCCCTCAGCTCCTCAGCTCAAGGCTACCGCTCTACCACTTGAGCCACAGCACCACTTCCGGCTTTTTTCTTTTTGCTTATGTGGTGCTGAGGAATGGAACCCAGGGCCTCATGCTTGCAAGGCAAGCGCTCTACCACTGAGCTACCTTCCCAGCCCCTATTGAATGTATTAATAAGAATTTTCACTATTTTTTTTTAAGAAGCTTTTCCAGAATGTGTGGGCAGCCTAATCCTCAAAGGGCTTCAGTAATACTGTCTCAGAAAGTATACCATGTTTGTTGACTTTCTTTCAGCAAGAAAGTATTAGTTGAATATTGAGTACTTTCAATGTTGCATTTTATGTTTGTAGGTTTAAAAAATTATATGAAAAAATAAATAATAACTATCAGTCTTACTCAGTTTCATTCTATCGTCATCTTACATAAAACCTACAAGATTGATTTCTTACTATTCACTTTCTCAGGATACCAAATAATGAAGACATGCATTAGACGGGGCTCTTAAAAAAGAAAGACCATTTCCTGCTACAATAAATTGTCCCCTGTACTACTCAAGGAAAAACCAAACACAGTATCTCAGATTTCAAGAAGACAGAAAATTGAAGCCACCACTGGGTCTGAGCTTGTAACCCTAGCTATGCAGGAGGCTGAGATCTAGAGAATCTCAATTTGAGACTAGCTTGAGTAGAAAAGTCTGTCATACTCCATCTCCAAAGTAGTCACCAAAAAAGCATGGCTGGAGGCATAGTTTGGGTAGTAGAACATTAAGTAAGCAAGATCAGTAAACACGATGCCCTGAGTTGAAACTCCAGTACCTCAGGGGGAAAAAAAAATGGGAACAAGTTTTGTAAAAATGTGATTTAAAAGTTTTCATTTTTTTTAATCATTGGAAAGTAATGGGAAAAATTCTTGTTTTTTATAATGCAGTTAAAAGTGAGGCTTTTTCATTTGGGCAGGTAGCTGTCTTAGCCACAGGATAGTTTGAAAACCCTTTTTTTTGGGATGGGCAAAATGACTAACACCTATAATCTCAGCCAGGGCAAAAAGATTGTGATACCCTATTTCAAAGAACTAGCTAGGGCTGGTGGTACCTTCTATAATCCTGTTCTGGTGTAGATAGGATTGTGTTCTGAGGCTGTTCCTGGCAAAAAGTACAAGACTCTACCTGAAAAAGGGCTAAGGTGTGGCTTAAGTATGACTACTTGCCTAATAAGTATAAAGCCCTGATTTAAAATGTAATATTACCAAAAAAAAAGGTCACTTTGGCTCCATTGCTTTATATGTGAATTACATGAACAACAAAAAGAGGTTGGCTGTGATTGATTAAGAGTACTTTTAGTATCTTATCTCTAGGTAAACCCAGTATATAAGTGATCAAAAGATTGCTTACTGGCTACATTCATTCTAGATTATGCCTAAAATTCAAGAGGAACTAATTAGCTGAGTGTGATGTCTCATGTCTGTAATTACAGCACTTTAGGAGGCTGAGGCAGAAAATGGATTAAGAGTTCAAGGCTAGTCTACTATACATACATGAGTTCAAGGGCAGCCTGAGTCACTTAGCAGGAACTTGTCAAAAGAGAAAATGAGAAACTTTGAATTTACTTACAAAATAACTATTGTCTAAACACCACCATTATTACATTTGGATTAATGAGAATGGATTTATTGCATTTTTATCTTTTAGGAGTTATATGAGTTAGTGGAAATTGACTTAGGTTTTTTTTTTTTTTTTTTTGGATCCAGTCGTGGGGTCTGGAATCTGGGCCTGGGCGCTGTCCCTCAGCTCTTCAGCTCAAGGCTAGTGCTCTACCACTTGAGCCACAGCGCCACTTCCGGCTTTTTTCATTTTGCTTATGTGGTGCTGAGGAATCGAACCCAGGGCTTAGGCATGCAAGGCAAGCACTCCACCATTGAGCCACCTTCCCAGTCCTAATTTTTGTTTTCCTTTTTTTTGGGGGGGGGGGTCTGGTTGTGGGGCTTGAACTCTGGGCCTGGGCGCTGTCCCTCAGCTCTTCAGCTCAAGGCTAGCGCTCTACCACTTGATCCATTGTGCCACTTCAGGCTTTTTTCTTTTTGCTTATGTGGTGCTGAGGAATCGAACCCAGGGCCTCATGCATGCAAGGCAAGTGCTCTACCACTGAGCCACCTTCCCAGCCCCCTAATTTTTTTGGGGGGGGATGAGGTATTGCTTTGTAACTTGAACTAGACTTGAACTTTTATCTTTCTGCCTCAGTCCCCTCTCCCCTCCATGTGCTACCATGTCCTGCTCTTTGTTTTTAAAAGCCTTTGATCAAGTTCTTAATTTTACTCTATAGCAAGTTCTTGTTTCTTGAATACTTGTTGGCTCTTTAACACTGCTTTCACCCTTTTTTTCAACTTGGACAATCTGTTTTAATTTTAAGCCCTTTTAAAAACTTGGCCTATTTATACTAGATAATCTTAAATTTTAAAACTATTTTTACAGTTTCCTTACTGTTTTAAACAAAGCTAAAAAACAATTTAAGTTTTGTAATGTGTTTTTACTTGCTTTCAGCCTACTCGTTCTCCTTTAGTTCTCAGTAGAGTGCTGGGAATAGAAGTCTAGCAGTGTTTCTTATTTTATAGCTGCTGTGTAATTTTGTTACCAGCTGCCTAGAGTTAAGTCAGACATCTAAGGTTGAAAGCACAAGTCTACAACATACCTGTTACTTACCTCAGATATCAATCACAAATTTCAGGGCTTCAGCAGCCCTCACTTCTGATTAAGTGACTGCAATTTCTGAAGTTTCCACTATTCCCTGAGGTTTGATAATTTTCTAGAATGGCTCATAGAACTCATGAAAGTGCTTTTTTTGAGATTATAGTTGTTTGTTCTTTGACACTGGGATTCGAACTTAGGGCCTCCTGTTTGCTAGATAAGCCTTCTGCTAGTTAAGCAATGCCTCAGCCTTTTCTTGTTTTATTTATTTTTTGGATAGGGTCTCAAGTTTTGGATTACAGGTATGAATGATAACATTTGGTTATATAGTTTTATTTTAAAGGACATAAGATTATATTCTCGTCAAGTGAAGAGGTCTATCTGGTCAGGCCTGGGAATATTCGAGACAAAGTTTCCATGACTTCAGAGACATTCATCCTTCAGTTTTTAAGTGTCAAGAGTTGTTACTGGAATTTTACATAGGTTTAAGTGGACGTAAGAAGTCAGGCTGGTATCACCTAGCTTAACTCCCTTTCTGATTATAGTCAGATTTCCATCATGGCAGCCAAATCCTGAAAAAAATGAGAACACGTACTTACCCAGTTGACAGCTAAAGCCAGCAGTGATGGGGGTAGCCCGTATCCATTATATTAAAAATGGAACAGGTTACTACGTATGAGTATATTTATATAAAAGGATTGTTTACTATTGAGAATAATTTTCTGTATTACAACAACTTAATGATTGTCATTTGAGTCAAATGACCACAAATGAGCCACAGCACCACTCTGATTTTCTGGTGGTTAATTGGAGATAAGAGTCTCACAGACTTTCCTGCCTGGGCTGGCTTTGAACCGTGATTCTCAGATGTCAGCCTCCTGAGCAGCTAGAATTACTGACTTGAGCCACCAGTGCCTGGCACATTTTTACTTCTTAATCCTAGTAAAATTGTTTACAAAGTTAATAGTGGTTGCCCTGCTTATTCTATAAATCTGTAAAGATGCATCTAGATGAAAAGAGCTATTTGGAAAAACAGGTGTTAGTGGAAAGCTAAGGTTTAAATGCAAAAAAATTAATTGTTAACAGCTTGAGTACTGAAAGGAAGGAAATGGAATGCAAATGTTACTGTATTAGGTGTGTGTGTGTGTGTGTGTGTGTGTATGTGTATGTATAGAAGGTAGAAACCTGGATAATTTCCAATGCAAATGTTACTGTATTAGGGAATGCAAATGTTACTGTATTAGGTGTGTGTGTGTGTGTGTGTGTGTGTATGTGTATGTATAGAAGGTAGAAACCTGGATAATTTCCAATGCAAATGTTACTGTATTAGGGTGTGTGTGTGTGTGTGTGTGTGTGTGTGTGTGTGTGTGTGTGTGTGTGTGTGTGTGTGTGTGTGTGTGTGTGTGTGTGTGTAGAAGGTAGAAACCTGGATAATTTCCAATGCAAATGTTACTGTATTAGGGTGTGTGTGTGCGTGTGCGTGTGTGTGCATGTGTGTGTGTGCATGTGTGTGTGTGTGTGTGTGTAGAAGGTAGAAACCTGGATAATTTCCTTTGTTCCTCCTTAGTGTTTTTCTTCTTCTTCTTTTAAACAGTAAACATTTTTTTTTTGTAAAAATAAAAGGAACACCTTATCCAAGACTGAATACGGACTGCCATGACAAAGCAGTGTAAAACACAAATCAGCAATGGGAGGATAATTGAGTGTTCCAAGAAAGATCAGACTCATTTAAAGAATAAATTTGTGCCAGTGCTGCTTTGGTTCATAGTGCTGTAGTGTGTTGTTTGCCACTTTTATTTGATACAGATCTTTAAATTTAGACTGGAGACTTGGCTCAGTTGGTAGAGAGAGTGCTTGCCTATCAGGCTCAAAATCTGAGTTCAAAATTCAGTTCTACCAAAATACTAGGTTAAGTTCTATTAGATTTATTTATTTTATTTTTTAGTGTTAATCAAGATAGTGTCTCACCTGAATATGGTGGTATTTGTCTGTAGTCTAAACTACTTTGAACTGAGCCTAAAAATTCAAGGCCAATATAGTATGACACTAGCTCAAAACAAACCAAAAGTGGGCAGGGAGAAAATGCTATTTTCATCTACCACAAGTTGTTTTGTTTAAGTAGAAAAATGTTAACAGGAAAATGTTTCAGTATATGAAAGATAGATTTTTTTTTTAACTGTTTCAAAAGAGGGTTGTGGCAGGCGCCAGTGGCTCACGCCTGTAATCCTAGCCACTCAGGAGGTTGAGATAGGAGGATGCCAGTTCACAGCCAGCTCGGGCAGGAAAGTCTGTTATCGCCAATAAACCACTCAGAAAACCAGAAGGGGCGCTGTGGCTCAATTGGTAGAGTGCTAGCCTTGAGCTGAAGAGCTGAGGGACAGCGCCCAGGCCCAGAGTTCAAGCCTCACGACCAACAACAACAACAACAAAGAGGGTTGTATTAGGTCCAGCATAAAAACTGATTTGAGAAATCTTGACTTTTTTTCCCAAAGGTGTCTTCAATAAAGAAAATAACTACTCACAGAGCACTGTTCTTAGAATGTAAACTGTATGTTGGTTTAGAATCCCTAAAAGCAGTTATAAAGCTAGTAATTTCCTTTAAAGTCAAAACCTGGCTTTAAAGATGGGATGTGTCTGGAAGTATGCTGTGCTTCTCTGGGGTATGAAATTCTAAATCTACAGTTTCTTGTAACCTCTGAGTTTGAGAGACAGTGATCATCTCTACAGTTAAATCACAACAAAAATCTCAAAACAAATATTTTTTTGTACTAAATGTACTAAAACAAGAAAAGAATTTTTGTACTAAATGTTACACCAAAGGCTGTTTTATCTAATACTAAAGCCTTCACCATTTAATAATATTTTGGAAAAGCCAGGTGATGGTGGCTCACACCTGTAATCTTAGTTACTCAGGAGGCTGAGATCTGACCGTCATGGTTGGAAGCCATCCCAGGCAAGAAAGTCCATGAGATTCTTAACTCCAATTAAGACCCAAGAAGCCAGAAGTGGAGCTGCATCTCAAGTGGTAGAATGCTACCTTTGAGTGAAAAAGCTCAGGGCCAGATCCAGGCTCTTAAATTCAAGCCTCAGGACTGGCGCGCACACACAGTCATACACAAATACTTAAAAGGCAGTTTTTTTTTTTTTCTGTATGGATTAGCACCTTGTTTACCTAATTGCTCACAAGGGCAGTGCTTGGTCCTTACAAATTGCTTTTGCATTTGGCTTTTCACTGCCTGATTGCCTGAAGAGAATCACAAGTTCAGATTTTTTTTTTAAAGGAACTTCTTTCTCAGTTTTGCACATCTTTCCCACCCCTTTTCCAGTCTTGGTGATCCTAGTTGTGGGTAGCATGCTTCTGTTTTTACAGTCCTGTGTTTTGGTGGTTGTATTAAGGGAGACTGCTTTTTTACACATTTAAAATTTAAGTTAAATTTTGTGGTATGGCATTTTGCCACTTTTAAACATACAGTTCCATGGACATTATTTGTGGTACAGACATTTTCACACATTTATTTTGTCTAAGGACTCTGCCTAATAAATAATACTCTATCCCCAACCATCATTCTTCTCTTTTTGTTTTCTTTTTTTTTTTTTTTGTCGGTCGTGGGGCTTGAACTCTGGGCCTGGGCGCTGTCCCTCAGCTCTTCAGCTCAAGGCGAGCGCTCTACCACTTGAGCTACAGCGCCACTTCCGGTTTTCTGGTGGTTTATTGGAGATAGGAGTCTCACGGTTTCTCCTGTCCGGGCTGGCTTTGAACCGCGATCCTCAGATCTCAGCCTCCTGAGTAGCTAGGATTACAGGCGTGAGCCACCAGCGCCCGGCTCTTTTTGTTTTCTTGTGTGTGTATGTGTATTATTTATTTATGCTGATACTGGGACTTGAATTTTGGGGGGGAAAAGCTGTCTTTTCTGTCAAAGTGGGTTACTTCCTTTCTGTCCATTTTGTGAGAATTATTTTTCTGAAAAAAAGTTCCTGTTTGGACCAGGAGGCTCCGCCCTTGTGGATGACATCCTATTTCTGCTACAGTTGAATTAAGAACTGTTAAAAGCTCATTGAAATTTAGTTACATTGTGTTGTTGTTAATTAAGACTTCCTGTTTCTATTAATAAGCCACATCCTGTTTCAGATTGTAAACCTGAGTTCTGCCAATCTGAGTAGAGAAGTACTGTCTGCTGCTTTAGGGATAAAAAAAAAGGAAGCAGCCTACCTGTTCTGTGTGCTTGCCTGTAAGATTTTGGCAGATGGCATACAGTTTACAAAAGTAAACTACCTAGCAGAATTCCATTTGAGTTGGTATTTCTGCACCACACCCCACATCTGAAGGCATATCTAACAAATTGAGGATGTCCTGCCAGTTTAACCAACAGTATCTTTTGGAGATGGCAGTACTGAAGTTTGAACTCAAGACTTCACTCTTGCTAGGCTGGCAGTTACCAGTTGAGCCATGACTCTAGCCCTCTTTTTTATTCATTATGTTAGAGAAAGTTTCACTGGACTTTTCTGCCCTGGTTTGCCTCAAATTGCTATCCTTCAGATCACCTACCTCCTGAGTAGCCAGGATATATAGGTGTGATTAAAAGCCACTTAACGATAGTTTCACTTACATGTTTGTTCATTTGGTTATTTGAGATAGAGCCTCTGGCTTTGTGGCTCAGGCTAGCTTTAGAACTCAAGATCTTCCTAGGTTAGCCCCTGAGTGCTAAAATTGCGAGTATGTGTGTTAGTCTCATAGGCTCCTTTTCCATAGCCTTAGCATGCTCTTCTCCCAGGCAAGACTATGTCCATTTGGTATAGGCAATAAATAATTGGCTTCCTACCCCCTTTACCTTAATATGACACTCATTTGGAGCAATTACAACCATATAAGATAACAAGCTTCCTTTTTAAAGTCTGGGCAGCTGCAGACACCTTCTCTGCCACTTGGGCAGCAGCCATAAATCGTAGCCTGCCATGATGAAGCCCCTGGCTTACAGGTCCATACCAGAGTCCCCGCCTCCTAGCCCCTCTGGGTTATTTAGGTCACCCCAGACCATAGCCACACTTCGCATATTGTGAAAAGGGGTCTTGCTGGTCCCTTTGCTGGCAATAAGCCTTTCTTTATTCTTTGTGCCTGGATGTCGGTGTGGTTTTCTGGCAGGGACTGACAATGTGCACTCAGCTTTCAGTTTCATTTTTTTAATAGTCCACAGACTTTTAGAGTTATGAATATGTAACTGATCAATACTGATGCAAACATGTTAAATCTTCTGTGTAGTAAGCTTGCCTTACTAGTAGATTCATTGAGGTTTTTGCCAAGTGTTATAAAAATGAATAAATTTTAAAACTTCAGAAATATCTAAATCTTAATTTAAAATTTTTTGTGTATATACAATGCTAGTTTAGTTGCTGGAGAGAATCATCCCTACATTATCAGTTCTTTTTATTTTTTGGTACTGGAAGTTAAAATGTAGTCTTCATGCTTGCCAGACAGGCACTCTTACTGTTACACCACACTCTCAGTGCTTACATTTGCTCGCTATTTTTGAGATAGGGTCTCATTTTCTGTCCAGGTATAATTTACCTATGTTAAGTATCCTGATAGGATAGAAGGTGTGCATTACGGAGCCCAGATTCTGTTTTACAGTTCTCACAAACTTTTTCTGTCTAGATTGGCCTTACACTTTGATCCCAACAACTTCAGCCTTCCAAGGACCTAGTACTTATAGGCATGACCCACTAACTACTCTGTTTGCCTTTAACTTACCTCACCTGGTTAGCTGTTACTGCATATTGACACAGGAAGCTGGACATAGTCCACTAATAGCTAGTGTTGAGGTCATAATCAAAATGCTAGGGATAAATGTACTTTCACACATACTAATTTACCCTTTGTTCTTTTAGGCACTATTTTGACACTTATAGTTGCAGATCTGTTAATGTTGCTGCATAAGGAATGTTGATAAATTATTTTAGATTTAAAATTCTTTATCACTTTCCAAAGGTCTTGGAAATCCAGTCTGTAAGAGATTCTCACTCTTTGTATTTAAAAGCCTAGCTAGGCAATTGGATGACTGTATTCAGTACAGAGCCCATCTCTTTTTTTTGTGTGTGTGTCAGTCCTAGACCTTGAACTTGGGACCAGGTTGCTGTCCCCAAGCTTTTGTGCTCTTGATTAGTGCTCTACCATGTGAGCCACAACTCCACTTCCAGCTTTTTGCTGGTTAACTGTCTCATGGACTTTCCTCCTTGGGCTGGCTTCAACCCACGGTGCTCAGAACTCATTTCTCCTCATTAGCTTGGATTACAGGTTTGAGCCACCAGCGTTTGACCCATCTCTTCTTAATGTAGTAAAAATGACACAAAGTAATTAGGAAAGTTACCTGAAGTACAGTATTGGAAAAAGGCGTTTTTCTGAGGGATTTTTCTGTCAGTGGTATCCTGATTTTTTTGCCCTCCTTTTATTAGAGAAAATTCTACTTGAAGAATCTCATCACTCACATAGAACAGAGTTTTTTTTTTTTTTTTTTTTCTAGACAGGACTGCAGAGGCACTGTCAGAGCTGCTTGCTTTTTTGATGATTCTTACTAGTTAGCAGAAATTTACACCCTTTACGTGTCCCATCACAGTTTCTAAGAAAAGGGTCCGTTAGCAAATTACTGATTTTATGCTATATTATCAACCTTCTAAATGTCTTTTAGCTATTTTCATCTGTTGTGTTCTTGCTAAGAAAGTGTTACTAGGCAATTTTGTTTGTGAACACTTTGCAGGAATAGAGGTTTATAGTAAGGCTCTTAAATGATTAGCATAAAATTTGTGAATTTTAAAAAAGTTTTAAAATGAAAAACAATTAACTTGAAGGTAGGGATGGGAGGGAAATGGGGAAAATGTGATGGAAGGAGTTACATTGATCAAAAAGCATTGTGCTCATAACTTGATTTAACAGAATTGTAACCTCTTTGTTCAACTACTAAATTTAAGAAAAGGTATATAAGATTAAACATTCCAAATACCTTTTCAGATACTGATATGTTGGACTATCATATATTTTAAGCATATTTGTATTGTAGCCATGTTTTACATATATATACTGACTACCACAAGATAAACGGCAATTTTATATACTCAATGTTTTCATTACAATATTTTGAGTATCCAAAAGGAGATACACATGAGTGTCAGTAAATTATATACAGTGCATGTCAACTGTAGTGTTGAGAAAGGTACATGTTGTTTGCTTCCCGATGTTTGCATCTTCCCTTTAGCCTTGCAGTTGAGGCTGTCAGATGGCTCCACTGCATGTCTGGTCTGTGTCGATGTTTCCTAGAATTGTGGAGGTGTGTGTGGTGGTGTTTGTTAGCTTCGTGCTCTAGGTCACCTCCTCTCCCTTCCCACTAAAACCTTTTCCTTGAGTAGAGCTACTGTTTCTTTGCTTTATTCCCATTTCTTTCTTTCTTTTTTTTTAAATAAGACATTCAGAATTATTTTTTCCTTTAATTTACTTGAAGATAACCATGGCTATTTTTAAATGTATGTTAAATTCATTATCTACAGTCTCTGTAAGTCTATAATTTTGTTGTTGTTCTACTGGTTCTCCTTGTGTGATGGATGTATTTGTTTTTGTGCCAGGCATTGTATTTGCAAAATGGATTGTATAGACGTGAAGTTTAGGATATTATTTTCATCCATTATGGATTTACATTTGCTTTTGCCAAGTGCCTTGAAGCTGTAGCTGGATCCTTTTTATTTCAGTAATTGAAATAATGTATGTGAGGATTCAGTTTTGGCAGTTTGATTCAGTTTACTTGCAGTTTGTTCTTATTCCTAGATTCTTAAACCTAAGTATAGAGATCTGTATCCTTGGACGACTCCAGGACTCCTATTATCATTTTCCTAGTGCTGTTTGTCTAAAACAGTGCCTATTCAGCTATCAGTGAGAAAAGCAATTCCATTTTGGGAAAGAAGTGAGATGACATAGCTCACTGTCTTAAAAATGATTGTCTTCTGATTCTTGGCCATTAATATTCCATTAGGCTTTCTATGCCTTGGGGCAGTTTTAGAAATACAATGTATTGCCCAGCATTCAAGTTTCTTATCTACCACCATTATTACATCATCAGTAAAGACTTTTATTACTGGCTTTTTGCAGTAGGAACCTAGAAGGTCTGGTAAGATAAAGTATATGGAATCAGTAGAAACCTAGAAGGTTTTGTCAGATAAAGTATATGGAATTAGAGTTATTTGAAGTTAGAACCTATATGTTAACATGTCTTTTAGGCTTTTTTAAGAGTGAAAACTTGAAATCTTCAGGGGCTAGAAAAAGTAGCCACTTGGGAAAAAAATGATAAAAATATGTTCATATTTAGGGATTTGGTATTGATACTTGGACACATTATCAAGTGGTATTTGACATTCATACTCCTGTTTATATCAACCTTAACCTGTTTATATCAACCTGTTCACATAGTTTACTTCTAGTTCTTAGAGTACTTTGTTCCTCTAAATCATTTGTATTATCTTGGTTCTACCTAGTCTTCCTTTAAGAATTATTTTGTGTACCTCTTGGGCATCATTTAAGTTTTTCCAGTGCAAATTCACTTAAAATGAATGTCAACAAAAAGAAACCAAACCCCACAATATATCAAGACCAAAAGTATTTGAAAGAAAGTATCTTACTAATATATATGACATGGATAAAGTACCATGTTGAGGGTGTTCAGTAAAAGTTCTCATAAATCATATCAAAGCTAATTTGATTATAATTACATAATACTATATACATGTAACCGGTAATAGTAACCATTTAATAGAAACCTATAGTTACGAGAAAAAGAAATGTTACGTAAATTTTGTGAAAGGTATGCAATCATGTCCAAATATGCCTCTATTTTGTTTAGAATAATTTCAAGAATCATTTAGTGCCCATTTTGAAAGTATTTGAAATTGGTTCTGGCTTTCATTAATTGAACATTTGAGTTTATTTATTTTCTCTTTTACTTGATACTGGAATAAAATATCAATTAGGAGTATATTGTGTTACAAAGTTTATTTTATTTTTTTCCCAAAACAGAAGCTCCACCATGAGACGAGGTGGATGGAGGAAGCGAGCCGAAAATGATGGCTGGGAAAAATGGGTATGTTTTAAAGAATAAAAGTAGTAGCTGGGCGCTGGTGGCTCATGCCTATAATCCTAGCTACTCAGTAGGCTGAGATCTGAGGATCGTGGTTCAAAGCCAGCCCGGGCAGGAGGGACCGTGAGACTCCTATCTCCAATAAAACCACCAGAAAACCGAAAGCACTGTGGCTCAAGTGGTAGAGCTAGTGCTAGCCTTGAGCTGAAGAGCTGAGGGGACAGCGCCCACATCCAGAGTTCAAACCCCACAACCGACAAATAAATAAATAAACAAATAAATAAATATAAAAGTAGTGATACTGAACAAAGTATTTTAATACTTTTAAAGTTTATAATGTAACTTAAGCTTCAGTTGTAAACCATTTATTTAACAACTCTGTGTTTTCCCAGTCCAGTACATTAAAAACTTCACAGTGTTCATAATATGTTCTTAGCCCTTAAACTTTACTGTCAGGAGTTGTATCCTGATGAAGTAAATTTGCCTCAACATATAAACTGAGTGTATGGTGATGACTTTTTCTCACATTGATAATAATACTGAGAAATAGGAAGACACATGAATATGTAGTATTCGAGAGTGGGTCAACTGCATTTTCTGTATATAGTAGAACACTGTAGTTATTATTTAACTGTCTATTTCTTAAACTGGAATGATAGCCTTAACTAGGACAATGAATTACACAAGCATATTGCATATGTAACAAACCGTCTGTATTCTGAGATACAGAAGTAAGGTTTGAAAATATCCTAAAAATATTTATTAATGGGATTATACCTTTTTATACTCTACATTTTCTGAATTTTTTATAATGAACATGTAAGACTTTAAAACAAGTGATTCACATTTTGTAAATAAGTATTTTCTTGGCACTGATATTTCAAAACAAACTTAATTATCCGTGGTTTAGGAAAATTGGGACTGATTTCATAATTGTCAAAGTGTTTAAATGATAGCTTTATATGTTTTTTCTGAAGTTAAAGTTACCTAATGAAGGTTAAACTACTACCAGATAGATTGATAAGCTCCAGAACTTAGCCATTAAATTACTCATTGTATTCTTGTTCCTATTTATAGAGACTGCTGGTCAGCTGCTTCATTTTAAGCTTCCTGTGTAGGAGAAAGTAGAAGATAGTCTAAAACTCTTAAGCCATTTGCCAAATACATGATTGATTTAAACTCTGAAGTAATTTGCTCAGTTTTGTAGTTAGGAGTGGTGTTTTATGATATTCAGTATTGACTTATCTTTTCTCTTTTTAAAAGAAACATCCTCAAGAGGCAATAAAATGTTTTAAAAAATAGAATTGATAGATAAAAGTCTTAGTGTATTTATTGTCTTGACTTGTAGTTCATGTTTAGGAGGTCATCATTTCATCCTAGCCACTAGCACAAAATAAGATTGCTTATGTAATTTTTTTTAAATAAGTTTTTTATTGTGAAAAATACTGTACAGAGGAGTTACAGTTACATGAGCAAGATAATGAGTAGGTTTCTTACCAAGCATTGTTGCCTCCTCCTTTGTTTTTTCCCTACCATCCCTTCCCTCCCACCTCCTCAGCTATAAATTGTAATGTTCATTTTTCAAGATAGTGTCTTGTACATCTCATTGTTGCAATGGGTCAACCTGTATCCCTATTTAAACAATTTGTTTTTTCCCTTCCCCTCCCCAAATTATACCAACATCAAATACAGTGAAAACAGAGGTTATACCATGGGGGAGGGACATACAAAGTAACAAAAAAATCACATGGTACCTTATAAATACATTAGAAACAATAGCAAGAAAGAAAAAAACACTTGTGTCCCTATCTTGAGGTTCATTTCGCTTAACATCATCTTATCTGATGGTTTGTGCTTGTCCCAGACATATACTAGCTATTGCAAATAAGGGAAGCCATGGGACCTATGTTTCTTGGGGCTTGGCTTACTTCACTTAATATTAATGGATGGAATGAGAGTTGAATTTTTGTGACTTGTTTACCTTTTTCTCTTTTTTCCCCCCCTTGATTCTAGGGTGGGTATATGGCTGCCAAGGTCCAGAAATTGGATGAACAGTTTCGATCAGATGCTGCTAAGCAAAAGGATGAGACTTCATCTGAGATTTTTAGTGGAGTTGCCATTTATGTTAATGGATATACAGGTTGAGTACATTTTGCTTATTAGGTACCCTAATTTGGAATATATGTTTTTAGGACTGAGGAATTTTTTTGAACTTCTCTATGTTATATATAGAAATGACTTTAAAATGGTAAAATTAGAACTTTGCTTAGGTACTCTTTCATTCTTTTTTCTCATCCACCCTACCTTTAATTTTTATCAAAGCATATTGTTTATAAATTAAATGAGCTTGGTGCAAGTGGCTTATGCCTGTAATCCTAGCTACTCAAGAGGCTGAGATCAGAGGATTTGGTTCAAAGCTAGCCCAGGCAGACGAATCCAAGAAACTCTTAACTCCAACTTACAAGCAAAAAGCACAAGTGGAAGTATGTCTGAAGTGGTAGAACACCAGAAAGTTAAATGAAATGGGATACTAGTCACTCTTGGCTATAGTTCAAGGTACTTAGAAGGTAGAGATCAGGGGGATCACAGTTCCAGACCAGGCTGAGCTAAAGTTCAACAGACCTTATGTCAGCCAGTAGCTGGGCATGGTAGAACACACCTGGCATCTCAGCTACTTGGGAGAATGAGGTTAGAAGAATCAAAGTTCCAGGCCAGTCTGGGCAGAAAAATCAACTGGACTTCATCTGAACAGAAGAAAGCTGGAAATGATGTGGCACAGTCCTGTCATTCCAGAGACAGTGGGAAATGGAAAATGAGAGGATCTTGGTCCTGGCCAAAAACAAGACCCTCTCTTAAGAAGTAACCAGAGTGGAAACAGGTACTTGGTGCATACCTGTAATTCTAGCTCACATTGGGAGGATTTGAGCAAAAAGTTCATGAGATCTCATCTTAACAACAAAAAATGGGCGCAGTGACATGTGCCTGTTAATCCCAGTTATGTGGGAAGCATAAACAGGATGTTGTCCAAGCTGGCCTGGGCAAAAGTTGAGATTACAGTATTTGAAAAATGATAGAATCAAAAAGAGCTGACTATACAGCTCAGTGACATAGAGTTTGCCTAGGAAGGGCAAGGCCCTGAGTTCAAGCCCCAGTACAAAAAAAGAAAAAGAAGAAACCATAACAAGCTGATAGTGGTGCCTTTTGCCTGCCTATAAATCTAGCCACTCAGGAGAATCAGAGTGAGGCTGCTAGGGCAGACAAATTTGAGACATAGTTATCTCCAATTAACGAGCCAACTCAGCAAGAGTGTTTTTCTAGTGGGTACAAAGCTCTGAGTTAAAACTCATATACAGAAAAAAATATAGTAAATGAGTTTTAAAATTAAAAAATAGAAAGCTATACATTTTGATTGAACAGCTAATCTGGAGCTCATTGTATGTGTGTGGGTTGAGACTTATGAGCTGCACTTTGGGAGGATCTAATAGGGTCATTTCATTGGGAAATCTCCAACTATGATTATCTATGACTACTTTTGTGGATAAGTAGGTTGTATGCTTGTGATTTACCGGAGAAGAATGTTTTGCTTTTCTTGCCTGGAGAAAGATATAAATAGCTCTAAACATTTTGGTTGTCAAGGGGGTACGGAAAGGGTTAGAATTCTCACAGTTAAGGGAGTAGAGATTTACTTAATCTCATTGTTTCTTCATCTCCTTCCCTACAAGTGTTGCCTGTGGTCTTTGAGTCTACTATCTGGAAAGGATTGGGTAATTTGTCCTCTGTATGGTATAGGAAGATAACTGGAAATTGTAATTTACATCTATAGAGTTTCAGCTACAAACTTAACCATATTAAGATTGAAACCCCACCAGCTTTGGGAGGTACCCAGTATATCCATTTTATGAATTTTTGTTGATTTTACTGGCACCAAGTAACCTCTTTGTGGGTTTCCTTGGCCAGCTTAGATTTATTTTTTCCAATCTATAAAGTCAGCACTTGTTTATTGGTTATCAGATTTTACTCCTAACATTTTTATTTTCTTTGTTTTTCTAATGATGGTTGCAAATATTTGTGTCAATCAGTATCATTTTCTCTTCTTAGCTGGGTGATAGCGTGCTTATCTTTAATTTTTCTGTTCACATATAACTTCCCCTTGTTTGTCTTCATACTGATTTAGATGATTTCATGTGCTTCTTTGGGGCTATAACTTATGTATGTCTGTCTACATCCTAGTACTTATTAGACTTTGTGATAGTTACCTATTACTAGATAAGAACAGGAACTACATGGTTTTCAATAGTTGCCACTGCTTATCATCTGATCCTAACCAGTCCAGATACATTAGCTGAATTAAATATTAGTGAATTAATGTATTCACCCAGCTCACTGAGGGTAGACCATGTTGGGTGCAATTAAAAGTTTTGTTAGGCAGTATTGATAATAATTTTAATCTTAGAATTTATCTTAGAGTATATGCTGTTAGACATCTATAATGCATGTAGGTATATATTGGCAAATTTAAGGCTCATAGACTCATATGTGCTATTAAGAGATTAAAAAATAAACATTGGTTGCTATATTAACTGATTGTGAAGTTCCTTAATTCTTGAGAACACTCTAGTTCACATAAAAGTAAGCAGAGGAAAGTCTTTGTGAAAGAGAGAAATCACCTCCTTGATTGAGAATATGCAATTCCTTTTTGTGTGACTTGTAAGATAGTTTCTATTTGAATTTATTATCCCCTTCAGGATAGTGATAATTATCTGTTTTTAAATTTTTCTCACTAGTTTTGTGCTACATAGTAACTACAGAATTCTGTTAAGCTGAAATTTATAGTGATATACAAATAGTGGTAAGACAAAATTACTGTTTTTAGCAAAAATTTCAGATTCAGTGAATACTTTGTAACTTTATAGAAGAATTAACCACTTCTATGCCATGAGTCAACAAAAGAATAGTACTTTAGGCAGAGCATTAAATCCTAACAGGAAGCTAAGACAAGAGGCTCTTGTGGTCCAGGCCAGTCTGGGCTGCATAGTAGGTAAAAAGGGGGAAAAAAAGAACATTTATAGAGTTGTGGTAAGACAAGTGAGGAATTGTGTTCTGTTTCGTAGCCAAGTTTCCTGCAGATTTTCTTAATTTATTTAGGGCTCCCAAATACTACCACCTATACCTCTTCACAAGCCCTAATCTAGGTAGTTCAGTAACTTGAGCTTATAATATCCCTTTCTACCAGCCAATGCTCTTTTCTCTTTTTCTCCTAAATAGGTTAACTTTCCTTATTAAGGGTGATTTTATCTCTCATCCTATTTTTTATTAAACTTAAAAAACTAATGGTATTTATGTAAGTAGATATAAGAAATAATCGACACAGGTGTTGTGAACCCGTTACCATTTTTCCTCAATGGTAACATTTTGTAGAATAGAGGACTATAGGAAATTAACACTGATGCGTCAAGGTACAGGACATTTCTAATATTTTCATTGCCCCTCGCTTTGTTCTCAGCTTTCTTTTAACTCTTGGGCACCACTAGTAGTGTTTATTTCTGATTTTGTTATTTCAAAACTGTTGTATAAATAAGACATACAGTATGTAATGATTGAGGGTTGCTTTTTTTTAACAGCATTTCTTTTTATCATATCACTACTAGTTTTTTTCCTTCTTAAAGTCAGGTTGTAATTCATAGTATGGATGTGCCACAATTTGTTAATTAAACTTTGCCAATTAGAGAATATATAGCTTATTTCCTTTTTTGCTATGTGAGTGCACACAGTAGATTACATGGTAATTGCATCTTTAGTTTTTGTATCTGACAAACTTTGCTAAAGAGATTATGGTTTTTTTTTTTATATAATTCCACCAGTGATCTATCAGTGATCTACTTTGTTTTCATCCTTGTTAGCATTTAATGTTCTTTATCCATTTTAGTAGGTGTGAAGTAATAGTCCATTGTGGTTTCAGTTGCTCCACTTCACCAGTATTGGTAAGACTAGGTTTTAATTTTTTTTGATGTACTGTAGTATTTCCCTCTTGTATTTGCATTTATTTCTTGTTTACCATAACCAGTAGCTGAGAGAAACAATTTTAAAACAGGAAAGATTCATTTTTGGCTCCTGATTTAGAGGTTTAGTTTGTGTTCAACAAGGTAGAAACAACATGTTGGAAGGGTATGGTGGAGAAAAGCTGCGCGTAATCTCCTGGAGAACAGGAAGCCAAAGAGAGAGCTATAAGAAACTGGGCAAAATGTAACTCCTGGGGACATAGCCCTTGTGATCTATTTCTAGCTAGGTCCTAACTCCTAGTTTCCAAAACCTCCCAAAATATCCTCACTATTCACACTTAATTCATACTCAAATTCATACTCAAATTTCAGTGGTTAATAGTGGTGAACAGCGTTTAACGTATTATTTGATGAAATAGTTATTTGATGAAATAGTTGCTCGTGTTTTTGTTTTGTTATATTTTCTAAGTGGGTTGTTTGAAGCTTTTTGTTTGTTTGAGAGCCTTGTTGTTGTTTGGGGCTTGGGTGTTGTCCCTGAGCTTGTTATGCTCAAGGCTAGCACACTACCAATTAAGCTACAGCTCTACTTCCAGCTTTTTGTAGTTTATTGAAGATAAGAGTCTCATAGATTCTCCTTGTTGGATTGGCTTCAAACTGTGATTCTCAGATTTCAGTCTCCTGAGTAGCTAGGATTACAGATGTGAGTCACCAGCACCTGGCTTGTACCCTTCTTTTGTTATGTTTGTCTGGTAAATATTTTCTGTAAATTGTAGCTTGTCCCTCATCTTCTAGGTGTAGGTTTTTTTTTTTTGTAGAGAGAATTTTTACAATTTGAATGAATATAATTTATCCATCTTTTTATGAATATTTTCAAACCTAAAGTCTTCTAAGTTCTATATCCCAGAGATCTTCCCTGTATTTTTTCCCTAAGGTTTTTATGGTTTTATGTTTATATTACCCATTTTCGTGATATTGTTTTGTTTCTTAATACCATTTACTATAGACCCCTCTTCCTTTTTTTTTTTTAATAACTTTGCCAAAAATCATTTGGACATATTTGAATGAGTCTTGTCTCTGAGTTTTTTTTACTGTGTCCCATTGATGGATATGTCTATTCCTTCACCTGCATTACACTGTGTAAATTACTATTCTATAGTACTTTTTTTTTTGCTCAGTTGTGGGGCTTGAACTCAGGGCTTGGGCACTGTCCCTGAGCTCTTCAGCTCAAGGTGAACGCTCTACTGCTTGGCCACTTCTGGTTTTTCTAGTGGTTTACTGGAGATAAGAGTCTTACGGACTTTCCTGCCCGGGCTTGCTTTGAACCATGATCCTCAGATCTCAGCCACCTGAGTAGCTAGTATTACAGGCGTGAGCCACTGGCTTCTGTAGTACTTTTTGTATATCAGAAATACTCTTCTCATTACTTCTTTGTCAATATTGGTTTAGCTGTGTTAGGGCCTGTGTCTTTCCATATAAATTTTAGAATAAATGTTAAAATCCTATTCTCTCTCTCTCTCCATATATATATGTGTGTACACATGTATATATGCATGTATGTTATACATATATGCAGAGTGTACATATATACATGTGTATACATATATATGTATTACTGTCTTTAAATAGCTATACAAAGGAGTTTCAATTACACATATTAGTTTATGAGCACAATGCTGTATTTTTTTTTTTCTGGTAAACTCAGTCACCTTTGGAGATCCTGAACCTCATTTAAATGGTCCTTACTAAGATGTCAGTGGTAATCTGAAGGTATGATTTTGTAGGTTAGAATATTGTAGTTTTTGTATTATAACTTATTTAAAAGTAATAAGAAGGATGTATAATGGGGATTATAGGGTTGTTAATTGTATTTGCTAACTATTTGACTTGGTCCAATCTGTTTACATTGATAAGGCTAGTGTATACCACTGTGGAAAAATGAAATGACTTAAGATATCTGAAGGCTCCTTTAGCTCTGACACTTGGGTGTGACTGCAGGATTTGGAAGATACTTCTTCAGGCTACTTCTGTTTTGATTTTCTGTTATTTTTTCATTACATCAGGATATTGAGTGAAAGCATACTGAGGGATGGGCAACCCATCATCATATTTGTAGGAGAGACTGGAGATTAAAAAAATTTATAATTTGAGTTGAGAGTAACATCAGCCCTGATGCTTTTTGTTCCTTCCTGCTGGGGGATAAGATGGTAATAACACTACTGATAACATTATAATACCTTAATAGGTGACATAATCTTACTATCTGCACAAGGTACTTACTTTCCTTAGTAATTTGTAATTTTAGACTTATTTAATCCCCATAGCAGTCCTATTGAGTCACATATGTTAACCTCTGGTTTACTTATGCAGAATATGACACTCTGAGAAATTAAGCAACTTACGTGAGGTTCATACAGTTAACAAGTTGACAACTAGGATTTGAAACTAGTCAGTTTTGCCTTGTATCTATCCCCTACTAATTTGACTTAGAATATCTATTTTGTGAATGAACTGGTCTTTCGAAAAAGTATTGTTACTCCTTGTACTTTTTTTAGGTGGGTAAACTTCAGGTAAGAGCCTTTGATACACTTGGATACACTGAGGATATTAATGAATTCAATAACTATTTACTAAGCTGCTTTGTGTGAGGAACATATAAGGTAAGCATATGCTCACTGGAGGAACATATGTTCAGGGAATTTGACAATAAACAAGTAAACAGAAAATAATTTCAGCTTTTCAATACCAGGAAGAAAAGTAATGTGTAGTAGATTGTATGACAAGACAATGTATCACATAGTGCTTAATGTTACATAGATTTCATGGTTTTGGAACCTGTCTTCCAGACATCTTTGGAGGGTATTGAATGTAAAAAAAACATACAAACGTACAGTTATTTATATTCTTTTAACCTTATAAAACTGTGCAACTAACATAAAAAAATAAAAAATATCCATGTATGCTTTACTACTAAAGAAATAGACTTGAGAGAAATATATACTATTTGAAAATGTTTTAGAAATCAAAATAAAGGTAGTTGACAACTACTATACATACTAGGCTTTTTAGTTGATAAAAGTGATTCCTGGCTGTAATCTACAGCATACTATTAACAGTTCTGGTTTTATTTGGAAGTCAGAGCTACCAAGTAACATTCTATGTTTGTTTTTCATTTTTTTGTGTGTTGTTTTTTGGTCTGGTCATGGGGCCTGAACTCTGGGCCTGGGAGCTGTTCCTCAGCTCTTCAGCTCAAGGCTAGCACTCTACCACTTGAGCCATAGCACCACTTCCGGCTTTTTTTTTCTGTTTATGTGGTGCTGAGGAGTCGAACCCAGGGCCTCATGCATGCAAGGCAAGCGCACTACCACTGAGCCAACTTCCTGGCCCTGTTTGTTTTTCTTATGATGCAGAGCAGGAACATCATGTCATACACATTATTTGAGAGGAATTCTAATATTCTAATTTGTAGTAACAGCAGTTTTCATATCAAGTGCTTCCTATGTGCCAGACTTATTTCATTGCTACAGCTTTACTTATTGAAGAAAGAGGAGCCCAAATGAATTAAGTAATGACTATAATCAGACAACTAAAAGCTGGTAAAGCCAAGATTAAACCTAGGTCTGTCTAATACATTAGTTTATGTGAACTTTAACTAAATTGGTGTTCTTGGTCCACACTGAAGAATTTGCAAAAACATTAAAACTTGAATTAATTCTCTTCATCTAGTGAAAAGGACAATGAACTTTCTAGGCTTTCCAGTTCCAAATTTCTAGGATGGATTTAAGACTTAGATTTCAAAGAGTAGTAGGTGATAGACAAGTACTTTATGAATATATGCAAAGTTAATGTATTCCTGACACATCTTAATAATTAGAGGACAATTATGTTTGATTGTAATTATTAAATAGAATTAGTTCAGGATAATTATATATTGACTTTATAAGTTGCTTTTTAGATTTTTTGTGCTCTATTGGATTTGGTATTTCTGTTCATATATTATCTAATCTTCAGTAATTTTTATTGTTGTGTTTTGATTTTTGTTTTTGAGACAGGATCTTACTATGTAGCACAGACTAGCCTTCCACTGTGATCCTAATGCTGGAATTAAGAGATGTGTGCTATTATTCCTGGCTCATTTTTGTGAGATGATCCATGTTCCTTAATTGTGAGGAAAAAACTAGATTCCTGCTTGTCTAGCTATTTAGTTTCCACCATTTTACATTAAATCCTTGTGATATTATAGTTTAGTTTTTGTGATCCTTAACCTCTAAAATCCTTTCATTATGAGCTTTGAATGTATTTTATTCAAAACTATTATATTTTCAATTTATTTTGTTTCAGTTTCCAATTTAGTGGTTACTGATGGCTTAATGTTAACTCAATGTTTAAAGCACTGTGAATGGGGGTAGTCTCAATTTTAAGTACAAAATTCACACTGAATTTGGGTTATATTTTTATCAGTTCCATTTCAAATTGAGTTCAATAAAATTTTACAAAATTAATTTTACCTTTCTAATGTTTTTAATGAGGCTACCAGAAAATTTTAAATTAAGCATGTGGCTTGTGTTGTGATGCACATATTTCTTTTGCATAGCTCTAGTTTTTGTAATCAATAACGTTAAATGAATTCTATACTATAAGATTTACCAAGGGCTGAGAATGTGGCTTAGTGGTAAGAATGCTTGCCTAACATGCATGAAGCCTTATACCATATAAACAGACAAAGCCAGAAGTGGTGCTGTGGCTCAAGTGGTTGAGTGCTAGCCTTGAACAAAAGAAGCTCAGGGGCAGTGCCCAGGCCCTGAGTTCAAGCCCCAGGACTGGCCAAAAAAAAAAAAAAAGCCAAGAATTAGACAAACTTCTATAGGTGGCACAAGGGGTTTCTACTAAAGAGTAAAACAACGTGATTAGTAGTCTTACTAAAAAATATTTATTTAAACCCTTAGACCTATATTGCTTGGGCTTGAAGAAAATCTATTGTTGAATAATAAGGTACAAATAAGGCTCCTGTGGATGCTTTCTCTCCTGAGTACGATTGTTGATGGGGGAGGTATGATTTAGAGCACTCATTAGGATGAAAGGTAACAAAAGCATGAAAGTGTTTAAAAAATAATTGGTTTAATGTGATCCTAGAAATGTAGATCATAACATAACTTCAGTGGATCACATTTTGTTCATGGAAAGTAGAAAGCATGTTGATTTTTTAAAAAAACTTTCACAAGTTTAAGATTGTACCTGTAGTTTTATTTAGAATATGAAACAAACTAGAAAAGAAGTGTTTCTTAGTCAAATTTATTTTGTACTTTTTTGCCCTTGATATAATTTTATACTGATATAATTTTATACTCTCATCCTTATAAACTATTTGATGAATTTCCTAAATATTTTCTTAAATAAAAATTGAAATTAAGGGGGGCTGGGAAGGTGGCTCAGTGGTAGAGCGCTTGCCTTGCATGCCTGAGGCCCTGGGTTCGATTCCTCAGCACCACATAAGCAAAAAGAAAAAAGCTGGAAGTGGCGCTGTGGCTCAAGTAGTAGAACGCTATCCTTGAGCTGGAGAGCTAAGGGACAGCGCTCAGCGCCCAGGCCCAGAGTTCAGGCCCCACGACCGGACCCCCCCCCCAAAAAAAATTGAAATTAAGCTTAATTATTAAGAACAGAGTCTACTACTAAGTTTACTTATAAGGTTGAATAATCGCTTATTGTTTTGTTTTGGTACCATGCCTGGACCTTCAACTCAGGATTTGGGTGTTATCCATGAGCTTTTGTGCTCAAGGCTAGTGCTCTGCTGTACTACTTGAGCCACAGTTTCACTTCTGGCTTTTTTGATGGCTAAACTGGGGATAGGAATCTCACAGACTTTCTTGCCTGGGCTGGCTTTGAACAGTGATTCTTAGATCTGAGCCTCCTGAGAAACTAGGATTACTAGCTATGAGCTACCTTATATTATCTTGAAGAAGTTAGTGGATTAAGTTGTTTGGAAACTCCATACACATTATTATTTTTCTTTTTTTTTAAAATAGGCTATACGTGGTAAAATTTTCTTTTTTCTTTTTTTAATTTTATACTATCTTATGTTTCTATTAAACGTACATACTTATCATTAAGCATGATACTGTACATACATATACTACACACATATACTTAAGTATAATACTATATATATTCACAATACTGTAAATGTATATATAGTATACAATATCACATACAGTATTGTACTTTTTAATCTTTTTTATGTCTTTTATTGAAAAAATAATGTACAGAGGGGGTTCAGTTAAATGAGTTAAGGTAATAGTACTTTTCTTATCAAGCTCTTTTTTATTTTTTTTGCAGGTCGTGGGGCTTGAACTCTCTAGGGCTGGGTGTTGCCCTTCAGTTCTTGTGCTCAATGTTAGCACTCTACCCTTTGAGCCACCACTGCTGTACTTCTTCAAACCTTAATCCTCAGATCTCAGCTTCCTGAGGAGCTAGAATTACAGGCATAAACCACCAGTGCCCAGCTGATTCATTTTATTTTTTTGTTACTGGGTCTTAAATTTAGGTCTTCTGGTTCTTACTAGTGTTTTTACCCACAGCTGGCCCTTTACCACTTGCACCAGTAATTCCAGTTCCAGCTTTTATGTTTGTTAATTGGAGATAAGTCTTGAGGAAAGGATTTGTCTGCCCTAGCTTTCTTTGAATCTCAATCCTCAGATCTCAGTCTAAGTACTTGAATATAGGCATGAGCTACCGTATACCAACTGGTTATTTTGAAGACTTGTTTCTTCTGCTGTCTCTGGCAGCTGGGAAAAAGGACACATTATTTCAACACTTGGATTTGCCTCTCAGCTTGTTCTATGGCAATGTAGCCAAGGAGAAAGTGATCCAGTGGTGGTTGTTAAATTAGCCTTAAGGGATTTAGGGATTAACCATTTAATAATCTGCTTCCTTGTATGTAAAACCTTACTTTAATATTGGTTTCACAGATCCTTCTGCTGAGGAATTGAGAAAGTTAATGATGCTGCATGGAGGTCAATATCATGTGTATTACTCCAGATCCAAAACAACTCACATTATTGCCACAAATCTTCCTAATGCCAAAATCAAAGAATTGAAGGGGGAGAAAGTAATTCGACCAGAATGGATTGTGGAAAGGTAAGTTTAGATTAAGTTAATAAAATCCTTGAAAATTGGAATATGCATGCAGGGTTTTGTTTTGTTTTTTTTGCTAGGCTTGGGCTTAAACTCAGAACCTTTTACTCTTTCTCAACTTCCATGCTTTTGGCTGGCACTCTACCACCGAAACTAGTTCTCCAGTTAGCATTTTGCTGGTTACTTGGAGATGGAGTCTTGTGGACTTCGTGCCCAAACTGCCATTGAACATAATCTTCTCTATAGCCTCTTGAGTAGCTAGGATTATAGGGGTCAGCCACCAGTGCTCAGATGGTTTTTGTCTTTCAAAAGAGGCCCTATTTCCTTAAAGGTCACCATTTTCCAGTAACACCAAGATGATGATCAAGCCTTTAACACAAGGGACTTTTGGGGAACACTCCAGATCCAAACAATAGCATAATACACACTGCCAAGTAGTAAGGAAGATGACTGAAGCAAATAGCAGGAATCAGTATAGGAAGCAGATTACCAAGCATGTAACTGCAACAAATGTTTATGAATTTTTTAGGAGTTGCATTCTGTGTACTTAAGAAATACCATTGAACAAAACAAAAGATCCCTTCAAAAACTTGGAAAAAATTATATTAAGTGAAGTAAGCCAGGCCCAAAAAAACATAGGTCCCATGGTTTCCCCTATTTGCAATATCTAGTATATGTATGAGTCAAGCGAAAAAGGTCAGATAATGTGAGGTCAGGAAAATGAACCCTTAGATATGTATTTTAATGTTTTTTTCTTTCATGCATGTGTTTCTAAAGCATTTATAAGATTATCTCTTTGTTGCTTTGTATGTCCCTCCCCTGCTTTCACTATATTTGATGTCAGTATAACTTGTGGAGGAGATGGGGAAAAACCAGTTGTTTAAGGATACAGGTGGACCTGTTGCAACAATGAGAAGTACAAAATGTCATGTCAAAACCAGCTTTACAATGTCGGTGTGGGGGGGGAGGGGGGTATGGTTGGGTGGAGGGGGAGGGGGTAGGCTGGGAAGGGATATGAAGGGTAAACCAAAGGAGGAGGGTGCAATGCTTGGTAAGAAATGTACGCATTATCCTGCCCATGTAATTGTAGCCCCTCTGTACAGTATGTTCACAAATAAAATTAAAAAAAAACAAAAAAGATCCCTTCAATACCTGTGGAGCTTACCTTGTTGGAGAGACAGGCAATAATTAACATATGAGTAAACAATATCTCAGGATTTTTTGCTTGTTTCTCATATAGGGGTTTGAATTCAGGACTTTGTGCAATTCCTCATCTGGCTTGCTCAGTGGCACTCAACCACTTGAGCCACATCTCTGGCCTACTTTTTTTGCTGGTTGTTTTAGAAATGGAGTCTCACAACCAGGTCCTAGTGGCTCATACCTGTAGTTCTAGTTACTCAGGATATTGAAATTAGAGGATCCCAGTTCAAAGCCAGCCCAGACAGGAAAGCTTGTGAGACTCATCTCCAATTAACCATCCAAAAACTTCGAGTGAAGCTGTGACTCAAAAGTGGTTGAGCTAACCTTGAGCAAAAAAGTTCAGCGACAGTGCCCAGGTCATGACTTCAAGCTCCACAACTGACACACAGAAAAGGGAATGAAATCTCATAGACTTTTCCAAGTGGACTGGATTTAAACTTGAATCCTTTAAAATCTCATTTTGCTGAGTTGCTATGATTATAGGTGTAAGTCACTGGCACTCAATCATCTCATATTTTTTATTACATATTATGTACAATATGTATTTTTTTCTTTAAATCATAGCATGAAAATACATCAAGATAATACAAACATGAATTTCTGGCAGTAGGGCAAAAAGGGAGAGTGGTTTGCATTATTAACTTTTTTGTTTTCTAGTTTTGGGGCTTGAACTCAGGGCCTGGGCACTGTCCTTGAGCTTCTTTTGCTCCAGGCTAGCACTCTACCACTTAAGCCACAGCACCACTTCTGTCTTTGTCTGTTTATGTGGTGCTGAGGAATCAAACCTAGGGCTTCATACATGGTAGGCAAGCACTCTACCACTAAGCCTCATTCCCAGCCTATTTTTTTGTTGTATTTGTTGTTGTTGTTGCTAGTCTTGTGCTAGGGATTGAACCCAGTAAGCTGTGCATGCTAGACAAAAGGTCTACTTCTTATACCCCAATTTCTCTTTTTCTTTAATTAGCTACTTTTATTTTTGTGGGGTTGGACCTGGAGCTTGAACTCAGGGTTTAGGCACTGTCCTTGAGCTTTTTTGCTCAAGACTAGCACTCTGCCACTTGAGACACAGCTTCACTTCAGGTTTGTTTGATAGTTAAATGGAGATAGTCCTGTGGACTTTCTTGCTCGGTCTGGCTTCAAACTGTGACATTCTCATCTCAGCTTCCTGAGTAGCTAGGCTTATTAGGCATGAGCCACCAGTGACTGGCAAAATCAGTCCTTTCTTTAGAGATAAGATCTTGCTGTGTAGCTAAAGCTACACAGTGGTTGTGATCTACTTCTGTATCCTTAGTATAAGGATTACTAGCATGTAAAACTGTACCAGTTTCTATCAGTTTATGTTTTTGCAAAAAACTTTTTTTGGGGGTCGGATCGTGGGGCCTGAACTCTGGGCCTGGGAACTATCCCTCAGCTCTTCAGCTCAAGGGTAGTGCTCTACCACTTGAGCCATAGCGCCACTTCTGGCTTTTTTCTTTTTGCTTATGTGGTGCTGAGGAATCGAACCCAGGGCCTCACGCATGCGAGGCAAGCGCTCTACCACTGAGCCATCTTCCCAGCCCCTGTTTCTGCAAATTTTAACCTAATGGCTTCTGCTTATTAGAGAAGTTTTCTACTGCATAAAGCACATCCCTGCCCTTTTATGCTTTCGCTATTTTTCAAATAGGGTAGCATTCCACCCCCTCCCCCGTAGGACAGCCCGGACCTTGATACTCCTGTATTTCCGTGTAGCTGGGACAACAGATCTGTGGAGATCTTTTTTATTTGTTGAGAGGGAGTCTTGAAAACTTTTTTTCTTGAGAAGTCTGGTCCTGAACAGTGATTCTCCTTAGCCTCCCAAGTGGCTATTATATATATGAATTACTGTGCCCAGCTAATTATTAGTCATTGCCAATCACATTGTGTTTTCTTGGTTGTTGGTTTGCAAATGATAAAATGTAAATTGATAGTGGTCATTTATTTTGACTTTGTAAATTTACTGTATAGAATTTGGAACCTTGACGGGGTGCTGGTGGCTCATGCCTGTAATCCTAGGTACTCAGGAGGCTGAGATCTTAGGATCATGGTTTAAAGCCAGCCTGGGCAGGAAAGTCTATGAGACTCTTACCTCCAATTAACCACCAGAAAACTGGAAATGGTGCTTTGGTTCCAAGTGGTACAGCTCTAGCCTTGAGCTGAGAGCTCAGGGACAGTGCTCAGACACAGAATTCAAGCCCCATGGCTGACAAGAATAATAATAATTTGAAACCTTGGTAATGAGCCAAAATTAAGTGACTCATAGTTTGAAGTGATACATATAGCATATATGACAGATTACTTGATTTGTAAGAGATAAAAGAATACTAATGTAATACAAAGCATAGACAGTAATCAATATAGGAGAGCATGGACAGATTTTATAGTGGGATGCTTGTGACACAAACTAAAATTATGTTTCTAAGACAGTGTATAAGGTTTTTGTCTTAAGTCTAGCTTTCTCTGATTCTGACACTTCCATAGATGTAATATTCTTGCTCAGTCCTATGCAATACATAGAGCCACAGTGAGAAGTAGCATTGTAGTGGAAAAGACTTTCAACTCATATCCAGATTAGCACTTGTGTCTCTTATCTCTACAGTCAGTATTTAGAAACTTTATTCAGTCCTTTATTTGTAAAAGAAGGCTAATATGTAAAATTAAATCCTTACAATAATGTAATAAGAACATAGATACTTGACCCTAACTTTTTTAACAGCTGACATTGTGCCTATAATTTGGATTAGATAAAGTTACCAGCATAGAATCTCAGGATTGAACAATGTTGACTTCATAGAAAGCTACAAGATGAGAGGTAAACAGAAGGGAAGCTATTACTTTAGCCTTAACAATTCATCATTTTTACATGGTATTCTAAATTCTAAAGAGAAATCTCTACATCACCTTTCCCTGCTTCAGCTCCTCTGACTGGCTGACAGAAAACTAATGTTTCTGATTAAAAATAAACCAGAGGTGATGGCCACAAGGGAGCAAGGTCTACATCAGTTTCTGGAGTAGCAGTAAGAAGAAAACATGAGGAAGATGAAAGAAAAGTGGGAAATTTTATACTTTGGTACAAGCATCACAGCCAGCCTGAAGATTTCTGCTTCACTGTCTCACTGTTCCTAGTTTGTGTCACATAAAAGCCCTTTGTACTCTCAAGTACCTGAAAATTCCTCTATTCACAATTGTTGACTCAGTTTATAAATTGTACTTCTTTCTTTAAAAATGCAGTCATTTCTAGGCTGGGAGGTAGCTCAGTGACAAAGTGCTTGTTCCCTTGATCCTCAGTACCAAAAAAGAAAAAAAAACAAATAGTTTGGTCTTTTTTTGTGTGTGTGCCAGTCCTGGGGCTTGAACTCAGAGCCTGGGTGCTGTCCCAGAGCTTCTCTTGATCAAAACTAGTGCTGCACCACTTGAGTCACAGCACTACTTCCAGCTTTTTCTGAGTAGTTTATTGGAGATAAGAGTCTTAGGGACTTAGAACCCTGATCCTCAGATCTCAGTCTCCTGAGTAGCTAGGATTATAGGTGTGAGCCACCAATACCTAGGTGTTTTTTTTTTAACTTGATGTGCTATTTATGAAAATGTAAATGTTGGAATTTTTATTTTTTGCCAGTCCTGGGACTGGGCTCTGTCCCTGGCCTCCTTTTGCTCAAGGCTAGCACTCTACCGCTTGAGCCACAGCACCATTTCCCCATTTTTCTGTGATGCATTGGAGATAACTGTCTCAAGGAATTTCCAGCCCTGGCCAGCTTTGAACCACAATCCTCATATCTCAGCCTTCTGAATAGCTAGGATTATAGGTGTGAGCCACCAGTGCCTGGCAAAATTTTGTGTCTTTGAGACAGGAAACATTTTTTGCTGTTTATTAGCTATTTTCCTAAATAATTTTAAGGGATGACTGTGTATATTAGGTTTAAAAAAGAATCTTAAGTGCTATAGCTCAGGCAAGTCAGGCATGGTGGTTGAGCATCTGTCATCCCTGCTGTGCAGAAACATAAATAGAGGGATTGTGGTCCAGGCTTGCCCTCTGCAATAGTGTGGTACCCTATTCTAAAAATAAATAAAGCATAAATGGCTAGGGGCATAGCTAGAGTCGGAGAGTACCTTCTTAGACAGCTTAAGACTGAATTTATACTTCAACACTGCCCAAAACAAAAAACTCCACAAACCTCAAGTTTTCCTAATATTTAAAAAACTCATCTATTTACCTGCTTGTTTGAATAAGTATATTAGTTGGTCATTTTAAATTTTGTAGTAAAAGTGGCATTTTTAAAGATCTATAGCCATCTAACTCAGTTTATCAGCCAGCAAAAATCACTTTGAGAGAGCTTCATCAAATTATTTGAGTTGAAGTACAAAAGGAATGACACTACCATCTGGTATTACATCATTGGGGTTATCGTGGATTTTAGTAGCAGTGTTTGATATGTAGAACCATTTGGAGTCAGGTGTGTAGAGTCCATGACTTCAAATCTCTTGTCTCTAACAATCCTGATTTAAGTATTGCAGTTATTCATTATATTTAAAATTGAGATTCTTTGTCCTGTATTTTTTAGTTTACCAAAGTTGTATACCTAACATGAATCATGGAAATGGAGAGTCCTTATTGTTTACTTAATATTTGAGATGGAATTTGAGAAAGTCTTAATTCTTTTTTTTTTTTTTTTTCATCAATTGTGGGACTTGAGCTCTGGGCCTGGTGCTGTCCCTGTGCTTTTCAGCTTAAGGCAAGCACTCTACCTCTTGAGCCACAGTGCCACTTCCAGTTTTTTAATAGTTTATTGCAGATAAGAGTCTCACACAGACTTTCCTTTCTGGGCTGGCTTTGAACCATGATCCTCAGATCTAAGCCTCCTGAGTAGCTAGGATTACCGGTATGAGCCACAGATGCCTGGCTAAGTCTTAATAATTCTACCAGAGGGAAAGTAGTAGTAAATGGTAGTCATGAAGATTAATGAAGATTAAAATATAGACTAATACAGCTAATGCTTGATGTTTATCTCATTCTGTTTTATGGTCTTGGTTTTGTTAGTTTATAAAATTCTAGGTCTTATTTCTTTTTATGTATGAAATTGCATAAGTTTTTTTTAATGGTTACATAAGGTCATAGTGTATTAGGACCACCAAAACAGAATAAACTAGAAAAACAAATGACCTATTCATGGTAAAAAAATTATTTTTCTAAGAACCTTAATTTTTTAAAAATTCATTTTCGCCCAAGTGTGGAATTTTAAATCAGTGTGTTTTTGTTGTTTTAGCATCAAAGCTGGACGACTCCTGTCCTACATTCCCTATCAGCTGTACACCAAGCAGTCCAGTGCACAAAAAGGTCTCAACTTTAATCCTGTATGCAAACCTGAGGATCCCATGCCAGGTCCAAGTAATATAGCCAAACAGCTCAACAACAGGGTGTAAGTTTGTCTACTTTAAGGATGACAAAACTAAACTGATGGTTTAGCAGTCCACTTTTGTTGGAAATAGAAACAATAATAAAAATTGGCTGTTCGCTTATAGTAGACATGTTGAAATGTATATGTGGATGTCTTCACTCCAATTATCTGTTTATGTAATTAAAGTCTTATGAGTAAAATATTCTTTAGATTCTAATTGGTCTTAAATTGTTAGTAAAATTTTTCATGTTTTTTCAAAAACTGAGCTGTATACCAGCTATATTCTTGTGTTCCATGTTTAGACAACTTCAAAATTCATAATTCTGAATTTAAATATTTTATACCAGTGGAAATTTAATTGGTTACAGAATTGGGAATAAAATCTAGATTCTTACATATGAGTAATTTAAAAATCTATATATCTATTTCAGCTTTAATGACAATATTCCTGGGTAAATTGGTTTCACAGCTAATTGCTGTATTATCTTAACTTGTATATCAAGTAGTTAGTTCATTGTCATTAACTTTATCAGTTTTTATTAAATTGCTTGCATTGGGAGTTGATAATGCTTTTTCAAAAAAATATTCAGGAGTCTTAATTGACCTGAGAGGACTCAAAATCACTACCTTCTATAATTTTGTTGTTTTTACTTATTTTTTAATTAGTACTTATGCTTAGAAGTTTTCATTGTTAAAATACTGTCACAAAGAGCATAAAAAGCAACATAAAATCTTTCCAAAGAATGCAAAATCTTTTTGAACATACAATAATAAAAGTACAAAATACATAAGTGCATTTTCAAATTCTCTGTTCATAATTTTAGATAGAATAATCTTAATAGATTTTACTTCTTAATATAAGCATATAAGTACACTCTCTTGATTTATAAACATATATTTCTAGTCCAGAATTTTTGTAAATGTTAATTTTCTGGTCTGGGAAACAGGTGCAGAAATAATGTATATAACATTAGTATTAGACATAAATGTGACACAAGTTTTCTTACCAGTTCATGTTTCTGTTGCATAGATTCCTTAATTAATATTATTATTTTTTTGGTCGGTTATGGGGCTTGAACTCTGGGCCTGTGCGCTGTCCCTCAGTTCTTCAGCTCAAGGCGAGTGCTCTACCACTTGAGCCACAGCGCCACTTCCTGTTTTTCTGAGTGGTTTATTGTACCACTCAAGGGCTTTCTTTCCTGGGCTGGCTTTGAACCGTGATCCTCAAATCTCAGCCTCCTGAGTAGCTAGGATTACAAGCGTGAGCCACTGGCACCCAGCTAGATTGCTTAATATTTTTGACACACACAAAATTAGATGTTTGACTGATACCACTTTTTTTTGTTGTGGTTTGAAGGACTGTTATAGTCAATACATTTTACAAATTTCTTTTGAAAGTTGCTCTTTTGCTTTCTCTTAAGAGGCAGGATTTCTCTGCCATGTTAACCAAGCAGATTGTCTTTCCTTCCTTAAATCATTTCTAGTTTACCTTCTCTTTTTCTTTTTTACTGGCATGATGATCTGTCTGGGTTGGTTCTGGTCAGAATTGTCTGTCTAAATTATTTCATGACATGGTTAGCCAGAATCCAAAACAATCCAGAAGTTGGTAGCAATATTTTGTACCTTACTTATATGATTTTTCATTTATAGTCAGACTGTCATTCTGATAGCTAGAATTGGGATAAGCAAGAATTGGGATAAGAATTTTAGACAAAACCAGGTAATACTGGTAATCTCCTGTGCTTTCGTGCTGTGTATGGCACTTTTTCATCTGGTGCTTGAACTGTCATTGGTTAATATTATGCACCTCTCTTAATGGAATGAATTACCAATATAATGCAGATTTTTGTTTTTGTTACTTGAGTTTTGTGAGTAGAAATGAATTTTACTTTTTAGTTACTAAGAAAACATATGGAAGAAACAGGATATGAGGTTAGTATAATATTTTTATAGGCCCTTTCATCAGGAAACCCACTCCAGACTGTCTGGCATCTAAATATTGCTCTAAATATGCTTTTCTTAAAAATAATTTTTTTCAATAAGGTGAATATCTTCATTTTTCTGTTGTAAATTTTTAACCATATTACCCCTCCATGTACACACATACTTGATTCCTATTTACCAGTATAGTAGTTAACCTTGTTACGGAGTAAATATAATTTTTGGCCTAAGATTTATTGGCCTCAGAACTTTGTAGTTTTGGATTTAATGTGGTAGACAGTGGCTTACATAAAAACAATTGTAAAACCAGGAATAAGTATTCATGTAGAGGTTTATACAGCTTTTCAAAGTTACTTATATTTATTTAGCAGGTATTTAGTAAGTGTAGAAAATAAGTACTCATAAGCATCATGGTTTCGACTAGATATTTGTATAGTTTATATGTTCTAATTAATTTTTTGTGGGAAAAGTACTTGGAGACCTTTAATACTTAGGTTTGGCCAACAAAAATAATATAAAGTTTATGGTTTTAACTGTTCAGTTCAGACATTATTAACTTCAATTTTTTTTAATTTAGAAATCACATAATTAAGAAGATTGAGACTGAAAATGAAATCAAAGTCAATGGAATAAACAGTTGGAATGAAGAAGATGCAAATGATTTTGGTTTTGTGGATCTGGAACAGACACTTCCAGGAAGGAAGCAAAATGGAATTTCACATTCCAGAGCCAGTACTGCAATTTTTAATGGACACACTCATAGTTCTAATGGTGCCTTAAAGACACAGGATTGCTTGATGCCCGTGGGCAACAGTGTTGCCAGCAGGCTTTCTCCAGACTCTGCCCAGGAGGAGCAGAGGGCTGAGAATAGTGACACTGACTTCAGAGACTGCATGCTGCAGCAGTTGCAACAAAGCACCAGAAATACAGATGTTTTGCGGAGTCCACACAGAACTAATTCTCTCTTACCACCTTTGCACAGTAACACTAAAATCAACGGTGCTCACCATTCTACTGTTCAGGGGCCTTCAAGCACAAAAAGCACTTCTTTAGTACCTACTTATAGCAAGGCAGCACCTTCAGTGCCATCCAAGCCTTCAGACTGCAATTTTATTTCAGATTTCTATTCTCATTCAAGACTGCATCACATATCTACATGGAAGTGTGAATTGACTGAGTTTGTCAATACCCTACAAAGACAAAGTAGTGGCATATTTCCAGGAAGGGAAAAGTTAAAAAAAATGAAAACATGCAGGTCTGCCCTTGTTGTAACTGACACAGGTAGATACTAAAATTGCTTTATTAAATAGTTATGTTTGATCGTGTCATTCTTAGTTTTCATTGGTATTTTGATTCATATTAAATTCTCAGGGGATTTTTTAGAAATGCCAGGTTATATAAGTTACAGTAATTATAAGGGATTATAGAAAGCCTTCTAACTAACTTTCAAAAGAATTAGATTTGTGGCTAAGTGAAAATATTAAGTCATTTTAAGTAGTAACACAGTTGTGATTCCTCATTTAGACTGTATCAGTTGTTGAAGTTTTGATCTATGTAAACTAGTGTTTTATATTCAGTGCTTAACCTATAAGAATAAAATTTATTTAGTAAAAGTAACTATATAATTATATAATTAGCTATATAATCATATAGTTATGTAAATTACAATTATATAACTTTCACATGTGACTTGTACTTAGAGTGGTAAGCTTTTAGTGAGACTCTATATAAGTTATAGATTGCTTAACTGCGTTATTATTACTTGTCATCAAAACCAAACTGACAGTAGCTGGCTGCTGTTTTTGTTTTCTTTTTAGTAGCGAAGTCTGAGAGTATGTTAGTAGCGAAGTCTGAGAGTATGTTATATTAACATTTAATTTATAGCTGTGGAAACTGAGATACAGAGAGGAGCTGATGATTCTGTCCTACAGAGTTTCAGGGCCTCGCCACTGTTACTGCTGCTGTTTTGTGTTTATATTTTACTGCTTATTATTACATGTTTTTAGTTAAAATGCTTTTTTGGTCTTTATGAATATTCCAGAATAATGTTTCAGGTATTTATTCTTATGTCTTGGTTTTGTAATCTGAAGCTCATTTAATTTTAAAAGCATTGAAGAACTATTATGAATTAGTTCTATGTTGGCAATAAAATGGAAAATCTTTATATTACCTGAAAATATTTGTAGATAATGGGGTTATACATTCTGTATTCCTTGAATGCTTAAAATAATTTTTAATTGCTTATGGTTACATAATACTTTTATTCAATGGAATTCTAATTGTTAAGATTTATTTTATAAACCATTTCTTAAAGTACCTCAGAGCTTGAAGGGAAGCTCCAAACATGAGTTTAGAGGTAGACTTAGCTCGAATCCAATTCCTGCCTGTGCCACTCTTGTGCAGGAGCGCCAAGGACAGTAGTTTTCCTCTCAAGAGTCTTGGTTTCTTCTCAGATGAGTGATAGGAATTAAGGATGTTTGCCTCAGGAGTTGTAGGCTTAAGAAAAATAACATGAAAAAAAATTGGTACCTTGTATATAATTATAAGTAGGAGCCAGGCATCTGATGGTAGCTTATACCTATGTTCCTAGCTAAGATCTGAGGATTGAGGTTCAAAGCCAGCCCAGGCAGGAAAGTCTATGAAACACTTTTATTTTCAGTAAACTACCAAAAAGCCAGAAATAGGGCTGTGGCCAATACTAGCCTTGAGCACAAAAGTTCAAGCATAGTGCCCAGTTCCTGAGTTCAAACCTAGGACTGGCACAAAACAACAACAAAGTAGATAAATATTGCCATGTCACAGTTTAATAGATGTAGTAACTTAACTCTTGGAGTTAAAATACCAAAAATCACTAGTAGCACCAAAATCAAATTTTGGGGGGGGGGGGGATCCGGTCCTGGGGCCTGAACTCTGGGCCTGGGCGCTATCCCTCAGCTCTTCAGCTCAAGGCGAGTGCTCTACCACTTGAGCCACAGCACACTTCCGGCTTTTTTCTTTTTGCTTATGTGGTGCCTCATGCATGCCTCATGCATGCAAGGCAAGCGCTATACCACTGAGCCACTTTCCCAGCCCCCTTTAAATTTAAAAGCTATTTTAAAGACTAACTTAAGCTAATCAGAGAAAAGTTTGGTAAGATGAGAGCCTTTTACAAGCTAGGAATTATTTTAGAATCTGTGTTATTTTAGAGAAACAAGGAAAACTATTAAAATAACCCTAATGAATGTGTATCTTGGGGTGACCAGAAGCCATATTTCCTTAAATGTAATTCATCTCCTGCAGGGCTGGTTTTTAGTAGGATCTAATGGAATAAGAAAAATTCCATTTGTACATAAGTTTTTGTTTTATGGACTTGTTACATACTAAAGTATATCTAGTTTGAAGACTGAAATTGGCCTATGGGTTAAATCCCAGCTTGGGCACTCAGTGGGCTACATGACTTAAGCTAATTATTGATCTGTAAAATGTGGATAATAGGATTAACTCCTCCATAGTGTTGTAAGAATTTAGATAAATTAACCTGTAAGCCTAATACATCTGCTAATAGCCTTTTAGATTATTTTATCCAAGTAAGGTATGTAAACTGCACAGAGTAGCAGTCATCAACTTATTTAGTTCCTTGTACCAAAATGCTTAAAAACATGCATAATTACAGAAATGATAGGTAAACTTTTTGACATGCTGAAAATTATAGATTTTATTAGACTAGAGATTAGATAATATGACATCACAATTAGTTAAAGATTATTTTTGAAAATTTAACTTGTAGTTTAACAGCTTAATATGAAATTTAATTTGGGTTTTTAAGTGTAGTTTATAACATAGTCTCCTTGTAAACATTTTTTAAAATGAGGTCTGAAGTTTAGTAGACCTAATTTTTTAACATGAAAAATTGGTTTGCAGTTTGAATGTTCTCTTTTTTCCTTCTAGGAGATCCGTCAGTGTTGAACTCACCCAGACATCAGAGCTGTATAATGCATGTAGATATGGATTGCTTCTTTGTGTCAGTGGGTATACGAAATAGACCAGATCTCAAAGGTCTGTACTCTTGTTTTCAGAAAATTGATAAACGGCTCTGTATATATTTCCTAAGGGATAATGAAATATTCTTTAAAAAATATTTATTCTGACGTTGCTTGACAAAATCAATTTCTGCTTCTAATTTTTCTGGCTTCCCATTATCAAGAAAGTTATAGGAAAATCTAACAAAAACCCTTTCTTCCTTAAAGATGATTTTCAGGAAAATACTCATCTTCCTCTCAGGCTTATGTTAACTGACATTTAATATGTATTGGAAATTTTCTGGATTTTTTTTACTGTTTGTTAATGGAATTTTTTTGATAGTCTTGTTTTTCAGACTTGAGTCACTGCTTGTGAGCAAATAACTTGCTTAGTGGTCCTGATAATCACCATTATAGTTGTAGATTAAGTTTTGTTCCTGAATCTTGCTAAAATATGTTGTCATTATGATTGTATTTTTTAAATACTTTTTATGGAGTTCATTATTATTATTCCTATTCCTATTCCTACTACTATTACTAACTCCTTTTTGCTGGCCCTAGGGCTTGAACTCAGTGCCTGGGTACTGTCCCTGAGCCTTTTTGTTCTCAAGGCTAGCACTCTTATCAGTTGAACCAAGTGACTCTTCCAGCTTTTTCTGAGTAGTTTATTGGATATTAGTATCTCATGGACTTTTCTTCCTGGACTGGCTTTGAACCGCAATCTTTGGGTCACAGCCTCCTGAGTTCCTAGGCTTAGAGGCATAAGCCACCAGTATCTGGCCATGCTGACATTTTCATAAATGTAACAGTTTTTGTTTCAGTGAGTTTTCATATATTTACATACTCGTCATTTAAAAACATTTAGGTTTTTCAATAGGTATCTTTCTGAAAGAGATAAATACTTTCTAGAGTCAGTCTTTGGCTCATGTAAAGAATTACTAATTATGCTACAAAGTTAGGTTAATACTAAGGTCTTGTTTTTGTCAAATATAGTTGCTGCTTCAGCCTGAAATGAGTTTTTAGAACGTTCAAAATTGACTATAGTTTATTAGTGATAAGTTTTTAATGCACTCTAGTTTTATTTTACCTATGATTCTTTTTGGTGTTGAGCTTTGTGCATGCTGAGCATGTGCCCGACCACTGGTCTCACCAGTTTTGTTTTAGTTTTTGTCCTCACAGCAGTTACATTCAATAAGTATATATTAATCATCTGTGTTACTGCTTTATACTGCACAGTCATTGTGCAACTAAACACTTATACACAAAAGGAAATGAAAATAATTTTCTAACTAAAGCAAAACTTGAGGGAATACATTAGTTACGTTTGGTTATATCATCAGACTGTGATTTCTAGTCATTTATATTATTGAAAGCTAAATGTAGATGTCCAACCTATTTCTCAGATTCCAGAAAGATAAAAAAAAGTCTGTTTACTCTTATCTCCCAATCTCTAATCCAAATCTAGGATCTGAATTGTATATTTTCTCATGTAAGAAATAAAAACCACAGAAAACTTTTAAGTGACACTGCAACTTTTAGACTGAAGAAATGTATCAAAATTGTCAATAATAGTTTACATTTTATATGTTTTTAGCACTCCTGGTACTTAGATGTAGAAATCACTTAATTTTTTCTTCACAGGCAAACCAGTAGCTGTTACAAGTAACAGAGGCACAGGAAGGGCACCTTTACGTCCTGGCACTAACCCCCAGCTGGAGTGGCAGTATTACCAGAATAAAATCCAGAAAGGCAAAGCAGGTACAGATGAGCTCTTTAAAGTCAATAGTGCTCCTACGGACGACTTCTGGATTTTGCTTTTGGTATCGTTCTTATCGAAATGAAAGCAGAATTGCAGTAATTAGCTTTTTCATTCAAATGTTTTAAGGATGTTCGTAACATCTAAAGTAAAAATGTGAATACAAATGACTGCTTTGTAGTTTTGCTTTGTTGAATTGGATGGTGAGATATTCCTGGAACAGAGAGTAAGGAATGATTTATTAAATATGATGTTTGATTAATGTGAATTGACTTTGGTGATTGAAATTATTTTATAGAGGCCTTTTATCTGTATTTGAGAGTTAAATTACATTTGTGCCGATATCACAGTATAAGAAAGTGAAATAGGAAACTGTAGAACTGAAAGCTAAGCACAGTGCTATGCACCTTTAGTTCTACCTACTCAGAAGGTTGAGGAAGTAGAATTGTAAGTTTGAGGCCTGCCTGCCTAGGCAACACAGCAATGAAAACCTGTCTTTTCCCTTCTCCCCCTTGAGCAAGAGGTGGGGAGCACAGTGGAGAAAGGGGAGAGAGACTAGAACTTTAGTAGAATAAGAATATAAATATCAGTAATCATTCCCCATATCTTATTGAACCTGTTTGATGAGAAATATTTTCCTGACTTGAACTTTTTAGTTACTAAAAAACAAGTATTCTGGGTGCCAGTGGCTCAGCCTGTAATCCTTGCTATCAGGAGGCTGAGATCGGAGAATCATGGCTGGAAGCCAGCCCATTCAGGAAAGTCCATGAGACTCTTATATCTCCAACTAACCACTAAAAACCTAGAAGTGGAGCTGTGGCTCAAGCAGTAGAACACTTGCTGTGAGCAAAAAGAAAGAAGTTCAGGGACAGTATCTAGGCCCCTGAGTTCAAGGCACCCAGGATCAATACCAAAGGAGAGAGGGGCAAAATCAAAAATCATGTTATACTGATTATTTTCTAAGATTCTGTGTATTTTTTCTCAGCCAGTAAATTGGCTGAGAAATGCCAGTTTCATTTGCCATTGGAAATTTTTTTATTTCTTACTAAACTTTTGACACTGATCACTTACTTTCCTCTTGTTTTTATAGAAAAACATTGTTTCTTCAATGTTTTTATTTTTTGTTTGATTTTTTTTTTTTTTTTTTTGCCAGTCCTGGGGCTTGAATTTCAGGTACTGGGCACTGTCCCTGAGTTTATTTGCTCAAGGTTCTAGCACTCTATACCACTTGAGCCACAGCACCACTTCTGGCTTTTTGTATTTATGAAATACTGAGGAATCAAGCTCAGGGCTTCATGCATGCTAGGTAATAAGCACTCTTACCACTGAGCCACATTCCCAGCCCCTCTTCATTGTTATTACAGAAATTCTTTTAGGATAAATATTAGCCATATGGTAGCTATACTGTGGAATGATAAAGGCATGAAGTTTGATTGCTATTCTAATTATTTATGGTTCTGTGTTTGTTAGTTGCAGAACATTGGGCTTATTCTAGAAAAGATCTCTCCTGAGGCAAAGGGAAAGGGAAAATTATCAGAATCCCCAAGGATTCTTTTGGGGGATTAAATCATCTGTTGGTTGTAATCATCTGATTACATGGCATAAATGTGAAAGAAAGTAATTTCACATACACGTTTATACATAATTCTTGTACACGTTTTTTCCGTTTCTAAGACTTTTTGGTTATTAAGTCTTTTCAGAGGTTTTTGAGGTTCTAGAATTGTTTGTGATGAGCATATTTTGGTTTAGTTACTACTGAACTTGTTGAAGTTTGTTTTGTGATATGGCTTAAGTGTTTAGTGTGGTTTTGTAGGTTGTTACTTCTGTGTTTCTATGTAGTTTTACAAGATAATGAAATCTTAAGTTCTTGTAGAAAACAAAAATAAGTAACTTAAGGAAATGCCTAATACTTCTACATGCTGGACACTTAATAAGTATTTACCAAATGAGTGCTAAAAGAAAAAAAATTCCCAGGTATATTTGTTCAGTATTATCTTTTAATTACTCTGTGCTCTGTCTCTGGTGGGTGGAGTCTTAGTTTGCTACACATATCTTTATTTCAGCAATCTGCATCTAGATTTTGATCTCAGCAGGCACATGTTCCTTAGATATAGCAGGCAGTTGGTCCTCTTTGTCTTTCTTTCCATCACTGTCTGGCCATAAGTGATTCATTAATAGAATGTTGTCATTGGTTAGTTTTCTTCATCTCTGTAGCCACTGCGTTTTCATGAGGTTTTAATGAACTTTTAAAATTCACACCCCCTTTACCTCTAAGTGTGCATAGCATACCAGAAGCAAATATTAGAAGAAATACGTAAATTTCCTCTCACTGCAAAAGTGGACAGCAATACTTTGATATTATACTTTAACTTTGTCATTTATTTTTTATATCCTAAGCCTTTTAACCCTTAAGGCCTTACTAAAATATTTGCTACCTTTGAAATAAATAGATTTTCTTTATTATATGGGTTGATTACAACTTGTGTTCAGAACTTGATTTTCCAGTGATTTTGTTCCTCTTTCCCAATCTTTCTTGCTCTGGGTCATTATTAGACATGGCATCAAAAATAAACATATTGAAGATCAATTTCAAAATTAGAATCTTTGGCTTCTGCACACTAGCTTTAAAACAATCAATTCTAATGTTTGGCTTGTATGTCTAGTGAGAATATTAGGACAAATAAGCATCTTAAGTCCATTTTAGAAACTTTGGTTTCTTATTTCTCATTCAGAACCGAACTAGACCAGTGAAACCAGGGGATCTTATCCATCTGTGACTTTCTTTGGATGCTGCTTCCTGAGCTGTACTCAGAAGTTATACTTCTCATTGATGATCTGAAACCATTTATACTCTAGAATTCATGGTTGAGGCCTTTTACCCCTTCCTAGATTCCCAGGGTGCAGATGTTTTCTGTCCTTTCAACAACTTCAGTTTTCATTCTAAAGAACAAGTTTTAAAAATCGTATTAGTCATAGATTTATTCTCAGCGATTTCTTTTTCACAGACTTGGGTCCTGGCCTCTGATTTCTCCAACCGTTCCTCCACATTCTCCATGTGCCCGTCTAGTTTGTCAAGTTTTGATCAGCAGTTCTCTACTTTGCCCTCCAGTGAGGACAGTCTGTCCCTGCATTTCCCTGAATCTCACATGAAGCAACTCACTCCGCTGGTGGAGGGACCCACGCACTCTGCTGCACTGTGGAACAGGTCAGCCAGCCCAGTGAAGAGGAACACAATGGTGCTCCCTCTCAGGCCAGAGCATTGGGGGCGCATGGACTATATACCCTGTTGCGCCTCAAGCATGAGCTTCCTGTAATTTCCAGATGAGAATCTTACTAGCCTTTCAAATACAAAGATCATATAACTCCCTGACTTTTAAAGCATAAGTCACAGTTTTATCTTTGAAAGGCAGTTGATTGTGGCTGTGCAAGTGTCCACACCTTTTTTTTTTTTTTGTCTAGTAGCACCCTCTTTAGGACTGTGTTACTGATAATCCCTGAAAATACATTAGAATAATGGACTAGTACAGACACAATGGATAATCTGCTTGGCTTTCTGTCTTGTTTTTAACAATGGGATATACTATTCACATTTTATCATAAAACATAGCTCACATTACATACTCTGCTGTTTTTATTTTTAATGCAAGTAGGATTGACCCTACTTAGATGCCACTTTTGAGTTTGACTTCTTGTATGTTGGAATCTGGAAATGCCTGTATGGTTTGCATAGTTAGGTGAATGATAGTAATGACTACTGATCAAACAAGAACATTTTTTTAGCCCATGAAGCCAGATGCTTTCCCACGTTTGTTTGGTGGTGCACTACTTTGGCTGATTTTTCTTGGAGCAGTTTCTTAAACAGAAGTAAAATGGTGGGTTTGTTAGCTTTGTATTGTTATAATAGACTCAGAATAGGTTTGTCTACAATTAGCTGAAGAGGTATATTTTGGGTTTGTTTTACTATTGGTATTTTTGATCATATAAAGAAATGACTGAGATTGTGTTTTTAGAATTTTTTTGTTTTGTTTTTTTTTTTACAGCATACTATTAGAACCTAATGGTATTATTTACTCCAAGGCCCGAGACTACAGATTTATTTTATCCTGTTGCTCAGTTACTAGGAAAGCTAAAGATGATACAGGAAGTTAAATAATATCTAGCCACTAGGCTGCTTAGACCATGTGCTTTTATATTGTGTCAAGTACTAAAGTTTCATTTGCATATTAAGAGAGTGATGATTTATATTCTATTAGAGTTGTGTTCTGTAAAGTAATTGATTGTCTGATTGCACTTGAATTTAGGTGTTTTAATTGAACACTCATTGTTAAGCCAAAAAATAGAATTAACTGAAAGGGGAAATAATGTTATCAAGCTCTTTTTACCTGATATGTATCTAAAAGAAAAAAGCTTACATTTAGGATGTGTAAGAATATCTTCTTTGTGATATGTGACCAAACTAAATTATTATTTGATCAAATGGACAGTAGAAATACATGAATTGAACATGTTAATTAAGTTCTGCACATAGTTCTTTCAGGAAACAGCAAAGAACATTCAGAGAATTTTGTGTTTTCTATTAACTTTTTCCCACTACAGAGTCCTTGTGAGGCTTTAGGAGAGGGAGTTCATCTCCCTACCACTTTCCATCTTTGTCCAATTTAAAGGATTGTGTATTACAAAATGTCTTATGTTTATCTTTTGGTGTGCTTTAAAAAAATTCCTATTACTAAACCATGACACTTTGAATTTTTGTGATATATTTTAATGTGACTGCTGAAGAAGAATATAATGGAAGCAAAGCATACTAGAGTTAGTTTTCTTTTAAATAAGGCAATAATATAGAGATTATTAGTTTTGAAATTTATGAAATGAAAATAATAGAAAACAGATTTCTTGAATAAGAGTTAAGGAAAATGTTAACATATATGTAATCACTATATTATGTTATTTTAAAGCAGATATACCAGATTTATCAATGTGGGAGAATCAAGATTCTGCACAAACAAATGGAATTGATTGTGTTTTGTCAAAGGCTGAAATTGCTTCTTGTAGTTATGAAGCCAGGTATGTAGAAGTTGTGTTGTAATTCTTAATGAGTAGTTAATTATTTTTAAATAATCCTGTGAAAGAATAAGACATGTCAGGCAGGCCTGTAATTACAAGTTATAAACATGTTGCGGAAACAAGATATTTTTGTCCTTAATCCCCTCATTTGCTCCTCCCGTAAATAATTTTAATAATTCTTTATAAACTTACAGGTCCTTCAGTAAACACTAAAAGAAATTAGCATTGTTGTTTTTCTTGTCTTTTGAGCATGAAAGAGTTCTCTTGAGTGAGATCTTGAAACAGAATCTAAATATTCTAAGCTCTATTAGATAGCATTACATTTTTTATTAGTACAAATTACCCTTTTTATAGATAATTTAAAATTTTTCTATAATATAAAATTGGTAATTGGTGATTTTTGTGTTAAAATTGAATCGCCTTTTAAAGTACCAGTAAATAATACAATATAGTAATAAAAATCTCATCTAGCATTGTTACGAGTATTATCACCATGTTAGCAACAATTTAATGTTCTAAATTTTTTCTTAATAATTTTAAATCATTATTTTAATTGGCTGTTTTAATACAAGAAGAAATGCATATTCATGTTTCTCATTTAAAGAAAATACATCATTTAAGCAACCAATTATAATGTAAAAATAAGAGATTGTTACGTGATTAGACAACCTCTTTCCTGAAGGAACTTTTTTTAACTTTACAACACATATTGTTGGTACATTTTATTCAATAAAGATGTAGTCTTACATTAGTTTCCGTCTTCATGCAGGCCTGTTGTTCAGACAAGTCTTGTCTGAACAAACAATATTTGAGTTTAATATAACATCAAAATTGGTTGAAATGTTTCTAGTAAAGTAAAAATGTTCCTCAAATATGCATAATTAATAATGTTAAATTCTTAGCCATTGATTCCATACCACACTTTTACTCCCAGCCTAACTTACACCTTTTCCCACTAGCTAACAAAACTGTTTTAATCTTTTTCATTTTCAATTGATAACGTATCCAAAGAGTTGAAATTAATAATAATTAAGTGAGACACAAATGTATTTATGATTGTTGATACAACTTTTTCGTAGCATAGGAGTTCAGAACTGAGATTGTATGGCACTAAGTAGGCTAACCTTTCTTTACCCATTTTGTTATTGATTGATGACTTGATGGCTGCCAGTTGTTAGAGTGTAAATGTGTGTTGCTGCCTAGAAATACATACTTTGAGTGTTGCTACTTTGTGAGATAAGAGACCCACTTTTGCCATTGCTGCTTCCCATTAACACCCAAAAGATAAATTTTCAGTGAGAAATCCCAAGGCAGTCTTAAATGTAGAAGCATTTTCAGCTCCTGATTTGGATTGCAGCAGCCACACTTGGTGTCTAGGCTCTAGGCCTTTGGCATTTGCATTTGTATTGACCCACACATGGTGATAGTAAAGCTGAAGGCCTTACAAAATAATTCAGATTGATTATATGAATGCCAAATACTGCGTGGGAAGCCATTAATTGCCAGTTAAGTGACAAATGTTATTGTTAACAAATCCATAAAGAGATGAAAATGAATTTGAGTATAAGTTGAATAAAACTAAACAATCCCACAGTTCCGGGTTATGGCATTTTAATTGTACTTTGCCATTATGTAGAAAGCTACTCTTATACATATATATGGAGAGAGAGAGAAAAAAATCATTCCAAGATAACTTTCTCTGTGTGTGTGTATGAGAGAGAGAAAGAGAGAGAGAGAACAAGCAAGAGAGAGGGAATCCTCAACAGATATATTTTCTTTCTGTGAAGATTTTTATTTAAAACAAGTACAATTTCATTAGAGAGCTGCTTCTGAGATTGGAGAGGAGTAGACTGTGGTGATTATCATTCTAGTTCTGTGTTTTTTGTGTAGTTTCTTATTTACTTGGTGGCACTGGAAATTGAACTGAATTCATATCTTTGAGGTTGTTGAAAAGGGCTTTACCACTTTAGTCACACCCCTAGCTCATGAGTTTTGAATATACTTAATAATTAAGCTAACATTGGATGAAATATGAGTATGAGATGCTAAAAATCACCCAGAAGTGGAATATGCATACGTAGATTACAGTGTACATTATTTACAAAAGTTTTACTCATACTTACACAAAAGGCAAGCAAGCTTATACATAAAGTGAGAAGATCAATACATGGATGAGTAGATAATGAATAATATATACATCCTCTAGAATTCTAGATTTCTTCAGTAATTTTCAAGCCTCTATTTTTACATGCTTTCATAAAAGCCTCTTTAATATTGTTACTAAATGATTCTGATGAATAGAAGACAGTAACAGAGACTTGATGGCTGAGTTTTTTTTTAATTGTGTAATCTTATACAATATGAAGTATATTTCCTTAGCAAGCATATTGCAATACAGATTATGCTCTGATGTACTTTAAATCAGGGAATAAATTCTATTTTTCATATACATAAGAATTACAGTTGGATTCTTTTTGCATGGGATTTTAGGTTGGGAGGAATGCGTAATTATTCTGTTGAAGAACACATTAACTTCAGACATTTTTGTAATTGTCTTAATACCTTGAGTTTCTGTGAAATAAATCTTAATTTCCCAAACCTCAGCTCAGTGTACTCTGCTCCCTTTTTTGGTTACAGCTTTAAAATATCTAGTGCTCTTCATTTTCCTCTCTGGCAAATGTGCAGGAACACATCAAAAGTATACTGACCCTTTTCTGCTTTAAACATTTTTGAAAACTTTCCTAAGCCATAATATAAGTAATATAATGGGTGTATATATATATGTATGTATAAATACATACACCCTATTATATATTCATTTTCCTGGTTTGATCAGCCTGTTGGTTCTTTAAAGCCTGTTGACCAACATCTTTTGCTGGGTGAATGGTGTCATGAGAGCTCTTGTTTACCCTCTTCCATCTAGCAACAAACAGAATGCCTGAGACATAGTATTTGATAAATGAATGAAAGATTTGTTTTCTTGCCATTCTTGTTGTCAGTCACCACTTCCTTTACTGTAATATTTTTCCTTCTTGTTTGGATAGTTTTCACTACAGACTTAACAATGAGATCGTTTTCATGGCTTTTGTGTATATAAAAATGAATGTGATTTTTGCATTTACCCCTGAATAATTTGAAGGGTTTTCCTTTTTGGCTCTCTGATTTGGAAAATGCCAAAGACCCCTGAGCAATTAAGAGATTTATTCATATATGTTTCTTAAACATAAACATCTCCATTCTAAGTAAGCAGTTAGTAAACATTTATTGAATGAATGTATACAATGACCATGACTATACTATGTACTATTATGTAATCTGGTGAAACATTGCTTTATTTTGCTTGTGTTTTCACTGTAATATTTTTTCTTGATTCTTTACAGAGTGATAAAAATGGAATTTTACTAATTATGTATAATTCCATAATTATAGTTTTGTGCTGAATGCTCCAAATATCAAAGGTAATGTGGGGCATTGAGACACACAGTAGATTTAAAATTTACCATTTTCAATTAGGTCCCTCAAAGTTCTGGAACCCTGGCTCCTGCCCAGAGTGATGTCCTACCATATACAATGCTGTTGGCATCTCAACCACTGTGGAGCCACTTCAGGAGCATGGAATTGGTCAATTGGGAATTGGGTGGTAATAGGATGAGTACATTTTGTCTGTTTGTCACATAGCACTGTTTTGTGTAGTTCTTGCGTTTATATTCTTTGTCTTTGGGGGATGAACCCTGGCCAAACTGTGCCATGTATTAGGGGAAGAAAACCTTTTTTGACAGCATATTCCTGCTCTGTGGTGGTTGTGATATCACCAGCATATGGCATGCTGGCATCTCTGCAAAGGGGCCAGAGGTCAAGCCTTAGGAGAAGTCTTCAGATTCTGACAAAGAGATGTCAGTTACATTTGTGAAAGAATTGTTTATTTTCCGTTGGGGGGAAAACAAACCTGTAAGTTTTCCTAATGCCTGTCGTTAACCCCTAATGAGAAAGAAAGTTAAATGGAACTTGTATATTAGTGGCATGGGGAGGTATCAACATATTTGATACTTGGTTTTCAGCTTAAAACTTCCTAGTATAACTCTCACTGTGTCTTGTTTTTCTCTCTAGACAAGTTGGCATTAAGAATGGAATGTTTTTTGGACATGCTAAACAGCTCTGTCCTAATCTTCAAGCTGTTCCATATGATTTTCATGCATATAAAGAAGTTGCACAAACAATGTATGAAACATTGGCAAGGTATTTATCCTCCTTTTATCTGCTGTTAAACAATTCAGTTTTTTGAGCATTATCAGGAGTACTTTTGCTAGACTTCATCTTTCTCAGGAAAACTTTCCTTAGCATCCACATTTGACTCTTCTTTCTTTGGGCAGTTTTATAATTGAGAACCTTCATCTCAAGGAACATTTTTGCATTGCTAACAATTGCTTCCTTGATAGTGACATAAAATTTGATTCTCTGCCCATTAAAATTAGAACTCTAGAATTGAATGTGGTAGTATGCACCTGTAGTCTTAGCTACTCTAGAAGCTGAAGGATCACTTGAGTTCATGATTTCAAAACCAACAGGAACTACATAGTGAGACCTTATGTTATAAATTAAATAAATAAAATTAGAACTGATAGGGTGTTGACAAGCATAGATACTTTGAAACCTTTATTGTAAGATCATTACTCATAAGTTAGTCTTTCACAGTTGGGTTTCAAAATGGCTAGTTGACTTAAGAGAAAAGAGATTAGCTTTAAAAATATTTATAGTAGAAATATATTTAATATTAACTCAAAATTCAAAAAGGTATATGGTAGGGGGCTGGGAATGTGGCTTAGTAGAGTGCTTGCCTAGCACACATGAAGCCCTGGGTTCAATTCCTTAGCAGCACATAAACAGAAAAGGCAACCTATTTGTGCTCTAATAACTGAACTGCATGGTTTCTGCTTAAAGGGCCAGATAAAATTTGTGTCATAACTACTGAGTTATTTGCAATTTAGAAGCAGCTACAGTGATTGCCTAAGCTGGACTCCAGGAAAAATTAATTTCTAAAGAGTAAAACTTCATAGATCTTGATGCTTTGATATTTATTCCAAGAGGTAGACTCCTTGTCTGTATCTTCACTACCTCTTCTTTCTTATACTTTATTCTGAATACCAGTATCGTTTAAGTATTGATGGTTCCTACATATTCCTTGTCTCATCAAGAGAAATAATGTAAGTTCCTGTCCTTATAGGAGCTTATTCTACTAAGAATATGTATCAGGAAAGATTGCTACCTAGTCAATATGTAGTATTTTGTGGTGAGTGCTAAACCAGTTAGAGTCATAGCTGTTTTTAAAGTCCCTAGAATAGAAATGTTGGTGTTACCAAGTACAAAGTGTTTTAAATCTGTCTTGAAGATGAAGTCACTGGTAGCATCCAAGTGGGGACAAGGAATGGGCCACTGAGCTGAGCAGTGGTGCTCCTATTTTCAGAGTATCAACTTCCAGTAGTAGAATGCTGGCCTGTACCTTGGGCCATGAGGACTTGAGGGTGATTTCTGACGTAGGCTACCGACTGCTGGTTTAATTTCAGCTTTTGAAGACAGTTTAAGTTGAACTTTCTAATTGGATAGAAGTGGGTGAATCTGTTAGTCTATTTTCTTCTAGTTTTGTTTTTGCCTAAATAATATATTCATTTCTTGAATGGAGATTTTTATGTGGCTCAAGCTGAAGAACAAATGTCTAGCAAGTCCAAGGCCTGAGTTCAAACCCCAGTATCACTTAAAAATAAATCAGATTCTTAAATACTATTTAGCCAGTTTGTTTAAAATGCTGTTGTTGTTGTTGCTGTTACTTCGGTCTTTTTTAAAATGCCTTGTGAGGAAATTGTAAAATATTATGAAAAGACTTTTATTTTGCAACATTTGTGTCTACCAGATGGAAACTATATGATTGTGATTCACTGACTGCTTTGTATTGATAGCTATACTCATAATATTGAAGCTGTCAGTTGTGATGAAGCACTGGTGGACATCACTGAAATTCTTGCGGAGACCAGACTTACTCCTGATGAATTTGCAAATGCTGTGCGAATGGAAATCAAAGACAAGACTAAATGTGCTGCTTCTGTTGGAATTGGTTAGTGCTTTATCATTACTCATTTTACCCAAATAATTGCTTGGACATCCTTGAAGCCACTTAGTTTTAAAGTTTTTATCAGCTTAATATATATTCCAGAAGTGAGCCAATCCCCTCTAAAACAATTCTTCACATTCCTTACAGCTGTGTAGGACATAGCTAAAATGGTGGATATTGAAGTAAATGGATGATTATTTATTTGCAATAATCAGTTTGAGTATTTTTTTCTTATTCAAAACTGGGAATGTTAGCTGTATACCAGTAGTTTATGCCTATAATTCTAGCTATTTTTAAGATGAGACAGTGGTTTTGAGGTCAGCTGGAAAGAAAAGTCTACCAGACTTTTCTTCAGTTGATAGCTGAATGTTCTTGTCATCCTAGCTATGTGTGGTAGGCTGAGATCAAGAGGGTCATAGTACCAGGCTGGCTGCAGCAGAAAAGTCTGAGACTCCTTCCTCTCAATGGGAGAAGGAACTAGGAGAAGGAAGCTGGCATGGTGGTACATGCCTGTCATCCTAGCTATGATGGAAAACCTAAAATAAGTAGATCATAGTGGAGGCATCATGCTTGCAGGAAACAAGACTCTTACCTCAAAATATGCTCATGCAAAAAAAATGCCCTGGAGGTATGGCTTAGTAAAGAACACCTTCCCATCAAGTGCAAGGCCTTGAGTTCCCTGTACTACCAATAAAAAGGGGAAGGAGCCAAGTATTAGTAACTCATGCTTGTAATCCTAGCTACTCAGTGTTAATGAAACTTGAGAATTATTTATAAGACCTGGTTCCAGGTAAAGGGAGTTCTTTTGTCAGATTAGCCTGGAACATCGTCTCTAGTACACCAGATATCATAGGCTACTAGAATGTTTCAAAAACAGGATCCAAGCCAGGCACTGGTGGCTCATGCATGTAATCCTAGGTACTTAGGAGGCTGAGATCTGAAGATCATGGTTTGAAGCCAGGCCAGGCAGTCCAGGAGACTCTTACCTACAATTAATCACCAGAAAACTGGAAGTGGTGCTATGGCTCAAGGTGGTAGAGCACTAGCCCTGAGCAGAAGAGCTCAGGGACAGTGTCCAGGCCTTGAGTTCAAGCCCCATGACTGACAAAAAGGGTAGGGGGGAGGATAATAAGTTGTATTTGTAAACAATTTTTTTTCTAAGATTAAACAGAAGATATATTTAAAAAGCAGAATGGTGAAATATCTTTTGGAGTTGAGTTTGAGTCTTATTATTCTCCACTGTTTACTGGAATTGCAACTGTTCCTGACAGTGCTGAATGTGTACTTCTCTCCTCTTTCTCACATACACACAGTGTTCTCAGTGACTAGTCTTTTCCTACTCATCCACTCTGTTTTTGTTCCCACCACTTGTCTCCTTATGGTGAGTCTTTGAGCTGCTTCCTCTGGAAAGCGTAAGCTTCTTCCACCATCTCTTCTCTCCTCTACTTAGACCTTCTGCCAAGATTCTCTCCCTCCTTTTTGCCATTCTCTTGAGTGAAGCCCATTTGTTCCTGTAGTTTTGGTAGGTAATTTGCACTCTGTGGTTGCTTGTCATTCCCAGCTATTATTATTCTATCCTCATTCAACAACTTTTTTTTTCTCTCAAATTTTAGTCTTTGTATCTACCCAACTTCCAGGGGAATTCTGTAGGCAAATATTGTTGAAAGAACACTTGATCACTTTCATTTTGGTCAGGACCATGAGGGAAGCACTGGGATGAGGATAGTCAGGGGAAAGTAGTAGGAAAAGTAGAAATACCATGGGAAAGACTATACTGGGGTTTCCAAAGGTAGGGTAGAGGAAGCTGTTTAACTAGCTTGAGTATTCCTAGCAGGCTTTAGGCTAAAGGTTGATTTTTTTTTTTTTTTTTTAACATTGGGATCACTTGAGAGGAGGGAGAAAATACTAGCTTAATATATGGGAGTTTGATAAGATAGTGGTCAGGTATGGTTAGGTATGTGAGAGGTATACTTCCAAGTAAATGGTTTACATCCTTGGAAATTAGCTTGTCCTGAAGCAGTCCCTGCTTGGTCAGCAAAAGTTTTTTCCTGTGTTTTTGTTTAGTGTTTTTTTTTTTTAATGATTTATGAGATATAGGGTCTTGTATAACCAATCTGTTAGCCCGGATGGCTTCAAACTTGAGATACTCCTGCTTCATTGTACCATGATTGGGTTACAGGCATATACTACCATACCTGACAGCCAGCAAAAAATTTAGTTGTCAAATTATCAGAAGATGGTCTACTGCCCTTTTAAAAAATTTTTTAACTTATTTGTGTGGAACTAGGGTTTAAGACATTGTGATTGCTTGGCTGTCACCCAACAACTTCTCCATGAATCTCTGTACTTAGTCTAAGAAAATTACATAGTCGTATATAAAAGTCTTCTGAATGTCCTTGATACAGATATTCCATAATGTTTGAGATTTTATTCATGGAGTTTCACCTAGCAGCAAACAGCTGAGCTCCTCGGTTTTCTCAGTACTCGGTGATTCTCTGGTTCGTCTCAGCTTATGCTTACTACCCATCTTCATCTGTGTTTCAAAGACTCTCCTCCCCTCAGCATTGTGACACCTGCTCTGATTCTTTTGAGTTTTCTGTTTCTCTAGGCTGTAGCCTCATTTCCCTCATTTCTGATTATCCCCCATGATTCCTATGACCATCACTCTTAAGGTCACAGCTGTGTTCTCTATGTTGAAATAGCATTTGTTTTAGACTAAAGAGAAACCTCTGTGTAGCAATCATGTTTGCTGTAGTCTGGAATATTTAATGAGTCTGCTAGGAACATACCATGTCTGAAATAGTCAAACTGCATTTTCATTGTTTTTACAAATTCAATAGTAACCAGTGTATAAATATGTTAAAAATTTTAAATTGTGGATATTTCTTATTTACTTTTTTCCTTTTTAATTTTATAGGTTCTAATATTCTCTTGGCTAGAATGGCAACAAGAAAAGCAAAACCAGATGGGCAGTACCATCTACAACCAGATGAAGTGGATGATTTTATCCGAGGCCAGCTAGTTATTAATCTACCAGGCAAGACCAAGTCTTTTAATGTTTACTGAAGATGTATATAAGGGCATTTCATAATTTTTATATTATACACACAGATTGTTTGGTTTTAAAGTCTTGTTCCATAACCAACGCCTAGCTTCAAACTCTTTAATCTTCGATCTTAGCCTCCCAACTGTTGGGATTACAGGTGTATCCCTCCAGGGTTGGGTTTCTCTATTTTTTTATTTGTGCCACCGGGCGCCGGTGGCTCACACCTGTAATCCTAGCTACTCAGGAGGCTGAGATCTGAGGTCACCACTCAAATCCAGCATGGGCAAGAAAGTCCATGAGACGCTTATCTCCAGTAAACCACCAGAGAACTGGAAGTGGTATTGTGGCTGAAGTGGTAGAGCGCTAGCCTTGAGCTGAAGAGCTGAGGGACAGCGCCCAGGCCCAGAGTTCAGGCCCCACAACCGACCCCCCCCCCAAAAAAAAAAGTGTGTGTGTGTGTATGTATCTCCATCAAATCGCAAATTTGAATGTTTTTAATTTATCCAGTCTTTATGGATGTTTTAGTTTTGTAGCTAGTAGATTCTACTTTATTTTTCATGCAGCAAAATCACATATGCTAAGAAATAATTATAAAAGAAACATGATAAAAATTACTTCCAGTAAATAAGCCATAATTGAAATACTCAAACTTTTTTTTTTCCTTTTGGGTCAGTCGTGGGTCTTGAACTCTGGGCCTGGGCACTGTCCCTGCGCTCTTCAGCTCAAGGCGAGCACTCTACCGCTTAAGCCTCAGTGCCACTTCTGGTTTTCTAGTGGTTTATTGGAGATAAGAGTCTTACAGACTTTTCTGCCCGGGTTGGCTTTGAACCGTGATCCTCAGATCTTAGCCTCCTCAGTAGGTAGGATTACAGGTGTGAGCCACCAGCGCCTGGCCAAACTTTTGAAAATGGACTTTCCCTTTTATATAATTTTGCTGCTTGTCATGGGTGCAGCTTACTTGACTTGCATGCATTAGGCATTGAGTTTCATTCCTAACACTATTTATTTTTGCAGTACTGGACTTTATACTTAGAGTACTAGCCAAGTATGCACACTACATGTTGAGCCACAACCCTAGTGCTTCCTGCTTTCATTATTTTTTAGATAGGTCTCTCCCTTTAGCCTAGGATGTCCTAGACTGTAGTTCTCCTAGGTCTCCGATGTAGATGGTGTTACAGGTGGGCATGAGCATGCCATACTTGGTTGTTTAGATGTAGTCATGCTTTTTGTTAGAGCTGACCTCAAACTGAATTCATCATATCTCTGCCTCTGTGTAGCTGGAGTTTTAAGCAAGTAAAGGCATATATGAACTGCCTCAGAAATTTGTGTTATGGGCCCTAATGTCAAACAACATAAAGTGACATTTTATGGTGGCTTAATTCTAAAGCTTCCCGACAACCAAGTAAATATTGTACAATGATATATTAGTGTCAGAAATGTGAAATGACTTTTTTTTTAAATCTACTATGCCAGTCCTGAGGCTTGAACTTCTAGGCCAGGGCACTGTCTGTCCCTATGTATTTTTTTTTTTTTTTTTTTTGCTCAAGGCTAGCATGCTACCACTTGAGCCAGTTTTGCTTGTAGCTTAAAAAAAAAAATTTTTTTTTATGATGGCTCATTGGAGATAAGAGTCATTGGAAATGAACACAATCCTCAGATCTCAGTCTCCTGAGTAGCCAGGATTACAGTCATGAGCCACTGTTCCTGGTTCTAATTCATTTTTTAAAGGACATCTGTCATATGGGTTTAGGGTCTACTTGCATGATTTTGTATTAAGGTCTCTGTCCAAATATAGTCATACTAAAAAGCATTAAGAGTCAGAACTTCAAAGAGTTTTGAGAAGGCACAATAGTTTAGTGAAGACACTGCTTTAGTGATACGGTAAAAATTTTAAAAATAGAAATAATTTCTAGATCCTTGATCTAGTAATTTTGCCATTCACCTTCATTTGCTCCTTGGTTGCGAAGACTCTCCTTTTAGATTATGTTCTTGAATCCCAGAGTGGCCTTGAACTAATTATCCTCATTTGCACTTTCACTTTCTCTGTAGAGATTACTCCGTATAATCACTTGCAAGACTCAAATTCTGACAAATTTTCCAGCCCTATTCAAAGAAACAAGGATGGGGACTGGAGGCGTGGTTCAAGTGATTTCACTAGATAAGCTTTCTGTGGAAAAACAGATTTTCTTCTTCCCAAGAGGGTCGTTTTCAATTTGATTGTGTTTTCTTTGGTTGGTTTGGGTTTTGTTTTAGCACCTATTTCTGGTATATTCAAGATACTCTCCAAATAGATTCCTACTCAGCATTGCTTCTTTCTAAACTTGCAAAGTGTTGGAATAGATTTGTTTTCTAGATGTGTAATTAATTAATTGCAGGTGGGCATCAAAGCACCAAGAGTAGGAAGAGGGGCCACCCCCAAGAAAAGAAAAAGCCTCTCAACATAAATATCTGTGCAAAGTGTCTGTTTACCTTTGCTTGTGATTTGTCCTTTCTCTTAAGTTTCTGTTTGAAAAATTATCAATGACAGCACTATTTTGTGAAGCCTTTCTGGAATGTTTTTGTTAACCTAGAATTCTGGTGTTTTTACTTGCCTATTGTTTTGACTTGAAATTGAAAATGGCTCCTCAGGGAACCAGCATTCTTAACACTGTTCATCTAATTTCCATAGGGAGTAAACCAAACATGTTGGTTTAAACTTATTTGGCCTATAACCATACCATAGGTCTTTTGTAAACTTCATGAACTCTTAACATTGTGTCATTCATACATTAATGCTTCCCGAGGTTTTCATGACAAGACCTGAACTTGAGATAATTCATGCCACTGATAATTCATAACCACAATGAGCAGAAAATAACAAACTGTACTTTTAGCTCTTTGCATAGTGTACAGAAGACCAGAAATACACATGGTCCTTATTGGTAGAAAATACTTAATAATATGGGGTTCCACACCATTTTTTAAGATTTTGTAAATCTTAACTGCTTTCTAGAGGTACATATTCTTTTTAGAGCTTTTAGAATTGAAAATCAAAACCATCCCCAAGTTAGAGCAAAACTTCTTAGAATCCTGTGGGTTGGATTTCAAAACCTTGCTTTTACATTGGGGAGAACACGAGGTGGCTGCATGTGGGTCCAGGAGGATTCATACCATCTCTTTAGGGAGACTGACTTTTTGAGAAAATAAATTCCCCAGAACTTGGGACACGGCTCAAAGTGCTTCAATGCTTGAAGCCCTCGATTCAGGTGAAAGGGCTACAGAGAGGCTACATTTGTGGGTTGGTTAGAAATCTTAATTCTTAGGTCACTCCAGTAGCAAGTGTTTTTAGATTCAGGCCTACTTTGTAATTTCTTGTTGAATTACTAAAGAAAAAGTGGATGCATTCAATGCAACTGAGTAAGTCATACTGTAGACTTTTTAAAGCAAGGGTCTATTGCTAGTTGATTTTGTGGATAAGAAAGCAAAATTGATACTAATAAAAATCACTCTCTTGTGATAATACTCATTTTAAATTGCTTTGTATGTGGATGAGGTTTTTTCCTATCATTTTTCAATAGTTTATCCTTCACTAATAAGAAGTAAATAATATTCCTTTCTTAGGAGTTGGACGTTCAATGGAATCGAAGTTAACAGCTTTGGGAATTAGAACTTGTGGAGACTTGCAGTACATGACCATGGCAAAACTTCAAAAAGAATTTGGTCCCAAAACTGGTCAGATGCTTTATAGGTTCTGCCGTGGTTTGGATGATAGACCAGTTCGAACAGAAAAGGAAAGAAAATCCATTTCAGCTGAAATCAACTATGGAATAAGGTTTACTCAGGTATATTTCCATAACAGATTTTGTCTTATGTCCATTTTGTGTTATTACGTGGTGCTTTTTACCCAGTTATCTGTAACTTGATGCTTGAAGTTAAATCTTTTTTTTTTTTTTTTAAGGTAAGTATGATTTTCATTAACATTTTAGCATTGCTTGATTTTTTTTTTTTTTTTTTTTTTTTTTTTTTTGGGTCCGGTTGTGGGGTCTGAACTCTGGGCCTGGGCGCTATCCTTCAGCTCTTCAGCTCAAGGCTAGCACTCTACGACTTGAGCCACAGCGCCACTTCCGGCTTTTTTCTTTTTTGCTTATGTGGTGCTGAGGAATCGAACCCAGGGCCTCAGGCATGCAAGGCAAGCGCTCTACCACTGAGCCACCTTCCCAGCCCCTTGAAGTTAAATCTTAATGCATGCTATTCATCAAGCCTTAGCAAAGTCTTTTTAGGCAATGTATATAATAGGGGAGAAGCCAGAAAAGACCAAGAAAACCCAGATCTTTAGGGAAAGATATTAAAACATTGCATTTTGGAGTCAGCAGTTATTTGTATTTATAATGACTCAATTTCCAATGAAGAGAAGACAAAATTGCAAGTTTCACCTGATTCATCTAGAAATAGTGGCTCGGATTATTAACTTGTCTTTACTTCTGAATATATTTGTATGTATCTCTGGAATTTAGATCCATAAACAGAGCTCAGTGTGATAAGATTTTGAAAGTGAGCTTGTTTTTTGGAGCTCTACAGTTCTTGGTTCCTTTAAAGGGGAGCCAATGCTTGGGATGTATAGGGAACAATGAGAGTATAGAGTTTATTTCATTAATAGAATTTAATAAGAATATAAATATAGAAGAATTTCAACAGCTCAGTGATGGCATGGAAAAGTGAGAAAGGAAAAGCATTTCATTTTTTTGAAAAATACTTAAAGGTATGGAAATATTAAGTTTTGATGCTTCAGAAGGCAAAAATAGACATGTTGAATATTAACCAAAATGCTTGAGAATTGTTTATAAAGGAAAATAATATGGAAGTTTTGTCATGTTTTTCTTTACGTAGCCAAAAGAGGCAGAAGCTTTCCTTTTGAGTCTTTCAGAAGAAATTCAAAGACGACTTGAAGCTGCTGGCATGAAGGGTAAACGTCTGACTCTCAAAATCATGGTACGAAAACCAGGGGCTCCTGTAGAAACTGCAAAATTTGGAGGCCATGGAATTTGTGATAACATTGCCAGGTAAGCTTATCTTACAAAGAAAGTTGGTAAATTCTATTTCTGGCATAGGTATTAGAGCTTATAAAAACCAATGACTATTTGGTGTAAAAATCTATAAATTGTTAACAAAGTTGTAACACCATTTTGTAGAGCCAGGCCTTGACCTAACTAAGGTCATTTAATTTAAGTATATATTTTAGTTTGTGTTATATCAAAATGAAGGTTTATTTTGCCCAAAGTCCTAAAGATTCAAGAGCTTGACTAAGGTGACAAGAACATATGCCAAGACAGATCACAAGGTGTGACAGGGGTCCTTGGTCATTCATTTATGCTAACTTTTTTGAGAGGGGAGCAGGGGACAACATGGCCTCACAGTTGCTTAGGTATTTTACCACTTGATCTACACATCCAACCAATAACTGGGACTGTTGAGAACTATCATTCTTTTGAGAACCAGAGCCTCAAAAAAAAAACACATCAGTTCCTTCCAAGAACAGTGCCATACCCATGACCTAATTACTTTCTATCGTACCCCAACTGTTAAGGTCCCCTACCTCTACATAACTAAAGACCGGGCTTCTAATACAAGAGCCTTTGGGGAAAAAATCATAGCAGCACTGGAGTCCATCCATCTGTCAGTCTTCGCTTAAGAGTTTCCAGGCTGCTAACTTTAGTGTGTGTAGGAAAAGAGAAGATTTGCAGACCTGGGAGTGTGTTTGGGTTTTTGAAAAGCCTAACTGCAACTTTACCGGAAGGAAATTACATATGGTTCTTTTAAAAATTGAGTAAATAATTTCAATAGGTATAATCTTTGTGAAAAGCAAAATAACTGACATCTCTGAAAACTGGTAGAAAGCATTTGTTTAGAACCCTAGTTTTTGATGTCTGGGCTACATTGAAGATATTAAGCTTTATGTAATACTTGTGATCGATATGAGAATTCTTGGTTTTGCATGTCATCTGCATCAGTTTTAAGACTTGATAGTAAAAACCACGAGATTGTATAGGCTTACTTGAGTTAGGTCATGTCAAACATTTGTGTGTACAGTGATATCCCCTCACTGATGCACATCATGAAAACAAAGTGGAAGAATCTAGTTTTAAAAATACATTGTCTTTGGTTAATGAACTATTTACTTTAATACATATATTTTAAATGGCACTTATAATAATGTGTTAATGGTCACTTCTATACAACTTACTATTAAATCCTTACTCAGAAATATCATGTCATTATCTTTTTTTTTTTTTGTCGGTCGTGGGGCTTGAACTCTGGGCCTGAGCGCTGTCCCTCAGCTCTTCAGCTCAAGGCGAGCGCTCTACCACTTGAGCTACAGCGCCACTTCCGGTTTTCTGGTGGTTTATTGGAGATAGGAGTCTCACGGTCTCTCCTGCCCGGGCTGGCTTTGAACCGCGATCCTCAGATCTCAGCCTCCTGAGTAGCTAGGATTACAGGCGTGAGCCACCAGCGCCCGGCTGTCATTATCTTTTTTGATGGGGTCTTACTATGTGGCTCAGACTAACCTAAAAATATGTAGCCCAGGATGCCTTGAATTTGAAACCTTGCTCCTGAGTGCTAGGACTAGAAGCATGTGCCACTATCCTGAGTTTAGGAGTATAATTTCTTTGGGGGAAAATCAGATCCAGTTCATCACATAGTTCCATCATACTTTCGTATGCGAAAAATAGCTAATGGTAATCCATTTTTGAATTGGTACACTCTACTTTTATCTAGCCCAATTCCAAAGGGCGAGTTCATTGTGGGTTTGCCACATAATAGTGATGGCTTCAAGGTATCTCATAGATCTAAGCTCATGTATTCTAGCCTCTGTTTTTTAGACCAGTCTATCACCATACTTTTTGTCATAGAAGCCACTTGTTTTGGGGTCCATTTATAGAACCTGTTAGAAAGTAATATTGGAATACTTAAATTTTGAAACAGAATCATTAAACATAATTAAGAGTCAAGAACCAAAATAGGATTCATCTTCTCTTCAACTATGTATCTCAATACATCGTGGAGAGGTGCTTTTGGAAGCTAGAACATTGTAGTTACTGTGAATTTATGCATTGATTGGAAACTATTTTTTAATATGCATTACTAAAAATTTTTTGACCCAACTCTAGCGTTTACCTTGAAATCTCAATATTATATATGTAACATTTTTCCCTTCTCGCTGCTACTGAATGTTTAATATTGTTGGTTTCTTATAACCCCCCCTTTGTTTCTATAAGCTTTTGAATAAACTCCTAACTTCTGTACTACTGAGGTACTAATAAATCCATCTGCATAGAATGTATAGTTTAAAACATTTCTATCACTTACAGGACTGTAACTCTTGACCAGGCAACCGATAGTGCAAAAATCATTGGGAAGGCTACTCTAAACATGTTCCATACAATGAAGCTCAACATATCAGATATGAGAGGGGTAAGTGTATAATATTTACTTTATATCTCATTTGAGCCTTGTAAGATGGTTGGAAATAAGGTTCATATGCAGACCTTCAGCTCCTTTGATGTAATCCAAGCAAGCATGTAACCTGACTTCTTTAGTCTTTAGCAAATTTTAGAGTTGTTAGGATCACTATCTTACTACATTCTTACTTCCCTAGTAGATGGGACTTTGAGGACCGTTAATCTGTCAATCTCCTTTTAAGGTTCTTTTTAGTTAGAACTTTGATGCTGTTCCATGCTGGTGTAGAAAGGAGAGAAACCATGGGCACATGTGGATGCCTTTATGCCAGACATGACAGCTATTAGTGTATATGTGTGTGTGTGTGTGTGTGTGTATACACACACACACACACACACACTCTGCTAGCCACTCCCCATCGTTTGGATAAGTGTCGTGTTTTCATAGACATACACACATTAATGGAAAGCCAGGCATTGGTGACTTACATGTTATCCCAGCTACTTATAGGCTGGGATCTGGTCAAGGTTCAAAGTGAGCCTGGGTAGGAAAGGCCATGAAACTCTTGCCTCCAATTAACTACACAAAAGCTGAAAGTGGAGCTGTTGCTAAAGTGGGAGTGCTAGTCTTGAGGGAAAAAATAACTCAGATAGCACTTGGGCCCAAGAGTTCAGTCCCCAGGACCAAACACAAAAGGGGATGTTAGAACCAATGAGTAGGCCTTAATTCCCCCCCCCCCCCCAACACTCTAGCGAGCCATATTCAGATACTCAGACCTTAAGGACTCCTACTTAAGCCACGGGCAGACCTTGTACTTCTAGATACCAGGCCTTCCCTATATCTAGAACCACAAGCTACCACTCCTAGCTTGTTTATTCTTTCCTGGGTTGGCCTCAACTCTATCCTCCCTGCCTCCCAGGTAGCTAAGATCACATGTGTGCATCACTACCACACTGGCCCTCAGTCTTTTTTTAAAACCCTACTTAAAAACCTTAGTTTCTTAGAACATCAGTGGCTCTACTTGTTCATTTTCTAATTTTAAAATATTACTTGTATAGGTAGAATAACTGCTCAATGGCTCATATAGTACTTTTTGTAATAAATCATACAAAAATCTGCTAGTTTCACTTTATTCTATGACAATAAAAAACAAGCTGAGAAGTCTTATTTTTACTTTAGTTTTCCTACACTTATCTTCTAGGTTGGGATTCAAATGAACCAGTTGACTCCAGCTAATCCCAACACTTCCACATGTTCCAGTCGCCCATCAGTTCAGTCAAGCCACTTCTCTGGTGGGTCACACACTGTCCGGGATCTTTTTCAAGCTCAGAAAGCGAAGAAAACCACAGAAGAACAGCATAAGGAAGGTTGGTAGTTATCAAGATGGTTTCAATGTTTACCTTTCTAAGGATATAATTTTCAAATTGGCATGGTTGTGTGTGTGAGACAGGTTTATATTTTTTACTATGAACTAGTAGTATTTGCAATGAACAGAAGGAAATGAGTGAGGACTAAAGGTTTTGTACTCCCCCTTCCCTGAATGAGCTAAATAATATTAATGTGTTTTTCTATTCTTGCAGTATTTATGGCTACAGTGGATCTGGAAATACCACCTGCCTCTAGAAATTGCACATTCTTGCCATCTTTTTCTACACATCTGACAACCAACGTTAGTGCTGATAATAACAAAGTTGAGTCTACAAGGAAATGGAATGGTCTGCATTCTCCTATCAGTGTACAATCAAGACTTAATCTAAGTATAGAGATCCCATCCCCTTCCCAGGTATATTCTTTTAGTCCTAATGACAGAACTGGTCTATAGATGGCACTTAAGAGTACACACTCATTGCTGAGTTATTTTAACTAAAAGTGCTTTTGCAGAGATTTTCAAGTCTTAAAAGTTGCGAAGGCATAGCTAAGGGCAGTCCTTTCCCACTGTCATCCTGTCAGTAATCATGTAGGCCCCGATTCAACACAGTAGCTCTGGTGATCTGTACAGAAACCTCATGTCAAGTTAGTGAAACTTAGAACAAGCATTATTCTTATGGATTCTAGCTCCTTGGAAGTAAGACACCATAACTCTGTGGGTATTTTGTGACCCCTCCATTCTTCTTTGTGGAAGGAGGCCTTTAAGGACATGGTAAAAATGCTTATTATAGGGAAAGGGCTAATTCTTGCTTTGGTTTCCAGTTTTTAGTGACAGTCTGGAAAGGTAAGAATGGCTATGTAGTTCATGGATCAATTGTTTTCAAATGGCCAGATTTGCTCAGATAGGCAGAGGGAGAACCCAGCCAAGCAGAGAGAGGATTCTGCTATACACGTAAAGTTAGCTTCCAACTTTGTGGATTTACCTAATGCTGTGGAATTGACCCATGGTGTACACTTACCTCCAGACTCCTTATTACCTCAGGCTTCAGTGGTAAAAGGCAAAATGTTTCAAACGTGTTGACTGGGGAGGGGATGGTAGGTAGTCTGTCTTGTGTTCTTTCTCTCAGAGATAAGATTCCAATAGACTTACCTTCAAATCCATGCTTGGTATTTTATAGCTTGATGAATCTGTTTTAGAAGCACTTCCTCCTGATCTTCGAGAACAAATTAAACAAGTTTGTGCTATTCAAGGAGAACCACACAGTGATAAAAAGAAAGAACCAGTAAATGGCTGTAATACAGGAATTTTGCCTCAACCAATTGGGACAGTTTTGTTGCAAATGCCTCAAGAATCTATTAGTGATACAGGAATAAATGTTATTGCCCTCCCAGCATTTTCACAGGTAAGTTAATAACATTGTAACCTTCTGTCAATGTACTCTTACTACACTGACTAGCTCCTAAGAGGTAGTGTGTTGTGTGTATAGGATGGCAGGGGATGTTGCTGGCTCTTTTCCACTTCATCTGCATGACAGCCACCAACTGAATTTAGCACTAGAGGAGAAAGGGGATGGGTAAGGAGTATGTATGCATATACATCTGTCCATTCATCACTGTGCTTACAACAGAATGGAGATGCATTCATATGCAGGAGGTAGTTCCTACTTGGTTTTACTACAGCTTAGCTCTAAAAATTTCTCTGTAGTGACTGTTATCAAAGTTCATTATGAGTCTATTCAGATCAGAAAAGTGTGGTTTGAAAACAAAATCTACTTTGTGAAAAATAGAAACTAGCTGTCATCTAGCGTTAACCCAGGTTTAACTTTGGCCTTCCATTCTCACTAGGTGGACCCTGAGGTGTTTGCTGCTCTTCCTGCTGAGCTTCAAAAGGAGCTAAAAGCAGCTTATGATCAAAGACAAAGGCAGGGAGAAGCCACCTCTCACCAGCATTCAACCAGTACATCTGGTAAGCTCAGGAAGTGGCAAGCTGGCAAAAAAGGTGATGGTATCACAGTTGTATAGGTGTTACTAAAAGCTAATCTTGGAGAATATCTGAAGCAAAGAAAAAGCACAGCTGGGATTTGTGTTGCTTAGTACCGGCTGGGCTTAGTTCCTGCTGGATTTAGTACCTAAGTTTTAATACAGTTAAAGCAATTGAGACTGTTACTTGAATCTAGGAACACAAAACCTGGAACTTGGACATAGCAGAGCACTTCCATAGTATATATGTAGTGTATGTACCAAGCACTATAAAACAAAATCTAAAATTCTGGACATGAACCACAAACACCTAAACCTACATTTAAATTTAAAGAACGGTTGAGCCAGGTGCAGTTGTGCTTAAGTTTAACCATAGCTACTTGGAATGTAGATATCTGGTGTTTGTGGTTCAAGGCCAACACAAGCAGAAGTTATGTACTCCATACCAGGCGTGAAGGGAGACATTACCTCCAAATGACCAAGGCCACAGGCTCAGTGGCATTGCTCAACTGGAAAGTGCCTACTTAGCAAGGGTGGGTACTGAATTCAGTCCTCAGTTCTTAAAAAGTTGGGAGCTTATAGTATAGTATTTTGAGTCCTTTGCCTGGCTTCTCATGGTGATACCTTTGGTGATGGTGAGGTGGAGTTGATAGACTTTGAGGGTTTTGATGGGAAGGAGGAAATAATTCATGGCACATTTAGTATTAAGAATCTTATGTCCCCTCTTCATTTAGTGCCAAAGAATCCTTTACTTCAACTAAAACCAGCAGCCGTGAAAGACAAGAAAAAGAAGAAAAAAAACCCCATCAGTTCCCCCCAAAAGATTCAGAGTCCTTTGAAAGCCAAGCTACTTATTAGTCCAGCAAAAATTCTACCCGGGGCCTATGGGAGTCCCCAGAAGTTAATAGATGGATTCCTCAAACACGAAGGACCTGCTGCTGAGAAACCTATGGTAAGTTAAATACTTCTGACCTTTACCAGAGCTTAATGTACTTGATACTGCACAAATGTACCACTGTATCCTTTTTTTTTTAACAGGAAGAACTCTCTGCTTCCACTTCCGGTGTGCCAGGCCTTTATAGCTTGCAGCCTGATCAATCCAGCTGTGTTAAACATGTAGCACCTAATTTAGCTGGAGCTGTTGAATTCAATGATGTGAAGACCTTGCTCAAAGAATGGATAACGACAATCTCAGGTTGGCTTAGGCTGTGTCAAGTGGCCAATGTAGTGGGTCTGTGATTTTTGAGAACACAGATCTGACCCATTTTCTTAATAGTGAATTAAGTTCCAAGATTTCCTTTGCAAGGTTTCATGAGGATTTTTTTTTCCCTCCATAGATCCAATGGAAGAAGACATTCTGCAAGTTGTAAAATACTGTACTGACCTTATTGAGGAAAAAGATTTGGAAAAGTTGGATTTAGTTATAAAATACATGAAAAGGTATTATCAGGATTTTCATGAAAAGGGGAAAAAATGCTGTGTGTTGTGGTTGTCTGAGATTTGTAACAGAATTAAAGCATAGGAAATTGTTAGCCTTTTTTTTTCAATGTCTTAGTTTTTAGCGACACTCCTTGAAGGAGAAATGTTTCCTAATGATGATGTTTCCTTTTCCCACCTGCAGGTTGATGCAGCAATCGGTTGAATCAGTTTGGAATATGGCATTTGACTTTATTCTTGACAATGTTCAGGTGGTTTTACAACAAACTTATGGAAGCACATTAAAAGTTACATAAATATTACCAGGGAGCCTGGTGCCCTCTGCTAGCTGTGCCATAAGTGCTTGTGAGGTATTTGCAAAGTGCATGATAGTAATGCTCATTTTTTAAAGTTTCTTTTTCAGCAAGTGTTTTTGTACATTTTCTTTCAAAAAAGTGCCAAATTTGTCAGTATTGCATGTAAATAATTATGTTAATTCTTTTACTGTAGCATAGATTCTATTTACAAAATGTTTGTTTATAAAGTTTTATGGATTTTTACAGTGAAGTGTTTACAGTTGTTTAATAAAAAACTGTATGTATATTTTGTACAGGCTCCTTTTGTGAATCCTTATGCTTTAAATGCCCTACGTGGAAGTTTTTTTCCAGCCATTACAGGTTCTTGTGCTAAGCTTTGAAATTGCTGAGGTCCTGTAACAAGAATCTACTTGTTGGAATAAAGGGTAAAGCTTCTAAATGCTGTTTCCTTCTTTCATGGTTTTCCTGGGAAAAGAGACTCTATCTCTTGACCTATCAGGTTATTTTCCCATAACACAAATTAATTTATCATTATTTATCATTAAAACTTAGATTCTCTTTCCCAAACAATACACAGTAACTGCAGCTATCTCTAGGTGGATCCAACAGGTGTCTTAGTAAAAGGAGTGTGGACCCCTTCTCAGGGCAGCAATATAAGCTTCAAAATAACTGAAACAGCTGTGAAAACCTCGAAATGGATGAGATTTTCTAGGATAAAACCAATCAAGATCCTTTAGGTCAGGTACCATTGGCTCAAACCTGTAATCCTAGGTGTTCAGGAAACTGGCATCTAAAGATCTGAGGTTTGAAGTCAGCCCAGGTTAAAAAAAAAAATTCAAGATTCTGACTGCAATTAAACAGTGCCACTAGAGGCATGGCTCAAGTAATAAGCAAGCCAAGTGAGAGCTTGAAGCCCTGAGTACAGTATATGGTTCTAACACACACACACTCATCACACAGAAGAGAAGTATGATGATTGATAAAATCCTCATCCTGAGAACACTGAGCTGTTTTGAGGCCAATAAGCTATACTAACATGGAAGCCTAACAGAGCTTACTGTTATTGCAATGACTGTTTTCTTTATTGGGTTTTTGGAATTGGATTACAACCAACTCTCAAGACTACACAAGCAATAAAAAGCAGCCAGCTATGTTTTACACCATGGTTTCACACAAAGCAGATAAAGAAATACCAGAATGTCTTATTTGCTATTTTTAAAAAATCGCTAAGGGCATATGGCAGAAGAATGCTGAAAAAAAATCACTGGGAATATGCATAAAGACGTGTTTGTTACGTCAAAGAAGTCCCAAGAATCACAAAATCTGCAGAAGCTTGGTTAATCAAATACTGCAGGACTGATTTAATCAGTATAAAATTGAAAGAGCTTTTAGATTTGTAGTAAAAATCCCAATTTGGGGAAGGGCAAACTTCAAAACAGCAGCCAAGTAGGGAAGGTTAGGGCAAGGGATGAGTGAACAGGCACGCTGGAACTGTGGGGACGCATTAACTGACCACTGTCAAACCAGTGTAAGTTTCTTGGTTTCTCATGGAAAACATTTTATACACCTAAGTTCATCAGTGTCCAGATACTTATGTTCCTTTTTGTTTTCTTGGCTTGTTGGTGATAATACAACATAATATTGAATTTACTCCAATTCCTGTCCCATGTGGAAAAATTAGATGATTTCAAATACTTTCTTCAGCTCCACAATAAGCTGCCAGTCACTCTTCTGCATTTCATCTCTGAACCAGTCTTTGAGTGCATCAATGGACTGCCGGCTGATCTGTAATGCCCGAGGCACAAACAGGGTGAATAGAACTTTAACAACCTAGTGCCCAAAACAGCTTGTGGTCCTTAAATTAGGCATTATAATTGAAGGTCTATAATTGAAGAAGGGCAATGCTTGCCCATCTAAGATAACAGAACCCACATCATGTTTTAGAAGCTTATACCCTGGCCTTGTCCAAAGTGTTCTACTCCGTAGATAGCCCTAGCTCCACCAGATTCTCCAAGTTCTGACTGTAACCCTCACAGCTACTGATGCAAAGATAAAAACCACTCTGCTGAAAATGTGCCACTTTGATTACTCACCTTGCTGACGAGAATATCTGTAGCTTCAAAATGTCTCCCAAACATTTTGGGAGATTCACCAGGGATAGGTTCTATTTTGACACAGACTTCTTGTCCTTTTTTTGCAACATCCACTTGTTTATGATTTATTTCAATACTTGTTACTATTCCAATGTCAACAAACTGTAGGACAAAAACAAAGTACAATATATGAAGAGGAATTCTTGCCTTCCATAAGCCCAAGACCACTGAAATAAGAACTAAAACAAAAGTGCCCACATTAGAGACTTGGAATATGATCCTGCTATCATCACGAAGGCCTCCACAGAAGAATTTTCTCTACAACACTACATTTGCTCTCCATAACACAACTGTTAAAAGCAAGATCAGTATGTGCTGTGTGAATCTTGGTGTACACTTATCAACATGGTCATATTCTGTTTCTGTCCTACCTTCCTGCAGGACAGCTGCCAGGTTAGGAGAGAATAATAGGCACTAAGTTCTAGTTCTGCAAGAGCTAGAAAAGGGGGTAGTGTAGTGAGAAAGACAACCAAAGAAACATTCTGCAGTTTAAAGGTAACTTGTGAACAAGTGACTCGGGAATAGAGGCAGGCTGTCCTACAGAAAGAGAGCTAAGAGTAAAAACAGGATTTGGTGAGACAAAGGCTATAAAATGCTCCATACACCGAGATAATTTCCCACTAAGGGAACAAAGTTCAGGGCAGGAGAAATACTGGATGAACCTGGAAGCATGTCACCAACCCAAAAACAGAAAGGCCATAAATACCAGCATGAGTACTTTCCCATGGCCAAACTGGATAAGCAGAGTATCAGGAAATTTAAAGGTACAAAATGACTTAAACAGCTGGAGGGTACTTCATTTAAAAGGTCTGTGGGTAGGAGGATATCATAATTTTGTAAATAATTATATAAAACTGACACCAGCAAAGACCCAATAGGGCCTTAGAGCAATTGGAGTAAAAATTGGGTGCTGGTGGCTCACATAATCTTAGCTATCAGCAGGCTGAGACCTGAGAAATTAAGATACAAAGCCAGCCCAGGCAGAGAAGTCCATGAGACCCAACTAACAAGCAAAAAAGTCAGGTTGGTGGTGTGGTTCTAGTGTTAACACCAGCTATGAGCAAGTAAACCCAATGAGAGTGTAAAGTCTTGAGTTCAACCTTTGGTGCTCACATACACACAATCAAGTTGCTGATAGGTAGGTATGGCAGTGCACATCTGTAATTCCAGGTATAGGCAAGAAAATGAGTTTATAGAATATAAAGATGCATGGTGAGACCATCTCAAACAGTACCAGAAGCAAAGTTTTGTCTTTCAGCCTTTTCATCCCAACACTGAGACATCTTATGTGACAGAGGACGCAGAGAGTCCCCTTGAAGGTTCCTTCTCATAAATTCTAACCTGGATCTAGCGAGGAAGGAGAGAACAGGCAAGTTTAAATGGAAGAATAAATTGGAAAAATAAGTGGGCTGAGGGTATAGCTCAGGTGGCAGAGTACTAGCTTAGCAAACACAAGACTGAATCCAAACTTATTATCACAAAAGCAATAGACTGTGGGTGAATTTTTCAAGGAGAAAGGAGACTGTTTTTAACTGAGACTGAAATAATGTGCTTAGAGAATCAGTCCAGGCCACTGAATGGTATACCAAAGAGGACTGCCAATGACAGTTTAATGCTAAAGTCATGTCAGAGATACGATGTTCTAAGGGAAAGAAAGCCTGAAATCACGTGATGTGAAGCTACACCAGGGAAAAATACTTTGCTATACTGAGGTACAACTTACAGAAAGAAAACAGTATGTATGCTTAAAGTCTGGAAAGAACTCTGTAAGTACCACTGAACTTACATTTTTGCTCGGAACACACATAGGTGTCCCTTGTTTCACCTGACCAGCTTCTACAGTCACCCCCATCACTATTGGGTCTCGAGAATTGAAAATATACTGAGGGAGGATTTTCATCTTGCAGGGAAATACTGCTATGTGCCTGAAAGGACAAAGAAGTAAGTTTTAAAATCATTTAACCATAAAAATGAAATACACACACACAAATGAGGTTTCTTCTAGTGGATGAAAGCACCTTTCCTAATGGAGGGTGAGGAGAGAAGCCCCTTTCAGCCCAATGACTAGGGGTGGGCTCTATAGCTTGCTCATTTTCCTTCATTTTCTTTCTTCTCTTTCCATTGCTTTCCAAGCCTTCACTTTCTTCTCTTAAATCCTCAGTGTAATCTAAAGCTGTATCACAAGAGCATCTTGTGCCCAAATTAAAAGATGGAGCTTGACTTTGAAGACAACATACTTACAGCCACACCTTAGGGCCTAGAACCCAGGCAGTACCTGCTGACAGGACTGTCATGTAATAATCTAACAATCTGCATTTTGCGAACAACAAAGCATCCTTACACTTCTCCCTGTTATATTAGTAAGTTACTGGTACAAAAGGCTACTAGAAATTAATTTCCCTGCTTGTTAAGCAAATGCCAGAAGTGGTTAATAGTGGATAATGGTTTCTAACAGTTCTTAGTCTCCTCACCCCAGCTTTCACAATCTAAAATGAATACATACTAATTTATGGCATAATACTTAATACCCATTAACTCTTTTAAAACTGTACTCTAAACTGAGCTCATTCTATATGTGGCTTGCCTGGCTTAGACTATGGTAGTCTCCTGAGAGGCAATGGTCACCACATCTACACATGATCATGTAGTTAACCATGGCTCCCCACATCTACACATGATCATGTAATTTTGGTAACAGGCAACTTCCACAAATAAAGGAAAAGTTAAATCATAACACAAGGGTCCTGCCAACTTGTGACTCCATAGTCCCTGCAAACTCTACTTCAGCTAGGGTGGCTGCTGTTCCCTTTGTATGAAATACTGGCTCAGATGCTCTTTTGCCTAGAAACTCCCCACATACCTGAGTGCTATACTTAGTCTTCTTCAGATTGCTACTTCCAATGAGCCCTAAATGGATGTCTTCCCCAACCACATTATTATCTAGCCACTTCTCTTCTTACCTAGCCTTTCCCTGCTTTAATTACATCTCTACTTATCACACACTTCATTGTTGTATTTCCCAATGATAGGTAGTCCCTGGGACCCAAGAGCAGCTGAGGCCCTGCAGACATCTCCAGCACCTGCAGTAGTGTTGGCATGTGAGTATTTGGAAAGTGTGGGGAAGTACATTTCCCACAGGATCCCTAGGATTATTTCTCAATATTCACATTCTAATTTTGCAAATTCCACTCCATGCAATTCCTAGTAAAGCAATTTCAGTAAGATACACTCATGATTTAGCAACTACTACGCTACTGACAAGTAAGACTGCCAAACTGAAATTTAATCATCTGAAAGGCCACAGTAAGGGCTTGTTCACATGCCACCAGAATGTTCCATAGTGAAGGATTTGTGGTTTATGTAACGTCACTTTTCAGGATACAGTCTCTGATAGATGAGCAAATGCTAGGCTTTTGTTAAACATACTTCTTCCAATATTTAGTAATTCTCAATTAACTACATTAACAAAGACATAAAGTAAACATCAACTTACTTAAATTCTTCTTGTTTCTGTTTCTTGTAGTCTTGTCTATATTTTGTAAAGGCATCAAATAAATGATAAATAATTTCTGCACTAAAAATTCTAACTCCTAAACTATCAGCCATTTCTTGTGCATCCCGTTCGATTCTCACATCAAAGGCCAAAATTACTGCATACCTGAAAGGTTGAAGCATATCAAAGACCAACAATGAAAAAGTAGTATGGCACAAAGGACACTCAATAAGTTTCAGAAAAATAATTTTACTTACTGAGGATCGTGTTCCAACATTACTGAAGCCTTCATAACATCTTTTTTATGGACTGGGCCAATGTTAATTCCTGCATACTGTAAAAAATATTTTATATGAGTGCACAAAGTAATGGAAACATGACTGTCACTCATTTGTATAGCTGGATATGATTACTTACGGGTACTTCTGATGTCTTCAGAAATTCAAGTAGAGCTTCCAAAGAGCCCAGTGTAGATGCTTGGACATACACTCCTTTTTCTTCCAATTTGATAGCATTTAGTGTCTGCTTTAGCTCATGAATCAGTTCATCCTTAAAAACAAATTGAAAATTTGAAAAGATTATCAGCACATCTATTGCTATTTTTGGCAGTCTAGAATTTAACCATCTCTCATCTTGGTTAAGCACGCATTTGCAATTATGAAAGTAAAACAGCCTGTGCCAGAAAAGAGGAGGAAGAGATACAGTCCCTATCGCATAACACTACGCCATTTTCCAGTTTGCCTTGGGTTGACTGACTAAAATATGTTCAACCTCTGTTCCACTCAGATATAAGAGATGGGTAGACAGAATAAAATAACTAGTACTTTTTATGGGGGGGGGGGTGAGAGGGATGCTGGTAATTGGCTTGGGTACAGTTCCTTACTTTTTCACTCAAGGCTAGTGCTCTGCCACTTGAGTCATAGGACCACTTCTGGTTTTTTGATGGTTAACTTGACAGAAAGTCTCATGATCTTTCCTGCCTGGGTTAGTTTTGACATAATACTCAGATTTCAGTCTATTGAGTACAATTACCAGTGTGAACCAATGGCACCCAGCCAACTTCTAGCTTCTGACTCATTTTTTTTATTTCAATAAAATGCATATTTGAAATTCTATTGTAATTATTATTTGCCTGTATAAAGTAATTTGAATGGATTAAGTTTGCTATAAAAAGCCAACAGACAAGAGATTTCACAAGGATGCTCATTTTAGTACCCCTAAGACAATCAAACTCAAAATAGGTAGGAGAATCATTGAGTTTAAGGCAGCATGGGAGGTTTAGGAAAGACCTAATTAAAAAAAAAAATCAAAACAAAAACCCTTCAAGAGACAAAGCTTTAAATAGCAATGGAGGGGAAAATTAACAAAATTAATGAGCTTACTTTGAGCACAGGGATTTCATCTTCTTTATAAGCCACCAGGAGAGGTAAACCAGCCAGTGTTTTTTCCAGGTCTTTTCCAAGAATCTTCACCCCCTGAGCTGCTTCTACTTCTTTATGCTTTTCATACTGGTTCTATGTAAACAAAAACATTTTCCTGGACATTTATCTGAAAATTGGTAGCATCAGGAGATGATATATGTGAAGATAACTTGTAATCTTGGAATCTGAAAAGATTTCATAAACTAGGCACAAACAGCAATAATGATCAAAGACTGAGAGATTCAACATGCAAGTATTTCTTTAAAATATCAGAGCAAAGGAAGTGGCACTGTGGCTCAAGCGGTAGAGCACTTGCCTTGAGCTGAAGAGCTGAGGGACAGCGCCCAAGCCCAGAGTTCAGGCCCCACAACCGACAAAAAATAATAATCACAAACTAAGACGAGGTAATAAAACAAAATGTAGAGATACAATATATCAACAAGTCCTACAAAATCTGTAAGAAAAAGACAATGTGAAAGGAAAGAAAACTGAGTGTTTCATAAAGGAGGAAATAACAAATAAAGCAATTCCATGGAAACAATTAGGGAAATGCAAGCTGAAATAGCAATGAGCTGCAGACACTAGAATGACAGCTTAAAAAACTAAAGGCATCAAAGAACTATAAAGTTATAAAACTGAAAAACTGTAATTGAAAGTGCAACTTGTTACTAGGCACATCATGGTGAGCTGTGTGTGCATAGCAACTCAGTAATCTATCTGAGTCCACCCTGGGACACACAACTGCACAAGATTCAGAGCAGACGTAAACAGCCATGGTCTTCTAGTGAGAACATGGCTCCCACCAATGGGAGAAAGGATAACATAATACATTCAAACAAACTATCAATCATAATTATTTTTCAACTGAAGCCAGATAAAAGGTACAAAATTTGAAAAACTCCATGTAAAGTTCATACACATTCCATTACCGAAACTAGAAAGGATAGCAAGGATATTAGTTGTTATATTTAAAAAAAAAAAAGTACCCTTGGTTAACTTTTTTAGAGAACTGAGGAAGTACAAGCAAGAAAAAGCATGTAGGAGGTTTCCAGGTGCCAGCAATATTCTGATTGTTGATCTAGTTGTTCCCTGAAAAATTGTTAAAATTTTATGTACTTTTCCATGTTAATGTTTTCTCTCACCAAACAACTGTTAGTGAAAAACTAGGTAAGAGTATAGAGTCAAAACAATTTAAGAAAACCCTAGACTAGTAGTAAACAGGTACATTCACCCATTTCCTCATAGAAGGTGTCTCTCCTCTATGACTTACATGGTAAAACATTACTGTGTATTAAGCCAAACAATGCTCAAAGTAAGGGGAGTACCTCAGCAGAATTTCTAAATATTATACAAGTCCTGTGTGTCAACCCTATCCTCCAAGGCTTACCTTTACTCTTAATTCCTTCATAGGAGGAGGTAGCAGTAGACCTCGAATTTGAGTGACAATGGGACCTTCCACACCAGGAACAATGATTGTATCTCCTTCCTTCAAACGCCCGTTGATCAATATGACATCTATAGTGGTGCCCATTCCTGGGAGAGCTTTAACCTAACAGACATTATTGCAAAGGGAATAACACATAGTGAATCATATACATTAAATCTAAAAAAACCACACATCCTATACACCTAAGGAATGAACCATTAAAGAGCAGCTTGGGAACAATAAACTAAAAACATGATGATTACCTCCATCACCTGTGCTCTCAACTCTTCGCAGTGGGCAAGTCTCTTGCTCAACATGGTCTGAGTTAATTCGACAAGAAGGTAGATCAGACTTCCCATGCCATCACCAGTATGTGCAGAGGTAGGTACCAAAGACACAAAAGTGCGAGGATCTTTATTCTCATAAAACAAAGCAGCATTCAAACCCTGTAAGCAAAAGTTATTCCAAAACACCAAGCTATGAAAGAAGGTATCTAAGAACAGAACTGAGTAAAATGAGCTAATAGTTGACCATTGTGAAACTCCATATAATACTTCAGTGGGTTGGATGAGGGGGTACAGTATAGCTCAATGAAATCAAGCACTTGATTAATAACTCAAAATGGCCATAGATACATTATAGAAAAACTTTCTAAGTCAACTTAGTTTTTTTCAAAGATTAACAGTACAAAGAAAATCTATGAATACTGACCATGAACCTAGAATTCCAATTACCTAGGAGACAGAAGTAGGAGGAACTCAAGAGGAGCTTGGGCAAAATAGTAAGAAACTATATCAACCCTCCCACTTCCCCCCAAAAAAACAACAAAACAAAAAGTCAAAGTCAAAATATAGTAAATAAGTAAATGAAAAACATAGGGAAACAGAATAGCATTAATGAAAATGGCAATTTCATTAAAAAGGTAACATATTAAAAGAAATCAGCAATGTGAGATAGGCTTCATAAACAATGAAAGCCAAGCTAAGTGTGATAGTTTGAGCCTATCTATTCCACCTACTAGAGAAACAGAAACAGGAGGACCACAAGTTTGGGTTCCAGTCTGAGCAACTGAGTAAAATAAAGTCAATACAGAATTTAAAAAATTTAAAAATCTGAAAAATAAAAAGGGCTAGAGATTTTAGTTTAATGTCAAGAGTGCTTGCCTTGAATGTGGTAGGTCCTCCTGAGTTGAACCTCTGGTACCAAAGGAGAAAGGAGGGGTGAGAGGGAATTTTTTCTTACCTGTTGTGCAAATTCTACAATAATGGCCTTTGCACGCTCCTCAAATTCATCTTTTGTATTTTTTTTCTGCTTCTTTAACGTAGCAGCCACATCAGAGTCAGGACTCTTTTTCCAATCATACAATCTATCAATCTGAAAATTAATTTTATATAAGAAACATCTCCATAAATTTAAGATCTAAAAATTTCGTAATGTAAATTGCTCAGATATTTTATTGTGCCAAAAGCTATAGCTCAAAGTTGTGGACTCAGGGACAGCACCCAGGCCCTCTATATTCAAGCCCTACAACAACAACAACAACAACAAAAACAACAAAAAGGGAGAATGTTAAAGGTAATAGTGTACAACTAGGATGTACAGAAACAAGAACTCATCAATAATGGTAAAATGAAAAAATGTGCCCCGTGTCAGTGGTTCACGTCTGTTATCCTAGCTACTTAGAAGGCTGAGATCTGAGGATTGAGGTTTAAAGCCAGCCCAGGCAGAGTCTAAAAGACTCTCCTTTCCAATTAAGCACCCAAAAAACACTGGAAGTGGAGCTGTGGCTCAAGTGGTAGAGGGCTAGCCTGCAAGCAAAAAGATGGTCAAGGACAGTGTGTAGGCCACGAGTTCAAGCCCAGGACTTGCCAAAAAAAAAGACAGACATTTTGCTAATAAGTAATCTATGTACGGATCATCCAGATAATAAAATATCACTCAGCAACTAAAAGGAGTAATTTATGATTTATACAATGGAAGTCAAACTATAGTAACAGGAGTAACAAAAAGCAAGGTTAACAATTACAACCACCAGACAACTTACATGAAATTCAAGTCAAGTGCCACAAAGGTCAAGTGTTGACCAGTACTTTGGGCAGCAGCCCAACTACTAAGAAGCATCAGGGAAGAAGTTTCTGGGAATAGAAGTGTTACATATTCTGAATTGCAATGATTATGTGGATGTATAAATTTGTCAAAATAGTACATGGAGTGCATTTTTATTCTTAAAAATATTCTTATCAGTATATGTTAACTGGATGTCATTGTGATATTTTCACACATGTATATGTTCTTCACACAATGTATACAATGTACTTTTACCACATTCATCCCTTCATTACCCACTTTTGCCCTATCTTTTTTTTCGACTGGTCCCCTTTTCAATTTCTAAATAGTCCCTACTTTACTGTCTTCTTTAAACTAGATTCTGTATTTTATCGTGTCACATTTTCTTTATCCTTTGATAGTCACCTAGACTGATTCCACAGTACCATAGTAAACAAAAGCATGCAGGTATACTACATTCCTTAATCACAAAAATATTAAGAAGCATTTGCCTAATTAAAATTCTTATAAGCATTATGTAGGGTCATTTATAACTGTAATCCTTAGCTACTGGGCTAAGACTAGAAGGATGATGGTTCAAGTTACTCTAGGCAAAACATTCCTAAGATCCCTATCTGAACAGATAAAAAAAAATGGATATGCTACACTTACCATCCCAACTATGCAGGATGAGGAAAATTGTGGTCTAGGCCAACCTGGGCCATCAGTGTAAGACCCTATTCTAAATGGATAGGAAGGGTGGATGGATAGATAGATACAAGTTGGACTCTGGTGGCTCACCCCTGCAAGCCTAGCTACTCAAGAGGCTGAGATTTGAGGATTGTGGTTCAAAACCAGCCTGGGTAGGAAAGTCTAATACTCTTATTTCCAATGAACCACCAAAAGCTGGAAGTGGAGCTTGGTTGAAGTGGTAGAACACTAGTACTTGAGCAAAATAGTTCAGGAACAGTGCTCAGATCCTGGGTCCGAGCCCCAGAAACACAAACAAACACACATATACTCATTCACCAATTAAAGCAAAAAGGGATGGGGATGTGTCCAAAGTAGTAGAATGCCTGCTAGCAAGAGTGTGGATCTGAGTTCAAACCCTACTAAAAACCAAAAATATTTTTTCCATAAAAAGAACTTACCTTATTTAGTGCAACAATGAATGGACATTTTTTAGATTTGAGAAGGTTGATAGATTCAATTGTCTGAGGCTCCAAACCATGCATAATGTCAACAACTAAAATGGCAATATCACAAAGAGAGCTTCCTCTGTTTCTCAAATTACTGTTGTAAAGAGGAAAAATATAAATAGAAAATTTTTGTTAAACTTAACATACATTCCAAGCCTAACATAAAAAAAGAAAGCAGTCATCCCTTGTTATCTGGAAGGAATTAAGTCCAGAGTCTCATCTAAAATGGTGTATTTGCATATAACGCACACATATTCTCCCATAAACATTAACTCATCTCAATATTTCTTACAGATCACACATTCCAATACAAAAGCCCAAAATCAAAAACATTTTTATTGCTGACATAATGCCCAAGTTTCAGACTTGAAAACATTTTAGAGTTCACATTTTCTGATTAGGTATGGTCAAATAGAAAATTAATGCCAATACCCAGAAATATGAAACACTTCTCATCCACAGCATTTCAGATGTGTCTTATCTGATACAATGTAAATACCATGTTAGTAGTTACAATGCACTGATTAGGGAATAATGAGGGAAATGATTGTAGGTATTTAGCAGGTATACAATCTTTTTATGTTATTTTTGATCCACAGTTGTATGAATCTATAAATGCAGAACCTACAGAAAAGGAGTGCCAACTATGGTATGTCTTATATTGTCCAAGTGCCTTTACTTGCTTACACCTGATTGACACACACACAGAACTGGCAACTAATGGGTTAAGTTTCAAAATTCCAAAATTTACTAATATATCAATTTTACTGAACAAGTCTCCCCCCCCCCCACTTTCTTTGTGCCAGTCCTGGGGGCTGAGTTCAGGGCCTATGTGCTGTCACTGAGCCTCTTTTGGTCAAGGCTAATGCCCGACCACTTGAGCCACAACTCCACTTCTGGCTTTTGAGAGGGGTAGTTTACTGGAAATAAGAGTCACAGAGACGGTCCTGTGTGTAAGTGCTTTAAACCTTGATCTTCATACCTCAGCCTCCATATAGTCATGAGCGACCAGCAACCAGGCCAAGGAAGTTTTTAATTCTAAGGAATATGTCCAAGAGACAATAGTGCCACCCCATCAGTGGCTCATACCTGTTACCTGTACTTATTCAGGAGGCTGAGATCAAGAGGATCATGGCTCTAAGGCAACCCTGTGACAGAAATGTTTGCAAGACACTATCTCCAAAACAATTAGAAAAAGCCAGCTGGAGGAATGGCTCAAGTTGTAGAGTACCAGCTCAGCAAGGAAGGCAAGCCAAGTGAGAGGTCCTGAGTTCAAACCTCAGTTGTGGAAAAAAATTAAGTAAAAAATACACACACATATGTATATAATGTGTATATATATATGTGTGTGTATGTGTATATATATATTCTACTTTCAATAGTTCTGCAGGAGACCACATATTATAAGCTGCTCTGCTCTACATTAATTACTGCTCCTTCAGAATAGACTTCCTCTTCTACAAAAACAAGGACCCAAGTAAAAGATTATTAAATTATGACCAAGAGAAGATTTATAGTTACAAACACCATGGACTTTTTTTTAATAATCACCCAAAAGTTAATGACTTCACTAAACATTTAGAATTCCTGAGTTTCAATTTTCTCAATGATATAAGACTTCGTACCTGAAAGATTCATGCCCAGGAGTATCAATAATCAGCATTCCTGGAATCCGTACATTTTCTCTGTCAAACTAGAAAGTGAAGGAACATGCATGGCTTAAGGAAGTCAAAACAAGAGAAGATTTTAAATTAATTTATCTATAATTAAAAGTATTTCTACTAATGGTTTTAAAACCATTAGTTTGCCAGGCACCGGTGGATAATGCCTGCAACCCTCGTTACTCAGGAGGTTGAGATCTGAGGATCACAGTTTGAAGCCAGCCCACGCAGGAAAATCTGTGAGATTCTTATCTTAAATTTACAAAACAAAAAACAAAAAAACAGAAATGGAACTGTGACTCAGTGGCAGAGAGCTAACCTTGAGCAAAAGAAGCTCAGGAACAGCCCTCAGGTCCTGAGTTCAAACTCTAGAACTGACACAAACAACCAACATGAGTCAATGGGCACAAGAACATTAATATTTTTATTAAACAAAAATTTTTGTTGAAACAAAATGAAATGAGAAAATATCACTTTCATTAAAGTCATATAACTATAGTGAAGCTGGAGCACATCATTAAGAAAGTGTAATATAAATGACAGAGCAGTCACTGGAGATTATTTAAAAAAAAAAAAAAACTGACACAAACCAGGCACTATAACTATAACACTAGCTACTCAGAGGCCAAGATCTAAGATCACGGTTCAAAGCCAGTCCAGGCAGGAAAGTCAGTGAGATTCTTATCTCCAATTAAAGTCTCACAAAGCTGGAAATGGAGCTGTGGCTCAAAGTGGTAGAGTGCTAGCCTTGAGCAAAAGAGCTCAGGGACAGTGGCCAGGCCCTGAGTTTAAGCCTCACAACTGAACCCTTCCCCCACCAAAAAAAAGGGCAGGCACAAAATTTATCTGGTGCAATTATAAAATAATTGTAAGCAATAAAAAATGTCTCAAATCTCTTGTAAAGAAATATCCTAAATGTATGATTTTTTTAAACAAAAACACGTAAATGAATAAAAACAGTACAACAGACCTCACTTGTACATACTCCTTTACACTAAGAAAGTCACCCACAATTTGACTGTTTGCTACAATTTTTGCTAACTTTCAAATTTCTCAAATTTTATCACCTCATTTTTGTCAAAATGATTCAAATATAAATAGTTTAAATCTACATTCCAATAGCCTTAAATCAATACTCATTAAGCACTATAATTATTTCTACTTCGTTGCCAGGAATATAAGCAATAAGTAATTGAAACTGACATGTTAAGATTATGTAAGAACTGTAATATAGATAGACCTAATAAACATCTTGTTCTTTATATTTCAAGTTTTTGTTATTGGTAAATAGACTGAACATAACTTAAGTTTAGCTGGCTGCTGGTGTCTCACACCTGTAATCCTAGCTACATAGTAGCTGAAATCTGGTCATCATGGTTTCAAACCAGTAATGGGCAGGGAAGTCTCGGAGATGATCTCCAATTAACCAACAAAAAACTGGAAGAGCTGTAGCTCAAGTAGTACAGCACTATCCTTGAGGGGGAAAAAAAAACAAAGGAACAGCACCAAGCCCCAGTACCAGCAGACACATATACAATTATTGTAAATTCAAAAAACCTGAAATTCAAAGTATGTTCTAAAATAAAGACTCAAAACTATACATTGCAATAGAATACAAAACTGAAAAACTGACCCAGAGAAACCAGGACCAACATTCAAAATGACCACCTGCTTAATAAGATGAAAATCAACTTATAAATCCAACTTAACAGTACTGAGCTGGAAGAAAATAGACTTTTAAGATATTGTATAAAAGAAAATGTGAAGATTTTACATGTGGCCCAATATAACTATTCAATACAAAAAAACTCAAGGAATATCATTTCCTTAATTTCCTCCTTAGGAAATAATGGAAGATGAGCTAATAAAACTTAAGTCTCGGGCTGGGATGTAGCTCAGTGGCAAAGCGCTTGCCTAGCAAGTGCAATGTCCTGGGTTCGATCCCCAGTACCAAAAAAAGAAAAGACAAAAAAATACAGTTAAAAAGCAAACTAACTAACTTAGTCTCATATAAGCAAAAAAAAAAAAAAAAAAATTAGAAAGACAAGCTCACTGATTATCTCTACATTCAAGAAATAAAACAAGAAGATGGTTGAATTTAATAATATAGACTCTCTTTGATTTTACCATTTGTACTTAATGTGTTGATGAAACCTGAGATATGTAAGACTCAGTTCTAGGAAAGGGGAGTTCTTTGACAGATAAACCTGGAACATCCTTCCTGACACACCAGATATAATGGATGCAATATAAAATAAGGACTACCAGAACTGTATCAAAGAAGAAAGAGGACCAAAGCTGGGCCCTGGTGGCTCATGTCTGTATTCCTAGCTACTCAGGAGGCTAAGATCTGAAAATGGCTATTTGAAGCCAGCCCAGGCAAGAAACTCCATGAAACTCTTATCTCCAATTACCCACCAGAAAACCAAAGTGGTGCAGTGGCTCAAAGTGGTAGAGAACTAGCCTTGAGTGCAAAAGCTCAGGGACAGCACCCAGGCAGAGTTCAAGCTCCATAACCGATTAAAAAAAAAAAAAAAAAGAGGACCCAAACACAGGGCAAAGGTAACAATAGTAATTGAAATGGATTAAATCAGCAAATATGATTAAATACATGAGTGCATTAAAAAATAAAATCAAACTGTACATTCTTCAAAAGTTAGTAGAAGAGGTAAAGAATCAGAGGTTAATTCTACTTTTGCTATATACACCGAAATTAAGTAATCCAACAGAAAATTAGGTAGTTACTTTACAGAAGAACACAGGATTGACATATCAACCTTCTGTAACCCTCCATACATTAAAAGGGAGAGATTACCTTAAAAATATATAAAAAGTGTTGACATGAGGAGGGAAATCAGGAGGGTCAGGGTATTTGCACTATGATCCACTGAGCTTACTGCTATACTTGTTTAAAAAAACTGGATAACTTCAAACAAGTAGAAAAATAGATAAAGACAAAAAGATTATCAAAACAAATTCCAGGAAATAGAAACATAGGTTTTATTGTTGGTGGTGGTGGTGTCTAATTTGCTTTGTTTTTTTTTTTAAGGGGAACAAAAGAGGGGGAACACAGAAAGGGAAAAGAAGAAGGGTGAACAAATGCAATTATGTTATCCCATATACACTCCATGGAAAATTACCTATGTAATTTGTGGGCAGCGATGGAGAAGAAACACTATTTAAAAAACAAAATGTAGTCAGTACCTTATGAAATGATAGCCTATCTGTACAATACCTTATTAAAAAACAAACAAACAACAAAGGCAGAAGGAAAAGAAAACAATGGTAAAGAGAAGGGAACTTTTAAACGGAGATCTACAATAACCATAGTAAAACATGGAGGGGAAAAATTAACTTCAGAATAGCAGTTGCCCCTGGAACAAAGAGGGAAGCAAATAGAATATGAGGACTCTTCAGTTACATAATTTTATTAAGATTTAAAGCAAAATAGGACAAAGGTGTACAAATGTTCATTGTAAATGCTGAACAGATGAGTCTGATATAGTAGTCTCTAGGTTTTCTGTTTGAAATAGTTTATATCTTAATCTTCATCAGATTAAAACACACAAGACATAATGTAACTTACATTTTTAATCATTTTAGTCTGTTCATTGATAGCTTCAAGGGGGACATTAGTGGCACCAATTTGCTGTGTGATACCACCTGCTTCACCATCCTGGACATGAGTGTGACGGAGCTATGAGAGGACAGCAAATTTGGATTGTTACTTTGACATAGAAAAGAACACAATGAAGTCCCTTTTGTACAACTACTATATACCAATACAAAATAAATTTTGTAAAGGTACAAAAGTAATTTTTATCACAAGCAGAATTTGCCCAAATGAGGTATGTTTATAAAACTTTTAAATGTACTTTTAAAATATATTATTTTGAAGTTATATCAATGCATGCACTTACCTTATCTAGAATTTTTGTCTTCCCTGTGTCCACATGACCAAGCACACAAATTATAGGAGCTCTTAGCTTTTCTGTATTAACATTTTTGCTATGTTCAAGACGACGTTTCTAAAAAGAAAAAGAAAAAAATGACAAAATTAAGTAAATATTATTTTAAATTCTCACTACTTTTATATTTTACATTGGTATAAAATTATCACAACCTACATTCAAGTGATTTGGTGATGTGACCACATAAAACTAATTTTACAGTGTGAACTTCATAATCCTATCATAGCACTTCTTGAAAAGGAAAAATCTGTTTAGAACAGACTCTAAACAGACACTAAGTACAAATAGGCAAGGTATAAAGTACTACCTCCAACTTTCTGATAGCTTTTGTGTAAAGCTATTTAATAAAATAGATAGCAAAGAAACGTGATTTTTTTTTCCATCATACTGTCTACACAGTAGAACTTCTAATTTATGTCACAGCTTATACAAAAAAGTGACAACCGTAAACATTTTTTAAAATGATATACTTTACACTTTTATCCAATGTACACATTTGTATTTTAAAGAAGCCTCCCAGCCAGCCACTAGTGGCTCACAGCTCTAATCCTAGCTACTCAAGAGACTAAATTCTGAGGCTTGTGGTTCCTCACTAGCTAGGACAGGAAAGGCCATGAGACTCATCTCCAATTAGCCAGCAAAAACAAAGAACTAGCTGCTGTTTTTTAAATTTATTTATAATGTAGTACTGTTACATATATTTTTTGTTTCTTTTGTATGTTTTCCCCCATAGTATAACACCTATTTACACTGTATTTGATTCCAGTGCCCTGCATCTTGTATATATATTTTCTAATTTGGGGAGGGAAGGGAAATAACAAAATCCTGAAATAAGGATACAAGTTGACCCACTGTAACAATGAGATGTACAAGACATTATGTTAAAAATGAACTTTAACAACTTGGGGGGAGGGGGAGGAGGAGATAACAATGTTCGATAGGGAATGTACTCATTACCTTACTCATAACTGTAACCCCTCTGTACAGTATTTTTACAATAAAAATATATACAAACCCCCCCCAAACCCCCAAAGAACTAGAAATATAGCTGTGACTCAAGTGGTAAAGTACCACTTGAGCAAAAAAGCTAAGAAACATCACCTCGACACTGAGTTCAAGCCACAGAACTGTGCAAGTGTGTGCACACGTGCACATGCACACACACGCACAAGTGTGCACACACAAGCTTCCCAGTAAAAAGAATGTTTAAGCCTTAGTGTAAGTACAACATTTTTTATTTTTTCCCAGGCATTTACTAGGTCTCCAATGGAAACTATGATTTACAAAAGCTTCTCTTAGAACTACAATGCAACCAGGCACTGATGGCTCATGCCTGTAATCATAGCTACTCAGGAGGCTGAAATCTGAGGATCATGGTTCAAAGTCAGCTAGGGCAGAAAAGTCCGTGAGACTCCAATATCCACTATCTCCAATAAACCACTAGAAAACCGGAAGTGGTACTGTGGCTCAAGCGGTAGAGCGCTTGCTTTGAGCTGAAGAGCACAGGGACAGCGCCCACGCCCAGAGTTCAAGCCCCACAACCAATTAAAAAAAAAAAAAAACTACAATTCAATTTTTCATTTGCTTGTTTTGGCAACATTTACCTAACTTTTGCTTTTGGAGGACCAAATAAAAAGGAAGCCATCACATACCTTCTTTGAAACAACAATCTTTCAATACAATAAAGCTGATATTATATTCAGATGAGATACGCGATCATCAAAACTAAATCATTTGTGAAACTAGTTTTCAACTAACAAACTTTTATTTCTTGCCATTAGATGCTGTAACTGAAATAATACAACTAAGATCCAAATGATGTTCACAAAGTAGCACTTCTTTACTAACATGGCAGCCTCACAGTATATACAACTCATATTTGAATACAATACTTAGGATCGAATATGGCTGAAAACTGCCTTTCTCTTCCACACTTGGAGTGTTAAATATTTTGAAGATATAAACTTTGAATCTAAAATTCTACCTCTTATTGTTTATACTGAACCAATAAGAGGGTAATAACACAAACATTTATAGGTACACACTGCTCACTATAGCACTCATCATAAAAGTCTTATAAATCCTTAATGTTCTTTGGTTGGAGATTTGTTGATACAAGTTTCCCAAACTCAACAGAAGTCATTTATCTGGTACATTCATCTGGTGTATAAGAATTACTGACAGGTTCCCATGGCTCATGGCTGTAATGCTAGCTAGCTACTCAGGAGGCGAACAGCTGAGAATCAGGATTCAAATCTAGCTATGACATGAAAAGTCCATGAGACCCCTGTCTCCCTATTTCCAATTAACACCAAAAAACTTGGTGGAGCTGTACCTCAAGTATACCATAGCATTTAGCAAAAAAGCTCAGGGATAGAGCCAAGCCTCAGAACACGAACACACACACACTTCTCCCCCCCCCCCAATATGAATATATTCCTTATCTGAAATAAGTCGGATCTTAAAAGTGAAAGTATGGTTTAAGAGATAAGAGGTCCAGCCTTGAGTGAAAAAGCCAAGAAAGAGCTTTGAGGCCTTTTGTTCAAGCTCCTGTGCTGGCACAAAAGAAAAAAAATTACTTCAGAAATGAAGTAATGCACATCAGAAGTATTTCTGATTTGGGGGGTTGTATATACATGAGATATATCTTAGAAATTGGCCAATTATAAAATTCATTTACATTTCATGGCTATCTTATATATAGCCTGAAGGTAATTTAAAACAATACATTTATTGTGCTTACATTTTGTTTCATTTTGCTGGTCCTGAGGCCTGAACTATCTCTAAGCTTCTTTTGCTCAAGAATAGCACTCTTAACACTTGAGCCACAGCGCTGCTTCTGGCCTTTTCTGAGTAGTTTGTTGGAGATAAGAGTCTCAGCCTTTCCTGCCAGAGCTGGCTTCATCCAAAATCCTTAGATCTCAGCCTCCTGAGAAGCTAGGATTATAGGCGTGAATCACCCACACCAGGCTATTTTGTCTATATTTTGACAAATGACACACTTGAAGTCAAATGTATAAACTTTAGAATTGAGCAGCTTAACATTCTCCAATAAAAAAGTATTTAATCCAAAACATCAGTAGTTCTGGAGTTCAGAAACTGGAGAACAATCCCAGTTAGTGGTTTAGAAATTCAATTTGTCCCATACAAAATGTAGACAAGGAAAAAAAATCAAATTATTGGTGTTATTAAAAATTAATTACAGCCGGCGCCGGTGGCTCACACCTGTAATCCTAACTACTCAGGAGGCTGAGATCTGAGGATCATGGTTCAAAAAGCCAGCCCAGGCAGGAAAGTCCGTGAGACTCTTATCTCCAATAAACCCCTAGAAAACCAGAAGTGGCGCTGTAGCTCAAGCGGTAGAGTGCTCGCCTTGAGCTGAAGAGCGAGGGACAGCGCTCAGGCCCAGAGTTCAAGCTCCATGACTGACCAAAAAAAAAGAAACAACAACAACAAAAAAAATAATTACATATGAAAAGATGGAAAGCTAGAAGTTTTTACCTTTAAAAGTTCAGTAACTAGAGTTCAAGCAAACTAAAGTATTATTTATACTAAGCTGACAAAATGAAAAATCCTTTGCTTCAAGTCTACTACATTAAATAGGAAAAACAAAAAAGCCTACTAGGTATTTATACCTTTTTAAAGAGAAGTTACAAGTAGATATCTCACACTAACAGTAAGAACTAAACATCTTACCAACTAAAGGGCATATGCTCAGAATACCTTCACATACCTGTACCATCACCCAAAGAACACATTAATATTTGGACAAAACAAGGAAAATGATGCAGTTTCCAGTATGACTTGGGTAAGGGAAGAAAGCCTCTGGGTTAGATCAGTGTTGAAACTAGAGAAGATATAATTCTTAAAAATATATTTTGTGAAGTATGGTAAAAATCTTTAGTTGTCATAGTACAGCTCTAATGATAAGAGTGGGGAAGATAGAAACAAAAAAGGAAAAAAACATACCTCAATTCTCCGTTTTGCTTTGTCATAAGCCCTTTCTTCTTTAGTTCGATCATCATCAGAGTCATATTCAGAGTCTGAGCTAATTTCTTTACTTGGCTTTTTATCTAATGTCTTTCCTGAATCTTTTTCATCTGACATCTTTTCATCTTCCTCATCACCTTCACTGCCTTCACTTTCTCCTTCTTCTTCCTCTTCTTCTTCACTCTCTTCTTCTTCCTCCTCATCTTCCTCTTCTTCCTCCTCCTCCTCAGGGTTTTCTTTTACTTCTATATGGACTGTGTTTCCTTTTTTAAGTAAAGCAAACAAAATTTAAAATGATAGATTTGTATCAAGATAGGAAAACTACTAAAAAGGCACTAAGGCAGCAACATTGTGTTTTCATACATTGTAAATGCAAAGTATTTGTCCACATGATACAATGAAGATGGTCACTTAGAAGTAAAAAATTCAGTTGGTAATCCACAAGTAAGTTAATAAAAAATAAAATCTACTACTAAACCAGGATCCAAGGTAGAATATAAAGACAGGGAGAAAAACACAATGTACTCGTTAAGTGATTCTGGAGGTAGTACAAAAGGCTAAGTTGTTTCAGTGCTAAAGGGCTAGGCACAGCAAATTCAGACCTACCAATAATTAAAGCAAGGAAGGGACAGAAGAGTGAGGTAGCACAAGGTTACACTTTACCATGGGGTAAAATTCTGTAAGAACTCCACCAATGGAGCATGAATTAAGAATTAATAAATAGGACATCATCCTCACTACTGCCAAATCACCTTCACCTTCATATGCACTCAATAAAGTTCAAAATAATATACTCCATATTGTTTGTTCACTCATATTCCTGAGTATATATTGAACACCTGTAAAAATCCAACATTTGGCCAGGTACCAGAAGCTCACACCTGTAATCCTAGCTACTCAGGAGGATGAGGTCTGAGGATCACCGTTCAAAGACTGCCTGGGCAGGAACGTACCTTAGACTCTTATCTCCAATAAACCACCAGAAAACCAGAGATGGCACTGTGGCTCAAGTGGTAGAGCGCAAGCCTTGAGCTGAGGGACAGTATTCAGGCCCAGAGGTCAAGCCATACAACCGACCAAAACAAAAATCCAAATCTGAACTTTTTTTGAGCACTGAAATGACACTACAAATGGGGAATTCAATTCATAAATAAAATGCTTAAAAAGTATGGCATAAACCAACCTTCAAGCTATTTTAGACACACATAAATTAGATTTCATCATAAGGCTTGGGTCATATCCCCAAAATATCTCATACTGTATTTGATAATATTCCAAACTCCTGGATCCTAAGCATTTCAATTAAGGGACAAATAAATTTGTCTATCCTCGACATACAATTACTTCTACAATCTTGTAAATAAATATACAGTACAAAGTATAGAACAATTTCCACAAAGAAAACCAGTAAGACACAAGGAAGATTTTGATGCACTGAATTTGTAAAACAAAAACTTTAAAATTTTCCCAACATTCAGGAGAAAAGGTTAAAATTTTTAGAAGGTCGTTTTTCTTTTAAGTTACATGGAAATTCTGAAATGGAATATACAGGAGATGAAATTAAGCTTTCAGTAGGCAGGCTTAAAAGAATGAAAAATTAATGACACAGTAGACAAATAAAACAATCCAGAAAGAATTACAAAACTCAATAGAAAATACAGAAAAGTAAATTGTAGTATAACAAGTATCTAGTACAGGATCAAAAGTGAAATAATGGCTTCATTCATTACAAAATGAACAAACATATAAAATCACACATTCATAAAGTCCTCCAAATAGAATGATGCACAACATCACAAAAGAAGGGAGGGAGGGAGGAAAGGAGAGAACCTACCCTGGGGGCATCATGATCTAAATCACTGAAAACCCACACATGTAGAATTTAAGCTGATATCTGATTTCTCATTAGAAGCAATAAAAGTCAAAATAAACAATATCTTCAAAATATTATATATGAAGTTTCAACCAAGAGTTTCTTCTCCCTCGGTAAATACATCATTATAGAATGAAGATGAAATAAAGATACATTCAGAAATGAAAAAATAAAATGTCTTAATAACCCCTATAAAAGGAAATTTAAAAAGATGTTCTTCAAGAAGGAAGAAATGAACCTAAATAGAAGATCAAAGACATAGGAAGAAATAGTGCACAACAAATGTGAAGAATAAACATAAGGGCTGGGAAGGTGGCTCAGTGGTAGAGTGCTTGCCTTGCATGCCTGAGGCCCTGGGTTCCATTCCTCAGCACCACATAAGCAAAAAGAAAAAAGCCGGAAGTGGCGCTGTGGCTCAAGTGGTAGAGCACTAGCCTTGAGCTGAAGAGCTGAGGGACAGCACCCAGGCCCAGAGTTCAGGCCCCACGACCGGACTCCCCAAAAAAAGGATAAACATAATGAAATCTCCACTTCATAAAAGTGTGAGAAATACAGAATGACATGAAGAAAAAAGAGAAATGTTATATAAATGGGACATTGGGTAAGTATTCTTAAAGTATTTTAAAGTCCCTGCAAGGTATTGAAAATGTGTAACATTAGGCATTAGGTATTGTTAGATGAAATGGGCAAAATTAAAAATCTTGGTAACCATCAAAATAATAACTAAATGAGGCATGTTAGCCATTAGTAGGCTGATCTTAATATTGAGGCTAGCCTGGCAACACAGTGAAATCTTGTCTCAGTAGAAACAAATTAGAAAGTATAAAACTTTCTAGCATATGGAAGGAGAAAGAATGGAATTTTAAAAACTTCAACAATCAAAGATTGTTAGAAAAGAGAAACAAAGAAAAAAAAAGAAAAGGGTTGGAGATATGGCTCAGATGGTAGAGAACCAAATTCGAGTCCCGGTCTCAGACCAAAAAAAAGAAATTTAATGTAAAGAAAAACAAGACTTAGATGAAAACTTAAAACCAATATACTTCGCTAAATACATCAAATGTACTCTACCTAAACACTGACAAATTATGTTTCTTATGGTGTGAATATAGATTCACATTGAAACCTAATCCCAACTGTGGTGGTATAAAGATGTGGGGCTTTTTGAGAAATGATTAAATGATTAGGATCCTGTCCTAATGAATGGATTATTATTATAAAAGTAGTATTGGGGAAAAAAAGGAGACTTGGAAAGTGTTCACCCCTCTTGCCCTTTCAATCCTTTCTTCATGGAGAATAGTGTTCTTCCAAATCTCTGAAGACTGCAACATCAAAGCAACATCTTGAAGGTAGTGAGTAACCTACTAGACCTAGTAACTGTTTCTTAAACTTGTGTTCTTCTGAAACTTCAATTTTTTTTTTATAAATCACTCAATCTGTGGTATTTTGCTATAGGAGCACAAACAGAGTAAGATAATGATTTAATGATAAAGAAATAATAAAGATTAATACTGATCTATGACTCAAAGCTGGTTTTTTCATATTGAGTACAGGATAAAAGTAGATTTTGTAAGGCAATCGACATGACTTGCAAAAAAGAAATGTCAGTAATATAAGGCTAAATTAATCAATAAGATTTAAGATTATTTTCACCTAAAACCATAGTACCAAAATATTAAACCTCAAAAATTAGCAACATGCAGGGGAAAATAAGACAATATAAAATCACAGTGGTAGTCTTGTTTTTAATCAGGATAGTCTCAGTAAGAGGAAAAAAAAGTATGCCATAAAAGCACCTCAGAACAATATAAAGATATAACAAAACTTTTGATCAGCAATTTGAAACATAAAGTAAGACACCAAACTAATGAAAATATAAATGCTATAAAGAAGGAAAATGTCAATGAAACAATAGGGAATCACTCTAGCTCTCTCTAGTCAAACAGAGATTTAGGGTCCTAATGTGCACTTCTCCCCCAAAATTGACAACAACAAATAAACAAATAGAGAATCACAGAAATGGGGGGGGGGGAAACATGGAGAGCTCTTGGCCAACTCCCCAACCCATGCCAGCAGCACAGCAAAGCCCCAAGAGTGGCCTTGCTGCCCAGGACTCCAGGACCCGACCAGCAAGACTGTAGCATCCAGACGTAAGATTTATCACAACGTCGCCGGTTGAACCCACAGCCAACTCCAGAATCAGTGAATATCCTGCTGGGGTCCCCCCTCCCACAAGGGACCAGCCTGGCCCAGACCCCTACATTCTGCCCAAGAAGGGGCACCAAACTTGATGAGGAAAAAGAGACCAGAGACCTTTCTAACTCTCCCTTCACCCCACTTGTTGGCTTCCAGTGGGAGACTACCAGCACTCATATTGGAAGGATGCTAGGACCCTACGTCCTCACAGCAAGCTATCAGCAGGAAAATTGGGCCTGTTTTAAACCAACACTGACAAAAGCCTGCGCACCAGCACCATTCGCAAAACTCATGCCCATCCTGGAGGCCTAAACACCACCATCCCAGGCCGCAGACAGAACCAACCATCCAGCTGCTAGTGGAGAGCTCCCTGTCCTGAGCCAGGAAGCTTGGCTCAGATCCAGCTGCCAAGCACTGGCCACCTGCAGGGAGAGAAACTAGGGGCCAAACACCTTCCGAAACACACACCCAGCTCAGAGGCTTGAAAATAGCCTTCATAACTACTGCCAGAGATGGAACCCAGGCCTGACTTCAGGCAGAGCTCCCTGGCTCAGGGGTGAGCAAAGCGTGCACGCACAAGCTGGCAGCCAAACACTAGCCACCTGTGGACCAAGAACCAAATCAGGGCTGAAGCACAGACAAATGCCTACACATGCATGGGAGCCCACTCCTTCCAAAGTGCCCATCCTGGAATCTAACCTTCCCAGCCCCACTACAGATGAGTTCCTTTCAGCTAGCCCAGGGCCAAGCATGTGCACAAGCATTCACTGTCCTACAGACCTAGCATGGGCTAGTCCACTGTAGTTTGAGCTAGCTTGGGCCAAGCACAGGACACACCTGTCAGACACAAACAGGCCATGCTCAGGACACAGCACTGACAATCCCTGAACCCAAATACATAAATCGAAACCAAAGATGACAAGATTCATGAATAATTAATAAGACATATAATCCAAATCCAAAAGCCAACAAAAATTCAAGGAAGGATTTCAATGAGAGTAAAAAGAGATGGAGGACAAAAGAAGCGTTAAAGAAATGACAGAATTGGCCAATCAAATGAAAGGGGATATGCAAAAATAATTTCAAGAATACAAAGAAGAAATAACAAGAAAATCCAGAACCCCAAAAAAGGTATGGAGATAAAAATACACACCTCATTAAAAGACAACATTAATACTCTGAGAACTGATCTAGGAAGCATAAACGGTCCACAGGTAACAGAATAAGTGAAATGGAAAACAGAGTATCAGAAGTAAAGGATTAAACAGAGGAGCTACAACAAAAAGTCCAAGGTATGGGAAAAACACTTAGAATTTACAAAAGGGAAATCCAAGAATTTGCAGACTCAGCTAAGAAATCAAATTTACACATAGCTAGGATCTTCAATAATAAAAGCACTGAAAAATCTATTCAGTAAAATAATAAGAGAACTTCCTCAATCTTAAGAGAAAAAAATCTCAGTCACCTGAAAGAAACATCCAGAACCCCTAGTAGACAAGATTGAAGAAGAAACCCTTCTAGACACATCATAGTAAAAGCATTAGACTTGAAAAGCAAGGAATTTTAAATGTTGTAAAATCAAAGATGCTATATTACAAGGGAAAGAAAATCAGAATTACTGCCAATCTCTCCATACAAACCCTCAATGCAAGGAAACCTTGTAATGGTATAATCAAAGCCCTGAAGATCAACAACTGCCAAGTCAAACTGGTATACCCAGTAAAGCTATCATTTACATTTGATGGTGAAACTAAAGCCTTCCATGACAAAATATAAGGAATTCATGAACAATAAACCAGCACTACAAACAATACTAAAAAGGAGGTACATAATCCGAAGCAAACAATCAAAACCAAGGATATACATCAGACAAAAATCACCAGAAGAACAATTTAGTAAGCACAGGAAGAGGAAAGAAGCAAAATACAGGAAATCAAGAAAATGGCAGTAAACTTTACATATTTTTCATTATAATAACCCTAAATACTGATGGACTTAACTCTACAGTCAAAAGAAAAAGAATAGCATATTGGATCAAAAAACAAGATCCATCCATTTTTTTATCTCCAAGAGTCCCATATCTCACAGTCAAAAATAAAAACCAACTACTAGTGAAGGGATGGAAAATGATCTTTCATGCAAAAGTACCCTGCAAGAAGGCAGGAGTAAGCCACATTGATACCTGATAAAATATAGACTTTTCATCAAAGTCAGTACAAAGATTCAAGGAAGGTCATGACATAGTAATAAAGAGAATGATCCATGAAGAGGAAATCTATGCACCAAATAATGGAGAACCAAAATATGTTAAACAAACACTTTTGAACTTACAAAACAGGACAGACCCAAGCACAATTAACAGTGGGAGATTTTAATACCCTGCTCTCACCAAAGGATAGGTCAACGAAACAAAAGATAAACAAAGAAACCTCTAAACTAAATGACACCATAACCCAAATGGACTTACCAGACATCTACAGAGTATTCAACCCAACAACATCGCAATTCACATTCTTCTCAGATGCCCATGGAAGATTCTCCAAAATAGATCATATGATAGTACACACAAAGAACCTAAGCAAATACAAGAGGATTGGCATAACTCCTTGCATCCTATCTGACCACTGGGAATCAAACTAGTTCTCAACAAAAAAAACATCCTGCAGAAAGCACTCAAACACATGGAGGCTTAATAACACACTACTGAATAACATCTGGGTCACAGAAGAAATTAAGGAGAAATTAGAAAGTTCTTACAATTCAATGAAAATACTCACAGTGGAACCTGGGACACAGCAAAAGAAGCATTGAAGGGGAAGTTTATACCTCTAGGTGCATGTTAGGAATAGGTCAAATTAAGCAGATATGGTATTGGTTGACCAAGGAAGAAGGAAATTTAACTGGGTAGCCTGAGAAACATAGATACAGACCCTGAGAGAACAAGACTGTGGGTCTGACCATTTGTATTAAGAATAGGGCCAAATGTTAATTAAAAATACAGGCTTGAGTGAAGTAGAGAGTTCAGCACCAAGGTGGCTCTTCTAGGCATTCAAAGGATGGCCTGTCTACCTTTAGGCCATTTGGGGAGCTATTCAATGCTTTCCACAGTTTGGGAAGGTAACCTAAGACTATGATATTTGCATTTCTCCCAAGCAGAGCCCTCCTAGCTCACACTCCCCCTAGGCCAGGTGTTGCAAATCAAAGGGAGGCTTGCCCTACTTCCAGGCCTTGGAGCCTAGTAAGCAGCAGCTCCCACCTTCTGCTAAAGCACCAACATGTCTGCAAGGATGGCTTACTGCTTTTGTGGATGGGCTTTGGCTTATTGCTTTGTAAATGTGTAATTACTAACTGCTGGCTCTGCTTTTGTAAACCCACTTGCTATCCCTTACATCCCCACCTGCATGTGGCTTCAAAATCCTGTCTTAATGGAGCTCTGGTGCTGGTCTTCATTGTCTTGGTATAGTGGAGGTCATAGGCCATGGCTAATAAATGATTCCTAGTCCTACTGACTAAGTGTTGGTGACTCCTTTCACCAGTGGGACAATTCAGTGCACACATATAGAAAAGAAACAGCTCAAGTAATTAAGCTCATGCTACAAGAAAAACAAGAAAAAAAATCAAATCTAAAAATACTAGATGGAAAGAGATAGAAAAGATTAGGGCAGAAATCAACAAAATAGAAATTAAAAAAGCTATACATAAAATCAATAAAACAAAGATACTTTTTTGAAAAAAAAATTGACAGACCACTTGCAAGATTAACCAAAAAAAGAGCAGAGATGCCACAGGAAACATCACAACAAATACCCAGGAAATTCAAATTATTATAAAGGATTACTTTTAAATCTATACTCACAAAAGGAAAACTTACCAAAAAGGGATGAGTATTTACAAATGTACAAACTGCCTAAATTAAACCAAGAAGATATAAACCAGCAAAACAAGGCACTAATACACAAGATAAGAGAAAGCCCAGGCCCAGATGGGTTCACTGCAGAATTCTGTAAAACTTTTAAAGACGAATTAATATCAATACTGTTAGAGTAAATTAAGACTCTGCCAGAAAACCAAGTAGACATCCAGGTACAAAGAACAAAAGAAAGATTTATTGCCAGTAAGGAGACTAGCAAAAAACAAAAACAAAAAAACAAAAGAAAAAAGAGACTAGCAAAACCCCTTTCTCACCAGGTAAGAGGAAGTGAGAAGTTCCAGCTATGGTCTCAGATGACCTTTTATAACCTCGGGGATTTGGGAGATCCCACTCCTTGTATGGTCATAGGTATCCCAAAGTGGTACTCTGTCAGGGAAAGGGGGTAAGGGCTAATTATTTGCTGCCTTTACTACATGGACCTAGTGTTGCCTAAGGGAAAGAACATGTTAAGCCATGAGGGAGGAGGCTTCTGGGCTAACATCTACTCATCAAGCTTTTCCATGAAATAGAAATTGAGTCATCCCAAACTCATTCTATGAAGTCAGTATCACATTCATCCCAAAACCAGGTCAGGATCCAACAAAAAAGAGAACAAACAAAGGTCTGGGAAGGTGGCTCAGTGGTAGAGTCCTTGCCTTGCATGCATGAGGCCTTGGGTTTGATTCCTCAGTACCACATAAGCAGAAAAAGCCGAAGTGGCACTGTGGCTCAAGTGGGAGAGGGCTAGCTCTGAGCTGAAGAGCTGAGGGGCAGTGCCCAGGCCCAGAGTTCAGGCCCCATAACACACACACACATACACACACACACACACACCCCTAGACACACACACACACACACACACACACACACACACACACACACACACACACACACACACACACACACACACACACACACACACACACACACACACACACACACACACACACACACACACACACACACACACACACACACACACACACACACACAGCAATTTCTCTGATGAACACAGATAAAATACTAGCCAACAGATTCCAGAAACAAATAAAATCATATATTATGACCAAGCAGGCTGCACCTCAAAGATACTAGACTGGTTTAACATACACAAACCAATACATGAAATCCAGCATTGTCAACAGAGCCAAGGTCAGAACCACATGATAGTCTCAATAGATACAGAAAAAGCCTTTGATAAAATACAACTGTTATTCATGTTGAAAGCTTTGGAGAAACTTAGAAGGAATATTTTTTTTTTTTTTTGGGGGGGGGGTCTGGTCGTGGGCCTGAACTCTGGGCCTGGGTGCTATCCCTCAGCTCTTCAGCTCAAGGCTAGCACTCTACCACTTGAGCCACAGCGCCACTTCCGGCTTTTTTCTTTTTGCTTATGTGGTACTGAGGAATCAAACCCAGGGCCTCAGGCATGCAAGGCAAGCGCCCTACCACTGAGACACCTTCCCAGCCCAGAAGGAATATTTCTTAAAACAATAAAGGCTATATATGACAGACCAACAGCCAACATCATACTTACTAAATGGGGAAAACCTAAATTTCCCCTAAACTCAGGAATAAGGCAAGGATGCCCACTCTCTTCACTCCACTTCAGTATAGGTCTGGAATTCTTAGCCAGAGCATTAAGGCAAAAAAAGGACACAAAAGGGATTCACATAGGGAAAGAAATTAAACTATCCTTACTTGCAGATGACATGATCTTACACCTAAAGGAGCCAAAAAAAACTCCACTCCTAAATCCCTAGAGCTGATAAACCACTTTGGCAAGGTAGCTGGATACAAAATTAACTCAGAAAAATCAGTTACCTTTCTGTATGCCAATAGTGCACAAGTAGAAAGAGAAATTGTAAAAACAAAACCATTTGCAATGTCTCAAAAAAAAAAAAAAACCTAGGAATTAACCTAACCAAAGACATAAAAGATCTTTACAGAGAAAACTATAAAAATCTGAAGAAAGAAATGAAAGAAGATACCAGGAAATGGAAAGACCTTACATGTTCGTGGATAGGTAGAATCGGTATTTTGAAAATGGCCACATTGCCAAAAACAATATACAAATTCAATGCAATCCCCATCAAAATCCCAATGATGTTCTTTACTGATAAACAGTTCAAAGTCACATCAAACAACAAAAGACCTATAAGAGCCAAAGCAATTAAAGAAGCAATGCCCGTGGTATTACAATACCAGATTTCAAACTCTACTACAGAGCCATATAACAAAAACAGCTTGGTTATTGGCACAAAAACAGACCCAAAGATCAAAGGAACAGATTAGAAGACCCAGAAATAAAACTACACACTCACAGTCATCTAATATTTGACAAAGGAACCAATGACATACAGTGGAAAAAACACAGCCTCTGACAATTGGTGTTGGGAAAACTGGGCAGCAATATGCAGAAAACTAAAAGAGGATCCCTGCTTGTCACCATGCACTAACATCAATTCAAAGTGGATCAAAGACCTCAAGGTCAGACTTGAAACTCTGAAACTACTGCAACAGAGAGTAAGAGAAACATTAGAACTTATAGGTATAGAGAGGAAGAGTCCCAGGGGCACAACAGATAGGACAGAGACTCAACAAGGGGAACTACGTTAAAAAGTTTCTGCACAGCTAAGGACATATTTACAAATTAGAAAGAAAATCAACCAACTAGGAAAAGATCTTTACCAGCAATACATCAGACAAAGGCCTAATATCCAATATATGCAAGGAACTCAAGAAACTAATCCCTCCAAACTTAATACACCAATTACAAAATGGGCAGGGAGCGAAGGAAGAGACTTCTCAGAAAAAAAAATAAGAATGGCAAAAAAAAACACGTAAGGAAATGTTCATCATCCCTGGCCATAAAGGAAATGCAAATCAAAACATCTCATCCCAGTTAGATTGGCCAACATTTTAAACTGGAAGAAACGCTGGTGGGGATGTAAGGAAAAAGGAACCCTACATTTCACAGCTGGTAGAAATATAAACTAGCACAATCACTCTGGAAAGCAGTCTGGAGTGTCCTCAAAAAAACAAAAAATAGACCTTCCCTACAATCCAGCCATTCTACTCCTAGGCATCCACCCTTATCATAATGAACCAGGATATGATAAGGACTCATTGCTACACTATTCACAATAGCCAACATATGGAAACAGCCCACATGCCCCACAATACATATTTAGATCCAAAAATATGTGGTAAATATGTACAACAGAAAGAATAAAATAAAAGCCATCAGAAATAAAATAACCTCTTTTACAAGGAAATAGATGGAATTAGAACAAATGTTGAGGTAAGCCAAGATCAGAGATAAATGGCACATATTCTTTCTGATATGCAGAAGTTAGATCTAAAACACTGAGATATAACAAATTACACAGGATTCTAGATACTCACATACAGTGACACCAAAACAGGACAGTCTTAGAAGAGCATCACAAAGGTGTAATACCCAACTACCTCTTCATATGTACATAAAATAATATATATATGGGAAGGAACACCAAAGACAGAAAAACAAAGAACTCTTTGCTTTTTTTTTTTTTTTTGCTGGTGATTCTGTATTCTTTATCTTATATACAGTATATTCACATGCATATCTGTAGAAGATTAGAGGGAGGGCACAAAATCTGAGCAAAAAGGGTGAAATAGTACAGCAGTGGAACGTACTGGACATTAATGAAAGTGAGGTATACAACTTGTGGTTGGAGAGGAAAGAGAATGGGAGAGAATGAGTGAAGAGATGACACTGTACACAAGGAAATATCCTTATTACTTGACCATATACTAAGCTGTAAAGCAAGACTCAAAAGTTTTTCAAGGGTGAATCATAGAATCACCGATCACTTACATTTGCTAAAAGATATACTAAATCATAGATAAAGAAAACAGAAATATAAAAAAACCCAATATATTAGAATTTGTAGAATTTCATGAGGGCATGCTTAAAAATTAATTGTAGCTTGAAAACAAGGATGAGGGTGGGGGTCTGAAAAAAAATTGGAGTCAAACATCATTCTCTATAAGATAGAAGAAAAATCATAGTAAAGGAAGTAGATATTCTAGTAATAAAGGGCAGAAAGTAATGACAAAGAAAGTTTACATATTAAAGTGACTAGGAAACGTATTCATCTTTTCATTAACTTTTTTGGGGTGCCTCTCTTGGAGCTTGAATCTAGTATGAACACTATTGCTGAGCTTCTTCCTTTAAGGCTAGCATTCTACCACTTGAGCCACAGTCCAATTTCCAGCTTGGTGGCTAATTAGAAATAACAATCTCACAGACTTTCCTGCCTACGCTAGTTCGGACCTGTGATCTGTCTCTTGAGTCACTACAATAGCAAGCATGAGCCACTGATGCCTGGTATCTTTTCGTTACTCTTAAGTTAATAGCCTTTTTGTAGGCTACTTTTATTAAGAATCATGGAAAAAGTATATTAAACATCACCCTGGGAAATGTATTATAAATACTAGGTATGTGTTTTAGAAATGGATTTATTAACTATAGCAAAGGAGAGAGCAAGACTGGTCCTCATAACCCAAGAAGGGTCACACCTATGTTTCATAATTAGGAGACGATTCATGTAAATACATTCAACTTGAATGACCACTGGCTTTTATCAATGTGTAATTGTGAATTACTCACCTTTTTCTCTTTCCTCATCACTGGCCATAGCTTCCCAATCATCCAATCCAGCATCCTCAGTTTCTTCTTCTTCTTCTGTAAATTTTCATTTAACATACAAAAATCATTTAAGAATATGACACTTTTAGAAAAAAGAAAACTACGCTGTGACATTAATGTTTTAATGATTTAAATAGGTAAAACTATGCATGCACCTTTTCTTTGGAATTAACTTTTTCAATGTAGTTAGTATGTTATAATTTACTATTAATAAATATTTCACTATTTCACAATACATACTCAAGATACCAGAACTTAACCTAAACTGCATATGTAAAGAATTTAAAATTTTACAAATTTAAATGCTAAAATATTCTTTTATCTAAAAAGTATATATGAATACATTATATTTTTAAGAAGAATGCATTTCACATCTTTTTGAACTTTCAACTCATACTTTATGAACATAATTTATTATTCATTTTGCTTTAGCCTTCACAGATATATACAAGTAACTATTATATTTCAAAGTTGAAGATACAGAACTATTATTCTATTCTAGGAAAAAAATAAATGTGGTGCTGAAATTCTGGAATAATTTTAATATGAAAAACTGTAATACTCTCTATTAACAATTACTCTCCTTTTACTAAAAATGCAACTAGACAAAACTACTTCTAAGAAAGGAAAGTGAACATGGGATTCTATCTCCAATTCCTCTAATATCACTATCTTTGGGAAGGGAGGAGAGTGTGGGTGGATGTGTGGGCACTCAAGAGCTTGTCCTGGGGCTTGAATTCAGGGCCTTGGGCACTGTCCATGAGCATTTTTCATTCAAGGTTATCATCTTAACGCTTAAAACCACAGCTACACTTCTGGCCTTTTGGTGGTTAATTGGAAGTAAGAGTCTCACAGACTTTTCCTGCTTTGAACTGTGATCCTAAGATCTCAGTCTCCTGAGTAGGTAAGAATACAAAAGTACAAGCCACCAACACCCAGTTAATTTCATTATCTTAACCTTAAGCTGAAGCCTACCCATGTGAAATTACCATATTCAATTAGGAGAGAAAGGTAAGAAAATCAGCTCTCATTATTTGTGATGTTTCTTCAGCCTGTTCTGATCCTGTCTTAAAACTGAATATTCTCTTGAGTTTGTACATAAGTGATTATGTACTCAACATACCTTTATCTAGCCTATGGTCTTATCAATCTCATGAAGGAGAACTTTAAATTTTTTTTAAAAAAGTCAGAGATTTTTTTTCCTTACACACACAGTGTTAAATATTTTTTAAAAAATGGTGTTAAAATGCAAATTTCTGTAGTTCTTAAATTTTTAGGCCTTGAGATTTTCAACCCATAGATTAAAAACAAAGAAAATAAAGAATAGTTACTGTTACTAAAGAAAAAAACACATTGTAATCTCATTTGTCTACTGCTCAAAATTTAAAAAAAAGCTATCTAAGCTGGGTGCCAGTGGCTCACGCCTGTTATCCTAGCTACTCAGGAGCTAAGAACTGAGGATCATGGTTCAAAGCCAGCCCTGACAGTAAAGTCCATGAGACTCTTATCCCCAATAAACCACCAAAAAAACAGAAGTGGCACTGTGGCTCAAGTGGTAGAGTGCTCGCCTTGAACTGAAGAGCTTAGGGACAGCACCCAGGCCCAGAGTTCAAGCCTAGGACCGACAAAAATAAATAAATAAAAAGGGAAAAAACAAAATATGTATTTGTTTCCAAAATACTTAATGATACCTAAGATAACTTATGATACAATAACAGCATCTAACAATAATCAATTGATTCCCTAATGCCACTGGCCTGGTTCAACAGGGGTTGGTGTCTCTTCTTTTTCTGGTACTCCTTGTTCTATAACTTCTACAACAGAATTCAATTCCACTGCTTCAGACACTGAAAAAGAAGCACACATCAAGTTAATAATATTTCTGCAGTGTGTTATTTCTGGTAACATACCCTGTTCAATATGTAATTGAAAAAAATCAGTAATAAGAGCCTATGTCTTGGGTGCCAGTGGCTCATACCTGTAATCCTAGCTACTCGGGAGGCAGAGATCTGAGGATTGCAGTTCAAAGCCAGCCTGAACAGATAAAGTCCATGAAATTCTCATTTCCAATTAACCACCAAAAAAGCTGGAAGTAGAGATGTAGTTCAAGTGTAGAACACTAGTCTTGAGCACAAAAAGCTTAGGGACAGCACCCAAGCCCTGAGTTCAAGCCCCAAGAACAACACCAAATCAAAAAATAAAAACAACAACAAAATCCCCACAACATCACATATTTCTTCTGCAACATTTATCAGCTGATGTATTGTTAAAAAACTACTCTTTGGGCTGGGAAGATTGGCTCAGTGGTAGAGTGTTTGCCTTGCATGCATAAGGCCCTGGGTTCGATTCCTCAGCACCACCTAAGCAGAAAAAGCTGGAAGTGGCACTGTGGCTCAAGTGGTAGAGCACTAGCCTTGAGCTGAAGAGCTGAGGGGCAGTGCCCAGGCCCAAAGTTCAGATCTCACAACTGACAAAAAAAAAACAAAAAAACTACTCTTTCTACTCAAGGAATGAAATACAAAATCACAAAAAAGTTATTATTGTTGGTCATTAAAGTTAATAACTATTCATAGAGTAGCCCATTTTTTCAAAGTAAAGTACTTTTTCTATTAGCCTCTCATTTAAATGAAGTATGACAATAAAAAGAAACAAGGTATAAGAAATTTCAAAATGCAGTTCTGGGAGTGTTATTCGGGAGTGGAATATATTGCACAATACCATGCCCATGTATACACAAATGAGTTCAGTGTTTTTTAAAAGACAGTGCATTGAAAGATATGAAGAAAAGCAAACAAAATAGTTTCCAAAACTAATACAAACCTTCTTTATTTTCTAGCTGCTGAGGTGTTTTTTTCTTCTTTTTATCTTCATAAATTGGCCTTTTTTTTGGCAAAGAGTCTTTTGATGGCACTTCAACACCTGATAAATAAACAAAATCTTTAGGCTTATACACTTGACATAACACCTGAGACATAGCTTTTTAAAAGATAACATTCCATACTATGTGGAAATCAAGTATGCAACTTGTGGGCAGGGACAAAGTGGGGAAACTAAGGGAAAGTTAATGACAGGGTAATATTTTCTAAAAATAATTGTACTTACTACTTGACTTATGAAATGGTAACCCCGCTATACAACACCATAATAACAACAATAAAATTACTACTTATTTCAAACCAGGTACTGGTGGCTCAGGCCTGTAATCCTAGCTATTCAGGAAGCTGAGATCTGATGACTACAGTTCAAAGACAGCCCAGGCAGGAAAGTTCATGAGAATCTTATCTCTAATAAGCTATTTTTAAAAAAAATCTGGAAATGAAGCTCTGGCTCAAGTTACCCTTGAGCAAAAGAAGCTCAGGGACAGCACTGAGGCACAGTTCAAGCCGCAGGATGCAAGCACACACCCATGCACCCCATTCCAATAACCTCAAAGATATATAGCCTAAAATATAAAAGGTTATGCATGGAAAAACTACTTTTACATAGGCATCTTAAAATCTGTGTTTCCATAACAATAAAAATTTTAATAAATGCATTTTTACAACCACATTGCAACAAAGCAGCAGTTATTTCATCCTGTGCTGTTCCCTGCAGCTAAGCTTTCCTCATATACTCGGCTGCTGAGCAACACCATCAGCTCTTTACTCCTAACCATTAGATTTTTCCCAAAATATCAATTAAATGGAAGTTTTCAGTCTGGCTTTATTATTTACAGGGATTTATGAGTAACCCACTTTGGGGAATGATGTGGGTGCTGGGTCCTAGGGCTTCATCTCAGGGCCTGAGCACTGTCCCTGAGCTTTTTAACCCAAAGATAGCACCCTATCATTTAGGCCACAGCTCCATTTCTTTTTGGTGATTATTGGAAATGAGAGTCTTATGGACTTTCCTGCCCCAGCTGGCTTCAAACCATGATCCTCAGTTCTCAGCCTCCTGAAGAGGTAGAAGGTACGTGCCTTGTGAGTAATCCAGTTTTTGCATGTATTAGTATAACATCTTCCGATTGCTGAGGAAATAACACTGTATGGATATACCAATTTGTTAATCCATTTAATAGCTGAGGGACATCTAAGTAATTTACAATTCTGGATAATTTTGAATAAAGCAAATTTGAGCATTTTTGTGTTAGTTTATTTCATGTTTACCCACCATTTCAGAGAAGTAATAAGACAAAGCAAACGTACTTAATTTTATGCTAAACTGCCTATTGTTTTCCTAGTACTCATACAATTTTTCCTTCTTAATAAATTTACTGCTGTGAATCTTCACCGTTATGTATAGGTATATTTTAAAGGTTTAGTATGCTATGTGTTACTAACTCATTTGGGATCTTAAATCTCCCTAATGATTAATTTAGGCAGTGTATGATTTTCATGTGTTTATAAGCTTCTTGGTAAAGGGATTGTTCAAATCTTTTGTCTACTTTTATATGGAGCTGTTGGTTTGTTTTGCTGAATTCTGAGACATCTTTATATATCTAGGATTTTACATACTGGATTAATGTTTTGTCAAATATATGATTTGAAGGTACTGGCTTTGAATTCCCTTAACAATGTCTTTTGCTGAGAAAAAGTTGTGAACCAAAATTTCTCATTTTTCTCTCTGATTATAAAGTCATATCTAAGCACTATTTACCTAATACAGAATAATCATGAAGACTTTCTCCTATGTTTCCTCTAAAAGTTTGACTGTTGTAAATTTAGATTTAAGGTTCACTTTGAATGGAGATTAACAAAAGGTTTTTTTCTTGTTTTTTAACATACAAATGTCCAATTGTTCCAGTACCACTTGTGGCAAAGACTACAAATACTTAACCCATTGAACTATATTCACCTCTAACAGGAAAAATTAAGAAAAATCAACTGACCATATATAGACTTCCTGTTCTGTTGAACTATTTGTCTATCCTTTGCAAAAAAACATAGTATTAACTCCTTTAACTTTGGTATAAATCTTGAAATATGGTCTGTGCTGTCCAAATTTGTTTTCCTTTCTCAAAATTATGGCTATTTTAATATGTTAGTCTTTTTAAACATACTTTTTAGAAAAGTTTATAGATATACAGAAAACATGCTTTGGGTTGACAGCACTGAATCTAACAGGTTAGGGAGAACTTAACATAACATTCTAGATGGGCTGAGAAGGTGGCTCAGTGGTAGAGTGCTTGCCTTGCATGCATGAGGCCCTGGGTTCGATTCCTCAGCACCACATAAGCAAAAAAGAAAATAGCCGGAAGTGGCGCTGTGGCTCAAGTGGTAGAGTGCTAGCCTTGAGCTAAAGAGCTGAGGGACAGCGCCCAGGCCCAGAGTTAGGCCCCACGACCGGACCCCAAAAAAAAAAAAAACCAACAACAACAAAAAACATTCCAGAGTCTTAAAATCCATAAACATGGCATCTCTCTACTAAGACTTCTTTAACTAATTAGTGTTGTATTGTTTTCCATATATACATTCTTTATTTAGATTTATAGTTATGTTGTTTTTTTCCTTTTTGGATTGCTACTATACATTTTTTACTTTCACATATTAATTGTTAGCATGAAGAAATACAACAGTTGTATCTGCTATCTTTTTTGTCAGTCACGGGTTTTGAACTCAGGGCCTAGGCCCTGTCTCTGAGCTTTTCACTCAAGGCTGGTGCTCTACCATAGCTCCACTTCCAGTTTTCAGGTGGTTAATTGGAGAATAGAGTTTCAACAATTTTCCTGCCCAGGCTGGCCTTGAACCATGATCCTCAGATTTCAGCCTTCTGAGTAGCTAGGATTACAGGCATGAGCCTATATAGATAGCAACAGGCTATCGGCTATCTTTTTAATCTCACCTATTAGTGCTAAGGTTTGGGGGAGTCAAAAGAGGGATGGGGGAGTTGAGGAACATACCAGTACAACACAGTGTGTGGTAAAAAATAGCAAACTTGACTTCCTCATAAAGCTAAGGCTTACAACTGAGTTGTTCACCATTAGGTGTAATTGTTGTGCTTCCTATGTGTAAGTATCTTCTATCAAAGTGAAGAAGCTACTATTAATATCCAGGTAAGTGAATTCCTTTCTATACCCAGTTTGTAAATATTTATTAAACACTGAATAATAAATTTTGACAAATAATTTTCCTCATTTATTAAGGTAATTTTCTTTTTTGTTTTGTTTTGTCGGTCATGGGGCTTGAACTCTGGGCCTGGGCACTGTTCCACAGCTCTTCAGCTCAAGGCTAGTGCTCTACCACTTGAGCCACAGTGCCACTTCCTGTTTTCTAGTGGTTTATTAGAGATGAGAGTCTCATGGACTTTGCTGCCCGGGCTGGCTTTTGAACCGTGATCCTCAGATCTCAGCTTCCTCAATTGCTAGGATTACAGGCATGAGCCACCAGCGCCCAGCAGTAATTTTTCTTTTAGATTGTCAATATAGAAAAGCATTTTCATTCATTTCAAAATACTGAGGTCATCCTTTTATTCCCAGGATAATGTGCTTTATTATCAAGATAGATTGCCATTGTATGTAAATATGTATAAATATACATATTATTGCTAGAATAAAAGTGCAAAATATTGAGAATTTTTTAGTTCATAAGGCACATTAATCTATATATTTCTTCTCTTAAGTTGTTTTTGTCTCAATATGTAATAACAGTAATGCTGGCCTCATAAAACAAGCTGGGCATTTCTTTTTTTTTTTTTATTTTTTTATTTTTTGTTGGTCATGGGGGCTTGAACTCTGGGCCTGAGAGCTGTCCCTTAGCTCTTCGGCTCAAGGCTAGTGCTCTAACCACTTGAGCCACAGCACCACTTCCGGCTTTTTTTCTTTTTGCTTATGTGGTGCTGAGGAATCGAACCCAGGGCCTCATGCATGCAAGGTAAGCACTCTACCACTGTGCCACCTTCCCAGCCCCAAGCTGGGTATTTCTGTAAGATAATGTTTATGACTGGTCTAATTTCATCCTTAATTATTTTAGAATGTCCATATGGAGTTTACCTAATTGGAAATTAACCTGATTAATTTAAATAGATAAGGCCGATTTTTACAATGCATAATGGGATTATTTACTTGTTTCTTTGTTTACTTTCTTTGCAAGTTTTGGCAACTCACGTCCTTTTAAAAGTCTCTCTATTACAACTAAGTTTTAAATTTATAGACATAAAATTATTCAGAGTAATGCCTTATAATTATCTTGATACCTTCACCCCTGATAATGGTTTTGATTACTGTGGCTTTTTTTCTGACAAGATCTTTTTTTTTTTTTTGTCGGTCGTGGGACTTGAACTCTGGGCCTGGGCGCTGCCCCTCAGTTCTTCAGCTCAAGGCCAGCGCTCTACCACTTGAGCTACAGCGCCACTTCCGGTTTTCTAATGGTTTACTGGAGATAAGAGTCTCACAGCCTTTCTTGTCCAGGCTGGCTTTGAACCAAGATCCTCAGATCTCAGCCTCCTGAGAAGCTAGGGTTACAGGCATGAGCCACCGGTGCCCAGCTTTTTGGGTTTTTTTGTTTGTTTGTTTTGTTTTTTTTTGGGGGGGGCGGGGGGGAGTCCGGTCATGGGGCCTGAACTCTGGACCTGGGCGCTGTCCCTCAGCTCTTCGGCTCAAGGCTAGCGCTCTACCACTTGAGCCACAGTGCCACTTCTGGCTTTTTTCTTTTTGCTTATGTGGTGCTGAGGAATTGAACCCAGGGCCTCATGCATGTAAGGCAAGCGCTCTACCACTGAGCCACCTTTCCAGCCCTGACAATATATTTTTTATCGGTCAGTTTATCAATTTTATTGATCATTTTAAAGAACAATCTCTTCATCTAACTGCTTCTATTATTTTTCTGTTTTCCATTTCATTGTTTAGTGTACTTTATTATTTCTTTCCTTCTGCTCAATTTAGTCTTTAACATGGAAGTTTAGCTTATGGATTTGAAGCTCTTTCTAAAACATGTCATGCTTGCTTTCCTCTCTGTACTGTATTTGTTCTGTGTACTGTATTCTACAAATGTGGACAGTATGTACTTCATCTTCATCTGATCCAAGGTATTTTCAAATTTCCAATTTAAGACTTTTCTTTGACTCAGGGACTAAAGTATCTTAATTTCCAAAAACTTGAGAGTTTTTCCCAAGTGTATCTTTTATTTGGATGGTTGGTTTTGGTTTGATACAGAATCTTCCTATTTGGGCTAGGACAGCCTGGAACTTATGTAGCTCACGCTGGTCTTAATCCTCCTGCCACCACCTCCTGAATAACAGAATTATAGGTTCATGCAGTCCCAGCTCCAGATATATTCTATTATTTAATTCTACCTTATTTCTAGTTTTAATATAGGAAAACATATTGCATCAGCCAGGCGTAAGCTCACAGGTTTCAACAGTTGACTGAAATCCCATTCTACCTGTTTCACATTTACATTTCTGCTTTCTATAACACCCTGTACCTCTACCCTCTACCTCTCCTCCACCCTTTCTAGCTGAGAGAGACAGGGAGAGTAGAGAAAATATCCTGCATATAACTAGGATGATAGCAGCATGCCACCACACCCAACTTTTTGTTGGCTGAGGTAAAGTCTCATCAACTTTTTACATGGGCTGGACTTTGAAGCATGACACTCTCATCTCACTACTCCTGGCTTATTAGCTATGTTAAGTCTGAATGAATACTCAAACTTAAGGACAAGAGATCTTGCTGACAGGCTAGAAAAGTCTACTGTATGGCTCAAGAAATTATCTACCTTGGTGAAAATGTTAAGTTGGGTGTACATAGACACAAGATTATTATAACTTTTTGAAAATATAACTTTGTTATATAATATGGGGAGTAGATTTCAAATTACGGTAACTCCAACTTCCTTCTAATGTTAGCTTTGTAAATCTTTTCCTGTTCTTTTAATTTGTATTATATTTCATGTAGAATTTCTTACAGAAAGCACAACTGTCTCATTTTCAAACAATCTGCCTTTTAACATATTAACGTATATATTAGCATTTTTACTTATATTTAACGTAATGAGTAATATTTTGGGTCTACCATTTTGTTTATATTTGCTTCCTCTAGTTGTTTCCTTTTCTTTCTCTTTTCTTCTGTCTTCAGGATTATCCAACAACATTTTAATATTCTACTTTATCTACTGGTTTAGCTTATTTACTTTTAGTGAGTGGAGAAGAATCAGAATATTTATAGCTGGCTTTTCATAGCATACTTAGAAGCAGTATTTACATGGCACATGAGTCACTCAGAAGTCAGTCTAGGTCTTGGTCATTGGTTTATAGCTCAGTTCAGTTTTAGAAGCTTGGCTATGCTTCTTTGGGTCTGTTCTAAACACAGACAATCCCTGATAAACCTAGGAGCTATGTCAGCTTGTAAACAGAATCATTAGGCCTTGGTTCTCCAGCCTTCTCAACCCTGTAATTTCCTTTACACTGTGTCTCTCAAGAGGTTTTTCCTGGTTCCTCTGGCCAAAACGTGAAGCTGTCAAGAGTTTTATGTTCCCAGATTGTTGGGAAGAGCCACACATTTGGGCAAAAACAGCAAGAGAAATAGGATAAACAATAAAGGAATGTCTTCTCAAATTTAAGAGACCCCTCTTTCTAGGTCTCCAAGCCATAATTAGGTAGCCAAATGGGTAGGTAATTAAATTTTTTTTTAATACAATTTTGGTTACCAGTGGCTTGTGCTTGCAATCCTAGCTACTTGGGAGGCTGACAGCAGGAGCAATGCAGATCAAGGCCAGGCTAGGCAGAAAAGCTTATAGGGCTCCTTCTCAACAGATAGGTGCAGTGGTGATCAATGATCATCTCAAGCACAAAGGAGGCAGAGATAGCGCAGAATAGCAATTTCAGGCCAGCTCAGGCAGAAAAACTATGTAAGACTGTCTCCATGGAAGGAAAATAAGACAGTGGCATGCACTTGTGATCCCAGCAACCACAGGACTCCTAAAAATGGTGATAACCTCAGGGGCACACTAGGCAATAAGTGTGACCCTATCCTAAAAATAGCATGAAAAAAACTGGGCTAGTGGCATGGCTATATAATGCTTCCCTCAAAGTATGAGGCATGAGTTTAAACCCTAGTAACAGCAGAAGAGGGAAATGTGCTTTTTTGAAATCTATATTTACTACTTCCAGCCAAACATACAATGATTAATTTCAGCTCTGGTATGTTAAACACACTACTTACACCCAATGAGTCACCATCTCTACTCTAGGTGACAGCAGGAAACTAAACTATAAGATTTTTATGAGGAGAAAAATGAATAATGTCAGTTTATTACTGTATACATCAATTTACAAAATAAGTACATAATAAACCTGTAAATACAGTCCAAAGTATAGTCCCTAAGTCCAAAAATGACTATAATATAAAAATATATAAAATACAGGGATTAAAAAATTAGAAAAGATCCAACATATTCTCAGTAGTACAGTGACTATTTTTAATCATTTTATCCATTGGAAAACACAACTAAATGCCTAATTTGTCGTCCTAAGCCATCATTAACTATTAAAAGAACCAAGACGTTTTTGTTAAACAGGTGATCAAGATTTAAGCAGAAAGTATTAGAAGACTTTTTTGGCTGACTTATAACAGAAAGTATAGAAGTCAAAGAACACGTGTCATGATGTGAAAAAGTAATAAGAAATCAGTCTGAATTAGATACCCACTGACCAAAGAGATACAATTTGAGTATGTAAGTTATCTTCCAAAATGATGAAATAATAACTATTCTTACATTTTTCCTGACTTTTTCACAGAAATTCTTTTGATTCAATTCCATTCTTCTGAACACTACAGTATCTCTACGTGAGAAAACTCCCAAATGGTTCAACTAATTAAAAGCACCACTTACCTTGAGCCTGTAGAAGTTTAAGGGTAGCTTCAGCTCGAGCCCTGGCTTCTCTCTGGGATTTAGTTAAAAGTTTCCCTTCTTTTTTCAAACGTTCTTTTCTTTCCTTTTCTTTTTGCTTTTTCCTTTCTCTTTTTTCTTGTTCTAATCGTTCCTAAGAAAGAATGCATGTCAGAATTTAAAAATATATTAAAAAATATATAGGTATCAATGTGAACTTCCCAAACTTTAAAGCTCTTTAGATGCACAGTATTGTTAGGAGATTCCAAATGAAAATACTTAAAACATTATGAATTATCACTATGTAACAGATTACATAAGTAATCTGTCTCTACATGAAATAGACTTTCTGCAGCTCTTCATGTTAATATTTACACCAAAACAATAGTATAACTGAATTGCTATACAACTATGAACATTTTAGAAATATAAGATTAACAATATTCTGTAGGGAACCAATTTTGAATAAAAGATAGTATCAATGTTAACAACTTCATGAAGAACATACCTCTTCTTTACGCTTGGCTTCTAATTCTTCAAGTCGCTTTATCCGTTCTTCTTCTTCTCTCTTCTGTCTTTCTTCTTCTTCTTTAAGTTTAGCCAGAGCTTCTTGCATAGCTTTAACAGTGGCTTTGCTAGGTCCTTTTTTCTTTTCTTTCTCTTTTTCGTCCTTTTCTGTTTTCTTTTTCTTCTTATCTTTTTTCTTTTTGTCTCCTTCATTGTCATCTACCAAAAAGAATAAAAAAAGTAGGGGTTAGAGGCATGGCTGGTTCAGCTGATAAGAGTTCCAGTCAATGTGTGAACCAGATACAGTCTGAGGCTTAGTCCAAAGGAACAAAGTAGTTCCCTATGGTAATGAGGAAAACTGGTACAATTCAAGGACTGTCAACAGGCCAAAGCTGATGCCATCAGTGAGCTAGGACTGTGGGTATCAAGGCATTTTATGCACCTTGGTACCTAGAACAGCTCAGTTTTACTCAATCTACTTACAAAGCTGTTGTTAAGTTAAAAGGGCAATATTGTACTTCAGGAGTCTTCATCTATGGCAACCTGGGGGAGTGACTTGTACATGACAGACACTTGCATGAAGTTCTAAAGAATGACTTGATTTCCACTTAAGTTCTATAGCTACTTGCACATCTATACAAAATCTATTTTATGACAAAATAAAAAAATATACATAACTATACTACATGAACTCAAACTCACTCTTATTGTGTTTCTCAGATAATAAAAATTGCAGTAGTTAAAAAGAAAAAAAGTATCAATTTTTTGCACTAAAAGCTTCTTACTCTAAGCCAGGCACTGGTGGCTCATGCTTGTAATCCTAGCAACTCAGGAGGCTAATCTGAAGATCGAGGTTTGAAGCCAGCCCCAACAAGAAAGTCCATGAGACTCTTATTGCCCACCCCCGCACATGCCAGAAGTGTAGCTGTGGCACAAGTGATAGAGCACTAACTATGAATAAAAAAGCTCAGGGACAACTCTCAGACCCTGAGTTCAAGTCCTAGAACCAGCACCAAGAAAAGTTTTCTGTTGTTAAGAAAACCCATTCTGAAATCTAAGATTTAATTTCTATAGGAATCATTTGATCTTCAGATCAAATAAAAAGGAATTAGTTATGTTTATTTTTAAAACTGGTTATAATTTAAAAGATGTTAACTAATTTTAAAATAATATTACTTTGTATTTCAGACTGATTCTATGTTTTCATAGGAAAAGACTTAAAAGGTATTATCTGACACTCAGTTTTCAAAAAGTATATTTTTCTCTTTGACAACATTTAAGTTGTTATCTGCAAATAGTATTCACAAAATTCTACAAAACCTCCAATGTATAAATAAATCACTGAAAAAATATTTTATACTATATGTAAACGTTGAGCAATGACATAAAAAGAGTAGTTTTGGGTGGATATATTTTGGTTAAAAGAAAAAAAAAGACAGAGTTCTCACTATTCTGTCCATACAAACTTTAAATTTCAGCCTTCAATTAATCCTCCTGCTTTTGGTTCCCAAGTAGTAGACGTGTATATGTGTACCAGTGTATCCAGCTCGTTAGATGTAACTTTTAAAGGCTTTTATAATTAAGGTCCTTTATAACCAAGGACAAATAATAAAGTGATACTGAGGCATAATAATCACAACTTAGACTAAGCATGAACCAACCTTCTTATACCTGCTTATTACCAACCTTCTATAGCTGTCAGAGTCTCTCCTTTCTCTTCAAAGACAGTGCCAGTCTCAAGGGTTACTTTGGATTTTATACCTTCCTCTTCAGACTTCTTTTGAGGTTCTCGTTGTTTACTCTGGTCTTTTTTACCTGTTTCTAATTCTTCCTTTTCTTTCAGCTTCCGTAGTTTCGCTTTTTCTTCATCTCTCTTTTTTCTTTCACGCTCTTTCTTTTCTGCTTTCTTTTGTGCCACTGTCTTAATTTTGAAGGAGGAGTCATCATCTTCATTGCCACTCTCTACGTTAGGACCTGGTTTATTTTTTTGATTTTTTTTCTGCCCTTTTCTAGACTGTAAAAATTCATCTGATTCATCCCCACTTTCACCTGAAGAATTTACTCTGGAACGTTCTTTAATTTTCTTACTATTATCCTCATCCTCATCTGACCCATCCCACTTTTTATTTGATTTTTGAGCTTTCCCTTTAGCTTTCTTAGAAATTTTATTAAAATCATCATCATCATCACTCCCAGAGTATATTTCTATTTTTTGTTTCACATTCTTCTTTGCTTTTGACTCTTTATCTTCCAATTCTTCACTATCATCATCAAAACTCGGTTTTTTGTTCTTCTGTCCTTTCCTTTTTTTATCTTGTTTTGATGCAGATTCTTCCTCGTTGTTTTCTGTTGGCTAAAAGTTTTCACTGTTAGAAATATTAACAAAATTATGCGAATCTAAAAAAAAAAAACCCTGAGATCCCCTCAGATTCAGATTCACGTGCTTCACTAAGTATACATTTTTTTAACTCTCAAAATTATTTCAAAATAGTTTTATTTTACAAACACATAAGACTGAGCCATGGGCCAATGGCTCACTTTTATAATCCTATTCAGGAAGCTGAGATTTGATTGTCTGTTTGAAGCCAATCTAGGCTTATCTCTAATTAACCCCTAAAAGCTGGAAATGGAGCTGTAGCTTAAATGGTAGAATGCTAGCCCTGAGCAAAAAAATCTCAGAGACAGAGAGCCCAGACCTGTTCAAGCCCCAGAACTAGTACCAAAAAACAAACACAAACAAAAAAAACCATAAAGTCAAACACACATCTGACATTCACATTCACATTTCAAAATCCAGGTGTGCTAAAACAAACAGTAATCTCCAGCCACATTTATTGACTTTTGTTAATGACATATGAAACGCTATATGAAACTATTTTCAAAATAAAGGAGAAAGGTATCTACCATTTTCTCCATTACTCTGAGGCATATTCAAATTCAAAGGTTGAAAAAGAAAATTTATAAATGTGATTGCAACTGCAATCACATTTCAAAAATCAGTTTTATAGACATGCAAAATGCCATTAAGTATCTTTAGAATTGCAAATAAAGCATCTTTATATCTTGACAAATTTTAAAATACATTATTTCTGTCCTAAAAACGTTTTTCTATTGGGCATCATATTTTACAGAAATTTAACGTATCTACATTTACTAGTTTCCTAATATAGCTCTCAAAACCAACATTAGAACAGAACAGAAACATAAATAGTCAATCTGTGTCTTTCACCTTCACTGTTACAGTTTCTCTGTCAGCCTTGATGCCTTGAGCTTCCAAAGACAATTCTTCTAGTTCTTTTAGAATATCATCTTCACTAGAAAAGGAATACAACACATTTTGAAGAACTGAAATTATTAAGTGACCTCAGTATCAGGGCTAAAAAAAACTCAAATGTATTTAAGCATACTTACTCAAAGTCCTGCTTCTTTTTCTCTTTTTTCTTTTTCCCCTTTGACTTTTGAGGTTCCTGTTCCTTGGCAGCACCAGCTCCTTCAATTTCTGCAGCCAAGGCATCAAGATCAATGTCATCCTTGGTACTTAAAAATGAAAACAAGGAACTAGGTGTTACTCAAAAACAAGTAATCTATTATATGTAATTCATAGAAATGTATCATTTTAAAATCTTTTCATACATATGTAGAACAAGTAGGAAAAAATTCACAAAGTTCGTTCACAACAATGTGAGTTTACATCTGCTTATCAACTCCCTGAATCTACTTCAATAAAGTTTCTAGATTAGTCCAATCAGGAAGAGCTGCATGAAAGCTACCAAATAAAACAAAACAACAGAAATACCAAGTAACCAAGAAAAAGAAGTAACTCTAGTAGATACCAAAGGGATCCGTGAGGGTGTACTGAAGTTATTCAAGTGTATGAAGCTATTTATAAAACAAAAATCTTAAAAGGAGGTCTCAATTCTTGATTAACAATAATATTAAGTATCTGGACATTTACTTTTTTTTCTGTCCTTTTCTAGACAGCAAAATTTCATGATTTATCACCATTTTCACCTAAAGAATACAACAGCAAAAATCCAAACCAACTAATTAGAATACAGGCAAAAGACATGGAATATCCAATTTATACAGTGGACCAGTACATCCATTGAAGAAAAAAAAAGCAAAAAAACAAAAAAGATATTCTGCATTATTCACCATGTGGGAAATGGAAATTAAAAACACCACAACAATCAAAATGTCATCCTTCCTATAGTGTGATAATAAACAATACTGGAAGAATATACAGGAACTGAATTATCCACACTGCTTTAGAAATATAAAATTGTTCACCCAATCTATGTGTGTGTGCGTGCCACATCACAAAAAAAGAAAATTTAGGTTCACAGAGAAACTTGTTGACAAATTTTTATGGAAGTTTCATTTACATAGCCAAAAACTTAAAAACTGTGGCTTCCAATTCCACAGAACTATTCAGCAATAAAATTTAATGAAACTTTTGACATATACAACTTCTTGGATAGAACTTGATCCAATCTTCTCAATCTTTATGCATATGTGATTCCATGAATACAATATTATTGCAAAGACAAATTTTTAGAAATGTAGAACAGATTTTCAGTTTACCACAGGTTAGGAACCACAGGAGTAGAAGTGTACTGAGGGTACTTATGTGGTGACAAACAGACAACACAGCAAATCCTTGAATTATGTCCTTTATCTGAACTGTGGTAATAGATATACAAATCTACAGACAGGACAATTTAAAACAAAACAAAACACTAAAAACACAAAAATGAAATCAAGTGAACTTGAATGTGATCAGTGGATTTCATCAATTTTTTTGTTATTATAAAGGTGATATACAGGGCTGGGAAGGTGGCTCAGTGGTAGAGCGCTTGCCTTGCATGCCTGAGGCCCTGGGTTCGATTCCTCAGCACCACATAAGCAAAAAGAAAAAAGCCGGAAGTGGCGCTGTGGCTCAAGTGGTAGAGCGCTAGCCTTGAGCTGAAGAACTGAGGGACAGCGCCCAGGCCCAGAGTTCAGGCCCCACGACCGGACCCAAAAAAAAAAAAAGGTGATATACAGAAGAGCTACATTTACGAAGTCAAATAATGAATTCATTTGTTTTAGAGGGGAGAATATCATCTCTTCCCTATCTCCTAGTTTTTCCCTCCTGTCCCATCCCCAAGTTGTATAGTTCATTTTCAACATAGGATCTAGTGAGTACCACTACTACTGGATTTCATCAATATTAACATTTACTTCATAACACAGTATAGCTTTACAAGTTGTTACCACTAGGAAAAATTGAATACAGCATACATAAATCACCCTGTATTCTTACAAATGCATGTGACTACACACAATCTCCAAACTAAAAAAAAAATTTTTTTGTTGGTTGTGGGGCTTAAACCCGGGGCCTGGGCACTGAGTTCTTTTGCATAATGCTGGCTACCACTTGGAGCCACAGCTTCACTTCCAGTTTTCCAGGGGTTAATTGGAGATAAGAGTCTCATGGACTTTCCTGCCCTGGCTGGTTTTGAAGCATGATCCTCAGATCTCAGCCTCCTCAGTAGCTAGGATTGCAGGCAAGAGCAACCAATCCCAGGCTAAAAAAATTTTTTAAAGACAGTTAACATTGGAGAGAGACTCAACAAATGAGACTACCTTAAAATAAAATGTTTCTGCACAGCTAAAGACATAGCTAACAAACTAGAAAGACAGCCAACCAATTGGGGAAAGATATTTACCAGATATATATCAGACAAAGGCCTAATATCCAATATATACAAGAAGCTCAAAAAACTATTCCCTCCCAAATCTAATAAACCAATAATTAAATGGGCACGGGAGCTAAAGAGAGACTTCCTAGAAGAAGAGGTTAAAATGGCAAAGAAACACAAGTGGAAATGTTCTTCATCCCAGGCCATAAAGGAAATGCAAAAAACAAAAACAAAAACAAACAAACAAAAAATCCCTGAGATACCACCTTACCCCAGTCAGAATGGCTTATATCCTAAAATCAGGCAATGCTGGTGGGAATGTGGGGAAAGAGGACCCCCTTCTGCACTGCTGGTGGAAATGTAAACTAATACATCCACTCTGGAAAGTAATCTGGAGGTTCTTCAGAAAACTAAACATAGACATACCCTATGACCCCACCATACCACCCCTAGGCATCTACCTGAGCAACAGGAAACAGGATACAACAAGAATACCTGCACTTCCATGTTCATTGCTGCACTGTTCACAATAGCCAGGATATGGAAAGTACCCAGATGCCCCAATACTGATGAATGGATCAAAAAATTGTGGTACCTATATACAATGGAATTTTACACTCAGCCATTAGAAAGGATAACATAATGGCATTTGCAAGGAAATGGAACTAGAACAAATCATGCTGAGTGAGGTAAACCAAGATCAGAGACAAATGGCACATGTTCTCCCTGATATGCGGATGACATAATTAAAATGCAATGAGATACGACAAAGTAAAACAGGACTAAAGTTACCTATATATGGTGATACCAAAAGAGGATAGTCTCAGGAGAAAAGCGCCAAATTGTAATACCCAAGAAACTCTTCATTTGTATATAGAAATATGCATACTGAAAAGAACTGCAAAAATAAAAGAAACAAAGGACCTCTTCTTAATTTGTTTTATCAATTTTTAGATGACTATATTCTTTACCTCATATATGGTGTATATATGTGTACACCTGAGGGAAGGTGGGAGCAGAGCACAGAATCAGTGGAAAGCGAGTGAAAAAATATAGCAGGGGGGTCTATCAGCTATACTGGACATTGATGAAAGTAAACTAAGCAACTCAATGGCAGTGATGGGAGGGAGGGAAGGGAATGAGAGAGAAAGAGGGAACAGCCAATACTAAGCAAAAAGAAAGAAATGTTCATATCACCTGATAAGAGTTCATAAGCAATGTAGATTAAGATAATGATTGTAAGCATTATGCCCACCTTTGGTCCTGAGCTCCACCCAGACCTGAGCTCCTCCCAGCCCTGGTTCCCACCAAACAGCTGACCCCTCCCTCACTCTCAGCCAAGACCCTCCGGCAACTTAGATAGTGAAGGGTGCCCGGTGCTCCCTCCTCTCCTGGGAAATATGGCTCCTATAATAAACATGATAATCTTTCTCCAGTGCCTGCCTGCCTCCCTGTGGTCCGCTGAGATGAATGTGAAGGATCCTTTCAATGATAACTATCATTGTGAAGTTTAAAAGTTGTTTTTGACTTAGATTAAAGCTAAATAAGACAGTTAACAAAATACAAAAGACAGACTGAGAAAATACTTGCTGTATATTTGTTGAGAATTTCCTCTAATGCATAAGAAATTCCTTCAATCCAGTATCAGAAAGCAATATATATAGATAGATAGACACACACACTTTTTTGGGGGGGAGGGGCCCTGGGGCTTGAACTCTGGGCCCAGGGCCCTATCCTTCAGCTTTTCAGCTCAATGCTAGAGCTCTAACACTTGAGCCACAACACTACTTCTTTGGCTTTCTGAGTGGTTTATTGGAGATAAGAGTCTCATGGACTTTTGTCCCTGGCTGACTTTGAACCACGATCCTCAGATCTCAGCCTCCTGAGTAGCTAGGATTATAGGCGTAAGCCACCATGCTCAGCTCAGAAAGCAATAAATTTTTAATGGGAAAATCTGACCAAGCACAATCCATGAGATGCAAGGAGGAAATGTAAATTAAAACAGATGTCATTACACAGCCACTAGAATAATTAAAACTGGGTCAAAATTTCTCTGACACTCTGAGGTAAGGGTCTACTGTCTTCCTCTCCCCTTTAATCTAAGGGATCTGGCTGAAATGACATTTAAGTTTCTAGGCTTAGACCTTAAATCAGGTCATATTGAATTAGCTTGCTTTTGGGATGTTCACTGCCAGGCTAATGTGCATGTCCAGGCAATATGGACATACTAGGTTTATGAAATACAGGTCTAGCTCCAACTGACCACCACCAACTACCAGAAGAAGAGAAGGAATAAGGAAGACTTTAAGATGACTCCATTACATGCCCCATGGCTAGAAGCACAGGAGACCCCAAACAATACACACTTAATTCGGCAGAACCAATGCCCAGAACTATTAAAGATAATGATTTAAAAAGTTCAAGCCACTAAACTTTTGAATGTTATCACAGTAGTTAAAGAGTATCCTCCATTTCCTCCTCTATCTAATCCACATCAAAGCCTGAAAAAAATGACATGTTGCCAGACAAGCATGTATTGGCTAAATCCAAACTACACCACTCCTTTCTGCCTCCTGTCAACTTCTAAGTTGTCAAACAGAAACTACCCCAAATATCAACATGCTGAAAGAAAGAAGGCCATGCATAACCCTCTTGCTGCCCTTTTTCACTCTATTTGGTTTCATGCCATGTACCACCAAAATACTCAGAAACCTCCATTTCTTCTTACCCAGCATCAACAGTTACACACATAGAGGAAGAAGGGGGAGGGGCACTGAGAGGGATAAGCACAGTAATCATTGTTAAGATAATATCCCCCACCACTTGCAACTGCTGATCCCAACAGTCCTTATTTCCTATATTCTCAATAGTGTTGTTTCACTGTATAATCCATTAGTAAGATAAGAACTACATCTTGGGAAAAAAATAAGGAAAAGAAAATAAGTACCACAACCTTACAACTATCTTAAGAAGTTCTGATTCCTTACAAGCATTGGAAACCATATTGTTATTGCAACACTGTACAATGCAATGCAAAGGGTATGTGAGATGTATCATTACTTCCATAAATTCAATCCATTGTATTTTTAAGTATCAGATGCATTAGACAAAAAAAGGAGAGTACAAGATCAAGGACAAATATCATCTAGTGGACTCACCAGTATACCTAACTTCCAGTGTATTTCAGAGTCCAGTGTATCTCAACAATCTAGTATTGTTTTTACAAAATACAGTATCCCAAGAATTAAAAAGGTAGGTATTTAGTGATTCAGAAGCCAAAAATTCTCTCCAGTAACTTTTGGGTTATCTATTTAAATTTTAATTTAATAAAGACTCAAGATAAGGTGTACATTTATAATCCCAACTAGGCAAAAATAAGAAAAATTAAAGTTTAAGGAAAATAAGTGACAAGCTATCTGAACAAAGTTCAGGCTTCCAACCAGTAAGTTAGACTTCATCTCAACAAACAAGCTAGACATGGTGATTCTTCCCTGTAATCCAACTACTCATTGTTATAAATATGCTCTCCAAGAACCATTAGAGTCACAATAATATACAAAAAATAAAGAATTCTATCAGCAAGAAAAAATTTATTACTGCAAAAGGGTGTACTATCAACTAAAAAAAAAAATCTGGCAAGCAATCATACAGAGTAGGCAGTCTGCTCAGATAAGTATTCCTAACACAGCAGGCCTTGCCCCTCTGCCCAGATTGGTTGAGATCAGGGTCACAATCTGCTCAAAATAAGCTAGTTTGCACAAGATAAAATGTATTCACATAAGGTGATTCTGAAGTAAGAATAATATTCACAAGTAATCTCAAAGTATACCCACACCCTCTACTTGAATAGTCTAAGGTGTGTCCTAATTCCATACAAAAAAGAAATCAGTTTAAGACAAAACTTTATACTTTACAAATCCTTTTTTATCCCAAAGCAGTTCTTCTCCTCAAAAAGAGCTAACCAACTAGGCCAAAGCGGGAACTTTTAAGCCCTGCACGTTGGTAGAAAAGACAATTTTTCTCAAATCAAGACAAACAGGTAAGAGGATCACAATCCAAGCTGGCTCTAAGCAAAAACGCATTAAGACCCTCTCTCAAAAATAACTAAGGTAAAAAAGGGCTTCGATGAGCCAGGCACTGGAGGCTCACATCTGTAATCCTAGCTACTCAGGAGGATGAGATCAGAAGATGACAGTTGGAAGCCAGCCCAGACAGTCAAGTCCATAAGACTCTTATCTCCAATTAACAACCAGAAAAGCTGGAAGTAAAGCTGGGCTCCAGTAATAGAGCGCTTAGTCTTGAGCACAAAAGTGTGGGGACAGGGCTGAGTTCAAACCCTAGAACTGGCACAGAAAAAAGGGGCTAGGATGTAGCTCAAATAGACCACTTGGCTAGCAAACATGAGTGAGGCACTGAGTTCAAACTCCAGACCTGCTACCTTGTCACAGAACATTCACCGAAGCTTTTATGTATAAACTATTGCTTCAAGTTGAGGAAAAAGGTGTAAAATAAACCTTCATGCAAAGAGAAGGTGCTATTAAAGCTCAAACTCATTACTTCAATTTGAAGATTATCAGAAAATTAAGTCCTTGCCAGTACAGAAATGCTGAACTCAAAAACTGAAATACAAGCACAGTGGCACAACTCTGAAGTCCTATCACCTTGGGAGGCTGATACGGGAGGATCACTTGAGCCCACAAACCTAAGACCAACTTAGACAACTAGCAACATGACTCAAAAGAAAAAAAAAGAGCAGTAAATGGTAACTGGATGACACCATCGGCTTCCTTTCTCACACAACTTACTCAACAGCTATTTTCACAAATAACTCCCCTGCAGAACTAACCACTAAGAAAGTTAGTGCATGTGGCAAAGTAGTAATTCTATCAAATAGCCCAGGAGTTCCAAGATAATGACAGGTAGTGTAGACTCACAGATTGCAGCCTAGAAGCAAAGGTGATGTCCTGTGCATGCAATGGCTTCTAAGGTTGCAGAAAAACCATCAGAGAAATTGCAGGCAATAGGCCTATCTACACAGAGAACCATAATACATAAATGATAGAGTCATGGTATAGGAAACAGTATAGCAGGCTATGGCTTGGTAAAGAACTGCTCCAGTGCAGACAATAGCAACTGACAGAGTTCTTAGGAACCAGGGAGAAGGAAGAAGTCACAAGTGCGAAGTGCGTGGGTCTTGGTGACTGAGAGCAGAGATCCCAGAGAAACCTTATAAACTGACTTTTAAAAATACACCAAGCACCACTGCTTCATGCCTGTAATCCTAGCTGTTCAAGTGGTTGAGATCTGAAGTTCAGATTCAGCCCAGACGGGAAAATCCTTGAGACTCTTACAGCCAGCAGAAAAGGCTGGAAGTAAAGCTGTGGATCAAGTGGTATAGCACTGTCTCGAGTGAAAAAACTAAGGGACAGGGCCCAGCCCCTGAGTTCAAGCCCCAGAACTGGCACAAAAAATCTATATATATATCTCCAAAGTCAACAACTCTAATATAGGACTTAAATGATATTAAAGAATATGAACATGAAATATCAAAAATAAATTTGAAAAATAAAGATTAGTGAAATTAGAGATGTATAAGCAGCTGAACGAATTAAGAGAATATATATTAATAGCAGACTTAAAGAGAATGCAGACAAACAACTGGATGAAATACAGAGTATTGGAGGTAGTACTATGGCTCAAGTGGTAGAGCACTAGCCTTGAGCACAAAGAGGCTCAGGAACAGTGTCCAGGTCCTGAGTTCAAGCCCTACAACACACCAAAATAAATAAATTAAATAAAGACAGAAAATTGAAAAAAAAAATCCTGGAAATGAATAGGTCGATAATCCAAATAAATCTTCAATTGAAAGCCTGGCTAACAGAACAGAACAAGATGGATATAAAGTATAAGCAGTTGAGGAGGGAAGAATTAGGCCATTCAGTCAAAGACAATAAATAAATACTAAGAAAATGAAAAATATACAAAGACCTCTGGGACAATATCAAAAGACCAAACCTACAAGTCAATGGAAAAGAAAAAAATACAAACTAAAGGCATAGAAAATGTAGTTAATAAAATAGTAGAAAATTTCCCCAGTCTTGAGAGAGGGTCATACAAATGGAAGAAGGAGGCTTTCATAACACCAAACAGGCAAGACTAGAAAAGAAACACCCCCCAGATGACATTCATAATTAATACAATAAATGTACAGAACTGTGAGAAGCAACATAAAGCAACATAAAGAAGCAACTTACCGGAATGACAAATTTCTTAACAGAAAACTCAAACAAGAAGGGCATGTAATGATACATTCTAAGTCTGAAAGAAAATAACTCAACCTAGATTAGTATACCCAGAAAATACTACATAAACTAAAACTTCCATGATTAATGCCTAAGGGAATTTGTGACCACCAAACCAGCACTGCAGAACATAATTAATGGGATCCTATACAGAGAAAAAGATAAATGCAGTCAGAAAAATACAGGAAAGAACAAGTCACACCAGATGAGTAAATCAACAGAAGAAAAATAGAATACACAAAAATTAACAAAATGACAGGAAATACTACATACCTTTTATTATTAATGCTGTCTCAATTCTCCTAGTGAGTTAGATTAAAAAGCAAACCCCAGACGATTTGTTGCCTGCAACAAACATATCTCACAACTATAAATACTGGCTTGGGGTAAATAGAACAAAAAAGTTCCTCTCCAAGCAAATGGACCTGAAAAGCCTGTAGCAGTACCTATGCTCATATCTGATTTAATAAACCAGCTGGGTGCCCGTGTCTCATGTCTCTAATTCTAGTTAGTTACTCAGGAGGCTGAGATCTGAGGATGGGTCCCCATTGAAAAATCTGAGACTATAGCAATTAAAAGTCATACGCCAGAAAGCCATACGACAAAGTAGTAGTATGCTAGCCCTAAGCTTTTAAAAAAAAGCTCAGGGACCGTGACTAGTGACTTGAATTCAGGAATTCAAGCCCCAGGACTGGTAACAAAGGATACATTAAAAAAGACTTCAAATGTTAGTTTTAACAGACAAACAAGATCATTTCATATTAATAAAGGAAATAATCCATCACAAAGTTGTAACAGTGAAACTTAGCAAACTACTTCAAAAAGTAAACTCTTTGTATATATGGAAATATCACAATAAAGTCTCCTCATTACAAATATAAATTAAAACTAGAAGGAAAAAAGGATTTAATAATTGTTAGTACACAAGCACCCAAATTAGTGCACTTGACTTGATTAAACAAGTACTACTGGACATACAAAGCACAGAAAGGTGCCAGTACAATAATAACAAGCGCACTCTTACCAAGATAGTCATCCAGAAACTGTCCACCCCCCTCCCTCTCCCCCAAATGCCTGGGTTGCTGAGAATAACGTGTTTTGTGCTGTTACTGGATGAATTATTCTATAGAGGTCTGTTTAGTTTATTTGTTCCATATGTCATTTAATATTTAAGGAAGGATGCTGATGATGTTAGCCAGTTACCATTTACTATTTTTTTTCTTGTGGGCTCAAGTGATATCTCCGGTATCAGCCTCCCAAGGAGATAGGACTTCAGAGTTGTGCCACTGTGCTTGTATTTCAGTTTTTGAGTTCAGCATTTCTGTACTGGCAAGGACTTAACTTTCTGATAATCTTCAAATTGAAGTAATGTGTTTTGAGCTTTAATAGCACCTTCTTTTTGCATGAAGGTTTATTTTACACCTTTTCATCAACTTGAAGCAATAGTTTATACATAAAAGCTTGGGTAGATGTTCTATGACAAGGTAGCAGGTCTGGAGTTTGAACTCAGTGCCTCACTCATGTTTGCTAGCCAAGTGGTCTACTTGAGCTACATCCTAGCCCCTTTTTTCTGTGCCAGTTCTAGGGTTTGAACTCAGCCCTGTCCCCACACTTTTGTGCTCAAGACTAAGCGCTCTATCACTGGAGCCAGCTTTTACTTCTAGCTTTTCTGGTGGTTAATTGGAGATAAGAGTCTTATGGACTTGACTGTCTGGGCTGGCTTCCAACTGTCATCTTCTGATCTCATCCTCCTGAGTAGCTAGGATTACAGATGTGAGCCTCCAGTGCCTGGCTCATCCCAGCCCCTTTTACCTTAGTTATTTTTGCATCAATGCTCATTAAAGAAGTTTTTAACTTAAGTGCTATATTCTCATCAGGTTTTGTTATCAAAGTAATCTGGTTACATAGAGTTTGGAAGTGTTTCTTTCCTATTTCACATAATTGCAGAGATAATGATAATGATAATGAATCCATTCTGTCCTGAATTCTTCCCTTTTGAGTGACTCTTTATTCTTTAACTTCATTGTTTGTTATAGAACTGTTTGTATGGTTTATTAGAAATAGTTTGGGATGTTGTGATGCAAAAACTTCAACACAGTTCTTGCAAACCAAAGCATATTAAAGATCACACAACACTACATAAGTTGGGCTTACTCTAGGCACACAAGGCAACTCAACATGCACAAATCAATCAATGTAATATAGTATATAAACACAAGGACAAAAAATTCACATGATCATCTCAACAAATGCAGAAAAAGCCATTGACAAAAATCAACATCTTTTCATGATAAAAGTTCTGTAAGAGCCAGGCTCTGGTGACTCACACCTGTAATCCTAGCTACTCACGAGGCTGAGATCTAAGGATGGAGTTCAAAGCCAGAAGAAGCAGGAAAGTCCATGAGAGCCTTATCTCCAATTAACCACCTAAAAACTAGAAATGGAGCTATGGCTCAAAGTGGTAGACTGCTAGCCTTGAGCAAAAAAAAGCTCAGGGACAGCACCAAGGCCCTAAGTTCAAGTCCCACAACCAACCAAAAAAAGAAGTTCTGAAAGAACCTTGGAACAGAAAGAATGTATCCCAACATAATAAAAACTGTATTAACATCGCTACATTGAACTGAGAAAACAAAAAACCATTTTCTCTCAAATCAGGAATGAGACAAAGGTGTCCATTCTTCCTCATTTCTACTCAATACAATGCAGGAATTCCTACTCAGAGCAAGTACTTCATAGTCTCATCAAGGTGAGACAAAGAAAATGGGTTCACCCAAGATAGGGACACAAATATCTTTTTTCTATCTTGCTATTGTTTTTAACATATTTATAATGTGCCATGTGATTTTTTTTGTTTCTTTGTATGTTCCTCCCTCACGGTATAACCCTTGTTTTCACTGTATTTGATGTTGGTGTCCTGCATCTTGCATCTTGTATATACACTTCTCTAATTCAGGGAGGGGAAGGGAAAAAAAACAAAATGCTTAAATAAGGATACAGGTTGACCCATTATAACAATGAGATGTACAAAACACTATGTTGAAAACAAAAATGAACTTTACAACTTCGGGGGGGGGGTAGTAGTGGAGGTGGGAGGGAAGGGATGGTAGGGGGAAAACAAAGGAGGCAACAGTACTTAATGTACTCATTACCTTGCTCATGTAACTGTAACCCTCTGTACAGCATTTTTACAATAAAAAAGTACAAGAAAAGAAAAAAGAAAGGAAGGAAGGAAGGAAAAAAGAAAGAAAAAGAAAAAGAAAGAAAGAAAGAAACAAACAAAGAAACAAAGAAAGAAAAGAAAGGAGGGAAGGAAGGAAAGAAGGAAGGAAGGAAGGAAGGAAAGAAAAAGAGAAAGAAAAAGAAAGAAAGAAAGAAAGAAAGAAAGAAAGAAAGAAAGAAAGAAAGAAAGAAAGAAAGAAAGAAAGAAAGAAAATGGGTTCAATAGGGAAAGCAGTTATCAAATGTACAGATAATCGGATCCCATACTTAAAAGCTCTTGAAGACTTCATTGAAATTCATGTTATACTGATACTTTTGGCAAAGTAGCAGAACAAAAAATTAACAAACAAGAAAACAGTAACTTCTCCATATGTCAACAATGAGTGGACTGAGAAATCAGGAAAACAATTTCATTCACAATAGCCTAAAAGAAAAAAACTACAAATAAACTTAGCAAATGAGGTGAATGACTTTTACAATGAGACTATAAGACTTTGAAGAAGGGGGGAGATGGGGTGCAGGAGTGGGGGGGAATATCAAGGGATGGGAAGGGGAAACAAAGCAGGAAGCAACAATGCTTGATATGAAATGTACTCATTACCTTGCCCATGTAATTGTAAGTACGGTATTTTCACAATAAAAAAATGGTGAGTCTAAAAAATAAATAAATAGCCAATGCTCATACATAAATGAAACTAATACTGTGAAAATGCAATCTATAGGTTCATTGCAAAATACCAATGTCATTCTCCACAAAAATAGAAAACCCAATCCTAAAATCCTTATGGAAATAATTGAGAACCAAAAGGGCAATGTTAAGAGTTATCACAATATCTGACTTCAAATTATACTACAGAACTACAGTAGTAAAAGCCACATGATACTGGGGGGGGGGGGGGGGGGATACCAGACACAAAGGCCAATGGAACTAAAAAACTAAAAAACTCACACAACTACCTTTGACCTTTGAGTCAAAAGCATACATTCACAAAAGCTGCTGGGAAAACTTCTATACAAAGAAAACTACTATCAGACTGAAGGGACAACTCACAGGAAATAACTCTTCACTCACTAATCATCAAGTGAGAGATTACTATATCTAGAATATAGAGAACTCAAAAAGTTAAAATAGAGCCAATATATGGATAAAGTTCCCAGAAGTACAATTTGCTAATAATAAGAACATCAAAAATTTTCAACATCTAGCCAGGCACTGGTGCCTCACACTTGTAATCCTAGCTACTCAGAAGGTTGAGATCTAGGATTATGATTCAAAGCCAGCCGGGGTTGGAAACTCTATGAGACTCTTATCTCCAATTAAACACCAAAAAGACAAAGTGGATTTGTGGCCCTAGCAGTAGAGTGCTGGCCTTGAGCAAAAAAAAAGCTCATGGCCAGCTCCCAGACCCTGAGTTCAAGCCCCAGGAAAATGCATGCATATTTGTGTACATACGCACACACACACACACACACACACACACACACACACACACACACACACACACCTTAAAGGAAAATAACAAAATTTTAATTCACAGAAAATACATAGAACAGAAAATAATCATAAATGAAAACTCAAAAATTTTTAATTTAATTTTACTGTGAAGATGCTATACAGAGGGGTTACAGTTATATGAGTAAGGTAATGAGTACATTTCTCGTCAAACTTTTGTTACCTCTTCCCCTTTAAAATTATGACAACAATGTAGACAATAATAATGGGACATAAGTGTAAAGGACTAAGAGGGGCAAGGCAGAGAGGAGCAGGAAAGCAGAGGGTACTGCAGGGTAGAGGTTTTAATTGTATTACGTAAAAGGAATATTTTGGAGGGTAGAATAGTTAAAAGTACACTGTAAGCTGGGCACCAGTGTTTCAACACCTGTAATACTAGCTGCTTTGGAGGTACTTCAAAGCCAGCCCAACCAGGAAAGTCCAATGAGACTCTATTTCCAATTAACCACCAAAAGGCCAGAAAGCACACACACACACAAGTGGCAATATCTTCCTAGTAGAAATGGTCCTTCAATTCTTGCTATTCTATTCTAGGGGAAAAAAAACAAAAAAAAAGCATCTTAAATTCACTGTGTCAAAAAGTCAAAAATCTCTGGCTCTACCCCGGTCGGACCCACTGACCCAAAATGTTCATCGTATAAGATCACCAGATAAATCTCAAAAGCACCCTTCAATAAATTGGCATCTTCGGGGCTGAGAAGGTGGCAGAGCAGTAGAGTGCTTTGTAGAGTGCTTGCCTCGCATGTACGAGGCCCTGGGTTCAATTCCTCAATACCACATAAACAGAAAAAGCCGGAAGTGGTGCTGTGGCTAAGTGATAGGTAGAGTGCTAGCCTTGCGCTCAAGAGCAGTAGGGCAGTGCCCAGGCCCAGAGTTCAAGCCCCACAACTGACCAAAAAAAAAAAAAAAAAAGATATATCTTATCAGGGCTGGGAACAACTGACCAAAAAAAAAAAAAAAAGATATATCTTATCAGGGCTGGGAAAGTGGCTCAGTGGTAGAGTGCTTGCCTGCATGAGGCTCTGGGTTTGATTTCTCAGCACCATATAAGCCAAAAAAGCAGGAGGTGGCACTGTGGCTCAAGTGGTAGTGCACTAGCCTAAAGCTGAAGAGCTGAGGGACAGTGCCCAGGCCCAGAGTTGAGGACCTACAACCAACAACAACAACAAAATGGCATCTTCCACATCAATGCCACAAATCCGATTGAGGGGGGAATATATGGAATTCCTATACATGATGTTACTGTTCTGTTTTTATTAGTAATAGCAGTTACTCAACTGTATGTATTTGTCAGAACTACAAACTAAAAAGCCTGCATTTGAACTTGGGAATCTGAACTCAGAAAGCTGAGATTTGAGCTACATCTCAACTTTGAGCTTTTTGGTAGTTTAGAGATAAGAATTTCACAGACTTTGCTGTCTGGGCTAGCTCTGAAGTATGCTCCTCAGATCTCAGTCTCCAGGATTACAGGCATGAACCACCAGCCCAGAAGCTTTGAGAATTTTTAAGTTTAGAAAGTGTCAGTCAGCCAGGCGCCGGTGGCTCACGCCTGTAATCCTAGCTACTCAGGAGGCTGAGATCTGAGGATCATGGTTCAAAAACCAGCCCTGGCAGGAAACTCCATGAAACTCATCTCCAATAAACCACTAGAAAACCAGAAGTGGCGCTGTGGCTCAAGTGGTAGAGCACTCGCCTTGAGCTGAAGAGCTGAGGGATAGCACTCAGGCCCAGAGTTCAAGCCCCACGACCAAAAAAAAAAGTCACAGAATAAAAGTCTAATTTTTATGACGTTAGAAATAGGATCATACTTCAACATGACAAAGGCTACTTATGACAAACTTATAGCCAACTCTATACTGAATTGGGGGAAAACTGAATGCATTTCCTCTAAAGAATTCACATCCCTATTTGCAGTTTTGGTTCTACACTTAACAAGACCCTAAATAATCAAGGAAAGAAGCTTAATAGATCTGCAAAATAGCAGGCTACAAAAATCAAAATGTAAGTATTACAGTATCTATATACTAATAAGAAATAGCTTTAAAAAAAAAGGCCCAGGAATAAACATAATTGAAGAAGGTAAAAGATACTACACTGAAAACAAACTACACAAGACACAAGATTGACAGACCTATCAAGCCAATGGGTCTGATTTTTTTTATTACAAAAATAGCCATATTACCAAAAGTAATCCACAGATTAATTCAATCCTTAATATTCCAATAGCTTCCTTCACAGAAACAACAAAAAAAAAATCTCCAAATTCAAAAATCAAAGACGAAACAGACATATAAACAATGGAATGGTCTTGAGAACCCACAAATAAAACCCGCATTATCTACAGCTGCCTGATTCTTAAGAACAGTGCCAAAAACATATGTTGGGAAAAAAAAGCTTCAACTGGAAAAATTGGATATCCACATGTAGAATACTGAAACTGGATCCCTCTCACATTACATAAACATCAATTCAAAATGGTTCAAAGATCTTATTGAAGGACCTGAAATTTTTAAGAATATTAAAACACAAGTGGGAAACTTGTCAAGGGCCATCTGGATATTTATTAACATTATTGGAGGCTACAAAAAAGTATCGGCTGAAAAATTAGGCTGCTATATTTAGTCAAACATTTAATTCACTCTAATCATTCCTAATATGATAATTGGAATTGCTTCTCTTTGGTGAAGCCTGTTGATGTTGCTACTTCACAACTGCTTTCCCAAGTTTGAGTGTCAGTCTGGAGCACAGTCTGACTTTTCATAATGTAAGTTTTGAAAAGAACTGATGATGGTAACAGTAACTTGCTCCAAATATGTTCTGAACACCGCATATTTCAATATATGTCTCCTCAAACTGGAAAATTCTTCATTGTTTATTTAATGTCTGTAGAACTCAGGCAGTGAAAGGTTGGTGTACCTAGCAGCCCATCATCGCTTTGCAGGTGAATGATTTCATGTTATAGATACTTTTATCTGGCTCCACATTAACTAGCATAGTAAAAATGTTCAACTACACCCTTAAATCTTTCATTAAATGCTTTGATCAGTTTTGCATATTCACCAACATATTTGGATGCCAAAGAAAGCTTTTGTCCTTCCAGAGTAGGAAATTATAGTTTTATTCCTATTGAGTTGCACTATCTACATTCTAATTTATTTCCACATCCTCAATTTAGCTTCAAATCATTTCACACTTGAAAATGAGAAGCTGGTTGGGACCCTGAAGCTTGCTATTCAGCTCAGAGGTATTCGATAATGTCCTCTTTCAACTCTAGATTACACATTAAATCTTTGTCATTGAGTTCTCCGACAGGAGTTTTCCTTTCAACTCCATGAATCGCTTGCCTTCATCTTGGAGTTCATAAAAAATCTCCTGAGTATGTTCCCCTGACTCAGATACCACAGTTTGCAGTGGTAAGTAACACCATATGCAATCAACATCATTTAGTAACTCCTTAGACATGTGGCTGGTAAACCCTCTGCTTTTGACAACATTTATGCATATTACAGTGGACATCACACTGTTGAGCCACAAAGACTCTTCACAGAGCTTTTTTTGGTGTATGATTCAGTGGCATATAATTAAATCACTTGGATCAAGACTAAGACAATTCAGTTTTGTTTTTTTTTTCCTTGAAAATGCATTTAACCCTTTTTTCCAGCCAACCAAGGCTGGAGTTCACTTATTTTTTCAAAGGATAGCTTAAGTATTTTCACTGACAAAACAAGTTTCTGATCTCTTGCATAGATAGCTTCCAGTGACAGCAGTTCAACTTGCATGTGAAATTTAACAAATACCCAAAAACAACAGCTAGTGAGGCATTGTTATGTCCATAGTCCAGTCACAAACCAGAAAAAAAAACTGAAAATCTATAGCATCCTTTAATTTTTTTTCAGTGTCTTTTGCTAAATCAATAATCTAATCTGAGATGGTTCTCCAAGATACACATGCTGAAACAAACTTTGTCCTTAAAACTCCCCAACAGCCACCATTCTTCCTCTACATGAGGCCTCAGCTTCATGATCAATTCACTCACTACAAAACTTATTTGAATAATGCTGAGTCTGCACAATGATACCTATAAAAGCACTTGTGATCCAAACTCTCCTGAAAAACACTGATTTTATCCAGATACATTTGGCCTCCCAACTGATTGAGTTTAGCATGTTTTGAGCTGTAATGATGCTCCAGATTGATTTTTCCATTACTCCTAATGAAGGACCACAAACTAGGCAGAGACTACTCTTTGAATTCAACAATATCAACAACAGCAACAAAATTACATCCATTTCTTTGGAAACATCAACATGCATCAATTTTTTTTTTTTTGCTTTGAAGTAGGATGTTACACCAACCAGTGTGTGTGTCACCTATGACTTGCTGTTCTAATCCTGTCTGTTAAGACTTGAAACATATCTGGCATTCATATCAGCAACCCTTGAGGTCTTGATCTTTTCTGTATATGATAAACTTAGTTTTCATCTGAGTTTCAGTTTGTATAAGGATTTGTTGATTGTGAATGTATGAATAAAGATTGGATTAAAGTTACTGTGTGTCGACAAAGAAATCAACAACCTTGCTGTCAATCATCAGAGGCAAGGTCATCAACATTGTGAGGAATCATTTCATCTCATCACAGAACTGCAATAGTTTCACAACAGTGTGCTACAGCATGTACAATATCAGTCTGTCTGGTACTGACTATCCTCTGAGTAATAAATAGAGATGGGCAGCAGGCAGCGTATAGCATGTGTATCTGTCTCACTATGTTCTTATATGTATTCATGTCTATTACTAATCAATGTTCCTTGTTTGCACCTCAAAATTTACATTATGATTCACTTAATACCAAAGTTATGTTGCTATGAAAAAAGCTTCTATATTTAATCTTTTATAAAGCCAGATTCAAAAAAAATGAGGGACTTATATGCCGTTTTGAGAACCTTATATGACCCAAGAACTGGTGGTTCAAAACCCTTGTTTGGAGAACAATTCAAGATACAGGCAGAGGCAGTTACTTTCTGAAAAGTATTCCAAAAGCTCAGGGAATAATAGCAAGAACTGAGAAATGGCATTGCATCTCAAATGGTAGAGCACTTATCTAGCAAGCCTGAGGCCCTGAGTTCTAAACTCAATACTAATAAAAGGGTAAGCTGGAACAGGAGCTGTGGCTCAATGGTAGAGCTCTAGCCTTGAGCACAAAAACTCAAGGACGACACCCAGAGTTCAAGCCCCCAAGATCTGCATAAGACAAAACCAAACAAACAAACAAACAAAAAGAAAATGGAGGGGGGGAAGGCTTCTTAAAAAAAAAAAAGGAAAAGAGGTGATTCTGCACAGCAAAGGAAACTTTTTGTCAGCAATTCATCTGACAAGGGAGTAATACTCAGAACATATTTTAAAAAAACTAAAAAAGAATGGGCAAATGAATTGGAGAATTCTCAATGGTCAATAAGTATATGAAACAATATATGAAAAAAAGTTGAACACCTTTAACCACTGGAGAAATACAAATCAAAAGGATATTGACATTCCATCTCACTCTAGTCAGAATAGCTACTCTTAAGAAACAAACATGCTGGCAACAATGAAGGGGAGGGAGGGAATGCAAATTATTAGTTCAGCCTGTATGAAAATCATTGTGCAGATTCCCCAAAAATAAAAATAAAACAGTCACCACTGGGAATTTAAGTCTGCTACAATAGAAATACCTACAAATTGATGTTTACTGAAATACTATTCACAATAGCCAAGTTATAGAATCAGCCTACAGCCAGGCACCGGAGGCTGTAAGATAATCCTACCTACTCAGGAGGTTGAGATCTGAGGATCATGGTTCAAAGCCAGCCGGGCAAGGACAGTCCATGAGACTCATCTCCAATTAATCACCAGAAAACTACAAGTGGCGCTGTGGCTCAAGTGGTAGAGCTCTTGCCTTGAGCTAAAGAGCTGAGGGACAATGCCCAGGCCCAGAGTTCAAGCCCCATGACTGACCAAAAAAATTTAAAAAAAAAGAATCAGCCTATATACCCACTAACTGATGAAGAAATGGAGTACATTTACACAATGGAGTTTTACTCAGCCCAAAAGAACAAAATTATGTCATCTATAGGGAAATAGAACTGGAAATTGTCCTGTTAAGAGAAATAAGCAGAATTCAGACAAATACTGCATGGATTTTATCATATGCAAAAAAAAAAAAAAGGACATGAAAGCAAAAAGGGGACCCTCTAGAGTAAGGGTAACAGCAGGAAGAAGGACAACAGAAGTTAATCTGAGTAAATATGATCAAAGTACAGTGTGTGTGTGTGTGTGTGTGTGTGTGTGTGTGTGTGTGTGTGTGTGTGGTGTGGTGTGTGTGTGGGGTGTGTGTGTGTGTGTGTGTGTGTGTGTGTGTGTGTGTGTGTGTAAATGTCATAATGAAATTCAGGTCTGTCTGACTTTTTAAAATTATAAGCCATACCACAAAGGGATGTGATGTGAATCTAGACTAACTCTGCTTTGAATGGATGACTGTGAAAAACTATTTTGGAGTTGAAGTGAAAATTTAAACCGAGGACAGAATATTAGGGTTTAGAGATTTGTGTTAATTTTATTAAATGGGATAAAATCATAGTAACGACGCGCGCACGCGCGCACACGCACGCATGCACGCACGCACACACGCACACACCAACATTTTTATAAAGAGAAAATATCATGTTCACTTTGGCAGCACATATACTAAAATTGTAATGATACAGAGATTAGCATAGCCCCGCACAAGGATGAGACACAAATTCATGAAACGTTCTGAAAGAGAAAGACAGGAAGGAAGGAAGGAAGGAAGGAAGGAAGGAAGGAAGGAAGGGAGGGAGGGAGGGAGGGAGGGAGGGAGGGAGGGAGGGAGGGGAAAGGAAAGGAAAGGAAAGGAAAGGAAAGGAAAGGAAAGGAAAGGAAAGGAAAGGAAGGGAGAATGGAGGAAAGAAAAAATATATCATGTCTCTAAGATAAAATAGCAAAAACAAGGTATTTGGCTAATAATGATTAAACCAAGCGATAAGTGTATGGAGGTTCATTATACTATTATCCCCTCTACTTTGCTGGGTGTTTGAATTTTTTTATTTTATTTTATATATATTTTTTTGGGGGGTCCGGTCATGGGGCCTGACTCTGGGCCTGGGTGCTGTCCCTCAGCTCTTCAGCTCCAGGCCAGCGCTCTACCAACTGAGCCACAGCGCCACTTCCGGCTTTTTTCTTTTTGCTTATGTGATGCTGAGGAATTGAACCTAGGGTTTCGGGCATGCAAGGCAGCGCTCTACCACTGAGCCACCTTCCCAGCCCCTGAATTTTTTTTTTAAATAAAAGCTTGTGCAAGGCTTAGAGTTCAATCTCCAAAACAGGGAAGGAAGAATGTGAAAACCAAAAACTTGTAGTCTGAATCAGTTACCTAATACTCTTTTTTCCCCCTCCAGTACTGAGAATTAAGGATTACTTGTAAGCCTCTATCACTTGATCTATGCCTCCAGTCCCTTTTAGCCTTGGTTATTTTCTTTTTCTTGCTTTGTTTTACCACTATTGGGTAGTGCCTACTAGGCTTTGCCTGCTCTGCTGGCACTCTCATTATTTTGAAGGAGTCTCATGGTCTATTCTGCCCCAGCTGGCTTCAAACTATGATCCTCCAGATCAGTCTCTCAAGTAACTAAGATTACAGTTGTGTGCCACTTGTGCATGGCTATTATGGGTATTTTCAAGGTGAAGGGTTTCACTTTATTCTGGGCCAGCATGAGCTTCCATCCCCCTACTTCTGTTTTTCACTTCAGATGACAGTCATATGTCATAGCACTCAGCTACAGTGCTTCCCTGCAGCTAACTGGCACACAGCACCACACCCAATTGTTGGTTGAGATGGAATCTTGGTAACTTTTATTTTCCAGGCACGCCTGTAACCCCAACTCCCTGTCTCTGCCTCCCAAGTAGCTAGGTTTTCACAGGTTTGAGCCGTACGTAACACTCAGCTACAACCTACCACTTTTGATTTATAATTTCTAGAACCTGAAAGGTAGTGAGTTTCTAAACATTTCATTCCTGAAGACTTTGGTTGGTTGGGAACAGGTTTAAAAGAGGAAATCACCTTAATTATTTTGCTGAGAGAAAATTAAAAGTCCTAAGAGAATTACAGAAAAATCATCATGTATGTTCTATCTTTTTTAAGTTCAGTTGTTCTTTTTAAGAAGGTAATATCCAGCCTTAATTAACCTTTATGTAAAAAGTCACTGATTAAAAGCAGGAGTATGAAATATAATCAAAATTCTAGACAAGAGCCCTACTGTCTTATACTGTACATTAAACATGTTTCCTATAATACAAGGTTAAACAGAAAACAGAAATAGTTCATATAAATATACTAACCCAGCTGCATACAGATGGCTCACACCTTTAATCCTAGCTACTCAGGAAGCTGAAATCTGAGGATCTTGGCTTGAAGCCAGAGACATAAAAGTCTACGAGACTGATTAACCAGCAGAAAGCTGAAAATGGAGGTATGGATCAAGTGGTAAAGTATCAGCCCTGAGCAAGCCTCCAGGACCTGAGTTCAAGCCCCTAAGACACCAAAACAAACAAAAAAACTAAGCAGTCAATAGAAGAGAAAACAATGTTAAAGTCAAGAAAAAGAAATAGCACAAATAAAAATCTAAACCAATGGGCAAAAAGTTCAAATATAGGGCTGGGAAGGTGGCTCAGTGGTAGAGCGCTTGCCTTGCATGCCTGAGGCCCTGGGTTCGATTCCTCAGCACCAGGTAAGCAAAAAGAAAAAAGCTAGAAGTGGCACTGTGGCTCAAGTGGTAGAGTGCTAGCCAGCCTTGAGCTGAAGAGCTGAGATACAGCACCCAGGCCCAGAGTTCAGGCCCCACGACTGGACCCCCCCCCCAAAAAAAATTTCAAATATAGTCCTATGTTGCTTAATAACAGGGATATAGCTTGAGAAATGCATTATTAGTCTATTTTGTTAAGCATCATTGAGTATACTTACACAAATGTAAGTGGTATGGACTACTGTCCATATACCTAGTCTATATTGTATATAAATACATATGATTTTGATGTATATATATATTGCACATAAATACATATGGTATAGCCAACAGCTCCAGAGGTCATGATTAACAAAGTAGTACAAAATTAATTTCGGGGGCGGGGGGGAGTAGTTGTGGTGGTGGGAGGGAAGGGATGGTAGGGGAAAAACAAAGGAGGAGGCAACAATGCTCCATAGGAAATGTACTCATTACCTTACTCATGTAACTGTAACCCCTCCATTCAGTATTTTTACAATATAAAACGTACAAAAAAAAGTTAAAGATATGGAAACAAGAAAAAAAATTCAAACACACCAGAAAAATGATTCAATCAAGAGATGTAATAATAAATGCCTGTAGGATAATGATGCCAGTGCAATGCAGCATATTGCAAAACTTTTTGTATGTAAGAAATGTACTCATTATCTTGCCCATGTAATTGTAACCCCTCTGTATAGTATTTTCACAATAAAAAAAAACTTTTTGTAAATATTCTATACTTTTTGTATGTATTCTATAGTCATAAAAATAGTACAGTAAATACATCAACCAGTAACATACCATTTAACATCCACTATTATGTGTAGGAACACATAATTGTACATGCTGTACCTTTAAAAGACTAGCAACACAGGGGCTGGGAAGGTGGCTCAGTGGTAGAGCGCTTGCCTTGCATGCTTGAGGCCCTGGGTTCGATTCCTCAGCACCACAAAAGAAAAAAGAAAAAAGCTGGAAGTGGCGCTGTGGCTCAAGTGGTAGAGCGCTAGCCTTGAGCTGAAGAGTTGAGGGACAGCGCCCAGGCCCACAGTTCAGGCCCCATGACCGGACCCAAAAAAAACAAAAAACAAAAGCTTTCCCTCCCAAGAGCAAAAACAAGAGATGGTCATTTTCATTTCTTTTCAACATTGTACTGATGGCTCCAATCAAAGCATTAGACAAGACAAAGAAAAAAAATCTAGAATGATAAGAGGAAAACTATTGCATGCATATAGGAAATCCTAAACAATCCATAAACACAAAAATTCTTTTAATGAGTTCAGTTAAGACTGCAGACTACATAATGAATATACAAAAATCAATTGCATTACTGTACACTAGCAATGAATTTAATTTCCAATTAAAATATCATTGAAAAGGTATTTCTGAATAATTTAAACAAAGAACAGAAACTCATAACCTAAAAACTACAAAAGATATTTAAGGAAGGAGGGACAGAAGGAGTGAAAAAGAAAAGGAGGGTGAAAACCAAAGATCTCTGGTTCATAGATGAGAAGACATAATATTTTCAATGTTCCCACCCAGTCAATAAATGCCTATACATTCTCAGGTTTTTGTTTTGTTGAAATTGAGAAGTTGCTATGAGGGCCAAAACAATGAGAAAAAGAACAAAGTAGAACTCCTAATTTCAAAATTAAATACCAAGCTATGATAATCAAGAAAGTGTGGTACTGCCTTAAGCACAGACTTATAGATCAATGAAATAGAATAAAGAGTCCAAAAGTAAACTCATGAGACATATGCTCAACAGATTTTCAGTAAGGCACCAAGACAACAGAGAATAAATATGCTAACAAATGGTACTTGAACAAATGAAAATTCACAGGCAAAGAATGAAGTTGGACCTCTACATGTCATACACGAAGTAAAAGTTATTACAAGGACCTAAATTTAAAAGCTAAAAACATATGCTTCCTGGAAGAAAACATAGATTTGTAAGTACTCATCATCTTGGATATGGTCATGATTTCATGACAGCATGATTTCTTAGAACAGCAAAGGAACAAACAACAAAGAAAAAAATGTAAAGGACCTCATCAAAACTTCTGTGCTACAAAGGGCACAATCAAGAAAATTTTAAAGGAGCAGGCAATCAGTGGCTCATGCCTCTAATCCTCCATAGCAGAGGCAAAGTAAGCAGGATAAGGAAAGGAAAATGAGAATAAAATTAAAAGTGGGCACAGAAAATATTTAGCAATTATACACATCTGATAAGGAATGTCTACAATATAGAAAGATCTCTTATTCTTCAATAAGAAAGATAAATAACTTTTTTTTTAAATTGGGCAACTGAGCCAGGTGCCGGTGGCTCACGCCTGTCATCCTACCTACTCAGGAGGCTGAGATCTGAGGACTGCGATTCAAAGCCAGCCCTGGCAGGAAAGTCCGTGAGACTCTTATCTCCAATAAACCATCAGAAAACTGGAAGTGGTGCTGTGACTCAAGTGATAAAGTGCTTGCCCTTGAGCTGAAGAGCTGAGGGACAGTACCCAGGCCCAGAGTTCAAGCCTCATGATTGACCAAAAAAAAGGGCAAAGGACTTGAGTAGACAGTTCTTCAAACAAGATATAGAAATGGTCAGTAAGCCAAGGTAAGATACTCAACATCTTAAGCTATCATGAATGCACAATGAGGAGACACCACATCCATTGGGATGGCTATAGCTAAGAAGTCAGCAAGTTGGTGAGGCTATGGAGAAAGAAGAACTCTATACATGGTTGGTTGAATAAATGGAGCAGCTGCTTTGGCAGTTCCTGAAGACAGTTAAATTGCTTGACAGTTTCTGAAAAAGTTATAGACATCCTATGATCAAGAAATTTGACTCCTAGGAATTTAAGTATATGTAATGGAATTAAAATTATTTATCCACATAAAAACTTCAACAGTGAAGTTTGCAGTACTGTTATTCATTATTGCTAGAAGTGTTAACAATCCGAGTATTTATCATCAAGTGATGAATGGATATAGTTTATTCATGTAACGCAAGTATTACTTTGAGCATGTAATTCTAAACCTAGAATAAAATTTCATCATCACATCATCCATTACATCCATTAGCCTCACCAGAGGTCAGTACTAGAAACCTAATGACTTAAAATATAATTAAGTTAAAAAAAGTATATTATTCAGAGAGATGCACAAAATTACTGGCGTGGGTAAAATTTCACAAACAAAAAAAGCAAGTAATTTATGTGAAAATACCAGAGATATTTTTATGAAAAAGGATTCTCATATATATGCATATCTATTACATAATATACATATGCACATACATACATGTGAAGTTTTATTTCCAGGTCAAAAAACAAATGGAATGAAACACTACATCACCACTGCTTTCACTTTAAACAGATAAGGTGGTTATTCAATTAAGGGTAACAGAGAAAGAAACATTTTAAAGAAATTTTGGCACTCTTCCTTTAGGCTCTAAATAGATTAATATTTATTCCTGCTAGATTATTTGCAACTATAAAAATGAAACAAGGAAACTGGTTAGGGAGATTTGGGGGGGAGGAGAGCAGAGAGTGTGATATAGGGATAAGATTAGTTGAATTACAGTGTAAACATATAACAATGAAATCCCCCCTCACTGCAATATAACTAATAAGTCAAGAAAAAAATTAAATATCTTCACCAGTAAAAATATTTTGTAGATATGCTCCCTTTTGCAATATGAGAACTGCTTAAAACTGTAACTACAGCCAGTTTTTTTAAAAAACCATAGGCACTTGACACTGGTAGCTCATACCTGGGTTTGAACCCACCCTGGGCAGAAAAGTCCGTAAGATCTCATCTCCAATTAACCAGTAAAAAATTAAAATAAAGCTAGACTGGAAGTGTGGCTTAAGTGTTAAGAGCTCTATCCATGTTTAAAAAGAAAGGCAAGTAAAAGTACAAAGCCCTGAGTTCAAGCCCCAGTAGCGCGCGCATGTGCACACATGCACGCACACCCACACACAAACAAAATAGGCTATGGAGTCTTGGCTTAATAACCTAAAAGTTTGTATGCTTCAAATATATTATGGTAAATTTGGTTTAGTTCTTTTTTTTTTTTTTTGGGGGGGGGGGTCCGGTCGTGGGGCTTGAACTCTGGGCCTGGGCACTATCCCTCAGCTCTTTTTAGCTCAAGGCTAGCGCTCTACCACTTGAGCCACAGCGCCACTTCCGGCTTTTTTTCTTTTTTTTGCTTATGTGGTGCTGGGGAATCGAACCCAGGGCCTCAGGCATGCAGGGCAAGCGCTCTACCACTGAGCCACCTTCCCAGCCCTCGGTTTAGTTCTTATATCTACTTTTCCCTTCTTTTCAGATTCTCAAACTAGTTACAGAACTGGTTCTACAATTAGTAGCTTCATTATTAAAATTATACAAATATTGTGGTCACTCCTAAGGCAAACAGTGCTGGTAATTTCAACACATACAGCTTAAAATTTATATTTTGTATTTTGTACTTCAATTTCTCAACAGAATTTGTCCTAAGTTAGGAAAGGAAAGGAAATAGGTTGTTTATAAATACAACACTGAACTCTGCCTTAATTCTTTATACTCTTTAGCATTATTATATATTATCACAAACTAATAAGCTAACTCATAATTTAGTCCTTATTCCTTTTAAATTACTTTTAATAAAAGTTCAGTAAGTTGGTCTAATAGCCATTTTGAAAATAGGCTTTACTGTATGTAAATTAATTGTATTAGCAACAAACAAAACACTTGTTTTCTGGTTCTAGAAACTGAGCCTGACATATGCTAGGCAAGCACTTTATTACTTCAACCATACCCCAGTCTTCCTCCTTTCAGTTCATTTTTCAGGAGTGGGGAACCTTTTGGGGGCCATTTGGTTATTCATACCATAATTTTCAGGCCATACTAAATTATCAACACAGGTGAATGGCCTCAAGCAGCTAATGATGAAAAGCATACATGAACCATATACCAAATGATTTTTTTAGGCTTGGAAGATCCATGTCCTAGCTGCTCCCTACCCATGAACAAACACGCTTCTGCTAACTATGCCTGGGCTGGCTTCAAAGCACATTCTTCCTACCTTTGCCTCCCGAGTAGGTGGGACTACAGGTATGAACTACTGTGCCTGGCTCAAGAAACGGTGATTCATCACCATAAAGATGTTAAATATCACTCCTCTTCCTCACTGCTGCCTATGGAGACGGACGCCATCTCCTACTTAGCATCATGGCTGTTCTCCGACCTTTGAAAAAGAAGACCAAGAAGTTCCACCTGCCAGAAGTTCCACCCTGCCATGGCAGGGTGTAGAGAAGATTCAAGGGCCAGATCTTGTTGCCCAACATGGATTCTAAGAGCAACAAGAAAACAAAGCACATATTGCTCAGAGTAGGGCATGAGGTGTAACTCAGCATTAAGAGCATATGCCTGGCAAATGTGAAGTTCGGAGCTCAAACCTCAATACTGCCGAAAACAACCAGAGCAAGGACTGAAAGAAAGCATTGCTAAAGTAATAGAGCACCAGCCTAACAAGTATCAAACTCAATATGGCAAAAAAAAAAAAAAAAAAAAAAAGTTCCACAGATGTCTTATGTTGCCCTTAAGTAATTCTCAAGCATACTAAGTACACACAGGACAAACATTAATGATGATCAAATAAATGTTAAATCTAGTTTTGAATCTGTGAAACAGCAGTTCTTAAATTAGCCCAAAGACTAAGATTAACACCAATCAGAGTCTACTTTCTTATTTACGTATACCATGGAACTACGACTTCTTCCCATCTAGTTCATAAAGTATTGATATGGGAACAACATAAACCATGAGAACTTTCAGACTGGGCATTTTTTAAAACCTGATTTATGCAAATATGTTTAAGTTATTCAAATATATGCAAATAAAAATAAATTCCTTTGTTAAACCTAGACCATATTAACTTCCAGTTGAGTCTCCCTCATCCTAAATGCTTTTAAGACGTTATTTTTTCAGATTTCACTTGCCATATACACAATAAGATATTTGAGGTATAGAACTCTAACTGAAACATATACCCAGAGCATGGAGGTAATTTTATACAATATTTTTGGAGCACCTGAGTGTTGACTTTGACCCATCATGTGAGATCAGGTGTGTCACAATATTGGTGTTTAAAGAGTTTTGGACTTTAGAGCATTTATGGGTTTCAGATTTTTCCAATTAGGGATATTCATTATGTATTTTCAATGTGAATTGTTCCCTTTGGGGCAATTCTTGTAGGACCTACTATAGTCATAGGTTCTTCTGGAACTGCTTTCTTAAACAGATCACCATGTTTTCTATCAAGAGAGACCTGGCTATCTTTATCACATATGATCTACTAGGATGAATGTCTGACACTAAGGTAGTCATCTAAGGGGCAAAGCTGCTACCTACCTCAGACAATCAGAATCCCCACAGAAGGAGTTTGTCAGTAATAACAGTATTATTTGTAGTTAAAAGCAAAGAACAGTCAATGTAGTAGCTCACTACTGGTATAGAGAGAACAGAACCTTATCAACAAATAATCTAACACTGAATGCATCCAGAATACTACTGAATCATGAATGCCTAGTTCTGAAAGTCATCCTCACCTCAATGATAGCTGACTGAGAGATAAGTGGAAAAAGTTACCTTCCTTCCCTCAGAAGGGGTCTGAGTGGTTTGTTTGGCTTAGGGAGGTTGATTTCATCAAGGGTAACTTGCTTTACCACCTTTGAGTAATTTTTTAATTGATGACTAATAACTAGTGTAAACAGTAACAATAGGACATTACTGAGCACACAAAATCTGGTATAGTCTCATTATGCAAACTGATGACTGAGAAGGTTACAGGATAAATGGAAATCCTTTCCTATCTTTTGTTCCATCTGTATTTTTTAAACCCCATCCTTTGTCCCATAAAGTTTCTTCAGTCAACGGAAAAAAAAAAAAAAGAAAAACCTGTGTAACACCCCATGGGAAATCTCATTTTCACAATTACACAAACTGGGGTAGAGTTCTTGAACTTGATCTTCAAACAAATTTCTAAAATTCAAAAATAAGACAAAATATATTGATAAAAACAAGTATGTGCTATACAAATAAAATTAGATAGTAAAATCTAATCAGAAATCCATGTCAGGTAGAACTTAAAATAAGGATAATACATAAGGAATAAGAATAGTCAAGCAGCAGGGCACTTGATGGCTCACATCTATAATCCTAGCAATTTACGAGGCTAAGATCTGAGGATTCAGGTTCTAAATTAGGCAGAAAAATCCAAGAGACAGTTATCTCCAATTAACCAAAAAAAAAAAAAAAAAAAAAAAAAGCCAGAAGTGGAGGTGTGGCTCCAGTAGTAACACATCAGCTGTGAGCAAAAGAAAAGCAAGCAAGTGAGACATGAAAGCTAGTATTGGTCAGGAGTTCAAGTCCCAGTACCTAAAGAAGGAAAAAAAGAAAAAAAGAGGCAAGTATTTTATACTTCTTCCAAGAAGTGAAAAATGGTCCATCCAAACCTTCCTTGATAATAAGCAGCTACTTATTTCTTACCTAATGCCATCAGGCCAGAAATTTGTCTGGCTGAGAATAGCCTGGGAGAGGGGATGACAGAAAAATCCTTAAACTAGGGATCTTAAATTAAAAAAAAAAAAAAAAAGAGTATGACAATATTTATGTTACACAAATAATAAGGGAACTTTGCACTCCTTCTTCCCAGTCTGCATTCGTCTTTTAAAAAATTATTCAAAATATCCTTGAAGAAAATGCTACTTGAACAACAGGGAAAAAAAGCAAACTAACTTTCCCACCTTTCAGCATCTCATGTAGAACACTAAAGTAAAAACCAACAACAAAACACAAAGCAATTCTGGTCACAATGAGCCCTCTTGCAAAATCTCAGAAATTCTTGGTACAATTTTAAAGGCTCAAGCATAGGAGTCTACAAAACAGTAACACACACTTTATATTGGCATATGAGAAAATGTTTTCACATTACACTGCTGCACTTTCCCTTCAAAACGAGCCAAAAAAAAAAAAAGACTATAGGTTAGTGGAGGAAGCAACACCTATACTACACCAAACCAATCACTTAATAACAGATTCCCACTTTTACATGATCCATGAAATTATTTTTTTTATTTATTTTATTTTATTTGTGAACATACTGTACAGAGGGGTTACAATTACATGAGCAGGATAATGCGTACATTTCTTACCAAGCATTGCAGCCTCCTCCTTTTGTTTACCCTTCACATCCCTTCCCAGCCTCCCCCCTCCTCCCCAATCCCAATCCTTCTCCTTCCCCCCCTTCCCCCCCCACCGACGTTGTAAAGCTCGTTTTGGACATGACAACTTGTACTTCTCACTGTTGCAACAGGTCCACCTGTATCCTTAAACAACTGGTTTTTCCCCATCTCCTCCACAAGTTATACTGACATCAAATATAGTGAAAGCAGGGGTTATACTGTGGGGGAGGGACATACAAAGCAACAAAGAGATAATCTTATAAATGCTTTAGAAACACATGCATGAAAGAAAAAAAACATTAAAATACATATCTAAGGGTTCATTTTCCTGACATCACATTATCTGACCTTTTCCGCTTGACTCATACATATACTAGATATTGCAAACAAGGGAAACCATGGGACCTATGTTCATGAAATTATTTTTATGACTCTTAAGAGGAAGGTTACTTTTCACTAAAACTACAAAATGTCTCCTCTCAAAATAGCTTTTTTTCCACTGTGAAAGAGCACTGAAAGTAAAATAATATAAATATATATTCTTAAAACTAGTGTAATCCTGAACCAAACAAATGAATTGAAAAAAAAACGAAGACAATCAGGAAAATTAAAATGCTGACTGTATATTGGATATTTATAAAACCACTGTTACTATTCCTTAGGCTTGATGGTGGCATTTTGATTGTACCCTTATGCTTCTGTGGTGGGCTTGTGGGTTATCCCCTCCCCCTTTTTTATGTTGGTCATGGGGTTTTAACTCAGGGTCTGAGTGCTGTCTCTGAGCTTCTTTGCTCAAGGCTAGCGTTCTACCACTTTGAGGCACAGCTCTAGTTCTGGGTTTTAGGTGATTAATTTGAGATAAGATTCTCACAGCCTTTCCTGTCCATGCTGACTTCTAACCATGATCCTCAAATCTCAGCCTCCTGAGCAGCTAGGATTACAGGCGTGAGCAAACATCGCCCAGTTGCCCCCATTACTCAGATTATTCCTGACGGATTTGCAGGTGAAAGACCTCTGAGAATAGCTTCAGAGTTTCAAATATTCAACAGGTGGATGATATGGGCTGGTCATGTGCTTATAATGGCTGAAGACAGGTAAGTGATACACAAGGCTTTATTGTATTTGTTTCTCTACATTTTATACACAGCTGAAAATTCTTCTCAGCAAGGAAACAAATACCATCTACATATCAAAAAACTTTTCTGTCAAACATACATAAATTTGGGTTTCATTAAACCACCCAATTTCTGCTTTTGTCCCCCATTTTTTACTTAACAAATTCTATTCTCCAACCTAGTTATCTTCCTCCCAAAGATCTACACCTAAAAGTGAAATACGAAGAGTCTGTGGCCTTTTCATTCCATTCATCTGCTACGCAAGTTCTAGGTGAGAGTACACGATTCAAGATTCCAACTGACAAATCTTATTTTAACTTCAAAAACCACCCACGGTGTTTTTCGCGAAGACGACGAAATAGCACGGACTGGCTCTGCTCTTACGTTTACCTGACACTCCCCTCTTACCATTTAAACTAGGTCTGGCGAGTAGCACAGCATGGATAAACTAACAGATGGCAACCTGTTCCCACGAAGTAAAACTCTTTACGATAAAGCCGAAAAAGAATGTTAATTGAATGCGACGCTCAGGAACGTTCCAAAAACCTCTGGGTGAGTAACTTCCGGACACCCTCGCACTCCCTCGCTCCCAACAGACTTTGAAGTCGTTGGAAAGCCGCGACCCGGGGTTGGTTTTGTTTCACCTTCTCCTTTTCTTAGGGGAGGTGCTAGAGAGCAGAGAGATGACCAAAAAGGCCGGAAGAAGGAAAGAGGGGGGGAAAAAAAAGCATGGAGCCTGGACAATCATCATCTAGACGGATCTGAGAAAGCGTGCCCGCATTCGACCGAGAGCGAACAGCTAAAACTCTCGCTCCTTACTTCTCCATTCCTGGGCAGGTTCAGGAGCAGCGACCACCACCAGCACCCAATCGACGGCACGTACGTCAGCTTCGGATTCCCTACTCTCCCCCCCACACCCCCCCGAGGATTCACGGGGTACAAAAGCATAACAAGAGCCAAATCCCCAACTCCCACCCACCACCTGGGCAAAGGAAAGCCGACCCAGACCCTCCCCGCGCGGCCGGGTACCTCAAACAACTGCCCCGCTGCCCAGGCTCCGAGGCCTGGAACCTCCCCCGGCCAGAGCCGGCGACCCGGCAGCTTACAGGACTGACGCACGGCTAGAGGAAACGAGGCCCACCGTGTCCGCCTGGCCCGGGGTCGCGGACCCGCGCCGCCCACTCCCGGCCGCGTCCCAGCAGCCCGCGAGCCTCGACCGCAGCCCAACCTCGCGCGCGGCAGACCCGCGCGCCTCACGGAGCCGCGGCGGCTGCTGCCGGACCCACCAGCCACAGCCTACCTGTCTTCGCTCTTGTTTTTCTGTTTCTTCCCCATCGTCTGTCAGCGGCAGTCGCGGCCCCAGCCCTCGGTTCGGTTTCTCACAGACCCACTGTTTCCCCGCTGACTTCGGTCTCCGCTCGACTCCGTCCCCCCTCGCGCTGCCGCCTCTCGCACCCGGCTCTCGACAGACGCGCGCACAGGGACGGGGCACATATGGTGTGAGCCCTCAATGCGCAAGCGCATCGCCCTGCCGCCTCAGCGTGAGGACGCAGGACGCGGCTCATCGAGAGCGGCGCTTCAGGTAGAGCGTCTCCGGTTGACCCGCCAGCCCGGCAGGATCCTGAGCGCCCCCTGCCTGCCAGTGTTCGCCGCGCAACGACACCGCGTGGTTTCCACATTCTAGAACCAAGCGGCGGACAATGAGGCTGTTCATTCCCCACGTTTGCATTTCCCACGTCAGCACCCTCCCCGCGGGGTGATTTAGGCGTGAGGAACTGGCACCGGCTTCAAAAGTGGGTCTTTGCCTGCTTTTATGTCCATGTATTCTTAGCTGCACGAAATTCCCTAAAGAACAACAATGAACCAATGTTGAGCCCTGGGGAATTTCCGAGGGATTTTAAACCCAAGACAAAAATGGGGACTGTTCCAATCACATCCATAGATTAAAAATGATTTGCAGTTACCGACGGAAAAATACAAGGACATACCTATCTGCCGGTGCCCTCATAGGAGTCTTAATCTTTACATTCAAAACAAGAGTAGCTTCTAAAAACTAGGGTGTTAGAAGTAAGGACGGAAGCTCTTGGAGCAGTGAAAATGTTCTATGAATACGAATATGAGCAGTGGTATTATGGGTGAACTATATTTTAAAATGAAATTATCGCTCAATTTTATAAAAAATAGAAAAGATCACTAAATACAATGAAGTTCGAGTGTTAGCCCTTAACAAAATCGTAGCTATTTCATTTCTGGTGTAACTTCATGAGTACTGACTTTTTTTTAAGCCACTCTAGCCTGAATTTTTTTTTAAAAAACTACAACTCCCAGAATACTTCGCTCTCTTTCCCTAGACCCACATACCCCGAGAGAACTGAATTGAAATCCTAGCTAAGGAGCGTGGCGCACGCGCAAAAGCTCTCGGTTCACAGCTGACCATGCCTTCCGCGAGCATCTCAGATATCGCGAGAGGGCTGCAGCCAATGATAAAGCAGAGGTGACGGCCCATTCGTAGTCCGCGACGTCAGCTGCAAAGTGAAAGGACCGGTCTTCTGGAGCTGCTGCCCCCTCACTCCCTGGACACCTAGAGCTCAGGTGAGACAAGGAATCTGTGACAGATCTGGCCACCGTGTCCTCTCAGTGCTGTTGGGCATATCACAGCTGCACATCCAGTTGGGTTGGGAGGAGGGGCGCGGCCGGACGCTGGGGTCTAAGCGGTGGCAGTGGCCGTAGCGCATGCGCTCCCGAAGTCGCCGAAGTCGCTGCCTCTGAATTGCCCTTATCTGTCCCAGGGCTCTGGGAGTGGCAAAGGAGACTGTTGGAAAGGTACAGCGGGACTGTTAAAAGCGAGCTTTTGGTAGTTTTGTCTGGTGCCTGGCTTTAAAAAAAATTAAAGATAGCCGGACGCCGTAGGCTCAGTACTGTAATCCCTGCTACTCTAGAGGCTAAATTCAGAGAGGATCGCGGTTCAAAGCCATCCTGGTCAGGAAAGTCTGGGAGACTTATTTCCAATTAATCATTGCCCAGGCCCTGAAATCAAGCTTCAATACCCGCACAAAAAGAGAGACTGGGGAGGAGGGGAAGGGGAAATTTCAGGCCTCAGTATCTCTTTCCACCATTCCAGTTAACCTTAAAAGGAACAATAGAGACTTTGACTTGAAGAATGAAAAGTTAGCGACCATTACACCACTTCTTTAACATTTTCAAGAGGTTGAGACCTCCGCACCTTCACTCAGCAAAGCTCTTTATCGTTTCTGTTCTCCTTTAGCAGATAATTGAAGTTTAAGTATGTCTTGTGATCAGCATCTGCTGTGGCCCTAGTAATAAGTTCTGATGAACAAGGGATATCTTTTGTTTTCCTTCCCCTAGTCCTACCCTTAGACTCACGATCTTACATTTGGGGGGGGAGGCAGGGAGTGGAAGTATTTTGCTACATTCAAAATCGTTTTCAATTGTATTACTTATAAGGAGTTACTCGTTTGATTTTTTTTTTAACCTCAAATATGTTTTGAACAAAAGCTAGGCACATGTACATTCAACGATAAATTGAATGCATTGAAAATATTCAAATATTAAGTATCTGCTGTGATCTGTGCACTGCTGACTTCAGGTGTATGAAAGTGAAATCAAGAATGTTTTTCAGCTGTTTTTTCTGTGAAGAAACAGCTAAAAAGTGAAGGTTGCTAAAGCTCAGTTCAACATTTATAGAGGGCCACAGGTGAACCAGGATCAGTATCAGAAGCTTAGTGAATAAATTCACAGTTCATTTTGGTTTTTAGATACTTGAGTAGTGTTTTTTTACTATATTTTGGTTATGTATTGATTGACAAACTGTAAATCATCTTTGGTAATAATCCAGACATAAACAAAGAATTGCTCTGTTACTAGTAGAAAATATATCATCTATTTTGCAATATATAATTGATACAATTTCAGCTTTGTGTTAAAACTTTACACAATGAGTTGATTGGGCAGAAAAATCAACATTTAAGAAAATAGTAAATACTATATTGTTTTCTATCACAGAAAACATTAAATGTCAGTTAATTGAAGTCAGTATTAATTGAAGTCAGTATTAATTTTTGAGGATTGGATTTTGTTGCATAATGATTAGGTATGGATACTAATGCTTAGAGAAGACCAGGCAGTAGTCTTTACAAAAATTATGAAATGTCTTGAGAGTCAGAAATGAACTTCTTAGAACAGTAACCATGAAAAAGCGTATTTTTGCTCAAGTCTGCTCAGTGTTGGAGCACATTTTTTTGGGGGGGGGGAGGTCCAGTTGTGGGGCCTGAACTCTGGGCCTGGGCACTATCCCTCAGCTCTTCAGCTCAAGGCTAGGGCTCTACAACTTGAGCCACAGTGCCACTCCTGGCTTTTTTCTTATGTGGTGCTGAGGAATCGAACCCAGGGCCTCAGGCATGCAAGGCATGCCTACTCTACCACTGAGCCACCTTCCCAGCCCTGGAGCACATCTTAATATGTTTTTGGGTTTGTCAGTCATGGGGCTTGAACTATGGGCCTTGGCTCTGTCCCTGAGCTCCTCAGCTCAAGGCAAATGATCTACCACTTGAGCCACAGCACCACTTCTGGTTTTTTGGTGGTTAATTGGAGATAAGAGTTTCAGGAACTTTCCTGCCCAGGCTGGCTTTGAACCATGGTCCTCATATCTCAGCCTCCTGAGTAGCTAGGATTATAGGCATAAGCCACCAGCACCAGCCTATGTTTTTGTATATGTAAAAGCTGAGTTTGTGATCTTACTACTACTACAACTACTCAATAGTAGTCTTCACAGATATTTCTGCTTTACTTTTCTTTTCCTTTTTTAAACACTGATTGCCAGTTCATCTCTTCAGCTGATTTCTGTGTGGTCTGATAATGGTCTTAAAAAAAAAAAAAAAAAAAAACCCTGAAATTTGCTCTAAGTAGGTTCGTTTCAGTTCTCAATTGAATTTTGATTTAAAGGCATTTCCATTTATTTAAGTGACCTGGAAATATAATGTCACAATCTTGTTTCAGTTAAATGAAACTAACTTTTCTGCAGTTTTTATGTATCTAAACTTAAAAGCATTTAAGTAAAACTTTTTGTTACTATTTTCTTTCCTTGGCTATTGGCTTGTTAACAGTTTCACCTATATAAACCCAAGCTGGCTTTGAACTAGAAGTCCTCCTGCCTCAGCCTCCCCATAGGCCACCACACTTGGCTTCTTTCTTAAGATTTTTTTTTATTCTTTTGCATAGTTGTATAAAGGTGTTTTATTTTGGCATTTCCATACATACATACAGTGTACCCCATCAACTTCATCCTGCAATCACTTTCCTTTATATCCTCATATATTTGTTTTGTACCTATACTGGAGGCTTGAATCCAGGACCTCAGGCTATCACTTGATTTTTTTACTACTCAAGGCTGCTACTTTTCCACTTTAGTCACACTTCTAGTTCTAGCTTTTTGTTTGTTTTTTGTTTACATTTCTGGCTTTTCGCTGATTTACAGAAGACTCAGACTTTTCTGCCAGAGCTTGCATTGAACCTCATCCTCAGCCTTCTGATTAGCAAAATCTTAAGCAAGGGCCCCCAGTACCCAGCTTTTTCTAATATATAAAGTACTTCATCCTCCCTATTCACCCATTCCAACAAACCCTATTTTTTTCCTCTTTTGTCATCCATTTTTAGCAGATATTCATTGTACCAAGGTTTTCAACCATGTAGTTTAGCCCATACGTGTATTTTATTTTGATCAGAATAATTCCCCTCTATTGCTCTTTCCTCATCTATTCACCCCGTTATTGTTTAACACTGAGGGTTTTTTAATGCCATCTTCATGCATAAGCACTATGTCTGCCTCTCTCTCTCCCTCTCTCTCTCTCTCTCTCTCTCTCTCTCTCTCTCTCTCTATATATATATATATATATATATATAAATTTTGAAGCCTAGCAGTAAGTGTTTGGGAGTTAGTAAATGCCCAGTTACTGGAATCTTTCAGTGAAAAAGAAAATTTTTAAGTGAAAGAGATTATTTTTCGTGTTATTTGCCTTTTTTTTTTTAACTTAGTACCAAGGCTGACCAGTACCATTTAGAAGAATGGAAGGTGATGCATCTGTCGACATGTTTTCAAAAGTCCTGGAAAACCAGTTGCTTCAAACTACCAAACTGGTAGAAGATCATTTGGATTCTGAAATTAAGAAACTGGATCAGATGGATGAAGATGAATTGGAGCACCTCAAAGAAAAGAGACTGGCGGCACTAAGGAAAGCTCAACAGCAGAAACAAGTAACCTCTCTGCCCTGCTTTCTGAAATTGCTATAACAGTATGCTCCTAACAACTTATATCTGTGTGTGCTGTAATGATTACATTTCACTCCTCACTTTTAGAATTTTGTGATTTTAAGTATTCCTGTTAGAAATTTGTTCAAGAAAATTCATTAGGAGAAACAGACAAGTTGTGAGACTTGAGTGGCTGATGTGAAAAAGACTAAAAAATATTTTTCTCTCTAAACTTTATCCAAGCTGAATCCATAGATAAAAGTTGTGGATCTATGTTGCAGTTCAGTGTTAGAGCCTTTTTTTCCCCTTTTTTTGGGGGGAGGGGGGGTCTGGTCGTGGGGCCTGAACTCTGGGCCTGGGCGCTGTCCCTCAGCTCTTCAGCTCAAGGCTAGCGCTCTACCACTTGAGCCACAGCACCACTTCCAGCTTTTTTCTTTTTTTTGCTTATGTGGTGCTGAGGAATCGAACCCAGGGGCTCATGCATGCAAGGCAAGCACTCTACCACTGAGCCACCTTCCCAGCCCTCCCTTTTTAAAAAAAAAAAAAAAAAAAAAAAAAAAAAACAACTCAAGGCTTTGAGCTTGCCAGGCAGGCACTTTAACACTTGAGCCACCCTTTTAGACCTTTTTGCTGTTGTTATTTTTGAGATAGGAGCTCACTTTTTGCCTACACTGACTTGGACCTTAATCCTTTTTCATTCCTTTCTCCCACTGTCTCTCCCCCCACTCCCCCCGTCCTACCCCTCTCTTCCCCAGCTCTGGTCCTGATCCTGGTCCTTGAACTCAGGGCCTGGGTTCTCTCCCTAAGCGTTTTCTTTCAAGGCTAGTTTTCTACTACTTGAGCCACAGCTCCACTTCCAGCGTTTTGTGGTTACTTAGAGATAAGAGTCTAATGGACTTTCCTGCTCAGGCTGGCTTTGAACAGTGATCCTCAGATCTCAGCCTCCTATATAGCTAGTATTCCGGGGGTGAGCAACCAGCACCTAGCTGATTCTTATATAGCTGGGATGACAAGTCATGTCATTACACACTGCCTTTTTTTCTTTTTTATTGATAGGAGGGTCTCATGAATTTTTGTCCTGACTGGCCTTGAACTACAGTCCTACTCTCCACATCCCAAGATGTGTAGGCCACCAGTACCCAACTGTCAAAAGACATTTCTAAAAGTTACATACTGCTCGTACAGATACTTTTTAAGCACATGCGTCAGGTGCTATTTTAGGCATTTCTTTGTCCCGTTTTAATTTTCACAACCACTCAATGAGGTAGTTTTCTTATTAGATCTACTTTACAAATGAGGATATTGAGGCTCAGAAAGGTCATTACAATTCAATAAGTACTTAGAAGTTTAATTGAAACTTGTATCTCTGACCTATAAGCCTAGTGCTCCTTTTTATTAAAACCACCTGCCTGAAAGGTTAGCATTTCCAGTTGAGGAGATAAGCTTCTGCCACAAGCAGGGTTCAAGAAGCTGGGAGGTCTCTCGGGCTTGGTTGTTAAGGGCAGATGGACTCAATGGGAGATCTGCATTGATTCTGGATACCATGTGAGTGAACTACTTTTTCTCTTAGGACACTTCCCTTTGTTAGTATGGAAGGTATGTATACCTGCTTCTCTGAGGTGCTCATCAGAAACAAACAGAACTCCCTAGCTTCTCAGCTACAGTAACTCCCCTGTACCCAAGACTGACTTAGCCGGTGAGGTTTTTAGTTAGTTGGTTGAGTCGTTGGATTTTTCTATGGTTGGAACTTTCTCTTTTTTAGCATGCTAGGGTTTGAACTCATGGCTCTGTACGTAGTAGATAGGTGCTCAACAGCTGAACCACACCTCAAGTACATTTTTTTCTTTCCTTTTTTTAGGTCCAAGACTGGGACTTGAACTCAGTACCTGATGCTTTTCCTCATTGTCTAATGTTCTGCCAACAAAGCTATGCCACCAACCCCCAAACTTTTTTTTTTTTTAAGGGTAGATCTAGGGGTGTGGCTGAGTGGTAGAGCACTTATCTGGGATGCGAAAAGCTCTGTGTCCTGTCTCCAACAATGCAAAAAAACAAAATTAAAAAGAAAAACTTTTCAAAAAGAAATACTAACTTACACCAAATGTTTCTAACTTTAGTAGTTAAGAACACACACACAAAAGTGCAGTTAGATGCTGAGTCTCACAAGTCTAACTACTTTGATATTCTGAGAAAACAAGTGTTTTAAATTACTGAAACAGACAATTGTCTCAGTTCAGGCTGTGGGGATATGCTCACTGCCCATGGATTAGTTAACTCTTGGACACCAGAAACGGGAAAGCTACTAAAATGAACTCATTTCTCTATAGGATATCAACTTTGTTATAAAATAATATGGTGATTGGGACATTTAAAATATAAAGTGGTGCTGAAAGATTTTTCATATACAATATTTTACTTCTCTCCAAATTAGGAATGGCTTTCTAAAGGACATGGTGAATACAGAGAAATCCCTAGTGAGAGAGACTTTTTTCAAGAAGTCAAAGAGAGTAAAAAAGTAGTTTGCCATTTCTACAGAGACTCTACATTCAGGTAACTTTGTTCTCTTAAAAACAAAATTTGGATAAAGATATACTACTGGAAACTAAAAGGAACAACTTCTCAATTTGTCTCCTGGTAATCTCATACATATTTTAAGTTCTAAACCACATGTTAAATAAGTGGGGGTTTTTTGTTGTTATTTGTGTGTATATGTGTGTCTGTCAGTAATTAATCTTTTTCACTCAAGGCTAGTTCTCTGCCACTTGAGCCACAGCAATGTTTATAGCTTTTGGTCGTTAACTGGAGATGATTTTTCACAGAATTTCCTGCCTAAGCTGTCTTTGAACCTCAATCCTTAGATCTCTGTCTAGGAGATAGTGGCAAGACTCTATTCCTCTTCCCACCTTCCACCCTTCCCATTCCTCTTCCTCTCCTCTGTCTTTCCTAAGGAGTCTAGAAGGCCAGGTTTCCTGCCTGATAGGTTCAACATTCCAAGAAAGAGCAAGCCCACTAACAAGTGTTTTGTTTTGTTTTGTTTAATTGCCCTGCAGGCATTAGTGGCTCATACCTGAAACCAGCCAGGACAGAAAAGTCCATGAAACTTCTATCTCCAATTAACCACCAAAAAGTAGAGCTATAGTTCAAGTGGAAGAGCACTAACCCTGAGCAGAGAAGTTCAGCTCAAGGACAGTGCCCAGGCCCTGAGTTTAAACTCCAGGATTAACAAAAACACACACACAAAGTTCTTTTTAAGTTTTCCTAAATGAGATGCCAGGAAACATAAGGAAAACAGTATCTTGATGTTTTGCTCTTTCCATAAATATTAAAAGTTTGACAACATCTTTATTACTTAAAAGTATTTTTTTAAATCTCATTAGGGAAAATCTGACTTTTTAGAATGCTCATTTGTCTTTGGGCAGCTCATCTTGCAGTTAACCTGGAAATTAGGTCATCTGACATAGCATAGATTGGCTGCCACCTAGTTAGACGTATACAGAAAAACTGAAATCAGGTGTTTAGTGATATTTTTGTTTGAGGTGCTAGTCCTGGGGCTTGAACTCAGGGGTGCTGTCCCTAAGCTCTTTTTTGCTTAAGGCTACTGCTCTACCACTTGAGCCACAGCTCTACTTGCATCTTATTGGAAATAGAATTGGAAATAGAATCTTAAGAACTTTTCTTTTCCACCTGGCTTCCAATTGCAGTTGTCAGATGTCGGCCTCCTGAGTAGCTAGGATTACAGGCATGAGCCTCCAGCACCAGGATAATGATGCTGATTTTTTAAAGAGAAATCTGTTGCCTTACATTTTAACTTTTTGATGTTGTTACAGGTGCAAAATACTAGACAGACATTTGGTGATACTTTCCAGGAAACATCTTGAGACCAAATTTTTGAAGCTGAATGTGGAAAAAGCACCTTTCCTTTGTGAGAGACTGCGTATCAAAGTCCTTCCCACACTAGCACTGATAAAAGACGGGAAGACACAAGATTATGTTGTTGGATTTACTGACCTAGGAAATACAGATGACTTCACCACAGAAACTTTAGAATGGAGACTTGGCTGTTCCGATATTCTTAATTACAGGTAACTTTTAGCATCAGGTTAATTTTAAATCCTATCTAGTTGATCATTTCATAGAGGATTTTCATATATTATTAACATTTATGATATTAAAACTTGTAGTTTTATCAGAAAGCAATTTTTGTTTTTTTTAATCTTGTTTTGTGTTTATTGTGTTTTGATGAGGCCTTACTGTGTAGTCCAGGCTGTTCATGAACTCAAAATCCTCTTGTCTCTGCCCTCCTAAGGGCTGGGATTAGACATGTGCCACCACACTTTAAGAAAATTGTATTTCTTAAATTATATATCAGCATGATATTGCAGCAAATTCAGATTTATAGACAACTCTGAGTCTTAGAGTTTTTGTGTTTTATTTTGTGGTATTGTGCTGGAGATTGAACCTCAGTGGCTTTGTACACACATGCTAGGCAACTGCTATATGACTGAAATGCATCCCAGCCCTGAAGCTTACTTTAAAACATTAAATTTTTAATATATATAGCCCTATCTCACATGTAGAGATTTCTGTACTTAGTATACATTATGGAAAATAGGATCCAAATGTTGCATACTAGCACAAGAGATTCTCACTTATCCTTTATGTATTTTTTTCCTCAGAAGCATTTGAGTAGATGTTAGAAATACTATATCCTTTTATTCCTGAATAAAAGGATTCCTTGTATATTTCCTAAGAATATAGACATTCTCTTACATAGCCAGAGTGCAATTATCAAAGCAAGAATTACTCAATTTACAAACCTTACTCAAATATGTGATCATCACTCAATACCCAAACGTGTCAGTTAAAAAATTTTCTATTCTGGGGCTGGGAAGGTGGCTTAGTGGTAGAGCGCTTGCCTTGCATGCCTGAGGCCCTGGGTTCGATTCCTCAGCACCACATAAGCAAAAAGAAAAATACCGGAAGTGGCACTGTGGCTCAAGTGGTAGAGAGCGCTAGCCTTGAGCTGAAGAGCTGAGGGATAGCGCCCAGGCCCAGAGTTCAGGCCCCACTACCGAACCAAAAAAAAAATTTCTATTCTGCAACAATTTGTTACCAGTACTCAATCCAATGTTTTGTGGGTTTTGAGGATGATAAGCAAGTTAGCTTATAAGGTAGTTCTTCTGTAGAATCACTATCCACAGTTCAAGTTTTGCATTGCATCCTCAAAATTAGCTTCAGATCACACATCAATGTTAATTACATTAGAGGAGTGGTGTTGGGCTCTTCCATCATACCAAGTGTGTGGTAGTTATTTCTGGTGTTAGCAGAAATAAGCTAGACAACAAGCACGAGATTACCATTTGCCATAGTAGAGAAGAGGTTAATGTATTGAAATTTTCTCATCTCCTACATTTATTTACTTTTTCATTTAGTGTTATTAATACATTTAGCCTGTGAATTGTTTTATTACTATTGTGATTTACTTTCCAGCTCAGAGTTGGTCAGTGAAAACTTCTCTTTCATATTAGCTTATGAGTCCTTATAACATGTCACCATAATTATCTAAGCCATTTTTTTTCTTGTCCTAAGAAGATGTTTTAGGATTACATTGTATTCTCCCTGTAATTGGTTCCAAGGACCCATGTTTCCATTAATAGCAAATGGTATTTCCTGTTTTGTGTGCCAGTCCTGGGGCCCCTAAGGTTTTTGTTTTTGCCAGTCCTGGGGCCTAACCTAAGGACCTGGGCACTGTCCTTGAGCTTCCTTTGCTCAAGACTCGCACTCTACCAACTTCAGCCACAGCATCACTTCCAGCTTTTTCTGTTTATATGGTACTGAGGAATTGAACCCAGGGCTTCTTGAAGGTTAGGCAAGCACTCTACCACTAAGCCACATCCCTAACCATCTAAGCTTTTTTGTTTTTTGTTTGTTTTCTCAAGGCTAGCACTCTATCACTTGAGCCATAGCTTCACTTCTGTCATTTTGGTAGTTAAATAGGGATAAAAGTCTCATGAACTTCCCTACTCAACCTGGCTGTAAACCATGATCCTCAGATCTCAGCCTCTTGAGTTGCTAGGATTACAGGTGTCAGCCACCAGATCCCAAATCCTAAGACACTTTTGAAAGAAAAATTATTTTTAATTAATATTGGTATAAAATGCTTATTCCAATCCCAGATTATAACAATTGTTATATAAGTTTTGCTCAAGTCTGTAGAAATCTAAATATTAGGAAATACACCAAATCAATCATAATAAGCTACCAAAAGTAGAGCAGGATTGGCTATTATTCTTTTAGGTAAAGCTTACACAGGCTAACACCTACTATCCTAGCTATTTGGGAGGCCTGGGTTGGGAGGGTTGTGGTTCAAGGTCAACTTGGGCTAAAGTTCATGAGACCCCATATCAACCAGTAATAGCTAGGCATGGTAGCCTTTCATCTCATTCACAAGGAAAACTGAGATCACAAAGGTTGAGTTCCAGGCCAGTCTACACAAAAAATGTGAGATGTCATCTCAAATAGAAAAGGCTGGGGCTGGGAAGTTGGCTCAGTGGTAGAGCGCTTGCCTTGCATGCCTGAGGCCCTGGGTTCGATTCCTCAGCACCACATAAGCAAAAAGAAAAAAAAGCCAAAAGTGGTGCTGTGGCTCAAGTGGTGGAGCGCTAGCCTTGAGCTGAAGAGCTGAGGGACAGCGCCCAGGCCCAGAGTTCAGGCCCCACGACCGGACCCAAAAAAAAAAAAAAAAGAAAAGGCTGGATGTGGTGGTACACTCTTGTCTACCTATGGAAACAAGCATAAAGACTGCATAGTTCAGGCTGGCCCAGGCCAAAGTCAGACCCTATCTCAAACATAACCAGAACATAGCCAGATACTGGTGGCTCATGCCTGTAATCCTAACTACTCAGGAGACTGAGATCTGAGGATCACCATTCAAAGCCAGCCTGGGCAGCAAAGTCCATGAAACTATTCAGAGAAAGCCAGAAGTGGCGCTGTTGCTCTAGTGGTAGAGTGGTAGCCTTGAGCATAAAGATGCTCAAAGATAGTGTCCAGACCCTGAGTTTAAGCTCAAGGACAGGCAAAAAACAAAAACAGAACACCAAGGACAGTTGGAACTCCAATACTGCAAAAAAAAAAAAAAGGTGGGGGGAGCCAGGGTTAATGGGTTCATCACAGGCATAACCAACAAAATCAAAGCACTCTTCTTTTTACAATCAGAAGTTGTGTTAGCACAGCCTATAAAACGTGAATCAACAATTAATGATTAAAGAGAAAATAAAACATTAACCTAAAACATTTAGGATACAAGAACAAGATGTAGACTATCAGCTCTTAGTATGATTAGAGAAATTTTCTTAAATTGTTTATATTCTGTACATTATAATGAAAAAGATTTTTGTTTGCATTCTAATATACCAGGTGTATTTAATCTAAAATGGTTTTCAATTTTGTTCTGTTTTTAGTGGAAATTTAATGGAGCCACCATTTCAGAGCCAAAAGAAATTCGGGGCAAACTTCACAAAGCTGGAAAAGAAAACTATCCAAGGAAAGAAATATGATTCAGACTCTGATGATGACTAGAGCTCAATTGCACATTGTCTGTTTATATCTGCTTACATGTAAATGTGTTTTTGTAAATTCCATTAATTTCAATACACTGATCATCAAATACTAATATTCTGGGAATTTTATACATTGAAAGTCATCTTTATTGTCTGGGAAACCATGTTTAAGTGAAGGAAACTGGAGTTTTAAATTGCTTGGGAAGGGTCTGGTTTCTCTATTTTTCACAGTTTCTACCATAATATGATTCTTACATCTTTATACCATTCACAATTGTGTTTTAATCTACTGAGTTAGAAATAGAAATTCCAACTACTCCAGGACTAATTCTTGAGCAGCATTATTTACACAGTAAGTCAGCTTACATTTAATTGTATAATACCTTGCACTTGTAAATTAATCATAAACACTTCGGTGGTGGAAAATATTTAAATAACTATTAAAGAACTGCTCACTTAATGTGAATGCTGCATGTTGATGGTGAATTACCTGCTGGCAGCAGGAAGATCTTTCAGGTTGTGAACATGCTGCTTTATTTAAAGGGTGTATTTTAAGATATGCATTAAAAAGTAATCAAGGAAGGGCTGGGAATGTGGCTTAGTGGTAGAATGCTTGCCTAGCATGCATGAAGCCCTGGGTTCAATTCCTCAATACCACATAAACAGAAAAAGCTGGAAGTGGCGCTGTGGCTCAAGTGGAAGAGTGCTAGCTTTGAGCAAAAGAAGCTCAGGGACAGTGCCCAGGCCCTAAATTTGAGACCAAGGAAGGAAGGAAGGAAGGAGTGGGGACATAGCTGATGTGATAGGGTATTTGCCAACAAGCAAAAGATCCTAAATTCAATCCCCAGTACCACCCTAAAAACAAAAGACTTGTAGGTCCATGACAGCAACAGATCAAAAGACTCATAGAACGCTGAGCAGAGAATGAGAAAGAGGCAGCTAACAGGAGTCCTAGGGTTAAAGATACCATATATGGATCTGAATTTAAGTGGATCAAACAAGTTGGGGCTGGGAATGTTGTACTTCAGTGGTAGAATTTGTGCTTAGCGCTCAAACCTTGGGTTCAATCTCTATCACATTAAAAAAAAAATACATAATACCAATAAAAGCAGACCAACTAGAACCCTTTAATTTTCAATTGATGATATTGGAAGTTGAACTCATAGCCTTGAACTTTTAGACAGGTGTTCTGCTACTTGAGCCACCCCTTACCCCACCCCAGTTCCCAGCTAGAACAAAAGATCAGAGGAAGTAATTACTGTGGCATGGAAGGAAGACTAGAGAGACTACACATGCCCATGCTGTAGGAACATTAGAGGCACAATGCTTTTTGTTTAAACAATCCAGCTGACAACTTAAGGGAGAAGGCCTTGAGAGAGCTCAGGAGCAAAGTGCTGTTATAAATTTGTGTAGGGAGCCAGGGTAAACGCCATTACAAGATGGCGCCCACTCCCTTGCAGCTTTGAGGTAACCACTCCATTTCAGGCGGTGCTTGGCGGGACGGTGGGTCCTGGGCTTTGCGCATGCGCGAGCCACGTAGAGTCCCCAGCCAATCCCGTGGCACCTGGTGACGGTGAAAGGCAGACGACCAATGATAGAAAGACCCGTGTTCCTATTCCCTATATAAGCGGCCATGTTTTGGGTGCACGTTCTCTCGCGCTCAAGCTCTCCCATCAACTAAAAGGCTCTCCAATAAAGCGTGATCTGAGAAGACTCCTGGTGTGGTGTTCGTTCTTCCTCGCTGGTCGAGAAGGCGCACGCCACAAATTTGTTCAAAATATCTAAAGGAAACTGCAGGAGTCTAACTTTAAGTAATGAAAGTATTTAGTCAAATACCATAATGATGGAAATTATTTTTTAGAGCCAAATGGAAATTTTATTAGAGGCAATTTACAATAGGAATTAGAGGCAGGAAAAATCCACAAGTGTAAGATTATCCAAAGAATAGGATAATTTTTAAATGCCCAGAAAAATAAGGATGTAACTATGTAATGGGAATGTTAGCTGTAAAGAAGAAAGAAAAAAAATTAGGACTGGAGGTGTACTTACCTAACCTAGGTTTCATTCCTCTCCACCAAGATTTAAAATAAATGCAAGAAGACTACCAAATTGTAAGAAGGTAATAGATGTGTTATTCCCCAATCTATCATAGTGAAAATGATAGAAAACTGAGAGAAAAGGAAAACCCACTTAAGGATCCACAAGTGATCTCATTGGGACTACATTTTAACTTCTCTAAAAACAGAAGCCTCAAGGCAGAGGACAACAAAGATGGAATCAAGCTACCTGTCAACCAAACATCTAGCAAAACTAGATAATTCAAACCAAAACATACAAAATAAGAAATCAAGGCAAATAGGACATTCTCAAGTGTATGTATGTAATACATATTACACATGTAATAATAAAGTTGTATAATTACATAAGTTGTATAGAAATAACATTTCTAAATTTCACTATAATTACTATAAAGCATATATATATACATATATTAAAGAAATTGAAATACTACAGTAGAGTTTGCTTTCAGCTGGCGATATAGCTGAAGTAGTAAGAGTCCTGCCTGAGAAGCATGACATCCTGAGTTCAAAATTGAAAAAACCAAGACAGGAGATACATGAAACCCACAGGCAAAATGACATTAATCCAATCAGCCTCAGACAAAAGGAGAAACCCTCTCAAAAATAAGCAAAGCAGGAAGTAGAAGTGTGGCTCAAGTGGTAGAGTACAAGCATTCAGCAGAAGAAGCCAAGGGACACTAGGAAGCTCTTGAGCTTATGCCCCAATACTGGCACAAAAATAAGTAGATTCAAAAGGGCTGGAGGATAGATTGCTGAGCAAGCCCAAAGCCTTGAGTCAAACTCTTGTGCTACTAAATAAATAAATAAATTTTTGCTGGCCACAGGGGACAAACTGTAGGTTTGAAAATAAAACAATGCAGAGTTAACTGCAGTGACCAAATTTATCAGACAAAATAGACTGAAAAGGTGGCTCAGTGGTACAGTGCTTGCCTTGCATGCATGAGGCCCTGGATTCTATTCCTCAGCACCAAATAAAGCAGAAAAAGCTGAAAAGTGGCAATGTGACTCAAGGCACTTGCCTTGAGCTGAAGAGCTCAGGGACAGCGCGCAGGCCCAGAGTTCAGGCCTCACATTCAGCCAAAAAAAAAAAATCTTAAAATCTTTTCATAATGATGAAAAGAGACAAGAAGATGTAACAAACATTTGCATACCTAACAGTCCATAAATTCTTCACAATTCTGGGGGTTTTTTGTTGTTGGTGGTGGTGGTCATAGGTCTTGAACTCTGGGCCTGGGCGCCTTCAGCTCAAGGCTAGCACTCTTTTTTTTGGGGGGGGGAGGGGGAGTGTCTGGTTGTAGGGCCTGAACTCTGGGCCTGGGCGCTGTGCTCAGCTCTTCAGCTCAAGGCTAGTGCTCTACCACTTGAGCCACAGCGCCACTTCCGTCTTTTTCTTTTTGCTTATGTGGTGCTGAGGAATCGAACCCAGGGCCTTGAGCATGCAAGGCAAACGCTCTACCACTGAGCCACCTTCCCAGCCCCATGGCTAGCACTCTTATCACTTGAGCCACAACACTACTTCCAGTTTTCTGGTGGTTAATTGGAGATGAGAGTCTCACGGACTTTCCTGTCTGGGCTGGTTTTGAACTACGAAGGATCTCAGACTCCTGAGTAGTTAGGATTACAGGTGTGAGCCACTAGTGCCCAGCTAATTCTGTATTTTGCTGTAAAAATTTTGAAGTAAGAATTGATATGCTAAGGGTGTCTTAGTGTAGATGGTATGTTAAGGCATTTGAGATTTGGGTTCAATCCCCAATTTTCATACACATGCCATAAGTTAGAGAATACAGGGGGAAATAAACATTTTTAGCAATAAATGTTGCTTTGATATACAGCACTTTCAGGAATAACTAAATAACTACAGGAATAAATAGAAAATCAAAAAGGAAAAGAGTAAACAATTATCAGGTGTTCACACACCATGAGGCACAAACTGATCATTTACTTGAACCAGTAAACAATTGGCAAATATATGAAAGCAGTCAGAAACACTGGATCCAGGCAACACCCTCATGTAAAAGAAACATTTAGCACTGGGACACAGATAAACTATCTAATATATGCAGATCTAGTATATGCATCAAGGATCCACAGGCCAAGCACTGTCATTAGGGCTTCAGCTCAGTTTCACCTGTCTGATAACACCTACAGCTGTTAGTCTGGATCCAGTAAGCTAGAGATGTAACTAAGAGCCTGACCCTGCTCTGTCTCAAATAAGCTAGGCACTTCAATTTAAGAGTGTTTGGCCTCAACAGCTCAGAGACAGTTATGGGATTAGGTTCCCTACAATCATCTCTGACCATCTGCAGTGACCTTTTCATCTATATCAGCTCTCTAATCTTGCATTAAACAAAAAGCCTCTTTGAACCCTGTAGCTGCCTCATCCCTTTCCTAGCCAATTGGTAACCTCTACATTTTAGGTGGGCTAGGTGATCAGAGAGTTAATAGTAGTAAGGAAGAACCTGTGTTCCCTGGCACTGGTGGCTAATGCCTGTAATACTATACTAGATACCCAGGAGACTGAGATCAGAGGATGACAGTTTGAAGCCAGTCTGGGCAGGAACGTCCCTGAGATTTTTTTTTTAAACCTTTACTAGGGCTGGGAAGGTGGCTCAGTGGTAGAGTGCTTGCCTCACATTCATGAGGCCTTGGGTTCGATTCCTCAGCACCACGTAAGCAGAAAAAGCTGGAAGTGGCGCTGTGGCTCCAGTGGTAGAGCGCTAGCCTTAAGCTGAAGAGCTGAGGGACAGCACCCAGACCCAGAGTTCAGGCCTCATGAACAGCAAAAAAAAAAAAAAAACTTTACTAAAGAAAATGTCATCTGTAGTATAATAAAACTAGAGGTACAAGTCTGACAAAAGTATAAAATAGGATATTGAATAGGTTATAGTTTGGGAACAAAGCCAATAAAGATGATGTTCATTTTTTACTAACTTATTACTATAACTTTAAAATGCATATGGATCACTTGAGAAGTTGTTTGTAGATTTTCATGCAGTAAAGATGGGAATAAGTTCACCATTCTAAGACTCCATGAACCGCCAATTGATGGCACTCTGCATGGTCTGGAGATCATTTATTGAAAGGAACAAGATTATTTTACATTCACAAGAATACACAGTGCTGACTGTAAGGTTTTAGGTGAGGAAAGAACATGCAGGAAGAGGTAAAGGTCAAGAAAGGAAAAGTTTGTTGGGGTACACTCCCGGGCGAACTCCCTGGTAGGGATCAGAGAGGTTGCACAGAGTCTGGTGGTAGAAGGGTTTATATGGCCAGGATCAGCAGGAACTTTTAGCACATAATTTGTTTTGCAAGTTTGAGCAGTTTCAGGCTAGTGCCCCCAAAGAACAATTGGGACAAGTGGTGTATAAGGAAGTGGCTTTTCTTGGCTGCCTCTGCCCTTCAGTGGCACTGGCACTGACATCTCAATTTTAAAGAGAAGGAAATTGAAGGAATGAGTTGTCAACACTGTCTTAATAGATGCAGTATTAATGAGGGTAGTAGTAGCTCAAGAGTTAGTGTTGGTGTTTCCTTAAGTATGTAAGGGCTAAGCCCAAGAAATGTTTGCCATGAGCAAAGATTTTCTTTCTCTGCTTCCTGGCTGCCATGTGTTAATCTGCTGTCTTGTAACATACTCTCTACAGTCATGGACTGAAACACCAGAAACTATGAGCCTACGTGAGATTTTCCTTATGCCAGGTTAGCAGAGTCATGACGGAGCTAACACAAACACACATCTAAAAATTTTTTACTGCTCCTCACGGCCACTTTACTTACTTTGGATGTATATGTACTAAAACATTAACTTGAAGAAAGTAGAAACAGTTCAGTTTCTAGTATTTAGAATATGATAAGCACATAAGAAATACTTCTTTGGCAATTCTGCCTTGAAAACCTGTGTGTGTGCACTGCAATCTTCTCTAAAGTTCCTCATATGCCTCATCCTTTTTAGTCCCAAGATGCTCATTGAGGCACGAAGACAGCCATAACTAACCAGGCTGGGATCTGAAGCATTTTGGAGGATGGAAGTGGAGTTGATGACAAGACTCCCAAAGTCTGGATCTTCTAACTGCTCCAAAACATATAACCCTTCAGTTTCTCTGGGCTCTTCGGCTAGCTATAGACAACCTCATAACCTATAAGTCTGCAAGCCATTCATTTCCTCTGATGTCACTATTCTGACACAAAGGGTACCAACAGAAAACTACCAAGAAGCACATGGCTTATCCTGTCACTGGGACACCAACTTCCCTCCAGCCCCACCCATAGCATCATAGAGGTACTGCATAGCTACAGAATCACATCCTAGTGTTCACATTCTAAACTCCAGTTGTTCACAAAATTCATTTTGTTTCAGATCCAAGAGCAAGAGACAGGGTATACACCACAACTCAATTCTAGGATTTGGAAGCTGCTGATTTTGAACTGTTTTTGTAGTTGAGGATATTTCTAGTAAGGTGCTAATTGGAGGTCAACTTAAAGAGTAGGACTTAAGAAGATCAAGTCCCTGGGCCCCCATTCAATAAGTGACCCAATTATGGGAAGTATTTGAGTACTGTGGGCCCCTAAGTAGAGGGAAGAATTTCACCATCATCATCTACTGGGGCTTCCATCTCTATCATGAAGGAGGATTATCAGTGCAGACCTTCCTGGCTTGCAAACTTTGGCAAATAATCAGCAACTTTGTGTCCTCATAGAGAGGAGGGTGGAGCCCCCAATAAAATCTCTACTGTTGCTCCTATGTCTGGCTCCTATAATCTGCACAGATCCTCCTGGCTTACCAACACTGACAAATATCCATCCACTCAAGTCCCCATAGTGGAGGACGGATCTCCCAGGAAAACATCTATTGGGCCTCTTGTTTTGGCCACAGAGGATGGTAATCCACACAGGTCCTCCTTGATTTTTGATTACATATGTCAGAACTTACTGTATCTCAAAGTAGTGGAGGCCACACCAGTATTCTCCTTAAGAGGAGGAACATAATCTGCACAGACTCTCCTGACTGACCAACAATGGTGACTGTCCAACCATTGTGGACTCCCAGTCATCACCTGGGGCTCATATCTCTGCCCTGAAGGATAATCTGTGCAGACCCTCCTGTATGATAACTAACAACAATTTTTCAACCACTGCATGCCCTCAAATCTTTGACGATGTAGCCCCCAAACCGACAACTTCTGGGAATCATCTCTTCCTTGTAGGGAGAGAGATGTACAGAGCCTGAGCAATGATCAACCTCCCCGTTATGAACTTGAAACACAAAATCCTGCAGGGTCAAGCTGTTGTAGTCCAGGATTAGAGTGTATATCATCAACAGGGGAATTTAAACCCTGCAGAACCTCCTCAAACCAACAAGAAAGAGAATGTAACTGAGAGCCCTGAAGGAGATACACGAACCCCTGGGCTCCCAGCTTCAGCAGTTATACCTCAGTTGAGGACCCAACTGTTGGACTCCAGTTTGTCAGGGCCAAATCTGCTATTGATGAAGTTAAATTACACATGATTGCTGTGTCTATCAAGACTAGTCCCAGACACCTTCAGTGGTCAATTAATTGAGGGCAGAGCCATTAGTAACTCAGCTGCCAAGAAACATTCAGCAGCCAAAGAGACTAAACCAGGCAAGGGCAAAATGTCATCTAAGGTTAGGCAAGACTGTATAATTTGATTTGAGTACCCCCAAAAACTATTGAACCTCTGGCTGCCAGGTGTAAGTCAACAGCAGAGGACACTAAACTGCCTAAGGCCACCTCCAAAACCAAGAGGGGACATAAAGCAAAGAGCTGTCCATCCATAGACAACTATGCTGAATTCAAAGCTAGATTTAACTTTATAGGCAAAGTGAAACAGTACAACACATCCTTACTGCCTATCACCTCAAATACACAAATATTAGAGAAATAAGATTTTAAACCTTTAAATACCCTATTGACCAAAAAATCTGTACATTCTCAAAGAGCTGAAGGCAAAGTTGTTGGAAACATCACCACAAAGGCTAGTTCATTAACAGATGATGTTAAGTTAGGCAGAGCCTCCTCAAAGATCACTGAGGGTAAATTTTTGCCTGAGCCCCAAAGGAGCAGAGGACCCAGCCACTAAACACGTGGCTGCTAGGGATATACTCAAGGAGTTTAACTAGTGCAAGGCTGCCTCTCCCACTAATTGTACACAAAACCTCAAATCTCCAAAGAACAAAAGGAGAAACCACTAGATCCCAGGCTGTCAAAGCTACTTCAGTAGTAGAGGATTTAAACCAAGATGGGGCCATCTTGCTCAGAAAGAGCATGCTAAGAGCCTTCAATTAGCTGGGGCCACAAATTCAGGCTGCTGGATTTAATTCAACAGCTGAGACCACTGAACTAGATGAGGCCACTCAGAACATCAAGACCACAGATCAAACTGTAGGCCTCCCAAAAGTACTTGGCCTAACCACTGGACTCTTACCTGCTAGAGCTAATTCCTCCCAAGAGGTTAAGTTTTCCAGGCCCCCAATAGTCACTAAAAATGCACATCTCATCATTAATCCCCAAGCCAGGCCGCTGGACTTTTGGCTGCCAGGAGTAATTTGAAAATCAAAGAAGCTAAAATATTTAAGGATGACTCCATCTTCAAAACTGGTGCACCAAATGCTGCACTTCAAATGAGTTACACTTCTGCCTGCCAGGGTTAATCCAGCATAATTTAAATTATGGGCTGCTTCCAGCAGGAATAAGACCATGTTTGATCTTAGACTTACAGGTACCAACTTCAGTCCTACTCATCCCCAAGTGGAAAAACTGCAAGAACTTACTAAACCTGGACACAGTTGGGTAAATACCCAATACCTCAGACCAGTCTACATGCCTTACCTGTCATCTTGGGTGAAAAAACACATGGATTCTTAGAACATACTTCCTCAGTGCCCCAGAAGTCATATATTGCTAACTATAAAAGAAGTTTGCACAGGGCACTGGTGGCTCATACCTGTAATCCCTGCTACTCAGGAGGCTGCAATCTGAGGACCATGGTACAAAACCAGCCTGGGCAGGAAAGTCTGAAAGACTCATCTCCAATTAATCACCAGAAAACTGGAAGTGGCATTGTGGCTCAAGGTAGTAGAGCTCTAGTACTGAGAGAATAAGGTCAGGGACAGTGCTCAGGCCCTGTGTTCAAGCCCCATGACCACCACCACCAAAAACAACAACAACAAAAAAGAGCTGAAAACAGAAGATAACTTAATAAGGAAGCCAGTGGTGGCTCCAAGGAAGATATCCATTCAAGAATAATTCATATCTGTCAAGTACAGCTGCAATAAAACAGGAAGCAGCTACATAAAGAAACTTTGTTAAGAGCCATGACACATCGTTTCTGGAACATTCAGTCATAAGTAATTAGCCATATTGAAAAATTTCTCAGTGCAGTTGTACATTGGCATTCATGACAGACTGAGGATTGACTAGTCATTTGTGGGACTGTGAACCTTAGCCTGGGAATACAATGCAATGTTTCAGCAGTGTTCCTTCAGAGGAAAGAAAAATCAATTTTATGTGCTCCAGAAATTCTAAGTGATAAAATCTTCAAATATAAATTTCCATTTTATTTATATATATAACACATTCATCTAAAATTAGGCTGGAAACAACTTTAGGTCCAGCATTAAAGTTTATAGATAGATAGATAGATAGATAGATAGATAGATAGATAGATAGATAGATAGACAGATGCATATATATTACAATTTTGAGAAATTGTAAACTGAAAAACTTCCAAATTAACTTTCCAAAAATCTTCCTTTATTTGCATGTGAAATGACTTCATAGAAAATTGGATAAAGGCCGGGCGCTGGTGGCTCACGCCTGTAATCCTAGCTACTCAGGAGGCTGAGATCTGAGGATCGCAGTTCAAAGCCAGCCCGGGCAGGAGAGACCGTGAGACTCCTATCTCCAATAAAACAACCAGAAAACTGGAAGGCCTGAACTCTGGGGCCTGGGCACTGTCCCTCAGCTCTTCAGCTCAAGGCTAGCACTCTACCACTTGAGCCACAGCGCCACTTCCGGCTTTTTTCTTTTTGCTTATGTGCTGAGGAATCAAACCCAGGGCCTCAGGCATGCAAGGCAAGCACTCTACCACTAAGCCACCTTCCCAGCAGCAATGAAATTTTTAATACTAGTATTTATGTACTTTGGAAATGTGTGCTGTTGTTAAAAGTATATTAATAAAATAATTAAAATCCTACTTGGAATTACAATTTTAAAAAGAAAACTTTGCTGGAGAGTGAGTGAATGCCTTATGTAAGGAATCATGTAAAAGGGATGGAATGTGGGTATAAGGAGAGGCAGCCTAGTGGAAGACCAAGTATAAGAGTCTGGAGGGAATAGACCAAGTTTAACAAACCAAAGACTACCATGGAATATTGAGGAATCAGACTTCATAGGAAATTTGATGGGAGTAGGGCTGTAACAAGCCCGGGAAAAGCAAGGAAGACGATTCATGAAGAGTTTACATGACAGGATAAAGTAATAAAAACTGCTGATCAGTTTCCTACTGCTGTGATAAACCTCTGAGAAAAAAAGCCTAAGTGAGGTAAAGTTTGATCTAGCTCACTATTTCAGACAAGTATGGCAGGGAGGTGAGGACAGCAGAGAGAACAAGAGGCGGGAAGAAATAAGAGAGGGAGAGAATAAAAGGGAAAAAGGAGGGCAGGAGGGAAAGGGAGAAGATGGGAAAGGAGAGATGGAGGAGGGGAGCATGCTTTCTTTTCCTCCTTCTATTTTATCTGGGGTCCAGGCTATGGGAAGGTGTCACCCACATTGGGGAAAAGTTTTCCCCATTTAGTAACTCCTCATTGGAAATGACCTCATAGACATAACCAGAAGCTTTCCTAATCTAGCCATTTCTCAATCCAATCAGCTTCGCCTGCATCACAATCTACTCCATGTCAACTCTGCACCCAAACACATCTCGTGTAACCTTAGGAGACATTTGACACCTAGCCCCCCAAAAGCTCATGTTTATCTCATGCAGAATATATTCAGTTCATAACCCTACAGTCTCACAGTTCCAATATTGCTCAAATGTTCATTTCCACAATTTCTTCTGAGACTCTGGGCTAACTCTTTATTTGTCTAGCATTTGTGTGAAGTCTTTTCTAAACAGCATCCATACCATTTCCAAATTCTTCCCACCATGTATTTGCAGAAGCTTCCGAATCATATCATTGGGAATAGTAACAGCAAAAAGTCCACTCTCAATGCCAATTTTATATGTTAGTAACTTTTTCTGTCATGGTTACAAATAACTTCTGGAGATCTCTGCTCTGTTATCCTTACTCATAGCTCAAGTGCTGAAGGCTCCATCTCTGCATTGTTATGATGGACAAATCGCTTTCTCTAGCATCTCGTGGGAGTTGAGTATTTGCCCTCTTGCTTCATTGAACTTTCCAGGAAGAAGCAATATTAGTGCCACTCCTGAAACCACTGAGTTACCTCTGTGGTCTTGTGCCATGAAGTACCCTACTATATTGTGTGGTCAGGAAGCAGAGACAGGAAAAGGAACACTTAACTCCAATTACCACTAAAAAGCTGGAAGTGGAGCTACAGCATAAGTGGTAGAGTACCAATCTTGAGTGAAATAGCTAAGAGATAGCATCCAGGTCTGGAGTTACCCGCAAAAAAGAGAAAAAGAAAAGCGAGGGGGGGTGCGGGGAAGAGAGAGAGAGAAGAGAAAATCTTTGTTGTCAACAGCCTAGGTTATCAAGTGTCCTCAGGAGCACTTGGTTGAATTAATGCCAGTGAAATTGATGTAGCTTGTGAGTTTCTTGTTATTTAATAAATTCTGACATTACGGAAAGACTCTAGTATGTAGGTCTGTTTCTGACATAGCTTGCTCAGAACACTTTTTAAATGGATCCCCAAGGCCCCAGTCAGCAGGATTTAGAGCAGTCCCCCATGGGAATTCCTCTGCCCATCCCCACCCCTACCCCCAACCTGCCAAGGGCAAAGTATTTTACAAAGTCCACTGATGCAAATGCTAATCTCTCTCCTCTGGAAACATCCTCAGAGACAAACCTAGCCTTTGACCTGGTTCTAACATGTTTCTGGAAGCACTCAGTCACTATACCTGCCAATGTACAAATAATGAAAGCAGGGCTTGAAGGCAAATGAAGACATCTTAAGGAAAAAAGGAATGTGACATTGAGGTTCAAAATCTGTCATCCTGCTCCTGAGGGAAAGTGACTTGACTTTAAGAGAATGCTCTGGAGCTTGGTTGGAAGGAAGTGTATGGAATAGAGGGTATGCCCCAAGACCAGAGAGTTGGTCTGCGAGAATCCCAAATTTACCAGTTCTGAGAACATAAAAGATACAATTTAAGAAAAATTGTTTCAGCAAAAAGTTAACATGCCAAATTGTCAAAAGAAAAATTCATGCAGAGATAAGGAACTTTAGCACCCCAACTAACTTGAGCCTTACATATAACATGCCCTACACAAAACATGACACTTCTTCTGTGACCACATCTCCAGCCTATTGGACTGTGCTTTGCTTCCTGCTTTTCTGCTTTGCTAAATACTGTACAACTTCTGGAAGTATATATTTGTTACCTTACAGCTATGGAGGTCAAATGTCTAAAATGATGCTCCAGGAAATAAGTGAAGTATTACAGGGCTACCTTCTTCTAGAAACTATACGGAAAAACCCATTCTCTTCCTTTTCCAGCTTAGAAATTGCCTCACTATTTGGTCCCTTCCTCCATCTTCAAGGAGAGAGACAGTTGCTCAGGTCTCATAGTCCATCAGTGACACACTAAATTTTCTGCCTCTCTCTCCCACATTTAAGACCCTTGTGGTTTTAGCAGGCTCACCTGGATATCCAGGATCCTCTACCTCTTTTAATATCATCAGGAGAGACAAATGGCAGGTTTTCGCCCTTACTAAGAATCCAGGGAGTAGATACTCAGGGAATTTTCTGTTGCTGTTGTTATTGTATAAGTGATGTACAGAAGGTTACAGTTACATAAGTCAGGTAATGAGATCATTTCTTTTTGAATAGCCTCACTCTTTCCCTCGCTTTCTCCCAGTTTTCTCCCTCCCATCCCCTGCCACCCACAAGTAGCATAGTTCATTTTCAACATAGTGTCTAGTGAGTATCACCACTACATTTGATTACCCTTTGTTCCACCATTTCTGTGCTTTCCCCCTTACCATACCTCA